>NC_139558.1:3268058-5976117 GCF_965112155.1 Podarcis liolepis
AAAGAACAGGCTCAGGCTTTTAAAGCAGCATAGAGTTCATTGTCCTTTAGGATCGGATATGGTATACAGGATAGCCGCTAGTAAGCAGAATTCTGTAAACTCTGTGCTTTCCTTTGTGTGTGTGTGATTTGTTAGAAAGTTTGCTTTAACCAAGCTACTAGGACTTTCATGAGATCGTTCCATCCCTCAACCTAAACTGTTGATTTTTCAAGGGAATTGTAATAAAAATGTGCATTCTTAACTAAATGATAGTCTGTACTATGCAAATAATAATGAGTCTGCCTTGCAAGTAATTCTTGCCTCTGTTCAAAAATTACCCAGGGAATAAAATTTAAAGAGAGAGAAAAGGGCTAAATGAGAAAAGCAAAAACTCCCATTTTTGTTAGAAGCAAATGGAACTGATATTGAAAAAGTTTTCCATTCCTCCCCAGAACTGACAGACTAGCACAGTTCTCCCAGAATGACCAAGTTCAGGATCCAGCAGTGTGGCCTAAGCCTGTAGAAGCAGATGGATTTGTCCAGCAGGGACACCACTGAGTGGATTTGGCAGTGGGGTGTGATACTTCCAGGAATCCTCTGTATCCTCCTCCCCATCACAGGCAGACTGGCCACCTGGACGCCATCTTGAGCAGGGAGCAAAGTTGCTCCTCCACATGCACAATGTGAACACATCAGGCCCTCCTGGATGCTCCCACTGGCCTGGACTGTTTCTCTGTTGTCACAATCACTTCTGCAGTGGGATCATTTTTATACCCTACCCCATTTCTTATGTATGTTTCCTTTTAAAAAATCAAGATGGCTCTTTCTCTGGCTAGCACCTGTTCAGGGTGGTTTATAGACAAATTGCACTGCCAGAGTTCAATTTAAGACTTTTGCAGCAAAACCAGGGACTTCCGGGTTAGCGCCTCCGGCAATGGCGGATTTCCTCTGATCGGGAGGAATCTGCTTCGTGGAAATTAGGGTCTGGACCGCCACGGCGAGGCGGAGACCCATCAAAAACCACAGGCGGGAGAAGCCTGTGGACGTGGGATTCGGCAGGCACCTTTTGCGCCTCCCCTACTCGCGGGGAAACCCGGTTTCGGGGATCCGGAGCGACGTGGGGTGAGCGGCGCGGTGCTTCAAATCGACTGCTCTTTTCACGGAGTGAAGCCGCATTGCTGTTGCCGGAGAGCGCTGACTTTTTCCTGTGGACAATTGGACTTTAAACAACTACCCATGAGTAGAATGGAAAATTGGACTGTGAAACATCTTAATTTGGTACCGAAGCGGGAAGGTTCTAAACAGGAAGTCCGCCTTCCGCTTTTGTAAATAGATT
Source organism: Podarcis liolepis (assembly GCF_965112155.1). Taxonomy (NCBI): domain Eukaryota; kingdom Metazoa; phylum Chordata; class Lepidosauria; order Squamata; family Lacertidae; genus Podarcis; species Podarcis liolepis. The sequence goes on from NC_139558.1 coordinate 3,269,374, forward strand.
GAAGCAAAGACATTGCAAGCTAAAGTCTGGAAAGTCTTCTGTAAAGGACTAAATCTCCATCGGCTAAAACTACTAAACCCCCCTTGGAAGCAGGAGAAGAGGGGGAAAATCTTAGATTGTTCAAGCCTGCAGGAAGAGAGTAAAGAAAGATAAATTTCCACCGCCTTGAACCTGGGAACGGGTTGCTAGGAAGACAGACATTTTGGGAAAGTTCATTGACTGTGAATAAAACGTTTGTTGACAGATAGTTAAAAAAGAGAAACATATTGGTTCCAATGTTTCCTTTTGCATTTAAAAGGAACAAAATATTTGAAAAACGAAAGTAATTTTGTTGCTGGATCTGCTTTTAAAAGGACGGATACAAATAGAAATTGTTTCCCCTAGAGGGAGCTTTTGAAACTGTTGTTGGAGTCGATCTGGGGAATTCTCCAGCTGTAGAGATTAAAGATCGAGAGAACCAGACATTGACCTTGAACAAGAATGTGCCCAGAAGAAGCCTTAGTGATTGCTTTTTGCAAGACAAGCGCTTTATTGGAACAGCTACATGAGAAGATGGATTTGATGACTGTTGCAGTTAATAATTTTGGACAAACAGTGAATATCTATATAGAAACCACTCAGGAACCGACCCAGGAATCTGCTTTGACAGGGCAAGTTGTGCAGAAGACAAAGGAGGAGGTTGCTGTTGAACCTCAAGTAATACAAGTGGAGAGAGCCGAGGCCTTGCAGGAACATAAGCTGTTGTTTTTGATGACCGAACCTGGAGAAAGTCAGATTTGGAGAGATGGAGTCTGGAGTTGTGGGGGCCTTTAACTTTGGAGGGACTTTGAAACATGCCTTGAAATACCTTTTGGATTTTAGTGCAGACTATGGAGAATGGGCTGACCTGTCTAGAAGGGATAAAGACATTGTTAGGTTGGAGTCTCCCCGAGATCTACTCCTCAGCGATAAAGGAAGGAAATTAAGAACAAGATCAGCAGAAGACAAAGTAAAGTGCACGTATAAATATGAAGAAGATCTGCAGAAGGGACATGGAAAAGAGTTAAGAGCCTCGGATAGAAGATCACCAGGTTGATGGACTAAATGGAATGGATAGAAAGGACTGACAGAACCCGAGACCAGGAAGAGGAGACAGTGGATGAAGATTGGAAGAAAGTTTAAAAATTCATTTAGAGAAATATTGTAAAATTAATGAGTGTTAGAAAAAATGTTGGAATGAAACTATTTGGCTTTAGTAGAAATGCTATAAGGAGTTATGTACAAATAAGTTTTAAGTTTTAGGGCTTTTTATGGTAAGATAAGGTTAAAATAAATTAAGACAATTTAATGACAGAACATAGTGAAAGATGGAAAGGATTTGCTGAGATAATGAATAACTAGAATACAAAAAGGGAGGTGTGAGGAGGTCGATGAAACAAGATAATGAAAGATTTGGGAATATTGGATTTGTTTTTAATTTTTTGTTTGCTTTTGTTTTTGGTTTTGATGTATTGTGTGTTTTGTTCTTTTCTTTCTTTTTATTGACTTGTATTGTTTAATTTCTTTTTTTCTTTCTCTTCTTTTTCTTTTTTTCTCTGTAATTTTAAATTCTCAATAAATATCATTATTTTTTTTTTAAAAAAGACTTTTGCAGCAAAACCAACAAAGAGTCTTGTGGCACCTTTAAAGAGAAAGTTGATGGAGTAGCTAATGGCCCATCAAAGAGCTCTCTATGGCTGTATTTCTAAGCCTGCCTAGTCAGAAGTAAGTCCCATTGAATTCAATGGGCTTTGTTCCCAGGTAACTGAGATTAGGACTGCAGCCTCCCTCGCTAGCCTTATTTCACAATTCAAAATAAACTTGTCATCTTGTCTCCTTTCCAGCACTCGGGCACTAGGGACTGTTTAGCAAGCCTGTTAGTATTTTGCTCTTTGTGTCCTTGAGTGTATGAATTACTCCTTCACACAGCTGTAGTGCTATTTAACCACATATTTGGTTTTTTTATTGCAACGTTTTATTTTGTAAATGCATATTTTATTTAGAAAATGTGTATGTACAGATATATATCACTCAAACTAATTTATATTCCAAATATTGGAATTTGGCTGAGAAGTGGGATGAGATTTTAAATGGACACAAATTCAGATGGGTCACCCCCCCCCGCCCCACTTTGACAAAGTAGCTCAGACTTTTATCTTTTAACTGAGCAGCACACAGATCAAGTCTACAGGTAACAAAAGAGATCACCTCTTTCATGTGAAAAGAGCAGTAGTGAATGCTGAATCCCACTGGCTTTTAAAATTCACAGTAGGAAGTAGATTAAGGATGCGATCCTAACTCAATTTACCTGGCAGTAAGCCCTGCTGAATTCAGTGAGAATTGTGTCTTGAGTAGGCATGGTTAGGATTGTAGTCTTGGTGCATGCAGGCTGGCTCTGTCGAAGAAACAATTTATACAAAGTCAACAAACAACACTTCAGAAAAACAGAAAGCAATAAGGAACCTGTTAGGACAGTGGCAATAAATAGGTACTGTAAATAAAGTAGATTACAAAGCGAGATACATATCTATTTTCACATAATGTGCATTTAAAAAACCCAATAGCAACCTTTATTTGTAATCAAAAAGTATTCATAGCAAGTGATAGGGATCAAGTGGGTGGACAGAAGGAAATCCACTTACAGTTCATTATCAATGGATTCCTCTGACATCCCTTGGTGGCAGCTATTTTTGGCAAAGGGCATACCAATCTCCCTCTGCCCCAACTCAGGATGTTGTCATGATTTAGGTCTGTTTGTGTGCTTATGAAAGGGAACAAAGAATAGAGAATGGAGTTAGAGACTTGGTGAGGAAAGCAGAGACAGTGCCTTCTGAAGCTCCAATGTAGGCTGGTGTGGTTGACGGTTGGAGCATTTCAGCTGGCTGCCTCCGCATACATGCAGCCTTCATATTTGTGAATTAACTCCACTATTATAAAAGGTCATCATGGGCTTTCACTGACCTTCTTCCCAACCAAACCTTGTAAGTCTTCTGTCCTTGGAACTCCACTGCTGGTGAAGGTCCTGAAATAAATTCTTCATACATACACACCCATTTCCACTGCTATACTTCTGTGGTAAAACTTCAGGGAAACTAATTGCCTTTGCCTCTGGGTAGTTTCCAGAAAACAATGCTCTGACTGTAGAGTCAAGAAAGTCAGCTCCTTCCTCTGTAGCAGATTAAGTTTTTCTGGAGAAAGAACATATTGGGTAGAATGACAGCATGTTGTCACTTCTGCTTGCCAAAGGTCTCAATCATTCTGGGATCTTTTTCAAGTAGAAGAGAAATATGTAGCTGCAAGAAGTGGCTAGCTTCTTTATAACGTGGAAAGGTTTCACCACAATCAAATTGTTAGTAGCATCATTAGCAAAGGCCTCTCCCAATCATAGCTCAGTGTAGTTGGTTTCCAAACTAGTGTAGGAAATACAAGGATGGAAACAAGAAAACCGTGATACATAACCTAATGACCCAAAGGGGAAGCATTCTTCCATTAAAAATAAACAACACAGAGAACTGCAGGTGAGGATTAAGTTACTTGTGAGATGCAGTAAAAGTAACTCAATAATGAGGAAAATGAAATTCATTATTCTGTCATGAGGCGCAAAAGAGTCTCAGGGTTAGACGAGGGCAGCTCTACTCAAATCGAGACTTTGAGGATGTGTTCTCCAGTTCAGATGAAAGCAGTTCCTGCTATGTACTTCAGGAAGTACCACACTGCTGACCAGGTGAGGACCAAAGTACTTATTCCTAGGATATGTATCAGGCCTGGTCAGTAACAAGACTTTAAAGTACCTGCCAGTTGCATAGACTAATGTTGCAGCTCCTCAAGCCCTTTACCGTCTGAGAAAAGTAATTTTGAAAGATTAGGACACAGATTCTGAAATTCCTAGTTTGGTCCTAAAGTCTCTGATGTCAGCACACACATAAAACTTAGTAGTAGTATTTTTCCAGAAGACTTGAGAAAGAAATCCACCAGATTTTATTTTCCCTGCTGATAAGGGAAGCATTTTAAGCATGTTAAGGCAAAATTGTAGGCAGGGTGTTGAAGAAGAAGAAGAAGAAGAAGAAGAAGAAGAAGAAGAAGAAGAAAAGTTTGGACTTGATATCCTGCATTTCACTCCCGTTAAGGAGTCTCAAAGTGGCTAACAATCTCCTTTCCCTTCCTCCCCCACAACAAACACTCTGTGAGGTGAGTGGGGCTGAGAGACTTCAGAGAAGTGTGAACAGCCCAAGGTCACCCAGCAGCTGCATGTGGAGGAGCAGGGAAGCGAACCTGGTTCACCAGATTACGAGTCCAGCAGTCTCAACCACTACACCACACTGGCTCTCTTAGTAGGGTATGCTGTGACTTAGAATGAATTCAGAATCTAAGGTGAAGCAGAGTGCCTTGGAGTCTTTCTGGATGGACTTTCCCAGCGCAAAGTGGGACCCTTTTATGAGGTACCCCATGGAGAAGCAGAGACCGCTGAAGTGACTTGTGATGCTTACTTAACTCAAAATGTCCAATAACGTGATGGAACGCTGATGAGATTTTGTGTCTGAAAAAGCAAAACTAAGCTTACCATATGTGGGGAGAGTGGGGAAAGGTTAGTGCTGGAATGGCTTCACCAGGGTTCTCCAATCCCAGTGATTCAGGGGAGAATGTAGAAGATGGATAAATTTGTGTCACATTGCCTTTGCTCTTTGCAAGTTATATGTGTCTGCAAATATAATATTTAGGCTCCACACCAGGTAAGACATATTCAGAGGGCCTTGGATGAGTCAGGTATACACAGCCACAGATTGCTACCTATCAGGCTGGACTGGCCCAGAGTGGTCTGTGGGGGTCAGGAGTTAGGGCTTCTGGAAAGCGGGGTGGGGAAACCATTCAAAAAGACTGAGACCTACCTGACTGGCAGCTAAGTCTTCCTGATAGAAGGTAGGTCCAATGCTGTGGCTCTCCTTCTTGCCCCACAAGATCAATGTGTCTGCTCCTCGACAGCTGTTAAGAAGAGGCATCAATCCTAGGGGTGCAGGTGCTGCTTCATGAGCTGCTTTCCTGCAGGAAAGCTGTGTTGTGACCACCACACAGGAACACACCCTCCTCCTTACTGGCTGGAAATCAGAAGAACATGGCTGTGCACAGTGCAGTCTCTGTTCCTTTGCAAGCAGCACATGCCAGGGCATAGCATGGAGGTGCCAGGGGGGCCGTGGCCCCGAGCATACAATTTTGAGGGGGTGCAAACCAGGTATCCCCAGGGCAGCCTGGCCTGGCGCTCATCTCTGTGAGCACAGCGGGGATTCTCTCACTAAGGGCCATGTCAGCCAGCCAGGCTCTCACCTGCATGGGTGGGCAGGCAGCGTCACACAGCACAGCTTGGCTCCAGTGAGGGAGATCACTCAGGCAGCGTTGGCCAATCAGATGCCCATCAGAGGAAACCCGCAAGCAGCCCTCTCCCATTCTGTGGCTTCCAGCAACTGGTATTCAGAAGCACTGCTGCCTCCAATCCTGAGGGCAGAGCTGAGCCACCATCGCCAGTAGCTATTGACAGCCAGCTGGTAAGCAGGCTTGGTAAACCTTGTTATAACTGTTTATTAAAATAAGGTTCAACCTCTGTTTTTAAAGGTCTTAGTCCTGCTACCGATTTGTTTTGGAGATGGCTCCAGACCAGGGAGGGTGACTTCCAGAGTGGCCCACGAGGAATGGGCCTGATGCAAGGGCCACCAGTCAGAGCCACAGGGTGGACTGGGGAGGGTGAGGGGGCGGTATGCACAGCCCTCATAATAATTTACCAGAGACGCCCACCAGAAAATATGGACTGCCTCTGGTAATCATTAGTAGGAACCGTTGTATTCATGTTCAAGAAGGAAAATCAGGAATATATGTGAAAGGTTTGTGCACGCACTAGGATTGCCAGCTCACTAGAAATTACCGTAAGTGGATAAGCTCCCTTGTGTAGTTTTAAGATCAACAAAATCAGCAGGTGAAGGTTTTCAAGAGCTGGAGAAAAGCATGGTCCCCTGCCAAGGTCCGCAAAAGTCGCTGCTTTGTCTCCCCCCTCCCCCCTGCTCACAGTTAACCCACACTTGCCTCTCCTGAACTGCCTTTTTAGTTGCTGCCTTATTTGAGGTTCCCGTGAAGCTTCCTGGGGATAATCTAATGTGTGTGCAATCCTTTGCATAGTCCATCTCAATTCTGAAATACTTATTACTATGACAGGCTCAACCGGCTTTGTTAAAATAGAGAGGGAGACAGAGACAGAAATCTTAGGCACCTGTCAGCATTAAATGCGAAACATCAAGCTGCTGCTTAGACTAGGGCTTCACGTTCCTGTTTGCGATTTAACCCCTGCTATTATCGCCAACTTCTGACAGCCAAAGAATCAGCATACCTGTCTACAGATAATAGGGAAAGGAGCTACAGTCCCCCTCCTGGTTTAAGCATCACATACTTTTGGCACATAATTTTCACCAGGCAAAGGCAAGGGGCTGTCTCATTTTCTCCTTCTAATCTTCTGAAATGCTTGTGTGATTCCGCCCCCCTCCAACTTTGTCCAAGCATTTTCTGAAAGTGTCTAATTTTGTCTTGATGGAAATGTAATTTCTTCGTTCACTAATACAACCCATTCCTTTTTATCCACTCCTCGTCTAATTTTTAAAGATGATGTCTTCTCTCGAGCTCATTATTATTACACTTGTCACTCAAAATGAAAGGAGGAGGGAAAGAATCGGAGTGATGGCTCCCTGATGAATACCCACCATGCTTATGGAAATTGTGTGTGTGAGTGTTCATTCTGAAGTGTCGTTGTGGGGGTGGGGAGATAAAAGTAAATTCAAAAGCAACAAACTGCATTAAATAATGAGAAAACTGCAGCTTGAAGGGCTAACTTTCTCTTATTCTTGAACTTTGTTCCTAATAAGCCCATTTTCATTCATCCAGACCCTAGGGGCTAGCCATCTTCAAAACTGCAACATGCTGTAAATATTACAGCTCCTTCCTAGAACAAAGGCAGGTCTCTTTATTTTCTACTGTTCTTGCACATAGAGGTGTGCAGAACTTGATATCTGCCATAGTTTCAGAACCCAACTCTTACAACAAACAAATTGTCCTCAGATTAATGCAGATGCATTAAATACTATTCCATCATTGATGGCAAAGCTTTATTTTACAGAAAGTCTGCATTCTTCATGTCTCCCTCTCAGTACCAATGTGAAAAAGATACTGGTTCAAATCTTGCTTCTGCCATGAATTAAGGATGGGTGTGGACATAGGCTGAAATGAGAAATTACTTTAAATGGATGTTTGGCACTGAAACCAACAGCTACCAGGTCCAACTCTCCACATTCTTGCTTGAGAAATTTGTAGTGTGGCATTATCATGTTGTACATCAGGCAATAATGTGGCATGGGCTGGAGAAGCACATCATGGTTCCCTAGCTGGACATTACCAGGCTACTGGATATGCACCTGGAAATGTAGGCAGCACACATGCACTTTTAAATGCAGCATTCTACCAGACTGCAGCAGAAGGAGAAATGGGAAAGGGCTCACCTGGTAGTAGGGACAAAGCAGTCCTTCTGCTTGCTTCAGCCAGCTTCTCCTTCAGGGACTCTCAGCTTGAAAGGTCTAGATTTCATACGACCACCCAAAATCCCAGCCTTGCCCTGCCACTGCTTTTCCATGTGTGCAAATTCAAGTAGTTCTCATCACTTGGGTGTGTTAATTAAATATATGCAAGTATTATGACATGCATAGGAGGTTCCTTACCAATGGTGATAGATAAGCAACCTTCTCTCATTTCTCTTTTCTAATACATGTTTTGGGTCAACTAAATCCAAGCAGCAGCTGTCTGCAGCTCCCGGTGTGGCAATGCAAATGTCTTCTGAGTAGGCAAGCTCTAAGCTCCTTACTAGAATTGTGAAAACTTGCCATCTGTGCAAAAGTCAGGTCTTAGGGGGAACATGGTGGTTTGGAGGGGAAGGGGACATAAAGACAGATTCATGCCCTTCTTGATCACAAGTGGCAAGTAAGTTGAAACATAAGCAGTTTGGGAAGAATAGACAAAGGTTTTGAAAAGAAATTCAAAGTTCCTGATAACAATAATATTGTAATCAGGAAAGTTTCATTCTGGTTTCTTTAAGTACTGCCTCAGTCATGAAGGATGGAAATAGACTAAAGGTAAAGAGACCTCTGACCATTAGATCCAGTTGTGGCCAACTCTGGGGTTGCGGCGCTCATCTCGCTTTATTGGTCGAGGGAGCCAGCATACAGCTTCCGGGTCATGTGGCCAGCATGACTAAGCCACTTCTGGCAAACCAGAGCAGCGCACAGAAACACCGTTTACCTTCCCGCCAGAGTCTATTTATCTACTCACACTTGATGTGCTTTCGAACTGCTAGGTTGGCAGGAGCTGGGATCGAGCAACAGGAGCTCACCCCATCACAGGGATTCAAACCGCCGACCTTCTGATCGGCAAGTCCTAGGCTCTGTAGTTTAACCCACTGCACCACCCACGTCCTTGGAAATAGACTAGTCTGTAGCAATTTTGTTTTCCACCACTTTTGCTGTAACTGCTGAGGATGCTATGAGGCCACTGCACAGTGACATCAATCTTTTGTTTTAGAATAGTGTTCTTTTTTTATTTTGCTTATTTTAAGACCTGTGTCCAACCCAAAATATGTAGCAGATTTCAACAATTTTAATGTAACAATTGAAAATGCTGTTGTGATACAACAGAATGCATTTAAACCACCACAAAATGTAAGATAGCAGCAGATCACATTAGCTGACACCAGCAGCCTATCAAGCAAGGCCAGTGAAAGCCCAGTTCTGCAACACCACCTGTCTCTCACCTCCAGTGGAAAACCTCTAAAGCTCAGGGGGCCACAGATGGCCCTGCTGTCAATGTATTCATTGTTACATAGGTAACCATGAGGAGGTTATGTCAAAATTTGTGGCTGAATGGGCTTGATATTCATAAATATTGGATCCTTGCTGTGCTTACTGGATCACCAGAAGTTCACATGCAAATAGTCAGTAGGCCTGTTGGTCCCTGTCTCCAGAATGTCTGAAGATCATTTCTTGCATATGCCCAAGATGTTTGCAGGGGCTCCTCCAGTTTTACCCAGTGGTCTTTCAGTCAACTATGGGTTTCATAGAAATGCTATATATATGGTATGGGGAAAATACAAAAGATATTTGGAACAGAAAACCCCAAGATGGAACTCTCCACTAGTAGCAATCGCTGTTAAAAAAAATATAACATCAAAGAGACCTGGATAACGTATAACACAATATTAAGGGAGGAGGAGGGTCAACTATTATTGATAAGTTATGAGAAAATAAAAGATCACTTTTCTAGTTGGCAAGATTACTTCCAGGTGAATGAAGTGTTCAGACAGGACAAGCAGATAGGTTTTGAAAAGGAGCCTTCAAGATTTGAAAGAGAACTACTGAATAGTAAAACCAAAATAATTGCAAAAATGTATAGACATCTTTTAGACTATGAAGTAATGGATGAGGAGGTTAAGGCTTTAATGATAAAGTGGGCCCAAGATGTGGGCCGTCCAATTATGCTAAAAGATTGGGAAAACTTATGAAACGTAAATTTGAAATTAACAGCCAGCTAGACGTGGGTGGTGCTGTGGCTAGGGCTTGCCGATCAGGGCTTGCCGATCAGAAGGTTTGTGGTTCGAATCCCCGCAACTGGGTGAGCTCCCGTTGCTCGGTCCCTGCTCCTGCCAACCTAGCAGTTCGAAAGCACGTCAAAGTGCAAGTAGATAAATAGGTACCGCTCCGGCAGGAAGGTAAACAGCGTTTCCGTGCGCTGCTCTGATTCACCAGAAGCGGCTTAGTCATGCTGGCCACATGACCCGGAAGCTGTACGCTGGCTCCCTCGGCCAATAAAGCAAGATGAGCGCCACAACCTCGGAGTCAGGCACGACTGGACCTAATGGTCAGGGGTCCCTTTACCTTTATCTATAACATAAGTGAGAACATGATGAAAATGGCCCATAGGTGGTACCTCACTCCTTCCAGATTATCAAGAATGTATAAAAAATTGGTGAATGCTTGTTGGAAATGTGCAGGAAATAATGGTGACATGATCCACATGTGGTGGACATGTGAAAAGATTAAGATTTTTTCAGGAAAAATATACGATGAATTAAAAAAGATTAAGGGGATAACCTTCATTAAAAAACTGGAGGCATTCCTATTAAGTATTTTAGACAAAGAGATCCCAAAAATTCAAGAGAGTTATTCTTGTATGCAACTGCAGCGGCTCGAATACTCGTGGCCAAGGGATGGAAAGATCAGGAGGCTCCTAAAATAATAGATTGGCAAATTAAATTACAGGAATTTGTGGAGATGGCTCAATTGACTAGCAAACTCAGAGGAAACTCAAAGCAAAAATTTGCAGAAAAATGGGATGGTTACAGAAAATATGTTCAAAAATGCAATAATAGTTTTGACTCTGTGCTAGCATTCGAAGGAGAAAGGAAGTAAAAGGAGATGGATAACAATTAAGGATTGGAAAATTTATATAGAAAGGTTTATTGTTTTGTGTACATTCAGTTGTAAGATAAAACATATGTGAAGGGACTTGACAGGAAGTCAAAATTGAAGAAAATATTTTGTAAGATAAAAGGGGGAAATATTATTATTATTATTATTATTATTATTATTATTATTATTATTATTATGTTTAAGGGGGAAAAACCTATGGGTTTCACCTGGTGGTGTAACAGAGGACTCTGCACAAGGAGATGTTGGGGAGCTGCTTTTGTTTTATCTCCATTATGCTTCAGATTCTGGGGGGCAGAGAGAGAAGCATCAAAACTATTCCCACGCTTGGCAGGTGCACATTCAGCTACAATCCAAGCCAATCTAGCTTTAGTGAGGTTTTCTTACTCAAAGCATTTCCAAAGCTAAACATTATCTCAATACTATTTAATGGACTTATTTGATATAGTCTGCATTTCTTTCTCCGATCTCCCTTGTCCTTTTAATTGGTTTTAAATTATAGCTGTTGGCAACACTTTTCTATACTGCTTACTCATAGCTGAGTCATTTTCCAACTTTTTTTCTTTCCATTGAAAAGTCTAAATTGGGATTTGATAATGCTTGATTTAGATTGTTGTCTTGTTTTAAGTGAATAGTAAATGTAAAGGAGGGCACAGCTGCAGGAATCATGACTCAAGTTCTTCATTTTCAAAAGTATATAGAACCTCCCTAAAAGTGCTACAAATAAACATTTTTAAAGTTTTGAGAGTGTTTGTTTTTGCATAGCTCTTTCAGCATCTTTTTTTAAATGGACATCTTGCATTCAGGTCTCTGTGAGGTTAGGAGGTTGCAACCTAGAGATCCTTTAACAGATCTGCAGTAGCTACAATGACAAAGGGTCTTACCTAAGAGTAAGGAAGAGATTTTTATTGAAGCAGAGAAGACATACAGGCACAGCAGCAGGAAATGAGTCTCAGCAGCCACTACACAGGCTACATGGCAGTGGAAAAGCAAAGATATCTGAGCTGGGAGCAGCAGCCCAAGTTTAAGGGGTCTGGGATCAACATATGGAGTTCAGAATCACAGCGTAGCAGCAGAACTGTTCCAACAGGCTCATACACCTACTCACCAATCACTTTAAGACAAGACAAGGCATGCTTACCTATGAGACGCTTGTGCCTTCCAAGAGTGCCAGGCATGAATCGGGGTTGAGGCCTCTGTTTGCAGCAACAGGGAACTGCCAGGTCCTGGGAGATGGTGCCCTTCCCTCCTGAAGCTAATTTATCCAGTTTATCCAGCATCATTGGGAAGTGGGCAGATTCCCTTCCCAGATTCCATTCCCCCAGAGGGAAGGGGAGAGGCAGGAGTTCTGCAATCTCATCTGAGTCAGCTGCATCCTGGGAGGAGGCAGCACCCACCTTCTCCAGCCTCTCTTCCCTTGTCTCAGGACCCTGTTTCCCCTTCTTGTCTGCCTCAGACTGCCACTGCACTCCCCAGTGGAGATTTAACTAAAGATGGTATTTTAATTGAAAAAATGTGTAGAGACAGAGGCACAGTGGACTCTCCATTGAAGACAGCTTTATAAACAGTCCCCAAAAACTTCAGAAAGTTATTAGGTGAAGAGATTCACATGTCAGTATCAAAACAGGGTGCAGTCTTGTCCTGACAGTCTGTCTTTGTCCTCCTCCCTTTCTCCCCCGCTTTCCTTATTTCCAAAAAGAATCCTTTGGAGCCTGCTAGCTACCCAAAGGCGGGTCTTGAAGTGGTGTTGCTCCCTCATTTGGCATTCACCAAGAGGGAGTTTGGGTTATCAGCTATCAAGGGCAGAAGGGAATGAAGGTTGAAAACCTTTGATCTATACCCCTGCTATATGTAGGCTAAATTGTGATATATTGCTGAGGGGGGCAGGAGAAGAGAAGAGGAAAATAAGTCTTAAACCACAGTTATGTCTATGTCTCATCCAGAAAGTATAGCCAGAGACATTTTGGCAAATTAAAAACTCCACATGGACAGAAATTTTACCCCTGAAAAAGAGGACATGTGCTGGGAAAAGAGGACACATGGCAACCCTAAACAGCATAGCATGCATAGTGTGTTTGCATAGAATTGTCTGGGGCGCACGTGCTGCTTTCTGGGATGAGCATAATCCAGAATGCTCTCCTGGAAACCTCTGGATCAATTTTGCATTTATAAATGACTTGACTATCTCCCCGCTCCCCCCACAAGAGGCTTCTTTGCCACAGTGTAGCATTGAGGATGTCGCAGATAACAATTAAAGCAAACTTTGCTCTGGGTATGTCTTAATTACTAAAACACTGGCTCATTTACTTTTAAAGTGCTCTTGCTCCCACATCCAGCTTTTAATTAGTAAAAGAGGCAATGTTAGAGCAGACATCTCTTGAAGGAATCTCACCCTGGCAGTTCCCTTCATACTTCTCACCTGCTATTCCAAACGAACTAACCATGAGAGGATGAGACTGGAAAACTGTGTGATTATGTTCTAGAGCAAGGGGGCACCCTGTGGTCCTCCAGATGTTCCTGGACTCCAGTGTTCATTAGCCCCTGTCAGGAATTAGCCAGTGGTCAGGAGGAATGAATGGGAGATGTCATCCAGGAACATCTTTGGAGGGCCAGTCATGAGCCACTCTTGGTCTGGAGAAAACAGTCCGAAATAAACTCTCTGGCTGAAAAATTCCTAGGAAATAAATGGGAGCAAAAAGAACAAAATAAAATAACTAGTAGTTAAATTTGTGGTGGGAACCCGGAAAGCTAACAAAATGAATTTCATTAGGGACAAATATGAAGAACAAGTTGCACAAATATAAGGTGGGAGACACCTGGCACATGTGAAAAGGATCCCCTAGGGGTCTTGGTGGACCACAAACACAACATGAGTCAACAGCGTGATGCAGCAGCAAAAAAGGCTAATGCTATTGTAGGCTGCATCAACAGAAGTATAGAATCCAGATCACACAAAGTAATAGGACCACTCTATTCTGCTTTGGACAGACCACACCTGGAGTAGTGTGTCCAGTTCTGGGCATCACAATTTAAGAAAGATATTGACAAGCTGGAATGTGTGCAGAGGAGGGCAAGAAAGATGATCAAGAATCTGGAAACTAAGCCTTATGAGGAACAGTTGAAGGAGCAGGGTATGATTAGCTTGGAAAAGAGGAGACTGAGAGGGAATATGATAGCCATCTTCAAATATCTCAAGGGCTGTCACATGGAAGTGGGAACAAGCTTGCTTTCTCTTGCTCTGGAGGCTAGTACCAAAACCAGTGGATTCAAATTACAAGAAAGGAGATTCCAACAAACATCAGGAAGAACTGTCTGACAGTAAGAGCTGTTTGACAGTGGAACGGTCTCCCTCAGGAGGTGGTGGACTCTCCTTCCTTGGAGGTTTTTAAGCAGAGCTTGGATGGCCACCTGTCAGGGATGCTTTAGCTGAGATTCCTGCATTGCAGGGAGTTGGACTAGATGACCCCTGGGGTCCTTCCAACTCTAAGATTCTACCATTCTAAGTTAGGTTGGACTTTAAGACCTTTAAGAACAAATGTGTTGAGGGGTGTGTACCTGTGTGTGCATGTAAATGCATGTGGAGTGTGTGTGCCAAGCTGGGTCTGACCTGGGTGAAAGAGAACCTAGTTTACCCCTTGGCAGAGCAATTCTAACGCTCTCGTGTGCTGGAGGGGGGGGTGTTAATGGGGCAGAGTTTTCCTCTTCCCCACCCTGTCCAGTTCCACTGGGGGTCTTCTACTGTTGGCAGGGAAGGCCTGCACCTGCCAGGCGAGCAGAAGCTGTGGGCAGTCACATCCACTTTGGCAGCAGCCAGTGAAAACTCCAGCAGTGGGGAGCTTCAGGAGCAAGGCAAGCACGGGCTGGCAAGAAATCTGCTGGCTCTTGCGCTGATCCTGCAGTTATCACAGCCTTGCTCTCCTCACTGTGCCAGTCTGGGAGCTGGCACACTGGCCAGCATGAATGATGGGTTGTGGAAACAGCGGCGGCTCTGCTGCTTCCCCAAGCCCTGCAATTCCAGCCAGGAGTTTGGAGTGCCCTGTAACCTACCATACTTAGGACTTCATCCTCAAAGGCTAGGTCAATTTTACTCTGAGTTCTGGCTAGCACCAACATTAACAATGTTTTGGCACCTATTAACAACAGACTTGTGCACTCGCTTTCCTTTGTTTGTGTTTAATTCCAGTAGGTAGTTATGTTTTGTTTTTGTTCTTAACTCGGCTACAGCTTTTCTTCTTTTCTGTTCAGATTCTAATGGGGATGTGATATTTCAGTATTTTTTGTATACTGCCTTGAGATGGCTGAGGTAGGTGGTATAGAAATGTTTCAGTAAACAAAGAAACAGTTTTAGTTTTGAAGGAGTGTTGGGAATAGCTTTTTTAAAAAAGAGAGATATCCTCAGGTTCCTCTCCCCTCACAAATCTACAGTTCCCTGAAGAAAGGGAATAAGCATTAAGCTAGTTTAGGTTTGTGGCATAGACAGAGGTCCAAAGACTTCAATCTGTTCATCTTATCACATAGACCAAGTGTTTACTTGCTTACAACCGACAACCTGATTCACTAGGAAATGCTGCAGAATGCTGCAGGAGGAGATATTCATAACTGCACAGAAAACACAACATAATAGCTGGGAGTCAAAGCTGCATACATTACAAATAGAAGCACATTTCTAAAACAATTGAGAGGGAATCTATGATTGCAGTAGCTTGACAAGTGTGCTAGGGGAAACCTCCCCTGCTAGGATTCTGTAAATAAAATTTGCTGCAAGCTGCATCATTTCAGAAGTTGATTCTGAAAGCTTGCCATCTGAGGTTTCCTTTTCTTTAAGAAATACATAGCCTATCTTGAATTTAATTGCATCTTGAGACAGGGTGCAGTGGTGCTCAAAAGTCACTTCTGAAAGCAACGTGAGAGATACAAACATATATTACAGCCAATCGGAAGCATATCTGGGCAAAAATGTTCCAGTCATTTCATTACTGGGGGGCCTGGTGCAAAAACCTGAAAATATAAAGAAGACTAGCCAGTCTTAAGAGGCTTCTCTTCTGGCAGCTCTCCATTCTGGAAGACACCCAGGAGATCTACCCACACACCAGAAGTTAATTGGGCAGTTTACTGATTGCAAGGTCTGCTGCTGCTGCTCTTTGTGGATGCAAACTGCAGCAGTGAAGAGTTGGGGGGTCAACAAAGAAGGAAGTGTTGGTCCTGCTTAGTGCTCACACACACGCAAGGGGAAATCATGTCTACGGCAGGTCTGGGGAACCTTTTTGCCCTGCAGATATTGCTGAACTCCCCAAAGCCCTAGGAAGCATAGTCAATGGCTAGAGATGATGGGAGTTGTAGTTTAGCAGCATCTCGTGGGCCATAGGTTCCTCACACTGCTTTAGGGGCAGGCAGTACATGACTGCACTCTCAGACACACATGTTTTCTGCTAAGCCCCTCACACACATTCACCCTTTAAATACCTATACACACCCTAGACAGAAGGGTGCATTGCAATGGCATCCATCTGTCTCAAGAGACATTGGAGTGCGCCTCCGGAGGTGAAGTCATATCACTGCATTAGCAGCACCAAAGTAACCTCCCTGGGGCGCAAGCCTGGGCAGTGTGTCTGGAGGTCCTGGGCTACTCAGAGGACAAGACCCCACTCTCAGCTTCACTGACGTGGTCCAAAGGAAAGCAGAGCAAGACATTTGGCACCAGCTTGGCTGCAGGAGTTGCCAGGAGAAGGCATACAAGGCACCATCCAACCATCTTAGGGACTCCACTCTGGATTTGTGTAGGATTTACTCCTTGGCTGTTTCTTTTCCCAAAGATGTCCCACAAGGTTTAGGACCAGAGTGTTCCTTCTCCTAGATGGGCTACCTTTCCAGGTGGACGAACCTCATCTGCCCCTCACTTCCCTCTACAATATGTGCAGAAACCACCTTCTTGACTATTGGACCCACTATTGGTCTTGTTCACTCAATCTGCCAGAGCCCGTTTTTGCATGCAGGTGAAGTCCCCAACTCACCAAGGGTTTGAGACCCATTGGCTCCCCTCATCTGGTTTAGCTAGCCAGAGAAAGCTGTTCCCAGGGGGTGGCCACTGTCGCCTGCTGACAACTTCTAGGAGCCACAGGTGGGAGCTGAGTGTGTGGGTGGGGGTGGGGGGAACCAAAGGTGAACAAACTATCCCAGAAGGAGCATGACGTACCCCCCACCAGAGGTACAACCCATACACCTCACACAGAAGTTACAGTAATATATATTGGATGGACTAATTTCCTTCATGGAATGTTTACATCTCTAGGCTTAAACATGGGTAATTCCAGACACTATTTTGTTATTACTTAGGCTCTTCTTTGCGAGAGCATTAGTAGAAAAGAAGAAAGCCAGGGGAAAAGAAAGACAAAAAGAGGAAGTGAAATGAATCCCCTGCATTGTGCTTCTAGACTTTGATGTATTCCTGTTGTCAGCTCACTATAATTAGTAAAGATCAATGGTTTTAGTTAAAATCTAGAACAGGGCACCCCACCTTCTAATTCATCTATTCAGCAGCTGCCCCACTTTTTTCTAAGCTATAAAGTTCAAGGTTACTGTGAGGCTTTGTGTGTTGAAGCTCAAGCTCCAGAATTCAGAGGTTTTTTCTGGTCATGTACTATATTTATTCACATATATTAAAAAACATATTACTTTTCTTAAACTAAATCACAGTGGTGGTATTATCATCATCATCTAGCCAAAGGTAAGCTCTTTTAAGTCCACTGATTTTAGGTATTTCACTGTCTAATTAAGGGAGCTTCCTGGGTGGCCTGTGAGGTCCCAGGAAGAGTCACAAGTGCAGTTCTGTCTGTGAAGAGGGAGAAGCATTTATGGGACAGCACTTGTGCCACTGAAGGACCCTCAGATAAAATCCTCAACAGCTGTGTGTATGGGGGGGGGGAAGTGGGTACGCAAGGGGCATCTCAAGGGCATGTGTTGGGAAAGGCACAGATCCAAGAGATCCAAAGCTTCCCCTTTCCTCCAGCGTGGCCACAAGCTTTGCCTAATGCTGGAGCTGCTGTGGTTAATTCTGACACAGTAATGGCAGCTGGAGGCTGAGGTCTCAGTGCATGATGGAATTTCCCCCTCCCCCAGAAATGAAGTCTGCCTTTATCCCCCTTCAAAGTCCATGGAGAATGAAATGCATTTAACAGGATGGTACCGGTGACAATAGCAATGGTGCGCCACCTCACCAGCCCCCCCCCCCGGCGGCAGAACATATGCCCCCACTGCCCAGGGCGGGTGCACTCCCGAGGGTGGTGGGGCGTGGAGGGTGCCCTCCCACATGCCACAGTTCAGGGTAGGAGAGGGGTGGGGAAGATGCTGCTCACTCTCCTCCTGCTCTCCACATCCGGGTCAGACATGTCCCGGGAACAGGGCTGCTGCGGCCGGGTGTGCCTCGCCATGGCGGAGGAGGGCTGCTCTCTGCCTCCGGGTCAGAAGAGCTGCTGCCACTGGGCGCAAAGTGTGCCACCCATTTGCTTGCCATTTTGTCACCTCCCTCAGTCATGACACCCGGGGCAGACTGCACCCACCGCACCCCCCTTCCTATGCCTCTGCCCCAGCTGCCTGCCTTCTTGTGTATGTCTAGTCCAAAGGGTGGCCCTGGCTCTGAGGTTCTTCCTCTCTAGTCCCAGGGCTCTTCCTGCAGGACTTGGCCGGGGGGGGGGGGCGGTATGTGAAACCAGCCTGAGTCGGCTCTGCCTATCAATCGCGATGGGCACCAACTGCATGTGCATGACGATGGCTTCAAGAGTCACTTAATCACAAAGTACATTCAAAAACAAGAACTAAATCCCCACACTAAGGCAAAGAGACTAAAAAGAGCTTGTAGCCCTGTAGAAGGAAGCAGGCTGTGTATAGGGAGGTCAAGAGTTCCTGTTTGGGGCTCCTTGGCTTTATCTTAATTTAAACATGTTTGTTCAATTTCTTTGGCTTACTCTTCCTGACTTTCCCTGGATCTACATCCTTACAAGTCTGTTTCCCTTTCCACTTCCTGTTTGCCCTGGGATTTCCTGGCTCTGCCTAAACTTACAAATTTAGCCTTTGGATCCCGTTCGACTGCCTGCGCTCACATCCTGGCTTTCCCTCTATCTCTCCATCACAGACGGCAGACCCTCAAATAGCTACATTTTGTGATCCAAGGTATCCAAAATCTGCTGGTTGAAAAGGAGTGTGTATTTCATGACAGAAATAAAATCAGGCCACCAACCTAGGGACTACTCACTGTTGCAAAATAACACAGAGAGTTTTCTTTTTAAAGTATATTTGAACACAAGCACTCTGTGTAATCCTCATAAACCATGTGCCATTTTACTTCCACATGCAGCATATCCTTGTCCAAATCCCATTTAATGCATTTGTTTCATGCAAAATCACTCCAAGTGATTATCTAATTGTCTATGATGCTGTGCTTGGGTTTCTACCATAAAAGACATTCGTACATACAGTTTTCTCTTTTAAAATACTTTTACAGATCACTCATTCCAAAGAAATTCTCCTGCACTTCATGTACATGACTAAATGCTCCCAAGTCCAATATGAATCTATATGCTAGGTATTTTAAAACTGCATTGCTATTCTTTGCTGTTTTATGTACATACATAACCTTTCCTAGTGAAGATGAGCCTCATTTACCGGTACTTGCATTCAGTCATAACAGGCCCTCTCCTGGGTTGCTGGTTTCTTTTCCCCTGGCAGCTGCCAGAGGGTGAGTTTTCATGGAAGGAGAGAGTTCTAGAGGGTTTATGGTGCTTATTTACAAATATGCATCAATAGGAACTGCAAGGCTTTACAACAGAACCAGTTCTGTCAAAAGTAAACATTACATCCATATAGCTTCCCAACCAGCTTGCATAAAAAACTCAGATGCCTGTTTCCTTCCAAACTTGAACTGTTTCTTTCTCATCTCTTCCTGTAACAAGGGATTGTGCCATAGGAGCCAACAGTCAAGCAAAGTCATTGGCAAGCATCTTTAAACCATTGGTGTCAATTAAAGAAAATGGCCAAGGCTCGGCCCATCTTAGTTTCCAGGTCTGCAATAATTTATCTTTCCAGTCCATGCCATTTCAGCATGTATTTACACACATCCAATCTGACCAATTTTTGTATTAATATGTGACTATTATTATTTTAAACAATTTTTGTAGCATTCAACTAATGTCTGTTCAGAGTAGGCCCATTGAAGTAAATGGACTTAACTATCTAATTTTAACTAGTTTCAGTGGGTCTATCTGAGTAAATACTTGGCTTGTTTCTGTGTAATGTATGGAATTGCTCATAATGTTTATAGGCTCTTCATATGTTGAAGCACTGTGGAAAGCCCATTATAGACAGAGTGTTTCTGGGGAGGCATATTTTTGAGTCTCAAAGAAAGTCCATTCAGCCAGCAATTTCCAGAACTGGATTTTGAGATGTTTTCTGGAGCCAGTAAATGTGTCTGCTTCTTTGTAGGGTGTGCGCAACGCAAGAGTTTATTGTTTGCAGAAATATAAGGAATGGTGTTACTTTGTCATAGCCAAGTCTGAAAAATGGATATGGTATAATATAGTAATATTATAAGCTATACTATTACTACCCAGCATTTATATACAGTAATGCCTTTTGAGTACTCAAAATGCCCTATCTCAGCTGTTCTTACAACCCCCCTGGTTGTGTCTGTTGCCCTTTTCCCCAACCTCCATTCGTTCATCAGCTTTGTTTCACAACTTTTACACACAGAGGTTGCTCTGTTCATGTGGCAAGAGCCCATGCGCACACATTGGTGTTTGCCCACCTTTTTGGACCCATGAGCACATTTGCAAACTGGAAAAACTGTTGTGGGCACCACCTAGAGCACCACCTAAGCACACACCACAACTTATTCTCCCAGGTAGCAGAGAATGCTTCCCCACATACAAGACTTTACAAAGCTTTCGGCTGTGGCAAAGTTTGAATGTGTGACTTCCTAGTTTACATGCATAGCATCTGTCATGGATGCTTTAGTTGAGATTCCTGCATTGTAGGGGGTTAAACTAGATTACCCTTGGAGTCCTTTCCAACAAATCTATGACTCTATGATTCTACAATACATCAGCTCTGTTATGACCATAGCTGTCAACTTTTCCCTTTTCTTGCGAGGAATCCTATTCGGAATAAGGGAATTTCCCTTAAAAAAAGGAAAACGTTGACAGCTATGGTTATGACCTCGGGACATTTGAAGCCAGTTTTCCAAACTTGTCTTAATAACAAATCACTTAAACAAGATGGCTATACACCATGGTTAAATTTGGTCAGAATTGTCTCATTATTTTCACATTGCCCCATTGACATGATTAATGCCTGGACTGTCGCATGTCTTCATACATTTGAAATGGATTGAAATGAATACAATCCAATGTGGCCACAGATTCAGCCTTTAGCAAGACTGCTCTGCTGAGTTAAAATTCAGCTCCAATTCTTGGCTGTATGTCGAGGTCCCCAAGCCACCCCCTAAATAATTCACAATTCACACATAATTTTTGTTTAAGGTTTTTGGCATAATTTTGGCCACAACTTTATTAAAATACATAAATGTGAGTGGTTGCTTAGGCATTGGTTATGACTATCTGTCCCCACACCCAGGGACAGAACTGACTTCTGGATTCCAGTGAAAGCCAGTAAGGGAAAACAATATTGGGGAGAAATGGAGCTGAGCCACAGTCCCTGACCTCTCCCTGCATGCTCCCAGGGGCTTGCACGGCCCTAGCCCCTTACCGGGGATACGGACAAATGTATGGCAAACCCCTGGATTCCTTTAACGGAATTCATTTGCAGCAGCAGCATTGGAGGGGCAGGCACAGCCAACCCTTACCCCTCCAAATTTTAAACAATTCTTGGTTATAAAACAGGAGCAACAGCCTATGGGGTTGCTTTTGAGACTGAGAAAGAAATGTCACTATGAGCTCCATGGTAAATAAAAAGTTTTTTAAAGGGGGCACAATTTCCACCTCTGCATATGAAGAAATGCTGGGTGGAGGTGAGGCAGAACCTTCCAGGCCCTTGCCAAGTCACCTTGAAGTGGGCATAGCACTTCTGTCCAGCTTCCATGGGGAAATTTCCCACACCCAGCTTTATGCTGAAGAAGTGAGAGGATTGTGCACTAAATATTCATCTTTATTTCTGATGTTGCCATCCCATCCAAGCATGCAGCAGAATACATAAATTCCATGAAATGGGCTGTAGTCCAAAAATGCTTATGCTATAATAAATTTGTCAGCCTTTTCAGGTGCAACAAGTCTCTTCCTTGTGTTTCCTGCCAAAGATGCAGCTACCTCTCTGGAATTTGTTTCAGATTTTATATCTGATGCAAAAATTTCACCCCCTAGGATGGTATTCATCATTATACTTTTCTCTAACAGTCTCATGTGTCCAAAAATGCAGTTTGAAAAATCTGGTAATCCTAAATAGCAAAGGCCATGTACCAGTGTCCCTATTTTCCAGGGACAGGATCACACTTCAAAACGACCTTGACAGATTTGAGAACTGGGCAAAAACAAACAAGATGAATTTTAACAGGGAGAAATGTCAAGTATTGCACTTGGGCAAAAAAAATGAGAGGCACAAATACAAGATGGGGGACATCTGGCTTGAGAGCAGTACATGTGAAAAGGATCTAGGAGTCTTGGTTGACCACAAACTTGACATGAGCCAACAGTGTGACGCGGCAGCTAAAAAAGCCAATGCAATTCTGGGCTGCATCAATAGGAG
The DNA here is from genome assembly GCF_965112155.1 of Podarcis liolepis. Taxonomy (NCBI): domain Eukaryota; kingdom Metazoa; phylum Chordata; class Lepidosauria; order Squamata; family Lacertidae; genus Podarcis; species Podarcis liolepis. The sequence continues at coordinate 3,291,642 of NC_139558.1, forward strand.
TATAGCATCTAGATCAAGGGATGTAATAGTGCCACTGTATTCTGCTCTGGTCAGACCTCACCTGAAGTACTGTGTCCAGTTCTGGGCACCACAGTTCAAGAAGGACACTGACAAACTGGAATGTGTCCAGAGGAGGGCAACCAAAATGGTCAAAGGCCTGGAAACGATGCCTTATGAGGAATGGCTAAGGGAGCTGGGCATGTTTAGCCTGGAGAAGAGGAGGTTAAGGGGTGATATGATAGCCATGTTCAAATATATAAAAGGATGTCACATAGAGGAGGGAGAAAGGTTGTTTTCTGCTGCTCCAGAGAAGCGGACATGGAGCAATGGATCCAAACTACAAGAAAGAAGATTCCACCTAAACATTCGGAAGAACTTCCTGACAGTAAGAGCTGTTTGACAGTGGAATTTGCTGCCAAGGAGTGTGGTGGAGTCTCCTACTTTGGAGGTCTTTAAGCAGAGGCTTGACAACCATATGTCAGGAGTGCTCTGATGGTGTTTCCTGCTTGGCAGGGGGTTGGACTCGATGGCCCTTGTGGTCTCTTCCAACTCTATGATTCTATGATTCTATGAATTTACAGAAGCCACTCGGTTTCTTATTTGATCCCAGAATGTCCCACTTTTCCTTAGGATGTCCCTATTTTCATAGGAGAAATGGAGGGTATGGAGTTATCTGACTCCTGAGCCATTTGAAGGCAGCCCTGTATAGGGAAGTTTTTAAACATGCTTCATGTTTTATTATGTTTTATATATGTTGGAAGCCGCCCAGAGTGTCTGGGGCAGCCCAGTCACATGGGTGGGGTATAAATATTAAAATTATTATTATAGAAAAGGATGTTCCTGTTTTCATTGGCGAAATGTTGGCGGGTATGCATGTATTCCAGAAGTGAAACCAGAGGGTAAGAACAGAAGAGGCCCCTTGCTGGGTCCATGGACTGAGGTCCATGTAGTTTAGCATCCTGTTTCTAAGCACAACCAGTTAGACGCCACTGGAAACTCACAAGCTTAGCAGGAAATGAAGGTCATGGCCTCCCTCCGTGGTCTTGCCCCAGCATCTTGTATTCAGAAGCAGACTGTCTTGTAAGGCAAGGTCGGTCTGTGAAGGAAGTACATTTGCAGCCTTATCCTATCCATGTTTAATTGAAAGGATGTTCCACCTGTTTCAGTGAAGCTTCCTTCTAAGCAAACATGCTTCAGGTTGCAGACTTAGAAAACATAACAGTACTCATTAGAGTGATCAGTGCTGAGATAGAAAGTGGGGTTGCCCTCTGGAAGCTATACAGTCAGAACACATGAGAACAGGTCCTTCCTAAACCCTAACTTGCGCACATGGAACTCCTCTGTGTGTGGAGGCATCCTCAGCCAATCAGGATTCCCTGCCTGCCACAGAGGATCTCTGTGCATGTGTGTCAGGACAGGCACATTATGCGCAGTCCCTTCTCAGACCATTGGACAGAACAGTGGCAGGTGGCACAGCTCCCTCTCCCTGCCCATGATGGGGAAGAAATTCAATTTTGTTTGCATTTTAAGGGGGCCTGATTTGCACTTCTTGAACAAAGACACAAACCAAAATGCAGAAGTCCTTCAACATTTTCACTTCTCTGAACTTTATTAAGTAATTCTCCAGCCAAACAATGGGTACCAAAATGCATTTATTCAGAAGAGTTTGCATGAAAATGCATTATATTGGAGGGGAGACACTTGCAAAAAAGGTGTATATTAGTCAGAACTCCATCCAAAAATGTGTTAGGAGAAATTCACATTAAAATGCTGCCAAATTTTCATGAAGTTTTTAGTTGTTTGTTTTTTTTGGTAATGCAAACTGCACAGAAATGTGGAGAACTGAATTTAAGTCTGGAAAAGTAAGAAACTGGGAGAAAGTGAAACTGACAGATTCATCCACCCCACCCATGACCTTCTCACACGCTTGTTTTTCACACATGAAGGGGATTCGTCTAATTCCAACCCCATATGTCATCGAAAATTCTACTCAATATTGATCCAGAGCAGATTCCAAAGTATAGGTAGCAAAGTAAAAACTTAGACATGTTGCAGGATTCCCCCAAAAATAGACCAGAGGCAAATGTACTTCATCCAGCAGAGCTTTACTGCTACTGAAGGCAAATGAGCATAATGGTCACAAATCCAATACATTCAGGATTGGCACAGTCCATAAGAAATCCAGCTGCAGAAGACTTAGCTTGAAGTTACAATAACTAAATAAGAAGACTAAAACCTTAACACTATATACAGAACTTCACACCAGAAGGAAAAGCGATAGAAAGTGAAAGTGAAACAGAACCACTTTAAGGCAGCTGCACTCAGCTTCTCTGAAGGAACAACCCAAACACCACGAACCTTCTGCTTGTTTCTTTCACACAGAGAAGCTTCCAGAACCCTCTTGAATTAAGTAGAATAGGAAAAATCTCTACACATCAGATCAATACTTTCTGCGCTAATAAATGCAAACTGACACTATCGGTGTAAATGGTGCTTTCCAGAGATTCATAAGCAAACTGAAAAAAGAAAAGAAGAAATATCTGCCCGCAGAGAACTTACAATCAAAAATAGGCAAATATCAAGATAACAGCTTGGAGGGTTGGGGGAGAAGCTTTATTGGGGCATTCAGGCTCACGTGACTATAATTGCCAGGGTCAAAAGTGGAGGACTGCACACGGTCACTCTGGGCAACCCGTTATCCTAAGCTAGCCTCTCTCAGTGCTACTCATGCCTCAGCGTTCCAGTTCACAGGAACAGCTGGTGACATTCTGCAGGCCCCACTGCAGACACAACCGCAAGGCCGGGGTAGCCAACACAGTGTGCAGGGGCAGAGGTTGGGTGAACGTACGCAGCCCAGCTCTCTTCCCTCATGCATTCACAGTCATGAGAGCCGAAAGCCCAAACAGGACTACAGAGGGGAGTCAGGAAGAGACATTTGTGGCAAGGGATGAGCTTTACAGTTGGAATGGAGGGCTAAGTAGTTAATGAGATTTCTGGCTGTATACACACAGAGACACATAGGGGCCGGAAGTCTGTGTATCTGTACAGTATTTCTATATTTTTAGATGTCTTGTTTATTTGTGTTAACATAAATTGGCTTCATTGAAAAGACAATCTGGGTATGCCAGAGGTGAACTGGAGTCTTGACTTCACTTGTTTGAAAAAGATCTAAACATGAAATCATTCCTTTCCTTGTTTGAGTGCTCTTTTTCCAGACATCAAGTAAACAGAGAAGTTTCTGGTTGTTTTAGTATGGGGGGGGGGGAGAGAGAGAGAAAGAAAGCACAATCTTCCCATAGTTTTCCCCCCTTAGCACTTAAACCATCCATGCTTCAGCTGCTAATTATGCCAGTAGATTTCTTAAAAATGAATGCAGAGCATGGCAATTTCATTCAGATAACATAATGAAAGCAGCATGTTTTGCATCCAAAAATTGCTTATTGAAAAATCTGGTACTACTAGGCAGTAAAGACACATTCTCATGTACTTAGCTTTTAATTTCACTTCTTGTATTAAATCATCAAAAGTAGAATACATGAGAATGACCAGACAGTTTCCTCCAGCATTCTCTTTCTGACAGTGGTCAGCCAGATCAGCTCTGGGATCTCACAAACAGGATATCAGGTAAAAGGCTAATACTTGCCATTTTGTTTGAGACTTTAAGTTAAAATAAATTGTTCTACCACAGGCACATTTGAGGAGCCTGCCACAGTCCTAAGAACGTTTCTTACTGAATCAGAACTAGAGTCCTGTTCAGGTGTTGTTTGCTTCCATCTTGTTCAGCACGGGAGCAAAGAATGGAACTAAGCACCCTGTCCCAGTTTCTTTTAGCTCCTCGCCTGACATCTGCATGTCAATTAATGCAGTAAACAACAACAATTAATGCATCAAAAGGCATCAGAATTAAAGCTCAGGGAAAAGATTCACAAAACAGCAGGCCACTAATTAACAGCTAGCTTGAATAAAAAGGCCTTTGCCCATCCAAAGGATGGTTCCTAGAAAATTTCCATTGCAAGGGAGTTGGGCAACTGTGGTATCCAGCCTGGAGCAAGAGCCTTGTAGTGGGAGGGTTTCATGAGAAGAGTGGGTGGGGAAAAGATACCTGAGGTCTTCCACTGCTGTACTAAAAAGTAGCAGGTGATAGGAAACATCTGTTTGGGACCCAGAAGAGCTACTGTCAGACAGAGTGGACCATACCAGGCTGCATGGTCAAAAAGTCGGACCTGGTACAATGCATCGGAAGAGTTTGAGTTTGAGGCCTCTAGCCCCTGATTCTGAGTATTTCATAGCTGTATAGTGCAGGGGCAGAAAGAGTGGGGAAGGGATGTCCATCTCTCCATTAGTGGATAGAAAACCACATAGGAAGTGGGTACTCTATGTGGAGGCCTGATTGGTGCAATTAATTTATTTCACACACACATACACACACACTGCACAAAGAGGATGATGTGTGATAAGATATCCAACTAGAGCCCCTGTGTCCTACATGTTGTTAATGATGGGATGGAGAGAAGATGGGCAGCCATTTCTTCACCATGGAAAGACTGCCACTGGCTGGGTAAGTTTCTGAACCAGTCCTAGTTCAAGGAAGTCAAATTGCGCACACAAATGTACAGACCAATCAAGGCTCATCTCCACTCAACGTACAACTTGATTCTTAAGGTTTTACTGTCTGAATATGGTTTACAGAGGGCAAAAGAGAAAACAGGAGAAGTGAATGCTATGGGATGACTATCAAAACAAAGAACACATAAAGTAATAAACTGACTAATGTGGGGGAGGGAGACAGTGCTCCTGAAGGTAGGAGTCTATCAATTGATGAAGATGATCATCCAAATGTCATAGACCAAATGGAGCAAACAGCACGCAGAGCTAGTGGTGGGAGGAAAAAATCCTTAAATAAGAGACACGGGGGAATGATTAATGGACTTCAATGTCTGTACACTAATGCGCAAAGCATGGGAAATAAACAAGATGAGCTTGAGCTCTTGGTACAGCAAACTAAATATGACATAATAGGCATCACTGAAACCTGGTGGGAAAAGTCCCATGATTGGAATGTAATAATGGAGGGATACAATCTATTTCAGAGGAACAGACCAGACAAGAAAGGAGGAGGAGTGGCGTTATATGTCAGGGATGTGTATACCTGTGAAGAGATCCAAGATTTAGAACCCCAAAGCCAAAGTGAGAGCATTTGGGTCAAAATTAAGGGAGAGAAGAATAACAGAGACCTCATTGTGGGAGTTTATTATAGATCCCCAAGCCAAACAGAGGACATACATGATGCCTTCCTGGAACAGATGGCCAAGCATGCAAAAGGAAGGGAGATAGTAGTAATGGGGGACTTCAATTACCCGGATATTTGTTGGATGTCAAACTCAGCCAAGAGCATAAGGTCAAACAGATTCCTCACTGGCCTTGCAGACAACTTCTTGTCCAGAAAGTGGGAGAAGCAACAAGAGGAACAGCCATTTTAGATCTGGTCCTAACCAATGTTGATGACCTGGTTAGTGGGGTAGAAGTGGAAGGATCATTAGGCGCGAGTGATCATGCTCTTCTGAAGTTTACTATACAGCGGAAAGGAGCAGCCAAGCATACTAGGACTCAATTTCTTGACTTTAAGAAAGCCGACTTCATAAAACTTAGGGAAGTGCTGGGTGAGATCCCATGGGCAGTAATACTAAAAGGAAAGGGAGTTCATGATGGCTGGGAGTTTGTTAAGAGGGAGATAGTAAAAGCACAACTTCAGGCAATACCAATGAGACGGAAACATGGAAGGTGCCTAAAGAAGCCAGGGTGGCTATCTAAAGAACTTTTAACTGAGTTAAGATTAAAGAAGGATGTGTACAAAAAATGGAAAAGGGGGGAAACCACCAAAGAGGAATTCAAACAAATAGCCAGCATGTGTAGACACAAAGTCAGAAAAGCTAAAGCACAGAATGAACTCAGGCTTGCTAGAGAGGTTAAAAGCAACAAAAAAGGCTTTTATGGGTATGTCCGTAGCAAAAGGAAGAACAAAGAAACAGTGGGGTCACTCAGAGGAGAAGATGGTGAAATGCAAATAGGGGACACAGAAAGGGCTGAACTCCTCAATGCCTTCTTTGCCTCAGTCTTCTCCAATAAAGAAAACAATGCCCGACCTGAAGAATTTGGAGCAAATGATTCAGCAGAGGAAACACAGCCCAGAATAACTAAGGAGATAGTACAAGAATACTTGGCTAGTTTAGATGTATTCAAGTCTCCAGGGCCAGATGAACTGCATCCAAGAGTATTAAAAGAACTGGCAGATGTGATCTCAGAACCACTGGCAGTCATCTTTGAGAATTCCTGGAGAACAGGCGAAGTCCCGGCAGACTGGAGGAAGGCAAATGTTGTCCCTATTTTCAAAAAGGGGGAAAGAGGGGACCCAAATAATTACCGCCAAGTCAGTCTGACATCAATACCAGGGAAGATTCTGGAGCAGATCATTAAGCAAACAGTCTGTGAGCACCTAGAAAGGAATGCTGTGATCACCAATAGTCAGCATGGATTTCTGAAAAATAAGTCATGTCAGACTAACCTGATCTCGTTTTTTTGACAGAATTACAAGCCTGGTAGATGAAGGGAACGCAGTGGATGTAGCCTACCTTGATTTCAGCAAGGCATTCGACTAGGTGCCCCATGATATTCTTGTAAAGAAGCTGGTAAAATGCGGTCTTGACTATGCTACCACTCAGTGGATTTGTAACTGGCTGACTGACCGAACCCAAAGGGTGCTCATTAATGGTTCCTCTTCATCCTGGAGAAGAGTGACTAGTAGGATGCCACAGGGTTCTGTCTTGGGCCCGGTCTTATTCAACATCTTTATCAACGACTTGGATGATGGACTCAAGGGCATCCTGATCAAATTTGCAGATGACACCAAACTGGGAGGGGTGGCTAACACCCCAGAGGACAGGATCACACTTCAAAACGACCTTGACAGATTAGAGAACTGGGCCAAAACAAACAAGATGAACTTTAACAGGGAGAAATGTAAAGTATTGCACTTGGGCAAAAAAAAAAAATGAGAGGCACAAATACAAGATGGGTGACACCTGGCTTGAGAGCACTACATGTGAAAAGGATCTAGGAGTCTTGGTTGACCACAAACTTGACATGAGCCAACAGTGTGACGCAGCAGCTAGAAAAGCCAATGCAATTCTGGGCTGCATCAATAGGAGTATAGCATCTAGATCAAGGGAAGTAATAGTGCCACTGTATTCTGCTCTGGTCAGACCTCACCTGGAGTACTGTGTCCAGTTCTGGGCACCACAGTTCAAGACGGACACTGACAAACTGGAACGTGTCCAGAGGAGGGCAACCAAAATGGTCAAAGGTCTGGAAACAATGCCTTATGAGGAACGGCTAAGGGAGCTGGGCATGTTTAGCCTGGAGAAGAGGAGGTTAAGGGGTGATATGATAGCCATGTTCAAATATATAAAAGGATGTCACATAGAGGAGGGAGAAAGGTTGTTTTCTGCTGCTCCAGAGAAGCGGACACGGAGCAATGGATTCAAACTACAAGAAAGAAGATTCCACCTAAACATTAGGAAGAACTTCCTGACAGGAAGAGCTGTTCGACAGTGGAATTTGCTGCCAAGGAGTGTGGTGGAGTCTCCTACTTTGGAGGTCTTTAAGCAGAGGCTTGACAACCATATGTCAGGAGTGCTCTGATGGTGTTTCCTGCTTGGCAGGGGGTTGGACTCGATGGCCCTTGTGGTCTCTTCCAACGCTATGATTCTATGATTCTATGATAATGTGGAATGAAAGAAAAGGAGCTGGTTCACAAAATAATACAATTAAAATGAAAGGGGGAAATGAGGGACTATTAAAGAAAACAACACTGAGAGATGAAAAGAAAATTTGGAGCATATGGATGGAGAAACATGAAAGACAGATCTTTGTCTATTTCAGATGATCAAAGGAGTAGTTCCTCTCCCTATGTTACTTTCTGGCAATACTGTGTAATGGTAATATTTGAATTAGCATTAATTTGAGTGAATTAGCCAATGCAAAATAATCATGGATTTTTCTACTCCGTGAGGGGCAGAGAGCCTGCCTTTAGTAATTGCCATGAAAGTAGCAAATATCCTAGCCAAGGTTTGGATGTCAAAGTATGTGTGTGGTCTTATGCTCCTCCCCCTCCCCCAATTCTCTGGGGCTGAATGAAGGTGAATTGCTAAGAGAGAAGAACTTTCCCCATGTTTAGCCTGTGCTCAGTTGCTGCTAACGAAACAAATGTCCCTCAAATCCCCACCTGCTTTGAATCTTGACCCCCTGATATATCATGTCGCTTCCCCAACATGAAACAGCACCTGAACCCTTGACACATTCACATTCCATAGCTGGTCATACAAGCTACTAGACAGGGGGAAATGGAACTCTGCATGGCAAGCTCTCTGCAGGGATGTGCACAGGAGGGGATATGCCTGTCCTGTGGCCACGTGATGTTCCAGGCTGGCCTTGGGGTCTGTTAGGCAGTGGCACGGGGCAAGCACTTGTTGGGGCATCCCCCCACTTACAGACCTGCTCCCTACCTGGGATCAGGCTGTTAACCGCTGGTGTTTAGACATCACCTTAAACCATGTTTAATTCTCCAGTCTTTTGGTGGCTAGTTGTACATTTGAGCACTGATCATTTTACTGCCTGCTGCTGTGTTTTGAGGGTTGTCATTTTAACCAGGGCTTTCCGCCCCCCCCCCCCAGCCGGAACTCAGCTCTGGCACCTCTCAAGTGGGCACCATTGCCATTCTAAGAGAAAGAGGGAGGTGTTCATAGAGAGCTCCAGCACCTCTTTTTTTAAAAAAAAGAAAAAGAAAAATAGCACTGTCTTTAACTGTTGTTGTATGGCATTTGAATTGTGTTTTAAGACTGTTGTTAGCTGCCCTGGGCTATGGCAGGAGGAAGGACGGGATATAATAAATCAATGACAGATGAAAACCACTGAACACATAGGCTGATATGCAAATGCAACGTCCAGTGAATCCAGTGCATGACGTTAGGCAGGAACAGGGCAGGGAAACAATCCCACTTCCTTGCTCTCTCCACCATCCGCCTAACATCTGCTTTGTGCTTGGGTTTTATGGAAAAGGGTTAATATTCTATACTATTGTTCAGTGGCTAATAAATCAACAGCTAGGGTGTTGATCCTGCCTCCCCTTTGCTGCCTTCTGCTGAGCCACGAAAAATGACATTGTGGAACAATGACCCAGTTGCCAAGGGAAGTAAAATCTGGCTGTAAAATACCTGCACATTAGCTTGATTTTATCTAACTGCAAGGATCAGGAAGCCATGGGCACTGTCACTGCTCCACAACCGGGTTAGAATACACTCCCATTTTACACAAAGCACAAGACCCTGAAGGTTTTAACTCTATTAGCAAATTTCAAAGTCAAATGGCAGGGCTTCAGAGGTTTCCAGAACTAAATTCACTCATCTTTAATTAGCATGCGGTGAGCCAAATAGAGATGTCTCATATAAGGAGATATTGGAGTAAATGCAGGTGCTCTATAATGAAAATGCATTTCTTTGATCCTTGGCTATGGTGTGTGAGTAAGCACCACTTTCCCCCTAGACTTAAATATCCGTCAGGCAGAATAGGCAGGAGGACACATTATCTCTCTCATATATATATATATATGCAACCTGCATTGATTAAGCCTACCAGTATCATGGTCTTCCATGTAACAATCCTAATCCATTATCCAAGACAGAATTTCCTCACAATCATTTACTTATGGGGATGGTGAGAGGTCTGTGTAAAAATGAAGTTGTGTTGCTCTTATTAATTCAGCTGATTAGCACTGAATTATAATTAACCTCATATTTTAGCATGAATATAATGCAGCTTCAGAGCTTGGGAAGAATGACGTTTGATTATTTCTTATCTCAACAATGCCACCATGCAAAACTGTGTTAAGTATTAAATACAAATTTTAAAAATAGGTCTAGACAGTCCAGATCTAGCCGTGCATAATTAGCCAAGCACAACAATTGGTTAGATCCCAGACGGTGGGGTGAATCCTCACCTGCAACAAGTGATACAACCAGTCCATTCCACAGGGCCAAGAACATCACAGTGTAGGTACAGATACCAATTCCAATGTGCATCTCTATAACAGTTGTTTAAAAGGTGAGGTGTTCCATTTCTGTGATTCAGAATATCCAGAATTTTCTATTCTGGGCCATGACATTTCCCAAGGGCCACCATGACCTATGCAGCGTATCAGTATCAGATGCCAGACAAAGAGGAAGGGGGAAGAGGAATTCCCTTCTTGTTGCTGCTGGATAATGGCCATTGCCAAGTCTGATGTATCCAGTAAATGTAGTTGGAGTACAGATAAACTGATACTTTGGCTCAGAATTTAATCTGAACATATGAATTTAGGAGCCTCATAATGCTCACCTCTTTTTTGAGGAAGGCATTGTGAAACTCTGGTGGTCATATACAGAGGAGATTCACATTATCTCTAGACACGTAGCAGTGACTTTGACGCATCACCTCTTCCAAGGGCAGGTAAGTCCACTGGCATTTCTATGTTATGAATGATGGAATTATCTGATCACACCAACGTATAGAAGCATTATCCCACTGCAGGGTTTGAGGGGGTTTTGCCTGGAGATGCCATGGATTGATCAAGGGCCAATGTGGCATTGTAGCTAGAGGGCTGGTCTATGACCTGGGAGATTAGGGTTTGAATCCTCACCTTGCCGCAAAGCTTACTAGGTGACCTTGGGCTAGTCACCATCTCTAACCTGCCTCACAGGGTTGATGTGGATAAATTGGAAAGGAAGTGAACCAGGTACACCACCTTCAGCTCCTTGGTGGAAATGTAGTAAATAAAAACCTTCAACTTGTTTTTATTATTGCTTGTTAGCTGCCCTGAGCCCGGTCTTGGCTGGGGAGGGCGGGGTATAACAACAACAACAACAACAACAACAACAACAACAACAACAACAACAACAACAACAACAACAACAACAACAACAAATAAAATAAGGTGGAACCTCCTACATACAAAATGTGCTTTGAGCTATGTCCCTAGGAAGGAGGCAAAACGCCAGGGCAGTAAATCTGGCTGAGACACAGTGGGCAACCTCTTTTGTGGAAAATAAAGAATACATTTCTTGTAACATACATAGTAGTTCTCTTTCAGCACATGAATTTGCTCCAGTAAACTGTCTAGAAGTGTCATTCTGAGCCTATTTGACCTTAAAACAAACAATTGCTTGGATAATGTGGCAATATGAGAAAACAGCCATAAACCACTGGTTTGCGGTATTATATGCTGTGCTTTTTTTCAGCTGTTTGCTCATCTTTCCCTTTCAGCAAACCTTACATATTAGATTACTGATTTTTAATATAATATCTCCTTGGTAGGATAACATACTGAAGCGACTGCATTTCCTTAAAAGGTGCTTAGGCACCGATTTCCCATAGCCTGCAATCAGGGCTTTGAAACTGTAACATTTGTGACAGAATAAACTCCATTAACTTGTTTTATTAGTACTGTGTGCAGCGAGGAGGATCAGTTCTGTTGAACATGATGAAATGACTAACAGGTTCCATCAGAGTATGACAGAGTGTTTTCATCTCACAGAGAATATATAATTACTGTTCACATAAGCAGGTACAAATTCTTTAAAAAAAGAAGAAGAAGAAAGAAATCCTCCCTCCTTAGGCAGCACAGAAATCTTAAGCTTTTTTTATTCATGGGAGAAGTAAAATAAAATAAAGTGCGCTCCCCACTCCTGCGTGCCCAGGTGTACACACACACACACACACACATATTTCTGTCTTGTTTTTTTCTCCTGTCTGTTCTGCCTTTCATCCGCATAACAGAAAATGAGCCAGGAACTGAAGCAGGATTCTATAGTGACCAGGCACCCTGACAAGCACAAAGGAGCTCCATTCGACTCATAAGGGCCCATCACATTGTTTTAAGAGCAATACCCAGAACGGAGCGTTAAAGAAGGCCTTTTGAGTAGGCTAAATGTCAGTGAAACATGCCCAGAACAATATATATATATATATATATATATATATATATATATATATATATATATATATATATGCAGGTTTTGGTGTCTTCGGGTGTCTTCCCGTGTAAGAGTTGGGGTGTCTAGGCGACGTTTCGACGAGGTCTCACTCGTCATCTTCAGGCTGACGAGTGAGACCTCGTCGAAACGTCGCCTAGACACCCCAACTCTTACACGGGAAGACACCCGAAGACACCAAAACCTGCATTCCTGTACCCGTGAAAATCTACGAAAGTGTATATATATATATATATATATATATATATATATATATATATATATATATATATTATTAATGCTGCCCTGACTCTCTATGCTCACTTCAAACCTGACACATCTGAGCCAACGCTGGGCAGGGCGAAGGCTCATCTCACGGAGTTGCATTGCATTGTTTCCCAGCTCTGCCTCATCCTCTGCTGCTGCTGCTGCTGCTGCTTGCCACCACGTCTCTTCTTCTTGGCCGGCAGTCTTTTGCCCTCATGGCCACTGAATCTGATTGGTGGGGTTGACCCACATGATTTTGTTTATGCCTGTGACATCACATCAGGCAGAGCATGGTAGCATCATCTCAGGGTTGGCCCAAGACATTTTTGCACCTGAGGCAAACCACAAAATGGTGCCCCTCCTCCCCACCAGGAACAAAGGGGTGACTGAAGATCTACATCAGGAAAAAAAAGATTGACATTGGGATCTGCTACAGACCCTTTAAGTGTCCCTATTTTCCAGGGACAGTTGTGGATTTACAGAAGCCATCCTGGTTTCTGATTTGATCTGGGACTGTCCCGCTTTTCCTTACTTTCATTGAAGAAGTGTCGGAGGGTATGCTGCTGCCTCTGCAGATCCTGCCGCTTGAGGTGGTTGCCTCACCTTGCCTTGTGGGTGAGCCGGCTTTGCATCATCTGATTAAGCAACAATGAGGCTGAGGACAGTGAGAAGAGGGCAAAACATGAGATGCAGAAGAGTATTAACACAATCTGGATGTGTCTGCAGAGAATGCTGAACATAACTGAAGACTACTGTCAGAGCTGCTTGAAGATCCTAGCTCACAGAGGATCACGCTAGCCAGCGATCATTAAGTAAAAGTCTTTATTGAATTACAGTTTCCATTCTCACGCTGCTGCGCGCAACTCTACGTCTAGTAGCTAGGTCGGCGAAGCTCCGTCTGAGTCTCCGCCCCGTGTGCACCAACTTAATATCCTAGCCTTGCTCCACCTTTTCCGCCTGACTGTCCTCCTCTGGGTCCCTCTACCCCCCGGGGCTTCTTCCTTCCGGGATTCTTCTGACGCTGACCCGGACCCTCCTGCCTCCTTGCGCCGGGCTTTAGGACCTGGTTCCCTTTCGGGGCTGCTTACTGCGCCGCCTTCCTCTGCATTTGAACTTGGCGCGCGCGCCCAACCTTCCACTTTCCTCTTAACCGTTTCTTCGCTCCCCGATGGAGGTGTGGCCACTCCTGACTCATGCCCTCCCTCCTGTGGTGAGCTGCCAGCGCTTCCCCCCTGGCTCCTTTCCTCTTCCCTGCTTCCTGGCGGTGACGCTGGTCCCGATTTCCAGCTGCTCCCCCCTGAGTCCCCTCTGGCTCTATCTTCCTGGGGTGCCCCCCTAGACTCCCCCCTTGCCCTGGCCACTGGTGCTCCTTTCTGTGAATCCTCTGATTCACTGGAAAGACTAGGAGATCTCGGGTCGTCGTCATCACTCATCTTTTCTTCTGCCTCCTCCCCTTCGCTCTCTGTTTCCTCCCTTGCCCGTGCCTCTGCTCCTAAACCCCTGACAACTAGGTTCTCCCTTTTCTTTTCAACATGCCAGAAAAAGAGCGTGGAATGCAGATTCTATAGATTTTAAATGTTCTAATAGGGCTGCATTGGGAATTTCTGGAAGGCATCAGTTTGTCCTGGATCTCAAGTAAACTGAGAAATCGCGTCTTTCGGGCATTTTCCTAAATAAAGCTCAACAACTTTGGGGGTTTTACTTCTTGAAATATGGCAACCCTAAATAAATAAGCAAATGGTTGAAAGTTATTCCAGCATTAGAAAACCAAGCCTGACTGTATTTTTCCAAAGCAGGTATCTCATACTGCAGATGGCACAGCTGCAAACATTTATCTGAAGAGGAGAGAGAGATTCTCTTTCTTCTGCAACAACTCCGACAACATTAGCCACTTGAGAAATATAAATGGCTTTCTCTTTTCCCCTCTACCTCCATTTCTGCCACCCTTTTTTCTTCCCTCATTGAAGATGAAACCCAGCCTCCAAGCCAGCAGCTACACAAAACTTCCCATATAAATCATAGAATCATAGAGGTGGAAGAGACCACAAGAGCCATCGAGTCCAACCCCCTGCCAAGCAGGAAACACCATCAGAGCACTTCTGACATATGGTTGTCAAGCCTCTGCTTAAAGACCTCCAAAGTAGGAGACTCCAGCACACTCCTTGGCAGCAAATTCCACTGTCGAACAGCTCTTACTGTCAGGAAGTTCTTCCTAATGTTTAGGTGGAATCTTCTTTCTTGTAGTTTGGATCCATTGCTCCGTGTCCGCTTCTCTGGAGCAGCAGAAAACAACCTTTCTCCTTCCTCTATGTGACATCCTTTTATAAATGTAGCAGAATACATGTTAGTCTGGAACACACACACACACACACACACAAAGGGAAATGATGGGGGGGGGAATTCCGTTCAGATATTGAAAGGTGACAAACCGGGGGGGGGGGTCCTAGCCCATTCTTTTTTTCTTTGTGAGAATGTGTTTTGGAGCTGCACCTCAGTATAACTAAAAATGACTTTTTAAAATAGCACTGATTTATAGATTTATAGATTCACATATCAACTGGAGAAAGGTTCATTTTATGTTACAGCTCTGTCTGTTGCTCCTCGTATAGTTAAGGGGCTTGTCAGCACTGCAATTAGAGAACCTCCCGACATTCTGAGGACTGTAATTTGGACATAAAAATTTCAATGCAGAATGAACTTTGAAATAAGATTTCATTTGGGAGGGTTCTTTTTTAATACTGTCAGAAAAAAATACTTCACTTTTAAATGGATATGGCTGTAAAACAGGACCAGAGACTGCAGTCGGTCTGGACTGCACTGTGGTACTATTCTAGAGAGGAAATTAATTTGCTCTCCACAATTATCCTGAAAATTCCCCTGTGTATATTATCTCCAGCTATCTTCTTGACAGTTATGCAAATATTTACCAGAGAAGTGAAAAGAAGTTGCTATGCTGGCTTCTGGGTTCTGGCACAATCTCACAAGAGCCCCATGAAATGGTGAGGAGCAAACTCCTAGGAGCCGAGGTACCTTTGCCCCCAATAAATATTTGAGTGGGCCAGGGGGCCCCAAAGCTGAAGGGCATTGTCTTTTGTTTAATATAATTTTTAATTAATTTTTCAACATATCATTTTCAACAGTAATTAAACATACTTTCATTTCTTACACCATTTTTTTACTTCCATCAATCACATCTGAAAATTTTCCAATCTATTCACTTAATATACATTTCTTACTTCCAGTATTACATTTAACTCTCAAAACTAATATCACTATTCTTTCTCTACTTGACAATATTTCATATATTTCTCCTTCAAAACTTCTTGTAGTCCTACTAGCGTAATTTGTTGATTACAGTTGCTCTTCAAATAGTTCATCTATTTCTTCCAATCTTCTGTAAATCTCTGGTCCCGTAGGTTTCGAATCCTTCCTGTCATTTTATCTAATTCTGCGTAGTCCATTAATTTTGTCTGCCATTCTTCTTTCGTCGGAATTTCTTCTTGCTTCCATTTCTGGGCCAACAATACTCTTGCCGCTGTTGTAGCTGATGGGCATTGTCATCCAGATGACATGCATGGCCCTGTTATGCGATCAATTATGCAGGGTGGGCCCTACCTCCCCCCCCCCCCAATATTTTATTCAGGTTGGCACCCCTGACTCAGAGAAGTTTCCCATCATCACTACCAGATCTTTATAAACCTTGGTTTTGCTCACTGCAGCCCTTGACGCATGGCTGGTGCAATGCATTTTGGCATTTGAGACAAACCACAAAATGGTGCCTCCCCACTGGCTAGGGAACAAGGGCAGGGGAGTGAAGATCTACATAGGGGGGAAGGTGTGTGAGAGGGAATTAAATCAACCTTTCCCAATGGGTGAAGTAGGTGTGTGTGGGGGGGGGTGCTCTGAATTGTGCTGGAGCTGGCACTCAGGGGACCCCAGGGGGCAGCGGCCACCATTTTCTCCCTATGGGCAGGAGGAGCCCACCAATGCCCCAGATTCTCTCTGAGTCCTCTGTAAATGTGGCAAAGGGGGTGGGGCTACCAAGGAGGCAGTAGATCCAACCTCCAAGGTGTGTGTTGCAGCTGTTCCTGTCACCACAGCAGAAGCGGTTGCTGCATTTTGTGGAGGTCAGATCTGCTGCCCCTGTAGATCCTGCTGTCCGAGGCAGTTGACTTACCTTGCCTCATGGTTTGGCCTGCCCTGCCCCGACACCCCTTGGATTAGTGCTGCCACTGCAGAACCCATTCCTGCCTCTTATCCCTCTTCCTCCTTGACTGTTCCACAAGTCTTGCCAATCACAGATCCTTCCCTTCTGATGCAGCAATCAACAGCAAAATCCTTCTGCAGGGGTTGGCCTTCCTCATGCTCTGTCACTTGCTCCAAGGCAAGCCAATGCACAGGAGCACCTCAGTAGGAGCAGCAACAGCCCAAGCACCACTCTCTGCCGTCTTTGTTTCCTCATTGCATAAGAGCTGGCAATGTGAGAGAAAATGGGCATGTATCCCCATTCACAGTGACCTTTGACCCCACCTGGACTTGACTTTGGTCACCCTCTGCCAACTTTTGACTTTCCCACTGACAGAGCACCTGGCAATTACCCCCTTGACACCAGAAAGATTCTATTCCCCCTTTTTTAACTGGAGATGCTGGGGGTTAAATTTTGGGCCTTTTTAAAGCAAAGCAAAAGCTCTCTGATTAGAAGAAGAAGAGTTTGGATTTGATATCCCGCTTTATCACTACCCGAAGGAGTCTCAAAGCGACTCACAATCTCCTTTCCCTTCCTCCCCCACAACAATCACTCTGTGAGGTGAGTGGGGCTGAGAGACTTCAGAGAAGTGTGACTGGCCCAACGTCACCCAGCAGTTGCATGTGGAGGAGCAGGGAAGCGAACCCAGTTCACCAGATTACGAGTCTACTGCTCTTAACCACACCACCACACTGGCTCCCTTCCTACCAGGAAGGTGTGCGCTCCACAATACATTGGAGCCAACCTTTTCACAACAGGGCATGCAAGTTTTATGAGGCTGATATATATACTACATTTTGGATGCAGAAGTGGGTTTTTTGGCACATAATAAGAAACACAATTTTGTTATTCCTCAGACTTAATACCTGGCTTTTAAAAGCCTTTCCCCCCACCCCCACCCCACCCCTGACCTCAACACACTTAGAAACATACACCTATTTTGCTTCCCAACATAAGCAAGCAAGGAAGTGCCATGTTATCGTGCACATTCAAAGATTTACAAAATTATACCCTGCTCTAGAACTAGAGTTCATTATTGTCTTGGAAATGTAATATATACTGTTATGGACAGTTTTCTCAAGAGGAAAGAAATAAAAACAGAGACTTTTTTCAAGTTAGATTGGTCTGCTTCCACTGTTGAACATTTTAAATAAAAACTCTCTTTGGACTTAGCTGTGGTTACCAGATTAGATATGGCCAGCAGCTGTAGCCAGTCATTCCTCCGATTGTGTCAAGGTTATGAGTGAACCGTAAGGCTCATTCTTCTGTACTTCTGTGAACTGGAAGGGCATCCATAGACTCCTAATGCTATTCAGCAGTTGGAAATCTCACCCAGACACATTCTTAAATAAATATTTAGCATCAGTTGTGTTCTGTACTCTGCTCCAAAGTACATGAAAGAGAACTCCAGTAGAGAGTAGACTACAATAGCCTGCTGCGTTCTTGGCTTTTGGCAGCATATAAAATGTTAGCGAAACGGTTATGGATGGAAGAAATGAGAGTGGTTTGACTGTTATATGTGGTCCTAGAGCTTCAAACCTCCTGACGTTTATGAACTACATCTCCCATCATCCCTGGCCATTGACTATGCTTGCTGAGGCTGCTGGGAGTTGTAGTTCAGCAACACCGGGACCTCCAAAGATTCCCCACACCAAGGGCGCCGACTTGGGCCCCAGGTTATGGCTGCCCAGTGTGCATGTGATGAGGCGTAATGACGTGGGCGCCATTTGGGGAGCTTCTTGTGCCTGAAGCAGCAGCTTCACCCGGTCTAATAGCTGGGCCAGCTCTGCTAAGGATGCCGTTTTGGTTGCACCACCTCTGTTCCTGCAAGAAGACCAGCAAAGAAATATCATTCTGGACCCAAATGGATGTTAATGAATTTACTCACTTCTTTGTTCTGGCATTGCAAATCAGATCTCTTTCACTTACCTTTCCCCTCCACACCCCTGCCCTTTTATGTCTATTAATTTGATGTATATGCAATGCCCGTGTAACAGCATTATTAGTACTGAATTTGTGTTGCTGTGATTCACGTTGAATGCTAGTTTTTGGCTCAAAAGTGGGATAAAATATATCAGTGGACAACATCTTTTCCCAAGGGGCTTGTGAGGTGGGGTGGAAGCAAACTATTGGATTTACAAAACAAACATTGAAAGCTGTAATCTTATGAACATATCTTTCTTATGAGCAAGTATTTCACAATTCCGTTGGGGCTGTCTTCTAAGTAAACATTAATCGGATCAGGTTGCAATTATATATGATTTTCCACAGTGACATATGTTGAATTATTCTGTGCATCTCAGCTGTGAAGATGTTGATTTCACGTGCTTCTAGTACCATTATTAAATTAAACAAAAAAATTTAATGCAACGGGAAACTAAATATATGAGTTAAGCAATAAAAGGAATACTGACCTATTGAAAAATTGGTCTGATCTTTAAAAATATTCCAGAATAGCAATGATGAGACTATTAACAACAGCAGAATGATGACAGATATTCATTAGTGTTTGCATATGAATGAGAAGGCACTTAATTACAAATTATACTTGGCAAATTATTTAGTAGCTGTAAATCAAACGCTAGAAAGATGAAAGATTTTGAGTGCAAGATACTGAAAGATTTTTTTAACACAGGCAGTCTAGAGCAAATTGGAGGAGCTGAACATTCTTTCAAAGCACAGTATTTTAAAAAGCAATTATAATTCAGAAATCCTAGGGCACAATCCACCAGGAAGGAATATGGTGCAAGCTTTATTAAAATGAATGAACTCTTGTGTCATTCCCCTTATTTCACTGGAGGAAAACTTCCTGTTGGATTGTGTCTCCACTATTTAGTTTGTACATAATAGTTCTTAGACTGCAGTTCACCCAATGATAACAGACTGGATAATTCATGTCTTAAAACCATTGCTAATTGTTAACCACACTAAAAGATCTGAAATAACAAAATAAAGTTGTGAGAATTGTTACAAAGAAAGAAAGAAAGAAAGAAAGAAAGAAAGAAAGAAAGAAAGAAAGAAAGAAAGCTGCAATTCTATGCACTTACTTCAGAGTAAATTGTATGTAATTCAACAAAACTTAATTCCAAGTAAATTTTCCTGGACATGTTCGCTTCCAACTGCAGAATTGCAGGTATGTCCAGGAAATTCCAGACGTATGGCAGCCCTGCCCTGCCTCTTTCTGTTTTACTTTTTGTTGTGATTTCTTTATCCGAGAGAAAATAATTCCTATCAGAGCAGTGTGATGCAACATAATGGGCAGAATATTGGATTTAGACTATGAAAGGGAATCTTTGAGTCAGCCACTATCTCTGCCTCTCCGAGTTGTTGAGAGCATAAAATGGGGAAGGGGAGACCTTAGCTCCTGAAAGAACACTGGAGTAATAATGCAAAGAATTACAGTACAGTTCTCCATTGCTTCCTTCTGCATGTGTCATTGAACTTAGACTTGATCGCTGTCACTTGAGTTTCTGGTCAACATTTTATTATATTTATTTATATAGTGAACCTCCCTTGGGAGAGCATTCTGCAAATGGGAAACCACTGCAGAAAAGGCGCTTCTCATCCAAAGGTCCAAAAGCCTCCTCAGACAATCTCTTGCACCTGATGTATTTAAAGATTATTGGTTTTATAATTGTTTTAGCAATGTGCTTCTCCGGTTCTATTTTAGCATCCCTTCATGTTTCCCTGCATTTATTTTGCCAAAGTTTTGGTTCTTTCTGTTCTCATCACTTGACAAGACTTTTACTTTGTAAAGTAAGCCTTCTTGCCTTTAATAGTTTCTTTGATTCTACTCATTAAACACACTGGCAGTCTTGACCCGGGTGGCATGCTTCTTGAACTGCAGCTTACATGCTAGCTAAGCTTCCAATATTGTGGTTTTAAACAACTCCCAAGTATTCTTGAGAGAGCTGACCTATTTGACTTTCCCTTTCCACTTCCTCTAAACAATCTCTTCATTTTTAGGAAGTTTCCTCACTGAAAGTCAAACGAGATTGTTTTGGATTTTCTTGGCAATTGTCCATTTAATATAATGTGCCTGCACACTCCCAGTGTGGGGGTCTACACTTCCTTCATTTGAGCAATCATAAAGAATTTAATCCTCTGTCCTGAGGAATGTTTGTTCTGAACTGGATGCATCTTAGCTCCTGTCAGACCTTCTCCCCCAAAAAACAGTTTAAAAGCTGGTCTGCAATCTTTTTATTATTTAAGTACCAACAGTCTGGTTCCAGACCTATTCAAGTAGAGCTCTGCCTGCTTATCCCAACATGTTATCCAGCACTTAACTATCCAGACTCTTCTTCCAAACATCACCATCTCATCCATAATCAGCATTGCATGGCTGTTACAGTGCGTGTAAGATCTAGCCTTGCCAAAAAAAAAAAAAAAAAAGCTACCTGGAAGGTCCTGACTTTCCACTTCCTACCTAGCAACTTAAATTTCACTTCAAGGACTGGACCACTACATTTCCATACATGATGGGTGCCAACATGCACCCCAGACACTTTGTCCTGCCCAGCACTGTCTAGCAACCTATCTAGGCAACATCTGACATCCATAACCTTCATACCAGGCAGGCAAGTCACAATACAGACGGAACACTTGTCACAAACCCAGTTAGTATATTAACATCACCCACTATCACCATCCAGCTTCCTCCTGGAAGAGTATCCTCAGCACAGGAGAATTCCTGCTCATCCTTGAAGGAATGGCAATTCTTGGCAATTGTGCATTAACATACGCATTTAATTTAATAGCAATGGTCAGAGTTCCCAATTGCTCCTTCTAAGAGATCACTTCCCCCCTGCCTTAGAGTGATGCCCTCCTGCCCTGAGAGTCTCCATGGGAGCAAGGGAGCTGCCACATCCATGGAGGGCTTTCCCACAAATCCTTTTCAGCTTCCCCAGGTCAGACATATTGGCCTCAAGGAAATGAATTTATTGCACAAGAGCACATACCTATGGCTTCTGTCCAGCTGGCAGATAGTCATATATATGACATTCTTTGTGATAAACTGGATATCTGAAACTGCTTCTGGCTATCTCCTTGCATATTTGTTTTGACAGTTTATTGAGTAAGGGATGTTACCTGAAAAACTTCACCAGTTTTCTAAACTTGCTTGGGCTCCCTCAAGATTCCTCAGAAAGTTTTCACCTGCAGAGAAATTCTCCAAATGACTTTGAATTTTGCTTTAGGCAAAGTGCTCAGAGTCAATAATATGCTCGAGGAAGTCTATTCATACAGATTCGATGCTTATAGTTTTGAATTGGTATTTTGATTTTATTCCTTAGAATTGTTTATGTGCACGTACAGAAAGGTCAGATTCTGGTCTGATAATCAGCTCATCCATATTGGCAAGCATTCTTTTTTTTTTAAGAAAGAGAGAGAGAGAGACTACAAAATTTTCAAAAGAGCAAATTTACTAGCTGTGGTGGGTCATCTAATCATAATTAACCCACATGTTGCACAGATATTTCTTTATCTAGTTGAATTTGTGCTTTGACAAAGCTCAGAGAACAACTGGGGGGAGGGGGCACAGAGTCACTGCTTTGGTGGGAATAAATTCTTGTTCAGAATATCTGCCATGAAGCATAGCTGTAAACATCATGCATGATCCATAGTTCACTGCAACAAATAGCTCCTTGGTGGGAAAGACAAAATCTCAGCAAAGCAGAGAAAAGATAAAGGACTGGCACATTTCCTGGCTTTGCACATCCTCAGATAAAATAGCCTGACTACAAGGAACTCACAGGCTGCAGAGCCTAATAAAGCAATTAGGCTTCCTTTCGCAGAAAGAAAGAGCAGCACTCACCTTCATTTTTTCTTCAAGAGACAAAGGCGCAGTTCCTTGTCATTTTTTATTAAAGCAGATAAGGATGGAACTCCAGGTTGGGACCCTTCTATTCAATGAGACCTCTAAAAACCACTCAGCTGCAGAGACAGCATTCAAGAACCCCCTTGAGGCAGCATGAACTCAATAGCTTCAGAACCAATGAACTGGTAGGATCATGAAGTGATTTCTCTCCCTGCCCCCTTCCATTTCTTCCGGATTGTTTTGTCCCAGATGATCAGGCCTGAAAATGTTTGATGCAAAGCCCAGACTGTTCTCACTGAATCAGTTTGTGCGACTTTTCACCACATGGAAAGGAATCTTTTTCTTTGTGTTTGCATGAATTCTGAGGTACAGCAGGTGTGTGGACACAATCAATCCACATTCTCAACCATTACCATGAAGAAAAGGCTTCCAGGGCTGACAGGTGTGTTGTCCTGTGTTGCTGGAGAGGAAAGCAGAGAAAAAGCTATAACACTGGGTGGAGCCAGCACTTTGGGAGGGGAAATAAAAGGAGGCATTTCTGAGAGAGGGTTCGGATAGTTGAAAGATAGTTTGTGGGGGAGACTTAGAGAGTTGATCTTGGTCTCTCTCTCTGTGTGACATCCGCTCTGAGGGAAAGGAGTCTCCTGAGCTTAGACTGGAAGACAGAGTGTGGTGTCTTGGGAGAGTATTCAGACAGGAATGAACTGGAGGGCTGAGTCTGAGCAGGAGAATTAGAAGTTGTGAGGATCCAGTCGGGAGGAGAGAGATCTTCTAGGCAGAGAAGACTCCCAATCCTGTTAAGAGGGGTGAGGTGATTCCCTGGGTCTGTTGCACGGCCAGAAGTACCTCAGGAGTGTCATTGACAGAAGGTTGGGGATCTGACAGAAAGTTCCACCTTGCTTAAGGACCAAAGTATTAAGCTGTAACACCTATGCAAAAACTAAGCTAAGGAGCTGAAGTGAAATAACTGGAAATAAGCTGAGCATTGACCATCTAGGCTAGAAACCTGTAACATGTAACTGAAGCATAAGAACTGAATTAAGCAACAGAAATTTAAAAGAAGGTGCATCTAGAAGCCTTGTGTAGAAGCCTGTAGATATAGTGTAATATTAATAAGTTAACTGTTTCCTGAAAGAACATTATCTCCTGACACACCCTTTGTTCTATAAAATTCCAGGTGGGATTCCAGGTGGGTGGCTGTTGCCGCATGGCGCACCTGCGGTGGGTCCATGGAGGCTACCACCTTTCATCAGGCCCTCAGGTAAGGGTAGGCAGTGCCTCCTTGGGCCAATTGGAGACTGGGACTTGGGGGCTGCAAGCAGCCCACCCCAGCCTATTTAAGGGGACAGCCAAGTGCAGGCTGCCCTCTTGGCCAATCACTGTGGGATTTTCTACCCACCCAGTCTTTGGGGCCCGCCCAGGGGGCGAAGCGGGCACATTGCCTCTGGACCTTGCTATGGTTAATTCAGATGTCGTATTGGGGGTCAGGGAGGAATTTTCTCCTGCAAACAAATTGGCTGGCTACCTCATAGCAACCGTCACAATTTCGGTGGATAAGGCATTGGACTGGATTCTTAGTCACAGGGGTACCCTGTTAGAGGGGGTGAGTCGTGTGGTAGCGGTGCGGCGGCAGCGGGAGGCCCCGTTAGCTAGAATGGTACCTCAGGTTAAGAACAGTTTCAGGTTAAGAAAGAACCTCCAGAACGAATTGAGTTCTTAACCTGAGGTACCACTGTACACCTCTCCCAATAGCGGCCTGTGTGGGGTCTTGGCATCCAATCCATTTTTGAGTTGACTCCCCAGCACAGGTTTGACACCACCAGGTTCCTATCAGGTAGCTAGCAGGCTGCCTGATGCAGGATACATGCCCAATGCCTTAGCCAAACCTACTCTTTCCTGTAATCAATAAAGTTGTGGCCCAATTCAATCCAACAGCAGTCTCCTGTGTCGTTCCTGTGGCCCTCCCTTCACCTGCCACAGCCATTATGCAACTGTGCCGGCCATAAATCCTTCTTATTTGTTCAACTTCTGCCTGAGTCTTCAAGTATCAAAGCTTTACCTCATGGAAAAAGAAAATTAGATAATGCATGGGGGTTACATAGGCAAAATGTAGGTAGAGGACCTGTCACCACTGGCTTACAGAGAGGTGGGATCTGCTACAAAACGGCAAGATAACCCTTGGAGGTTACAGTGTCCTATGGAGGGGGTTCCACTTGACTGAGCAGTGGGGTCTCAGCAGCTGCCTGAAGATATCTGGTGCTGACTATGGTGCACCACTGTCTGCAGCTCCCTGGTTATAACTTGCTTTGGGGGCTGGGTGGAGGGGTGCATCCTGCATATGCCTCATTGCCAGGACCTAGGCTTGTGAGTTATGGACTGTCATCCTGGGCAGGAGAGGGATAGGTGGACTGATAGTTTAGAGGCATGCTCACAGCAAGCAATGGCTGGTGTTCTGGGGTGTACACACACTTTCAAGGGAGAGACAGAGAGTGTAGGAAAGTGAGGGTGAGCATTGTGGGGGTCCAAAGAAGGATGAGGAAAAATCTGTCAAGGAGAACCACACTGAAATATGTCACTGTTCACAACAATTGCCAAACATAGCCAAGAAAAGGTGTTTACCTCTGCTCACAAAAAACAACAACACACACACACACAAGATAAAGTTGTATTGGCTGAGCCCGACTTTCTGAAACTACCATCTGAATGGAATCTGTAATTGAGAGTTCACTGTAGTCAAATGGCATTGGCAGGAGGGGACTTATTTATTTATTTTCAAGAGATCAATCTTGGGTTGTTGTTTTTAAATAGCTGCACCATTTTTCAGGTGTCACAGCGTAGAGTTGGCACTGATTTTTTTTCTAAATCCACATCACCACATTAAATGGCATGTCCCTCTGTGGCCAGAAGTGACTTTTGATCTAAAGAAGGTGCTCTTGCCATATTGCAATCTTCCAGACTGCGGATGCTGCACAAATTGCACCACTGTTTTAAACAACAAGCACAATAACAAGAATAATAATGATTTAAACTGTTACCTTGATCTGTAATTGCAACATTTATTGTCATTCTGCTAGAATAATGCTTATCACTTTGAAACACCTGCTGTTACACACAGCTGTAAATCTTTGGAAACTGACATAGCCTAAGCTCTGGGTACTTAAGTATTAATAAAGAACACACAATCACATGCACACACACACACACACACACACACACACACACACACACACACCAGTGTACATGTTTATTTACAGCAGTGCTATTTGATGTAGTGGACTGACAGCTGCACACCTCTCAGTGTGCTGGGGCCAGTTCTATATTGGATACTGAAGCATTCCACCCAATCTGGGCAGTGGTGGAATTGCCACAGACCAGCAGCCAATGCCTCATGAACTGGCACTGGAAGGTGGACCTCTGCTTTGAGCAGCACTGCTTTACAGGGTATTTCCACATTATTGGGGGTGCTGTGATTTTCCTCTGGATACATCCCACTTCGTTCCATCTGCACTAGTGGGTGTGGCATAGTTGCTGCGGGACATTGGAAGGTTAAGTCATGTTCACTATAATCTTTGTGGTAGGTGCCATTTTATGAATCCCATTTTTTATACCATTGAACATTTAACTGTAACTAAAACACTTTCTTATTAGCGAGGCGGGTGGTGCTGTGGTCTAAACCACTGGGCCTCTTGGGCCTGCCGATCATAAGGCTTCCTTCAATGCAAAATACGGTATGTGATGGGGGGAGCCTTTACCCTTCATGTTTGCTACATATATGATTTGGCAAACACCCCCTTGAATGTTAACAAACTGATAAAAGGCAAGAAGAGATAAAAGAGAACAGGATTATATTTATGGATTACAACGAAAAATAGAACTGTGTGAGAAAATTGAAATGGATTTAAAGCATCAAACTTTCACTGTACTGCTATGGAAGGACCTGGTCTTTGGGCTTTGAGGATCTGCCAAGGGTTTGGCAAGACACCAGATCATTATTGAGAGAGTTGGCCAAGGAGGAGAAACTTGAGTCTTGTTAAAGCGTTGGCAGGACACCAGTTCACTCTCTATCTAGACTCAACCAATTACAACAACAAAAAGGTGGCGTGTCTCTTCCTCATTTTCTGGGAACAAAGGAAAGGAAAGAGCAGAAGAGCGGAAGTAGCGATGCTGTGCAGGACAGATGGAGAACAGGAAGAATGAAGAAACATCACACACAGGAAATACGTTGGATATAGAACTCCTCTTGCAGGAAAAAAAATATTAAATGTGTTAATTCGAATGGAAGTCAAAAACTCTATAGCTGTCAATAAAGGATTAAGATCTAGACTGAATGTAATTGGATTAATTAAGACTCAGAAGCAGGATGAAATAAAATCATCTCACCCTGAAATCTAGCACGCAGAAGTCATACAAAGTGTGTAATTTAATTTAATTGATATATATTTGAATTTGAATTGTCATTTGACATTGATAAAATGTGGTTTATATTGGATTTTAATAATTGGGAATTAATAAAAAATATTTATATATAAAAAGATTCTAATGAATCTGATTGGTATTCACTGTTGTTGTTTTCAGTCTGCAAACAATATGTAATTGATTATGGTTTTTTCTCCACTGGCATTATTTTTCCTTTGCATTGAAATAGTGTGGAATAGTAAAATAATAAAATAATTAATAAGGTGGTTTGTCAGAAACCAAACTGCAGCAGAACAGAAACAGCGCTGTATATAACAAAAACATTTTGAGATGGAAATCAGTGCCTTCTTACATCCCTGTGTGAGGATATATCACATCTCTCTCCCAAACAAACTGCAAATTATAGCACTACCACCACCACCCCGTTGGCCATATCTCTCCGCTCCCTCTTTGTGATTGTTCCCTGAATGTGGCTGTCTCCAAACCCAGCCTTGCCTTGCTTTGACAAGTAATCTTCTCACTTCCACACACAGACAGCAAGGAAGGAAGGAAGAAATTACAGTGGAGAAAAGAAATTTGGTTCCTTCCTAAGACCTTTCCAGACCTTCGATCATCCTGGTTGCCCTCCTCTGCACATGTTCCATCTTGTCTACATGCTTCTTAAATTGTGGTGCTCAGAACTGGACACAGGATTCCAGGTGTGATCTGACTAAGGCAGAATAGAGTGGTAGTATTACTTCCCTTGATTTGGATGTTATACTTCTGCTGATGCAGCCTGTAGGGAGATGCTTTATATTACAGGTCCTAGCATCGGTCCATCTAGCTTAGGACTCTGACTGGGAGTGTCTCTTCAGGGCTTTAGGCAAGAGCCTGGGACATTCTACTTACAAAATAGATACTCTACGACTGAGCTGCAAAAGTTGTGTTCTTTCCAGTGGGATGGCTTCTGCTTCTTAAAAGCCGTTTTTCTTTAGCCATGAACTGATATTTCTATCAGGAACTGTCTTGACTTCCTGTTTCACTCGTAGATTATACAATCTTAAAGTGAGAGAAATCCAGCAGACTGCATCTGCATTACTCTGGTTCCCATGTTGACCCAGATGTTAGATCAGATTGTTCTGTGTTTTCGTAAGACATCCAGAAGCATGGATCATCATGAAAGGGGGGAAATCCTGTTTATAGCTTCTTCTGATCTAAAAATAGTGGACATTTAAATATATATTCAAAGGAAATGTTATGCAAAAATGTTTAAGCCAGTTTCTCCAGCACACTTGTCTCTCACACTATTAATGATGCTCCTCTACAGTGTGGAGATAGAAATAATCAGCAACACTTATATCCCTACACATTGTCATTTTTACATATTTTAGAAGGGATGACATCTTCAGCATACAAAAAATTGTAAAGGAACCTCTTCAGAGTTTTGCTGTCATGTTAGGAAGAAGAATTGAAGATCTTCTGCACCAAGATCAAACATAGCCTATGTTTTTAGAAAAGGACAGCTACTGAAAACTCAAAAGCATTTCTTTGATGTAATTTAATTGGATAAAAGCAATTGAATTCATGCAGTAAATTCATCAGACATGATTTTGTCTTTAGAGATCTAATGAAATTTGGATTTTGTACATAACATCCATGATTTAATTTGATATGTTATTCTGTATAAGAGAAAAATGTAATTAACTGACGTATACACCAACCAGACCCAGACCATGTCTGCTTAAATGTATTGGTACTGATTGCAAGTAGACTTGCCCTGTGATTTTCTGCCTACAGCCAAGTCCTTAGGTGATCTGCATCTGGGAAGGTTATTCCTTGCAGTATCTGAGCTTAGATTTGTTTCTTTGTATCTATTCATCGGACATATAAGGATTAACAAAAGGAACTGATATCCATATGAGAGTACTGTAATATAAGAACATAAATAAAAATGACACAGACCAAAGTATATACATAAAATTTTTAATACAGCCACTATTTTAACAAGACACAGCATCCTCCCTTTAAAATAATCTATCATTAATTGCTGCCTATAGAAAAATGTGCAAAGTTTGCAGTTACAGAGATATATTGTCCTCACAAAGCAGATAGAGTGCAGTCTCATGGACAGATCTTTGCATGTAACTCCCTAAAAATTGTCCAATTAATCACCAACCTCTGCACATTATGCAATGATAATGCATTCAAGGTTCAACCAAATTTAAACTATAAGGACAGATAGAATCACAATAAGATTTGTCAGTAACGTGATCATTCTGTAAGTGTTCTTGGTCCAGTCATTTTCAAACTAAGGAATCTTTGTGTATCAGTCATGGAACCTGTGGCAGTTTTAAGGGGGGGGGGAGGCATGCTTAAGAGGACATCATCTGCTGCAAATGGGAATAAATGAATATGTCAGTTTTGATATCTCTCAGTTAGTCATTTTTCCTGTCCTGAAATCCATTTCCTCACTTCTGCACAAATTAGCAAATCCATGTGCTTTGTTTGTTGCATTAATATATTTTTATGGAATATTCAATTAAAAACACTTTAAAAGGTTCATGAAAATGTGTATGCATTTTTGTGCATATGTCTCCTGATATGCACAATTTCATACGCAATTTTGCAGTGCCCCCTAATATAATGGTGGATTTTATACCTTGCTTTCACTAGCACATACATTTTTGCACAAAGTTTTTGGTTGGAGAATGGCAATAAGAAAATTTGGAGATGTGTTCAGTCGTGGTCAGCAGGGTGGTGCAGGAAGGTCTTTGCAGCAAAAATTACATCCCAGCCCATACTAAATGCAAAAGTTGTGACAAATGAATAAATCATCCAATTGTGAACAATAAATCAGCCACACTAACTCTACGCCATGCCCCAAGAACAAGAGCAGTTGGAAATAGGAAAAGGTGCCCCACAAGCCAACCAAGGACACCCAAAATATCTCCACTCAGCCCCTGAAAAAGCGAGTAATGGCCTCCTACTTTTCAGAGGATGTGTGGGCAGGATGCTACAAAGGGCAAGAGGAAGTTTGCGGGGTGATGTTGCCCTATGGAAGGCCAAGCACCTGCACTCCTCCTCTGATTGGCCTCATATGGCCGTAATTTTGCTCCCTCCGACAAGGCTTTCTGCTAAATGGAGGTGGGGCAAATTTTCCCCTTTCAGAAGGATGCTGGGGCAGCATTTCCCCCAACCAAGGATAAAGTTACCCCTGCCCGTACGGGCCAGTCGTGTCCGACTCTAGGGTTGTGCGCCCATCTCACTTAAGAGGCCGGGAGCCAGCACTGTCCGAAGACACTTCCGGGTCACGTGGCCAGCGTGACGAAGCTGCTCTGGCGAGCCAGCACCAGCGCAGCACACAGAAACGCCATTTACCTTCCCGCTATAAAGCGGTACCTATCTACTTGCACTTAGGGGTGCTTTCAAACTGCTAGGTGGGCAGGAGCTGGGACCAAAAGACGGGAGCTCATCCCGCCGCGGGGATTCGAACCGCCAACCATACGATCGGCAAGTCCTAGGCACTGAGGTTTTACCCACAGCGCCACCCGCGTCCCTAAGGATACCTCACTACAAAACAGTGCAAGAGTTAGGTGCCATCAGAAGTGACCCCCCCCCAAAAAAGCATCACATAACAGATGTTACAGCTGCTATATTTCACAAAGACAATTTGGTGGAGAAGAGCTCAGAAGCAAAAGGGATTCAGTGAAATCATCTAAGGTCTGAAGTCAATGCCCAGATTTGCACAAGGAAAATTATACAGACGTTAGGAAGCAGACTCTCCCTTTTCACTGCAATGTTGCCTGGCTAGAATGAGATCTTCAGAGAGATTTATGCAGAACCATATCTGCAGGAAGATGAAAAGAGAATGCTGTCTTCAGAATCAAAGCCAAGGGGTGGGGGTGAGAAAGAACGGAGAGAGGACAAAACCTCCATCACTCATACAACCACAATATTCCCGAAACCTGGAGGGATTTCAGGCTCTTTTGGGGAGATCAGTTAACATTCTCAGGGAAGAGACCAAGACTTTTTATATCTTATTGAAATCAAACCTTACTTTTTATGCCTTAAAAAAACCTTTAATAGCAGTAAAATATTCTCTTAGAATTCCATTTTATTTTATTTACCTTAACGCTCGACTCCAAGAATGCTGGGTTTTCACTGGAAACTACTATGTATTCAGTGAAAGTTGTCATTTTGCTGCAAAGTATTTTGAAGGCAAGATAACTTTAAAATCTCTCCAAAGCTTATCAGCATCCCTGAAAAAGGAACATCCTTCATGGGGTAAGACTTTGATTTCTCCCTCGAAAAGAAGAAGAAAGGAAGGGTGGCCAGGTAAAAGGGAACCCCAGGCCATACTTCATAATGTACCAGTGTCATTATTACAGACATCAACTTTTATTTTGTTCTATTTATCTTTTGCTTTGCTTTTCTGTTTGTTTCTTGAACTAAAGCAGCATCTGTGTCTACCTCTGGTAAACATCAACAGCTGTCAGAATTTCTTTGCAGCTATTTTGCAGAAAGCTGTCTCAGTTCAGAAGCACACAAGATAGTGCCACAGTTTTGTGGTAACTGTGATATTGAAGATTTTCCTTGTTTTAATCTCTACAGGTGAACTACATCACTAGAACTGCCTTGTGGGATCTCCAGACTCATGGTGACAGTTGTAGTTCATCTGGAAAAAGTGGCTTATGATGCAGTGTGTCTGTCATGTGACCATTCCCTTTTAACCGAGGGTATGTTCACCTTTGCCTTTACTTCAGTCCCATTGTGATCCCACTGCAAGTACTCATGACATTAGCCACACCTCATAAGTAACACAGACATTTTGGGGTTTAATGATGTTTTGACTTTTTGGAAGGTGTATGAAGAAACGTTGGGGCCTGGCTGTTCCCTGATGTGGCCTCAAAGAGTTAACATTCCAAAGTGGTCTACGTGAAGCTGCTCTAATCCATGGTTTTAATTTGAGTGGCCAGTCAGTGCTCTGCAGATCTACCTGCCTGCTTTCATATTAGGGTCCTGAGACTTTGGCTAGGGAAGTTAATTATATTTGTGCCGACTATTGACTTTTTGATCCATCCTGTTTTATTAACATATAAATTATACATTTTTTCATAATAAAAGTTTAAAATAAGAAGATGGTCCTTGTATGTAATTGTGTGTCCATGGCTTAGCTGACATGAGGCACTTCAACCCTCTAAGGCCCTGATGAGTCCAGGCGCAGCTGCGGATTCTCCTCTGGAAAACTGCCCTCATTACGGTGGATCTTGGCTTTGGATTGGGCCCAAAATTCCATACTGAAAAACAAACCATTGCATGTAGATGCCATTATTTGAGTAACCACATTCAAATTTCTGTTCTACTTAAATACCTTTGAAAGTTCTTTTTTAAATAAAAATAAATAACAACTTTTTAATGTAAGAAGTGGAAGGAGAATGAGGAGAGAAGAGTCCCTTGGTATAAGTGTATGCAGTGCTTCTTTTCTGGGGCTACTCAAGGGTTTGCAGTACTGGAACTCCCCCCCCCCAAAAAATGTTGTTGTTGTTTAAAGTGTGGCACTTACTGTAAAGCGTGTTCTCCTTCATGGAGAGCACGTGTTGCGGTGGGGTCTGCTGAGCCACCCCTCTGTTACCAGGCAGGGTCTCTAAAGATGGCCTGGGGCAGTGATTGGTTCACTGGGTTGCTGGGGCAAAAGTTATGTTGCTATTTTGGTGGGAGGGGTAAAAGGTTTAAATACTCTGCACGCAGCCTTGTACTCTCTCTTTTGCTGCGTGCAACGGATCACCTGGAGCACTTGGACCGTCTGGAGGACAGTGGAGCGATCTTCTCATTGTCTGGTTACATTTCTTTATTTCCCCCTTCTTTTTAATCTTCTCTAGTCCCTTTATTAATTTAATTCCCCCCCCTTTTTTCCTGTTTGATTTCCCACCCCACCCCTTACCCTGCCCTTTGGGAAGATTCTCCCTGTATCCGTGGCTTGCCTTTCCCAATAGGGAGAGAGCCCCCATTAGGGGCTTTCCTTTGCAAAAAGGTTTCCCCCATTTTTGCCTGTTTAATTGTGGGGCTAGCCAGGGCTGTTCCCAGCTTAGCTGGAATCACTTTCGTTTATAGTATCCCCGAAGGTGGCTTTATTTTGGGTGTGTGCAGTGCTGTCGGCCGAATTTTAAATTAGCCTTGGGCAGGAGGACCATTTTGAGTTCCTTTAATATTGCAATGAGACAAAAAAGACAGAGAGCAGAAGCAGGGAGGCCTGCACAGCCTGCACATATCATTCAAGCCTAAGCCTGCTACAGTTAGCAGTACAGTAAATTGTTAAGTCTCTGTGACATGTGACTCATTCTCTCTATAAGAATGTATCTGTTTGTTTGCAGGCTCACTTGTGCTAATGTATATCTTAGGCAGACAGAGTGGAGCCAGAGGCTCTCTGTGCCTCCAGTGAGCACTCTGTGTATGCTCTTGAACTATGCTGTTTCTGAACAAGTTTATTTTCTTCAAGTTTGTTTTTCCCTGATAGTGGCGACTGCCATTTTAGAGACGAGCCATTGTGGCTTAGTGGCCAGAGTGCAGGACTAGGACCTGGGAGACAGGGTTCATATCCCCCACTTAGCCATTGTTATCACAAATCAAAACAAACTGCTCCTTTTGGACTATTCTGTTGCTGGGTAGTTTGGCCCACTTGTGATATTGCTCCCAAAAAGAACTTTGGGTTTCTTGAGGGCGTGCTTCCCTCTAAAGGGCAAACAGGGGCACCTGGTCAGGCGGTGGGCTGCCTCGAGTTTGTTATCTCATTGGAAACTTTTATGTCTGGCCTAGCAGGTGATCCTAGGGCTTGGCCCTAGAATTTGATGGCCTCTGGCAGCGTTTCTGGCCTGAATAGCGTCCCCATGTGGTGCTCAAAGCATTGGTTTCACCAGTTCCTCACATTGTTTAGGTTTTTTCTTGACTATGACAGGGCCTTTGCAGATGCCTCCAGAGCTTGCCTCTCCTGCAGAGGATGACTTGTTGATGCCCCAGGTGCCTTCTTCCGGAAGCAAGCGTATTCAGAGGCAGGAAAAAGCGGAGCAGGGATGATGCTTACACCTCCTTGCAGGTAAATCATCACTGGGCTCTGATGATGATTCAGACATCACCTTGGACCTCTCCAGGGGTCAGGGTGAGGCTGTTCCAGGTCTTTAGGGATCATCCTGGATAGCTCAGCTGGTCAGCATATGGTGCCGGTAATGCCTAGGCTGCAGGATTGGTCCCTGTATGGGACAGCTGCATGCTCCCTCATCAATTTACCCGGACACTGAGGTCCAGCGCCAAGGGCCTTTCTGGTGGTTCCCTCACTGTGAGAGGCCAAGTTACAGGGCACCATGTGGTGGACCTTCTCGGAAGTGGCACCTGCCCTGTGGTACACCCTCCCACCAGATGTCTACTACCAGACTTTTAGTCATCTAAGTCATCTAAGGCAGCCCTGTTTAGGGAAGCCTTTAATGTTTGCTGCATTTCTGTATTTAATCTTTTGTTGGAAGCTGCCCAGAATGGCTGGGGAAGTCCAGCCAGATGGGCGGGGTACAAATAGATGATGATGATGATGATGATACTGTGGGAGAGTGGACTAGATGATCCTCAGAGTCCCTTCCAACCCCACTATTCTATAAGTGGTAATTCACTATGATGGGAATGTTAGACGCAGGGCTGCCATCATCCCCTCAGCTTGCTAGGATCGCAGGGACGGGGACATGTGGACCATTTGTGCAGCTCCACATTTCAAATGGAAATTCCCTGAGCTATAGAACCTGAAGCTGGTATGCAGGAAGCTGGCCCGGCAGCAGCTTTGTTGGGACTTCTTTAGGGTTTCTGGCCAGCGTTGGCCCTGTAAATTTACACATCTTGGTGGCAACTCAAGGCAGGGCATTCTGCTCAAGTGGGGGCTGGGGGCTGGCAAGCAATAACTCAATACCTCTTGCCCATAATTCCATAAAAATATCTCCCTTGAAAGCCTGGCTGAAAGGTTATCTAGATGGGTCAGTGGTTTTGTGCTTGTGGGAAGGGTTTTCCCAAGGTTTGGGATTCCTCTGGCTTTTCAGCCAGCGGCTCAGAATACAGCAACTCAAAAGCCAGCCAGAGAGCTACCTGCAGTAGCAAGTAAGAAGGTTGGGAAGCAGCTTTCATTGGGACGTTTGGTGGGATCCCCTTGATTCTTCTTCTATTCCTGATTTTCATTTATCCCCTTTGGGGATCATCCCTAAGAAAGCCCCATATAATCCATATTTTTATCGCATCCCAAAGGCACCTCAGTTGGTCTGATAACAATTTCTCTGGAATTGTTCCGTGAAATATGCATCTTTGGATCAGGCAGTTGAGCTTACCAACAAATTGGAAGAGGGCCTGGTTGGCATTATGCGATACTGAATTGGTTGTTAGGCTGCTGCCGGTTCACCCTCAAGATTATAAGTAGTTGGGCTTTAATTGGGTGGTCCTTACATTGATAAGGCGATGCCAATGGGTTGCGCTATAGGCTGTGCAGCACTTGAGTCCTTTAGCGTCTTTCTGGATTGAACATTGCGAGTCAAGACTCGTTTAACTGGGGGTACCATTATTTGGATTATCTCACTGGCTGGTTCATGTGACACCAGCCCCTGCTTAGGCTTACTGGACGCCCCTTTTATTTCCTGAGGAGCTGGGTGTTCTGTTGCCAGTGGAGGACAGTGGCTCCTACTGCCCCTTTTAATGTATTTGGGGGCTAGCTGGATATCGTTGCTCAAACATCTGCTTGCCTGTGGAAAAGCTGTTTGCCGTGAAGGATGTTATTCTTGTAATACTTCCTCTGAAGCAAGTGTTGCTTTGTCAGATCCTATCATTCCTAGGTCAGTTAAATTTTGCATGCAGGGTGGTTGCTCCAGGCTGCCCCTTCCATTCCTGCTTGGCCAGGTGGTCTCATGGCCCGGGGTCCCTTCATCATCCTGTACAGTGGCCTTGAGCCTGGCAGGGCAAGGCAATCACATGTAACCTAACTTTTCTCGAGTTTTCCCCATTGTAGTGCCAGTGCACATCTGGACTGAGGAGTTTAGGGACCATCGGGTCTGTCTTGGTCTGATAACCAGGCAGTGTGAGAGTCCTGGCAAAACGGTCTTCATGCTCTGGCAGTCTTCGCACTGCTTAAGGTTTAATATTGCATTTCTGCTCGCTTTATTTCGGGATCATCTAATGTTTTTGCTGTTGCTCTATCCCGTTTTTTCAGTTGGAGAGCTTCAGATCCTGGGCTCTGGACGCCCAGCTATAGCTGGATTTTTCTGGAGCTCCTGTGGCACTTGGCAACAATTAATAATTATGAGGAGTAGTAGCTTACGTTTCCCCATCCGCTTTCAGGTCTTATGAGAAGGCCTGGACTGATTTCTTAAAATTTAGCTGGCAGTCCTCGGCCATTCAGAGGAACCTGCCCCATCCTCTGAGCAGGACCTACAGTAATTCGCCCACCTGCTGCAGATCGGATGCAGTGTAAAAACTCAGAATTCAGTCCGCTGCAATGTCTGCTAGAGTAAAGCTTTAATTTTTCAGAGACCCTTCTAAAAGTGCGTCATGCGCAGGGTCTTGGAAGGTTGGAATAGGCTCCGACCTTCACAGGACAGCAGGCAGGAAGCCGGTCAATCTTTGACCTATGCAGTATCCGCAACAAGTTAAGATTTGTCGGCTGGTTCAAGATCAAGACGAGGCTTATTTCAGTATTCCATTGTAATTTGGTGTACTGAGGGTTGGGGAAATTGTGTTGGAGCCAGCACGG
Source organism: Podarcis liolepis (assembly GCF_965112155.1). Classification (NCBI taxonomy): domain Eukaryota; kingdom Metazoa; phylum Chordata; class Lepidosauria; order Squamata; family Lacertidae; genus Podarcis; species Podarcis liolepis. Next base: position 3,328,190 of record NC_139558.1, read on the forward strand.
GGCTGAGAGTTTGGAGGCTTATTCCTTATCTGCTTTGGAGCTTGTCATAAGTGTCTGGAGCTCTAAGTCAGACCTAGTGAGCAGGGTTGCCACCATCAGGCTTCCATTCACAGGTGAGGTGGGCCCTTGCCCTGTTATTGGATACCGGAAATATTTGGCTTTTCGTTCCCCTGGGGGCTGGCTCGATCCTAGTGCACAGAAATGGGTTCCGGTTCGACAGGCATCTAATTGCTCACGTCGTGCGCCAGTTATTGCAGCCTGCGGCTTGCCTACCGCTGAACACGCCTCATTCCTTCCAAATAGGTGCTGCTGCAAAGGCTGCACACTGGGGCCTGTTAGTAGACAGGATTGTGAATACGGGTCATTGGAAGTCTGACGCTGACAAAGGTTATGTCAGGAAGCATCGCCAATGATGCCTGTGCTGATGCCTGTCTGTTATTCCTTTTTTCATAGGAGCAGCTGTGCGCATTTGGATTGTCGGCCACAGCATCATGCACTGAGCTGGCAAGCACCCTGACGAGTCTGGACTGGGGGCGCCATCTCGGCCTTCCTGCCCATGTTTCTAGCTCCAGTCTGCATCTGGATTGTGGGGCACAGCATTGTTTACTGGGCTGGCATCAGAGCTAGGCAGTCTGGAAGGGGACTGGGTCTTGGCCTCCCGCAGCATGTGCAGGTGTTGTGGATGTCCAGGCGCAGAATGCAGTGGAGCGAATTCATCCCGCTAATTAAGCAGAGGGTGCTTTCGGATGCCCCCCCCCATGGCAATTGTGGTTCAGCTGGGGGAGAACGATGTGGCAACTTATGATTGCTTTACTTTGCGCTCCACGATTCAGAGAGACTAGGGGGAATTGGTAACCTTAATACCCACAGTTAAAATATTTTGGTCACACTTGCTGCAAAGGCGCAATTGGCACGGCATTTCTCGACCTGAGGCTGCTGAAAGGGCCAGGAAGCGCATTAATTCCGCAGTGTGTAAGAAGGTGGCGGATTTGGGTGGATTGGTTATTTCCCGCCCGGATATTACCTTCAAGGCTCTGGCCCTTTACCGCAATGATGGAGTACATCTCTCTGTACTGGGGAATGATGTTTGGTTGGATGCGGTAACTGCAAGGTTGAAGGTTGGGTTGGGATTGTGAGTGGTTGGCGGCGAGCATAAAGGGCTCGATTGGCGGTTAGGCATTGGTTATAAATTGGTGGAGGAGGGGTTAGGATAGGCTGGGCCTGCCCCTCCATGGTTGCTGCGGAAAGGGAATTCCGTTAAAGGAATCCTGGGGCTTGCCATCTTTTCGTCCAATCCCTGGAATGGGACTAGGGCCGGCAAGCCTTCAGGGAGCATGCGGATGAGAATTGAGGGTCTGTGACTCAGCTCCATTTCTCCCCGACTTGCTTTCCCCCGCACTGTCTTTCGGTGGTGCCCGGAAGTCAGTTCTGTCCCCAGGCGGGGGGACAGATAGTCTTAACCAATGCCTAAACAACTACTCACGGTTTTGTATTTAAATAAAGTTGTGGCCAAAATTATGCCAAAAACCGTAAACAAAAATTAAGTGTGCGTTGTGAGTTATTTGGGGGGTGGCTTGGGGACCTCGACACGCAACAAGTTCATGGTGAATACCAGTACATATACATATATACATACATATATATATATATATATATATATATATATATCGCTGAACATATAATAGGCAGTAAGATTTAAGGCACTAGGGAATGCAAGCTCTAACCCCTTAGCCAGCCTGCATTAGCAAACATGCCTAGTTGTGATACCAAGAGAGTTCCAGCAACCAAGACTCATTCCCCTGGGCTTCAAATCTGTGCAACACACATTTATTTAAAATATTTATGCAGTATTCCAAGCTCAAAGCAGTTTACATAAAAGTGTAATATAATATAGCTCTCAAGTTCAAACAACCCTACACAATGAAAGTGCTCCAACCAAACAATATAGTCAGCAAATTCAGAAGCCAAAACATAGTATTTCAGAGGAGCCCTGCTCCCCAAAGTCTGGAAGGCTTACGGGAGGTGCCAATCCTGACCTCCAGGAGGGAGATTGGGGCTGGGCATTGGATCAGCTGGAATAAAGCCCTTCTCCAGCAGGTGATGGCTTTACTGTACATACTGGGTTGGATCCAAGCCATGTTAGCCAAATACCTTTTCTGATTTCAGTGGAACTGAGCAGCAGTCTGTGGATCCAGACCCCTGGGAGAGTGTCTGACCAGAAGCTATGCACTGACATGAGGGTTCATATGGTAGGGCTGCCATATGTCCGGAATTTCCCAGACATAGCCGGGATTCGCCTGTTGAAAATGGTGTCTGGGCAGAATTTCTGCAAATTGGTTAAAATGTCTGGGAAAACTCAGGCACATGGCAGCCCATATTGAAAGCATTGATAGTTTGGCAAATTTCCTAAAAAATTGGTTTAAAACTTCCTCTTTTTTTTCCGTTGATATTTTGCCAAAGAAACCTCAGCCAAACTTTGGCCAAACACAACTTTCCCCAAGAAAGCTCAACTACCTTTGTGTCCGGATTTTCACTTTTTGAAATACGACAACCCTGTCATATGGAGAAAGACAAATGTTAAGGCAAGTGGATCTCAGTGGGAGGGACCTGCCAGGGGGACGTGGGCTACCTTCAATGCCACAGCTTGGCCAATTCCTCCTGCCTTGCCTTGCCAAACACTGCCTCCATCTGCCACCATTTTGTGGCAGGAAGGCCTTACTAATTTTTAGCTGCCTCAAGTGGGCTCTGGGGGGTAGAAAGTTTGAGAGCCCCTGCTCTAAAGTATGTTGGTCCCAGGTTGTGTACCAGAATCCCAAAGTATTATATATACGAGAATGGACACCCTGTACACAGTGCACCTTAAATGAATATTTCCTGACTTACGGAGTTGTCTCTGAAACATGACATGAAATTTATTGTCTAACCTTTGTAGCCATGCAAGCTATTGGCTGTCGTAAAATTATTATGATAGGTACTTTTTAAAATTCAAGCACAGTAATTGGTTCAGTGGCCTAAGGCAGTTAATGTCACAGGTTCACTTTACTTGTATCAAGACTAATTTCCCTTTAGCACTTCTAATTAATTGGTATTAATTGTCAAAATAAAGTTGCTCCAGCCTGGTCAATTTTTAATTTCAGTTCAAAGGCATAGCAAGATCACTTGTGTTGCATCATTAGACAGATCACAATTCGGCAGCAGTCTTTGGGTGAATGTACTTTTCTAAATGATAAAAGTGTACCACACACACTTTTTCTCAGCCACCATGACCACAGGAAATGATGCTAATGATGTGTGAACTCCCCTTTGTTTGAATCATAATTGAATCACAATATGTGATAACCTTGTCAAACACTTGGGGGGAATTACTGCTTCATTTCAAGAGTTCTAAATTGGCTTACAACGTGTTTTCTCACAAAGCACCCTGGGATTTGTAGTGTGTGGATGAAGAAGAGCAGCACATTTCCTAGACTAAAGCCTCAAGGCATGGGTGATCTAAGGCTTTTTCAACTCCTGCCCTCTGGTCCCCACAGAGACATCTGCTCACAAGGTCTTAAGCAAGACCAAGAGGCAGCAGAGATTCTCAGCTCTGACCTGCCAAACACATGATGGGGCATGACTTCCTCAAGTCAGTTTCTTGCTCGGGAGTCAAACCCTTTAGCTCTGAATTCTGAGTGTACGTCATGCTACAAATACATTTTAGTACAGTTGATCCATTGAAATATTTGAAAGCAACAGAGGGCATTGACATGTACAGTGGTACCTCGCAAGACGAACGCCTCGCAAGACGGAAAACCCGCTAGACGAAAGGGTTTTCCGTTTTGGAGGCGCTTCGCAAGACGAATTTCCCTATGGGCTTGCTTCGCAAGACGACAGCCCATAGGGAAATATCCGGGACAGCGGGGAAGCGCAGCGCGTCTTCCCCACTGTCCTCGGACCTCCTCCGAAGCCGGGCGGTGGGGCGGGAACGCCTCCTCCCGCCGCCCGGCTTTGGAACGATGCTCCGAAGCGGGGCGGGGGGCGGGAACACCTTCTGAAGGCGGGCGGGGGGCGAAAGTCTTTGTCCCCCCCTGCCTGCCTTCCCAGGGGCTTTTAAATCGCCCCGGACAGCGGAGAAGTCCTCCGCTGTCCCGGGGCGATTTTAAAATGCCGCCCGCCAGCATTTTAAGATCGCCCGGACAGCAGAGAAGTCGTTCGCTGTCCCGGGGTTTTTTAAAATGCTGGGGGTGGGAAGAAAAGCCCTTGCCCCCCCCCCCAGCCTTCAGAAGAGGTCCGGGGACAGACTGTCCCCGGACCTGGTCTGAAGGCGGTTTCCCTAGGAACGCATTAATTGATTTTCAATGCATTCCTATGGGAAACCGTGCATCGCAAGATGAAAAACTTGCAAGACGAAGAGACTTGCGGAACGAATTAATTTCGTCTTGTGAGGCACCACTGTAAGCCACTGCTTAGCCACTCCATGCTGTAGGTGAAATGGCATGTTCAGCTTAACACATAGCATGCAGTTAAAGATCCTTCTTTTTTCTTAATTTAATTACAGGCATGGGGACCATTTGATTGTTATTTGTACCTCAGATTTATCTTTTCCCTCCCCTGAAATTCCCCGCCCTCAAAAAATAGATATGAGATTTGGGGGGGGCGGGGGGGGTTGCACCCATGTAATTAGGTAAATAAAAAATGGTGACATAACTGCATTACATTACATATAATGTAATATAAAAATAATTTAACCCCAATACAGTTTCCATCATGACCACAGCACTGGGATGTGAGATGGTGCAAAGTCTGTGTTCCCATGTTCTAGATAATCCTTGGGTCACCCAGAAGTTGGTCAAAATGAGAAGGTATGTGCTGGCAGAATATTTCCTGCTGCATCCAGTCTTCCCTTGTGTGCTGTGTGCTGCTAAAATTTGCTGTCCTCTGCCTCTTGTGCTCTCTTCATTATCATTGTTGCAGTGCCCCCTGTGGTGCTCTTGGCATTGCAGCCAAACCAGCAGACTACCCTAACACTGCCTCTGCTTCGCTAGCTATGAGCAGCCAAGCTATGGGCAGCTATTTTATGTGTTCCCAAATGTGCCCTCAGCTCTCCTCAGTGACAGCCAACAAATATGGCTGCTTTCTAAACCACATCCCAGTATCCTATTAAAGTGCTTTCTTGTTAGAACAGTTTAATGTGGAAGGGGTTCCCTGGTCATGAGAAGTTTCACAACCACTAACTATAGCCTGTGAATAACCTGAGGTGCCATAGAATCATGTACAGGACTGAGGTGAGCAGTGGAAAAATAACTTTCAGCCTGGCTCTTATTGGGAAGCGGGGCTCAGTCTATTGCCTATTGTCTGCTGCCCTTTTAAGAAAGAAGTCTCATCCCATGCTAAAATATATATTTGCTATTCTCCTTGGCTATTTCCTGTAAAGTTAGTGTGCAAAACATTTCCAGAAACTGGCATGATTTTGAGTATGACAGTGACCCCTTTTATTAATTCATTCTGGTTTAATGTATTTGTTTTATTGATTTCTAACATTGATGCCCTCTTTTATGACATAAAATAAAAGAGGCGTAAAATGGGATAGGAGTTAGTCTGCCACACAGACGCTGAATGGAGGGAGAGGGTGGGCAGCTCCCCTGAAAGAGAGTAGGAAGGGGAAAGTTGGTTTAGGCAGCGTTCCAGCTCAACAGGACCAGAGGAGGGAGCCCAGGGCGGCTGCCCTGTATTCAACCATATTAGGAAGAAGTCTAGCTAATCAGAATACTTAATAATACATGGCACTTAAATAATTAGCAACCGTGGCATCTATCTAGAGCTGAGCTCAATTTTTCAGACAATGTTTTTCTCAGGAAATTGCTGCCCTAGAAAAAGGCTACTTTGCAAAACATTCTCCACCATTTTGTGTTAGCAGATGCCTTTACACACACACACACACACACACACACACACACACACACACACACACACACACAGCTCTGAAGCAATGATAGTTCTGAGCCACTGTGAGGGGTGGAAAATGGGGCTTGGGCTGCTAACCAGTAGTGACACCAGAAAGAAAATTCAGGGGGGCGCACAGAAGGGTCAAGGTATATTTCTAGGTGGGCAAGCAATGTCCCACATGTTAAGATCTCTGGGGGGAAAATAACAGTATATTTCAGACTAAAACTGCCATTCTAAACTTTTCCCCCCTGAAATCAGCCATATGTTGTTGGCATCTCGAAGGGAATGTCAGTAGCTACAAGATGCATAGCCCTTGTTGCCTCAAGAGCTGCAACTGAAATGTCAAAGCTACAGAAATGATAATTTATGAATGCAGCTGCTTATGTTAACAACAAGAGTCTAGCAATGCAGGGGGGGGGCAAGCTCCTTGTTTGGGGGATGCTTGCCTCCTCCCTCCTCCCGACCCCACTGGTGCTGCCTATGCTGGTAACAGATTTGTTGTTGCTGCTGCTGCCACATCCAGCTGCAACAAAAAATAGCAAAACAACAACAACCAAGCAACACACACTCATGCACTTGAAGCAATCTTCCCTTAGCAGAAGCAGCCATCAGGCTTTTGTTATATGTTAGCTTGAAACACATACTGTCGTTCAGGTCTGAGGGCAGATTATTCACTCACAGATCCATTTAAGCTTACAGTGGCACTGGCTATATCCAACATTTTTACCTGTTTAAAATGAGCCTTTTGCTTTTTCAGGGATACATATGGGGCTTAGGTACGGCAGCAAACTGTATCTTTTTGCCAATTTGCTATTCACAGGATCTTTGATCATAGATGCCAGACATTTATAGTAGGAAAGAAAAAGAAATGGGGGGAAACTACTGCGGCATCTGCTAATTTATTTATTGTTTTAAATAGAAGCATTTTAGAACTGAAAAATTATGCAGAACCTTTTTTTCCCTTGCTATTGCATGAATGGATCGCCAGTGAGTTTGCTGTAATGCACTAGGGAATTGTACATAAATGGGTAGCAATTTGGTGGTAGTGTAAATTTTGGAGCTAGCATAGTTTAGTGGTAGCCCTGGGCACTTAATAAAAATGAAACGGGGAGAGTTATAATAAAGTAATAAGACTTTGGTGATAGATCACAGTATTAATTTCTCCCCTGTAGAAGCAAATCACCAATTCAATTCCTGCAGTATCACTTTGGAGAGCCTAGTTGCAAGAGCCCTGAGTAAATAATTCCACATCCTAGCCTTTGTACCTACAAATCCCAGGTGTAGTAAACAACCACAGAGAAACTGGAAATCACAATGGCATTGCAAAGCTCTGGATTTTACATTGGAAAGGAAATAAGTTTGCAGGGCGTTTTTCTCCCCCTGTTAAAGAGCAGAGCTTCTGCATGATCAATGTGGTACTTTATTCTGACACTTATGCCAGCCTGCTTTACAACAGACTTTTATTTGATATGTTTACTGTGGGTTAGGCTCAGTTCAGTGAGATCTGCAGCATCATGCAGAAAGACAAATGGCCTGGATGACTGAGAGCTTAAGTGCTTCCTTGGAATTCAGGTGATGTGGCTGATTTTGCCAAAGTCCTATGGACAACATAACACAAAGGAATGGCTGCCTAGCACAGCTTTGCCTTCAGGAGGTAAGGATGCACTCACATCTCTGACGCCTGTAAAAGACAGCCTGGTGGCATAATTAGTTGTTGTGTATTGGAAAGGAACCTGGCAGTCTTCTCCTCTGTGTGCACAGGGTACCTTTGGAAACGCCTCTTCTCTGTCATACATGCAGTTTCAGTGTATACCTTCAGTCTTAGTTGCATCTTCTCCATTACTTGTGGGTAGGAAAATCTGCTGTTACTGTTTTTATTTTTTATGAGTTTCTGTTAAAACTAAAGTTAAAACTGAATAGGGGGCACATATAACTTGTGACCCTCTAACGCAAATACAGTGGACGCTCGGGTTGTGAATGTGATCCGTGCGGGATGCACGTTCGCAACCTGCAGCGTCCGCAACCCGCAGTGGCGCATCTGCACACGCACGGGTTGCGATTTAGCACTTCTGCGCATGTGCGACCGCTGAAACCCGGAAATAACCCGTTTCAGTACTTCCAGGTTTCAGTGGTCCGCAACCTGAAAAAACGCAACCTGAAGCGTCTGTAACCCGAGGTATGACTGCACAGCTCACCCACTGCCATTATGATGGCCCTCCAGTGATCCAATAAACCTCTAGGTTTCATTGCTTGGCTGAAAATGAAGAAAAGGAGGTCATAAGGTTTTTTAACCCCTTGTATGGTACTGTGCATGGCTCCCCGGCTACATAAAGGCAACATCTCCAGACTGACCCTACCATTCAACACAGTGATGTAGCCATGTTGCTGTGTTGGGGGACAGGGAGGGATGAGAAGGTGTTGGAAGATAGCCTGACTGGGCCTCTTAAGCAAGGCTACCCAGGAAGGGAAAAACCACACTCTTTCTCACTGTCCTTGGGACCATTGACGCTGAGGAAGAGTACACCAGGCAGCATACTATTTATATACAAAAGCCAGGTCCTAAAGTTCTATCTGTGGGAGGCAGTGGAAGACAGGAGTGCCTGGCGTGCTCTGGTCCACGGGGTCACGAAGAGTCAGACACAACTAAACGACTAAACAAAAACAACAAAAGTTCTATCACACTTTAATCGACTGACACCCCCCCCCCCGGGAAGCCAGGATTGAGCTGTGCAGGGCTCTGTCACCTGAGGCAGAGGAAGGTTTTGTGCCCTTCTCCATAAAGGCTGTCGCTGAAGAGGGATCCTGCAGGGTGGGGCACCATAGTTAGCTGTGTGCAGGGCTACTTTGCTAGTTATTTTATATAATACAGCAATATTGCAGTACAATGATGGTGTCTGTTGAATATTTCTTACAGGCTGGGAAACATCAGGGTCGACACAGGGAGCTAATACAGCACAGTTCGACAGGCAGTCATACAAAGGACTAGAGCTTTCTTTCCTGGGAGAAATGGCCTTTATAGATCCCAAAGGACTGCTACTTCTGGAACAAAAATAAAAATAAAAATCAATTGTTCTACCCAAAGAGTGGCAAAGTATACACAGCAACTCCATAGAGGTTGCTTGAGCTTAGCTGCATGTCATGCAATTTCAAAAGTATGCTTAAGGAAAGAACTGCAAAAGACTTCAGCAAGATTTGTGCCAGCTGTGAGTTGTCAAGAGGCCAGGCAGATGGGATCATTTATAGTTACTGTAATACCAGCCAGACCCCAGAAAATTGGGCAGAAGCTGACAACTGGATGACAGGGCCCTGGTTGCAGTTCACTATTCCTAGATACATGTTTATGTAACTGGTTGAATCAGAGTGTTATATATTACCTGAACAATATATTTGCTTGCATGGGGGGGGGGGAATTCTGCTGGATGTGTCATAGACAATAGGCAAAGGTTTGTCACAATAGACTACATGTTCTTTATAGGCAGGTATAACTCCCAACAGTTTTCTACTTGCTGCCATTTCCACTCATGTGCAAGGTGAGGAGCACAGGACATAACCCCCCCCCCAAGTTTCTGGAAGCAAAACAGCCCATTTCCTGATTGTCACAGGGAACAGCCCAACAAAAACAGGGCAATTGACATTTTGCACAAATTGACAAGTTACATTTTATCACAGGACTCAAAAACTGCATTCCTATTAATTCAGGGGTGTCCCTGGGAAGCTGATGGGGTTCCTCTGCAGTAATGGTGAAGCTTTGTCCACTGTTGTGAATATCCTGCACAGCCAGAAAAGTCACGGGTTTCTGCAAGACAGAAAAAATAAACAAGGCACAATTCAGCACAAAGAAAAGTGAAGTTGCTGAGGTGTATAATACACCAATGAAGTAAGTCTGAGATTTTCAAGATGCCAAGTACTGGGCACAGTAAGTTAGTGCATTTTAGGCATATCCTCAAAGTGAGACTTACTCCTAACCAGCCTGGCCAGGGGCATGAAGCAGGGTCCGTCTAGATCATGTCCTCAGATCATCTGCAGCACACACAGGTGCAACAGCAGCTGCAGAAAGGGTTACTCAGCAGACAAACACAAGTGCAAGGGTATCGGGGGGTGAGTATTCAGACCCCTGGCTGCTCACTTGTGGGGTGCCTCAGGGCTCTGTCCTCTCCCTTATTATTTTAAACATCTATATGAAATCACTGGGAGAGATCATCTGGGGGTTTGGGCTGAGTGTTCACCAGTATGCAGATGGTACCCAGCTCTACCTCAGTAAGATCTACTTCTGAGTAGACATGTGTAGGAAATTTTGCAAAGTCAATAGCTAGCCAGAAAGGCATATGCCCTGATGAGGTGGATAAGGATGAGGAATGCCTTCTACAACCTCTGAAAATAATACCTCTGTTTGTTACACAAATCAATAAATACTTAAGCTGGTCCATATTGCAATACCAGACTATGTCACACCAGCAAAGATACTTCCACTTAAGTATGGGAAAGTAGCAATAGCATTTGCAATCCTGATGAGGGTTGCTGTTCTCTACTGCTTTCCCTCACACATTGCCTCTGCACAAAACCCAGCCTTGATTTATGATTCAGTTGCAGAAATGGTATCTGTAATATATTTTATTGAAAACTTTTTCTTCTTTAGAAGGGTAACATGATTATATCATTGTCTCATTGAAACTGAATCTCTTCTGTGGGAAAGGAAATTAACATCCTAATTATATACTTGTCTTTGTCTGATAGAAGAGCGCAAGTCTACATTTGGATTTATCTACTGTAGATGGGGGAAACTATACTGTGTGTATTTTTAAAAGCTTGTGAGAATGAGCCACCCCAGCAACCAAGGGGGCGTGGTCAAGGTCTGGAGGTCAGGATGGTTGGGAATGGGTGGGTGCAGGGCCAGGGAGAGGAATGGATGGAGTCATTTGGAGTCTTATTGGGATAGTGCATAAAAGCAAGTGACTTACGTTTTGTCTCTGGATAGGGTGGAAGCATGTTTTCTCCAGCATCCAGACTTCATTTACACAGAGGAGAAAAAGAAAGTGAGAAACAGCTGTTTAAATCAGTTCATCCAGAACCGCTTGGTCATCTGCATGGTCACACCATCTAATGGTGTGGGGTAAGAAAATTAGAAACAAATGGAGGAAACTCTAGATCTTGGGGCCATTCACTTTACCATGATGTGATTTCTCTTGTTAGCAAAGCAAGTGCTTATTTGGATATCCAGGAGATTATCAGAGAAGTTGGCCCTGTTTTAATGGTACCAGACAGGTAATAGCATGAGCAAAAAAAGAGGCATTCTTGACAGTTGGCCCTCTCTATTCATGCAAGTCTCAACCAGTGTAAGTTTGTGCATCTTTTGAAAGCACTGTATGCCCTGAACTGTTGACCTGTTCTTTGTGGAGTCCCGAGGTGCACTGGGAAAGAGTGGTGAATTTTCAAGTGGTTGTGGTTGGCATCCTCCTGGGAGGAGGAGACAATGGAGGAGTATGCTTTTGTGAGTGAAGTCAAACTGTTGGAGAGTTATAGCTCCTGCTGTGGCTGTAGAGCAGGCACCCCCAAACTCGGCCCTCCAGATGTTTTGGGACTACAACTCCCATCACCCCTAGCTAACAGGACCAGTGGTCAGGGATGATGGGAATTGTAGTCCCAAAACATCTGGAGGGCCAAGTTTGGGGGTGCTGCTGTAGAGACTGATATGGGAGAGGCCTCATTTATTGCAGGTGGAGCAGCTGAAGGCGTCCAGTTGTGCTGCTGCCAATGCCTCATGGCGTACTTCTCTCTGTGCTCCTCACAGTGGTCATGCCCTCTACCTATCGTTCCATGGGAACTGTCGCTCTGCATGGGTGACTAGAATTTTTTAGTTAAAGTCATAAAATTATGGCAAGGATGGAGAACTGCCCCAGGCAGCATGTCCAATGGTTTGGGATGATAGAAGTTGTAGTCTAACAAGACCTGAAAGTCACAGGTTCTGCATCTCTGATTTATAAGTTGTATTCAATATAGCTTCCTGTGGCAACCTCGTGCTACAGCTCCCTCCACAGATAATTCTCACAGTGGAGAAACAAATATGTCACCTATGAAGTATCCTTAAATAATGAGCTGCTTTCATAAATGATATTACTACTCAGATGTCAGACGTGAGAATTCCACAGCTATTTAGCTAATGCAAATCTTCCATGAAAAACCAATTACAAATATGGAAGTGATATTAAGTTCAGTCCAGCTTCAGGAAATTACTTTGGTGGATTTCACTTCTCTGCAAACATTCATGTTTACGACATGACAAAGACTCAGGAAATGTAGCCGTTTATAGTGTGCATATATCTAATTCATATAAATAATTAAAAAGTAATGATCAATTAGCATATTTTTAAGTACCTGTTATAAAGGCTTCATAATTAGCGGTTTCCCCAGGAGACCTAAACATCTTCTACTCTAGCCCATCACAAAACAGTGTACCTTTGCTTATGAAATTATCTAATTACCCCCGAGACTAACATGATTTCCTGGTTATATTACTATTCTACAGTAGACTATAAAGATAAAAAATGCTTTAAAAATATTTATATCATCCTAGTGATTAGATTGCATATATGATCAGGGCTTGCACATGTGCAAATCCATGGTGTATCCTGCTGGGAAAAAGAGATGGGGGGTGGATTTAGACATAAATTGGTATGCTCCTATGCTCACTTTCCTGTAAAGGGACCCCTGACCATTAGGTCCAGTCGTGGCCGACTCTGGGGTTGCGGTGCTCATCTTGTTTTATTGGCCGAGGGAGCTGGCGTACAGCTTCCCGGGTCATGTGGCTAGCATGACTAAGCCGCTTCTGGCAAAGAGCACCGCACGGAAACGCCGTTTACCTTCCCGCCAGAGCTGTACCTATTTATCTACTTGCACTTTTGATGTGCTTTTGAACTGCTAAGTTGGCAGGAGCAGGGACAGAGCACTTCATACTGGAGAATCAGGAAACTATAGCTCAGCAGGCAGAACACATTGTTCTGTTAGCCTGGCAAAGAGAGAGGACCAGACTTCTCCCAGTGCTGATTCCAGGATTGGCCAATCCAGAGCCTTCATACTGCTCACTAGTTGCATAGACTTTACTTGGAAGAGTCACTCTGTTCTATAGCGGTTTCCTAGGCTAAGCCCCAGCTTCCAACTCTGAAAGTTCCTGGCTTGGCCTCTGGAATCCTCTACAGGGAAAGGTGAATTACTATTTGCCTCTTCCCTAATCTGTGAATAGGCATCCATACTTCAATTTGTATGGAAAGTTTACATCTCCTTTTCCATGACAGGTTGCCCTATAACTATAGTCAAGTACATATATTTCTAGATGTAGCTGTAGGAAGGCCAGCACCCAACAACAATGCAAAGGAGGGGAGGATAAAACTCCAAGAGTGATATAAAAATTGGAATTACGCTGGCAGCTCCCAGCAAGGGAAGATTTGCCTCCATCAATAGCTGAGCAAGTTTCTGCTTCTCAGTGCCTCTAGCTTGCTTTAGTGGTCACCAGCAGGAAGGCAGTGCCTAAAGGTTGACATTAAAGGATGCTGATCAGGGAAGGTCCAAGGAAATCACAGGAACCTCTGCCTCAATCATTTTGTCACCATGAAGAATTTCTGTTCCACATATTAGTCTTTAATGTGATGTGATGTCATTAGAAGAAACTTCTGTAAGCTATGTTGAGAACCACTTGAGGCTAAAAATGAAATATGAATATTTAAATACAATTATTATTATTATTATTATTATTATTATTATTATTATTATTATTATTACAAATCCAGAGGTACATATTTTTAGCTTGTATACTAGTCTTTTCTATCCTGGTTCCCTGGCTCCCATCATCCCTGACCAATGGCTTTGTGAGCAGGGATGATGGGAGGGCATCCAACTGGGAAGGGTAGTTATATTATCAGGGAAAATATATATATTGCCAAGTGTGTCTGACTTCATCCTATTCCATTTCTGGTCTTTTGGCTATGCAGTGAAGCACTCTAGCTAAGCCACCAAGGTATGTCCAAAGAGACCTTGGAGCCAGAGTGCTGAAACACAGAGGATTTGTCCAGCAATATTGGCAGGAGGAACAGAGTCCTGAGCCCTGAATAGCTGGAGAAGTATCTAAGCAACACTAGGGTTAGAATATGCTTTCAGTTGCCCTAGTTGTCCCATCCGTCCAGGTTTACTAGTAGGGCCCAAATCCTGGCCCTAGTTAAGGCAAGGATTCTTCTTCCTGAGCATGATTCTGAAACAGTTTACCTTCTGATCCAGATTTTGGCTGGGGCTCATTACCTACTGCTGGCACCTGTCACGAGACCCTCCTCCATCAAGGAGGTGTCATGAGATTCTGGTTCTGGGTGTGGGCAGCCCTGACAAAGTAGGAGTTGGATATTTGTATTTGTATTTCTGGTGATGTGTAACTACATTTTCAACTTGGGGCACTCTGATGCTGTTACTTGTGCAGATTTGCAAGTGCACATGTGCTTCATGTATGCAGTCAGGACCATGCATGAGCTGATACACAGATCCAATCCATACATTTTCAGAGCCAGCTTTCATGAGCTACCTATTCATATGCCAGATGAGATGCTCATAAAAACTCATAACTATATGCAGGGATTTCTATTTTCCAACATGTCCTGCCATGCTCACACCCAAGTTTTTTCCACACATTACATGTGACTTCAAGAAGATTAAAAGTATTTAGTGTGACAAGAGGGGTCATGCTTTTAGTCTCACCCTCGACATTGCATCTTTCCCCCCATGTTGTGTGTGTTGTTGTGTGAAAGGAAAGCCCAGTGTTTTAGTTCCTGCTTATGCGTAAGGTCCCTCTGTCATCAGGATACCTGGTTAAGCCCACATGGTTATCACATAGATCCTTGGAGGCAGGAACCAAAGAGTGATGGAGGGCACTGTCATGGAAGACTGAGAACAGGGCAATGACCCAGGCATTATAGGCAAACAATGTTTGTTTCTCTTGCTAATACCAGCTTTTTTTAATGCTGTGATAGTGATTTTAATGCAGGGAAGGATTGTAAGATATTTCTGTTGAAGCCAGATACATTTCTAACAGGCAAACAAATCCTTTAAGTGTACTTGGTCAGTTGTGTTAGCAGAGATAGCTGTCACCACGCCGCTAAAGGGGGCCCTTCACTCTTTCATGGCTACTGGTTTTGAATGACCCAGATCCCGTGAGCAGAGAACTCAGAAGAATCTATGAGCCAGCTCTATGCTGATCCAACAGACTGGAATCTATTAGAGCCTCAACTATATATAAGGCATCAGTCAGAGACCACAGCCTTAAAAGAAAACTCCTATGGAAGTGAATTGTATTTGAAGGAGAAAAGGATCACAGTGGCCATCCCCGTCCTCAACTCATATGCATTCATTTGAAGCTTAGAACAAAGGCCGACTCTTGGAGCTCTTGCTGTGTAAATGAAATCATGCTTTTTCTGCGTTCCCAGTCACATAGAGAAGGCCATACACACAGAGACTTTATTATTACCTTCAAACAAACATACATAACTTGGGCACAGAGGCAGCTGATACTATCTAGCTCCCCACCACCACCGCATTATCACACCCCTAAACTTCCCAATGTTTTGCACTACAACTCCCATCATTCCTGTCCATTGGCCATGCTGTCTGGGGCTGGTGGGAGTTGTAGTCCAAACACCTGGAAGGCAACAGGCTGGGTAAGGCTACCTTTACTAAGGGTCAGAGAAGTGCATCCTTACTACCAAGCCACTGACATGGTGCCTGCTTCAGATTTCTGCCCCACACACTGGAAGGCTTGGTCACTGTTTTTCATGCCCCTATATGCTTCAGGTGTACATGGTGATGTGGATGTTTTAAGTCACACCCGTCGGAAACATTACAGCAGTATTTTGATTTGGAGAAGAGGCCATAGGCCAGCAAGGCAACATGTATCTTGTATGCAGTAGGTCCCGTTGGCCTGGAGATATTCAGTTCCTACCAACTCAGTCGATAGAGCATGGAACTCTTAATTTAAGGGTTGTGGGTTCAAGTCCCACATGGGGCAAAATATTCCTGCATTGCAGGGGGCTGGACTAGATGACCCTTGTGGTCCCTTCCAACTCTACAATTCTACGATTCTGTTACTCAAGTAACAGGGTTAGGATTTATCTCTCCCGGAGATTCTGGAGTATCACTGCCCATCAGAAGAGACTGCCCTAGCCTAGACGGACTAGTGGCCGAAATCAGTGGAAGTCAGTTTCCTGCATTCAATCTCCCACAATACAAATATTTCTAAAAATGACAAATTGTAGTTGGGGATACCAGAAAATTGATGGCCACTTAAAGAAACGTGCTAGAATTAATAGCTTTCCCCTTCAGTCTATTCCCAATGGTTTGGGTGTCCAGTCTGTCATTTCCCGAGTTTCAAAGAAGGTTCAGTTTCCTTCCTTGAAATCAAAGCTTCCCTGAATTTCATATGCTTTTGCCTTTGCAAAGCATCTGCATATGCCAAAGACAAATAATCATAAGGGTTTGAAGAAATCTGTGTTTGGAAGACAAAATGCAGATTGTTACTGTTCCTAATGTTTTCCACAGCTTATGAGACAAGCCCCTCGGGACACAGTGTTTTGGATTCTAAACTCTCTCGTTACCATATTAATTGCTTTTGTCATGACAGTTTTGGCATCCATAAATGGCTGCAGCCATGCTGTGCTCCTCGAGAGACCAATCAGGGCAGGCAAAATTGGTTTACTGGCTCCCAAAGCAGCTTGTGCGAAAGGTGCTGCGTTTGAAGCACATTGTTTAATTCCTCAAGCCTGAATGGGGAGCCAGTTATACTCCAGGCTAAAGAGAGCAAGAAAGCTTTCCTTTGGAATGAAGCTGCACACAAAATAATCATCTTTTTTGGCCAGGGCAACCTCAGAGAAAAGATCTCTCTGTGTGGGCATATGACGTGCATACCTAGATATTTAAGAAATACGAACGAAGAGGGCTCTGTTTTTTTTTGGGGGGGGGGGTTGTGGCAGGGAAGGAGAGGAGTTCACAGAATGGTTCTAGAGTCTAGTCCTCCGGTAAGGAATTACAAAAACAAAGTATTTCAACAGCACTTGTGATGGTTCTCTATTTATCCTGCAGCAAATAAATGTATCAGATTCCCCTGAAGAAAAATCACATGTGGTCTGGACAGCGTGGAACATAGGAAGAGGCCTTTCACTGAGCCAGACCAGCCTCTCGGGGGTTTCAAGGCAGACTTTCTCCCAGTCCTACCAGAGATACTGGGAATTGAGCCGTGGCTCCTTCTCCGTGGCTCCCCCCCCCCCCCCCGCACCCTGAACTGTGGTGGAATCCCCCCTATTGTTTGGGGGATTCCATGGGGTTACCCCGGTAACAGTGACAGGAGTGGACAGCAGGAGTGCTCTGACCAGCACCAGATGGGAGCTGCTGTTTAGTTTCTCCTCTGATGCAGCATTGCTCTAGAACACTGTGGAAAATTAAAATGGTGGCCTACTGGTCTGGCCTACTGGTCCAGATGCTGCAATTGGGCTTGCCCAAAGAGCTCACACATGTGAAGAACTGAGTCCTTCTTGAGATAACTTCAGCTCCTTTCTAGTCCTAGTCCTATTCAAGTCCCTTCTAATCCTAGTAACTGTTGCTTACAAGGAGTGGGTAGGGAGGTTTGCACAGTGGTAGAGTGCCAAGTTCCACATGACATTGGGGGTTCATTGTGTGCACATGACATCACACATGAGACACACATCTGTGACATCATGTGCACCAGGAGGAGCCTGTGAGGCCTGAGGAGGCCCTCTGCCACCGCAAGGAAACCCAGCAGGGTCCTCTGCTACTGTGGGGAGGCCTGGTGGAGCTCTCCACTGCCACGAGGAGGCCCAGCTGGGCCCAGCCCCTCAAAATGGGAGGGGCTGAGCTGGAAACTCACCATGGGCAACAGAGATTCACTTGCAGGAGCCAGTGTAGTGACTTTGCCCCACTTGGCCAACCATTTCAGGTCAGGTCTAATTCTGACAATGACCATGGTGGAAAAGCTGGTTGACTCTGGTTGAAACCAAGAGCGTTCACCAGTGGGCCCTTGTCAATGCGGTGACAAATGGGGTTCATTCTGTCCTGCAACCATGGTTGTTCAACATCTTTAGAACTTACTTGGATGAAAGAATAGAGGGGATGCTCATCAAATTTGCAGATGACACCAAACTGGGAGGGGTAGCTAATACCTCAGAAGGAAGAATCAGGATTCAAGATGACTTAAGAATTTTGGAAACTTGTCCAGAACCAACAAAATGAATTTTAACAGGGACAAATGTAGGTTCTACACTTCGGTAGGAATAACCAGATTCACAAAATTTAGAAAGTAGGGACCCATTGTTTGACACCACTACATGTGAAAAGGAGCTAGGGATCTTAGTAGACTACATAATTAACGTGAGTCAACAATGTGGTGTTACAGATAGGGAAGCTGATGCAATTCTAGGATGAATCAACCAAAGCATAGTGTCCAGACCAAGGGAAGTACTATGACCACTGTATTGTACCTTAGTCAGACCCCACTTGGAGTCCTGTGTCCAGTTCTGGGCATCACAATTTAAGATGGATCTTGACAAGCTAGCAGGTGTGCAGAGGAGGGTAAGCAAGGGGTTAAACAGTCCAGAAGAAAAGTCTTATGAGGAATGGTTGAAGGAGTTGAGTATGCCTGGCTTGGAGAAGAGAAGACAGATAGGAGATATGATAGCCACCTTCAAATATCTGAGGAGCTGTCACATGGAATTGGAGCAAGCTTGTTTTCTGCTACTCCAGAGGGTGGGGCCTCAACCAATGGATTCAAATTACAAGAAAGGTCATTCTGACTAACCATTTGGAAGAATCTTCTGACTGTAACAGCTGTTCAACAGTGAACACACTACCTCAGAAGGTGGTGGACTCTCCTTCATGGGAAGTTTTTAAGCAGAGGTTGGATGGTCATCTGTCATGGATGCGTTAGTTGAGATTTCTACATTACAGGGGGTTGGACTAGATGACCCTAGGGGACACTTCCAACTCTACAATTCTATTATTCTAAGTGGACACAGGTCACTCCTCTCCACCATGCACATAAATTAAGATGGGATATGGATGATCCATGCAGAGCCTATATACAAGGACCCCTCACTGAAATCAGACATGTGGGCCAGTTCAAAATGTTCACATCACAAGTTGCATTATTTTGGGATATAAATGGAATAGATAATCAGTACCGGCATCCCCCCACCCCACCCCCATGTCAAAAGTGTGGCACTTACTGTAACAGCTTCATGGGGAGTACCAACACATGTTTTTCTTTTTTAAAAAATCACTGACAATAAATAATATTAATATATGGTAGATGGAAAGAGTGTGTACTCTCTACCAAGTGAGCATCGACACCACTCTGATAAGTCCTGATAAGTCATAAGATGATGAGTCCTGAAGATATATTATCTTTATATTCCTGGATGTAGTCAATATTGGCATTAATCTTAACAGTAGGAGCCAAACTACATCATCTGTAGTTCCAAGGGTCTTTTCTTTCCTTACAATGGCTTTTCTTTTCCATGCAAAGCAGCTGCAGGTGGCCTCAGGTTGAGCAGAGAAAGGGAGATATCTGACTATTTCACTTTTTTCTTACCAGCCATTTGCCTGCTCCAAACCTGTGGTTTCACACCAGTGGGGAAAAGGATATGAGGACACTGTCTCTTTTACCCCTCGGGGAGAAAAGAGCCCATCTAGGTGACCTACCTCACCCTTTCAAAATAATGGCACTGGGTTAATGAAGGATTTCAATTTTAATACGGCATTAACAGCTCTCAATAGCTTTATCCTTAGGAACCAATGAAAGGTGAAGGAAAGAGCCATTATGAAATGTACTCTGCAATTATCTTTCCCTGTTAAACTTTGTACATTTGTGACATTCAGTGGAAATGTGGTGCAGCGAAAGTAGAAGGATCAATGTGGGGAAACTGAAGTGAGCACATGAGTAGACACCGGGGGCAGTCAATAAACAGCAGAACATCCATTATTCATTTCTAATTCCCATCCAAATCAAGAATCAGAAGTGGAATCATTTGACAGACAGGACAGGTAGGGAAATTGTCCATCCAATTACATAATGTGGAGCTGATGAAATGCTGGAAAATGCAACACAATGCCAAAACTTGGCCAGATATGTACTGTTAAACAACTTTTTTCTATGACAGTATGAATTTTAGAGTCCTTTTCTATTTGCAGAGTTGAAGAGGTACTTTAAGTTATGAAAATAAAATTTGGTGGTGCTATTACACTACAATGAGCAACACATTTCCCCAGTTTTATTCAGCTTTCAAGAAATGTCATTAATTTTATCAGAGGGTTGTGGGGTTTTTTTGTTTTCTGTTTTTTTGCTTCTCTTAAAAGTTCTCAGATGATTTGAACAAGCAAGAAGCCCCAAGCTTCCTCTATGACCTTATCAGATGCTGCTTCTGGAATGTTCAGCCAGCAGTCTGCACACGACCTGCAACTGCTTGACATCTTTAGCTTTGTTCGACAAGTGAATGCAGTGTGAGTGCAGGATTCTTCAGAAATACAACCAAGGCTTAAGCTGGTTGCACAGTATGTGTGGCATTTAGAGCAGCACAGGTTATGGATCCTACCAAGACATAATTATGTACCTGCACCATTTGGCATATCTAAATCATGACCCACCCACAGTGGCAGAAGAGGTGGAGGCGCCTGCTCTGCTTTTGAGGAGAGGAGATATGCTGGACCAGCCCTGGAGGACTCATCCACCACTGATGGACAGCAGCTGGCCTGGACACCAGACTTCAGGCTGGAGTGGGGAGAATCCTTTTTTTAAAAAAACACCACTGGGTTGATGGGCATGGTTTTGGGGGCTAGGGTGGATGTCAATGTTACGCTTTTATTCATTTATTAATCTGTTAGGGGGTGGGAGTATTGTTTCGTTTACTGTTTGTTTGATGTTTTTAAATCACAGTTAATTTTTGTTTTCCCAGCATTGTTGTATGGAATATTAGTGTGTTATATGATCCCAGTTTTTTCTATGGCATAATATATTTATGAATATTTTCCCCCAATGTAAGTTCCTTGAGTGAGAAGCAGTTTTAAAAGTTAAATAAATAAAGCATATGCCTCTCCTCGGTTACTAATTAGCCTAGGCTAACTGGAACATTGGCGCTGTGGATAAAACCTCAGCGCCTAGGACTTGCCGATTGTCAGGTCGGCGGTTCGAATCCCCGCGGCGGGGTGCGCTCCCGTTGCTCGGTCCCAGCGCCTGCCAACCTAGCAGTTCGAAAGCACGTCAAAGTGCAAGTAGATAAATAGGGACCGCTTACCAGCGGGAAGGTAAATGGCGTTTCTGTGTGCTGTGCTGGCTCGCCAGATGCAGCTTGTCACGCTGGCCACGTGACCCGGAAGTGTCTCCGGACAGCACTGGCCCCCGGCCTCTTAAGTGAGATGGGCGCACAACCCTAGAGTCGGACACGACTGGCCCGTACGGGCAGGGGTACCTTTACCTTTAACTGGAACATAATCATCCTTCCACCTAATGCTGCCTGCAGGTAATTTAGTCAACACGCCGTTCCCAACTGGGAGGTCCAGGCATCTCCTTCCCTGGAGGTTTTTAAGCACAGGTTGGAAGGTCACCTGTCACGGGTGC
Organism: Podarcis liolepis; assembly: GCF_965112155.1. NCBI lineage: Eukaryota > Metazoa > Chordata > Lepidosauria > Squamata > Lacertidae > Podarcis > Podarcis liolepis. Next base: position 3,349,764 of record NC_139558.1, read on the forward strand.
TTTAGCTGAGTTCCCTGCATTGCAGGGGGTTGGACTAGATGACCCTTGGAGTCCCTTCCAACTCTACAATTCTATTATCTTGTTTTGATTAGCTGAGGACACCTCAATACAGCTTGATCAGTCTGAGATGGGATAGCTATTTTTGCGCCTGCTGTGACTCACTGTCTGGGCCTGTTGCCACAGAGTGTCTGCTGCACCCAGCCTTGCATTCAATAGCATCCCCCTTGGTCTCAGGAAGCCCCGTGTTTAACCATATGTCCCTGAGGCACAATTTTGTTCCCTCTTTTCTTCCCAGCTTGTACTTTTCTTTGGGAACCATCCTCCTTAGCCTTGCCTCCTCCACCCACTGAAGTTTGCATGGCTGAACAGCTGCTAGAGCCTAAATTCCCACCAAACCTTCTGCCTTCATTTTCTGGGCTTTGGCTATTTCATACGCAGGTTTAGGATGTTTACAGGGAATGTCCCCATAAGGGAAATTTAAAATGTTTATAGAACATTCCAAAACCCAAAGCAATGCAATACTGATGGCAGAAGTGGGACATGGGCATGCCTCTGGTTAAACCGAATTCAATCTGTCAAACCCCACAAGTTTCCTCTCAAAAGAAAATTAAGTGGAAAAGTGTGTGTATAGGAAAATCACTCATTTAAAGTAGCTTATAAAACTGATCTTATAGACTAACCAGGTTCATTAACAATGCAAATATTTTAGTCGCTTCAGGTAGGTAATGTCTTACCAACAAGCCTTGAGCACATCAAAGAGGTTTTCTTGCACTTTAGATTGTGCAATTCCCTTCTGAATGTGAGCTGATAGAGCGTTCCATTTCTGAAGCTCTAATCCTCAAAACACATAACCCCCAGTAGTTCCTCTGGGTCCAATGAGGCTCCTCCAGAGCATGTAGTTTAAGTATTGCACCTGAGTATGCAATGGGGGAGGGGAAATGACTCTATTTATCTAAGAGAGCAGTGACTTTGCCCAATCGTCTCATTCGGGTTTAAGGCTGACAGCATTACTGCCTCTGCAATTTGATTGCTTGTCACTTTGATATAAGCACCCAATAATAAGCTTTATCCAGGCCATTAGATGGTTGGATGCATTTGAAAGGTTAGTCTATAATACTATTCTCAGCATTTGTAGAAAGCCTTCAGAGGTGTGTGTGTGTGTGTGTGTGTGTGTGTGTGCATGCGCAAGAAATGGACTGTGGGCCAATAAAAATTTAGGCACTCACTTGAGTGAAAGGTGGGATGCTGTTGTACAGGCAAGATTTCCGCATGTGCCCCCCAAGGTCTTCTCTGGTTGCATAATATCATAGAATTTAAGAGCTGCCCCTGTGATGCAGGAATCGTGCCCACAACCACCCCTGGGTGGACTTGAACCACCAACCTTCTGGTTAACAGCCAGATGCACCAACCCATTGTGCCACCAGGTTTTGAACTCATACTGCAAAGGTGGGGGGACGATCCTTTTCTATGATGGATCATAGCTCAGTGCTGGAGCACTTACTTGGGGTGCAGAAGATCACCCGATCAACTCTGAGGAAAGGGAAAAGGTGATGGATGGGGAAAAGGAGAGCCAGAGAACCTGAAGAGCTGGTGCTGTTCAGTGTAGAAAATACTGGAATAGCTGAACAAGATGATCTGGTATGAAGCAGCTCCCTAAGCTTAGGGGTGATGACGATGATTTTGCGCTCCTTGTGAAAAAGTTAGCTTATTTAATCGCCCTTGCTCAGCACTATCGTTCTATAGTCCTATCGGGTCAACTGTGCAGCAGCATCCTGATTACTCAGTACATGGGAATGCTCTCCCTCACCAGCACACACACACACACACACACACACACACACACACACACACAAGAACAGAGGGTTAAGGTGAAGGCGAGGCTTCAAAGATGTTTTACTATGTTGGAAGATGTTTGGCTCTTGCTCCTTAGCACCCACCCACCCCGCTGCTGCTGCTGCTGCCTCTCACCCCTATCTGTAATAAGAATATTTGATTCTCTTGCAGGTTGTTGCTAACGATTATTGAGAAAATACACTTTTAGCCTTTGTTAGAAGTGCAAAGGAAAAAAATAAAATATATCTTTAAAAAGGCTCCTGTAAGTGGGAGACATTTAAGGGGGGGGGATGTGCATATGAATTAAACTTCCTCAAAAAAACAGAATATTTTTAACATTGTCACAGAACATAGGGCAGAAGAAAAGGGCAATTGCACAATTTAGTAAAATTGCACAGAGGTTTTCAGCGTCCAGCTGGGGTTCTTTGATGCAATGAACACCTGCAGTTTTTGAATCCCTAAAAGGCTGTAGTTAGAAATGTGGATTTTTGAGTTTTAGTTTTCCAGAACAAGTCCCCTTGCCTGCCATACATTACCTACCCTCTTCCACATAAGTCTCCTTGTAATTCCATGCTATGGAATTCCAATAAGCTCTTTACAAGGGTGCCAATTAGAGATATACATAACCCCCTGAAGAAATGCTTTTGAACCTCTTTCAGCATATCTCAAAATCCTTCAAATGCTGTGCCTGATGAGCACGCACACCCAATTCACTTTGAATTCCACTTTTTAGACAAAATCTCAACTCTAGTGTTGACATGGATGCCAGCATTTTTCTTTGGAGTACTTTCTCCTGCTTAGGTATATGTCAACCCCAAGATTAGCCGTGAAATGTGCAGATGGTGTCAGTCTCTACATTCCTTGAAGGACTATAATAAAGGGTATTGGACGGGCAAAAACAATTATTTGATTAGCTTTCTCTGTCCCAAATCCTGTGCTCCACTGCCTTTCAGATTTCCAAGCTGCCAAAAACTCAAGTTGGAAGAGTACACTTTAGACCCACCATGCATGGGTAGCAAAGATTTCACATGGTGAAAGAAAGTGGATAATTGCAGTAACTGCTGGAAAATTACTACGAGGTCACCGCGATAAGCATGGCAAATGTTTTCTGTCATGTCAGCCCTCTTTCCTTGCCTATGGTGCAGAGCGGGGAATTGTTTAACCCTGAATATTTGGTCCTAAAATGACTGATGTGGCTGATGGTTCACTGTATGTGGAGGACAGCATGCTAGACAGAAAGAATTGCCCCCCTTGGTTAAAACACAGCAAGAAATCAGAGAAATATATTTTAGCCAAGGAGATGAGGCAGAGAAGATGAATGGCTTGCAAGAGACAAAACTCTCCTCCTCCCTCACCTCAGGAAATGAGGTAGGCACATAGCAGAAGCCCAGTGACTTGCTGTTTTCTTTTCACTGTGGAAATGGAGGCTGAAAGTCACTGATCTCTCAGTCTATGAACAAATAAACAGCAGTCATGTGACACTGGAGCTTTGGGTGAACGTCCCCAAATTCTCCTGCTCCTTCACAATGGGAAACTATGCTGTGAGAACAACTCTGAGCATTAGAAATAGATTAGAATATTTCCTGCATATCACTCTGTCCAGCAAGCACAATGCAGCAAAAGAAGCACTGACATCAGGCTGGTCCAAACATCCATGTGTATATTGAGGCATCTTCTCATCATTAGATAAGCTGCATGTGTGAATGGACTCCAAAGTGGGGGAAACTGAAGTGATGTGAAATAATAGGGACATCATCATCATTTGTATATTCTGCCTTTCTGCCAAGGAGACGGTGAGAAAGGCTGAGTGGTGATTACAGACAGAGCCTCCCCAGTCTAAACCAAGACTCTAACTACTATGGCAGGCTGTTTCCCAGTGTCAGCGTAGGTGTTGATGAGTGACTCAGGCCTGATGTAGTAGAGTGGTTTTCTTAAACTGTTTTGTGGTCTTAAGTAGGAGTAGCCGGGTTGCTGTATTCTTACTCTGATTGATTGATTGACTATATTTCTATGCCACTTTTCATTCAAATGAATCCCAAAGTGGGTTAAAAATAACATGATAGAACATAATAGAACATCACAAATACAGCATAAAACCATATAGAATAATTAACAAATCATCAGTGTAACAATTACAATCTATAAAACACTGCTAACAAAGCAACAACTAAAAAAATAAGCTAAACATCACTATTAAAACAAAAGGCATATTATATGATTAACAAATCAATACGGCATTTATAATCTATAAAACAACATTAACAAAATAGCAACCAAAAAATAAACTAAGCAGTTATGCTCCAAGTCGAGAAAACCCTCACCCACAGTTCCAGCCTTGCCCAAAACACCCCCCCCATTCAGCAGTCCATCATTCCCTCAGTCTCCACCTCCCCATCTTCAATACAAAGGTAAGAATCTTGACCTATCCTACAGATGCAGATTGCTGAGAGAAGTGCATGAACTGCTTTGAATACATGAATGTTTCAGGCATTTGAATCACATGTAAAAGTCTCATTATTGCTCAGCACCCTTCAAAACACACAAATGCAATGTGCCATCAGTGTACATGATGCTTTATGTAGTAACAGAAAAGCCGCATCATTTTCCTTGTGCCGTGTGCATATGTACAAAGGTAAGATTTTGCATTCAGTTTTGAAAAGGGCCATCTGTTGTTGAAGTGATGAAAATATGTTATCTGTTTAGCAAGGAACTCAGAGCTACCAACACCTTCCTATTTCATAGCAAAAAAAACCCTCCTGTTTTCTGTGAATGTGTATTGCATTCTCTAACTGTTCTGCTTTTAAAATATACTACTTGTTTCCTTTATCACAGACTTGGATCTGTCCTGTGGGGGTGGGGTGGGGGTGAGTCTATCTCTCATTTGCTTTGTTCTCTCCCTGCTCATTTGTTTTCTTGGCTGTGGATACAGCCAGCTCATTTATCTAAGTAAAATTGTCCTTGAGTGGTTGTTCTCTCTCTTTGTTCTTTCTTTTTTTGCTGGTCACTTTGTAACGTGGAATCCCTGTAATATTCTATTGGGCTTATTAACACACTACATTTATGGCTGTAAAGAAAGAGGAACAGACAATCATTTCAGCAGAGCTGCTTTCAAAGTTAATGTCACAGATTTTTAAGAAATCACACTGATTATTCTAGTCTTAGGGAACAATTATGAATTCATAAATATTAAGATAAAGCAGGTATAACAGTACATACCTAACTCTGAAACACAAGGTTCACTTGGCATTGGCAATGAGTGAATCTGTCAATTTCTCAATTTCTCATTTTTTTCACTCTTTAGTTCTCCGCATTTTCACATCAGTTTGCAATTTTTTAAAACACACACTCAAATTGTCACAAAAATTCAGCAATATTTTAGTGTCAATTTTGCCCAATAAGCACAAAGTTATGCAATTTTGGCTAATGTACACATTTTTGGGGAATGAGGGATTACATTTGGAATCACAATTTTCACTTACAGAAATTGCATTTTGCAAGTATTTTTTCACAAATATGTGCATTTCATGTGCTCTTTACCCTAAAGAGGCGGCGGGAGGGGGAATTACTAGGCATTGCAAAACATCAGGGGAAATCCAGCCAATAAGGAGACAGGACAGATGCCCTTATTGGGACATGCTGCCCACCACTCCAGACTATTTAGACCAGCATGGTAAGGAGGAACATCTGCACCATGAAGCCTTCTTGGGCAGGCTCAAGCTGAGTCCTGTAAGAGGTAAATAGTGTTTGGTCTGGAAGCAAGCACTTCCATCACAGTGGCAGAAAAGAATACCCCACTCTCTCAGGGGTTGAATAGTTTATGAACGGAGGGGTGATGATTAATGCTGGCTAGGTACTTGGCATCCTTCCTATTCCAACACTGAGAAGTTCACCTGTAGACATAGTACCAAAGAATTCAGATTGATACACAATAAATTAGACTCCAGAGGCTCACCCACCAATGACTACTTACAAAGTGAACTTAGTTTGATGCAGTGTACATATTTTAACAAGGTGATGTGCATGGTCAAATCAGGTGGAAGGGTCGCCTTGATGGGCAAATGTGAGCTCAAGTCAGGTTTTCAGATGTTTCCCATCTACCTTCATGGTTTTTCCTGCTAAGGTTTGGGTTTGAGGGGAAATATGGGTACAAGGCTTGAACTTGGCTTTCTCTACATTTAGCATCATGCTGGACTCTGATCGATAGGTCCAGACATGAAATGGGACTCATTACCAGGGTGAGTCTTTGTTTCCCCAGGCATACAAACTAATTGCACAAGTTTTATGTACCACTTTACAGAGTTAAATGGATTTTAAAGGGTATCTCTGACAGAGGGTAAAATGGAAGGGCCTCTTTCATGTTCAACCTTTTTGAGTACTGAACTGGATATAGTTCAACAGACTAGCCATCTGCCTGAGGAAAAGGCAGGGCAGTCTGGAAGAGATTCAACTTTTGCTACAGGGCAAAGAAAACGGCCTTTCTTTAGCTTCAAGAGCTGCTAGGCCAGGCCACCTCACCTTTGCCTGTGAAGTGATTGCTTCAGGCTGAGACTTCCTTTCAAGGCTATGTGATGCAACAAAAAGGATGGTATCTTGTCACTGTCGCATATGGGTTTCGGGACAAATGTGTGTCAACATTTCTATGTAGAAGGAACTTCTGGTGCATCATAATGTGGTATCCTTTGCATTGGATCAGAACCTTTGTTTCACATTGCTCTTGTTTCACAGAGAGTTTGGAACTTTAGTTAAATGATAGAAAATGCCAAAAAATGTTTTTAAGTTTGACTTTTTCCTGTACCCCAAGGCCCCAGTTCCTTCCTTCCTTCCTTCCTTCCTAAAGGTATAACCAAGGTTGACCTTTGTCACCTTTGTTTCAACCAGCATCCCAATGGAGTGTAGAACACTACACTGTGTCGTTTTCACAGGCAAAGATCTGTAAATGCTGTAAATGACAAGTCCTGTGCTCAGGGTCGTCAGGTAGAGTTGGGAGAAGCTCTATGAAGCCCTTGCTGTTCACCAGCCAAGAGGGCAGGAAGAGAGACTGCTTGTTCCAGGGCAGCATATAAGAGAAGCTACCTGCCTATGATAGTAGTCAAGGCAAATTCAGAATAGAGTTCCCTTTTGGTGGAAGAATGTGATCTGCATTAAGGCCTGTTCAGTGTAATTGTTACCTGGTTGTGGAGATAAGACAAGCTTGAGCAGCTCAGCATCTTGAGGCACCTGGACTGTTTACCCAACATACTTCTCATTGCTAGGTAGCTCACTGGGATGTTGGAAGAGAACAATCCTAGAGTCCATTATAGCCCATTGTATATCAGCCAGGAGAAGCAGGGACTAGCAAGCTGCACACCAAGGCTCAGTTTATGATGGGAAGACAATGAAAGGCACAGATCAGCAGCAGGTTTGACATGGTGCATTTCTCCAGGATGAGGCAACAGGAAATCTTGCAGTAGTCGCCTTAGATTTCGAAAAGCTTGCATTTGATTTATATAGATCTGGTTATGTTTGTTGAAGATCCTTGTTGTTAACAAAGCTGTCTGCTAATCCAAGCAACTGTCTTGCGTCTTCATCCCAGTGCACTTGGCGCAAATGAAACAGCAGGAGGAATGTGTAATTTTGCATCAAAATGCTCAAATGTGGATAGTTTTCAATTAGAGTAAAGCATTCAGTTCTCAAGAGAGACAAATTTAGAGACAAATGCATGTCATTTTAAATAAATGCTCTACTGATCTTACGGTGTTATCGATAGAGACCTCAAAGATGGAGGCTGGGAGATTAAGGACAGAACTACCATGTATGAGAGCTGAGCTGAAGGCCACTGTGGTTTCAATTGCAAGAGTGTATACCAAAAAGACTGAGATATTAAATAATGAACTGGAAATGCTGTTGGGGGAATTCAGAGAGCAAAAGTTTCAAAGAGATTTAGATGACTATGAATAGAGCAGAATAAATAATTGGCACTGAAAAGGTTCTGATAGAAAAAGAAAACAACCAATTACTTTTGGCCTCACTCCAGAAACAAGTCATGATGATCAGGACAGAGAAAAATCTAGTAAGGCCAGCCTACGTTTCATGGGTAGCAGTAGAGATTGGGGTGTACTTTTGGGGGGAAACAGAGAGGGGGAGGTATAAACTCTAGCTCCTGCAATGGCAATACATCTTTTTTCAGATGTATCCTGAAAAAAAGGTATGCCAATGGTTCCCAAACTGTTTCCCCCCATGGACCTGTTGAAAATTACTGCAGGTCTTGGTGGACTGCTTAATTATCTCCATTATTATTTATTTTTTAAAAAATTATATACCGCTTGATTTTTTTAAAGTAATTTAGGAGGAGATATAATAGCCAACTTCAAATATCTGAAGGGCTGTCCCATGGAAGATGGAGCAAGCTTGCCTTCTCCTGCTCTGGAGGGGAGGACTCAAACCAATGACTTCAGGTTACAAGAAGGAGATTCTGACTAAATCTCAGGAAGAACTTTCTGATGGTAAGAGCTATTTGACAGTGGGATGTTCTCCCTCTGAAGGTGGTGGACTTGGCTTCCTTGAAGGTTTTTAAACAGAGGTTGGATGGCCATCTGTCATTTATGATCTAATTGAGAGACTGTATGGCAAGAGGTTGAAGTAGATGACCATTGGGGTTCCTTCCAACTCTACTATTCTATTATTCTTTGATTTTATAATTCTAAGTGCAGGTGCTGCCACACTACAAGATCAATTTCTTATAATAGTACTTCTGCAAAATGAAGCAGTCATGTGGGAATATCTGGGTATAGGGTAAAATGATGTTTCAGGGAAACTGGTCCCAAGCTATAGAGAGCTTTATATACTTTATATATACTATATATACTTTTTATATATAGGAACACCTTTGACTTGGTCCAGGAGCAAATTGGCAACCAGTGGAGATCTTTGAGTAAAGGCATTATATTCTGATAGGGTCTCATTCATGCTGCAGTACTAACTGCAGCTTCCGGATCTGGCACAAGGGAAGCCCCACAAAGCCCACACGGCAGTAATCTAATTGTGAAGCAACCAGTGCATGAACTATTGTGGCCAAGGTTTCCCACCCAGGAACGGTTGTACTAGCCGCAGCTGGTGAGAGGCGCTTCTAGCCACGGAGCATACCTGAGTCCCCAAACCTGGGTCCAGCAGCACCCATAATTCCATTTAATTCAACTCATTTTTCTGAAGGGGTTTGGCCAGTGCTGCCTGTCTGAAGATTAAGAGGCTTTCATTTTGAAAGGGAAATATTTTATTACAGCATATCTTAAATGTGGTGAGCCCCAGTGTCAATCAATTTTAGAAGATTTTCTGAGTATAAGTTATAAGGTATAAGTTATATGCATAAAGATATATAACAGATCTTCTGGACTGATGCTCAAGCTGGTGTTCAGAATGTACTGTCTGGCTACTGGCTGCTGAATATATCAGGTTCGTGTACTTTTTTTACATGCCACTCACCCTAATTTATTAATGCATTTACATATACCTAGTTTGCTATTGTGATGTGGCTATGGCATTTATTGGGCATTTTGACTATGGTATTTATTTTATAAAGGTGTTATTTTAAGTTACATTTCCAGGTTTGATTTTCAATTGTATATTTTATGTATGGAATAGATTTGTATTAAATCCATAGAGAACTTTGACTCATTTGCATGTGTGAGTGTCTGGAGGCAGTTGGAGGATGGATGGCTAACAGATTGAAGTTGAATCCTGACAAGACAGAAGTACTGTTTTAGGGGGGGACAGGGGCCGGCAGGTGCGGGGGGCTCCCTGGTCCTGAATGGGGTAACTGTGCCCCCGAAGGACCAGGTGTGCAGCCTGGGAGTCATTTTGGACTCACAGCTGTCCATGGAGGCGCAGGAAAATGCTGTGTTCAGGGCAGCTGTTTACCAGCTCCATCTGGTACGCTGGCTGAGACCCTCCCTTCCCATGGACTGTCTCACCAGAGTGCTGCATGCTCTAGTTATCTCCCATTTGGACTACTGCAATGCGCTCTACGTGGGGCTACAAATGGCTATTATGGATTAATATCTTGAAAATCACACAGATTCCTTAAGCAGAGTCCTAGATATACACAGTTTCCCTGGCAAAATAACAAATCCTTCCATGAAGCAAGTGTGTGTCTCTTCCAGTGGAGTCACCTCCTGCATCTAAAGTAAATTTGACCTTCCCTCTTTATTTTTGTTTTTTGGTATTTCAGAAAACTATATGAAAACATCTCTGAACAGAACTTTAAAGAATATTGAATCAAAAATAGTTAACCAGAAGTCATTGAAAATGCCTGCCACACTTCATTGAGCTGCATTTGGGCTTCATTTGACATGCTCTCTATAGATCTAGATGTATAGGCATAAGTTGAACACTCAAGATACCTTGCTGATCATCTTAAGAGTCTCATCTTCACACTTTACATTTAAATTTACTCTTAAAAAATGTAAAGTGTGAATACTTGCATATAGGAATATGGCACAAGGTTCTCTTTTGAGAGAATGAGGATTAGTTTCCATTCCCTGCTGAGAACACACCTGATATCAAATCACTTTTGCTACATACTACAAAATGGCTACAATATCACTATCCACAACATAAATTGTCTTGGGGCTATGCAAGAAGCATGCTGAGCCTAAGACATTTAGCTGTCATCTATGGCTCTCACCTAAAATGTCCTCCTCAGGGGCCAGGATGAACTGCCACCATGCTTATTTATTGTAGACTCGCTACTGCTCGTATGTCAGGTGCTTTTGTGGTTGCTCAAGAGTAACCAGGCAGGACTCTGACCTGTGTTTTACAGGCTTTATTTTGGTGCAAAACTATTTACAGTGAAGAGTCCCAACGCTCATGTCTGGCTCAGTCGCTAGCAGAATCCGGGAGTGGTCTGTTCTTGTACCTCCCCCAACATAAAAGTTTCGTTACCCCCAACCGTTTCCGCCCCTCTCTGCGCTCAGACTACTGCGCAGGATGGGCGTGGCAGGGGCGTGCTTCCCTCCTCTCCGGCTTGCTCAGGAGCAGTGTTAAGGCTCTCCCTAGCATCCTCTGGTCCTTGCACCTCTTCTCCACTGGAGGTGGGGCTTTCCTCCTCGATGGAAGAGGAACTGCTTCGCAAGATTTTCGGAGGCTCCCTGTAACCCAGCTGCCCTTCTATTTCTCGCCTCTGAGCTGATGGCAGTTCCCTGACATCGTGCATGCAAGTTTTCAACAGTATCCAAATTATATTGTTGTCATCATATTATCCCCCCCAATTTAATCCAGACTTATTCTTTTGATTGAAAGCATAATAGTGGAAACAGGAAATCTGGATTAAAGGGGCTGGGGTGGCATATTGATGAAGATGACATCATGCAGATGTCACAGACCCCAGAGAGCAGTCTGGGTATGAGAGGAGCCCTTGATGTACACCACTAACTCTTTGCAGTACAAAGGTATTCCACATTTCCATTACACAACGTTGTAGTAATTCATTTCAGCATGGATTGATTATGTTTAATTGGCAGTGCAGAATGAGTTTCTGATTGTCTGATCTTATAAAGCTTTTATCTCATGGTTCAAAATGAATACATTCCACATTTTCACAAACTATGTCAGGCTTTCCTAGATCTAGATGCCAAATCAAGTCAGCTGACTTGCAGGAGAAAATAATCAGGGTCCCCTCTACTTTCTGAAATGTTATCTTATTTTACTCATGCCCCTGATCCACGTCAGACTCTGTCATATAATCTATTCACAGCAGGCACTAACACAATGATTTGATTGTTCTTACATCTCTTGTCCTTGCTTCCCTGTAGACCTGCCAAACAGCTGGCCATTCTGTGGGTGAACTGTTGCCTTGCCCCTGACCTCTCTGTTACAACTGATCATTGCAATATAAAAAACTGTCCATTTATCCAAATCAAGACTTGCAAAGTATGAAGCAAGCCTTCGTAAGGCAGCCCGGGGGGTTGCTAGGGGAAACAACGCTGCACCACCAGCCTTGCCTATCTCAGATCCCTGTCACTGGGTGTTGCTTACATGGTCACTTATCTTAAAATGAAACAGAGATTAGTCAAGAACTTGGTCTTCGGATTTTGCTTCTTATACAACTGAATACATGCAATGAATAATAAATTGCTAGACTAGGAATACTGAATTTCTAAATTAGAAGTAGAAAAATTCAGCCATCCAAGCCCTTCCACTGGAATTTCAAGGTTCTGCCCGGCTACAGCTACTCTCACCAGTCCTGCTCTGAAACTGTCCAGAGTGGTTCAGTTCTGATAAATCTTTTGCACACCCCTATAATGTAGGCACTTTAATGCACACTTTCCTCCAATATAATCATTTTTACACTTTTTCAGTTGGAGAACTATATCACAAAAATCAGAGGGCTACAAATTTTGCAGGACCACTGCATTGCAGTCTGCATGTTGTTTCGGAAAGTACAAATTATGCAAATTTTCATCAAAATGCAAATGGAATCAACCCCCCCCACCTCCTTATGCTTGGGTACAACCTTGTACTCATAAAGAGGGAGGCAGTTACAAAAGAGGGAGATCAATTACAGAAAACAAGGAACCACCATTCTCTTCCATAAAAATAATATTTTTTATTTCTTTGTTTGTTTTTAAAAAAACACAGCCATGAGAACTGAAGCAAGTTCAGCTCAGATGGGCTTAAATGTTCCAAATAAACCCATATATTTGTAGTAGATGTTGCTACTTTTCAAACTCAAGCAGAAATCTGAAACACCAAAGAAGCAAAGCAGAAATTAATGCATTGGTGATAAGCTTTCATTAGAAGAAGCTTAAATTAACTTCTATAATAATTAATTATTATTTATTCCTTGTAATATTTAATCAGTGAAAGCAGCTGCAGGATGCAATCCTATACCCACTAACCTGGATATTACTTCTGAGTAGACATGTATAAGATTGGACCGTTAGTCATTTGTACAAGTGCAAATTGAATTACTATTTTGTTAATGTGACTCTCAATTAATTATTTGGGGTTTTTTGCCGATGTGGCACCTTCTAAACTGCTAACCCTAATTGTAAGAAGAACATTATACTGGCTGGTCATTTGCTTATCATTCTGCCCCTTTCTATTTTCTGTTCAGATTGGCCACTGATGTATTTCAGCAGCTACACACTTTAAATTACTTCAGTAGTAGCAGTTGACATACCTTACGTTTAATCAATATTTACACAGTACAAACTATGCTTAGTCCACCAACTAGATGTTGGAGCATAAATAATAGTGCAGCCAACACTATCGCTCTGTGTATCTTGGAACATATATTAAGGATTGTGGGATAGGGTTGTAGTATAAAATGATCTCAGACTGAAGCCTTGAAACCTATAACAGTGCCTTATAATAGCACTGTCCAACAATATGAATGGGATAAAATAAAACGCAGCAGCAGAGAAAACAGATGAAGCTGTGTATGTTTAAAATAAATTACAATGAAGTAAGAGAAGGACCGACTAGGATATATGGATTCACACAATGCAAATTACTGGGGGGGGGGGGCATTTGGGTTTTACAGTATAATCTTATACATAGTTTCTTTAAGGGCTTATTCCCTAATCAGAGTGTTTTATGCGTGTAGCCCTGCACCCATTTACCTGGAAGTAAGATCCATTAAACTCAATGGGACTTACCTCTCAGCTGACAGGATTACACTGTTAGACCAGCTTTGAATGTCATGATGCTGTGAGTGGAGCAAGAAGCCCCAGAGGCCCCTGTTCCCTGTTCCTCCATGTCAATGTCACGTCCGAAGCCCTTGCTCTGAGCTGTTTCCATGCATTAAAGAAAGGCCTGAACTCTTGCAAATTCCTGTGACCAAGGGCGTGGGGTTGCTTCTGGTTGCTTCTCTGATTACACAGCTGAGAGATACACAATAAACTGCAGAATGTGAATTGCAACTATTGTAGAACTTTCTGACCCTTTGGCATTAATCCCTAGGTAGGAGAAGAAAAGACAGCATTTTTTGGTTTAGAGAACCAAGTTCCATCCATGAACTGCATGAGGTTGCCTGCTCAGTTACATTAAACTCACAACATTTGTAACGTAGCGGAAATCCCACTAAAATATTCCGTCTGACCAGTTCTATGTTCAACTTCAGTGAGACCAACATGACTATCAATGATAAGGCAGCCAGATAACACTGCAGCAGAACTTTTGATTGTCCCCATCCTCTTGAGATTATAATAGGAACTGGATGAAGGACCTCCGGTACCAGCACAGGAACCCATCCTTGACTAGCATCGGCTAAATCAATCAATTTACTAACAGTTCAATCATCTACTCATCTAGTCAGCCCAATTGAACACACTCTTTGCTTAAGGGCATAAAGGATTTCAGTCTCAATGTACTTGATTGTTGTTTGCAAGGCAGTTCTATCCTGTTGTGTAGTAGACAGTGATGTTGATTCCTCAGGTCAAATCTCATCCTTTGTGGCTGTATTGGCTTTGAGTGCTGCTCTTTTTTCAAGTCCTTCCTCCTCCATCTATCAGAGTACATGTAGATATTCTTTCACTGACTGTTTCATTGGGAGTAATATATCCATAGGCAGGACATGGAGGGATTCTTTCATAATCCACAAAGAACACACATAGAGACCGCATGGTCTCTTCTACAGCCAGCTTGTTTGTTTTACATTTTCAGCTGCTGCATTTGTTAGATGCTGCAAGTGCAATGTTTAATGACTAATATATGCATGCGGGTTTTTTCAAAAAAATCTTATTCAAATGTTTTATTGTTTATGCCAGAAACAAGGTTTTCAGTTGCATTGTCAGAAAAACAAAGCCTGGCATAGCGAACAAACTATGTGGAGAATGAAAGGCTACAGCAGCTTAAGACAGGTATGTCGGTAACAATATCATCAACATTTTGCAATTCACCGCAAGCAACAAAGTCTATTGTCACATTGTATGCTGCGGAGTTGATTATTTCCACAATGAATCTACAAAATAATATATTCTCACCGGATATACAAAGCAGGATTCATAGCTTAAGGGCATTTCACACGATCACATGCCAAGAAACTGCAATAGGCATAATAAGAGAGAAGGACAGGTAGCAAGGAAATAAACGAAAAGCCAGCCTTACCATGCAGCAAACAACTGTCTCTGACAGCATATTTGGGGCACCGTTAAAGGTGGCAGAGGGGCAACCAACATCTCTCTGTGGGCACAACCCATGGGAATGTTCTCCTACCCAAGCCACATGGAAATGAAGATAAGATGTACCAGAGCAGACAAAACTGTTTTATAATAGTTGGGTCTCTTCTGACAGGCATCAGCTCTCCCTGGTCTCGGCTCTGTGCTGCCTGTGATGTGCTTTAATTGGAGTTGCAAGCTACTAGACCTGGGATCTCCTGCTTGCAAAGCATGAGATTTCCAGTGATCTATAGTGTCAGCCCCGGCACCTGATTGCAATCCCAACATAGGTCCAATGCTGTTGATGCTGCCTTGCAGTGATTTCCCAGCCCTGCTTCCTGAGATCTAACAGAAGATAGAGTGCATGACCTTATGCATATGCTCTGGAGCGGCTGTCCAAGTTGGGGTTGGGTGGCACCACTTTGTGGTGGTTCTGGTCCAATTGGATGGTGGTTTCCAGAGGGTGATGCTTGAGGGGTGCTCTTTGGCCCCATGGAGCTTTCAATGTGGGCTTAAATTTATCCCCCACACTGCTTAACATCTACCTGATAACACCCAGCTCTAATTCTCCTTTACATCTACATCTGTGGCAGTGGATGTGCTGGACCATTGTCTTGCCTTGGTAATGGACTGGATGAGAGCCAACAAACAGAAGTTCAATCCAGATAACACTCAGACACTGTCAGTGGGCTGTATGGGTGCGAGGTTGCCTGCTCTTGCATACCCTCCACATTTCCTTAGAAAACAGGGACAGTCTTGATGGGGTCACACTCCCTCTGAAGCAGTGGGGATGCTTCCGGATCCATTGCTGTTGCTTGAAACTCAGGTCTCCTCGATGGTGTGAAGTGCCTTCCATCCGCTTTGGCTGGTGGTCCAGTTGTGCCCCTATCTGGACAGGGATAGCCTACATTCTGTTGTCTGTGCTCTAGAAGGCTCTATGTTAGATTACTGCAATATGTTACATGTGGGGCTGCCTCTGAAACCTCAACTGGTGCAGCATTTGGCAGCCGGGCTGCTCACCAGAGCAAGACAACTTGGGCATCTTACACCAATCCTGGCCCAACTGCACAGGCTGCCAATTAGTTCCTGGGCTTCTTTGAGGTCTTGGCTTTGACCTGGAATACCTTAAATGACTCAGGGCTGCAATACCTCAAGGACTGCCTCTCTCTGTTGGGAGCGAGCCAGCATTCATGTTGGAGTTAACTCTTTATTAGAAAGAACATGATTGGCACAGACTCGGCAGAGTGTCAGCCCTAATTAGCACAGCAGCTCATCCCTGGTAGGTCTTGTGCCATGAATCAGTTGCCA
This sequence comes from Podarcis liolepis, assembly GCF_965112155.1. Lineage (NCBI taxonomy): Eukaryota > Metazoa > Chordata > Lepidosauria > Squamata > Lacertidae > Podarcis > Podarcis liolepis. The sequence goes on from NC_139558.1 coordinate 3,366,038, forward strand.
AGACTGAAAGTCCCTCCCTCCCCACAGCCATCTAAGTTCTCTCCTCTTTGGGGCTTTTTCTAAGCAATTGGAGACTCCGCCCATGCAAAGGCAGCCTCTCCTTCATGCCTCTTCTGGGTCTGGGAGACCAGAGTGGGAGGGGGGTGGGTCTTGTAATACACGGAAAGGAGACACCTGTGGTTCTGCACCAGCCTGACTCATCTCTGCCTCTGGGCCTCCCTACTCCCACTGACTTGCTTCTTCAGCCTCTGCCTCTGATTCTGGACTTCTCTCTGCCACAGACTCTCCCAGCTCACCAAGCCCTGTTACCTCTTCAGTTTCTGACACCTCCTCCTCCCAGACTTCTCCCTTTTCTCCTGCATCCTCAACCCACCCCACCCCCAGGCTCTGAGCTTTCTTCCCTGGGAGGGTTTACCAGCTGGTTCCTCCCACCATTCCTCTGTGTCAAACTAGTCTGTGACATTCCCCATATGAACTAAGCTGAACCCAGATCATCATCTCAGGCCCTTCTCCATGTGCCTTGTCCACGAGAAGCCTGCAGGGAGGCAACATGGGAACAGGCCTTGCCTGTGGCAGCTCCCCATTTGTGGAATACTTTCCCATTTCCAACCCTGACATCTCCAGCCAGGAACAGAGAAATTCTGAAAATCTGGGAAGTCACTCTGGTTAGTATAGATAACATGGAGCTAGATGGCTGGGAGGCTGAATGGGGTTTGGATCTGGTGTAACTTTACACCAGCTTAACTCACACTGGCCTGCTCGACACTAGCTCCTTGTACATAGTTGTTCTAATTTGTCCTCAGTGACATCAGTATGTAGTGAAATCTTTTTAGTGGTGTAAAGTTTTGATGCCTGCCTTACACTTGCTGTAGCCCATTGGGTGTGTTTGGTAAGCATGGATACCGAATGCACTAGGGGAGCAGGGGAAGGACCTTCACTAGCCTGCAGGCCAGTGTGCGCACCAGCCTCATAGCCTGGTGGTTGCATGTTCAGTGTGAAGGGAGCCTCTATGAATGCATAGGTATGTGTGGAGGGCTCCCTGCATGAAGGGGAATCCTGGGAAGAGCATGCACAGTCATCCCAGGCACATAGGTGCCAGAGGTGTGGTTAAATGAGTATAAAACTGCTACAGTCCATCATGCATTTGACATCATGCACACTACACATGTAAACAGGACTTTTTCATCCTTACTCATCAGGGCCCCATGTGTGTAATGCAGGCGGGGGGGGGGGACCAGGTGCCAACACAGCAGCAGCTGGAAAAAGCACCCAAAGAAGCCTGGAAAAAAAGATTAATAGGAAAGAAAGATTAATATCCTTGCCTTATTGGAGGAAAATTTCTACACCTCCATTGAAACAGCTAATTTGCGTCTTCAATTAAAAATGAGGTGATATTAATCAGAAACCAACAATATAATATACATGATCTAGCAATTAATAAAAAGCCATATTTAACATTTTCTTCCCCTCCACTAATACAGCAAAGCCAAACTGTCTTTAAAAGAAGGTGTGCCCTTAGCTCTCACGCCTGCCAGCCAAAACTTCCCCAGTAAGAATTGCTCCCACTAAATTAATCAACTAAAGCTTTAGTTGATTAGTCAGTGGAGACCAATTTCAAACCAATTAAAGCTTGGAGCACTACAAAATAGCCTTTTAAACTATTGTAGAAGGCAGTTTCGACAGCTAGAGGGAATACGGTATCATGAGATCCGTCACTTGTTCAAACCTTCAGTGTTAAGGGTCCCATTGGGCTTCCTTGGTTGTGCTCTGTTAGCTATCAAGTGCAGCACTCAAGGCAATAAAGTTCTCTTCATCTTATTGGAAAAGTGTCCTTATAGGTTTGTCTGGGAGGGAAAAGGCAAGTATGAAATTACTTTGCGTGTAAATAGGTAGGTAGAGATATAGGCATATCTATCACAAAGTGTTATGATTTAACAGATGAAAAAAATGAGCCACAAAGAAAGGAATGGAAGGGTGCGCTACTAGGCTTCGGCATTTTAGCCTAATATATGTGTTTCTATGCAATTTTGCCCAATATAAACATATTTGCATAGTGATTTTCCAAACTACTGTTCATTTGTCTATGCTATTTTCACTAATACTTACAAGTTTATACATACTTGATTGAAGTACAGAGTAAAGCAGTGCTTTTTTTCTTAAAAAAATGTTTAGGGGTACTCTCATTTTGACTCAAGAAAACCACCATTTGATACTTCAAATAGGAAAAAAAAATACAGTAAATGGACAAAAGTACAAAGATTCACAAAATGTTTAGGGGGTTATGCATCCCCCTGTGTCTCCCCAGAAAAAAAACACTGAAGTAAAGTATAAAAACTGCACTGAAAAAAATGGAAAAGTGTAGGTTTCAAAGAAAACAGTGCTTTAGTTTGCTTGTGGTATTGGACAGTGTGAATTAGCTACTTTTGCCTTTACATGAGAACTGAATCAAATCTCTCTCCCCACCCTCATCCCTGCCAGGAATAGCAAGCTGACCCAGAGAGTTACTGAAGAGATGGCTTCTCTCAGCCGCATTGTAGCGCTCAGCATGAGGTGGAGAAACTCAAGCGGGAGCAGAACACCCGAGGAACCTTGTTGTGGCCCAGGCAGTCCAGCTGGCCAAGAAGTGTCATATGGGAAGGGGCTCTTGATTTGGGGCTCTTGATTGTTATGGAAATTTCTAAGTAGGTTACCTTACCTTGAAATGCAAGTTGAACTGAATTTCTCTGCCATCCCTATTTGGGAATATGATGTGTGGTGGGTGGGGAGCTTTGTACATTGCCCTGAGCTCTTTGGAGGAAGAGTGGCCTAAAAATGTGAGGCATTAAATAGAATTGATACAGAATGGCATCCTCCCCCCCTTTTCCTCCCTGTGTGTGTATAAACACACCACCACCACCACCACAACAACAACATAATAATAATTTATTTATAACCCGCCCATTCTTGATTTTGAATGATTATCAAATTGTGGGGTAAAGTCTAAAAACAGCACAGAACGTTTCTCTTTCTGCCATATATATTTCATTGTCTTATACTCTGACTTTGAAAAAGCTAAACGGGGGGAGAAATTAAGCCCTATTTCCTCCGGGATGCATGTTATCAGTATTGGCTTGTTCCGAAAGCAGCAGCAGCTGAAGGCAGAGATACACAAGGTGTTCCTGAGTAAGCTGCAAGGACTTTTTGTAATGATCAAGGAAGAAGAACTCAGATTTTCATGTTGTCTTTTCAGTATGGTGGGTCAAGTAATTGATGGAACAATACCTATTCTGTTTCATACACTTTAGATCAGTAGGGTATCAATTGTTACCATCCTGTGATTCTCAAAGTGGGGTAAGATATGTTCCGAAGTCTCCTCCTTTCCTTTAGTAAATTGATTTTGCTAAATTGATTGTACTGATAGCCTTCAGAGACTGTTGTTCTGTGGCAACGTGGCCAAAAGAGAGAGGGAGGGAAGGAAGGAGGCATTTGGTCGTCTTGCATGGAAGAGCATTTGTTTCCTTCCCCATTGGATTTATGATTGCTTTTCTCCCATGTTTCTTTGCCCAGAAGGAAACTCTTCATGCAGTCATTATTATTGCTACCATATATAATGCCACTCCTTTGCAGGTTATCACCAGATTTTTGTATGTTTCTGCTCTTTTAAGTAGGATCCTACATGAAGCAAACAAAGAAGGCAGCAGCCACAAGTAGGTGTTTCTGAGCCAAGTCTAGACATGAAAAGGGTAACCTTTCATTCTTATTTTTCATTAGCCAACCACCTTAAAGACTATCTGTATTTTATATATATTTTAATGGTGACCTATGTTTTAACATTGGACACCACCCTGATATTCTATTATATGGCAATATATAAATACTTTTAACAAACAAACAAACATCTGACCAACAAAAGTCAAGCCAGAGGTTGTATATCTTATATTCTTAACTAAAGGAGTTTGTTATCCTGTGTATGTTTACTCAAAGGGGAGTCTTGTCTACTATCATGGAGCTTGCTCTCACATAAATGTGCTTTGAACTGCAGCCGTAATAGCTGCACAAAACAAGCTTCCAGAGGAGAGCACATAATGCTGTCCTAGCTAGTCAGCATCACGAGCAATAAGTCATTTGCACCATTGTTGCAGACCAGATTACAAGAAGACATTTTTCAGAAAGCTCAGGTTTCCTGCAGTTCATTTCTAAAGACACCTGAATTTCCAAGTCTAGTTTTTATAAGTGTTCCATTGAGTTTTTCACCCTTAAATTCTTGCATGCATGTGTTCAGATTTGTACTCCTGCAGTCCTTGACATTTTTTTACTACTTATTTGAATCAATACAGGAGAAAAATCATAGCTTTAACGGTGCGATATTGTCATTTCCAGCAGAGAACAAGATCAGGGCTTTCGGTTTGTTTCAAAAGCTTCAAGCAAAGCAAAGGAGAGCTCATTTAATGGCTTTCTCCTGCTGATATTAATTCAGTGGCAAACCTCCCTTTCATTTCAGTGCATAAAAGATTGTGGAAGTATTTATGAACCCAAAACTTATTCAGAAGTCTAAAGGGGGGGGCATCTATTCCCACACAGCAGAAGAGCTGTGAAAATAACTGCCATGTATATGACCTTATAAAAGTAAGGAGTTTCTTTCCAACGGAAGAAGAGCTGAAACTGACCAGAATGGCCATGCATTTGCTTTCAGGGATAAGTAAATTGCCCAGAGGACTTCTGGGGTGGTTTTTCCGACTTCTGTGCACCTGCCACATGAAATGCCACATCCTAGCAAGGTTCAGGCGTCTCACCCACAAGTTCTGCTTGACAACACCTGTAAACTGAGGTCAGAATTATTTACGTCTGTCTTCACAGGAGAAGATATTACAGGGCATATCACAGTGTATGAACTCACTTTTGAAGGAAGCGAGTCTGAGGAGTCAAAACAGAAAGCTGTGAGAAGAGATGCAGTTCAAGGCCGGCCTAATAGACAAAACAAAAACTGTCAAATTGCTGGATCAGCATAGCACCCACCCAAGAGAACAGAAGTGTGAAATTGCTGGTCTTCTAACAAAAAATATGTAGCTTAGCACTCAGAACATCCCTCAGATCCAATGACTGCAAAGTGGCTAATGTAACACTGATTTTTAAAAAGGGATTCAAGGAAGATTCTGGAAATTACAGTCCAGTTAGCTTAACATCTGTGCTGGGAAAACTGGTAGAAAGTATTGTTAAAGATAAAATAAGCATATAGAAAAACAAGCCTTGCTAAAGCGAGAGTGCATTGTGGTGTAGTGGCTAGAGTGTGGGACTAAACTCTGCTAAAGCAAGGGTTTGAATTCCCACTCAGCTGTGAAGCTCACAGGATGACCTTCGGCCAGTCACAGTCTCTCAGCTTAACCTGCCTCACCGGGTTGTTCTGAAGATAAAATGGATCTCTCCAGGCTGAGTGAATGGGCAGTAAATTGACAAAGGCAATTCAATGTAAAAAAAAAGTGTTTGCATGTCAGGGCAACAAAAAAATTATTTCTCCCACACATTTGTGGGGTCTGAACTGGTGGTACCTGATCAGGAACAAGACATTGGAGTCATAGTGAACAGCTTGATGAATATGCCAGTGCCGTGTGTGGCATCTGTGAAAAAGGAACATAGGTAGTGAGGCATCTGATCAAGGCCTGTATTTTAAAATGAGCTTAAAGATATATTTGCAAATGTTTGCATGTTTCATGCCAGGCAGAAACCAGCTGGCTAAGTACTTTGGCAGTTGTTTATCTTCCTGCTCTCCCGAACAAGGGCCCCCCTGATTTATAGCAGTAGCAGGAGACAAGTTTCTCAAAGTTGTAAAAGGAAATTACAGGCTGGGAGCAAATGTTACACTGACCCTACATATTACAGAATACAATCAAGCTGCAAAAACACTAATTAAGAGTTGGTAAATAGTAAGATTTATTGTTTAACAGAAAATAATACCATGAGCCATTTGTTTTAGCCATTTGTTTTGGAATGCAAGGGCAACAGGGGCCAATGGTGATCTGGTAATTAAGGTGCCTTGTCGAGGCAAATGTAAAATATATGGCTACTTATCTGCCATTTATGGATAGAAGGAAATATAGCTCTTTGTCTCCCATAAAAGGTAATAGGAAATGGGTGTGTCTTTTATGATTGGTTCTAGCAAACAGCCAATAGGAATTTCAACCAGGCTGATTGGACAGAGGCAGCCAAAGGAGGAGCAAGGGGGCTGGGCTGAGGAAATATAAGTACTGGCCATCAGGGCTGGAGGGAGGCAGAGCTTTGGTAACCATATACCACTGTGCCTATCATTTATTTGTCTGACAAATAAATTATTATTTTAATTTCTCTATTGCTGCGTTGAATATTTCATTCTAGCTAAGCGTTAACCACAAGCAGGGTGCTACAGTAGCATGCTCGGGATCATCAGGAAAGCAACTGAAAATAAAACTGCCACTACCATAATGGCGTTATACAAAACTATGGGGCAACTGCACTTGGAATGCTGTATACATTCCTGATCACCTCAGCTCCAAAGGGCTGTTGTAGAGTTGGAAAGGGTTCAGAAAAGGGCCGCCAAACTGCTAAATGGGATGGAGAGGCCCTTCTGTGAGGAAAGGTTACAGCATGAGCAGCATTTTAGTTTAGAGAAAAGGTGAGGAAGACGTCAAAAGGATTTTGTTTAATACTTGAAGTATATGGGGGTGTATATTCAGCAGAACTATTGCAAAGCTGTTGTATAAAAACTATTGAGTCAAGTGTGTTGTAAAGCTACAGAAATCATTGCTTTACTCCCCCTCCACAGTGTTTCTGTATTATTTTGAGATATGTCTTTATAGAGGGCATACTAATCACAGGAAGAGGAGTAAGTATCATGAAGGATAGCATTGTGTTTGTTGTATTCATCTAATTCCCATTCCATCACTGAGAAAGACTTGTGCTACCACTATTAAATCAATTAATCTCTGTGAGCCTCTATTCTTAAAATTTAATATTTACTATAATTTTGAGACCTTTCTTATATAGTGACATAATTTGCATATCATTTGCTGAATTTGCTAGGAGCCCTATCAAGGGTTCTCATGTAACCATTCCAGGTTCTTGAATGGCTACCCATCAACGTCTTCTCCTTCACCCTAAACTCTGGTATACAGGAAGCCAGACTGATGTGCTATACAGGAAGCCAAACAAGAGTGAACTGTTGAATTTCTAAGCAAACTACCAGCCTTTGAAACAAATCACCACAGAATAAGCCCAAGAAAGAAAACTCTTACTCATCTAATATATTTAGATAGATGCAAAGCATTACATACATTTGGGTAAATACAGAAGAGGTTTTATGCCACCTTTGAGGGCAGGCGAGCTCTTCGGATAGAATTTTTTAATGTGAGTTTGTCTTGCAATCGTGACTTGTATCAAATATGTCTGCAAAACACCACATTATTAATGCACCACAGTTTGTGAAGCAAATTTGTCAATTATGTAGTGCTAATGAATATTTGAAGATTCCAGTGTATCTTTGTCTGTACATATATTTGCAAGCATGCAATCATTTGCAGTCAGTCATTGCACAAAAGAAGCAGCATCGCACAAGGCATCTTTCAGGACCTTCACTGTATAATTCATGGCAATTACTGTGAAGCGACATGAGCTTTGTAACCACATTTTCAAAAATGTGCCATAATATTTGTTTTGTGTATGTGTGAAATACCCAGTCATCAAATATGTTAAACATTGGCTGATGCCTTTTATAGGAACCCCACCCAAACTAAAAATAAAAATAGATATATCCAGACACCCATTCCAAACATTGTTAACATAGAGTTTGGTTCATCTACATTGTGCTAGGTAGCACACAATCCTTTAGTTTCTATTATTTTCGTTTAAATGCATTAAAGAGAGTAGAGTTTTCTTTTTCCCCCACTAGCAACAAGTTTCCTTATTTCCTCCTGATAAACTGCTTTGCATTGTACTTTCTAACTTCATAGTTTTATTTTAAAATTTCATTTTGCCATTTGTTTCTCTGAAGTCAGAGCAATCGTGACTTGCAGGAGACTACCTTGGTAATGAGATAGGACTGTTTCTATTGACCACTTGTGCTCTGCAGTTGGACTGTTGCTACACGCAAATATTTCTTGCCTCCAGGTTCCCCTACCATTCTCCATTACTAAGGCTCTTTTTTTCCTCAGTGATTCTTATGGTTCCTCTTGCTTTTCCTGTGAGAAAGTCCAGCATGATTCTCTCACTTTGCAAATTCCAATGCTTGAAAAGGCAGGCCATTGTCTGCTTTGAATATGTTTGAGATTGCAAAAGTATTTTTCCCCATCTGAATTTTGAGACACAGTTGATTAGTCTCAGTAGGCTTCTAATCTTGCATACACTTCTTGGTGCATTTGCTGTTTGAACAGCTCATTATATTCATTGGATCTGTTAAGACCCTGTTTTTAGAAAGCATATATCCATACAATTCTAAAAAAATCATATTTATCAATTCACATTTTCTCTCATTGAATGATGCTTTTCTTTTTTTCATATCACTGAAGTTCTGCTGTTGAGCAATTTCTTCTTGAGAACTACATAAAATACAATCTCCTCATTTCCATGTCATGGTAAACCAAACTATGGCTTGCCAGAACCCCACAGATGCATGAGATCCAGGAGAGGAGCTTGCAACTGCTTTGCTCCTTCCTGGTCCTTTTTATTTCTACACATGGATATCTCTTTGGAGAGAGGCAAAGTCTATTTACAGTCTTTATGCAGCAATTATTATTATTATTATTATTATTATTATTATTATTATTATTAAACTTTCTATACCACCCTTCAGCCAAAGATCACAGGGCAGCTTACAATATGCAGTTGAAACCCATGCACCATTACATGGTGCTGAAGGAAAGCAGTAAGGACAGTGGTGGGCTGCTTCTGTTGGTGATTTTCTGTATTACCGTATATGGGATTATACATTTCAGAACTATGTAACACCCTATATCCAGCTTTTCCTGGTAGCCACCGCAGTATTTTCAGATGGGATGTTGTCATGCCCTGCTTGTACCAGAGGCACACATATTGGGTTCTACTTGAGCAATCAAATGAAGTAGTATCTCCAGTAGGTGTCTGTAGCTCACTTCTGCTTTTTAAAGTAGTTGAGGTTATCCATAACTAAAGAAACAGCTCTGCTTCTATTGCTCTTTCTCTCTCAAGACATTATGTAGGAAATTTTTTGCCTTTCTTTCAACTTTCAACCAATCACAACAGTAGAATTCATGGGGCAATCCTATGGCATGGTCCATGGAGATGAGAAGCTTAGTAGGATGCAATGGATCTTTTCTTCTTCTTCCTGAATTGCATCCCACCTCCTTGTTTTGTTTTTAAGGAAAAGATTCTCAAAATGTGTTCAGCTCAATGCTAGATTTTATTTTATTTTATTATTTCACTTTATTCTATTTTATTTTTACAGTAGACATTTTGGCTGCTCAGTTTTGGGCTTATTTGGTTAACTCGGCACTTAGACTTATTTTCTCCACCACACTCTGCAGCCTTTGTTTCAGCCTGCATACTTTAGCAAGATGATTTTTCATTAAACTGTAGTTTTTGCCTTTTGCAGGATGTGACTTTTTATGGCAATTGTAGCTGCCATGACAGAAGAAGCTGGAGCTTTGTTTGAGGACTGACTCAGCCTCAGTCTTATCCAGGTTCTACATTTTCTTATCTTATGCCCTATTTGAGTCTGTTGCATATTGATCTTTTTTCTCTGAAGGATTGATCAGACTTTTCAATGTGAGCCACTTGCCTTTCAACCATTTTCACAGAGCATGAAAAATCTAATAGTTCTCTTAGTATAATATCGCAATCAATGAGCCTTCAGTAACTCCATTGGGCTGAACTGCAAGGCTGTATGATCTGTGGTTTTATCTCTTTATCGGTGCTTCCAAACTCATAGTGTTAATTGCTAATTGCCTTAACATGTTGTGGCTTTCATCTCATACTTTGCTTGCCTCAATGTACACATTTTTAACTCTGTTTAACTCATTCTTAACTCTGTTGCATTCTTATGAATTAATTAGTCTATATATCTTCAAATATTTGTATGGCAATCTATCCAGGTGCAAAAACTTGTTACAGAATAAATATGTAATATATATTGTGCATTATGAACTGACTTTATTAACTAATCAGTCTATATTGCTTCAAATATTTGTAGGACTATCTGTCATGGTAAGTAAGCTTCATCATGAGAACATATAAAATAAATATTGTGCATCTTAAACAGACATTTCAACCTAGCTGGTATGGAAACCATGACACACACACACACACACACTCACACACACACACACACACACACACACACACACAATGCATGTTTGCGAGCAAGATAAAGATTTGGACATTCAGAATGACTAGTGTACACCATTGCTATATGATAAAGTCATTCTGTATTCTGACTACCCATAATGACTGCAGTGCCCTTCCACTCGTGCAGCTAAGAACAGAATGAAGCAATACATACTTTTAGGCAACATTCAAACAGAATAAATTTTGATCTTTTCCCAGCTGAACCTTTTGCTTTATTAAGTTATATCAAATTGCTTACCTTGACAGAGATTGAAGATTGCTAATTAAGACTAGCACAAACTAATAAAAATGAAGAGATGAAATCAGCATCAATATTAAACACAGTGATTGCTGGCATGCATAGTCCCAGGAAGCATATTGTGGAAATCTGCTTTGCAACACTATCTTGACTGAGTAGGAAATCTCAGCAGACGAGGAGTGAAACTTAAGGTGACCTTGTAAGTAGCCTATATAAAACATTTTATAAAGCAGTGGTTTCTCAACATTCTTCTTTTTTCAGTTTTGATGTCCGGTTACATCTAGCTGAAATGAAACGATAAGAGCCATCCTTCAGATATTAAGTTGCATCAGTTTTTTTGCTGCCTCCCAGGGCATGAAAAAAGCAACCCCATCTGCTGTTCGTAAAGTTGCTTGATGGGTTTGCAACAACTGATATGGACTTTCCAGGATACACGTCATCATGTTTGTTCTCCTTCATCCTGAATATGCTAGCATAAAAAACTCAGATATTTATGAAATTCAAGATGCTTCTGTTTAAGGCTGTGCCAAAACCTATCCACCAATTTTCCAAAATTTTATTTGCCTGTCAAAGAAGCTTCCAAATTTCTCCCTCATTTGCAAAGTGCTCTTGGATTTCTTCACAAATTCAGTGGGTGTGGGGTCGAGCTCACCTTAAGACTGCAAGGAGCCCAAGTTGGCAGCTGCTTGATGCTTTCCTCTCAACATTCCATCAGCCTCCCTGGCTGCAGACATTCGACTATCTTTTACGAAGGCCACAGAAGGAGTTGCCTCCTGATATCTTCTGGGCTTTAACAGAAGGATGGGAAGCAAGGAGCCCAGCTATTCTGTGCTTGAGACTTTTATCTTTAAAAAATATTTCTGCACATATACCTTCAAAAGTAAAGGGGGGGGGGAATTCATGAAAAAAAATCTATGAGTCACACAGGAAAGCCCGCTGATGACAGAATGGAAACTCATTTCAACCCCAAAATGCAACAGGATGGTGATTTGTATAATAAAAGGACACTCAAAAAGCCACCTCAAAAGTAAGGTAAGTGCAACCAAAACCCCACACCTCTATGAATGATTTTCCATGCATTTTGTTTCATCCTTCATTAATGGAGAATGGTAATAATAAAAGAATAAAATGGAAGAAAGGTAGGGCATATATATATATATATATATATATATATATATATATATATATATATGTAGGTTTTGGTGTCTTCGGGTGTCTTCCCGTGTAAGAGTTGGGGTGTCTAGGCGACGTTTCGACGAGGTCTCACTCGTCATCTTCAGGCTGGTGCTTTCGGCTTCTTGTTACTGGAACAGAGCAGGATCTCAGTGTTTGAGTTCCTATAAATACTGTTGAGGGGGTGTGGTGTGTAGCCTCCAACGTTCTGGGCAGAGAGGAAGTTCCCAGGTTAGTGTGCCTTTTCTTCTTTTGTTCCTTAATTACTTGAGGGATATCTTGAGTGATTTCTTGAGTGATATTCTGAGTACCACTTAGGTGGGTCATTAAGTGTGGATTAGTTGCTAAAGCTTTCGTGTCTTGACCTCTTGAGCTTGTGAAGAGTTTTTCTGAGAAGATGGCTGTACTGCACTTAGTTGTGCTCTGGCTTGGCTTCGTGTATAGGGGCGAGCTGTGGTTTTGTGCCCTGTGCCCGCCAGATCTGTGTCGGGATTGCAGGGGGGTGCAGCATCTGGAGGTGCCACTATGGTTTGGCTACTGGATGGTGTCTGTAATTTATCTGTGGAGAGGGTCTGGGTTTGGGTCTGGTGTGGTTGATTGGTGATGGCGTTCTGTGTGCCTCTGGTTCTGGTGTCGGTTTTTGTGGGGAGGGCTAATTTCCAGATGTCTGGCAGGCGGGACGTGTCGTCACGCTTGTTCATGTTGTGAGGGTGTTTCTCTATCTCGATGGCTTCCATGATTATTCTCTTGTGGTGATGTTCCATGTTAAAGAGCAATTTGGAATCTGCAAAATTAATTTCGTGTCCTGTTTCTTTCATGTGTTGGAAAAGAGAGGAAGTTTTTTCTTCTTTTTTGACGGCATTCTTGTGTTCTGCGATACGTGCATTTATTCGTCTGTTTGTTTGTCCAATGTACGTGGCTGGGCAGACTTTGCAGGGTATTTCATAGACCCCTTGGTTTTCCAACTGGATTTTATCTTTGGGGTTTCTGAGGATATTGGCTATTTTTTGGTTGGTGCAAAAGGCTGTTTTGATATTGTGTTTATGGAGGATTTTGCTAATTTTATCTGTAGTGCCCTTGATATAAGGAAGGAGGGCCATGCCATTGTTTTCTTCTGTGTCTTGGTTTTTGGGGGGTGTTTCTTTTTGGATTAGCTTCGTAACCCTATTTTGCTGGTATCCATTGGCGATTAACACATTTGAGAGATTCTGTAACTCAGTTGTCAAGTGGTCTTTGTCAGCCAGGCGTTTGGTTCTGGAGATGAGAGTCTTGGCTACGGAGTTTATTTGTGCAGGGTGGTGGTGTGATTGTGCATGTAAGTAGCGGTTGGTGTGTGTTTTTTTCCGGTAGATAGTGTGTCCTAGGGAGCCATCAGGTTTTTTGTAGATTAGGACGTCAAGGAAGGGAAGTTGGTTGTTGGCTTCTATTTCCATAGTGAATTGTATTTTGGGGTGTAGGCTGTTGAGATGTGTGAGGAGCCAAGACAAGTCAGAACACAAACCCAAACTTTGGCTCAGATATGTTGACGACACCTTTGTAATTTGGCCACACGGGAAAGAAAAACTAGATAGCTTCCTCACACACAAATAAACTCCGTAGCCAAGACTCTCATCTCCAGAACCAAACGCCTGGCTGACAAAGACCACTTGACAACTGAGTTACAGAATCTCTCAAATGTGTTAATCGCCAATGGATACCAGCAAAATAGGGTTACGAAGCTAATCCAAAAAGAAACACCCCCCAAAAACCAAGACACAGAAGAAAACAATGGCATGGCCCTCCTTCCTTATATCAAGGGCACTACAGATAAAATTAGCAAAATCCTCCATAAACACAATATCAAAACAGCCTTTTGCACCAACCAAAAAATAGCCAATATCCTCAGAAACCCCAAAGATAAAATCCAGTTGGAAAACCAAGGGGTCTATGAAATACCCTGCAAAGTCTGCCCAGCCACGTACATTGGACAAACAAACAGACGAATAAATGCACGTATCGCAGAACACAAGAATGCCGTCAAAAAAGAAGAAAAAACTTCCTCTCTTTTCCAACACATGAAAGAAACAGGACACGAAATTAATTTTGCAGATTCCAAATTGCTCTTTAACATGGAACATCACCACAAGAGAATAATCATGGAAGCCATCGAGATAGAGAAACACCCTCACAACATGAACAAGCGTGACGACACGTCCCGCCTGCCAGACATCTGGAAATTAGCCCTCCCCACAAAAACCGACACCAGAACCAGAGGCACACAGAACGCCATCACCAATCAACCACACCAGACCCAAACCCAGACCCTCTCCACAGATAAATTACAGACACCATCCAGTAGCCAAACCATAGTGGCACCTCCAGATGCTGCACCCCCCTGCAATCCCGACACAGATCTGGCGGGCACAGGGCACAAAACCACAGCTCGCCCCTATACACGAAGCCAAGCCAGAGCACAACTAAGTGCAGTACAGCCATCTTCTCAGAAAAACTCTTCACAAGCTCAAGAGGTCAAGACACGAAAGCTTTAGCAACTAATCCACACTTAATGACCCACCTAAGTGGTACTCAGAATATCACTCAAGAAATCACTCAAGATATCCCTCAAGTAATTAAGGAACAAAAGAAGAAAAGGCACACTAACCTGGGAACTTCCTCTCTGCCCAGAACGTTGGAGGCTACACACCACACCCCCTCAACAGTATTTATAGGAACTCAAACACTGAGATCCTGCTCTGTTCCAGTAACAAGAAGCCGAAAGCACCAGCCTGAAGATGACGAGTGAGACCTCGTCGAAACGTCGCCTAGACACCCCAACTCTTACACGGGAAGATACCCGAAGACACCAAAACCTGCATTCCTATACCCGTGAAAATCTACGAAAGCATATATATATATATATATATATATATATATATATATATATATATATGGCTATTTTAATTTTATGATATAGATATTGATATATATAACCAATTTAACACAATACAGCTAAGAGGAGAAACAGAATGTCTTTCCAGCTTCCACAACTTACGTATTTCATGTTTTTTTGGGGGGGGGGAATATTATTTTTAATTTAGTGTCAATTGATTAACTAAAAAGACCCATTCTGTCTGACAAGGTGGGAGAGGGAGACTTGCACTTCATTCCACCTGTCAGGAATGGGTCATGGACAGCAATCCAGGGTGAGCCAAGCACTAGGAGCCAAGGACAAGCCATAAACCAGAAGTGACGGACTAAGAAAACAAAAGGAGTCAGGAACAGAGAGGAGGTTAGGATCAAAGGACAAACCAGGACAGAAGACAACAAGCAAGCCAGAAATCTGGACCAAAGATTAACTGATGACTTGGGAACAAGCCAGGGCTCCGGAAGACCTTGTTTGATGCTCAGGTAAGGCTCAGTGATGCTCAGCCTGGACGGGTGGAGTAAGTGCAAAGTTTCTATTGGGGTTGGTAAGAATCCTAGGTGACATTTGTTTTTTGCCTCATAGTCTTAGGCTCCCAGTGTTGTAGGATGGTCTTTCTGGCTACATTTCCAAGGAATTATTATGTCTGATAATTGTTGAGAGAAAGGGAGTGTTTTTCTTTATGAGCATATGTGTCATTGAAGTGTGGCTGAATGTGCATACGTGTAGATTGATTGAGGTGTGGGTGTGCTAGTGAAGTGATATTTGTGCAAGGGAGCAAACTTATAAATAATAATAATTTATTATTTATACCCTGCCCATCTGGCTGAGTTTCCCCAGCCACTCTGGGCGGCTTCCAATCTAGTGTTAAAAACAACAGAGCATTAAATATTAAAAACGTCCCAATACAGGGCTGTCTTTTAAAGATAGGATAGCTGCGTATTTCCTTCACATCTGAAGGGAGGGTGTTCCACAGAGTGGGCGCCACTACCGAGAAGGCCCTCTGCCTGGTTCCCTATAACTTGGCTTCTCACAGTGAGGGAACCGCCAGAAGGCCCTCGGCGCTGGATCTCAGTGTCCGGGCTGAACGATGGGGGTGGAGACGCTCCTTCAGGTATACAGGACCGAGGCCATTTAGGGCTTTAAAGGTCAGCACCAACGCTTTGAATTGTGCTCGGAAACGTACTGGGAGCCAATGCAGATCTGTCAGAACTGGTGTTATGTGGTCCCAGCGGCCACTCCCAGTCACCAGTCTAGCTGCTGCATTCTGGATTAATTGCAGTTTCTGGGTCACCTTAAAAGGTAGCCCCACATAGAGCGCATTGCAGTAGTCCAAGTGGGAGATAACTAGAGCATGCACCACTCTGGCGAGGCAGTCTGCGGACAGGTAGGGTCTCATTCTACGTACCAGGTGGAGCTGGTAGACAGCCGCCCTGGACACAAAATTAACCTGTGCCTCCATGGACAGCTGTGAGTCCAAAATGACTCCCAGGATGCGCAGCTGGTCCTTCAGGGGCACAGTTACCCCATTCAGGACCAGGGAGTCCCCCACCCCCGCCCACCCCCTGTCCCCCAAAAACAGTACTTCTGTCTTGTCAGGATTCAGCCTCAATCTGTTAGCCACCATCCATCCTCCAACTGCCTCCAGGCACTCACATAAGAAGCTGGCATAAGGTAAGTTGGTGTAAAGTACAGCAGAACAAAACTCCTTTCAGGAGTGGGGCTGAACCGATGGAAATAGTGTTTGATTAATACCAGCCTTTTTCCAGAGCTGAACAGGCATAGGATCCAGCCCTAAATCCCCTCTCCCTTGCCACACCCCTGAAGCACCCCATTTTGAGAGCTTATACCAGTTGAAGATCGGCTCTGCTCAGCTGTGGTGAGGAAGACACGTTGGTGCATTTCTGGCTGCTCCCACAATGAAGGAATTAAGCTGATTTAGCTTGGCTATGCCAGGATCCTCCTGGCTTAGCCAGAGATCTGCTGGATCCTAACCCTACACCTCCTGACAGATTTTGCTACAAATTGCACCTTTAGTGGCATCTTATTTTAAGGATGTTGTCTGTCAGTCAGTACATTTTCTAAAAAACTAACAAACCCCAGCACAAATAATAGTATACAAAAGATAGAATTTATCCAGTTTAGCTAATACAGACTTTAAGGGTGTATATGTTTTATTGTTTTATATACTATAGTTGCACACCACCCCAATCCCTGAGCAGAACAAGATTCCAGGGCTTCCAGGTGCTTCCATAGAGCTCAGTTTCCTTGGAATGAGGAATAGCGGAGACTGAGGTGTCCTGAGGATCAGGGACGTAGCTAGTGGGTGGTGAGGTGGGGCACCGCCAGAGGCGCAGGCGTTGGGGGTGGCACAAAATCAGCTAAAATATGTCCATAAATATAACTATGTATTATTGGCTCATAAGAAATGGTTTTTAATAGAGAGTGAATTGAATGGGTGGAAGGGGGAGGGGTTGGAGGAGAGGCGGAAATAAGAGCTAATTTGTCTGTGGTTGGGGGCGCAATCTGGATGGTTCTGCCAGAGGCAGAAGATCACCTAGCTACAGCTCTGATTAGGATATGTGGTTTATTTACGCATGCATGCAACCTGAGTCTACAATGGAGGAGCTCGCAGTATTAGCACCCAAGAGAACCTTGCTTCTCCACAGACTTGGATTCAAGCATCTCCATCTCTCTCTCTCTCTCTCTCTCTCTCTCTCTCTCTCTCTCTCTCTCCCCCATCTGCTTCTAGCAGGTCCAACAACCATCTTCTAGATTCAGCTCCATTCTGCCCTTTGTCTTTTCTAACTAAGTGCCAGCAAGTTAAGGGAGGTGGGGCCCACCATGTGCAACCTGGCACAGAGCCAAGCCACTTTCTTTGTTCTCTTAATGGGCCAGTACCTAGGCCATCACCTCTCCAGGAAACTAGCCTGGCTGTTCCAGGAACTGGAAACCTTACTTAAATTTTAACACTTGCTGGATCCAGTAGTTAAAAGGGTCCTGGCATCCAGCCTACTCCCCACTCATAACACTATATTATTAGCTTGTAATGTTCAATATTCTCTGTAAAATTGCTCTGTGATTTTTTTGATCAAAAGCAGTATATAAATGCCTGGAAACAAATAATTTGGAACAACAGAGTTGTGAGTAAAATAGTGCAAACACTGTTGCTTGCTTTCCTTCCTTTTATTCACCCTTCTTTTGTCAAGAAAGAACATTTCCCTATTTTGGAAAGAAATGCCATTGGCAAGAAATGATCTGTAGCTTGGCTAATAACACCTCTTGCAGACATTGTCTTACTAACTGTGTACAAATCTGGTTGCTGTAGCTTGCAGGGATTTTTGTTATATATATACCCAACCCAGAGGAATTACTGATGTTGCCACGAAGCAAATATTTCATGAAACAGGGAGAGGAAGAATCCCTCTTTTTTTCTGAAGAAACTTGTGTTTTTCAGTTAACAATCCCTCTAGACCTGGGATTGTTCCAGCAACCAGTTTGTGTGTTATCTATCAGAAGAAGTGGGAAGCCCCACAAAAGTTAAGGTATTCCATTTTAATGCCTTCCAGCAGGACCTTGGAATACTTGAGTCCATTCAATAAGAAGAGTCTTCCAGTCACAGAAGCAGGAAGCAATGGGTGCGCTGGATCCTGGGTTAAGACTAACTTCCCTGCACAAATAATTCCCCCTGAGATTGTCCAACTCCCCAGAGCTGATCTGGGGGACATGAGGGGCCTGCAGAGAAAAGAGAGGGGGAAAGCCCCATTGCACTAGCAGGGCTCATTGTGTCTGCTCATGCTAGCATAACTGTTTTGTTGAATCTAGCCTATATACTCCAGACCCTTGAGTGTGTGCTGTGTAAAGAAGAGGCGGATTTAGGGGAGCACAACTGGTTTTGTTGCACTGGCCACCGCACCTCAGGGGTGTTGCAGAGGGTGCAGCAACTATGATTTTGAACGGAACATGAGAAGCCAGGGGACGCTGAATTTTGGCATCACACAGGTTGCTGCTGAAATTTGAGACCCCAAGGTCTGTCACTGGTGTTAATAATAGATCTGTAGGCAGATCTGCTAGGCACCCTTTCACACAGCTTCTGGATGGAAGAGGAAAAATGACGCACACATGAGTTATGCTGGATGAGGCCAAGGATCCGTCTAACTGAGCATCCTGTATCCCAGTGGCTGCCCAAATGCCTCCAGGGGGATGAGAAGCCAAAAAGAGGCAACAATCACCCCATCTTGTTTTCCTGTAACAGGTATTGAGACACAGAGAACTTCTGAACATGGAGGGTCCTTGTAGACAGAAGAGCCACTAAGAATTCTGCCTTCAATACATTTGTCAAATGTCCTTGTAAAGCCACTGAAGGCAGATGCTGTCACCATGTTATCAGTTGTGTGAAGTGCATTCTCTTGTGTGTCCTAGATATACTGTTAATCATGTTCATAGGATGACCCAAGGGAGAACTTATTCTAACATAGCCAGAGTGTGCATAATTTTAGAAACCTCCCCTTTGTTATATTTCCCCCTTTAAACAACAAAGCCTCAAAGGTTTTACCCTTCTTCATTGATAACGTGGTCCAACCCACTGATTATTTTGATTTCTCTTCTGTTCCATTTCCACGATGTCCTTTTGAGGCAGAGCAACAGGAATGTTGCACAGTATTCCAAATGTGGTCACACTGTAGACTTTGGGGTGCTGCCAAAACTCACAATTAGTTGGTCCATAATTCTCTAATTTATTATGAGCCCTGACTTTCAGTTCAACAATTGTTTGATACTATTGTAATTTAAATGGGGATTGAGGATGAATTAATTTAATTTCCTGCACCTGCACAGTCTGCGTGGCTGGCAAGACTGAGGAGCCAAACTCTGTCATCCTTGAACATGTTGTGTTGTTCAATGTTGTAACTTTTCACTTCTGAAGTAAATTAAAACATCCCTTTGGCAATGCACTTATGTGGAATGGTTTTCCTTCAACTCCTCCTTCCATCAGCCTGCCAAGACGTGAAGTAGCTGCTCTTGTTGCTGGTCCCTAGTCTGCTTCTGCAGCTACTACCTCCCAGTCCATGTTGATCTACTGCTGTAAGCAGTGTGACAACAGTCCATCAGTGAAGAATGTGCAATGATACACGGAGTGGAAAAGAACACCATATTACACTTGTCACAGTTCTAGGTTGCCCTTTGGTGAAGCACGCATACAAAATTTTGAAAACTTTAGTATCTGTAAATTACAGAGCACTTTTGTCCAAAGAACTGCTGTCTTTAAACAAGCAGTACTGCATTCACATTTTAAATCTCTTTCCTAATTTTTCTTACTATAGGGAATTCATCTTTCTTACCCCTACCGCACCCTGACTTCATTTTCACCAAACTCTCCAACGCAACAGCAGGATCATTTATTGGCTAGTTACAAGTTCAGACATCATCAATATACATGTGAAGGAGAGATTTATTTATTTCCATCCCAATGTACATCATTTTACACTTACCTACATTGAATCTTATTTTCTATTATATTCACCAAGCTTGGGGAGCTCATTTTGGAGCCCTTGACAGGGCAGTCCCAGTCCCAGCCAACACCTGAGCATCCAGTGAGAGCTCACAGCGTAGAACATTCCCAAGGGGTGCTGTGGGTGCAGTCTGACCCGGGTGTCACCACTGAGGGGGATGACAAAATGCCGGGCGGCACTCACCGCAGGGCCTGCAGCATGCCCAAGCCATGGGAGAGATGCGGTGGCTTGGGCACGTGCAGGCTCCGTGCTGCCCAAACAGTCCACCCACTGCCTCCCCCCCTCCAGCTGTAGGGCGGCTGAGTGGAAGGAGGCAGGCAGACTCCGGAGGCCCTGTGGTGTGCCCCACCCCAGGCACCCAAGTGGCTTCCTCTGCCACTGCTGCTAAATTGCTCCTTAGTTGAATGGGGCCCCAATTCAGGAGATGTGTCTTCTTCTCCATGGACAATGACCATGCATTAGAAACAACTCTGTTTTGTCTGGGTTGGTTTTCACCTTTTCCAGCTCATTGCTGATTTCAAGAAATCATTTAACAATAGTAAAACTGCACCTGGCACAGGTGGAATGGAGACACAGAGCTGTGTGTATTTTGTGTATTGATGATGTGTTGCTCCATACCTCCATACACTATCTTCCAGTGGTTTATTGTATATTTTAAAAAGCACAAATTGGATGGGGGGTTGGGGGAGGCGTTCAATGAAAGCCCTGACAGTGTTTTAGGGTTGAATGAAAATGGCCTCCAACAATTTGTCCATGTCTCAGAAAAGTTTGTTTTGACTCAGTTAATACTAGGTGAAATTAAGTTGTTACTTGATGACAGTGCATGAATGGCTAAGAAAGGACTAAATTGTTCCCTTCAACAATATCAAAATAATAATAAAGTGATGGCAACAAGCACAGTATCTGATGAAAATAAATATTTAACACACAGTGTTTTTTCTCCTTGTGTCCCAGAATTAGGCACAATGTTCCTTGTTTAGCACACTGTGCTAGAGATCACCAACAACAAATTCATACACCATCCCAATTTATATTGTGATTCGTCATCTGCCCTGTGCTTTTTCTTTCTTGTTTATGTTACAAAATATGAGAACTAGCCTTCAGTGCTTTAGTTACTTGGTAAGTGCAGCTGAATGGAAAAAATAGGGGCCCTTCCACATGTCCCACAGACTAACCCTTCTTCTTAATGTATCTTTGTATGAGATTTGCTTATACAGTGGTACCTCGGTTTACGAACTTAATCTGTTCCGGAAGTCCGTTCTTAAACCAAGGCCATTCTTAAACCAAGGCGTGCTTTCCCTAATGAGACCTCCCACTGCCGGTGCCCTTCCACTGTTCGGATTCCGTTTGTAGACCAAGGTAAAGTTTGCAAACCAGAACACTACCTCCAGTTTTGTGGAGTTTGCAAACCAAATCGTTCGTAAACAGAACTGTTCTTAAACCAAGGTACCACTGTACATGTTTTCACTTGTTCACTTTTTACATTCTCAAGTGTATTCTTGAAAGGCTAACGCAGATGCCCACAGACACACACACACACACACACACACACACACACTGCAGGTAACAATCCTGCAACTCTTCATCTCATGAGGGTGTTTTAGTGAGGCTGATGTTACCACGACCTCCTGCAGTAACCTTTGTTCCTTTCCAATAGTTTTTATAGCTCTTTTGTTTCGTGCTGCTTTTCACCAAATCAGATTGTTAATGAATTTGTTTAAAATCTATCATGATTATATTGACTTAGCTATCGATCTGTAAAGAAAAAATGTACTGACAGCAACTGTATTTCTTTCGTTTTGCAAGCTGAAATTGAGCAAAAGCAGCCCTTATATAAAACTGAAATGCATTTCAGTGGATGCAATGACACTTCACCATCTGTCCAACTTCTCAGATTTACTCTCCCAGATAACTCCATATTTCACCCCGCAGTCCCTATAGAAACATCACTTTAAACAGAGCCACATGGAAAAATGTGCTCCAATAACAGCTGAAGGTCTTGCAGTTAGCTGCAAGGGCCTCTAATCTAAATGAGCGATGTTCCTACCAAGTGAACTCCATTTGGAGTTAAGGAAAACAGGGTGGAGCACATGCAAGAGAAGAAATGCCTGCCTTTTTATTATTTGTCACTTGAAAAAAGAAATCCATGGCAATGGCAGGGTTCTTTTTTAATTTAAAAAAGACACAGGGATTTACCAATAAAGTGAGGAGATGCTAGAAGCCATCTATCCAGCTGACTTGATGAAAAAGGTATTGGAAATTAACTCGGGAGTCATATGAATTACATTCAATCCATGCTCTAGGCTAAGCACTTGTCAATTTCAGCCACTATTGCAACCTATTACTTACAGACTACATGGCTGGCAAGCTAATCATGCTGGAGCGTGTTAAAAAATAGGTGAAGGAACACAATGCTGCCAGGGACCTCAGTGACTGTGCATATTTGCCAATAGCCCCACGGTGAACAATCAGACCTTCAGCTCTGCCTGCACAACTTGTGACTCAACAAGTCAAATGCAGCACACCAGATGGACACCACTTTGTGTGTAGATCTAGGCAAGCAGCAAAAAACTGTAAGATCTGTATAGACCTGTAAGATCACTTGGATCATCTGGGGAAATTCTACTCAAGACGCCAAGCCCTGCAGAATGTTATAGAGTGTGCTGACCTGAAAAAAGGCATTTTCTGTGGGATGCCCTTCCAACTGTCAGACATGAAGCAGCTGCCATCAGTTGCTTCAGATGTCTTGTGAAGACTGATCTTTTTGCCCAGGTGTCCTCTGACTCATAAGACCCTGTTTTCTGTGCATGACCCCCTGATTCTCTGTTTTATTTGCCTTTGTATACTGCTTTATTGGTCTGAGGTTGTACTTTAGTTTTAATGGATATTGCTTTTATGTTGTACATTGCATACACTGCTTAGAGATTTTTGAAATATTTAGACATTTAGAAATGTTTTAAAACAAACAAACAAAAAAACCTGCAGGTTTACTGAATATACTTTGAAGCTCGATAGATGGTGGGTGCACTGTGTTCTGCCTCATGGGTCATGCATAGTAGAGGCCTGGCCTGAATGAATGGTTGCTTGCCAATCACATACAATGGTAAATAGAATTCCACCAGTGAATCAATGACTGCACATAGTCTAGGAGCTCCTCATCATGGAGAGGCTCTCTTATCGATCAATGAAATGATGGGCCACACTAATCCTACAGATTTCCTTCTAAAGTACATGCTATTTCTGATTTGTACAGAAGCTAATAAGGCACTTACTAGCCACTTACTTCCAAGGTTGCCAGTAAACCTTGAAACTTTACTTCAGTTTGCTTATTGGACACTTCCGTTCCAGTCTAAAATAAATATGGTTATCACATGATTTAAATTGTACTGTCTGGAGACCCGGCACTGGAAGACTAAAGGTGAAATCCTATGCAAGTTTAGGTGGGAGTCAGTGTGCAGATGGACATGAGTTGGCATGCACAGAATTGTACTGTAAGTATATTCATAAAGTGTAATAAAATACACTGCTTTAACATTCAGCCTATTAATTTAATAAATGCTGTGACTTTAAATTGGTTGCAAAAAAATATTTTTTAATTTGTATCCTGCCCTTTGTCCCCAAGAAGCCATGCATTATTAAAATACTGCTCTAAAATGACTTTAGAAAGTATCACTTCACATTCCTGAAGGATAGCCATGTTATTTTCTAGTAACAAAAAACCAACAACACCAAAGAGTTCTGTGGCACCTTAAACACTTAGGTATTTACTGTAGCATAAGCTTTTGTAGGTCAACTCCTCCTTCATCCGATGAATGAACTTTTTTCCTCCATTGAGAAATGTCTTGAGCTAGACGGATACAGAGTGAGGCCAGGATGCCATGAAATGCAAAAGGTATCACTGGCTGCCACATTTCTAAGTAGAGCATAGAGTGACCCATTAAGAATGATAGTCACTGGTTGCAATACTACTTTGAATGCCTCATACAACATTCAGAGTTGGGCATTATATGATGAAATAGGCTTCCAAGTTTGATTATGTCATAACTGAATAGAATAAAATTTGCTGGAAATTTTAAGTTCAGCAATTTCACTCTGGAGCCTCTCTGATGCCTTTCATTGAAGAATGGTGAACTCATCAACCTGTGAAATATTTGCCTACTACTGTGATTGTTGCCATTTTCTGCGACAGGTATATTATTTTGTAGAATGCGCTAGCTGGGATGCTGTCCTGCTGATGATACATCATGACAGCATTTTTTAAAACTTCTGATAGCTGGGGTACACTTTCTTTTGAAATAAAATTGAAGGTAGGTTTCATTCTTACACAAAGAAGTCATACGCAGAGGAGTAAATCATGCATTGAGACACCGTGGGCAACCTTCCTGTGAGGGCGAGTAAAGAAAGGAATGAGCTTCAGAAAAAAATGCAGTGATACTGTTGTACAGGGATGGGGAACATCAGGCCCAGAGGCTGAATGTGGCCCTCCAGGCTGTTGAAGGAACTGTACATGGAGAAAGGGCTTCATTTCCGTTATGGGCATATATTACCCCAGGGATGAGATAAGCCAACAGGTGCATGGTCAGCCACCAAACTATTTTGGACCTTAAGGTGACTCTGTGTGTTGACTGGAACTGTAGGCAATGCCTGCTTCGTGGGTACATCACTTACCATTCCCATTGCAGGCCTCCCTATCTGACTCTTGGGACTACCCAAGTCACACACCCTTCCCCCAATCTGCAGTCCTGGCTGGTCCTGAGCTGCGTCTTCCTACAGTGCCTGGATTGTGGCTATGAACTCTCACAATCCCATTTACCTAGATGGAGGCTCGAGAGTGGTATTCATCAGGCCACACCCATTTTGTCATGCTTGCAACTGGAAGAATGCCCACTAGGCAATGTGGCCTTTGTACAAGCCACTGCTGAAATTTGAGGCCCCAAGGTCTGCTACTGCCAGAACTGCATGAGAAGAGGCTTTTTAGTGAAGTAATAAGGCAAAGCGATACAGAGTAGGCAAGAAGGGAAGGCCCCATGGCCAATCAGAGGCCTACCAAAAAATTCCTACTCATTTCCCCAGCCAGGTTCCCCCCGCATCCCAAGAGAGCAAAGCAAAAGCTGTGTGCCCCATCCCAGTCAAAACAGGAGGGAAGGAAAAACCCGTCCACAGTGCCAGGCTCAGGGAGTGACACCGAAAAATAAATCAAAAGTTTTGCGTTGAAGCATTAGTAATTTTGTTAGGAAAGGCTTTGTGTCATGGATAGAATATAACTTCTATTCAGCTGATAAATTTATCTAGCAATGAGGTATTTTAATAAGCAAGTACGCTGAGGGTAAATGTCAGCCTGCGTGATCCCTCTGACTAGCAGATGCTGTTCAATGGGACGGCGGGGGGCAGGCAGGAGGCGAGTTAAAGAAGTGCCAAATACTATGAAGGCCAAATTAGAACAAATGTTTGTCAAGCAAAAAGGGCAACTTGTCGTCTGATGGAAGGAATTTAATTAGAAAAGTCACAGAGAGGCTGCCTCAAAAGTACTAGTCCCATTTTCTTTAGATAAGCTAATGAAGCTCATTGAACTCTGCAAAGAATTGCTGAACCAGTAATATAGAGAAAAGGAATCCAGGGGAAGAAAATGCTGAAACAAACCCTTAGAAATGAGAAAGATCTATTGTTTACACCACTCTAGCTCATAACACAAAGTTATAATTGCATATTTACCTACTGATTCCTCTTCTCTTTAAACAAAACAGAAGCAAATGAATGATCACAGGAGAAATACTATAAGTTTCTCTTTGCAATACATTCAAAATTTAAATTGTATGTAATACATGCTAAGTCATCTACATGGTACATTATTTACCCTGTTTGTATTCTAATTCCTTCAAAGATCCCTGACCCCAACAGCAGCCATAACAGAAACCTATTAAAGAACATCATGCTTTGAATTAGCCAGGGACAAACAAAATTAGTGGGAAAATGGCAATGTAAAACATGCTCAGACAGGCATAAACCTAACGTACTACCACAACATGCTTTTTCCATTGGGCTGTCCTTCTTAACACTTTGGAGCTTCAACTAAATCAGAGCATGTCAGGGGTGTGGGAGAATTTCAGTGTTTGGACCAGCTGCCCCTAGCATTATGCATTGCATTGAAGTTGCTGGTGGTGACCTATGAAGCCCTAAAGAGTGTGGGTAAATAAAAGTTTGCCACTGTGCTCCACTATGGAAAACACCCACCCACACTGCCACCAGGAATGCTCTCTGAAGCATAGCTATTGTCGCAAGAAGCTTTGCAGGATCAACAAGGCTATGAACAGCTCAGTAGCTGTATAAGGTCAGACAGGACCTTTTTAGCTTCCCTCATCCCATTTAACTCAAAGCTACAGCCCACCTCTGGCCACAGAGTTCAGACCAAGGACTTCCATGGTTTGCAACCATCTCCTGGCTGAAGAGCTAGCAACGTTTGGGTATAGTACCAGATGCTCTCTGGCCATGAATACAGCGTCCCCTAAAATTCCTTGGAGGATATGTTAAAGTCTAATGATAGATTTACTCTGGTCTCTGGTATGCTTGGTTTTGCTTGTTTGTTTTTACATCTGACGAAGCATCTTGACAAGCTTAAAAGGTAAAGGTAAAGGTAAAGGACCCCTGACAGTTAAGTCCAGTCGCAAACAATTCTGGGGTTGTGGTGCTCATCTCGCTATGCTGGCCGTGGGAGCAGACGTTTTGTCTACAGACATTTTTTCCAGGTGATGTGGCCAGCATGACTGAGCCGCTTCTAGCAAACTAGAGCAGCGCACGGAAACGCCGTTTACCCTCCCACCGGAGCGGTACCTATTTATCTACTTGCACTTTGACGTGCTTTCGAACTGCTAGGGTGGCAGGAGCAGGGACTGAACAATGGGAGCTCACCCCGTTGAAAGGACTCAAACCACTGACCTTCTGATCGGCAAGTCCTAGGCTCTATGGTTTAGACCACAGCGCCACCCGCGTCCAAGCTTACTTTGTGCCACTGAATGCAGTGGGACTAGCTTCTGGGTCAGTAGGTGTAAGTTACTCAAGTCCCATCTGCACAACACATTTCAAGCAGCACCACTTTAAACAGTCCTAAGAATGCCAGAAGAGCCTGCTTGGTCAGGCCAATGACCCATCTAGTCCAGCGTCCTATTCCCACAGTGTGATGCCTGTGAGAAGCTTCAAACAGGATTGAAGCCCTGAGCCCTGTCTCGTCCTGTGGTATTCAGAAGCACTGCTGTTTCTAACCATTATTACTTCCCCCAAAGAATCCTGGGAAATATAGTTTTGTAAGGGTGCAGACAGTTGTTAGGAGGCCCATATTCTCCCTGGGAGCTACAATTCCAAGAGAGGCTTAATGATCAAACCCTTTCCCCCAGGAACCCTGGGAATTGTAGTTCTCTGATCAGAACGGGGTCTCCTAACATCTCTCAGTAAGCTGCACAAACAGCAGTTCCAGGATTCTTCCTGGGGTGCCATGAGTGTTTGAAAGGGTGCAGTGCTGCTCCAAATGCATGGTGCTGATGGCGTCTGTCTGAACTAACTAGCACAAATGAGCATTAAACCACTTTAAATCCACCTTAGAGTGGCATAGCAACTCGAGAAGAAATCAGTTGATATTTCCAGTATATCTAATCTGAGGGCATTATTTATTGATTAATTTATTAGGAGAATTCCATGCAGGCCTTTTTGTTATCAGTGCACAAAGCTGCTCACATAAATGTTAAAAACAAGTTAAAGGAATCCAATACAGCAAACATTATAGCGTAAGTAAAACAATCCAATTAAAAGACAGGGTTAGGCTTAGAAAAAATCAACCCAACAAAAAATCCACCAGCTAACCAAATTAATAAATCAAGGCAAGCTTGAGTCATGTATTCCAATAAACATAAGCACTTCAATAAACAAACTTATTTACTACTGCTACTAGTAGTAGTAGTAGTACCCTGCCTTTTACCTGACTCAAGACTGCTGACAGATAAAATAAGAACAGCTAAAACATTATGGGGTAGGAAACAATAATTTTAGGAAAGGGTTTACTGCTTCCATTTTGCCCCATAAAATTTATAGAACTAATATTTAAGGCCTGCCTAGGTGGTAGGGCTGTGTGGGTGTTGTGAAATCCGTATCTGGGAGGGAGCTGGCAGTTTTACTTGGGACCCCAACATCCACATGAAGAGGGACCGCTTAAGCCTTTCCTTCCCATTTGCACTAAAGAGGACATGGTTTTCTTTGGGTTGCATTGTGTGAGACAAGGGCTATTTATTTATGATATTAAACCACATGTCTCACCCTTCTAATGTAAAATTGTGAGGGGGCTTTCTCTTCTTCACACAGATATGTTTAAAACCCTGAGCACAATAAAAATACTCTGCATATGTAAATTTAACCTTTGGGCGTGTCAGAGGTGGGGCCAGACAGGGGGAACTTAAGGTGGACCTTAAGTCCCTCTCGCTTGGTCACATGACCTGACAACATGGGGGTGTAATTCAAACACTCTCTGAAATGCTTGCTTGCCTCTTCCAAAGTGTCTCAGTGCTAGACAGACAAAAGGAGGCCAGTGGCAGCCACAGGGGGCCCTGGCATTCGCCCCACTTGGCAGGCCACATGTCTGGCACTTTGGGCTCCTGCCCTTGATGTGGGGCTGGGTCTGACTCTGAAAGCTTTTATTATCTTTCAAAACATGCAAACTTTATTTTTTTGTGTATTTTTTTGTACATCCTAAATCTTCCTCTTCACAGCAACCAGAAATTTTTGTTTTACCAATTTCACCCTGTAACGTGTTATGAACTCCCATCAGGATCAATGGCAATGTTGCTCATCACCTCACCCTTTGCTCAGCCACCCCAAATGCTCCAAAATCACACTTATTCTCTTAAACTCGTCAGAGGAGGAAAAATAAAACGACTTGGTTTAACCTTCTTGTCATGTATACTATCTAGCCCATATACCAAGCTTATTATTACTCACCACAAGAAATAATTATTGTGTAGTAGCTGATCTTGGCCTTCCTTATTGCTGCATCCTCTCACCAAAGGGACATGCCCATCCAGCAGTGCCACACCAGGAACTGCCCGCAATCATCCCTTATAGTTGGTGCCTCAGCATTCAAAACATCCCATTTAACAAACAAAGTCTAGGAACACCTATTCTCAGGTTGCCTCTCTGCTGCAGCAGAAATTGAGGACATGACTCACTGAGCAGCGAGAGGTGCGTCCCCTCCTACTGCCGTCGTCCATGCCATGTGGAGCATGCAGACATCTTGTACAGTTTGCTGTGCTCTAAAATGCGTGCTAAGGAGATCCATCCAATTAACCAACCGCAGTAACTCTGCTTACTAAGTCACCTGTTCACTGCACTAGAAATGGAGGATGTGGGTGCAAGACGCTCCATGAGAGGCTGTAGAGGTTTCTTCCCCAGAGGTGTGGCTCACCTGCTGCTGCCTTTGCCTGTCTCTATGGAAATCATTTGATGTCTTTCTGGTGCCTTTGAAATTGCAGCTGAAAACCCCTTTCTTGTCAATGGAGCTTCCACAGGGAAGCATCTTAGCCAATGGTGCCCCATAGCTTTAACTTCTGCTCTGTGCCATAAAAGTTAGCTTCTCTGTGGCTGGAGTTAGAATTTTATTGTGTACATTTCTTATCACAACTTTGCAATAATTGCTTTGCATTTTAATATGGGCGAAGATAAGGTACCTGTGGCTACTTGCAATTAACTTAATTGATATCTTGCATTTTCAATTATTTACAATACCGATTGTCTGCAGTTACTTAAATCCACTGCCTCCTCCTCTTTTTTCACTTCATGTGTGGGGTGAGAGTTTGCAATGAGCCTTCAGGAGTTCTTTATGCTTCAATGAAATATACCTATAATTTTCCTTTTTTAAAACTTTTAGATATATATAAAAAATGAAAGTCAAACTAGACGAATGTAGCATGTGATAAATTGCTATACTTTTCATTACTAAGGAATGTGTGCTATTTTCTCCACTATATATTTAGCTGGTTTTGGCTTTGAACTTTTGCACTTCAATCAAAGTGTAATTTTGAAGAGAATTGTTTCTTATCTTTTAAAGGTAGCTCAGCTAAGATTCTTTCCCACTAGAACTAAATACATAAAATTGTATGTCAGGGCCTTGCTGGGCTGCCCTCTCTGAAAAGCCCCTATCACTCAATAGCCTAACCTAGAGGGAATGGCATCTCCTGCAGTGGGGGAAGGAAGTCAGAGGAACAGAGGTAACCCACCCTTATATCACACTGGCAGCTGCTGAAATATCCGTTAAGAAGAACTAAGCCTATTCAAGGCAAGAGAAGAAAATTTCAAGGGCATCAGACTAGGCAGGATAGCACCACTGCAACTTCCAGCAGTCCAGAACCTTTTGAGCGATGGGTGCAAATGTGCATTCAACCCTGCTGGGTTCATTTCACTTCCCACTTGCCACCACCTGCAGAGTGACACCAGCATTGCCCACTACCAGAACTCCCCCTTCTGGCTGCAAACAGGCAGACGAGGAAAAGTGACACTGGTGGGATCACCAGAGACACCAACCACAGCAAAGCCCCCAAATGGCCAGTGTTTTATGACCCAAGTCTTACCATCAGTGCCAGCGGTGCCAACTGGAATAAAATTCATGCAAGCCTTGCCCCGCAGAATTGATCACAAGACAGAGTGCATGCACATTATTTGAATGGCAATGCTTGTCAACTCTTTTTTTTTGGGGGGGGGCTCTCAAAAAGGAGTTGGATCCTACCAAAACATGAACACAAAATGGCAGAAAGTAGCTAGCCTTCACAGACACCAGCACAGAAAGCACTCCGTATCATCTCAAATACAGCTGCTAGTTGTCAGTTACAGAGCACTGAGTTGATGGCCTGAGAAGTGTTCTGGAGCTATTATGCTGCTGCCGCTCTACCACTCTCACCCTGATTTAAGTGAGTGGTGGCCCTGCCTAGCCAGGTGGAAATGGCAGCAGGTGGGTTGAAGGCCGAGAAAAGCCCTTTCTCCAACCCCACGTTCATCCTATCAGTTCCCTGCAGTCATCATGTTTGAGATGACAGCTCAGCTGAGCCCAGGGTGAGAGAGAGGTTGTCCCACCTGCACCCCCTGCCCTACCCCCCCCCCAACAGCAACTGGACTCTATCTGGAGCACAATCAGTCTTCCTAGATACATCACCTCACCAGGATAGATTATTCAAATCAATACCAAGGGAGTAGATGTAGAGAACATGCTGTGTCATGAATAAAGTTATTACATATTCTGGTGGTGGTGGTTGTTCATAATTTTAATTTATTACCCATCCTTCACCCTCAGGTTCCAATTCAAAATACAACATGAAAAACCATTAAAAAAACAGACAATTATTTAAAAATGCTATCACAAAAAACAGAATGGATCCTGAAAAGATATAGAAAACTGGTTGCTGCCACAGATATCTCCCTTCTTCTGCCCCATCCAGGTAGTGTAGCCACTGTTCCTTTAACTTTGAACTTGCAAACTATGCTTCCAACAGTGTCTCTCGGAACATTCAGTGCCCTCACTATTTTTTTGTATCCTGCTCCTTGTTTGTGAAGGGCAATGATCTCTTCTCTTACCTTCTCGGACCATTCTCTTGACTTAACCATATTTCTAACATTTCTAAATTTGACACTCAGCAAACCCCTGGCCAGTTCAGGTATTTCATTGTTGCAGCTCAAGCGCAACTACTGAAGCCCTTGATTGGTTGCACCAGGTATGCTTGAGACAACACTTGTGGAATCTGTGCTGTTGTGAGGGATTCTATTCAGCGGGCTGAATAACAGTGAGACGAGGGAAGCCAGTATAAGTTGCATTTTCAGCTGAATTTGGGGAAACCACTCAAAGCATCCATTATGTTGAGCTATTTCAATTGTTTTTGTTTTGTTTGCTCATTGCAAACAGCTGACAGTCTGTAAATTTTGATAATAAACCTGATTTGCTATAGGGGTTTAATAATTTCAATTGCAACTGTCTATCCCAGGTCTCAAAGGCCATGATAAGGAAGTGTGTCTTCAGCATTTGCCAAAAACTGTAAAAGGAAGACTCCAGGCACAGTTCTGTGGGGCAGAAGTTCTATAATTTAGGAGCTGCCACAGAGGTCACCATCCCCTGAGCTTTGGAGGATGGGGGAACTACCATTAGGATGGGTGCTAATCCTAACACCTGAGAGGCTCTGTAGGAATGTCTTTCAGATAGCTGGGGACTGAGTCATTTTAAGGATTTAAACACCAATGTGAGTACAGTGGTACCTCGGGTTAAGTACTTAATTCATTCTGGAGGTCCGTTCTTAACCTGAAACTGTTCTTAACCTGAAGCACCATTTTAGCTAATGGGGTCTCCTGCTGCTGCCGCACCGCCGAAGCCCAATTTCTGTACTCATCCTGAAGCAAAATTCTTAACCTGAAGCACTACTTCTGGGTTAGCGAAGTGTGTAACCTGAAGCATATGTAACCTGAAGCGTATGTAACCCAAGGTACCACTGCACCTTGAACTGAGCTCAGAAACAAACCAACGCAGCTGTTTTAAAACAGGGATTATATGGGGTCCAAATTGTTGTGGGAAGTTTGGCATCAAAATGAACCACAGCTAGTAATCTGGCCACTGCCTTTTGGACCAATTGAAGTTTCCATGTCATCTTCAAGTGTAGCCCCATGCAGAGCACAGAACAATAACGCAGTCTGGAAGGTACCAGAGCACGGAGTGCAGTAGCCAAGTCATTTCTGTCCAACAAGGGGCCTTAGCTGGAAAAGGCACTCCCAGCTACCATGGCCACCTGAGCCTTCCTTGGCAGTGTTGAAGCCAGGAGCACCTTCAATCTGCACCCATGCTCTTTCCAGGGAAGCACAACCCTGTCTAGGACAGGCCATCTCCCAGGTGTGAGACTGCAGGATATATAAGACCTTTGTTATGTCTAATCCCACCTATTGATGTCTGTTCTCTCCATTTTCTCACTGCTACCTAGGACCACCCAGCCCAAAAGATCTTACTTACACTGTGAAGTTTCAGGCATATTGCTTTCAGTTTTGCAAGATCTGAGGTTTGGTTTGAAGGTCTCATAAGACTGTGGGAGAAAGGCATGGCCCACACTTGTATTTAGCTCCAGGCAGGGCAATCAGGCAGGCAAATCTACCCCACACTTGAATGAAGGAGCAGACTGGCTGTTGGCTCTTTCAGTGAGTCAGGAAGGTATTTTGGTGTCATCCCTGACTGGCCATATGGCTGGCATGTTTTTCACATCCTGTGAGATGTTCCGTCTTTTGGGTTGGCCTTTAACTGTGATACGTCAACTGACTGACTGTGGCCATTTTGTTCATGTCTTGCTTCCTTCTTGTGTCGTGTCTTTTTGCCAGAAGGTAGACAGCGGGAAATACCAGTGGCAGCATAAGTATGGGAAGGTGCCCAGAAACATCACCTTGGCTGACAAGGGTGCTAGCAGGACACTCGCAAGTCTGGAAGAACTGGAACAAGACTGAAGGTGGCCCAACGTGATAAAATCTACCTAACAAGAAGTTGTGTCTTCCTGCTATGTGAACCTGTAACTTACAATTGCAGTTTCTAGAGGGAGCCAAGTCATGCCAGCAGGCCATCTCAGTTAGTTGTCCAGGCCAGCTGTGGGACTAATCCATGAAGAGCTAGCATCCCACGCAGTCTCTCATCATATCTGCCTTGAAGTTTAAAAAATTGTAGTCCTCATTCAACCCACTTACTTGTGTCTTGCCTCTTTATTTCTGGCTCTGGGTGCTGTGCACTTTTTACCAGCTAGCCTGAAGACAGCAGTCTATTTATTTCAGAACACTGCAGATGTACTCCAAGAGATAAGCCATCTGTCAGCTATGACAGGCCACATGAAAATGTATTAAGAATAAAATGGGCTTTAATTTTTTTCCCTTGACTAAATATTGACATCTATCATTACTAAATGCACTTTTAATAGCCCAGGACTTTTCTTGCCATCCAGTAATCTCATTGATTTTTGCTATGCGCCTTAAACCAAATTAGAAAGCAGAAGTCCAGGAACTTGTTAAAGAAGGCAGGAAATATTTCTTCTGGCTGAAGGTGCACTGAATATTCTCTAGGTTTGGCATTCACTTTCAAATTAGCATATTTGAAGCAGTCAGTTAAATTACAGGCGGCGGGGGGCGGGGGGATTATTCACCTTGTTTTTATGTTTTTCAGCACCCTTTAGATTTTCTGTTTCTGCTTCATGGCATCACTTTCCTTCCTTTTCTTTGCTTTCATTGCTCTTGGCCTCATTGCCCAGAGAGCTGTTTAATCCTATTGTCTGTGAAGTCGCTTGGGATTTTGTCCATGAGTGTCTATTACAACATCAACCAGATGTAGCATTATGACACAGTCATGACAGATATATCTACATGATGTCATCAACCTAGTCACATGGGTGACCTCAGCCCATTGGATCAAATGGCATCACAGCAAGTCAGTTCTGAGCATCAGCAACTGCCCATGGCTGACTCTGAGACAATCTGTCAAGGTGGAGAGAAGACACTTAACTGACATAATCAACTCTAAACTATTATATAAACCTGCTTAATTTTACACTGTATCATTTACATTGTACATGCATGGAATGCTTCTTAGGGTGGGGATATATGGGAATTGTTTCTTATAAGTACTTTCAGACACTGAAAAATTAAGTTTTTAAAAAATAGCAAAGAAGAAACAGAAAAAGTGGTGCAGAGAAGTCTAACGAATGCATCCTTACATGCTGAAAGGGGGGAATAGCTTTTTTGATTATACACAAAAAGAAAACTGGCATGCGGTAAGACTTCACTCAGCCTTATCTGTGATCAAAGGAGGGGAAATCTACCAAAATTTAAGTTATGGCAAAGCATATGAAAGCACAGAGAGATTGTATAGGCTGTGAAGTCCTCCTTTTGCTTCCTAATTACTGGTGTTACACTTGTAATAGCAGCATCTGTGCACATTCAACACTCCTTCTGGATTAATGAATTTTAATTGATGGCATTTTGCATGGCTCTTGGTGGAACTTCCCGCCCCCACTTGTAGAGGTGGCTGTGACCTTCTGCTCCCGTTTCCTAAGCGAGTGGCTTGTCTTCTGGGGATCTCATAAGGTCAGGTGGTCAACAAGAGGTGAAGAATGCTTGGACCTGCTGACCACCAATATCTTTTCAGCTGAGAGGAAGCCAGATTGCTAAACAGCTTAGTGTTTCCCTCCTCCTCCTCCTTTCCACCCAAATGTTTTATGCTCTGGGTTTAATGATGGCCTTTTGAGAAATGTTTCCTGAAAGGAAGGCATCATCAGACAAGGCATTTCTTTTGAGGCTTTCTGATTGGTCATTTTGAATCTAGCCTCTTCCTGAGGTTTTTCAGATTATTTTTCTTTAAATGTGATGTGTAATTATTTCAGGTCCTCTCGGGAGCCCCTTTATAACAGTGAAAAAATGGCACCTGAGTACAAAAGAGCTAAGGAACATGATTGCGTATACAAGGGAGTGAAAGAAAATTGGTGTGTCTGGATGAAATTCTTTTTAGTTCTATAAATGTGTTAGATTTTTATTCAGAAAAAGGAAAGGGGGCAGGGAGAACAATATTTTTTCTATGCCCACTCACTTCTGTAGATGTGATGACGAGACAGTGCGATGAGAAAAAGTACATAGCTTTATAGAGAAGCTTGCATTGATGATACTCTCTGCCCTTTTACTAGGGATTTAATAGGAAGAAAATAATTTGCAAATGCAACAGCAGTAGTGCTTTAGATTACTGGAAGAAAGTCCCCAATCTGGAAAACCATAGCTCTTAAAACATCCAATACATCAGAGGCAGCACACTTCATAGAAATGATGCTGCACTCAGTGTCTGGTTTATAGGCAGACAGGAAATTGGCCACCCCCTGCCGGCTAATTAACAAAGCAGCTTTGTCATTAGTTTTAAAGACAGCCACTTGCCTGCTTCCCTGCCTGTCTGCCCACCCAAAGGGAGCAATCACCAAGTTCTAATGAGAATGTGTTAATTGTGAGTGATGTCTCAGACTTGTAATAGTCTGCGGTCTTGTATCATTAAAACACACACACACACACACACACACACACACACACACACACAAGTGTACCTTGCCTCAAAGCAGCAACCCAGCAAGCTTTTTAAAGGAAGACTAAAGGAATGGTTTCAACAGAATCAAGGCATATCCTTGCTTGCTAGTCAACTCATTTGCAATATGTGTAGCTCCTATGCATTGTTTTTTATCTATTAGTAGCAGTGGTAGTTATCGTAGTTGTCATTCGATTTCTACCCCAAACACTATAAAACAGCTTCTACTCCACAACCACAGCAGGCGCTGTAACTCTCCAACAGGTTGACTTCACCCCCAAAGGCATATGCCTTAATTGATTCCCAAGACAGACAGGTGTCAGCAATACCCTTCCAATACTCTTCCATGTGGCCAACATGTTTTCACCTATTTTTTCCCCTGGGGATGCCGACTCTGTCTTTGTCTCCATCAAAGGTGAGTGAGGGATCTTCTCTACCTGCTATATCTTCACTCCGCCAGCAAAAAGATGCCCTGTCTGACATGGTGATTTCATGGTAATTCAAAAACAAAATCACATGGTTGCCACAGCTAGACAAGTTAAGGGACAGTGAGGCAAAAGAGGTTGGGAAAAAGTGAAGGCAAAGAAGCAGCAATTTGGCAATTTGACAAAATGAGCCTTTTTGAAGTTAGCTCAGAAGGGCATAGTATGCTAATTGCTAGAATGTTGAATTAAGTGAATATTTTGTGCAGCCGTTTTGGCTGATGGGCATTTGTGTACTTTGCAATGCTTTTCATTTCAAAAAATTTAAAGCATTGCTTTTTGTCCTGGACCAGAAGGCCTTTTCTTTTCGGTCCAAGAGTCTGACTTGAAATGTCAGAGATTTAGCATTCTTTTAAAGGTCTCTAGAAGAAAGGCTAAAAGATCAATGTGTGGGAACAAAACCAAGGGGCAGGCTACCTTTTGTGCCACATGAATGCTTTAGCAATTAAGTCCATCCACAGACATCGTGGCCGCAGACCAGAAATTGTCATCTGCAGAATCCTATGATGGGAGACCTGAGTGGGAGATGTATTCATGCCCTGGCTCTCAGCATGTGGATCTGTTGACGCCACAGTCTGCGTCTCACTCCTGAACCCTCTGCCACCAAACTCCAAACAGGATCTGAGAACCTTCCCCCAAAGAATCTCCCACAGCCTGAAACCCCACTGCCTAAAAAACCCAGTGGCTGCATTAAAAGGTACCAGTACTCCATTGGCCGGGCAGACTGCAGCTTCCTTGGGCTCTTGCCCCTTTCCTTTCCTCCTCAAACCACACCCCTCCTCCCTCAGGGCCCCACACCTATAAAGGGATAGAAATCTTGACCAAAATGGCAACCCCTTTTTGCCAGAGGAAAATATATATACATTTAAATTTGTTAGGGGTAAATCTACTTATTTTGTATGCCTCACCTCAGCTCCAAAGAATTCATTATAGTATACTAATGCTATTTATAGGCAGATTATGTTAATAGACTGAATTTTCTATAGATTGCACAAACTATTGAGAAACTATTCTCAGTTTTGCCTGTTTCTGTTTACTCAGTTCTCCACTTCAGTGTTTTCACGGTCAAAAAATGTGTATGTTAGGTGATAGAATCCATCCTTTACTGTCATCTCCAAATATCTTTGGGTGGGGGAGGTACTTTGAATAAACATAACTTACTTCAGTTCTCCACAAGGATTTTCAGCTTCACCTGCTGTGCTGAGATATTAGAAGGTAATCTAGGACTGGCCTAACAATACCTTATTATCATGTTGAACCAAATAGAAAAGCACTAATGTAAGCCAAAGACAGAATAGCAAATGAAAGGCTTCCCTATTAAAGTAAATACTGTTTTTTAAAAAATAAATTCAATTTCTCAAAAAAAGCCTTTCATAATCATTTAACTGTAGTTCATCTCTATATTAAGCAAGTGTGCATATCGTGTACAAAAATGGCACAGGAAGGTCCACATTGTAGAGCTTATAAGGTAATAAGGTTGTCACATACATGACTCATATAAGTAGACACAGCATAATCAATCAGAAAAAAATCAAAGAGGAGGAATCATCTTTGATATGGCATGCATATTCAACACAGAACACGTGGAGATGTAATGCTGTGAGCACTGTTAAAAAGGAGCTTTGAATGAAAAGTTGAAAGCATGCAGTCTTGCCATAAGGCACTGCAGCCTGTCCTGCCCCACAGTGCTCTTGTGGTTACAAAATGAGGAGGGGGGGGGACCATTCATGCCACAGGGAGTACCTTGGAGGTATACAGAAAATGCACATATCAAAAGTACAACCGTCAGAATCAACGTTACTCCCTCTCCTGTCATTGGAAACTTAGTCTAGAAATGTGTTGCCCCCTCCATTGTTTCAACGGATCCAGAAAAAGTTCATTTCTCTTAATTTCTTCGCCTCGAAGTGAATTCCTGTCAGAGGTGGAACTTCACCTGCAGTCTTATAAACTTTCTCATTTAACTCAATGAGGCTTAATTCTGAGTAGGTGTTTGTAGGATTGCACTCCTGCACAATATATTTCAGAGGTGGGATTCCTGTCCATCAATGTTACACTAACAACTAACAAAAAAATTTTGTGTAACATAGCCTAATATGGGCAGGAGTGGGTTTATACCACAATGTTCACTGCCATATATGTCTACTCTGACATAAGCCCCACTGAATTCCACAGGGCTTATTCCCTGACCCTGGTTAGTATGTACAGGATTGCAGTCTAGATTGGCTGCTCTTAAGGTGCCAAGGAGTATTTTTAAGGGGGGAAGAATATCTTCACCCCACCCTACCCTTCTTTTCAACATTGTGGAGCAAGGGTATTAAGTGGGCTGGGATCTGGGAGAGAAGCTTCCTGAGTGACCTTGGGCTAGTCACTGTCTCTGAGCGTAACCTGCCTCACAGGGTTACTGCTCATAGAAACTGGGGATGGGAAGAAACCTGGGCTCCTTGGAGGAAAGCTGAGAGCTAGCAAACAGAAGCCCCACCCGAATTGAGGCTACACTCCTACCTATGTTACCCAGGAGTAAGCCTCATTGATTACAATGCGGCCTACTTCTGAGTAAGCACGCACAGGATTGGACAATAATGGGGAAGTTTCCAGTTGGGTGATTGTTTTTGAGGATGGGGAATAAATATAGCAAACAAGAAATAAAAAAAAGACTCATTCCTGCCTGCAGCATAAGCAAGTGCCCCCCTATATACCCCACAATCCCTCCCTCACCCACCCTATCCCACTTCCATCCTGCTCCATTTTTCTTAGCTGCTGCTTCTCCCCAATCCCAACTATGTGAGGTAAAGGGTGAGGGAGGAGGGAAGAATCATAAAAGATCCCAGCTGACCTGCCAGCTCCTCAACACCACAGAGAGAAGAGCGTCTGTCTTGCATAGCTATTGCCTTATCTTGCTGATATGTATCACAATGGATCAGGGCATCTGGATCTGCCCCCCTGATCCACCACGTGCCATCCTTCACTGAGCTCTATCTTGTCCAATCAGAATCCCTCTTTCAGCTTCTAGCCTCTGTCCCTTAAGTCTCAGAACCTTGACAAGCTGAGGTGCGGTGGAGCATTAAGCATCAACAATCAACAAAATAAACTGTTTTATTATTCCTTTCCCCCATTTTATAAGCCAGGTGTCTGGATCACATTTTTATTGTCACAGGAGTCTCCAGAAGTGAATGGCTGACCCCATTCAGCTGCCTAGAGTTCACTGCCCCTATCTAAATACATACTCTGTAACTACACTGCAATGTAACTGCTCACCTATTTGCACAACTAGCTCTTTGGAGAGAAAATATGTGGTCATTAGGAATGAGAATAGATGGACACACCATGGATCCATCCATTGCCAATTCATATTTGTACCTGAAATTTCCCCCTTCCTATTAGACCATTGTGTGCTCAACTTCACGTTCTGCCTCAGACTGCTTGTCTGTGAAAGAGGGTTGCATGAAGAGCAATTGATGAAGCACTGAACAAAAATGAAGAAAGAGAGCTCTTGAAATCACTCATTGATTTTTAACTATTCATTTCCTTTGGTTTCAAGGCTACAAAAATGTGTGGCATTGTAAAAGCCACAACTGCTTTACATTTTGAATTGCAAAAATTCACTTAGAGGCTGAAAAGGTTTGATTTCTTAATTTCACATATTCAAAAACTGAATAGAAATACCCTGGCGCACACTCTCAAGCAATTGTGGCTGCTGGGTCGAGAAAAGAAAGGATAAAAAGACAGTTACAAATACATTTAGAATGTATTATGTATTCATTTGTACATCAGTACCACAAAGTTATCAATCTCAATTGTAAATCTCTTTAGGGGAGGAAAATAATTACTCAAGTCACTAGCATCAAAAGTGATTTGCTCAAGTAACAACAGTGCAAACAAAACTAAATCAATAGCAGTTTGTGGTACATTTGCTTAATGAGAATTAAATAATAGTCCATACTGAATCTGGGGCGCAGGATGAGAGTCTGCTTTAGTCACCTCTACTATGTCTCATATTTTGTTTCGGGGGGCGGGGACGACTATTAACTCTAAGGCTGTTGTGGAGGGTTCCAAATTTGATCAGAGCAGTAATACCACTCCCCCTTTTTCATTGCCACAAATGGTGAGAGACCCAGCTATGGCTCCCACACACAGCTACCCTTTTCTCCTTGGTCATGTTTGAATCTGTGTGTATGTGTTTGTGTGTGTGTCTTCAAAGACCTTTTATCCATTATAAGTAGTAATATCATTCATTAGGTACCTATAAATGTTTTATGTGCTGCACAGATCTAAGAACATCTCATGTTCTTGTTTCTAGATTGCCTTATAAAATATTATTTCCTAAAAAGCTCAAGTCCATGAGAGTTTGGCTGAGCAAACATATTGATTTCTTCCTGCAAGGAAGTACTTTAGTATGCCATTAAACCATGTTTATATGGTGCAATAAATAAATAAATAAATAAGTTGGGATTGTTTGTTTTTAACAGAGAGTAATAGATCACTATGCTGTCCATGGCAGAGAAGAATAACTAGCTTGGAGCACTGCTAAAGCAACATTAATACTGTCCTCCAGATGACAACCCAATGATCACAGAATCAAAGAATTGTAGAATTGAAAGGGCATCTTAGTCCAACCCCTGAAATGTAGGAATCTCAACAAAGCATCTACGACAGATGGTCATCCAACCTCTGCTTTAAAACATCCAGTGAAAGAGAGTCCACCACCTTCCAAGGGAGTCCATTCCACTGTCAAACAGCTCTTGCCATCAGAAAGTTCTTCCTGATGTTTAATTGGATTCTCCTTCCTTGTAACTTTAAGCCTGGTTCGGGTCCTCTCCCCAGAGCAAGAAAAAACAAGCTTGTTCCCTCTTTCATGCAATAGCCCTTTAGTGAATTGAAGATGGCTGTCATATCTCCTCTCAATGTCCTCTTTTGCTAGCTAAACATACCCAGCTCCCTCAACCATTCCTCATAAGATCCTTGATCATCTTGGTTGCTTTCCTCTGCACATATTCCAGCTTGTCAATATCCTTCTTAAATTGTGGTGCCTAGAACAGGAAACAAGACTCCAAGGCAGAATAAAGTGGTACTATGACTTCCATTGACTGGGACACTATACTTCTGTTAATGCAGTCTAGAATAGCATTCACTTTTTTTTGCTGCTGTTGCATCACACTATG
Source organism: Podarcis liolepis (assembly GCF_965112155.1). Lineage (NCBI taxonomy): Eukaryota > Metazoa > Chordata > Lepidosauria > Squamata > Lacertidae > Podarcis > Podarcis liolepis. The sequence continues at coordinate 3,407,921 of NC_139558.1, forward strand.
GACTCACATTAAGCTTGTAGTCTACTAAGACCCATAGATCCTTTCCACATGTACTACTGGCAAGCCAGGAGTCTCCTGCCTTATATTTGTAAGGCTGGTTCTTCCTGCCTAAGTGTAGAACCTGAAATTTGTCCCTATTGAATTTTATTTTGTTAGTTTGGGCTCAATACTACAATCTGTTAAGGTAATCTTGAAACCCAGTTTGGTGTCATCTGCATCCATTCCATCATCCAAGTTGTTTATAAAGATATTGAACAACAGTGAGCCCAGGAAAGAATGTCACTTGTCACTTGTTTTCCAGGATGATGAGGAACCATTAGTGAGCACTCTCTGGAATCGGTCAGTCAAGCAGCCACAAATCCACCTAGCAGTTACCTCATTCAGCCCATGTTTTTCCAATTCCTCCACAAGGAATTTCCCCAAGGATTTCATGGGGAACAATGACAAAACCCTTACTGAAATCAATATACACCACATCTACAGCATTCCCCTGATCCACCAAGCTCATTTCAAAAGAAATGAGATTCATCTGTCATGCCTTGTTTTTGAGACACCCATGCTTGGTCTTGGTAATCACAACATAATTTTCTAAGTGCTTAGAGACTGACCATTTAATTATCTGTTCTAGGACCTTTCCTAGTATTGACGTCAAACTGGGTGGTTGGCAGTTAATGTGGTCTTCTCCCTGCCACATTTTTGAACATTTGCCTGCCTCCAATCTACAGGGACCTCAGCTGTTCTCCAAGAATTCTCAAAGATTACAGACAGAGGTTTCTGAGATTTCTGGGATTTTTGAGGAATTCAGTATTTGAGAATCCCTATACAAAATGTCCTGCTTCTTATTCCTTGGGCAGATTGGAACTTGCCAGAGTTCACTCTTTTCTGACCCAGTACTTGGCAGTTTAAAAGTAGTGAAACAAGTATTTAAATACTGTTTAGAGATAGAAGACATAATTAAATATTATTTTGAGAGGGCATTTTTTAAAATTTGCAGATTCATACAGAAACAGAACACAATCATGGATAAAAACATGAAAAGAGTTAAAAGCAAGCACATTCTCTGCTCAGCCACAATCTAATGTCAATGTAATGTAAGAGAGAAAAAACCCAGGCAACTGATCCTGCCCTCCTGCAAATTTCTTAAGAAATTTATGCCTCTCACATCCAAATTTCATTAGGATTTCTACTCACACACACAAACACACCCCACACACCATTAATGGTTGAATGGTTAAATGAAAGTCAAAATATTGGCCCAACACTCAGCAAAACTAAATGAGAAAGAAACAAAATATTCAGATTAAGTTATACTAACATCATGCTGGTGCACACTGGTCACTGTCTTGGTAGTACAATAAAATGGCCTGGTTATGTCAGGATTGATGTGATCTGTATCAGAGTAGTGACATAATCTGGGTTGTTATTGTCAGCTTGATCACAAACAAAGTAGATAATACATTTCATTGGATTGACTTTTATTAATGTAGATGCATGTAAACCTATTGTTTGTCAGATAAAAGTATGTGCAATTCATGTTGTCTATGTAATTATCATTCGCATCTCTCTTTATTCAGACTACAGAATGTTCTTCCCTAATATTCTTCAGTGGCTCCCCAGCCCTTTCTGCATTCAGAAACTCCTCATTCTCAATGCTTTTACACTCACCAAAATGTTGCTCCAGCCCTATTTCTCTGCACTGACTTTCCATGATACTCATGCATGACCTTCACTCTCTCAACTCTGCCAAACTCACCTATCCAAAAAGTTCTTGCTTCATTAATTGACTCTGCCCATTTGCTCCTGCTGGCCCTTATGCCTGGACTCTTTTCCAGAATGCCTGTTGACAATTTTCTGTCTTGAGAGACAATGGAGTACGCTTCTGGCAGTGAAGTCAAGCTGTGAGAGAATCACAATACTTCTTGTGGCTGCAGAAACTGGTATCTTGTAACTACTGCCTCCCATGTTTTTGGTGTGTCAGCAGCACCAAAATGGCCATCCCAGGGCACAAGTCTGGGCAGTGTGTATGGAGGTCCTGGGCTGCATAGGCGACAGGACCTCCCTCCCAGCCTTGCTGATGCGGTCCAAAGGAAAGCAGAGCAATACGTTTGGCAGCAGCTTGGTTGCAGCAGTTCCCAGAAAGAGGCGTAAAAGGTGCTATCGAACCATCTTAGGGACTCCACTCTGGATTTGTGTCGGGTTTTCTTCTTAGCCCTTTCTTCTCCGAAATATGTCCCATAAGATAGCCAACATGGAATTTTCCTCAAGGTTTACTCCCAAAGCCTCTCTCACAAATGAGTATAGCCACAAGACAGCAGAGGTTTGAGACCAGAGTTTCCCTTCTGCTAGATGGGCTTCCTTCCCAGGTGGACTTCCCTCAACGGCATGGGCAGAAACTGCCTTCTTGACCATTTGACCCACTATTGGTCCATTCTATCCTTTCTCAAAATAATAATAATAATAATAATAATAATAATAATAATAATAATAATCTGTGAAGGCTTTGCAATGAAGCCAAATAACATACTAAACACATTCATGAATATTCCTTCCAACTTCATGAACCTTCTTCTGACTTATTTTATCCTGTAAGGTGTCATATACATTGATGGTGCTAAGTAAAACAAGCAATCATACCAGTCTTTGTTCTAACTTGCAGAAATCTTTCATTCTTCCTGACCAACCTCCACCCCTCTGCCCAGCCAAAACCTTGACTTTCTTTTTAAAAAAGGCAGAAATACACAATCAATCCTAGACAAATAAGAATATACTGAACCCCTAGCCAAACAATCAAGAGAAACTGTCAATGAGATCAGTGTGATGAAATGTTGTTTCTCTCTTTCTTTCTGGCAGCTGTAGCTAAGGCAAATTTTGAAGCCCAGGTTCCCAAAATGTTTAAGCAGAGTCCCTTAGCAGAGAAATAAGTAGCTGATATCCACACAAACACCTCATCTTTGAAGTTAGGCAAGCAATGTCCTTTTGACAATCAATGCTATAAAAAGCCTTAAAAAAGGACAGTGAAGATAGAACGTGGCAAGATGCAGCCATTAAGAAGTCTGCAGCGTCTCATGCTTTCACAATTACAAGGCAGTGTCACTGTGAATGAGTTAAAAATCAATAAAAAGAAGGCAAGGGAACTAACGTGAACTACATTTACTCCTGTCCTTATTGATGTTGCATTTCATGAAGCTGCGACGTAGCTGTGCTGTCTGCTCAGCCACCTGTCACTGAATTACAGTTTTTTTTTTAAAAAAAGAAGGAAAGCAGTGTGAATGCATTTAATTCATTTTGCCAAAGCAACTTTATTTAGAAAGCTGTTTACCTTTCCGCAAAGCCTCATTACCCATAAAAACAAAGAATGAAGTTGATTAATGTGCTCTAAGTGTGATGTTCAAATTGTAATTTTCATATACGCAAATGGATGCTTCGGCAGAATTTTGTTTGATAATTTACAGAGTTAGCACCGTCCAAACCACTAATCAGTTTCTTTTTATGATGACAGCTGTGGGAGATCCTTTTTGAATGCTAATTTTCATTAGCGCCTTCTCTCAGAGAGCACTGGGGACTTTCTCTTGGAGAACTCCAGGGCAATGAGAAGTTGTTTTCTGGCCTGGGCAGTTGCTTCTCTAAAAGATGGAAACTTGGCAAAAAAAGTCAGCAAAAGGAGACAAGTGGACACAGAACTAGCATACTGGTCAACATCAGCCACTGGGCAGCTTCTAGATCCCATCTTGGTGCCATTTCCCCCTCCCCAAATAAGCTGAGAAGTGCGAGACATCATTCCTTGTAACCTCTCCTTTTTCAGTAATGGAGGCACCTGCTAGATTCTTTGGTCTGGGGTGACCCACTTGTGTGGGGAAAGGATGGCTTCCAGAGTGAAGTTGGCTTCAGTCAGTGTCCTGTAAACAAAGGAAGAGAAATGAATTCTCACAAACTTTCCTGTATTATTCCTTTTGCAGGATAATGTTAAAAATACAGATTAATAGTGCACAATTTGCACAGGATTTCTACCAGCCCTTCTACTTTTCAATTAATGACAAAGCGCCAAATGTAACAATGCAGCCTGTGATAAGAAATGGAAAAGACAACTGGATTAATGTTTTAGCCTATCACCTATGAAGGCTGTCAGGAGGAATGCTGCCGTGCTATAAGCATGCTTTGGCTTTGGGTTGCTTTGGCTTCTCAGATCAATTTTCTGCAGCAGGATGAATATGGTGTTTCTTTCTGTTAATTTGCAATCTTCATGCATGGACACCAGTATGAATGTTTTATGCCAGTGTAAATGCTAAGTAACCAATCCAAGGTTCTAAATATATGAGTGTTCTGCTGCTCTGCATCGGTATGAGGAAATTAGGCTGATGCTGTGCTGTGCAAAAATGTACTTTTGGTGAGCAGGAAGGGCATGCTTTCATTAAGCAGGGGCTTCTTCATTCTGCTTTCCTTTATGGTATTATTCAATACAGAAATTAAAGATATAAAGTCAAAAGTTGTTTTTAAAAATCCCCAACAACCCAGAACATCCAAGAGTCGAATAAGAAGAAATGTTTACATGTTTATCTTGCAAACAAAAGAACTGTAATTCAGCAAATTCATTCTACAGGTTCCTTTGTGGTCATCCTGGAGCAAAGAAACGTCAAAGGAACTTGATGCTGCAGTGTGAACTGCTGAATTAAAATATATCAAGAGTGTGAATCCTGTTGCTTGTGAATTGAACAGAGGCAAGGGAATTCTTTAGCATTCTGTATGAGTTCATTGGCTTGCCAATGCCAGGATATCTGCATTAACAGTGCTAATTCACAAATCAGTTGTTGCTAATTGCTTAATTATAACCACCTGTAGTTTTGTTGTTGTTATTATTTATTAAATTTGTATACCACCCCCATCCATAGACCTCAGGGTGCTTCACAGCATAAAAATACAAGATGCAAACATAAAATAAATAATACAAACAGGAACAAAACAAACCAATAACCCCTTCCCCCACCATGTCCCTGTAACTCAGGATTGCAGCCAATGCATCTGATAAAAGTGTACTGTAGTCCAAGAAAGCTTATGCTTTAATAAATGCTGAAAGAGTCTCACCTTCTGGGAATTATTTTAAAATGCAGGAGCAGCTGGAAGGAAGGAGTGGTGCGATGGACCTAGCATTCCGGTGGCAGTATCGCTACCATGCCCTTGGGGGGACAAGGTTGCAGCAAGGTTGCAGTGGTGCAGGTGGATGGGCAGAGTCAATCCAGTATGCTGGAATCATGGCAACTGCACTGCTGCTCTGCCTCACCTCCACACCATCCCAAAAAGTGGCAGTCCACACTGCTTCCCCTTCCCACTGGGTGTGCCTGTCACAATATATCCCACAGTATGTCAAAAGCTCAGTGCAATAAACATGTTTAAATGCAGAGATAAAATCTGTATCTATATACTGAAATAGATGAATCCTTGGTTTAGAACCTTTAATTCTCTTTTATAGCATATGGAGGCCTCCATATAGAACAATTCACTTCACTGGCTATGCAGAGGTTATATTTGTAGGTATTCACAGGTAGCTGAAGAAAAACGACCCTGACTCAGACCAATGTAGGGCTACCCAAGGTCTTACTTTATCCCACATCTATTTAATCAATAGATGCAAGATGGTATCTGGGGCATGGATGCTGAATCCTGTTTTCCCAGGGCACAATCTAGCAAATGTTTGCCATGCCTTAGTTTATGCATTCGTAAGAATTCATCTTTGCCCGGAAGGTGCCACTTCTGGCTGCCGTTGAGGGATCACAAATTTACCTTCTTCAGTCAGGAAGATTCAGACTAGCCTTCTCCATGCCATTTTGAATGTGTAGAGTGCACCCCCCACCCAGCTCATGAGAAAGCATTTTTCAACATGAAATTCCCACCTGTAGTGTTGAATGTGGTACATTGCTGACTTGAGAGCTAGGGAATCACTATTGCCTTTTTAGAGAGGAAAACATAGGAAACCAACATGGCATTGGCATATTTGGTCCTCTCTTTCCAGCCTGTCCATGGCCATCTTCTGCTGGGATTCCATCTCTACCTGCTGAGAGTGTACCTGTTTTCAGTATTTCTGTTCTTCCCGGGTTGCTATACAGAGCAGAACCCCTGCTGCCTGTAGGGTATGTCATCTTGTTATCTTGCTACACAGTTTTAGGGTCAGTGCTTTGGCCTATCAACTGCCTTAGATTGCCTGTTCTGCAGACACAGCATACAGTTTTCAGCTTAGTCATCAAACCAAATGAAAATCTTATAATTCTGATGGTTGTGTGCTACATTTATTGCAATGTGTTTGCTCCTGCATCATTTCATCTCAAAATGGCCATGCCAAGAATTTTATTCTACATCTCCTCAGGGATTTTAAATTTCCTTTGTGGTCCTCAGAGAGTCGCATTCACATTAAACCAAGAGTGCAGCAATGACACCAAGAAAACAGGTTCCTACAACAAGGCAAGACCATTTCATTACAAGCCAATCCTTACAAGGAAATGCTAACCATGCATAGCTCAATCAAATATAATAGACAGGAACCAGGGCTACTCATTCTGCAAACCAGGTTCAGACAAATTTGGGGTGGTTCGTCACTCAGATTCATCAGCAGGATCCATTTCCAGGCCAGGGTTATTTCTGTGGCTACAGATTCATCAGCAGAGCAGCAAATAGAACACCTGAGGCCTCCTCATGTGCTTCTTATGTTTGTTACTTGGAAGCGAGCACTGCAAAAGACAGCAGCAGCAGCACCCCAGCTGGGGAAGCCCTGCCTTGTGAGGCACTAACAACTGGAGCTGCTTTGGTAATCATTTCTAGGCTGCGCTTTGAAACCTACTATGGCCCACAGAATCAGATGCAGAAGTAGGGCAGATGGGGAGGGGAAGGAGGGCTTTTATACAGCTTTCTCCTCCCCACATACTCTTGTATCTACCACCAGAAACCAGGAGCCCCACGCAGCTAGGGACTCATTTTTCTTGATTTAAAAAGTATTATAGCACAACAGTCATGACCCTATATCAAGGGTGAATCAGCTAAACCACATCCTGCCATTATAACAAGAAATCAGTAGATTCTACTGCTCAGAAACTGTTTCAACAAATTGATCTGAAATGGGACAGCCTAGGAGAGGAAGGCTTGAAAATGGCCCATGCCAAATATGGGCTAGAGAGCATTTATGAGTGACATTTTGGCAGGCATTGTGGGTTTTTTCATCATAGGCTTTGATAGGATGGAGCTTAGGAAGAAATTGCCCCCTTTGTACAATATCTTTTGGGATAGGGTTTGCTATGTTAGCTCAACGGAAACTTCTGCTGTGTACTACTTCCACCCAGTAGTACAGCACTGTAGTATAGTACTGTCGTGATTTTTGTAGTTTCTGGCCAATTTCCCAGCATATGGAATCAATAAAGAAATTCCCACTTGGGCTCAAAGATTGCCTGGCAACTACTTGAGATGGAGCCACACAGAATGGAAAGTTGGAAGGGACCTTGAAGCTTATCTTGTCCTGCCAGTGCAAGGTGCTTTTGAGGTGAATCACTCCTCCTGCACACTGCTTCCCGTCCACTCAGGACATGATGATCTTGTATTTTGAACAAAAAAGTTTGAAATTAAGCCCTCTAAATATGTGAGTACATATAAAAAGGAAAAATTCAGGAGGTGGGATCATTTCACTAAATTTCTTTCAGTAAAAGAAATTATTCAACACTTTCTTAGAGGTGGGGCTCAGCTTCTTTCCTTTCCCATACATAGATTTGGCAACTGCAACTGTGTTCGCAGCCCTGGCTCCACTATGCATCGTCTACAATGCCTCATACGTAGCATCATTCTGGGGCAGTGTATGTGGGCGCTCTCGCTCTCTCCCCTCCATGTGTGTGGAATGGTGTCATCACCAAAAAAGGGGGGAATGTTCTGAGAAAATTTGGTTAAGTGGTCCTTCTTTTGAGAAATTTCAATCCAGCTCTATTCACAATAGTACAATGGACTTAGTGTCCACTACTTTGAATTTCCCTCTTTACTTAGTGTCCACTACTTTGACTATTCTCCCTATACATGTAAAGACATTTTCATATCTTGCTAGAAAATAAAATCTACCAAAAAGAAAGAAATGCTCCTTTTCCAGGCTCTTGTTTAAGCCAAAGGTTGTCAGCTTGGCTTTCACACCTCAAAGACAAAGGAAAACGTGGATGTACTCCCAATCAATTGCCTTCCAGATCATGCCCTACAGTTACTTAAATCGATGGACACATTTCCCCCAAGACTTTCATTTCTTCAGGGATAATGTTTTAGCTCATTTCAGAGAAAAGAATTTCATGACAAGGGCAGCCAGATTTGGAAAGTTCACCATCAGCAAACAAAATTATGTATCATACATACATCATTACATACATTTTTTTTCATTAAAATTCACTAAAGGAGAATAACATTGCAACTATTGTTTTTCATCCACAGAACTATTAAACAACTAGAATTCCACAGATTCACACCCACACACCCCGACACTTTCAACTACAGCTCTCATCAGCCCAAGTCACCAAACAAATGGTCTGGGATAATGGGAGTTCTAGTCCAAAAGACTGGGTAGGTGCCCTCTTGGAAGGCTGGTGCAGACTAAATAAGATTGTTTAAATATATTTTGATTCCTGCACCAAAATGTGTAACTTTAGTGGACAATGGAGCTATAGGTTTGATATGAAGGAAGTTCTTTGATGTTCCCTGCTATAACAACTGGAAATACTATCCATGTGTCACAGGTGCAGCCTGCACATTATGACTCTTCCTTTCTACCTGTAGAGCCAATGGCATGGGATGGCAGCAGAGAAAGGCATAGTTTGATCATCCAGCATCATGTCATGAGGACTTCTTGGATGGCTGCTGTTCATAATGTGAAGATGGTGCATCACACTTCTTCTAGGCATGGGGCAAACTCGGGAAAAATTGGCACTGTGATGCCATATCACGTGAAATCTTCCTGGCAGGCATAATATGTACCTTGACTCTTCCATTTCACAAGTCCAGGACCAATTTCACCAACCCATAATCCTGTAACTGTGGGGGTGGAAATGGCATGCACCTTCCACTGTGTGTAAGTTGGATGCCGGTGGCACAGGCTCACAAATCAATATTAAATTCGGAGAAATATGGAACATAAGAAGCTATCTTATACAGTGTGCCCTGACTGGCAGCAGGTTGCTAATTTAGGCAGGTTTCATTCCCAGCCATATCTGGAGATGTCAGGGAATTAAACTGGGACCTGTTGCATGCAAAATATCTACTCTGCTGCTAAGTTACAGTCTCCAAAGTGCCACGGTCTTTATATCCATGCAGTTGGTTAACACCCATGTACAATACTTTTATACTTGGTCTTCTTGACTTTCATTGTTGATTTAAATTTTATTTCTATCTTTCCAATATTCAAATTTATTGAGATCATTGTGAATTTAGATCTGAGGGCAAGATACTATTCAGTACGAAGCACAAAATTCATTATTCACTGTCCTAAACTATTGGTCCACTGCACCCTAATGGATTTCTTTAAGAAGTCTTCAACTGCCTGGAAACATTGCAAATATTGCTTCAGGGGTCATGGGCCTCTTCACACAATACATTTTAAGATATACTTTTAGAACCTTTTAAAAGGTAAAGTGTGAATGTAAGAAGGGAACAGAGAAAGGAACACAGCTTTCCCAGGTGGAAGTCCAATGCTATCTATTGGGCACCAGCATCTCAAGCAAACACTGAATGCAAAGATTGCTAACAATGCTACATATCATCTGAATACTCTGTATTTTGGAAGAGACAGCACAATTGTGCTTTGCAATCACCATTTATGGTTGTTAGATTGTGCAGCACACATCTTCCATCTTTCTTTGCTGCACAAAGACTGAAACACTTCTGACTTTCTGGGAATCCATCTATAGTAACTGGGCAATTACACGGCATGCTCTGAACATAACAAAGTCAATCTTGTTACCATCTCAGTGCTCAGAAATTACCAAGCTTCATTTTAATGACCTCCAGATGCATTACACCCTACTGTGCTTCTCATTTTAGGAAAATAGAAGTGAAATAACAATGCACCAGGGAGCAAGTATGAGGTTCATTCTATTCTTCAAGACCACCACTTTATGTCTTCCATTAGCAGTTAGGGATTAGTTAAGAATGTCTGCACAAGGGCCAGAGACCGTGTTCACCATCCTGAACCAGGCCTATAACCAATTTCTAAGGTGTTAGCTGGAGTCTAGCAGCTAATAAAGCCATAGCGCCCAACAGTCCACAGATCAAAATTGGGACAATCGTTTTTGGTCCCGAACTCTTACAGCGCTCTGGCGAGAGCCCTAAAAATCAGCATCTTTTGGTCTGGCACTCTGGTGCAAGCCAACAGAGTCACATCAGAACACAAGACCAAAAAATCAGCATCTTTTGGTCCAGCTCTCTGGCATGAGCCAGCTGATTTGTGCAAGACTGCAAGACAAAAAACAGAAACAAAACACAAGTGTCTACCCTGTCCAAACACTGGCTGCTTGAAGTGACAAGGGTTGCTGCAGACTGGCACCAGCCCAGTCATTTCTCCAGCAGCATGCAGAAGGGGAGACCATTGCAGAAGACCATCATATTGTGTCAATGGTTAGTTGAAGTATTAAGGACATCCAATGAGCTTCATGGCTGGGTCTCCAACATATAAAGAAAAACTATACAGTATCAGCATGGTAACAATGACATTCAAATAGAGAGATGCTATGAATTTCACCAGCAACAGAATTTCAAGCTGAATTTAAGGACTTATGCTTGGAGGGGGAAAGGTAAAGAATGTATAAAGAATAAGACTAGCAACATTTCTCAAAAAGGGGTTCCAAAGTTGCAACCTAAATTCAAGTTCTTGCCACGTTGGAGGTTCTGGCTTAGGCAAAGTATCTAAGGAATTTTGAAGAAAAGTGTAAAGGAAGCAATAGCAGAACCAAAAATTTCCAGGGGTGCAGAGTGGAGGAGGTTTGCATATCCTGGACAATATGTAAAACCTTTTTACACTGTAAATTAGCCTGACAAGCAGAACAAAGATTCCAGACAAATGGCTAGATGGTAACAGTTTTAGTAGGGTTACAGTAAACCACAAACAGAAGGGTTGCAAAAGGAGAGTGCTATTTTTTAAAAAAATGTTATATCCACACCACATGATCAAAAGATTGCATGTTGATTACTTTAAAAATTTATTCTAGCTCTACATGAATTCCCTCTCTCAAATTATTGCCTTATAACAAATTATCTGACTGGGGCTACATATGTGTACTCTTGGCTGCTCAGTTTGGCTAGAGACCATGCATGCAACATGCATGTTGTACGCACCATTCCCCATCCAGTTAGGGAGACACATGCAGAAACTTAGAAGTGCGGAAGGGAAGCCTCCCGCCCCACACGGACGAAAACGGCTGACCAAACCACGTCAGAAAGGTGAACTATGAGGCTGCTAAACAAACGTGCAGCACTAACCACCTCAGGAGCAGCCCTGCCCTTCTGGCCCTTCCTGCCTCGCTTACCCACCAGCTCAAGGGGGCATCCTCAGGCTTGAGAGGCCCAATAAATCTGCTCCCCACCATAAGCATAAACTCTAGGGGGCTGAGGCATCTTTACCCCCTTCAAAATTTGTTGGAAGGGGGCTGAGTGTCATATGATGCATGCATGAAGTCACACATGCACAACGCAAAATGGGGCCCCTCAATCTTGCAGGCAACGTGGCACCTCTGCTCCCCACCAAATGGAAATAACTTGTGTGGGGTGTAAAACTGCAGTCAAGTACAACATTCCTACAGTGGACATGTTAGTGGGTGTTTTGAACCACTCAGGCTTCCCCTTTCCTCCTGAGCTGGGACAGACTTGAAGAGGGTGTGGTCTGTTGTGCTAGCAAGGAGGAGCACACAGCCTCCATGTTCGGATCAATGTGTCTTCTCCATTTTGTATGTTGCTGTGTGTTTGGAGAAGTGACTGCTTAGTCACAGTCCCTTGGGACTGACTTCTTTATGGAATAGTTCTAGTCGTTATGTAACCTAAGCCTGCCTTCAGGGATAGGTCTGTGAACCTGAATGAATCTGTGAGTAAACTACTTTTATATTAACATTAATCAGATTCTTGTGTTTATTCTTTTTAAGAAGGATTAAAAGGGATTTTACCAGGAAGGAATCTTTAATAGTAAAACTCAGATGAGTCTAAAAAGGGGGATGTTTGAACTCTGCAAGAATATGGAACTCGCTAGCACAAGTTAGGAAGGATATCATTAAATAATATATCCTCTCCTGCCTCCCTAATCATCCCCACAACTTGCACTCAGCCAGAAGGGAGGGCTGGAAGCATGCATATATCTCAGTCTCTGAAACGGTTCATTTTACTGCGTGTGTATGCACTGAGGGAAGGTGGAAGTGGCTATGTTATGGTGATTCCTCTGAAAATGGGCATGTGCTATTACAGATTATGCCCTGAGAAACAAACAAACCTATGTCTTCCAAATGCCAGTCCAGACAGAAGGGTGGGGGTTTTTCTAAAAAATATATAATTTTTATTTTTATTTTACACTTGAAACAGTAACAATCTTTCAAATAAAAGAAATACACAATTAATATTGACTCCCCTCCTTCCATGGTACATTTTACTACAATCATACCTTGGAAGCAGAACAGAACCCGTTCAACTTCCAAAACACTCGGGAACCAAAATGTGACTTCTATTTGGCTGCCAATCGGAAGCCATGGAAGCCCCGTCGGATGTTCCAAAAATAGTTCGCAAACTGGAACAGTCACTTCCGGAAGGTTTTCGGCATTGAGGAGTCAAAACATTCGAAAACTAAGCCATTTGAAAACCAAGGTACAACTGTATTTTCTTATTCATGACATATTTTAATTTCTCCCCATATCTTATTTTCCTCATCCTCATATCTCAGTATTTTTTTCTGCTAAATTTAATCATAACATAATAATAATAATAATAATAATAATAATAATAATAATAATAATAATAATAATAAATTTATACCTTGCCCATCTGGCTGGCTTTCCCCAGCCACTCTTGGCAGCTTCCAACAGAAGTTTTAAAATACATTAAAACATCAGTCATTTAAAACTTCCCTAAACAGGGTTCACTTCAGATGTCTTCTACAAATCAGATAGTTGTTTATTTCCCTGACATCTGATGGGAGGGTGTTCCACAGGGCCGGTGCCACTACCAAGAAGGCCCTCTGCCTGGTTCCCTGTAACCTCACTTCTTGCAGCGAAGGCCCTCGGCGCTGGACCTCAGTGTCAGGGCTCAATGATGGGGGTGGAGACGCTCCTTCAGTTATACTGGGCCAAGGCCCTTTATATAAAGGTTTTTCCTAATCACATGATTCATAAAACTCTTATGTACTTTATCTTACCATAAATATGCATGCCAACCAAATCTGGTTGGTAGATTCGGCAGAGAGAAGGGTTTTAGCAGTTCAGAGAAAGGGCTTACCCACACTTACTTTTACTCTGTTTTTTCCATGCACAGATCCACGCAGTTTGCAGCTACAACAAAGGTGGCATTTTTCCATCTCCACCATGCTAGGCAGTTGATCCCTTACCTCTCTCGCCCTGACCACGCCATAGTGATCCATGTGACGGTCACCTCCAGGCTTGATTACTGTAAGTCACTCTATGTGGGGCTGCCCTTAAAGCTGACCCAGAAACTTCAGCGGGTACAGAATGCCGCGGCAAGACTCCTTACGGGGTCCTCACCATAGGATCACAGTCATCCGGTGCTATACCAGCTGCACTGGCTCCCAGTGAAGTACAGGATCAGGTTCAAGGTGCTGGTTTTAACCTTTCAAGCCCTATACAGCCTAGGACCTTCGTACCTATGGGACCGCCACTCCTGGTATGTCCCACGGAGGACCTTACGGTCTGCAGATAACAACAGCTTGGAGATCCTGGTCCCCAGGGAGATTAGGCTGGCCTTGGCCCCAGCCTGGTGGAACGCTCTGCCACAAGAGACTAGGGCCCTGTGGGATTCGACATCTTTCCACAGGGCCTGCAAGACAGAGTTGTTCTGCCAGGCCTTTGGTCAGGGCTCAGCCTGACTCCCCTTCCCTTTTTGTATAAGAACTAGTATGAAAGAGGCCTCCCATCATTCTCACAGGCCCCTATAAGATCAGTGTACACAGTTGGGCCTGATGAGCATTTACTTTTCCCAACCCAAATCCTGCGGAAAGCCATCTAATTCAGATTTTAATTTTATCCTGACTTGTTTTTAAGAGGTGATGTAATTATTGTTTGATTTTATATCAATGTTTATATTTGATGTTAGCCACCCTGAGTCCGGTCTTGGCCAGGGAGGATGGTATACAAATAAAAGTATTATTATTATTATTATTATTATTATTATTATTAGCCCATGAAAACCCACTCTTTAGCACTCAACTGGAGTAAATGTCAGTTCTGGTTTTCTTCAGATTGCCATTTGCTCCGAATGAGTTTTAAAGAGCAGGTTTTCCGGAGGGGGAAAAGGGGCACTCAGAGAAAGAAGCTCTAAATCTTGGACTGTGCCTTGAAAGAGCAGAGGAAAGGTAAGTGTGGATAAGCCCACATGCTGGATTTCGTGAATAATGAGACTCTTCATATCCATATGTGTGTGTACATATATATGGAAGAATGGGATTAACAAAAGCTTTAATTAAAATGAACTGGGTTAATGTAATCTGAATTAGATAGGATTAAGAAGATCCAAATTACTTGAATTAAGATAAAATGTACAATTTAAACACTCTTATCTTCCATTTTACTGAAGGAACCAGAAAGTCTGAATATACTACATGCTCTGGGATTATCCCTTGCTCTGGTGTCTATGTTTCGCACTAAGCAGCTGCTGATTTTATTTTGATAAATGTAAAGCAATTTTAAAGGAAATAATTAAATAAAATAATAGTGGCTAGGGAAAACTGTTGAAGAGGAGAAAATATGTTGGCAGCAAATGTGATTCTGTAACATGGATTTATAAACTGATGGATTCTGAAGTTCAAAAAATGATTGTGGCACATTGGTCTTTTCCCTTTACAAAATGTTAAAAGTCACATAAACAGGGTGTGAGCAGGACTCCATATTTGAGAATGCTAATGTTAAGATGTGAATGACACCTGGCCAAAAAAAAGTATAATGCCCTTCATTGTGATGAGTAATGCATATATGGAGCCCATGCAATTTAAAGATCCCGGAAATATGCATCTCAGCTTGTTTTCCCCATCAGCAGAAGATACGACTCCCATTGTCAGAGGTTTGTATATCCCTGTTTGAGGACTATTCTATGTATCCTCTATGTCTAAAATAGGAAGTGGGATTGCCCAGTCTCAGTTCCCATGCATTCAGCCAAATCTCTAGCCACAGCCTGCACACATGCAAATTGCACCCACAGAGATTCTATATCATTACAGATTCCCAGTCATGGCTCAGAGAATCATAGAACTGTAGAGTTGGAAGAGACCCCAAGGGACACCTAGACCAGCCCCCTGCAATGCAGGAATCTCAACTCAAGCATCCACGACGGAGGGTCATCCAACCTTTGCTTAAAAACCTCCAAGGAAAGGAGTCAACCACCTTCTGAGGGAATCCATTCCACTATCAAACAGCTCTTGCCCTCAGAAAGTTCTTCCTGATGTTTAGTCGGAATCTCCCTTCTTGTAACTTGAAGCCATTGGTTCAGGTCCTGCTCTCCAGAGCAAGAGGAAACAAGCTTGCTCCCTCTTTTGAAGATGGCTATCATATCTCGGTCTCCTCTTTCCCAGGCTAAACATACTCAACTCCTTCAACCATTCCTCATATGGCTTGGTTTCCAGACCCTTGATCATCTTGCTTGCCATCCTCTGCACACATTTCAGCTTGTCAATATTGTTCCTAAACTGTCATGCCCAGAACTGCACACAGGACTCCACGTGTGGTCTGACCAAAGGAGAATAAAGCGGTACTATTGCTTCCCTTGATCTGGACACTATACTTCTTTGTCACACTGCTGACTCATGAGAGCTTATGAGGACGCAGGTTGTAAATACGTAAATTGTACATTTCACAAGGTCTACACACCTCAGAAGTTCCACAAGGTGTACACACCTCAGAGGTTCAGCTTCATGTATAAAGAATTGGGGCAGAAGCAATGGGTGAATCATTCTTCATGCATTCAGTATGCATGGAATAATGATCTAACAGGGTTAACTATATACAGACACAGGAAAAAACAGAGAAATACAAAAATACATAGCAATTGAACTAGATGAAATACGGTACTCTTATTATATTATGCAGAAATAATTTGCGCAAAGCGGAAAGTGAGTACCTGTTGTTGCCCTCAGTTTGACAGACTGTTACCACAGGAGAAGAGAGTTAAATTTAATATCTAAAAAGTACCCTGGATTTGAAGCTGCCCTCATTTAAAAACAGAAAGTATTTCAGTGTATGTCTCAGCTTCAGTTATCCAAATTATCTCCTGTTCCCCCATGATATTCAGATAAAAGTTGTAGTACGGTTATTATAAGTTACCACTTCTAAGGAAAGAGATATACTTAAGTATATGAAAGCGATGGAAGGAGACTACAACTTGAGGGTGCATTGGAATTTGAGGTACAGCCTTTGCCTCTCAGTGAAATTAAAATGTCACACACATAAGCCTAGAATATGCAGCTATACTGCTACCTCGGGTTAAGAACTTAATTCTTTCTGGAGGTCCGTTCTTAACCTGAAACTGCTCTTAATCTGAAGCACCACTTTAGCTAATGGGGCCTCCAGCTGCTGCCGTGCCGCTGCTGCACGATTTCTGTTCTCATCCTGAAGCAAAGTTCTTAACCTGAGGTACTATTTCTGGGTTAGTGGAGTCTGTAACCTGCAGCGTACGTAACCTGAAGTGTATGTAACCTGAGGTACCACTGTATTTTTTAAAAATGTCATTATGTAACCCTTTACGTTAAGGCACAGTAAAGACTCTGTGTGTGCCATGTCAAACCAGAGCACTACGAAACATCTTTCAGGTCCACAGATTTCTTCACCTTGGACTGTATTTGGCAGCATCATTCTGAAATTTCATGCACAGCCTCCAGATACATACCTATAAAGCAGGGGTGGGGGTCTTTCTCTTCAGCCTGAGATTCACATTCTTCTCTGGGCAATCTTCTGAGGCCCACAAGGCTGGGGCCAGAGGCAGTAATGGGAGGGGCAAGGAATGCCAATATTACCTTTGTGCAGGAGGCGAGTTTCTACACACCTTGCTCTCTCTCTCCTCAATCTAGACTAAGGATACCAGACGTCCCCATTTCCCGGGGACAGGCCCCAGATTTACAAATCAGTCCCTGGACTCATTGAAAAGAATCTGGTAACCTTAATCTAGACAAGCAAGAGGTATTATTAGAGCAAATTCCACTCAATGCAAATTCCAACCAGACAAAAACACTGGGAATGTGAAGAAAGGCCAAGGAGGGGTGCAGCCTACGGTGAGTTTTAAGGGCCAGATAGAGAGGCCTGGAGGCTGTGGCATAACAAGCCGCTGAGGTGGGGGCACTGGCTGCTGGAACTGTGTCCCTCCCAGCAGCTGAGGGGGTGACGGCAGGTGGACACCTTGCTCAAAAAAGCAGCACAGGGCCAGCGCCAGGGGATCCACATCACTCCCAGGCGCCCTCCTGCTTGAAACTTTTTGTGACACCAACGATGAGTATTATAGACAGAGACAGGTTGAATGGTACCTGCTGAAAATGGCTGGGAGTGATTCTGTTTGAGCAATAGGTCCTCTTTCTTGTGACAGGAGTATTTGATCATAAGAAGGTAGAATGCCTTAGAAAAATCTGGTTCAAAAATGTGCTATTTCTTTACTCGCCCCCCCCCCAATATCTTAGCACCCAAATCAGTCTCTACCATATGGTACCCACAAATGTCCTCAACAGGAATTTGCTACAATGTGAAAGATGTGTCAGATTTATCAATGTTTCAATTAGCCTTAATTAAATCAATCTCATCTCTTCGCAAATTTATTTTTGCCAAGCTAGCCAGCCAAGTCTTCATCTACTGGCTGGCTGCTAGTGTTAAGTTTTTCTTCTTTTTAAAAATATACAAAGCACTTTGTAGGCCCAGAACAAGAGGCTGTTTATTGATGAACAGGCTAACATGCAACAAAACTGGAAAATGAAAGTAACCACAAGGGTACGCAATAGTGGTACATCTTTTTTGTTGTTAAAAAGTGTGGCACTTAAGGTAACAACTTATTGGTGAGTAGCTGCACTTATTTTCTAGAAAGAAAGCAGTGGCTCTGACTCAAAACTAACTGGCGACAATATTTAACTCTGTGATTAGCAAGTACTACAGCTAGCATCTTTCTCACAAAAACCATAAGGCACAATATACTTTGCTAAGGCACAGGGGAAATTACTGCCAGACCCAAAGGCTACCAACATGTACCAAGAGAAGCCCTCAGAGATTTTATTTTGAACCCTCACTTCTGCTGCTCTAATAAATTTCTTTGTTGTAGAGAGTTCAGTGTCTTGCATCCACAAGGCATTCTGGAAGGCCTATTTTAATCAATAAAAACACCAACTTCTAATCTGTATAATTTTCATGTAGCTGCACATGTGAGTGCTTTAAAAAACAACAACAACCCTGTAAACTCAACAGGATGCAGAATGGAAAGAAAGGAATCTTCTGTTGTTTAGAGAGTAAATACTGTAAGTCATTTTAGATTCTGGTCCTAATCACAAATACGTTAGCACTTCAAACAATGTACAGCACAATGCATTAGCCAGCAGGAGGTTACAGATGCTCATAATGACCCAAGAAGCCAAAATAATTAGAAGATTCTCCCTGCTGGTTAATTCAGTGATATTGAATGTTGTTTGATGTGCTCTTTATTAGATCAGCTTTTGCTAATGTAAGCAGAAAGACAGAAAGCTATGAAGCTGAGAGAGAACTGAGCTCCGTTTCCATTCCGCTCAGGAAAGACTTGTGCAGAGTGGCAAAGATTGCCTATCCCAACCCCAACTCTTTCTCTCAGATGCAAACACCATTTCATAACACACACTACACACAAAAGTAAGCTTGACCTGCCTGATGTCCTATTAAATATCACAAAATCCCATTTGGGAGGCAGTATGGCCTGCCAGTCTCCAAAACTGTCACAATCCAGATTGATGACAAAGTACCACGCCTCATTCTTCTCCTTCCTCCATCTTATGCAGTTTCTTAGTCATTTATGGTTGGTTCTGAGTGCATGACTTCTACCAACTCCGTCTTTGAATCAATATGAAAGAGAAGTGCTAGTTAATTTATGGCACACAAAAGAGGGGAAAAAACCCAGTATTTTCAGTCTTTGCTTTGTTAAAGTGGAAGTTACATAAGTTATGTGAAGAGGACATCTCGTGAGTGTGTGTTGGGGGGGGGGCACGTTTCATGATCACCTACCAGTATTCATATCAAATTACTGCTGGCACGATAAGGACCTTTGTCCTAACTAAATGAGGACAAACTGATTTTCATTAACAGAAGTAGGTCCAGCTTTTTCCATTTTAAAATATACTACTCCCACACTGGTGGGACGCGGGTGGCGCTGTGGGTAAAACCTCAGTGCCCAGGACTTGCAGATCGCATGGTCGGCGGTTTGAATCCCTGCGGCGGGGTGCGCTCCCATCGTTCGGTCCCAGCGCCTGCCAACCTAGCAGTTCGAAAGCACCACCTCCGGGTGCAAGTAGATAAATAGGGACCGCCTACCAGTGGGAAGGTAAATGGCATTCCATGTCCTGCGCTGGCTTGCCAGATGCAGCTTGTCACACTGGCCACGTGACCCAGTGTAGCACCCTGCTTGTGGTTAACGCTTAGCTGGAATGAAATATTCAACGCAGCAATAGAGAAATTAAAATAATAATTTATTTGTCAGACAAATAAATGAGAGACACAGTGGTATATGGATACCAAAGCTCTGCCCACTCCAGCCCTGTTGGCCAGCACTTATATTCCCTCAGCCCAGCCCCCTTGCTCCTCCTTTGGCTGCCTCTGTCCAATCAGCCTGGTTGAAATTCCTATTGGCTGTTTGCTAGAACCAATCATAAAAGATACACCCATTTCCTATTACTTTTTATGGGAGACAAAGAGCTATATTTCCTTCTATCCATAAATGGCAGACAAGTAGCCATGTATCTTACATTTGCCTCAACCAGGCACCTTAATTACCAGATAACCTTTGGCCCCTGCTGCCCTATTACCCTATTCACTCCAAAACAGATGGCTAATGGTTCTAATTTTATTTTAAACAGAGATCTTGGGTTCACTTTCTCACATACCATCAATGAAATAAGAATCTAACACAAGAATCTAACATTTCTTACTTTCTAAATCCTTTGCATAATTACATTTAAGCCAATATATTTCATACATAACATAGATAAATTTTTAGAAGGAAAGGCCTTTCCAAAGTAAAAAGGACTCAGTAAAACATCTTCGAAAGCAGCCTCTTTAGTTTACAACTCCTTTTCCTAGCCAGCTGCTGTTTCTATTAGCTTTTGCCCTTTAACCTTAGGAAGATGTGACTCAAGTTTAATGGGAGGCACAGGGTATTTCTGTTAAACAATAAATCTCACTATTTACCAACTCTTAATTGTGTCTTTGCAGCTTGATTGTATTCTTTAATTTGTATGGTCAGTGTGACCTTTTGCTCCTAGCCTGTAATTTCCTTTTACAACCCTGAGGCACTCGTCTCCTGCTAATGCTTGGCAGGGGGTTGGACTCGATGGCCCTTGTGGTCTCTTCCAACTCTATGATTCTATGATTCTAATGCTAATACAAATCAGAGGGGCCCTGTTTAGGAAGATAAACATCTGCCAAAGCACCCAGCTGGTTTCTGCCTGGCATGAGAGATACAAACATTTACAAATATATTTTTTAAGCTCATTTTAAAATGCAGGTCTTCATCAGATGCCTCACCGGAAGTGTCTGCAGACAGCGCTGGCTCCCGGCCTATAGAGTGAGATGAGCGCACAACCCTAGAGTCTGTCAAGACTGGCCCGTACGGGCAGGGGTACCTTTACCTTTACCTTTACTCCCACACTATACACACAGAGGATTGGAGCAAGATGGGGCAGCATCAGGCAAGAGACAGTGTAATCTGTAGCAGAATCTGGCATCAGTAGGCCCTGATAATAAAGAGCAAAAGATCTGTTGGGTTAGCTGTGATGTTTACTGGTTTTTCTGATCTAAATACTGCCATTGTTGGTAAGAATAAGAAATACTGGTTAAACTGGCAATCATATTCTACATAGAAGGCCCAAGAAAGAGTCATAGGATGATGGCCAATGTTAGCCATACTTAGAGTAGACCAACTGAAATAACCAGTTTAAGAAACTTTATTAATTTCTGTTGGCTGGATTCAGCGACACAGTTGTGCTAGTGGGAATAAAAGAAAAGATAATACAGTGGTACCTCAGGTTACAGATGCTTCAGGTTACAGACGCTTCTGGTTACAGACTCCGCTAACCCAGAAATAGTACCTCAGGTTAAGAACTTTGCTTCAGGATGAGAACAGAAATCGTGCTCCAGCGGTGCGGCGGCCACTGGAGGCCCCATTAGCTAAAGTGGTGCTTCAGGTTAAGAATAGTTTCAGTTTAAGAACAGACCTCCAGAACGAATTAAGTTCTTAACCCGAGGTACCACTGTAATGAGAGAAGGCAGTTCTCTACCTCAAGCAGTTTACAATCCACTTTGTCCCTTTATACAATTGTAGGCATGTACAATTCCCAATGTGCTTTTGTGCAAGTTCCCTAGCTGCTTTCATTTCAGCTACTGTGACTCTTCTCCTCTGGCTGCTGCAGCAGGCTCTGTTTTCCAGACAAGAGTTCCAAAGCCTTAAACTACATTATGCCTTTGCATGAAGGGAGAGAAAAAAATCCTCCAGAATTCACACAAAACACAATGACCCAGTGAGAAAGTGGTAGGAAAGCCGTCGACATTAACTGGGTCTGTGAAATCACTTGAACATCAATTAAACATTGCATTTATATTAAACTATGGAGATATTATAGAAGAATGCAATCACAATTGCAAGCAGTTTCCATAAAGGAAGCTTTTTTAAATAGAGGAGACATCTAGCCTATTGATTTATAGAACTAATCAATTTTTAATTGACTTGACTTGGGTAACTTACTTGTAAACGCCGCTCTGAACACTTAGGGCAGTTCTGCACTACAACGTATATTAACTTTATATCAGTTTAATTGCCATGGCTTCCTCCAAAGCATGTTGGGAATTCAAGCTTGGTAATAGTGCTGAGACTTCTCTGGAACAGATTTCGAGCTCCCATTGCTGAATTACTGTTCCCAGAATGAGATCGTGATTCTTACATCAATTTAAATATATAACTATCAAGTGGCCCTCCAGATGTTACAGAACTCCTCCTCCCATCAGCCCCAGGGAGCCTGGTCAATTATCAGGAATGATGGGAGTTGTAGTCTAACAACATTCAGAGGCCTGTAGGTTAGCCACCCCGATCTACAGCACAGAGCAGTCTTTCTTAACTTTGGATCCCTCAACTCCCATTATCCCTAGTTAGCAGGACCAGCAGTCAGGGGTGATGGGAGTTATAGTCCAACAACATCTGGGGACCCAGGGTTGAGACAGGCTGGCATAGGAAGTATGCTCAAATTAGTCGCTTTCAGAAGAATTGTTCACACATGGGGCTGCACCAACGGCACCCATCCCGATGGCATGTGCTCTGAGGACTCTCAGCTCCTGACGTCTGTGTGAGCAGCATAAAGGTCTGCAGGGAAGGAGAGTGTGTGTGTGTGTGCATGCACAGAGAGAGAGAGAGAGAGAGAGAGAGAGAGAGAGAGAGAGAGAGAGAGAAGCTGCTTTGGTATCTGTGACTCTGTGTGAGCAGGGTTCCCGATCACATGGAAGTCTCTTAGTACTTCTTCCCTGCAAACATTTGTAATGTTGGGGGTGGGGGCTACATAGAATGTACAACTTCAGAGGCAGGGCTAGTCAATGAGGCTCTGCTCCCCATTCATTATCCATCAGTGGGGAGAATGTGTGAGCTGTTATTCTGAGGAAGACTCTTGTGATTTGATGTTCCTCATTCCCCTGCTCCAGCATCAAGGCCTCCTGCACTAATCAGCATGTGACGGTGCCTCCCCAGGTGAACTCACCTGAACCCTGCAATCAGCCCTTCTTCATGTGCCTCTTCCACAAGAGGTCCTGAGGGTGGCAACACGAGAACGGGCCTTTTCTGAGGTGGCTCCCCATTTGTGAAATGCTCTCCCCATGGAGTTTTCCTCTTCTCCCAGCGCTCTGGCTAATTAAACAAACTATGGCCCTTTAAACCGTGTGTGTGTGTGTGTTTTACAATTCTATATATTTTTGTGTTTTTACATTGTAAACCTCCCTGTGATCCTCAAATCAAGGGCACTGTTAAAATTTAATAAAATAATAATAATAATAATAATAATAATAATAATAATAATAATAATTTATTATTTATACCCCGCCCATCTGACTGAGTTTCCCCAGCCACTCTGGGCGGCTCCCAATCAGTGTTAAAAACAGTACAGCGTTACATATTAAAAACTTCCCTGAACAGGGCTGCCTTGAGATGTCTTCTGAATGTCAGGTAATTATTTATCTCTTTGACATCTGATGGGAGGGCGTTCCACAGGGCAGGCGCCACTACCGAGAAGGCCCTCTGTCTGGTTCCCTGTAGCCTCACCTCTCGCAATAAGGGAACCGCCAGAAGGCCCTCGGCGCTGGATCTCAGTGTCCGGGCTGAACGATGGGGGTGGAGACGCTCCTTCAGGTATACAGGACCGAGGCCGTTTAGGGCTTTAAAGGTCAGCACCAACACTTTGAATCGTGCTCGGAAACGTACTGGGAGCCAATGCAGATCTCTCAGAACCGGTGTTATGTGGTCCACTCACAGTCACCAGTCTAGCTGCCACATTCTGGATTAATTGCAGTTTCCGGGTCACCTTCAAAGGTAGCCCCACGTAGAGCGCATTGCAGTAGTCCAAGCGTGAGATAACTAGAGCATGCACCACTCTGGCGAGACAGTCCGCGGGCAGGTAGGGTCTTAGCCTGCGTACCAGGTGGAGCTGGTAGACAGCTGCCCTGGACACAGAGTTAACCTGCACCTCCATGGACAGCTGTGAGTCCAAAATGACTCCCAGGCTGCGCACCTGGTCCTTCAGGGGCACAGTTACCCCATTCAAGACCAGGGAATCCCCCACACCAACTGCTCCCTGTCCCCCAAAAACAGTACTTCCGTCTTGTCAGGATTCAACCTCAATCTGTTAGCCACCATCCATCCTCCAACCGCCTCCAGGCACTCACACAGGACCTTCACCGCCTTCACTGGTTCTGATTTAAAGGAGAGGTAGAGCTGGGTGTCATCTGCATACTGATGAACACCCAGTCCAAACCCCCTGATGATCTCTCCCAGCGGCTTCATATAGATATCAAAAAGCATGGGGGAGAGGACAGAACCCTGAGGCACCCCACAAGTGAGAGCCCAGGGGTCTGAACACTCATCCCCCACCACCACTTTCTGGACACGGCCCAGGAGGAAGGAGCGGAACCACTGTATGACAGTGCCCCCAGCTCCCAGCCCGTCAAGACGGTCCAGAAGGATGTTTTGGTCGATGGTGTCAAAGGCCGCTGAGAGATCCAGCAGAACTAGGAAATAGCTCTCACCTTTGTCCCTAGCCCGTCAGAGATCATCAACCAGCGCGACCAAGGCAGTTTCAGTCCCATGGTGAGGCCTGAATCCCGATTGGAAGGGATCCAAATGGTCTGTTTCCTCCAGGCGTGCCTGGAGTTGTTCAGCAACCACCCGCTCAATCACCTTGCCCAAGAATGGCAGATTTGAGACTGGCCGATAGTTGGCCAAATTGGCCGGGTCTAAAGATGTTTTTTCAAGCGGGTCTGGGAACGCTCCCTCACAAAGGGAAGCATTCACCACCCCACGAAGCCCATCGCCCAGCCCTTCCCGGTTTGCTTTTATCAGCCAGGATGGGCAAGGATCAAGGAGACAGGTGGTCGGTTTCACTTGTCCAAGCAGCCTGTCCACATCCTCGGAGGTAACAGATTGGAATTGATCCCATGTAACAGGACCAGACAGAACTCTAGCAGTCTCCCGCCCTGGCCCTGCTCCCACGGTGGAGTCTACCTCCTTCTGAATCTGAGTGGTTTTATCTGCAAAAAACTTTGCAAAAGCATTGCAGGAGATCTTGGGGTCCCTACCAGGCCCTGGTGGTACAGGTGGTTCCGATAGATTGCGAACCACCTGAAAAAGTCTCCTGCTGCTGTTTTCTGCAGATGAAATGGAGGCGGCGAAGAAGACCCTCTTCGCCGTCGCCATTGCCACTTGGTAGGCTCGACGTTGAGCTCTAGCCCGTGTCCGTTCAGAATGAGTTTTCCGCCACCGGTGCTCTAGCCGTCTCAGCGATTGTTTCATCACCCTCAGCTCCGGGGAAAACCACGGGGCTGTCCGGGCTCCATGCAATCGGAGAGGGCGCTTTGGAGCCAGACAGTCAATAGCCCTGGTTAACTCCACATTCCAGCGGGCCACCAGGGAATCAGCTGAAAGGCCACCAACTTGGGATAAAGCATCCCCTACCAGTCTCTGGAAGCCAATTGGATCCATTAAGTGGCGGGGGCGGACCATCCAAATCGGTCCCACCTCCCTGCAGAGGGGAAGGGTTGCGGAGAAGTCCAGTTGCACCAGGAAGTGATCTGACCATGGCACTTCTTTTGTTTCGCTTTTAGTTAGTGTCAGATCACCAACATCCATAGAGGTGAACACGAAGTCTAAGGCATGTCCACGGCTATGGGTTGGGCCAAACTTATTCAGGGACAGCCCCATGGAGGCCATGCTTTCCACGAAGTCCCGAGCGGCCCCTTGTAAGGTCGTGTCGGCATGGATGTTAAAATCCCCCAGGACAACCAAGCTAGGTGTCTCCAGGAGCATATCCGCCACGACCTGAAGCAGCTCGGGCAGGGAATCCTTGGTGCAGCGGGGAGGTCGGTACACCAGTAGGAATCCTGTACAGCCCCTATTGCCCAACTTCCAGAACATACACTCAGAAAACTGGGTCTTCCCAATAGGACGCCTGGTGCAGACTAATGACTTCCTAAAAATCACTGCAACCCCCCCTCCCCGCCCACATGACCTGGGTTGCTGTGCATAAGAGAAACTTGGTGGACAGGCAGCGGCAAGGACAGGCCCATCTGCTTCATCCAACCAGGTCTCTGTCACACATGCCAGGTCAAATCCTCCATCCACAATCAGGTCGTGGATGGCAGTGGTTTTATTCATCGTTGACCTGGCATTGCACAGCAACACTTTCAGGCCATGTGGGTTTCCCTTGCTGATTACTGTATCCTTCCGGTCAGGACCAAACCTGGAGGCAGGGATAGTCCTCAAACAACAACTAAGCCTGCCTCCTCGGTAATGACATGGTCTGGTCTTAGCATAACTCCTCCTCCTGCCCGTGACCACTGAGATAATTTAATAAATAATAATTGCCTGCAGCTATGATCTTTATATATGCTTGTTTTGATTTCAGTCCATCAGTGTCACCAACAGACCCTCCTAACCTTCATAAACTTGGCCTAAGTTTCCTAAGCTGAATTCCACTGCATGTTTATTCTCAAGCAGTTTGGCTCCTTCAAATATGCAAAATAACCGAAGTCCTCTTTGACTTCAGAATCTGATGAAGAGATCATGTCTGCATGCTCACTCCCACCAACAACTCCCTACAATTTGAAAGCCAGCACACCTTGCCCAGATTTCTCCTGGCATGCTACCTTTCCATATGGAGAAATTATATGGTAGGAGGAAGCATTCACATTTCTGCTCTTTATTTCCATTCAAATGTCTTTAAAAACAAAAACAAAACAGAACTCTCAGATGAGCAGTGCATATCCTGGTTTATTATACCTATCCATGCCTCGCCTGTAAATATTTTCACTACGACCCCCAGGCTCGCAAATTCAGCTACATCACAAAGATATATGTGCTTTATGTAGCTTAAAAACAATGAAATGCTAAAAAACACAAATAATTAAATACAGTACATCTGTAAGTCAACACTTCTCTCCAGGCTTTTCCAGAAGCCTAGATGTGAGAATACTGCTACTCTTATTTATCCAATAACTCTCAGGCTGATCTTAAATGTTGTGAAAGCAGGAATTCAAAGCCCAAACTATGTAAGGCTCTGTAGATTTAATCCAATACCTGGAAATGCTCATGGGATGAAGCCAAAAGCCAAAACAACTGCAGAGTGAAGGTGTAATGAGCTCCCTGTAGTTAATATTCTGCAGTTGCCAAGTGACTGCATTCTTCCCCCAAATCAACGTGGTGAATGGTTTCAGCTATATATTATTGCTGCTATCTTTTCAGCAACACTTCCTGGTCTGAAAAAAGAAAAGATTAATTAGTAACATCTGTTTTCAGTGATGCTCAAGAACTATCAACCTATTGTTAGTGCCTGCTGCAAAACTTCAGTAAGTCCTAATGTGATCTGCTTTAAAAAAGAACAGGGAGGAGAGTGCTTAACTAGTAAAAAGCAGGAGTGGAATCCGATGCTGTGACGAATTACTGGAATGAGTCTTAATCTCGTGCACTACAGCTCCCCCTTCCCCACTCTTCTGGTGCAGCCACAAGATCAGAAACCCCAAACCATGGATTTCAGATTGTCACTGGAGTCTCAAGTGCCCATTGTGGCTCAGAGTCCTTCTGCCTTCCTTAGGCTGGTTTGCCACCTACAGACATTCCTGGACTGGGATAGTCTGGTCTCAGGTGTCCTTGCTCTGGTGACCTCCCAGCTGAACTGTTATAACGGAGCTGTTATTGAAGACAGACCACAGGCTGCAGCTGGTGCAGGACGTGAATGCTATGTTAGTAGATAGGGCAGCCAGATGGAACCATGTACCACACGGGCCCTGCACTGGCCGCCCGTGAGTTACTGGGCCCAACTCAAGGGGTTACTACTGGTGTACAAAGCCCTAAAGGGGACCCAAGAACCTGGAATTCCAACCAATATCTATCAATATCCCCCAAATCAATCATCTCAGGCACTACAATCTACTGGGGAGGTTCTGTTGGTGCTGCTCCTTTTACCACTGGGTGTTGCTCAGTTGGCAGTGACCTATCAAAGGGACTTAATTTATAGTAACACAACTGGATAGGTTTACTAATTAAATGCTTTGAACCTTTATCATGGGTGAAATACCCTTTATCCGGGGGGCGGGGTGTGTGCAAGTCAGGGTTGTTGCTAATTTTATGATGTGCATTTGTAAGGCTGCAATCATGCATACACTTAAGTCCCATTGAACCCAGTGAGACCTATTTCCAGATAAACAGGCATAAAATCATTCTGTAATTGTGTCACAAATTGCTAATAATGCTCCAGCTGTGAATATGCTCATTTTAAGAAACAATGCATCTGCTCGACAAATGATTTATTTATTTATTTATTTATTCCACTTTTAAACTACCCTTCATCAAAACTAGACCCCACAGCTATTTGCAAAGCATTGCATAAAGCAAAACACAATCCCACAACTACTAACAGCTGTGAAACTATAAAACCAGCAGCAACAACATAAATTTCTCAAAAATATAATTTCAGTAGATGTGGCAGCAGTTCACCATCATAAAAGCAACACAACTATGAAGAAAATCATCCCTTTTGATTGAAAACCTGAGTGGACAGATACATCTTCATCTGACACCAGAAGTCCCAAAGTATTAGGGTCATTTGCACCTTCAAAGAGATGTCCACAATCAGGGAGCCACTACACAGAAGGCCCTATCGTGTGTCATTGTGCAGCAATCTGTTCTTGCCAGTGGAACAGCGAGAAGGGTCCTCCTCCCTGCCAATCTCTGGGCCTGCGTTCACTGATGTCAGAGGACCCTTTTCCTCAATACTTGGGGTGGTATTCAATTTGTCTTTACTTAGAGGAGACCTATTGAAATTCATGCACCTAATTTAGACATGTTCACTAATTTCAATGGGTCTACCAAGAGTAAAACTTAGTTGAAGACCACTTTTGGGTCCCAAAGCACTCGGGGCTTTGTAGATCAAAGCTAATACCTTGAATTAGGTCCCTTGGCATATAAACAGTCAGTGCTGATTCAGCAAAATGGGTGTTTTGTTCAGGATTATGCAGGCCCATCAGCCTGGTGGCCATGTTCTGCACCAGCTTTAACTTCTTGGCCATCATCTAAGGTAGCCCTAGATAGAGCACATTATTGTACAGTAGTACCTCTGGTTGCGAACGGGATCTGTTCCGGAGGCCCGTTCGCAATGTGAAAAGCCCACAACCTGAAGCGCCGTATCTGTGCAGGTGTGTGGCACAATTTGGCACTTGTGCACATGCGCAAAGCACGATTTAGTGCTACTGTGCATTCATAAATGGTAAAACCCGGAAGTAACCCTTTCTGGTACTTCCAGGTCGCCGTGGGACGCAACCTGAAAAAGCGTAACATGAAGCAAACATAACATGAGGTATGACTGTCGTCAAAATGCAAGACTTTGGACTCAGCTACATTGGTAAAGAAGAAGCGCTTTATATGTGTTATAAATTGCGCTGTGGAGTTCTGACTTTCGCCAACGGGATTTCCCTTTATGACTTTTACAACACATTTCACTGAATCACTTTTTTGATATGTCTAGATTCAGCCTTTGACAGCCTGGACCAAGGCTATCCTGGTACTTTTGATATGTAAAGATTTGGGGATGGGGGGAGCAATCTATTACAGACATCATTTTATGAAATCTGTTGAAATCTTCCTTCTAATTATTTCTCCAGTACTTAATTTCTGAGGACTCTTTCTAGCTTTAGCCCACAAATTCCAGTACTCCACATTCCATAGCCACTTAAACCAGCTGAGTAAGGTTAAGCATTCATTTTAGAAAGTGGAATCTCACCCTAAAATGAGACATCTTGTCAATATTTTTGCTATGTGTCATAATCAGTGTTATTCACCAAGTGAGGTGTGCATTTCTAAAAAGCAAAATAAACACAGGAAAATTACATAGATTTATCACTTGGTGGTGAGATTCCTTTTTTCCCCTGTATTTTTGTAAAAGCAATGGTTAAATTTTGGACTTAATGATTTAACCCCAAATCTCAGCTCAAAAAAATTTCTAGTGTGGATCCTCTATCTAATGTGTGGAGAAAAGAAAACTTGTTTCTGACCTAACGTGGGATCTCAATTATATTAATGTGGTACAGGAAAGAATTTCCATTTTTCCATGTGTTCACAAACAAATTAGATTAGGAGACACCAAGACTAATCTGATCTAATCTTCTGATCATGGCTGAAGCCCAACTGCTACAGCAGGCTAGAATCACTGCATGGCATCTCAAGAACAAAGGCCAGGTTGAAATAGTGTAGCTCAGTGCTGTAGTATCTTTCTCTTCCTCACACTGTTACCTTTGCGTTCCTTCATGCTGTTTTCTTCTGCATTCTGAGCCCCCTCCGTGATTGGCTCTGAAACTGGCTTGGCGCTGGAAACAGGGAGGTTAGCTCAGGTAATGGCAGAACAACTGTTCTGATTCTTGAACTGGCACAGAAAGCCACTGAGCAAGACAGCTTGGCCTGGCATGAGAACATCCTCTCTTAATGTCACCCAATAGATGCTTTGATACTCCAGTTTTTATACTCTCCAGTTTTGTACAGATCACAGTGTCATGAAAATTCTTTGAAAACTTTTCTCTTCCAAATCGCTTTTTGAAAATCATACTTTTTAGCTTTTTAATTTCCCTTCTGATTTAAATTCTTGTGAGTTCCAATTTAGAAGAACACTCTTTACCACCACCCCCTCCACAGACTCAAACCAGAAATGGAGCACTTCAAACTGGAAAACTCCAGGTTCTCCGCTCCCTAGTGAGAATCTCGGAGAAATATAAATTAAAATTAGTTTCAGCACATTGAATTAATTATTCCATTTATTGCTTATTATCTTGCTTTGTGGTTTTACGTGCCTCTGAACTGTAGATGGGATTAGAAAGAAAAGGGAGAGTATCAACTAATTAAACTCAGGCCGCCAAAAGAGACAAAAAAGCTTGAAAGCCATGGGGAAAGGGGGAGGATATTCATTAAACTTCATTACATTAAAAAAATTAAGTCATGGAACATATATCTATAGACAGCATGAATACATTTTGGTTTATTTACTGTCGCTACTCAGCCAAAAAAGGAAAATAATCAGTATATTGGCAGGAAATCTCACATTTCAAAAAACCTCAAGAGATTACAAAAGAATGTTCATTTAGATGCGAGCTGTATCTCGTTAAATAATTCCCCCGAACTATTTCAGTAGCATTGAAAGAGCCCATAGGTTTATAGCATATGATGAAGTTGCATCACTTGTAAGCCACTTGAGGAGAAAATCATCAGCCAACGATAGGAATTGTTCAGTTCCAGGGAGAGGGGAAATGGTGGGCCCCTTTCCCTATCCTGCACCCGCTGCTGAAAGGACGGAGGCCACAGTGGAGGTACTGAGAGTCAGAATAATTTTATTCCAAGCTCATCAGTGGAGTCAGCACTGGCGACTCATCAATCATCAATCAAAATATAGCAAAGTTACCGGGCAGCTATGCAGGAAAAGGCAGAGATGAAGAAACACTCAATTATTCGTGTCTTTGTCAAGCTAGAATAAAAAAATGCACAGCTGCCTATGCTGCTATCAGACTTTTTACTGGAATTCTTGATGTCCATTTTTTTATATTTTTTGTTTGCTTTTTAAAATTTATTAAATAAAGACTATGTGAGGTTTAAAAGTATAAGGATTCAACAGTGCAAACAATGGGTGGCATTTGACACTCATCTGGGAATTTGAAATCTCTGTGACATTTGGGCTTTCGAAAATACGTGCTGTGTCCCTGCAGTATTCCGTCTGTGACAAAACCTTCAAACTTCATTTTTCTCTTAGAAAAACTTCTATACTCTCTTTGACTGCTCTGAGTACGGAGCAGGTCTTACGTTTCGAGAGCAGTTCTCTTGAGGTGCCATCCCATGCTCATATTAGAATGTGGAAAGCAGCACAGAAAGCGCCACTGAAGGGATGTTTTTCCACCCTGAATGCAACCAGGGCATTGTGGCCTGTGAAGTCACCTTGCCCCCATTCAGTGATTGCCAGAGTGGCGCAGGATAGAGCCCTGGAGAGCACCAGCATCCTGCTCCAGCACTGGAAGAAGCAGCCCCCAGTAATTGGAGCTGCTGCAGACCTAGCTCCCAGTTACAACTTAAGAGCTCCACACAAAAGCTTGGTCTCTGTGTTTTTCAGTGCATTTAACCTTGGCACTCCATCTAAACCACACCAATAAAAATCCTCCCCATGATATTCTGAATAAATGAAAAAAGCGAGATTAGGCTATTTGATTTTTATTACTAATCTGTATTCACATTAGGACAAATCTCAATGCACATTAATGGAATCATTGAAAAGTGATCATAGCAAGTGAACAATTTTAATTTAATTCTATTAGAAGACCAGGGTGTGCAAAAAATATCTTCTTTTTGCTAACCTGCCTCGCGTATTATAGTGATACAAAAGTCATTGCCTAGATGGATTCAAGAAATGGGGTGATGGACAAAACTGGTGGCACATTTGGGGAGGAAAATCAGGGTGCCATTTCCAAGGGCCCTTGTTCTCTGCTCCAATCAGGAGCCACTCAAATATAATTCCATGAATTATGGCATTCTTATTTTCCTAACCTTATGCTTTAACATAGTAGTTAATAAATGGGAATTTACTTTGTTTATTTCATAAAATTATATTATCACATTTCATAGAAATGTCAAATAACTTAATGAAATGTTGTCTCAGTAGTTTCAGTGGTGCTAGTCAAGAAGACACGTTATTGCTGGCATTTGAGAGGCAAACTTGGTCATATGACTGATCAAGTATTATCAGAGGAAGTAATTGTAGCATCAGCACTTGAAGGACTCAGGGCATAGGCCTGTGCCCAAATTAACAATGCCAGGTATTTGAGGTCTCGCCAGCACTGCACTTGGTAATATATCTAGAGGTGCCCTCTAAGCAAAGTGTGGCAGGTTAAGGTTAAAGGGGGCAGAGCTCAGCTGGTGGAGCATGAGACTCTTAATCTTAGGGTTGTGAGTTAGAGCCCCACTTTGGGTGAAAGGTTTCTGCACTGCAGGGGGTTGGACTAGACGATCCTTGTGATCCCTTCTGACTCTACGATTCTGTGATTCTGCAAAGGTTCAAAAAGATCTGTGGTCTGGAACAAAAGACCAAACACTCAAGCTACCCCACTGTAACACACCTGTCTAGCATTAAAAATAATTAAATCAGTAACAAACAACAGGAGAGAATTGTGCTAGGTATCAAAACTCCTGCCTTCTAGAGGTCTCCTGAATTCAGTGCTTCTCAGTTAGCTTTATGCAGAACCATGCAGTGAAGTGAAGGCCCCAGCCTTCAGAAGAGCTGCAGCATAGTATCAGCAGCTTACAGAATGAGCATACAATACCCATGATAATAAATTGTTTGCAGGAAAGAAGGAACTTGGACTTGCAGAATGAATAATGTGACATTTTTATAAGGGAAAGGTAAGATCCACGGACTTAAGGAAGCAGAACTTTTAGTGCAGGTTGTAACTCTCTGTTGAACTCTTCTAAAGTGTAATAATATTCAATTAGCAGCACACAAATCTACCCTACTAGCAGGAATTTATTTTCGTAATGGACACTACTGTAGCATGAAATTGGAGTCGGATTTTCTTACAGCCCAAATGGATTACAATACGTTTTCAAATGAAAAATAGTTTCAAGCTGTTGGCTGGAACTTGGCTCCCATTGCTGCTGGTGAGCAAAATCAGCTTGTGTGGCATTTAGGAGCCTATGCACTGATTCACACATGCATGTACATCACTTGTTTAATTCTGCGCTTGATGACTCACAGCTGAATGAGAGCAGGCTCAGCTGAAAAGCATTGTGTGAGAGATGATGATAAGTGATACAGCAGTTCTCTGCTCCCAGCTCTTTATAGCTGGCTGCTGCTCTTCTTATGGATTCCAGTGAATCCAAGGTACCCATTGATGGGACAGAGCTCCCGTTACATTTGGCAGAAAAGGTTCCTTCAGTATTTTTTTAAAAGTGAATTTGGAGTCGACAAATGATTGAGCAAAGACAAAAGGAAAATGATTCCCCACAAGCAAGATTATCTAAAATCAATAATCAACTCAGGAGAGAAAGCTTCAAGTAAAATTAAAACTCCATGGAACATTACTAAATGAGTTCCCCAAAGATCAAGACAAACAGAAGTTGGCTATTTTGCCTCCTGGGCCTAAGGATATTTAAAAACAAACAAAAACCTTAGACATTACCTTTATATCTCATAAATCATCACTAAAGGGCAAAAACATTTTGTCATCTTTCCCCCCTTTCATTTTCACCTCTCCATTTCATTGCTGAGCTGCCTCTATTCCATACGGCCATTAATTGACAGAAAAATGGTTTATATA
The DNA here is from genome assembly GCF_965112155.1 of Podarcis liolepis. Taxonomy (NCBI): domain Eukaryota; kingdom Metazoa; phylum Chordata; class Lepidosauria; order Squamata; family Lacertidae; genus Podarcis; species Podarcis liolepis. The sequence continues at coordinate 3,442,408 of NC_139558.1, forward strand.
GCTGCTATTAAAGCTGAAATAATGGCCTTAAAACAAACAAAAATGTCAAATTTTGAAACTAATCATCTGGGGGAAAGGGCCAACAGTGCAGCCAGAATGGAACAATTTGTCAGAGGACAGATACCATTGCTCACAGGAGTCAAGAACACCCTAGAGAAAGCAGATAGCTAGCGTCTTAAATAATTAGAGACAAACATCAGCCCAAAATGGCACAGTGAAATTTCAATGTATTCTGACTAATGAGGCAGTGGGTGCAATCCAGCACGCGTGTAAGCATACGCTGATCTGAGGCAGAGGGGGCAAGTCCTACCCACAGGACAAGTAGCTCACACTCCAACACTACTCTCAAATTGTTTTTTCTCAAATAAGAAAGCTAATATGTCAGGCATGTGTTTATGCTTGCTTCTTAACATGCTTTCCCTGCTCTGTGCCCACAATATATTTTTCAGGTGCCACCACTTCAGTTAAGGACATAATTCTTGTTAGGATGAGAATGCTTAATGGCAATGGTTGTGTCTAATGACAAAGGCCAAGGCCAAATTTAACTATATAAAGAAGTCTGCCTGTTTATGGCTGTGGTCATAGTAATGAAGTAAAACCCCTGCATATGATGCTGAAAGAAGATCACTCCATACAACAATGCAAATGAACTGAGAAACAAACAAAAGCTCTCTAAATATACAAGTGCCTGCTGGATGCTACAATGCACAGAATCCAGAAATGCAAGCTTGGGCATGTATATCAGGGAGCCCAAGTGGATGAGTGAGGTAGAAGGATTGCTGCACGTGTGCCCATGCAGTGTACTGCCTGCACAATTCCTGCACACTGCAAACGGTTGATTCATAGGCTCTGGTCAGGGAAAGCAATGGATCCAAACTACAAGAAAGAAGATTCCACCTAAACATTAGGAAGAACTTCCTGACAGTAAGAGCTGTTCGACAGTGGAATTTGCTGCCAAGGAGTGTGGTGGAGTCTCCTTCTTTGGAGGTCTTTAAGCAGAGGCTTGACAACCATATGTCAGGAGTGCTCTGAGGGTGTTTCCTGCTTGGCAGGGAGTTGGACTCGATGGCCCTTGTGGTCTCTTCCAACTCTATGATTCTTTGACTCTATGATTCTAAAGCTTGCAAAAAGTGAACCAATTGTGCATTAGTCAGGGCCCTGGACGCCCATACACATTCAATGAACACAGGCAGAGGGTGGATGTTACAATTAAATCCCATTTGCTCCCAGTTAAAATACATGCCCTGATAAACCTTTGAGCACCTTAGCATCATGCTTAACAGTTGCTGTATTTGGATGATCAGTATGTTTTCTCTCAATGCGGGGCATACATGTGGCTTAAATATTCCTGGTATCATTGCTATTTATTATATTTGTACTTATAATACAAATACGATATAATAATATAATTTGTATTATATCATATTTGTATATATTATATCATATTTGTATTTGTACCATATTTGTATTATTTATTGCTTTCATCTTTGTGTGCTCATATATTGTATTGTATATTTAGAGTGGTTTTTGATTGATTGATTGATTGATTGATTGGTTGGTTGGTTGGTTGTTTCTCAGCTGGTTCACTTTTTTTGCACAAGGTAGACCCCTGTCTATATTTGTTCTTGCAATGGTGTGCTCCTTCACCCTTGTTTGAGCTGCTGTACGTCAGGGATGGGGAATCTGTGGCCCTCTAGACATTGCCGGACTGCAACTTCCATCATCCTTGGCTACTGGTCATGCTGGCTAGGGCTGATGGGAGTTGGAGTCCAGCAACATCTCAGCAGGTGCTGGGAGGCATAGGTTTCCCAGTCTTACTGAACATGATTCTTCTAATGCTATGACGTAGGATTAGAGTTTGCACTCCATAAGGCTTTTTTGATTCTGTTTGTTCCTCAGTTGAAGCTATGGATTGTTAAACCATTTGAATGGGCAAATCTCACATATACAGCTTGTTCCATTCTCCTTCCAATTCAAAACTCTGTCAGATGCTGGGATGGGAATTGCACACTTCCCCAAATCTTGTTCCACCTAGACTTTGACTTGCTGAGTTTGAGTTGCTGCTGATACAATGCAGACTTGACTACATGTTTTGAGGAAAGAGAATGGATAAATAAGGTCCTATTAATGGCTCAGGACCACAAGGGCCACCTCTCCCCATATAAATTGACCCAGACTCTGCAATCATCATCTGAGGCCCTTCTTTCTGTGCCTCCTCCATGAGAGGTCCGGAGGGTGACAAAATGAGACAGGGCCTTTTCTGTGGTGGCTCCCTGCTTTTGGAATGCTCTCCCTAGGGAGGCTTGCCAGGCACCTTCATTATATATCTTTAGGCACCAGGCAAAAACGTTCTTCTTTTCCTTGGCCTCCAGCCTTTTGAGGACGGTATTGTTTTTGTTTGTTATTATGGTATGTATTTTGTGCTCTGTGATCTTCAGAAATTTATAGAAATTTTAATAATGATAATAGTAATAATAATAATAATAATAATAATAATTTTCCAATTTCTTGTAATGAAGATGTGCACCAAATTTCAGCTTTTGTTCCACTGTGAATGCACAATTATTTTTACATTCCCTGTCAATAAATCATTATCTAAGAGAGGGAGATTCCATTCTTCCTTGATTTGGTTTCAATCAAGTTTTTTTAAAAGGAAAAGGACATGATAGCCACTAGGCAGTACAGCGTGCCATTAGTCAGATCACGACCCATCTACTGAAGCCCAATGATCCTTGCTGAAATCAAAAGTGCACACTGCTCTCTAGAGAGTTAAATAAATCAAACAGGAGAAAAATAGAGGAAGACTGAGGTTAAGTCAAAGCAGTATCTTCATCATACAGTATCAAATTGTTGTAACCCACCCTGGGACCTTAGGGTGAAGGACAGGTAATCAACAACAACAACAACAACAACAGAAGTATAGGTGGATTTTTTGCTTCGAGCTCCCTGCACCCTGGGCTGGAGGCTAGAGAGACTCGGTTTGGAAGCAAAATGCAGCCAACAAAGAAGTCTGAATATTGCAGCTAGATAGAAGCACAAGCACAAGTTCCAGAGGTATATAATGTTTAGGGGAAATTGCTTTAATGACCAGCACTATCTGTGTTTCTGCCCACTGCTCAAGCTCTGTATTTGAAACATATAACAAGCATACCATAAATCCCCAGTACTTCTCCTCTAGAGAACAGATACTTTATCAACTGCCCCAGGACTTCTTGCCACTTGGCTGGGACTCCACATGCACACATACCAGGGGTCTGGGTGAGCAACTGCAGTGTGCATACCGAGTCTGTGTAGACACATATGGAAGCCCATGCAAACAAAGGCCATCCCACTCTCTTCAGTTGTTGCTGCTGTTGTTGTTTATTAGATTTGTATACCGCCCTCTACCCACAGGTCTCAGGGCGGTTCCGCAGGTCTCCCACGTTCTACAGATGTCCCATTCAGCAGGTGGACATTGTGGAGGGGGGGTGTTCCAAGTCAGGAGCAGGGCAGGAGGGCCAGGCCTTGCTTTCTCTCTATGCTTTGAGTGCATGTACGATATATGTGTGTGTGGAAGGGGGAGGAGATCAGACATACTGAGCTTTTTCTCTCCTCATTTTGAAAAGCTATAAGCCTTTTTGTTTCCGTTTGCATTTGGTTGATTTTGACAAAGCCAGGCTGACGGCTGTTTTCTTCAGTCAAGCTTTCTCTTGGTTTGATTCTGCTTCTGCTTTTAATTATATTTTCAGATATGTGAACCACTGTGAGTGTTTTGAAAAAAGAGCAGAGAAAAATTGTAAAGAAATAAATGAATACATCTGAAGGCAAAAGCAGCGGCAAAAAGCATCCTTTCTTTTAGTCTTTTTCTTTAATTTCTAGCTTCATGTTGTTTGGAAAACTAAGAAATTTGAGTGTGTGGGGTCTCAGTGCATATTTTCTTCAGAGGTGTGCAGTTTATTTCCCGGCTGAAATCACTTATGCATTTTCAAGTGGAAAAAGATGGTTAAAGCCCTGCTATTCCACAGACCTATCATTTATTTATGCGCCTCTCTCTTTATTTATTTATTTATGGGCATTTCAGTGGCACTCATCGGTGTAGTATTTGAACGCTAACAAACAAAAGGTCATTCCTCAGAGCAAATTCCAAAAAAAGAGGAAAAAACTCTCCACTTTGTTTTTCTCCATAAGTCTTTTGGCATTGGAGGATCACACAGTGGAGGGAAACAGAACTCCGGGACTCCAGAGCAACCCCTTTTGGCATCCAAGGAAGTCAATGACATGAAAACTGATTTTCTTCTTTTCAAGTCATCCAAAGCCTTTCCTCTTATTCTATCATTAACACTGCTGAAGGGAATCATCTCCAGCCCTGCAGATCTTCATCCTCTTTTCTCTTTCTTTCTTTTTAAAAAACACCCCTTTTTTTGCATTCCCGCAGCATACTGTAGGTCTAAAAAACAGGAGGGGCTGATGGAAATCAATGTTTTTTATTATTTTAAAGGACCTGGAGATTTTTTTGCAACAGTGGAAACTATTGTGTCCTTCAGACTCCAGCTGGGTGCTTTAAGCCTGAATCAATAGCTAGGCATCATAAATATATCACTTAAAACAGCATTCAGGTTGCCCACAAACAGTGACCTCAGGCTTGCTCCCCTTCAACGAGCTTGAATTGTCTGTAGGCCTGAGGTAGGTAACATAGTTTTTTAAAAAGATCAAAAACAAATGCTAAATCATAAAGTCTGAATTGATATACCATAAATATAGTCTAGCCAATATGTAGTGGACTGAAGAAAATCACCAGTCTACCTCTTTTTCCAGCCTCACCCCATTCACTAAAATTCAGTGCCTTAAAGTTTTTTGGATATCCAAAAGACTCTTACAAAATAGATTTTTAGTTCACCTTTCAAGATGCCATTCTCTATCCTCACAAGGCAACTCAGTGTTAAAATCAACAGCCAGCCACAGATAAAACAATCATGATAACAGCACCAAGGACAATGAAGTTTTGGGGACTCTCCTAAAGGCCAACAAAGTGGGAGGCATATGTATTTCCCTCGGGAGGGTATTCAAAAAATGTGGAGCCACCATACAGAAGACCCTGCCCATGGTATTCACCAAGCTAACCACTTTCCCTGGTAGCTCAGAGAGCATGTGCCCTGCCTTTGAGCTAACAGTCCTTCCCCAAAGTCCTGAGATTCCGCAGATCTTGTGGAGCCCTCTGTGGTTTCCAGATCCCAAACCCCTTGATGGCTCACCAAAATCTGATGCTTTCTTCAACATCCCAAGCCCACTTCAGGCATTCAAACCTCACATGGCTAGGGAGAAAGGAGGGACAGTGAGGCCCACTGGGGCCCACTCCATCACATCCCTGTCACTGGCTTCATCAGCTTCCACATGTCGAGAAGGCAACTTCTGCTTTAGTGAGCCTTTGCTACTTGGTGTAGGATCCCTGCATGATGTAGGATATGGAGAATCAGGGGAGGCAGCCTGCTATATTAGTTCTTTTCTTAACATGGGGCAAGCAATACAGCCATTGTGATGCAAGGAACTTGACCAAGAGACTCACCTCTGCTCTCCTCTACCCCCCTACTCCACCCCAGGATGATAATCATGTGGGGGAAAGATTGACTGGTTTGGGAGTAGTTAAGGACAATCCTTTTCCAACCAGTCTTTCCCCAGTACTTACCGGTACTTTAGTGCCAGAGCAAAGCAAAAGGTTTAATAAGCTCGAGAACTAAGCGCCATCCACAGTCGACCAACACCTTCCCCCTCAAACTGATGCCTGGGGTTCTCAGAAGCACCTACAACATGTCAAAGGCCTACAGTTTCTTTCTAGGCAAAATAATTTATTATGCCAAATTGGTACTTTACAAGCGAAAGGAAGGAAGGAAGGAAGGAAGAGCCCCAATTTGTTAAAAACAAACAAACAACCCACTCATTGAGCAATTCCCATACGAACGAAAGACAGCAGTTTTGAAGTTCAGGTAAGACTTAACTTTATAAAACTTAGAGCCAAAACAGAAGTAGTTAATAGCTTGTCTTCAGAGATTTTAATGAACATGCAATTAATTATTAAGCTGAGAGAAACATGGCTGGAGCTAGGTTTAAACTTCTCCGTTTTCAAAGCAATCCCTCTGTCAGGACAAAAGGGCATTTACATTTTACCTTCTAAACAAAACATCCTGTGTGTCTGCACCCACACTTTGGAGCAATTAAAGCTACATAACAAAACAACCTGAGAGCTGACCCAATTCAGGGACTTCATTAGTGCAGGGAGAGGCTGCCCCATTGTTTCTGAGCTGGGAAGGGCAAGGTTTTTATGCTTAGTAAGTTTCAAAGGTGTCAGTTCCACGCAAGAGTTGCTGGAAAGGCAGACAGTCCTTAATTATTTTGCAAAAGATGTCTAGATGTCTGACCCTTTCACCTGAAAACCCTCAACATAGAAAGATGCCTTATGCCAAGTCTGATTCATATAGTTCAGTCACATTGTAAGAAGGCCAGATGGGGCTGGTTGCAGGTAGGGAGGGGGGAGGGAGGGGGCACCTATGACACCACCTACATCCGCCGTACTTGAACAGGATTATGGCTGTCCACAGAAGCAGCATGCAGCATGTATGAGAGATTACATTCTCCCTTATTGCTCCTGTTTTGCACTATTTTTGGGAGCTTTTGCCTGGCAGGAATAGGTGCTTGAGCTCTGCCTGTGGTTGAAGCAAGAGAAACAAAGAACACGATGAGGCATTAACTGAGTTCCTTCCCACGCTTGGGAAGCAGAGAAAAAAGGAGGAATGGACAGTTGGAGCGGAGGACAATGGCAAGTCGGTGGGACTCCCGTATGAGAAACAGTGAGAGGGACAGCAAACTCAGTGACCGCCCCAGGCGGCAAAAGCCCTAGCTACGCCACTGAGCTGGACTCAGGTGTGTATAAATGTGTGTAAACAAATAGTATAGCATAAAGACTCCACTGTCTCCGCTTTGCCTCATTCCAAGGAAACTGAACCCTGGGTTCCTGGAATCTTGCACCACTCTTGTGGTGATATGCAACAGTGACCTTTGCTAAACTTGCAACATATTTGCAGATCACAACCCATCTGTTAAAGATCAGTGGCATGCATGTGCACACCACTGCTAAAACCCCATACCAAGTGCCTCACTCCACAGCCAGTGCTTCAGATGGTACTTAGGAGGAGCAAGTGAAGTGGTGCATCAGATAATATTCATATGCCACCTTTGACAGCAAAGGGCAGCCTGCCACAGTTGCTAGTAGGTGTTTGGTGGTCCACAGCACGAAGGCCCTAGTTGTTGACTGACCAGCAGTGCCCTATGTGAGCATGGGCTGGCACTCAACATCCATGCTCCTGACTTGTATTGAAAACCTGCTTGCTTCCTCTGGCTCTCTCATGGCGTCTCCAAGGGCACAAGGCTGTCCTCCTACCAGGATTTCCTTAGCTGCCTGTTCTACCCCAGTCACCTCTGTACGTTTCATCAATGTGCCACTGGGGAAATGGTAATGTTTGCTCAATAACTGATATGTTGCACCAGCTTTGGGCAATTTCTTTCATATGTATTACTCCTGTTTTGTTTTCCTTTATTTAAAGATACTCCTTCACTGTGTTTAACCAGAAACCCAGGGTTTTTCAATAGTTTGTTATTGCAGAGAATTAATTAACACACAAAAATATTTCTTCTCCTTTTGCTTTATATTTGTGTTAATTGCTTCTCCATTGTGCTTCTCAATAGGAAAACTGCCTCTTTGCAACAAGCAGCTGTTGAGAGAATAAGAAAAATTCTGACTTAACAGAATTGAGTTTGGACAGGAATATACTTTGGACTGATGAAGTGCTGTAATAGTGGAGAATATAGCAAGCAGCATTGCTGATATAGGCTTTGTATCGATAGAGGAAACCTTATGACTGCCACTTAATGTGAACCACTAGTGTTTCTTCTTAAAATAAAACCGCCTGTACTCTGTCTATACAAACATACAGACCCCCTTTATTTTTCTTATCTGCTGGAAATGGCTAAATATAACAGTCATGTTTATTTTCTAACCTTTCAAACCTGGTAAACTTTACACTCATTATAAACTTTATACTCATTATCTGTCAAAACATTCTGCTCAACCGTGCTTTCTGAAAAAGCTGAGGTGAAGATGCAGGTTTATATTTTAGTTTAATACAATAAAGAAATGAGGAAGAAAGGAGAAGGAGAGGAAAATTAAAGCTTGCCCTTAAATATAAAATTCTTTAACAATGCTTCACTGATGTATGCAACTTCTTAATACAGTGGTACCTCGGGTTACATACGCTTCAGGTTACAGACTCCGCTAACCCAGAAATAGTGCTTCAGGTTAAGAACTTTGCTTCAGGATGAGAACAGAAATCGTGCTCCAGCAGCGTGGCAGCAGCAGGAGGCCCCATTAACTAAAGTGGTGTTTCAGGTTAAGAACAATTTCAGGTTAAGAACGGACCTGGTTTGATGTATATTCTATAATTCCTCATGTTAATCCCATCTGATCCCTACAAACTTTGCTTCAGGATGAGAACAGAAATCATGCTCCGGTGGCGCGGCAGCAGCAGGAGGCCCCATTAGCTAAGGTGCTGCTTCAGGTTAAGAACAGTTTCAGGTTAAGAACGGACCTCCGGAATGAATTAAGTACTTATCCTGAGGTACCACTGTATGATCTATTCAATACACTGGTATTTGCAGTGCTTTTTCTGGGGGTACACAGGGGTACGCATACCCCTAAACATTTTGTAAATCTTTGTACTTTAGTCCATTTACTGTATTTATTTTTCCTGATTTGAACTATAAAATGGTGATTTTCATGAGTCAAAATGAGAGTACCCCTAAACATTTTGGGGGTTTTAAGGGAAAAAAGCACTTTGTATTTGTATGGGCATCTTGTGCCATTAATGTCTTTTATGTGACCTGTCCTGTTTTCCTACTGTCATCATCATGGGAACTTAAGACGAGCCTGCAGGATCAGGCCCATGGCCCATCTAGTCCAGCATTCTGTGAGCAGGACATGACCATATGGTCCAGTGTCCTTAACAGGTGTGAGATGGAGAACGGTCACCCTGGTAAACCTATCTAGGGAAAAGTGCCTGGCTGTAGGTTTACACAGTAACAAATTTCATATAGTTACTGGTTCTTTTAGTTGTTTTTTTAAAAAAGTAGTCCATATTAAGCTCTGAGTATCTTTTCCTCCCAGGAAGTCTCCTCATGCTGGGAGAGCATGAGACTCTTAATCTCAGGGTTGTGGGTTTAAGCCCCATTGCAGGGGCTTGGACTAGATGACCTTGTGGGTCATCGTGCAAACTAAGTTGGGGGAATATCAGACAAATGGAATAAACTGCAGTTTACAAAAGCCCTGCTTCATGTCACTGCCTGCAGGGGCAGAGAGAGAGGCCTTCCTGTTCTCCCCACCCCTTGCACCCTCCAGATCATGCTGGGAGTGGGAGAAGGTGACCAAGACAAGCACTTCAGCCACGGCAACTTTGATCTGAATTATCATAGGGTGCATAGGTGCCAATGCCCTGGGGCCCTTCGTGCCCAAGCACCCACAAAATTCCCAATGAAGGGGCTGGGCACCCACCAATTCAGGTGCCCGGGCACCCATGGTTGTGGGGCCAAGTTGGCACTTCTGATAGGGCATGTTGGGGGAGAGGAAGGAAAGTCTTGCACCACAGCTGCTGCACTCAGTCAGCAACATTAAGCAGATGGGGGGGGCTTGGAAAGAAATGGGGGTTGGGGTTGGAAAGAAATAGCTCCCACTGCCAATGCTAAAGAAAGCATCCCATCCAAAACTGGTGAATTGCTTTGATCCACCCCTGTCCCACATCTCACCCCTGGGGGGTGGGGGACTAAGCATCTGCAGCAGGTCCCACTGCTACCACCAACTGAGATGGAACCCTGCCCTTCATAGACCCTAGGTAAGCACCATTAGTGGTTTTTATAGGTAGGTATGCAGGTCATGGAAGAGCATTCAGTTGCCTGAACTCCGACCTGTAATCTGATATGGCACAGCTAAGGCAGACTCTCCAGCTCTCTCTGGCTCTTATAACAGCACACTCAAAAAACATGATTGCATTTGCATGTGTTTCATTCACATTCATAGCTTAAGTAGTGGGTATATTTTATGAGTCGATTGCAATAGCAAATCAAAATATTATTTTAAATGTCAGTATTGTACCTGGAAAGGTAGCACGGTTGCTTTTGTGGAACAATTAAAGTAAGTTAGCTTAATTCCAAGCAGCAGGAGCAACAGATGTTGCTGTCGGCATTTATTTTCTTTTGTTGCCAGATGGGGGTTAGAGGGAATAAACAGTTAAAACCAACAGGGAAGCAAGGGAAGAAGAAGAAAATGGGCAGAATTCCCTTTAGGTTTGCAGTTTAGCAGAGGCATGTGGGAAACCCACTGGTAGAAGAGGGACCTTTATATTTCATTTCCTCATTCTGGTAGGGTTGCCATATTTCAAACAGTGACAATCCGGACAGAAAAGTTGTTAAGCTTTTTTTTTCAGTTTTGCCCATAGTTGTTGATCTTTCTTTGGCAAGCTCACAAAAAAAAATATCCATTTTTAAACTATTTTAAGGGGAAATCAGGCTCCCATACATCCAGATGTTCCTGTACCTTTGGCCAATTTCCGTTTGGACGCTGCTGGCAAATGAAGTATGGGAGATTCTGGATGCCTGGCAACCCTAATAATGGCATCTCACATTTGGAGCCAACACCTCCCCTCCCCCGCCATATGTGCACCAGACCCACTTCAGACCCCTCCACACTCAGCTGAATGCTCTTAGGACCCTCCATTCAGTCAAGTCTCTGCCCAGCATTATCTGAGTTCCCAGTCATGCTCCCCTAAATCCGCCTCTGTTTAGAATCCCACTTCAGACCTTTGTGCTGAATGTATGGCCTGACGTGACCTGAGACACGAGGGGATGCTGCTGGGGTGAGGCTGAGATGTACAAACACCCCTCCCCACCTGCAGCTCACACATGTCCACCCCAAATACCTGAATAAGGCTGCAGAAACCAAGCAAGGCTCATCTGCACTATCAATTTAAAGCGGTATCATACCACTTTAAACAGCCACTCATGGCTTCTCCCAAAGAACCCTGGGAACTGCAATTTTTTTTTTGTTTTTTGAAATAATATTTATTAAAAGTTTCAGAATTACAGAAAAGAAGAAAAAATAGGAAACAACACTACAATACATAAAAAAGAAGGGGGGGAAACAAAGCATAAAAACCAATACAACAATACAGCAAAAAGGAAAAAAAACAAACACAAATCCCATATTACGTATCTTTAACTTCCATTTGCTTGTTTCATTGACCTCCTCACACCTCCCTTTTTGTATTCTAGATTAATTAGTTATTTCAGCAAATTCTTTCCATCTTTCTCAATTTTTATTGAATAATTTATCTTAACAATTTAACCTATTAATTAACTCAACAAATCCTTTCCATCTTTCCCCATATTCTGTTATTCAAATTGCCTTGATTTATTTAACCTTATCATACTGTAAAATACCTTAGAGCTTGAAACAATACTCAGTTTATACATAACTCCTTATATCATTTCTACTAAAGCCATATAGTTTCATTCCAACATTTTCCCTAATATTCATTAATTTTAGGCTAAATCCCTAAATAAAAAATTTTCTTTATAAATTTTCTTCCAATCTTCATCCAACGTCTCTTCTTCCTGGTCTTGGGTCATGTCAGTCCTTACTGTCCATTCCATCTAGTCCATCAACCTGGTAATCTTATGTCCGAGGCTCTTAAGTCTCTTCCATGTCCCTTCTGCAGATGATCTTCTTCTTGTTTATACCTGTACTTTTCCTTGTCTTTTGTTGGTCTCTTTCTTAATTTCTTTCCTTTCATAATTGAGGAGTAGGTCTCTGGGAGGTTCCAGCCCAAAATTATCTCCATTTCCCTTCATCAAACCAGCCCATTCCCCACAGTCCCACTCCCCACAGTCATCAATGTAATCCAAAAAATATTTAAGAGCATATTTCAAAGTCCCTCCAAAGTTAAGAAACTCCTCAGCTCCAGACTCCCCCTGGCCCACTCCAACTTCAATCTTCAAAAACAGCGGCTTATGCTCCTGCAGGGCCTCGGATCTCTCCATTTGTATTATTTGAGGTGCAACAGCAACCTCCTCCATTATCTTCTGCACTTGCCCAATCAATACAGGTTCCTGAGTTGGTCCCTGAATGGTTTCTGTATCAATATTCCCTGTTTGTCCACAGTTGTTGACCACAACAGTCATCAAATCCGTTTTCTCATTCATCAAATCCATCTTCTCATGCATCTGTTCCAACAAAGCACTTGTCTTGCATAAAGCAAGCACCAAAACTTCCTCCCAGCTCATTTTTATTCAAGGTCAAAAGGACTGGTCCCACGATCTTAATCTCACAGCTGTAGAGTCCTCAAGTAGACTGCAGCAACAATTTAACAAGCTCCCTCTAGAGGAGACAATTTCTATTTGTATCCATCTTTTTAAGGCAAGTCCAACAAAGGAAAATTACTTTCATTTTTCAGATATTTTGTTTCTTTAGAATGCAAAAGGCAACACTGGAATCAGTTTATTTCTCTTCTTTAGCTATCTGTCAAAGTATTCCATTCACAGTCAGTGAACCTCTCCAACAATTTCTGTCTCTGACACCCCATTCCCAGGTTAGAGACGGTGGAAACTTATCTTTCTTCACTCCCTCTCCTGTAGGCTTAAACAAAGTCCCCCCCCCCTTTCTCCTGCTTCCAAGGGGTTTTTAGTGGTTATAAATGAAGGAAATTTAGACTTTTTTAATGACTTTCCAGACTTTAGCTTACAAGGTTTTTGCTTCAGTCTATATACAAAAAGCGGAAGGCGGACTTCTTGTTTGAACCTTCCCGCTTCGGTGCCAAATTAGGATATTTCTTGATCCAATTTTCCGTTTCTACTCACGGGTACTTGTTTTAAATCCAATTGTCCACAGGAAAAAGTCAGCGCTCTCCGGCAATGGCTGTGCGGCTTCACTCCATGAAAGTAGCAATCAGTTCGCAGCACCGCGCCGCTCACCCCACTTCACTCCGGAACCCCGAAATGGGGTTCCCCGTGAGTAGGGGAGGCGCTCCTGGTGCCCTGCCGAACCCCACGTTCCCAGGCTTCCTCCACCTGGGATTTCTAGTGGGTCCCCACCTTCGCCGCGGCGGGAAGACCCAGTTTCCACGGAGCCAGTTCCTCCAGTTGGAGGAACTCCGCCATTTGCCGATGGCGCTAACCCGGAAGTCCGGGAACTGCAATTTGTTAAGGGTGCTGAGAGTTTCTAGGGGACCCCTAATCCCCTCACAGAGCTGCAATTCTTTGAGTTTCCTGAGAAGAGGGATTGGTGGTTAAACCCCTCGGTTGATAGTGTGAAGTCAAACAAGTAGCAATGCAAGAAAAAATAGCCCCCCCTCTCCCAGGCTGCAAAAGTGCAGCTCTGAGTAGGAGAAGAAATGAAAAGTAGAACCATTTATATTAATGAAGCATTGCCAGCTAATCAAAACTCATTGTCTTGTGCCAGTTCAATCAACACATTGTTATGGAAGATAATGTTATCCTTATGAATTCTGAATGTTTATAAACAACTTCAATGGCAACAATGCGGCACATGCCTTTGAAAGCAGTCAGGTTTAATAGTTTATAAGAAGAAAAGGAGAACTTTGTAGATGATCAAATACTAATGCACAGAGAAAGATGTTAAGTCACTGCTTAAAATGATATTTATACTTGTGGCTTCTGCAAGCGATCTAAGGCTGCAATTAAGTATCCATTTACATGAGTTGAAGTCTGTTAGACTTACTGCTGAGTAGGCACGTGTAGGATGGCTGCAGAGAAACAATTCTCCCGTAGACAGGAATTCTCTTATTCATTTAGAGAGAGGTTTTCTGGGATTTTATAAGCACAATATTTAATTTAGCCATTTTTATCCCACCCACCAGCACCCAAAGGTTTCCCCCCGCCCATTGATGCTTACGTCAGTAAGATAAGCGAGACTGAGAGACAGTAACCCAGTTTCACCCAGTGAGATCCTCATAGCGGAGGAGTTGACTCCTGGTCCCTCTGGACCTTGTCTGGTACTCTAATCACTACTCAGCACTGTCTTCCTTGAAAAGCTATGCCATGCGAGTGAGCCCCTAACCAGAAGGATGTTTCTATCCATTTGCGAGTTCCGCTGGCATTTGTAGCCAGGAATGCGTGGAAATGTCATGAGTACACGGGAGTTCATTGCCAGCAACATGATGATGGCACACAGCTCTGCTTTCCCTTTATATGTGCTGGAACCAGCACCCAGAGCGGGGGGTGGGTGGGGGGACAAACTGCCCAGCGGTGCATGTGTGTGCAGGATACATATGGCACATGCGCAGCAGCACTACATACAGTGCATGCGCGTATCCCGTACGTAGTGGCGGCGCTGGGCAGTTTGCCGACGGTGCCGCTCAAGTGCCATATGGACGGCGGCAGGATCCTCATCTCACAGCTGCAGCGGTGGCAGAAGGATCCTCCGCATGCGGCTACGGCGACACGATGGCGGCGGCTCCTGCTGCCGTGCCCAGGGACGGCGGGGTGAGCCTCCCACGGGGTGCCTTCTTGTCACCTCCTCAGAGACGGCACCCAGGGCCCCCTTCCTCTGCCACTGGCTAGAACAATGTCTTGCCTCATTTATGCACTGCATGAGAGCCAATAAACTTAATCCTGCAAGGCTGAGACACTGTTAGCAGGTGGTTCCCTGAACCAGCTGAATGGGAAATGGCCTTCTCTGGATGGGGTTGCACTCCCTTAGAAGGAGCAGGGACATAGTTTGTGGGCCCTTCTGGATCCATTGCTGTCTTTTGAGGCCCAAGTGACCTCGGTGGCATGGGGTCATCAGCACTGACTGGTGGCCTAAATACACTATGCAGTGCAATATGCACAGATATGCGAGAAAACTGGAAGACTCACACAGCTTGCCCATCCTTCTCCTCTGCTGGCAGTGATGTCCTATCGGAAGATTGCACTTGTGGAAACTGGTGGGGCTTTCAACCCCTCATTTGTAGTAAAAATTGCCAGGGGTTCATATATTCTAAAATTGTTGAGAGAACAATTAACAAAGTAGATTGATTTAATCAATGTGATTTACCTAGTTTGCTTTAAATCATCACACGATCAAAATCCAGTTTAAGTCACAGGTGTTAATCAAGTGTCCAGTACTGTAATTCATAAATTTCCTGAACAACCAAATGCACAGGAATTGATTGTTATTCTGATTAAAGTGTGTTGATTTTTCAGCTAAATTCAGCATTTATATAACCTAGGAGCATAATCCCAAGCCTTTGATTATGTAGTCAATGTGCATTTGGCCTTAAGAGAGTTCATACTTGTTAAGAGACAAGGGGATGGAATCCCTGTCTCCTTTTGTAATAGCAGGTAGTTTGTTTTTTCCTTACATCCCTTAGCTGTATAATGTAGGGCCCATTCATATGTTTATGAGCCAGCTGCTTAGTTTCTCCCCACAGCTCCTCTGGTGTATAGGAGCACATTAAGAAATCTCCATGTAGGCCACATTCAAGATGAATTTCTCTCACGCCAGTTGCAACCCATTCCCATGATTGTGGTAACTTTTGTTCCAGCTGGTGTGCTCAATTATAAATAGCATGAGATCCATTATAAATAGCACAGTTAACTTTGTACCCCCCTGTGTACCATTAAACCAGCCTTCCCCTACCAGTTGCCTTCCAGTTGCCCCAGCCACCATGACAAATGGTCAGGGATGATGGGAATTGTACTCCAAAATATCTGAAGCATATTAAATTGGGAAAGACTGCCTTAAACTGTGGTACTCTACTCTAAATCATAATCAGGTTGGACCCAGAGATCAGAATAGGGCACTCTCACATCCCAGAAATAGATGCTGGGGGGGGGGGAGAGCCCATTACACCAGGAATGTGGGACCTGTGGCCCTCCAGATTTTGTTGGACCACAACTCCCATCATCCTTGACAACCCTGCTGGCTGGGGCTGAAGGGAGCAGGAGTCAAACAATTTCTCAAGAACACCACCCCAGCTATCCCTGGCCTAGAACTTTACAGAAAGGGCTTCTCATTTCTGGGCATCTCTTCATGAAACCAAATATAAATAGGGTTCTTGTTTAGTTGGTAATAAATATTCAGAATCTGAGAAAGGAAAACATTGCACAGCTCAGGGATAGGGGTAACCACATAGATCCAGTTGGCATATGATCCTGGTGAGATACAGGATGGTGTGTCTTCAAGTGCCCAGGTGATCTCCTGTTTCCCAGGTTTAGTAGGAAACCCACACAGAACAATGCAATGTATGGTCTCTTGGGTTCTATTTCAATGAAGATTTTGTACAGGTTCAGGGCAACTCAAAATATTATCTGGAAATCACACACACACACACACACACAAATTTTGCAGTACAGTTATCCAGGCAAGCAATGTGTAAAAAAAAAAATGCACATAGGGGGAAGGCATACATTGGTGAAAGTAACACACAAAATGCATGACTCCTGGGGAAATTGCTTTGCAAAATGTGAATATTAGGAGAAATTGGCATTCATGCTGATGAATGTTCAGGAGGATATATATATATATATATATATATATATATATATATATATATATATACTTTCGTAGATTTTCACGGGTACAGGAATGCAGGTTTTGGTGTCTTCGGGTGTCTTCCCGTGTAGACACCCGAAGACACCAAAACCTGCATATATATATATATATATATATATATATATATATATATATATTAAGTTCACAAACTGATGTGGAGAACCAGACTTAAGGTGGGAAAAATTAGGAACTAAGTGAAACCAGAAAATTAACAGATTCACCCATCCCTAGCAGAATGGCTTAAAGTCACACACCTCATTAGTTCTTATCTTGAGGGGAAAGTTCTTATATCTATTTTATTTTAAAACCACATGTGGCACAGGCAATCTAAAGTCATCATATTTTCTACTTTAATATATAACACAGCTCTATAAAACAGAGCTTTGAATTTCATTGGAGCAGCTGCAGTTGTAGAATGTGTTTAACCCAGGGGTAGGCAACCTAAGGCCTGGGGGCCAGATGCGGCCCAATCGCCTTCTCAATCTGACCCACTGACGGTCCAGGAATCAACATGTTTTTACATGAGCAGAATGTGTCCTTTTATTTAAAATGCATCTCTGGGTTATTTGTGAAGCCTGTCTGGTATTTTTACATAAAAAGAATGTGTGCTTTTATTTAAAATGCATCTCTGGGTTATTTTATTAGTATTGCACAAGTGAGCTTTCCCTTGCACCCAAATAGTGGTGTAGAATGGGGGGGGTGCCAGCGGGCGTTGTCCTGGGTATACAATTTGGGGGGACCAGGTACCCCCCCCCCTGAGATCCCCGTCATGCCCTGCCTGGCTCTGGCGGTGAGGGCTTCTTCCCCCTCTGTGCCCTGATGCCAGGAGCACCCACCTGGCATCAGCAAGGGCTGGGCAAGTGCCTGCCTGATGCCTGTGGGGGCGCACCCACCCCAGGCCCTGGCGAACGGTGCTACACCCAAAACAGCAAAGGGCCCCCCAACCTCTAAGGCTGATTCGGAGATGCTTAAGGGTCTTTGGCAGGAGGGGAGGAAGGACAGGGCAGAAGCAGACACCCACAGATGGATCTCTCCCATGAATATTTGGAATAAATAAAAATAGTTAGATCTTGGGCATCAGATGTCATTCCATGGAAAAAGATCTGTTCAGTCACGATTTTTTATCTCTCCTGTTCACTTCAATGCCCAGCCACCACCGACCCATCAGTTACTAGCCTACTGTGAAATATATCATGGAATTTAGTTAGCCTCAACCTCTGTTAAATTGGCCAGGCAGCTGAAGAAAACCTTTTTTGGGGAACATTGCAAAGTAACTTACAGCACAATTTGATTTCAACCTGTTGATTTCTCATGTAGAGGAAGGAACTGCTGCAAGTGAAGGAAGGAGTGTTACAACTGAACGGACAACACAATAATACACAGAACAAGCAGAAGAGACACCCAAATGTTTCATTCTGGAATGCCCCTGTTCAGAGGTCCTGCCAAATTTGCTCTCTTCCAGGATATTCCATTCCACAGCCCCCTTCCTTGACCCCCAGCAATAAGCATTCTGTGATCACTGAGCATGTTCAATGTTCACTTGGCTTTTAATGCCTCCCTTCCCCCGCTCCCCCCCCTTTTAAGTACTTCTTGAAAACCTTAGATTTCCTCCAGGGATACTGATAAGAAGAGCCTTCTGGGTGAGGCCAATGGCCCTGCCAGTCCACCCTCCTGCCCTCACAGTGACCACCCAGGTGCCTGGAGGAAACTCAAGTAGAATTCAAGCAGAAGAATCC
This sequence comes from Podarcis liolepis, assembly GCF_965112155.1. Lineage (NCBI taxonomy): Eukaryota > Metazoa > Chordata > Lepidosauria > Squamata > Lacertidae > Podarcis > Podarcis liolepis. The sequence goes on from NC_139558.1 coordinate 3,460,771, forward strand.
TCTCTCCTCCTTACAGCCATGGGGGTAGCCAGGATTTATGGGGGGGGGCAGGCTTTATGTTTCTGTGTCTGGGGGCGGGGAGGGAGAACCTCACTTAGTTCAGTATTTTTGTTGATGCCCCTCCGTGCCCCCCCCCATTGGCCATGGCCATGTTCACAGCAACTGGTATTCAGAAGCATTGCTGCCTCTGATTGTGAGAGCAGAGCAGAGCCATCCTGGCCAGGAGCCAGGAGCAGCCCTCTCCTCCTCCATCAATCCATTTTTTAGAGCCATCCAAGTTGGCGGCCATCGCTGCTTCCTGTGGGAGGGAGGTTCATGGTTTGACTCTGTGTTGCTTGAAGAAGGACCTTCTTTTCTCTGTCCTGAATCTTCCAACATTCAACTTCTTTGGATGCTCATAAAATTCCAGTGTTATGGGGGCGGTATTCACTTTCTCCATGCCAGGCACGGGTATCTCCCACTTTGCCAGTGGTCCTGTCCCGTTTTGGCTGCAGAGTCACCCACCCTCAGCAGCAGAGGGGAAAAGACAATGCCTGCATGTGGGATGCTGGGAAAAGAGTCTATATGATTGTAATAGAAGCAGTAGTTCTCATAAGTAGTAATAAGCATTAAGTAGTAGTGTAATTCCGAAAACAGTGTGCCATAATAAATATATTAATTAAATAATTAAAGGCTCCTTTGAACCCAATGTACTCATCATCACCTGAAGAAGTTGCCTACTACTTCTCTGCATGGGTGGGTGGGTGGCTATCCCCATGTACTGGGCGACATTTCAGGAAGGAAGTGAATTCAAATTTGTTATCACGTCATAGGTACCTTAATATGCACATAACAAATAAATGAATTCCTATGAACTGTGTTTGAAGTAATGGCTTTGGATTAGAGCTGCCAGTAAATTTGGCCTGAACTAAATTTGAGGCAATTTAGGAGGTTCTTGAACCAAATGGCTGAGGGATTATAAAATAGTGAACCCCCCCTCATCTCCAAGATTATTTTGAAGATTCCTGGCCAAGTGAAGCACCTGAGGGTATTTTAAGAAAAGCCGAGGGTTTTGATTGACTAGCAAAACTCTACGGGGTAGGGGGCTTGATCACCGCCTGTGTGTTGTGAGATTGTTTTACACTGCCTCCAGCAAAAGTCAAGGTGAATGTGAAGGTTCCTGCTCAGGGAAAACATCTGAGGAATTGTTTTAAAACAATGATGCCAGTATCTAATCCTCTGTGAAGCTGTGGGAGGAATCCCTGTGAGGTAGTCAGGTCATCTTGTGCCAAATGCCAGTTCAAGCCCACCTGAACAGCTTAATATATTTATATTTATATCTATATATGTATATATCCATCTATATCAGCTGCTTGGATTTAAATCTGCATGGCTGTCTCTGTGGTGCTTTTAAAATGGAGCGTGCCTAATGTCGATTGTGTTCAGACCCCATATTTGAAAGGATCCAACATCACCAAACTTCCATTGCAACAGATACTTCTGCCCTTAATGAGGCATCTGGTGAAAAGCAGCATTGTAGCAGCTGCAGGTGCTGTGAGCTCAGCCTCCTCCTCCTCCCGTGTCAGGCTGCCTAGCACAGCACAGGACAGAGCTTGAAGTCTCATTCGTTTCAATCCTATTTAAGCATGCCTGACTTCCTCTCAATTGTTTCCAAGGTCTCCTGGGTAAATGTAGATCTTTTGATGGCTAGTGCCCTAAGCAAATGGCTTTTGGCAATAAATCACAAAAGCATGAGCTCTGTTTCCCCTCCAGGCTATGTTATGCTATGACTCGCAAGAAGAAATCATTAGCGGCTTTGGTGAGGCATATAGATATAGTTTGTGATAGGAGAGGGCATTACTCTATGGAGAACACATTTATTATAGTCCTGATAGAGAAAGTACACAGAAGAAAAAACTGGAGGAAGACAGGCTAAAGATATACGTTAGACTGAAGATTTTGGGGACCAAGTGGCCATGTGACTACTGGGGGGTGGGGATCATTAGGAAGATTCTTAATGATGAATGAATGAAAAGGAGTGGGAAAGTGCAGCTGCAACACCAGGGAGGCCACTTTGCTAACAGACAAGCGGATGTTGGGGGGAGGGGGAGACACTAAGGGGGGGAGACACAAATCTTTGTTTATTATTTAGGGCATTTCTCTCCTGAGTTTTCAGCTTTAAAAGTTCTTATAAAACAAAGTTGCACACAGACACAAAATCCCCTTCAACCTGTGTTGTTTTCTTCAACCAGCATCAGGAAGTGGAAGAGGCAAATGGCAACTGGTTCCACAGCATCCACTGGAGGGGCCTGGACCTTCCCTTTGTGCCACCGCAGGGAAGCTTGCTGACTTGCCTCTCCCTCCAGTGCAGCCAAGTGGAGCAGCTGCAGGTGTTTGGGGCATGGAGGTGCTAAATGGCTCCAGTCAAGTCAATGCAGGAGGTCCTACCTCAGGGGAGCAAGTCTTGCCCCACTCTCTAACACAGTGAGACTAGCCATGATTTCCTGCTCCTAATATGAAACTGCATGTTTGCTATCGTGGATGAGTAGCTTGAACAAAATGGTTGAAACAGCATTTCTAGAGCATTCGGCCATCAAGCCGAGCCTTGTTTTGGGTGGGAGGCAAGGTGAAATTAAGAAATGCAACAAAGCTTCTTGCATCATAACTGGAGGTGGTTCTGAGATGCTGCCCAGGGCCACTGCATTCTGCCTTTGGTTGGCTACGTCCTTGGCCAACTTCAAGTCCAAATAAGGCCACCGGCTTTTGTTCAGTGGACCCCATTTGTTGTTGTTTAGTCATTTAGTCATGTCCAACTCTTCGTGACCCCATGGCCCAGAGCACGCCAGGCACTCCTGTCTTCCACTGCCTCCCGCAGTTTGGTCAAACTCATGTTCGTAGCTTCGAGAACACTGTCCAACCATCTCGTCCTCTGTCGTCCCCTTCTCCTTGTGCCCTCAATCTTTCCCAACATCAGGGCCTTTTCCGGGGAGGGTCTTCTCAGGAGGTGGCCAAAGTATTGGAGCCTCAGCTTCAGGATCTGTCCTTCCAGTGAGCACTCAGGGCTGATTTCCTTCAGAATGGATAGGTTTGATCTTCTTGCATGGGTCTCTCAAGAGTCTCCTCCAGCACCAGAATTCAAAAGCATCAATTCTTCGGCAATCAGCCTTCTTTATGGTCCCGCTCTCACTTCCATACATCACTAATAATAGGTTTTGTTTCTGTCAAATGCCTAGCAGCCTCAAGCACCAAGCACGCTGAACAGGTAGCATTTTGTATTAAACTTTCATCAGAAGAAAAGTGTCTAGAAAACATTTGCATATGAAAATGTTTATTTACTTTTAAGCATTTAAGCTTCACCATGTGGTCACAGCTTAAAATTATTGAATTATGTAAGCCCTTCCACCACTAAAGGCCTGTACAAAAAGGTCCATCTTGACTTACATTGAAATGCATACAGGGAGGAGGCCAGATGCACCTTGGATGGTGGCTTTTGACAATCTGGGGGCCAACTCAGAAAAGTCCCTCACATGGTGATAGAACCGCGAGCAGGGCTTTCCTGCAGATCTTAACACCCAGCATGTCTATATAGCAGGAGATGCTCCTTCAGATAAATATTTGTGCCTTTAAATGGAGAACATGATGGCATGATGGTAAAGGTGATGAACATGATGGTAAAGCTGATGGCAGATAATAATAAAAAGGGATGATGCATATTATAATTCAGATTATTATTATTTACATAAAAACAAACTCACTTTTGCAGTAAGTGTCTTGAATTTGAATGACACATATGTTGATCCAACTCTAGTCTGTCCCAATCAGAATCACTGCTGTGCATTTCATGTGCGATTGAAAAGTATTGGCTCCAGTACAATCAACTAAAAAGCGCCTTTAAATCAGATCTAAAAAGAGGATTTGGTACAGAAGAATCAAAATTACATAAGGTATTGCTAAAAAAGAAAATAAAAAACATTATCAAAGATTTACAATCTACTATTAAAGTGGGACCTACAAGAAGAAAAGGTAAAAGAGGTGATAATAAAATGGGGTCAAGACATCGGCCACACAATCTATTTGGAAGAGTGGGAAAAACTCTGGAGTATAGAAATTAGGTTCACCGCTTGCTATACTATAAAAGAGAATTTTTTAAAAAAATGTTTTTTCAGGTGGTACCTAACACCATCCAAGCTTGCTAAAATCTACAAACAGAAGTCCAACCTATGCTGGAAATGTGGAAAACTGGAAGGAACAATGTTTCACATCTGGTGGAACTGCGAAAAAACCAAGGCTTATTGGGGTATGATACATGAAGAACTTTAAAAAAATGTTTAAAACATCTATACAAAAGAAACCAAAGGCATACTTACTTGGCCTATTGGGAAAAGACATACAGTACCTCAGAAAATGAAAGGAATTTTCTTATATGCTACAGCAGCCGCCAGGATAATATATGCTAGCAAATGGAAGAGTGAAGTAATACCCACGAAAGAAGAATGGTTAAACAAACTAACTGAATTCATAGACAAAATAAAAAAAATCCTTCCAGTAGCACCTTAAAGACCAACTAAGTTAGTTCTTAGTTGGTCTTTAAGGTGCTACTGGAAGGATTTTTTTTATTTTGACTATGGCAGACCAACACAGCTACCTATCTACTACTGAATTCATAGAAATGGCAAAGCTAACTGCATATACAAGAAGGCAGACAAACCAAAAACTTAGACCCAAATGGCAATGTTATATAAATAAACACTGTCTTATGAGGAACGGCTAAGGGAGCTGGGCATGTTTAGCCTGGAGAAGAGGAGGTTAAGGGGTGATATGATAGCCATGTTCAAATATATAAAAGGATGTCACATAGAGGAGGGAGAAAGGTTGTTTTCTGCTGCTCCAGAGAAGCGGACATGGAGCAATGGATCCAAACTACAAGAAAGAAGATTCCACCTAAACATTAGGAAGAACTTCCTGACAGTAAGAGCTGTTTGACAGTGGAATTTGCTGCCAAGGAGTGTGGTGGAGTCTCCTACTTTGGAGGTCTTTAAGCAGAGGCTTGACAACCATATGTCAGGAGTGCTCTGATGGTGTTTCCTGCTTGGCAGGGGGTTGGACTCGATGGCCCTTGTGATCTATTCCAACTCTATGATTCTATGAAAACAGAACATGTTGATATGCTTAGACTAAAGGAGTAAAGTGGAAAGGATAGAACTAATTAGGATGCGATAAGGAGATTAAAATTCAACAACATGAAGATTGCAACGAGAGTACTGAAAAAGTAAGGAAGCCGAGGTGTGGTGGAAGGGAGTGACGGGGGTGGGGGGTGGGACTGCACGAGGGGGAGGATACAGGTTTATATATGTTTATGTCCATGGGTGTGCTTTTTCTGTTGTATTGGAAGGGTATCTTACCCTTTTATGTAGTTTGAAAATTTAGTAAAATATTTAAAATTTTAAAAAGATTAAAAAAGAAAAGAAAAGTATGGCTACACGCACCACCGTGTGTAACTGGGGAGGCACATCCCATTGAAAGCAATGCAGTAGTAGGGATCCACAGCACTGACATTCAGAACTGCATTCTGATCCACATCTCAACATGCTTTACATTGACACAGCACATACTGATATGCACATTGGTGTCCTTACTTAGATCTGAGTATCTCAGGTCTTCACTGGAGATCAGGTCAGTTTATAAAGTGGCTAAATACAAGCAAACAATGTGACAAAGATATCTTCTGTGTGTGATCTACAGTCCCTTTAATACTGTCATCCACTTTTATTCCCATCTAGAACTTTTACTGCAATGCTTTTAATTTATAGCATGAAATGTATACCGCTAGCAGTTTCATAGTTCCATATCAATATTTTAGAATTACTCGATGAGAAAGGAATAATTCTTAGAGAATAATAGTTTTGTCAGTGTTCCTGAAAACATTTTGATGTAATAGTCTTTCTTATATGAAGCTAAAATCTTTATGCTTTTAGAAATAATTGATATGTATCAAGGGAAGAACATCCATCAGTAATTCATGGGAAGATTCCAGGGCATATTAACACAATATTGAATAGATAATCCTTTGAGAAACTTTGCTACAAAAGCAACATGGAGATCTCAGTTACCAGGCCATGGATGAAATGAGATTTGCCTGATTTCCTTTTGCTGGAGGAAGAGGGGCAATGTCCTAAACCTACTCTCCCACAAATGACCAACCAGTCTGATGGCAAAGCAATATTTGGAAAGGCTCTAGAACAGATCACAGCGAAGTCAGCCTGTGAGCATTTAGAAAAAAGTGCTGTATCACAAAGGGGGTGTCCACATGCAAGTATTATTTATCTGTTAATTCATTCCCCACCCCTATACAGTGGTGCCCCACAAGACGAATGCCTCGCAAGACGGTAAACCCGCTAGACGAAAGGGTTTTCCGTTTTTGAGCTGCTTCGCAAGACGATTTTCCCTATGGGCTTGCTTTGCAAGACGAAAACGTCTTGCGAGTGTTCCTATTTTTTCCCGCTTCCCCCCCCCCTTTTTCTAAGCCGCTAATAGCCTTTTAGCCGCTAATCCGCTAAGCCTTTAATAGCCGCTAAGCCTTTAATAGCCGCTAAACCGCTAATAGCACTAATCCGCTAATAGGGTTGCTTCGCAAGATGAAAAAACCGCTAGACGAAGAGACTCGCGGAACGGATTAATTTCGTCTTGCGAGGCACCACTGTAGTAGACTATATTTGAATTTGAATGAAGGGCGGTATGCAAATCTAACAAAAAGAATAATATAAGAGGAGCACACTTATTCACTCACGTAAGCGTGCATGCTTTAGAATCCTTAACTTGTGGGGAATCTACATGACTAAAGCAAACTACTCACTGCAGAATTTGCACCCAATTCTTGGAGGATAACAGGGGGTGGTGCTAGCACCCTCATTTTCACCTCTCATGTGTACATACCCTCCAAGTGTCCCTATTTTCCAGGGACAGTTCTGGAATTGCAAAAGTCATCCCGACTTCTAATTTGATCCTCAAATGTCCCTGCCCCCCCCACCAGTGCTGCTGCCACGGAGCTCCGGGAGGAGGAGGAGCCAGCAATTTTCCTGAGCAGCAGTGGTGGTAAGGAAGCCTCCCATTGCCTCTCCATGGCCGCCACTCCTGGCCTCCTCCCTTGGGCAGCTCTGGGCAGCTGCTGGAGAGCAAGCGAGGAGGAGGAGGAGGAGGAGAGGCTGCCACCGCCGAGGCCCAGCCCTGCGGGGCAGGCAGAGGACAGGGCGTCCTGGGCGGGAAGAAAGGGAGCAGAGGGGAGCACAAGGAGTCTGGATTTTATATATGTGTGTGTGTGTGTTTTGTGCATCTGTGTCTAATCTTTTTATAAATCTACCAAAATATAAAATTAAATTGGGATTAAGGAGTTTCTCAGTATTTAAAGATAAAAAACAAAATATAACCAGGTAAGATTGAATAATCACTTTAACGGCATTAATATCAGTAGGTTTGGAAAGTTTTTTATACCAGAAGGTCTGTTGATTACTGGAGGAAAAACACAGAAGTGGCTTGGAAGATCCCCTTGGACAGTGAATGAATGAATGAACTTATTATTTCAGTTATAGACCAGTTCCAGCAATATCAAGGAAGTCATAAAACATGATAGGGATACATTTGAGTTTGCAATTAGGTATAACAGGGACAATACAGATATAGCAACAGTAAAAAAATATATAAATTAAAACTTATTCACTAAAATATAACCTAAAATTATCATTTAAGGCCTTAATCATTATGATACCACAGCTTGTTCCCTAAGTTTTATGGCAATTGCACAGACTTTGGCTACCCTTAACATGATCTCAGGATCCTTGTCCTCTACCAGGGATTTTAGACATTGAAGTTCGGATTCATTTGGAGATTTTTTTGCATAACAGGGGTAATAAATACCGAGAGTATATCCCCATAGAAACGGCAGTGTAACTAGGCATGAAAGACAGTTTCCACCTCCATCGAGCCACAGGGCAGACTCGTTCCGCGTACGGTTTACCCTCAAATCCGCCCTGCAATAAGGCAGATGGCAGCACGTTGAATCTAGCAAGTGTAAATGACCGTCTGTATTTAGGTATTTGTAATTTTGACAAATAATTGGCTCGGGTAAATCCTCTCCCATTATCTATTATTGCTGGGTGTTTCTTGGACAGTGAGTTCCTGTTCACACATCTCAAACAAATTTGCTTCCAAGAAGGAGAGAACAGCAGACGTCGCCTTCTTATTTGGTGTATGGATTAAAGCACACATGAATTAATGTTCTGCTTTATAACAGCTTTCTTATAAAAAGAGTCTATATTGTACAGCCTAGATTTTTTCACACCATTGTGGAAAGTTGCACAACTCATTTGTGCCATTAAACAGATTTAGATCTATATCATTCATTTGGAATACTGAATTATGGTCATTATTTTTATATCCATTCATTGGTTGTGAATATTAAATATTTTGGACTAACTACTAGATAGATGGGTTTTGTTTAGTACAATGCTTCCTTCTGATTCTTCATTTTAACCACTGTTATCAAATGAAACAATGCTGTCATATCCATTTACCTGAATGCGGCTCAAGTGGACTTGACTTGCAGAGCTGGAATCCATGATCTGCATTTGTTTCTTCTGTCTTCCATCCAGATGAACAGACAATTACACAATTTTATAATTTAGTGTATTTCACAAGCTTCCAATTATAGCCATAGTAGATCATTAATCTTATTCAGAATCATTTACCAGTGATAGCTGCCTCATCTCCCAAGTCTACTCTTAATTTGCATACTGTAATTCATTTAAATATATGCACATTTTAAAAATGGCTAATTGTCTTTCCCTGAAGCTATATTAAATAAAAAAAAGCTTAGGTGTAAGAATCAATTCAAGGGGAGTATAAGCTATTTCACAATTTGAGGGCATGGTGTCTGTGTGCACACACACAAACACACACACACACACACACACACACACACACTTGTAATAGTAAAAAAATGCATTTTCAAAAATTCATAATTTAAAGTCAGCTTGCAGACTTGTTTATTTCTGGAGAATAAACTCTGAGTGATGTGGTCTTGGAAATCAATAAAGGCATCCGCTTGAAGTTATATATCTGATTTATGTTGGTCTCCTCATATACTGTCCAGGGGAAAGAAATTGCCATTTAAGCATATTGCCATTAAGATATAGTGTCTGAAGCATGCATGATTAGGTAATTGCTATCAATCATCCACTGCATGCTTGTGGCAAGAAGAGAAAATGGAGCCATGTCCAAATACAATAAAAAGGGATAAATCTTGGTATTGCATTTAAAGCTTGCATCGGTTCCTTTTGAGACGTCAGAACAAAATTCCTTTGTTCTGTCTCCTCCGCCACCAGTCATTTTAGATCATTTGCACACAGTGCTTATGGCGGCACCTCATAAGTTTTTAGGAGATGCTTAAAGAAATGGCTCCTTTATGTCACTCCCTTCTCAGTGTTTATACATATAAAAGGGCATCTTGTGTGCTAGAATTTCATAGTACTTGTTGAGGAGCCGGTCCTGTGTCTCACAGCTGAAGCATAGGAATTGTTTTGCAGCATCAGATCTCAACAAGGCCACAGGAAGCACCGGGGGGGGGGTGTCAAAATACATATTTGCTGGGGGTGGGAGGCTAGCTTCAGCAAGGACTGAAAGATCACTCTTGGATAAATACAAGCTTATTTAAAACAACAACACAGAATCAAAAGCACTTGTCATTTGTTCAAATCCTCTTTATAACTGTACATTAGCAACCTATGAGCTCCCTTTTTTAACTAGTCAGATGAACATTGGTCCACTTAGTCAAGTGCAATCTCTCCAGCCTTCACTCTCTTTCCTGGATAAAGAGGTAAGTTTAGTTGGCACTGAAATCCAGGCAATGTAGGTGCCAGCTGGATTTCAAGAGGGAGATTCCACAAAGGCTGCTTAGATCCATATTTGGGGGAAATACTCCTTGGTACTTGGTACTCCCAGCAGGGATTTAAAATCACAAAATATGCAGTAAAGTATGGAAATATAAGTTATTAGACCTTTAAAATCTCTCATTCTAAATTCTTTCCAAAATTTCCCACTTCCTTTAGCATAGAAAGAGACTACACATTTGGTAAGTTAAAAATGGTTTACTTACAAACTCCTCAAAGGTCAGATTCATGTGATTTTGCGTGCAGCAGGAAGAAAAGACAGGCAATACAACTTAGTTTCAAAACTGGTAAGTGTTTCTGCATTATTTGTTTAGAAACACAAAGATGGCTTGTTAAAGCCACATGATCTGGACTTGGAGCAACCATCCCTGGCATCCTTACTGGAAAGGAAAAAAAGAAAGGAAAGTGGGGGAATAAAGAGTTTGATAGCTAGCTAAGCCTGGCAGGACAGCTTACTCTATAGTCTTAACCCAGGCATAGGCAAACTTGGCCCTCCAGATGTTTTGGGACTACAACTCTGATCACCCCTAGTTAACAGGACCAGTGGTCAGGGATGATGGGAATTGTAGTCTCAAAACATCTGGAGGGCCGAGTTTGCCTATGCCTGTCTTAACCCCTTGAGGTTGATACATCCCAAAGAAAAACAAGTAGGACATTTCCAGAAGAACTTAGAGCCTGAGAAGGTTGATATAGGGAGAATAACTGAGCCTTGAGTAGTTCGGGATTTTAAGGGTCCATCTTGGTAGCATACAGGCAGGTCTAAGTGGACAGCTGTTGAAAACAGTACAGAACCAGAGTTGGGCAGGACTACATGTACTCCTGTGGAATAATAATGTGTGCTCTGAAATACTGGGAAAGTGCAACTGCTCCTCCCCAAATGGTGCCTCTTACTAAGGCACATCTGGATCCAGCACATCTGGATTCTAATTCCTCTGCTTGTGAATTGTCCCCAACATGAGACACTTGTGTTAACCCAAGAAAGTAAAAAGTAACACAAAAATCTTAGCATCCCCCATTTTTCCAAACTCTTCCATCATTCTTCAGATACAAATGTGGTTTAGGGGACATGTGTGTCCTGACACCACCTCTATACCAATGCAAGCCAGAGAGATGCAAAACTGCAATATTAAATTTCACTCATCTTAATGGCATTCTTTTCATTACCTGCAGGATTCTGACAGAAGTAGCTGAAGTGGACCTTCTACATTCACCTCAGATTTCCTGCAAGATGGAATTTTGTGACAACACTGTCACTAACCTGCTTGCTGTCACAATCTCTTGAATGGTTATCTATCACATCTATCAGCTGTTAAGATAGTAGGACACTCAAGCTGTGGTGCTGACGATCAGATTGCCTCAGATTGGATCTGAAGCAAACCTGACCCACATATTTCTGACTTTACAGAGACATCCTTAGAATTTTGCAATTTGTAGAAAACGATCGATAAAGGCTGAAAAATGATGGAAGAATAGTGGCAACGGAGAACTCGATGGGTATGGTATGTTTAGCTTGGATAAGAGGAGACTGAGAGGAGATATGATAGCCATCTTCAAAAATCTAGAGAGCTGTCACATGGAGGTTGGAGCAAGCTTGTTTTCCTCACTCCAGAGGGTAGGATCTGAACCAATGGCTTCAAGTTGCAAGAAAGAAGAGTCTTAACTCAGGAAGAACTTTCTGATATTGACAAGCTGGAAGATGTGCCAAAGAGGGCAACCAAGAAGATCAAGGGTCTGGAAAACCAGCCTTATGCAGGATGGTTGAGCAAGCAGGCAATGTTTAGGCTGGAGAAGAGGAACCTGAGAGAAGATATGATAGCCATCTCCAAATATCTGAAGGGCTGTCACATGGAAGATGCAGCAAGGTTGTTTTCGCCTGCTCTGGAGGGTAGGACACAAACCAATGGCTTCAAATTACAAGAATGGCGATTCAGACTCAACATCAGGAGGAACTTTTGGACAGTGAGAGGTGTTCAACAGTGGAACGGACTTCCTTGGAAGGTGGTGGACTCTCCTTCCTTGGAGGTTTTTAAACAGAGGTTGGATGGCCATTACTCATGGATGCTTTAGTTGAGATACCTACATTGCAGGGAGTTGGACTAGATGACCCTTGGGGTCCCTTCCAACTCTACAGTTCTATTATTCTAAGTATGGGTGCTGCCACACTGCAACTGTTGTTTTGTCTTGCCGCACACTGACTTTTTTGTCTCCAGCTCTCCACAATCACCAGCAGGGTCTTCTCTTAGTTTTTTTACCTGAGATTCCAGAGGTGCCAGGGAGTGAACCTCTTCAGAGGTGCTCACATGTGCTGCTGAGACTCTCATTCCACTCTCTTATAACTAGTTTGAGAGAGAAAATGAAAGTGATGTCTTAAAAATATGGTCTTCTATCATTCATTTTGAATTGGTTGATAGGCCACCCAGAAAATACAAGGCCATATTTCTTTAATAAATTGGGGGGACGAGAGTAGACTAGTCATTATTTATTCATGCAAGTATTTATATACTGCTTTTAATCACAAAACAGTTTACAAAAAAAAATCAGGTTGAATAATGCAATATATAAGATAACAAATAAAACATTAAAATCTATAAAATGAGACAGCATAATAATTCCATAAATCAGAGCAGGCCAGCCAGATTTTACCATAACTCTCATTGAATAAAAATGTCTTAAAGAAGTGTAACAAGGATGTGGGAAAGAAAGGCCCATGGCTGTGGTGCTGCTATGGAAAAGGTGCCCCTTCATCTCCCCATAGTGAGCAACGTTTGCTTGGGGGCATGCGGGTGATCAGCAAGAAGGCTGCCTCCCCCAATTTCAGAGTCCAGGCAAAGGTACTCTGTCAGATGCCCAGGTGTCTGTGTATTCAGGGTTTTATGCTTTACCACCAGCACCTTAACTTGTGCCCGATTATTACAATGAAGATCCTTTACGGCAGTTTTATGACTGTGCACTGAAATGCCAGTCAGCACTTTTGTGGCAGCACTAGTGAAGTGGGGACACTATTGGCCAGGAACGGGCACAACTGGCAAAATGTAACTGTAAAATAAAGTTCCATGCCACAGGAATACCCCCAACCTGTCCAGAGAAGGCTGAACACCAGTTTCCCAGACACAAGATCCGCTCACCAACCGTGCTTCTGTCCTGTTGGGATTCAGTTTACTGGCTCTCTTCCAATCCGTTACTGCCTCCAAGCACTGGTTCAGCAATGACACAGCTACATCTGACTCAGATGGTATGGAGAGGTTGAACGAGGTGTCCTCTGCCTATTGAGGACACTGAGCCCCAGACCTCTTGACGACTGTATCCAGTGGCCATGTCTTTATGGGGCTGGCAGGGAAGACTCACTAATAAATCAAAAATGTTCATGCTGTTGCCTGGCAGAAAAAAGTGGTTGTAGGTTTTGATTCCTATATCCTTGTTATTTTAAACTGCATTTGCATCTGGTGTGCATGTTCCCCCCACAGATCCACCACAGAGAGGTCTGTACATAATGGAAGTTGCTCCTTCCTTGTTCTCTCCCACACCACAAAGAGTGAGTTCTAAGGTAAAGCAATTTTAGTGTTATCCATTCCTTTACACAGGAGGAATTGATGATCTGCTCTTTCACCTGTTTCTCTTCTTTGTGACAAATTGATCTGATAAACCAGAAAATTAAACTGTGTCTGGAGGAGCCAGACTAAATTCTGTACAAATACAAGGAGAGAGTGGATAAGTATTTCTAGGTAGCAGATGGGCTTTTTTGATGAAACTTTAAAAATTCACAGCAACTAATAGTACTGTACACACACCAGCCCCATGAGATAAAGGGGAATAAAGAAATAGTTGAGATATTATTACTGGGCTGGAAACTAAAGTACACTTCTGGAAACAGAAAGGACTCTGATCCAGCAGAGGCTATGAATGGAAGCGAGTTGATTTTTGCCCATTCTTCAATCCACCAGCATTCTCCCACAACATGTTTCCCCTGTTTCAGAGTGTTCTCCAAACTGCAGAGCACATTTTCTGATGATGTGGGGCATGGGTGGGAAATATGTGGCCCTCCACATGCCATTGGACTCCATCTCCAGCATGGTCATTGGTCAAGAATGATGGGAGCTATAGTCCAGCACCATCTGGAAGGCCACAAGTCCCCCAGCCCTGGTGGAGGGGTCTGTGTCTCCCCCAGCATCTATTTCTGGGATCTGACAGTGTCTTGTTTTGTGAGTAGAATGCTGCTCACAGATCTCAGTGTCCAACTTGATGGTGATGATTTAAATAATCTGGCAGCATTTCTCCATTTGATGCACACCATATATTTTGAACCACAACTCCCATCTTTCCTTCCCCATGCTGGCTGGGGCTGATGGGAGATGTAGTCCAAAACATCCAGAGGACATCAGGATGGGGAAGCCTAGTTTAAGAGTATGAAAGGAGATACCAAGTTGACAATGGCAGCTGGAACAAAAGTTATCATAACCACAATAATGGATTCCAACTGGTGTGAGCTGAATTCCCATCAAACACAGCTTACATTGATATTTCTTAACTTATTTCTGTACACAGGAAGGGTGGTGGAAAGAAACACCTTTTACCAGATCTCTCCACAGCTGTGAATTTTTAGGTAAGACAACAATAATTGGACACATTAGTCCAGAATGCAGTAGTATTCTGTGAAGTGCTGTTCTATATTTGTATTTTCATTTCCACTATTTTTTAATTCCAGAGTTTTGTCACAAATTGTTTTCACCATTTCTACATTTGAGAGAAATGAGGTTAATGAGTTATCCAGTATATCTTAATGATGGCCACAAATTCGGAAAGCACGGAGGCTGGAACTGGTCAAATAAGCACCCAGCAAATATGTATACATTTCCCAGAACTGCTTGCTAAATGCTGAAAGAGGAGAATGCTCTCCCCAAACCACACAGTTTTTAGAAAATAAGTTTCATGGATATGCATAAATAAATGGACTTGTACTGTGTGCAGGAGAACAAATGCTCTCAAACCTCATCTTGGAGGGGTCTGCAGTTGCTGTTGTATGGAAAACAATACATGGCTCCTTTAGTTATCCTTCCCCTATTTAACTCCACTGGTGCTATTTGTAAATGACTATCACAATGTTCTATAACAATGAAATTTGTGCTTAATTATTGTGCATTTTATACATAATCAACTATCTTCTTACCTTGATCTTGCTAGCAAATAATTGATGTAACTAAGACATATGTGACCATGGTCAGGTCCACCTTCTTGCTGCTCTTTATTTTATTATTTTGTGTTTTCATGTTTTTAAAATAAAATGTGCTCCATTTCATAGGAAGGGTGGGATATAAAGCTATCAAATAAAGAAATAGATGCACTAGAGCACCAGTCTAAGCCACATAAAACCACTCTTGGTCACTGTGGCCATCTGCCCATGCAGGAGAAAAGCTGGGACCAGAAGCACTTCCCAACTGAGGGCAATTAGACGTTACTTGAATTGTTTGGTTAGCAACCATGCCAGAGGATTTGCATGTGTCCAGGCACATGTACTGTCAGGAGCAGGTGTCAGAAGCAGGTCAGCAATAAATTACACGCCATCAGTGAAGTTAACTCTTTGGACAAGGAAACAAGGTCAACTCAGGAAACCAGGCCTAGTGAGCACAGCAACTCATCCTGGTAGATCTTGCCTGTGACGCAGTTGTGGGGAACTTCCCATAGTTGCCTGTCTCCTCCTCCGGGTCCTTCCCAATCAATCTGAGGCTCCGTTTCTTGTCTGTCTTTGCTCCACCCTCTTCATACCTCTTCTGGTTCTGTGAGACTGGGGGGGGGGAGAGATTTGGTTGCTGCAGGAGGGGGAGACATCCTGCCTTCTTCACCAGCAATAAGGGAAAAACACACAAATGGGCAAATTGCTGGGGGTTTGTCAGGATCATGGTTGGGGAGGTAGAGTCAAACTTTACCTCTACACACACTGCGGTCCCAGTGAAAATCACCCTGTCACAGTTACTTACTAGGCAATTAAACTAACGTCTAGTTTGGTCCTGGAAAACAACTGATTCTCTAGGTAGAGTGCAATGTTATCCAAAACAGATTAAAGCCCCCATTCCTGTGTGAACAGTTTAACTGATGACTCCTACTGATTAGGAGTACTCCTGCCAATATCCAGTCCAAGTTAAACACTCGTTATTTACCTCTTTCCATTGAGAATACTGACAGTGTCTACTCTTTTAGCCAGTTCTTAATTTTCATCAGAGGATCTGTCCTCTCATCTTCAGTTGCTAAGCTTCATCTGGAGCCTTTCTGAGGAAATTCATCAAAAGCTTGTTGGAAATCCAAATGCAAGCATGTTCTCCGGATCATCACTCTGTACATACTTACTGAATACCTCAAAGGATTCTAATAGGTTTGAGACAGGACTTTTCTTTGCAGAGTGCCTTTGTGAATAATTGGCTGTGCCGATCAGTTACCCTCTTCCAGTTTAAAATGAACAGCCATCTTCGAAAACACTTTGATCTAGAAAAGAGTCAAAATAATTTTACCACAAAGATAAAAGTGAACAAACACTCATCTGTGACATTAACATATGGAAATAAGAGAACATGGAAAACAAGACACACTGCTTAGTGCATGTTAATGATCTGGTGTATTCAAACTGCCAGGCTGTCTATCTTCTTCCTTTTAAAAAAACAGCAAAACTTGAGAATGCTTAGCTTTAGGTAGAACTCTATGATGAAACAAGATGGAAACAAGTCCTTGTAATGCCTTGTCACAGTTCAGGACTGAGATTGTCCTCTATCAGAGAAGAGCCCTGTATAAATGGAGGATTGCATGGACTGGGTTCAGGAACCATCGAGAGAGAGATCTTGCCAGTAGGGGCTGCAACAGTTGGGGCTCCACAGCAGTGCCTCTCACTAAGCAATGCTATATCATGACAACATCCTTCCATTGTGTTATGGAGGGGAGAGATGGGGATTTTTATGTCTCTGTTTCTCTTAGTAACGTTTAGATACTTTGCAGCAACTGCTATCCATTCTTTGTTAGACAGACATGTTGCTGGCCAGCCTGCTTGCTTTGCTCTGGCCAGGACAAGACTAACCAATTGTTGATTTTAAGGCTATTACTATCCAGTAATGCTCTTTCCTCCTTTCTGCACCTGTTTCACGGACAACCAGCCCTTCCAGCCCCCCCCGCCCCCCACTTTCCATTTCATTCTATGCTGTGTAGCAGACCCGCAAACTGGTCCAAAACTGCATATTGATGCATCAGGGACATATTCACAAATGTGCAAAGCTGAAATTCTGGGATGAGAAAATGTATATAAATATGAAATCCATGAAGATTGGTACTAGCACAATTGGAGATGAATGTGAATTGAAATATAACTGTGTTAGTTTATACATAATCTGAGGCAAGAGGCAAAGTGTGTGGGAGTACATAAAAGGGAATGGCAGGCACCGGGATCCTGGCAAATGCAGGCCTGAATAACAGAGAGATTGAGAGGGAAGGGAATGAAATATACGAAGGTCTGAGAGCAGCCTGCCAGAACTGAGCAAGTTTAGGCACTGCCCTGATTAAAGAGTGAAAGATAATTGTGAAAAGATAATCCAGGTGCTCTGCCTTCAAGTGGCTCAGTGAGGCCCTGGTGTGGCAAGCCCTGCAGATGGGGACTCTGACTGGAAATGTGGGTGGAATCATATGCATATGAACATTTATGAATAAGAACAGAAATCTCCTGTTCTTAGCAAGATGGCATGCAACAGTCTCCTTCCTTCCCAATGACTAAATATAAATTAGTCTTTCTTTCTAGGTCACTAACACTGATGTCTCCTAATCAGAGATAGAAAAAGACAGAAACAAAGACCCAGTGCATAAAGAAGTTTTGATATGACAGGTTTAATTAACTAACACAAATATTATAATTTATTAGCACTTTTTAATAACTTGACCTTCAGTTGCTCCTTAGAGAAAATACACAGTAAAGACAAAGACATTCTTAAAACTGACAGTCATAGATAAAACAGCTCCCTTTTATTAGAAATAACAATGCTCTTTGTTCCAGGGCAAATAGTTAGTTAATTGTAATTTATTTTGTGAGGTTACTGCACTTTTCTTGCAGTCTTGCTAGCTGAAGCCTGAAACGTCACAATGAACCAGCATTGTCACTTGTATCGTATAATCAAAACATGGTTTGAAATATTCAAAGGATGGCAAAAAAAAAAATATTTGGCATTCACATGGCACAGTCCATGCAGTTACACCAATTGGCATCAGTAACAAAAGTCATGAGCAAGGGAGCATCAAATGCACAGCCAATAGGGAATGTGGCCAGCTGGTACACTGGAACTGGGAGCATGGCCCTGATCCTCCTTCCCTCTTCATTCATTGAATGCTGTGTGTGTGTTAGAGAGAGAGAGAGAGAGACAGAGAGAGAGAGAGAGAGACAGAGAGACGTTCATAGTCTAAAGAATGACCCTGATCGTATTTGTGAGGAGGTTCTGCCAGATGATGAAACCCCTATAGTAAAGTCCCTTGCAACAGATTACTTTGACTGCAGTTCTATGCACTTTCTTGACAGTAGGGATACAAATGCTGCAGGGTCCAAAACTGGAAAGGTTGAGATCAAAGGTCACTTCCCCATGCACAGGGGCTGCTTTTGACCCTCACCTTCCCATTTCACCCCACCTCCCTGTGCAATTTAATGGCACAACCTAGCTCCATTACACTGGCTTCAGCCACAAACCCCTATAATCCTTAGGTCATGATATGCCAAGTCTTTGTTGGTCACCAATTCTTGTGCTGTATGGATTTCTGTCCAAGTGGGAGGAAAAAAGTGTAGACCAAAAACCCACCTGTCCTTTGAGATGCATTTTTATGATCCCCTGAAATTACTTTCTGAGTCTGGCTTTGGATAATTTTGCCACCATTCCTCCTTGAGAGTAAGACTTTGTGGGACTGAACATCTGAGCAGCAGCAGATGGCTTGATGGAGCTGTGCCACTCTTCCCTCCCTCCGACTGAGTCACTGCTGCAAACTGAGGAGAAGGGGGCAAGAGGACAGCTAGGTCAACTGTGCAAATGTGCTAATGGAGTCAACCTGATGCTCCTCTTGGTGCATTTGCATCAGGCCAGCCTTGCAGCCATCTCAGCAGTGACTCAGCCGGAGGAAGGTCAGGTGAGTTATTGCGTCCGAGAAAATAGTCATAACTGCACATGCACAGTTCTTAAATACACTTATTCAGAAGCAATAGGAAGGAAAATGTCATCCATAGTCATAGTCATATCCATATCGTATTGTGTTCTAATTTGTTGGAAGCCACCCAGAGTGCCTGAGGGAATCCAGCCAGATGGGTGGCATAAAAATAATAAGTAAACAAACAAACAAACAAACAAACAAACAAACAAACCCCATGTTGCAAAATATGAGTCAGCAATATCAATAGCAACACAATGACCAGAAACAATTACAATGTGAAAAACTTTATGGAATAATTCAAAACATCAAAACTAACAAACTGAAGTCTTTTAAAATTGACCCTGGAAACAAATTAACGACCAATGTCATTGGTTAAAAACTGCCGTAATATTGTCTAGTTGACTGGTGTAATATGTTCTGATTCTCTGCTAGTGTTCTGGAGTCTCGTTTTGTACTTAGGTTGTTTTGCAACCTCTCTTTAAAAGCAGCATCATATAGAAAGCATTCCTGGGGAGGAATTAGTGCATAGGTTTGCATATTGAGCTTTGCAGATCAATATGTTGTTTGTATGCCTCACTTCCGCCAAGTGCTTGAAAATTCCAGGGCAGGTTTTACTAGGTCAGTTTCTCTTGAGAGAGTGTGCTGGAAACTAATGACAATTCCATAAAATTAGGTTTTTTCCCTGCAAATATGTACATTGAGCAGGGAGGAGAAGGCAGGTACCTAGAGAAGTAGCAGCAATTCTTCCCTTTAAGTATCAGCAGACTTTTGCAGCTCCCAATGTGGCTTCTTGCCAGACAGGCATTACACAGTCTTCCTTTATTCTTTTTCCAGCCATAGACAAACTGCAAAATGGTTTTCTTCACCTTGATTCATGGGGCCGACAGCCCTCAAGGACAGCAAGAGCATTCAGGCATCCAGCTTTGCACATGTGGAAAGAAAATGTCTCTTTTCTTCACACATGACCATAGCCTGTCCTATTATAATATGGAAATATCAGGTCAGCTAAGTTTTACTCAGAGCAGATCCATTGAAATCAATGGATCTAACAAAGTCATACTAATTAATTCCAATGGGTCTACATAGCTGAATGCCACCAATCTGATACAGTTGAAGCCTCATGTGTTCTCCTTTGGGTGCTTCAAAAGTTCTGCATGCAAAGTGTGAAATTCAGAGCAAACTGTGATGCTCCTCTTAGTCAAGTCATCATAGAAATTTCAAGTCAAGCCAAAAAGAGTTTCGAAAGATTTGCAGCTGCACTCTTGGGGGTGGGGTCGTGCACTGCTGTCTGTGTATCAGTCTCTAATGTAATTTGGATCATTCCCCCACTCTGCCTAAGTTTGACCATTTTCTCTACTTCCACATGAATCAGCCCAAAGCAAAGCTGCTGCAGTTCAGTGCAAACAGCATAAAAGTTTGACATTTTGCAAAGAGGTAGCTCTGCAAGCTTCCTGTGTCTCCTTCTGTGATTATCAGGAAGAACTGCCTGCTTTACTTCTCTGTGCCTTTTCAGTTTAGATAAGCATCCAAAAAGTGCAGATGCTTATCTATTACTTATCCAAGCAACTTAGGTCAAGATATCAGTTGGAAAATCTCCTAAGAACAGGTGTTTTTGTGCGATTTGCAGCACTACAAGATTCATTGGGCTTAGAAATAACAATGCAACCTTGTAAAGCTATATTTTATAGATAGTTTCCATTGAGGAAAATGACAAGACTTTATAAGTCTTAATGAATCCTCACGGGTTGCCCACGAAGCAAGAAAGTCTTTTTATTAAGAGAGGGAAATGTGGTTCAGGAAAGTCAAGTTGCTCATACATAGGCTGCAGTTTTCTGTAGATTTACCTGGAAGTAAATTCTATTGACTTTTGTAGGGCTTACTTCTGAGAAAACATGCAAAGGACAAGCATACTCTGTCAGTGTACCTGGAGATACATTTTGTAGCCATCAAATTAAGCAACATTTACAGAATTTACATGTCAACCTAGCTATACATCTGCAGCCAAAGACATAGCAGTTATTTCCAACCAGAATGTGAAATTCAGGTACACTCCATCCTCTCCCCCAGTGCTTCATTTACCTCCTTTGCACACAGCTTCCTGGTCCCCTTCAGTCCCTGGGCTCAGCATGATGGCTTCCCCCTACTGTCTGGTTTCATCAGCTCCAGTTTCCCCTCTCTCTTCACCATATTCTGGATCTCTGCTTCTTAATTCTTTGTCTGATCTTTCTTCCTTCAGCCACTCTGATTCTCCCTCCTCCCACCCAGCTTCCTGCCTGTTTTTCCCTTTGGACACCTTCTTGCCAGCACTCCTCTCCTTTCCCAAGGCCCTGTGTAATTCCTCCACAAGCCACATTGACCTTTTCCTTCCATTACAGAAACTCTGCTATCTGCTGACACATACACATTGCAAGGTAGGAGAGAATCCTAACTTCACATATATACTGACAGGCTGTAAATTAGCCTATACTGTCCAAGAAAAAGAAAGAGATCTTGGGGTTGTGATGGATAATAGCAGGCTGGAAACATCAATTCAGTAAGGTACACTGTGTGTATGGCTGAGGGGGAGCAAATTCAAGGTTAAGGTGTATAAGGAAAGGTTAGTACCAATTTGTTGTTGTTTAGTCATTTAGTCGTGTCCGACTCTTTGTGACCCCATGGACCAGAGCACGGCAGGCACTCCTGTCTTCCACTGCCTCCCGCAGTTTGGTCAAACTCATGCTGGTAGCTTCGAGAACACTGTCCAACCATCTCGTCCTCTGTCATCCCCTTCTCCTTGGGCCTTCCATCTTTACCAACATCAGGTCTTTTCTAGGGAGTCTTCTCTTCTCCTGAGGTGGCCAAAGTACTAGAGCCTCAGCTTCAGGAGCTGTACTTCCAGTAGGCACTCAGGGCTGATTTCCTTCAGAATGGAGAGGTTTGATCTTCTTGCAGTCCATGGGACTCTCAAGAGTCTCCTCCAGCACCAGAATTCAAAAGCATCAATTCTTCAGCGATCAGCCTTCTTTATGGTCCAGCTCTCACTTCCATACATCACTCCTGGGAAAACCTTAGCTTTAACAATACGGACCTTTGTTGGCAAGGTGATGTCTCTGCTTTTTAAGATGTTGTCTAGGTTTGTCATTGCTTTTCTCCCAAGGGGCAGGCGTCTTTTAATTTCATGACTGTTATCACCATCTGCAGTGATCATGGAACCCAAGAATGTAAAATCTCTCACTACCTCCATTTCTTCCCTTTCCATTTGCCAGGAGCTGATGAGACCACTGGCCATGATCTTTGTTTTTTTATGATGAGCTTCAGACCATATTTTGCGCTCTTCTCTTTCACCCTCATTAAAAGGTTCTTTAATTCCTCCTCACTTTCTGCCATCAAGGTTTTGTCATCTGCATATCTGAGGTTGATATTTCTTCCAGCAATCTTAATTCTGGCTTGGGATTCATCCAGTCCAGCCTTTCACATGATGAATTCTGCATATAAGTTAAATCAGCAGGGAGACAATATACAGCCTTGTCATACTCCTTTCCCAATTTTGAACCAATCAGTTGTTCCATATCCAGTTCTACTGTAGCTTCTTGTCTCACATAGTGATTTCTCAGGAAACAGATGAGGTGATCAGGCACTCCCATTTTTTTAAGAACTTGCCATAGTTTGCTGTGGTTGACACAGTCAAAGGCTTTTGCATAGTCAATGTAGCAGAAGTAGATGTTTTTCTGGAACTCTCTAGCTTTCTCCATAATCCAGCGCATGTTTGCAATTGGTCTCTGGTTCTTCTGCCCCTTCGAAATCCAGCTTGCACTTCTGGGACTTTTTGGTCCACATACTGCTTGAGCCTTCCTTGTAGAATTATAAGCATAACCTTGCTAGTGTGTGAAATGAGCGCTATTGTGTGGTAGTTGGAGCATTCTTTGGCACTGCCCTTCTTTGGGATTGGGATGTAGACTGATCTTCTCCAATCCTCTGGCCACTGCTGGGTTTTCCAAACTTGCTGGCATATTGAGTGTAGCACCTTAACAGCATCATCTTTAAAAAATTTAAATAGTTCAGCTGGAATATCATCACTTCCACTGGCCTGGTTATTTGCAGTGCTTTCTAAGGCCCATGTGACTTCACTCTCCAGGATGTCTGGCTGAAGGTCAGCAGCCACACTACGAGACATCCATATCTTTCTGGTATAATTCCTCTGTGTATTCTTGCCACCTCTTCTTGATGTCTTCTGCTTCTGTTAGGTCCTTACCACTTTTGTCCTTTATTATTCAAAAATTGTGGGGGGGGGGGGGATTGGTCAAAGGAGTATTTATGAATGCAGTTTTGCTCCTGAAGCTAAGTAAGTCCTGTAAGCCCATAAACTGCCTGGAGACTACCTGGAAATCACATGTAATTGGCTTTCACCACTTTGGAGGAATAATAGGGAATACAAGGAGAACAACTACATTGACAGCTATAGTTCCAGTGTCTCTGCAGGTGTCCTATTTTAGTTGACAAAGCCTTCAGGACTGATTGTAGTCGCATGAAGGTAAACTGCAGGTAGTAGTCAGTGGTGACTGGAGACAAAAGATCTGGGCCAGATCTAGTGGAATTTTAACAACCAATGTAAGAGGCAAGGAAGAGAATCAGCTGGAGACAAAAGTTGTAGAACTATAGGTAGCGCCAGGCAGAAAACGTTGTTCCACCCACCTCCAGAGCAGAATGGAGATACTGTATAATGATGCAAGCAGTGAAAACGGCCTCATTCCCCATCCCCTTGGCGCAGATGCATTGAAGGATTCTGTATCAATCTGAAATGTGACACTCCACCAGCATTTTGTAGTATCCTGAGAAGCTTTTGGCAACCCAAGCAAGGGAGAAGAAATGAATGCTGAGAGAGGGGGTGACCTGAATTGGGTGCAGTCTTCCAAATGTGGGTTCAACATAGATCCCTTTATTACACAACTGCATTTTGATGCACACTATTTGATAGTACTATTGGATAGTACTCCTTCATGGATCACTGCCTTGTCATGGCAAAGGGGCTTGAATAACTCAGAGAAGCTATGGGCTATGCCGTGCAGGGCCACCCAAGATGGACAGGTCATAGTAGAGAGTTTTGACTAAAGGTGATCCACCTGGAGCAGGAACCGACAAGCCACTCCAGTATCCCTGCCAAGAAAACTCCATGGACAAAGACAACAGGCATATCAAAGTTATGACGCCTGAAGATGAGCCCCTCAGGTCAGAAGGCGTCCAACATGCTACTGAGGAAGAGCGGAGGACAAGTACAAGTAGTTTCAGAGCTGATGAAGCGGCTGGGCCAAAGCCGAAAGGTCGTTCAGTTGCGGATATGCCTGTAAGCGAAAGGAAAGTCCAATGCTGTAAAGAAAAATATTGCATAGGAACCTGGAATGTAAGAACCATGAACCTTGGTAAGTTGGATGTGGTCAAAAATGAGATGGCAAGAATAGATGTTGACATCCTGGGCATCAGTAAACTAAAATGGACGGGAATGGGCGAATTCAGTTCGGATGACCATCATATCTACTACTGTGGACAAGAATCCAATAAAAGAAATGGAGTGGCCCTCATAGTCAACAAAAGAGTGGTGAAAGCCGTACTGAGATGCAATCTCAAAAATGATGGAATGATCTCAATACGAATCCAAGTCAGACCTTTTAACATCACAGTAATCCAAGTTTATGCACCAACCACTGGTGCTGAAGAAACTGAAATTGACCAATTCTATGAAGAATTATAGGGGATTGGAATGTTGAAGTAGGGAGTCAAGAGATAAAAGGAACAACTGTCAATTTTGGCCTTGGAGTTCAAAACGAAGCAGGGCAAAGGCTAATAGAGTTCTGCCAAGAGAACAAGGTGGTCATCACAAACACTCTTTTCCAACAACACAAGAGACGACTCTACACATGGACATCACCAGATGGGCAGCATTGAAATCAGATTGATTATATTCTCTGCAGCCAAAGATGGAGAAGCTCTATACAGTCAGCAAAAACAAGACCTGGAGCTGACTGTGGGTCAGATCATCAGCTTCTTATAGCAAAATTCAAGCTTAAACTGAAGAAAGTAGGAAAAACCACAGGGCCAGTAAGATACAATCTAAGTCAAATCCCTTATGAATACACAGTGGAAGTGAGGAACAGGTTCAAGGATTTAGATTTGGTGGACAGAGTGCCTGAAGAACTATAGGTGGGGGCTCGTAACATTATACAGGAGGCAGCAACTAAAACGACCCCAATGAAAAGGAAATGCAAGAAAGCAAAGTGGCTGTCCAACGAGGCCTTACAAATAGCGGGGGAGAGAAAGCAAGCAAAATGTGAGGTAGACAGTGAAAGATACAGGAAATTGAATGCAGATTTCCAAAAAATAGCAAGGAGAGACAAGAGGGCCTTCTTAAACAAGCATTGCAAAGAAATAAAGGAAAATACCAGAAGGGGAAATACCAGAGATTTGTTCAAGAAAATTGGAGATATGAAATGAACTTTTCGTACAAAGCTTACATCCCAATCCCGAAGAAGGGCAGTGCCAAAGAATGCTCTAACTACAGTGGTACCTCAGGTTAAGTACTTAATTTGTTCCAGAGGTCTGTTCTTAACCTGAAACTGTTCTTAACCGGAAGCACCACTTTAGCTAATGGGGCCTCCTGCTGCTGCCACGCCGCTGGAGCCCGACTTCTGTTCTTATCCTGAAACAAAGTTCTTAACCTGAAGCACTATTTCTGGGTGAGCGGAGTGTGTAACCTGAAGTGTATGTAACCTGAAGTGTATGTAAGCTGAGGTACCACTGTACTGCACAATTTCACTCATTTCAAATGCTAGCAAGGTTATGCTTAAAATTCTACAATGAAGTTTAAGCAGTATGTGGACTGATAACTCCCAAAGTGCAAGCTGGATTTCAAAGGGGCAGAGGAACCAGAGTCCAAATTTCAAACATGCGCTGGATTATGGAGAACGCTAGAGAGTTCCAGAAAAACATCTTCTTCTCCTTCATTGACTACGCAAATGCATTTGACTGTGTTGACCACAGCAAATTATTGCAAGTTCTTAAAGAAATGGGAGTGCCTGATCGCCTGATCTGTCTCCTGAGAAATCTCTATGTGGGACAAGAAGCTACAGTTAGAACTGGATATGGAACAACTGATTGGCTCAAAATTGGGAAAGGAGTATGGCAAGGCTGTATATTGTCTCCCTGCTTATTTAACTTATATGCAGAATTCATCGTGCGAAAGGCTGGGCTGGATGAATCCCTAGCCAGAATTAAGATTGCCGGAAGAAACATCAACAACCTCAGATATGCAGATGACACAACCTTGGTGGCAGAAAGTGAGGAGGAATTAAAGAACCTTTTAATGAAGGTGAAAGAAGAGAGCGCAAATGACGGCCTGATGCTCAACATGAAAAAAACAAAGATCATGGCCACTGGTCCCATCACCTCCTGGCAAATAGAAGGGGAAGAAATGGAGGCACTGAGAGATTTTACTTTCTTGGGTTCCATGATCACTGCAGATGGTGACAGCAGTCATGAAATTAAAATACGCCTGCTTCTTGGGAGAAAAGCAATGACAAACCTAGACAACATCTTAAAAAGCAGAGACATCATGAAGGAGGTTACCATTCTGCCTGGTCATTATAGAAGTTATTTATTTATTTGATTTCCAGTTTGCCTTCTGATCCAGAATGATCCACAATGCGGCTTATCCAAAGGTATACTGTACAATTACATTTAGCCTGCTTCTGTCGCCTCTTACAAATGCCATTGCCCTGCAGTAACACACCCTTCATTGCCTCCGGGACTGAAGATCTTTCTGCTACCCAAGGGGGGTGAGGAAAGGGTACAGTTGCCTTTGCCTTGGATGAGCTGCCATAGTTGTGTCTTCCATTAGCAAACAGTATGAAATAGCTGGTACTGAAGCAGAAGAAGAAGCTTTCCCTTCCTTTCCCTTTAAGCCATTATTAGGAAATATAAACTACCCTGAACACTTGATCCAACTTTGCGTGTCACACTAAGCCAAACATGGCTTAGCCTTAAAGTGAAGCCATGAATGTGCCCGCTCCTGGAGAGGGAGGAGCTTGCAGCCTCTCCATTCCTCCCTGGTCTGCTTTGCTGTCCCCTTGTGCCAAGTTAAACCAAGGTTTAAACTGTCTGAACCTGGGTCCATGGCTTAGCTCTCCTCAGCTAACCGCGAGCCATAAACCTAGAACAAATCTTGATTCCTGCTCATATTTAATTTATGTCATATTTTAAAGAATCGCTGTTCTAATGTCTGTTGTTTTTGTTCACAGCTCCTGAAGAAGGTTTTTATCACTCCAAAATGTGTTGAGGTATAATGAAAATAGTTTAGCATCAGTGAACACTGGAGCTTGATCTCCTTTTTGTCTTGTTCACTCAAGAGCTCCCCCCACCGCCAGCCTTTACCATTATATAATTAAAACTAAATGGAATGACCTTCCAGTGCAAATTATATCTTTTTGTTACAACTCAATATCAAATGTTTCCCTTTTTCTTTACAAATGAAGTACCAATATTGCTTACAATTTGCTGGAGACCCAATGGCATTGTGTTGGGAGACTGGATCCAGTCCACGATTTGCCCATGGGTCGCCATCTCCCTTTGGATAGATATTTGTACCTGATCCCAAACTCATCCATTAAATGACAGACTTGCTTTGGAGATGGTATTTGGAGATCTATGGTATTATCAGAAATCTGAAACTGTGCATGTAGAATCACCCTCGACAATATAAGACAGCAGAGTAAACAGTGCATTGTGCATTTCATCCAGGTTTGTATTTTACTAAGATGTGTACCAAAGCTATCAGCTTTCAATTTGAATTTTGCAACCAGTGGGTGGGGGGAGGAAGTTTCAGAAATAGCACGCATTGCTTCAAAACTCTTTATGACTTTTGACTTTTGAAACCAAATCTATCTTTCCTTCCTGCAAATTATATTCAAATCTGTATAGAATCTCATTTTTTTGGCCTTGCAAATATGGCAATTACATTAAGCGAAGGCTTATAAATTTCCATACGTTTTACACATTACAATGGGCCTTGACCATTAGCATAATAAAAAGAGGAAAAGGAATCCTGAGGATATTACTTAATATTTTATATCTGGGCTAGGCAAATTTGCATTCGTTTAGACTGAAGACATTGCTGATTATGCAGGAATTTGCCATGGGTTTCCTCTGGCCTTGATAATAATACCATGTACATACCACTTTCCTAAGAGCTCTTATTAACTGGATTTACCTTGTAGCAAAAAATCTAAACACTCTGATTCCCAACTAGAGAACACCAACCCTAAGAATGCTATGGTTTCTGGCCTGGTTGCTTGTAGTGGGATCCTGATTTCAGTGAGTTTTAGTAGGTAGGGGAGCCAGATAATTTTAAACAACTTGAAATAAAATTCCTTCCCTTTACAATCAACAAAAGCCACCTGCCTCCTATATTCCATACAAATATTGCATCAAGCCATTTCAGTCTGGCTTCGGGCCTGGTCAGGGCATCCCAACTGGCTTACTGGTCATCATTTCTTATCTTTGTCAGGAGCAGGACCTTTCTGCAGTTTTTGACGCCGTTGATCATGGAATCCTCCTGAGCTGACTTTGTGATGGGTGAGTGAGGCAGTGGTACAATTTTATGCTGGTTTGGCTCCAACCTCTGGGTTTGCACATAGAGAATAGCAATGTGGAATCTGTCATGCAAACACATAGGAATTGTGATAACCATTTTGTCCCTCATGATACTTAAATTTGCAATGAAGTCCCCATTTCTTTGTTTCATTTCAATGGCTTTTTCTTTAGGATTTTGGGTGCAGTCTTCCTGAAGGAAAAAAGGTTGCATTTAAAAGTTGCATTTAATTAGTCCAATTTACCACCTGTGTGGAGTGTCTGATGCAAGATTGTGTCACGGTCAGAGTAACTGTGCAGAAATCCACTTATTAGCTGCATGTACATTTTTGGTCCTGGGGGGGGAAAGGCCCTAGGCCTTGATTGGCTAAAGGAGAAATCTACCCTCCTGTATCCAAGTCTTTTTGTATAAAAACTTCTCTTTGACTGAGGACCAGTAGTCTGCATTTGGATGAAGGACTGTGTAGAATAAAATGTCCCTATTTTCATCTGAGAAATGATGGAGGGTATGCCAAGGAGAGAGTTGCCTGGCAACTATGCTGTGGTCCATTTCTTGCCACATGAAGACCTTTTTATTTCCACAGGGTTTCCACAGTTTTAAATTAAAAAATGTGTTTTTTTGTCATGGTTAGTAGAACTTTGGCATTATACACTCTCTGCTTCTGATTTCCTTTTAGTTTTATTCTGATGCTGCTTTAAACTTGCTGCTGGTTTTATGTCCATGTTGTAGTTTATGTCTTCCCTCCTGCACACTGCCCAGAGAACTATTTGTTAATGTGTGGGATAAAACTAATGTAAATAAAATAAATTTAAAAAGCGGTAGCAGCAAAGCCACTTTGCTGGCTTACTGCCCCCACTAAGCCTCAGTGATAGTTGATGTGTGGCTTGTCAGCTTTCGTTCCAAACCTTCATTACTGAATGTTTAAAAGCAGCATGAACTCATGTAACATGACCTTAATCTTGCATAACCAACGCATCTCCACTTGCAGCCATATCTCTGTTCCATCCCCTCGCTCCCCATCCTCAAACACACTGTTGTAAAAGTCAAGATTTAGGACACCATCATGTTGATGTGTCAAAAAGCACTGATGGAGGTCTACAGCTTCCTTATTCTAAATGCCCATGCAGCTGCACTCTTAATCTAATTATTTAAAACAGGAAACTTACTTCTAATCCGTCAACATGGCACCCAGTCATAAAAATATCTTTTCTATCTCCACCTACGAATTATTCATATTCCCCCCCAGGCAGTGTCCTCCATATCATGAAATAAATAACTGTTTGATTATGCCATTATCAGAGAAAGCAGTTTTCATGATGAGAGCAGAATGCCGCAGATATATTCATCCCAGTTCCTGGCTGTCCTTGTTCTAAGCATTACTGACAGTTTTGCACCCAGCTGTGGAGCAAGGCTGGTGCTGCTGGGGAGCTTCTGTCAGAACTGGAGGGTGGGGTGGGCGTGGAGCAGAGGCAAGGCATCTCATCATTCTTTGAGTCTTACAATTTTGCCCAAATGCAGCAAGAGAAAGTTTTTCCCAGCATGGTGACGGCTAATCAGCATTTCTATATTATTCCATTAAAATAGCAGCATTAAGATGAATGCTTAAATCCTTTTTAATCCTCTTTTAAAACCATAACTGTGATTTCCCATTAATTTTAATACATGGAAAATACAGGTTACATGAAAAATATACTTGGGCCAAAGCTCTGACAATGCAGAATCAAAGCAGCTTTTAAAAGTATGATTGAAGCAGGTCGGTGATGGGGGCATATCCAGAGAGCTGGTGGAAATTGCTAAATGGGTGGTTCTGGGGATTTCAACCCCTATGCCAAGGCCACATGGATGCACCTTCATATCTGGTTTTATGCACCTAACAGGGCATCCCATAGTTTTAGTGCTTTCTGCTAGTCAAGAAAAGAAAACTTTCTTTGTGAGTGGGAGAGTTTGATAGAATTCTTTTGTCATGGGCAAATTGCTACCTGGTAGAGTTTAGGCACCTTTGCAGATGGATCCAGATGGATTCCTCTGTATCTGAGGCAGAATCATGGTATGCTTTATTCTGTCGCAATCCTTACAACAATCCTCGTAAGTAGGGAATATTATCTTTTTCCATGTTGCAGACTGAGATGTTTGTGCTGAAACTGCAGTTTTTCAAAGTCTACCTAGTGAATTACTGTCAGAGGCAAGATTTGAACAATGGACTTCCTGATTCATTGCTCAATCTCTTAAATATTATGTTACGTCAGCTTCAACTTGAGCAGAATGTAGAGCCTAACATTTCTCCCCCATTTGCATGTTCAGATCCAGAGACCTCCCCCCTAAATAAAGACACATTTGACTCAAATTTTGGTTTGGGGCAGAATTTAGGCCACAGCTTTATTGATTACAGAAAGTGATTGGTTGCATAGGCTCTGGTTCGACTAGCTCCCCGCACCCTTGCAGGCAGCGCTGACCCAGGCCACCAGCATAGGTCAGCCAAGGGTGAATACCTGGATAAGCAGAAAGCCGGGAAGAGGCTATCTCCGCCACCCAAATGCCCCCCTGGACTCAGGCACGGGCACAACCCCCTCTCAGGGGTTGACCAAACCATCGAGTCCCTGGATTCCTTTAACGGAATACCCTTCACATAGGGATGGCAAGAGTGTTCTCCCATCCCTGTCACCAGAACCAAGAGCCTATCCGCCACACGAGCACCAGTGCTCACCGCCAACCACTCACACCTGTAACCAATCCCTTAACCCCGCTGACATGGCTGTCAGCCACAAATCATTCCCAATCACAGACAGATGAACCCCATCAAGCCTGTAAAGGACGCATCATGGAAGGTAATGCCCAGGTGACGGATCACCGTCCCACCCAAGGCCAGAACCTTCTTGGCCACAGCGATCTGGACGCGCTTCCTGGCCCTCTTGGTGGCAGCTGGGCATTGGCTACCTTGCCCCATACATCACTGCAACAGCTGTGACCAAAAATCTTTGAGTCCAGGAAGAGCTGCCTTCAACTCTTCCAAGTCCTCCTGCACACGGGTCTGCAAACTCAAGCTGGGAGCTTCCAGCAAATCATTCTCGCCCAGCTGCAGCACCATCGCCGCAGGCATGCTTTCTGCAGACACCTTCGCCCGCACCGTCGGGAGAAGCTCCTCCCAATGCATTTCCCTTCTGGATACCCAGGAGACACACACGTGGTCGGGGAGTCCAAGCCTGCGTCCAAATCCAGACTCTGCTGCCCTCCTGCCGGCCCAGTGGACAATGCTGTGCCCGACTATCCAGACATGCAGGGCAGATGGACCTAGGAATGAATGAAATAATATTAATAACTACACCTCAGCGCCGCTTCCGTACATAACCCCTGTATGCATCAGACTTCCAGCGGCCCAGATCCTTGATCCTGTCAATGGAAAGGCCCCAGTGCACAGCAGTGGTGGCAGCTCCAGTGCGGAAGGAATGAGGTGCAAACTCACTGGCCAGCAGGCCACACGCTGCAATTGCCTTACACATCACTGCAGCAAACTGATGCCTTCTTAACGGGGTCCCATCCTCATGAACCAGGAAGGGACCATCCCCAGGTGGGCAAAGTGACAAATACATCTTGGCATCTTTAACTGGACAAGGGCCATGCTTACCAGTGGCAGGCAGCCTCATCAAGGCACCTCTGCCCAACCGGCCTGTTCTGGAATTCTGGACAGTGAGAACTAGCTCCTCATCAGAGAGCTGAACATCCTGCAATAACAAGCCCATGGAGAATCCTCTTTGTGCTGCCTCCAGCACTACTTTGCCCACACGCGGTGCACCAAAAAACGCAATAGAATAAGCCGCCGAAAAGAGTCTTGCCTCTACGTATGTGGTGGGAGTGCAGAGAGATAGTGGGATTCAGGGAAAATATCTATAACGAACTGAAAAAAGGTGTTTAGATTTTCATTTGAAGAAAAAAAAAAAACAGAATCCTTTCTCCTAGGCATTATGTCAGAGAAAATAAAAAGAACGGCCAGACCAATATTTATGTATGCAGCTACGGTGGCAAGGTTATTGATTGCCAAAAATTGGAAAAGCAGCAGCGTCCCAACTAAAACAGGCTGGTTATCTAAAATGATGGAATCCTTCCATATTGCTGAACTAATAGGGAGGGTAGGAGGAGATATGGTACAAAAAGTGAATAAAGAGTGAGCTATCTTTAAGGAATACATCAAAATTTATGTGGAAAAGGTAGAATTTCTAACAGATATTGAGTAAATCCAGAAAATGATTAGAGTGAAAGGAGAATAAAGTTAAGATAGAAGAAGAGATTAAAAAAGTAATGAAATGCATTTAAGCTAGTTGGAAAAGTAAAGTAGCATAACGAGAACGGCTGGAAGTCAAGTCACTTGGTGGGTGTCCGTGTGGGATAGGTGTGTAGGTACAGGTATGTTGATATGTACAGTAAAGATAGGTATTTATATAATTACCTATTACTCTATATTAGGTATGTTTATGTTATGAAAATAAGGTAGTGTGTTATATACGTGTATTGTGTAATTGTGTAAATGTATACGTATGTGTTTTATATGTTAATAAAATTTAAAATTTGAAAAAAGAAGAGTCTTGCCAGCAAAGAAGTCTTAACGTGCTGCGCATCTTAGATAAAAGGTCAAAGGTGACCAGCTTCTTACCTCGCGACTTAAGTCCACATCCCCCCCCCCACATAGCGCTTATATGTGCACAAGTGGAATGTGCCTAGAATGGATTCCCTGCACACTCCTATGCCTTTCAAAAGGCATGTTGCCAGATCACACATGCGCAGCGCCCCTTCTCTGCATGTTGAGTCTGCTCATGCGAGAATGTTTAAGAAGGGCTCGGAAACTGGAAGATAAGAAGCCAAGGCAGAGAGAGTGACACAAAGATCACAACAGGAGAAAAGGGGATGATAGATATCAGGAGGGAAGGATTGCAGGAGTCACATTAATTTCCAGAGGCTGCAGGAACTGTATAAAAATGTCAGGTGTGAACTGGCCCATGGGGGGTTGAACTATCAGTTCTTTTTTTCTTTTCAGAGATGCCTATAAAAAAAGATGGGGATGGAGTTGTATCTATGTAGGGGGCGGGGGGGGGGGAGACATACACACAAACACTTTGTGTACCATTAACCCTTTGCTTTAAAGAAGAAGGGAGACTGCATAATCTGTGTTGGTAAAAGTGCTGCAATGATTATTATGAAGTACATAAACAAAGCATATACCCAGAACAAACTTAGTTGGTCTCTAAGGTGCTACTGGTGTGTGTGTGTGTGTGTGTGTGTGTGTGTGTGTGTGTGTGTGTGTGTGTGTACACACACACACATATGTATACACACACAAAAAACCCCCAAGAAAATAATAATATATTGTGAGTTTGGTGAGGGGATAGATTATATGCCTGGGTCCCTTCTATTTCTTGGATTCTGCAAGGATTCAATTGTCAGCTTGTTGGTAATGGCCCCCTAAGTATGGGTCATTAGTGTAACAAAGGAAGTGGCTTTGTGCCAGATGCCATATGGCTGGGGCCCCTTTCTCACCTGGCAAGTAGTGAAAAGGACAAGGGCCAGAGGTGTGAGAGAGGAAGCTGGGGTAGAAGCTAGAAGCAGGCAAAAGCCAGAGAGGGAGAGCCATGCTTGATTTCTGCTTGAATCCAAGGCTGTGGCTATGTGAGAAGCAAGACCTTCTGGGTTGTTAATGCTGTGAGCCCCTCCACTGTAGGTTCAGGTTAAATAGACCATATTTCCTAAAGACCTCACAGTCGTGATATATCATACCTCTAGAGGGAACATTAAGGGTGAGTGTGCTAGAATTGCAGTGGCAGCCAGTGATTTTCCAGAAAATCTCTGTTGTTGCCAACATCACCACTGTTGGCAACAAAATCACAATGTTAAAGGTTAAACAAAACAAACAAAAAAATGTCCCTGCTTGCCACCAGGAGGTCACCCACACTTCCACTTGCCCCACTGCTTTCCCTGGGGAAACCTGATCTTTACCACTGAATCAGAGCAAACATCAATTGGGTTTTCTGCAGGTTGACATTTACTCCAATTTAGCACTAAATGCCAGGTTTTCCAGGGGGAAGTGGTAGGAGGAAGACAAAACTGCCCAGCCCTGTGCTTTCTAGACATGGAGCAAGCAGAAGTGTGGACGAGCCCCAAGTGCAAGAAAAGTGGAACAAAAATAATTCTGAACTTTTTATTCCACAAAGTTATGGAATTTCAGCAGGAAGTTATGGGATCTGCACTGACTGGAAATAAAGCTGTGTGTTTGCCCAAAACCTATGAAGGTACAAATAGCATTAAAAGTAGTGATTGCATCTGACTGCCCCAATAGCATCATGAGCACAAATCATCATAAATGCAGAATAAATTGGATGTCTGGAGGGACCCTTGGGGGATAGCCCTGGTCAGTGAAATTTTCTAACTTTTCAGACCTCAGACAAACTTCATGGTTCCTGAAAACAGACCAAGGCAATTGCCATCCCCTGAAACCTCAGAGCCAAGAATTTACAAAATAAAATTAATGCTTTCTCCTGAAGTTCCAGGTGAAGCAGAAGTCACACATGGGATCTACAAAAGCAGAGTAAGTCTACAATGAGTCCCAACAGCAGCAGTTCACAGATGGCCTGGGCACCATTCTTTGACACTGTCTCCCATAAAGATGTATCTGGATATCCAAATAGCTGTTTATCTTGGCAAGAGAGGGAGAGAGAGAGAATAGGAGACACCAAGGATAACTGTCGTGCTTTGGCCAAGCACCTTTCAGAATATTGTTGAGTGTTCCTTCTCCATGGGTCAACTGTGTCCCTCGCTGGTGCAGAAGCTTCTGCCATGTGCACTTTGGGAATAAAAAAATACTATTATTTGGAAGATTGTGTTATTAATCATGCTTGTATCCTGCACACCTCACAGAACATCAGGGCTTGTATCTTACCCACCTCACAGCACATTAGTAAGTATCCCATCCCACAAATCCTCAGTGGCTTTGCCTGAGGCTATCCCTTGGCAGAAGTAAGAAAACCACTTTGGAACTTATGACTTGCCTTTCAGGAGCAGGCCTGTTACAGCTGTTAAGTCTGGGAAATGTAAGTGGTGACTGGCTTGTTCCCATTATAGAGGGCTGAGGGCTACGGGAAAGAAAGAAAGCTAGCTGATAAGCCTGTCCAGACAATATCTGTGTGCTTTTTCAACTCAATCACTGCATTCAACGTATCTCGCTTTTGAGTCACATTATAAAGTATGAAGGTGGCACTGGTGGCGAAGGGGGAGAAAAGGAATCATTCTTGTTTTTCTGCATCTTCCTTAGAGCTAAGGGAAATAATGGAACAATTAATATTTTATTGTTTTGTAAACTCATCTGTGAGCTCCAGCAAAATCTAGCTACCTGCTTGTCAGGCAGAGGTCCCTCCACTTGGTATCTTGGCAATCTGGCCCTGAGTGTAGTCAAGAGGAGATGCTATTCCAGATGTGGAGGCTGACCCACCACCCCAGAAGACTGGTTTGTCACCTCCCACAGAGATCTGAAATGCCTTCATTTCCTTGTGTCATCTTGCCTCTGAAGCCATGCCTGCATTACTGCCCCTGACAAAGACAGGCTCTTTGAATCGAGTAGCATCAGTGGTAGATGTAAGCTGTGCAGCTGCCACCATGAAGGGCAGACACCACTGACAAGTGACGAGGGTGTAATGGAACATCTGTCTTGGAAAATGACACAGACCACCAGGGGTGTGTCAACTCAAAATGTACATTAGCAAAGAATCCTGCCTGTGTGAGCAGTCTGCTGAGGCAATTACGTTACAGATATTGGCTCCAAGGGACAAAAATCATCAGCATAGAAGGGACTCAAATAGAGCTCAAGAAGCATGGTGTGAAATAGCCCCAAGGAACAGGCAGTCAGCCAAGAGAACATCAAGGAGAATGGACCAAAATGAGATTTGTGTGGCTTTACACAGGAGATTTTCCTTAAAAAAGGCAAAATATTTTATGGCAGATTCTGTGAAACATAATCAAAGTTAACAACTAGGTATATGCCTTTGCATTTAAAGCACTCACACATTTCAATGTTTTCCTTAAGGGGCAAAAGTGCCATCTAATTATTTTCCCTTCGGCATGGGGGGGGGTCAGTATAACAGGCCACAACCTGCATTCCTGGCCCCGGCCACATCAGCTGACCATCAGTGTCCATTACACCTGTGCCACCAGCCATCCAGCTATATAAAAAGCCCAGAGCATAGGTCACATCTTTGTTTAACACAACAGAACAGTGTGGCTATCACATCAGCTTTCATACACACCTCTCTGTCTCTTTACTCCTGTCCAAGCAACATGCTTCCTGAGTCTTGTCTATTGAAAGAAAGAAAGAAAGAAAGAAAGAAAGAAAGAAAGAAAGAAAGAAAGAAAGAAAGAAAACAAACACCAGAGACGCTTCCTTTCAACAACTTCTAATTAGTTGGCTGAGGTTAAGGCCTGAGCGCAGCAATCTGAAGGGAAGCTTCCTTGAACTGGCTCCACTATTTCCTGCTTCCCAAGGTTCACTGCTTTAAGAAGCTTATCAGTGAAGTTCCTGCTGGCAAGAGTCTTGCCAGTCAGTTGATGCTGCCCCTTCCATGTATCAGCGACTCAAGCTGATGCTGTGAAAATAGTAAAAATATAAGTAAAATGTAGATTGACCGTGCAGAATGAAGTTTCCAGTTTTGATGCAAACATGTAAATGAGAATAATTGTTTGTTGCTCCCCAGGAAAATATTCACTTTGGATCTTCCCTAGCTTATGATTTTGATACTCAGGCTTTTTATAGGAAGTTGAGAGTGGGGGCTTATCCACACTTCCTCTCACTGCTTTCCCCTGAGAAAAACCACTCTCCAGTGCTCAACTAGAGCAAACAGAAATTCAAGTTTTCTCCAGATTGACATTTGCTCCAATTCAGCACTAAAGAGTAAGTTTCCCCTGGGAAAGGAGTGGAGCTATGGGGAAACTGCTTGGACCATGCTTTCTAGGCACGGGACAAGCAGAAGTGCAGATTAGCCCAAACTAAGATCTGCCAGGATGATAGAGTTTGCATTCAGTAGATTTTGGGGTTTGCCAGCTCAGCCAGGGTACAGCCTTGGCAAAGCTGACGTAAGTCCTGCGACTAATCCACACTGGTCAGTTAAAATGTTTAAAACATGTTATAAAAATGTGACACCAGCAGGCACTCACTGCAGAGCAGCAATCTGTCGTCAATGCAAAACAGCACTGAGAGCTATATTACTTTTCTAAAAGTGTTTTACAGATCAGTGTAGATTGAGCTCTGAACTCTGCCTCAGCCATGGCTCTGCCAGCTCAGCTGAGGCTCAGCCCGTGGAACCTAAGCCAGCAGAACATAAAGCAACATAACTCCCCACATTTTGGCAGGGGGAGGGATGGGGAAAGCAGAGACTTACACCTATGTCAAACCCTGCTCAGCTGAATCGTGTGATCTAGGGCACAATCCTCCAAGATCAGACCCACAGCCCTTACCAGCAACTCCTGAACAGAGTTTGGAATGGGGGTAAGTTACACTGGCCAAAGTAATGCCAGCTACCAGGAGCTAGGATTCCCTTTTGACCTAAAGTGGTTACTTGGGGCCAAGAAATATAAGAACTGGACCTAAGTCTGCAGTAAATAAGTGGTGTAAATGCATGCTAGCATGAAGACTATCTGAGGAAGAGATAGTTCTTCAGCTAAAGGGCCTATAGGCTATATCTGTGAGTTCTCAGGGTCAAGATGAAGCAACTTTCACTTTTCCCCACTAAGTCATTTTAGGGGGTTGCCTTTTGGACTTCTGCAAGACAGCAGGAGGGTTAAAATCCACCAATACCCACCAAATGCCTCAGACTCAAGAAAATACATGCACCACACCAACGAACCTTGGTAATGGGAACACTTCCTATTTATGGAAACTGGATCTAAGCCAGAGAAAGGAAGGCTGAATAAATGAGCATCATATTTTGACACATGATATGCCAATAGAAAAAGACTTTCTCTTTCTTTTGTTGTGATCTAATCTTTTAGGCAGGCTCTCTCTTTCTTTACAGAGAAGACAAAGCATATGAAATTAAGTGTGTAAGAGCGATCCAGCGATAGGATGACAATGCAAAGCCACAGAGTGCTCCAAGATGCAAATTCACAATCAGCTTGAACTTATTAAAATAACACTGTTCTCTTGAGCATTTCAGTGATTTCTTTATATAAAAAAATTCTTCTTATGGACTGATTGGATCAGTGCTCTCATAAGATTAGGCTATCTTTAAAATGAGGAATGTCATTTGAAATTCCTTGCAACTTTTTCAGCAAGACTGTTAAAAAGAATAACATTTTAATAAAGGATTCATGAGAGAACAATGCTGCAAAGTTTTGCTTTTTTGCACCTCAGTGTTAAACCATGGACAAAATATATAGATTGGCTGGCCAATGTAACTCCCTTTCCCCTCCTATTCCCCACTTTATCTCCTCCTTTCAGGAACTAGCAGCATCGACGGTGGTTGATCCATCTTTCGACTACATGCCCAAATACATAGAAGGGAATAAGGAGAAACAGATCGGGAACTTAGCCCCTAACAACAATCAGATATTATCATGTTTTGAACCTGAGGGCTGAGGGAGGCTCCCAGGTGGCATTAAAATGGATAGGATAGGTTAGGATAGGATCGGATAGGATTGGATTGGATCCTTTCAGCCTGTTTGTGACTGAAAAAGGGAGGTGGATACTAAAATGCATATTTAAGGAGAAAACATACTTAGTGTCAGAGACTTGGCAGAGGAAGAATGGTGGAGACCGCCTCCCCAGCCTGACCCTTCCAGAGAAGAGGAAGACAGTTCAGAATTACAATAGGAGGAAAGTTGGAAAATAATGGGAGAGGAGGAGCAGGCGGAGCCCAAGCAGCTAGTTGACATGTTATCACTTGGAAGCATTCCAGACCCACCATCTCTCAGAACCTGGTGAGCCTTAAAAGTAGGAGAGCAAAGAGCTTGGAGACAGATGGCCCTAAGCGGCAACCATAGGGGTGGTGGTACTGTTGATGAATGAGGAAGTGGGAGAGAGGGGGGTGGAGATTTATTCAGGATAACACTATTATTCCAAGAGGCTGCATTCTCAAGCCTCTCTCTGTAAATATTGAGTAAAAAGCAGATGGTAAGGACTTTTCCTTGTCTTATCTGTTCCTGGCAACCTGCCGTGGGGGTTGTTCCTCTGCTGCCTGACATTTACACTTTGAGAGAAAATACATTTAAATATGAATTTCCATGTAGATTTTGTTTAATGGAGTAATGGGACAAAACGGACTTAGGAATAAACACATGCAAAATTGATATGGTCCAGAATCAGACTGATACGTCCATCCTTACAAATGATTCTAAATGGGGCCACTGCTGCAAGGTCCCTGCTTCTAGAAGTACAGTAGAAGCTGTGATCTCATATAGTGAGATCCTACACAGAAACAGGGACTTGTTTATCAGTTGTGATAGTACAATGCAGCACTGACTACACTGAGTAAGAGGACCTGTAAGGTTCGTCCCCAGCACTTGTGCCCTGGCCTGCTTAAGACAATTCTATCCCATTCCTTCCTTTACTCTAGTAGCCATACAGTTTTCTATGTTGGCTTTTTCCTCTGTGTGTTTAACAGTGGTTTAATTTTTTAACAGATGAGAAGAGGGAGGGAGGAATCTGGAGGATTATAATAGAATTGCAAGTGACACTCCTCTGCTATAATTTGTGGAGTGTGTGTCATTGACACAATGGGTTGTTAAAGCTCAGAGGCATTATGGTCTGTCATGTCATATCATACTTAGGAAGCTTTTAATATGTGGATTATGGACACATTAAACTGTACTCTTTCCTGCCTATTATGTCAATGGGATTTTGCATATTTAAATAATACTACAGTGTATAATCCACGCACTGTGCCATGCATGCACAATAGGGCTCAGCAATAGACAAAATTACTGTTTGCAAAGTAGGCAGACTTTCCTAAACTTGTAAGTTTGCTGCATCCATATTTCTACATAATAGTACATCTATCTAGAGCAGGGTGGCCCAACACACAGCCAAGGGCCGCATGCAGTCCTTGGGGCCCTTTTTGGTGCCCCTTGGCAACATTTGACACACCCAGACCTCATGCCGCCTTCCCAAAGCTGGGAAAGGTCTAAGTAGGCTTTGAGAAGGAGGTGGGAGGACTCTAGGACCAAGCCAGAGCCCTCATGTCTGCTTCCCAAAGCCCAGCATCTTGCTTACCCTGGGCACTGGGGTGGGGCATCAAATTTTGTGCCCCCCCCCCCAGTGCACGATAAGGCAGTGTGCAGCCTGGGGCTCCGTGTCAAAGTACTCTTGCGGCCCACTTGATGTGAAATGTTGGACCGCCCTGCACTATAGGATGCCCTCCTGCTTGCTCCACACACCAGCCCTGCTGCCATTCCACCCACATTAGTCCCCACCCCATGCCAGTACTAAGCCCCTTTCTGAAACCCCTTCTCTCTTCTATTCTGCAGCCCTGCTTTGCTCCTGTTTTGACCTTCACCCTCATGTGCTTCCCTCCGACCTCCTCTGTTTCTTCAACCTCTCCTTGCAAACACACCACTTCCTGCAGAGCCACAGCTACAGGAAGGTTAGCCAGGTTTTTTGCCCTGGGCCAGGGGTCTGCAACCTTTAAGACAAAAAGAGCCACTTGGACCCGTTTCCGAAAAAACAACAACAACTGGGAGCCGCAAAAACATTGCAACATTTAAAACAAATATAACACTACATATATTGTTTCTGGCCTTAATGCTATATATACAGGATCGTGCAGTCAGCTGTCAATCTCAAGAAAAAAGGACAAATTAATAGCTAATTAAAATATTTAATTTACAACCAGGTAACCAGGTTAATGGGACTTTTGCTCCTGAACCTCAGTGCTCAGTGTCTGCACATCAGGGCTGTAAGACGTCACCTTCATTTTCACACAGGCTTGCAAGCTGTCATCTGTGAGGCGTGATCGGTGTTTGTTATTAATATAGTTCATGTTGGAGAAGACCTGCTCACATACATATGTGGAAGAGACCACAAGGGCCATCGAGTCCAACCCCCTGCCAAGCAGGAAACACCATCAGAGCACTCCTGAGATATGGTTGTCAAGCCTCTGCTTAAAGACCTCCAAAGAAGGAGACTCCGCCACACTCCTTGGCAGCAATTCGCCAAACTTTCACCTGCTTAAGTTTAAAAAGGGGCTTCAAGCAACTAAAAAGGGGCTTCAGGCAACTAACTCCACGTGGAATTCCACACGACCGCGACTGCATAATCAATGCCACAAAATGGCAAAGAAAATTAACCAGGGCCCCAGTGAACCATAAATCATAATCAGTGTCTGATGTAAATAATAATTAATAATGAGGGCCCAATGTCATCCTCGTCATTATAAAAATAATCCCTCTCTTCGTGCCGCCCAGCCTCCCAAGAAAAAAACCCCACTTCAAACGGTCACAAAGCACAAATTCCACGCGACCGCGACTTGCTATGCCCAATAATCAATGCCTCAAAATGCCATAGAAAATTAATCAGGGCCCCAGTGTACCATAAATCATAATCAGTGCCTGATGTAAATAATAATTAATAATGAGGCATTCGTCATTATAAAAATACCGTATTTTTCGCCCCATAGGACGCTCCGTCCCATAGGACGCACCTAGTTTTTTGGGGGGGAAATAAAGGGGGAAAAAATCCCTTTATTTCCCCCCAAAAGCAGGTCGGGGAAACCGAACCAGGTCGAGGAACAGCGGGATGGCGGCGCTGCGCCTCCCTGCTGTCCCCCGAGCTTGTGGGGCTGGCCGATGCCTGCGGGGCGGCAGGCTGCTATCCGCAGCGTGGGGAGCCTTGCCGGGAAATCCAGCAAGGCTCCCCACGCTGCGGATGTCTGCCTGGCGAGGGGGGCGCTCTGCTTTAGGGCGCCCTGCCCGCCGGGCGGCAGGCTGCTCACCTCCGCCCCTCGCCTCCACCCCTCGCCACCGCCCCGGAGCCGCAGCAAAGGCTTTAAAGAGCCGCATACGGCTCTGGAGCCGCAGGTTGCCGACCCCCGCCCTGGGCGAAGCCTCCAGAGGGGCACCATTGAGGCTCCCAGCCTCTCTCTCTCTCTCTGTGTATGTGTGTGTGTGTGTACACAAATTAATAATAATAATAATAATAATTTATTATTTGTACCCCACCCATCTGGCTGGGTTTCCCCAGCCATTCTGGGCGGCTTCCAACAAAGATGAAAAATACACTAAAATGTCACATATTAAAAACTTCCCTGAACAGGGCTGCCTTCAGATGTCTTCTGAATGTCAGGTAGTTGTTTATCGCTTTGACATCTGATGGGAGGGTGTTCCACAGGGCGGGTGCCACAAATGTGCATGGTGTGTGTGTGTGTGTGTGTGTGTGTGTGTGTGCGCGTGCCAAACTGGGTAGTTGACATGGCAACTACTAAGCACTCTTTTCATGTTCCACCCAGTTATGAATCCAC
This sequence comes from Podarcis liolepis, assembly GCF_965112155.1. NCBI lineage: Eukaryota > Metazoa > Chordata > Lepidosauria > Squamata > Lacertidae > Podarcis > Podarcis liolepis. The sequence goes on from NC_139558.1 coordinate 3,503,940, forward strand.
CATCCCTTCCTATTCTGCAGATTTTCATACCACTGCTTTCACCTTCATCCCCATTCCCATGCCTCCTACTCCCTTTTTCGCAACCTTATTTGCACCTTTCCCCCTTCCCGCTCCTCCTTACTTTTCCGAACTCTCGCACACAGATGTTTCCATGCCCTTTCCTCTCTCCTATTCCGCAGCCTCCTTATCGCACAGGCATTGCTATCACACATACAGAACAACCCCATTTTCTCTCCTGTTCTGCATTGATTGATTAGTTAATTCTATATTGCTTATCATATTAAAAACATCTCCAAGCAGTGTACAAAAAACTGAAGCAGCAACACAACTTGAACAAAATATGACACAAATGCATAGTTTCATACAAAAATGTTGCATTGATACAAAGCTACTAATATATAAATCAATATCAAATCATTTTCCTTCTGACACACCCTCTCAGCCTCATCCCCTGTGATGATGCATACGGTGTATTTAAGATGAATAGAATCTTAAGAGAAGGTTGGGTTCAGTTGATTGATGCTGTACATATATGGCTGTATGCTTCTTAATAAAGGATCTCTTCTACACTTCTGCATTGAATCTAGAACTTTATGTTGAAGACAAAACATGGTAGAAGGGATGAAAAAATATGTGCAGTTACTATGGAATATTTGAGGGCTCCACAACCTTGATCTCATGAGGCAGCCAAGGAAGGGCTGGGGAGAGATGGTTTTAAACAATAGCAGAAGTTTGAGTAAAGCAAGGATGGAGAAACTCTGAGGGGTTGTTTTTTAAAACAAAAAAAACTGGTTTTGACAAGGAGAAATGGGTATAGCACAGGGATGAGTACAACACAGAAGCTAATACCAAAAAGAAAACATAACCTTTCCCAACGCCTTTCTCAGTGTACTCAAACCGTTTTTTAACTGCCACCCCACTCCATCAGTGTCATCCCCTGCTCATTCTATGCAAACATCTGCCGTTGTTTAAAATGGTCAGTTTTTTCCTCTCAGTTTTTCACCATCCCTGCTTTATTCAAAGCTCTACTGTTGTTTAAAACTGCCATTTTCTTCTCAGTGACTCTCCACCCCTGATTTCTTCAGCTCCTGTTTTCCCTGATGCCCAAATGCTATGTCTAAACAATGTTTTTCTTACATGAATACAATTTTACTTGTAAAATGGATTCCGTTTTTTTAAGGTTTTCCCAAGGCCCACCTATGCAATGTGTGAATGAATTATCAACTAAGAAGTTTACTTCTTGGGTCATGCGGGGTTTGTCTGGAGTTTCTTAATATGGGTATTGTTGTGACGTGGGGTTTGTGATTTCAGCTCTCTTGACATAATATGCTGGAGACAGTTCTCTAGTAACACTTCTTTATTAAAGCAAACAAGACTCAAGCCTGAGGAGGGGAAAGCTACATTTATAGGGACAGGGGACCAGCTAGAAAGGATACATTTTGGAGGGAACAATATCAGGCAATCACAGTCCTGCCTTTTGGAGGGAACCAATAAGACAGAGGATCCAAATACAGCAGCTTAAATGAACCAATAGTAGCTGTACCCTCTGGAACCAAAAGGCCTAATGCAAATACAGACAATCATAATACAGATATAAAATCCTTTGACTCAATACACAACAGGTATACACTGGCATCTTCAGCTGCCTGATTTAAAAGCGCCGCTATGGTGGTAGCTGAGATTTTTATGGATTTTGGTGGCCCACTATAGGCCCCAAAAGATTGGTCAGTCAGTCAAAAGAACCAATTTGTGTTCCAGTTTGCCACACTGGCTCTCTCTCTCGTTATTATCTTTGCAGTCTTCCAATATACATGTGCATTTACATAGTTCTGCTAGCTATTTATTTGTTTGTTTGTTTGTTTGTTTGTTTGTTTGTTTGTTTGTTTCTTATTTTGTCCATATGATTTTTGTTGAAAAATGTTTGCGGCATTTGGTGATCATGTGGCTCAAGAAAATATTTCTGTAAATGCATTAGTGGAAAAACTAGGCAACTAGCATCTACTGTGCACAGCTTCTTTTTTAAAAAGGTTTATGTGTAAAAAGAGACATTTATGTGGCAGCTATTTAAAGCAGCAAGAAGAGAGCCATAGTAACGGATTGGGTGGGTGGAGCTACACTACTGACAGCATTGGCCAATGGCACCGCCGCCCCCGCCCCCCCCTTCCGTTTACTGCTGTGAGTGGCTGCTTACAGCTCTCTAATGGCAAGGGCAGCACTGTGTGCAGATCTAAACTTCATTAGCTAGTCATGATGGAGTGCCCTTATAATTTTTCCTCACTCTGTTATTTGCTGTCATGGTGTCCTATCCGAGCGACTGACTTTTTGTTGTTGTTGTTGTTGTTATTTTGGTAAGCATACTTCATTTTACAGTAGGAAATTACAGTAAGGAGTCAAATTGTTCAGGCTTCAAGAGAAAATTGCTCCTGGGAAGGAAAATAAAGAAACCATACCTTCTGCTCTGTTATAGGATTCCAGCAGTTAATGAGTATGTGAAGTATCAAATTAAAAAGTGCTAGCAGTTTATCATAGCTGAGCAGTCACTGAATGAGTAACAGGTTTCCCTTTCACTGAGCAGTAAGGACATGACCTGAGGCTGATAAACATTGGTCATCGGAGCCAACATCTGATTTAGGACTGGCATAGCCCATCAGCTAAAGCAATCTTCTCCGTTTGTTGCTTTAATCAATAATGTTTTAGAGAGCATGGCCAATTGGGAGGGTCTATAGTTCTGTAGTTGAAGAATACATGTTTTGCATGTATAAAAAGGCCCAGCTTCAATGTCCAATTGAGGGTAATCAGAGAGCAGGGCTGGGAAAGACCTCTGCCAGTCACTTTAGAGCAATGGACTGACAGTCAGAAGAGAAAGCACAGGCAAGACAAGCCGGTGCTCTGACTCAGAACAGGGCAACACTATATATCTGACAGAGAACAACACTGTGGTAGGGCATTATACCACCAGGGCTGCCATTTGGGCGGCAGAGAGAAGCATTCCCCCCTCCCCCAAAAGGGATGCTTTGCAATGTTTGAAACAGAAACAACATTCTAGGCAATACATTCATTTTTATCGCAGCAATACGGCCTAGCAGTGAAAGCTTCAAATTTGACCAGATTTCTAAATCTTTTTTCACTTCAGTCCAGCATTTTTCATAATTGTCTTTAAATAGATTCCCCTTAAATTCCCTTTTCAACTGCATGTCATTTCTACTCCAAATTATTTTTTCTACCTCAGATTTCCTATATTAATTCTAAAATTACAAGTGTTATTGTATTTTGCTGTTATTTCATCTGGTCCTGGTGAGTTCCCTATCTTTGCTTGGTTAATTGCATCCAAAACCTCAGAGAGACTTATTAGTGCATTTAATATAGCTAATTTTCCATCTGGGATTTTTGGTAATTTATTTTGTTTTATGTATTTTTCAATTTCGACTCCCCCCCCCAAAAAATGGCTCAATATGGATCTGTAAAATATTTTACAAAATGTTTTTTAGTGTCTCTCAGAATGTCAATTATCTTCCCTTCTACATTAAGTTTATTTATTGATTTTTTGTCTGTTTTTTATTTAGTTGCCATGCTAACAACTTTCCTGATTTATTAGCATATGCAAAATTCTTCTGTTTCATTATTTTTATTTTCCATTCCACTTCTGCATTTATTATCATCAAATATTGTGTTTGCAACATTTTTATTGCTTGCTTTCTTGTTTCTTTTCCTGGTTTGCTAACTAACTCTTTTCCCTTCTTAATCAATTCTTCCAGAAACTCCTTTTTCTTTCCTTCCCTAATCTTTTTCTGGTATGCATTTTATTGTATGAAAACCCCTCTCTTAATCACCTTACTGGCATACTATACTATTCTGAGATATGTTTTTTGGTTCAGATTTAATTTAAAGTAACCTTTCAATATTTTTTCTGCTTCTTCTTGTATATTCTGATTATCTAACAATTCCTCGTTCAATCTCCATCTAAATGTAGTGCTTCTTTTCCCTTTTAATTCCAGGATTATTGAATTATGATCCAAGAGCATTCTTGGTAATATTTCTATTCTTTTAACTATTAATGTTAACTCTTTCAAGCCCCATATCAAGTCGATCTGTCCACTAGATTGATGGACTTCTGAATGAAATGTGTGCTCCCTATCCAATGGGTGTTTGAACCTCCATAAATCTATTTAAGTTTAGATTCTCCACCATATTGAAAAAAGTTATGGGTAATTTCCCTTCAGTTTTCCTTATTGTCCTGTCCATTTCCAGGGAGACTACCCCATTCATATTTCCCATTAAAATAATCTTCTGATCCATATATTCCAAAAAGTTATTCTATATATTTTTATAAAATTCTGACTTTTTTCATTTGGGGCATAAATTCAATTACTATAATCTTCTCACCTTGTATCATTATTTGTATCGCTATCACCCTCCCTTGTTCATCTTTGAATAACTGTTTCGGGTCTAACTTTGGTTTGATGTATAAAACCATTCCTCATTTCTTGGTTTATAAATTCCATTCCAATTCTTTTGCTTATTAAAATTCTTCTATGTCTCTTGGGCACATGAGTTTCTTGTAAACAAACTATGTCTAAATTTTGTTTGAATATTACCGTATTTTTTGCTCCAAAAGACGCACTTTTTTCTTCCTAAAAAGTAAGGGGAAATGTCTTTGTGTCTTATGGAGCGAATGCATGGTCCCTGGAGCTGAATTGCCCAGGGGCGAAAAGCAGATCATACTTTTTTGCGTGAAAGAGGGAAGTGGGTGTTGAAACAAAGCCGCTGATCACAAGCGATCGGAAGCAAGATAAGGGACGCTAGCAATAAAGGAGGCTGCCTGGGAGAGGGGAGATAAAGACAGCAAAATTTGCAAGGAGAGGAGACAGGAAGGCTAAATCAATGAGGATAGAAATTAGAAGAAAAGGAGGAGCAAAAAACTGTTCTAGCTTAGGAAAAGACACTTAGGTAAACAAGAGGGAAGGGAGTGTTGAAAGGAAGCAGCTGATTGGTGGGATCGGGAGAGAGATAAGGGATGCTAGCGATAAAGGAGGCTGCCTGGGAGGGGAGAGGTAAAAGCCCATGGATCCTCAGGATTTTTACATTGGGTCACCCCAAATTTACCCCAAATTCACCATCAGATCACATAGCATGTCCATGGCTACAGCCTGCACCAAAAAAATCACGCATCCACTGTTTCCTGGGGCTGCAATGGTGCAAAAACATGGTTACAAAGCACGGATCCACATAGATCCTCAGGATTTTTGCATTGGGTCACCCCAAATTCACCATCAGATGACATAGCATGTCCATGGCTACAGCCTGCACCAAAAAAATCACACACCCACTGTTGCGTGGGGCTGCAATGGCACAAAAACATGGTTACAAAGCACGGATCCACATGGATTCTCAGGATTTTTGGATTGGGCTACTCCAAAATCACCATCAAATCACATGTCTGTGGCCACAGCATGAACCACAAAAATCATACATCCACTGTTTTATTCGGATTTTTTCCCCCTTGTTTTCCTCCTCTAAAAACTGGGTGCGTCTTATGGTCAGGTACCTCTTGTGGTCAGGTGCGTCTTATGGAGCGCAAAATACAGTACATGGTCAATTTTATTCCTTTTTACTTTACTATTTAATTCATTTACATTCCAATTTAATATCTTCAAACCAGCCATTTTGATTGTCACTTATTAATGCCTTGTTTCCCCTTTTCTTTCTTTCTTTTTCTTGATTATCTATACTATTGTCAGGTATCTCATGTCATTCCTTATGTTATTGCTGTTTGGTTATGATCACCCAGAAGACTAATCCAGGAAGGAAGAAGATATAGTAGCAACAGCAGAACTAGCTAGGAAAAACATTGCTACTGAAAAGGACTAATGAAAAGCAGAAATATTCACATTATACACACACACACACACACACACACACACACACTCATTCATTTAAACAAACTATTTCTTACCTGCTTTTCATTACCAGAGCAACACTGTAAAATCAGGAAAACTGTAAAATAGCATCATAAAAATGCTGCACACCGACAAAAAAACAACCCCACTTATAAAAAGACTAAACAGGTCACCCGATTCACCTGAATGGCCTGGGTGAGTAGGAAAGCCATCAGCTGACACCACATGACACTTAAGATTTGGCACCAGCTGTATTTGGGAGCAGAGGGGATGCCACAATTGATTGAACTAAATCAACTGAAAATGGAAATGGTTTGCTTGATGCTGACTTAATGACTTCCCACCTTCACTTGAAAGAATACAAAACTTGAACATAGAAAACAGACAATCTGCAATGGTCTGGTCAATTTGTCAGTGGATGGCAATCCTTTTCGCAGGCATTGTCATGGTTTATAGTTGTCTTCTTGCTTCAGCCAGTGCTTAGTTCTTTAGGTGGCCACTCAGTGTGTTCCCCCCACACTGCACTTTTCCCCCATGCTCAACTCATTTGGACTATTCCTTTGAATAGACACCTTGTTTCCTGGCCCCCAGTATCTCAGAAGAGGAAAGGTAATTCCATCTGTGAATGACACATCTCCTCTTCCTCTTCCTCCTTCACCTTTTTCTTCTTATAATCTCACAATAGAATCTGTTTCTCTCAAAAATTGCCTTATTCCAGCAGTGCTGTATTCCTGAAGTCCCTTTCAATCTCTTCCCTGTGGGCCTTTAAGGTTCAATATAGTTAACCATCACTTACATTTCAGCAGATATTGTGCTAAGCTCACCAGCCTTTGGGCCGCCACTTCCTGTGAGAAATCAACCTCTGTGCATAGTATTGCTTTGCATCTGGCATTGAGACCGTAGGTCTGTCAAAGCTTAGGATCTATTCTTCAGTTCAATGCTAATTACTCTCTCGCCAAGCATTCCTAATTGAATTTGGGTGGTTTTCCTGGAGATTAGTTTTTCTTTCCTCACCTTCCATCTTCAGTGTTTGACATAGACCAGTTCGATAGGACAAACTTTGCAAAGAGACTGATGATGCAGAAATGAGTCAACTGTTTTCAGTATGGAAAAAGTTGAGGATATCTTTGGCTTAAGTATAGCCATTGGCAAAGAGTTATAGATGTGTGCTATCATTACTGCTTCTTCACTCAGCAGGGAATGCCCTATACAACTGTCAGATACAAAACCCCAAAAATCTGCTGCACTCCAGTAGTCTGGGCAATGCATTTTCCTACGAGATCATCAGCCTGGCTGTTGCCATCCTTCCTGCTAGCATAGATGCATGTATCCAGCATTTCTCAGACCTGAGTGCCTGACATCCTCTATAGAGGAAAATAGTAATCAGGTCCCTGTATCTCAATGTTGTCTGTATCAGCTGTGGCTGGCCTGTGGCTCTCCAGATGTTGTTGGGACTCCAACTCTCCTTGGTCCTGGCCATCATGGCCAATGGTCAGTGAAGAAGGGTGGTGGAGTTCCGCCACACCTGCAGGGCCAAAGGAGAACCCCTTTTGGTCCTCACTGCCTGGCTACAGCTACCCAGGGCTTCAGTCTTGAGCCTTTCCAAGCCTTGCCAAGAGATGCCAAGGATTGTGCCTGGCACCTTCTGCATGCAGGGCACCTGCTAAGCTGTGGTCACTCTCAGCATTTGCTGATTGTCTTTTATATGGGCTGTTCTCTGGATTCCCTTGCATTGGGAACCAAATGTGACTAGACACCTGTGGCAATGGCCAGAGCTTTTTTTCTCTGGCCAGCAGATTATGGAATGATGTCCCACAAGTGATATGCTTGTGAAATCTTCATCCTGGCCTTTAAATGGCCATGTCACATGGGCTGTCACATGGAAGATGGAGCAAGCTCATTTTCTCCTGCTCTAGAAGGTTGGACCTGAACCAGTGGCTTCAAGTTACAAGAAAGGAGATTCTGACTAAACACCAGGGAAAAGTTTCTGACCGTAAGAGCTGGGAACTGACACCTGCACAAGGTAGTCTAAAATAGGAAGCAAAATTGCACACTGATAAAAGCCGAACAGGGCGGTTGTCACTGCCTGTTTCTGTGGTACATACATATAACAATAAGAAATATATAGCAATTATTAGCATTAAGTTTAGAATTAATAGCAAAGCACTTAATCCTGGTCTGAAAACCATATTAGCCACATTACCTTTGGCCAAAAAAAGCAAAAGAAAAAAATCCACTATGCTTGTTTAAGTAGTTTGCTGAACTATAGTCTAACAGAAAACTTTTAATTACCATTTATGCTCATCTAGAGCTCAGCAGAATCAACACCTAACCAATAAAATCCTCTATGAAGATTACCCACTGTGTATGTGCATTACTTACATTATATTCTCACTGTTCTCTAGTTGTGATTATATACGGTACTGAAATTGGTACAATTCATAGACCTCTCCTATAATTATCTAGAAAAGGTGATTGCTTCTGGCTAATGGACTTATTCACTGGGAACTTTTTAAAAGATTCCTGAGTTTCTTGTGCAAAGTGCCTTTTCCATCTAGCTGGTGTAAATGGGTGAGCTGAGGGGGACTGTAAGCACTGCAAGAGTAGGTGGAATATTAGAAAAGAAGGTTATATATAGGAAAGAACAGGTGGGCTAATTAGTATTGATTTAAAGTTTGCTCTGTTATTCATAGGTTCTTATATACACACACTCACAAATTACCTCCAAGTGCCTCACAGGCCGGCGTCAACCCGCCCACTACCAAAAAATAGTTGCCTGCATGGTGGGAATATGCCAGCCATTCTGTAACATGGAGGCAGCCTAATAGAATAATTGGATGCAGCTGCTCCTGTTCCCATAAAATGCAAGATTATCACATTTTCTTGCAGATATCGTGACTAAAAGGATTAAGAGCAGAACCTTCTATGGCAAAGAAAGAAAGAAAGGGTGGCAAAAAGGAAACATAAGGTGGCACAGCAGTAGGTACATTGCAAGTGGGCTTTGCTGTACCACTATACCATTTTGAGCTTTCAGGGAGAGCTTATCCACATTTTCATTTGCCCCACCCCTTTCCCCTGGGAAAGCCAGCAGTTTAGTGCTGAATCAGAGCAAATGGCAGAGGAACTGGGTTTTGGTGAGGATTGCTGTTCACTCTGATTTATCACTAAAGAGCAGGTTTTCCAGGGGAAAGCAGTGGGGCAAAGGCAAAACCGTTCAGACCTGCACCTAGAAAGCACAGGGAAACCACTAGGATTGGCACGGGGAGAGCAGAAGTGTGGACGAGCCCCGGCTTCTGAAGGACACTTGTCTCTGTCTGCCAATGGTGATATGAAGAAGGGTCTATATCCTTTGCATCTGTAAGGCCACAGATACAGTCACTGATCACTCCAGTGGAAGGATATTTGGTAGCACAGCATTAACTGGGCACATTTGTGTTATGTCAAACAGCATCTGGGGAAGGGGCTTCCCTTGAAAATGCAAATACCACCTTTGGAAGATGCACATTTTCTCAGGACTGTGGCAGGGGCATATCAAGCATTTATTGTAGCTGCAATCTTAAAAGTACTTACCCTGGAGTAAGTCCCACTGAATTCAGTGGGATTTACTTCTAAGTAGAGATGTTTAGACTTGGAGCCCCAACCATCCCCTTCTAATAAATAATAATAATTTTATTATTTATACCCCGCCATTCTGGCAGGGTTGCCCCAGCCACTCTGGGCGGCTTCCAGCACATATAAAAAAATTAATAAAACATCAAGCATTAAAACGTCAAACATTAAATTCTTCCAGATACAGGGCTGTCTTCAAAAAGTTGTGTAGTTCTTTATCTCCTTGACATCTGATGGGAGGGCGTTCCACAGGGAGGGCGCCACCACCAAGAAGGCCCTCACCCATCTGGCTTTCACTGACATAAGAAAAAACATGTCAGTTAATTGAATTCACACAATGAATTTCACACTAGTTGTCTGTTTACAAAGAACAATGGAGAAGCACAATAAGGTGATACTATTGCAATTATTTTGCTTCACTGTTTTGCTTATTTCAGAATGTGAGCTTGAACCCTTGCAGGTATGGAAGGCGTTTCTACTCACGAAAAGGGAAGTGTCTCATTTCCACTAAATCCTTCCTGCCCAGTTGCAACTTCCTTGCTGTCTCTCACATGGTCTCTGAGTCCACTCACCCTCGTGAGGAAGCGGAGGGAAACGGCACGAGGGGCTGCAGCCTCACAATTTTCTTGAATCAAGCTGATGGGATTTCTCTGTAGATGGTATATGCACAATGGCTTAGGAATATTCCTCACCTACACAGACTGACAATCTACTGCTAATTTTTGACATGCAGATTTAGTAAATATCTATCCTGTGGTTCTAGAAATGCTGGGTGATTGCTTTCGGTGCTGCTTTTACCCATCTCACACCAGTTTCCCTGAGAGAGCTGTAAATCTCTATTAAACTAGTTTCTCAGCACAGAACCTCATAAAGCAATGAGTTCACTGCATCATTCATTGCTCTGAAAACATAAAATACACGTTATACTGAGGAAATGCCTCCCTTTCCTAATGCATATTTCACAACCCACAATACACACCATCTCTAGCCCCATCCTGACCCTACACTCAATATCTTGGTGCTCATTCATATAATACCACAACAACAACAACAACAACAACATTTTATTATTTGTACCCCGCCCATCTTCCTGGGTTGCCCCAGTCGATCTGGGTGGCTTCCAACACATATAAAAACATAATAAAACATCAAACATTAAAAACCTCCTCATACAGGTTCAATGAGACGGTTTCAAACATAAATCACCTTCCTGGGCAATCCAGTACAATTCAGTGCAAAGCACATGCGCTTGTGGGAATGGGAACACTTTCAGCGGAGAACTGCAGTCAGATGCCAGTCTCTTGATGCGCCACCCTGGGCTCCTTGGTCAATGCTCTTGGTTCCTTAGGGAGGAAGGGTGGCAAAGAAAGTTAATGAATAAATAAATAAATAAAACTTCAGGGCTGGAATGCTGCTCTGATCCTTTTTGAAAGAAGGAGAGGGTCCACCTGCCATCAACAGGTATCTGTACCTCATTAGCCTGCCTTTTACAGACATGGATCATTCTACTTTTGCTGAAGGGAAGGATAATGCCATATGTTTGTTGGGCCTCAGAATACATACTACTGTTCACCCGAAAAGGTGGAGGCTGATTGGCTGAATAAAAATAACAACTCTTATTGGGCCTATAATTTATTTTATACATATATTGCTTGACTGTAGAAAAAAAATTCAAAGCAGTTTGCAAGAAGATAAAACAGTCAAATTTTCACTAAAAACTTTACAACCTTAATTTAAAACAAAGAAAGTTAAAACCACAATAGAGTAGACTAAAGCCCATTAAATCTTTTATAAGCTTTCTAAACATCTGGCTAGGCTTGTCTAAATAGGAGTGTCTTCAGCAGGCACCAAAAGAGTGCTGTGAAGGCGCCTGCCTGAAATCAAAAGGCAGGGAGTTCCAAAGTGTCACACGAAATGATCGGATATTTACAAATGCAGAATGGGGATTATGTGGCACCAGGAGGAGTTCCAATTCCCCTGATCAAAGTGGTTGAGTGGGCACATGTGCAGTAAGACAGTCTCATAGGGGTTAAGGGCTTTATATACTAATAGTATCACCTTGGCCCAGCAGGACCAGCCAGGGCCATGGGAAGCACACCTAAACCTAGGGGGCAGCTGTTGTATGAGCCCTTGACTTCATAGTATACACAAGCCTTGATGAAATCAGCAGTTTTATTTCAGAGTTCCATGTGCAGCATTCCCTCCCCCCCCCCACCCCCCGGTCATGATCCACAGAAAGGAACTGCAACAATAGCTGGTGCGGTCTTTACCATTTTTCCTGTAGCAGCTTCCTTTGCTAAAGAGACAGAGAGTTTTAAAAGGTTGTCACCTAGCTGACTCCTCTGTGCAATGTGACCCCCTCCCTCCTCAAAATAAAGCAGAAATATTGAAGTAATTTTCTAGCTCCGTACTATATGCAGGGAACACAAAAGTACTGAGATGACATCCTAAATCTCTTGGGCATACCAGAAAAGAGACCCAATTGTCTTGTTACAAGCCAAGCAGCAGAAATGTCTCTTTTACCGCTGGCTATAGCAAGTGACACGAACAGAAAATTAAATGCAATATGTCTCCACATTGCTTTGTTATGAACTGGAAAGCCAAGAGAGTAGTAAGAACATCTTGACATTCAGATACAGTTTGAAACCAATGGCAGTAACCAGATACGTATAGGCAGAGCTGTGAGTATACATATTCAGTACTAGCAGAGAAAATGTCAACTTTCATTTTTAAAAAATAAAAAAGGAAATCTGTTATCTTTTTTGATGCAACTCTTAAGATTGATGGTGCCTTGTAATATTGCAGTGGACTGAATAAACTTCTCAATGAACAGAAATCTCATATAACTTATTGCTCCACCTTCATGAGGAATGTAATTAAGTTAATTATGCATAGTAAGCAGAAACATGAAAATTTACTTGAATGTCATGATTTATGGGGAATCACTCTTAGGACATTTAGACTCCTGCAATAATTCCATATTTGCACCTCTAAGAACCAAGAGAGGGGCTCCATCAGCAATAACAGAGATATCAGACTACAGTAACCTGGTTGGCATTTGTTTGCTTTGAGGGACAATGGGTGTGCCTCCTGGGGTGAAGTCAAACCACTGAGTTAGCAGCACTGAAGCGATCTCCCTGGGGCACAAGCCTGGCAGTGTGTATTGAGGTCCTGAGCTGCACAGACAACAAGACCCCCCCCCCTTCTTGGCCTTGCTGATGTGGTCCAAAGGAAAGCAGAGCAATATGTTTGGCACCAGCTTGGCTGCAGGAGTTGCCAGAAGGAGGTGTACAAGGCACCACCCAACTGTCTTAGGGGCTCTACTCTGGATTTGTGTAGGGTTCACTCCTTAGCCTTTTCTTCTTCCCAAAGATATCGCAAAGGCAGCGGAGGTTGGGGATCAGAGTTTTCCTCCTCCTAGGTGGGCTACCTTCCCAGGTGAACAAGCCCCATCTGCCCCTCACTTCCCTCTACAGCATGTGCAGAAACCACCTTCTTGACCATTGGACCCACTATTGGTCTTGTTTGCTCAATCTGCTAGAGCAGACATAGGCAAACTCGGCCCTCCAGATGTTTTGGGACTACAACTCCCATCATCCCTGACCACTGGTCCTGTTACTAGGGATGATGGGAGTTGTAGTCCCAAAACATCTGGAGGGCCGAGTTTGCCTATGCCTTTGCTAGAGCCTGTCTTTGCATGCAGGGGAAGTCCCTAACTCACTGAGGGTTTGAGACCCATCGGCTATCCTCACTTGGTTTAGCTGGCTAGCTGAGTGGCCGCTGTGGCATGCTGACAGCTTCTAGAAGCCACAGGTGAGACCTGAGTGCAGGGCCAAAGGTGGACAAACTACCCCAGAAGGCGCATGACAAGTCCCCCTCCAGAGGTCCTGCTTCTCCCCTAACACCTCACACACCCAATAGATTGATAAATGTATGTCATCCCAAACTGCAATTTCTTATTTGTGATGTCTGGCATTCAACTACTGTGCAAGGATTTTCACTTGTGCAACAGGACTTTCTCCCATCTCCCTGCCCCGGGTTTGGGGAACCCCTAGAACAGATAAAAGTGACATGTGAAAGGAGAAGGGGTGAATCCTTGTGCAGATGGAACATTCCCATAGCGCTAGGTTGGATGCAACAGATGGATGATGCCCATTATATCTCCCCTCAGTCTTATTAGGCACTTAAAAGTCTTCTATGAAATTTCACCCCCTAGCATCACAAATTTAATTAGATTTCTGCATCTTTCACATTTGTAGGTTGCTAACAGGCTACAGTGATTGATACTGAAACATCAAGGTTTCTCCACCTCCCCTTTTGTTAGTTTTTTTTCACCTCAAGAGAGATGCTGGAGCGATTTATGAAAAGCAAATATAACAAAGATGAGAAGTCATAATAAGTATCCAAAGGAGTTCAACATATGGAAGAAAACATAGTCTATTTGTCAAATTGTAGTCATGCTTTCCCTTGTTTTTGACTTGAGGAAGTTAGTTTTTACATTATGAATGCAATTAGGCGTTATACTGAACACAAAGCAAGGAAGCTTATGACATGTACTATTATTAACATTTTTAGTAGCACATGGCTTTCAGTATCCAAAGTGCTGAAAACAGTGTTATGTAGCTGAAAACAGAAAGGAAAAGGCAGGTCCTTGTCCCAAGGGGCCCCCAACCTAACATTTATACTTCACAAACCTCCAGATTTGACTACTGCAACACTCTCTGTGTGGGGCTGACCTTGACAATCATTCAGAAACTTCAGATGGTCAAAAATGCTATAAGCAGAGGCTTCCTGTTTCCAGCGGTGAGAAATGGCTGACTCTCACATATGATCGGACCCCAGCCGTGCCAGTAATTCAGGGCTGATATGGGGGTAATTAGCCCTGGCAGACTCCCCGGGGTGGGGGAGGATTGTCTTGTAGACCCACAGATCGTCTGAGATTGTCAGCTTGCATCAAGGTGCAAGCGGCAGGACGCTGCTTCCCAGAGCAGGACACGGCTGGCACTCTCCGAAGTCACTCTCATAAGCTGGAAATATCTGTTTGATAAAATAATTAGATTTGGACAATAAACAGACATAGTCTGGACCAAAGAAGACTGAGAAAAACCCTGTAGAACTGCACGGTCCCTGGTGTTTAAGCTTGGCCTCCAAAAGATTCTCATCATGGTGTTTGGATTACGGAGGAGATCTGTATGTCCTTTTTGCTCTTCTTAATATCTACAATTGTTTTTCTATGCCAAGCCTCATCAACAAACTTATTTTTTTTGAAAAGTACAGATGGACTTCTACTTATAATTAAGTACTCAATTGCGCAGCTTTATCAAGACTTGAAAGACTTGATAAAGATAAAAGAAGAAACATGACGCAGCACGAAAAAATGAGAATCCCTCCCTTTTTTGAGGGAAGTGGGAAATACCTGCTAGCTGACTTTATAATGACTTTATGAAGACAACAATTTGGAATAACATACAGTGCATCTGTTTGCAGAATTTCATCATTATGAGCGAGAGAGAAAGCTAAACAGATGTCTAGCAACCCCCCTTCTAGGGCCCCGGGGGGTGGGGGGATTGTGTGGTGTCCAGGAAGGCTGATCGATCGCCAAATG
Source organism: Podarcis liolepis (assembly GCF_965112155.1). Taxonomy (NCBI): domain Eukaryota; kingdom Metazoa; phylum Chordata; class Lepidosauria; order Squamata; family Lacertidae; genus Podarcis; species Podarcis liolepis. The sequence goes on from NC_139558.1 coordinate 3,519,051, forward strand.
ACTTATATCTGTGGAATGCAGTTCATTTACATTGCAATAATGCAAACAGTATGCTTAACAATTTAATCATGAGAAATCATTGTGTACAGCAACAATTTAACAGCGTGGAAATTTCAAACGACAGGCTTGGACAACAGACCGGACTGGAATGATTTAACAACTTGGGAGTTGCTGCGTCATTAAACTTCAAATGATAGACTTGGACAACAGTCCGGATTGGAAGATTGGAATGAAGTCAGGAAAAGCTGTGCTGGCAAATAGACAGTTAAAATACACACACGCGCGCACACACACACACACACACAAATAAAGCTGTATTCGATGGATATATGATTTCTGACATGATTGAGAATCACACAGCCAGGGATGGAGAACTTTAAAGTGTTAAGATGTGGAATGTGGAAAATATTAGAACAACAAGAATGAAGATATTGGAGATATACTTCAGAGGTCCAGACTATGGGAAGCCCGGAAAAAAAAAAATTAATAATTTGGACTGTAATTCGGTTTTTCTTTATTTTAATTTATTGTTTTTAATTGGATTGTGATTGTGGATATGTTGTTGTTGTTTAGTCATTTAGTCATGTCTGACTCTTTGTGACCCCATGGACCCAGAGGATGCCAGGCACTCCTGTCTTCCACTGCCTCCCGCAGTTTGGTCATGTTAGTAGCTTCGAGAATACTGTCCAACCAGTGGATATGTTAATTGGCTGTTTTTATTGGGAAACTAATACAAATTATTTTTTTTAAAAATTCTATAAGCAGTTTGTTGATGACTATTGGTAAATTATCTGCATTGCTGGCCAGTTATCTTCTGAGCCAAATTCAGGATGCTGGTTCTTACACGGGTTGGGGTGCAAAATGACTTGGGGCCCAAGTATTTTAAGTAGTTATACCTTGGTTCTGTTAAACCTAAAGCCTTGAGACACCAACATTTTGGATCTCAAACACCATAAACTCGGAGCGAAGTGTTCCACTTTATGAATGTTTTTCAGAAGCCGAACGTCCGATGTGGCTTCTGCAGCTTCTGATTGAGTTTGATTGGTTTTCGAACATTTTTGGAAGTCAAATAGACTTCTGGAATGGATTCCGTTCAAGAACCAAGATACAACTGTACTATCTTAGCTAGGCAAGAGAATTTGCCAGGTTTTAAGGCTATTTGAGGATAATTTGTTTGCTTGTTTGGTTGTTTGTTTGTTGTTGTTTACCTGCGGGATCCAAATCTGTTTGTACCTAAGTGACACAGTTTAGCTTTGTCCAAGGGCAGTAGCTGAGATGAGTGATGCCAACCCCTTGTTGTCAGGATATACAGTGGTACCCCGCAAGACGAACGCCTCGCGAGACGAAAAACTCGCAAAACGAAAGTCTTTTTCGTTTTCGAGTTGCCTCGCAAGACGAATTTCCCTATGGGCTTGTTTCGCAAAACGAAGCTTGCCCCAGGGACAGCGGGTCTTCTCTTTTGAAGCAAGGGGCGGCGGGAGAAGCGATCTTCTCCCCGCAGCCCCAGGTCCGGGGACAGCGGGAAGCGCTTCCCGCTGCCCCCGGACCTCTTTTGAAGCAAGGGGCTGCGGGGAGATCGCTTCTCCCGGTGCTCCGAAGCGGGGTGGGGGGGCAGGAACACCTGCCCCAGCCGCCCCACTTCGGAACGCTGTTCCGAAGCGGGGCGGGGAGGCAGGAACACCTGCCCCAGCCGCCCCGCTTCGGAACGCTGTTCCGAAGCGGGGCGGGGGGGGGGCGGGAACACCTGCCCCAGCCGCCCCGCTTCGGAACGCTGTTCCGAAGTGGGGCGGGAACACCTGCCCCAGCCGCCCCGCTTTGGAACGCTGCTCCGAAGCGGGGCGGGGGGCGGGAACACCTTCTGAAGGCGGGCGGGGGGCGAAAGTCTTTGTCCCCCCTTCCCGCCTTCCCAGGGGCTTTTAAATCGCCCCGGACAGCGGAGAAGTCCTCCGCTGTCCCGGGGCGATTTTAAAATGCCGCCCGCCAGCATTTTAAGATCGCCCCGGACAGCAGAGAAGTCCTCCGCTGTCCCGGGGTTTTTTAAAATGCTGGGGATGGGAAGAAAAGTCCTTGCCCCCCCCCCCCCAGCCTTCAGAAGAGGTCCGGGGACAGACTGTCCCCGGACCTGGTCTGAAGGCGGTTTCCCTAGGAACGCATTAATTGATTTTCAATGCATTCCTATGGGAAACCGTGCATCGCAAGACGAAAAACTCGCAAGACGAAGAGACTTGCGGAACGAATTAATTTCATCTTGCGAGGCACCACTGTACTTTGCCCTTGCAGCCAAACTTCTTAACCAGTTCTGAAGGAAAGCTAGCATTATCCCAAAGCTTTTTAGAGACCTAAGTTGAGCAATTACAAAATGGCAGTCAATTAAAATTTATTTTGAGCAACATTGCAGCACATAATCTGTACAAAATACATTGTGAAGCCAATTGTGAATGTTTAACGTCTCACATAGAACATTAAATGGCACAGTCATTTGCAGACGGCCCTCCCTGCAGGAGTATGGCGGGCTCCATTGTTACAATCATTACAGGGCAAGGTCTTATTTGTTCAGGCATTTGCATGTTCTGTGTCTGGTCTGTTCTGCCTGCTTTTAACTGCCTCGTGTATATGCTTTTGTTTGGTTGTTGTTGTTTTAATGATTATGTTGTTTTATCTTTGTTACTGGATTTGTTTTGGTTTTCTTTGCCTTTGTATACCACCTTGGTTTCTTTGTAGACAAAGGATTGTCTATAGGCATTTTAAATAAGTAAATAATAACTAAATAGCTTGTTGGATAAGCTTCCAAGCAATCCCAGGATTCCCCAGAACATGGGTTGAAAACCACAGCACTAAACCACCACTTGAATTGGTTTCTGAATGTCAAACCTTCCTATTGTTCCAGAGATTCCATTACTTTATCCAAATGGGATTTGAAATTAGCTTCTTTGTTCATCTTCCTTCTCCTTCTCCTCAAAGTCAAAACAACTGATGCCTTTCAATCTTTCTTAGAGAACTAAATCAAAAGAGCTACAGATGTTCCTGACAGTTACCATGGTTATAAAATATGTGCGCCTTCATCAAGTTCAATGCACATTGTGGAACAACAATAGAGATAATGTTACTGTATCTATGAAATGCAGTTTGATAAGGGAGAGGAAAGATATTGCATAATTAATAGTTTGCATTACAGTAAGGGCAGTAAAAAAAAAAGCCATTACATTCAGTGGAGTTATGACTCAGTCCAAATATTCAGCATGATACCCTGCTATAGCTCAGAGCAATATAAAAAGAAGTCATATTGCACAGAAATTTTATATTGGGGTAACACTTGAAATAATTGTTCTTTTTTATTTAACCATTTAAACATCATTATCTTTTTACGTTAAACATATTGACAAAACCAGCTAATTAAAAAATACAACCCAATGCTAAACATGTTTACTGAGAAGTAAAGCTAACCAAGTTTGGTGGAATTTGCTTCCTAGAAAGCATGCCCAGGGTTTTCAGAGGTTTATTTACAAAAGTGGTGGTCCCTATTTTAGCTTTCTTTCTTTTTAAGAATAGGGGGGGAAATCATGGAGGGTAGATTTATCAAGAATTGTGAAAGCTATATGGCACGCCTATGTTCAGAGAAGATCAGAAAATAGAAACATATGAGAAATAGGTCAGCTGCAGGTTCTATTTTTTAGTTTCCCAGGGTTATCTGGATCACTGCCATTGGAGACGGAGGACTGGATGGGACGACTCTTGGTCTGATCTGGCAAATCAGTTATAACATCCATTATCTTCTAGGCCCTTAGTTCCATTTGGTTCTACAGGACTTGCTTATAGAATAAAAGAATTGTAGAGTTGGAAGGGACCCAAGTAGTCATCTAGTCCAGCCCCCTTCAATGCAGGAATCTCCACTAAAGCATCCATGACAGGTGACCATCCAATCTATGCTTAGAAACCTTCAAGGAAGGAGAGTCCACAACCACCCCAGGCAGACAGTTCCACTGAAACAGCTCTTACTGCCCGAAAGTTTTTCCTAACGTTTAGTCGGAATCTCCTGTTTGTAACTTGAAGCCATGGGTTTGAGTCCTACCCTCCAGAGCAGGAGAAAACAAGCTTGTTCCCTCTTCCATGTGACAGCCCTTGAGATATTTAAGGTGGCTCTCATATCTCCTCTCAGCCTCCTCTTTCCCAGGCTAAACATGCCCAGCTCCTTCAACCATTCCTCATCAGGCTTGGTTTCCAGAACCTTGAGCATCTTGGTTGCCCCCCCCCCTCTGCAAAAATTCCAGCTTGCCAACATCTATCTTGAATTGTGCAGTTATGCAAACACTCAATTTGGTGCGTGGCTCTTATAGTGTTTACAATCCAGTAATGTGGCTATTTTCTCATAAGCAAGTCCTACTCCCAAGTTAATGCAAACAAAGCAATGTCAGGGCACTTCATATAATGAATGAAGATAAAAATGGAGACAGTCCAACTTTCCATGTATGCACGTCATGTGACTCAGGGTCAAATCATATGGTTCTGTTGGCTTGTAGAAGCCATGTTTTATAGTCAGTTCATGCTAAATTTAAGGTGTGTTGTTGTAGGCTGAGCTGCTGTCATGCATGCCAATATCCGTGATGTTTGTCAGCACGAAATGGCTTTTCCTTGCAAATTGTGATGGTGCTTACAGTTGGAAGTAGTGAATGAACTGTTCTGGAAAACAATAAGTGATTGCAAGCCAGGTCCACACCTTCTTGAAGCTCAGACCTAAATGGCTCCTCTTGGTGTCAGAAATCCCCACTATCAACTAATTCTTTTGCCATTTCCCAAAACGTACCCTGTGGTGGAGCGCAGCTGAAGGTGCCTGTCACTGAATTCCCACTTAGTTCTCAGAGTACGGGAATGGGAAAACTTGTGGGAGGAATTGGTGTAAAGCTCCCCTGGGCTTAGTCTATCTGAGTTTTCTCAGAAAGAACTGAAGTACCCCTCCCCAAAAAAAACTTTATTAGAAAATTTAGAAAAAATAAGACACTTACAAAGCACCACTTTCCAAGTCCCTGGTGCTAAATTGGGTCACAGCATTTTTCTTTCCTTTACAAGTACAGATAGCAGTATTCTAAAGTTAGAGTCAAAAATAATGTTCCGGGGGGGAGGGGCAATCATTTAAGTATCTTTTCCATCTGATATGCTGTCAGCATCCATTTCTGATTGAGAAGCACTGTTAGTACTGTCACCAAATTTTGTCTAAAGTAAAATTAAATGCAAATTTGGAAGATGCTGCTTAGGTAAGACACCTGAGTAGCTTCCTAGTTAAGCCAAAAGAATGTTGATGATTCTAACAACATTGCTCAGGCATGGAGCCCACACAGCATTGTTGTTGTTTAGTCATTTAGTCATGTCCGACTCTTCGTGACCCCCTGGACCAGAGCACGCCAGGCACTCCTGTCTTCCACTGCCTCCCGCAGCTTGGTCAGACTCATGTTTGTCGCTTCAAGAACACTGTCCAACCATCTCATCCTCTGTCGTCCCCTTCTCCTTGTGCCCTCCATCTTTCCCAACATCAGGGTCTTTTCCAGGGAGTCTTCTCTTCTCATGAGGTGGCCAAAGTATTGGAGCCTCAGCTTCACGATCTGTCCTTTCAGTGAGCACCCAGGGCTAATTTCCTTAAGAATGGATGTGTTTGATCTTCTTGCAGTCCATGGGACTCTCAAGAGTCTCCTCCAGCACCATAATTCAAAGGCATCAATTCTTCAGCGATCAGCCTTCTTTATGGTCCAGCTCTCACTTCCATACATTACTACTGGGGAAACCATGGCTTTAACTATATGGACCTTTGTTGGCAAGGTGACGTCTCTGCTTTTTAATATGCTGTCTAGGTTTGCCATCACCTTTCTCCCAAGGAGCAGGCGTCTTTTGATTTCGTGACTGCTGTCACCATCTGCAGCAATCATGGAGCCCAAGAAAGTAAAATCTCTCACTGCGTCCAGTTCTTCCCCTTCTATTTGCCAGGAGGTGATGGGACCAGTGGCCATGATCTTTGTTTTTTTGATGTTGAGCTTCAGACCATATTTTGCGCTCTCCTCTTTCACCCTCATTAAAAGGTTCTTTAATTCCTCCTCACTTTCCACCATCAAGGTTGTGTCATCTGCATATCTGAGGTTGTTGATATTTCTTCCGGCGATCTTAATTCCAGTTTGGGATTAATCCAGCCCAGCCTTTCGCATGATGAATTCTGCATATAAGTTAGATAAGCAGGGAGACAATATACAGCCTTGTCATACTCCTTTCCCAATTTTGAACCAATCAATTGTTCCATATCCAGTTCTAACTGCAGCTTCTTGTCCCACATAGAGATTTCTCAGGAGACAGATGAGGTGATCAGGCACTCCCATTTCTTTAAGAACTTGCCATAGTTTGCTGTGGTCGACACAGTCAAAGGCTTTTGCATAGTCAATGAAGCAGAAGTAGATGTCTTTCTGGAACTCTCTAGCTTTCTCCATAATCCAGCACATGTTTGCAATTTGGTCTCTGGTTCCTCTGCCCCTTCGAAATCCAGCTTGCACTTCTGGGAGTTCTTGGTCCACATACTGCTTAAGCCTGCCTTGTAGAATTATAAGCATAACCTTGCTAGCGTGTGAAATGAGTGCAATTGTGCGGTAGTTGGAACATTCTTTGGCACTTCCCTTCTTTGGGGTTGGGATGTAGACTGATCTTCTCCAATCCTCTGGCCACTGCTGAGTTTTCCAAATTTGCTGGCATATTGAGTGTAGCACCTTAACAGCATCATCGTTTAAAATTTTAAATAGCTCAACTGGAATATCATCACTTCCACTGGCCTTGCTATTAGCAGTGCTTTCTAAGGCCCATTTGTCTTCACTCTCCAGGATGTCTGGCTCAAGGTCAGCAACCACACTAACTGGGGTGTACGAGGCATCCATATCTGGATATGGATGTCACACAGCATTAGTTGCTACCAGATTTCTGCTAACATGGAATTTGGGGTGAATGAGTCATCCTGGGCTACATACACAAAAGGGGCCTTGTTTGCTTTAGAGGAGATATTCACCAAAATGTGAAGAGGAACTAGTTAAAGGGATAGGTCTTTAAATAGAAGGCTAACAGAAGCAAAAACAGGAAGGACCAAGGCCAGAAGGGGGAGTGTATTTTAAAGATACATCACAAGTAGAGTATGGCTTCCAATAGGTATGGGAGACAAATTTGATTCAATTTGCATTGAAAGGTGCACCTAGCTAATTCATACTTTCCAAAAGAATACACAAACTGAGCCACAACTATCCTTCAAAATTCATACTTCTCTGAATTTTGCAATACAGTTCTCCAGAGAAGTAAATGTGCACAAGAAAGATATATATTAGGATAATGTCTGCATAAACATGCATTATATTCAGGCACAGTGTTTTGCAAAAATGTATATATTAGGCAAAATTGAATAGTAAGATGTGTATATTAGGAGAAATATGCACTAAAATGTTTATTAATGTTCATGAGGATTCATTAAAAATAATCTGCAAACTGATGCTGAATTGTGGGGAATTTAAGATTTGAAAAACGAGAAACTGGAAGAATCTGAAACTGACAGATTCATCCCGAGAGTCCAAGGAGAGAAGAAGAGACCAGTTGTTGTGCTCATTTAATGGCAAATAAGCTCCATGAGCATGTAGGCTGTAACTAACATTTCACAGATGTAAGCAGATGTATAAGCAGGTGAAGCTCAAGGGTGGTTCAAGTAGCAGGGCAGGGTAGACAACAGTGGTGCCAACACAATCCAGATGTGAATGTGTTAGAAGCAGAAAGCAACAACTAAAAGTTCATGAGAGCAAATGAGTCCAGGTGACAAAGCAATGAAGCAAACCACAGCTCACATTGCAAGTGAACTATATGTGAGTACCATCTTGCATTAGTTTATTGCATGTGTAGCCTGCTGTTGCTGCCATTGTGAGTGTTGGGGAAGGCCGCTCCCTCCTGCAGGCCAGTTCCACTGGGCCTAGGGGGCGGGGCCCACACTCACCACCACAGCTCTAAGAGGCTCCCGCGAGGCCTCAGGACACTGATGCTGCTTCTGCTGCTACTGCTGCAGCAAATGTCGAAAATGGATTTACATATTTTAAAATGTTTTTAAAGCGTTTTTGCTTTGTTGCACAGTGAACGGTGGGTTTTATTTATATATTTTTATTTTTATTTAATTTTGTTTGGGGTGGGATAAATGTTGAGTTGGGGTGGGGATTAGTTTTATTTTAGTATAAGTGTTTTTGGCTTTATTCTTACGTTTACTATTTTGTTAGGCTATTGTATAGTTTGTGTTTTGTTTTTAAGGGGCGGGATCAGGGCTGCCTGGGAGTGAGGCCCCAGCCAACACGATGGCTGGGACAAGTTCCACAGGAGGGGAAGCACTGGAACAACAGATCTCAGTGATCACGGGCAGGAGGAGGAGTTATGCTAAGACCAGACCATGTCATTATCGAGGAGGCAGGTTTAGTCGTTGTCTGAGGACTATCCCTGCCTCCGGGTCTGGTCCTGACCGGAAGGATACTGGAATCAGCAAGGGAAACCCACATGGCCTGAAAATGTTGCTGTGCAATGCCAGGTCAATGATGAATAAAACCACTGCCATCCACGACCTGATCATGGATGGAGGATTTGACCTGGCATGTGTGACAGAGACCTGATTGGATGAGGCAGATGGGCCTGTCCTTGCTGCTGCTCTTACGCACAGCAACCCAGGTCATGTGGGTGGGGAGGGAGGGGTTTCAGTGATTTTTAGGAAGTCACTAGTTTGCAACAGGCATCCAGTGTGGTGTAGTGGTTAAGAGCGGTAGTCATGTAATCTGGGAAACCGGGTTCATGTCTCCGCTCCTCCACATGCAGCTGCTGGGTGACCTTGGGCCAGTCACACTTCTCTGAAGTCTCTCAGCCCCACTCACCTCACAGAGTGTTTGTTGTGGGGGAGGAAGGGAAAGGAGAATGTTAGCCGCTTTGAGACTCCTGAAGGGGAGTGAAAGGCGGGATATCAAATCCAAACTCTTCTTCTTCTTCTTCTACTGGGTAGACCCAGTTCTCTGAGTGCATGTTCTGGAAGTTGGGCAATAGGGGCACTACTTGATTCCTTTTGGTGTACCAACCTCCCCGCTGCACCAAGGATTCCCTGCCCGAGCTGCTTCAGGTCATGGCGGATGTTCTCCTGGAGACACCTAGTTTGGTTGTCCTGGGGAATTTTAACATCCATGTCAACACAGCCTTAGAAGGGGCCGCTCGGGACTTCGTGGAAAGCATGGCCTCCATGGGGCTGTCCCTGAATAAGTTTGGCCCAACTCATAGCCGCGGACATGCCTTAGACCTGGTGTTCACCTCTATGGATGTTGGTGATCTGACATGAATAAAAGTAAAACAAAAGAAGTACAACTGGACTTCTCTGCAACCCTTCCCCTCTGCAGGGTGGTGGGACCGATTCGGATGGTCCACCCCCACCACTTAATGGGATCCAAATGGTTTCCAGAGAGTGGTAGGGGATGTTTTATCCCATGATTCCCTGGTGACCCGTTGGATTACGGAGTTAACCAGGGCTATTGACTGTCTGGCTCCGAAGCATCCTCTCCGATTGCATGGAGCCCAGACAGCCCCGTGGTTTCCCCCTGAGCTGAGGGTGATGAAACAATCGCTGAGACGGCTAGAACGCCGGTGGCAGAAAACTCACTCTGAATTAGACCGGACATGGGTTAGAGCTCAACGTCGAGCCTACCAAGTGGTGATGGCAATGGTGAAGAGGACCTTCTTCACCGCCTCCATTGCATCTGCAGAAAACAGCAGCAGGAGACTTTTTCAGGTGCTTCACAATCTATCGGAACCACCTGTACCACCGGGGCCAGGTAGGGACCCCAAGATCTCCTGCAATGCTTTTGCAAAGTTTTTTGCAGATAAAGTCGCTCAGATTCGGAAGGAGGTAGACTCCACCATGGGAGCAGGGCCGGGGTGGGAGAGTGCTAGAGTCCTGTCTAGTCATGTTATATGGGATCAATTTCAATCTGTTACCTCCGAGGATGTGGACAGGCTGCTTGGACAAGTGAAACCAACCACCTGTCTCCTTGATCCTTGCCCATCCTGGCTGATAAAAGCAAGCCGGGAAGGGCTGGGCGATAGGCTCTGTGGGGTGGTGAATGCTTCCCTCTGTGAGGGAGCCTTCCCAGACCCGCTGAAAGAGGCAGTCATTAAACCACTTCTTAAAAAAACATCTTTAGACCCGGCCAGTATGGCCAACTATCGCCCAGTCTCAAATCTTCCATTCTTGGGCAAGGTGATTGAGCGGGTGGTTGCTGAACAACTCCAGGCACACCTGGAAGAAGCGGACCATTTGGATCCCTTCCAATCGGGATTCAGGCCTCATCATGGGACTGAAACTGCCTTGGTCGTGCTGGTTGATGATCTCTGGCGGGCTAGGGACAAAGGTGAGAGTTGTTTCCTAGTTCTGCTGGATCTCTCAGCGGCCTTTGATACAATCGACCATAACATCCTTCTGGACTGTCTAGAGGGGCTGGGAGCTGGGGGCACTGTCATACAGTGGTTCCGCTCCTTCCTCCTGGGCCGTGTTCAGAAAGTGATGGTGGGAGATGAGTGTTCAGCCCCCTGGGCTCTCACTTGTGGGGTGCCTCAGGGTTCTGTCCTCTCCCCCATGCTTTTTAATATCTATATGAAGCCGCTGGGAGAGATCATCAGGGGGTTTGGACTGGGTGTTCATCAGTATGCAGATGACACCTAGATCTACCTCTCTTTTAAATCAGAACCAGTGAAGGTAGTGTAGGTCCTGTGTAAGTGCCTGGAGGCAGTTGGAGGATGGATGGCGGGCAACAGATTGAGGTTGAATCCTGACAATACAGAAGTACTGTTTTGGGGGGACAGGGGGCGGGCAGGTGTGGGGGACTCTCTGGTCCTGAATGAGGTAACTGTACCCCTGAAGGACCAGGTGTGCAGCCTGGGAGTCATTTTGGACTCACAGGTGTCCATGGAGGCACAGGCTAATTCTGTGTCCAGGGCGGCTGTCTACCAGCTCCACCTGGTACGCAGGCTGAGACCCTACCTGCCTGCGGACTGTCTTGCCAGAGTGGTGCATGCTCTAGTTATCTCCCACTTGGACTACTGCAATGCGCTCTACGTGGGGCTACCTTTGAAGGTGACCCGGAAACTGCAATTAATCCAGAATGTGGCAGCTAGACTGGTGACTGGGAGTGGCCACTGGGGCCACGTAACACCGGTCCTAAGAGATCTGCATTGGCTCCCAGTACATTTCCGAGCACAATTCAAAGTGTTGGTGCTGACCTTTAAAGCCCTAAATAGCCTTGGTCCTGTATACCTGAAGGAGCGTCTCCACCCCCATTGTTCAGCCCAGACACTGAGATCCAGCGCTGAGGGCCTTCTGGCGGTTCCCTCATTGAGAGAAGTGAGGTTACAGGGAACCAGACAGAGGGCCTTCTCGGTAGTGGCACCCGCCCTGTGAAGGATGTGAAGGAAATAAGTAGCTATCTTATCTTTAAAAGACATCTGAAGGCAGCCCTGTATTGGGACGTTTTTAATATTTAATGCTCTATTGTTTTTAACACGAGATTGGAAGCCGCCCAGAGTGGCTGGGGAAAACTCAGCCAGATGGGTGGGATATAAATAATAAATTATTATTATTATTATTCCAAAGAACTCAGGGTTGGCACACATGGTTATTCCCTCATTTTATCCTTCTGACAACTCAATGGGACAGATTAGACTGAGAGAGAAGCTCTGTTCAGGCGTTCCCAACCCTCACATGATTAGAATAATCCGCCCTCATCATAATTCTTTGTCCTCCACAGCTTGGAGGCTTCCTGTAGGACCTTGGGTGATCAGGGTTATGAGATTCTCTCTAATGTGAGCTGTCCATTTAATCCTACGCTCCATTCCCTACTCCTTCAATAGTTACTGATCTGTAAGAGGACCTTTTTTCTTATCCAATCATTCCTATGCTCACTCAAGAGACTTTGGGTTTTGGACTATCAAAAGTTGTTTGAAAGTCAACGTACACAATGCCAACTGGATTTATATGGTTTGGCATTCCCATCATGGGACATAATGATGGAAAACAGAGGTTCATGCAATTTTGCCTGGCAGCTTCTTTGCTACTTCTGCATTTGGCTTCTATTCCAGCTTTCTTTGTGAGGGTAAGCATGTAGGGTGGGGAGTGGCTATTCCCTTAAATCTGGGAGGATTGAAAAGCGGGATTTTCCCTTGAAAAAAGGTAAATCAGGAGAGTCGGAGAGAATGCAGACAGATAAAGGCATTTAGTTTATTGTGAGCAGATTTACTATTGTGAGCTGATTTACTATTTTGTTTGTCCTAGGGAGAAAGAAGTCCTGGATGGGATATATCCATTCAAGTTTTGTAGCCTTCAGCAAGCTTTCTTTTGTCACAACCAGAGAGGAAAAAAGGCTCTTAGAGAGAAGACAGTATTTGAAGACTCTAGTTTCGCCTTACAAAAGCCTACTTGAGTGGTTAGGTAGGTACAGCCAACGTGGCCCAGCCATGAGGACAGGGGTATGTGTGCTGAAGACTAATACTACAAAAAGTCTATATATATATATATATATATATATAATAAAAAATTGTCCAGTAGCACCTTAGGGACCACAAAAAGTGTTTCCTCCACATTGTTGCACCTAAACAAGCCTTACAACCTGCCAGTGCTGTTGCATGACACTGGGCAATGAGCGCTCCCATTTGAAGGTATCAGACTGTTTTTAATTTGAAAACACATGTCAAGTGCATGCACCTCTCTTTGTTCTAATCTTCGTTGTTCTTCAGTTCAGCCATTTCTTTTCATTGAATCATTATTATAAATTTATTTTCACCTTTCTGTGTTGAGTATATGTCAGTATCCACATTATAGACCTCCTTCAGTGACTCTGCATAAGCTTTCAAATTCCATTATCCTCATTGGAAGCACATTCATATTTTTGCTTTCATCTTTTCCTTTAAGAACCTGAAGGATGACAAAACATTTTTCAAAGAGAGCTGGGTCAGGAGCATAAGACATTTCTGATAAAAATTTCTCTACCGTGCAAAACAGGAAACAAGACGAAGCCAACTAGGACTGTGTGAAATTGCTCCTTTCCTTTTAATAAATTGTTTTCTCAGAAAACATAGGTTGCTTTTTATTAAACCTGTTGAAGGAGTTGGAAAGTACAGGGGGAAAGACGTTCATTCCCATTCTTCTCCTAAATCTAATGCTATATTTTTAAGTCTGTTCATGTGTCAGATAGCATAATCGGAGCAAAATTCACTCCTGGGTAACTGAACACTGGAAAAACACAATAAATGTTGCAATTTTCTATCACATACAAATTAAACAAGCCTTCTAGCTAGAATGATTTTCCAAAACCTTTTCTAGGAAAGTGGCAATTTTCCGAATCAAATAGCAGCCATCGTTAATAAATGTATGTTGGGGGAGGCTGCAAAAATGTTTCCAACCTTGAAGTGTGTGGAAGTCTTGCAAGGAAAGGTCAGGGGAGCAACAAGCTTTGGTTTGAAAGTTGTACTGAATAAATTTACGAAGTGCGTTGGATAATGAGCTTTTATCTGATTCTGCAGTATTGTGCTCAGTAAGGATACAGGCTTTCTTTCTTTCTTTGCTCTGGTGAATAAAAAATGGTCGTAGCTGGGGATTTTCAAAAAGCAGGCACCATGGAGATATGCGGAACAGCAGTGAGATTTTTGTCTACTTCAAAATATGCCAATTTCTTTTGGGTCAGCTTGGGAAGTAGCTAAAAGGGTTTCTGATATTTGATAGTATCAAATAAGGATTAAAACTTAGGTCAGATCTGGACCCAAATCATGCCTAGCTCTCCACCTGCTGTAATAGCACAAAGAAAGTACTGAGAGATTGTTGGTGGAAAAAATAAGACTTAGCAAACTACTTTTAGGAGATGGTGTTGAATGAAGTTGGCCTTCAACAGCATTCCTCGAGGGAAACTAATTGCTGACCGGAGGGTATCACCTGTAGCAGAATCACCTGTATGTGCTTTATGATTTTGTGAAATCTGGGATTGCTGTGGTCCAGGCATTCATAATTTTCATAGCTGTCAACTTTTCCCTTTTCTTGCGAGGAATCCTATTCGGAATAAGGAAATTTCCCTTTCAAAAATGGAAACGTTGACAGCTATGATAATTTTGAGACTGGATATTTAGCTACCCTGAATATTGGTCCAAAGGTTGTAGCTAGTTCAGAATGTCGCAGCTTGGCTGTTGACTGAAATGAGCCATCAACATCATATAACACCTCTGCTGGAAGGCCTGCACTGGCTGCCAGTAAGTTTCTGGGCTAAATTTAATTTTTTATTGTTAATGTAAAGGTAAAGGGACCCCTGACCATTAGGCCCAGTCGTGGCCGACTCTGGGGTTGCGGCGCTCATCTTGCTTTATTGGCCGAGGGAGCCGGCGTACAGCTTCCAGGTCATGTGGCCAGCAGGACTAAGCCGCTTGTGGCGAACCAGAGCAGCGCACGGAAACGCCATTTAGCTTCCTGCCGGAGCGGTACCTGTTTATCTACTTGCACTTGGACGTGCTTTTGAACTGCTAGGTTGGCAGGAGAAGGGACCGAGCAACGGGAGCTCACCCCATCATGGGGATTTGAACCACTGACCTTCTGATCGGCAAGTCCTAGGCTCTGTGGTTTAACCCGCAGCGCCACCCACGTCCCTATTGTTAGTATATAAAGCCCTAAAAACTTTGGATCCAGGTTACCTGAAGGAGTGCCTTACCCCAAATATTTCTATCCAGCACTACCATGGTGTGAAAGGCACTTTTAATAGTGCCCCCCAACGACTGCTGTGTGACTACTGGGAACAGGGCATTTAGTGTGGTGGCACCAATACTGTGCACCTCCCTCCCTGTTAATATCAAGCAAGCACCCTGAATAATAATGTTCAGATGCTTGCTAAAACCTTCCTCACACATGCTTTTCCCGGAGTGTGACCCAGCCAGTTGGTAGAGCATGAGACTGTTAATCTCAGGGTTGTGGGTTTGAGCAACACACTGAGCAAAGTTTTCTTGCACTGCACGGTCCGTTCCAACTCTATGATTCTATGAATTCAATAATTCTACCAGATGAAACAGCCATACTTTTTTCCCTATTGAATTCATATTGTTTTATGATAATTTTATGTTGTACACCGCTTCCTTTATTAACATTAAAAGAAATTTCAAAGTGGTTTACAGAAGTAAAAGCAATTTGTGATTCCTGCAAAAACAGATATGGAATTAAATCCTTTCCTCCTGTGCTTGATGTGTGGGGAAAAGGGCAGAGAAAAGAGTCCATTTTCTGTCTCTGTTAAAGCACACTTTGAGGAAGAGTAGGGAGGGATCAGGGGCAAGCTCACAGCTTTTGTGATAAACTTGGAGAGGCCTACCTCACACTGTGAGGACCCTAGCTATCCATAGTTCCTTGCTTAAGACGTTCACTTACATTTTTACTTTAATAGCTCTGATTTTTCTCCTTTCATGTGCATAGAAATCCCATCTCAAATATCAACATGGTGCCATCTCAGTTTTCAATGTTTTTCAATTCCCCCCCCCCAACTCCATTGTTCTCATCAAACTTCTGTCTTATTCCCCCACTCCTCCTCTGGTCATCTTTCAGTCTACTTTGTTTAGTCATTTAGTCATGTCCGAATCTTCGTGACCCCATGGACCAGAGCACGCCAGGCACTCCAGTCTTCCACTGCCTCCCGCAGCTTGGTCAAACTCATGTTGGTAGCTTCGAGAACACTGTCCAAACATCTTGTCCTCTGTCGTCCCCTTCTCCTCGTGCCCTCCATATTTCCCAGCATCAGGGTCTTTTCCAGGGAGTCTTCTCTTCTCATGAGGTGGCCGAAGTATTGTAGCCTCAGCTTCACAATCTGTCCTTCCAGTGAGCACTCAGGGCTAATTTCCTTAAGAATGGAGAGGTTTGATCTCCTTGCAGTCCATGGGACTCTCAAGAGTCTCCTCCAGCACCAGAATTCAAAAGCCTCAATTCCTTTGGCGATCAGCCTTCTTTATGGTCCAGTTCTTACTTCCATACATCATTACTGGGAAAACCATAGCTTTAACGATATGGACCTTTGTTGGCAAGATGATGTCTCTGCTTTTTAAGATGCTGTCTAGGTTTGTCATTCCTTTTCTCCCAAGAAGCAGGCATCTTTTAATTTCATGACTGCTGTCACCATCTGCAGTTATCATGGAGCCCAAGAAAGTAAAATCTCTCACTGCCTCCATTTCTTCCCCTTCTATTTGCCAGGAGGTGATGGGACCTGTGGCCATTATCTTGGGGTTTTTTGATGTTGAGCTTCAGACCATATTTTGCACTCTCCTCTTTCAACTTCATTAAAAGGTTCTTTAATTCCTCCTCCTTTCTGCCATCAAGGTTGTGTCATCTGCATATCTGAGGTTGTTGATATGCAGATGACACAACCTTGATGGCAGAAAGTGTACTACTTGCACCTAAATTTGTGCCTGTTCACCCACAGAGCTGGTCCTAGACTGTTAAGGAGAGTGAGGCTGCCTCCTCGGGCCACAGACTTTGGATGCCATGAGGGTGAGAGGGAGTTGTGAGTTTTTTCTGCGTCAGTGACAAAACAACTTGACTGTCCTCAGACACTATGCACCTTGACTGGAGTGTGGACGCCATTTGCTGCTCCAGCTCAGGTGGAAAAGTTTCTTAGGCCAATCCAGTTCATTGCATGACTGTTCCAACCCCTTCACTCCTTGTGCTGACTCAAACACAGTCAACTTTTAGTGTTTAAGCTCCTGGCAGCAGGGACCTACATGCTCCTTTCTTCCCTTTATAAAATACAATGTACATTCAGACAAACCATTTTAATTAACTCTAGAATGAAAATATTTGATATTGACTCAAGTAAAAGAAAACATCTGGATATTCATAAGCAGAAACTGGACTGCCTAAGGAGCCCATATTTCTTGGTACAATAGGAGTCTAAAATCTAAATAACAAACAACTGAAATTAATTAAAATCAGTCCCACAGAAATTTGGAAAACAAGGCAAATATGCCACTAAACATGCCACAAAAAGGAGTAGAGGAAACGTACTGATGGGAGATGTGCTTTGGATCAGATGCCTCCCAATGAAAACACCGAATGGTTTCCTAAAATAGCTGCTAAAAGTATGGCAGCAGTGATATGGAAATGAAGATATAAGCAAATAAGTTAGTAGATACAGCCGTCAAAAAGACCCAATTTTTAAAAAGCGATGGAAACATAAAATACAGAATTATTGGTGGAAACACAAAGAAATTTATATTTCACCCACTTTTTTCAGGGACTAAGAAAGATTATATTTCTCTGTACTGGTCAGATATGTTCAGTTTACCTAGCAGTCCCTTTAGGCCAAAAAACTTTCATCTGATTGCCAACGATATTCAAAATTCAAACTTAAATTATTGTCCAGAGAATAAACAATAACTGGATCACCAGGAACAGAATTATACTGTTGTCCAGATCAATTTACTATTGATCCTGTAATCATGAACAATGCAATCATGGAGAAATGCAATCTTTTGTTAACATAATATTGATTGCAAGACAGTCTTTGATCCCTTGCCACATTCTTGGCTACTTCATGTACCAAATGGATCTTATTATTGTAGCACTGGTAGAAATAGCAAAATATGAAACTGGACATGAAATCAAATCAAGACGGGCATCAAGAGGAGGATTCCATGAATCCAATGACAGTAAAAATACTACACACAAACAACATTTTTTATTTACTGGACTCAACAGCCTCTAACAACCACAAATACATTTTCAGTAAAAATGTAAGCATGTCTTGAAAAATGTGCAGCTCTTTCCATAATTAAAAAGAAAAGCGAAGATCCTCTATAACAAGAACATCTGGTAAACGTTGGGATATACAGTACCTACATTCAGTTGTAATTGTTACAAGTACCTGGGGATCAGTCACAGCAAAAAGCCCAGCCAAGTTTATTCATAGAGTTAGATCTTCTCTAACAACTCTGGAGAGAGCGGAAGAGTCATTAAACTTTTTGTGTCAGTCTTGTACAACTCAATGTTCCAAATGTTCCTCAACCTTGATGGTGAGAATTGTTATATGAGTCCCTGCCAGGGAAAAGGATAGGATATAAATAAGTATAATAAATATAACTACGACTATACGGGACTCCCTGAAAAGCAGTGGTCAAGGCTCCTCAAAACTTCACTCCTCTTACCTGAGTGATGAATCTTTCCAGTCGACATAGCATTAAAACTGGAAAGAAAGAACTGGAACATGAAAATCAAAATTCCTGCATGGGAAACACCAAATATTTATTATTATTATTATTATTATTATTATTATTATTATTATTATTAATGCAGCCTCTTCAGCAAAATGGCTCAAAAGCAATACCTTCAGTATTACTGCTATTCAATACTGTATTATTCACACTGTGTGGCATCAGGAGCAGGACTCCGCTTTATAACTGTTTCCGATGTCATGTGTTCTTCTTTCACTTAACCCCATACAACAACAACAACAACAACAACAACAACATATTTGTACCCTGCCCATCTGACTAGGTTGACCCAGCCACTCTGGGCTGCTTCTAACAAATATAAAAGCATAATAAAACATCGAACATGTGCCACTACCGAGAAGGCCCTCTGCCTGGTTCCCTGCAACCTCACTTCTCTCAATGAGGGAACCGCTAGAAGGCCCTTGGAGCTGGACCTCAGTGTCCGGGCTGAACGATGGAGGTGGAGACACTCCTTCAGGTCTACTGGGCCAAGGCCGTTTAGGGCTTAAAAGGTCAGCACCAACACTTTGAATTGTGCTCGGAAACACTGGGAGCCGATGAAGATCTTTCAGGACCGGTGTTATATGGTCCCGGCAGCCACTCCCAGTCACCAGTCTAGCTGCCACATTTTGGGCTAGTTGTTGTTTTCAAGTCACCTTCAAAGGTAGCCCCACGTAGAGTGCATTGCGGTAGCCAATAATACAACCCATAATAGATGAAAACAAAGAGTCATGGGACAAGGCTAAAAGCATGGCCCCATTCCTAGCTCTACATATTCTATTTACACATGAGTAATGTGTGAATAAAGGTGACTAAGACCTGTGAAGAAAATACAACAATAAATCAGGAACCTTAGAATATTTAATAAGTGAGTGTCCTGTCTTATTCATGATATAAAATATGTATTTATTATTATTATTCTATCCCACATTTCCTCCAAAGAGCTTGAGGTGGTGGGCAGAGTTCTCAGCCCTGCCCCTTCCATTTAAATCTCACTGTGAGGTAGGCTAAGCAGGCTGACTGACTACCCAAGTTCAGCCAGTGAGTTTCATGGCCGAGTGCAGATTTGAACCCTGGTCTCCCAGGTTCTAGGTCCAAGACTCCAAGCACTACACCACACTGCCTCTCATACTGGGCATGCAGCACCAACCGTACCATTCAAAACTCCTCCTCCTTATTACAAATATAGCCTAGACCCAATTATTGAGTGTATTTAGATAAACCAATGGCAACAGATAAAACAATAGATTACAGCTGACTGAAAGGCAGACAACTTCCTCCCCAGCAACTGCTATAATATACATTGCAATATTTTGCTCACATTGAGGAAATACAGTTAATAAAAAGCCAAAAATAAAACACAGCCTTGGATATAAATTGTGTCTGGAAATATAAAATGATTAATATACAATGCCATCCCTCTTAATATCAACAACAGAAGTAGTTATACATACATTTTTTTAAAAAAAAGCACTGAAGAAAGCACATGCCACCCCTCCTTTTTAGCACAATTCAAAAACATGGCATTCTCCAGTCTTGCCAGCAAATCCCTAAACAATGATGGATTGACACTCTTCACAGAATGAGTCTTGGGATATCACATCGCCACTGAACAAGCACCAGAAATGTGGAGAAGAAAGAGGATGTTGTAATTGTTGTGGTTTTATAAGAATCCCTTTCGATTACTTCCCATCGTTTTCTCTTATGAATGTATATTTTCATTGTCTCCACTACAGATAGGCATGCTCTCCGTCACTCATTCACTATTGGGGAATTTACTGATTATTCCATTGAATTCCTTGCTGATCATCTGCTCTATTTGCCACTGCCAATGACTCTTTGACTTCTGTAGAAACTGTATAGCATTTTTATTGTATGGGATTTGTATGTGGGTAAGCTTCAGTGACTTCCTGGATTTTATTTCTTTCTTCGTTTAATGCACCATTAAAGTTATCCAGTCAGGATTATTCAGTCATCTCTCATTAGAACAAGAGGCTATTGTCAGAAAGGCAGAGGGTTCAAAAGGATCCTATGCTAAGCAGCTTCTCTCAATAATTAATGGACACAGTGGTTTTTAACACTATTGTTTTCATACAGGCCATCTCATAAGCCAACTTATCTATGTGAATTTAACAGTCACTGCACAGCCAGCCAGACTAGTGTGCATGTGCAAGCTGATTTTGCCTCCTGCTAAGGACATTTTACATTCATATGAGACTCAGAATGCACCATCTTTCCATGAGTTTCCTCTTTCAATGGGAAACAATACTTTTTGCAAGCTTTCCGCATAGTCTATCAATCAATCCAATTTACATTTATAAAGTGGCCTTCCTGTGAGCACCCCTAGGCACTGTGAACAACTAATTTAAACGCAGATACAATAAATATTTAAAAGACTCCAAAAGCCAGAGAGCTGGTTATAATTTTCAGCCTCACAGAGAGGCAGTAATGCCAAAAGGATATGTGTGCATATTAGGGCCTATCCTGAAATGTTCACTGTACTTTAGCATCATAAAATACCAATTTCCAATTATTTTTCAGCATTTTTAAAGCAATGTTCACCTCTCCATTCCCATTGCTCTCTCTTTCTCTGCTTTATTGAACCTTCCTGCCCTCATTGATGTCATCACATGCTGCACAGCATTTGAATGCCAATCCAATCGCTGGCTGGAATTATGCAAGTGACTCAGTCTAGGGCTGTCTCTCTCTTGGCATCATTATGTGGCTAAATCTGATTGGTTACATAATGCAAACGGCAATATGGCACTGAAGTCACAGCAGCTAGTTGCACAATTACTCCAAACAGTCCTGGATAATGCAGCAAATGTGATGATATCCCAATAATGTATAATTGATTTGACTGTGGGATAAAGGCAAGGGCAAATGACAAACAATTGCAGCTGTATATAAATTTACTCAGAAGTCCAGCTGACTTCAGTGACACTTATTCTCAGATAGAACTGGGTGAATCTGCCAATTTTGGTTTTTCTCTGTTTCTTATTTTTCCAGTTCCACATCAGTCTGCAATTTTTAAAAATTCAGCAGCATTTTAGTGCAATTTCCTGCTAATTACACATTTTTTTGCATTCTATTTTGCCTAACATACCTTTATTTTTAGTGACCAGAGGAGCACGGTGCATCTGCAGCAGCACAACAGGATGCCTTCATCTGCACCACCTTCAACAAAACATGTCTCTCCCATATCAGTCTCTGTCACAGCAGGCACCGTAGCTCTCTAATGGTTTGACTTTACTCCTGATAGCACGCTCTTCCATTGTCTCCCAAGACAGACAGATGTCAATGAACAGCAAAATCACACTGCAAAATTCAGAAAAGTGTGACTTTTCTGGAGAGATGTGTTTCAGGTCTTGTATTGTTTCATAAAGTGCGAACTAGGAATTATCCCATCCCTACTTTCAGGGAAGTGGGTTTAGGATTGTTGTCTATGTGAACAGTTTTACAAGGAGTACTGGGAAATTGCTCTTGCATATTAAGACTGCCATTCCATCATCCTTGGTTGTTTGGGGGATGGCATTGTTGAAAAAGGCATTCTCTGTGGCAGCCTCTGAATTGTGAAATGCTTCCTTCACAGAAGTGCATCTGGCATCTTCATTATATAACTTTAACTATATGCTGATGATGCAGCTCCTCACTCTGGGCTGTGACACATGAGATACATATTTTTAGCATGCACCCTATTTCTTTGAATTCAATTTGTTTTAGCTGATTTCAATACTGTATTTTTTCACTGTGGAAACCTACCCTGGGACCTTATTGTGAAGGGTGGGGAAGAAATCTAAAATCTAAAATCTAATAATAATAATAATAATAATAATAATAATAATAATAATAATAGCAGCAGAAAGGGAAGTAAATAAATAAATAAGTGTAAGTAGCTTCAGCTCTGCTCTGGAATAAATGAAGTATAACGTCAAGCCCACTAGCAAGAAATTCCCCACAAGACATAAAATTTGCTGCACCAAATAAGTCTATAGATCACAATACTAGACATGGTAAGGCTGGAAAATTCAGCTTTCAGTGGAAAGCTAAACACAAGCCAAGGTAACGGCTGTCACTGGATGGTATGGAAAGACTGCCACCAGTTACAACATTTTAGAATATATTCAGGAAAGAGCTAATCAATAGCAAATCAACTTAACATGTTCAGCTAAAGACATCTTGAAGAGATACGTGCTTGAATATCTCATCTGCAATTAAGAAATACATGAAGCTGCTTCACAATCTTTTGGAAGATGTGAGTGTCATCTAGCTATATGTGAACAGAATACTTACAATTTGGGCAAATGAGAAGTAAGAAGAACTGGATTCAACTAACCCAGCAAGCTTTTAATGTTTGATGTTTTATCGTGTTTTAATATTCTGTTGGAGCCGCCCAGAATGGCTGGGGAAACGCAGCCAGATGGGTGGGGTATAAATAAATAAATTATTATTATTATTATTATTATTATTATTATTATTATTATTATTATTATTATTCATTCACAAACATGTCTGTTAATATTTTCTCACACAAATTTCAATAGGCTAATAAAATTGCAGCCCTCCTTTTTAGAAATTTGCACAATTGTCTCTCTGTATTTAGCACCTGCTGTGATTGAGCAATTCATCATTTTGGCAAAAAAGTCAGTGTTGTACATGCGATGACTCAATTCCAACATTAAAATATTGGGAATATTACTTACTGTTCTCCATCTGTGAAATGGAAGAAGAGTTTTGTGAGTCATAGTGGAGTAGACAAAGCAATACTATTCTCTCATCATAATATTAAACTAAATTACTATTTCATGCATGTGAATTTCCATTTGCCTGGAGAGGAGGGTGTCACAGATAGTGCAGGAATCCAGTGACAGGATATAATATTATTTGGGTTTGGGGGGGTGTTTTTTTAGAAACTGGAACTTTATTAGCATGTTAGGCAATGCCCAGCCCAGTCATGGAACAACAGCAATGTGAAAAAATTCTGTTATTCTTTGAGCATGGGTTTGCCATCCATTGTTTAAAAATCTTTTCAAACAGGCTCAGGGAAGACACACAGCTCTAGTTTCGTTCTGACTTTTTCTCACTGATTTATTTCCATAATAAAGTTTTCACAGCTATATGCTCCAAAGAGCACCTCAATTAACATATCTTTATCCTGCTATTTGATTATTCTCAAATTATAAATTTAAAGAAGCTCTCTTTCACACTTCCCTTCGTTCTCTCATACACACTCACACACTCACACACCCTTTCAGAGTAGACAAGCCCTGATGCTGCTGCCAGGCTAAGGTCTGGAAGCATTTCCCCCTGAAAGGCCCATCTGGCTTCTCTGAATCTTCTTGTGAGGAGAAATTCACAGCTTACCCCATGGGGAGCTCTGTAGCGCTGTTAACAGCTTTAGAGTAATTTCCTCATTAAGTAATAATGTAACCTGGTCAGGAGCTTTTGCTAAGTGATAACTGTTTAGCTAGAATTAATTAAGATGTTTAGCTAATCTTTAGTAAAAAGAAAGACAGAATGGTTTAGGAGACAGGGAGTACAACTGAAAGTGTGCTTTAAGAACCTAAAAGCCATGTTGGACTGGAGGAAAGGTCCGATATTCAACATCATGCTCTTCTGAATGTTCGTCTGTACAAGCATTGCAGTTTGCCAAATGGAACAACCCACCCTTTCCTCTCCCAGCATGCTATTCTGGATGTTTTCATGACACCCTGCCCCCAGGCTAATGTGCAGGAAGCACACTGGGAAAGGAGGGTGAAATCCCCATTGCAAAAGTGGGTGTTCTCATGCAGACCTTCTGCTGGAAGGCTGTGTTAGGTGAATCCTACCCTATGCTTCTAACACTTGGGGGAAGCATTGAATGAGAATACTAGTGGTCAGGGCTGGTTCAAGAAGCCCATAAATTATAGGAGTTGTCCCACTCAAAGGTAGACTTTACAAAGGAGTCTGGTAGATCAGTCCAAAGGCCAAATTGCTTTCAACACACTCAAACCTTTCAAAACATTTATCCACCTGGGAATTAACAGATTATTTCCTCTTAACCATGCTAGGACAAACATTAGTGCCTGCCCTGTATTGTATGATCTGTCTGCAACTTCCATCATGGGATCATATTTGAGAGTGTCTGATGCCCCCAAGAGGCTGGTGACCCAGAGGCGATTTTATGAAAGAAGAAATTGTGTGAGCTGGCACATGGGACATGAACACCCACCATCACAGAAGAGATTTGTATTATCTTGAAGGCTCACTAAAGTGCTTTCACAATAGCAGGATTTGTGGGGACGTTTGACGATTTTGAAATGGATGTGCCATATTGCTGACTGCTCTGTGCTATCACTGCTGGTGCTGAGTGCTGCCACAGGTGTTCATTGTAAACCCAACCTAAATCCTAAGGTTCACCAGCTTCCATCATAAACATAGTGACTCAAGATCCTCCACTGTAAACAGTGATCTGAGATCAAGGCATTAATGGTAGCTGTGCAATACTTTATCTATGCACCCATAAAGAGAAGGAAAGAGATGGAGAGAATTAGTCATGGCTTCACATCCTTGTGAGACCATTCTCCAGTGAGACCATTCTGGCCCCCTGGAGGTAAAGAAGGATTTACTACTGTACCTGCAGTCAGTAATACAAAATCGAAGTCATCTATTTAAGCCTGTGTGCTGACATTTTGGGACTCACAGTACTCAGACTTCTCCTCAGAATCCAAACACTACAGAATTATACTTTAAAAACACCACCTCCCTGGCATTTGAATTCAAGACTGTTCTTAAAAGCTGAAGTAGCTTTTGTGCCTACAGGGAAACAACTTTCCCCTTCTTCTCTTTCGCTGCCTGTAGTGTACATGCCCAACTTAGTACACATTTATTCTTGAAGTCAGAGGGGGGAAATGATATATGGTAGTAATTTTTTAAAAATAAATTGGATCTAAACATTATACAATGGAATGGAATGTACTTGGGAATATAGTACAGGAGGTGCTTGAATGAAAAGTGTTTTAACAGTGGTGCCACTTATGAATGTAATAAATGAGTGAACCATTCATTTGAGCAGTTGTTTTTGCCCATTCAAACAACATCTGCACCGGGTCTGAAATTTAGCAGTTTATATCTCCAGCACCCTTGGGAGAGGGTCCCTGCAGAAGACCACATCTCCTCCATGATGAAAAAGTCTGTATCTTGCAGAGAAAGACAAGATATTCTATTTCTCTGAGAAATAGAATCTTTTTTTCCTTAAAACAAAAACAAAAAACACAATTGTTGAGTGGATGAGGCTGAAATGAAACCCTCCTGAAAGCTCAGGGGAAATTGTTACGAAGTTTTAGGCAGCGGGGTACTATTTATCTTACTTAAACTTTCAATGCAGTCACGGGTTTCCCAAGTTTTCCTTGCTTTTAAAATGTTTTTAAAGTTCTGCACTGCTCACGTTGGGATAAGGCTCTCTCAACAGCTTTCTCCTGGCCACCCTTTCAGCAATGCTTTCATGTCATGTCCCTCCCAAGGCATTCCTGGATATGCAGCTAGGAGGAAGCTGTGGTGAAAGCTTTCCCCAGTTGTGAGCTGTTAAAAAGCAAATGGGAGAATGGAACACGCTCAGTCACCTATCCTGTAAGGTTAAATGAGGTAAACTATATTGTTAGGAAAGCATTGTTTAATGTTTGGATAAGATACAAGGATTTATTGGAAAATAAAACCCCAAGGTGGTTGTCACCGATGGAAGCGAAAGCTTTGAAAAGGCTCAATATGGAGGCCAAATGGCCGAAATATTGGGAAATTTTGGAACAAGAAGGAGACAAATTGAAATTGCAGAGTTTCGAGAAATTAAAAAATAAAGTGAGAGATTGGCTTCATTATTATCAGATAATGGAGGCATACAATTTGGATAAGAAAGTTGGCTTCCAGGTGGAAAAATCTAAATTGGAAACAGAACTGTTAGAACCCAAAACCAAGATTTTGTCAAAAATGTATAACTTGCTGTTGAAATGGAACACTCAGGATGAGACGGTTAAATCTGTCATGATTAAATGGGCACAAGATGTTGGACATAATATTATGTTTGCTGACTGGGAACAGTTGTGGACCAACGGGATGAAATTCACGGCATGCAATGCCTTAAGAGAAAATATTATGAAAATGATATACAGGTGGTACATGACCCCAGTCAAGCTTGCAAAAATTTATCATTTGCCCGATAACAAATGTTGGAAATGTAAAGAAAATGAAGGTACATTTTTCCACCTTTGGTGGACGTGCCCTAAGATTAAGGCTTTTTGGGAAATGATTTATAATGAATTGAAAAAGGTATTTAAATATACCTTCTCGAAGAAACCAGAGGCTTTTCTCTTGGGCATGGTTGACCAGTTGGTGTTAAAAAAAGGATAGAACTTTCTTTATGTATGCTACAACAGCAGCAAGAATACTTATTGCAAAGTATTGGAAGATGCAAGACTTGCCCACTTTGGAAGAATGGCAGATGAAGCTGATTGACTGTATGGGACTGGCAGAAATGACTGGCAGAATCCGTGACCAGGGAGAAGAGTCAGCAGAAGAAGATTGGAAAAAATTCAAGGACTATTTACAAAAATACTGTAAAATAAAGGAATGCTGAATGATGTTGGGTTGAAATTAAGTGGTTTCTAGCTGTAATGGTATAAAGGAATATGATAAAATTGTTTTCTTTTTATAAGTAAGAATTTAAGGTTATAATAACCTAAGATGTTGGAGAGAAAATAAGGTGTTTTCTTGTTTTTTTCTTTCTTTTAAGCTGTAATGCTTTGAGATAAGGATTTGCTGCACAAATAATTTGAACTGGATATACAAGAAGGGGAGGTATGAGGAGGTCAGGGAAATATGTTATGAGAAAATAAGTTGTGAAATTTATGTGTTTTTAACTTTTTTTATGTTTGCTTTTTTCTTTTTGTTTGTAAAAAAATTGGAAACTTTAATAAATATCTTTTTTAAAAAAAAGAGGTAAGCTGTAACCTTATCAGAAACAAACAAAAATCTGGTTTTGCAGAGGGAAAATATTTTTGGGAAACTGGGCGAGGTGAGTTTTGGCCCAGCCTTCGTGAGAAACCTCCTCCAAGGTGCTCATGGGAACACCGGAAGTCAGACCACTGGTCTATCTAGCCCATTATTCCCTACACGGCTGGCAGCTGTCCTTCAGTGTCATCTGAGGCCACGTACAGAAACAGATATCTGCATAGGTATCTGGCATGTGTTGACCTGTAAGAATAAATGAGCATGAGAAGTGTTCTGCCTTGCAGATTCCATACATGGATTATTCAGATAATGTATGAAAAGTGCACCAAGAACACTGTGGGAAAGGAATTGTGTAAGTCTTGTTTGGCCCTTCATTTTTAAGGTCAATATAGCTAACTACAGACACTTTCAGAGGCTTGAATTCTGACCCCTGCAAAGAGTGTTAGTAATGCCTGGCTCAGAGGTGGATTTGGGGCAGCACATCTGGTTCCACAACACTGGACACCTAGTCCAGGGGGGCCACAGGGCATCACAACTATGACATAGTGAGTTGAGCTGAACAGAAGGCGGGAAGTGGGGGACACCAATTTTGATCTCATATAGGGCACTTCCCCCGCCTGTCTTCTCTGCGGGGGGGCACCATTTCCGATTTCAGTGGGGGGGGGGAGGGAACACGAATCTAGTATATAAGCAAAATTCATGGCAAGATTCAATGGATGGATTCAAGACAAGACCTTCATAGAAGTATGTATCTGGAAGGAAATCTAACTGAGTTCAGTTTTAAAAGAAGTATTTTATCAACATCTGTGTAACTGTTTTATTTTTTAAAACTCCTAATAAAGCCACTTCCGAACCTGAGCAGGAGGTGGGGTTGCGGGCTTCACGCCCACCCCACATGAGCGGGGGCTGGTTTCAGCCCCCACGAGAGCAGGGGAATCCTGGCCGTGTTGTTCCCCACAGCCAGCCAATCGGGTGGCTGGGGGGTGGGGCCTGCCCTATTTAGGGCCGGCGCGGCCAGGCTCATCCTCTCTTGCTGGCTAGCCCCCACGTTTTGCCACCCTCCCTCCCTTTAGGTAGGTTTCTGACTTTGCTATGGACTTCGGTCTGTCGCCACAAGGGGCATGGTAGGAGTTTTTCCCCAATCGGCAATTTGCAGCCTTTTGGTTTTTCGCCCTCCTCGTAGCTACTCGTCACAACTCCTCGGCATTGGCGGTTAGGCATTGGTAAGAAGGGGTTAAGAGGATGTGAGGGGGGGAGGAACGCCATCACCTCCCCCCAGTGAGCGAAGGGTGGTCCCTTAAAGGACTCCGGGGGACGTGGCCCTGTCCAAAGCCTATGGAGGTGTGGGCCAAAGGCACGCCCCCGAGCGGTGACCCGGGGGAGCTCCTAGTTGACGTGCCTCAGCAGGAGACACTCTATGGTGTTAACCCTTCCCGTGTCTCCAGCCAATGGGCTGGAGCCGGATAGTCGATAGGACCAATGCCTAAGCCAATGCCTCTCATTCCTGAATTCAATAAAGTTGTGGCCTAATTTGCCCATTTAACCTTAAATTATGGTGTCTCATGTATTTATTTATCCTTGGTGGGGGGCGGGAACTCGCCACGCAAATACATATGGCAACGGTCCAACAAAGACGGCAATTTGGCAGGAACAAGCTACCCAGTCAAAGTCACCATGTCGTCTCCTTACTCAGCTTGCTAGTTATTGCAGTTTTCTGGGATCCCAGCATGGGGAAGCAACTCAGACATGGGTTGTGTGCTGGTGGTCTAGTTCCAAACCCCAAAAGCACTCTTGTCTTGTTAACAGCAGTCCTTCTCCCAGGTGCCACATGACAAACAGCTTTGGGAAGTGAGGGGGAGTTTCAAAAGCACTTTGTGATATGGCATTCAGGTTTGCTGTTGAAAGAGGGGGAAAGTCAAGAATCCCGCTGGGAACAAACTAGCCTTTAGGCATGCCTCCATCCTGGTCTCTATTGTTGTTTTGAGAACACTTGATCCTGGATCAAGCACTGCACTGCAAATGCAGCCTTGTTACTTGAAGCCTCAAGAGATCAAATTTGTTACCTTTAAAGAAGTGCTTCCTTTTTATTTTCTTCCCTTGGACGGTTTTCTTTTGTCACCCCTTTGTAATACAGGGAACATCTGAAACCAAAAACAATTTACGAGTGGCAATTATATAGCCTGCCAAAGCTATATTTCCCATTACCATCTGGCTTCTCTTATCCTTACAAGCTAGACATTGGAAAGATAAGCAATAGAATTAAAAAGAATAAATCTTTTGTTGATCTTGAGACAAATAATGATGGTATCATTATGAAAATGGAGCTTCTTCTTTTTTTAAAATGTCACACATAATTGTGCATAGCCAGAGTTAAATGAACCGGTAAATGGATTGGTGTTAATAATTATATTGGATATGCATGAGATTTTGAGTATTAACTAATAAAAATGATTTATAATTTTTAGATAATTGTGCAAAAGAATATGAAAGAAGTTTTAACAAAATGTGACTTGTCACTTTTTAGAGGAGTTAATTAAATACATGTTAAACATAATAATAATTTATTAGATCAATGGTGGCTTTATGAATAAAATAAAATACAAAAGAAAGCCATTTATACTTTTTTTAACTGCAGTAAGTGTCAGGGACCTGTAAACATCGATCTTCATTCTTTATGTCTACTCCAAGCTTATTTGGCTTTTTAGAATTTATATTTGGTCTCGCTCCCATTAATCTACACAAAGAATCCTGCATTTGCTTCTTATTATGGGCTTCTTGCTGAGATAGCTGATAGTTGCAATGGCGAAACAGAGAACACTGAAATTACTGAGCATTTCAAGCCTTCTGACCCTGGAGCTTTATGGAGATACTCAAGATTGAAGACAGAAAAGAAAAGGACAGGGGAGCGGGGGGGGGGGGGGAGAGAGAGACTAGCACTTTTGTTATTGTAATAAAATCCAAAACATTCTTATCACTTGGAGTTGGCGCTCAGGCTGTCAATCCAGGGAAGTGATAATTGCTTCAAATAATGGGTCTAATTTCCACAGGATATAAAACACATTTCAAATATCGGCTTTGATTAATAAATGTGCACTAGACCTCTAAAGCAGTGCTTCCTAAACTTCTGATAGTTGTGGCACACCATTCAGAATGAATATTGGAAATGTGTAAGAAGAGAGATGCCTCTGAGATTCAGATTTCCTGGCTTGGAAATACGAATCTCAGTGGATTGTAATAACATTTTAACTCTCAAATTCTTCTCTGGTTAGGATTTTAATACAATGCAGAGACATTCAACTCTTTCATCGTCCTCACCCTTAGACCCCTTGCCTCCTACCACACTCAACAGCGTACAATGAGCCTGCGGGATCAGGCCCATGGCCCCTCTCGTCCAACACTCTCACACTCTCAGAGCGGCCAACCAGATGTCTGTGGGAAACTCGTGAGCAACATTTGAGCCCCCTCCTCTGGTTTTCACAACTGGTATTTGGAAGCATTGCCTCCCCCAACTGCAGAGGCAGAGCACAGCCATGGTGGCCAGCAGCCCTTGACAGCCCTCTTCACTTAATTGCTGGTCTAATGGCAAGACGTCAGAGGGAGGGAGCTCTCTCCCCACTCCAGCACCTGGCATGCACCATAGATGCCAGCAGAACTGGGCTTTAGGTTTTTCCAAGGGCTTCAATAGCTATGGTAGACAGGAACAGCTAGTAAGGAGGGGTGGGGGCACCTGACCTCACTGTGGCCTGCCAGGAATGAGTGGAGAGGGGCTGAGGCACAGTGCCAGCCACCCCACTCCACCCCCATTGCCTCCCCCTGCCTTCTATAAGCCGCAAAGAGTGTGGCTGCTGTCACATGCTTCTAGGAGCCACAGGTGAGAGTTGAGTGCAGGGTGGGAACCAAAGGTGGGCAAACTACCCCAGAAGGAGTACAAATTGTCCCCCACCAGAGGTACCACCCCTCCCCTAACACCTCATCAATTGTAGTATTGTGCTGGTTCTTACTTCCTTGATTTTTAGTATACTGTAGTTTTATTATTTTTGCTTTAAATAATTTTAATGCATTTGTCACTCAGAGAACATGTTATAGATAACCCATGAAAAATAAAATAAAGAAATGAGATAAAAGGTAAAGGTAAAGGGACCCCTGACCGTTAGGTCCAGTCGTGACCGACTCTGAGGTTGCGGCGCTCATCTTGCTTTACTGGCCGAGGAAGCCGGCGTACAGCTTCCGGGTCATGTGGCCAGAATGACTAAGCCGCTTCTGGCGAACCAGAGCAGCGCATGGAAACACCGTTTACCTTCCCGCCAGAGGGGTACCTATTTATCTACTTGCACTTTGACGTGCTTTCAAACTGCTAGGTTGGCAGGAGCAGGGACCGAGCAATGGGAGCTCACCCCGTCGTGGGGATTTGAACCGCCGACCTTCTGATCGGCAAGCCCTAGGCTCAGTGGTTTAACCCACAGCGCCACCCGTGTCCCCAATGAGATAGAAACACTCTTTTTGTCACCAGCTTTTGAAACATCCCACTGCAGAGTGTAAGGGGATGATTCAGGCAAGACAAGCACATTTAAGTTTCAGTGTTTTGGACAGGAAAGATTTAAGTGCATACAGAACTTTCTTATTGAAATCAATGGAACTAAACAGTGGTTTACTTTGCCTGGATCATGGCCTTTGTTCAGAGCAAAGGAGCATCACAGAATAGCAGTTATCTTAGCTGCCCTGCCCTCTTGTGTCTGATAAAAAACAAAAAGGCAGGAAATATAGTCTACAAATAAATATAGCTAGACTGTATCTATATTGATATGACTTGGAACCTATGTACAGTAGTACCATTGTTAATAAAAATAGCTGTCTGTAAGGAAGTGAGTCTATAAGGAATTTGTACTAGATGCACTAAATGAAATTGTGTTAAATTTTTGCAATAAGCCCAGAACAATGGAATAAATACAGATATAGCATTCCAAAGCAAGATCAAGGACAGTTCTGTTGTCAAACATTTCTCCCCAGCAGTGCATAATGAAAAGGATTTGCATTGTGTAAGTGCAGAAAATATCATTACAAATCAACTTAAATGCTGATCTCCATGCAGCCAACAAACAAAAGGCACTTTAAAGGATATACTAACAAAGACGTTGCAGGCTTTGTGGGGTTTAATTTACAAAATGTGTATCACCTTAGCACACGCCACATCTTCAGACATGAGAATCATGACTTCATCTCAGAGCAAGTAGCTTCTTGGCCTAACAACAAACGCACAGAACAAATGATAAGGCCAACTAGGAATGAGCTAAAACTGTTCACTTGTGATTACTTTTCATCAACATGTCTTTGAGGGTTGTTCATTATTCCTTGTGAAAACACATGTTTATTATTTGCATCCACAACCAGAAATAAAGACAATGAAATTGAGTTACCGTAACTAAGGTCACAACTTTGTAACAGTCAATCTGCAGCAAAAACCTGAAAGCTATGTGGACAGAGGCTTTGACACCTCTTTCTGACCTGCCAAGCCAATCCTGAACACAAAAACTATATGTTTGAGTGTGTGCCCAATTGGCCATATCTTGGTTGAAGATGACTTGTGCAACTCCCCCTCCCCCAAGTCTCAAGACTCTCCCAAGTCTCCAAAGAGCTTTGGACAGACTTTGAAGTGGGATCCTTTCCCTACACCGGAATCCCAAGGCCATTGGAGCAGGTCTCAGAATCCCCATTTAACCTCTGTTTAAAAAGCTCCAAGGAAGGAGAGTCCACCACCTCTTGTAGGAGTCTGTTCCACTGCTGAACAGCTCTTACCGTCAGAAGGTTTTTCCAAATGTTTAGTCAGATTCTCCTTTTTTATAACTTGAAGTCTTGAGTCATACCCTCAAGAGCAGGAGAAAACAAGCTTGTTCCCTCTTCCATGTGATAGCCCTTAAGATATTTGAAGATGGCTTTCATATCTCCTCTCAGTCTCCTCTTTTCCAGGCCAAACATACCCAGCTCCTTCAAGCGCTTGGTTTCCAGACCCTTGAACATCTTGGTTGCCCTCTTCTGCTCACCTTCCAGCTTGTCAACATCCTTCTTAAATTGTGGTGCCCAGAATTGGACACAGTATTCTAGGTGGGGCCTGACCAAGCCAAAATAGAGCAGGACTATTACCTCCTTTGATCTAGACACTATACTTCTGTTGATGCAGCCTAGACTACAATAAGCCTTTTTTGCTGCTGCATCACACTGTTCTCATGTTAAGCTTGTGGTCACCAAGACCCCTTGATCCTTTTCACATGTACTGCTAGTAAGCCAGGTGTTTGGCATCCTATATTTGTGCATCTGATTCTGCTTGCCTAAGTGCAGAACCTTACATTTGTCTTTATTGAACTTCCTTTTGTTAGCTTGCACCCAATTCTCCAATTTGTTATGGTCATTTTGAATTCTAATTCTGTCTTCTGCGGCATTAGCTACCCCTCCCAGTTTGGTGTCATCTGCAAATTTGATGAGCATCCCTTCAATTACTTCATCCAAGTCATTTCAAAAGACGCTAAATAATAACGGGCCTGGGACAGAACCCTGCAGTGCCCCACTTGTCACCTTTTCCCCAGGACGATGAGGAACCATTAATGGTTTGGTCAGTCTTTGGGTTTGGTCAGTCAACCAGCTACAAATCTACCTAGCAGTTACCTCATTCAACCCATATTTTACCAGCTTCCACATAAGAATATCATGGGGGACTTCGTCAAAAGCCTTACTGAAATCAAGATACACTATGACCACAGCATTTCCCAAGTTTGTAATTCCATCAAAAATGGAAATCACATTGGTCTGGCATGACTTGTTTTTGAGAATAGCCCCAGCTCTGCCCCTGATAAGAGATGCCATAGCATCATCATCATTGTCATCACTCTGTTGGGATGCTACCTTTCCACACACAAAAATTATGCTCAAAGAATGTGTAACAGCATAGAACAAAACCACATTTTATTACTATAGAGGTAGTAACATTACACCTTCTGGCAGTAGCAAAAATAGCAAGGGAGTCTGAACAGTTTCAGCTTGGTCCTAGCCACTACTTATATGTCTACTTCAAATTAGCCAGGAACAAGTTAGTCTAATGCCATAGCAACTTCTCAGCTTCTCGTGTCCCTTCAGCAGCAGCATTCAGGCAACATTAAGGCTTTCCAAGGTCAGGGCCGGGGAGCTGGAAAGACCCCTCAATGATGCTACACTGGACAGTGCCTAACTTATCGTGGGTGACACAAAGCATCTTCCACCACCCCACTCACTTCATGAAGCTTTAGGGGAATAATAAGGGAGGAGACATTTAATTTTCTCTCTTGGCCTCATTGTCTTTATTTTCCTTTAGTGACATCTTCATACAGCAAAACTGAATTGTTTGTGTGCAGTATAACAGTGGTATCATCCCTTTCATCTGGTTCCTGTTGTGAAGGATCTTGTATGTGATAAATCTGGGAAGGAGAAAGCAGGAGGGTGGGAGGGAGAGGAGTGGTACCCAAGCAGCTTACCAAGGAGGGGTTTGGGGAGGCGTCTGGCATAACTTTATGTGAGCTTAACTTACACCACCTTGCTTTACACCAGCTTCTATGTATATGATTGTTCCCTTAGGCTTTTCACAAGCCAAAATCTTTTTGTTGCCTTTCTTTCATTTTCCATCTTGTAGCCTTGTAATTTTATGCCTTACATTTCCCCCTCTCTAGTGATTTGGCCTTGAGAAAGAAGTGGAAAATGGTAACATGAGTCTTGAAAAATCAAGTTCCACTTCAAATAATGCATTTCGGTGAGAAAGTGATATACATTTAATGCAGTGTGGCACCCTTCATTGCTGAGCCAAGTTTTTTTGCAACTTCAGGAACCTCATCTCTCTCTTAAGTCATTCCCTTTGAGTTTTAGAGGGTGCAGTTAGTTCCCTGATGTGACTTAGTTCCCTGATGTCAACGAAAGTTAAGCAGGCTAATGGTGTTCAGAATCCCCAGTCCACTGCAATGTTCTCCTTCATAAGCCCCATTGAAACAAATGGGAACAACCTCTTCATTTCAGGAACCCTATAACATGAGAACTTCCTACTGCTTTGTGCCCAAAGATTTTTCCCCTCCTTTGCATATGTAAAGTTCTTGATTATAGGTTTTAATAACACCTTTTTTAAAACACTACTTCCTTAAAAAATAAGCCTAAGCCCTATAATGTAACATTCACCTTCAAAAGTATATTCAGTCCCACTCATTCCAGTACATCTTGTTTCAAAGTCATATTATAATTTAGCTTTTTAAAGAATTCTTGATTGCTGGTATTTAATTTTTTTTTAACAGTCTTTAAACAGGATTTCAGAAGCATCTCTCTAAAAGAAAGCTAATCCATATAATTTGCCATTCACCTTCAAAGCATATTAGATTGCCCTGTTCTTTTTGTTACAGAACATAAAAGTGTAAGGACAAAAATGACTGCATAGTATTTCAGTCAAGATTGCTTCTGGAAACTAAGGAAAGTCCATCATTGTTATGAGAAATACAGTTATCAAGGAAAAGCGGGATTCAGAAACAGATTTCTGAAGTGTACCTTTTCCCCAGAAGATACAAAGCAGTAGTAATAGGGCAGGAAAAAATACAGCGCCTCCTTCCATCGATTGTATTTTGTGGAGAAATAATTGTCTTGAGTTTCATATAATATGATTGTCTGAGATCAAGTACACAGGATTTTAGAAAATGTCAGTGTATACATAGCTCATTGTAAACAAGAAACAGATCCAACTAATCCGACAGGTTTCTGGAAATGATCCACAACCTCCGATGTCTGTAAGGAAGAGCTGCCATCTTCTGTCTGAACTGAAACCACCAGAAGGAGACACATTTGCAAAAAGCAAGCTGTCGTGTGCTTAACACAGCAGTATTAGGCTGTTGTTTTTCACCCTCAACTGTGGGCTCTTAATATGTCACTTCACCTAATTAGGAACTGGAAATGAAATACAAACTAAAAGCAGACATAAATCTGGCATGCTCATACCTCTGTTTTGCAATCTCAGGGCCCGTTCATGCCATTTCTACATGCTTTTTCTTTGAAGATGAAGAATCGCAGTAATTGAGCCTATACAGAAACAACCACACACACACACACACACACACACACACACACACACACACACAGCAGCAACATCTCATATCACATCACAGCTGAGACACATGAACAAGATTGAGAGCTGGGCTATCCCACCTTTCTAGTGATTTAAATTCAACTATGTTCATATTTAAAGGCTAATCAACCACATTTGCACTTTCCAAAACAATATGCAAAAAAATTTTTTTTAAAAAAAACACAGCCACCCTTAATATTTTGCATCTGTCCAAATTTTCCTGTACAGTTCTCCAGCCAAGTAATGGGTACAAGAATGCATAGGCTACAATAAGTTGTGCATTAAAACACATAAATTAATATACAAAAATGTTTTGTAGTAGAGGAAATGACTTGGGGGTATATATTAGAAGAAATTCTCACTAAAGCCTTAATGAATTTTCATTTTTTTTAATATTAAAAAACCCAAACTGATTAAATGCAACAATTCAGTAAAAAGTAAAAAGCAAAAAGCAGAAACAGAATAAAACAGAATTAGTCTGAATGAGTATTTAGAAAGTGTAAGCAGTTTCATAATTCTGTCCCACCCAAATCAGTAGCATATTCACCCAGAGATGCCTGAGTCTGTGACCCCAGCTGCCACCCCCACTTCCTACACACAAATAGGCAGTTCTGGGTGTGAAGGGAGAGTCACACATCTCCACGGTGAAACACATATGAACCTGTATCTGAAGAAGTGTGCATGCACATGAAAGCTCATACCAGTAACAAACTTAGCTGGTCTCTAAGGTGCCATTGGAAGGATTTTTATTTTATTTTATGTCCTCTTTTGGGGGGGCAACATGCCCATCTGGGTGGATTTCACATTTCAAAGGAAATTTCTGGGTTTGGTTCTTTTTTTATTATTATTTGGGAGGTTGGGGTGGGGCACAGCGCCACAGTGGAGCAAGACCATCACAGCAAAGGTCAGGTAGGAGCTGGGGTCCTGCCTCCACTTGGGCTGGCAGTGGCTTGGACTTGGGCTCAGGCAGCTCTGCATACCTTGGCTGCTGCCAACCCGGGCCAGGGAAAGAGGCATGTGGACATAGAGGCAGCAGCCCCTTGTGCCTGCGTCTCTGTCCCCGGCTCAGGCTGGCAGCAGCAGCAGCTCAGGCTGTCTTCTTTTTGCTCTTCAAGATATGGCAACCCTACTCTAGACCTGCTTTTCATGGGGAGGCCCAAGATGGCTGGTCCTTCCTCAGGCTGCCCACAGCTGCATCTCATTCACAGCTCTCCCCCCCCCTCCGTCCTCTCCTCCTCCTCCTCCTGCTCCTCCAGCTGCTCCTCCTTAGTCATGACTAGCATAAGTCCTTGATTTCAATAGTGCCTGCAGCTAACTTCTAATGTTGTATTTTAATGCTATAACCTGCCCTGGGAACTTAGTGTAAAGGATGGTAATCAACAACAACAACAACAACAACAACAACTCTGGGTCCCACCCCTTGTGTCTTTCTTCTTGCAAAAACAGCTTCTGTTTCTCTATCAGTCTAGTGTAATTTTGCTGTGTGTGACTTGGGAACAAACTGAGTAAAAGAGAAAGAGAGAAGAACTTTCAAATTCACCATAAAAACAACTGCATATAATTTACACTTTGTAAAGTTCATCTTCAAGCTGCATAAACTGAAGTGCCATAATGGAAACAAATGAACTTCCACTCAAATTATACTCAACACTCATGTTAACATAACAGATTCTGTCTCCTTCATGTTCCTACTTCAACAATTCTCCTGCTTTGACCTTTTTCAGCAAATGAAACTCCTTAAATTTTCAACACCCACTTCTGAGCAAAACAGCCTAGAGTGGGGGGCAGGAGTACTTGACAAACTGGTTTAAGATATAAGGGGGATTCTGTTCATTGATTCTCTGCAATTCTTCACACCAGTAATCTTTCATTTCAATGCCTTCTAAAAATTTCTAATGTATTTTGGGATAATTCATCTCTGATGGGGTTCCATTGATTTCAAAGGTATCACATCAGGGATTAATTTTGTCCAATATGCTTACCGCAACACTCAATTATCACTTCAGCTCACAGCCATTTGTAGCATTAGAAGAATTCTGTTCTTGTAAATCCCACACACCTCATAATCCTGTCTGTGACTTCTGTTTCTCAATTGTATGGAATGTTATCACATTCTGTTGACTGAAGTCTTTTGTGATCTGATGTTATGTCAAAAGTACACTAATCCCCTGATAATTCACTGTAATGTCTAGTGTAGTCCTTTCTATGCAGTAAACAAAAAAGCCAAAATTTGACTGACCATGGCATTCTAACTAGTGCAGAAGCAAAACTATTTACCTCATTTCATGTTCCTTATTATTAGTGTTAAGAAGTTACTTTCATTCTCCTAGTTACAGAATCATAATAATAGAATTGTAGAGTTGGAAGAGACCCCAAGGGTCATCTAGTCCAACCCCCTGCAATGCAGGAATCTCAACTCAAGCTTCAGTGACAGATGGCCGTCCAGTCTCTGTTTAAAAACCTCCAGGGAAGGAGACTCCACCAGCGTCTGAGGGAGTCTGTTCTACTGTCAAACAGCTCTTACCATCAGCTCTGAAGTTTAGTCATGTTCTCCTTTCTTGTACAGTGGTGCCTTGAGTTACAAACACCTCAGGCTACAAACTCTGCTAACCTGGAAGAGTTACCTCAAGTTGAGAACTTTGCCCCAGGATGAGAACGGAAATCATGTGCCAGTGGTGCAGCGGCAGCAAGAGGCCCCATTAGTGAAAGCACGCCTCTAGTTGAGAACAGTTTCAGGTTAAGAACGGACCTCCGGAATGAATTAAGTTCGTAACTAGAGGTACCACTGTAACTTGAAACCATTCATTCGAGCCCTACCCTCTGGAGCAGGAGAAAAACAGCTTGTTCCCTCCTCCATGTGACAGCCCTTCACATATCTGAATATATCTCCTCTCAGGCTCTTCTTTTCCATACCCAACGCCAGCATTAGCTACCACTCCCATTTTGACATCATCTGCAAATGTGATTAGCATCTCCTCAGTTACTTCACCCAAGTTGTTTAGAAGGACATTGAAGAAGAACTGGCCCAGGACAGAACACTGTGGCACCCCCCCCCCCATTTGCCATTTTTTTACAGGATGATGAGGAACCATTTGTGAGCGTTCTTTGGGTTTGGTCAGTCAACCAGCTACAAATCCACCTAACAGAAACCTCATTCAGCCCCCATTTTACCAGCTTCTCCAGAAGAATATCATGGAGGACTTTGTCAAAAGCCTTACTGGAGTCTAGATATAAAATCTGAACCCAGATTAGAATGGAACTAAATAATCTGTGTCATCTAGGAAGGCTTGCAGCTGCCCCACCATAACCCTCTCCACCACCTTCCCCCAAAATATGTCATTTGTGACTTGTCAATAGTTGTCCCAGTCTAAGAGCAGATTTTTTAAAAAAGAAAAAATCCTATTTTAAAAAAAATATTTTTATTAAGTTTTACATAACAAATTTAAATTCAAACACTGTTACTTACAGACTGGTTGCAATACCATCAAGTAAATGATGTGTTTAAAATAGATAAGAAAAATGGATTTTCAAGTTTTGAAAAGGAATAATTGGAAAATAATGTGAAGTTACTTTCTAAAATGTATAATTTGTTACTAGAGTGGCATACTAAGGATGAAGAAGTCAAATCAGTAATAATAAAATGGGCTCAAGACATTGGGCACAATATTCAATTTCCATCTTGGGAAAAATTATGGAGGGAAGATTTAAAATTTACAGTGTGCTGTGCGCTGAAGGAGAATTATATGAAAATGATGTATCAGTGGTACTTAACACCTGTAAAACTAGCAAAAATGTGTAGAACTGCTTCCAATGTTTGCTGGGAATGTAAGGAGAAGGAAAGCACCTTCTACCACATCTGGTGGACGTGCAAGATAACTAAAGCATTCTGGGAAATGATTTACATTGAGTTGAAAAAAAATGTTTAAAATAACATTTGTGAAAGAACCAGAGGCTTTTTCGTTAGGCATTTTAGGCACAGAAATTCCGAGGGAGCAGAAACAACTCTTCATGAATGTGACGACAGCAGCGAGGATACTACTGGCCCAGAGATGGAAAGAAGACAACGTTCCAACCAGAGAAGAATGGCTGATGAAGATGATAGACTGCCAAAATGGCGGAACCGACTGGGAAAATCAGAAACCAGGAAGAGAAGAATTTCAGGAAGGAATGGGGAAAAATTGTAATGTACTTAAGAGAACACTGTAAACAACTAAAAACTTTGGCAGGATTTTGATAATGTATGAAAAACTGGGGAAAATGATTATTAATTTTTTTGGACAAATTAGAGAAAATAGGATAAGCAGATAAAAAAAGATTGATAATGGTAACCATGGAAGGGCGGAGGGAAGTCGAAGGATTCAGAGAATCCTAAATGAAGAGGTGAATGATGTGTAAGAGCTGATTTCTTTAGGAATGGCATCACCACTGCTTTTTTCAGGCCGGAAGGGATCATTCCTTCCCACAAGTGAGGTATTAAATCATGCTCTGGATACAACCAGTCAGTCCCTGCTCTGCTAGATTTAATAAACCAGGTGGGAGAGTGGTCAAAAGGTCATGTGACTGGACATATTTCTGTCTGCACTTTGTTCACATCAGCTGACTGCATAAAGTGAAACAGATTCCACAACACATTTCTGATGCTTTCATTGAGTACGTTAACCGGAGCTGCAACAAGTGCAGAATCTAGATCACTCTAAAGTTGAGCAACTTTGTCCTCAAAGTGTGTAGGCAGCTGTTCACAGCAGGTCTTTGAATTCTCCAGAGGTCCCCCTCCCACAGTGTGAATCAGTAACCTCTGGACCAGATACTAGAGGATGCAAAGCAAGTTGCGAAATGAGCCTTCTTTGTAGCCTGCATGGCCACATGGTAGGCACAGATTTATGCTCTAACCATTGTCCGGTCAGCCACTGGTGCTCTAGTCTTCCTTTGACTTGCTTCATAGCTTGAAGCTGCTCAGAGTACCAAGAGGCCGCTTGTGCTCCAAAACACCAGAGAGGATGTTCAAGAGTGATCATGTTAACTGCCCATTTCATCTCACTGTTCCATAGTGAGGCCAAGGCTTCAACAAGATCATCAGCTTTCTAGAACATTCAGAAACCCATCAGGTTCCATCAGTCGGGGGGGGGGGCAAAAAAAATGAGAGGCACAAATACAAGATGGGGGACACCTGGCTTGAGAGCAGTACATGTGAAAAGGATCTAGGTGGTTGACCACAAACTTGACATGAGCCAACAGTGTGACGTGGCAGCTAAAAAAGCCAATGCAATTCTGGGCTGCATCAATAGGAGTATAGCATCTAGATCAAGGGAAGTAATAGTGCCACTGTATTCTGCTCTGGTCAGACCTCACCTGGAGTACTGTGTCCAGTTCTGGGCACCACAATTCAAGAAGGACACTGACAAACTGGAACGTGTCCAGAGGAGGGCAACCAAAATGGTCAAAGGCCTGGAAACGATGCCTTATGAGGAACGGCTAAGGGAGCTGGGCATGTTTAGCCTGGAGAAGAGGAGGTTAAGGGGTGATATGATAGCCATGTTCAAATATATAAAAGGATGTCAAATGGAGGAGGGAGAAAGGTTGTTTTCTGCTGCTCCAGAGAAGCGGACACGGAGCAATGGATCCAAACTACAAGAAAGTAGATTCCACCTAAACATTAGGAAGAACTTCCTGACAGTAAGAGCTGTTCGACAGTGGAATTTGCTGCCAAGGAGTGTGGTGGAGTCTCCTTCTTTGGAGGTCTTTAAGCAGAGGCTTGACAACCATATGTCAGGAGTGCTCTGATGGTGTTTCCTGCTTGGCAGGGGGTTGGACTCAATGGCCCTTGTGGTCTCTTCCAACTCTATGATTCTATGATTCTATGACCTGAACAAGCCCAACACACTTTTGTCTTTTTAGCACCTTACTGAGAAAGTCAAGAAAATCCAAAAATATGTCAGAGAAAACAAAACTTCCCCAGATACTTAAAAATGGAATCATATTTCTACATAATTTTAAATTATAAATCTGCACCATTCAAGCATGTCCTCCTTGATCCAGTAAGAGAGAGATCAGTGTGGGGGGAGCAGCCTTCCCCACACTTAGCTAATCAGGATTCAGGTGAATTATTTCCATCTGCTTTGCAATGCTCACCTCTGAAGTGTCTGGATTTGTCTTTTGATATGAATGGTGTTACATTTCTCCGTCTGAGGCCATCTGTAATTACATACGACCAATTAGGCATGACTAGAGTTGGATAGGGGCCAATGCTTTAGTTTCCCCCAGAATGGCCTTATTTAAACTCTAACGTGTGTACACAACTGATCAAGTCTCGTACGCTTACAGGCAAATTACGCCTACCTAAATTTAACCCCCCAAAGTAATTATTCTGGCAGGTAGTGCTTTTCACTCTTTTATGCCAACTTTGATCATTGGCCAGCCAGCTCTGCCTTTCCTGGTCTGTATGATGCTTTCTGTTCCTGCAGCCTTAGAAGATGGCAAGCAAATGGACCAATGCATCATGTCAGAAGCAGAGGAATACAAGCTGGAGGCAGGAAATACTTCAGAAAGCTGAGGAATTATCTTATTATTATTGTTTATGCATTCTCTGATGTTTGTTTAACATCTTTTACATTTTCCATCTTACAATATTTCATTAATTTGTTCAAGCTTCCCAACCTAACCCTCATTGGCATTCTGGAAAAACTTAGTTTGCTGCAGCTCCATTTATTTCTCCACCCTTCTTTCACCCTATCTTTCCCTTGGCTTATGTTGACTGCTGTTCAGAAAGTTATTCCTACTTGCTGATTAAATCTGACATCTTCTCTTTTTAAGTATTCCCCAAGGTATTCCCGTTCAACCTTTATTTATTTTTTCATTGCAGACCCTTATCTTGGCTGGCATATCCCCATATCTGTTACTGCTGTGGATGTATCCACTTATTCATTCAGGACAATATCATGAGAGTTGGGGAACGAAACAGGTTGGACAGTGCTGGATCACAAATGGCAGGTCCCATTGCATAGGCAGCTGAAAATGTACCTTGTGCATTATTGTGCGGCTGGTTAAGCAGGCCTCCTTGGCTGCTTCACTGCATCCTCAGCTGAGCTTTTAAGAATTTTCTGACGGTTGTTGACACCTTTCTCAGCTAATGAAGCTTTGGATCCCTTGATGGCTTGCTGTGACGCTTTGACATGGCACCTTGAGGATAAACTCACCAGTCTCTTTGTTGAACCTGATGCTGTCTTAAGAGTAAGTCCAAGTGAGATGTGCAATGTCTAGACCAATTTTGTGGGATCAGTTTCAGTTGATGTGGCCTGAGGATGTGGACAAGGTGCTTACAGCAATATGGCTAACCATGTGTCCTATGTTTCTCTTGGCTAGTTTGGGGGAGGGCAGCTTACAGTCTGGGTCCAGGGTCCACAACATGAGACAGTGGTGCCTGCCACCCTCAAGGGCTTAATGGTTTTCTGCATCTACCATTCCATTGGTAGCACACACACCCTTCTGAAATACAGTGGTACCTCGGTTTTTGAACGTAATCTGTTCTGGAAGACCGTTTGAGTTCTGAAATGTTCAAAAACCAAGGCACAAAAAGTGGTCTGCAACTTTAATAAAGAAAATTGAGAAAAATGACATATACACCCAGTGGAAGCCATTCGACTTCTGAGGCATGTTCGAAAATGGAAGCATTTACTTTTGGGTTTACGGCATTCGAGTTCTGAAACGTTCATCAACAAAGACGTTTGAAAACCAAGGTACCACTGTAGTTGTGGCATGACTTCAGGCAGGGGCGAACGAAGGCGTCGTGACACCCGGGGCGGCAAACTGCTATGTACGGCACATGTGTGGTGTCGCTACGTACAGTGCATGCGCCGTACGTAATGACACCGCACAAGTGCTGTACATAGCAGTTTGCCAGTGGCGGCGCTCCAGCACCGTACAGACGGTGCTGGGATCCTCTGGTTGCGGCTGTAGCAGCGACGGAAGGATCCCACCACCGTCCGTATGGCGCTGGAGCACCGCCACTGGCAAACCGCTATGCACAGCATATGTGCAGCGTTGTTACGTAAAGTGCATGCATGCGACACCACACATG
Organism: Podarcis liolepis; assembly: GCF_965112155.1. Classification (NCBI taxonomy): domain Eukaryota; kingdom Metazoa; phylum Chordata; class Lepidosauria; order Squamata; family Lacertidae; genus Podarcis; species Podarcis liolepis. Next base: position 3,563,513 of record NC_139558.1, read on the forward strand.
CACTGCCTTCTTGTCACCCCCCCCCCAGACATGGCACCCGGGCCGCACCGCACCTCCCCCCCCCCCGTTGCAATACCACTGACTTCAGGCATGCTTGGTGGTTACTTGTTATTTAATCTCATTTCAATATGTGTTCAGACATAATTTTGAGGTTAGATATTGCTGTTTGCCCTGATGGATGACCTTTATCAAGAGAGAGATGGGGGAGTAAGTTCCCATTATTCTTATTTGATCTCTCATTGGCTTTTGCTACCATTGACAATGATATCCTCCTGGACTGGTTTGGTGAAATGAAAATTATGGTTACCAACTTGTACCCTAAGCTATTTAATATCTGTATGAAGCTGTTGGGAGCAGCCATTAGAAGATTTGGAATGTGGATTATGAAGTGATGACACTCAACCCTATTTCTCTGACAGTTGACTCACTTAAGGGTGTGCCAGCCCAGAACCGTGTCTGAGCACAATGGTGAACAGAATAAGGCCCAATAAAATTTCTATGAACATAAGAAATGCATAAGGGCAAATGTAATATAATAACTGCCTTAAAGAACACACTCTTAGTTTAGAGGTCAGTGGTCCTCATATCCCGAAAGAACACTAAAGCAAGATGTAAAAAGCTAATGTGATTGTATTAATTAGGTTGTTATAAAGAGCAGACCTTGTCAGTTTTATTGCTGTGCTAAGGACCATAGGGTATTTATGCCTTCTGGTCAGAACAGCATTGCTGAAAGCAAAAGCTAAAAGAAGTATCCTTTGGACAAGATGGTTGTGGTTACCCCAAAGGTCTAAACCAGTGATTTTCACACTGTGTTACAGAAAACCAGGAGGATATTTGGAAGGTTACCAGGAGCAAAAAAACCAGCAATGGCAGCGGACAAACTGCATGGAAAGACAGTTTGCTCACCACTAGCAACCTTTCCATTCAACATTTAAGTCTCCTTTATGCGTACAGGATCTATGAGATGGTGGGACGTGAAGCTGCACAACACCCTGAACATGTTTACTGGCACTGATGTCTGCAGTGGGGAAATCTATGCACAAGTAGCTGCTCACAAATAGGGAAATTCGTCTAGCGAAGCAACGCAAAAACCGAAAAACCCTTTCGTCTAGCGAGTTTTTCGTCTTGCGAGGCATTCGTCTTGCGGGGCACCACTGTATACTTCACCCTCAACCCCTCACCAAAACAAAGTCTAAAGATGCGTAAAATCTCTTCTTCCCTTTAATTTTGCCTCTCTCACTTTCATTTCTTCCCTATGTAGCCTTCCCATTCTTTTAAATCGCACTCTCTTCGGGGCAGCGACTTCCCTCTAATGTTACTCTGCACAGTGATGGCATATTATAGATGGAAAGAAGGAGCAAACGGTTTGTAATGATGGCTGGGATTTTACCATTCATCCAGAGGGTATAAAAATGTACAAATGTTAATGAGCGCTCTCTTGTGATATTCTTAACAGAAAGTGAATATGGATTCATACAATTAGCCTCCTGCAGTTTTTCAGTTACTTTTATAAAATGAATGAGTACCTCAATAGAGCTGCTTTGGTCTACTTGTTAAGGAGTAAATGCCTGGAAAGTGTTAGCTTCACAGTAGAGCTACCTCTCTTCCTAGATTGCATTGGTACCAATTCAAGAAAAAGCACAGGGTGTGATGCAGTCAAAATTCAGCATTAAGAAGTCCCACTGATTCCAATGGGAAAGTTGATTTTGTAATTTCAGGTTGTGCAATGACCACGAGATTTGGCTTGGACCCCAATTACTGCTTCAAAAAACCCAGGCAAATTTGGTCTGAATCACTTTGGAGGCTGTCTGATTTGGTTTAGATCTGAATGCCCCTAGGTCAGAAACCTGCCAAACTGCAGGCAAATAGACACAGTGCTTTTCTTGCTAGGTACCTTTAAAGGTGGTTTTGGGGAGGAGGGAGAGCTAAAAGGGATTTACTTCCTTCCCTGTGGTTTTGTGGGCAACAATTTTGTTATAAAAACAATATAAATTGTAAAGGTGCCCACATTTCAGGATGGGGGGGGCGGTTATGATGAATGGAAAAAAGAGCTTCAGGCACATGTTTAGCTAAATTGGCACCAAAGGTTACAGAAATGAAGTAGTTGGCTTCTATTTCCCATGGCTGAGTCCTCCAAAACTCTTGCAGGTTGCAACACCGTGGAAAATTCAGGTGTTTACTCTGAGGTCTTCTTCTCACTTGTTTTAGGAGAGCTGTTGCAAGGCAGCTTGTTTCTGCCTCACAAATATACATATGAAAGGAAGACAAAACCACATGGAACACCAGTGTTGCTCCTCCGTAAACTGAGGAAATACTGGCATGGAGAGGAGCTACAGGATGCGTCCTGCTCCATGACCAGAGTCTTCCAAAATTACAGATGTAATATCGCTGGAACCATTTTGGAAACAGCTTGAGAATTTATAGTTCTGCCAGTGTCAGTGCCTTAAACAACAACACCCCAGTTAGCTGCCCAGTCTACTTCTATGACTTCACTCTCTACATCTTACTTCTCTTTCCTGTCACCAGAAGGAGAAGGGGATGCTCCGCTTCATAAAAATCTGAGCTTAAAAAAAAGGAAAGCAAGGAGATGTTGTAAATGTAGGAAGCTAATTGGATTAAAATGAGAAGCCCGTCTTTCATTTTTCGTAATTGCTGCCATTGTACAGAAAGGCCATTCTGGAAAGATAATTACTCTGGACAGTTTAGAAGACTTGCTTTGATTTTCCTTTGTTATCATCTTATATAAAGTAAAAAGCTAATGATAACAGATTTAATTTTTATAAAAGGTTGACATTCTATCAATGTAAAATATCATACGCTCTCTCCAGGACCTCTTATGTTCAGCAATACTCTTGGCTCAAAAGTGGAGCATGGAGGTGGCAGTGATAGGCGAGGGTGGCCCCAAAATCAAACCAGCAGCAGCTCCCAGAGGCATTCAGCAGGCAGAACAAATTCTGCATCAGTATCACACCAACCGCACAGCTACCAGAGGGTGCACAGCAAGCTCTTTGTTATTTTATTTTATTTATTTAGCACTTTTAAGTGGCATACGTAAAAACAATTCACAGAAAATGGGACAATAAAACAATATAAAATTATCATAAAACCAAATGTTACCTGAAAATGCCTGCTGGAACAAGGAAGTCTAGTCAGCAAGGAAGGTGCCACCTAAGCTTGGACTGGAGGGAGTTCCATAGGCTTTTGCCCACTACACTGAATGCATGGCTTCTGGATCTTATGAGCCAAGCTATGCGTCTGAGCCATGGCTGCCACTGGCAGAGGACCCTGCCCAAGACCTCAGTGATCAGGCCAATGTACAGGGGATCAGGAGGTCCTGAACAACATTCGTATACGCACATTTAACACACAAGGGGGCTCATCCACACTTCCCGTTTGCCTGGCCACTTTCCCTTGAGAAAACCGGCTATTTGGCACTGAATCAGAGCAAACAGCAACTGGCTTTTCCACGGATTGTCATTTGTCCCAATTTGATTTCCGGGTGGAAGGGAAAACCGCTCAGACCTGTGCTTTCTAGACATGGGACAATTGGAAGTGTGGATAAGCTCTCCATTTTCCAACTTTTTGCTGCTTAACACCCTCCAAAACTGACTTCCAGGGGAGTAAGTAAAGTGCACTAGTAGGTAAGACATTAACACACACGCACACACACACACAGAGAGAGAGAGAGAGAGAGAGAGAGCTCCCTGCCTCTAAGGAGCTCATATTCTAAATTTGGAGCAGGAGGAAACCACAGAGGGAGGAGAGATAAAGGCAACAGAAGAATGATACCCTTCTGTGCATTCTTCCATGTACATGGAAGGAAAGCCCATCTCCTGACACAGTGACATCCTGCTGGTCCTCCTAACCCAATATCCATACACTCAGCAGGATATCTGCAAAGGAGGGGCTACAGTGGTGCCCCGCAAGACGAATGCCTCGCAAGACGGAAAACCCGCTAGACGAAAGGGTTTTCTGTTTTTCAATGCACTTCGCAGGACGAATTTCCCTATGGGCTTGCTTCGCAAGACGAAAATGTCTTGCAAGTCTTGAGATATTTTTCGCTTTCCCCCCACTTTTTCTAAGCCACTAAGCCTTTAATAGCCTTTTAGCAGCTAAGCCGCTAAGCCGCTAAGCCTTTAATAGCCGCTAAACCGCTAATAGCGCTAATCCGCTAAGCCGCTAAGCCGCTAATAGGGTTGCTTCGCAAGATGAAAAAACCGCTAGACGAAGATACTCACGGAACGGATTAATTTCGTCTTGCGAGGCACCACTGTATTCCTATACAACTGCATAGACACAGTTGCACATGTCATGTGACAAAGGTCTTTGAAGAGCAGAAGCAGTAAAGTGTATAAAGTGTTGAAAAATGCTGAAAAGTGCAGATTCATTCAGCTAGCTGACTCACTCTGACTCATCCTCTAGAATGATGACTCATCCTTTGTACAAATATTGTATTTTTGAAGACATACGGAGCCAGGAAGGATAAATACAATGAGCTCAGTGTGTTTCTCTAGCCTAGTCTAATCTTCTTCTGTTTTACCTTGCTCTCCTACATTATGTGTTTGTAAAGAAGTATGTTTTGCCTCAGTAAAGTTTTATTCATTTACTGTGAAGACTCTGCATTTTGACTTTGCTGCACAACAGCACATGTGTAGATACTCCATGTGATTGCAGGTAGTGGCTGTTCCTTGGATCTCCTGGGCATACACTCTCCTTAACATACAGAGATAAGTTCGGGTTAACATGAGGACCAGAAGGGGTGGTCCTCTTCCTACACACATGGACTGACGTGTGAAAGGGGACTGGAAAATATTGAGAAGTTCTATTAAACTTCATTGCCAGCTACAATCTCTCACTCAGGCTACTTGAATCCCACTGAAACTCTGCAGGATTTACAGCTTAATGGTTTAAGCCAAAAGCCTTATGGGAAACATGGGTTTTTCCAAAAGGTACTGAAAGAACCAAGTGGCACACACAGGTGTTTTAATAGTCAGCCATGCACCTGGAATTTCATAGTGGGGAAGCCCGTTGGCCTTATATCAAGCCTATTTGAAGAATAGTTTACAACAGAGACGCTACAAAACCCTTCCCCATTTGTAGACCCTGTTCTGCCAAAGGCAAAGAAGAAGAAGAAGAAGATTCGACATCTCACGCACTGGCAAAATCTTCCATCTCTCTCTCTCTTTGTCTCTACAAACCCCAGCTGCACTCGGGCTGTCCTTCCATTGGCATCAACAAACAGATTGCTGGGGGCAAATGGTACTGGTGCTCAAAAGAAAGAGAGGCAAAAGCAATTGACAAGGAAAGGCATTTCAGACAATCTAGAAACAGGATTTTAAAAATTGCAGCTTGGAAAGTCAAATTCTATTATCAGGATAAGTTGCCGTACAGAATACATGTACGCAATGTGGCTGAGTTTCAGAGCATCAGTCTTAAGATCAGAGCGGGTTCAAATCTACACTCAGTCACTTGCACCTAGGGCTGACCAAAAACATTTGGTAACTGAGGTGAACCACAGAATGGAGCCCACCCCACCTGCCCACCCCCGGCAGTTTAGTGAGATGGAGGTGATGGTGTGGAATAACTTTACTTTATCTGAAAAAGTACAAAAGCAGACTTTTAAACACAACTGCAATGCATACCACTTGGTGGCCCCCACACAAAAGTTGACTTGTAGTGTTTTGTGCCCCCTGGAACTTTCAAAAGGTTACCTGCTTTTAGCATTCCAATTCCAATACATGTGAGCGCTGAGTTGCCCCAACCACACCTGCCCAATGTACACAGTGACACACTCAGGTATCAGGTTCAAATCCCAGCTTCTGCTTAAAGCTCATATGGTCACCTTGAACCAATGTCAGCCTCTCACCCTCACCTACGTCTCAGGGTGGTTGTGATGAACAAATGTGAAGGGAAACGGGTCATGGTCAACACCTTTATCTCCAACCAATAAACAGAACCTACCTCACAGAGTTGCTGTGGAGATTAAACGAGGAAGAGAAGAACCATGTACACCACTCGGAGCTCCATCTGTTGAATAAAAAGGTAGTTTCTTTACTAAACTCCTTGTTTTTCAGGCTGTAAGACTATGCACACTTGCCTTGGAGTAAGGAAGCATCAGGATCTGGGGGGGGGGGAGTAAAGATTTGCATGGGGGAACGGAAGGAAGGAGGGAAGATCAACACTGGTAAAGTGGCAGCTTTGGCTTCGCCTTGTTCTCCTCCAGCTGTCTCACTTTTCAGGCTCAGTGAATCAAGGCAGTGTTGTTGCTGCACAGCAGCCTCTGGGCAAAAACGGAGGTGGAATCTGGCCGAAACTGAGCCAGAAGCCGAGGCCAGAGAAGGAGAGAGGTGGGTTGAATGGCCAATAAGGCAGTTTCTGAATGTGCCAGAGAGGGAGGTGAGGGGGCTCAACCTGGAAAGGTAGCCCATCTAGAAGAATGAAAATTCTGATCCTAAACCTCTGCTGCCTTTAGGATATCTATGGGAAGAAGAAAATGCTAAAGAGTAAACCCTACACAAATCCAGAGTGGAGCCCCTAAGGTGGTTGGGTGGTGCCTTATATGCCTCCTTCCAGCAGCCAAGCTGGTGCCAAACGAATTGCTCTGCTTTCCTTTGGACCACATCAATGAAGACGAGAGTCTTGTTGTCCTCTGAGTAGCCCAGGACCTCCCCCCCCCCACTGCCCAGGCTTGCACTCTGGAGAGGTCACTTTGGTGCTGCTAGGGCAGCAATTTGACTTCACCCCCAGATTGTTGACGGATGCCAACAATATATATGAGATATAGAACTCACAAGATTTTGACAGGCAATTGAATTCCACATTAAATGTTGTACTCTGTATTTCTAGCTATGCAGATTTCTCAGTTTAACCCGGGTGATGTACAGTTTTGTTTTGTTTTTAAATCTGAACTTTGTAATGGAGAAACAGCTGCCTCTAAATCTGCACCCCCAGTGAGTTTTTAAAGTGATCAAATAATAGCTTCACTAGGGACACCGCACCCCTCAATATGACAAGAGTACAAGAGAGAATTGTTAACTGAGTGAAAGAAAGCCATTTCTATAATCTATCCAGAGCTACACTTTGATTTAAAATCAGCCAGATACATTGTTGTGTGGATGATGACTGTATAGATAAAAGGGGCATTCTGGGCTGGTGATTGCAGAAGTGAATAATGAGAGGATCCTTCCTTGATTGAGACAGAGAAAATGTTACCTTTTCACATTCTTTGCTGGGAGAATAAAAGTCATAGATGAGGTGTTAGAGCTTTGAAGTAACTTCCTTGCAGGGGAAAATGAATAATGACACTTTTCAGTGAGGCAGCACAGATATAATGCTATGGTGGTAATAGGACTGCGCAAGATATGTGACAGAACTGAGCAGAAAAGGGGGCCCTGGGAAGGAGGGAAGGTCACTTTAATGATCAATGCAAGAAAGCATTTTTACTACTAATTTTTTCCTTTCTTAAAATACGTCAGATTAAATTAACCTCAATTCCTGTGTAGCAAGAGGTAGGTTGGAATAGTCTAGAAGGAAAATGTCTGGGTTGTGTGAAAGCACCAAAGCAGGAAGCAAAAGTGCCTCATGATACAACTAACTTTTTCTAAGGGGAGAATGGTGTGACAGAATGGCCTCTTTCTCCAATTCAGCAGTGAGCACTGGTCCCTAGCCACCACGGAGCAATCTGGGCACCACCAGGCCCTCTGTTCAAATTCAGCCAATCCGTGGCATGCTGGGGGCAGGGCCTGGGGAGCAAACCTGAGTGTTGCAGTCTTCACTCAGGTCCACTCAGAAGCAGCCTTGTGCTCCTGGCCTGGATGTTCTCACTAGCTCTGCTCCTGGACTTTATTGGGGGGGGGGGGCTTCAGGAGAGGGACTGCTCTTCATCAAGAGCAACATGGCCAAGACATCAGTGGCAGTGGCTGTAACTTTGGTGTCTTGTGCTAGAGCTTATTTTTTCTTTATTCCACCTGTTCTTTTTTCCTCATATGCTGTGTCTTCATATTGTGAACCTAACCTAAGGGCAGGAACTATCTTAGAATTTTATTTTATTTTTTGTAAAATGTTCTGAAAGTCATTTTTGTGGGAATGTTGAGGGTGACAGGAGAGGATATATTGTTTATTAATATCCTTCCTAACTTGCACTAGCAAGTTTCTTCACTTAGTAGAGTGCATTCCCCTTCTTACACAGCAAAAAGCTGGTTGCAAACTCGTGTGAGTTTCTTAAAACAATAAGCAATTCAATCCGGCTTATCCAGATTGCGATATGTTCTAATATTCCTGGTAAGACCCCTTTGACTCCCCCCTAGAAGAATAAAGACACCGCAGTCTTATTCATAAGTAACAAAAAGTAGTTTTACTCACGATCGGGCAGAGCACAGCGTGATCCCTGAAGGCAGGCTTTCGGCTTAAAGTTACAAAACATGTACAAAGGTTTACCCCATATGGGAGAAGTGGGGAGCTGCTGTGGCAGCCAGCAGTCCAGTCCAGATGAGGCAGGAAGCAGGCAGGACAAACAGGAAGGTTGAAAAAAGAGGAAGGGAGCAGCGTGACTTGGCCTTTGACCAGGTCTGGAAAGGTCACGCCCACCTACTAGTCACATGCAAGGAAGGATGCTCCAGGCCAGGCCAGGAGGAACAGGAAGTTCGACTGGCTGGACCAAACTTTTCCTTGCATGTCCACTCTAACAAAACAAGGAATGTTGTATTTGACTGCTCCCAGTGGATTACATCCCACACTTTTTTCTGGAAATGAGCACTAAACTTGCACTATATGTCGCTATATTTCCAGAAGGGACTTTTCCGTCATGTGAAAGCTCAGTTATAATGTGGAAATTGTCAGTTACAGAAGCACTGGGGAAATTAAATAAAATTGGCACGTGAATGCAGCCCGAGAGTGACTTAAGAAAGCCCATGAGAATCACCTTCCGAGGAAAATATGGATATATGTTCATGTCTCAGAAGGATGAAGCCACCAAACTATGCTGAAAGGTACTGAATAAAGGTTATGGGGTAACAAAACATATCATTGTGAAATAATTAAGAGAAATGATTCAGTCTGGATGTTAACAGTATAAGTTGGGGTGGCCATATATTAAGTAAATGCATCTTGAGAGGAGAGGCCTTAAGGAAAGTAATAGTTATGTAAAAGGTGACTGCTATTTTGTCATTTAAGTTAGGACTCTACTATGGGGAATATATACTTTGCAGGACAGAGAAACTGAATGGGCAAAAAAGGGACATGGGACGGAAATGGTTCATGGGCCAACATCTCTTACAATTCCCAATTTTTTGGGGGGGAAATGCTAAGACTTTACCTACAACTATCTGCATGGCACAAATATGGACATTGTACTTCCTTGGTAAGGGGAAATTCTATTTCTATGGTGCCTTTGCCTCCCACTTCTGTGTGCTTGTAGTTGGAGGGGAACTTCACTCAGTGTTAAGTGGAAAGGATTTTCTTCCGAATGAGGGAACTTTCTCACGAAATAGGAAGCAGCTAGCATCTTAGTTTTCTCAGTTTCTAGATGGCTCTATTTCCTCAACATGTACATACATTGCTTCAAAATGTGCTGCGGGCAGAGGCTGCTTCCTTCATCTCTCTTACATGCATTATTATTATTATTATTATTATTATTATTATTATTATTAATAATATATATATATATAGAGAGAGAGAGAGTGTGTGTGTGTATACACACACACACACACACACACACACATATATATATATATATATATATATGCAGGTTTTGGTGTCTTCGGGTGTCTTCCCGTGTAAGAGTTGGGGTGTCTAGGCGACGTTTCGACGAGGTCTCACTCGTCATCTTCAGGCTGGTGCTTTCGGCTTCTTGTTACTGGAACAGAGCAGGATCTCAGTGTTTGAGTTCATATAAATACTGTTGAGGGGGTGTGGTGTATAGCCTCCAACGTTCTGGGCAGAGAGGAAGTTCCCAGGTTAGTGTGTATATACACACACACACACACACATATATTATTTAAACCACTGAGCTCCTGCCAACCTAGCAGTTCGAAAGCACAAAGTGCAAGTAGATAAATAGGTACCGCTCCGGCGGGAAGGTAAACGGCATTTCCGTGCGCTGCTCTGGTTCGCCAGAAGCAGCTTAGTCCTGCTGGCCACATGACCCAGAAGCTGTACGCCGGCTCCCTCGGCCAGTAAAGCGAGATGAGCGCCGCAACCCCAGAGTCGGCCACGACTGGACCTAATGGTCAGGGGTCCCTTTACCTTTTATACCCCACCCATCTGGCTGGGTTTCCTCTACCAGCCCTTATGCCTTTCCATACATATGAAAAACTAGGAAACAAATCCGATTTCCCAATGAACCACAGTCAGACTGGGAAGAGGCCCACAAACAAGATGTCTTATTTCTGTCTTTGCCCAGGACAGAACATCACAACCAAGCTTTGTACACCAATTTCTGGCTTAAGATATATCTATGCCCTGCACTGCTTGAGGGTAGGAAAAGATATAAACCAGATTTATTGGCTATGTAGTGGACTTTACAGATCTCTCTTCTTGTGTTCACACTAAGTAATTGCTGTGGCTATTGCTCTGGTCCCTAGTTTCTCTTTGATGACTGCCTGATGGCTCTTCTTCCTATTAGCAGCCTTTGATGTCATGCTTCCAGGCTGCCGTTTATCCCACCACATAAAATGTGTGCAGAAACTGTTCAAGATGACAGTTGCCCACATTTATCAACCCCCCAGCCATTCCTGGCTGTACAAAATATGATGCTGTTCTTTATTGTTATTTTTATTAATCAGAGAATCTTTACCCCCACACCTTTGTAAGGGATATATACAGTAAAGCCAGTCCTTTTATTTCGCCTGCCTTCATACTTTTCTACCCCTGTTTACTACCCTAGTTATTCATTATTGTTTATCTTAAGAAGTTTTACTCTTCTTAAAAGCTGGAGTGGTTTTCCCAGCGGGGTGGATACAGAGAGTGGCAAGAGCAATCATTGGCTTTGCCAGTGCTTCTGCTCAGCTCCAACCTTGCCACCTCATCCCTCTCCCTCCTGGTAAGCTGTGTGTGTGTGTGAGAGAGAGAGAATTGTACATTTGGAAGGGACCACGAGGGTCATCCAGTCCAACCCCCTGCAATGCAGGAATCTCAGCTAAAGCATCCAGGACAGATGACTATCCAACCTCTGTTTAAAAACCTCCAAGGAAGGAGAGCCCACCACCTTCCAAGGGAGACCGTTCCACTGTCTAACAGCTGTTACGGTCAGAAAGTTATTCCTGGTGTTGAGGTGGAATTTCCTTTCTTGCAACTTGAAGCCATTGGTTTGAGTCCTGCCCTCCAGAGCAGGAGAAAACAAGCACGCTCCCTTTTCCATGTGACAGCCATTTGAAGATGGCTGTCATATCTCCTCTCAGTCTCCTCTTTTCCAGGCTAAACATACCCATCTCCTTCACCCTTTTCCAGACCCTTGATTACCTTGGTTGCCCTCCTTGCACATCTTCCAGGTTGTCAACATCCTTCTTAAATTGTGGTGCCCAGTATTGGAGACAGTACTCCAGAGCTGGATCTACACCCAACTTTTAAACATTATTAGAATGATATTAAAAATATCATTCTAAAACATCAAGACAGAAAATATCCCATTCCACAAGGTCTACCTGGTTTTTGGGAGGGGGATTGCTCTGCGGGGACCTCTGGTGTCGCATTAAAAAGAACATCATATTGCTATAACCATTCCTTAACTCTTTTTTTGTATTTATAACCATGAGTGTAGATCTGCCTCTGGTGTGGTCTGTCCAAGGCAGAATAGAGTGTTACTATTACTTTGCATGATCTGGATTCTATACTTCTGTTGATGTAGCCTAGAATAGGATTCACCTTTTTTGCTGCTGCATCACGCTGTTGACTCATGTGAAGCTTGTGGTCCACCAAGATCATTTTCACATGCACTACTGCAATCAAGTGCAGATTATCACATGAGTTACATGCATTAATGGAACAGATCTGAGTCACTGATGAGCTGTGATTGACAGTGGTTCCCTGTTGACATACCTCTAATGGCAACCCTGGGGTTGCATGACATGTTAAAGTAATGATGGACGCAGACCCTTCATTCCTCCACAATTTAAAAGCACTGCAAACAAACAAAAAAGAGAGGCATCATTCTTCATTGTAATACTGTATATAATGATGCCTTGGTGCCAACATCCAGTGTAAACAAACAAACAAACAAACATCCTCTCATGGCATCGCCATTACTTTTTCCATTTCCTGGAGACAAGCAAAATAACTGCCAAACATAACTCCACAAAATGAAAAGGAGAATCTTTTTTTCTTTAAAAGACTGGGAAGGAAATAGTAAGGGATTTCAAATTAATTATTTCATGAATATTTCTGTGGACAACCTACGGGAACAAATGGAAAAAAAACAAACTTATTTCAATCACAGTCTCCAGCCTTGCCAGGATGTTGGAGGACACGGTCCAAGAAGGAGCGCTTGGTTTGCTCTGTGCTGTAAAGTGGCTCCCTGTCTGAAATAAATCAAGTTTGTTTAAGGCATTCCAGGCTGATAGGGAGAGCCTGTTTCCCCAGATTTTACTGTTTGCTGTTTCTGCAGTAGCCCAGCATAGGCCTCATACAGGTGCCACATGAGGCACCGCGTGAAACATCCAAAACATCACCTGCCACAAAAGTGCACAGCTGGGAGCATATAATGTTTTATTTAACATTCATTTGAAAATAACTAAAAGCCTTATGGTTTGAAATATCTGCAGAAACAGGAACCTTCTGATTTAGCCTGAGCTGTGCTGACTGTCACTTGAAGTGTCAAAACTAGCTTTGGACATTGTCCCCAAATTGTGGAGAAAGGGAGGAAAAGGGGAGTTTGTGGCTTGAAAATAAAGCTTTTTAAAAAATCATACTCAGATGCATCAGCCAAAGAGAGCAGGTTCAGATGCACAAGGTAAAAAAGCCATTGTCACTGGAAACTCTGACTGAGGCTGAAGTTGAAAACTGGTAACTTCTGTCAAGTCATGAAACTATATTTCTCTGGTAACTGATAATTAACTGGGCTGAATAAAAAAGAAAAGAAAAATTCTGCTGTGTGCTACCCAGTACAGTGGTACTTCAGATTAAGAACTTAATTCATTCTGGAGGTCCGTTCTTAACCTGAAACTGTTCTTAACCTGAAACACCACTTTAGCTAATGGGGCCTCCTGCTGCTGCCGCGCCGCTGGAGCACGATTTCTGTTCTCACCCTGAAGCAGAGTTCTTAACCCGAAGTACTATTTCTGGGTTAGCAGAGTCTGTAACCTGAAGCGTATGTAACCTGAAGTGGATGTAACCCGAGGTACCACTGTACTTTAATTTCCTTGGACAAGGCATCGGGGGGGGGGGGATCTTGGTTTTGGATTGAAGTTTCTTTTTAAAATGTATGAAAGGATTTATAGATAGTTCAACATAATGGGTTGAATTACAAACTGTCATCACTTTCATCAGGGAGCTGTGGCCTGAGTGAAGGTTTAACTCCCACAGTTAAAGAAGTCAAACCAGGAATAGTACTCAGGAATAGTAAACAGAGTATCTGTTTTTGTCCTACTTAGTTAACCTTCGTGCGAAAATAGAGGCAGCTGTAATAAAGGATTAGGGAAAAAATATTCATATCTTAGTCATATCTAAGAAAAAACCACTGTAAAATGTGAGACCTCCCCCGTATGACAATTTTAATGTTGCTACGTATAAATTTATTTATTTTTGAAGTTTTATGCAACGATTGCTAAATCATCTGAAAGCACGCAAGGAGATTTCCCAACGTGTCAGTGGTCATTGTGTGAGACCCAGGGCTTTTTTTCAGCCGGAACTCACTTCCAGCCCCTCTCAGGTGGGCGCCATTACCGTTATAAGAGAACAAGGGAGGCGTTCATGCTGAATTCTGGCACCTCTTTTTCTAGAAAAATAGCGCCGGTGAAACCTCTAAACAGCAAATTTTAAAATAAACTTAAAATCAGCCTAGTCTCACACAGCCTTAGACAGCCAAAAACCAGGTAAAATTAAACTCCAGTACAACCACTAGTTGTTAACAGCTGAAAGGTAAATATTGTACAAGGCGACAGGATTTCAGCAGTGAATTTCCCAGTCACGTCTTTTGTGCTGGTGTGACTGATGCTGTCCAAGTTGTTCTCTGTTACTGATTATACACGATGTTGACTGCTTCAGGTTTTGTGGCAGCTTCAAAGATGAACACCTAATCTCTTCCTTCTAGCTTACAGTTGAACTTAATTCTCTGTCTCTCAGGCCTGCCACAGACTGGTTTACGTGGCCCCGACTGAAGGGTTTCACTGAAGCTGACATCTTCCCCTCATCATCTTCCTCCTGCTAATCATTGAACTCCAGAAAACATTCCTCTGGGACATTTGAAAAGCAATCACAAATGACAAGCCATGTTCTTCTCTGTGACTCCCCCCCCCCCAGCTAAATCACTTGAATGTTTCTTTATTTTATGATAGTGCCTGGGTTTTAGAATCACTTTTCTGTTAAAGTGTAGTTTTCCTTTGGTGTCTGTCAGCCCTGCTTCCAGACTGTCCTCTTCCTGCTGCTTTGATACTTCTTTTCTCTAGCTAAAATTAGAACTCCTAGACGCAGATTCTTCCTTGGCAGTTTTAAATACGACAATGCTAGCTTTTAACTTTAATATTTCATTACAGAGTTAAATCTTAATGTTCATTATGTTCCAGATTTGAATCTCCCCCCAATATAGTACTAATGTTATGAGTCAGAACATCAGTGGGAAAGTCAACAGTGGATAAAAGAGATGTGAGGGACAAGGCAAGGTTTCCTTAGTTCCAGGTAGCTGCTTAGCTGTCATTCAAAAATCTTGTTCTACATAGTCTGACATCACATTGCATATTTTACATGATCTTTGGACTGACAGGACAAGCAGTTATACACAAGTGTGATCCCCATGCATGACGACGCCCTTTGCAACAGTGCTCTAATGGTGCAGTTTTGCCATTCACACCTAGTAGTGCCCATTACAACAGTACCCACCCCTGAACACCCAGCGAATGTATCTGGATGGTAATTGCAAAGATCATACACATGCACTTTTAAATGTGTACATTGAAAATGCTTTGTGCCTGAAAATACGGAACTGTAAAGCAGGGCTATCACATATCATGTATTTTGTCACAAATACACAGATGGGGGAGCAGACGACTATACCAGGGTGTGTGTGCGCACACACACATCGCAAAACAAGTCACCATGCCAGACATCATGCACGTGCAAGCTTTCCCCTAAATGATGGTTATCTCAGTGTGAGAAGAATGTTGTGTCTAAACTGGATGTAAGCATATGCCATTATGCCATCAAATTCATGGCTGTGGCCTGGCCTTATTGGTGTACCAGAAAATAGGCTTGACAATTTTACTAGCATGAGTAGCAGAATACAATTTTTTTATATTTGTAACTAAAATATTCTAATTTCAGTTCTCCTGTCCTGTTTAGCAATAGGTAAACTCCACAGTTTATTTATGAGTTTTCTCATAGAAAATGTCTGGGGGGGAGTTAAGATTCCAACTCGCAGATGTTTCCCACCACCCCCAGCTATGCTGGTTTTAAGGTAACTACCATTCAGAGTTTAATTACTGTTATCCCAAACATCATAACTAAACAGAGCTTTGGCAGAATTGTGCAAAACCCTCTGAAGAATGATTTTTAAGACCTCAGGGAAGTGTGTGGTACCCTATGGAAGTTCCTGAATCCTCAGCACAAGGAGTGTGTGTGATACCTGAATTTGTCTGACCAAACATGGGGAAAATCCATGACCAAAATTCAATGCCGCTTAGGTAGAGGCTCTTTGTATTACTTTATTTGCGAGAGGTAAGAGAGTAAAAGTAAGCTGTAGCCAGGCTCTCCTGCTGTGGTTTAAACTTGCCACAAACCCCCAATGGCTTGACACAGCTTGCACCCACCCTCAAGCACAGACACGCTGTAGCTTTGGATAGTCAAAGTAGGACGGATAATATTTGTTTCCTATAGTAATTTTTAGCCATGAAGATTTTTGAGGTATCTGACCTTCAGCTGCTGGCTTATTTTCTGTTCTAGTCAGTTCACAAAACACACCAGGGAATAATTTCACCCACCAGTGAAGTGCAATCATTTCTGGAATAAAATACAGAAATTGCTCATGAGTGCACAAAAAAACCTTACAGAGGTTAGGACACGTGTGAAGTAGATATTACTGCAGAAGTATTTTAATGTGTTCACCATCTGTTCATGAGCTGCAAACAGATCAACATGCTCTAATGAATGCTCCTGGAGGCCAAGCCAGACGTGACGGTGACAGGTCAGTGCATTTAAACATAGATCCAACTGAAGCACATTGGAAGAAAGTGGCAAGGAGTCTGTCTGCAATAGCAAAAAAAGGGGTGCACAGGTTAGGAGTGCAGACTTCTCTTCACAGCTTCCTTCCCACAGCACACTTCCCTTGTCAGAGTGGGACCAATAAGAAAATCACTTGGAGAGCAGGTCTCCTGTCGCCAACCCTTATCACCCCTTATCACCACCCAAGTCATGACAACAGGCATTTTCCCAGTAAACTGTAAGGACAAGTTGATATCCACATCATATTTTCCCCAGAAACTTTTCTTCCTTTAGGATTTGTTTGTTTACTATTTTCATAAACCAATACCATTTTATCTACCCTTTTAAATATTCATCAGTTTAGTGCCTGCATTTTCTTAGCTTACCAAATTGTGAATGACATGTTAGCAAGCCAGCTTGTAGTTCTCTCAGCTGAATTCCTCTGCATGCAGACAGCACAGTTTATTTCAGTCATTTGTTATGGATTGTTTCACATCATCTCAGCTGCACGAGCCAAAGTTATTCATATTTCTTCTCCTTTTCAGGGGAAGAAATGCTTTTTATCCTCTGCCACTTTAAAAAATTATAATTAGCCTAGATCTCTGCTTCTAGGTTCATTCATCATTTTCTTCTATTACTCTTCCCTTTTCACCAAGCTTCAGAGAATTGGCTAGTAACTTTGCTACTATGTCACGTTTGAAATAAGGATATCAAAACAGATCAGTTTAAATGCCACTTCTTTGCTAAAAGTATAATTGTAAAGAATAGTATACTATGGTACTGGAATGGAAAATTCTCAGCTGGAATGAAGGCTGTTCTCCTTTCCTTTTCCCCCTCCTGGGCAACTTTGTTTAAAAACCAGCTGGAAACTACAACTAGTCCAGAAAACAGCAGCTAGATTGTTGAAAAGGAGAGCTGAAAAATTCATATTACACATATTTTAAAGTGCCAAAGTAGTGAGTGCATTGCTCATATCTCATTGTTTTAAAAAGGTACACCAGAAACAGCATAATTTTCCTATTTTCCATGGGGTTTTTTTTTGGGGGGGGGGTCCTTGCCTTCCCCTGCTGTGCAAGAAGCAAGCTGCCACTGGTGCAAGAGAACAGAGTTAAAAAAAACCTCTGCCCACCACTATAATCCCAAATCCCACTATTTAAAACAAATCCACATCCATAAAATAGGGCCATGGATTTCACCCCTCCTCTAGTTTGGTCCAAAGGAGCCTCACTTGTTTCCAAATCGAATAAAGGTTAGCAACAGCAGTGGTGGACCTTGGGCAACGCCGTGCAATTTCAAAATTCCGTGCCCCTTCCTCCCTTCCATTATATATTGAAGGAAACCAGCCCTGAGTGCTCACTGGAAGGACACACAAGCTTGGGTTTGCCATGGTCAATCCTCCCCTCAGAGTCCATATGGGAGCCCCCTATACCATGCTGATCCTGATCAATGCCTTTTCCTCATAATATTTTCATTTATTTCTCAACTAGAATTGAAGCCCAGCAGAATCTAACAAATTCCAGGTCCAATCAGTCATTGCTGCTGTCGCAAAGGGAACATGGGGTTTTAAGGGACAGTACTTGAGTCTATCCTTTGGTGAAGAACAACAGGTAGTTTTATCCAAAAAAACCCCAAAACTATGACACGCAGGAACTTCGTGTCATAACCTTATGCCAAAGGCCAAACCTTACGCCAAAGAATAAACGGACATAAATCTGACATCAAGAATCACAAAACAGAGAAACCAGTAGGAGAACACTTCAATCTCCCAGGACATTCTATACAAGATCTCAAAGTAGCTGTTTTACTACAAAGGAATTTCAAAAATAGACTGGAAAGAGAAGCTGCTGAATTGCAACTCATTACCAAACTTAAAACCATGGAGAGACCTGGTCTGAACAGAGACATTGGATTCTTATCTCATTATACATGCCTAAGCGATTTTTCACCTTCTCACCCCTTGCCTTTTCCTGTAAGACCTATTGCAGTCGTTAAGAGTTGTCAACAGGCTCATCTCAGCTATCTGCCAATCACCCATTCCCACCACCCTTCTGAGTAATACCCCTCCCCACCTTCTCACTATATAGAAGGATCTGGCAACTTCTGTTTCAGTGTATCTGAAGAAGTGTGCATGCACACAAAAGCTCATACCAAGAACTAACTTAGTTGGTCTTTAAGGTGCTACTGGAAGCAATTTTTTTATTTTGACTATGGCAGACCAACACGGCTACCTATCTGTAACAGGAACTTCCATGAAAGTTTAAGTACACTTTCTTGTACACCTGTGCTACTTGGTAAGTTTTTGCATTATTGAATATTGAAAATGCAAAATGATGTTAGACTTGATTTCCAATTGGATGGTGACAGTCAGTTATGCAATTTATTTTTTAAAATATTTGTTAAACCATATCCCAAGAGCTACTATTTTAAGTGAACTATAGTAAATGATTTTGACACATTCTTAGTCTGCAGTTTAGTGAAAGCTGATTGGTTCTCCCTTTGATATACAAGAAAAAAATCAAGGTTAAGAACAAGGGTCACAGAAGTCAGTGAGATGCAGAGGAAAAAATGACAGGAAACAGCTGAACTAGGTGATGCACCTCAGAACACCTGGGAAAACATGGCTCTCTTGGCTTTCTGAAAGTTGAAATAAGTACACCTTTCCATCATTTTAATTAAAGGCCATTAATTATTTGGCTTTACACACTTCACAGACTCTTTAGCAATGGTGACAGAGCACAAGCAATTACATCCAGGAGTTCCTTTAGACACCTTTAAAAATGGGAACCAAGGAAGAAAAACAAAGGAGATGGGGAGCAAAACATTAGGGGGAAAGTTCAAAGCAAAAGCATGAATTTGAATGGAGATTCTTTGTAAAGGGTCAGTCTTGAGTTGAAGGGGCTTTACAAAGAAAATAAATAGGGTACCTTGCACTGTGCAAAAATGCATGTGGATTGCACATAGCTGTGTCATGCACTTCATAGCCTTAATAGGTGCTTATGCACTCCATGTATCTTTCTACCAGCAGGTTTCACAGGGCTTCCTGCCTTTAGACCTCTAAAGCCGTGAGGTGTGCAGTAGTGAGGAGTATCTCAGAGCTTCCCTGTTTGCTGAACAGAGAACAGGAATTACTCCTTTCGTCCATGGCGGTAGAAGAAAGCCAGTGCCATGGGGGGGGGGCGATGATAGCTGGATTTTTTGGCTTGGGTGAAGCCTCCAGAGGAGCACCACTGAGGCTCCCAGCCTCTGTGTGTGTGCAGATGTGGGGGGGGGGGTCCATACCCTCCAACATTTCTCTGTTGAAAATAGGGACAGCCTATTCCAACATCATCATAACAATCATTTTATTATTCATACCCCACCCATCTGGCTGTGTTGCCCCAGCCGCTCTAGGTGGCTTCCAACATATATAAAAAACATAATTAAACATTAAACATGATACAGGGCTGCCTTCAGATATCTTTTAAAGGTTGTATAGTTACTTACCTCCTTGGTTCATGGGGTCTCATAACTCTGTACCCTGAAACCTTTCTCTGATGAAAATAGGAACGTCCTTAGGAAAAGTGGGGCATTCCAGGATCAAATCAGAAACTGGGGTGGCTTTTGCAAATCCAGGATTGTCCCTGGGAAATAGGGACACTTGGAGGGTCGGGATGTGCCAAACTGGGTCTTTGACCTGGGTGAAATAAAGCCCAGTTTCGCCCCTAAGAAAGCTAGTGTACATTTGCTAGCACACCTTTTCAAGCAAAATGGAAAGTTTTTAAGTCAAGTTGCAAGGAAAATACTCAGAATGGCAGGGGAACATGCTTTCCTGACAACACTTCCTTACCATCTTCCTCTCAGGGACCCCCCCCCCACACTCCCATAATCATGGTCCCCACTCTCACTGTGCGGTTATAGGACTTTACCAACGAAATCACTCCACTAGATCCTGAAGTCCCAACCATAATATACAAAGTTTCAAAAATCATAAAGTCTCTCCCACACACTCACATGGTTACCTCTCATTTAGGAAAGCTTCCCCTGCCACAAACAAGCTAACTTCCAAGCTTGTATTGCCCTGACTCCCTGGGCTGGGACAAGCAATTTCAGCACATTTTATAGTAGTCCTGAAATAGTTTAACCACCGAGTATGGCAGCATACTCTGCCATATCTCTGTTTGTACTCTAAATGCCTCAGAGACTGACTCTCCCCATTGTGCCACCAAGATCAGCAGAGGACCCTTAGTGGGCCAGCCATGAGCCTGAACAGCAAGGCCTTGTATATAGTAGGTGTTCTGCTGGTTGAGAGGAGAGGCCACAGCTCGGTGATGGAGCATCTGTTTCAAATACAGAACACCCAGGGTTCAGTCACTAGCACTTCCAGTCTGAAGGAACTCAGTTTGCAGGGCTGGAAAGCATCTTTGCCTGAGACCACGGACAACTGCTGCCAGTCAGATAGACTGCACTGATCTAGATGAATCAGTGGCTTGATCCAGTATACGGCAGCTTCCTATGTTCCTATGTTGTGGGACTTCATTTTATATGAAAATCCAGACCTGAAGCTTTTCTTCTTTAGGGCTGGTGGACAATAGCCAGGATTAAGCAGGTGTGTGATGGTTAACCAAAATGGGTATTTGGTTTTTAAATTGTGTTTATTGTGTTTTGTTTTTAACTGTTATCCCTTGGGGAATGTACATAAAAGGAACTGAACTAAATTCTCTGCAGAACCAGCCATTCTTCCTTGACTAGGACTTGGATTCCTTTGTTAAAGAATTTATAATCTAGGCATTTCCTCAATGCTATTAATGGCTGCAGTCCCAGTGCATTATAGTCAAGAGCATTTTGACATTGATTTCAATGGAATGCAGACTGTACTCAATAAAACAGCATATCAGGTGGGGAGAGAATGGAATGTTATTCAGGAAAATTTACTCACTTCAAGGCTTACCATTTTACACTCACAAGGTATAACTTGACAACTCCAAAAGCGTATATTGGCATCATGACAGCATTATTATAGCTTAACTTGCATTTACTCTGTAATTACTAGAGGAGAGAGAGATGCAGAGGTCCAGTGATACAACAGAGCAAACAAAGGAGATGTGTGATGAAACCCTACACTACAAAGTCAAAAGAGTTCACTAATTCTTTCATTGTGGCAACCAGTACAGCCCCAAAGAGCAGCATCTGGTCATTGTAGCCATCATTATTCACCTTTGAGAGTCTAAATATATCCCTAGTGTTAGCTCTTTCCAGGAAACAATTACTTACTCTATTTTCACAATGTATTTTTAAGAGACTATGAAATATTGCGTGCCATCACAAGACTCAAGTACTCAGCATAAGCACAGTGGAAATAACCAAAACAGACTTATTACAGTTTTGCACAAGAGTATTCAGGCGAGTGAGCAGATGCTGGATTTATGATCAACCAAGTACATTCCTTAAGGTAATTAATGACAGATTTTAAATTAAATCAATCGGCCATGAACAATTCTCGTCTTTCAGTAGCAAATTCAATGCCTTTAGCAAATAAGAGAGTAGAAAAGGACAGACAGGAAGAAAGACCAAAATGTGGTCTGTCAAGCAACAGAGAACAACAAAATCATATTTTCTCTGCCTTGAAGAATTTTCATGCTAGGGTTAGCCACTCCTGAAGTGATGCAGGAACTCTTCATCAAAGCCCCAGAAGGCCACCATGACCAATGCAGTATGTTGCAGTCATGGTGGGGAAAGCCATGTCTCCTTGCATGACACTGCTAACATGAACTTGGATTCCTCTGAAAGCCTGGGAGTAGCTGAAGATGGGCTCTGGCATTTTTATACCATTAGTGGTAACATGCAGTTCCTCACAGCTGTTTCCTGGTTCTGCTGGATCTCACCAGCTTTTGATACCATCAACCATGGTATCCTCCTGGACCACCTAGGAGGGCTGAGAGTTGGGGGCACTGTTACGTAGTGGTTCTACTCCTTCCTCCTGGGTCATGTACAAAAAGTGGGCGATAAGGGAATCCCTGAGCACTCACTTGTGGGGTGCCTCAGGGCTCTGTCCTCTCCACCATGCTTTTTAACAGCTATATGAAGTTGCTGGGGGAGATCATTCGGCTGGTTGTTCACCAATATGCAGATGATACCCAGCTCTAGGTAAAGGTACCCCTGCCCGTACGGGCCAGTCTTGCCAGACTCTAGGGTTGTGCGCTCATCTCACTCTATAGGCCGGGAGCCAGCTCTGTCCGCAGACACTTCCAGGTCACATGGCCAGCATGACAAGCTGCAACTGGCGTGCCAGCGCAGCACATGGAACGCCGTTTACCTTCCCGCTGGTAAGCGGTCCCTCTTTATCTACTTGCACCTGGGGGTGCTTTCGAACTGCTAGGTTGGCAGGCGCTGGGACCGAACGACGGGAGCGCACCCCGCCGCGGGGATTCAAAACGCCGACCATGTGATCGACAAGTCCTAGGCACTGAGGTTTTACCCACAGCGCCACCCGCGTCTACACCCAGTTCTACATATTGCTTAAATCAAAACAAGTGAAGGTGGTGAATATCCTGTGTGAGTGTCTGGAGGCGGTTGGTGAGTGGGTGACAGTCTATGGATTGAAGTAGAATCCCAACAAGACGGAAGTACTATTTCTGGGGGCAAGGGGCAGGAAGGTGTGGTCCTGAATGGGGTAACTACCTAAAGGACCAGGTGCATAGCCTGGGAGTCATTTTGGACTCACAGCTGTCCATGGAGGCACAGGTCAATTCTGTGTCCAGGGCAGCTGTCTACCAGCTCCATCTGGTATGTCAGCTGAGACCCTACCTGCCTGTGCCCTGTCTCACCAGTGTGGTACATGCTCTGGTTATCTCCTGCTTGGACTACTGCAATGTGCTCTTTGTGGGCTTTGCTACCTTTGAAGGTGACTCAGAAACTACAATTAATCCAGAATGCAGCTGCCAGGCTGGTGACTGGGACCGGCTGCCAGTACCATATAACACAGGTCCTGAAAGACCTATATTGGCTCTCAGTATGTTTCTGAGCACAAATTTAAACTATTGATGCTGACCTCTAAAGCCCTAAATGACTTTGGCCATGTATACCTGAAAGATCGCCTCCACCCCCATCATTCATCTTGGACACTGAAATCCAGCTCTGAGGACTTTCTGGCCGTTTCCTCATTGCAAGAAATGAGGTTACAGGGAACCAGGCAAGCACCTTATCAGTTGTCACGCCCACCCTGTGGAACACCCTCCCGTCAGATGTCAAGGAATATACAACTATTTAACTTTTAGAAGAGAACTGAAGGTGGCCCTGTGTCAGGAAGCTTTTAATGTTTGATGTTTTAATTTGTTGGAAGCCACCCTCCCTTGCTGCCTCTTAACAAACAACTGATTCACAAGAATACCCCAAAAGCTTTTTGAAAGTCCAGGTACACCATATCAACCAGATGACCTTGACCAATATGCTTTTCGATACTCTCAAAGAATGGAAAAAGGTTTGTGATACAGGACTTGCCTTTGTAGAAGCCATGTTAGCTCTGCTCAACAAGGTTGTTCTTCTATGTTCTTGGCTGTTTTATCTTTAACAATACCCTCAACCAGTTTTCCAGGGACAAATGTTAAGCTAACCAGTCTGTACTTTCTAGGATCCCCTCAGCGGATCCTTTTTTAAAAAACGGTGTTGTATTTGCTGCTTTCTAGTCCTTAGGTATGGCACTTTTATCACATGGAAGCTGAGACTCTTGAGAAGATGGGGTTTCATACCAGGACTACACAGACTTGCCCCTGGTAATGGAATCACGTCGTCAGCCTTTAACAAAAGGATCATACATAATCCAAATGTGCTAATGTTATATATTACTCTTCTTCTGAGGCAGATATTCACAATAAACTTTACTGAGGATGTAGCAGCATTCAGAAGGGCTCCAGTTACAAGATTTATATCTGATCTCATTTTAAAATGGCATTTGAAGAGAAAAGTAAAGGCATCAACATGATAATTAAACAGGAGGAACCTAGTGGAATGTGTTTAAAAGCAGAGAGCTTTTTATTTTTTTAAAAAAGCTGAAAGATCACAACAGTAAGTACTTTGGCTAGAAAAATGAAATTGCTACATCATATTTTCTACAAAACTTTATATAGGGGAGGTGCATTAGATGCATGTCTGCTAGTTTGCAAAGACAGCAAACGAAGAGACAGAAATAAGGGTGTGATTCCAAGTGCCAAAATTAATCTTATAATGACTTCCCATGCTTATATTGTACACACATCTGCCTCTGCACACTGTCACACAGAGCATGGACAAGTCACTGACAAGACTGTACTTAACATAATCTCTCTATTTCCCAGATGCCCTTAATACTGTCCGCAGAGAAGTTATTTCAAAACCCAACTTGTCTGTTTGGAATAAATTAATATTAGCAAATGAAATGGAAGATCCCCTTTGTCATCACTTCAGCAAAATATACTTAAGAGTGACATTTAGAAAAAGGATAATAACACATGAAACCCCATTGCCCAGCAGTTCTGTCTTCAATCTGGTTGAGCATTTTATCTGTGATGCTAGGCTGGCAGTTCTTGCAAACATGCTCAGAACCTCACTGATCAAAATTTAAAAGGAGACTCTGATGGTGATCATTGCACGACTTTTGTTTCCCCCATCCTGGCAGTATGAAGCACTTCCCCAAAATATAAGTTAAATTGAGTTAACGGAGCAAAGTTAACATATAAAACGGGGGTTGGGGGCCTGCTCTTCGCACAAAACAGCACATAGGGAAGGGAAACCAATTCTTCTCTGCCTTATTTACATTATTTGTAATTATGGAGCTGGAAAGATTCAGAAACAAGCCAGCTAAATGCTAACGCAGCTGGTGCAGCTTCCCTGTAAGAAAAGGGTTCAGTGTATGGGACTTTTAAGGTTAGGAAAAGGGTGTGGAAGAGGGGACTTAACGGGGCGTATAAAACTATGTCTAATGTGGAGAAAGTGAATTCAGAGTTTTTATCCCATGATTAAAGTGAATGTAGGTAGAAAAAATCAGGGCAGATAAAAAGAAGTACATCTCCACACTGCACACATTGAAGCCAAGGAATTCACTTCTACAAGAGAAAGTAATGGGCACCAACAGATGGCTCTAGGAGGAGGTTAGACAAAGTCATGGACTACTAGCCGTGGTGATTGTTTGCTGTCTGCAACATCGGAGGTGGGATGTCTCTGAATGCCAGTTGCTGGAGAGCACAAGTAAGGAGGATGCTGTTGAACTTCTGTCCTGATTGCAGGCTTCCCATAGGCTGGCCCCAGCAAAAACAGGAAGCTTTTCTAGACAGGAATTTGGCCTGATACAGTGAGGCTCTTCTAATGATTTACTGACTAAATTTGTAGTTCTGTACCCAGTTATCTGAACGTTGCAGCAAAAAGAAAAAAGCAGATAGGTCAGGCTGTTGGTTGAGGATGTACCCACATCCCATCACATCAGAATTAAAGTTCTGATGTGGAAGGCAGGCATAAAGAATGATGGCAACACAAAAACTGGTTAAGGACTAGATCCTTTGACATGATGGTCTAGCACTGTGGCCTAATAGACGGGTTAAGTCAACTATTATACCTTGAGGTGTTAATTTTACAGGATCCTACAAGATTTTTGTTCCTTCAGCTCTACTACCCTTAGCAAAATGAAATTCTTAACAACATTTTTTTTGTCTTAATCCATCAGTCTTTAACATTTTAGACCCTGTCTTAAAATTTAAACTGCACGTTCCCTGGAGCAGAGAGTAGAGACCTGTCTTTTGTGCAGGCTACACTGTAAAGTGGCATGTAGACTGATGGTATTATTTAAAACCAGCAACTAAAACTACAACAGAAGTACCTTGAAGAGGTCTGCATTTTCTGGGAGATGACAATTGCCTAGGTCTGGTGAACAGTGGCTGGTTATTCTTTATCTGAAATGCTGCTGGTCCCACATTCAGGACTAGCTAGGCAGGCACAGCTGCCTAGTATCAACGTGTGGGTGTGACAGTGGCATCAGGAGGGATTGTGAGGCACTGGGGAACAATTTGGGACAAGCCACGCCTGTACAAAAGGTATGGGTTCCACTTGAACCAGAATGGAACCAGACTATTTGTGCTTAAAATGAAAAAGCTGGCAGAGCAGCTTTTAAACTGATTGTTTGGGTGAAAGCTGACAGGGGCTGTGGAGGGACTGATTGGAACAAATCTCCCCCCTGGGATGAAGCTGAAGGTGAAATAAAGTATGATTTGAATGTGGGAAAATTATAAGCATTATGAGTGCAGAGGCAATTCAGACAGAACAATGCACTGCAGGCCAAAATGCAAGTGCCAAAGTCAAGTAGAGAGCAACACAGTACAGTGGTACCTCGGGTTACCGACGCTTCAGGTTACAGACTCCGCTAACCCAGAAATAGTACCTTGGGTTAAGAACTTTACTTCAGGATGAGAACAGAAATCGCGCAGCGGCATCACGGCAGCAGCAGCGGGGGGCCCCATTAGCTAAAGTGGTGCTTCAGGTTAAGAATAGTTTTAGGTTAAGAATGGACCTCTGGAATGAATTAAGTACTTAACCCGAGGTACCACTGTATTGGAAACCTGGTGGAATGGAAAGAACTGGTGCAACACAGTTGTATCTGAATACAAACTCTATAGGAAGGACAGGGAAGGATGTGGTGGAGGTGGATGTGCTCTGTACATGAAAAGAGAGCATGGAATAGGATAAGCTAGAAATCCCAAAGGAGTCAGGTTCCTCCACAGAATTGTTGTGGGTCGTGATACCTGGCTCCAAAAATAATCTATTACTGAGGTGATGCTATTGTCCCTCTGATCAGACTGTTTAGGACATCTAGAGATGGACTGTTTAGGACATCTAGTGATGCATCACAAAGAGGAAAAGTTGTAGTGATCAGTGGCTTCAACTATCCTCACATAGACTGGCTACATTTGTGTTGCTGACACAATAAATAGGTAAACTTTCTGGCCACCCTAAAATGACTCTGCCCTCGGACAGTGGGTCATGAGCAGTGGTGACCTGGATTTAATTTTAAGTGACACCTATGACCTGGTGTGCAATGCGGGTATTGTTAAACCACTTGGGAACAATGACCATAGACATATCAAAGTGTGTGTAACCAGCCACTTGCGAAGAAAACCCAACACAGTCATTCTGACTTCAAAAGAGAAAACAAAAGCAAAGTGAAAGGCTAAGTCAAGAGAGTCAAATCATTTCAAAATGCTTGGGAGTTGATTAAAACCACAATATTAAAAGCTCAGCTGGAATGTTTGCTGCGCATCAGGAAAAGTACCACCAGAGCCAAGAGGATGCCAGCAGGGCCACCTAACAGATTCAAAGACGCTATTAGAGGCAAGGAGGCGCCTTTTGGGAAATGGGAGTCTGGTCCACACAAGGAGAGCAAAAAGGAACAGAAGCTTGGGCAAAAGAAATGCAAGCAGACAACAAGGGGTGGTAAAAAAGGACTCAAAGAGCACATTGCTAAAAACATAAAGCTCATCAACAACATGAATTTCAAACACATTAATAACAGGAGACTGGCTAGGGAGGCAGTTGGACCCTCGGATGACAAGGGTGTCAAATGTGCTCTACAGAAAGATAAGGAGATTGCAGAGAAGCTGAATCTTTCTTCACAGCCGGAGATACAGGGCAGATATATAGTGCTACCTCAGGTTAAGAACTTAATTCATTCTGGAGGTCTGTTCTTAACCTGAAACTGTTCTTAACCTGAAGCACCACTTTAGCTAATGGGGCCTCCTGCTGCTGCCACGCCACCAGAGCACGATTTCTATTCTCATCCTGAAGCAAAGTTCTTAACCCAAGGTACTATTTCTGGGTTAGTGGAGTCTGTAACCTGAAGCGTCTGTAACCCGAGGTACCACTGTATATGCAGGCTGAGGAACTGAGGCAAAGAGTGATGGCACAAAAAGAAGTTCTAGGCTTTAAGAACAAATTGCCAGCTCTGGGTGATGCCTCCCGGAAAGTTCTTTGAGAATTCAAATGTGAACTTGTTGGCCTCCCAACAAGAGACCAGCAAGTGTCCCTGACTCCCTGGGGAACTAGGCAGCCACCAGGTGTGCCCTGAAGTTAGCGTTCATTCTGGGGGTCAGAGTGCTCCCAAAGCCCACACTCTTCTGCTGAGCTACACCTTGGATTCTCTCTGTCTGAGAAAGTGTTATGAGGATAAACGCACATGAAGCAATTTCCCATCAAACCCTAAAGGGAGAACATCACATGCACGGCAAGTTGGAACACGTGTATTCTCTGAGGTATGCCCACAGTATACAGTACTTGGCTGCTGTCTCCTTATCTCTGGGTCACCATGAGAACAATGAAACACATTCTTTTCCTTGCACCATTTCACTTACTGAGACATATATAAATCCCTATAATAGCGGTGAAGGTCATCGTCAAGTATCAGAGACTCACACATTTTTTAGATTTGCCGGAGGGATATTAAACTTCCAAAGAATATTAAACATCCAAACAATTATCCTTATTAAATGCAAACTGTATCTTTAGAACAAAAGAAATTACAAGCCTCCAAATCAGCACTCTGGCATAAATCTGTAGCAGCATTTGATTCTTTAAGGAGAATCTTAACTTTATCAACTACACTAAGGGAAAGGCAGTTTCCATTATGCCTTTCTTAGAGCTGCAAAGGCTGGAGGAGGGCAAGCATTGTAGTTTTAGGTGATGTAACTTATCCAGATACATTTTTTTTAAAGTATTTTGTGCCAGATATCAAGGAAGACTCATGATGAAAGGGATTGCAATGGTAATCCATACCACACCGGCCTACGCAAACAACCCGACTTGCTGAGTAATGCGAATGCACATGTATAAAATCCTTTCCACATAGGTCCCACAATCAGAACACTTATTATCTGAAATTTTGGTTATCCGGACACAAAGGAATTATACCCAAACCTCATAACATGAAAGACAGATTCTTATATCCAAACAGCCAGAGTTTGCCCACTTCCTTATTTGTTTGTGTTTTGCTGCTTGGTGGCAGACATTTTGGGCAGAAGTCATGGAAGGCGGGAGAGATCAGGCAAATCATGAATTAGAAAGGTTCCTATAGGGAATAATGGAAATGCTTGCCTATTGAACAATTTCCTGGGAATGCGTTTTGTTCAGAAAGCAAGACCTGCATGTGTACTTTGTTGTTCATTGGTCCCAGAGAATAGTGATACCTTTTCACACACATATTACTTTATTTTATTTTATTTTATTAACATTTCTATCTCACCTTTCCTTCAAAGTGGCAAACACGGATCTCCATCCTTTCCATTTTGCCCTTATAACAGCCCTGTGACAGAGGTTAGGCTGTGAGGTACCAACTGGCCCAAGGTCACTGTGAACTCCATAGCTGAGTGGGGATTTGAACTCTGCTTCCTCTGGTCTTCCTCGATGTTATAAGGGAATTCTGAAAGCAAATGTTCCTTAAGAGTCGTTTGGAAGCAATCCCGCTTAATGGGATATTGAAGGGCTTGAGTGTTCATTTTGCGCCTTGGTTTCCTTCCGTGAAGCCTGTTGAGGTATAATCTTTATCATATTATTCATATTAGTATTATTAGTCATATTAGTCATATTAGTATTAGTCAGTGATCTGTCCAGCAGTCGTCGGCACTCATCATAGCTCTGGTAAGGAGCACATCTTTAGCACGGCAATCTTTAGCACGGAAAATAACATAGTCTAAGAGGTGCCAGTGGTTTGACTGAGGATGCCTCCATGAAGTTTTAAATTTATTTTTCTGTCGAAAGAGTGTGTTGGTAATAACAAGGTTGTGCGCTGCACACATTGTCAAACTAAGATTCCGTTCTGGTTGCTGTTGCCAATTCCTTCTTTCCCAGTAGTCCCAGGCCACAGATCGAAATCCCGCCCAACTCTTGCTTTTAAATCGCCCAGGAGGATAATTTTATCTTCCTTAGGTGTCTCTGATAGGACAGTATCCAGTAAAAAATTTCTTTAGCGTCATCATCGGCAACCAGTGTTGGTGCATAAGTGCTTATAATAGTAGCCTGTTAGTTTTGGGGAAGTTTTATTTGAAGGGTTGAGAGACGCTCATTAATGCCGGTAGGGACTTCTGACGGGAGCGTCACAAGATGGTTTTTGATAGCGAAGCCTACACCATGTATTTGATGTTCTTGTTGAGATAGACCTTTCCATGAAGAATGTGTAGCCTCCTTTTTCTTCCTTCAGTTGTCCCTCGCCTGCTCTTTGAGTCTCTTGAAGTGCTGCAATATCGATGTTAAAACGTCGCAGCTCTCTTGCAATGATGGCAGTTCAGCTTTCAGGACGCTCGCTGTCTGTGTTATCTGACAACGTCCGTATATTCCATGTTCCAAAGTTCAACTGTCTTTTACGACTGCGAGGTGGTGACCCCACTAGCTGCCGTAATCCAGTCAGGGGGAAAGGGAAGCAGACTATGTTTAGGGCACCTTTTCTAGCCCCTCCCCCTTTTCGGGATGAGCAGAGTGGGTCCTAAAAAGGGCTTCTCAGTCATGGATACAGCTGCCGAGCTGCTCAACTGCCTCATTGCTTGAGTCAGAATGACTGAATCTGTATCCACCGCCCATGTGCCAGTTCATGGCTAGGGACTTTCAGATTTCATGATTCTGCCCCCGTTAACATTTGCCGATCACCATAGAATTTTTGGGGCTTGGGTTTGGGAAGGGTTTTGGAAGATGCCCGTGTGTGAATTTGTTTTATGTGTGTAGATCAGTGCACGCTGACCAATGCACAGTCTTCACAGTAAGGCTCTGTTCTGATGGCATGAGTAGTCATGACAAACCGGTAGATTTCTATATGCTGCAGCCTTCATCCGCCTTCACAGCTGTTGTAACATACCACTTGTTATCTTCCTCCTGTTCTGCCATTGAGGACTTCTTGGATCATTCTTTGTCTAGCTCCTTCCCTTTGACCTTACTGCCTTGGGTGACCCTGCTGGGAGTATGAGATTCCTAATGGCTTCACTCACAAGGGTCACAGGAATGTGCAAGCCCACTCACCACGACAAGGTGATGATCCAGTGAGTGAGTCTCATAGTCAGACGTGCAGTGATCGTCTTTTTATCACCTCTACCCCTTCCCCATTCATCAGCAACTTCAATCATTCACCAAGGAACAGTGTCAGAGAGATCACCTGTTCAACAGCTTCACAATCAGATTAGGAGATATATCCAAGCAAAGAAAATATGAAATAAACAAATAAACCTGTAATGGCAACAACAACAAAAATACAGAGAACATGGCAAACTGTTCATGCATCAATTTTGAAATTAAAAATTTAAAAATTCTCCAGGTTTGACTGGAAGGGTGGGTGGAGTGGAACACAAGGCAAAACTAATCCATGGAACAACAACAGAATTTAACAGAACCACCACTCCCTCCTGGCTTCAGTGATGCCCATGGAATAATATTTTCTTTTTTAATCTAAGGACAATTTGTACTATTTGGATATTTAAAGGCCATCACATTAGGAAAGATTACATGTGTTTGTCAATCTAGAGATAAAAATATATTTATTGATTAGTTTAATTAACACTTTTTTAGATGTGCAATGTCCTGAGCAATGGCTCACTTTTAACGTAGAAGCCCAAAGGCCAAATCAAAGTGGGAAGGGGGCTTCAGAGGTTTTCTGGCCTTGTCCAAGGTGTACAAGGTGCCCCAGGTTGAAGCAGGATCTCCCTCAAAGCACTTCATGGTTCCTTGGCGTCTCAGACAGCAAAAAACATTGCAGATGAGTATCTGTGAAAAGCAAGATGAGTGTCTCTAGGCTGACAATATAAAGAAAATGCCAGAGTGGTGGCAAGAGAGGGCAAAGGTCAGGGTGGGGGACAGGAGCCAAGAGAGCCTCATTGGGGCAGGCAGGTCAAGACTGTAATGATTTACCCCAACCTTAAAAAATCCCAGTGCTAAGGGAGGGGAATTGACAGATATCAAATAGTGTTTTTATCTCGTGCTTCTTGCTCTTTGTCTTTGAAGGGCAGCAGTGTTAAAAAGTTCTGCTGGAGGCTTTTGCTGGACACATCATTTCAGCCTAGTTCCTTACTCATGTCTCCCTTTTCTTCCAAATTAAAGGTAAAGGGTAAAGGGACCCCTGACCATTAGGTCCAGTCGTGGCCGACTCTGGGGTTGTGGTGCTCATCTCGCTTTATTGGCTGAGGAAGCTGGCATACAGCTTCCATGTCATGTGGCCAGCATGACTAAGCTGCTTCTGGCGAACCAGAGCAGCGCACGGAAACGCCGTTTACCTTCCCGCCGGAGCGGTACCTATTTATCTACTTGCACTTCGTGCTTTTAAACTGCTAGGTTGGCAAGGAGCAGGGACCAAGCAACGGGAGCTCACCCCGTCGTGGGGATTCGAACCGCTGACCTTCTGATCGGCAAGCCGTAGGCTCTGTGGTTTAACCCACAGCGCCACCCACGTCCCTTTCTTCCAAATTACTACAGCTCTTTTTCATTTGTTCATTGGGTTTAATTCTGCTTTATTTTTTCTGTTTTGCTTGGGTCTGTCTAAGGGAGCCATCCTCTACACAAGAAGTTGGCATGAAAAAAGCTTAGCGTAAATTAAACAGGCATAACATTTTACCAGATCCAAGCTGTTCAGCAGCTGGGCTACCGCTGCCTCAGCCCGCCCAGGCCTAGCAGAGCGAAAGTGAGCCTTTAGGGAATTACACCACCTTTTGGGTTGTCTGAACTTACACTGAATTGTCAAGTCAGATGACCAAGCTGAAGAGGCACAAGATCCATCCTAAGTTAAGGTTACCAGATTTTTTTCAATGAATCTGGGGACACTTTTCAACTTCAATGGATTTTGTATGGGGACTGATTTGTAAATCTGGGAACTGTCTCTGGAAAACGGGGACGTCTGGTAACCTTATCCTAAATGCCCCTGACATCCTGCTATGTCATGCCACCAGAATGCCATTTTTCAGGGCTTACACTGGCTTAAGATCTGTCAGGCTTGTTAGTCCACTGGGATGGAAGGGAAGAGAAACACTGGCATATCTCTGGAAGAGCTGAGCCTGAGGGAGTTAAGCTGGTTTCCTCTGGATGTGCCAAGAACCTTCTGGCTCAGCCAGAGATCCACTGGATCCTAACCATCCTCACACAGTGGATCATGATATTGGATTGTTCCCTAAGTGTAGCTTATTTGTTCTTATTAGAGCCAGTGAATAGAATAGCTTACAATTGTTCTTTAGAATAGTTCTGAGTTTGTAGTCTGCCCCAGTGAAAATAGGAGCACAGCAGAGGCAAAGATTTGAGCCCCACATCCTGCTAGAGCCCCGTTTCTAGTTGGGGGCTTTGCACCTAGACATTGCTAATTGCATCACAACTATGGTAGTTTGGCCCTCTGTGATTCATGCTGTTCAGAAGTGACTCAAAACTGACATCCAAATTATGTGGCAACTTATTGGTTAGCCATTGAGTATTGAAACTTTGAAGCCCTCTTCACTTTGAAAATCTTGACAACACTGCCTGAAATCGTTACGACAACTGAATGACTATACATTAATGGGATTACATTTTTTTTATGTTTCCAGTGGCAACATTTTAATCAAGTAAATCACTTCTTGTATAGAAAGTGGATGCAAGGTTACTTAGAAGTTCTAATAGACTTTGCTAATCTTCATAATTGCTTAAGAACTTGGACAATTAAATACCTCAGAATATTAGTATCCTGAGGCTGTGTACAGACAATAGTTTTTCATAGATTTGAAGGAGATATAATGCAGCAATCATTGCTCATGGTATGCATTTATTTTACCCATCCTTTGCCAGCGTTTGTCAAACTGGCTTTCTACATATTTTTATAGCGCGCCAAAATTCTGCAAAACCTCTTCAATAGCAAACATCTGATAATAGAGGCGAGGTAACACTATTAAAATGTTTCATTGAACATGTGGGATGGGAAGTCAGATCACTTGTGTTGTTCCCAATCCCAGACACAAGAATGTTCAACTTAACATGGGCATAGTTTATATGTGTATACATGCACATGACTGGGATCTTTGCTTTTCCAAGCAAAGATAAAGAACTTGTTCCATTGTGCGAATCAATGCATGTAAACGGAACAGATGGAGGTTGGAAATGGAGATGGCAAGTGTGTGATCCCACTCCCCCTACCCCCAGGACATCAAAGAGCAATTATTCCTCCAGAAATACTATGGGAAGCCTCCTATGCAAGTGATTGCTTTAGGCTCCCAGGGCCTTTTTTAGTTAATCTATTGAGCTTTGTTTTTGGCATACTAGTGTCCACCATTAGCATGAATTGCTGCCATGATGGGACCAAAAAACTCTGTACACCACAGACAATTATAACACCAGCACACAGCAGTGCTGCCTAGATCATAGCAGTATCAGAGCAGGTGAAGGATCTTAGAAAAGGGATCAGAGATGAATCAGGGGCCCTGGGAAACAAGGTTGGAAGCTGGCCATGAGGGGCAGAGTAGAAGGATAGAGTGGCTTTTCTGAAAGGGAAAGGAAAGACGATAGGCAAAGAACAGAGATGTTCGTGGTGCAACTCTGCAGAGCTAAGAAGAGCTGAAATTCAAATATTAATCTGATAACAAAAACAGCTAAATCCTTGGCTGCAAGGCTCTGGAAGAAATATGAAAGACAGCAAAAATTCTGGTACCCATGAAACATGTCTTAAGCCTGGGATTGGGATCCTGTGTCTTCCAGATGGTACTGGGCCTCCCCCTGCCACTGCCTCATAGCATGGTCAGGGATAGGGGGAGTTGTATTCCACACCAAGAGCATCTGGGGGGCCACAGTTCCCCACTCCTGTCCTAAGGAGAACTGTGGTGCCCCATGTTGCACGTTCAGAAAAGTGATGGCATTCCTACAATAGTTGGACAACTGGGCACTCTGGGGGGGGAAACCCCATGTACTACATTATCAGTCAGCCTGCTCCCTTCAACAAGCTCCTCAAATACCAATTAGGCAAGCACCAGCTTGCTTCCAGGGGGGAAACTGAATGACTCACATTGTGCTTCTGGCTGATAGCAGAGTGCCCATGTTTCTAAAACAATAACAAATTCTGCCACATCCCTCTGTGAAAGAATTATAGACATGGATACTAGACAGGAAGAGTGTTCCAGGACTTATAAGCCAGCCCCACCGGATGCTCACATCCATTATTAGTCTGGCTAGGTTTAATGGAGCTCAGAAATAAATTTCATGAACAGAATGTGTGCAGCATCTCCTTCCAGATTTTTAGTATGTTTTGTCTGTCACGATTTGACAAGAAAGCAAGAATTAGCAAGTTACAGATGCAACCAGACTCTTTTAACCTATAATTTCATTTTATCTATTTTTTTTCTTGAATTGCACTGAGACTCATGTACATTTTTTATAGCATTAGAGAGTAAATTTACACCAGAGGTTGTCAAACTTTGGACTCTCAAGGCCCATTTGAGACAGCTGACAATTACTGCTTCACAAAAGAGTGGTGAAGGGGCACAGCCAGAAAGCACAGGTCCAAGTAGTTTTCCCCTTGCTCTATTCCTTTCCCAGGGAAAAGCCACTCTTTAGCTCTAAATCAGAGCTAAATCTAAATCCATGGAAAACCTGATTGCTGTTTGCTCCGATTGAGCGATAAAGAGCTGTTTTTCCAGAGGAAAGCAGCAGAAGAAGAGGAAGTGTGGATAAGCTGTAAATGGTGGCAGATGGAGACAGAGTTTGGGCATAATCAGCTTGCAATTACTGGTATCTCTGTTGATATCCAATCCATCTTTGGCAACTGCTAAATTCTTTGCCACAGCATTTTATTCGTGGTAAGGAGTTCCATAGTTCATCTTTTCTCAAGCTAACTACAGGCATTTGCTCTGAAGGTCTTGTGAGAGCCGTGCCAGTTTAATCAGAATTTTCTTTTTCTTTCATATTTTTCCCGTTGCCTCCCTCAAATGCCTCACAAAGTATGTGTATGCATTTCCTGTAATTTCCCTGTTTGAGAAACACTGATTCACACTGTTTCAAATTGTTTCCATTTATAAGCTTGTCCACACAAAATATGCATGACAGCAAAGCACTCTTTTAAAAGGAAAATAAAACAAACCTTAAAACCGTAGCAAAAAAATAAACACACCAAATATTTACATTTTGAGTCAGAACAGTAAACCACATTTATTTGTTAACTTCGTTTTTTCTGTTTTCCCTTTGCTTTTGTTTAAACCAATTCACAAACCAAGAAAATATTGTCCACTAATAATGAACCATTTGTCATTGACATTACTACAAATTTATTATGCTACTTTTATGATATAAAAATGGCATGTGAAGACTTGGTCCACTTATTTATTTAAATCATTTATTATTCCTATGATCCTTGTTTATAAAACCCAATGCAATTTATAGAAAGAAAGAAAGAAAGAAAGAAAGAAAGAAAGAAAGAAAGAAAGAAAGAAAGAAACCAACCAGTATACTACACATGACTGATTCACTTTCCTTTTTGTCTTTAGGAGCTGCAAAATGCATCTGCATAGGGCCACCAGGTAGCAGGCGTGGCAGCTCTAGGAGGCTGAAGGTACCTTTGTTTTCAGGGGAGCAGACCCCTCAATCTCGAGGCTGCCCTATGCATGTCACACACGCTGCAGGCCCAGTGGCGCCTCCAGCGCGCTCGGCCTCCTCCATCATGGGCTCTCTGGGCCCGCCCAGTCTTGGGGGCAGCCTGGCGCCTCTGCCATTCATTATAGTCATGGGAACTCTGGCCAACCTGATTTGTCCAAGCACCAAGATGGAGGGGATATCGGAAAATGGTAAAGAATATGTTCTCGTTTTATTTGAATATGATATTCTACTCTTTCTGATCAGAGTCTTACCTGAGATTCAAGCTGTGTTGGAGTCCTTTCACGCTGCAAATAGTCTGGAGGTTAATTATCACAAATCCATTATGCTATGTAGGTAGGTATGCCTCTGGATGATCAGCTTATGGGCTCATTCTGCAACCAAAAATGTCCAACAACTTAAGAGGCGGAATTATTATCCATTAGTAAAGGAAGTTAAGGCTGATTTACACAAATGGGGCTCTTTAGATCCCTCTTGGTTGGGGAGAACATCTGCAGTAAGAAGGACACTCTATTGCCCAGGTTTTTATTTTTCTTCCATTTGCTTCCCAGTTGGTTAGGTGGAAAATGACGTTATCAATGGCAAAAACTCCCCCACAGCCCACAACCACATTTAAAAGGGGATTGGATCTTAATCAGCCAAAGAGGCATATTTCTGCCTGGTGCCTAGAGGTGTGGAATGAAGGCGCCAACTGAGCCTCCCTGGGGAGAGCATTCCACAAGCAGGGAGCCTCTGCAGAAAAGGCCCTGTCTCATCTTGCTGCCCTTCAGACCTGGAGGAAGCGCATGAAGCAGAAGGGCCCCCAATCTCTCACCACTGGTTGTGCTTGATGGTGAGACTGTCACTCTCCACCTAGCAGAGGCTGGTCAGGTGGGCGGGGACACAGCTGGCCCCTTCATCCCCATGCACCCCTTCACATATTAGTGTGCACAGTTGCCAAAGGGCCTGTGGCTCAAACTCCACATTATAGGAATGCCATGTTTTGTTGCTTCACAGATACGTTTCTGAGCACAATTCAAAGTGTTGGGGCTTACTTTTAAAGCCCTAAACGGCCTCTGTCCTGTATACCTGAAGGAGCGTCTCCACCCCCATCATTCTACCCGGGCACTGAGGTCCAGCGCTAAGGGCCTTCTGGCGGTTGCCTTGCTGCGAGAAGAGAAGTTACAGGGAACCAGGCAGAGGGCCTTCTTGGTAGTGGCACCCACCCTGTGGAACGCCCTCCTATCAGATGTCAAAGAAATAAACAACTATATGACATTTAGAAAGCATCTGAAGGCAGCCCTGTTTAGGTAAGTTTTTAATGATATTTTAATGTATTTTTAATCTTTTGTTGGAAGCCACCCAGAATGGCTGGGAAAACCCAGCAAGATGGGTGGGGTAGAAATAATATATTATTATTATTATTATTATTATTATTATTATTATTATTATTAACAGAAAAAAACAGCTGAACATGTGGGTGGAGGAAGAATTATGGGAGAGGAGGAAAGCTGTGTAACCCTTTGTCCACTGGTCATTTTTCACCTTTCCCCAAGCATTTTGACTCACAGGTGGAAATGTATCAGGGGAAATATAGAACTCCTTTATGTTTCCCTGTGGTTGGGGCAGGGAAGAACAGCTTCATAGAGAGCAATTTTGAACTGGAAAAGGACAGGAGGAGAACAAATTAAGCAACCACCATGGCTCCTTCTACTCAAACACAGTCAGACTGATTGTGCTTTAAAATGTCAAGGAAAGACACTCTCTGTAAAATGTGACTTAAGTCTTTCTCAGTGGTAGCCCTGGGCCTCTCAGAAGAACTGTCTCTCAGAGAAAGCCCATCAGAGCGCAGAGTGTGGAGGCTGACTGCTTTTAATCTGTTGCTGTGGGAAGGGATTCTCCTTTGTCTGACTAGCTTGTCAGTGCATTTCAATTGTTCAGTTGTTCCAGTTGCTTCAAATGTTGCTGTGAGCAGCCTCAAGCCTAGGAGAGGCAGGCAGGGCAGAATCGTTTCGAATACATTTTACACTTGCATGGTGCATGTGTGTCTTTTGTGTTTGGGGTTGTTTTCCTGACAACAAAAAGGCATATGAGATTCAGTTCAGGTATTGCCCTCCGTCTGTTCACTAAAGGATGTTGCCCACAACGCAGATGAAGCATCGTTCATACTTTTGATCTGGTGGGAGATCATCTACACTGCAGCTGAGGCAAAAGCTACACATGTTGGGGGGCTCTGTGGTTTCCCCCTCTGCATTTTAAAACTGTTAGTCTGGGCAGGCAGTGAGTCAGAGCAAGGGAGTGTGGAGGTGTTTTCTCTTCTGGTCCTTTTTCAGTTTGAAAAATCAGACTCTTGAAGCTGCTTTTTCACTCCAAGCTACAGAAAACCCATGGAGAGCCCGTATTTTTTCCTTCTGTGAGGAGGAGGAAGTGTTTGTGCTGAAGAACCCTGAGATGAAAAATAAGTATGAATTCTCCACATACCCTTTCTCCACTTCAACTGATCGTCTGCCCAGGTAAATTTTGTTGTTGTTTTTAAAAAAGAACTGAAGGAGGGGGAAAACCAATGTAACATGTAACTTGAGCCCGAAACTGAATGGTGGGCCCATTCTTCAGGGGCAGCCTCTAGACGGAATGAGTTTTAAGACACTCCATTGCTGAACTCCAGTCACCAAATGTAATTTAAGAAGCTCCATGACGATTACTCATGAGACAGGGCAGGTGGTTTAACAGCAGTTAACACCACATCTTTCTTCATAGACTTTGCTTTGTTCTCCTGCTGAGCATCATCAAGGGAGCAGAAGTATTGTAACTGCCTACAAATATCTAAAATATTATTTTGTCTTTGTGAAAACTTTCTATGTTTTAACTTGGCAAAGCCATTCCTATTGGCATCATTAAACAATTGTATTTAACTGGGAAATGTTTGCTACTGATTTGGGGAGCGCAAACCGATTTTCATTCTGTTGCCTTGCCTTGCCTTCCCCTCTCTGCCTTTCCAGCTCTTTGTATACAGGTTATAAAGGATCAAGAGTGAGAATAATGAATGGTCAAAAATCCAGCTGCAAGACGGCTGTGCAAGATGGGGGTGTATCTGGAGTAATGACCTTTAAAAGCAGACAGATACAAATGGGCGGCCAGGCTCTATTCAGCCTTTCACACACAATTTTTTTATGGTCTCAGTGGGATTTCTGTTGTCAGCAGTACGAGGAAGAATATGCCTGAACTCTCTGCTTAATGACCAACTGAAGGGGAAGAGCTGAAGCTGAAACGGTCAGAATCACACACAATGTCAGCCCTGTAAAGGATCTCATATATGCAACATTCAGGTGTAATTTTTTTTTAAGTGCATGTGTTATTTTCCATTATCCTTGGTGGAATCACACATATATTGAAGGGCAAAATAAATGGTCTAACTTCAAAGCATGTGGATATCTCCAGGTAGTTACTGAATGTTTAATTTAGCAGTTGATGAATTGTATTGTCGGTTTTGTTGCATGTCACATCTGGTGCTTTGGGGAAAAGTGGAAGCAACTGATAAATAGTGTCACAGATACTGGCTGACCATCCGTTGTTAATCTGATCACTTGATAATCAGAAAAGATTAACTGATATTTCATCACTGTGAGTTAAGAACAGGATATGTCCTCCAGACAGCTGGGAATTTTTCACCATATTTTGGACTTTTGAAGAATTCCGTAGCAAGTAGCCTTTCCTATGGGGGGAAAGGTTGTACTGTCTGCTGAAGGTGTACATTTACTAGAAGTGTGCACAGGCCCCAAGATTCACCTGGTATCTGTGCATTTAAAAAAATAAAATCCAATCTGTTTCTGAGTATTCTGCTCTCGCGCGCTCTCTCTCTCTCTCTCACACACACACACACACACACACATTGAACTGTAATTCTGGTCTTGTATAAAATGAAACTCTATGTTCTTCACTCACTGCAATGGGGGATCTAATAATGCCAGTGGCGTAGCGTGGGGGGTGCAGGGGGGGCCGGTCGCACCGGGCGCAACATCTGGGGGTTAGGGTTAGGGGGCGCAAATTCATGGGTTAGGGGGTGCAAATTACTTGCCTTGCCCCGGGTGCTGACAACCCACGCTACGCCACTGAATAATGCCAACCACTTTTTCCCTCTTTGGTCAAAGTGAATGAAATGTGCCTGCAGAGGAGGCCCTCCAAATTGCAGTCAAAGATGGCTTTCATGGGGGAAGTAGAAAAAAAGGATTAAAATTTATCTATAATATATTGGGGGGTGGGGAGTCCGGGCTTGCCTTTCTAGCTTTCAAATAATTAGGAGGCAGACCACTGGTGCATTCACAGATCTCTCTCCACAAAAGGTGGTGAGTAACAGGCTCCTTGCAAGCCACCTAAAACGTATGCGCTGCTGGCAACCCTGGCTCAGGCAGAGGGGGGCACCCTGCTCTGCTTGGGGGCGCAGAGCACAGCTTGTTGGAAGATGTGCAGCAGCAGCCACCTGGCTGCCCTGCTGAATCTAGAGCCCTGATGCAGCTGACATTAGGATGTGCCTGGTCCTCTGGGTGCCTCTGGGCGGCACTAAATAAAAGTGAAATTCTTTAGCACTGCCTATGGGCTTCTCAGGAATCAGGCTAGTGGAGAGACAGATAAATTTCGGAAAGAAACACCTCCCCCCGACCTTTGCAGGCTAAGCACAGCACAGGCATCACCCACCCCAAAAGGGGTATGTCCCTTACACCAGATGCATGCTATATCTGGACTAGGACATATTATACTCAGAAGGGGATGCCCGCTTGATTGGGCAGGTTTTAAGAACACTTGAACAAAGTAATCTAGATGGATTGGGGAAATCTGCAATCAAAGCAACATGCTAGGCTAGGCACAGCTGCCCAAAGTGTCTCAGGGCAGGTTTGAACTAGGTGAATCCATCTCAGATGGTTGTATGAAACTGGCTCCTGCAGGCTGCACCCATGACTTATCCACCCCAAGTAGCTTTAATTACTCAGAAGCACCCCATACTTTGAGCAATGAACTCACCTGGGAGGAAACCATCAAAATCATCCTTGCCCTGAATTAAACATCTCCCTAAGCATGCATGTCTATCCCTTCCCAACATTCATATCTACCCATATCATAAATCAGACACAGAACAACTTGGCCACAATAAGGAATTTTTGCCCATGGTATGACTATTTTCCACCTTCCCATTTTGACTCTCTGGCACCCTATGTGTATAACCTAGCAATTCTAAAACATAGGTGTGCTTTTACTATCACAAGTTTGAATGTATCGCTCTCAGCTGTACTCAAGGGACGATTCCAACAGATTCCACGCACAAAATGCTTATGCCCCTGTGGAGATGGCAGTACCACATCGGTGGTACACGCCCTTCTGGCTTGCACTCTTAATAAAAACTTGAGGAATGAGATTATCGCCCCTCTTTTATTGTCCATTCCGGGTCGCCCAACCACTGCCACAGTGTCCTTTCTCTTGGCAGATCAAGATGAGCAGGTGACAGCAAAGGTTGCAAGGTTTTTAGCTGGGGCAATCAGAACAAGATCCACTATTTGACTAGTGATTCAAAACCCTAAAATGTGTTTTATAGAATTGACTTTTTATTACTGTTTTATTACTTTGTATATAGTATTGTTGTTTT
Source organism: Podarcis liolepis (assembly GCF_965112155.1). Taxonomy (NCBI): domain Eukaryota; kingdom Metazoa; phylum Chordata; class Lepidosauria; order Squamata; family Lacertidae; genus Podarcis; species Podarcis liolepis. The sequence goes on from NC_139558.1 coordinate 3,606,027, forward strand.
ATTGCTATGTCTGATGGCTGACGCAAATAAAGATTCAATCAATCAATCAATCAATCAATCAGAGAGATAATTTTTAACAAACCTTTGTTGCTTGCATGCAGTTGACCATATGGTGATTTCTTGGGGCATTTGGGTAGTCATGGTGTACTTGGGTTTCTGGAAAATTGGAGCTGCCTCCTATACCTCAAGGGCTGTTTCCTCTGCCACTCCTAGTCAGAATATCTTGTCCTGCCCAGAACACAAATAAGAAACTGAGCTTGAGTTGAAACCATGGTGGAACTCCCTTCCTTGTCTTCTGGATTCCTAGTAACTCTTTCCCTGATCCATTCAACTATGCCCTAATATCAGATATGTAACAGCTGGATCACAACTGGCATGCTTTTTCATACAAGATGAAACATCTCAATGTCAAGGAAAACCAAAGGACTTTTTGATAAGGCTAGTGAAATTTATCAGTGGTTGACACATCCCTAATTCTGAGCAGGTTTCCAAGTGAAACAGGTCCTGCCTACGTAAGTTCTCGATTTGTCTTTCTTGATACCAGCAGTCAAACGCAATTACCCAGATTATGCCAGCAGAAGCTGCCAGTGATGGATCAAGTGATTGGCTACCCATGGCTGCACTCTCTGCTAAACCATTCTATGCACACACTTCGGATGAAAGCCCCTGAAAATGTGGGGGATTTGGATGTACTTTTCCTGAAAGTGCTTCAACTTTGAGACTTACACAACATGCTTTACATGCTCTCCATTAGGGTCACGCAGTCTGACTTGCAGTGCCTGACATTGCTGAGGGAAGAGAAAATATACGTAATGCAATGGCTTGTTTTTATTAGTAAGAGGAAACTGAAGAAAAGGAAGCCAAAGAAATTACCTATTGCTTGTCTTCTGTAGCAGAGAGATACTGAAAACACAAATTAGTCATTAGCATGGCTCAATTTGTTACATTGCTGCCTTGGAGCCAAATGGTTTTGTTGCTCTTATTATTTCTGCCACAGTATTTCCTAGGGTACCAAGCAAAGGGACTGCGAGATACAACCTGCCAATTATTAAACAGAAACATAAAGTAAAGGGACTTTTCTTCCCCACCCCCAAATCTATCAATCTAATTTGTTGAAAAACAATGTTGAACAGTGTGAAAAGAGGGTCGGGAAATGTCAGGGGCAAGTCTTGGTATTTCATTCCCATGCTAGCACTTGGCCTGATCCCCAGAATTAACACTAATGATAACATTGGATGCCATACTAATAAAGCTGTAATCCTCTTGATGAGACGCAAGACTGGTGGCTATCCAAAGTCCCTTCTGCAGCGGCATTTCATCTGGAAATATACTAGGTATATATTTCCTAAGGGAGTTCAATCAGAAGACTGTCCAATTACTACCTTGCTAGCAGAGTGAATGGTAACACTCACAGAAACTTGAAATGGCTCCCCTGGTTATGAGTACATCTGATAGAAACATGAGCCATGGTTCATCCTTCCTTTCCAACACTGAGTGCTGGTGGAGACATTTAAGGGGAAAATGGCCTGTGAAAAATAGCCCTGCTGCTCAGGAGAATAAAGGCAGCTCAAGCAAAGAAGATACAGGTAACCCTGAAAAAATGTGACAATCTGTTGCAAAGGAAGAGCTACACAGCAAAAAGCAAAGCAGGCCCCAAACAACATTTTCAAAAAACAGAACACTAGTAATCTGATAGAAGAGAAGGCATTTTTTCCAGGCAGTATATATTCACTTTTAGTCCAGTGATGAGAACGTGAAGAGAGGGGGATGCTGTTTATTTCTGTGATCTGTAGGCTACCAGCAACTGTGTCAATGCTGGAACATTATGAGACTCCTTCCAAAAATGAGACATACAAAATACAAACAGAGATCTACTCTTTCGAGCAGATTTTTCTTTGAATGCTACAGTTGAAATTGCAGAGCAAAATCACAAAGGGGCTGCTCACCTATGAAATAGGTTGGACAGAGCAGCAGTCTCACGTGTGCTCCATGACGGGCCCATTCTACCTTGTTTTTTCCAGATTTTGTTTAATGCGTGAAAAATTCACATTTGAATTTATAAACAACTTGGATGAAGGAATTGAGGGGATGCTCATCAAATCTGCAGATGACACCAAACTGGGAGGGGTAGCTAATGCTGCAGAATACAGAATTGGTATTTAAAATGACCTTAAAAAGGTAAAGGTACCCCTGCCCATCAGGGCCAGTCATGACCGACTCTAGGGTTGCGCGCTCATCTCGCTCAAGAGGCCAGGAGCTGGCGCTGTCCGAAGACCAGCGTGACTAAGCTGCATCTGGCGAGCCAGCACCAGCGCCGCACATAGAAATGTCGTTTACCTTCCCGCTAGAAAGCAGTCCCTATTTATCTACTTGCACTTAGGGGTGCTTTCGAACTGCTAGGTAGGCAGGAGCTGGGACCGAACGATGGGAGCTCACCCCGCTGCGGGGATTCGAACCGCCGACCTTTCGATCGGCAGGTCCTAGGCTCTGTGGTTTAACCCACAGCGCCACCCGCGTCCCCAAAATGACCTTAACAGAGTGGAAAACTGGGTCCAAACAAACAAAATGAATTTCAGTAGGGATAAATGTAAGGTTCTGACTTAGGCAGGAAGAACCAGATGCACAAATATGAGATGAGAGACACGCAGCTTACTAATAGTATATGTGAAAAGGATCTAGGGGTCTTAGTGGACCACAACACGAGTCAACAGTGTGATGCAGCAGCAAAAAAAGCTACTGCTATCCTAAACTGCATCAACAGAAGTATAGGATCCAGATCAAGGGAAATGATAGTACCACTCTATTCTGCCTTGGTCAGACCATGCCTGGAATCCTGTGTCCAATTCTGGGCACTGCAATTTAAGAAGGATGTTGACAAGCTGGAAGGTGTGCAGAGGAGGACAACCAAGATGATTAAGAGTCTAGAAACCAAGCCTTATGAGGAGCAGTATGCTTAGCCTAGGTATCTTTAGCCTGGAAAAGAGGTGGCTGAGATATGATAGCTATCTTCAAATATCTCAAGGGCTGTCACATGGAAGATGGAGAAAGCTTGCTTTCTCTTGCCCTGGAGGGTAGGACTCAAACCAATGGCTTCAAGTTACAAGAAATAAAATACCAACTAACATGAAGAAGAACTTTTTGTTTGACAGTGGAATGGTCTCCCCTGGGAGGTTGTGGACTCTCCTTCCTTGGAGGATTTTAAGCAGAGGTTGGGTGGCCATCTATCATGGATGCTTTAGTTGAGATTCCTGCATTGCAGGGGTGGACTAGATGACCCTTGGGTCCCTTCCAATGATTCTGTGATTCTATGAATTATTCTACTTTCTGGTGAAATATGCGTTTTGAATGAATTTGTTTCCTGAAACACATTTCATATGGTTTTCAAAGCATTTTTCAATGCACTCTTTCTGTAAGATACACATCTTTATCCACACTTTTTGAACTGTACTGCAAAAATTAGTGAGTAATCTGATTTATTGTGGCATTCCAATCTGCATTTAAGTAGAGGACCAGTGCATTAGCTCAACCCATGTTAAAATGCAGACCAAACAAATTTCTCTCCATCCTTACTGTTTAAAGTCCCTGGTATACAACCATCAAAAATAGAATAAATGTATGTGCTTTGGGGGAACCATGTTCTGCTTGCTAAGATTTCTTCTCATTTCACTTTATAGGAGCTTGTGAGGGGAGTAAACAAATACCTCATTTATGACAAAAAGAATACTGTTTCAGTTAGGCTATTTGATTTTACTTTTAACCACGAGTGTTCAAGATGGAATACAGAGCAATTAAGACAGTACAAATATTTTACTATACTTTGGTGTGACAAGAATTAACTTAATGTTTTATATAGTCAAAAAGAGGAGCTCTTAAGAGTATTTAACCAGATAATTAATCAAGCTATATATAAAACAGTAAAAAAAACCTGCAACTCCAGTTTATAAAAAAGTATTGTTATTACTGGTTGAAAGGCAGCAACCCTGTGCTCATGTTACTAGGAATAAGGCTCAGTAAACATGCACAGGATGGCACTGTAGTTTCAGAAGCTCCTACTGTGATCTCCCACAAACAATTTATGTTAACATGATAAGACACTGTAGGGTGGCATACCAGCATGATGAAAGCTTTTGGGCCAACATAATTGCTTTCAGCTAAGCATTATTGGCTCTAAAATATTAATAAATAGGTTGTAAATACTCAGAATCCCCTTCATGGATCACTGCCTTGCCTTGCTGAAGGGGCTTGAATAACTCAGAGAAGCTATGAGCTATGCCATGCAGGGCCACCCAAGATGGGCAGGTCATAGTGGAGAGTTTTGACCAAACGTGATCCACCTGGAGCAGGAACTGGCAAGCCACTCCAGTATCCCTGCCAAGAAAACTCCATGGACAAAGACGACAGGCATATAAAAGTTATGACGCTGGAAGATGAGCCCCTCAGGTCAGAAGGCGTCCAACATGCTACTGAGGAAGAGCGGAGGACAAGTACAAGTAGATTCAGAGCTGATGAAGGGGCTGGGCCAAAGCCGAAAGGACGCTCAGTTGCGGATATGCCTGGACGCAAAAAGAAAGTCCAATGCTGTAAAGAAAAATATTGCATAGGAACCTGGAATGTAAGAACCATGAACCTCAGTAAGCTGGATGTGGTAAAAAATGAGATGGCAAGAATAAATATTGACATCCTGGGCATCAGTGAACTAAAATGGACGGGAATGGGCAAATTCAGTTTGGATGACCATCATATCTACTACTGTGCGCAAGAAACCCGTAAAAGAAATGGAGTGGCCCTCATAGTCAACAAAAGAGTGGCAAAAGCTGTACTGGGATGCAATCTCAAAAATGATAAAATGATCTCGATACGAATCCAAGGCAGACCTTTTAACATCACAGTAATCCAAGTTTATGCAACAACCACTGGTGCTGAAGAAACTGAAATTGACAAATTCTATGAAGACTTACAACACCTTATAGAAATGACACCAAAGAAGGATGTTCTTCTCATTATAGGGGATTGGAATGTTGAAGTAGGGAGTCAAGAGATAAAAGGAACAACTGGCAAGTTTGGCCTTGGAGTTCAAAACGAAGCAGGGCAAAGGCTAATAGAGTTCTGCCAAGAGAACAAGCTGATCATCACAAACACTCTTTTCCAGCAACACATGACTACACATGGACATCACCAGATGGGCAGCATCGAAATCAGATTGATTATATTCTCTGCAGCCAAAGATGGAGAAGCTCTATACAGCCAGCAAAAACAAGACCTGGGACTGTGGGTCAAATCATCAGCTTCTTATAGTAAAATTCAAGCTGAAGAAAGTAAGAAAAACCACTGGGCCGCTAAGTTACAATCCAAATCAAATCCCTTATGAATATACAGTGGAAGTGAGGAACAGGTTTAAGGATTTAGATTTGGTGGACAGAGTGCCTGAAGAACTATGGATGAAGGCTTGTAACATTATACAGGAGGCAGCAACAAAAACCATCCCAATGAAAAGGAAATGCAAGAAAGCAAAGTGGTTGTCCAACGAAGCCTTACAAATAGCGGGGGAGAGAAGGCAAGCAAAATGCGAGGGAGATAGTGAAAGATACAGGAAATTGAATGCAGATTTCCAAAAAATAGCAAGGAGAGACAATAAGGCCTTCTTAAATGATCAATGCAAAGAAATAGAGGAAAACAATAGAGTGGGGAAATCCAGAGATCTGTTCAAGAAAATTGGAGATATGAAAGGAACATGTCGTACAAAGATTACCATAATAAAGGACAAAAGTGGTAAGGACCTAACAGAAGCAGAAGACATCAAGAAGATGTGGCAAGAATACACAGAGGAATTATACCAGAAAGATATGGATGTCTCGTACACCCCAGTTAGTGTGGTTGCTGACCTTGAGCCAGACATCCTGGAGGGTGAAGTCACATGGGCCTTAGAAAGCACTGCTAATAACAAGGCCAGTGGAAGTGATGATATTCCAGCTGAACTATTTAAAGTTTTAGAAGATGATGCTGTTAAGGTGCTACACTCAATATGCCAGCAAATTTGGAAAACTCAGCAGTGGCCAGAGGATTGGAGAAGATCAGTCTACATCCCAATCCCAAAGAAGGGAAGTGCCAAAGAATGTTCCAACTACCGCACAATTGCACTCATTTCACACGCTAGCAAGGTTATGCTTAAAATTCTACAAGGCAGGCTTAAGCAGTATGTGGACCAAGAACTCCCAAAAGTGCAAGCTGGATTTCAAAGGGGCAGAGGAACCAGAGACCAAATTGCAAACATGCACTGGATTATGGAGAAAGCTAGAGAGTTCCAGAAAAACATCTATGGTACTTCTGCTTCATTGACTATGCAAAAGCCTTTGACTGTGTCGACCACAGCAAACTATGGCAAGTTCTTAAAGAAATGGGAGTGCCTGATCACCTCATCTCCTGAGAAATCTCTATGTGGGACAAGAAGCTACAGTTAGAACTGGATATGGAACAACTGATTGGTTCAAAATTGGGAAAGGAGTACGACAAGGCTGTATATTGTCTCCCTGCTTATTTAACTTATATGCAGAATTCCTCATGCGAAAGGCTGGGCTGGATGAATCCCTAGCCAGAATTAAGATTGCCAGAAGAAATATCAACAACCTCGGATATGCAGATGACACAACCTTGAAGGCAGAAAGTGAGGAGGAATTAAAGAACCTTTTATTGAGGGTGAAAGAGGAGAGCGCAAAATATGGTCTGAAGCTCAACATCAAAAAACGAAGATCATGGCCACTGGGCCCATCACCTCCTGGCAAATAGAAAGGGAAGAAATGGAGGCACTGAGAGATTTTACTTTCTTGGGCTCCATGATCACTGCCGATGGTGACAGCAGTCACAAAATTAAAAGACGCCTGTTTCTTGGGAGAAAAGCAATGTCAAACCTAGACAGCACCTTAAAAAGTAGAGACATCACCTTGCCCACAAAGGTCCGTATAGTTAAAGCCATGGCTTTCCCAGTAGTGATGTATGGAAGTGAGAGCTGGACCATAAAGAAAGTTGATCGCCAAAGAATTGATGCTTTTGAATTATGGTGCTGGAGGAGACTCTTGAGAGTCTCGTGGACTGCAAGAAGATCAAACCTCTCCATTCTGAAGGAAACCAGCCCTGAGTGCTCACTGGAAGGACAGATCATGAAGCTGAGGCTCCAATACTTTGGAGAAGAGAAGACCTCATGAGAAGAGAAGACTCTCTGGAAACCCTGGTTGGGACAGATTGAGGGCACAAGAAGGGGACGACAGAGGACGAGATGGTTGGACAGTGTTCTCGTAGCTACCAGCATGAGTTTGACCAAACTACGGGAGGCAGTGGAAGACAGGAGTGCCTGGCGTGCTCTGGTCCATGGGGTCACGAAGAGTCGGACACGACTAAATGACTAAACAACAACAAATACTCATATTCTTTACAAGAATTACTGAGGTTTGCACCCAGCCCATCATCTGTCCACTACAGACTGGTGATTTTATGGTTTGCTACTACATGAATAAACCTGAATTAACCTTGGAGTAGAGATTGTGTGGCCCCACAAGCCACCCACAGATAGAAAAATGAAAAGGCCTATAATTCAAACATAACACTAAACCACTACTTGAATGATTTAGAGAACCCTCAGCCTCGCACAAGGTGAATCCCTGCCATCCAGTCCTGAGTTGAGGCGAACTGTAACTCATTTCAACATCCAAATAGTTTGGATTATTCCATGATCCTGCAAGCCATGGTTGCAAATTGGGAAACTTTGGGCTAGTCATAATTTTTAAAATCAGCCTAGGTTGCATTTTTTTTCAAAGGACAAGTTGGGATGGTGCCATAGATGCCCTGGAGCTCCATGGAACTGACTAAAACTGTTTCAATCTGTGAAATTAAAAGGAGCAATCATTTTTAGTAAGGCTTTTTATGCAAGTAAACTGCTTAATAATTGCATGCAAGAACATACAACGTTTTAGAACAACAGCAGAAACAAATTTAAACGATAGGGCAGGTCATCAGTTGACTTAAACCAATGCCAAATTCTAATTACATTTTTTGAATCCTGGGAGTTCTGATCTTTTTAACACGCCAGCACTTGACATTTGTAGTGATCTATTAGCAGCCCCCATCAATATAAATTCAGTGTTTCAAGATGTTCACCCAACATATTTGCTGAATCATATCCGAAACATTCATTAGCTGTTACAACACAGGTTTAACTCACTGTGGCTAAGGGGAGAGATAGAAGAATCTGTCAATTTTGGATCTCAAAGGCCAGAACACAGCTATCCTTCAAAATCTGCACTTATCTGAATTTTGTGGTATAGTTTTCCAAGCACAATGTTTACCAAAATGCATGTACAAGGGTAAAGTATGCATAAAAATAAATGTGTTACTGGAAACATTGTGCAAAAAATATATTATATTAGAGAGAACCGCTTGCAGATATGTGTACATTAGTCAAAGCTGCATATAAAATGTGCTTTCTAGGAGAAATTATCACTCAAATACTAAAACAAAATAGTAAAATAGTAAAACAAATTGCTGCAAAATGTGAAGAACAGTATTTAAGATTGGAACAATGAGAAATTGAGGGTGAATCCAATTGAGGGTGAACATTTGAATCCAATTTCTCTCCCATCCTTAGCTGAAGGAGTTCTAGCTAGCTGACAAGAGAGGAAACATTGTTTAATCACTACTTGCTCCCTATCTGTAAGATATACAAGATTACAAAATACATTGGCCACTTTCACAATTTTGGGGGAGATGTTTTAACATATGCCTAAGAAAGTAGCATGAAAAGATGTGCTGAGATAGTCATACTAATAGTCAAGACACGTTTGTGGAAAGAAGATGAGATATGAATGACAGGCTGCTCTCTGGAATTTTGTCATGTGCAGTTTTATGAAAATGTGTTGACACCAACCCCTCAAGGCCCTTATTCTAATAAAGCAGAATATTAGGGAAAGGCTGGCTTTGGCCTTCATATTTGAATTGGTATTTAGATGCCCCCTTTGGGGCCCAATGCTGACTCCTATTTGCAAAGCTGCTTTATGATCTGGCATTAAGTGAGGGTCATGCTTTCATCGAGGTTCGTCCTCGTCTGAGTGTCTGAGACCTGAGCACCCTTGAAGTCTATTTCCTTGATGAAAATAATATTTCTAACAAATGACAATCAAGTGGTGTTTTCATTATTTCAAGTAGTTTTCTGCCCGTATTTCAAGTCTCCTTAGTAACAGAATTTGGGGGAGAAGGGTAGCTTTTCAATGCTCAATTGTATGCATCTTACTGTCACTCACTGGGAACAGAAGTATTTAGTAGAGACACTTGTACATTGGAAAAACACTACTCACTCCCCCCCCCCCACCGCACATCATTTTCTTCCTTCCCTCCTGCCCCTGTAATTTTATACTTATTTCAGTCAGAAAGTGCTGTTTCCACATCTAGCTTCAAGTTACAACTATGATGGAGTGGAGCTTTAAATTATCGGCCCAGAGGGCAGCCGACACCTGGTCACCCCCTTAAATAGGCCAGTCTCTGATTAGGTGAGTGGGCACTGCTCACCCTTACCTGAGAATCTGACGCAGTCAGAGGTGGGGAGTGCCAGCCATCCCCTCCCCAGGCCACACCTGGAAAGATGGCAGCCTTCTTTAACCCACCACGGCCGTGCCATGCAACAATGGTTGCCTACTTGGAGTCCCAGGTGAGCAGATATTATTTATTCATCATCGTCATCATCATCAGTGAGGCATTGAATACATATAACAAAATGTCCTTGCCGAAATACATATATAGGCTGCTTCTAACAACAACTTGCAGAAGTCAACAATCAACATCAGAAAAAGAAGAGCAACGAGGCACCAGTTGGGACAGCAGCAATTGTACATTGGTGAATAGGTAACTAACATTCTTTGCTAAGCAATGTATGAAAAAGTTGGAACCATTTTGCGTGGGAGTTCCATTCCCAGCCCCCATGCTCATCAGCGGAGCACATATAAGCAAGGCCTGCCCCCCTTCCATTCAACCCCATTCCACCTCCATTCTGCCTTTTTCTGGGTGCAAAAGAACCCACGCGACCCTTCCCCTCTGCAGGGAGGTGGAACTGATTTGGATGGTCCACCCCCACCACTTAATGGATCAAAATGGTTTCCAGAGAGTGGTAGGGGGTGTTTTATCCCATGTTGATGGCCTTTCAGCTGATTCCCTGGTGGCCTGCTGGAATGTGGATTTAACTAGGGCTATCTACTGTCTGGCTCCGAAGCACCCTCTCCGATTGCATGGAGCCCAATCCCATGGTTTTCGCAGTCCCATGGTTTTCCTGGGAGCTGAGGGCAATGAAACAATCGCTGAGATGGTTAGAGCGCCAGTGGTGGAAAACTCACTCTGAATCTGACCGGACACAGGTTAGAGCTCAACGTCAAGACTACCAAGTGGTGATGGTGATGGCAAAGAGGACCTTCTTCACCGCCTCTGTTGCAGCTGCAGAAAACATCAGTGGGAGACTCTTTCAGGGAGTTCACAATTTAATGGAACCACCTTTGCCATCAGGGCCTGGTACAAACCCCAAGATCTCCTGCAATGGTTTTGCAAAGTTTTTTTTGCAGATAAAGTTGCTCCGATTCGGAAAAAGTAGACTCCACCCTGGGAGCAGGGCCAGAGAGGGAGAGTGCTAGAGTCCAGTCTAGTCGAGTTGCATGGTATCAACTCCAATCTGTTACCTCCAAGGATGTGGGAGGGCTGATTGAATGAGTGAAACCAACCACCTGTCTCTTTGATCCTTGCCCATCCTGGCTAATAAAAACGAGCCGGGAAAGGCTGGGCGATGGGCTTCGCAGGGTGGTATCAGGAGTGCGTGCAGGAGCCAGGCCTTGTGACCAGTAGGGCTTTGCAGGACTGGGGCCGTCCTAAGTATGTTCTGGAGAGGCAAGGCGCGGCCGCACAGGTGAGGCCGCTTGGTAACTCACTGTACCTGGTGGCTAAAGCTAGAAGGGATATAAGGTCAGCATTTCCCTTCGGCCCTTTGCCACAGAAACACGTTTCCTGCCTTGCTGCGCTTGGCTTCTTGCTTCCTGATCCTCGGACCTTGGCTTCTTGACTCCTTGCTTCTTGACCCTCGGACCCTTGACTTCGTGACTCCCTGCTTCCTGACCCTTGGATCCCTGGCTTCTGGACTCTTTCCTGCTTCCACCCCGCCATCTTGCCCCCAGTCCCAATGTCCTCAGCCGGGACTTCGATCACCCGTAGACCGGACCGTGACAGGTGGTGAATGCTTCCCTATGTGAGGAACCTTCCCAGACCTGCTGAAAGAGGTGGTCATTAAACCGCTTCTTAAAAAAACATCTTTAGACCCGGCCAGTATGGCCAACTATCGCCCAGTCTCAAATCTTCCATTCTTGGGTAAGGTGATTGAGCGGATGGTTGCTGAACAACTCCAGGCACGCCTGGAGGATGCGGACCATTTGGATCCCTTCAGGCCTCATCATGGGATTGAAACTGCCTTGGTCACACTGGTTGATGATCTCTGGCAGGCTAGGGACAAAGGTGAGAGCTGTTTCCTAGTTCTGCTGGATCTCTCAGCGGTGTTTGATACCATCGACCATAACATCCTTCTGGACCGTCTAGAGGGGCTGGGAGCTGGGGGCACTGTGATACAGTGGTTTTGCTCCTTCCTCCTGGGCCGTGTCCAGAAAGTTGTGTTGGGAGATGAGTGTTCAGACCCCTGGGCTCTCACTTGTGGGGTGCCTCAGGGTTCCGTCCTCCCCCCCCCATGCTTTTTAACATCTATATGAAGCCGCTGGGAGAGATCATCAGGGGGTTTGGGCTGGGTGTTCATCAGTATGCAGATGACACCCAGCTCTACCTCTCCTTTAAATCAGAACCAGTGAAGGCAGAGAAGGTCCTGTGTGAGTGCCTGGAGGCGGTTGAAAGATGGATGGCGGCTAACAGATTGAGGTAGAATCCTGACAAGACAGAAGTACTGTTTTGGGAGGACAGGGGTGTGTGTGTGTGGAGCACTCCCTGGTCCTGAATGGGGTAACTGTGCCCCTGAAGGAGCAGGTGCGCAGCCTGGGAGTCATTCTGGACTCACAGCTGTCCATGGAGGCACAGGTCAATTCTGTGTCCAGGGCGGCTGTCTACCAGCTCCACCTGATACGCAGGCTGAGACCCTACCTGCCCTCGGACTGTCTCGCCAGGGTGGTGCATCCTCTAGTTATTTCCCGCTTGGACTACTGCAACGCGCTCTACGTGGGGCTACCTTTGAAGGTTACCCGGAAACTACAGCTAATCCAGAATGCAGCAGCTAGACTGGTGACTGGAAGTGGCCGCCGAGACCATATAACACCAGTCCTGAAAGACGTACATTGGCTCCCAATACGTTTCCAAGCACAATTCAAAGTCTTGGTGCTGACCTTTAAAGCCCTAGACTAAGGTTACAAGACGTCCCCATTTCTCAGGGACAGTACCCAGATTTACAAATCAGTCCCCATACAAAATCCATTGAAGTTGAAAAGTTTTTTCATTGGAAAAAATCTGGTAACCTTACCCTAGATCAGTGTTTCCCAACCTTGGGCCTCCAGCTGTTTTTGGACTACAACTCCCATCATCCCTAGCTAGCAAGACCAGTGGTCAGGGATGATGGGAATTGTAGTTCAAAAACAGCTGGAGGCCCAAGGTTGGGAAACACTGCCCTAGATGACCTCAGCCCAGTATACCTGAAGAAGCGTCTCCACCCCCATCGTTCTACCCAGATGCTAAGGTCCAGCGCCGATGGCCTTCTGGCAGTTCCCTCACTGCGATAATTGAGGTTACAGGGAACCAGGCAGATGGCATTCTTGGTAGTGGCGCCTGCCCTGTGGAACATCCTCCCTTCAGATGTCAAGGAAATAAACAACTATCTGACTTTTAGAAGACATCTGAAGGCAACCCTTCAGGGCAAGGCAAGGTTTAGGGAAGTTTTTAATTTTTGATGCTTTATTGTATTTTAAATATTTTGTTGGGAGCCGCCCAGAGTGGCTGGGGAAACCCAGCCAGATGGGCGGGGTATAAATTATTTATTTATTTATTTATTTATTTATTGTCAATTGGATGTGCCTAAAATGGTCGCCACCAATATCGATTTATGTATAATGTGCATGTGTTTTACAAATTGTAGAGAACTAAAGTGTAAAGTTTGGAGCAATGGATCCAAACTACAAGAAAGAAGATTCCACCTAAACATTAGGAAGAACTTCCTGACAGTAAGAGCTGTTCGACAGTGGAATTTGCTGCCAAGGAGTGTGGTGGAGTCTCCTTCTTTGGAGGTCTTTAAGCAGAGGCTTGACAACCATATGTCAGGAGTGCTCTGATGGTGTTTCCTGCTTGGCAGGGGGTTGGACTCAATGGCCTTTGTGGTCTATTCCAACTCTATATTTCTATGATACTATGATTCTATGTAAAGCATTCATAGCATGATGCTGGGCTATGATGGGGGTTGAATGTGGAAATGGAAAGAAATCCACACAGATTCCTCTTAAATCAACCCCAAGCAGGGATGATGTGAATTGCAGTCCTCCTGTGCAGCTGCAAGGAATTCAGAAGCAATGTCATGTAGACCCATAACTGTGGTTAACATTAACAAAGGTTAGCTTAAACCAGCCAACTTCAGGAATGACAGCTTGAAACTATTTGAAACTAACCATAATTAATGTTAACTACAGTTTGTTACTGGGATGCGGGTGGCGCTGTGGTCTAAACCACAGAGCCTAGGGCTTGCCGATCAGAAGGTCGGCAGTTCAAATCCCCGCGATGGGGTGAGCTCCTGTTGCTCGGTCCCTGCTCCTGCCCACCTAGCATTCGAAAGCACGTCAAAGTGCAAGCAGATAAATAGGTACCACTCCGGCGGGAAGGTAAACGGTGTTTCCGTGTGCTGCTCTGGTTCACCAGAAGTGGCTTAGTCATACTGGCCACATGACCCGGTAGCTGTACGCTAGCTCCCTCGGCCAATAAAGCGAAATGAGTGCCGCAACCCCAGAGTTGTCCGCGACTGGACCTAACGGTCAGGGGTCCCTTTACCTATACAGTTTGTTACTACAGACAACACAACAAGCTTTGGTGATCCAAAAGCATAAGCAACCCCTTCCAGACTCCTCCTCACAGCCCAGCAGAAGGAGGGGGAGAGTGTGCAAGATTAAGTCTTGCTGCAGTGCATTCATGCCACACCAAATCAAGTTTAACATGTTGTTCATATGCAAACATTTCTTAATACGGTATTCCCAATCTTTTGTGTAGCAGGAACATAAATTTTAAGGAACCATTAACACAGTCCACAATATATACTATTGTACCATAAGGTGTGATGCTTGTCCACAAAACAATATGTTATATTGTATTTTTTCCTGCTGAGATGCGCACTAAGGCTACTACAAACACATGCTTTTAATAGTGCATGTGACAAAGCATAATAAGTAGTACTTGAGGCAGGGAAGCTGTGAAAATGCATTTTCTGCTCCTGACACAAAATCATAGTTGCTGATGGAGGTGCCCTGAATAGACAGCAGCCTGGTCATGGAGGTTAAGGTGGCATTTGCTCTCCCCTCCAACCATATTCCCTTGATTCCCAGCTTTAAAAATAAACAGCAACCTGATCCTTTTCCCTTGTAGAACCTGAGAAACAAGGCAAAATATACAGGCTGTATTTTCTTTCTTTCTTTCTTTCTTTCTTTCTTTCTTTCTTTCTTTCTTTCTTTCTTTCTTTCTTTCTTTCTTTCTGAGAAATTAGCCTGTTCCTGTCTCAGTATTAAGTCAATGAAAGAAGTCTGAACAATGATTGACATTGAAGAATAGCCTATATAGCCAAATGGACAAAAAGAAGTCTAGAGGAAAACACCCATTGTACGTAGAAAGAACTTTTTGCTTTATTTTTAAGCCTTTCTCTCTATCATTCCTGCTGGAGAAGTGATTGCCATCCAATAGAAAACAATTCAGTTATCCAAGATTTTAGTCTAGCTCTGATTGGAGAGTGCTTTATCAACTCAAAAACAAAAGACTGCAAGAAAAAAAATTGGAGTTCACAATCTTTTTAACTTACTTCATACTCAAACATGGCTTATTATTTTTCCTGAGCTTGTAAAGTTTGTTTTTTTTAATGCTATTGCAGACAAATGATTTGTCACAAATCCATATTATACCCATATTGCAGGGAACTGTGCTGTGGCTTACACCACCTTGCATAATAATAGTGTAATAATACCCAAGGCTTTTTTCAGAGGGAATTCACAGGAACCTCTCAGGTGGATGCCATTGCCATTCTAAGAGAACGAGGGTGGTGTTCATGATGAGTTCCAGCACCTCTTTTTCTAGAAAAATAGCACTGGTTTGCTGGGGGGATGGGGAATTCGAGTAGAGTATGTCAACCCTGAAGTGTAGTCCCATCTTTGAAGGTAAACATGGAAGCAATGCATGGAGAAACCTAGGGAAAGAAATAAGCCTTTCATTTGTGAGTCAAAGAGCATTGCTCGGATGCCAGGGCTATCTGCAGATCAGGGGTGGCAAACCTCCAGCCCATAAACCAATTTTGGCCTGCCAAGTTTCCATTCTCTCTCCCAGCATTCCTCTTTCACAAAATCACAGAATTAAGGGATCCCCAAGGGTCATCTACTCCAACCCTCTACAATGCAGGAATCTCCACTAAATCATCCATGACAGATGACCATCTAACCGCTGCTTAGAAACTTCCAAGGAAAGAGAGTCCACCACCTCTCATGGGAGTCTGTTCCACTGTCAAACAGCTCTTACTGGCGAAAAGTTATTCCTGATGTTTAGTCAGAATCTCCTTTCTTGTAAGTTGAAGCCATTGATTCAGGCCCTACCCTCTGGAGCAGGAGAAAACAAGCTTGTTCCCTCTTCCATGTGACAGCCCTTGAGATATTTGAAGATGGCTATCATAGAAGATGGCAGCTAGACTGGTGACTGGGAGTGGCCGCCGGGACCACATAACACCGGTTCTGAGAGATCTGCATTGGCTCCCAGTACGTTTCCGAGCACGATTCAAAGTGTTGGTGCTGACCTTTAAAGCCCTAAACGGCCTCGGTCCAGTATACCTGAAGGAGCGTCTCCACCCCCATCGTTCAGCCCAGACACTGAGATACAGCGCCGAGGGCCTTCTGGCGGTTCCCTCATTGTGAGAAGTGAGGTTACAGGGAACCAGACAGAGGGCCTTCTCGATAGTGGCGCCCGCCCTGTGGAACGCCCTCCCATCAGATGTCAAAGAGATAAATAATTACCTGACATTCAGAAGACATCTCAAGGCAGCCCTGTTCAGGGAAGTTTTTAATATGTAACGCTGTACTGTTTTTAACACTGATTGGGAGCCGCCCAGAGTGGCTGGGGAAACTCAGCCAGATGGGCGGGGTATAAATAATAAATTATTATTATTATTATTATTATTATTATTATTATTATTATTATTATTATTATTATTATTATTTCCTCTCAGCCTCCTCTTATCCAGGCTAAACTTACCCAGTTCCATCAACCTCATAAGGCTTGTTTTCTTGATCATCTTGCTCACCCTCCTCTGCACACATTCCAGCTTGTCAATTTTAAGCAGTCCCTTCAACTTCTGAAATTTGGGTGACTTGCAAAGGGCTCAGACTGGCTGTGTGTGCCTGTTCCCTCCTGGGTTCAGGCATGTGCAGCCAGGGAAAGTAGCCTCTTTTAGAGACAGCTGCATTTTGGAAGATTGGCTGTGTGAGGAACTTCTCCCACAGGCAGCTGATCCTTCCCAATGGCACCTTTCCCCCTCTCAGCCAGGTGAGTCCCAGACTACCTCAAAAGCCTAGATAGAGTGTGTGTAGCAATTTGGCACAGACTTGCACTAAAAGGGAAATGTGAGGGGTATATCTGAACTTGGGACAATAGTAGCAGAGGCCCAGGCAAAGGAAGCAGTATTTTCAGACACTGCTGAACAGCTGACTGGTTGTATCTGCAAAGCTCTGTGTCTTTGCCCCATGAATTTTGAAACCACACCAAGTGTTGCAAGGAAATTGAGTTAAAATGGACCGTGGGGTTTGGGAGAGGCTGGATCCAGTCCCCACCCCACCCCCAGCTTACTCTCCTTATAGTCACAGAGGTAGAGCTAAGAAGCCTAGACGAGTCCGACACAATCAGCACAAAGCAATCTATTTGATAAACTATCAACAGCACAGCTACCAATAGCACTACCTCACTGTCAGAACATCATTACAGGACTGAGAATATTGTGCTCCAAAGAGATCTCCCTGGTGGTCAACAGTCAGTGCTCATCACAGGTCATATATGCAAAATACTGAAATACGGTAAACTTCCTTGCTCAAAATTAAGTAATCAGGTATTGTGCTGTTGCAGTGGCTTTCAAATGACTACACAGACCTTTTCATTGCTGGGAGCAGGAGGAGCAGGAGGAGAGAAATCCTTACACAAGCTCCAAAGACAAGGCTGAAATGCATGCAGCCTACACAACGGATTAGAGAGGGTTGCTCTTATGTGCTGAGATTGGCTGCATCTTCCCCTTTGCAGAGGAGATTGCTTACACCATTATCATGCGTTTGAAAAAGGCGAGAGAACGTAAGCTGACATGTTTAAAGCAAAAATATTTAAAGCTTGATAGGATCTGAAGCGTGGACTCTCTTCTCTTCTCTCTCTTGCCGCACACATCTGTCAGGAAGCGGCAGTGTGCCTCTAATAACACAACCTGGCCTTTGTTTTCTCTTGTCATTTAGAATTACACTTAATGTACGGCTACCTGCTGAGACACTAAACAAGGCTCCTCTGCAGTTTTTTTTCCAGTCAGGGAGGCTCACTTCCCAAGCTTGAGGGTAGTCAGTCTAAAATATGTCTCTGAGGGCTCAAATTAGAAATTCCATGTCATCGAAGATGACTTAACACAGCCACTATTCATAAGGGTGCATTCTTTCCTCTATTAATTATGCCCCCTTTTTCCATCTCACCAATACTAGAGACACATCACTGTACATATTTAATGGAACATAACTAAAAATACATCAGAATTAATTAATGGCCATTCTGTCCCAGAATGTTCAAACTTACCAATGCTTTTGCCCCCTTAAAGACCAGCTGCTTTCTTGCTAGAAAATCTAGGAACAAAAAGGAAGAGGTTGCAATAAAGTATTATTTTCACAATATTCTTTTATATAGTGTATGTGTGGGGTTTTGTGTCAGCATCACTAGTTGGGTTTTTTATGTTGTATTTATTTTTTACAATATATAAAAGAAAAGCAGTGTTCAATGTACAGAGCAATATAAAATTATAATTCACAGTTCTTCTCTTGCCAAATGCTTAGCACCTGAGATGTCTCACCTTTGTTCAGAAGGGGCCCCCGTTGTCACACTGTTTCTCTGCACTCACAAAGCCAGCATGGTCTAGTGGACTAGGACTTCAGAGGCCAGGGTTCAAATCCCCACGCAGCTATGGAGCTCCCTTGGTGACCTTGGGCCAGTCACCACCCACTGAGGAGGGGGAAGATCTGTGTACATCACCTTGAGCTCCTCACGAGAAATAGGTGGGAGGCAAATGGAATAGAATTGTAATAAGCACCACCTCCTCTCACTGGATTCCCTTTCAAAACCGCTCCCTCCCTTTGCCATTTTGCCACATTTCTATCAAATGTGTTGCTTCAGCCCCAAATCTTCAGTCTTAAGCCACTCGACAAGCAAAACCTGCTACAGAATTGATATACTGTAAGACAACGAAAGCAACACGACTTACCTCAACCAGTACTGGTTCTGCACAAAGCAGTAATATGCTGAGAAGCTATTTTCACATCATGTGTTTAAAGGAAGACACTTGCTGGAACCAGTTGCCAGTTTCCCTTCTCACAGCAGCAAAAAGAGCAGTTTCCACCACCACCACCACCCCACCCCCATACATAGCATCATAGAATTGTTGAGTTGGAGGGGGCCGTGTGGGTCATCTAGTCCAACCCCTGCAGTGCAGAAATATTTCACCCTGAGGTGAAGAGTCTCATGCTCTGCGCACTGAGCTATCTGTCTGCCACAAGCTCCTGGCACTTTTGCTGCTGTGCTAGGGAGCTGGGGATGAAGAAACCTATGACAGCATTAACTCTACATGTTATTTGGAAATGTTTGGCATAGACATCACACATGAGATGGTGTGGAAAGACTCTGCTTGCATAAGACTGTACCCTGAAAGCACCTTCAAAACACACTATTTCCCTCAAGGAATTCTGGGCACTGCAGTTCACCCCTCCCCTCACCGAGTGTCAATGATTCCCAGAAACCCTTAACCAACTACAGTGCCCAGAACTCTTTGAGGGAAATATTGTGCTTTAAAGATATAATGTGCACACAATCTCTAGCATATGAGTATTGGAGCATAAATTATTATCATTATCCCAAACAGAAAAAGTACCTAAATCCCCCCCTCCCAACACACACACACACACACACACACACACACACACAGTTTTTTCACACCTTGGAAAATCCCCTTATTTCCCCCCCAACAACTGGGGGGGGGAGGGAATATCACTTAATTTATTTTCAGATTTATAGCAACACACCAGAAACACGTTTTTATGGCCACAATTAAACAAAATATCAGTGTATTTATTTCCCCCACCCAAATTGCTTCATGAATGTAATTTCCTTTTTAAAAGTTCTTTCCTTCTTTTTTATTGACAATTTTTATGAAATGCAATAACAATAAAACATCAGGCACTGTGTGGAAGGCCCAGTACATCTGTATTGCCAATTCCAGGAAGACGACATACAGCAGGTCACACACGAAAAATATATCCAAAGAAGATCCTGCTAAATTACGTCAAAGCAAAACAAAATGGGTTCTGGCCCTCTGGGTTTTCTTATACTAAACATGTTAACCATAGCAAATATTATGACATTTACATGAACTGTTAACTATTCCAGGTACAGAATGCAAAGCACGTAAAGGAGCATAAAATGCTTCCCTAAACCCAGCGGAGGTTCGCTCTCCAGGGGAGCCATGGCACTGCCCTACCACCTGGAATTACAAGCAACTCCTGAACAGTGGCGTAGCGTGGGTTGTCAGCACCCGGGGCAAGGCAAGTAATTTGCGCCCCCTAACCCGTGGATTTGCGCCCCCTAACCCATGGATTTGCACCCCCTAACCCTAACCCCCAGATGTTGCGCCCGGTGCGGCTGGCCCCCCCTGCACCCCCCACGCTACGCCACTGCTCCTGAAAGTCGCCCCCACAAATCAGAACAACCTTGAAGCCAAACCTGTCCTGCCCCACCCCAATTCATTATCTTTCCATTTGAACTCATAGAAGGACTCCTGGTGACATTTCCTGTCAATCAGAACTTAGCAATGCTCAGCCAAAACTTTTTTAAAAATCTTAATTATTGATTTTTCACTCCATGCCAAAACTATTGCTATTGCCAGGTGGTCCCTCCCACCCATCTCCAAGCAGAAAAATACATGGTTAGCAACCCCTAGGAATTCAGGGGGCCTTATTGGCATCGCCTCCTTCTCATGTCTCTTAACTGGGATTTGGAATAAATTAGGAAAGGAGTTTAATGTTAGGGTGTTGGCTTTGAAACTTTAGTAAACCTATCAGCCTAGATTGGTTTTTTTTGGGGGGGGGCATTAATAGTGAATTTATCCAGTGTTTGCTAAATTGTTGGCTTTTGTTATTCTGAAGTTACTGACATGTTCTGTATTTTGTATATCTGTATTTCCAGTTTTGAGGTTTTGCATGTTTGATGTGAGCTGCTTTGGGCACACCTCGTTGTGGGAAAATGGAAGGTAAGTAAAATCAATCAGTCAGTTGGAATCATTCATAAATTCTGGGCATTTTTTTCCTTTTTGGAAGAGGGAAATGTGAAGAGAATGGGTCAAATCTAGTAATCTAAATTATGCAAGCTGCTTGGGTCATTTAAAGCTGATTTGTCAGTGGAGGGGCATCTAAAAGCTCTGAAATCTGCAGGCAACAGAAATATTGTCTCTCAGTAAACCTGCCCTACAGGGCTGCTCTGAAGACACCAAGGGGAAGAAATAGAATCATGAATGGCATCTCTCCCAAATTGCTCAAGGTGCCATTCATGCTTCTCCTGTTGCCCATGCTGTCTTCAGAAGTTTATATTTCAGGCTTAAGTTACTGTTGTAGAATCATCTTATTAAATAAAAGCAGTTTTTCACCATGCCTGCCCCTGCTCATATTCTGTGGTGGATAGGAATGATTTCTTGGTATAATAGTTCCACCACCCTAGGCAGCAGCATGCTTTGAATTGATAGGATATTGCCTACACGTTTTCCTTTTCTGAAGCCAATGGCCAAGACTCTTGTCTTCACACTTAAATAAAATCCCTGCCCACTAGGGATCTTGGCACCTTATTTAAAACCCCTCATTTCTGTCACAGCCTCATTGTATGGTGCTCAGTACTTTCAAAGGGGTAGCCAACTAGCCATGGCTTCAGGAAAAAACTGAAACAATGGTGGAATCTACACACCTATAAAAACTGTTCCGAAAATGCTTTTTAAAAAAGGTGTTTAAAAAAATACCTTGAATTTTTCATACGGCTCACCATCGCCATCAAGTGTCACATTGTATATTGCACTTAAAACACACTTAAAATGTTTTATTTGCAGCTGTATAGCTGAGCCCAAAAGTCCAGTGCTGACCTAAAGCCTAGCAAATGTATTGTTCATTAAAATTTCACAGATAACCAAGAAAGATGAACCTGTGCTCTACTCTAATAAAGCTCATGCCATAATATATTCATTAAGTCTTCAAGGTGCTAGTGCATTTGTTGCTTCGCTAAAATTACAGTGTGTTGCTGGGTTGTGGTGGGGATTAAAGACTAGAAAACACTTTGGCAAATTTGAAATTCTGTTACCAAAAGTGGGATAGTGCAGATATATGAAGTCTGGGAGCATGGAGGGCCCCCTCCCTGCACACTCCACCCAGGCAAGCCTGTCCCAGAAGACAACCACAAATCGGCCTTGCTATGGACAAATGTTTGCAGGCATTGATTTCCCGACTGTGTCCCAGATTATGCTGCTGCTGATTGATTGATTGATTGATTGATTGGTAATTGATTCTAAACCTGGCCACACATAAGTCTCGTCCAGTTCAAAAGAGGGGGAGGCAGGCTGGAGAGATATGGAGAAATAATGTTTAAAAAGTATTACATTTATTTCCATCCCACCTTTCCTCCAAGGAGCTTAAGGTGGTGTTCACTGCATCTCCCTTTCGCCACGTTATTGACACAACAACCTATGAGGTTAGGATCACTAGTGGTCTTCATGGCCAGGTTCTCCCATGATTCATCTTGTTCCACCATCAGTGAATTCCACTGGGTGACCCTGTGTAAGGAGAGTTGCAATCCCCAAAATGGAACACTTTACTTCCATTGTATCTGCCAAAATATCACTATTGTAAACCTTCTGGAGTATAAGCCTTTCTAAACATCCTAGCAATAGTCCGAATGACACTGACGATAGAGGTAGACCCACTCATTTTCAAACATACCTTCGTAACCATAGGAGGTAAATGCTCGCTTTAAATTTAAAAGTCAGCTGTCTTTACAAAGCTGAATTCTGTACCCAACCACAATATTTGTGCTTTCTCATCTTCCCTGTGGGACCTGCAAGATACACACAGCCCTGCCAATAATGATCATGAAACCTTGTTGTAAGGTAAGAATAAAATGTCTACACTGGGTGTTTCTGGGAATTTAGCCATTATAAATCAATTGAATGTTCTTGCGTGTGTGTGTGTGTGTGTGTGTGTGTGTGTATATATATATGGGATAAATCAATTGTGATTTAGGTTTACAAGAGCTTATCTCAGTCTTCCAATCATTCTGATCTATGTGTGTTTCCTTGTTCCAGCTTCACTTTGAATTTCTGGTCCAAATCAATCACAAAACCTCCAAGCAAAACTCACTCAAAATGACCTTCTTTAAATTGTTTCCACCTGAAACCATAAATCTGCCAGTGTTGCTTCCAAAACAGCCCTGCACCAGTTGACAAATTCACAAATTTTAGCTCATCTTTTGACAGGTTTCTCCCGCTTCCAAAGTCTCAATGTCCCTGATGTTGCCACCTTGGCAATGGTCTGTCTCTGATCCACAGGCCTTCATAGCAGGCAGAGGAGTAAAAGCTCAAATGTCATTAGCCAAATGCAAGTCTACCAATATTGGCATTAAGCTTGTCAGTCTAAGCTCTCACCAAGACAATTTTTAGGCATAGCACAGACGGCAATGTGTACTCAGCATGATGACAGCTCCATGCAGCTGCCTAACCTGGTGTTCCTGGCTGCAATTACATAGGGTGAAAAGACCAGAAACACTAATCACAGGAAAAGGTGTGGTGCTGAGGTAGAAATTTACAAGATAATCCATTCAATTAATGTGCTTGCAATTTAGAAATGCACCATTTAGAACAGGTTTTGTGAAGGCAACCCTATCCTCTTTATGATGTTATAGGAATGGTTTTGCTCTACGTGGGGCTACTGTTACTCAAAAATTCAATACACATCCTGCATAATGCAGACAGAAAGCTGATCTTCACACCATTCCAAACGCATCTCAGCATTTCCAAAGAAAGCAAAGTCTTCCCCTCTGCTGGGTCACACTTGTGGAAACCACATCTGTCATGCCTCTCAGCCAAGCCAAACCCACGTGTTCCCCTTTGTTCCAGGTAGCTTGGATTTGTCTTCAGAAAATGCTTTTTTGCATACAGTTTTAGAAACCCGGTTATTGCTAGGTATGGGTCATTGAAAATTATAATAAGATATTATGAAATATTACATCACATAGCCATGAAGTGCAAGAGGTACAGCAAGTGATATTTCTAGCTGAAGCTGGACCTTTGCCCATGGACAGTGGGCACACACTGTTTGTACAAACCAAGTGGCCACAAGTGGGCAGTCAGGGGTCACCCAACCTGCTGCAATTCCACTCTATCCTCAACATTCCTTTATTGTACCCAGAGTGGCCAGGCAAATTATACTAAACTAAGTTCACACAGGTCCTGCTATCCACCCACTTGTTATCCAAAAATTCACTTATCTGAACTCACTACATGCACGGCTGATTCAGATATCCAAACAGCCAAAGTTTACCCACTTCTTTACTTTCTTTTTTGTTTGCACTTTGTTGATTGGTGGTAGCCATTTTCAGGCAGAATCCTTGGAAAGAGGGAGCAGGGGGAGAGATTAGACAAATCACGGAGCAGGAGAGATTGGCAAATCAATTTTTCCTTTGTCTCTCTTTTGCTAGTAGGCAGCAGCCATTCTAAGAAGAAACCGTGCAAAAAACGGGAGGGAGGAGGAGACAATGGATTAGAAATGTTCCCATAGAAATAATGGCAATGGTCAGCTCATTGTGCAAATGCACACCTGAAGAACAATTTCCTGGGACTGCATTGTGCTCAATAAGCGGGACCTGTGTGTACAGTGACAATTCACAACCGCAGTGAGTGACAGCAAGAGATGGGTGAATCAGTCAATTTCAGCTCTGATTTTCATTTTTCTAATCTTAAATTCAATTCAGTGGCATAGCATGGGTTGCCAAGTGCCTTGGGCTGTGTGGGGGAGTGGGTAGGAGGGAGGGAAGTGGACTGAATACACATGCACATTCAACTGCCTAACAGCATCCACATCACCCAGGGGATTGCAGCTGCAGAGTTAAGGAAAGAAGATTCACTTCATTGTCTGGAGAGGTCACTTCCTCGTTAACATGGAGAATCTGTTTTCAATGGAGCCCAGTGACAGAGGTGCACAACTGTATTGAGGCAGCACCGGGTATTGAAATTTTGCACCCCTAACAATTTTGCACCCAGGGCTACCACCCCTGTTCCCCCTACACACACTATGCCACTAATTCTACATTTCCACTAACTCCACATTTCAACATCAGCTTGAGATTTTTATTCGAAAAGGTTTTCTTGAAAATTCATCAACATTCCAATGTAAATTCCTCATAATATACATATTTGTATGTGGTTTTTGTCTAATATAATGCATTTTATTTTAACTGATAAATGCGTTTTCATACACACTTTACACTGCTAAATGCATCTTTGTGCACATAACCTGACTGGATAATTGCATTGCAAAATCTGAAGAACTGCAAATTCTGAAAGATCGCTGTATTCAAGTGCTCATTGTTTTGCAGACTGTGTATTAGGCAAGTTCACCTCTACATGCAAAGTGATTTGATTTATTCCCCCATCCCTAGTGACAGCACAAACTTCCTAGCTTTGCTATCTTAAGCTAATATCCAAGGCATTCAGGTACAACACAGAAGCAACATTTGCAATGCTGTAAGCAGTCTTGTCATTCGTTCGACTGTCAAACAGTTGTTATAAATATTTGAAACACTATGAAAACTGGAAACCTGTGTTCTATAATGTCAACTTCAACTGTCTGGAGAAAGATGTTGTCTGTCTCCCACTCAGCCCTGCAAGATATAGTGGTTCCTTACCATTTTACTCAAGGAAAGAAGGCTCTCCTTAGATTTCCTTTTATTTTAAACAAATTATGGGGTTGTTGATTTGTAGGGAGTCAGAAGGTGATGGTCAATGCAGCATGTTGACTCAGAGTTAAATCCATGGGGCTTACTCCCAGGTAAACATGATTAGGAATGAGGATTTAGTTTCAGCTATTATATTCCTATGTAAAAAAAAAAATGTGTATCTTTTAGTGACTGACACTACAAATAGGGTTGTTTTTTTCCTGCTTAGAAAAAGTAAGAACAAGTCAGAACCTGTCTCCCTGGATCTTTCACAGTTTTTACTCATGTTACAGTGAAATTTAGGAGGAAAGGAATAGTGTAGATGACAAAATAGAAATCTCCAATAGTTTTAGCCCCTTCCCCTTCCTTGAACGTGTGCTGTTCTCTGAAGTGACCTTTTTGCCTTTTGTGATGAGGTCAAAAAACTTGCTGTCGATTATGATTAATGATCCATCAGCAGTGACAGAAACCCAGCCACCCTTTCCGGAGTGCAGTGTGGCCGTCTTAGTGGGCTTTCACTGCGCCAGCAAAGAGTTCTGTCTACAGCAATCAGTAGCTTCAATTTCAGGATGGCAGCCTTGCATTTCTTTCTTGGAAAAAAATCATATTCTGAGAAGTACAGGAGGCATGGCTGTAAAGAGGGGATAGAGCTATATAAAAAAGACTTTTTGTACCAATTAGCAAAATATAGAATAATGAATAATTAAACCCTTAATAATGTAATCCTCTTAAAAGCATAGAACAGCTATGCAAAAAAGATTAAGCACTTAACAGCTTTCCTGTGCAATGAAAATGGTATAAGGAATAGGAACCATTGCCCTATCATTTTTCTTCTTCCTCTTAAAAAAGAAAGAAAGATTTGAAGGTCATTAATTGAATTAAAGTTAATATATACATATTTTTAAATTATTCAGACAACAAAGCAGGTGACATTGAACAAAGAAAAATATGCACTACAACATCATGTTGACTAAAACTGTGTGATGGAAACTATGTCTTAGTTGGCTTGTATCCTGGAAAAGGGAGTTATTTATTTATTTTAACTCCTCTTTTCTTCATAAAACAAACCCAAAGCAGCTTACAAGGAAGTTCATAAAAGAAATAAAATCCAATTAAGGTTCCTAGTGCCATAAAACCAAAAGCAAGGTGAATCAATTCAGCATAAAAACAGAGAGGCAGGTATGGTGCAGTACATCAGCTGGTCCACTTGAATCCAATGGTTCAACCCCAAGCACAAGCAGTGCTCTGAGCAAGTTCCCCGGCAGAAAGATGGTCATGAGGCACTTGCCAAAGGAGCATCCTACTTGCTGGGCATGTATGCTTCCTCGCCCAACTCTACCCTAACTTCTATTTCCCAAGGAAGAGAAGGGACTAACAACTCATCTATTTTCTCAGCGTGTGTGTGTGTGCATGCACACACAGACACACACAGCTGCCAAGGGGGGGGGGGTTCATGTAAGGATCAAGTTGAAACATGTGCAGCTCTCTGGTTTGGTTTGTTGAGATGAAGATTCTTCCATCACTTTTTAAATTGTATATATTTCAGCTCAAACGTTTTGGTAGTTGTGAGAGTGAGCCTGGGCTTTTTCTGCCACCATCCATCTTTATCTGCCAGTTTCACAATGGTGCTTTCACTAGCACCCATCATTCCCCTGCCCTCTGGAATGCCTCATGTGAACACTAGTATGCTACAGAGCCTCATACTACCAGCATGAGTTTCACCAATCTGCGGGAGGCAGTGGAAGACAGAAGTGCCTGGCGTGCTCTGGTCCATGGGGTCACGAAGAGTCGGACATGACTAAATGACTAAACAACAACAACAACATTTCTGAGAGAAAAAACAATGGCTGCCAGCCACTGGGATGAGTGTGCCCCACTGCCACAGAAGCCAGCCCTTTCAACGCCACCTCTCTCCCCTCACACATAAGTGGGTATAGGATTTGCATTTTCCTATAGTCTGCAACATTTTAAAATAAATAATAGGGCATGATACAGTCATAATTCAGTCACTTTAAGGACCCACATGTTTCAGTGAGAAAGACTGGCATGCACTCAACTCCACTGAAACCACTGAAACTTCAAAATAGAGGTGGCTCTCCAGAGTGTAGCTGAACTACAGCTCCCATAATTTCTGATCATTGGCCATATTGGCTGGGGCTCAAGGAAGTGCAGAATAGAAAAGAGAAGTGGCTTCAGAAATAGAATTGCATAACCTCCAACATTTCTCTGGCCACTATGGGAGGCTTCCAATATTTATAGAAACATAATAAAAACTAAACATTTAAAAAACTTCCCTACACAGAGGTGTCTTCAGATATCTTCTAAAGGTTGTATAGTTACTTATCTCTTTGGCTCAGGGATCGCATAACTCCATACCCTCCAACATTTCTCAGAGGAAAATAGAGATGTCCTAAGGAAAAGCGGGACATTCTGGGATCAAATCAGAAACTGGGGCAACTTCTGTAAATCCAGGACTGTCCCTGGAAAACAGGGAAGGTCTGGAATTGGGAAGGTGAAAAGAGAGCTTAGTAGTTGCTCAGGGTGTAAAGGAGAACATCAGCACTGTTATTGTGGGCTGGTGAATGGAGTGAGCACCATGGCAGAGTTGCCCCTACCAGTATATACATAATCTTCTTCTGGATAGACCATGATGAGCTTCTCAAGAAAAACATGGGGCAGCTGAGTTATTTGCAGCAGAATACTACCTTCAAAGAGCTGTGCTTTAATCTGATAATATGATCTCACAGAACCTTTCTCCCTGTTGCGCAAGCCTCTCCTACGGCGCACTTCCCCTAGCGTACAGGAAAATGCTAGGATATGTACTGAAGGCTCGTTCCCTGGCCTTGACACATACGGAACATCCCCTTTAACTAAATGGAATGACAGGAAGAGAGAGGAGGAAGCCGTGACAGGGTAATGAGAATTTTTAGCATTGAGGGGGAAATGGCCTTCATAAAACAAGGACAAACAACCCTGCAGCTTAAATTACCCCCACATAAAATTCAAAGTAAGACTCAGCATGTAATAAAACATGAGTATCTTTACTGCCAGCATAATCTTAACTAATCACTTCTTATATTATTTCTACACTCTCAGTATTTCATCAGCACTAAACAGAATAACAGCAAGACCACTCTAGTTTTCTTGGTTCCTCCCTTCAATTAAAAATAACAAAGAGTCTTGTGGCACCTTAAAGACACAATTTTGTTGTGGCGTGAGCTTTTGTGAATGACGGTCTACTTTCACTGGATGCATGAAGAGCTATCCTCAGGATGAAATGGACTATGGGCCATAAAAGCTTATGCCATAATAAATTTGTTTGTCTTGCTCCCACAAGTCTTTTTATTCTTTTTGCTACATGAGACTAACATACCTACCCTTCTGTGGATTGATTCATCAAGCATTTCATGAAGATTTGTACTTATGTCTCAGCTGCTCCGTACATAGAATCCTCTTCCCAGAACCCTGGAGTAACCATGGTGCTAAACTGCAAAGTAGGAACCTTCAACGAGTAGTAATGCCTGCAGTGTTGTGTGCCTAACTCTCCACAGAATTCCCGCTCAGTAGAAATCAAGAAGGCAGCATCCATAGCAAGTTTCAGGTGCCGGGTGAAAATGATTTTCTTTCAGGAGGCCTTTGTACCATGATCACTTTGCTAATGTTTCTATTTTATGATGTTTTAAAGTTTGTGTACTGTATGTTTTATTTTTTCTGTAAGCCATTTTGAGATATATAGTGAAAAGTGGGGTATAGATTCCTCAATTAATTACTGGGATGTTTTCCTGTACAGTGTCAATCAGGCATACCTTCCAACACAACACACTCCATATCCAGGAAGCCATCTTCCAGGTCTGCACTTCCATGTGCGTCATGTGACACACGCAAAATTGCAGGCCCCCCCCAAAAAAAACACTTTTCTGGCACAGCACCCCAAAACATGCATTCTAGGGTGACGTGCAATATTGCAGCCCCCAGAAAAATGAGCAGTGATCTCTCACAACACCCCAAAATGTGTGTTCTGAGGCACCATGCCCCACAAAAGTGCAGCCTGAAACCATGCAAGATTGCAGCAGCCATTTTGGCCCCTGTTCTCTTGCAAGAAAAACTGGAATGTCCTGTTTTTTCTGGGGCAGTTGATGGATATGATCTGGCTCTGTAAGAATAGTGACCTGTCCTGCAAACCTGCACAGCTTTAACCTCCTTGCAACCCAGAATGTAGTGATCACATGCTTGCCTCATAAATGCCTTCAAGTTTCTGGTTATGGGGGAAATTAAAGAAGCTTCATGGCCTGTTCAATACGATCCTGATTTGTTTGTTTTTTACACTGTGAACTATTTGAATACGGTCCTATCAGACATTTCTCTGAGAACAAGAGACCTCCCACGTTTCTGAAAATTCTTGGGACTGGGTGTTGGGATAGAGTTGACATTGAATTTTCCAGTTTAAACCTAAATCGAAAACAGTTATTTACATGATGCTAGGTGGACAAAATACTTACTAATGGTTACATTTATTGTTCTCTCTGCCCTGGTAAATTGATGATAGCATATTTCACAAACACCACCTTGGGACAAAATCGCTCAGAACATTAATGGAGCTCTACATTTGCCAAACTTTTTTGTTCAATATGCAGCCCGGGCTATTGCTTGCTCGCATTATGTATCATTACTCTGAGTGTGTGTCTTATCAGCAGCTCCAGTTGTTGGGAGACGATTGGAATTAAGCACAGAACACAGCTTTATTATTTATCTTACATGCTTTATTCCTTCTAGATTTTCAGCTTATAAGCTTCTTTCTTCAGCTCAGAATTGGATATATCACCAAGCATTGTAAAAAAATTACATCTTGTGCTTTTTCTTTTCTTTTCGGTATTTGTTCCCAAATTGGATTGAAAACAAAGTATGTTTTTTAATTAAAGCTCCATCGCACTCTAGACACCCCTCCCCTATCTTCTTCATGTGCTGGAATTTCTGATCACTTGTGAGGATTTTGCAAAGGTCTCAAGCGGTGGTGTTCACTAAGCCTCTAGCACAACTTCAATACCTTTTATATGCTAGCAGAGGCTGTAGTAATCACTGTACATTACGGAGTTCATACAGCTTGAAAGTTATAGCCAGCTTTCCTTAAACCCAAACCTAATAAAAAGCTATAGCATTTTAAGTGGACGTTACTGTATGACACTGATCCCCAAACTTCTGAGAGCTGAAACCCTCTTTTCTCCAAATTAAAATTGGAGGCATGCTTTAATCTGATGTCTGGAGAGGTTTACATGAATAGTTCATGAATGATGTGGAGATGCAGAAACATCTCCTCCCTCCCCACTGTGGAAGGGTGAGCATTTCAGAAGGCAAGGTGGCCAGCCCCCCCCCCACTGCCCCTGGGATGACAGCATTGCCTTTACAAAAGAGAAAGGAGAGGTTCTTGACTATCTTCTCTAAGAGGGGGGCACATACCCACACCTGTTTTAAGAGTGCCTCCAGAATGAAAAAGGACAAATCCAGAGCAATGGCTTAAATTACACACTTCTAAAGTGAGTAATTATCTCTGCAGGGAAAACTATAGCAACCCCATCAGACCCAATGCAGAGATGTAATGAAATAAGCCACCCTCAAAGGCAAGAATTCAAGGGCTGCTTGAAATGGAGCCACACCTCAATAAGCAGTCAGATTTGATTACAAGTGCTATGATCCGTCTGCCAGATGCAAAGGACAGCATTCCAAGTTGGGTCTGAATCTCTCATAGCCAACAAACAGTTCACCATCCTCAGAAGCAAGCAGCTCAGAAAATGCTGCTAACTTGTAAATTTTCTGCTTGTTATCTGTGCAAATTTCATACTTTCGGGACAGGAAAGTGGCACAAGGGGGAAGTTGAATTGCTCTCCCTTCACCTGGGAAGGCATGTTGCAAATACATCCTTAGATTCTCTACAAACAGGGTAAGGTAAAGGCAAAGAGGTAAAGGACCCCTGGACAGTTAAGTCCAGTCAAAGGCAACTTTGGGGTGCGGCACTCCTCTCACTTCAGGCCGAGGGAGCCGGGGTTTGTCCACAGACAGCTTTCCGGGTCATGTGGCCAGCAGGACTAAACTGCTTCTGGTGCAACAGGACACCGTGTGAGTGCCAGAGCACACAGAAATGCTGGCAAACAGTGAACACAAAGCGGGGCATACAATAAATTCTACTATTTTTGTTCAAATGAACTGTGTTTTTATGCTGATGGTGCCAACTTGATCAAACCACAAACACAGTATGATATCGTGGGTCAAACAAATTAACCATTTGGAAATACATTAAAAGAAACCTGGGCATCAAAACTTCCTTTTCCATCTGAATAAACATTTTTCACATCTTAGCATTTTCTGCTTGGCTTACTTCTAATGAAATTGTATACAAGGTGAAAATAGAAAATATGACCCTTTGTGTCTTTTTCTGTCTTAATATCTCTAATTATACATTTTGGGGAAGTAATTACCAAAGTATAAGGAATTCCAGAATTGCTATAAAATCAGCTTACAGGATACCAAGTGCACACACTTACCGTATTTTTTGCACCATAACACTCACTTTTTCCCTCCTAGAAAGTAAGGGGAAATGTCTGTGCGTGTTATGGAGCGAATGCCTACAGGGGGGGGGGATCTGCTGCAGTCATGAGCAGAGGATCCATGGTCCCCCTTCCTTCCCTCCTCCATGGCTCGTTTTGAAACAGCGGCTCCTGTCTGGTTGGCTGCTTTAAACTGTGCTCTATGTACCTCTCTCCTCCCCACTCAGCTCGCTAAATAGCAGCAAAACTTTTCAGCTCTCTAAGCCGGGGAGGAGGGAGAGAAGCAGAGCCTGCTTGTTTTAAAGGAGCAAACCGGGAGAGGAGAGGAGCCTTCTCCCCTTATACCCCTCTTCTGAATTATTAGCAGCATCCTTCTCCACACACCCCACGCATGCTCCTTGTCCCTTGAGTGCTTTTCCTTCCCTCCCCACTTAAAACGTGGTTACAAAGCACGGATTCACATGGATCCTCAGGATTTTTGCATTGGGCTACCCCAAACTCACCGTCAGATCACATGTCTGTGGCCACAGCATGAACCACAAAAATCATACATCCAGTTTCGTTTAGAATATTTTTTTTCTTGTTTTCCTCCTCTATAAACTACGTGCGTGTTATGGTTAGGTGCGTGTTATAGAGCGAAAAATACGGTATATAAGATTGGGAAGAAGGATTTAGTTTCTGGTCTATGCCACTTTTGCATATGTTCAAGTTGGTTGTATCCAGCTTCCACAGTAACCTATGAATATGTTTATAAAATCTGCAAGAAAATTTGCATTTAAATACCTTTACATATACATATTTTTGAACTTTTTACTGAAAATACACTTTTAAAAAAACAATTTCAATGCATTTTTGAACCAGAAACTGTATCACAAAATTCAGTTTGCTAGCTGTATATGATTGAGAAAATAACAATAGGATAAAACTGTATTGTTTTGATGATTCCATTTTCTTTTGAACCTATGGCCTAGCTCAGGGGTCAGCAACCTTTTTCAGCCCTGGGCCGGTCCACCGTCCCTCAGACCATGTGGCGGGCAGGATGATATTTTGAGGGGGGGGATGAACGAACTCCTATGTCCCACAAATAACCCAGAGATGCATTTTAAATAAACGGACACATTCTACTCACGTAAAAACACGCTGATTCCCGGACCGTCTGTGGGCCAGATTGAGAAGGTCATTGGGCTGCATCTGGGCCCCAGGCCTTAGGTTGCCGACCCCTGGTCTAGCTAATTTGGAAATGCCTGGGCCTGGCTTGTACAGTATAGAACTAGTTGTTTTCAGGTACTATATGTAACAGATGGTCGTTCTGGAAAACTGGTGGAATGCATGGGCATTAAACATGGAAAGAGAAACAGTAGGCATGGCAATTGTGATTAATCTTGAATTATTTTGTAGATATTGGTTATTGGGAGACATTTAATGAAAACGAAAATTAGCCAAAGTCTCAACAAAGAAAGACGTTGAAAAATGATTATATATAATCACATGATATTATGATGAGGGCTGGTCTGAAGAGCTAAAGGATTTTGATTGGATCAGGATGACAATATTGGGTTGCAACTGCTAAGATTGCCATGATCTTTTGATTAGTGAATAGAAGTCGTTGTGTAATTTGTAAGTGTATAAAAAACACTGCTTTGGGGGGGGCATGGTTCTTCACAGCCTCCTTCTTATTTTTGAGGATGTCCCTCAAAAAAATAATGTCCTTCTCTTTTCATTTGGAGCCTACATCCTTGTCTTTTGGGTTTCTCTAAGGGATACCGCCAGTCTAGGAACCCCTTTTAAATTTCTTCAACCTGTTCTGGTATGTAACAGGGGGTGCTTCATATCAGGTTGCTTCATATTAGAATTGACAAATAATAAATAATTCACACATCACTAAGCATAGTACAGGGCCTTTGGCAGAGATTGCCAGGATTAAACCTTAACTTAAGGCTACCAGAATTTTTTTCAATGAATCCGGGGACACTTTTCAACTTCCTACTAAATAGATGGATTTTGTCAGGGGACTAATTTGTACATCCGGGGACTGTCCCTGGGAAACAGGGACATCTGGTAACCTTACCTTAACTGAAACTGCTCACAGCCAAGTGCAGGTATTAATATTTCACATCTGTAAGCAATAGAATGAATAAAAACTGACTTTTCTTGAAAGAAAAATTGTCCAGTCCAAAAATATGGTTCAAAGGTTTTACTAACAGAACTCGTTCCAAAGCAGACACAAAAGCAAAAAAAAGTTACATCCAAATAGTTGCATACTATCATGTACTGGTCTAAGCACAGCTACAGCATCTTAGAAATATTAAATATCAAACAGAGCTGGGGGGGGGGCTCAGTCTCTACCACAGTCTGCATTCCAGCCTGGAGAGAAATCATTAGCACACCTTCTTATTTCGTGGCTTGAAGACCACTCTCACAAAAATGGAGATTTGCGACTGAATATCCCTCCCATGTAATCTAAAGTTAAACACCACATGAAAAAAACAGAGATACATTCTCAGTTAATTATCAACCTATCAGGCACTCAGAGAGCCTTACTTAGCTTCAGTGGAATTGAAATGAATTTTCTGCAGCAGTTTTTGCAGCACATACCTCTTTCTGAAGTTTTTATTATTTATAAAATTTGTATACTGCCCTCTATCTTTAGATCCATTGGCTTTACAGAACAATTCTATAGCAAGATCTGCTGAGAGGCGCAGGTTACGATCCAGTGGATCTGTGGATGAGCCAGGAGATTCCCAGCATAGATTAGCTATGCATGTTTAACTCCCTCATTCTTGGTTCAGGCAGAGATACAGTGACATACTTCCCCCAGCCCAGCTCAGCTGGGACCCAGACAGCTGAGCAAATCTGGAGGATCTTAAAGTAGTGTAACCCTAAAAAGGGGAGGTTCCAGTGGCATGGTGGGGG
Organism: Podarcis liolepis; assembly: GCF_965112155.1. Lineage (NCBI taxonomy): Eukaryota > Metazoa > Chordata > Lepidosauria > Squamata > Lacertidae > Podarcis > Podarcis liolepis. Next base: position 3,640,964 of record NC_139558.1, read on the forward strand.
CAGGGCCAGAGAGGGGGAATTTAGGCTGACTCCTAAGACTATTCAGCTTGGTTATGTGACCTGGCAACTTGGCATAAATTAAGCTGGCAAAAAGGGTTATGTAAAGCAAAGCCTATTTTAAAGGCTTGTTTCCCCTCTGCTAGGCTTAGGCCACACCCACCACTGAACAGAGTTTGGATCTGGTGTAATTTTAAGACATCTTAATTTATACTGGCTAGCTTTTTGCTAGTTTCTTGTTTATAGGATTTGTCCCGTATTGAATATGGTCCAGAATGGCAATGAAGGGAAAAAAGGACAACTAAACTAATATTCTGCAGAACCAATCAGTCAGATTACAACTCAACAAAGAAGAAACTTACTGCTCCTTTGATAAACTACAGTTTAAAGATTCTCACATTTGTTCTAACTGAAAGACTACAAAAGAGACACACCCCACGCACAGCCACACCCCACGCACCTTAAGTAGATAGAAAGGAAGCAGGAAAAACAATATATAGGAAATGAAAGGCAAGTTTCAGGTTTGACAATACAAAATAAAAATAGGTTATACCCAGCTGCCATATTTGATAGTGAAAAAGTATCTGACATGGGCCAGTGGAAATCCCTTTTTCCACATTAAAGGCATTTGGTTTCCTAGCCTATTTCAGTCTTTATTTAAAAATAAGGTACAGGTTGTCAACAATGATTTGTAAAAGTAGCCGCTACTATCAAGTGTACATGAGTCAGGAACAGCCACATATACAACAGAGAGCCACATTAAAGTTGTTGCAGTTCTTTTATTTATATTTTTCTTCAGCTTATTCTCTTGTGGCCAGACAATTCAGCAAGCTGTTTTGACTGTAATTGCTCCACAGAACATGAAATTTGGTCTCTAACTACTGATTCTAATGAAGTTTGCAAGCAGGCTTGCAGTATGAATATGCACTGATAATAGTTGTTTTCATTACAAGTCAAGCAGCCCTATTCCAAATTCTTACCCCATTCCCAACAAATAATAAGGTATATCTCAAACTGATGTCCCATTTTTGTACCTGTATGGTCAACATATATCAGAACAGGCCAGTGAGGTTAATGGTAACTGTTTGTGCACACTCAGAACTTATTAAACTCTTATCCGCTCTCAGTGAAAAACTGTCTTTCTTTCATGGTAGCTCCGTTTTAGTTTAGTCCTAGAATTACCAAGTTCCTTCTTGTTCTACCAGGAACCTCACAATGTTGCTTGCAGGCAAGAGGAGCAGCTTCCACCAGGGAAAGAAGGCACAGTAGAGAATGGAGGTGCACAGGGCTGGAACATGCATTTGCTATGAGGCAGCAGCCATCTGCCATGTGAAACGAAAGACGACCACCACCGGAAGCGGATTTAGGGAAGGGGGGCCGGTGCAGTCACACTGGGCACAGAGCCTCAGGGGAGATGCAGAGGATGCCAAAACTATGACTTAGAATGAAGGGGAGGGACACAAAATCTTGGTGAAGCACAGAGAAAAGCAGAAAATTGGGACCTCAAGGTCCACCGCTGCCACCACAAAAGCTGCAGATTGGTCTTTTTCATCCATATTCCAGGGCTAGTCCATTGTTACATCATGTGCTTAGTAGCTGATTGAGTAGTTGAACCCAGAGTTTCCTAGGGCAAGTCAGGTGCTCAACCCACTAGACATCACTCTGACTCTTGATGTTCTTATGCAAAGAGCAGGACATCCAGTTACACATGCCCTTGGCCCCACCCCAGAACACCACTAAATAAATCACTTTTTCAGACTTAAGATACACAAAGAGTAAACATTAAGAAAAAACTACTCTGAAGATTATCTTCTTTGTTGTGTCAGATGAAGGGTCCAGCTAGTCCACATTTGTTTTCAGAAGTGGCCATCCAGGTACTTTCAAGAAGCCCATAACAAGAGGCATGAAGACAACAGTCCTCCCCCATTGTCTGTCTCCCAGCAAACTGACACTCTCAAGTGCACTGCTGAAATGAAATGCTTCCATTTACCTGTCATGGCTATAGCTCAGTTACACATATCCAGATCTTTGGCAAGCACCCAAAGGGTCTGGATCACAGCCCAGGACTGCCCTGCCCCTGCATAACTATTTTTTAAAAAGAAAAGCAAGATGGGCAGCATCCATCTTTGAAAATGGCCCCCAATTACATCGTTTATTTTTACCACAAGTAACATTAGCTGCCCCACCCAATAAATGATGATGTCTGTGGGCCCTGCTACCCTATGGTTTTCATGAAACTGAATGCAGGGGTCAGGCCTGGATTTGAATATAAGATGCGACCTGAACAGGCACACTAACTTGTATTCTGTGTCAAATCTTCCAAGGCAGACACATATCACATCTTGTGTTTTTCCCCTCAAGATTTTCATACCTCAAAACAGAAAAAGTATGTTATAAAAAGACATAGTGGGTTTCATTATGATCTCTCAGTCTTCAAACCAGATGTCACATGGTGTGCTTGTATGTGCGATATATACCGTATTTTTTGCACCATAACACTCACTTTTTTCCTCCTAAAAAGTAAGGGGAAATGTCTGTGCGTGTTATGGAGGGAATGCCTACGGGTGGCATGCCTACGGATTTTCCTCCTCTAAAACTACGTGTGTGTTATGCCTGGGTGCGTGTTATAGAGCGAAAAATACGGTACATTGCTCCTCTTGGAGGCAGCCATCATGGTGGGGATTTATCACTGAAACAGAACCTTGTTCTGAGGTTGCAAGTTAAATTGCATTCTTAGATCTCAATGTTCAAGGGTCATATCACATGGTGCTATATTTTTCTTTGCTCCTAGCTCCTTTCAAAATGTGGAATTTGAGCAGTTATTCAAACCTGAAATATAAAGTAGTATCCTAAACATGTGAATAACATTTCAATCCAGAATCCCAATGCTGAACAGGTTTACTGTGCTACTCAGAAGCTGACAAACATGGTATTCCAAATGGTGCTTGGACTACAACTTCCATAATCCCTAACAATCTGTGATGCTGGCTGGGGCTGATGGGAGTTGGAGTCCAACAGAGCACCAGTGCTGGAAGCACCAGATTCCCTATCCCTAAGTTAAGCACAATAAATTCCTCAGACATATCAGTCAGTCAATAGAGCTGAGGTGTTGAACTGTCTACCATAAAAGTTGCTTTAAAAAAATTAAGCATAATTTAAATGTTTTTCAAAAAAAGTAAATTTGATGTATAGAACAGACTGTATTTGTAAAGTGAGTAAACTATATTAAGTACAAAGTCCAGCAGTACAAGGTGCAGAAAACCTTCCTAGGTGGCATACACACTTACCTAGGAGTAAGTTCCAGTCACTTTACCTCTCTGTCTCAGGGAACATGCAATGCTATTCCATGCATGTTTACGCAGAAGTAAGTCCCATTGGATTCATTGGGGGCTTACTCTCAGGTAGATGTGACTAGCATTAGGCGGCAGTCTATGCATGCTTGCCTAGGAGTAAGCCCTGTTGAACTCAGTGAGGCTTACTTCTGAGTAGAAAAGCAGAGGCTTGCTCGATTAAAGTGTTTTGCACAGATGTAAACCAGATACGATGAACAGAGTTCAGCTTCTGGGCTATTTTCAAGATTTAACCATTGCAGAAACCATTGGAATTATAGCACATTACAGATCAATCCAGAGCTAAAAGCGATCTTTGGAAGGCGGAAAAAAAGAGAAATCTTTAGATTACTTGAACGAAAAGATTTGGGGGGAGAGTCTTGAAATGCGTAATCTTCTGTTTTTCTAAATGTGCTCCCTGACTCAGGCCGTGTGTGCCAAGCTTCACCCTGAAGCAAATTGTTATAGCAAAGCTATTAACTTCTAAAAATAGGGAGTTGTAATGGAAACATTAAGAGAGCCACTACTGGGCAGAGCTACAAAACCAGAAAAGATGTAACAGGAACAGCCTTTTCCTCTGACTTTCTAGCACATCATAGTGCCACACATTTTGCCATAGAATACTAGCCTGTGGCATTATTGTGGGTATGTGGGTGTATTTTAAGCACCTTTCTTCTTGGCATCTTTTACAAATTCTTGGGTGAATAAAAAGGTATTTTTCATCAAGCATCTAAAAGCAATAAATGGTTCAAAGTTTGTTCAATAGAGCTAAATGCAGACAAGCCTTTGTAGAATTACAGCCAGCAGGATGCTAAGCAAGGCTCCCTAAGGTGAGCATTCCACAAACAGGGTGCCAGGCTGAAAGGGGCTTCCCCTAGTTGCCTCCTGCCTAATTATGCGGGGGGGGGGGGGCTGTGCAGAAAGGCTTCATATGGTGAGCTTAGCAATTGGGCAGGTTCACGTTGGAGCAGGAAGGTCTTTAAGTTCCTTAAGTTTCTGGGCCAGGTCACCTGGAGTCAACTTTTATCTGCCACACAGGCAATAAGATGAACTGTCATTTCAAGACAAAGCTAAAGCAAGGAGAGTGTTGATAAAATAAAATTACTTTTAAAGCGAGTGTTCAGAAAGTGTTTCATCTATGCTCTGTCACCTTCTTCCTTGTCAGACCAATGGTTCATCCAGCCCAGAGGTGGGGCAGCTTTGGTCCTCCAGATGTTGCTTAGCTACAGCTCCCCTTACCCACAGCAAGCAGAGCTAATGCCAAGGATGGTGGAAGCTGGAGCACAGCAGCAGTGGAGGGCCAAAGGCATCTCCCTCCTCATCTAGCCCAGCTTCATTCACTGTGAGTAGCGGTGGCTTTCCAAGGTCTTAGGCAGGGATCTCTTTTCCAGACCTGCCACCTGAGATTCTTTTAAGTCGATAATGGGGACCCACGGCCCCCCAGAAGTTGCTGGACCCCTGTTTATTTATTTATTTATTATTTATATAGATCTTTATTAAACATTCAGCATTTATAAACATAATAATATGCAATGTAACATATATACAAACTACATATATAAACTTTGCTAAGGAAGGAAAAGAAAAGAAAAAAGAAAAAGAGAAAATAAAAGATAAAAGATAAAGGATAAAATAAATAAAATAAACTTCCGATTATTCTCATTATACTCTATTTCAGTTTGTAATTTTACACACAGTGTCTTTTTGTTGTTTTGTGTTTTCTCAGTTCTTATCAAAAGGTCATATTATTTGTCACCTTTAGGTTACAAGAGTCAATCTAAGTCTGCCAGAAGATTTTTGTTATCACAATAATTATTCAAATATTCTTTAAATACTAGCCATTCTTTATTCACCTTCTGCGTCGAGTATCCTCTAAGTCTCCCTGTAAATTTTGCCAATTGTATGTATCATTTGTGCCTGCCAGTCGGTTTTTGATGGGATGTTCTCACTTTTCCAATTTTTCGCCACTAAAATTCTGGCTGCTGTTGTTGCATACATGAAGAGCGCTCTGGCATTTTTCTTAATTTCTGAGCTTGCCGGGGATTGAACATGGGAGGTGGTTCCTTCTGCATGCCAAGCATGTGCTGCATTACTGAGCTACAGAATCTCAGAACAAGATTTCCAGTAATAGAATCAACACTGTTCCGTTAACACCAGGGTGTTTTTAGTTACTATTGAATTTTCCAGTACAAAATGTGATCAGATTTAACAATAACCTACCTTCAGCTAAAATGAAGAGTACACGTGGGTAAGTGAACTTTGAGAAGGTGGCTCCAAAAATAAGGTGCTCCCACTGAAAATCACACAAGGCAGTGACTCAAAAATTGGTATTTGGATTCTTGTTTTTCAACTGTCTGTGCTATGCAATAAATAATCTTCAAAAGTAGTTATCAGTAATAGGACACAGAAATCCTTCAAAGTCAAGAGTGCGGAATGTGCTCTGCAAGGGAGGTGGCTCACAACAAAATCACCCAGAGCTAGGAACAAATATACAAGGAAGGGAAAGAGGGAAGAGAATTATCTTTACTGAGCAGTGGAGAATAGAGAAAATTGATCTTGGGACTGAGGATAAGCTATTTATGGAGGTCAATCTGCATCAGGACTGTTGTGCAGTGAAGACATTGATGCGGGTCTTACAGAGGCTTGATGAAAAGATCAAAAGATGAGCACAAGAAATTTGAGGCTCTTTCTCAACATATAGTATATTCCTTTTCCATGTTGCCAGGAATAAGGTGCATTTTGATTAGAAAACAACTGCAAGAAAAGTATGGGCAAGAAAACAAGTGTTCAGGTGCAAAAAAACATCCAGTCAGAATTGGGAAAAAGATTATAATCTCCAGCCCAAATACTTTCTAATGCCCTACATTACAGAGTGTTTATATGGATGTGTCAATCCTCACCCCATCCGCAAAATAATAAATGTTGTTACAACCACTTTCCTATTCTCTCATATCTCAGATATTTTTGTCCAAGTGGGAGCAGTCCAGATTTGTCTCAAGTTGTGATTGTGGCAACATTCTGTGACAGTGATGGGAGTCACTCCCGCCACCAGGAATTCTTGTTCATTTTGTCAAGCTTCCTGAATCTCCAGATCAGAGGTATGCGACTCTAAGCATGCTCTCAATTCTTCTCCATTCCTTTCTTTACTTTAAGATGGGGATGCAAAGAAAGAATCTTTGCAGTCATGGCCTGACCTCTAGCTGTGGCTGTAAAGATCCCTCTCGAAAGAGGAATCTTGCAATCAGCACATGCAAACCCCACTTTTGGGGAAGATAGCTCAATTCCGGAACTGGTCCCAATGGGGCTTGCATTTTATGCCAGATTTTAAAGGAACTTTATGAAAACTCCACCCCCAAAAGAGCAGCACATGCTAAGATTCCCAATTCTTTCTCTCTAATTGTGGTCTTACCTGCCCACTTCTATGGAAAAATGGCCTTGTGGGCCAAACTGGGATATCTAACAAATTTAATTTGGCCTGTGGGCTGGAGGTTCCCCATTTGGAGTTAACAGTGGTGCTCCAAGGATTGAGACTGGGGCCTTTTCCATCCCTATCCAAAGAAAGAACAAACCTTGGACCTTCTGCATGTGAAGCATTGAGCTATGCCTTCTCCTTATGCATTCACATGTACAATATTACTCCTTGATACACATTCCTATCATCCAGCTGTTCTTGTCCCTCCTCCTGCGCAGATTTGTCCATTCCACTGATCTCACCTTTCTGTTCCTTTTGGTTTTTAAGATTAATTGATCCGTTAACCTTGACTTCTCTCTGTTCTCTTATTTAAGATGGATTAAAGGGGGAAATCTTTCCCTATTGAAAGCAATGGGATCAAATTGTTCAAATGCTGAAGCTTAAGAGGGCAAGATCAATGTACCCGAGGCTTTAAGTGACCACAAGTTCCATGAAAGCGCTTCTGATTTCAAGTACTAAAGGCGGAAATAACAAACAGGAGTCAGACATACACCCCTCCCCCCGCCGCAAGTACAGAAATTGAAACTAAGCAAATTAATTCCACACATCAGGCAAACCAAAGTCAAGGGAAAAACTGGTGATTCTCATCAGGATTACAGAAGGAAAGGGCAAAGGCTCACCTTTCTAAGGTGCAAAGAACCAGCAACCACAACAGTTGAAATAGCAGCTCTAAAAGTTTAATTAGCTGCAGCCATTGGACCAGATGCTCAAAAGCTCCCACACAATTGTTTTAAGGTCAGAAAACATCTCTCTCTGTCCTTTCCGGCATCCAAGAATCAAAGAGGAATTCTTGCCCACAGATTTGCAAGGTTTTTCCAGGTGATAAGCCAGAAGTGTCTGACATCATCCACAAGCTCACTAGTTTGGGGAGGGCTGAGGGGTGGGTCCCAGAAGCATATCAGGATTTCATCTCACTTGCCAGGATTCCTGTATGTATGAGCTCCAATTCTGAGTTTGTGTTACTAGTGCTAGGCAAGTGGAACATATGTAGGGTTCTATTGAATTACCAACAACCCCACGAACATTACCCCTTCCTGACCCTGACAGAAGGTAGTGGGGAACCCCAAAATGGTGGGCCTGGAGGATCATAATATCCATCATGGGCGTAGCCAGGGGGGGCATTTGCCCCCTGACCAAGTAAAACAATAGAAATACTTAACTAAGTGACCAGTCACATCAATTATGTCCCCCCCAATAAAAATCCTGGCTATGCCCATGATATCCATACTGAGACACGCTTCTAGGAGGCTGGAAACCAAGCCTTATGAGGAATGGTTGAAGGAGCTGGGTATGTATAGCCTGGAAAAGAGGAGGCTGAGAGGAGATATGATAGTCATTTTCAAATATCTCAAGGGCTGTCACATGGAAGAGGGAGAAGACTTCCTTGCTTTAGAGGGCAGGACTCGAACCAATGGCTTAAATTTACAAGAAAAAGGAGATTCTGACTAAACATCAGGAAAACCTTTCTGACAGTAAGAGCCGTTTCACAGTGGAACCGTCTCCCTGGAAATTTTTAGGCACTGATGCTTTAGTTGCAGGGGTTGGACTAGAGGACCCCCGAGACAGGACTGCCTCAATATGACATTGTTCCAAGGCAGGTTATGCATGCATTTGGTGTTCTGAGTGGTCTGGGTATGGGACATTTGTCCTTCACTCCTTTGCCATGGTCAGACCACATCCTGGCAAGGTCCTGCAGTGATTTCTTCCCTCCAGTCACAATTGGATTACATTATTGGAATCCATTTAATCTGGTTTATGGTCTCATCCTGATGTGTGGCCTGTGCTGGTTCTCTTGTGCCTTTTATGGTCTTGGGTACCATTCTCTGAAGTGTGGGTTGGGGGCCCTGAGGGGCTGCCTCCGGATGGTGATACTGGGAGAGGAAGGCTTCTGCTCTACCTCATAGCTGTTGTGCGATGGTGCTTCATCATGCTCTGTTTCACCCACCATCCAAATTAGCATTATTATTATCAGTACATAAATGTAGTTTATTTTAACATCAATTGAGCTTCAGCAGTGATCTTAAGTCAAATAAAGGGTGCTGCTAGCTATATTTAGCACAACACAGTGTCAAAGTGGAGAGTGCAGCTGTAACATAGATCCACACAAATGCCATTTAATTTCAAAATATAATGTTAAAAGTGTACAACTGAGGTGCAGGGAACAGTGCGTTTAGATTAATCAGCAGAAGCGTCTGTTGATTAATCAGGGAGGCTAAGAGTTAAAAGCACACTTGTTAATTTTGAAGCTCTGGCGTTTTAATCAATCAATAAAGGTGGCCTCTTTTTCTATGACTGTAACTAATAGATTTTTAAAAAAATTGTTGGCTTGCTTGATGTTGCCCAGACTATCCCCTGCCTTCACAGCTTCCGACAGTATGAGATTGCCACAACTTTTCAGAAGGCAATCAAAGATGGAGTCAAATAAATTTCCCAAGGGAGTTCCATAGGTGTGGTGCAACAATGGGATGTTGTTGCAGTCAACAACCTGAGGTGGTGACATGCAGAGAAGAACTTCTCCAAGAGACCTAAGAGCATGAGGAGGTTCATACAAGAGCAATCAAGACATTAGTTACTTAGGTCTAGGCAGTGAAATGTCAGAGGACCTCACACATACATAGTTCCTTCTTATCACTTTTTGAAGCAGTTGTAGAAAAATAGGCCAACTGTTTATCAGACTTCTGGGCAAGTCCCACTGGAGTAAAATGTCATCTGGGCAAGTGAATGAAGCAGGCAGAGAATAACAGCTGTCACTCAATGGAGCTCTAGTAACAGATTTTCATGGACAGGCACAACAAATGACATTATAATCGAATTGCACTCTTGTTGTTGCATGGTTTACCTTTGACACCAGTCTCTAAGAGTAATTCACAGATAGCTTCAGCAATGAAAGACCTGGCCTGGATTTCTCTACTCCTTTTAACATCCACTGTTTACTTAGTCAAACAGCATAAGCCATGGAAAATTACATTTTTTATTGCTAAAATATATTAAGTGGAGAATGGGCATAAATATAAGTGATTCTCTGCAAAAAAAACACACAAAAAAACCACCACCAACAACAACCCAATGTTATGAACTGGATTTTACACATTAACTGTCCAACATGCATAGTTGCCAAGAGACACTGGAAAATTTGCACAAGTAGACAAGGTCTGTCAACCTGTAAGTATATTTGTCAGTCAATGAATATAGGCTTTGAAGGGACTAGACATATATCTTGGGCAATGTACAGAACTGACATGGACTCCAGGAATATTAACTGAGCAATATATGAAAAGTCTAATCAATGCACATTCTCTGATGGGTGATTGCCCATATTGATGAAGCAATATGTGAAATCCCCACTAGAAATTGTTACTTTGTGAAAATTCTCCATGCCTTCCTATAAATGTACTGAGTTTCTGATGTTTATACAAATTCTCCAGTTGATTCAGATTAATTCCAACATTTTAGTGTTTCTTTTTCTTCAAGTGCTAAGAAATAACAAGACTTGAGCTGATCCACACAGTTCATCAGAATCTGTATACTTCTACATGTGACCTCAATAAGCACCAGCCCCAAATATAGCAGCACCATTCTGACTGACTCATTTGCCAAAAACCATACTTTTATGCTATTTCACACTTAAAATGTTGTAGCAGAAATGCAGTGAATGCATCTTGCCAGCAACAACAACAACACAAGCCTTTTTGGAGTCTTGTCAGCTCCACCCTAGCCAATTTAATGAGCTGCTCTAATTTCACAAAAGCCCCAAACAGGGAAAGGCAGCAAGGAATAAGGAAAGTGGGCAAGTGACACTGACAAGAGTTCTAAATGCAGGCTTTTAATTTAAGCTAAGTTCTGAAATGGGATTTTGCTTCCAAGCATATATAAAATATAGCACTTCCTCATTAAGTAACAGTTGACAGCGCTAGATCTCTGTAGTTCAAAGATGGACAAGCAGTGACTTCTAGCCACCTGGTATCCTGAACTCTTCTCATTTTGTCACTACTTGAATGTCATGGATGTGAGGGTGAATGAGAAGGAGGTGCAGAATGGGGGCTATGGCCATGCTCCTTCCTTAGTCACTTCTGTGAGGGTAGCAGGAGAGAAGCAAATTGGGGAAAAGCAAGGTGGGAACTGTGCCCTGGTGACCACAGGCCCTTCTAGAACATGGGGGAGGAATCTGAGGTTTGTGGGCCAAATGGGGCCCTCTAGGCTTCCTTATCCACCCCTCAGTGGCCCAGCCCTGTGCCCTCCTTGAGGGCCAGCTCAAATGGGCCCTCGTCCTCTTGCTGGAATGAGGTCTGAAAAGGGTTCTCCACCCATTCTGGAATGTTCATCACAGAAATATACTTCCAGTGTGTACACTTTAAAGGGAGCATAGGAGAACATTTTGCAGCGTTTTTCTGTTCTTGGAAGTAAGCCCCTTTGTGTTCAATAAATGAGGCCATCATTTTATTTATTTATTTGATAAAGTGTATAGACGGCTTAATCAAGAAATAAAAATATATCTGCAGTTTAGCATTGTGATCTTGCTGAACGTAGCCAATATATCCTTGCATGTTAGTAGTCCATGAAAAGAAACAGAACTGAGAATAAAAATTTCCATGAGGTGATTGGTACTTCTGTGGCATTAATTTACATTTGTCTTTTATTCTTACTATTGTTGGAAAAAATGAAAATGAGAGTTCCCCTTTCTTGCAAGTGCAATTGAGAAGCAGTTTACAGGTTGACCTTTCATCATAACAAAATTCCATTGACTAGAAAGCTAAATCTTTGCAGATGTCTGCTGACATCCAGATTCAACTAAGCACCTACTGAGGCAATGTATAAACATAAGTTAAAGCATGATGTGACCTTATTACTGTTATATGGTTAGGCCTATATCAGATGGAGAAAGGCCCTGACTCCCAAGCATGTCTGGTAATTCTCTGCAATTTACCATTGCCGGCCATGTCCTACCCTCTGTGGATATGGCAAACAATTGTTCTCTATGTTTCTGGCTTATTATATTTCATTTTATTATATTGTTCTTCTTCTCTCTTTGCAAAGCATGCACAATTCTTCCAGCACACAAGTGATAGGCAAAGCCTTCTGAGTTTTTCCTTGTGGATGGCTCTGCCATCACATATTTGATTCAATTTTCATAGGATATTCAGTTCCAGCTCTTTCCCTTCCCTTTCAAAAGCACTGACAAGCTATTTCCCATCATGCTGAGCCACTATTCATCAGTTCCCGTTTACAGCACATCCATGGTTTGCTATTGTGCATCCTGATGGGCTATTGCCAACAACTTCTTTGCATTGATCTTACAAGTTTTGCAAATCTGTTGCTTGTTCAAGGTATTTATCACAAGCCTGTCATTTTTTGCTTTCAGGGTGGAAAGGCAGGCACATTCACAGCACACCTAAAAAGTAGTCCTTTACTGTTTCATTAATGCCCCCCTTTAATATGAAAATTCTGAGTTTCCTAAGTGCCCACATTTCCAGTCCTCCTTAAAAGACTTAGTGCCTCTATCCTCATTTTTATAACAAATACACATCTAGGTCACCATAGCAGTCACAAACAGAAATTTCTGGAGCAGAAATTAAATCTAACATTTTCTGCAGTAGCACAACCAGAAACCTTATGTCTTAACAATTAAAGTACACTCCTAGTCTTAGGTAACCATGAAAAAACTCTGTACTGCTTGGAACAGTATTGTGCTAGCTCAACATTAGAGTTTTCAGAAAAGCCATATGATGCAGACACCTTGGCACTGTGCCACCCAAGACTGCAGATGGGAATACTTTATTAGAAAGCTACCATTGTAAGCTCTCTGCTGGTGGGATACTTGCTTGGCAAGGAGAAAACTCATCTGGAACTCTGCTCCATTAGCTTCCCACATGCAGGGTACTTCAGGCAAGCAGGAGTCCAAGACCAACCTAAGATATCTTCCTGTCTGAGGGAAAGGACAAGGTCCCTTTTGCCTAATGCACCAGAAGTGCCAATGGGCATCAAGTAAGTAAAGCAACACAAATGTAATGCCTGGCGCAGTTCATGGCCAGCTGTAACTGCTCTATCTGTGATGCATTGGGAGAAGGCACTTAGGTGAGGCAATCAGCCAGTAAAGGTCAGCAAGGAGCAAGGAGCATTTAGGAGGAAGAGCCATTGGCTTCTGTCACCTCTTTATTTATCATATAAAGGTAAAGGGACCCCTGACCATTAGGTCCAGTCGCGGCCGACTCTGGGGTTGCAGTGCCCATCTCGCTTTATTGGCCGAGGGAGCCGGCGTACAGCTTCCGGGTCATGTGGCCAGCATGACTAAGCCGCTTCTGGCGAACCAGAGCAGCGCACAGAAACACTGTTTACCTTCCCGCTGGAGCGGTACGTATTTATCTACTTGCACTTTGAGGTGCTTTCAAACTGCTAGGTTGGCAGGAGCAGAGACCGAACAATGGGAGCTCACTCCATCGCGGGGATTCAAACTGCCGACCTTCTGATCGGCAAGCCCTAGGCTCTGTGGTTTAGACCACAGCACCAACCACGTATAACATCCTTCTATACCACTTAATACCAAGACAGCCTCTAAGCAGTGTACATAAAGAATAAAGACAATGTATGTGTGTAATAATGAAATGTGAAAATTACAATACCAAGCAATCCACTCAAATCCCCCAAAAGCAAAACCTTAGCAGCACATTTTAAAAATCTATTTAAGATTCACCCACCCCCCCTCTTGCCAGGCACTCATCCCCACTGAGACATGCCTAGTATACCCAGAGTCTGTCTTCCATCTAATCCCAACCAATTTCCTTCTATGTAAACATAAAACATGCAACACTCACTACTTACCCAATATCAGTCATCCCATTCTACTCCCTCACAGCCACCAAACCATTGTCACCAATCACTCCATCTACTCTACTAAAAATGTACTACAAACACACCAGGAGACAATGAAACCACTCTCTAGCAGAACCATATAAAATACAAAAACAAATTGTTACCCACCAATCACACAGATTTACTGCCCAAAGGTATGCCCACCCCCATAACGACCATTCATGCCAAAATGCAAGAAGCCTCTCTCAAGCTTTTACTACACTGCCATTTGACACCTTTTAGGCTGTCACATATTCTGAAATACACTTCACCATTATGCTGGTCACAAAGGCACCTTCCTTCATGTGTGGTGGGAGAGACAGCTTATTGGCAGTCTATAGTCATTGATCTTTCTGCAATAACAAAACAGTTTATAACTGTGGACCCAGTATTAGCTCTCTTGGCCACATAGTGTTATTTAAAGCCCACCCTTGTTCAACAAGGAGCTGCTAGCACTACTGCTGGCCGAAGCCAAACTTGAAATACCCAAATATTGGAAGTTTGCATCAAGCTCCCCCTCCTCAAGCATGGTTTGAGACTGTGTGGGCCATTGCTTTGTTCTGCAGTTAACCCATCATAGAAGGGTTCTAAGAGGGATCCTTCAGAATGCCTGGAGAACAGGTGAGGTCCCTGCAGACTGGAGGCAGGCAAATGTTGTCCCCATCTTCAAAAAGTAGAAAAAAGAAGACCCAAGTAATTACTGATTAGTCAACTTGACATCAATACCAGGAAAGGCCCTAGGACAGAAAACTAAACGGTCAGTCTGTGGGCACTTAGAAAAGGTTGCTGTGATTACTAAGGCCCAGCATGGGCTTCTCAAAAATAAGTCATGGTAGACAAATCTCATTTCTTTTTTTGATAGTGTTACAAGCTTGGTGGGTCAGGGGAATGCTGTGGACTTAGTGTATCTTGATTTCAGTAGGACTTTTGACAAAGTCCTGAATGATCTTTTTTGGGGAAAGGCTGGTAAAATGTAAGACAAGGTAACTGTTAAGTAGATTTGTAGCTGATTGACTGACCAAACCCAAAGAGTGCTCACTAATGGTTCCTCATTATGTCCTGGCCCAGTGTTGTTCAATGTCCTTATAAATGACTTGGATGAAGGAATGCTGTTTACCTTCCCGCTACAGTGGTTCCTATTTATCTACTTGCACTGGTGTGCTTTCAAACTGCTCAAACTGTTCAAAATACGGATGCCTTTATTAAAGCGATGGGTGGGTGCTTTTTATCAAGCATAGACGTGGATCTTGCTCGGAAGCAGATACATGGACTGAAGCAAGGGAGGGCCAGCGTAAGGCAGTACCATGCCCGCTTTTTTGCTTTGGTCAGTGCCCTGGAATGGGACAGAGATTCGGCCCCTGTAAGAGACCTGTTTTGGGAGGGATTGCACAGCTCGGTTAAAGATGAAATTGCGAGGGGGGAGAGACCCCGGACCACGCAGGAGATCGTTCAGAGGGCGCTGGCGGTGGGGGTGCGGCTGGAAGAACGTCCGTGGAGCAGGGACGAAGGGCGTGGAGGGCGCGAACCAGCCAGGGGCTGCTCCTTCCTTCCCAGAGAAGCAGCGCGTGTGCAATCCACGCCTCCGCCAGGAGGAGGAGCGGAACCTATGGAGGTTGGGGGTGCATGGGCTCAGTCAGCAGCCAGAGCCCTAGCACCGGCAACAGTGAAAGCGAAGCCTCCTAGAGGGAACAGGAAGTGTTACATCTGCGATGATCCACAGCATATGGCGAAAGAGTGTCCCCAGAGGCTCCACAAGCACACTGCAGCCTCAGCAATGGTAACTGCAGCAACGCAGCAAGGAGAACCACAGCAGGGAAACGACGGAGTCTGGCTGGAGGAAGAGGCACTGGGGCCCAGCCAGACGTGTCAGTGAAGCAGTCCCCAGAGATTTTACAGCCCATGGACCCCCTCCCGCCCAAACCAGTAGTAAGGCTCACCGCATCTCTCCAGCTGCCCAATGGAATCACCATGGACGTGCCAATCACCATTGACTCAGGAAGCAATGCGGACTTTATAGGGCAGGACTTGGTCGACCGGCACGCTATACAGTTGCTGCCTGCCACGCTGCCCCTGCAGGTTGTCACGGTGGATGGCAGGGAGCTGCTAGGGGGACAAGTGGTGAAGCAGACGCCACCAATGGTGATGCGACTTGGGAATCACAGGGAAATCATCAGCTTCAATGTCACTCAACTATCGGACACGCCCATTGTATTGGGCATGAGTTGGCTGGACAAGCACAGCCCAACGCTGGCTTGGTACCAGAGGCAGCTGACCTTCGGCTCTTCCTTTTGCGCTGAACACTGCATCGTGCCCCGGCAGGAAGGAGAGGAAGAGGAGTCACAGCTGCAGCTAGGCACGCTGCAAGCGGTTCCCCACAAGTACGCAGAATTTTTGGAGGTTTTCTGCGAGAAGGAGGCAGACAGGCTACCCCCCCACAGACCATATGACTGCAAAATTGACCTGCTGCCGGGGGCGGCGCTGCCCAAAGGGAAGCTGTATTCCATGTCTGAGGACGAACTGCAGGAACTCAAAGAGTTCATAGATCATAATTTGGAGCGCGGTTTCATCCGAGAGTCCAAGGCAGCGGGGGGCAGTCCGGTATTCTTTGTTAAGCGGGACACGCCCCAAAAAAGACTTGTAGTGGACTATCGCATCTTGAACAGTGTGACCAAGCCATCGGACTTCCCCATGCCCCGAATCGACGACCTCCTCGCAAAGGTACGGAAGGGCAGCGTGTTCACCAAGTTGGACCTGCGAGGGGCGTACAACCTCATTCGCATGCGGGAAGGAGATGAGTGGAAGACAGCCATGTTCACGCCCCTGGGCACCTACAAATATAGAGTTATGCCTTTTGGATTGCAAAATGGCTCCCACGTTTTTCAAGCTTTCATGCATCACGTGTTGGCGGGGCTCCTCTACAAGACGTGCGTCTGTTTCTTGGATGACATCCTGATCTTTTTGGAATCGCAGCAGGAGCATGACAGACACGTCAAGGAAGTGCTGAGCAGGCTACAGCAGCATAGGCTTTACGCCAAGCTGGAGAAGTGCCAATTCGACGTGACGGAGGTGGATTTCCTGGGCTACAAGTTGTCTGACAAGGGGCTCGCCATGGACAGCGCCAAGGTTCGAGCAGTGTTGGATTGGAAAAGCCCACGCAACCGGAAGGAGGTCCAACGGTTTGTCGGCTTCGCGAACTTCTATCGCAAGTTTATCAAAGGCTTTGCTATGCAGACAGGGGCCATCACGGACACGCTCAGCTCCAAGAAAAAGAAGTTCATCTGGACAGAGCAGGCGGAGCAGTCCTTTCAAGCACTCAAGCGTCTCTTCGCGTCGGAAGAGCAGCTGCTTCATGTCAACCCCAGCAGGCCGATGAGGGTGGAGACAGACGCTTCGGACAGAGCCGTGGGAGCAGTCCTGCTGCAGAAAGACCCGCAGGGGGTTTGGAGGCCGGGAGCGTTTTACTCCAGGAAGCTCAGCAAGTCCGAACAGAACTACACCATCTGGGACAGGGAGTTGCTGGCCATTCATGCAGCATTCAAAGCGTGGAGGCACTTCCTGATCGGCGCCAAGCACACGGTGCAGGTCTGCACGGACCACAAGAATCTGGAGCACTGGCGCACGGCACAGTTCCTGAACCAGAGGCAGATACGTTGGGCTGAGTTCTTTGCGAACTTCGACTTCCGAATAGAGTATGTCCCGGGGGACACCAACATCATGGCGGATGCTCTCTCCCGTAAGCCACAGTATCTGGAGGAGGCAACGCCAGCGGCCGCCATGCACATCTTCGCACCGACAGTGTGGGCGTGCGCTGCGGCAACAGTTGACCTGGAGGCGGTGAGACGAGCGTTGCAGGATGACTCCTTCGCGCAAGCAAAGATGGCAGAGGTGCACAGGGGCACGACAGCAACCGACGAGTTCCAGCTGCGAGATGGATTGCTCATCCGTAAAGGGGCCATCTACGTGCCGGGAGACGAACTTCGCGCCAAGGTACTGCAGCAGCTGCACGACGCGCCCACTGCCGGGCACTTTGGCAAGGAGAAGACGGTGGAATTAGTCGCCAGAGACTTCTGGTGGCCCGGAATGAGAGGGGAAGTCGCGGACTACGTGGCGAGGTGTGACACCTGCCAGAGGGCCAAACCAGTGCACAGACCGCCGGCCGGACTGTTGGAACCGCTGCAAACTCCGTTCGAACCATGGGAGAGAGTGGCCCTGGACTTTGTCACGGATCTGCCCAGCTCGAGGGGCAAGACGGCTGTGCTGGTGGTGGTGGACTTGTTCTCCAAGATGGCACATTTCATTCCGTGTGCGAAGGTGGCCACGGCGGAACAAACCGCCAAACTGTTCATAGACCACGTGTTCAAGGTTCACGGTCTGCCGCGGTCTATTCTGTCCGACCGAGGGCGACAGTTCATCTCGAACTTCTGGCAGAAGCTGATGCGCTTCCTGAACGTCAAGATCAACCTGGCGTCGGCTAGACACCCGCAGACCAACGGGCAAGCGGAGCGGGTCAATGCCATCATGCAGCAGTACCTGAGATGTTATGCGAATCAACAGCCTGCGACGTGGGTGGATTACCTGCCTCTCGCCGAGTTCGCCTACAACAACACGAAGCACGTGTCCACGGGGGTCACGCCGTTCTTCGCCAACAACGGGAGGCACCCCAGAACCTTCCCGGGACTAGAAAGAATGGGGGAGGGGGAGCCGCAGACAGCAGATGCGTTCGCGTCGGAGTTGCAGGAGGTCCACGATCAGCTGCGGCGGCACCTGGAGCTGGCTAAACACGCATACAAGGTACAAGCGGACAAACACAGAAGGATTGGCGAAGAGATCCATGTGGGAGACTGGGTCTGGTTAGCAGCCCACGCAGTGCCGGCCAGGTCGTTGGCGAAGAAGAAACTAGGGCATAAACAACTGGGGCCCTACCAAGTCGAAGAGCAGGTCAACCCGGTGGCTTTCAGGCTGGCGCTTCCGGAGGGTTCCAGGATGCATCCGGTGTTCCACAGATCGGTGCTCACTCCCTACAAGGCACCTCACAGGTTTCAAGAACCAGGAACGGCACCGAGTCCGCTCCGAGAGAGAACCGGGCAAGCGGGAGTGGCACAGGAGGAGCGCATCAACGAAGTCACGGAGATTTTGGACTCCAGATGGGGGGAAGAGGGGGTAGAATACCTTCTCGCCAAGGAGGGCACCCCGGCCAGTGCCAACAGCTGGGTGCCGGGCTACGCTTTAGACGAACCTCTGCTCAAAGAAGAGTTTCATGCCCTCTTCCCACATAGGCCAATGCCAGCAGACTTTTTCGACGACTGGCTTTTCACGCCCACGCTTTCAGCCAGCACGTTCCGGGGGTTCGACTCGGTCGAGGAACCGACACGAGACGCCCGTTCCCCGGAGGGGTCACCCTCGGGATCTGCTTCAGAACCCTCGTATTGGTGGGATGATCGACCAGAGGAGCAGTTCCGCAGAAAGTGGCTGGAGGGTCCAGGACGAGCAACGTCTCCAGAAGGAAGCGAGGGAGAGACGGACATGGACGTTTTCGGGGACGACCCGGGTTTCGAGCACGGCGGCACAGAGATGGAAGCGGAGGTGACCGTCGTCGACGAGAGCAGGGAGGAAGAACCGGAAGACTTCAGATGGAGGCCCGCCACGGGAAGCGAACTGTATCCGACATTCGTCCCCCTGACACAGCAGCACCCAGCTCCCGCACCGGAAGGAGGGGAGGGGGGAAGAGGGGGCTTCGAGGGGGGGATGGATGTCAGGGGTTCAGGAGCAGAGGCAAGGGCAAGGGAGGAAACAGAGAGCGAGGGGGAGGAGGCAGAAGAAAAGATGAGTGATGACGACGACCCGAGATCTCCGAGTCTTTCCAGTGAATCAGAAGATTCACAGAAAGGAGCACCAGTGGCCAGGGCAAGGGGGGAGCCTAGGGGGACACCCCAGGAAGATAGAGCCAGAGGGGACTCAGAGGGGAGCAGTTGGAAATCGGGACCAGCGTCACCGCCAGAGAGCAGGGAAGAGGAAGGGCGCCAGGGATCAAGCGCTGGCAGCTCACAACAGGGGGGAGGGCACGAGTCAGGAGTGGCCACACCTCCATCGGGGAGCGAAGAAACGGTCAGACGGAAAGTGGAAGGTTGGGCGCGCGCACCAAGTTCAAATGCACAGGAAAGTGACGCAGTAGGCAGCCCGGAAAGGGAGCCAGGTCCTAAAGCCCGGCGCAAGGAGACAGGAGGGTCCGGGGGGTCGGCGTCAGAAGAATCCCGGAAGGAAGAGACCCCGGGGGGCAGAGGGACCCAGAGGAGAACAGTCAGGCGGAAAAGGTGGAGCAGGGCTAGGATATTAAGTTGGTGCACAAGGGGCGGAGACTCAGACGGAGCTTCGCCGATCTAACCATAAGACGTAGAGTTGCACGCAGCAGCTTGAGAATGGAAACTGTAACTCAATAAAGACTTTTACTTAATGATCGCTGGCTAGCGTGATCCTCTGTGAGCTAGGATCTGGAAGCAGCTCTGACACATATTTTTTTTAATAAAAATGTACTGGCCTAGACAGCAACCTGGCTCTCACTCAGGATGGATGGAAGTGCACAACCCCTCCCTAATACCCCCCGTCCTCTCTCCCTTCTGCAGACACTTTCAAAGCACCAAACAGGAACTCCACGCCACCCACCCACCCAAATAACTCAGCTGAAAGCTGGGCACCCTCCTTGCAATTCCAAGGTTGTCTGCTGCATTGCAGGATTTGTAGCTCTCTGACTGGCTGGCAGTCATCATCTCCTGCTGCTTCCCCTCACTTCCTCCATGGCTCTGCCCCAACAAGACGACCTCCAGAGCCTGTAGGGCTAGCAGGGCATCAAGAGGGTGGACGTTCCTATCTGTCTCTACTATCCCTTGCTCCTTACCCCCTGCTCTGGCCGTCTCACAGATAGCACTTCCCCCAGCATCTGGCACGTCACTCTGTGCAATGGTAGGGCCGGCCTTGCAGTAGCAACCTAAACTGGCACAGTCCCAGAAGGTCAGTACCATGTGGCTTTTCTGAATGTTTACAACATTTTGATCAGGGGGGGATTTCAAACCTGAATCAGAATCCTGGAAGGGCCTCATCCTGGTTCTCTGGGGAAAGGCCTTCTGTGTCTGCTTGTTGAAGGAAGCAACATCAGATACGGGCTGCACCTGGCCAGCCTACACACTGCATTACTTAGCGCTTTTTAAAGAGTGCACTTAAGGCTGCCACCAGGCCCTGATCTGACACTATGTTTCCAATCTGGGCTGGTGGCCGGCACCACTTTCTAGTGAAAATTACCACCTCTGGCTGCTATTTGCCCTCAAAGGGGCTGCTGGCTGCAAACAAAAATGAAAGCTGTATTTAAATAGCCTGATTTGTTAATGGACTGTTTGCAGAATGCTAGCAAAGCAATGTTGTTGCTGGCAGAGGTGAGGCTGGGTCACAGCATGAGAGCAAGGGGTGTCCCCTTGTTCTTATGCACAGGGGACCTTTAAAGTGAAGAACGCTGTGGGCAGGCAGAAAAATTGTTACCCTCTTACTCAACAGCAAAGGGATTTGGGCAAAAGTCACTTGCTATCCTCTGCTATTAAAACTCATAAAGCAAATGGCTCTGGTGTCTTTCAGGAGAAGGATGAAGAGGTACCCATATATGTAATTTAAATAATTGTTTCTGCTTCTGTGATGGAATTTGTCTGCTTCAGCTGAATGCACCATAAGCCCTTATCTAACAAATGTCTGAGAAGCAAGACACTAAGTATTACAGCATATTCAACGGCTACCGATTCCTGAAACAAATTAATATGCAGCTTGAGTAGCCACATTCATCTTGCTTGGAAAATATCCTCCTTTTATTTCATCTTGATCTCCGACCACAGCCTCATCTCCAGGGTCCCAATAAGCTAGGCTAGTAAATTACCCTGGCATCAATTTTCAGTCTGAAGGATTAATAATTTGTATTATATTTTAGGGATTTGATGCATATATTTTTCTTTAGATGCATATATTTTTCTTTAGAAAGCAGAATACCTTTTATTACACCGTGCTTTTCATTTAGGCAAGAGTCTCACATAAAAGCCTAAGAGGATTTTCTAAAGCATGGAAGAGATGGAAAAGAATCCTTAAAAAAAAACTCCACAAAAAACCATACACCTGTCAAGTTATTTTTCTCATGATTGTGCAAAGAAAGATCTGTGGCAGTATTTGTCACAACCTTGCTGTGGCTTAAAAGAAATTTCAAGTGTTAATGGAGAGGAAACCCAGGCATGTTCACTCACCCTGCATAGAGCCTCTGGCGCTTCCATCCCACAGTTTAAGGACACAGTTGGATTGCGTTCAGGAGAAGCCATTCAACTCCTGCGGTTGCTAGCCTCCCATTTAAGGAACAGCAGCTTGATTTTCATAGACTTTGGCACATTGTCTCATTACCCTTCCATCACCTTGAAGCTTACTATAGTTGACAAACAAGTTGTCTGATACACTGGAAGAGCGAAACCCGTACGCATGCCAGGCTCTCTCATTCCACACACAAATTGCTATAATAAACTAATAGTCAATAGTTCTTTGTACAAAGCTACAGCATCTGCAACTAGCAATTGCTTCTGTACCATCATTATAATTGCACAGAGAAGGCACATTAAACAGAGCAAGGCCATAAAGAATAGCAAAGATAACAGAGAAAGAGACAGGCGAATGAGCAATATCACCATATATTGTTGCAAAGGATTTTTTTTATTCTAGAAACAACTATGCCAAACATTCTCCAGTTTCACTTTTCTGGTAATAACTAGCAATTTCAGTGGTCTAATTAAATTTTTTAGAAAAGCATACTCAGGTGAATGTTTGCATAATCTTTTTCTGATCCCACTTGACATCACCATTTCCCCAGGCTTCTTTCTCCTTCCTGCATTTGTCACCTGGGTGATTTCTCCAAGTCAGAGATCACACAGTGAATGGGACAGTGACGCTGTCTCCAGGGACCAGTGAGAGCAATGTAAAGACACGTGGTTGCTTTCAGGACTAATAAAAGTGTTCATGAACACCTGAGTTCTCTGGCTGAGTTGAAGTTATAACAGCACACATTCTTTTGTGTATTGTTTTCTACTGTGATAGTCCAGTAGTGTATTGGGCTGTAATTCAACTAACTTTTATTAAGAATAGACCCACTGAAATTAATAACCATGCCTAACTTATGTCCATTAATTTCAACTGGTCTACTCTGATCAAACGTATCCATTCTTAAGGAAATCAACCCTGAGTGCTCACTGGAAGGACAGATCGTGAAGCTGAGGCTCCAATACTTTGGCCACCTCATGAGAAGAGTAGACTCCCTGGAAAAGACTCTGATGCTGGGAACGATGGAGGGCACAAGGAGAAGGGGACAACAGAGGACGAGATGGTTGGACAGTGTTCTCAAAGCTACAAACATGAGTCTGACCAAACTGCGGGAGGCAGTGGAAGATAGGAGTGCCTGGCGTGCTCTGGTCCATTGGGTCACGAAGAGTCGGACACGACTAAATGACTAAACAACAACACTCTGAGTAAAAGTTGGTTGAACTCCATCCCTTATACTAGCATCAGATATGTTGGTCTTTTCCAGTACAATGGTACCTCCGGTTGCGGATGGGATCCATTCTGGAGGTCCGGTCGGATCCCGAGGTTTCCGCAACCTGAGGACCACTTCTGCTTACGCACGCACGGCGAAACCAGGTAAAATACTTAGGGGTTTGCCGCGCGCACATCCCGAAGTTTACCCCGAGGGTTACGTAAATGGAGGTGAGGTATGACTCTATTGTTTTAATTTTGGGCTGTGGCAAATATGTGCAAGATATTGTTATTTGGGAGGTACATAAAAGTGAAAAATAAATAAATAATATGATGGGAAACATTATTTCATCTGCCATACAAATCATTCCACAGAGCTTATGCATTTATGTTAATTTGTGTAGATTAATCCATACTTGTAAAAGCCACTGGACCAAATATGAGACTAAACCTTTTTAAGTTACTTTTGACACAAGCATAGAAACTGAGATCAGTTACCTAAACATAGCATCCCAGTTGTCAGACTCACCTCATTCCCACCTCTAAAACCAACACACCTTTGAGAAAAATAATAATAATGCCACTCAGGGAAGCTGCTTCGTGGTTGACATACAAATGTGTTGAATGTGTTGAAATTAAATTTGCAGTTCTAGCTCCCCAAGTAATGGTTCATGTGGAATTTGCTCACTGACTTTTTTTATTATTGCTGTATCACTGAATAAAGATTCTGAGCCAGGAGTATTAATAACTGGTTGCAGACGGCAAATACTTAACAAGGTTGTACAGCAAACCCAATAGGATACAAAAGTATAAAGTATATTCTTGATGCATCACAATGTAATCATCACATTTTGGAACTGAATACCATTGGATGTCAAATGCTCATGCCAAATACACAGTGTATACTGAGAATCAAGATTTGAAGAATATCTGGGAAATATGCATCAAAGTTCACAGCAGAAAATTCAGAACAGAATTTTGGGAATAAGCACGTTTCAGCTGTAGCTGGAATATGAATTCTAGATATCTAGCTGAGTTATATTTTGCCTGTTTTGACTTAATGCCTGGGAATAATTTCTAGAGTGCATCCCCCTATAACCTGCCTAATATTAATTATAATCATAAATATATTATTTATACTCTGCGCATCTGGCTGGGTTGCCCTTGCAACTCTGGGCAGGTTCCAACAATATAAAAACATAATCTAACATTAAAAACCTCCTGAGACAGGGTTCCCTTCAGATGTCTTCTAAAGGTTGTGTAGTTTATCTCCTTGACATCTGATGGGACGGCATTCCACAGGGAGGGTGCCACTGCTGAGAAGGCCTTCTGCCTGATTCCCTGTAACTTCCCTTCTGGCTGTGAGGAAACCACCAGAAGATCCTCGGAAGTGGACCTCAGTGTCTGAGCTGAACGATTGGGGTGGAGACACTCCTTCAGGTATACTGGGCCGAGGCTGTCTAGGGCTTTAAAGGTCAGCACCAACACTTTGAATTGTGATCAGAAATGTACTGGGAGCCTGTGTAGATCTTTTAGGACTTACGTGGTTCTGGCAGCTGCTCCATTCTTGGTTAGTGTAGTTTCTGAGTCACCTTCAAAGGTAGCCAACAGCTGTGAGTCCAAAATGACTCCCAGGGTGAGTACCCGGTTCTTCAAGAGCACAGTTACCCCATTCAGCACCAGGGAGTCCCTCCACACCCACCTGCCCCTTGTCCCTCAGAAACAGTACTTCTGTCTTGTAGCTATTCAACCTCAATCTGTTATCCATCATCCATCCTCCAACTGCCTCCAGACACTCGCACAGGACATTCACTGCCTTCACTAGTTCCAATTTAAAGGAGAGGTAGAAGTGTGTATCATCTGTATAAACCCGAACCCCTTAATGATCTATCTCAGAGGCTTTATATAGATTTAAAAAGCATGGGGGAGAGGACAGAGCCCTGAAGCACCCCACAAGTCCAGGGGTCTGAACATTCATCCCCCACCACTACTTTCTGGAAAACGACCCGGGAGAAAGCAGCAGAACCACTGCATAACAGTGCCCCCAACTCCCAGCCCTCCATGGAGGATACCATGGTCAACAGTATCAAAATTTGCTGAGCAATCCAGCAGAACCAGGAAACAGCTTTCCCCTCTGTCCCTAGCCTGTTCTTCTTCGTTAGTCTGTTCTGTGACAATTACCTGGTCTACATACATTAATGAAAAAGGGTTTTGTTGGTGCTGTCCAGAAGGTGTCAAAGAGCCTCCAATAGAAAAATCCAAGTATGGCTGAGGATACAAAAGTGTGA
Organism: Podarcis liolepis; assembly: GCF_965112155.1. NCBI lineage: Eukaryota > Metazoa > Chordata > Lepidosauria > Squamata > Lacertidae > Podarcis > Podarcis liolepis. The sequence continues at coordinate 3,666,433 of NC_139558.1, forward strand.
AGCAGCAGCAAAAAAGCTAATACTATTCTAGGCTGCCTCAACAGAAGTATAGTATCAAGATCAAGGGAAGCAATTGTACCACTCTGTTCTGCCTTGGTCAGACCACACCTGGAATACTGTGTCCAACTCTAGGCACCACAATTTGAGAAGGATGTTGACAAGCTGGCATGTGTGCAGAGGAGCACAACCAAGATGATCAAGGGTCTGGAAATCAAACCTTATGAAGAGCGCTTGAAGGAGCTAGCTATGTTTAGCCTGGAAAAAAGGAGGTTGAAAGGAAATATGATAGCTATATTCAATTATCTTGAGGACTGTCACATGAAAGAGGGAACAAGCTTGTCTTCTCCAGCTCTGGAGGGTAGGACTCTAACTAATGGCTTCAAGTTACAGATAGGTAGCCGTGTTGGTCTGCCATAGTCAAAACAAAAAAATTCCTTCCAGTAGCACCTTAAAGACCAACTAAGTTAGTTCTTGGTATGAGCTTTCGTGTGCAATGGCTTCAAGTTACATGAAACGGGATTCTGGCTAAACATCAGGAAGAACTGTCTGACAGAAAGAGCTGTTTGACCGCGGAACAGACTCCCATGAGAGGTGATGGGCTCTCCTTCCTTGGAGGTTTTTAAGCAGAGGTTGGATGGTCATTTGTCATGGATAACTTAGTTGTGATTCCTGCATTGCAGGTGGTTGAACTAGACAACCCTTAGAGTCCCTTCCAACTTTAAGATTCTTTAAGTAAACTTTAAGTAAATAAGATACTGAGGAACACTGAAAGAACTTTCCAAGGAGGAAAAGGGTGTGAATGTTAGTGGGTGCATTTCCCAGGCATGAAGCACAACTGCTCTTCTTCCCAGCTCCTTCCAAGTCATCCTGCAGAGCAGTCACAGCCAACCCTTTTCACATTCTCTTCCAGTGTTCTTTGCTGCTGCACTCCAAGTCTCTTTCCCCCGCAGTGAGTAATGACCTAAAGATGCAGGCACTGTCCTTTCTAAACAAGAGGAAGCAGGTAGGCAGAGTGTGCCAGAAGCAACAACCAAGGCAGCAGAGCCCCACTGCTGGGTGAGAGGGGGAGGAAGGATCAGATCACCCTCTTCTTCTTGGGGCACCTTCCTCTTTCTTCCTGCTGCTGCAATTGGTTCCGCCCCAGTGAAGTAGGGTTGGTGGTGGTGGTTTAATTCATGTGAATCATCATCATTTTAAGAATTAGATAGAGCACTTTCACACACTGGAATGCAGAGAGGGATAACTGAAGAAAAGGCACTAATTCTCCCACCACAACAAGTGACGCAATTGTGCTAATCACATTGGAAAAGTTGGAGAACAATGGAGAACATGTAAGAAAGAGGGGGGTGTTGTCAGGATTTACAGTAATAAATGGGGGGGTAGTGTCAATTATGGGGGACATGGCAGCTGTGAATATTCCCACAGCAGGAGGGGGCAAAACTCTGAATTCATCTCTTTACTTTCTTTCATATGAGTGAATTGCGGTCATGCACTCCTTTGGGGGTGAAATAAGGTGCTCAGTTTGTAGCTGACATTTTAGTGGAAAATGTCCCTGCTTGTGTCCCCTGGCACCAGGAGTCCTGGCCTTTCCTTTTTTCTTCTCTCGTACAAAGAGAGAAAAAGAGGGGTTGTTTTATATATCAAAAAATTGAATCTCAACAAATTTTCAAAGATGAAGATGGAAGAATTATAACAGTTTAGATCAAATGGCAAGGCGAAAATCTAATAATTGTCGGGATCTATGCACCTAATGGAAATAAGACTGATTTTTATAAAGCTTTGGAAGAAAAACTATTTGAATACATGGATCAGACAATCATAACAATGGGAGATATGAACGGAGTGGTTTCATTGGAAATGGATCGATTAAGAGAAGGAACAAATGAAGAAGGGAAACTACCGAGGACTTTTTTCACAATGACTAAGAATTGTAATTTGATTGATATCTGGAGACTTAACACCCTTTGGAGAAACAATTTACCTATTATTCAGAACCGAATCAGTCAATGTCAAGAATCGACCAAATATGGGTGTCAAATGAATTGACTCCAAGAATCCAACAAGTTGAAATTCAGCCCAAAGTAATTTCAGATCATAATCCAATAAAATTGGAATTAAAAGGTTTTGAAGAAAGAACCTTTAGATGGAGAATTAATGACTATTTGCTGGATGATCAGAAGATTATAGAAAAAGCACAAAAGAAATTAACTGATTATTTTATGGATAACACCAACAAAGGTACAAAGATGAACATTGTTTGGGACGCAAGCAAAGCAGTTATGAGAGGATTCTTTATTCAACAGAATTCATTGAAGAACAAACATAGGGGGAAAGGGAAAAAAGAAATTTTAAAGCAGATTATGGACAATGAGCAGAAATTAATCAAAAAACCAAACAACTCAAAGATCAAACAAGAAATTAAGACTTTACAAACCCAATATGCAATGATAATAAATAAAGAAGTAGAATGGAATAGTAAAAGGTTGCGACAGAAAAGCTTTGAGTTTGCTAACAAATCAGGTAAACTGCTTGGGTGGTGTAATGGTTGGGAGTTACTCGTGCGTAAACCTTCCCTTTTGGAAGCTTGGTTGCATAGTTTAAACCGTTTTGACTGCACAGCCCATCTCAGCGTGGCTGCCTCAGTCGCTAGCAGAATCTGTCTGTGGGCGTTTCTTAAACCTTTGCCAGCATAAAAGCTGTTTGACACCCAATCGTCTCCGCCTCTCATTGTGCGGAAGTCTTCTGTGCAGGGAGGGCGTGGGTAGTGGAGGACCAGTGCTCTCCTCACTGACTTCCAAGGAAGAATCCCGGAGCCCTTCCACCTCCTCTGCCATTTGCTCTCCTGGATCCTTGGTGTTACGCTGATTTCCTTCCCCCTCTATCAAGTTACGTCTCCCCCTTGTGCTGGTACCTTCCCCTGCAGAATCGGAGAGCCTCTCCTTCTCCTGTTGCTCTGATGTCAGTTCCCTGACACGTGGCAAATTAAAAAGAGAAAAGAACAGAATACAAGTAACAAAATTATTGTGAATGGGGAAGAGACAGTCAATCTGAAAGAAATTAGAAAAGGATTTTTGGACTTTTATAGGCAACTATATAAAAATAAAGAAAGGAATAATATGAAGAAAATAGAAAGATTCTTAAAAGATAAAAAGGTGCAGAAGATCCTGACAGAACAAAAAGACCAGCTGAACACCCCAATAGAAGTTGAAGAGATTAAAGAGGTTATAAAAGAACTGAAGAGGGGAAAGGCCCTGGGACCAGATGGATTTACATCAGGATACTATAAAGAAATGAGGAATGTCTTGATGATTCCATTGAAAGAAGTTATGAATAATATTTTAAAAGTAAGAGAGATCCCAGAAACGTGGAAGGAAGCATTTATTACTTTGATCCCAAAACAAGACTCAGCTTTAATTCTAGCGAAGAGAATGAAAAAGATATTGATAAGAACCAAGCTGGGTTCCTGTCAGGCAGACAAATGAAAGATAATGTAAGGAATATAATTAATATTTTGGAATATCTGACTGCCAGGAATGAGAAACAAGCGATATTAATGTTTGTGGATGCTGAAAAGGCCTTTGATAATATAGTATGGGAATTTATGTTGAAAAAATTAGAGTATATGGAAGTGGGAAAAGAGTTTTTCAATGGAATCAAGGCAATATATACAGAGCAGAGAGCTAAATTGATAGTTAATAATGTTGTTACGGAAGATATAAAAATATCTAAAGGAACAAGACAGGGTTGTCCGCTCTTGCCACTGTTATTTATAACGGTCCTAGAGGTCTTTTTAAATGCGATCAGACAAAATAGATTAATTAAAGGGGTGACAGTAGGTCAGAACAAATATAAAGTTAAAGCCTTTGCCGATGATCTGGTTATAACGTTGGAAGAACCAATGGAAAGTGTTAAAGAAGTATTGGAGGAGATTGAACAATTTGAAAATGTGGCCGGGTTTAGACTGAATAAGAAAAAAACTAAAATAATGGTTAAAAATATGGAGCATAACACAATAGAAATAATGCAACAACAGACAGAGATAGAGGTGGTGAAGAAAGTAAAATACTTGGGAATTTGGTTGACTCCTAAAAATATCGACCTGTTCCAGAACAATTATGTACAGGTGTGGAAAGGAATAAGGAATGACCTGGCGGTGTGGGGTAGAATGAAACTGTCCTTTTGGGGCAGAATTTCTATGATAAAGATGAGCGTGCTTCCAAAGATGCTATTTTTATTTCAGACTATTCCCATTATCAAGGGGGTAGGGATTTTTAAGGACTGGCAAAGAGTGATTTCAAGGTATATCTGGCAGGGCAAGAAGCCAAGAATAAAATATAAATTATTAACAGATGTGAAAGAAAGAGGAGGCTTCGCCCTGCCAGATATGAAATTATATTATGAAGCAGCATGTCTTTGCTGGTTAAAGGAATGGATTAAATTAGAAAATATGGAACTATTAGACCTTGAAGGGTTTGATAACACATTTGGTTGGCACACTTACCTATGGTGTGATAAGAAGAAAGTTCATAAAGGATTTGGGAACCACATTTTCAGGAACTCGTTAATAGAAGTATGGGACAGGTATAAAAGTCTTTTGGAACCAAGGGTTCCACATTGGCTGTCTCCGTTGGAGGTTATGTGCGTAAAGAAAATCAATATGAGAGGTAAATGGGCTACGTACGGAGAATTGGTAACTAAAGAAGGAGGAAAATGGAAATTAAAACCATATGAACAAGTTACAGATCACGTATATGATTGGTCGCATTATTTCCAGGTAAATGAAATGTTTTAAAAAGATATAAAGGAAAGTGGTTATGCAGAAAAAGACTCTAAGTTCCAAACAGATATAATAAATAATGAATATAATTTTTTGTCAAGAATGTATAAGATATTGTTGGAATGGTGTACGAAAGATGAAGAAGTCAAATCGGTAATGATGCAATGGGCCAAAGATTTTGGATATAATATTCAATTTGAAGATTGGGAAAAATTATGGAAGGAAAATTTAAAATTTACTGCATTCATGGGGTTGAAGGAAAATGTGATGAAAATGTTTGATAGATGGTACATTACACCAGTAAAACTTGCAAAAATGTATAAAACATGTAATAAGTGTTGGAAATGTAAAGAAAAAGAGGGAACGTTTTACCATATGTGGTGGGAATGTAAGAAAGTGAAGAGTTTCTGGGAAGCGATATACAATGAATTGAAAAAGATGTTAAAATATACTTTTGTTAAGAAACCAGAAGTCTTTCTTTTAGGGATCACAGGAAAAGAAATAAGAAGAAAAGACTGTAAATTACTTCAGTATGCAGTTACGGCAGCAAGAACTTTATTGGCCCAGAAATGGAAACAAGAGGAAATACCGACGATTCAAGAATGGAGAATGAAATTGACGGACTATGCGGAACTGGACAAATTGACTGGGAAAATAAGATATGTTCGAAACCAAAAGTTCATCGAAGATTGGGGAAAGTTTGTAGATTATCTGAAAAATGTATGTGATGTGCAAACAACGCTAGTGGGGTTTCAAGAAGCACTGTAAAAGTTTAAGATGTATTGTTAAAAAGAAATAGAAAAGGGAGGGAAGTTAAATGGCAATACAATGAAGGGAATGCGTATTGAAGAGTAATTACGGATGATTACCAGAGAAACTGAAGGAAGTCCAAAAAGAGTAATTTGTTAAAATTTGGATAAAATTGTACAATTGTGCTGGAAAATTAATAAAAATTTATATGGGGGGGGGGAGGAGCCCTGGCCTTTCCTTGCAGCAACCCAACAGGGAGTTGAGTAGATCTGCATGCAGAGACATATATCAGCCATCATCAGATATCTCCCCCACACACCGCGCATTCTGATGGCGGGAAGTTGCTGATTAATCATAAGTCTGGAATGCAAGAGGTAAGTTTAAAGATAAGCAAATAAAACTCCACACCAGGCATTTATCTTGAAAGGACATTGTTTACTCAGTTTTTATAGGAAATTCAGATACTGTCACTGCAAATGTTACATATCAGTGGGTTTTTTCTTTTTGTCCTCCTGTTTATTTTCAGACCTGATTTGTGCTGAATTGTATGCAGGCTACCATTGTCAGCATGTGTGCCTAGTGTGGATTGGAAAAGTGCTTAAGGCTTTTCAGACCTATTTCTTAATTATCTCTAGATAATACTAGATAATACCTCAACGTAATTTGAGTTGCTTCCTGTTCATTTGCCATGGTTGCCGCATTCCTAAATTTCCCTTAATCAGTACCTGTTCCCTGTGTGGGTGGGTTAATTACTTGATTCCTCTGAAACCAGAATAATTCCTCATTTTTTTTCATTGGGTGGAATTCAACGTCATGCTATTACAAATGTCCACTCTGGGTATGAGTATCAAGCTTGCCAGACAAAATGGTCTCCCCTCCTCCAAATGCTGTTCTGGGGGTTCTCCCAGCACACACTCTGGGGCTGGGGTGGGAAGTAGGCATAGCCAGGATTTATTGGGGGGGGGGACAGGACACCCACCTGTCATCATCCTCTGTCTGGCTCTGTCTAGCAACTTTGGAAGAAAATGTCTCAACAGCAGTTGTTTTAAATTACTTTCTTTTGACCCTGAGTACTCAGAAAAATCTGTCAAAATCTTTCCACAATTTCTACTTTTAGTTACTCGTTTTTATTTATTTACTTGATTTGGGGGGACAGCTGCCCCCACCCCTGGCTATGCCCATGGGGTCGGGGAGGAGAGGTGGCAAGCGCTGTTGTGCAAGCAGAAGGCATTGCACAGAGCTTCCACTGATGAGGTTCATTAGGTGATTCCTGACCTTTGCAAAGGTGATTCCCGATCATAGTTGCAAAATCGTGCTAATAAAAAGAGAAAACCAGAATTAAAGCCCCCACCCACGGACAAGAGGAGCTAACTAATTAAAGGGAATTTCATCGCATTGCACTGTAACTGAATAAGATGAAACTAATTAGTTGCCACATTAAAAGAAAGTAAAACTTTTTGACACAGTGGACAAAGAGCTGAACAGTGGGGAAGCATTTTCAGATTTTGCATTCAGATAAGATAACCCAAAAAAGAATGTATGGATTATTTTTCACTGCAGGAATTTACACTAATGAACTTTCCTGTGAATTTCACCGGGGGGGGGGGGGTGATATACTTTGGGCAGGAAAGGTCGGTGAGAAACTTCAGAACTGAACGGAATGTTCTCCATTTCAGTTGTGCCAATAAATAAATAAATGCATGATAACACAAAGAGGATTGTAAAAGTTTCCAATGAATATTTTAATTTGCATTTCTCTCACCATAGTGATAGTTTGGCATCAGCCAACATGCAGGCCCAATTTTGACTTTATATTTCCTATGAGAGCTCGATTATCTGCCTACAAGGAAATTAAGGGGAAGGGAAATCACTTCAGCTGAAAAGATTGCTAAATACTGTTTGAGTATCAAGTTCAGAATGAAAAGGGAAAAGGACAGAACAGTAGCTCTGCTTTTGAAAGTTAACAAGAGTTACTGAATTTTGCATAATAAAAGCTTTTAGTAAGGCTAATTGCACATTCCCTACTCAATTTCAGTTACAGTTTTTCCTCTTGTCTTCTCAAATGTTATTAAGCCAACAATTAAGTAATTTCTCCAGCTGAGCTAAGTGATTGCAAAGACACAGCGATTTGGTGGCTTTGTGTAATGGTCACACTTGAAATGTTCCTTTCCATCTAAAAGTTCCCACAAAGGAATTCCCTTCATTTGTCTAGAAGGAATTTCCATCCTCCCACATTTACCCTCTGATTGAGCCGCCAAAAAAAACTTTCCACAGTCCACAGCATTCGGAGCGCTCCTTAAGTCCTGGAACGAAAGATATCCGCTTGAAATTCACATTCAAAGCACTACCAAATAATTACTAAAACAGGAATGTTGCTGGATGGTCAAATGCATACAAAACCAGGACTCCCGTACCTCAAAGAGTTGCATAGAAGGGGAAAAAATTGCAGGAAAATTTATTTCATTTCATTTCTTTTGTTTTGTATGCTGCTTTTCCACACAAAAAAATATCATGCTCAAAGTGGCTTACAACAAAGAAACAGGGATGATTGCGTGGCGAGTTCCCGCCCCCCACCAGGATAAATAAAGACACAAGACACCATAATTTAAGGTTAATTGGGCGAATTAGGCCACAACTTTATTGAATTCAGGAATGAGAGGCATTGGCTTAGGCATTGGTCCTAACGACTATCCGGCTCCAGCCCATTGGCTGGAGACACGGGGAAGGGTTAACACTAATCGGGGGAGTCTCCCGCCGAGGCACGTCGACTAGGAGCTCCCCCGGGTCACCGCTCTGGGGCGTGCCTTTGGCCCTCACCTCCATAGGCTTCGGACAGGGCCACGCCCCCCGGAGTCCTTTAACGGACCACCCTTCGGTCACTGGGGGGAGGTGATGGCGTTCCTCCCCCCCCACATCCTCTTAACCCCTTCTTACCAATGCCTACCGCCAATGCCGAGAAGTTGTGACGAGTTGCTACGAGGTAGGCGAAAAACCAAAAGGCCAGAAATCGCCAATTGGGAAAAATTCCTACCATGCCCCTTGCGGCGACAGACTGAAGTCCATAGCAAAGTCAATGACCTACCTAAGCCTAGCTAAAGGGAGGGAGGGTGGGAAAACGTGGGGACGAGCCGGCGAAAAGAGGGCGAGCCCCCTCCGTGCCGGCCCTAAATAGGGCAGGCCACGCCCCCCAGCCAGCCAGCTGATTGGCTGGCTGGGGGGGGGCAGACCCGACTGGGATTCCCCTGCTCTCGCGGGGGCTGGGACCAGCCCCCGCTCACGTGGGGTGGGCGTGAAGCCCGCAACCCCACCTCCTGGGCAGGCTGGAAGTGGCTATGTCAAAGAAACACAATGAAAACAATGTCATAATAACACAGCAAAGCAAAAACACAGGAACAATTACATAATATAATAGAACAAAAAATACAATAACATACAAAAAACCATATTTTAATACAGTGAGGCCACAACTTACAGGCATTTAACTTGTGCACATTCAGCTTTATTTGTGTGGCAATAAAGGAGAAAAAAGGAAACAAAGGGGGAAATAATTTTGGGGGAAATGACTTTCAAAATCTCACCTGCCATTGAACCCAATGTGTTTTAACTATATAAGATTTTGGTTTTAGGCACGATCCCTGGAATGTAAACCCCATATAAGTTGCAGGCTTACTGTACTATGACTATAACAAGAATGTTTATAAACAAAATACAACATTTAATAGCAAAAATAACAAGGGAGCATCACCATGGGTGTAACCAGGATTTTTTTTTGGGGGGGGGGAGGAACTTTCCTGGGCAGTATGGAGGTGAGGCAGAGAGCAGCAGGTTCATGGATACCTGAGTGTTACAGCAAGAGCACCCGGCCGGCTCTACTGCAACACCTGTTGTTACCAGGTGCACCTCTGACTTACACGTGTGTCCAGTGCTCACGTGTAGCCAGTGTTCAGCTCAGAGAAGACTGCAACCTTTTGCACTGAGTCAGTACATGTGCCCATTAAAAATGGTGTGTGCCTTTACTCTTATACCCAATAAAGATCTTTGCACAGCAGAAAATTGCGAAAGTTCGTTTTATTTCACGGAAATGAGAAGAGAGTTGTGGGTGCTGCTTCAGACAGCAATGTTACAAATATGCAGGCAGTAATACAATCACTGCGGGTGGCGCTGTGGGTTAAACCACAGAGTCTAGGGCTTGCCAATCAGAAGGTCGGCGGTTTGAATCCCTGTGATGGGGTGAGCTCCCATTGTTTGGTCCCAGCTCCTGCCAACTTTGAAAGCACGAATTGCAAGTAGATAAATAGGTACTGCTCCAGCGGGAAGGTAAACGGCGTTTCTGTGCATTGTTCCGGTTCACCAGAAGGGGCTTAGTCATGCTGGCCACATGACCCAGAAGCTGTACGCCGGCTCCCTCGGCTAGTAAAGCGAGATGAGCGCCGCAACCCCAGAGTCGTCCGCGACTGGACTTAACGGTCAGGGGCCCCTTTACCTTTTAATACAATCACTAAGGACATGCAACTAAGATCTAAAGAATCAAGAGAGTCCCTAACTCACCCAATGCCCAAAAAATGAGTGTAGCAGGTGCAACAGACCTGTGCTAGAAGAAGGGGGGAGGGGGGAGGGAAAGGCATGCAGTTTCAGAACCATAAATTCACTCTTGAAAAAAGATTTCATTATCTTCATGAAGTCTGGTTCCTGCTTACAGGAGGGTGCTAATTAAACTTTGCTGGTAAATATAATCTCTACTGTAACTATTAGGGTTCAGGATGTTTGCTGTACCTTCCAGGTCACATTTAAGAAAGCAGCTTGTGTCAAGGTCATAAATAGTTCTGCTGCCAGCAGAAGCACCGGCGGGGAGTATAAAAGGAGTAAACTGCTGCTCTCTATGTAGCTGGCTGCATTCATGCACAAAAGCCTGGCATCAGCAGTCTTGGGGGAACCTTGAGGTTTGCAGAAGTACTAAAAAATATTTAGAGGAAGGGGAAGTGCGAAGAAGGGACACAAAACAGTCCAATAAGGACTAAGGCTCCTCAGTGACCATGGAAAGCTCACTGTCCGCAGAATACTAATTGAGCAAAAGACCACATCAGATGAGGGATGGAATGAGGTATCCCAAAGAAGGAACCACCCACAAAGAAACATTTTGTTGCAGACCCTACTTGTTCATACAATTAATAACTGGTATAGTAGTATTTGCATGATTTTTTAAAAAAGAAATGGCAGCTGTGAGTGGCCTAAGTTTCAATTGAGACCAAGATGCAGAAGTAGGAAAGCTTTGTCTCTTTGTCCCTACCACAGTCCTGATTTAGGGACAGGTCCCCACAATTGCTATTTTCCATTGGGACGTGAGGTTTGGGATTAAAAATTGCAAGCGTGGGGCCGGGGTCTGGTCCAGAATAGGACCACATGAGTTTCAAAGGGTAAAGCCTTTCACACTGTGGTCACAATATGGGCTGGGGGAGATCAAGTAGTATTTACTTCAAGAAGTATGCCACATGTGTTTAGGCCCTAAGAAAAGACAAGATATGTGAATTTAATAATACAAAAATCTCCTTCCACATTTCAGGAATAATAATTGTAATAATACAAAAATCTCCTTCCACATTTCAGGAGTTTTATGCAAGAGCCCTTCCCCCAACGTGCTAGTCTTGTAAATGCATGGAAGTTCTTGCAAGGGGCTCAATTCAAAAACATAATCCCCTTAGCTGCACTCAGCAACAGACATCTAGGCCTCATGAGCCTGCTGATCATGTAACCTGGTTCTCACGCTGATAAGAGGCTGGGAGCCCACAGCCCAACAGAGAAACCTCACAGCTATACCTGGCACTGCCTGTAAATATTGTACTGATATGGCATAACTCTCTTGACTATAGCCTATAAAATCCTATTTGATCCTTTTTTTTGAAATGTAGCCTTCATAAAGATGAGATAAAGCAGGACTTCCTACTTCTGTCTCGATAAAATTATTGTGGAGGCAGGGAATCAACTCTCAAGCCTCTTTGTTGAAAGCTTATGAGCTTACATTATAACATATAAAGGTAAAGGTAAAGGTACCCCTGCCCGTACGGGCCAGTCTTGACAGACTCTAGGGTTGTGCGCTCATCTCACTCTATAGGCCGGGAGCCAGCGCTGTCCGCAGACACTTCTGGGTCACGTGGCCAGCGTGACAAGCTGCATCTGGCGAGCCAGCGCAGCACACGGAATGCCGTTTACCTTCCCGCTGGGAAGCGGTCCCTATTTATCTACTTGCATCCGGGGGTGCTTTCGAACTGCTAGGTTGGCAGGCGCTGGGACCGAGCAACGGGAGCGCACCCCGCCGCGGGGATGCGAACCGCCGACCATGCGATCGGCAAGTCCTAGGTGCTGAGGTTTTACCCACAGCGCCACCCGTGTCCCTATTATAACATATAATAATATGTAAATACAATTTACTGTACCAAGACTATGTATAATGATTTACTGGATGTTACAATTCACAAAAAATAAGGTTTTAAAAAATCAGTCTAGCTCCAGATGCACATATACATCAGGCGGTTATTGAGATCATTTTAATGTGAGTCAGCCTTTATTGTATGCTAACCTTGTAGGGCTAACAACTTCCATATTAGAGAACTCTGCATAATCTATGTTAGAAAACATCAAACGGTGGGGGAAGAAAAGAGGAGGAAAAAAGATGCTATGAAGCTATAATAATCCTTGTTCCTTTAAAAACTAACAAACTAACTAAAACCCTGAACTATTATATTCTGTGCCATTTATCATGAAGAAAGAGGTAACTATCACAGCAAAAGTCAGGAGGCCATAAAAAAAATATTGCTCACACACACAGAATTCAAGCCTCCCTCCTGAAAATAGCATGGTTAAGATGGGGGCGTAAATTACACGTTTTATTTAAAAGCTTTGCTTCTCCTACTGAAACGTCATGCTCCCCCTGTTCCGCCTTCCACCTGCCACCTGCCACCTGACAGCTACACGATGTGGTGTGAAGAGCCTGGGTGTGAACGCTGTGAATAGTTGAGAGAAATGTATGTTTTGTCAGCCTAAAAACTTATGGTCATGAGTTCGTGCAAAGCAGGCAGGCACATTTACCCAAAGATTTAAAGCTCTTGGTGTTAGAATAAGATGTAGCAATCACTCAGTAAATACGGGGGGAAAGTAAAGGTGCCACAACTGGTTCAGTGCTTACACAGCCTCCCTGGAAACTCCAGAGAAAGAGATCACCCCATACTGTAAGAATCACCTGTACGCTGATGACTCTTTAGTCTGAATCGCTGGATGATTTCCTGCAGCAGTTTCATGTAGAATCTCTACTGTATCTGCTGAAAAGCATTAGAAAAAATAAATATGCACCAGTAATTTTGTGGCACACCCAAAAGCCACTGGCGATGCGCAGAACAACAGACAACTATGGACCTCTCTACAACTTCTTTCATGAGAATATACATCAACACAATCCTTGAGAATGATGTCGGCAAGGATTGACCTTAATGGGCCTTACTTCTCAATAGACATGCATACAGTTGTGCTATGAATATGCTATCCTGTTTAAGGCCTTTATACTAGTTTGATCAACCATTTCTTCATTACAGTTCCCCCCCCCCATCTCCCTCATGTGTCCCATGGTGGCACAAGAAAAAAAATTATTGAGGGGGGACAGAAGGGGCAAAGTATATTTCTAGGTGGGCAAATTGTGTTTCACATGTTAAGATCTCTGAAAGGATAGCAACACTATATCTTAATGACAGGAGTCCAGCAATGTGGGGATTGGGGCGAGCTCCTTGTTTGGGGGGGGGGTGTGCATGTTGGCTACGGGTGATCTGAGTTGTAGTGACTAGAATGTACATTTGGAGGGCACCAGGCTGTGGAATATTGGGTGGTACCCAACTAAACAATTCCAGGAATGCAAGTACTTTTGGCTGTGCAACAAAACTTTGTTTGCCCCTCCCTCTCCCCACATGCACCCTAAATATGTTCTGGGATTTTCCCCAACCCTGCAGAGCAGATTTAGAGAACATGGAAATGTTTCACTGCATAGCACCCATTGTCTCCTCTGACTAGAAATTGCTCACTAGGTTCAGGGACAGATTTTTTATTTCTACCTCAGATCCTTATTACTGGAAATTGGGCTGGAACCTGAGGTTTTCCCCCTGAACTGTGGTCCTTCTGGCCTTCCTCCCTGACCTGCTCCCTCCAGCAGCCAAGTACAAGTTCTCATAAACCCCATACTCCACATGGATGCATTTCCAATAATATAATAAGACTTTGTATTTCAAGGCTGAATCTCTCATGAGGAATACCCAATGGAATCCCAAGAACATTATTAAGATTATGGCGTTTGTTCAAAAACAACAACATCCCAGTCTAAGATACCGCCAGTAACTCCTTAATTTAAAAGTCTAAGTCTCAGGCATGGTCTACATCTCAGAAACTCAAACCCTATCAAATACTTCTAAGACACAATATGGGGGAGACAATATGAATAGGAGACTTGGTTGTTGGAAAGTCACCTTCTTCTGATTTATTTCTGGAAAAGATACTCGGAAGCCATTGTAATGTTCTACAAAATAAAATAAAATAAAATAAAATAATAGAAAATTGTTTGATCGAGTGAGAATCTGCTGTGCTTTTAAAACTGGGGGAAACCCAGCTTTACTAAAGATATAGACTGGACAGAAAGTAAATAAAGCCACTTAGACAAGAGGTTGCCTTGTTTGGAGTAAAATATAAAAAAGCAATTTATCTCTTAATAATTATGGGTCCATTAGATGCTGTATTCTTTAGCTGAATCAATGCATTCGTTCTAAAATGAGTCAGTCCTTTGGGACCCCTTGTTTTTCAAACTGTTGTAGCTGAAGCTTTTCAAAAAATGTAATGATTTGGCTGATCTGACTTATCATAATAGTTTATGTTTATGAATATTTTAAGCCAGGATCTCTTTTACCCCTATAGCAATGCTGAGAAATTGGTAGTTACTTATTTCCAATTGTACATTTTCTTTGCATTGGTATAAATTTCCACAATGTTCCTTTTATAGAAAGTATTGGCACTTCTATTCATTAGCAGGCACCAGGTTGGGGGGGGGGAGAGAGATTTTTTAAGGAATGTATGTTATATTATTCACACATACACACCTGAAATTACTATAGTAAAGGCAAAAAATGTTGAGAAGTGACACAAAATTAAAAGCTTCCTTTGAAAAAAGCCAAAAACTTCATGGGACACAAGGCAAATACCTACTTTCTTTCATATTAATCCCCTCCACACACACACACTTTTATCCTTGCTCTAGGTAAAGGTAAAGAGGCCCATTAGGTCCAGTCGTGGCTGACTCTGGGGTTGCGGTGCTCATCTCGCTTTATTGGCCAAGGGAGCCGGTGTACAGCTTCCGGGTCATGTGGCCAGCATGACTAAGCCACTTCTGGCGAACCAGAGCAGCACACGGAAACACCGTTTACCTTCCTGCCAGAGCGGTACCTATTTATCTACTTGCACTTTGACGTTCTTTCAAACTGCTAGGTTGGCAGGAGCAGGGACCGAACAACAGGAGCTCACCCCGTTGCGGGGATTCGAACCGCCGACCTTCTGATCGGCAAGTCCTAGGCTCTGTGGTTTAACCCACAGTGCCACCTGCGTCCCTACAACAATCGTTGCTCTACTCTGCTGTAAATTTGAAGATTTTAGGGGAGTTAATTTAGTATGTTAACTTCACATTTACAAGATGAAGTCATCCCTGCCTGAGATTTTGGTGTGTTATCAAGTTTACAATAAACAGGTAATGAGGTAGCATCACCTTATTCTTCCAAAAGTTCAGTGCAAAGGCTCTCAGCTGGAACAGCAGGCATGCCTCCATTTTGTATTACAGTACACCTAATGCACACTGGGGTCATTCAGCAATTCATAGCTAGTATTTTTTGCACCATAACACTCACTTTTTTCCTCCTAGAAAGTAAGGGGAAATGTCTGTGCGTGTTATGGAGCGAATGCCTACAGATGGCGGGGGGATCTGCTGCAGCCGTGAGCAGAGGAACCATGGTTCACCTTCCTTCCCTCCTCCGTGGCTCACTTTGAAACAGCAAAGCAGAAGAGCCGCTGAGTGGGGAGGAGAGAGGGACAGAGAGCCTGCTTGTTTTAAAGGAGCAAAGCGGGAGAGGAGAGGAGCCGCTTACACGGGTCACCCCAAATTCACCAGCAGATCACATAGCATGTGCATGGCTACAGCTTGCACCAAAAAAATCACGCACCCACTGTTGCCTGGGGCTGCAGTGGTGCAAAAACGTGGTTACAAAGCATGGATCCACATGGGTCTTCAGGGTTTTTGCATTGGGCTACCCCAAACTCACAGTCAGATCACATGTCTGTGGCCACAGAATGAAGCACAAAAATCATACATCCACTGTTTCGTTTAGAATATTTTTTTTTCTTGCTTTCCTCCTCTAAAAACTATGTGCGTGTTATGGTCGGGTGCGTGTTATAGAGCGAAAAATACGGTAATTATAAACTGCATTTCTGTTTTAAGGGATTGTTTGAGTAACTGCTTGTGGTGCAAAATACAATGGGTTGTGTATGTTTGGCACATTTGAGCCTAGCTAGCCGTCGGTAACTGGTAATTTTGCACTGACCACACACACACACAGGTCCACACAGAAGAGCAGGGAAATCAGCAAGATCGTGTGGGCAGCAGCACAGCACTGCAGAAAATGTTCCTCCAAAACAACATGCAAAACTACACATTTGGTGAAGTATCACAAAGGATTCCTCAAGTGCAAGATTACTGGGCATGCTGAAAACCCACACTATCAGGTTGTTGCATGTGACACATGATTCAGCTTCCTGAGTCAGTCAGATTTCTTTTGGTAAAACAAAAATAAAAACCAAGCTTCCAGCTTGTTCTAGCTTTATGCAATATGCAGCTAAGCATATGGGCGATGCCTAATGAAATCTCAGGAGCCAGAGGGAGAGCCGAATTAAGATTTCCAGTGGTCAGGATTTCAGAACAAATCTCTCCCCAGGAGCAACAAAAGCCGAATAAATTTATGCAAAATAAGAGAAAGCACACAAAATTGCTTAATTTGTATTACACATGGAGGGGTCACAAAGTTTGTGGGTGTGTTTGTTTGTGTCTTTGCAGTTTGGGCTGCAAGCAGAGTGTGCACATGTCCTGCCTGCCATCTTTCTGGATCTGTCCTGAAAGCAAGTATTCCCTACAGCTTCAAAGAATGAGACAAACATACTGACATGAAACACTAGACAGCAGCTTTTGCCTCTATAAAAAGAAATGTTAAGTCGCTTGTAATAAACATCAGTAGCTTTAGTTCCAGTTCCAAAATAAAAATAATCAAGCATAAAACTACACACAACAAACTTCCTCTGGGGTATTGAAATTTTCAGAGGATTAGAATGCAAGAGATTATATTTGTTATGTCAGCTCAGTGAGCTGGCATCAGTTTTACCTACTACTTTGCAAAAGGTCAGGGTTAAGGAACAAGCGCCAGATTCTTTGCATTAGGAGCTGCTGCAGGGAATGGAAGTGTTGGTGACCTTCTTGGCTTGGGGAGGGCTGACAGCAGCTAATGCTTCTGCTGAACCCACCCCAATAGCCTCCAAGTGCATATTGAGCTGGTATAATGACAACACTAATTACAATCCTGGAAACTATAAAGAGCTGAAGAAGCAAAGAGGAATATTAAAAGAGAAAGATCCTCTGAAGGTGGAGAGAGCTCTCAGAAGCCGGGAGGAAGAAACTGGACCCGGTCATTCAGAAGCACTAAAGGTCTCCAGGCAAAGGTTCAGCGGGGGAGACGAAGGCAGTTTGTGGAATTCAGCCTTTCGCCCACGTGTACAGCCCCTGCTTTGCCTAGCCCCATAGCTTGTAGTTCCTTTCTTCCCCACCCCCAAACAAAACATAGTTCCTTCTCTTCCTAGGAGCAGCTGACCAAGGCTCCCCCCCCCCCCCAGCTGCTGGGCCTTCCGTTTCCTCAACTCCCTCCCTTCTTTCCCTCTTCCACTCATTCTCCTCCAAGGAACCTGCTTTCTTTTATCCTTCCTCAGCGGTCCTGCAGGAGCTGCTGGTCACTGTTGGAACTAGTGGGGTGGAAGGCAAGGAGCTCAACAGTAGGGAGCACCAGAACCAATGACAGGCAGAGCCAACACATGCCCCCATCTTCCTCACTGCTGAGATTTACAAGGGCAACAGACTTAAGACCAGAGAGGAGGAAGTCAGCTCCCAGCTTTTGGGCTGGTCCATAATTGCTGCCAACATCATTCTGCCCCACCTGTGGGGAACTTTAGGTCCAGGGCCCAAATGCATCTCTCCAGGTCTCTCTGTCTAGCCCACAGGACACTCCCCAAATCACACCCTCCTGCCAGCCACACCCCCTAACGGCTTTGACTCAGATCCTCCTTGAACTCTGATACTGCCTCTTCTTGCTTCCCTTGATAGGAGAGTGTATGTGGAAACTAGGCTACTGGGTACAATTAAAGTTTGCATTCAGTCCTCCACCCACTTCTGACCACAACCAGTGGCATAGCAGGGAGGGACACTGGGGTGATTGCCCTGGGCACAAAACTGTTAGGGACACAAAATTTCAACACTCGGTGCTGCCTCAATACAGCTGTGCACTTCCATCACTGGGCTCACTGAAAACAGCTTCTCCATATGAAGCAGAGAGTGACCTCTTCAGACAACACTTCTTTTCTTAACTCTGCAGCTACTCTCTCCTGGGTGACACAGACACCATTAGGCAGTAGGATGTGCATGGTACTCCACCCGTTTCCCTCTCACCCCCTTCAGCGTGGCCTCGGGCGCTGGCATCCCATACTACGCCACTGCTGACATGTGTCCCCCAGAAGAGAAGGTGGCCCTCCGTGTGAAAAAGAGTCCCAACCCTTGACCAAAAACACTCATTTCCTTTGCATTTGTACTATCTATCACTATTATAAGGCAAGGAAAAATCTGAACCCACTGCCTTGTATGGCATCTCCAGGAGAAGAAAAGGCTAAGGAGTAAACCCTGCACAGATTTGGAGTTGAATCCCAAGTATTATTGTATGCCTCCTTCTAGCAACTCCTGCAACCAAGCTGGTGCCAAACGTCTTGCTCTGTTTTCCATCAGTGAGGCAGAGAGGGGGCTTGTCGTCTCCAGGACCTCCAGACGCTGCCCAGGCTTGCAGCCCAGGGAGGTCACTTTGATGCTGCTAATGCAGTAAAAACAATGTGGGAGGCAGCAGTTATGAGTGACCGGTTTCTGCAGCCACAGCAGGTGCTGTGATTCTCCAGTGGTTTGACTTCATCTCACCCCCCTGGAGGCACACTCTGTTTTTTCTCGGGTCAGATGTGTGGGAATGTTCTGGGGTGCAGGAGAGGATATATTGACTAATTATATCCTTATCCAACTTGTGCTAACAAGTTCCCAAAATATCAGCAGAGTTTATAGACATTCCCCTTTAAGTTCGCAACGGTAACGCTTGCACAGGTTCGCTAGAACCTCTATAATAATTACCCTGGTAATTTCCCCTTTGTTCCCTCTTAAAATACAAGACACAACACAGTCTTTATAAAAGTATAAAAGAGTTTACTCACGTTCTGTTCACAACATGATCCCAGAAGGCAGACAGGCTTAAAAAGGTTACATACACTTTAGAATCTATCTTGTTGCAAGATAGTCCTTATCTCCTCTCTTGGCTGAGAGCCAAGAGGGCATCTTTAGATGCTTCCTCATCGAAGGAAAATGGCAGAGAGAGAGAGATGGCTGCCTGCCCTGTGCTTTTGTCATTACCTGCACAGGTGAGGCCACACCCACCTCTGGTCACATGCGGAGGAAGTCCGTCCCCAGGAAGTTTACCTGCTTGCTGGACAGACATCCCTCCCCATGTTCTAACATGTACACTCTAGGAATGTTGTCACTGACTGCTCCTGTGTTTACATCCCACAAGATGAATGCCAACAAACAAAAAAAGATCTTGTGACAGCAGGTTTATTAACAACTGGAAGAAATGAGTCAAAGACAGCAGGCATAGGAACTTAGGAAGCTTCCTTCTGTGGAGTCAGACCCTTGGTCCATCTAGCCAAGTGCTGTCGACACTGACTGGCAGCAGTTCTCCAGGAGTTCAAGTAGGGTTTTCTCCCAGCCCAACCTAGAGATGGCAGGGGTTCCACTTGCAAAACAGATGCTCTGCCACTGAACGATGGCCCATTTTGCTGTGCAGAGGGATGGGCACGATGGCCCTAGAGGTCTCTACCATGCTACGGTTCTATGATTTTACCCCTGATGATGTTACCTGAGCAGATTATTCCCTGCAACAGAAAACTGTCCCAGGAGTCCCAGGTTAGGTGTCCCCCAAGCCCCCTGTGCCATAGTGGTTGTTCTCTCTCACCTGACTGCCTCACTTTCTGCTACACACCAACACTGCCCTGTCCACTCTATTATTCTTCCTTACTACTGCATGCCTTTTTCTTTTCTTTTTAATAACAATTTTTTAGAAAACCATTTCACCCGCCATTTTCATTTCTCCAGAAGTGCAGTGAATGCTGCTATGGAGTCTGCAAGCTGCAGGGCCCAAAGTCTACCCCTAACAACATCACTAAGAAAGAGTTATGCCTTAAACATGCAATAGACTCATCCAATAGTTTGTCTGGTCCAAGAGATACTGGCACTCCTGAGGAACAGTCACACATGGGCGGTGGGGGGGGGGTGTAAGAGCCCACCTGTCCTCCCTAAACAGCAACTGCCTCTCCTGTGGAGGCAAGGGCAGGCCCTCTGCTTCTTCCTGCTGAATGGCATCCTTAAAGAACAAGCATCACTAAAACAAAGTAGTAAAGAAGGTGATGAATCACCCTTTGCCATAAGGAAATAAAGGGATGAGCTCTCAGCTAAGCTGAAGTTCTTGACAGAAAGAGTGACAGCCATTGAGAAGACAATAACGCTTTCACCACCTTCTTTCGTGGCAGTGGTACTAGTCCCAGATCTTGTCTGCCAAGGCCCTGTGACCCGCAGTTCCCGAGTGATTAATAAACAGACGGACACGAGTATTTAGGTTTATGGGATCAAATAGGTCACAACATTATTGGTTGCAGATGTGAGGGTTTGGCATAGGCATTGGGTGAAGCCAGGCTGTATCTCGACTCCCACCTGTCTGCAGGGAGTCTATCTAAGGGTAAACCACCAATAGAGGGAGCCCTATAACTTATATCAAATAGGGGCACCCGGAGGGGTCCCCGTTGGGGTCACGGCATAGCCCTAGCCTACGTCTGGGCATCAGACAAGAGCCACAGCGCTGAATTCCTTAATGAGGAAGGGCAGGCGGAGGCTACAACCTCCCCTCCCTTAAACAAAGGCTTGCCCAATGCCTAACCTCACAAAGTTGTGACGATTGCTACAAGGAAGGTGAAAAGCAAATGGCTGGTGCCAATGTGCCAAGTAGAAAATAACCCTACCCAGTGCCAACCATATGGTGGCTGACATTTGTCCATAGCAAGGTCGTGTCAGAGCAAAGCATGAAAAGAGGGTGGGTGGGTTGGGAGATCTGGTGAAAGAGTGAGAGAGGAGGGCCCCCAGGCTACACCATGGTTAAATTTCCTGCAACCACACCCTCTACCGATGCTGACTGGTTGGGGCCATGCCCAATGTGACCCACCCAGTGCTGGCGACGTGGCCGGGACAGCATGAGGGGAGCGTCCACTCCCCACCCCCACGCCCGGTTGCCTGGCCACAACACCGCCCACCAAATCAGATGAGCACACTTACAAGAAGAGGAGTCTGCCGGCTTTTCAAGGTGCCGTTTAAGAGTGCTGGGTTCAGATGCAGAGTGTTTCAACAAATCACTTAGTGCAGAATTTTAAATAATGGCTTACAGTTCTGTTTATCTATAGGCTCTGAAATGAAGCAGTTAACAAATAATGTGCACTTTTCAGAGGTGTGTTGTGAATATACGAGCTTCAGTTCATATTCATACCACATGAAGTTGTAAAAATATGGTATGCAGTGAAAATGTGGAATTTCCTATTAATTTTAATGTAAATAGTGTACTGCTATTCTTCTAAATTAATGCGCCAAGAATAAACAAAATTAATGTTAGCAGAACTGCTGTGAAGCCTTCCAATTATGAATAAATGGATTTCCACTTTTTTAGCAGTTTTTCAATGGTTTGACAAAGTGTGGGCTTTCCTCGTTGCTGCAAAGATTACACACAAAATTAAAGTTAGTATACCTTGCTCCTTATTTAGTGTGCATACAATGAGCTTGAAAGAAATCTTGATAAAGAAGCATCTAAGCCCAACAAATAATAATAATAAATATGTGTTTATTAAAGCTTTCTCATTTCAGCCTCTGACTTAACTTAGCAGTTTACTTTAGCTATTAAAAGTGCTTACTGGGGTCTGCAGCTAGCTTCACGTGCATGTATAACACTGAAAGTGCTTCCAGATTGTCACTGTTTTGCAGGAGAAATTTAAGCACATATAATAAAATTAGGCTTGCATAATTACAGTGGACAAAAGTGTTGCAAAAAATCCCTGCACAACATATCCATTTTAAAAGAGAAACAGACTTTCTGCAGTTAGGAAAGTGACATGGAAATGCATTGCAAAGTTTGAAATGAAGAGATGATTGGCAGGAAAATGTTTAAGCAAAGCAAATCAGGGTGAATGCCCAGAGTTGTATAACTGCCTCACACACAAATCAGAATGCAGGGCTGGCCCAAGACATTTTGTCAGCTGAGGCAAACCACAAAATGGTGTGCCCCTCCCCAGCCAGAGAAGAAGGGGGTGTAAAGTCAGGGGGGGGGAGATAAAGATCTGCATTGGAAGCAAGGGAGACCAGCAGCAGCCACTCTCCCCATATATTCTCTGATTAGTTCAATTCTTTGTTACTGTCCACATCTAATCTATATCTTTTTAAAAGTAAAAAGTATATGAAAAATGTTGCAATATTCTTTACAATAAGAGTTTAAAAATAAACAAGCCAACAAACAAAATCAGCCATGCATCTGAGACACGCAGAAAAGGCCCGCTCTCCTGTTGCCAGCCTCCGGACCTCTCATGGATGAGGCCCACAAAGAAGAGCCTCAGAGGATGATCTCAGGGTCTGGGTCGGTTCCTATGAGGAGAAGAGGTCCTTGAGTTCTTGCGGGATATTGCATTATAAATGTTCCCCATTATCCCAGCCCAATGGTGATGATAGATTGGGCAAGAGATTTAGGACATAACATAATGTTTGAGGACTGGGAAAAATTGTGGAAGAAAGGGGTGAAGTTCACCGCATGTACTTTGTTAAAGGAAAATATTATGAAAATGATGTATAGATGGTATTTGACTCCTGTAAAATTAGCAAAGATGTATCATAATTGTGATAATGCATGCTGGAAATGTAAAGAAAAGGAAGGAACATTCTTTCATATGTGGTGGACCTGCCCCAAGGTGAAAGATTTCTGGGGAAAGATTTATAATGAATTGAAAAATGTTGAAATATACATTTATAAAGAAACCAGAGGCCTTTCTTCTTGGAATAACAGGTTCGGAATTGCCCAAGAAAGATGTTAATCTATTTTTGTATGCCACAACTGCGGCTTGTATTTTGTTAGCTAAAAAGTGGAAAACTCAAGAATTACCAACAGTAGAAGAATGGCAGATGAAGATGATGGATTTTATGGAGCTAGCCGATCTAACTAGAAGAGTCCGCGACCAGGAGGAGGAGGAACACCACGAAGAATGGAAGAAATTTAATGATTATTTAGCTAAATTTGTTAAGCTAAAATAACTGGAAATAGCCTCCAGATACTTAATGGGCTTAGGATTGTATTTATGTTAACTGATAAAATAATATGTCTAATACAAGAAGGAGAAGATTTAAAGATGTTAATGTTTAATTTAAAGGGTATTAAAACTGGGATTTGGAAAACCGTTATAAGGATATGCAATGAAATTCAACTAAGGGGAAACGAGGAAGTCATTTTACAAAGTAAATAACTGTTATTTTCAATAAGGTTATGATTTATGTTTGTTATGTCTTGTTTGTTTTATGTTTTTGTTTGTCATTGATATTGTAAAAACTAATAATTTTTTTTGCATTATCCCAGCCCAATGGCCATGAAGGCTGGGAGGCCAGTTTCTCAGCCCTGAAATAAAACCGTGGGGACTGAGGGCTCTTTCCACATAACCGGAGTCCCTGATCACAGGGAGACACCTGCCCAGTCATGCACCTCACTAGAGACAAAACATCTGGAAATCAAAGATGGGCTTTGCTGCCATAATGCTGTTTTCCCACACTCACCCCCCGCATGTAAAGACAAAGATCTGTAAGCAGCTAAAATATTAGTGGGAAGTCTGAAAACAAAAATAACAAACTACATCATAATGCCAGTGTGAACTGATAGGTTGCCCCCATTTGGCAGATTATGACAGGTCCTGAAAACTAATCTCAAAAGGAGTATCAGCACTGGGGAAAGTAAATAAAATGAACAACTAAAATGGTTGGGTGTACTTATGAAGTACATCTCCATGGGAGTTACTTTAGAAAGACAAACAATGTGACATGCGGTGGTTTATAAAACTATTAATATTGTGGAGAAAGATAATTTATTTTTCTCCCTCCAAACACAAGAACTTGGGCTACCCAATTAAACTGACTGGCAATAGCTTCAAGATAATATGGGGAAGGGCTTCTTCATGATTAACCGTTGGCATTTATTACCACAAGACACTGAGGTCCAGCTCCAAGGGGCTTCTGGCAGCTCCCTTACTGCGAAAAATGACGTTACAGGGAAACAGGCAGAGGACTTTCTCGGCAGTGGCAACATACCTGGGCACGGCTTGGTGAAAATACTAGCACCAGGTGATATTATTCACTTGAAACCACACAGTGCCCACGCGGTGGGAGACTGCAATGCTCTCAAACTATTTGGGTTTGTTTTGCAATCATAGAAACGTAGAGCTGGAAGGGACCCCAAGGGTCATCTAGTCCAACCCCCTCACTGTAGGATTCCTCCCCACATCCTTGCATAGGATCAAACCACCAACCTTCTGGTTAATAGCCAGACACACTGACAATCCAATTGGAACACTAAAATTCAGAGTTAGGTCATTAAAATTAAATCAAATACCATTTAGTCTTAGTTAGAACTGACTAGTTCCTCCTTTGGGGCAAAACTCTCAACACTTATAATTCCCCGTCCATGGCTCTGAAACAGTTTAAGGCTGAATAATAACAATTTCTTCTGTGTATGTGGTTTGGGTACACCTGTGCTTGTATGAGGAGTCTTCCCTATTTTGGAAATATAAGGTGTTTCTAATAAAAAGGAATCTTTGGTTTATTAAAGAAATCTTCTCGACACTAAATTATGCTCCCAGAAAGCAGATTCACACCAGCGTCTCCATTTTCAACAGACACACCCTGCAAAACAACAACAACAACTAGGGACATCTGTCACAGTTAGCAGACATATCTTAACCTGCTTCCTCCATGATCTCATCTGTCAGATACTTTTGCTGCCAAACAGAAATATATAATAGAAGGAAATGCCTGCCCTACTCTGTTACAGAGATTAATCTCTCTCCTTCTCTCCTTCATCTACCCCATATTTTCCCCTCTCAGCTTTTCTCTCCTTCACATGGATTCTTGGCTTAAAACCTCCTCTAACGTGTTACATTTTTATATTGACATTTGTGTCACTTCTCTACATTTTTCTAGATCAGACATGCCTTGAGGCCTCTGTGTTGGGCAACGCAGCACAAGAAATTTCAGCTGTAGTGCTTTCTTACACATGCTCTGACACCTACACAGAAAGCATAAAGCCAGAAAGCCAAAAGTATCTACGCTGCGGTTTAATTAAAATGATACAGCCCTGTTTCCAGGAACAATCATGCGCCGTGTGTTACGGAGCAAAGTGAAGTCATGCCCCAACTTTCTCTCTCTCTCTCTCTATCTCACAGACACCCTACAAGAACAACCAAGAGAGAACTGTGTTTTTAATCTAGCCTTTGGGACTAAAATAACCACAGTTTCCCAGGCTGGGACAGGAATCACCTTTTCAAACCACTCCTTGTCAGCTTCATTCTAAGCAGGGGTTACAACATGTCTCCTTGTAGAGTTGTTGGGGGGGTTTCTGGCTTCATCACACATTTCATAAGCTTGGGGAAAACAGTCTTTATTTCCCCTGTGGGAAAAGAAGTGTGACCTACCTTCACAGGTTTGCTGAAAAGATAAATATGCAGCTAATAATATGGTAAAGGATGAGTATGTGCAATGGGAATGAGAAATAGTAACTGTTTAAATTTTGACATTCAGCTTATTATTTTTACCCTTCGCTAGTGTCCTGTTGGCAACTGTCTCAGGTTCCAAGGCTCCTTTATAGTGGATGAGGAAGGATTTAGCCCTCGCCATGCAGGCGATTCAGTAGGAGACAAACACAAATATAGCCATCTCATCTACTTCTCAGCAACCTTGCCTAATTCATTTTGGCATATCTTCTATTTTCTTCTGACCACATTTATTAAATCACTTTTCAGATTCAGATATACATACACAATGGCTGGGCCACAATGCAGGCACATTATTTGATCGCTTCAATGTCAAGTGATGGCTGTCATCTGTGAACAGGCCCTCATGAATATATTTGTTGTTGTTTAGTCGTGTCCAACACTTTGTGACCCCATGGACCAGAGCACGCCAGGCACTCCTGTCTTTCAGTGCCTCCCACACCTTGGTCAAACTCATGTTGGTCATGAATATATACTCAACCAAAATTTTCACATTATCTCGAACTACAAACACACTTCACATATTCAACTCTCGCATATAGGAATTAAAGATGTGACCACGGATCACTCTGAAGTCAGTTTTTAAAAAGAAGCTTACTGACTTGACAATGAGAACCACCATCCCATAAATGAAAGCACAAAACCTCATTGCCTTTTAACATAGAGGATCCTGCCCCAGCCCATACTTTCTTTTGTAGCCCCAAATCAGTATTTTAATAAATAGTAAGTTTGCATGTTAAAGAATGGTTTCTAGTTGAGGTCTCTTGCTTTACACTGTGTTATTTAAAGCTTCTAATCTAAACCTTTCAAAATCCTTGTTTTTTCCAAAAAAAACATTTCTGATTCTTTTAACTGCTTGTTGTTTCCTTCCCAACCTGTGGGATTTGCACTGGGAAACAGTTAAGTGTTGTTTCCCTTAAATCTGAAAGTATTCAAGGTTAATTTGCTCTCAATGTTATCAGCTGAGAGGGAGACTTGCTGATTTTCGGTGTTTCTGCATGACTAAAATGGGCTTCTTCTGTGTATCCAGGGGACTTCACCTGCTGCTTCTTTTTTCTACTAACCTTTGTTGATTTTTTGAAGACTTTGTGTCAGCGCTCGTGACATGGAGTTGTTGTCAAGAAGGGTCTAATAGGTGTGAGGAAAATATTGACAGGATTGAACTCAGAGGAATTACTGCTACCATTACCTTTGCTGACTGGCCAGAAACAGGGGAGGCTGAAGAGCAGCTTCTGAGTGGTAGGTGCTGCATTGATTTCATATTATATCTATTATGGACTCGCAAGGGTACAATAAGAAAAAGAGATCAAGAGGCCAGTTAGGGCCTCCAGCCGTCCCAAATTCCAAACAATCTAACATTAAAAACTTTCTGTGTGGTAGCTCTGGTACGCTCCCTTGGACACCCTCACTGGACAGCCCTGAGCCCCCGGGAGCCTCTCTGACGTATTTAGCTAGTAGCTGATGATCTTAGAAACAGCTGACTCTGTAACCTAACATACTCTGTGGTTAGAAGTTCCCTGCTATTGCCAAAGTTTCCTGTTAAAAAGTGCAAGTACAGTGGGCGTTCGGGTTGCGAATGTGATCCGTGCGGGACGCACGTTCGCAACCCGCAGCATTCGCAACCCACAGTGCCGTGTCTGCGCACGCGCGGGTTGCAATTCGGCGCTTCTGCGCATCCATAACCCAAAAATGTGCAACCTGAAGCACAACCTGAAGCGTTTGTAACCCGAGGTATGACTGTACTCTTGAGGAGGGTAGTCAAGGCAGCAAGCAACCGCAGCACCTGCTGAACCTGCTTGAGCTAGTTTGTAACGCTCAAAGCTTAGCCTGAAGGCTGGCCACAGAAATTCTGGTTTGCTTGCACCGAAGTTATATCAAATAGGGCATAAGTTTGCTTCATAGAAGGGAATGCAAGGCTTAAGCAAAACGAGTCCATATAAGGACCACATACCCTGCCCAGCAATCAGTGGAGTGTAAGAAGACTATATATAAGGGGCTTTGAAACTGGTGATGCTCACCCAGTCTTTGGAAGTGACTCCACCGGACCAGCTGCAGCTTCAATAAACCTGTGTTCTTTCCACACACTGCATCTTCATTGGCTCAGGAAACTGGTGGAGCTCAGGATCCATGTGCATAAACAGGAATTAGGTTGCGGGGGGGGGGCAGGACACCCACCTTTCGTCATCCTCTTGTCTGGTGTTGTCTAGCAGATTCAGGATGAAATGTTTCAACAACAGTTGTTCAAACTGTTACTTTCTTTGGGCCCCAAGTGCTCCGAAAAAACTGTCAAAATCTTCAGTCATTTGAAAACTATGAAGTCAAATAAAGAATTAACATCATGGAGTACTTTTCATGTGGTTAATGAGTATATTTTGCAAAATTACAAAGATACATCTTTTTCTTCTCTCTCTCTTTTTTTAATCAAAACTCAAGCAAGCTTTATTGGACTTGCTGAAAACCTTTTCAGCAGATCCTTCTCATTTCCCCCCTCTTTTCTATTGCAGTTTTTCTGTGTAAGCAAAGCCATTGAGATCCTCCCCTGTCATCATCAACCTTATCCAACTCTTTACTCTCTGCAAGAGACTGCCCGCACGGATCACATTCGCAACCCGAACGTCCACTGTACTTGCACTTTTTAACAGGAAACTTTGGCAATAGCAGGGAACTTCTAACCACAGAGTTTGTTAGGTTACAGAGTCAGCTGTTTCTAAGATCATCAGCTACTAGCTAAATGCGTCAGAGGGGCTACCGGGGGCTCAGGGCTGTCCAGTGAGGGTGTCCGAGGGTGCCTGGCTGCCCAGTTCGACCTCTGCTGTAGTATCCTAAATTCTGATGTTCTGCAGAGAATGGCTCACACATATCAATGAAGGATGAAATTATATGCTACATGCATAAGTGTAACAAAAACAGGCACTACCTTTTTCTAGGGAAATGCTTGCTAGGGAGGGAGAGCATTTCAATTTTGAATATTCTGATTATTTCTACTTTTAGTTTTTATTTATTTATTTACTTGATTGGGGGGGGGCAACCACCCCCTGCTCCCTTATTACGCCCATGATCAGTTCTAGCAGCTTCCCAGATTGAGGAAAATGAGGCAAATATTTAAAGTTTTAATAGTGAGATCTATGCCATACATACAAAGTTTGCGTCCTTCCTGGTATTATCACATTCTAGACAGGTTTCACTTTCTCTGTTTTTGGCATTTACTACATATTCTTCCCTATGTTTATGTAGCAAGCATGTTGTTTTGGTTTTACTGTACTGTATTTTAATTTAAAAAATATTAAGGGAAGACAGGAAGGAAAGGGATATAGAGGCATGGCTAAGCGAACCATCTTTTCCTCAAATGGATACTTCATGGAGAGTCTGGTACCCAAGCAACAGCATTGTTCAGAGAAAGACATAGTGTGGGAGTCCACAAGATTCAGGGTCTTTGTGTCCTTGCTGAGAGGTGTGCAGTAAGGTCAAAGAGGTGAACTACACAGCGCTTTTGAAGTGCTCTTTGAAAAAGGACATTTATTTTCTGCTGTTTTGTCTTGTTCTTTGTTGGTTTGCAGAAACCAACCAGTGCCTTTGTGCTGCACTTCCTCCTGCAAAATGTATTTTTTCTGCCAGGGCTCCGTGACCAAAAACCTTGACATTAGTGGATTTAAAAAGGAATTACGGTTGATGCGAATGTAAATCTGGTGATAAGCAATGTTAACAAGGTTTCTTGCTTGTCCCTTTATATGGTTTTGTCATTTAATGGTGCCATATACAAGACCTGCCCTTTCTTCCATCATGGGCTGAACTTTTCATTGGATCCTGTTAACAGTATAGCATTTAAAAATCACAGTCTAAGGCCTATATTATTTAGGTATATTTTGTAAGTATCTTTTGTATTCTTTGTCAGCCGCTTAGGGTCTTTTTTGCAATAACACATTGTTAAATAAATTAAAGACAGTAAGGCTTACTGGGTTGGTAAACCTGTGTCTGAACGGTATCACTTCAGAAAGCATATCCTCCAACACTCCCCAGTTGAAAATAGGGACATTTCTCACTCCCCCCACCCACAACTGGCCCTCCTCGACCCCCCCATTCTCCCCTTGCAGAACATTTTCTCCACCACGACACCAACAGGGCACAGCACACACACCTTCCACCATCCTGAGAAAACCCTTTAATCCCGATTTTGTTTTATTATTTGGTAGATTGACAAAAAGAAAAGCACACACCAATAAATTAATTTTAGAAAGGGGCAAGATTTGATGTGGATCCACAAAGCATTTTTTTAAAAAACAGCAAGACTCCTTGCACTCTGTTCCACTCACCCTTTCTTCCCATCCAGGGTGGCCCACCCCTGTGCCTGCCCCTCAGAGACATGGTGTGGGCCTCTGCCTCGGCCGCCTCTCCTCCTCTCAGCAGCTGCCCAAGGGAGGAGGAAGCCATGGAGAGGCAACGAGATGCTCCCTTGTAGCCATCACTGCTGCTGCCGCCACCACTCAGGACAAGCGCTGGCTCATCCTCCTCCCTGAACTCGGTGGCGGCACTGGGGAGGGAAATAAAGACATCCCGGGAGGGGGGGGATGGATAAAATCATTCCAGGATGCCTTTCATAATTCTAGAACCACCCCTGGAAAATAGGGAGACTTGGGGGGGGTATGAGATGTGGGGCACTCACTTGATTGAATGCTCCTGCATGCAAAAAGTTTGCTCCTCATGGTGAAGGCTAGGATAGAATCCTCACATCCGATGTGCTAGCTTTTTATGTTCTTTTTTTGAAATGGAGAGGAAATCGGTCTTGCGCATTCCCTCCTGTAGTCACCACTGGCATATTATAGACCCAGGTTTGCCAGCTCATTGAGAATGAGATCCAGTGCACAGGATTTCAATATATCCATTCTGCGTCACAAGTGTTATTCTTAACTGCAACAGGTTTTGCAGCCTTAACACTGGAGAGATGAAGATAAGACAACAGGCGCTGGCAGACCAGGAGCATGAGGTTGGAAAGATTAGAAAATGCAGCAGAAACCAATTACATACTGGTCATTTTTCTTCTCTAAGCAAAAGAAAGTATTAGAAAAGAAAAATGACTACAGCAGAAGTTCCTGTAATGTCTTTAATGAGCAAAAGATCTACATTTCCCCCCTCCGAGAACCAAATTCCAGCTTCAGAGTAAATTACAAATAAATTGTCTGCCTTGCCATGATTATTATAGTTCACTGCACTGGAAATCATGCCACCTGCACAGAGAGAGATTCATTCAATAACCTAAACAATCAAACGTAATTAATGTGATAGTCAGAATTAATATGATGTTTTCATATCTAAGACATAGCAGGCAGATGGGGAAGAAAACTCTCAGATGCATCTGGTACTAAACAATAGGAGCCTGACAAAAGATCCCCCTCCCTTTCAGGGCTTGTTATTTTCATATTTGACTAAATGCAATGGGGTCTTTGCTGTTCTTGTGTAACACAGTGCAAGAATGCATAGAATCCTACATGGTCTATATGCTAGGGGTCTAAAAATAGGGTGGTCATTACCATCTAGAGTGAAGAAATAAGGTAGCCTTTTTTTATATAGCACATGACCCCAATACAATTATCAGCTACTAGTAATGTGTAGCTTTTACCAAACAAAAAACCCCTTAATTATGTGAAGAAGAGAGAACCAAACAGCTGACACCCAGTTTGGAGTTATAAATTTTACAACTGCCCAATCTGGGTCCAAGAGAGCTCAAGGGGACTAGAAGAGGCCCATAATGTATAGAAATAATTTTTGAAAGCATCACTGAAAATATTTGGATCAGACATTACAAAATCTGTAAATAATGTGTGTGGGCACACTACTTTTTTGGATTTCACTTATGTGTGATTGAAAATATTATTCACAGAGGCTGAGAAACAATCTATCATCTGCATATCATACAGCAAAACAAAGACAAAAAAACATTTGGTCTGCTATCTCTTACTGGTTGGTGAAAGATCATACATACCGGTACATATATCCATTGAGGTAACATTCCTGATGTAAAACATACTCTCACCCTGCATAGTTAGGTAGTCAACAGCTAAAAAATAAAAATGCAATTGGATGTAAGCAACAAAAAGACAAAGCAAGCTGACAAATGGTGAATCCTGTCCTTCTTATTATGCTGCAGTGACCTTCCTAGACCATTCACAAATCCATAAAGACAGGGAAGTTGCCATCCTTGAAGGACAAAACCTGGGAGCTATAGGTTACAGAGCACTTTCAGCTTCAGCCTTGATGTAGAGCATACTTCAGCTCTTTTTAAAAAATAAAGTTTTAAAATGGTGTTTGCACTTCTCTTTGAATAGAAATGTAAAAAATAACTCTTCGGTATGGTGAAAATAAATGGCCGCTCAACTGCTTTCCTAGGTGGGCAATGTCCTTCCCCTCACTCCTAGCTGCCATCCCTGGGTGGCTGGAGATCACTTTGCCGGCAAGGCATTGACCTGCAGCAAGGGCCTGTGATTGGCCCATTTGAACTTAAGGCTTTGGCGGGCAATTATGCCCTGCAGAGCAGCCCTGCAGAGGCATTGAAATGTATGTTTCTCTGTTATGCCCTCTGTTATGCCCTACAGAGGCATTGAAATGTAGATCTTTTGCTCATTAAAGACATTACAGGAACTTCTGCTGTAGTCATTTTTCTTTTCTAATACTTTCTTTTGCTTAGAGAAGAAAAATGGGGAATAGGGTAATTTGCCTGGCTGGCTGCTCTGCAGGGCATAATTGCCCGCCAAAGCCTTAAGTTCAAATGGGCCAATCAGAGGCCCTTGTTGCTGGTCAATGCCTTGCTGGTTGGCCAGGCACTGTCTGTTTTCATGCCCAGACACACTGACGCCAACTCTATGAGTCTCTGGGTGCCTGGGTTCCCACAATTTTGTGTGTGGAGGCTCAGCCCCCACACCGTGGGGCTCTGACATGACTTCTGGTTTTAACATGCACACTACATTGTGCACTTCCCTGGGCTGTAGCTAGGGGGTTGTGAGGTGGGCGCCTGCCAGTGGCGCAGGCAAGGGGGGACACAAAATCGGCTGCCAAGACCCTCCAGTCAGCACTCCCTGCCCACAGCCCAGGCAGGGCGGGGAAGAGGGTCTGGGCGGCAGCTGCTCCCGGCTGCTCCCCTCGCCCCTTGGCTCTCCTGGCAGCCAGGCG
Organism: Podarcis liolepis; assembly: GCF_965112155.1. NCBI lineage: Eukaryota > Metazoa > Chordata > Lepidosauria > Squamata > Lacertidae > Podarcis > Podarcis liolepis. The sequence goes on from NC_139558.1 coordinate 3,699,365, forward strand.
CAGCGCCCCATCTCGTTTGGCTGTGAGGCACCGGCTCTGCCTCTCCCAGACCTCGTGGGGTCAGGGCAGGGAAGGTCCACCAGACTTGGGCCCTGGCACTGCCCAGCCCACCTCACTGCCCACGCCCCTGCCTTTCCAGGGGGTGCCAGGGGGAGTGTCGCCAGCACAGATCCTCCTTCAAGGGTGCTAACTTGAATAAAATATATGGAGGGGGGGCAGGTAAGCATTGCCCTGTATAATCAAGATGGAGCACATGCACACTATTTGAATGGCAATGCCCATTAACTGGGGCAGGGCGAGGCAGAGGAACCCTGGCCCTAAGGAGTTGGCTCCCATGCCCTCCTCCCTATTTGTGGGGTGCTTCCCATTTCACTTATGCATGCAGGGGCCCAGAACATAACCCGCACATAAGTGGGGAGACGCCTATATACCGTCATCTAGGTCAGCCTTCCCCATCTTGGTGTCCGCGCTCTGTTTTGGCCTTCAATCAGAATTCATTGCAAAAAAAAAGAATTGATTACAAGGTGAAGTGCATGAGGCATTGAATGGGTGCCGGGGGGGGGGTTGGAGGAGAGGCGGAAAGAAGAGCCAATTTGTCCGTAGCTAGGGGGCGCAATCTGGATGGTTCTGCCAGGGGTGCAAGATCACCTAGCTACGGCTCTGGCACTTCTCCACCCAGTGGCTGGGTCCACATTTTTTGTGGCAGTCTGCAGGAACAGAGAAACACACATAATTACATCACAACATGAGGTAGATATATTACTACACTTTGCAAGGGAGAGTAGTATACTGATCAATATTTCCGCCGCCATACAAACTGATATTGTGGGACTGTGGTAGTGACTGAGATAATGTAGGTATATGAAATGCTCTCAACAATTAAACACTGTATATAAATGCCATCATCATCCTTATTTATCAAGTTACTATCAGCCAGCCTGCAAGGATCAGCATTTTTGGGATGCGTTTACTGAACAGCATTTTACATAAGCTCATATGGAGGTTTCAGAAGGCTCCTTCTCCCCCCTCAGCCACCAGCTGGGCTTTCAAATGTGCCTCAACTGGGCTGTTGCAATCCTGGTCAGCAGATACACCGGGGGAAAGTTATTAAATGCAACCTGTAGCAATTATTCAGCAATTCCAGCTGAAAATGCAGCACCACATGCTCACCACTCTTTTCCACCAAATGCATGAAAGAATGAAGTGCCCTTTCAGTGAGGGATAAGTAGCTATGGAGGCAAAATAAAGTATGCAATGTCCTGGAACAGGGAGCAGATCTGTAGTACTGCATTGACAGATAATACAAAAGAATTCCATATAGGTATCAGAAGGTGTAAGACAGGGGTCAGCAAACTTTTTCAGCAGGGGGCTGGTCCGCTGTCCCTCAAACCTTGTGGGGGGCTAGACTATATTTTTTTAGGGGGGGATGAATGATTTTCGCCTACCTACAAAGAGGCCTGAAGATGTTTCACTTTACCTGTCCCAGTTGTCGTCCCAATAGCCACAACTGGGCTTCTCCAGCCGGCCAGGCATCATGGTGGGGTAGAAGGCTACTGTTGAATAGTGGGCAGACATGGCAGACGATGCAGCGATTTCTCCAAAGCAGCTCTTTATTTTGTAAGCTGGAGCAGAACTGAACAGCAAACAGCTCAGCCGGCCTGCTTTTATAGGCAGCCGGCTGTCAACATTGTAGCAACAACAACCCAGGGTTTCCCGCCTAAGATAACTGACGTGGACCTGAGTGAAAACTATCTACAGTATCCCCTGCTGGCCCAGGGTGAGAACTTCAGTACATAACAGCTACGTTGGCTGGCGAAGACAGAAGTAGCAGCCCCGGTAGAGGAGACACAGACGGAGGTAAGGTAAGCGTGGCGCTGCCAGAGCTTTTACCCACCACCACCTGCTGCTGCTTCCTGAGTGGCACCGCGGAGAAAAGAGAGCTGCCCGCCAACCCGCAAGCGGCAGCCGCAGCCACTGCAATGACCCACCTGAACGCCATGGGAGGAGTGAAGGAGGAAGGCAGGCAGGCAGGCAGCAGCGAAGAAAGCGTGTGAGGAACTGGCACGGAAAAGGAAGGAAGGGCAGACTGAGGGAGAGGGAGAGGGAGCAGAAGGAAAATGCAGCGACAGCCAGCGTCACACGCCCCCTTCACAGCGCCACCCTGCTGAGGCGGGCAGGCTGGTGAGCCGACTCCCAGCGGGGCCAAGATTGCTCCACCCCTGAGGAGAAAAGTGTGTGAGGGAGAGGAAGGGAGAGGGAAAGAATGTGCACACTGGTGATCCACACAGAAATTCCCGGGCCGTCTGTGGGCCGGATCGAGAAGGCACTTGGGCCTGATCTGGCCCGCCAGCCTTAGCTTGCCGACCCATGGTGTAAGAGAACAGAGAAAAGGGCTGGCCCGGCCATGAAGCAGCGCGAGGCAGTTGCCTCAGGCAGCATATCTGCTCAGCGCAACATCCCTGCTTACTGCCCAACACCAACACCCACTTCCTTTTACTCCCCAGGCACCTCAGGCAGCATCCGTGTGGCGGCATTTTTAGTTCAGCCTAGTGTGGCAACCCCTCCTGGGCCAGCCCTGGTTAAGGAGAACCACAGGGGATGAATTAATACATTCAGATCTCAGCTCCTGAATGGCTCAGTTTTCAAACGTTTTGGCTCCTGAACACCAAAAACCCAGAAGTAAGCGCTCCGGTTTTTTAATGTTTTTCAGAAGCCGAATTTCCGACATGGCTTCCGCTTGAGTGCAGGGAGCTCTTGCAACCAATCGGAAGTTGTGCCTTGGTTGTTGAACGTTTTGGAAGCCAAATGGGCTTCCGGAATGGATTATGTTCCGACAACCGAGGTTTGACTGTACCAGGAATTAGCTGAGAAATCAAGAGAATGTTGCCTGAAGGGGAGGCAAGTAAGGAGAAGCCCATTTATCCACTGGCTCCTTCTGCAAGCAGAAGCTGTGGTGTCCGCTCCTCGGTCTTGCCTCTTTCAAAGGATCAGAACATAAGGGGGGAAATCAAGCAAAAATCCCATCTAGTCCAGCATTCTGTTCTCACAGACTGGGTGAAGCCCACAAACAGGACATGAGAGCAATATTACCCTCCTTCGTGATCCCCACCAACTGGTATTCAGAGACATATTGCAGAGACAACTCCAGCAAACCACTGAAGGCAAGACTGTGATTCAACCATTCCTTAACAATGATGGGCATTCAGGTGTGCATATTAGTGCACGTGCGCGCACACAGGGGAAGTTCATTGTGACCACAAGACAGGAGTGGGGGTCCATTTCCCCCCTCCCACTCAGCTTCTTCTATTCTCCATTTCTTGATGGACCCCACATCATACCATCATTTTAACTGCTTCCTCCTCCTTGCCCTCCCTGTCCTTCAACTCCGCTGCTGAAGATGAGCATGTGTAATGGAGGCAGAGCTCTCCACCATGTCTGTGAATCTGGGCAATGGCAGGCCTTCTGCCCAGGAGCGGGTCCCAAGGGCCAAACAACAGTTCTGGATATGGATATCTCTCATGTAGGAAGAGCTGCCTCTTCTGTTGCATCCTAGAAGGGGCTACAGGATGCACATGTCTCTCTGCTTTTGGCTGAGATGCAGAAATATGGTGAAAGGAAGAAGACAAACCCTATTCACATCATGTCTATCCAGAGAGTGATTATTCTTAACACATCTTGTTTCTATTGATATATATTATCCAACCAATCCTTGAGGGGAAGACTCAAAATTCTACAATATGGGATCGGTGCTTTAAATTACTAATATCTTTTAAATATATAATGTGGATATATTGTGTTCAGTTGTAGAAACAAGCTTGATCACACACCCACACCCGGAAACTGTCTTCAACATGTGAAATATCCTCTCTCTGATTATCGCTCATTTCTAGGAAGAGGTCTTTATCCACTGACATACAGCGTGTGCTCTTTGCCAGCTCTTGACGATAAATAGGTTCCTTCCATGAGGCTTTAACAGCCTCTAGAGGAAATCACTTGTAGGCAGCATTAATACATTCTGGAGGTGATGGATGTAAAAGAAGCTCATTAATATTCAAACAAGTATGCTGTGTGTCTGAAGGAGCTTGGAGAAAGGAATAAAGCATGCATGCTTTTGTCCCTGGAACCAAAGCTGCAACTAATCTTCTCACATCTAAATTCCTAGTAAATTAACAGCCCATGTAGGACGTGGAACTTAGGGTGAAACCCAGAGATAAGGAGCTAAGAGACTAAGCTACCAACAAGCCACTTTCCATTTTGTCATCATCAACAACTTTATTGCTGTAGCCATGGGCCTTGGCACTTCACCGATAAAATTTCCCTTACAGAAAGTTACAATAAAATCTACTTCAAATCTCATCTCTGGCACAATTTTACCAGGAGGCCTTAGGCAAGCACTAACTCACAATCTTAGTTCCCCATCTGCAATATAGGGATGACAACATCAGTCTACCTTATGGGGGTTGTTGTAAGGTTAACTAAGATAACAAGCACTGTGGTTTGAACATGGCTGACTTATAAATGGTACAGTGGGGGCAACTGCACTAGGGCCCAGACTGCAAGGACTGTGCCAACAAGGCAGGCAAAGCCACTGCCCAGGCACCATGCCCGCAGTGTCTGGCCACCTCCAGAGAAGCGTGGCCACCATCAGTGCCACTATTGGGCAAGATCTCACCTGTAATTGGCAAAATCTCCCCCAAAATCAGTACCAATGGCTGTGCTGCTTCTCTACCAGTGGTGGATGCTGAGGGGTGTGCTGCAGTGGCAGAACAGGTGGCAGCAGGATCAGGTGGGTGGTGGCGGGAGCAGGGTAAAGCAGCACTTCCCATTTAGCCTCAAGTGGCAAAGCAGGACCCACCGCCCCAGCTGTGCCAACAGAGTTCCTTTGGTGCAGCAACACTTCCATTTCCTCTATTTGCCATGTGCTCCCTCCAATTTTCTTCAGAGGGTACCCAACCCTCTGGAGCAGATTTCAAGGGTGCACTTGGGGGGGGGCTGCAGGGAAGGAACTGACCAACAATGCTACACCCCTGGCTGACAGAACTGGTCGGATCAAATTCAGAATGTGAGGATGAGGTTGAGGATGGCGAGCATGAACCAGCCAGCTGAAACCTGCAGAAATTTTCTCGACTCTTCCAAGTCCTAAAGTACACAAATGATCTGATTGCAGAGTTTGACACCCCTCCCCCCCCATGAAATGCAGTCTCAAGATCATCCATGGGATTACAGATACTCTGAGGCTGTACAAGCAAATGTTTGATGACCTCAAGAGACAACAGCAGCTGCTGCCAATCACCAGGTTCATCATAAAGAAACCACCACCAGCAGATGTGCATAGGCAACCCACCTCTGGATCTGAACCACAGTCAAGCATTGCTTCTGGCTACTGGTCAATTCCCCTGGTCCTCATATCATCTGCAACATCATTCAGAAGGGAAAAGCAGGCAGAAGGCTAAGAAGACTAAGAGCAACATTTGTCCCTCACCAGTAAGTGCAGCAATTTTTTTAATGGCTTTTAAATAGTTTTCTTGGGGTCATTCTGGCTTTACTCGATTTTGCTTAAACCTGTGATGGCCAGGAAGATAACCCCCACCTAAGATGCAAGTTACCTGTATTCATTTAAACAGTTGTGTTAGTGCAATGATGTTTAGCTGCACATTGTAACTTCCTGCCCTCTCCTCTCACTCCCCCCCCCCATGGGCAGACAGAAGAGAGGGGGAGGAAGCGAAGTTGTTGTGCTAGTTCATGCCAGCTTTATGCATGAGTGTAGTGGGGGTGGGCAGGGGGGCACCCCCCCCTAAATCAAGCAAATAAATACAAATACTTAACTAACTAACCAATTATGTCACAGATAACTCAGTTCTGCGGCCCCCTAACATGATGCCCATTTTTATGATGATGATTTGTCTTCTTACTAATCTTTATAAGCTACTCTGCAAGCCTTTTCTAGTTGAAGACTGGGGTAAAACCACTTTATTTTTTCTCTGAGTTGATCATATGCAAAATTTTAAAAATGCTGCTTCAGCAAAGTGGAGTTTGCGTGGGTTCTTGAAGCAATGAGGAATGTTAGTAAAAAGCTGGAGTCAATAAACCAGAAATAAACAACCCTTTTTTAAAAAATGGTGGGAGGAGTTCCTGTGAATCTAAGAGTAACTGAACTGGGTCCATCTACCCCAGCACCCCGCTTTCCACAATGACAGTCAGATCCAAGAGGAAGTTCATAAGCAGGGATTGAGGCCAATAGCCTTTTTCCTGTTGTTTTGTCTCTCCCCCTTCATCATATTTAGAGGCAGGCGGCTTCCCAAGCTGGAGATGGAAAGGTGGCCATCAAGCCGAGATTGGTTTCTGACACCTCCAGGTTCACAGGAAGTCTACCTCTGAATATGTTGAAGTTGTGGAGATTAGCAACCGAAAAGAGCATTGGGTCTCAAACCCTGCTTTGTCTAATCTCCTTTTAAAGGGTGCGCATGCGAATGGTGAACAGCACATAATGTGCTACGTGAAGTAGCCCTGAACGTACTGCTCCCTTTCATGTTCGCTGGGAGATCCTGAGTTATAGTGCTACTGAAATTATGAATACCATTGAGTGCCATGCAAACATTTGCACAAAGCAGCATCTGGAGTAATACCGAAAGACAACTCGCAATCTCTTCTAATCTCAGATCTACGCAATGCACTCCTTAGCCATGCCTCCCATCCTCAGGCAGCCTTCAGGCTCCAAATCCCGTCCTCGTGGGGTTTGAGCCTTGGAGTGTGTGTTTATACATTTCTCCTCAGAACCTCTGGCACAATGCACTGGTTTTGCCCAATGCAGCCACCACCCACCACCCACGACACTCTTTCACCAAATATTGGGAAACAGCCATCTACAGTGGCCCAGGGATCAAAGGGGCAGGGATGGGCCCCTCCAGGAGCAAAGAGTTGAGCCCAGGCTCTTTAATAATATGCATGCCCTTTCTTTTTCATTGTGGAATACCCCGCAGCTGACTGAAGAGTCATGGAGAAGACAGGGAGTAAAGAAATCACTCCCAACTATTAGCCGCTCCTTCCCTCGACTATCTTTTTTTTTATAATATTTTTTATTGATTTTACAACATTTTTATGAACAATACAAACAAATAGAGAAACAAACAAACATGTATAATTTCCTCTCCTTTTTTCATAAACCTCACTTCTCTGACTCCCCCAATCCTCCCCTTTCTACATCCCAATTTCCGAGCTTGTTTCAGCAAATCCTAAACTTAATTTTATCAAATTTATCCCTTATTGTCCTTTTCTTTTACTTAATTTTTTGTCGCTGTAAACTCCTTTTCTTACAAAAACCTCAACATTTTAACATTCATCAATTTTGTAGTATTTCTTGAGATAAGCTTTAAATTTCTTCCAATCCTCATCCGCCGTCTCTTTCCCCTGTTCACGGATTCTGTCAGTCATTTCAGCCAATGTCATATAGTCTATCACCTTCATCTGCCATTCTTCCAGAGTGGGTAGATCTTGGGTCTTCCAGTGCTTTGCTATGAGTATTCTTGCTGCTGTAATAGCATACATAAAAAAAGTTCTGTCTTTCCTCGACACCAATTGGCCAACAATGCCCAAAAGAGAGGCCTCTGGTTTCTTAGGGAAGGTACATTTAAGTACCTTTTTTATTTCATTATATATCATTTCCCAGAAAGCCTTAATCTTTGGGCACGTCCACCAAAGGTGGTAGAAAGTACCTTCAGTTTCTTTACACTTCCAACACTTATTGTCAGGCAAATGATATATTTTTGCTAGCTTGACTGGGGTCATGTACCACCTGTAAATCATTTTCATAATATTTTCCTTTAAGGCATTGCATGCCGTAAATTTTATACCGGTGGTCCACAACCATTCCCAGTCAGCAAACATAATGTTATGACCAATATCCTGTGCCCACTTAATCATAACTGATTTAACTGTTTCATCTTGTGTATTCCATTTCAGCAACAAGTTATACATTCTTGACAAATTCTTAACATTGTGTTCTAACAGTTCTGTTTCTAATTTTGATTTCTCCACCTGGAAGCCGATTTTCCTGTCTTGTTTGTAAACCTCCATTATTTGATAATAATGGAGCCAATCTCGTACTTTTGTTTTTAGTTTCTCATGGCTCTGTAATTTCAATTTATCCCCTTCTTGTTCCAAAATTTCCCAATACTTTGGCCACCTGGCCTCCATATTAAGTTTCTTCACCGCTTTAGCCTCCAAAGGTGACAGCCACCTTGGGGTTTTATTTTCCAACAGATCTGCCTTCCCTCGACTATCAGGGGCAGCAGGTAGAAGGGCTGGGGAGGATAATGGTTTGCTCCACATTTTGGAGCAAACCTTCCCATTTTGCTCCCTTCAGGCCCATACATAGAACCAAAATGTTGATATGAGGATTAAGCCACATAATCAATAGACCAAACTGTGCATGAATCCATATTGTATTTAGGAGGTGATATGAGGGCTGCCTCTTTGCTCCTTTTGCCTTTGTTTTAAATTGCTTGGAGCAGCTCTGTGACTACACCCTTAAAAAAAAATCCATTTAAAAATGCTTCCAGGATGTGACTCTGTACCTTACAGGGCAGCCATTTTTTCCCTTCCCCAGGAAGGGACTGCATGTTATGATGTACAGTCACTTCCTCAAAGCATTTTTAAAGGGGTTTCTCTTTTTTTGTCATGCAGCCACAGAACTGCTCTAAGCAACTTCAGACATCTAAAGGGTTTGAGGAAGAAAGAAGTAGCTTTCTGAACACCTCATAAGTGCCTTTTTTGTTGTTGTCCTTCCATGGTCAGGTCAAAACTGTTTCATTTCTGCAGGCTTTCAGGAACCGACTGCATTTAAGGAAAGGGCTTTGAATAGCGCTGTGCTGTTTTTACTCTCTGCATTTTAATAGATGTTTTTACAACATTTTAATTCTCTTATAGTTTAATTACTTTTTAACAATTATATTTTATATGTTTTAGCTAGCTGTTTTAATTTTTGTGGCCTGCCTTGAGTCCAAATTCTGGGAGAAAGGAGGGATAGAAATAAATGTTTGTTTATTTGAAGATACTTACCAAACAGATTCAGAAAACAATGGGCAGAGAAATATACAAATGTTTTAAAATAACATGGTCACCCTATATAATCTTTTCAGAAAGACAAGTATGCACTATGGATGTGGTTTCTTAGTTTTGTGATCTTCCTCTAGCACATTTATAAAAATGTTATACATATTCACATCTCTGCTTTTATAATTCAAAATATCACTAGGAATATATAGATAGATAGGCAGATACAGCCAACAGCATTTTTCCCTCCTTCAGACATTATGGGTCTTGTTTTGCTGTTAACAAACCATTCAACTGGGGCCAAAAAAGAAAAACTTCCTGATGCAGAAGCAGATGATTCTTCTGCGGCTGACCTCCCAAGCCTGGGAAAATCAAAACCATCCAAGTTAAATATAAGTTCTTCCATTTAGAAAATGTCAGTCTGGCAGCCTTTACCTGGCCGTTTAGCTGGAGAGAAGTGAGCCTTTTTGGATAGCTAGGGGTTAATCCAGCCTGCCATCCAAGCCAGGGGAGAGAAGCAGATTCCCAGATGCCCCTGCTAGAGAAATTAATCCTGGAGCTTAGCATCTGGATCCTTCAACTGCCAAGCTTGCCCCAGTAGTCTGTTTCATCACTGGGCCAGATTAAATAAGAATGATGAGCAGGAGCAGGTTCTGCACCGTCAGCGACAAGGAAAAAAACACACCTCCAAACCAAATCAGTTTTACCATTGCGTGTTTCCATGCTAATGTGCATTTAGACAACGTGCCACTTTAAAGCTGTATCAAAGAAATCACAGCCAAGCTGTCAGTGTGCTTTTCACAAAAGTTGGAGGTAGGGGAGGAAGTGTATATAGACAGTTCCATTAGGACACCACCTGTTTCTTATGTATACAGTTTATAGTGTGGGACTAATGTATTTTGTTCCAGGCATCTTGCAAAAATTGCCTGATATTTTCCTCCATTTATTAATGCAACTTGCAACAACAGATGGGGCTTGAGCTGCTGAATTCTGATCAGGATTTCAATCCCTTGAAGCTCAGCCATTTATTACAGCAGGGAGATTACTTTGGAAGTAGCAGCAACCGGCAGCATCTGAATATTGAATCAGATTTTGAACAAGATAAAAGTGAGGGTGTTTGGGACATCACTCTGAGTCAGCAAGAGCTGACCAGCTCACAGCCGTAAACTTGCTGACTGTTTACAAAAAGGGCCCTGATATCAGCAGGCTTCGTGGGGGGACTCAGGGTCAGCCTTGTGTGTGAGCTCAGACACAAGTATTCTCTGGTTTCAATCTGATAGTAATTTTAGCCCTGTTTCTTACATTCATTTCTGACAAAATTTGACTTTTGCCCATAATTTTTCACATGATTACTTTTCTTGGGACATCTTATATGCTATCTTCTCACCCTTACCTCTCTTTATATCCCTGCTTGTGACCGCCACTCTTTCAGCTTGACCTTTTCCCCTTAGCTGTCCATAAAGGCTCCTGCTAAATAACTTTGCCCAATGTCCCACGCTGGAGCTTTGTGGCTCAGATTCCCAGAAGGGCAGGAGGACTGCCCTGCAGAGGAAAACAGAGAGTAACTCAAGAGCAAAACTGAGGAAACAACGAAGAACCTGTCCCCCTACAGCTAAGAGTAAAAACAAGGAGTTATGCAACAGAGGGGCTGCATGAGCAGCATCTGGAGGGCATGTGGATAATACCTGGCTTGCAACTCCATATAAAATGAAAGTGAGGCTTGATATCAGTAAAACTGAAGTCAATGGCCATTCGTTGAGAACAGTAATAGGAAAGGACCATACTGTCCACCTTCTAAACACTGATGTATAGCTACGTACCCAGATTCCATGGGCTCTTATGTGCCCCCTTCATGGCCTGCCTGCATTCAGGAGTTTCCATTTGTGCACTTGGGTTTCTTGTGCCCACCTCTAGAAATGTCTCATCTGATTTATTTGTGCTGGAACATTCTACTTGAACACTTACAGTGAACCAACTCTCTCATTCCTTAAGCACAAAACCCATTTTTTCCATGGCTTAAAGGTAAAGGTAAAGGACCCCTGACGGTTAAGTCCAGTTGCGGAAGACACTGGGGTTGCAGTGCTCATCTCGCTTTACTGGCCGAGGGAGCTGGGCGTTTGTCCGCAGACAGCTTCCGGATCATGTCACCAGCATGACTAAGCCAATTCTGGCAAACCAGAGCAGCACACGGAAATGCTGTTTACCTTCCCACCGGAGCAGTACCTATTTATTTACTTGCACTTGATGTTCTTTTGAACTGCTAGGTTGGCAGGAGCAGGGACTGGGCAACGGGAGCTCACCCCATCACGGGGATTCGAACCTCCAACCTTCTGATCGGCAAGCCCTAGGCTCTGTGGTTTAGACCACAGCACCACCCGTGTACCTTTTCCCATGACTTAATGCCCCTTAATACTTATCCCAACTGAACCAATGTCTAAATATGTGCAGAAAGGTGAGTGATTAATTCCTGATCCACATAAATAAGCAGATTAGAATGCAGCTATCCTTCAGTTTTCAAACTTCTCCAAATTTTGCAGTATGGCTCTGACTTAAAAACCTAGTCAACTGCACATAAAATGCAAGTTTTCATGTTTTTTAAAATTGCAGATTGATGGAGAAATGTAACAGAACAGACTTAAGAAGGAAAAACTATTCTGGAGCAGAAATAGATGGATCTGTCCATCCTTAAGAATATGTCCTTTTTCTGCTTTCCTTTTTAATGTCTAGTTATGTCATGAAAGAAAGGTTAAAATTCTACTGGTCCATTTAAAAGAAATGTTCACCATTCCAGCCTAGCATGGAAGTTGGTTCTAGGCATTACTTTGGAAAATGCGAAACAGAGGCACAAAGTTTGTAGGACTATTACAAATAACACTCAAATATCAAAGTGTATTTTAAATTTGTTAGAATTGCTTCATAATAACTGCACAGTGTTTTCAGCACAAGCAGCAGAATCACATTTCTTTGTCTCTGCATTGCTTTTTAGACATAGATTCAGCATGTACAGGTAGTTCTTAGGCACATTTAATTGTTTATTGTTTCGAACAGCCTTCCACTGGGCATTCACCTGGTAGTCATAGGTGACGAGGAATTGTATGCCAGCAAGGAAGACTTTTTTTTACACAGGCTGCCACAATCAGGGCAGGTTGCCTGTTCTGCCTCCTTCCCTCTGGTGCTTGGCATGGCAGTGATTGGGCTGGTGGTGCCTACTCACAGCTGTGCAAGATTTAATCCCAAAGAATCGAATGAAACAATTATGCATAAACAGTTTTGTTCTGCCCATAAATAGGCTAATCTTGTTTTTCTAAGTTGGTAGCTTTTGTAGGTTCATTCATAGGGCTGGTTTAAAATGAGAAAGTTGGTAAGAATTACAGTGGTACCTCGGGTTACAGACGCTTCAGGTTACAGACGCTTCAACTTACATACTTCGCTAACCCAGAAATAGTACCTCAGGTTAAGAACTTTGCTTCAGGATGAGAAAAGAAATTGCGGCGTGACGGCAATTAGCTAATGTGGTACCTCAGGTTAAGAATGAACCACCAGAATGAATTAAGTTCTTAACCCAAGGTACCACTGTATAGATTGCAAACCTGAAGAATCATCACATTATCTTAAAGCCAGGGAGTTAGGGAGAGTTGCTATCCACTAAAATTAGGGCCTAAATGTTGAGCTTCTGAAGCATTTGAATACCTGCTGTTTTGATTTTCCAGTCCCCAGATGACCTAGGTTCTTTTCTATGTAGATTTTGCTTCATACTTTTTCAAAACATTTATTAATACTGAGGAATTTTGATGGTATCCTTGAAAGACAGACCTGCATGAAACCTTTTTATTGATGCTGCAGAAGTGGCCTAGGTTTGTGAGGCTGCTCACCTACAAAACTCTGATTTCCAAGGCAGCACCCTTAAAAGATAATGAGTTCCCAAGAGAGAGAGCCTATATTTTACATCAACACTGAGTTTTCATCACTGCTTGAAGGAATTATTTTGGTTTGTCTGTGTGACATGGGACTAGGTTAATTTAAAGGTGGCTTGGGGCTCTGATGTAGATGTGCAATCTGTTGGGGGAAACTCAAACACAAAGCAGAGAAGGTGGTGGTTTTTATCTGATGAATGCCTGTTGAGATTTAATTGTACACTGGCATGTATTAGTGAACTGGACACCTATTCATTTGTGAGTAGCTACAGACAGAGCCCTGCTGCTTGGCATTATACTTTGTCACCAGCTTCCCCATTTTATTGTCTCCATATCTTGGTTACTTCAGCTGAAATTTTGACAAGTGACAGGCTGGTGACCTTAATCTGTCCATTTTACCCTCTTTGCTTCCTCTTCGATGAAAGCACACAACTGGGAGGTCAACCTTTGGTAAGGACCTAGCCTATCACAATGTCAATAAATTGTTATTACGGATGTTCCTAACTTAATGCTCCTCACTAATATCCCTGCAGTAATGATTTAAACAGCAAGCCCCAACCTTTATACAGAAAGCCAGCATATCCTACATTACAAGTGGAAAGCTGAGGCTGAGAGATAGTGACTTGCCTAAGGCCCCCTCAGTATGGGCCAAATTAGAGGTTATCTTGCCAAAAGCATGCAATCAAGTCCCAAGCTTTTTATAATGGGAGACAAGAAGGTCTGAGGGGAGGAAGAGTGTGGTGGGAGAAGAGGATATTGAGCATGAAGTGATACAGTCCAGACTGTTGCCACTTCAGTCTACACAATACGTAGATCTGCTTACAGAGGCATTTAGGAAACAGCAAGGAAATTAAAGTAGTTTCAAATTTACCTACAGGATTTCCACTTCAGAACACTATTTTAGATTTATTTGTAAAGATGGAAATTCACTCTTAGAAATGTGAGGGGATACCTACCCCCAGTGAGCTAAGATGTACATTGCACTGGTATTATCTTTACTGCATTTTTCAAATAACTCATCATAACAAACCATTGTTGCTTGGGGCACATTCAAATTATAACATTTTCCTCACTGAGAATGAGTACAATGTACCTCTGGAGCTGTTAAGAGTATCCAAATATGCTCTGCAAACATTCAGAAGCTAAGAGCACAAACCTAGGAGAGAGCGCCAAATTAGCTTTACTTAAAAGGATTTAATGGGAACCTAATTTTTAGAAAGGTTACTGCCATTTGGCAATTAGACGATGATAGGGAGACAGAAAGTTCTATGAATTAATACCAAACTGCTGTGAGTAAGGTAATTAATTTATTATCACCCTTTGGTGACATTAAATTGATGCAACCTTCCTTGATTGGCACTGTGATAGTTCAGAACTAACAAGATCAGGCCATCGCTGTTTTCTCTTTGGCTGATCATTTTTTCTGTATTTTTCATGTATTGTGGTGGAGATGGCAAACTAGGCATGACCCATGGGCCAAATCCTGTTTTCAGGGATTTAGATCCTGCAAAATAGTAAATCAGTTTATGGTAATATGGTTGCTCAGTTTCACCTATAAGAAAGAACATTTTCAAGCTGCATAAAAAAAAGAACCTGGAAAAGTTAATAATTTAATGATACACCTTTTTTATTTTCTTCTTTTCATATGTAATATGCATGTAATACGCACACATTTGTATAAAATACTGTGTCTGGGTGTAAGGGCTCCGTGGGCGTGACCCATCATTGCTGGATGGTCCCAGCTTTATTACGCAGCCTGAGGGGTCGGTTTAAGTTACAGAATACTTCCAGCCTTCGGTCTGGAGATCCTAATAGCTCCAAAGAATGCAGAAATTGTTCACTAGTGCATTATGAAATTGGTATCTCATCAATATATGGGGAGATATATTATATTTCTCTTTGAATTATACCAATTATTCCTTAATTTACACCTAAAAATATGAATCCTCACATGCAAATTTTATGCGTTGGCATCACTTTGGTCTTTTTTTGCTGATGCAAGTCCTCCTTTATCGGCAATTCATAACTGGCCATCCTATGTCTGTCTCAGTTTGCTCTTAGAGCCTGTGTTCATGGTTCCACCTGGTTCAGATAATTGTGTTTTCTAAAGAAATACACCAGTGTTCTCTCTGCCTAATTTGCACATCAAGAAAATGTTTTGTGTGGGCACTGTAGCTTGCTTGAAAGCTCTTCTCCTTGTTTGCTTTCCTTGCTGTAATTTCAATTCAGTTGGTTAATACTTTCTGCACAGAAAATTATACCACCTAAATTTGCTTTGTCAAAGGCAAAAGGACTCCAGGGGGGGAAATATGTTTAGGATGGGAGTGTTAATGAGAAATAGGCTGTTATTTCTCTTTCAGAAATCTAACATGGGCTATAGCTCACACACCAATAAATGCATTTTGTCTCTCCTCAATTTTCTGGTGCCACACTGGTTATCTTTTATTAACTTGGTAGTCATAAGAAGAGCCCTACTGAATCAGGGTAAAGGCCCATCTGGCAGAGGCAGACTTTGGGCTCTCCAATTTCAGCACCCTGTGCAACACTAAAAATTGGCCCCTCCCCATCTCTTGTGCTCCATTGTACAGCATTGTTGTGGCATCCCCGACAGCACAGCACCCAGTGTGCCCAAACTGTGTGAGCTACCATAAAACCACCTCTGTCATCTAGAAGGGCTTTGCAACCACTTTGTCCATATCCCAAATACCAAGGCTAGATGGGAATATACTGTCAGAAATGGACCTCCAAGCTATTTGGAGACAACAGACTAAAAACAACAACAGTTACAGGTATCCCTCTCATATAAGGGAGATGCCAGGATGGGAGGAGGGATCTGGGGTTGACCAATTGAGAGGCCCATCTTCCAATCCAGGCCTGGGATCTCAACTAACGCTGTCCAATCACAGTGCTTGCAAGAAAGAATGTTGGTTCTATAAACGCTTTAAAGGTAAAGGCACCCCCGACCATTAGGTCCAGTCGTGGCCAACTCTGGGGTTATGGCGCTCATCTTGTTTTATTGGCCGAGGGAGCCAGCGTACAGCTTCTGGATCATGTGGCCAGCATGACTAAGCCGCTTCTGGCGAACCAGAGCAGGGCACGGAAACGCAGTTTACCTTTCCACCAGAGTGGTACCTATTTATCTACTTGCACTTTTGACATACTTTCAAACTGCTAGGTGGGCAGGAGCAGGGACCGAGCAACAGGAGCTCACCCCGTCATGGGGATTCAAACCATTGACCTTCTGATCAGCAAGCCCTAAGCTCTGTGGTTTACCCCACAGTTCCACTCGTGTCCCCATAAACTCTTTACCCAAGTGCATTTTACCCCTCACTCTTTGGCTGGTTTTCTGAATATTATAGAATCATAGAATCGGAGAGTTGGATGGAACCCCAATGGTCATCTAGTCCAGCCCCCTGCAATGCAGGAATCTCAGCTAAAGCACCCATGACAGATGGATGAGTCCCAAAAGGTTGACACAAACAGGCAGGTATTGCAATGACTCCAAATGGTGCTCAGGTTTAGATGTTTTATGGAGAGGGAACTCCACAGTGGGGGGGGGGTGGCAGCTGCACCTTGTTTTCTGCCCTTGCTGGCTGAACTTGATGCATGGATGTTATCATTAGGAGAGCATCATGGGTGGACAGAGCTGACCTGCTCATGAGGTGAAGTGGTTGCCTTAGGGCAGCAGGATCCAGACGGTTGGAAAGGTCAGCAGTTTCAGGCCCACAAGGTCTCTGCCACTTGTCTCCTCTGCTGCCACTCATTGCTGCTGCCTGCCTGCCTGCCTGCCTGCCTCCTCCTCCTCCTCCTCCTCCTCCTCTGCCTCCCCACTGCCAATTTCTCTCCTAACTCACTCAACCCCCCACTGTCAGCTCCCCGCCCCTTTTGCTGGCTTCTTTTTCAGCCTCTATTTCTCCCCTTTTTCTAGTCATCAATGTGAGGAATAAGAATATGCTTTTTCAAAGGCCATAAAGTTAAAACGCTGCATAATCACAGACTTGCTTATAGGGCGTATCTTTAGAACAGCGTGTGGTTAGGATGCTCATAGATAAGGTCCATTTGCAATTGAAATGCTGTTTATTGTATACTTCGGCTAATATGGAGCTTGCTTACACCCACTAGTGGTTGGTATGTGGCTTAAAGGGTGGTAGTCGCCAAAATTAGAGTAATGGGTATAAGAAATGAAAATGTTGCTCTTTCATATATAAAAGCCACAAGGCCACAGCTATTAGGCAATTCCAAGACATGGTGTTGCTTTGCTCAAGGCCATAGCTACGCATAAAGTTGATTTGTAATCTCAGACAGTTCAGATTAGCAGGCGTCAGCAAGAACCGGCTGACACCTTAGTGGTCAGAAGGTGGCTGTGATAAGTAGACAAGTACAGCAAGTACAGAGATCAACTCACACTTGTCTCCAGGTATTTTTGCTTGGCTTAGCAAATAGTTGCATAGGAAATAGACCAAATAAGGTAAATAATGAATAATGTTAATAGAGTAATTAGGTGGTCGTGATAGGCTGTAAACCTTGTAGTCTCCACCCAAGGGAGAGACAAGGGAGGGAACCTGCACTTCAAGTATAGGGAATATAAGCTGGTGTTTTATCAATTTTGGGTGTCCCTACTTTTGGACACCTGTTCTTGCAAGAACGTTGTTGTAATCAATAAACTCTTTGCTGCTTCACCAATTTTGTTCAGATTTTATTTTGAGGGTCTCAGACCCACTTCTAACAAGCAATGTGTAATTTCAGACCCTTTGTCTATAACCTTTGAGAATTCTTGGAGAACAGGTGAGAGCCCTGCAGACTGGAGGCAAGGAAATGTCGTCCCCATCTTCAAAAAGGGGAACCTGCAACCTGCAAGGCAACTTACAAGCATGAAATATAAACCAAAGCTACAGACAGAACCTTATTGTGGCTGGCTGGCTGTAGCTTGGTGGCCTCCTCTACTGCCAAGACAAAGGAAACTGGTTAGTTGGGCACTGGTGGTGGTGGTGAGAGTGAATGAAACATACAGTTCCAAGGAACTACAATGAACATATTGCTACTGTCAGCATGAAGGTGTGAAATGTACCTATTTTCATTTGACAAATATTTAGAAGTATGGAATCAGTGAAAATGCCTACTCTACTTAGTCTTCCCTGTGATCAGACAGACAGTTCAAATATCCTTTCAGCCACATTTGGGGGGGCAGGGGGGGGAGCAAGGAGGGGACAAATGAATGTCACACTTCCCAATGTTTAACATAAGTTAAAATGATGTTTAAGGCTAAAACTAGTGGCATACGAAAGTAACAAATAAATAAAATGTTTCTAGTGCAACACCAGGACCAGGAAGTGCTCTGTTAACAGGAAGAACATTTTGCTAACATTATCACCTCCTCGTGCAAAGGCATCCAATTAGTGTTTGTGCCTGCACAAATGGACAGGTCTTTAAATTCTTATCTCTGAATACTACCTTCAGTCGTTGCTGTTTTTCCAACAGTTAACAGAAGACAGCTGGATAAAATGCGTGGTCTCAAGGACAGAAAGAACAGTCAAGGGGTTTGGAGGGCTCCCCCCTTTTCTCTTTTGTCTGGGAGCCTAGTGGAACTGCAGACTCCTGCAGATATTTAATAAAAGCCAGCATCTGTGCTCATCTCCCTCCAATTAGCTAGCATTATCCTGAGGCCAGTCTACTGTTTCTTACACGCAGTGATGCTTGAAACAACAGCTACAACAACAGAGGACCAGAGTGACCATTTCCTTTGCCTCTAGCAGCAACCGCTCAAAGTTCTGTTTGGTTTTATTTGCCTCTAGGATGGCCTTGGCTAAAGTACCATAAATGATAAGGCCCACAGCAACTGCTCCCTTATCAGGGACAACTTCATCAATCCCGAGTGCCTTTGGGGGACAGGAAATCTGAGTAAGAAGTGTTGTGTCGTGCATGAGAAACAAATGCAGTGATAGTACAACATTGCTGGTGCTTTCATTCTGTTAGGCCAGGGAACTGCCAGAATGTAAAGGGAGGGACCACAGCCATGTAAATGAAATGCCATCAATTCTGAATAGCTCATGCTGGAGAACAGTAAGTTTTTCCACTTAGAAAACAGTTTGAAAAGAGAGCTTGCTGCTCACTCTCACTTTGGGGATGAGGTTTTTGCATTGTGTCACTTACCTATTTGAGTAAGGTGACCATGTGGCCAAAGAGGAGGTCTATGTGTGAGAGAGAAGAACAGTGGGTGTGACTGGTCCATTATTCCTAGACTTAGAACATGGTGTTCTACCTGGAAGGTGAGTGGGTGGGATGGACGGGAAGTAACCAGGGGAGGAGGCGCTGCCTTCCTCAGAGGAATAAAGCCACGGCTGAAAGCAAGACAGGGGAAGGAGTGGAGAATTGATAGATGGGCAGAAGGAGAATGAATGCTGAATCTGACATAAGACTCAAGCTGACAACTGTTACAACAAACATCAAAGATCTTTGTTTAACTGGCACATCCACAGATCCACTGCATTAGAATATTCACACTCATTTTGAACTGAATTGTTTCTTATGCTTCTTTATTGTATTTTGTTGTATTAAAATTTGAATTCCGTATAATTTTTTGAAAATTATAGTGCACAACACTACTGCAAAACAATGGACAGAAAAATCATTAAGCTGTCACCAAGACCCTCAGCAATTCACTGCAATCCTGGACTTAATCTTTTGTGGTGGCCAGAGTCTGGTATAAAATGCAAGTGTTGCTGAACTGATTGGGAACAGTGACCACAGTGCTATCAAATTCAACATATGTGCAAGTGGGCAATTGCCCAGAAAGTTCAGCACAGTCACATTTGATTTCAAAACAGGAACTCTAGAAAAATAGGGGGAATTGGTAAATCAAGAGGGTCAAAGCATGCTTCGGGGTCTTGGAGATTATTGCAAATTACTGTTGCTAAAGTGAAATATCAGGACAGAAGTCTGGCTTGGCATTGAATTAACTGGACCCTTTTGAAGTAAACAGATCAGCATCAATTGAGCCTACCTTTAAAATGCATGTTTCATAATCTAGGATTCCCCAGACACATTCATTCACTTTCCTTCACATCCCTATCTGACCTTGTGTCATAGCAGTCTTCAAATATTAAACAGAACCTAATGAGAGAAAGTCATAATTTTTTTTAAGCACAACAATTACTCATTCCAAATGAGACCTCCATAAATTCATTCCTGCAGAGGGCATCTGCATGAAGATCCAAGCCTCTCGTTTAGACCCCCCCCCCACTGCAGGGGGTTCCACTAGATGACCCTCAGGGCCCTTCCAACTCTACCGTTCTATGATTCTATGAAATATCTCCAGAATGTTTGGGGAATGGTCAAACAGTAATAGAAGTTCAGCTAGGATGTATTCCACAGATCAGAAAAGGTATCACTAGGACTAAGAGAATTTAGTGCCAAGGTTTCCATTATGCCTTGATATCAATGCCCTCCTCTAAGACCAAGCACTCAGGTTCACCTGTCTTGGCTTGGAGGCTTCTGAGGCTTCACCCATATTGGCTCGGAGAGAAGATGACATATCATTGTCGGAAACTAGTTAAAGAACAGAGATGAGGGAGTAGGAATAAACTGACAGGCCTCCTGATGGAGGGATATAAGATGTGGGGTTTGTCAGGAATCAAAACCTAGGCTTTTCAACTTGCTTACAGATGACCTGGAGTTTTGTCGATCAGAGAAGTGGCCAAGTTTGTTGATGACACCAAATTATTCAGTGTGCTGAGAACAAAAAGGGATTTGGGGAACTCCAGAAAGATCTATCCAAACTGGGTGAATGGGCACTAAAATGGCAAGTGTACTTTAGTGTAAGAAAGCATACAGTAATCACATTGGGGCAAAATTTTGGAGCACACTTCATAGATAATCTTTTGGAGTCTGGGCTAGCAGTGAATGACTAGGAAAGAGCTCTTGTAGTCGTGGTGGGAAGCTCCATGGAAATGTCATCCCATTGTGTGGCAACTGTGAAAACTGTAAATTCTTGACTAGGGATCATTAAGAAAGGGATTGAAAATAAAAGTGCTGCTGTTATAGTATTCTATGTACTGTGTACAATTCTGATCACCATGATGTAAGAATTAGAGACCCAGGGTGTAGAGTTTTTATTTTTAAAATGTTTCAATATTAATTGCACTGAACCTTTGGATAGAATGTATTAGGCTTGATTTTTATGTGCCTGCATTTTGTAACCCTCATGCCACTCTCCTGCACTGTGTAGAGCTGTGCAAACATTGCTTACCACTTTCAGCCTTATCTGACCCTAGAAGGAGGTATGTAACACATACCAAAGAAGTATGTGTTAAGTTAGCATCTGAGTGAGAACTAGCAATTCTCCTTGGAGCTAACTGAGGCCCAGAAAGAGGAGATGGGAGAAGAATTTATGACCCTCTTCCCTTCTCATGGAACGTCTGGTTGTCTAGACAACTGTCCAACAAGTTGTATGCCGAGACCACATGTTTTGGGACACCCCAAGGAAGTTGATGCCAGTGTGGAGTCATGTATCGTTATATCTTAATGTACATTGAAAAATGTTCAAGGGTGATTTGATGGCTTTGTGTGCTGTGTGTTAGTAGCCTATACAGTGGTACCTCGGGTTACATACGCTTCAGGTTATATACGCTTCAGGTTAGAGACTCTGCTAACCCAGAAATAGTACCTCAGGTTAAGAACTTTGCTTCAGGATGAGAACAGAAATTGTGCTCCGGCAGCGTGGCAGCAGCAGGAGGCCCCATTAGCTAAAGTGGTGTTTCAGGTTAAGAACAGTTTCAGGTTAAGTACGGACCTCTGGAACGAATTAAGTACTTAACCCGAGGTACCACTGTATGAGCTGTGTTCTGATATACCTCACAGCAGTCTTTCTAACTAGCAGTTCTGCTGAGCAGCTGGTTGGCAAGGCTGCCCTATTGCAATAGCTCTAATAAACCGGGTTCCTACAGGATGCCTCATCTTGCTATTCTATTGGGCTTTTGTTTTATTTAAGGTGTTCCCTCACCTGGTAACAAACTGATGGTGTAGAAGTAAATTCTTGCCACAACTGCACCTCAAAACAGATATTGCAGAGGTGGAAAAGTTTGGACACGGGTAGACCAAAATGATCAACTCCCCTAAGAAGGAAAGTTACAACATTTGGGGCATTTTGGTTTAGAAAAAAAAATGTATAGGCAGGCATATGAAAAAGATGCTTACAATTATGCATCATGTGGATAATGTATAGAAGGAAGTTTTTCTCTGTCTCCAGTAATACTAAAACCTAGGCTTACCCACTGAAGCTGAATGCTGGAAGATTTAGGACAAAAAGAAACACTTCTTTGTCCAGCAGCACATGGATAAATGATAAGATTCACTACCACAAAATATGCTAATAGCCACCAAGATAGAGGGCTTTAAAGGGGGATTAGATAAGTTCATAGTTCATGAGGCTACTAGTGGGTACTAGCCTTGATTGCTGTGCAGTAGCTCCAGCATCAGAGGTGGTATGAACACTGCACAGCACAGAGAGAGTGAGCTGTTGGCCTCAGGTTCCACTCGCAGGTTTCCCACAGGCTTCTGGGTGGCCACTGTGAGAACAGCATGGCAGACCAGATGATCCAGCAGAGCTCTATTTGTGTTCTGTAAGTACTTTCAACATCCTCTTCAAACTATTGTCTGTTGCCAGTATTGCAATCAGTGCAGAGATCCCTAAGAAGGAGGGGAGCGGAGCCCAGTGCATCTAAGAATCAATGTGTTACAGGCATATTTACTGATAGTAAAATAAAGGCTTCATTTCAAAAATCAGCAAACTGAGCACGCCACAAGTTTGAAAATGGAAAGTGAGATGGGGAGAAGGAAAGAGATTCTCTCATCATCAACTGCAATCCCAAATTTGTATTGAAGTGCTAATGCAACGAAGAATATTCATGCCTATGTCTAGCTCATTTCCAAGGAAAACAGACACAAAGCGGAAGCGTCACATGGAATCCCCAAGCTGATTCTCAGAAGCACAGCAGGTGCATTTTTGAGACATTTTGTAATTGGAAACCAATACAGGAGCACAAAAATTCACATGACTCTAATAATAATGAAGGGTGGTGCATATATAACTCATGTTTTCTCCATTATATTGTATGGACAAAGGGACCCAAACCTTATGCAGTCATTGCTTAGGAACACTTTACAAGGTAAGGCAGAACAGCCCAAAAGCTGGTGTAAATTAAGCCAGTCTCAAGTTATACCAGATCCAAACTTCATTCAGCAGCAGGGCTATTCCTGGCTGAGCTGCCCGAAGCCTGGCAGAGAGAAAACAAGCCTTTAAAAAACGTCTGCCAGCATATGCCAGGTTGCCATACAAAAGTTGGTCCTGGGGTGGAGTAGAGCAGGCTCTGATGTTGCCTTTGCCTGCTCCCCTCATTCTTCCTATCACAGGACAGACAGTGTCCATTGATCTCAGAGTGGGTCACAGCATGCAACTATACAATCATTTCTTATATACATAAAAAAACAACCTATAGGCCGCACAGATAAGATGGGTAGTTTGCCAGTTATCTTACTCTGAAACATACTTTTGTTCATACAGAAGCTTGTTATAACAACAGTGTTTTCATCTGGTGCTAAAAGCAGGTTAATGGAGGTACCAGCCTAACTTCAGGGTGTAGAACATCCCAGAGTGTCCAGACAACTGGACTTTACTTGATGATATAATAACCTGAAGGGACATCTCAGCGCATCTCAGATCATGGACAGGGCCAGGCCTGGAGAGATGCTCCTTCGGATACCTGGTTTTTAAGCTGCCTATCAAACAAATATCAAAATTAGCACCTTGAATTTGGCTTAGTAGCAAACAGGCAGCTAGTGTTATATGGTCCCCTTGTACTCAATTGCCTCATAGCTGCAATCTATTAATAATCTCTAAGGACATTTCAAATACAGTAAGCCTGCAACTTTTGCGGGGGTTATGTTCCAGGGATTGCACCAAAAGCCAAAATCAGGTACCTATATTCAAAACCCACTGGGTTCAATGGTGGGTGGGGTTGCCAAAGTCGTTTTTCCCAGATTTCCTCCCTCTTTCTGCCCCCCCCTTTTAATGTTTTTTGCCAAGCGTATAAAACAGAGTGTGCATTCAGTTGTGGGCTTACAATGATAATCAAGGTGGGAATTAACTGCTTTTTTTATAACCACAAGAAGTAATACAAAGGAAAATGAGCTCAAAATGAACAAAAGATTTTGGGATAAAAATGAAAATATTTCATCCATGTGGCAACAAAAAGGGAAAGGCTGTGGAACCCCTATTACTGTATATTTTGAAAATGACTTTAGCCTGAAGAATAGTTGAGATATGTGAAGTCTAATTGGTCTTGCTTCAGTGCCAGATGATGGACTATTGAACTTTTAAGATCCTCTTCAGGCCTTGAAATCCTATGATTTGATGCTGCAAAGGTTAGGCAAATCCACTTCAGATGGAAGTGCTGCTATTGGGATAGCACTATGGCACTAGCTTGTAGAGGTTGGCAGTCTGTCACTATAAGCTAATCAATCATTCTGAAATTTAAATACTCCGGTACAATCTCATATCATTATACTAGGTTGTACATGTCAGTCAGCGAAGAACTGCATGGAAAATTTCCAAGTCAGTTCAAAAGCCTCAAACATCAAATCTTCTCCCGCCCTCCCTTGTGTGACTGATTTTCACAGCCTCCAAGTTTCTATTAAATGTTTTTGTTCCGCTCACAAATAACTGTGGTTTTTTTAATGGTTTTCCTTTTAAAAGAAGTTATTTCGAAAACAGCCTACTACAAAATACATCTGCTCCTGCCCAAATTATTTAAAACTAGCCATGCAAACACAAGTGGCTCCACATGTTATAATCCTAGATATGCAGCACCATGTTGAGCCCCATGCTTTTGTAAGATGTAGTAATATTAAATGTATATATTAATGGACTGACTTCTAAGCAGTTTATCAGCATAAGGTCAATTAAGAAATCCATACATAATCAAAATATGCAAGAAAACAATTCCATTGAAACATTAAAAGCATTCATATTTAAAATATACAGTAGAACAAGCCCAATAAAAAGCACAACAATTAAAACAGTTAAAAGAGAAAGAAGTTCAAGTTCAGGCAGATGGTTGTCTAACCAGGTGTGTCTTCAGGAGGAAGCAGAGTGCCAATGTGGAGGGGGCATCTCATGTTTCAGGAGGGAGGGCATTCTACATCCCTGGTTTAATACTGATTTAATATGGAACACAGTTTGACCCATATTTGAAGTCATAATCCAAACTGCGCAGGCAGAGGGTGGGTCCAGTGGGAGTTTATGCAGGGTGGGCAGAGGATGGGTCTGGTAGGACCCCACCAAATTACAATTATTTCCTTTCCTGCCTTGTGCACAGGAAAACTGTGGACAGCAGGTTTGAGTTCCTTTGTCCTTTTATTGAAGAAATTCTTCATGAAGAATTTGGCGAAGCTGGAACTGATGATGTCTCCCGGCCGCTCCAGGGTGCTGAGGTGGTGGCTCACCTCAAAGGTGTTGCAGAAGTTGAGGTTATGCCCTTGAAGACCAGTGAGGGCAGGCACCCTTCAGGAAGACAGGTGCTCGTCCTGGGGTCTTGCTCCTGGATGAGCTCCATTCTTCATTGGGGGGGCTCCATCCCTCACAGCCTGTTCTCTAAGTTGTGTGCTCAATAAGATGAGCACCAGTGGTACCACTTATGGCAGGTAGCTGCTTATGGCACGTAGTGGGAGGACCTTCCAGGCCAAACACAATAATATGTGGTGACTGCCTCTACAGTTACAACCACAGTTTAAGGTAGGTCATCTCATAAAAGCTATTTCTGATAAGTTCCCGTATATCTGTTTCAGTCCAGCTTGATATAATAACCGCGTGGAAGCTTGCTTCCACTTGCATATTCCTAGATAGATGAACCAATCACCCACAGAAACACATGTCCATTGTATTTCCTTGGCTGATCCAGGAGGGGCTGAGCTAGACCTTAAAAGACACAAAAGCCATAAGGATGAAATCAGCTGCCCCAGGGGCAGTAGGAGGCTGATCTGATTGGTGGAATTTGAGCTGTATTCTATCCAGTATTTTTATCTTATGAACTGCTCTGAGATCTTCAGCCAAAGTCCAAAACATGGGATATACATTTTCTAAAAACAGATTGCCACTTTGGTGACAGCCCAGAGTCATGTACAATGCACAGGCCCTCCAAACTGACCTGTGCAAAGTCTTGCAACTTGATTGTTGAACTCTGTTGTGGATAAATCCAAAAAAGAAACCAGACAACAAAAAGATCTCTGCCCTCCAAGAATAGTAAATAATCTCACTTCTGCTCTACTGCTCTACTACACCAAGACACTAAGCCTCTGGAGCAGATTCAGTCTACCTTCACTCAACTGCTCTGCTTGAGGCATTGACTGGGAAGACAACCTGACTGTAGCATACACTTTTTATGCCAACTCATTTGCCTCCTTGCCAGAACTGAACTGGGCAAAAGATTTTTACATTCATTTCCAAACTTGCAATTAATTACAACTTTAAGGTCCTTTCCAAAGCATTAAACACCTCTCTCCTTCTCTCTCTCTCTCTCTCTCTCTCTCTCTCTCTCTCACACACACACACACACACACACACACACACACCTTTTTCACAATGGTATTCTTGTACAAGCCCAAGATCACCACCACTAGTGGAATATTTTATATATTTATATTTTATATCAATATTTATAGTCATATTCTCAAGGGCTCCCAAGGTGACTTACACTCCTCAGCATAAAATAACTGATAATATAAAACATAATTTAAAAACTTGAGAACTATTAGAGAAGCATGTCTCAGCAACACAGCACCAATTTATGCACCTCAGTCGTGTAATGAAGCACTGAAATGTCCAGGAAAATCTGGACGTATGGCAACCCATGACAGAAGTGGAGGTATTTCTCATAAAAATAGCTCAACAACCTTTGTGTCTGGATTTTCACTTTTTGAAATGTGGCAGCCCTAGTCACAAGGCCTCTGCCTCAAGGGCCTTTTGCAGCAGGAATGTCTTTGTCAACCTTCAGAAGGACAATAGAAAACAGGCTTAAATGATCTCTCTGGGGAGGAAATTCCACAAATATGTTCACTATTTTATTTTAATCAAACATGCTGAAGTGGGAGACTGCACAGCCTTAAAAGAAGCAAATAAGATCCTTATTGCAATGGTGAGCAGGGCCGGACCAAGCCATTTTGGCACCTGAGGCGAATCACAAGAAGGCCACAACCTCCCTGCCGGGGACGAAGGAGTGAGGGGGAACGGAGGGGGGGGGGTACAGATCTACCTCAGGAGGCAGACTGAGGCAGTTGCCTCACCTTGCCTCATGGTGGGCCAGCCTTTTCCTGGCATTTCACCTTTAGCATGGAATAAATACAAACAGGGCCACAGGGACACCCAAGAGAATGTGGACTGGCCCCTGGCACTTTGCTGCCTGACAAGACCGGCAGCAAAATCTTCTTCTTTAACACAGGGAAAGGGACAGTGTCTTCCATTCCCCCTGCAGGGAGGAGGCTAGCAGAGCAGTCACAGAGCAGGAGACGGGAGCACAGACAACTCCATCCCCAGACAGATTGGGGAAATTGTGGCCAAGGGGTTCTGCCGTCTCTCCTTCAACATATGCTGCCTGAGGTTGCCTCACTCTGATTAATGGTACGGCAGAACTCGAAACAGCATCTGCTAAAGCAGATACAAATGCAATTCAGATCTCCTCTCACCCTGCCCCACATTTTCCCATTTCCCCCATCACCATTGGAAGAGAGGCATAAAACTAGGCAGTAACTGACAGGTGGGAAAACCATCAACATACTGAGAATTTAGAACATGGAAAAGAGTTGTGTTGCTCACAGCAACTAAATATTGCCTTGAGTATTAGAATGCCCAGCAACTGCGCAACAGAAACACAGAACTGAAGGAGGATGTTTGTATAACAAATGCACAATTATTGGGCTGAAAAACCAATGACACATTATTATCTGAAAAATGCTTCAGTTTACTGCAATAAGTGTGCTCAGTTCAAAAACATCACTTCTCACAAAGCACTGCATCAAGGAAGAACCAAAGACAAAATATGAATATGTATTATATTTTCCCCTCCCCTCCTCCAAGCAGCTCTGGCAATACACAGGTCACTAACCTCATTTATCCTCATAACAATCTTGTGAGGCAGGTTATGGCGATATGGGAATGGCTGAACCAAAGTCACTCAATGGACTTTGTAGCTAAGCAAATATTTGACTACCAGGTCTCCCCAGTCCAAACACACCGTCTACTGCACCACAATGGCTCCTAATTATTTGTGCACAAGTAAGCAATAGGTGTTCATGTGAGAAGACCGTGCAGATCAAATGTACACACCAAGAGGTAGAAGCATATTCCAGCTTCCCTATTATACACACAGAACACGAGAGAAAGTAACCAAGGTATATGATCATGCTAAGCCATCCTAATGTGAAGCCAGCAGTATTCCAAATTAAACAAATCTTTGATTTAAGTAAGTGTGCAGTTCCCTTTGAGATGCCATTTCAAGCTTTGTCCTTTCTCTTTGCCCAAATGCCAATTTGATGTCGGTCTTCTCAAATGTCACAACCATCACCATTTAAGTATCAAATAAAAGCCTTCCTTCTGCTCCTATAATTGAGGTAGTTCTCCATCCCATCCCCCAAATTAAATCGGCCTGAGATGCAACAGTATATTTAACCCAGCCTCAGTGACACCTTTCCTATACATAAATATGCCACAGGTTTAAAGTCCATTATCTTGCAACCCTCTATGGCTAGAAACGACAGTTTTATACTATGTGAAAAGGAGTGATTTCCCACCTTCCATTCCAAGAAGGTCCCAAGGTATTGGATGTTAATGTCATGACATTTTTAGGCATAGAAAAGCTTTTAGGTTATCCAGAGAATGTTTTATGGCTCCCATTGAGCCTTGGTGAGCATTTGAGCCAGTGGTAAATGGATGTATCTATTTTTACAGGCAAGAACAGCATGAAACGAGAGGGCAGAAAAATACAATGGAAACTAGAAAAGCTTTCCACACTAGCTGAATGCAGTGCACTTTGCTTGTGCAAAGTACACTTTCCCAGAAGGTTCAAGTACAAAACAAAATGCATTGCAGTAGATATATTTAATCTACATTTTCCAAGCACATAATATCCAGACATCATGAACATATGAAGCTTAGTCATGAAAGGAGTAGGAGCGTTGCTCCACCTCATCCATTATTGTCATTTCTGCTGGCAGTAAGACTAAGGTCACAGGCCAGGGATTTCTTAGCTCTGCAATGTGAGATCTTTGACAAAGAGATGGCAGGAGATAATCTGGGACTTTTTGCATGGTAATCTTATACTCTACCACTGAGCAATGTCCTTCGTCCCCACCAAAGGACAAGCTTCTGTTCTTAACATTTAAGCAGACTGCCCCAACTACTCACTGACCCTTATTATACCCAAGCAGCGAGGAAATGCAGGGCGGCAGTGCCTACCCAGGTTTGGTTTCCTTTGGAAGGAGGTTAGTGAAGGCTTGTTGTGTTCTGTAATATTTGACTTAATTGACTGCGCTGCAGTTCAACATGTGGGGGGCCACAGATTCTTTATCCCTGGCCCACATCAGGTCTCCAGAGAAAGGCAGACAGGCCACCAAAATGTTCCCGCAGTTGCAGATCCCCACACCCAGCTCTCTGCCTCTTGCTCTGCCCCTCTCTTATTCCTCACTCAAATCTCTGGTTTCCATTTCTTCTTTTCACCCACAGACCTAGATCACATCTAGGAAGAGCAAGAGCAAGCAAAGGAAAGTAAAAAATACACACACCCTTTCAGGTATTTCCTAGACCAGTGTTTCCCAACCTTTTTTGGGCAAAGGCACACTTGTTTCATGAAAAAAATCTCGAGGCACACCACCATTAGAAAATGTTTAAAAAATTAACTCTGTGCCTATATTGACTATATATAAAGTAACTCTCTTTAATAGGAATCAAATAAACACAAAGAAAGTATTTTATAATTACTTTATTATGAAATAGTAAGTAAACAGAAATATGAAAAATTATAAAATACTTTATTCAGTGCGCAACCTGGGCCTGTTTGGCTGAACACAAAGCTGATATTCTGGCTGGAATCGAAGAAAGACACACACGTAGCTCTTCGTCAACAGCTCTCAGTCTCTCTCTGTATTTAGTTTTTATAGCAAATGAAGGAAGAGTAAGCAGGCTGGGGTGGGTTAAGTAAGGGCTGAAAGTGCCTAGATGAAGTGGGGGAAGCTAGAGAGGAGGTACATTCTGACGTTTGAGGATAGACTAGGTTCTTTATGTGAATGATAGGTGAGTTATTTGACAGATCGAACTGAGAGCAAGGTGGGGCTTGTGTAGCTGGGGTGGACATGAATGTTTGGGGTGCAAACCCCAGGCCGGCCAGGTCCGAGGGGGGGGGGCAGGGAGAGACGGGCCTGCCTGCCTCTGCCTGCGCTGTGGTGTGTTTTGCCCCGACCGACGGACGGACCGACCTGCCAGCTGTCTCCGCAGTAGCAGCGCGGACTGGAGCTCCGTCATTCTCCCCGCCGGTGCCCGGGGAGGGGAGTGTGGGGTGGCTGCTGTGGAAGCGACGGCGTGCTCCTCCTCCTCCTCCTCCTCCACTTGCCGGGCTAGAGCCAGCCGGCTAGCGCTTGCCCCTCCTTGCTCGAGCCGACCCCGCCGCCGGGGGCCTTCCCGTCCTCTCAGCGGCGGCGCCTCACGTCCCTCGTCCGGGGGTTGGGAGGGGGCTGGGGGGGAGGAAGGGGGCGAGGGGGAGCAGCCGCCGCCGCTCCTGAGGAGATTCTGAGGCGGTGGCGGGCGACGCGTGGCGGAAGAGGAGGGGTCCCGCCAGCCCCGCGTTTCTCTCTCTCTCTCCCTCACGGAAACCTTCCCCTCAGCTTCTGCCGCTTTTTCTCTTCTTTCCCTCTTCCTTTTTTTTTTTTAAAAAAAAATGAAAAATCTCTCCTTTCTCTCTTTTCCAGCCCCCCCTCCCCTCTTCACGGAATTTCACTGCACTCGGGCGCCGCGGCGCGCAGGCGCACTGCTCGCTCCTCTTTCCGCGCAGGTGCCTTCTCTCGCTCTTTCGCCTCCTTTTCTTTCTCTCTCGATGGTCCGCCTACAAAGGAGCGAGGGAGGCGCCCGCCATGTTTGGATTTGCATCCAGCAGGAGATGCCGCCGCCCCGCCTCTCGCCGCCTGACTCGCCCGCCTCCCTCCCACGGCACATCAGCCAACGTCTCACGGCACACTAGTGTGCCGCGGAACACCGGTTGGGAAACACTGTCCTAGACATTCAGAAAGCATATCTGGGCTGTGTCACCACCAAGTTCCCAAAACAAAAGGCCTGTCCAAGCCCTGAATCTCACAACATAACAATGTTTATCCAATATTTAAAGACATTTCTGTATGCCATTGCAAATTCAGGAGCAAATATTCCTTCATAACTTGCTGTGATGGTAAACATATTATAAAGAGGACCCTAGGCCTAGGACTTTTTTCAGCTAAGCTAGGAGTTGCAGCTGAAGAGCCAAACATGTATACCACTGAACTGCATACAGCTAGACAGTCCCATGTTGTGGGGTGGGGGAGAAAGCAAACCTCCCATTTCAGGCGGGGATTTGAAAGAAAAGAGAAAATGGCACAGCTCCTTCTGTCACTGGCAGCTGGCTTCAGGATACGAGAAGTTATAACCATTTTTCTGTAACTTGACCACTCTTATTCATGCCGGAAGAGCCGCTATGTCTACAAATTTCACCCAATTCTGTTAAAATAAAGTTTGAGCCATTTTTTATTTCTAAATACTGACACAGGGGAATTGAACAGATATCAAAAGTACAACAGCTGCCCTTATGGGGAAAGTACAGCAGCTAGCTGTCTGAAATTTAACTGAGTTCATGCCTCCAGAAGGAGTGACTGCTAATTTAATCAAATTCTGGCCAAAATAATAACAAAAACTATAGACAATTCTGGGGTGTGGTTTTTTTTTGGGGGGGTGTCCAGATTAGAGATGGTCGGCTCCCTGGACTATAATTTGATAGGTTTTAGCCAATACTCTGTGCAATATTCATCTACTTCTGTCAAAAGTGGAAAGGGTTATCACAGATTTCCAAATAGTGAATGGGGGAAATGAAAGAGACCTGGACTGCGGAGCCACATCAGACGACCTCCAAATATTGGTCCAGCCCAAATTAAGCTGTTTCACAAAGCACCAAATTGGGGTCCAGACCAATCTTGTGGTCAGCACACTGATTTTTAAATCTCTCTGATAAAATTCCACATATAGCATGATTCAGATGTATCCATGTTGGAGATCCTTTGATTCCAATAAGAGTTAAGAACAAGTTTTGACTTTTAAGAAGGGCTTTAGCTTGAAATTTAGTATTTGATATTCTGTTGTGCCAGAATATTTATTTTCCTCTGAACCTTCTGTTGCAATAGCCATGGTATTAATTCAAGGACAAATGCCTGCTTCTTTATAAACTTGAATTAGTAAATTGATCCTCTTTGCCCAGCATGTTTTTAATGAACTCTGAGATAAAATTTGATAAGTTCATGAAAACAATTACTGGTAAATTAGATAGCACAATGAACAAGAGGCACTAATATAGTAGAAGCTATTCAGTGCATTCAATAAACCCACGTGCACTGGATTGTGCAAATAAAATTCTACCATACAGTGGCAATTGTATGATGATGCAATGATTAATACTGGATTTGCAATTTTTAAAGGCTTTTATTTGCACCACATTCTTGTATGATGTTGCAAGAGGTCAAGAGAACATTCCACTGCAAGGACATATCTGACTACAAATTATCAAAATGAAATTGGGATCAAGGTTCAGGTATCTGAAATGATGGCAAGTGTAACCACTGGAAAGATATTTCTTTTAAATATATATATGCACATGCCCTGAGACATTTATTATGAGGAGTCATGTCTCAACCTTAGACACATGGGCTCAAGTCAGCACACTAGGGCTGTCTTCCCACTTACATACAGTCAATTCAATTAATCTGAATGAGGGTCATTTCCATAAATTTGCTTGGAGTTAAATAGATCCAAGAGAAGGAAAGTATTTTAGAGACTATGCTTAACTTTTAAATAGTCAGTGCTGAAAGTGAAAAAAGCTAGTTCCAATAGATTTATTACTTCCAATTGGATAGCTCAGTTGGTTAGAGTTGGATCTAGATGATCCACAGGGTCCCTTTCCAATTCTATGATTCTGTTTCCTGCCCTGTTTCCTAGGAGTTCAATGCAGCCATTTTGCCTCAAAGGCCACTCTGTTAAGATAGCCTATGCTGATAAAGACTTGACCAAGGTCACACAGTCTGGCACTCTGACATTCTTCTAGAATACATTTTTTTCCAGACGAGGTCATTCCTTTTTAACCAGATACCTATTCAGACATGCATACAAATTCAGATGTGCTGTGGTCAAAATCTGACTTGCAATCAAATGGAATTACCCAAATTTCTTCTTCTTCTTTGACGATCACTCACAGCCAAGTAAGATTGTCTTCCATAAACACAGTTTTAACAATGAGTCCATAAGTGACCGTGGAGGCCAATTCTGGATCCACATGTCCTTCCACAGTGGGGACATTGGTTTCCGGGCGGGACTCCCCCATAGCTACTGAGGTCCTTTCACAAATTCCGCAAAAACAAGTTAGGGATGAGCTTGCAGTATCTCCAAATCTGGGAGAGTTGTGTTCAGCTATTAACCCAAATTTAATCTAGGTCCCAATCACAGAACATGTCTGTTTTTTCACAAGAAGCACGTTAATGTCTTGAAGCCCAGAACCACATAGGTGGGACCAATCATATAATTCATTTTCAACTGACCATCACCAGATGAGTAGGAAGACAGGGTGACAATCAGGTAAAAGGAACCAGTACTGCTGGTTCTTCCCATATCATTCTGGACTTAATGTACCAGCATGGGGGAAAGTCATGGACAAACAACTCCTGTGCCACTGAAATAACAGAAGAGCCCCGCTTACAAAGCCTTTCTCAACCTTGGGTCCCCATGTGTTATTGAACTACAATACCCAACATTGGCCATGTTAGCTAGGAATGGTGGGAGTTGTGGTCCAATAACATCTAGGGACCCAAAGTTGAGAAAGGCAGGTGTAGGCTCACCTTTTCTTTTCTTTTCTTTTCTTTTCTTTTCTTTTCTTTTCTTTTTCTCCTAGCCTCACCTCACCACTCCCTAAATGATTGACAGCTGTGCAAGCCTTTGCTGGTGCAGAGAATTCAGCTGGTTTGGCCTCACTTGTGCTGAAGTTCTCGTTGCAGAAGTGCATCTAAACATTTTAAAAGAGATGTAGCATATAACCTGTTTCTAGAGTGGACACCTATTTATAAATGTTCACACACTATTCAGAGAGTTTCATCCATAAAGAAGTAGAAAAAATGGTTAAGGATAGAATCAAAAGCCTGAAAGATAAGAGCAAATTTCATATGAATTACAGATCATAGATTATGCATTCACTTTTTGATAAGTAGCCTCTGTAAATATGCCCCTGTGGAGATGCAGTGCAGCTTATCAACCCACCTATCCAACTTGATGTTACTTGAATGCAGTGCTGCCAAACTGGGACATGTTTTCCTCCATATATTAAAACTGTTATTATGATTTATCATTGGCATTTTTATCCTGCTGTTCTGCTGAAATAGGCTTCCAGAACAGCTTACAAATATCAGTGAGAAGGCAGTCTGTGCCCACAGTAAGAGAGAGGTGACACAAAAGGAACGGGGAGCAAACGAAAAGCAATACATGCACTTAATGGAGCATTCTTTTCCTTAATTGTTGTATATCACGTCTCCACCCCCACCCCGTTCACATCATCATGACTTCATCAGTGCCCCACTTGTTTCCGTTTGTGTACACACCAGGGGACATTGAGAAGGCAGGGGTGTCCTTAGCCTATGCAAATTAGGAATGGCTTAAGTTTGAGGTTAGTTTGAGTACCAAGGCATCATACAGTCGTATCTTATAATAAAGCACAGGATACATATGCATGTGTGAATGTGGATTAAAAACTCAGCACTGGAAAAGCAGTGAGAGTCCAGTAAATGGAAGTGTGAACACATAATTAGTTGCAGAGATCTTGTAGTGAACAGCAAAAATGTAAGCATTTGGGAGATGAGCCCAAGGTTGCTAGTCTTTCAGTGGTTGAAGTGGTTCTGCCCCATCTTTCTCACTCTCCTATAGCTTGAGCGAAGGTTATTGGTGGCAGTTGAAGGAGGAGCATGGCGCAACTGGTATTTTGACAGTTACATTTTAAATTAATGAATACATTATTTATATTATATTAATTTGTTAACATTTTGTAACCCAGAAATGCCTTAATTCTATTGTGGATGCAGTAAAGTCTTTAATGAACGTCTTGCACTGAATGTCTGGAGTCTAGATTGTCCATCATATGTGAGGTTCGAAAGATCACTTGCAAGCTTATTTGTTTCACGAATGGTAGTGTGAACATAGCAACATGCTTGATTACTTCATACTTTCACAAAGGCAAAGCAGCGTTTAATTTTTTTATTACTAATTAAAATGGGGCAATTAACACATTTTCTGTATGTGAAAATGAGGTGATGAGACATGGAAATTACACTACTTCAGAAGCAAACACAAAAGGCCTTTGGCTACACAATCACAGGTGCTGGCAACTTCCCTCCCCGTCACACTGTTCAGCAGCGCTTACTGTACGAAGAAAGGCTCACACAGCACATGGCCAGCCTCCCTGCCACTGGCAAGCCTGTGGAGCTTCACAGAAACATTTCATTCCATTTATGATTACCACAAGCAGTGCATTTTCTGTAGAAACAGAAGGTGCCCATACTTGGATCCTGATAAATTGCTAAATACCTCTCCTCCCCCTCCCCGTTTCTGTTGATTTTGTGATGAACTTTTTTATTAAAAAGTTGATAATAAAATTCAAAATGTTTACCATTTTATAGATGGTATTTATTACCTTGAATTATATAGAATTAGCAATTAAGACTGCTACCAAAGGCATCAGTCCCAAAATGACCACTGGGAGGTGTGTGGCACAGCACAGAATTAAGCGAGAGTGGAGTCACTGCTGTTTGCCCCATCCAAACTCGTGCTTAGCATGAGAAGTCGGTGCTGTGCCCTGCTGGTCCTGTTTGTGACATTCACACATTATTGATTTTCCACACAGAGATGCCAACGCCAACACTGCCTCACCCTCCGTGCGCATACAGTGATGCTGTTATTGCCCATTGCAAAAGTTCCATGGGAAATATATGGAGAGGCCATGGCATTCTCTCTAGTACACAAATGGAGCATTCACTTAGCACCCACAAACCTCAGGCACAGAGGCATCTATCCATCTCACCCACTCAGACTTTACATTTACACAACCACACATATAGGTGTCTCTCTCTCTCTCTCTCTCTCACACACACACACACACACACACACAAAACACACACACCTTGTATAGATCTCCTCCTCACTATTCAGGTGGACCTCTCCCCCACATACTGTACCTCACATACATATTTCCTTTCCTCTCACATGCATACGCACAACTCCCTCCATCGCTCATGCCACAAATAAACCTCTCTATCTCTTACACAAATCTTTAAAGCCACACTTACACATACATTACTTGAGTATGTGCACTACTTAAATATGCACAAGTGCGCACACCCCATTCAGAACAGCTCTTCCTTAGGGCCAAGGGAGCACTCGCCACTAGCGTTGCCTGGCTAGAAGACCATGGGAGCCTGAATGCAACTGAAAGCCCTGCCACTCCTTCCTTCCCTCCCCAACCTTTAAAGAAGCAGCAGCAGCAGCAGCAGCAAGCCCAGTATGGGGTGAAAGAGGAGCCTGCCAAGCCAGTACATGTGGGGATACCCCTTCTCTCTCTCTCTCCCTCCCTCCCTCCCTCCCCCAATCTCTTTTTTAAAAGCAAGCCCAGCATGCAACACAGGGGCTCCCTTTTGCTGGCTGGAGCATTAGCCTGGTACCAGAAAGATGGTGCACCTGCCTGAAGAGATCATTCCCAAGGCAGGCAGCCACTGCAGAAAGGCCCTTTCTTGTGTGGACCCTCTGCACCTCCTTTGGAGGGGGTACCGGAGAAGGAGCTCCAAAGATGGCTGGCCAAGGGTCCAGGCAGGTTCGTATGGGAAAATACACTATGAAGTAATGGGGTTCCAAGTCATATAAGGCTTAATAGGCTAACACTAGAACCTTGAATTTGAAACCAACTAGCAGTCAGTGCAGAAGAGCAAGCACCGGTGTTACATGTTTGGACCATCTGGTCTCAGTTATAAGTCTGCACCCTTGTATCTTTATTTTCTAGTACAGTGGTGCCCCGCAAGACGAATGCCTCGCAAGACGAAAAACTCGCTAGACAAAAGAGTTTTCCGTTTTTTGAGTCGTTCCGCAAGACGAATTTCCCTATGGGCTTGCTTCGCAAGACGAAACGTCTTGCGAGTTCTTGCGAGTTTGTTTCCTTTTTCTTAAAGCCGCTAAGCCGTTAATAGCCGCTAAGCCGCTAATAACCGTGCTTTGCAAGACAAAAAAACCGCAAGACAAAGAGACTCGCAGAACGGATTAATTTCGTCTTGCAAGGCACCACTGTAGCTACTAAGGAAGAATCTCTAGATTCAAAATGCACAAGGCCTTTAATAAACCAATTATTGCGCACTGCTGAGGTTTCTCCCTCTTCCCAGTTCCAGTTCTGCAAATTTCCCAGGAAAGAAACTGGATTCCTCTTCAACTTTCACACTGTTTACTTCTACGAGAGCTTAAACCTACATGGCCCTGAAATACTCATTTTAGACATGTTGCTTTATAAAATACCAAATTCTTAAGTGTGCAACTAAAGCAGCTGTCTACATATATTTGCTGATTAAATGCATGCTTTAACTGAACCTCTTACATTGATTCTGGTAGATGCTCAGGTTGCAACTTCAGAAAAGATCTGAAAGAAGGAAGTTTCAGAATATTAAGTGTCCGTGCCTTTGAATGTGTTGTGGCAACTTTTCTTTGATGCCTTTAAGGGCACCACAAAGGGCTCATCCACATCTCTGTTTGCCCTGTGGCTTTCCCCTAGGAAAACCAGCAGTTTTGCACTGAGCTGGAACAAATGGCAATTGGCTTTTCCATGGATTGCCCTTTGTTCTGATTTAGCGCTAAAGAGCAGGTTTTCTGGGGCAAAGACAAAACCGCTTGGACCAATGCCTAGAAAGCCTGTCTGGAAACCTTTCAGAAGTGTGGACAAGCCCAAAGAGATGTTGAGCTCTGGCGGCATTTAGAATAGGGCAAAATTAGAGAAATGGTAGGTTAATCTGAATAAGAAGTAAAGAAATAGGAAATCTGTCCATACCTTAACAGCATCAGGTTCTTTTTCCTTGTGGTCTTTAGAAGTCTTCAGTGTACAGGTCAAATCATTTCTTCTTCAACATATGTTTAGTAACAGTAACAGATTGACCTGCAATTAAAGAATAAAACATCAATTAAATAATAAAACATTGAATGACTTAACTCATCCAAGCAGTGACCCACATGGCTGGCTGCTTTTAAGCATGACCATGCGGGGGCGCACTGCAACTGTTTGGGTGGCGCTAATTTCAGCGGTGACTGTGCCCCTTGACACATAGCCTGAATTTGGCTCTTGCTCTCACTGTGAACACCTGGAGGCCTGTGAAAAGCCCTCCAGCAGCCCCCGACCACAATAGCAATTGTTATTCAGAAGCATATTGCCTGACCAGGCAGACAGAGCATAGAGGAAAGCATATGCGCAAATCCCCCAGACTTAGAAACCCTTATTCAAAGTAACAAAGGGACATCGGGTGAACTCTGAATTTCCATTTCTCTCTAACTTTCCCCACGATGGTCCATCAGTCGCATCCTGTAAGTTCTGACTGGCCAGAGATTGCTTCTGCCGTTGCTGCCACTCTTCAGTAGGAAAAAAAATGTATTGTGATGTCTTCTGACAGTTCACTCCCTGTGTAGCTAGCCATGTTTTTAGGCTAGAAGACTTTGTGTTAAAGTTAACACCCCTCAAGTAAGTCTCTTTCTGATGACTGCACCCCTCTCACCCCACCACCTAGTGTGCTCTTTCTCCCCTGAGACTGCTGCAGTCCTCCATGCTCCCCCCCCTTCTTCAGGCCTGCTCCAATCCTGTGGATGCCCGTGGGAGTTCCTCCTCTTCCCTCCTCACTCTGTATTCCTGCTTCTCAAGTTACGTTTGTTATTTTGCCCTCAGGGTTAGGATTGCAGGAAGCCAGCATTTTCAAAAGGAAAGGTCTTTTTTCTTTTTTAAATTTTTCTTCAGTAGATTCTGAACACTGCAGGGTTGTGAGTGGACTAAGCTCAAAGACAACCTATTAATTCCACGTAGAGCAGCACCCAAAACCTGTAGAGTCTGAAGGGACTCCAAGTGTCATATAGTCTACTCCCCTGCAATGCAAGAAACACAACTAAAGAATCCCTTGCAAGCAACCGTCCAACCTGTTTAGAAAACCTCCAATGAAGGAGAGTCAACCACCTTCCAAGATAGTCCCTTCCATTGTTCAACAGCTCTTGCCATTAGAAACCTATTGCTTATGTTTAGTCAGAATATCCTTTCTTGATTGAAGTCATTGGTTTTCTGTCATTCTGGAGCAGCAGAGAACAAGCTCGCTCCAACTTCCATTTGTCAGCCCTTTAGATATTTGAAGATGGCTATTATATCACCTCTCAGTCTTCTCTCCTTAAGGCTAAATATACCTCATAAGGCTTGGTCTGGCCTTTGCCATGATCATTCCTCCCTAGGTCTATCTGGAACACAGGCCATTACTCTCCTTTGGAACTACTAGCAGCTTGCTCCTCTTTCATGTATTGACCCTTATTTCCCTAATCTCACTGTCTCTGAACCTCCCAATAGTCCAAACCCAAGTAATTTCCATTTCAAGTTTTCCATCTGGTGTGTTTTAGGCCCATTTCATTTTACCTGGTTGCTTCTTCCCTAGCACTCTGCTACATTCCATATAAGGCAATATCTTCACCTATTCCTATCTCTTTATTCTTATTGTACAATTCAGACAATGTGGGTGGTTGGGGTATCCTGTAAAACTTACTACTAACCAGCTTACTATTTTATCTTTCTGTAATAGGACTCTAAGCCACAATGCTATTTTGCTCTTTGTCTGCCATTTTGTGTAAATAAACTATATTCATTTAAACTGGCATATGTTTGGTTCTTACAGTTGCTGCAAATAAGCAGGGTATTTCTAAAAGTAATAATGTCCCTTGCAGAAATGTCTGTTGCACACAGTTCTCTCCGGTAAAGTTTCCAAAAATGATTCTTCCACCTACACTTGTGTAAGATACTGGTTTGTGTGTGTGTATGACACATGAACAGATCTGGTAACAATTGTGAGAACCGGGTGTAGTTTATGGCAAGTTCTGAAATGATGAAAGCATAATAACTTCTACACAGACTGGAACTCTCCAGTTGCTCACATTTCCACTTCTAGTCCTGTTTTAATGAATCAGTGTCATTCACAGCCTCTGTTATCACAAAAAATCATGTTTGTAGACCTGCTCAAAATTCACACGTGGGTTATACCTCCTTCATAGATTGACATAACCTGCTCAGTAGCAGATATGAGTGACATGTGTCTCTCCCCCCCCCCCTGCATATACACAAGCCTTTAAGAAAAACTATTGAATTAGTTATTTAACTTTGAAAACAATTTGTATTGTGTTCAATAAATGCAGATAAGTAATGCATTTGAAAACCTCCCATGCCTCCCTTCCTCTTCATGCTTGTCTGTTAATTTGTTAATTTTTAAAAAGTACTCCTTGCAAAATAATTAGCTCTTATGTCTCCTTTAACACTTGAAAGGTTAGAGCAAAAGGAAAAGCAGGGTGCTTTAATTAAAGAATAAATTATTGAATACTTGGTTTTAATTGATGGAGCTCTTCTGTTATGGTGCATGTTTATAGATATTTTATGGGGATCTGTAATCAAAATCTCTCTCACACAGTGAGCGCCTTTACTGCAGAGGCTAAAAGAAAGAAGGGGCTCACGTTCAGCCGTTTAATTTCCAAGAACCATGTGAAGTGTGGTTGCCATGGCAACAAGACACTAATTGCCAACATAAAATCAAAACCAACCTTGACTGGATCCAGCAGCTTTGCCAAGACTATAAAATCCTTTTTAAAATATTAAAATTGTGTAACGTTTCCTGCCCAATAAAAATAGGAATTGGTGAAGGGTGTCCACACCCAGTCTTCCAGCAGAGGAGCCTGCCTGGAAGCCCAGGCTTCGTTTCATGCCATGCTTTGATAGTAGACACCACGCATTATCATGTGAATGGAAAGAGACTGTCGTTGCTTTCTTAAGGATGTTGGCATCACTGGGAATCGCAAAATACTTTGAAGCAGAATAAAAGGAAGAAACAAAAGACAAAGATGGCAACACATTTCCAGAGGGTGGAAGCAAAACAAATCAGGTGGGCATGAGAAAGGGTACTAACATCATGAATACCTCTGGCACTAGCTTGTTAGCGAAGAATCTGAGATGCTTCTGGCTAGGAGGACATTAAAGTCCCTTTTGAGAAAGTGGTAAACAGTCAGAAATGCAGCAACACTCTTCAAAACTTTGCAGGTTGACGAGGCCCTTTTTTCTGTTTTGTTTTGTTTGAATCCTCAGCCCAGATTTTAACTTTCAGAGCCCAGTAGGCCGATTAGGTCACCAGAAGCAAATAACAACATTTTGATAATACATTGCCATGGAAACAGAATTTAACTATCAGAAATGGAATCCTTTATGTATTTTTGCATGTTTTCATTCTTCAACCATTTCGTTTCCATGGCTCTTTTCCAGGACTCTAATTCACCAGGAAATGTTTTCCCTCAGATCAAAGAAATAATTCAGCGGATGCTTCACTCTCTTGTTCCATCTAATGTAAGAGCATGTAATCTGTTTTTTCCTTATTGTGTTTTTTGTTTACAGGATAATTAATACAAACAGCTTCCTTGTTGTTCTGCTGTAAACCACTGTTAATGTTCCCTTTTTACTCTTATTGCTCATCACTGTATGTGGAATATATTGCAACTTGTGCTAGAGTTGGTTCAAGTATTCCCAAGCAAAAAGGGAATGTGATGACCCCGAGGGACAAAGGGAAGGTTTATTGGATGCAGTGTATGAATGGAAGCATCTTAAATGGAAGGTCTTTGTTAGCATGAAATTGACTCATCTAAATTTATTTCAAAAGTTGACATTTTTTAAAAACAGAAATCCCATTATAATTGGGTGGGGGATCTGTGCCCCCCCCAGTGGTTATTGGATGGGAGTTACCCATCAGCCCTAGCCAGCATGACCAATGGTCACAGATAATGGGAGCTATAGTCCAACAATATCTAAGGAGCCACAATCCTGCATTAGGGATCTTTCCATTGGTTTCCATAACCCCTGTCAGAGGCAACAAAAGACAAATGATTTGTCTTTCTTCCATCATACAGATGTTCCAAAAAAAGCAAATTACCATGGATCAAGCCCAGCAGAATAGTGGGTTCTTTCGTTGTTGTTTAGTCATTTAGTCGTGTCCGACTCTTCGTGACCCCATGGACCAGAGCACGCCAGGCACTCCTGTCTTCCACTGCCTCCCGCAGTTTGGTCAAACTCATGCTGGTAGCTTCGACAACACCATCCAACCATCTCATCCTCTGTCGTCCCCTTCTCCTTGTGCCCTCCATCTTTCCCAACATCAGGGTCTTTTCCAGGGAGTCTTCTCTTCTCATGAGGTGGCCAAAGTATTGGAGCCTCAGCTTCACGATCTGTCCTTCCAATGAGCACTCAGGGCTAATTTCCTTAAGAATGGATAGGTTTGTTCTTCTTGCAGTCCATGGGACTCTCAAGAGTCTCCTCCAGCACCATAATTCAAAAGCATCAATTCTTCGGTGATCAGCCTTCTTTATGGTCCAGCTCTCACTTCCATACATCACTACTGGGAAAACCATAGCTTTTACTATACGGACCTTTGTTGGCAAGGTGATGTCTCTACTTTTTAAGATGCTGTCTAGGTTTGTCACTGCATTTCTCCCAAGGGGCAGGCGTCTTTTAATTTCATGGCTGCTGTCACCATCTGCAGTGATCATGGAGCCCAAGAAAGTAAAATCTCTCACTGCCTCCATTTCTTCTCCTTCTGTTTGCCAGGAGGTGATGGGACCAGTGGCCATGATCTTCGTTTTCTTGATGTTGAGCGTCTGTAACCTAAGGTACCACTGTACTGTACATGCATTTTTCTCCTTTCACATACCTAAAGTGAATGAAGGAAGTGGCAATTGCAATCTTGATGCACCCCCCCCAAGGGCAGGTGTGGCTACACCCCCATTGCTGGGGCTGCCGGAACCTGTTTTCAAATGGACACACTGCTTGGGCAGAATCAATCTGCAATGAGCTTTCATTTTCAGAATGAAACCAGTTTCTCAAGAAATACTTTTCAGGGACAAATGCAACATATATCGATTGTGTGTGGAATATGTAAAACGACAAGAACAAGTACCCAGACTCCACTGATTCTAGAATAAGATTTTGTGTATACACAGTCCATGATTCATACAAGAAGCAGGTTCCTCTAGTATTTTGCTCAAAACTGGTCTGAAGTATGTAGCGGATGGGAGGCTGTAGCATAGTCACCAAGTCTATGAGTCAATATTTGGTTCAATTCCACATTAGAAGATCGTTGCTGAATTAGACAGATAGCCAATGTAGACTACTAGCAGAAAGAAAAAATTCCATAAAAGGAAGACAAATTTCAAAACAAACTCCTACTACTACTGTGCTTACTGATAAG
This sequence comes from Podarcis liolepis, assembly GCF_965112155.1. Taxonomy (NCBI): domain Eukaryota; kingdom Metazoa; phylum Chordata; class Lepidosauria; order Squamata; family Lacertidae; genus Podarcis; species Podarcis liolepis. The sequence goes on from NC_139558.1 coordinate 3,743,179, forward strand.
TCCTCCTGCCTCTGACAATTTTAAAGCTTTCACTTGCCCCCAACTGAAGTAGGTTGCTGAAGAATGTCTTCCTACCTTCACATCCTGCAGACGGGGCTGCAGAAGTGGGAGAACAACCTTTGCTCACTCTTTTAGCCACACAGCGGCACCAGTTATAGGCATCCCAGTAATTACAGCCATTATCAGAGCTGCAAATGCACATGTTGTTGTTCTAGCACTATTAGGGGCATAATGTGTACAACAGAAGCTGTTTGCAGTGGAAAATGTAGGTTAGCTGCTCTAATGGACTGCATGTGATGTGCAGAAGGGGGTTCTTTTTTCTTTTCTTTTTTACACAACCCTCACAATAAAGGCAATGCAGTAAATCAGTCTTGATTTAAAACAGCAAAGGCAGGGAATGTCAGCCACTTGAGTAGATGTGGACAAGCATAAACCTAATGACTTCTTTTGTTCATCTGCCATGTGGAACCATTCCAACATTCTTATCTAAGATGTGAATGAGGTGCGCTAATAGCTCTGTGTGCTTCTACTCCTGGAACTGAGACGCTAATGCAGGTAGCTTGCCCTCAGTCGTTTTGGCATTAATGATGTGAAATGACTCAGCCGGCTGCTCTCGACAAATCTGAATTGGCAAGGCCCAGAGTTAGAGAAGGGGCTGCACTGGGCTTCCTTTGCAAACTGGCTGTGACCTTCAGCCAGCTCCAGACGCTAGCTCATGTCATTTCTTGTTAAAGTTATCACAGGTGAGATATGGATATAAACAACAGTTGCCTCAGCCCTGCACACTTGCTAATAAGTGTCACAGAATACACAGGGGAACTCCCGTGCAGATCGTTAGACAAACGGCAAGAATGAAAGGAAGGACAGCTTGTCAATCCATCTTAAGTCAAGCTGGATGCCCTCCTGATCTAGGTTAACCTAGATTCCACATATGGCAAATACCACGCATTGAATCCCACACCACCAACCCACCTTGGCATGCTGCTGAGCAAAGGTAGCCAACGTGGCGTCAGGTTAGTGATCTCTGCTATACAAACTGTCAAATAACAGGCAGTGGTGCTGACTGACTGTAAAGGAGGAAAATGGTTCTGCGTCCCTCCTCCCAATATCTGATCAGTGCCCATTTTGGACAGGTGGTGGGTGCACTATTATTACTACCCATCCAGCCATCTTTAGCAGGCAGTGGCGCTCTCTCCCCTAGGCCTCAGGCAGAGTTCTCCCTAACCTTGCTACCTTAGCGCACCCAGGCGCAAATGCTGGAGGCAGAACCAGGAATTATTTCCCTACAAAACAAGGGCTCTGTCACTGAGCCACAGCCCCCCCCCCCCCTCCACAGGCAAGTTCTCAACCTGCTAGGTGTATCACGTAGAAACTTGCCTCCATGTACTGGACTGGGGCCGCAGTGCGGAATAAGAATTGTATGCCAAAGTTGTTGGAGCAGTTAGATTTTTAAAAAGGAACACACACACAAATCACTCACAATTTCTTTTTTCTTCTTTTTGCCTAATAAGGGTCTAAATGATCTAGCCAAGCACTGTGAACTTTAACTAATCATTTCATGCTCCAGTAATAGCACCTATTATTTGACGTCACTCCTCATATTGGCAGGAAATCCAGACATATTCCAGGCAAGAGACATTTTAAGTGACTTGTGATTTCCAAATGTGCTCTCTTTAGTATGCATGGACCAACTTCAAGATATAATAGATCTATATGAGCACAAGGCTGGTGTCATTTTTACTCTCATCAGTTGTGTTTAAAAGTTCAAGCTACACAAATCATTTAAGTTTACCGCACAGTTACACTTGGACAACCTACAGAGCTCCCCCTGAAGTAAAGGCACCCAGCAGGCTTCGCGTGCCAATGGCTGACACCCAGAATTTGGAGTCACTGTAGGGACCATTGTGGGTACTTCACTGTTTGGTGGGCATCTGTCTCTCTCGGGAGACAACAGATGTGTGTGCCTTTAGGGGTGAAGTCAAACTGTTGAAAGTTACATCACCAGCTGTGGCTGTAGAGACTGATACAGGAGAGAGATGTTTTGTTGCAGGTGGGGCAGATGAAGGCGTCCAGTTGTGCTGATGCACATTCACCAAGATGTTTCTTCTCTCTGCACTCCTCCCAATGGTCATTTGTCCTCTGGTCACTGCTATGGATACACAACCTGACTGTCTCCAGGCATTGCAGGGTTAATGTTGCCAGCCTTCATGTCATGTTTGCAGACATCTTCTTAACACAGAGTTCATCTGCCAACAGGCCTGGTTGCCTGAACCTAGCTTCCTGTAGATCACCTACTTGGGGATCCTGCCATCTTCCATTCTGTGGACATGACCAAGCCAGTGCAGATGTTGCAGAGACAGGATTGTGGACATGCTGGGAATGTGGGCTTGGGAGAGCATGTCTTTGTTTACACAATCTACACGCTCCAAATGCATGTTTTAAGCAGCCATTTTGGGATGAGAAATTCGGAATGGAAAATCAGTGGGGAAAGGGCATTGCTCTGCTCCAGTTAAGCCAATACTTTGCACAAGGGTTCAAAACCCACATCTGTAAGATCAGGCATGCACCTGAAACTGTGGAGAAAAATACCTGCTGAAGGTACAATTTGTAGAAGGGGGGGGGGAGTGGACAGGGAAAGGGTTAAGCCCCTTTCTCTCTTGCAGTTCTTCATTCTAAATCTCCCCTTTCCCCAAAGGGGCTCTGTTATATATAACATCCAGGGGATAATACACACTAGCATGTAATATGTAACTAGCCCATTAGCACTACAGAAAAAAGCTGAGAAAGAGAGTTGATTTGAAGGTGTTTTTTAAAACCTTATAATTGAAAAGATTGCGTCCTTGGGATGTGCTGAAAACCCATTTTGCCTGTGGGCCTAACCTTCCCCTAAAAACCTATTTCTAAAGAGCATCTGGGCATGCAGGAGAAAGCAGCCTGTGGGTCCAGGCTGTGGCAGTATGGGCTGGCAACACTGCCCTAGCAGCAGCCGTCATTTCCTTCTGCTGTGTTGGCATTGGGTCTGCAAATTCTTCTTGATGAAGAGAAGCGGAAAAACAGCCCCAGCCATTGCATGTCACAATAGAAGAGCCTAGGAAGGTATGTGGGGGGCAGCAGGGAGAGAGGCGGGAGAAGAGGCAAGCAGACAACATCAAGATGGGAAGGAGAACCACCCTTTCTGGATGCATTTTGCTAGAGCCTGAGACAGCCGACATGTCTTTCAGCAGGAAAGCCCTCCACTTATGGCACCAAGAGGAGCAACACACAAACGCCAGTTGGTGCAATTGCCCATAAGAGGCTCTTGCAGTCAACTCAACTGGCTAATTAACCAAAATAACAGCTAGGCTGGCAACTCAGCAGCCAGCTGGCAATTCTAGCAGTAGCTAAATTTCTGACAAAATTCTGGAAATAAAAATGAGCTTGCAACAGTGCTGAAGAGGGAGCTCAGGGCTGAAAGAGGGCAAGGCTGCAAAGCTAGGGAAAGGTCGGGGGCTTCATAGCTTCCTGTAAAAGCAGTAAAGGTACAGCCTGGATACATGATTCAAAGTCAGTTCTCAAGATTAAAAAGAAGCACCTTGGCAATGTACTTCACAGGATACATGCCTTCAATAATAAATGATGAACTCATAAATCAAGGTTGTTGCAAAAGTGGACTTCAGGTTTCTTCGAGGTTAATATCAGGCGATAGATTCTGTTTGTCTCTAGCTGGATACAATCCCTTATTAGCACTGAAATGTGTGGTAGGGGTGTTGTCTTCAGGCTGTTATTTTGTCAGATAAGACTGCGACAAAACAGGTTTTGCAGGCCTGGGAAAGAACACCAAAACCTGCAACAGCCTTTTGTAGCCTTTCAATGAATATACTCACTATGGGGAGCAGTACCTCTCATTTAACATCTTCAGCACTTGGATAAAACTATTGTCCATCGCTCGCCTCTACTAACTACTACAACAACAGACATCCCTGCTTCCTTGAGGAGGTCTTTATTTCTGGCCAGTACAGCTGGGAGAGCGGGATCTTGTATGAAGGTGGAATTCTCCCGTACTTCTGTGCAATGGGTCCAGGGCCTGTCAAACCACTGGGTGTGAAGATAAGTCCCAGGGTCCACTTTATTATTATTTTTTAAAAACTAACATTCACTCCAAAGGAATCAGAAAACCAGATTAGCAGAAAACTGGATAAACTGACAAGCATTTAGCATACACAAAAGGAGCCAGGACACTTCCAATACAAGACAGAAAATAAAACTGGGATTGGAACCATAAAAACAAGTCAAAACAACTGAGCAGGATCACACACATTCGTTTTGTACATCTATTGTTTGATTGCAGTTTTTATATGAGCACCAAAAGGGGGAAGTAAAAATAAATAAATAAATAAATAAAAGTTGAAGCATGCCGAGGAAACTAAGTTTGCTGTTGCAGGCAGGCTGGAAAACTATCCTACAGGGGTAGCTGGGGAAAGAAAGGAGGTGAGAGCCGACCACCCCCAACACAGCTCCCAGGTAAGCAAGCAAATCCCACTCAGGAGCTGTTTTAGGACTGGTTCAGAAGAGGGACAATTTTTTATTTGTTTTTTCCACAGATTGTTGTTTGGTCAGATTCAGCGGGTTTTCCCAGGACATTACCAACAAAAAAACCCCCTCAGACCCGTGATAATAGACCAATGCAAAATACTAGAAATCGTGGGAGAAATGAAAGTGTGGATGGCACACAATTTAATTCTCACAAACCTATGAGAATTTTGCATCATTTCAAAGACATATCAGTTTGTCTTCAGAGAGCTAGAAATCCAGGCAGAACTGGGTGGTTTCCTCCTCCATAACTGAGGGAAGCAATTTCCCAATGGGTTATGTGCTGAACTTCCTTTTACAGATTAACAAGTTAAATCCTTTCTGATTAAACCATTAAGAAAAATGCACACCCTTTGAACCATCCCATAAATGCTATTGATGACAAGTACCTCATTCCTTAAGATAAAACATCAGTGCCATCATGACGAGTTCTGCTGTTGCAGAAATTGTGGCTGAGCTAAAAATAATAAATATAAATATAAATCAGCATCTCTGGCTTCAGTAAACTGGCATCATGTGCTCAGTAATGCCAAAGTCAATAATAGCTCCTCTCATGATAGTGTTACAGTCTAAGCACTGCTGCAGGCCTTTGCTATTCTTGAACATGGGGATCAAAGAGATAAAAGGAATGAAACTCTGTGGCTTCCACTTTATTTTCTAACACTCTGAGGAGCTTTACATGAATTCAATTGTCAGTGACATTGTGTCATTGATCTCTCTTAATATATCTTTTAAATCAGTAGGGCATCCGTCCCCCCCACTTCATTGCCTTCAAGGAAAGACCGGGAATAAAAGCAGTTGAGTGTGTGAGTCTCTTGAAAGAGCCACAAATGAAGTGGGAGTTTTCTTAAGGAGAGAAAATATCCGAGCTTTGCAGGTGGGATGGAGAAGAACTTTTACTTCCCAACATGCACTGAACCAGTTGAAAAGCAGCCGGTGCCAGAAGCTTCTTCATATTCTATTTGTCTTGCTGTATTCATGACATGAACAGTAGGTTTCCTTTCCAATCCTATTTGCTAACCCTAAACAGTCTATAAAAATATACAACCCAATGGCAAGAAAGCCATAGATCACTGAATCACTGATACCTTCCAATGGTCCTCCTACCCTCTGTAGAACATTAACATGTGTTTCTCAGTAAGAAAGTCGCCAATATATATATTTTTAAAGCTACGAGCTGTTCCTGGTATAAAACTGAGTTATAAACTATTCTGAGGTGGAGGAATGTGACTGAACACCTAACGAGGTTCAAGTATATTGTAACAATGTCAAGAAATCATTTTTCATGCATTAAATTATTCTACCATCTCTATTCTTCCCTGTGGCTGACAGATGTTTGGAGGAGAAAATACCTCTAATTCATTCTCACTAAGCTGTCCCACACATCTCTTTTTCATCTAAAAAGAATCCCCTTGTGATTCCACAAATGTGTGTACATTCTGCACAGCCCAAGGACATACACAAAAATTTGCAAGGGGCAAGTGAGGGAGAACCCAAATCCTATCAGACAGTAAGAAAGGAAAACACCCTTCTGATTTCAATTTGTTTTGCCCACATATCTCCATGAGAGGCTCCCGTGCTGGAAATAAATCATAGGAGGCATTTGTGATAACAGAATGTGTCTGCTTTCTCACATCTATCATTACATTAGAGGCGTTTCTTGCTAAACACCTCTGGAGAAAAATCTACATTTTAAGAAGATTGGGTATTGTAGATTTAGCAACATTGTACAGCTGAAAAAAGTGCACAAAAGGGCAAAGCAAATGATCAGAAGGCTGGAGCATTTCCCTGTTATGTTACAACATGAGTGGGGAGTTAAATAAATAATGGATGGGGAAATGATACAGATGTACATACTGTATTTTTCGCCCTATAGGACACACTTTTTACCCTCCAAAAATGAAGGGGAAATGTGTGTGCGTCCTATGGGGCGAATGCAGGCTTTCGCTGAAGCCTGGAGAGCGAGAGGGGTCGGCTCCAGGCTTCAGGAAGCTCTGCGCAACCCTCGGGAGTCCCCGGCTCAGCACAGATCTGCTGCCATCCGGAGCGGGGCGCTAAGTCCCGCCCCGCTCCAGATGGCGGTGCGGAGCTGCCTGCCATCCCAGGACTGCAGGCAGATCTGCGCTGCCATCCGGAGCGGGGCGCTAAGTCCCGCCCCGCTCCAGATGGCGGCGCGGAGCTGCCTGCTGTCCCGGGACTGCAGGCAGATCTGCGCCGCCATCCGGAGCAGGGCGCTAAGTCCCGCCCCGCTCCCGATGGCCACGCAGAGCTGCCTGCAGTTCTGGGATCAGCGCAGCTTTGCGCGGCCACCGGGAGCAGGGCGCTAAGTCCCGCCCCGCTCCGGATGGCGGCGCAGAGCTGCCTGCAGTCCCGGGATCAGCGCAGCTCTGCGCGGCCACCGGGAGCGGGGCGCTAAGTCCCGCCCCGCTCCGGATGGCGGCGCAGAGCTGCCTGCAGTCCCGGGATCAGCGCACTTCTCCCCATCGCCAGCCCCACAACCTCGGGGGACAGCAGGGAGGCAGAGAGTGCCTTCCCACTGTTCCCCGACCTGGTTCTTCCAGCCCCGCACCTGGGGGGAAAATAATTTTTTTTTCTTTATTCCCCCCCCACCCAAAAAAACTAGGTGCGTCCTATGGGCCGGAGCGTCCTATGGGGCGCAAAATACGGTAATTATGCATGATTTGGAGAAAGTGAGTAGAAAGATGATTTGCTTCCTGCCCCATAGAAGTTCAGGACAGACAAACAAAGTACTTGGTCACATGGGACATATTTAAACTATGGAATTAACTTCCACAAGATGATGTGGTGGCCATCACCTTGAGTGGCTTTAAAAGGGATCTGGACAAATGTGTGAAGGATAAAACCACTACTAGTCACGACAGAGATTATATATGGCCTCCAGGATCATAAGCGGCATGCCTCTGAAGACCAGTCTCTGAACTGCAGTGGAAGAGGACCATAGGTCTCCTCGGCTGCCTGCAGGCTCCCTGGCGCATCTGGTTTGAGAACAGGGGCCTGGATTAGGTGGGCTGTTGGGCTGGTCAGCAGACCTCTTATTATGTTCTTATGGCAGGGGAGACGGTGAGTTGTGACTATGTGAATAATACAACTGGAAAATCTCAAAACCAAGCAGGGGAGGAGACAAAGTAGGAGACAAAGGGACAAGAACAATGGAAGGTAGGAAACAGGAAGCAGAAGACGGCTTAATAATTTAGAATGGGGAAATTTATCTAATCAGGAAGTGTCATTCAGTCAGAATCTATTATCAATTCCCCAGCTCTAAACAGATTTAGTCTAAACAGGAACAACATCCTATACTGAATAAACACATTCTACAAAATGTGTATTTTGAATCTAGACTTGAAGAAATGCTGCAAAACAGAATGGTACTGTTGAGAAGACCACCCTATATTCTTACACAGCTATAATGGAGAAATTCGCTTAACCAGGATTTGAAGCTGATAGCAACTCTGGCTAAATGGAAATCTGATGAACTTTCACCTCTGTGAACATCTGCGCTGGAGCAGTAATGCCTCACATTGATTAAGGTGAGCCAGGAGAGTACCAATCTCATGATAGCCTAACTACAAGTTTGTTGAATCTGCACTGCTCCAACATAACTTGCGATATATTTGCGATGAATGTTGCAGATGTTCAAAAAGGCCTGAGGTGAAGTGTGGTTTAGCCACCACAGAAGCCACAGCCCAGCTGCTCATGGCGGCTGCAGCAGCTGCAAGTGAGGGGGGACAGGGCAATTGGGTCCAATCTCTGCACCAGCTCCAAGCCGGTCTGGATCAGGCCCAATGTCATGCAGCAACAGCAGCAACAGCAGTGAGACAGGCCAATATGCTATAATTAGCACTAAATGGGGGGATGATGGTGTTGCCGTTGGTGGTGGCTTCCCAACTCCCTACAGTGCTTTTTCCATTTTACTCTTTTTTGCTATCTATTTCACTTATTTTCTTCCTCTTTGGAAATGTTTCTTTCTCTCTTCTATAGTTGAACAGTAAGAGCATTTATCAAAAGTGGATTGTCAGACAATCCTTGGGTTCTTGCTCCTATCTATAAGGTGTCTGTAGGTAATTGTATGCATTACATAGTGCAGAATATAGTCACTGTTAATGAATTAGCAAGTACTAGAGATTGTTTATGCAGCTTTCCACAAAATTTTCATTATAGCAATAGTCTGTGCACCTCTGACAGCATTCTTGGCAGCAGTTACAGGAACAGCATCTTTGGGGAGAAAGCCATAAGGAAGAAGCTTATTAAATTTTGTAAATCATCAGGCTTGTCTGCAAATGCATGGCTTTGTAGTTGATTCAGTTGTTGGCTTTGAAAGTCTGCTATTAGGTCCATTAAACAGGCCCAGAGTTTAACCTGCCTTGTAAATTACAGAGAGAAGAAAAGGAGACACAGCACCTTGTTTTTAAAAGAATACAAGACCTGCATTGCAGTACACAAAGAAGTATGTTGAGAGCACATGCTGCATACTGTTCTACATGAATGTAAACTGATGGACCTGGAGCCTGGATCTTGATCACCAGGTATGCAGACACCCAGTTCTCACTAGTAAAACCGAGCCAGGCTTTGCTATAAGATGGCTAAGAACCAGATCATGTGCTCAGAGCCTAGGCTCAAGTATTTCACCAGGATACAAGGCAATTTCTCTCTGTACTGGAAGTGGGAAATGAAGCATTAGCAACATCTGGGTTCATACCTGTGGAAAGGAAGGTAACATTGAACAATACTGTACAAATAATCTGCTTGCATGGGCATAGACAGGATTTATATTGTTACCTGTGACGCGAGTGGTCAGTTTGTGGACTTTCACTCAGTTGGGTTGCCAGGGGCATCATCCCCACCAAACTGCCACACCTTTGCAGCCTCCTCCCTTTACACCTGACAAAAACTCCTCCCTCTCCCTTTACAGCACCCCAAACCCCCCTCCCACCAGAGCTGACCCCAAATCACCCCTCCCTTTGCACCTTGCCAACCCCAAACTCCACCTCCAGTTACACCACTGGCAGGGGAGAGGGGAATGAAGGGGAGAAACTCTTTATCCCCTTCACCATCCCTTTGAACTCACACACATGCCGAGAAAGAGAGAGAGAGCGCTGTGGGAGGCTATTGCAGTGAGGAGGGGAGAAAGAAGTCTGCGTTTCAAAATGTCAACTTTTTCTCTCCTTCCCAAAGCAGCAGCCATGGCTGTGGCAGCAGCGTGGAGGAGAGGAGACCAAGAGCAGACTTTCTCTCTATCAGCAGTGGCAGAGGGACCGTAGGAAGGCTTGAAATCCCACCCTGCCTGCCTGCCCAACTGCATCCACCTCCAGTTCCTTCCTCCTCACTCACCCGCTTGGCCGAAGACCAGCCCAAGAAAGAGGAGCTGGCAGGACATGCTGGGGGAGCTCCTCAGAGCAGCCAACCAGAGCTGCTGCCACTTTTCCTCCTTGGCCTGAGGCTGAAATGGCAGCGCTGGTATGAGGTGGCTGTTTCTCTGAGACCCAACTGGACTGGCCATCACCTGCACCACTTGCCTGGGCCTCCTTTGCCTGCCCAAACCGCCTGCCTGCTGTTCTGTTGTCATGCTACAATACGTGTGGCCAGAAGTGTGTTGACATTCTTACAATCTTATTATATACTAATATTTACTTAATGTATTTTAGTTAAGCCCACCTGTCATATTAACACAAACAAATGGTCCCAAATATTTTCCGGCCCACTTCAAGAGCTAGTTATGTGCTCTCTGGCTCAGGCTTGCTAGCTTTTGCATTCCATCAGGGTTCATAGTAGCCCCAAGAAAGGCAGAAGGGGAATAAGAATCATTTTAAGTTGCAATGACAAATGTCACTATAATCAAGTTTTGGGAAATGATAACCCCTCTCTGTTTGGGACACACTAGACCTCATTTTGAGAAAGGACTCAGGCGAAGACAACAACATGGCTGATAAGAGGTGTAAAAAGCAAATAAGACGAAAGTTGTGTGAAGGAACTGAGGGCTACTTCACACACACATTGCTATTGATGGATCAGTTAAGAATACACTTACATGTATAACACACCAGTGAGACCCATGTGGAAGTTTGCATGTTTTACAGGGACATGCATAAGAAAAGCAAGAATGGCTGTAGAAGCCACTCCAGTATACACCTGGTGCCAAATCCATGTCTGTTGCCATGTGCAAAGTGGAACAGTCCTATGTGCCAGTAATTAAACACAAATAAGGCAAGTGCTTTTATATATGCCACAGAAAAGAGCAGCTAACAAATAACCTAGCACTCCACTTTAGAATTTAAAATCTACAGTTTAACTGCTAGCTTTTAAATCTAATCCATTACCATCACATGGTATTTAGGATTTTAGAAAAGATATGTAAACTATTTTAACACCCATCATTTTAGCTCTTTTTATTTTATTTTATTTTATTTTTTGCCCTTAAGCTATTATAAAAAGTAGTAATTAATTATGCAATTATCCAAGGTTTTATGAAATTTTTACCAAAGTCACCATCCTTCATAAGGAATGCCCCCCTGACATCTTTCATTATAGGCATGAGAAAGGAGATTGCCCCCCTTCCTCCCAGGGTGAACAGCAGTTTCAGGGGAATAACTTTTGGCATGAAGCGAAATGGTTAAATCCTGCTCATATCCACCACCACCCCTTCCAAACAGACTCATCCAATGCATTCATAAATGTAACGTCACAACTAATTTGGCCCGGAATCTTGCACATATTGAACTCAATTGTTTCATTTGTATTTTATTCATATTCAGCTCAACTGTTTTCAACATATTGGAGCCTCAAAGCCGCTTGTGAGAAGAACGCACTTGCATTTTGCAACGAGAGGGAATCCAGTTTCTATGGATGTCTCTCTCACACCAGCTGCCGCCACACAAGCCACATTATATAGTGTTCCGTAGAACCTGTTGACCTTCCAGAGTGGCATTTTAGGAGCCCAGAGGCTGTCCCATTACAGGGATGGAAAAGAAACACACATAAACACTTCATCTTCCTTATATTTTCTAGGTGAATATATCCAATTTATCCCAGAAAACCAAGAATTTCACTCATTCAATTGCCAGAAAATAACATTCATAATATTGTCAGTGCTTGACTAGGCACACTCCAGGTAGTAATCTGAACAAAACTTTAAAACAAACCCTGAATAAATGTGTGACAGAGGCTATAACTGCTTTACATTTATCACAACATTTCCTCCTTGTTTTTTTAGCAGCTCCCTTTACTCTGACATACAACGCAGGCTGTGTTAAAGGGCAGTGTGATTAGGAACCAATCAGGATTGGAGTTTTTCTTGAACAAAGAAAAATAAGATTAGTCACAAGCCCTGGGTTTGCCTGTGTTGAACCAGCAGGCTAGAACTGGGGAAAATAAACTCAAAGGATTGCTTCGAGGCACTGAAAATAGGTACTTTACATCCTCAGCTGACAACAAGCCCTTTTGTACTTTAGACAGATAATCACATCATTATGCTAAATTATAATCTATAAGGAAGTAGTACACCTAAATGATGAAAATTCGGCTCCATGCTGAAAATTGTAAATCATTTTATGCCAACTGTCAGCAGGAAGACTATTAATTCATATTGTTTCCATCTGAGTAGCAGTAACAAGCACCTTCCTTCGAGTCATCTCTGTTGTGGATTTGCAGGTTTGGTGCCAGGATAATGATCACTCTATAATCCCAAAGTCACAAAACACAACAGAAGTTTTAACAGAAGTTTTTAAAACATAACGAAACAGGTATGCACACTTACTTGGAAGGTCTGTATTACAATATTGTGTGTCCCAGAAGAATACTTTTTTAGAGTTCCTATTGAAACAAAGGAAATAGTACTGAACAGCTAAATGATGGATGGATGGATGGAGGACAGAACAACTATAGCTATATCTTTTAACTCTGTGTAAATGAAATGGTATTAGGCCAAAATATTCATCCCAAACTTCTTATCTGGGAGGGGAAGACATCCTGGAGGTGTCCCCACCCCACAACCTGCCAGAGCCATCTCTTCACTGGCTCTCCTGGAGCAGATCTGGCAGCTGAGTGAGGGGAGACCCCACCCAGAGCCCGTGAGCAGCACAGCCGGCTTGCTTGCTTGCCCATGGAAGTGGTGGGAGCGCATCCATCCATGCCCTGCGGGCCCCTTGAACTCCTTCTCTCACCACCTGCGTGCCCGGAGTCTGCTGCTGCACCACTTGCGGTCCTCTTGGACCATTGTGGCAAGGAGTGAGAAGGGATGCTGGCTTGCTGAATGCACCATGGGGTGCCTACCTTGATACTCTGACTTCTTGCCTTCTCCTCCCAGCTGTGGGGACAGTGAAAGAGGAAGGGTTGTATGCACGCAAGTCCCAAAGCCGGTCAGGGGAGCTGTTCTGCTCTCCCTCTTGTATGGGGCAGTGGTTCTTTAACTGGGAATATGAAGTGTCGTTTAGGTTTTCTCCTCTGTGGGGAGGACAGCTTGGCAGCTGAAATGATGCTCCCAGACTGGAATACTTACATCTACTTGCCAGAAACTAATCAGGGAGCTACTTCTGCTCCTCTTTGTGGCCACATCTATGTCCCCCTGCCACCTGAATAGTCAAGCCTGCTGGCAACTGAAAAGCTCAGGCCTCTTTTGCAAAAACCAGCCAAGAACTGTGCTCTCTTGGCAGACAGACCATTGGGTAAACACCCTAGAAATTAGACCGGAAAGTAGTACAACCATGCCCCTTTATTTTACTTTTAAAAAGCATATCTGCTTAACCCCACCCCTCAACCTGCACCCACCACCCTGAGTTGTCTGTCTTCATGCAATGAAACCTTGGGAAGCAGCTGATATACGGGTCCAGGGGTGTAGGAAGGAGTTGACATGCTGCTAGCAGAAGCATCCTTCTCACAGTCACACTTTGTCGCATCCTGAACAGGGTGGAGGGAGGGGGAATATCAGTAGCTGAAGCACAGACAAGATTGTCATAGAATCATAGAATGGTAGGGTTGGAAGAGACCCTGAGAGTCCTCTAGTCCAACCCCTGCAATGCAGGGATCTCAGATGAAGTATCCATGACAGACAGCCATCCAACCTCTGCTTGAAAACCTCCAAGGAAGGAGAGTCCACAACTTCTGGAGGGAAACCATTCCACTGTCAAAAGGCTTTTACTGCCATAAAGTTATTTCTGATGTTTAGTCGGAATCACCTTTCTTATAACTTGAAGCCATTAGTTCAGGTCCTACCCTCCAGTGCAAGAGAAAACAAGCTTGCTCCTTCCTCCATGTGACAGCCCTTAAGATATTTGAAGATGGCTATCATATCTCCTCTCAGTCTCCTCTTTTCCAGGCTAAACATACCCAGCTCCTTCAAACATTCCTCACAAGGCTTGGTTTCCAGACCCTTGATCATCTTTGTTTTGATGAGGTGTAAGTCCCATTGGTTTTGATGTTTACTCCTGTGCAGGTGTGTGTAAAAGTAAAGCCTTCATTTTTTTAACCTCAAGTAAAAGGTGGAGCAGGCACCAGAATTATATGCCTCCAGACAACCTGTTTATTGAGCATCCATCTTAATTTGTTTGCAGGGAGATTAAAGGACATTGGCTTTTTAATGAGCATTCATTCTGATTTGTTTTCAGAGAGGTGACATGTCAAAGGTAGGGCTATCACATACTTTCCAGTGCATTTCCCTGGCATGTTCCCTGTTGCTGAAAGTCTGATCTTTGGGGAAGTGCAAGACATCCCAGTCAACTATAATTGCACAACTTAAATTTTCTAGTACAGTAGTACCTCTAATTACGAACTTAATTCATTCTGGAGGTCCGTTCTTAACCTGAAACTATTATTAACTAGAGTTGTGCTTTCGCTAATGGGGCCTCTTGCTGCTGCTGCTGCTGCGCCGCCGGCACACGATTTCCATTCTCATCCTGGGGCAAAGTTCTCAACTTGAGGTAACTCTTCCAGGTTAGCAGAGTTTGTAACCTGAAGCGTTTGTAACCTGAGGCGTTTGTAACTCGAGGTACCACTGTATGCTAATGAAAATAGCAAGGAAGCACAGCTAGTCTATTTATCTATTTATTGCATTGTCTACAAATACATCTATGCCCTAAGTGGTTTTTCAGGAGCACAGTGGGGCAACGCTGTGCCCCCACCCTCGCAACAGCAGTTACTGGGGTAGTGCAGAGGAAGGGCAGCAATGAGGTAGGGCTGTGTGGAACGACATTTTAAATGTCCTTAAATGCATTTTACTTTAATGACATCAGTATTTTCTTAAAATACCATACATGTGCTTGGCGGTAAGGGGTTCAATACTGGACTGGAAGAAGGGAGTCAGGGAATGCTAACAGTCCATGAGGTTATACAATACAGTCCATGAGGTTACACAATACTTCCCATTAATACCCACAGTGTAGCAAGTCAGACCATTACTGGAAATTTGAATCCTGGCAAGGAAGACATTCTGTCCACTCACAGATCCTGCACAAGCTTTTAGTACTTACCTTCAAAACCCACCAGGGCCTTGGACTAAGGACAAGCAAATCAATATTTTTGGTATATGTCACCTTCATATTTGTTTACTTCTGGTCTATAACATTTGCATGTTAATATGTGCATTAGAATCTTCATGAAAGTTCACTTTTGAAATGCATTTTATCTCCATATACACATAATATGTGCAAAATTGAGTGGACAACTGTCTCCATCCCCATATTAATTCAGCAAGGACAGGTCAGCCAAGTGCTTAGCAGAATTCTATTAGCTGCAACAGGAGTTCTCCTCCATCACCACCACCAGTCTAATTGTGGTGCAGGAGTCACAGTGCATGCGATGGGGAGGATGCGCTGCAAACCCTGCCCCACCAAAATAAAAGCCCCCTTCACAATAATTAGACTTGAAAAAACATTGCCTATGATCCGATAGAGGGTTTTCCCCCAGCCCCATTTCTGTGAGGGGTGTGGATGAGATGCTGCAGGTTGGATGGGGAGGCCACAGTGCCTTCATCCAGCCCATGGGGTAGTAGTTCCCCATCCCTCCCATGGCCCCAACTACCCTTTAACCCAACTAAGTTGTTTGCCCTATGTTGAATTACAGATTACAAATCCCTTGCAATAGGGGGCATCTTGAACCTTTCTGGAAAGCTGCATGTACACAGATTGTAGCAGTAGCAGTAGCTGCGCATCAAAGCATGTACCAGCCATACCTAATGAATTGCACCTGCACAGAGGGAGGGAGGGAGGGAGGGAGGAGTTTGGGGGCCCTATTGAGTCTTATGCTGATCTTCTCCCTCTGCAGACGGATGCAGCTACATGAGAATTATGCCATAAATGGTTTTGCCTAATTTGTCTGGTTTATTTAAGCCGCATAATTTCTGTCAGATGTACATGAAAGTTTTTAGTGCTCATTTTCAGACACTTTTATCTGATTAAAGAAATATTCCTCATAAAATGGAAGGATGCTGAGTAGACAAGATATTGTACACAGCAGTTTAGGCTTCGGGGGTGAGGGAATAACATTGTAATGTCAAGTGACTAATGCCACAGAGAGTAGGATTTAGCAAACAACACAACAGATTACAATTCAGTAAGGCTGCACTGTGTATAAAACCATAAAATATTACACTGAGAAGTATTAACAGGAGTACAGCATGCAAAACAAGCGAGGTAATTATTTTGCTCTTTTTGACACTGATTAGGCCTCAGCTGGATTACTACATTCATTTGGGGGGGAGCAAAATATGTTTGAGAGGACAGACAAATTGGAGTGAGTTCAGAGGACAGCAAGGAAAAAATGATAAAACGTTTGGGAAAATAGGATCTGTGAGGAAAGGGCAAGTGATTTAAACATGTTCCGTCTAGAGACAAGAGGACTGAAAGGAGACGTGACCCATCTACAAATTCACAGAAGGTTGCCTGAAAGGAGGAGGATAGAGACCAATTATTCTCATTAGTGAATGAGAACAGAACAAAAACTAATAGGCTTATAGAGCAAAGAAGAATTTCTGAGCGGAAGATGAAGGACAACCGTAAGCCATTAGGAGCAGAACGAACACAGTAGCCAGAGTCTTCCTATACATGAATCTGGCTGGCTCAAAAGCATGCTAGGGCCATATTGTGCATTACACAGCAAAAACTGGGTTTGTTACCTTGTGTATATTTGATCACAGCCCATCCTAGCTCTTTTAGCCCTCTGCTGGCAAACAGGTCAAATTCATACCATACATTTTTAGGTGTGCACCTAAAAACATTACAAGTCTGAAAAGGTCTTTAGGAGGGACCAAGAGGAAGGGCTGGCACAAATTGCAACTTTTAGGTTCCACACTTCTTGCAGTAAATCATATCATCATGATATTGCAATGTACACTGAACTCTGCAGTACTAGTGGGAAACAAGGGTAGGCCACATCAGATGGCAGTTATTTAGCATCAGAATGACAGACCTTTCACTCCACAGGTGTTCACTGGAGAGTCAGGTATAAATATTACCAAAAGGTACATATGGAAGCAAGGAAGACAGGGAGAGCAACCAGACTCAAATGGAAACAGTGTTCTATGTAGCTGTGTGGTTTTTGTGGCAAGTGACTTGCTGGGTCCCTCACCCAAGAACTTCCTGGAGGAGAAATCACTGGGGAAATCCTCTATGTCAGTGGCTGCATAGAATGGATTATTCATTTATAATTAAATTTCTATCCCAGATTCTTCCCAGAGGAGCCCAGAATGGCAAATACAGTGGTACCTCAGGTTACATACGCTTCAGGTTACAGACTCCGCTAACCCAGAAATAATGCTTCAGGTTAAGAACTTTGCTTCAGGATGAGAACAGAAATTGTGCTCCGGCGGCGTGGCAGCAGCAGGAGGCCCCATTAGCTAAAGTGGTCCTTCAGGTTAAGAACAGTTTCAGGTTACGTACGGACCTCCGGAACGAATTAAGTACTTAACCTGAGGTACCACTGTACATCGGAGCAATAAAAAATATAACAACATCATAGCCAAAAACATCTAAAAGCATCTAAGTGAAGAGAAGCTGTGACTGTGAGCTGTGTCCCACCATTGCTATAACAAAATCTCTTCATGCAGGATTTATAAATCAGTGAATCCATACAATCTTGTAGGGAATCTTCCAGCTGTGAACACTTTCATGGTGCTAACGCAGTTATTTTGAATCTTCAGTTCAAAACAAAAAATATGGAAACTACCCCCCAACCCCCCTTAAAGGATACGCAGAAGGACATGACAGTAGTTCCTATGGTAATAAAACAACTAATGTTATTTTAGTACTCAAGAGTCACTGGATGACATGGGGGGAAATAGGATGCCACATGAAGTATTTCCTGGCATTATTCATTGCAGAATACATGTTCATCTGGAACTGTAGTTAAAGCTTTCATAGGTTCATGGGTTTTATTTGCATTTCCCCCCTTCTCTTTAAGCTTTACTGCTTCGCTGACGGCAGTAATAGAAGGGAAGGCGTATTTGTCTTTCCCAACTGTCACTGATGACACAAGATAAGCAAAATGGATGTGGGTGTTTCTGTTTTGTTTCTTGCTAATGAGGCTTTTCAAGTATTTTTGTAATGAAATGAATTTGACATTCAAAGTGTTTATATCCATTTCCCTCAGCAGGGTTGCTTTGCGGGAAGAAAATATCTACAAAGTTTATGCAAAAAAGAAAAAGGAGGAAGGGGGGGGGGAAAGACAACATATATCTGACAAAGGCAGACAAAGGCCAGCTATAGAATTTGAACCATTAATTACCACCCCCTGCATTAATTTTATATACCAGTAACTGTTGAGTCAACAGAGGCTTCAGCTGGGAACCTCGAAGTCTGTGGTTGGGGCCTGACCTCACACACAAAGTTCAGAGTGCCTTTCATGTAGCTAAAGCAGCAGGGATGGGCATCTTCAGCCCCAGTGGTGGCCAAGAAGTATGAAGGCTCTGACTTTGCAAGATCCAATATTAAATCAGTCCTATATGTGTGGGAAGTTCCTAGTTTGGGCATGAAGGGGGGGGCTGAGGGGGGGGGAGTTTCCAGAAGGATGCAGGAACACTAGAAGCACAAAGGCATATACCCCATGTGAAGGCCTGGAATATATTATATTTAATAAATGGATGGGCAGGGAGCACTAGGAGCCTAGTATTTAGCACTTGTCTAATGAAGCAGAGGGGACGCAGGTGGCGCTGTGGGTAAAAGCCTCAGCGCCTAGGGCTTGCCGATCGAAAGGTCGGCAGTTCAAATCCCCGCGGTGGGGTGAGCTCCCGTCGTTCGGTCCCAGCACCTGCCAACCTAGCAGTTTGAAAGCACTCCCAGGTGCAAGTAGATAAATAGGGACCGCTTACTAGCAGGAAGGTAAATGGTGTTTCCGTGTGTGGCTCTGGCTCACCAGAGCAGCGATGTCACGCTGGCCACATGAACCGGAAGTGTCTCCGGACAGCGCTGGCCCCCAGCCTCTTGAGTGAGATGGGCGCACAACCCCAGAGTCTGTCAAGGCTGGCCTGTACGGACAGGGGTACCTTTACCTTTTAATGAGGCAGAAGATTCCATGAGCAACAGCACCCAGATTCCACAGCTCAAACACCAGTGTGGTGTAGTGGTTAGGAGCGGTAGTCACGTAATCTGGGAAACCGGGTTCGTGTCTCCGCTCCTCCACATGCAGCTGCTGGGTGACCTTGGGCCAGTCACACTTCTGTGAAGTCTCTCAGCCCCACTCACCTCACAGAGTGTTTGTTGTGGGGGAGGAAGGGAAAGGAGAATGTTAGCCGCTTTGAGACTCCTGAAGGGGAGTGAAAGGCGGGATATCAAATCCAAACTCTTCTTCTTCTTCTTCTAAATCGGTGGGTCTGCATTGGGGCCCCAGCCCGGCTTCAGCTGCTGCCGCAGCCTGACTACGGCCTTATCCACACTTAGTTTTTGTCTCACGCTTTCCAGGCTTTTAAACCTCCAGGCCCAAGCACACTTTGGTTTTGCCTCAGAACTTTTCCCGTAAAATCCCGCTCCTTAATGCTGAAGCACAACAAATGACAATTCAGGTTTTCTGCATATTGTCATTTGCTCTGATTCCAGAGTGATTTAAAGAGTGGGCTTTCATGGGGAAAGTGTCAGGAGAGAGAGAGAGAGAGAGAGAGAGAGAGAGAGAGAGAGAGAACACGCACTTGGACACGGAGCTTTAAAGCATGGAGGATGCCTGGAAAGTAGAGGGAAGATACCGTAAGTGCGGATAAGTCCGCACACATACAGAATTTTACCTGTGAGTCCTGCAAGATCTGCCTCCTGCTTTGCTGATTTAACTCTAGAAAGGCAGGAGGCCAAATTGATGATGCCAATGGTAAGGATGTAAAAAGAACCAAAGACCGGTTTAATTCATCATCCTGTGTATGGCCAGATACACATGGAAAATTCACCAAAATCTTCACTCCCATTTCATCATTTGTGAATGCAATTATGATGGTTTTGAATAACCCTAAAGTTTTCTGGAGAAACGGACTCTCCCTTCCAGTTTCATTTCCACCTCACTTTTTAGAGCTTTCCTCTTTTGAAGTCAAATGTGACTGTGATGGACTTCCTGGGCCACTTGCAAGTATGCTGAATATGATAACACTAAATTTGAATTCAAGATCCATTCCAGACAATGAATGAGAAACATTATGCTTTAAAAAAGAAAAAGCCTCATAATACTCTCTCAAGGTAACTTTACCGTAGTTGAATTGCTAAAGGAATTATTAGATAGACATCTTTTGATAAAGCAATTCTCAGCAGATTTTAATTTCCTTGGGGGAGGGGAGGGGAGGAGAAATCTAACTCTCAAAGCTTTTTGTGTCTCTGTAACTGACACTCCAGATGCAAAAGATAAGGAAAAGGCATTATTTTCAGGAACATATTGGCTCACTTTTGCCTTTATGTTTTTCATTTATGAGGACGAAGAGCTAAGCAAGCTCTCAAGCAAAAAGCAGTGTGGTTTTGTGATTAGAACAAAGTGGGGGCCAGAGAGAGAGAACCAAAAATAAAGGATGACTTTTAATGTTTTTTCTGGATCTGCTGTGTGACTGTAGAGTTGTTCTACTCTTCTGAGCTTTTCCAAATGCAAAATGGGATGAGACATAAGCCTTTATTCCTACTGTTTTGAAATTCGTGTTGATAGCAAATCCAACACAAAGAGAAGTCTACATTTATTTCAGCCATGCTGTTGTGGCCAGGAAAACCTTCATTTTAAAGTAGCTCCTCATATACTCTCTCAGTGCAACACACACGGTTCAAACATCCTTCCTCTTGTCCCACAACTTCTCCCCAGGAAAACCTGCTCTTTACTGCTGAATGCCAGTCAGGTTTTTTTCTGGATTGACATTTACCCCAATTTAGTGCTAAAGAGTGCATTTTCCAGGATAAAGTGGTGGGGCAAAGGCAAAACCAACTGGACCCATGCCAAGCAAGGGAGAAATCACTCTGACCTGTGGCTTCTAGACTCAGGGCAAGCGGAACAGTGGATGAGCCCCTGTCCTGGTTCACCTCCAAACAGCAGATACAGAATGCAGCGAGCCATGTTTCACACAGTGGTAAATTAATCAATGCAGTCTTCTTTATGAACAGAATAATACTTTTACTTGAAGAAAATAAACTTGTTCATAAACAGCATAGTTAAAGAGCATGCACAGAGTGCTCATAGCAGCTATCTTAGTCTTCAGAGAGGCACAGATCTTAGTTTCTGAATAACTGGAGCCTGGAGCCACTCTGCCTGCAACTCACATACGTACTGAGCTGAGACTGACTCAGACTCGGAAGTTACATTTACAGGGAACCCAAGACGAGTCACAGTGACCTGGCAGTTTACTGCTAACAGTTACTGCTAGCAGGCTTGAAATGATTGTGTAGGACCAGACAGCCCTTCAAACAGGGTTCTTCTCTGTAAAGAAGGAAGACAAGCCCCCTAGGCCCACCCCAAACATTAAGGTGCAGCTGTTTCTAAGCAGGAGCATTAAGTCAAAGTGCATTATTTGCCCAAGAGGTGAAGAAATCAATAGTAAAATTCAGAGTGACTTTATAAAAGTAAGGATGTACCTCTTAAGTTACCAATTACAAGAAGTTTTACTTTTTTGACAGCCACAAATCATTAATGGAAACATTTAGGGGTCAAAATGATTCACTACAAGCTATGTCTTTAAAAGGGTTTTTTTATGAATTTATGCTATTATCACACATTTAAAAGATAAAACCAAAACCATTACTGTTTTGGTTAGTTGGAGGCAGAGTGAGAAAAAGAGTCAAAGTGAGTTTTGCACTTGATGGAGAAAATTGTTATTGTTATGTATTGAAGTTCTCACCCTGGCCACCAGGAGTGTTGTGTATGTAGTTTTCACTCAGGTCCACATCAGTTATTTTAGGCGGGAAACCCTGGGTTGTTGTTGCTACATTGTTGACAGCCAGCTGCCTATAAAAGCAGGCCGGCTGAGCTGTTTGCTGTTCAGTTCTGCTCCAGCTTACAAATAAAGAGCTGCTTTGGAGATATCGCTGCGTCGTCTGCTATGTCTACCCACTATTTAACACTGGCGACGAAGGTGGGATCAATGGACATCAGAGCACAGCCAGACGCGGCCACCCTCTGAGCTGAGCTGAATCATGGAGCTGAAACACTGAGCGAAATCACAGAACGGAACCAATTCAGAGCTGACTGTTCTGGCTAGAGCACTGTGTTCCATCCACTGCCTCCACATCGGCATCGGAACCATGGCTTCACTCGTGCCTCTACCGCCGTTTGCCCCAGCCTCTGAATCATGGGACTCCTACCTCGCTCGGTTCGACTGCTACCTCCAAGCAAATGAGCTGACAAGTGGGTCTGAAGAGCAGAAGCGGGGCCTCTTCCTCAGCCTTTGTGGACCTGAGGTGTTCAAGACGGCCCGAGCATTGGTTGCGCCTTTAGCAGTCCAGGCAGCACCGTGGGACACGATTCAAGAGAAGCTCTGCAACCACTACGCGCCAAAGCCATCCAAGATTGCTGCCCGCCATGCATTCTACCACCGGAACCAGGCAGAGGGGGAGTCAATCAAGAACTACACCACCGCCCTCCGACAGGATGCAATGCACTGCGAGTTCCGAGACTTAGACGATGCCCTGATGGATCAAATCGCCTGCAGGGTCCAGGACATCCGTCTGCAACAGCGTCTCCTCGCCAAGCCAGACCTCACACTGCAGAAAGCCATTGAGGAGGCTGTGGCCTCAGAAGCTGCTGAACGCTCTGCCCAGGAGATCCGCAAGGTCAGCAGCCTGCGTCACATTACCACCGTGCCTGACCGTCCACCAAGTCCACTCACGGCAGTTCCTTCGACAGCAGCGGAGCCAGGGAACTCGGGCTCAATGCCACATTTGGTTGCACCACAGTCGCAGCCATAATCGGAAGGCCACCCGGACTCTGGTACTGGCCCTCGGCAATGCAGCAGGGTTTCCAAGTGCCCAGCATATTTAAAAGACTATGTTCACTGGACAAACTGCACATGTAAAGCTGTATGGTGAATAGGGTCAATTAATATGCTTATGTTCCTTACTGAAACCAATAAGGGTATTGCTGTATGTAATGGAACCACTATGATTGTAACTAATGCCCTATCTCGGTGGGGAAAAGTGTTATGTATTGAAGTTCTCACCCTGGCCACCAGGAGTATCATGTATATAGTTTTCACTCAGGTCCACATCAGTTACTTTAGGTGGGAAACCCTGGGCTGTTGTTGCTACAATATTGACAGCCGGCTGCCTATAAAAGCAGGCCAGCTGAGCTGTTTGCTGTACAGTTCTGTTCCAGCTTACAAATAAAGAGCTGCTTTGGAGAAATCGCTGCGTCGTCTGCTATGTCTACCCACTATCCTGGCTCCCAGAAATAGCCTGTAAGATACTTGGCTGGCTTAAATGGTGAAACTGTCTGTTAACTTCTTTTCTGTCTGTTCGACCTGTGTATATGTCAACAAACTGCTAATTTCAACAGACATTAAAGCCTCCAGAACCCTTTCCTAAAAAGGGAACAGATTCTGTCAAATGTCACTCCTAGAATATCTTACCATTCACAGTAGGGAGATGCAGGAGAGCCATGAAAAGGTCTGCGTCGTATCCTTCCCTATGGAGCCAGGGTAGCCTTATCACCAGGAGCCATTAGTAGGATTAAAATGCCCAGGTAGTTCTACAGCATCTGAAGGGTACCACATTGGTTTCCCCTGGCCCCTACCTAGAACACAGCTGCAGCCTTGGGAAAGAAACCTAGAGGGAGAATGGACTTTTGTCTACAGCGACGTGAGTGGTTTTTGTAAGTTGTCTTGTAAGGAGTTCTCCTAAACACTGGGTGAAAATGTTTTAAATAATAATAAGAACTGATTGAGCAAATAAATAAATAAACAACACACAATTTGGAGAGTCTTGGCCAGGCAAGAATCATGTAGGAATTTTGAAAGATGTTAAAAGATTAGTGAAATCTCTCAAGGGGGTGTCTCACTGCTAAGCAATTTTAAGAAATGTAAATCCATCTTGTTTTACTGAGTCTAGTAGGGAGAATATATATTATAAATAAACACCAGCTATTTTTTAAAAAGAAAAAAAACCCACCAATGTGACACAAGACATTAGGCAGAGAAAATTGAATGTGGGTGTGGAGACACTGCACACAAACATGCACATGTGTAATTAAACCTTTAAAGTACAGCTGAGTGATTTTCTTACCCCAGTCCAAGATTTATTAATACACATGTCAATGTCAAATCTAATAAAGGCACTGTGTTAATTGTAATTGTAGAGCCAGCTGCTAACACCTGTCAAGGTATTTCTGGCGCAGAATATGCTCATTGTGTGTGAGCCTGGTGACAGCCCTGAGTACAAACAAGGCAGTCTTTTATTTCCACACTCTGTATTTCAAAAGTTGGTTTAAGTGTCAGATGAGTTGCTTGCTTTGCATCACTAAAACCATGAGATGTGACGCTGTTCTGTGCAAACAGAAATCCAACACTCAAGAAAGGCCCAAGAGTAAAATAGCATGAGATTTTCTAATAAGCACTAGGTAGAGTTGCCCATGGAATTTGCCTAAAGCAAACTCCGAGGTCAACTTGAAGAGTCCTGCTGTGGCAAAAAAAATTATTATTAAGGACCTAATGTAACGAAGTGCTGTACAACAGCAGATGCCCACAGGCTTACAGTCAAGAATAGAAGCCATCATCTTTTATTCAGAAAATGCTTAAAGTTCAGCACTATACAAAAATACTTAAAACACAGAAACATAAGAGAATGGGAAGCTCGATTCCTGACCTTTGTATCAGTAACTACAGCAGCCATGTGGGATACCTTGGCTCAAGAACTGATGGATGGCTGTGTTTGGGTTGCTGCTTTTAATGTAGTCCATCACTGGGTTCTGTGGTTGAGTGGATGGGATTGAAGCCAGCCAATTCAATCTGCTTCCTCCCTCTCTACCAACAAGCAGACCAAACAATGAAACTCTGTGATCCTGTTTTTATTCACTAGCCTGTTTCTTGGCATTGGGGAGCCTCCAGACCACGGGCCTAGGCCATTCCCTACAAGCCACACCCACCAGCCCCAAGGCCAACAGCACATCATGTGTGGAGCAGGTATGGACATGGCGACAGAGGAGCAAGCGGGAACTTAATGTGAGCTCCTGCCTCTTCCTTCACAAGCAGGGCTCCCTTTCACTGACAGGAAGCCCCAATATGTAGCTGTGGGGGTTCTTTTGCTCCATTTTGAAGACGCTTGCATTCAAATTGCTTCCTAAAATGGAGTGCTCTGAAATGGAGCAAGCTGCTTTGAAGTTACTCTTCCAGGCAGGGGTGCCAATTTGAATAAAATATGGGAGGGGCAGGTAAGGCCTGACCTGCATAATCAATCACAAGACACAGCACACAAACACACCTTTTGAATGGTATTGTTCATCAACTTGGGGGGGGGGGGCAGGATACTGTATTTTCTACAATGTCTGTTGTGGGGTCTTTTAGAACCAGGTGAGGCAAGCTGATTCAAAACCTGGAATAGGAGACTTTGAAATGTCCCAGCTGTCTTCTGCTAGACTGGGAAATTTTAGAGCTTCAGCAGGAAGCAAGCAGAACTGGAGCCCAATGCAGTACGCAAAAGATACTGCTTTGCTCAACCCCATTCTAATCACCACACTATCCAGGCACTCATTTCCCCCTAATTTCAGGTAAACTGAAAATATGCTCCAAATTAGGTACAGATCACAGATACTATTTTCCCAAAGGTATCATCCACCACTCTAATAAAGTAACTTGTAGCAAATTTCTATCTTTTGCTAATGTAAGGCAGAGCTTTAAACATTCCACTTATGTCTGTGAATATTAATGTTTCCTTAGCAATTAAGGCAATGAGTAGATAGTGATAATGAGGAAATGCTATTTGCGTTACATTATTTGATTTTGCCTTACCGTTACCATTGGCTGCTTAATTCAACCAGAAATGTCTTGTCATTTTAAATATTAGTCATGCACATCAACCATCAATGACTAGA
Source organism: Podarcis liolepis (assembly GCF_965112155.1). Classification (NCBI taxonomy): domain Eukaryota; kingdom Metazoa; phylum Chordata; class Lepidosauria; order Squamata; family Lacertidae; genus Podarcis; species Podarcis liolepis. The sequence goes on from NC_139558.1 coordinate 3,769,216, forward strand.
TGAATCAAAGGGATTAGGGTCTCACATTCCCAAGTCAGAGCTGAGCCATTAACAAGGCATGTTGAGGCACATTAGGGAATACCCAACCCAACACACAACTTTGCTCTCTCTTCCCCCAAGAAACAAAACCAAGCTAACCAAGCTAATTGGAGAAATGTCCAGAGCTGGAAGAAGGTAGAGAAATGAGGAGAAATTGTCAGCATGGGAGAGATTTTGTTTTGATGGAGAGGTCATACTGGAAAAAGTGACAAGTGGGGTGCCACAGGGTTCTGTCCTGAGCCCATTGTTGTTCAGCATCTTTATAAATGACTTGGATGAAGGAATTGAGGGGATATTGAGGGGATATTCATCAAATTTACAGATGACACCAAACTGGGAGGGTTCTCACAGAAGACACAATCAGGATTCAATATGACCTGAAGAGATTGGAGAACTAGGCCCTATATGCCTGAAGGAGCGTCTCTGCTCACGTTGACTAGCCCAAACACTATCTCAAAGGACCTTCTGGTGGTTTCCATTCCTGTGGAATGCCCACCCATCAGATGTCAAACTGACAAATAACTATATGACTTTTAGAAGACATTTGAAGGCAGCCCTGGACAGGGAAGTTTTAAATGGTTGGTGCTTTATTGTATTTTTAATATTTTGTTGGGAGCCAACCCAGTCAGATAATTATTATTTTTTTATTATTTACAAAATGAATTTCAACAGGGACAAACATAAGGTTCTCTACTTTGGCAGGAATACCCACCTACACATATATAAGATGAAGGACACCTGGCTTACCAGATTTAGGGGTCTTAGTAGACCACAAGCTTAACTTGAGTCAACAGTGTGCTTCAGAAGCAAAAAAAGCTCATGCTATTCTAGGCTACATCAACAGAAGTATAGAGTTCCAATCAAGGGAGTAATTGTTGTTGTTGTTGTTTAGTCGTGCCTGACTCTTCGTGACCCCATGGACCAGAGCACACCAGGCACTCCTGTCTTCCACTGCCTCCCGCAGTTTGGTCAAACTCATGCTGGTAGCTTCGAGAACACTGTCCAACCATCTCGTCCTCCGTCGTCCCCTTCTCCTTGTGCCTTCCATATTTCCCAACATCAGGGTCTTTTCCAGGGAGTCTTCTCTTCTCATGAGGTGGACAAAGTATTGGAGCCTCAGCTTCACAATCTGTCCTTCCAGTGAGCACTCAGGGCTGATTTCCTTCAGAATGGATCAGTTTGATCTTCTTGCAGTCCATGGGAGTCTCAAGAGTCTCCTCCAGCACCATAATTCAAAAGCATCAATTCTTTGGTGATCAGCCTTCTTTATGGTCCAGCTCTCACTTCCATACATCACTACTGGGAAAACCATAGCTTTTACTATACGGACCTTTGTTGGCAAGGTGATGTCTCTACTTTTTAAGATGCTGTCTAGGTTTGTCATTGCTTTTCTTCCAAGAAGCAGGCATCTTTTAATTTCGTGGCTGCTGTCACCATCTACAGTGATCATGGAGCCCAAGAAAGTAAAATCTCTCACTGCCTCCATTTTCCCCCTTCTATTTGCCAGGAGGTGATGGGACCAGAGGCCATGATCTTCGTTTTTTTGATGTTGAGCTTCAGACCATATTTTGCGCTCTCCTCTTTCACCCTCATTAAAAGGTTCTTTAATTCCTCCTCACTTTCTGTCATCAGTGTTGTGTCATCTGCATATCTGAGGTTGTTGATATTTCTTCCGGCAATCTTAATTCCGGCTAGGGATTCATCCAGCCCAGCCTTTCGCATGATGAATTCTGCATATAAGTTAAATAAGCAGGGAGACAATATACAGCCTTGTCGTACTCCTTTCCCAATTTTGAACCAATCAGTTGTTCCATATCCAGTTCTAACTGTAGCTTCTTGTCCCACATAGAGATTTCTCAGGAGACAGATGAGGTGATCAGGCACTCCCATTTCTTTAAGAACTTGCCATAGTTTGCTGTGGTCGACACAGTCAAAGGCTTTTGCATAGTCAATGAAGCAGAAGTAGATGTCTTTCTGGAACTCTCTAGCTTTCTCCATAATCCAGCGCATGTTTGCAATTTGGCCTCTGGTTCCTCTGCCTCTTCTAAATCCAGCTTGCACTTCTGGGAGTTCAAGGGAGTAATAGTCCTGCTCTATTTTGCCTTGACGACCCCTCCTGGAATACCGTGTTCAGTTCTCAGCACCACAATTTAAGAAAGATATTGACAAGTTGGAACGTTTACAAAGGAGGGCAACCAAGACGATCAAATTCTGGGAAGCAATCCTTAAGAGAAATGGTTGAGGCATTTGGATATGTTTGGTTTCCTATAGGGGCCATCCAGGCCTAACTCATTAGTTCCTGTATCAGACACCTGTGTTTGACCTTACCATCAGCTCCAGGGGGGCTTAAACAGAAAATCCCACAGTGTTGGAGAGGAAGCCCAGTTCGCCTCACCTTTCCATAGTGAGTCCCTGTGATGCTATTGGTAGTCAAATACAGGGGTTTGCTATTAGGAACCACTGGATCTGGTCTGGAGGGCCCCTCTAAGAAACCAAACACTTTTGCAGAACCAAAATGCCCTGCAAGAGCATCACAGCTAGAGAACCAAGCACATAGCATATGCTAAAATTGCACCACTCACTTTCTACCTGGATAGGTTGTCTGGGTTTATTCTCCCTCTTTGCTAGGGATGGATGCTAAATTGTTGGGAGTCCAGGGATTCCAGGCCATGGATGAGATTATTCTACAGAAGCATGATAACAGGAGTTTGATTTCATGGCACTGAACACCCATCTTGAAGGGAGCAGGTTATGCTCCAAGGAACCAAGCTAATTTTGTGTTGCACATAAATCTACATGTGATCTATCACATCTTTGCCCAAGTTTTCCTTCTAAGCGTCTATGGCATCCTTAACCCTTCTGTAATTCCATTAATGCCTTGGGTTATGTGCTTTTAAAATCATCCAGCACTGAAATTCTTCCCCCTGCTAAAGAAAGTGGGATTGGATTGTAAATGCGCCTAAACAAGCCTGTCACACAAATGACATGCTCATTTTTTACCAGATAATTTACCTCAAATGCACGAATACTCAACTATGCACCAATTAAAATACATGTTCCCTTGCACTCTGCACCTGAAGATTGTGACTTATCTTCCTAATCCAGCATGGCCCATTAAAAGCCACTTAACTTGCCAGGCTTATCGCCTTCCAATTAACAACATGTCACAATCCTCCAGAGAAATGTAACAAACTTCACTATTCTGCATGTGCTAGGTGTATCAGTGACAAATAAACATTAACCTTTTCAGGACAATGCTGTCCTGGGACTAGTCCATCTGCTATATACCCGTATTTTTCGCTCTATAACACGCACCCGACCATAACACGCACGTAGTTTTTAGAGGAGGAAAACCCGTAGGCATGCCACCCGTAGGCATTCCCTCCATAACATGCACAGACATTTCCCCTTACTTTTTAGGAGGAAAAAAGTGAGTGTTATGGTGCAAAAAATACGGTAATTATCATGGGGATTCACGACCACAACTTGATGGGAAAGAAAGCATTGGCTTGGGGGAGGGGGCAGAGGAGCCAGCCCATAGGGACTGAGGTCCCTTCACCCCCCATTAAATATTTGAGGGAGGCGGGGCCCCCGTCAGATGGTGTGTGTGCACCATATCTTGTGAATGATTATGTGGGGCGGAGCTTACCTTCCCCCCTCCATATTTTATTCAAGTTGGCACCCCTGGGCGGAGCCAAATTGTTATGCATGCAGGCTTTGTAGGCCAAACCCATGCTGCGTGCATGTCATTGCAGGCCTAGCCCTTAATGCCTCCTGGAGCTTCAACTGCATAACAAAAGACAGGGAGGATTCTAAAACGCTCCAATGAGGTTGTCGGTAGCTGGCAGGCAGCCAATCCCCTGCTGCAAAAGGGCCAGTGTTGTGATTCACTAGTTGCAACACAAGGTGACCTATCACCTATAAGCCTGGGCTGGCTTAAGGTGTCTATATACTGGGTCCGGGGTCGGCAACGTGTGGCCCATGGGCCAGATCCGGCCCACGAAGATGGTTTTACCGGCCCATGAGCTGCCCCTGAACTAAGCCACCCACTCGGCGAGTTCCCTGCATGCTGCGCTAAACTGGCACAGCATGGCGCGGTGAAGGGACTCACCGAGCAATGCCAGAAATTGCGTCTGCGCATGCGCAGATACCGAAAATTGCTTCTGCGCATGCCCAGACGCCAAAAAATGCTTCTGCACAGGTGCAATTTTCGACATCTGGACATGCACAGAAGCGATTTCTGGCGCCGCGGACATGTGCAGACACAATTTCTGCATGCGCATGTGGTGAAACCTGAAAGTATACACTTCCAGGTTTGCTACATTCGTAACCCGAAAGTTACGTATCCAGAACAGTGCGTAACTAGAGGGTCCCCTGTATAGCTAATGGGCACCACTGAGCTTTGTTTTATACAAAGTGATTAGAAACCTGAATTGCATATTGAAGCTGAGAGCTCAGAGCAACTCTTGAAACCGATCATAGACAGATAGATAGATCACATGCAAGGCCAATCCTGGGGCCTATACACACCCCTAGTATTTACATATGAGCAAGCCTATGATGATCAAACATGTTCAGACAAGTGGTATTTACACACTGTCCTCACATAGGGACATGGCTGGAGAGAGAAAGGTGCTAGCTGCTTGAAACTGCGAGAGAGTATTTACCTCCACCAGCCGTCAGAATCTGCAGAGCTGTGTCCACATGCTCCCATTTTAAAGGGAGTACTACCTTTTTATGGAAAGTAGTCATAAGGGTTGGTTTGTCAGTGGCTGTTAAAAATCCATTATGCCCATGAGTCTGAGACCATTAAAAAGCTGTCAGCAAAAAAAAACCCAGATGGCTCTATCATCATGTTAATATGTTACAATTAACCTGTGATTAGTCATTTTGCACATTAAGATCAACTCTCTCCTTCATAAAGCATTTTGAAGCACTCTCAATTTGGGCCTATATAAAGCGGGACTAACCCTTCTCTGCACCCGGCAGCCTAATCTTGAAATGATTTCCCTCCAGCCATGTGACAACATTGCCCAGGCATTCTTGTTGAGAACGTCAAACTTGGTTCTAATTATAATCAACGTTTATACCCTGCCCCTTGCCTCGACAAGCAAACATTGATGGGCTATTGTAATCAACTTACATCATTTTTGGAAAAACTGGAGACCAAATTCCCCAACATCAATCTGCTAAGTGCAAGCAATTTCAACGCAAGAGTGGGAAAGACAATTTTGAGCTTGCAAGAGAGCTGGGTTTTGAGACCAAGGGTCCCCTGCCTGAGCTTCTCTCTAGCGTGCAGGTATTCCAAAGACACCCATATAAATGAGGCCGGAGTTTGCCTTGCCAAGTTGTGTGCACGTTTTGACGGTCATCCTGAATGGTTCATTACCAGGTGATTGGCTAGGGGAGTTCACATTTGTCTCTGGGACAGGAAGTAGCATGATCAACTACATCTTGGGCTCCTCTGCTCTGATAAACTAGGTTGAAACCTTTCAGGTGGGATACCACAGTGAGAGCGATCACCTCCCTGTGATTCTAACCATCAGCTCTTCCTTCCCCGTGCACCCTCTTCATGAACCCCCTGCCAATGGAACTGATCTGGCATGAGCCATGAACTTTGCACCAATGGCAATTATTCATCTTTGACTCCGGCCACCAAATTTAAAAATCCTCTGCTCACATCTGCATTGCCTCTGACTCCTGAAGCAAGCAAAGATTTCCTGCTTAGAATCCCTTGCACCAGAGACTCAACTCACAAACTTCTCCAACAGTCCCAAACTGAGATCATGTTTGTTTCCTGCTTGGCAGGGGGTTGGACTCGATGGCCCTTGTGGTCTATTCCAACTCTATGATTCTATGTAGAGCTTCTATAATTAACTCAGTAATCCCCCAAGATGCTATTGAATCATTTGAAATCCTAACAACATCTCTGAATGAGTTTCCAAAACAACAATTCATAGTGCGAAGCCCTTTGCTGCAATCTGGTTTGATAAGGAATGCAGAGATCTCAAAACACACATCCGGAATATCTTCCAACAACACCGTAAGGAAGAGGCCACTGCCCCCCCCCCCCAGAATATATCCGATCTAAAAATGTATTACAGCATCTTATTACAAAAAAGAGATCTGAACATACCAACAAACAATGGGAAAAGCTCCACTATGCCATAACCTCAAACATTGCATTGTAGAATTCTTCTCTTCAGCAATGCCCCTTTTCAGAGCACTTCATTGCATTCCCACTCCTCCAAAGTTTTATATTTACACAGAGAATAGCAGTCAAACAATTTGAGATTTATTTTACTTTTTAAAAAGCTTATCCATTCCTTTGGGTTTTCTTAAGCAATTAATGTGCATATTAAAAGCGTAGCCTGGCAGCAAGAACACATGAAGTTAGACAACAGATCAACAGAGCCAGACTGATACCCAGAGAGAACTTGCTGCAAGACAGACCCAAAAAAGAAAATAACAGAACACCTCTAGTCATCACATACAGCTCCCAAGTTAAAACAGTACAACACATCATCAGAGATCTACAACCTCTCCTGGACAATGACAGTTCTCTTTCTCAAGCTCTGGGAGGAAGACCTTTCATTGCCTACAGACAGCCACCCAATCTTAAACAACTCCTAACCCACAATAATACTGCAACCAGACTTAACACGGACACTGGCACCAGAGCCTGCAATAAACCCAGATGCCAACTTTGCTGCCACATACACCCGGACAACATCATTACTGGCCCCAACAACATCACACATACCATCTCGGGACTATTTAATTGCTCATCATCTAACATTGTGTATGCCATCAAACGCCAACAGTGTCCTTCAGCTCTCTATATTGGACAAACAGGCCAAACCTTACGCCAAAGAATAAACGGACATAAATCTGACATCAAGAATCACAAAACAGAGAAACCAGTAGGAGAACACTTCAATCTCCCAGGACATTCTATACAAGATTTCAAAGTAGCTGTTTTACTACAAAGGAATTTCAGAAATAGACTGGAAAGAGAAGCTGCTGAATTGCAACTCATTACCAAACTTAAAACCATGGAGAGACATGGTCTGAACAAAGACATTGGATTCTTATCTCATTATACATGACTAAGCCATTTTTCACCTTCTCACCCCTTGCCTTTTCCTGTAAGACCTATTGCAGTCGTTAAGAGTCGTCAACAGGCTCATCTCAGCTATCTGCCAATCACCCATTCCCACCACCCTTCTGAGTAATACCCCTCCCCACCTTCTCACTATATAGAAGGATCTGGCAACTTCTGTTTCAGTGTATCTGAAGAAGTGTGCATGCACACGAAAGCTCATACCAAGAACTAACTTAGTTGGTCTTTAAGGTGCCACTGGAAGGATTTTTTTTATTTTGACTATGGCAGACCAACACGGCTACCTATCTGTAGCAAGAACACAGTACAGGTAACATAATTCTTCTAGCCCAGGGGTTGGCAACCTAAGGCCCATGGGCCACAAGCGGCCCAGGGGGTCGTTTAACTGGCCCACAAGCCACCCCTGAACCAAGCCGCCTGCTCAGCGAGTCTCCACACGCTGAGCTAACCCGGCGCAGTGCGGTGTGGGGACTCGCTTCTGCAGCGCCGGAAATGGCGTCTGCACAGAGGCTGGAAATCACGGGCAGGCACACGCAATCCGGCCCACAGAGGGGTCTCTGCTGGAGTGAACTGGCCCAGGCGAGGTAAACCTTGCCAACCCCTGATCTAGCTGGTATCACCTTTGTCTAGATATTTAAATTACTGGCCTTATTGTCAAGCTTTTTGTTACCCCTCTGCAAGAAGTTTATTTTTCTCTGCTATTCTACCTGAATTACTGCAAATCCATATAACCTGTTGAGTACTACAGTCCCCTTTGTGTATGTGAAATGACACACTGGTATTTCAGATGAGAAACAGAGCTGCTTTCTGACGTCAAATCTCTACAATCACCAAGCAGACGGTTCTATATTTGCAAGCCTCAAAAGGTTTGGGGTTTAGATGATAAAGGGCACTGCTTTTTATAATCTATTATTAACTGCCATGTGTGTGTCTGTATATATTACCACCAGGATTTCTCCAAAGAGAAGCAAGGCACGTTTTAGACGCAGAGTGATTAACTACTTTCCCCATCTCCACCTTTTATATATTGTTTACAAGAATAAATTCTTTAAAATACTGCTTCCAGTATTTCCCCATCTCTCAAATATCAGAATCCTACAGAACATTTTGGTTTTAGTACAAGCAATGTTTTTAATTAAGAAATTTTTTTAGAACAAAAAGAATAGAACTCTTTGGTTGCTTTCAATAGATTCTGTTCAAATGCATTAAAATTTGGTTTTAAATGTCTCACCTGAATGATTATTTTATAATTTATTGGGCTATCTACATGCTTTACTGCTGCTTCAGTACAACTTCTGATGGTAAATAAAACCACTATAAACATGGGATTACACACACACACAAGCACACACAATTAGTAATGTTGTTGTTGCTGTACTTGGGGGGGGGGGGAGGTATCTCAAAAGTAGGGCCATCACATTTGAAATAAGCAAACACGCACGTGCACACATCTTTGACCACACACTACTTTTTAAAATATAAGATAAAACACATTTCATTTGGGCAATGAAAAATTAGACAGTAGCTTTATTAAACAGCCAAATCCAACCAAGTCTACTGGCTCTCCTCCAGCCTAGATACAAGGAGTGGGGTATCAATCTAAGATGGGTCACAACTGTCACCAGATTCTGCTGCAGAGCTCCCTTTCCCCTTGAAAATAAATAACTTTTCCAAATGATTTATTGAGTTAAGAATCCCTTTTCTCTCATCCTGAAGAACAATTGCAACAAGCAATATTTTCTTTTGTAAGCCTGAGCTGAGCTAAGGAGGAATCTGCATCCTTTACCCTACAACAACTCCAACACTACTTGTGATCTGTTGCTTCAGTCTTCTATCCATAACAAAAAGTGCTGATCACAAACCAGCTGTGTTGCTTTTTGTGTTAGCACTCAATCACCGTAGGAAGAAATACCTGAGAGATTAATGAGATCTTTTTTCTTCTCATATAGCTCAGTTTATCTCATAAGATCTATTTCCTGTACTTTGATTTCAAGGAATGTCATCTCTCTGTTTCCACATTCCTCCAATTTTTCATTTTCTTTTGCTGTGCCCTCTCAGCAGTTTCTCAACATTGCCTCATTATGAGACAGAGAAATAATTGTTAACCTCATGTTTTCCCCATAGGTTCTGAAGTCTAACAGTGCAGTGAATCTGAAAACAGAAAAATACCCATTACCCAAAAAGATACGAAAAGAGAGCCATACACAGAACAAACCCAATTATTTGGAGATTGTCTATTCTGATGGGACTTTTCTATCAGACATGGATTATGTATAGAGATCTTCTAATCTGCTTTAATCTGCTTTAACAGCAGCCCAACATCAGAGTTCATCCAAGGTGGAGCAGAGAATCAGGTGAGAAGTCTTAGAATCATAGAATTGTGGATTTGGAAGAACCCCAAGGCCATCTAGCCCAACCCTCTGCAATGCCAGACTCTCCACTCAAGTATCCATAACAGATGGCTAAATATACAGTCTTGATTGACTTATACTACAAATCTTCCAATTCACATTTTAAGCTCAAACTGTGATTCCTCAGCCCTTCTGCAGTTTACCTCTGCAAGACAGTAGGAAATGGACTCAAGGGCTACTCTTCAAGAATGAGCATCTGGTAAGTTCAGCTGCATTGATGCATTGACCAGTTTTGGAATACTGCAGGTATCCAGTCTAGATGGTTCTGGGAAGGAGAAAATTCACTCTAAATCAATGAAGTGACTGAACAAGATGAGCAACCATTTATTTTATTATTACATTTATATCTCATCTTATCTCCAAAGAGCTCAAGATGGCAGACATGGCTCTCTCCTCTCCATTGTACCACACATGGTTGGTATGTTCTGTTTGGCTTGGTGGGTCACACACTGTGCAGACCCTGCCTTACCTCAGTGCCGCTGCACAAACCCCTTAAGTAGGATATTATTTTGTATTTTATTTACCACATTTTTAATCAAGGAGCTCAGGGTTGCCAAGGGTCAAATTCTGAGGTTGTGGATTCATTTTCAGGAGGAGCAGTAGGAGAGTTCAGAATCGGAACTCATAGCTGCATTCACCCCAGTAACTTGGGGATTCCTATGGTAGAAATGCATTTTATAATGATGTCAAGTTCTACCTCTCTGTATTCTGCAATTTCAGTGGTGTCCAGATGCCATTACAATGTATATCTTTTTTCCTGCATCAGTAGCTCCTGGTGGTGGGGAATTGCAAAACATAACGCCATAAGGACATGATTATAGTGAAAGAGAGGGAGAACTCCCCCTAGGCTGCCAGCCCTCCCCACCTTCCTTCCCCCAGGCACTGGAGAATGGTGAAATATTAAACTATCAGGATAATAACGACAGGCACCTGGCATATTTATATAGAATGGCATATTAAATGAATGAAGTCACTGATTTGAGAGTGGGGCAGGGTTTGTTTGTTTGTTGTAAAATCTGCTCTTTTCAAGACCACCGTCCTCTCTCTGCAGACCAGAGAATTACAGAATCATGGAATGGTAGAGTTGGGTGGGACCCCAAGGGTCATCTAGTCCAGCCCCCTGCAATGCAGGAATCTCAGGGAGGTGGTGGGAAAAACAGTTTCCACTTGCTTTTTTGAGATTTTTCAACTCTGGCTATTTCACACAGTTCTAGCTGGAACAATTTTGACAGTATGATTCACCTGAAGAAAAACTCCCTGCTCCTTATGATGTATTATTGAGGCTGCAACAAGCTTGATCGGTATTGCTTTCCACCTGTGCCAACCACTCCAGACATTGCCAGAAACTGGCATATATATGTGTGTGTGTGTTTTTCATTTTCCTGGCCTTCCAAGCATGTCAGGTCAAATGCTCTTTAGCTCCAAAATTGATTTCTGATATCATATGATAGAAATTCACTACCGTGTATTTTTAAGAGGACTTTAGAAAGGGAATGTGATTGGCCCTGATAGACCTTGACACACGGAATGCTTGGAAGCAGCTATCCTTTGACCTTATCCTGCTAAATGCTTTTGTATCAGAGCAGCACTGCAATTGTACACCTATAGAATAGGTAATGAACTATCTTTCGTTGGACCAGCTGTAGCAGCTGAAATTGATTCCCCCCCCCCTTTTTTTTTTCTTTGCAAGCTGGATTCTGGGAGTCATGGCCAGCCCAAATCATAAAAAGTTTTAGTATCTGTCAAATGACCACCTTTTGTGCTTGATTGCCTGCTAAGGGTAGTTGATGTGTCTAAAATGAGACTTGATGGTTCAGAGCTATTACCAGCCAGGTCACAGCTGAGATCAGTATTCCGCCAGTATGTCTTTGGGGCAGAGAGAGAGGGAGAGAGAACAGCTTGGAACTGCAAAGCAGCCAGATCAGGGAGAAACAAGCCTGGCTATTCCAGCTGGCTGGACCGGTTTGAAGCAGATGCTGCTGGTTGAGGGGAGCTCCCTCCCTCCCTCCCCCCCCCCCGTGTGTGTGTGTGTCTGCGTGTGCATTGCACATACAAGTATCCCTAACTTTAATCCAAAGATAAATGGACCCCTGTAGGGCTGTTCCTTGAATCTCTCACTTAAAAGAGAAGGACGGACAGAAGTGGGTATGTTTAGCCAGAAATAGAAAGGGGGTTGGGGGGAGGGTGGCACACGTGTTAAAGGTAAAGGGACCCCTGACCGTTAGGTCCAGTCACAGACGACTCTGGGGTTGCATGATAGTGCTCTTCAAACACCTAAATGGCTGTCACAAAGGCTGAACACACGTTATACCCTTAAAGAACTGAAGCACATTATTTTGCTCAAATAATTCTGGGCTATGTGATTTAACCCTCACAACATTCTACTCCCAGCAACCCTTAACAAACTACAGTGCCCATAATTCTTCAAGTGGAGGATTGTGCTTTGAATGTGCTTTAAAGGTCTGCATGCAGCCAAAGACTTGCTTTCTGCTATCCCCACAGGGAATGACTCTGCCTAAGGGGCTTGAGAAGTTATGGGAGGCTAGATTTTGACTGGGCATTAGGAGAAACAACTCAACAGTAACAGCAGCTTGACAGTGGGACCACCTTCTTTATAAGGGTGATATGCTCTTCCTGACTGGAGGCCAGCTATCTGCTGGAGATGCTCTCACTCTGGGTTTCCTGCATCAGCAGAAGGTTGGACTTTGTGGGTGGAAAGCTCCCTCCAAATCACAGTGGCAGGAGTGATTTCCTACATGTACATCATGCTACACAATCATCTTCCCAAATTCACCTTAGCAGCTAAGTGGTATTTATTTGGTGGGGGCCCTTATGAAGTTGCAAGATTAGAAAACAACAGCCAACAGTGTGATGCAGCAGCAAAAAAAAGCTAATGCCATTCTAGGCTGCATCAACAGAAGTATAGTGTCCAGGTAAAGGGAAGTAATAGTATGACTCTCTACTGCCTTGGTCGGACCACACCTGGAATGCCGTGTCCAACTCTGGGCATCACAATTTAAGAAGGTTGTTGACAAGCTAGAACATGTGCAGAGGAGGGCGACCAAGATGATCAAGGGTCTGGAAACCAAGCCTGATGAGGAACGGCTGCAGGAGCTAAGTATGTTTAGATTGGACAAGAGGAGACTGAGAGGAGATAAGAGAGCCATTTTCGAATAACTCAAGAGCTGCCACATGGAAGAGGAAACAAGCTTGGTTTCTCCCGCTCTGAAGGATAGGACTCAAACCAAGGGCTTCAGGTTACAAGAAAGGAGATTCCAACAAACATCAGGAAGAACTTTCTGACAGTATGAGCTGTTTGACAATGGAACGGTCTCCCTTGGGAATTCCTTCCTTGGAATTTGTTAAGCAAAGCTTGGGTGGCCATCTGTTATAGTGGAAATTCCTGCATTGTATGGGGTCTGACTAGCTGACCCTTGGAGTCCCTTACAACTCTATAATTCTATGATTCTATGAAAAATGAAACAATCAGTCACTAGGTATTTGCAATTCCTTCCCAATTTTTATGCTTCTTCCAAATCCTGCATCAGAACTGGTGTCCTGGCCCCATTTCCAGTTTATTCTGAACTCAAGAAACGTGCCCAATGCAATGCTATATATGTTGAATAAGTACTACTTATTATCTCCCCAAAGACAAAGAAATGGAAAACAGTGTGACACATATGAACTTGATAATGTGATTTACATGTGAAAGTGCCCCTATGGTTTGATTTGCATATGAAAGAATCCCAAGACACAAAACAAAGGATTAGAAAGCATGGCAAGAGTGCTATTAGCATAGAGAACAGAGATTGTCCTACAGACCAACCTTTTTAAAGAATTTCGGTATATTTATCACTCACAAGTAGATAGCTCTAGTGGGTTTTTATTGCTGTAAAGGAAGGGGAGGGAAGAGAAAAAGTTTTTTATCATCTAAAAGGGAGGCACACTCACTGAAGACATAAATGTCTGGATCTGCAGTCAGTTCTCCTTGACTTTTGCTCCGCCACTCCTTTAATGTGCACATTTCAAGAAATAGCAGGATCTGCCTACCCTGGCTGATGAAAATGTGTGTGAATACGACTTAGCAACCCAAAAGCAGAGTCCATTACAGAGGTGGTGAAAGATTCGTCTCACTAGTAGAACACAGGATGGCTACGTCTGTCCATCCAGCTGATCCAAACCAAATTGAATTCATTGGCATAGAGAATTCAATATTCTAACAGCTCCCCATGCACCAAACCCCATGGAAACAAATGCTCCCTAGCTATACCAGCCTGGTGGTAATAAAACATTATTGGGATATATAGTTGGACAGACTGTAAATAATAGAGAGATGGGCTCCCTTTCCATCACTATGGGTGGAGCATCATCTCACAAAAAGCCTGTCACCAAGGAAGAGCATCGAGGTCAAGGAACACAGGAAAACACGATCCACAGATGTGCTACCTGTCTGCACCTACCTGCCATTAAGAGGGGGTCAGGGAAGGGGGGGAACACCCCACCCTCTTTCATGAGCATCCGCAGGTCTCTTGCGAAGCACCTGAGCAGTTCCTGTGGCAGCAAGCTATGATAAAGATCTGCCTTGCACTCTGAGGTTTGAAGGCCAGGATCATAAGGTATGTTCAGCCTGGATAAGAGATGACTGAGAGGAGATACGACAGCCATCTTCAAATTTCTAAAGGGCTGACCCATGGAAGATGGAGCAATCTTGGTTTCTCCCGATACAGAGGGGAGGACCTGAACTAATCAAGTTACAAGAAAGGAGATTCTCAGTTTACAAAAGTCCGTGCATTGTAAACCTTTTAAAAATATTTTAAAAGAAAGAAAGAAAGGAGATTCCCACTAGACATAGGAAGAACTTTCTGATGCTAAGAGCTGCTGGACAATGGAATGGGCTCCCTTGGGAAGTGGTGGACTCTCCTTCCTTGGGGGTTTTTAAGAAGAGCTTGGATGGCCATCTGTCATGGAAGATCTAGTTGAGATTCCTGCATTGCAGGGGGGTTGGACTAGTTGATCCTTAGGGTCCCTCCCAACTCTACAGTTCTGTGATTCTGTGTAATCAAGAAGGTGAGGGTCTGGCTACAGAGAAAAACTCTCAGGCTCTGCCAGAGGAGCACCACATGTTCTAGCATATGGGAACTTTTTTTTTTTACCAATTTCTAGTTTGTCTTCATTGGCTTCAGTGTCCTTCCAACATCAGCACACAAGTGCTGCAAACCCTTTTCTATATCAACTATAGTCCTCTTCCAGCTGAGGATTCAGGTTGCTTGGCCCACATATATGAAGAATGGTCCTTGCACACTGGAGGGGGTGGCTAGGAAGTGTTTTACCACGTTTCTCACAACTTATGTTCCATAACAAGAGCTATGCTTAAACCACACTGTTGTCTGCTAAAAAGATAAAGGTAAAGGACCCCTGACAGTTAAGTCCAGTCACGAATGACTCTGGGGTTGTGGTGCTCATCTCGCTTTACTGGCCGAGGGAGCCGATGTTTGTCCGCAGACAGCTTCCAGGTCGTGTGGCCAGCATGACTAAGCCGCTTCTGGCAAAACCAAAGCAGCAAAGGGAAACACCATTTATCTTCCCGCTGGAGGGGTACCCATTTATCTACTTGCACTTTGACATGCTTTTGAACTGCTAGGTTGGCAGGAGCTGGGACCAAATAACAGGAGCTCACCCTGTTGCAGCGATTTGAACTGCCGACCTTCCATTCAGCAAGCCCAAGGCTCAGTGGTTTACACCACAGTGCCACCCACATCCCCTGTCTGCTACTCATTAGTAAATGACAGTGTCATAAAGGGTGTCATGGAAGGAGGAAGACAAGGAAGAACAGAGCTCAGGAAATGCTTTATGTGCACAGAATGAATCCCCCACCCCTCTTGTGAAAACAATCTTCTTAGTGCTATCTTGGGCAAGTCACACATTCTCAGCCTTCTCATCTGTAAACGAAATGTGATGATGGCTGCAAACTTGGATGGCTTTAAAATGAATTGAGACAAATTCCTGGGTGAGAAGACTATCAATGGCTGCTAGTGCTGGTGGCTGTGTACTTCCCCTTCACTACACTACGTGAGCCAGTGTGGTGTAGTGGTTAAGAGCGGTAATCACGTAATCTGGTGAACCGGGTTCGCGTCTCCGCTCCTCCACATGCAGCTGCTGGGTGACCTTGGGCCAGTCACACTTCTTTGAAGTCTCTCAGCCTCACTCACCTCACAGAGTGTTTGTTGTGGGGGAGGAAGGGAAAGGAGATTGTTAGCCGCTTTGAGACTCCTGAAGGGGAGTGAAAGGCGGGATATCAAATCCAAACTCTTCTTCTTCTTCTTCTCCCCTTGCATCAAAGGCCATATGCCAATGAATGCCAGCTGCTATGGAACATGGGCAGAAGAGTGTGCTTGTGCTGATAACTTGCTTATGGGTTGACCACTGATAGAACAGGATACGTGTTTGGTCATACCCAGCAGGGCTCTTCTTACATTATGTTCTTAAGTAGGGATAATAATACTTGCCTATTTAACATGGTTGTCATAAGTGCTACCCAAGAATATATGTTCTTGTATTACCTGCTTGGTAATAGGTAATGGTAAAGGACCCCTGAACGGTTAAGTCCAGTCAAACTTGACTATGGGGTGCAGCGCTCATCTCTCTTCAGACCAAGGAAGCTGGTGTTTGTCCACAAACACTTTTCTGGGCCATGTGGCCAGCAGGACTAAACTGCTACTGTCACACAGAGGACCGCGACAAGTGCATGGAAATGCCATTTACCTTCCCATCACAGCGGTACCTATTTATCTACTTGCGCTTGACATGCTTTTGAACGGCTAGGTTGGCTTGGTAATATCACCTGCTTGGTGAAGGAAAAACAATTAAACTGGCACACTCTTCTAAGATCGGTGTGTGTGTGTGTGTGTGTGTGTGGTGTGTGTGTGTGTGTGTGTGTGTGTGTGTGTGTGCGCGCGCGCTATAAGACTGGTACCTTCCTTGGACCTTTGCAATAGGATGTAGTTTCAAGCCAGTTTCATAAAAACACATGACCGTGCCCTGTAGGATTTATATTTCTTAGGGTGTATTCCACTCTGCTTCCCAGGCACTAAGTTTCCACAGTTGCCAATCAGATGCCTATAAGAAGCCCATGAGTAGGGCATAAGAACAATCGCTCCCTCAGCCTTACTTCTGAGAAGTAAAGGATTATTATGCTGTTAGACTTATGCTTTTCAGTGGGGACATGGCATGGCCTTAATTGTATAATCCTGTACATTTCTATTAAAAAGTATGGCTCAAGTTCAATTGGACTTACTTATAGATAAGTATATATACTGTAGGATTTCCACTGAAGCAAATGGAAACATGTGTGTAACTCCATTCATTGTTTTGTTTTTTTACCACACACACATATAGTAGTAGCCTTTAAGCAGAATTGTCCATTACATGCAAATACTGTTCATTTCGTGATGTGAGATCACTTAGTATGATTGCACTTTTTGTTCAGTAACTGGACAAAATTCCAAGCCACTTCACGCAATGGAGACCACTTAACACAAATATTTGCATGTAATGGGCCATTTTACTTAAAGAGCCCAGTGTAACTTTAGAAACAAATTAAGAGCAGAAAGAGTTCACATGATGCTGTAAGAACAGCCTTTGTGAACACGCACAGAAAAAAGCAGCAAAGGACATACGGGATATGGGGCCACTGAAAGCCATCTCAGCCGTACACACTCTAGATCTGATAAACGACCCTTTTTCTTAATGGTTTCTGTCCAATTTGTACATACGTAGTTAATTTGACGCTATGCCATAGTTTACTAAGCTAATCTGTTATCAAAAGAATGTTGCCCTTTCCCCATTTATCAGTGACTTTGTGCCCTTTAAAATAGAGAAAAGAGGCACGCACTCAATAATTGAGATACACAGAGTGATTCAAAGAGTTTTCTGGAGGCCAGTTTGTGGAGATGTGGCATTAGTACATCCCTATGCGGGAATGAAAGAGTGCGCTGCCATATGCTATGTAAGCTTATCAGCTTTGGTGTTTCCAGAAACATGAAAACTCCAAAACATATTTTCAAGAGGGTATAGTCATAACATCTTCTAATACATGCTTAATTTTGTTTTTACTTGGAGGTCACCTTTGCTTAGATAACTGCTTTGCCCCATTCTGCTGCAGAAGGAGATCAGAACACAAATGGAATAAGAATGAATCTGAATGTAAAAACTTCACCCAGGAATGCCCCACCACCTGTGACCATAAATTGCAGTGTGATCTTTGTTTTGTTCTTGGCATAACTCCACACTTGAGATTTAAAACCTGTGTGATATCTTCATGGGACCATGAAGTGTGCTGAGGCTATGAGGCTAATTGTCCCCACATAATATTTATTTAAAATATTTTCTCCCACAAAGTAGGATTGAAGGGAGTTAAGTGCATA
The DNA here is from genome assembly GCF_965112155.1 of Podarcis liolepis. Classification (NCBI taxonomy): domain Eukaryota; kingdom Metazoa; phylum Chordata; class Lepidosauria; order Squamata; family Lacertidae; genus Podarcis; species Podarcis liolepis. Next base: position 3,787,212 of record NC_139558.1, read on the forward strand.
TTATTAAATCATCACAAAACAGTAATTATAAAAACAAAATAATTTACCATTACATGCAACTTTCTGTAGCAGCAAAATAAGTATATAAATCCAAAGGCAGAAGCAAAAACTGTATTGAAAGGGAAATTTAAAAACTTACAACCAATGAATTAAGCTTCCCACCAAAGGAATGAGAGAACTCCTAGCCTTTCACCAGCTGTTTATTATGGATAGCTGTCTTAGACATAACTGATGGATATCAATATTTATAATAATAAACACATATTGTGAGAATGATTCTGTGGGACTTGGACAATCTGTACAAAGCAAGTTGTGTGATTCAACAGTGGTCACTCCTACCAAGACTGAGAGACTCCCAGTCCAACGAAGGCACTCCTGAAGCCAAGTGCATTGCAATAATCAGTAATGCTGTTCTGCAGCTAATTTGTGTTATGGGTTTATTTGGAAATTTTCTCCTTATTCTGCAGACAGAATCTTTGCCCTTATGGCACTTCTATTTTTTTATTCACTTCCATTTAGTGAATCGCATTGCCTTTCAATGCCCACTAATTGTGCAATTTGCAGCTCCAGCTTTGAAGTGGACGTGTGTGTGTGTGTGTGTGTGTGTGTGTGTGTGTGTGTGTGTGTGACTCTATTTGTACAGACCTGTGGTTCACATCCTGCGGACTGCAGACCCACAGTTATCCCAAGGGGTCCGCGATTAATACTCTTCCAGACAGTGCTTGGTTTAGTTCTTCTGCCACGCTCCTCTTCACAGCAGCAACATCTCCAAGAACCTTGCTTATCTCCAGGAGTGCTGCTTGCATCTCTTGCAAAGTGCAGGAACACAGTTCAACAGCTTTGGCCTGTGTCTTCCTCACTTCCCTTGCTGATGCTCAGTGAACTTCAAAGAGCCTGGCACTGAGGTGCAGGAAATCAGTACTTTGGGGGTTGCATTCCCCGCTTTGCCGTATTGCTTGTGGAGGCACATTTTGCCCAGGGCCTTTTACGTTGCACCACACAAAGGGCTTATTAGTGGGAAGCAGAATACAGCTTGGCAGCTTAAAGACCCCAATTTGATTTCAGCGGGCTTTGCATTGTGGACCATTGGTGGGCTTTCTGCAGAAGAATTACTTGTTGAATTCTGTTTCCTTAGTTTACTTCTGGTGCCTTATTGGAATAAATTCTATGGCTGGGGCTTTCCCCCTGGTTTCCCCCCCTGGTTTAGGTGATTTTGGGAGTAGATCTTTTGGGGCAGGTTGTTGTCCTAAGTGGCATTCGCTGCCCATGCCCTCCGGCTTTTAAGAACAAGAAATACATAAATATAAATATTTAATTATATATAAAAATGGATTTAATTATAGGGATTAAGGATTGCATTGAAATATTAAGTCTTATTTCTAGGTACATTAATGGCAATAAATGTTTCCATTTTAATTCTTTTGGGATTACAGTGGTCCCTCGGGTTAAGAACTTAATTCGTTCCAGAGGTCCGTTCTTAAGCTGAAACTGTTCTCAACCTGAGGTACCACTTTAGCTAATGGGGCCTCCCGCTTCCGCCGCACCGCCCAAACACGATTTCTGTTCTCATCCTGAAGCAAAGTTCTTAACCTGAAGCACTATTTCTGGGTTAGCGGAGTCTGTAACCTGAAGCGTATGTAACCTGAAGCGCATGTAACCCAAGGTACCACTGTATGTCAACTCAGTTCCGTTGGAAATAAATAAACAAGTAAATTTGCATTTTGTTCAGATCGATTGGTAAATTGCATTGTTGATTGTTGCTGGGGAAATAAATGAATGTATTTATATTATAAATAAAAAACTTATCTTTCATACCTTTTTAAATTTATTAACTGGGTTGATCAGTGAGCATATTTGTGAAAGAAAGAAATGAATTTGTATTTATAAAAAAACATATCTTTTAAATTAATTAACTGGATTGATCAGGGGGCATACTGGAGAAAGAAATGAATTTATGTTTATAAATAACACAAATATATATTTAACACCTTTTGGAATTAATTGCTTGGGTCGTTGATTAAAGAAATAAATAAATTATTTTTTTCTTTCTTTCTTGATTTTGCCACATCCATGAATTTCTTCAAAAGTGCTACTAAGTTCATAAAAGTTGTTTGTCGTTTTGTATTTTCTCAATTAATGGAGCCTAAAATTGCAACAGTTAGCATGTGGGGCTCTATGAGTTTTTTTGAGATTAGAAAAAGGCTTCTCACACAAGCAAAGGTTGGAAAATGCTCCTAGAGATGAAGGGCAGGTTATAATTTATTAAAGAAATAACAGTAATAATAATTACAATAAACACTCTGTGGCAAGACTCAGCATTATATGGGAACCTTAACGCAGGAGTGATGGAAGAAGGGGTGCAGAGTTTGCCCAGCCCTTGCTTCAAGGCAGAATCAAAACAAATGCGCAGGCTCCTAACATTGCTCCCCCGAGAGCAAAACTAGTGGGTTTATTTTGTTTTTCCTTTTAATAGCTTCTCTTGGGTGCTTTATGGACCAGTTCTCTCATCTGAAGTGTCTGATCCCAAGACATAAATTAATTTTAGATGCACCTTTTATCCTTTGTGGCTGCTAAGGCAGTGCTCACTATTTGTTTTCGTTGCCATGGAGATAATTGACTTCCTGCAGTGGCAGAAGCCTTGTTTGGGGTATTAAAAGGGTTTGGGTCCAGGGATTCTTTAATTTTCATGTGGCGAGAAAAAGTCATTTCATCAACAAAACCTTCATAAAAAACCCTCTCCCCTCATAATTTGTATCACTCTCTTTATAACCCTGTGAACATTTTCTTTGTTTCCCCATGTGCTCCATTTTGTAGCTCTCCCTGCACACTCCACAGTAGCTGCTAAAACCACAGCAAGAGACATATTGCCTATGCATTACAATTCTGCAAAAATTGGTCAGGCAAAGTCTCCCTCCAGAATATTTTTTGGCAGCATTGTAAAGCAACAGCAGACCTATAACAAAACAGCTGATTGCCAAGGCGCACAAGAATGGAATGGAATTTGTGTGCGTACACACACACACACACACACAGCACCTCACCCTAGGGTTGCACCAAATATTCTCCAGTTTCAAAATTAGCATATTCAACAAAGGTGAACAAATCACCCCTCCCCTATGTCTACCCCCCAAACCCTCACTGATCACGTGTGTTGATTTTACGGTGCTTGCAGACTTCTTCTTCTCTATTCTCTTTATCTCCTTTGCCATCAGGGGCTTCTCCTCCTTGCAGTGCTGCAAGGTGGATAAGGAGAAAGAAGAAATGCAGTAGCAGCAATCAGCAAGGCTGCCCTGACCAGTCACTTCCCAAACCCAAACTCTTGAGAAAAGCTGCAGCTGCCGCTGCTACCACCGTGCGGCCCTAAGAGAGGACTGAATCTTTTCTAGTAGCCCATCCCCACCATTCCTCCTGCTCCTTCTCCCATCTGCTGCAGCCCACATCCATGGAGAAGGCAGGCTGCAGCAACTCCTGCTTGGTAGGCAGGGGCAGGCAGGCTTAGTGGTTAGGGTGATGAGGCAGAACGGCCACGGCTTGCTTGTCCTATGCTCTCCTGTGCCCTTGCCTGCCCATTCTGGCGTGTGGAAGAGGGATCATCAGAGCCGCCAATGCTGCCCAAGGAAGAATGGGCTGCATGTCTTGCTCACACATCTGCTGGACCAGGTATATAAACAGCAAAGGAAACTAAGAGCAGCAGCTAAGCGGGAGGGGGGGGGATAAGTGGCAGAGGTGGGGGCAGCTGCTTCTTCTTGTCACCCATTTTGTTGCTGTTGCAGTGGGCAAACAAGCAAGCAGCTTTCTTGCCATTCCTTCCCAGCTCCATGCATAGGCTGGGAACACACTGAGATGGTAGCAAGTTCTGCTGCTGCCCTTAGCCCTGTGCTTTCAGCTCTGAAAGGGGCTTCTATGCACCTACAGCTGTGTGCATAAAGAGCCTACGTGTGTCCACAGTGGCCCTTTTCAGGTCTTCCTCTGAATACACAGACATCGGGGTGGGAGGGAGAACAGGATTACTAGAACCAGTCCCACTTCACAGTCTACATGTGCAATCTGTGTGCGCCTGAAGGTGTCCAAGGGGCTAATAAAGCAAACGGAATAGGACCTGTTGCTGCCATTCCATCAGCCGCAGCAACTGGGAAGGCGGAGGACACCAAGAAACAAAAGGCACTCAAGAGCAGTGCAAATGTTTATTACAATGAGGGTATGACTGAAAGAAAAGGAGGGCCAGCACTTGAAGGTGAGGCTTCAGCTGTTCAGTATTGCAATATGTCTGTTAAAAGTGCCGCAAATGGATGTGTGTGTGGGGGGGGGGTACTTTTCAACACTTGAAAAAGGAACACACACAGATCACCGGCTCCATCCTGCTTTATAGCCCCAATGCATACACTTACCTGAGTGACAGCAGCACTGCTTTCTCAAAGCTGCACCCCAGGCTGCTTCAGTAATGTACTAAGTGTAGGACCACTTTTTAAAGAAGAGAATTGGGAGGAGGAGCTCCACCCAATCTGCACAACTTACTGGACAGGAGCGAATGAGGTCCAAAGACTCTTGGCGCAGGGAATGAGTCTCTGGATGCTGCAACAGCACCTGGGAACGCCAGGGTCTGGAGGAAATGAAACTCCATTACCTGGGGGTGGGGTGAGGAAGCAAGTCACCCAATTGCAGAGTTTATCCTACCACTATAGCCAACACACTGGGTGTAAGCTGAGGTGGTAATATGGAGAGTATAAAGTGAAGTCCTTTATTGCCTTTACTGTCATTGTTAGAATAAACTACTACTGTTTGAAACCATAGGTGGGAATACAAACTTAATTTACTTCCAGCAACTGGGCAGATAAAACAGAAGCTCTCTGGGTTGATTGCTTGTTGCTTTGCCCTTGGCTAACCTCTCTTGCTCATACGCATTACATCAGTGTGACTGATGAAAGATATCATGGTACGCAGACAAGAATAAAACTCTAGTGTAAGAAGAGCCCTCTTGGATCAGGCCAAAGGCCCATGTAATTCAGCATCGTGTTCTGACAGGGGCCAATCAGATGCCTATGGGAAGCCACAAGCAGCACCAGAGTACAGCATCTCCCCCACTTCTGCTCCCTACCAGCTACAATTTGGAGACATGCTACTCAGATACTAGAGGTAGCTAACATTGCTAGTAGCCACGGATGGCCTTATGCTCCTTAGATTTGTCAAATTCCCTTTGAAGGCTGTTCAAGTTGGTGAGCATTGCTCCACACAGTGGTACTGCAGAGAGGAACCTCCAGCCTTCAGGTCCAATTCAGCTCCGCAGGGGTCCTCATCATTAGGGCTGCCCTACGCCCCGGTTTTCCCCGACATGTCTGCGAATGGGACTGTTCAAATGGTGTCTGGGTGGATTTTCGCTGAATTGGCAAAATGTCCAGGAAACCACAGAGGTATGGAAACCAGGGCGATTTTTTAATTTAAAAGCTTTAAAAATCTCCCAAAAGCCCAATGGCTCAACAACTTCGGGGCAGTGGAGGCGAGGAGGTCAACAATTTTGTCTAGATTTTCACTTTTGGGAATCTGGCAACCATAGTGCTTTCTAAGTCTGTGTCCAATTGCTGCTGCTGTTCTGTTGCTTTCCCCAGGAAAAGTCACTTTTTAATGCTGAATTGGAACTCATGGCAATTTGCAGATTGTCATTTGCTCTGGTTCAGTGGTAAAGAGCAGGTTTTTGTATGGAAAGCACTGTTGGAGAAGGATGCTTGGACAGGGAGCTTTAAAGAGCGGACCTGTGCCTAGCAAAGGTAAGTATGGAAGAGCCCTGGGTCTCTCTCAGAAGCTGACAGCACAATGAAGAAGCAACTTACCGTACTTATTTGAATCTCTCTTTGGGATCAGAGAAATAATAGTTCTTAGACTATATAAACAAGTAAGAACTTAAAGAAAACTGGACTGCATTGCTCATTGTTTAAGAGCAATGTGTTGGTTTGTATGTACAACTTTTTGTAACAAATTTAAAGACAATTTGCAGTAAAACTTTGGAGCTCTTTCTTGGTGTGGAGAGCTTATTGAGTCATACTCTGCTGCTAGCCTTTTGCAAGATGCATCTCCTCAGAAGAGGCAATGTAGCCTGCAAATTTCATCCAATTCTGGTCAAAAGTAAAATACAAAACAAAACAAAAACAGATAGACGGTTCCTTTTGGGGGGGGGGAGAAGAAACAAATCACATTTTAGCAGTATCCAGCACAGAACTGCAGGACCTATTTGCTTGTAATTCATCAAGCTTTATCCACTGGGCAACCCTACTATGCTGGCAAATTAGACCCACATGTCAAAACACAAAAGGTTACAGCCATTATTTGATGTCCCAAAAGTGAATGCATATGGTAGGGAATGAAGCTCTCTCCCCACCAAGCTCCATAAGGCAGCCTCTGAACAGGTCTAAGCCAAATTGTGCTTTTTCATAGCTTTTCATATTAAGCAGCACAGTAAAACAGAAGGTCATCCAATTGATATGGAAAGAGCATCACATTATCTCTACTACTGGGATACATTTAAAAGCACAAACAAGTCCTCACTCCCTGGGCAAAAGCTTACTTTGAGAATCCAGGTTCAGCAAGGATTATAGTCTACTACCAAGCTAGAAATATGAATAAACCAGATCCATATTTACATAACTTCCCTATTAATCACATCATTAGCCTCACAGTCCCAAGGTGCTACTTCAAAGACTAAAGACTATGACCTGCAAAGGAACAGGGCCATTGGAATTGGGCTAAGGTGGCATTTCCTTGCCAGCTCAGAAGATCCCCCACAGAAGGATGGGGAGTCTATTTTGCCTCACAGAATATGTGCCATTTGTTTCTTAAAATGACAGGCCCTTCTCAGCAAAGGAAAGATGAAAAAATAAAAAATCAATAGTACAAATGGAAATCTTTAAAAGCAAGTCATACAGAGACAACCCCCCTGAAAAATCCCCCTCAGTTCTTTTTAGTGTGCTACACAAAATCAATCTGCAGTGACCCGAAGAGTGAGCCATCCTCACCCCTCTGACAGCCAGAGGAGGAAAAAAGAGAGAAGGAAAATTTAGCTCTTCTTTTGCTTTCCCAAGGCTTTAATAGGCTTTTGAGCTAGGAGGGCACTAGAATCACCCTTGTAAGTTTTTATCAATTCATCCTTTTCCCTGAATGAGGACAGATATCAGAGCATTGCTACATGGGAAACTTAGTGCTATTCTGTGATTTGTGTTCATATCTGCATCTGCAATTTTGCTCTCCATGAGACACATACTACCACTGATACTGCTCATTTTTACAATTCTTTCAAACTGTGGCCTTATCTGCATTTAAAAACTCAACATTTGGTACGGTGTTGATTCACACCATTTCATTCACTCTTATTTTGCTTAAGACTCCTGGCCTGAACGCTTGTACCTGCTCATAGGCTCCTCTTACTGTTCCCATGTCAGAACCCTGTCATGTATCTGGATAGTGTTGGCTTGATGTATTCCATCCACATCAGCTGGGACAGGAACTGGAAGTCTTGGTCTTCTCCAACTCTGTCAAAGATTGGAATACCCAAAGCTACTGCCCTAAGAGTAGACAACATGGTTTGGCAAAGAGCATATTTCATGCAGGTACACTAGGACCGATCCTCAGAACAGCAATTCTTTTGTTTCCCGCCTGCTCAGTCCTAGACATCTCTACCTGAAAGGAAGTTCCACTGAGTTAAATGGGGCTTCCTCCCAAGTAAGTGGGGCAAGGATTGCAATCCAGGACATTAGACCTGACAAGCAACCAGAAAAGTCATTTACAACACATTGATTCCCAAATGGTTTAAAATATGTTGCTCTACAGTCCCAGTAAGCTCTGTGGCAGACGTATTCAGTTTGCACTCCAGGGAACCCTGTGGTTCCTTGGGAGCATCTCAGGAGTTCCTCAGTGACATGATCAGCAACAGCGGAAAAGCATCACTGGAAATCAGCTCCCTCAGCACAGATCTTCTCCAGAAAATTGAAGCATGAAGGTGTTATCTGGTGTACTGTTAGTAAATATGTAGGGAAGAAGCAGCCCAACACAGCTGGATGACACCCCACTTTACCTAGAACAAACCCTATAATCCTTTGTCCATCATCTAGGGCTTTTCTTGCAGACTAGCTGGAATTCCCCGACAGGCACCTATGAGGAAAGGGTTGCTTTTAAATTGAAATGAAGTTTGAAAACCACGGCTTGGGCTGGAGTGTGGTGGGGGAACCCAGCAACACTGTAGGAAGAAATATGCCAGGGAAAAGAGACGGCGGATGAAGATTGGAAGAAATTTAAGAACTATCTTAAGAAACATTGCAAAATCAATGAATGTTAGAATGATGCTGGTTTAGAAATTAAGTGGATTACAGCTGTAAGGATTAAGTTAAAAGAAAAGAAAGGTTAAAAATTAGATAAAATTAAGGGTGAGGATTTGCTGAATTAAAATTTGAAATTGGAATGCAGAAAGGGGAGGTATGAGGAGGTCAGAGAAGCAAGTTATAAGGAAATAAGGGTTTGAAATTATACTTGTTCTTTTTTTGTTTGTGTTGGTTTGTATTGTTGTGTTTGTCTGTATAATTTGTGAAACTTTAATAAATATGTTATTAAAAAAAAACACTGTAGGAAGAAATATGTATACATACTAGTATAATTGAATACAGCAGGTGTGATAAAATAATCAAATACAACCCAAGTACTATTATATTTACAGGAAACTAGAATGCATATAGTACATTTCATGAGTCATGCTGTTTTTACTGCATTATAAAATCTTGAATGAGAAGATCTGATTTTTGTATTATAAAAAGGTCAAATTGCATCTAGTGCTTTCCGGTAAAGAAGACTTTCAGTGGTTTACTAGAATGTTAATATATCTAAAACCGCTGAGACCCAATATTGTGGTCTTTCACAATGATTTACTGTAGATGGAACTGACAATTGATCTCGGCAGCTCTTTAATACACAGAATTTTACTAAGTAGCAAAAAAGACAATATGTGTTGAAGACAGTATATTCGCAGGTATAGATGCAGTCAAATCTATTGGATTTGAGGCTCTGCATTCAAATCACTCATGATCAATATATATTACAATCTTAAGTTTATATAGGGTTGCCATATGTCCAGGAAAACCTGGACATGTCCTCTTTTGGGGGGGCCAACATGCCCCGGAAGCAGAAGCGCCGCAGCAGAGTGAAGCCTTCTTAGCAAAGACCAGGTAGGAGTTGGGGTCCCACCTCCACTCAGGCTGGCAGCAGCTTGGGCTGTCCTTTTTTGCTCTTCAAGATGTGGCAACCCTCGTTTATATTGAGCTTTAAAATGATTACAAGTTTGGTGTGTGGTAAAAAAATGCACTGCTGGAGCCTCTCTTTCCTGACTACTCCCAACCAACCCTCATTAATTCAGTATTTACACAACAGAATGCAGAGTTTCATAAGTTTACAAGAGGTCTCTGGTATATGTAGCCTTCCTACAATTACTCGACTCAATTCAGAGTAAAAACAACAAAGCGTTCTGGAACCTGGTGTACGGAGGATTGAAAGCCGAAAACCAACTAACTCTACCACCAATTGCAGAATCCAAATGGTCCCAATACTTCACATCTGTATTTAACAATCTACACAGTGAACTCAAAGGAAATGAGACCACTAAAAATAAAATCAATAAACTCCAGGAGTGGCCAAGGGTAGAAGAAGAGGAAATTAGAGAGATAGTTAAAAATTTCAAATCGGGGAAATCGCCTGGGCCAGACGGTCTACCAATAGAATTATTCAAGACCTATATAGATTGGTGGGCAGAACCCTTAGCTCAATTGTTTACTCTCATAGATAAATATGGGATCATACCTGAGATATGGTTAAGATCAATAATTATCCCAATCTTTAAAAATGGCGACCCAAAAGAACCAAGGAATTACAGACCGATAAGCCTATTATCAGTGATAGGGAAAATCTACGCTAAGCACCTTTTATCTAAACTTCTTACCTGGATGAAAAATCTAAATTTACCAGGGAAAGAACAAATAGGTTTCTCCAAAGGTTGCTCTACATTAGACCACTGCCTTATACTTATGCATTTGGTTGAAAAATATAGATCCCAAAGGCAATCTAAGATATATGCTGCTTTTGTAGACTTTCGTGGTGCATTCGACTCAATTGACCGCCCAAAGCTGTGGAGGAAACTCGCAGAATTAAAAATTGATCAGCGCTTATTGATTCTAATACAAAATCTATACTCTTCCAATATCTGTCAAGTCAAACTTAACACCAAAGGTCACCTTTCATCAGACATCCCAAACTCGAAAGGGGTAAAACAAGGGTGTATTCTCGCTCCCTTTCTATTTAATTTATTTTTATCAGACTTGCCAGATCACCTCCAAAAAATAGAATCACATGCCCCTAAACTTAATCAGAAACCAGTTCCTCTCTTATTATACGCAGACGATGCTGTCCTACTATCATTAACGAGCTTGGGTCTGAAACGTCTTATATCTTCTCTGATCCTTTACTGCGAATGTAACAAACTCTCTATAAATTATGAGAAGACAAAAAATTTTGGTCTTCTCGAATGGTTGGAAATTAGAGAAATGGAAAATAAGAGGGCAAGAAATCCAACAAGTGAAAATCTATAGGTATCTGGGAATCTTATTCCAGAGCAATTTAGGGTGGGCAAATCATCGCACAAATGCCATAAAACAGGCAAAGTGTACCTCATCAGCAGTTGCCCGTTTTTATTATCAGAAAGGTAATCAATTTATTCCTGCGGCCAATCAGATATTTCAAACAAAAGTGCAATCCCAGATATTCTATGGAATCCCGCTATGGGTCCAAGCATATAACAGTGATTTAAAAAAGATTCACTCCAGCTTTCTGAGACGTATTCTTGGACTCCCAGCTGTGATTAAATATGAAACAATGTGTGCAGAAATAGGCATACACACAATGGAATATTGGGCATGGTCCACCTCAATAAAGTACTGGTTACGCTGCCATTTTCGCTGCCCTCCATCAAGTCTGCTCGCTGATTTGCTCAAAGACTCCTATAAATCAAGATGGTATCAGTACCTCGAAAAAAAGATTGAATCTTTAGGCATCGAGCTGGAGCCCCTGTACAATTCTAATGAGCAATACATTTTCCATAATATCCAAACTAGACTAAAGGATGTCGAGAGACAAAATATTATGGCAGCTGTAAACAAAATTTGCTCCCCCATATTCTATGATTTAAATATCTTAGATAGCAGAGCCAATTACGTCACTAAATTAATAATCCCAGTCCAACGTAGGGCTTTTATGCTGGCCCGTTTGAATGTTTTTCCCTCAGCATTTGTCAGGGGAAGATATCAAAACATTCCTAGAAACAAGAGATTCTGCAGATGTTCTATGAATGTCCCGGACACTGTAGAGCATATTCTCTTTCATTGCCCATTGTACAGTATCCCACGTCAACGCGTGCTGTCCCCTCTTTTGGGTGGTCTGGAACCCCAGCAAGGTGAATGTGTGGGATTCTGCCTATCCGACGTCGACCAAAGGGTAACGGCGGGGGTAGCCGAGTTTTTGGTAGCAGTCCTCCAAGGAGCAGGTTAACAACGAAAACCACTGATTTTATATGTATATATATATATATGTATGTAGCCAACTGCTGCCTTTTATATATATTTCAAAGCTTTTATATGTTATTTCCTCTTTTATGGTTTTATTTGCACAATGCCTAATAAAGGTTTGATAAGTAAGTAAGTATGTAGCCTTCATTGATCTGCTACTGCAATAACATTTCTTTTTATGACAACAAAATCATGTAAAAATGGCCCAATCCTTAAACTATGGTGCCAGTATAAGCCTCACCAAAACAAATGGGACATGCAGCTGCAGAGACCCTTGAGAATTACAAAACACATCTGGCAAGGAATGGAGCCATCAGCTACAGCAGATGTTCATAATACAGAGGTTCTGGTGTGGAGGTGTGATAACCACAGCTGGTACATACACACAAAGTGCACTGAAGCGGCTGGCAAAAGAAACTGAGAATATCACTTTTTGCCATTTAAACAGGCAGACACTGAAAAAGCAGTCAGATAAATTCCTCATTTTTCATATGTATGAATCTACACAGACAATGCAGTCAGGGGAGGGAACTCTGGGGCTCTAGGAACACGATAAAAGTTGGTGAATTGCTGGAAGTGTGCCTTAGGATGGTATTCAATGCTAAATGCACAGGGACAGAGGCAAGTCATAGAAATTAAGCAAGATTTAACAGTGCATACCTTGAGTGGAAATACATACAAGTATTGAGGTGCTCAGCAAGGAAAGCAAGAATGCAGGACCCTGGAAAGCTCACGCATGAGCAACTTTCTTCCATGAAGCCCAGGGCTGAACTAAGACCTTTCATTCTTCTAGGTTCAGATCAGCCTGGCACCAAAGAAGGGGAGGCCTTGCACTGGCCGTGGTCTGGCCCATCACTCTGCCTCTTCTTTGCCTCTCTGCCTGCCCTAAGGAGTAGGCATAGGGGTGCATAGGGTCCCTAGGGAAAGGGGTCCCTGGCTCAGTTCAGGAGTCCCTGGCTCAAGCAGACCCCGAAGGAGAGGCTCTGGCTCAGATCCAGGTGTGATGCTACTGCCTGGATTGTTCTTCAGCCTCATTGCTTCTGTTGCCACTGGGCCCACGGATTTGGCTGGGCCCTCTTCTTCTGGGCCACATTCACAATTAAGACTGCTACTGGGGGGGTGGCATTCGCTGACTTCTTCAGTAACTGAAAAGTGATCACTGCCCCCAACTGCATCTTCAAGGACCCTAATCTCTTGTCGGCTCTCCTCCAGAATGCACGTACCATGTGGGGAGGGAGCAGACTCTCCTCCCACACCTCACTGTACATGTGTTCAGGGGCATATTTGTAATGTCTGAATGCTGACATATTGCAGGCACCTCTCTGAGCCATGGCGATCCCTGCCTTTGCAGATTTCCACTTCACAGATGCATTGCAGACATGCCGGTGAACGCAGCACAATCATCCATTGCAATGTGCCTCCCCTACACACAGCAAACTATAGAATACTTCTGTGAAGGCTCCACTCTTGGAGAGACCTGCACAACTAGGACTGGCAAATAAGGTTCTTGGTGAGTCTGTGGCTATGACTCTTGCCATTGCAGAAACTTCAGTGCTGTGAAAAGGGTTGGTTTCATGTATTTCAGCTCTCCAGCTGTGGAATTGTGAATTGCATGAGGGATCTAATGCAGAAAACGATAGCCAGGATAACTAAATAGAAAAGCTTCTTAATGAATTAACCGCCGGGATATGCTCTGTAGTTCCAGTGTGCAATTATTTTTGTCTCTGCCACAGCAGACTCAATTTGCTCAGCTACCCAACCTGCTCTCTATACAGTTAGGTCAGATTCATACCTTAATCATTCACTATTGCTGGCTTCTCAACAAGTTGATTCTGATTCATCCCATCAGCCATATCTCCATCCCAGCATGCAGAAAATCTTAAGTAATATATATTCATCAGTACCCTTTAACTGCTTCCTGCAGGCACTGGCAACTACACAGAAGTCTGTTTAGATGTTCTAGAAAGGCATAAGCAGGGAAATTGGTTTTCAGTAACACAGGAACTAGAAATGTGAGTTTAGAGACACCCTCCCTGCAGCCGCTGCCACACACACTCGGTGGCTCCACACCTTCCAGGCAGCGTCCACTTATTAGAAGTGGTAGGTGGATGGTGAATGGCATACCTCCATCTGCCACACCGTGTTGTCGCCAGGTCCTGACTCTTCCTTCATGTTCTGCTGACACAGAAGGGACATAAAGGCGGGTTCAGGCTTTGATGACAGATGCAGTGTGGTTGACTGTGCTCAGAAGTTTTAATTGGCTGGAAGCTGCCTAGAACAGCTGGGGCAACCCAATCAGATGGACAGCAAATTTAATAATAATAATAATAATAATAATAATAATAATAATAATAATAATAATAATAATTTCCTGCTGCAGCTTCTCACCTCTTCCTCTTCCTAGGGCAGGCAAGGAGACAGCCCTTTCTATGGAAGCCTGCATGGGACATGAAGAGCAGAAAGACTTTCTCACCACCTCCACCCCCATACACACACATTGGTGCCAGCCATGGGGCAGACCAGTGCAGTGCAGACCTTTGGCCCCTAGGGGGAAAACTGCAGATACAGCACTGATATTAATGGGGGTCCAGAAGGTTTGGGGGACCGTCTGGAGCAGCATAGAAAGTGATGCAGGGAAGTGCAAGGGAAAGAGAGAAGCAGGGAATCAGCAAAAATCTGCTCCCCTCTCCTGTAAACCTTTCAGTTGACAGAAGTGAGAGTCTGAAACCAAGTGCCTGGCTGTGCTGCAATGTCTAGTTCTGGCTGGCTGCTGTTGTAAACAAGACGCTTGACTCTATGAACCCTCCACCTGATCCATCAAGGCTCTTCTTGCAGATGTTTGACTGTAAACATTCCAGGCACCAAACTAGTTCACACAGTGCATGTCAGGGGCTTCACTGCCACAAGGAGAATACAATATAAATGGAAAGTTAGGGTACCCTAAAGTATTGCATATTTCATACAGCAACCTTGAATGCCTTTTTAAGATAGATACATGAAGAAATTAATGCCCAAAAGCTACACTAAGAATTATCCCTCCTGGGCTTTAGAATATTTCCCCAGAAATTAGAGCTAAATTGATGTAAGTGATTTAAAATTGTCTAAATTTGTCTTTGAAATTCTTCTATTAGTGAAATCCATTACACTGTTGGATGTACAATATATCTTGTTTACATTATTTCATGAAGCATCAGAAAGAAGTTGGTTTTATTCTGATGCTTACATCTGACTTAACAGGAAATTCTGAAGTGAGGATTCCAGCCTCTCTTCGTCTTGGGTCTGTAGATGTTATGAAACTACAACCCCCATTATTCCTAGCCAGGAGGCCAGGGGTCAGGGATGATGGGAGTTGCAGTTCAAGAACATCTGTGGACCAAGGATGAGAAAGACTGAAACAGGAAATATTAAATGAAAGCAAATTAATATATACTAATTAAGCCCTTCATCAAGCCATACTTTATATGGCATATGGGGGGGAAAATAGAGCATATGGAGTAGAAAGAAAATTCCTAATGTGACACTGAAGGCTTAGAAGCAGAGCCACCATATTGGAATGTGCAGTTTCATTTTTTATTTTTACTTTGCATACTTTTAACAGGAAAGCAAGAAAGGAAGAAAAAGAGAAGCACCATTGGAAGATGTCGCTCTGCAGGTATGCCAAGTTGCAAAAAGGGATAAAAACATGCCTATTCTTGCGCTAAGGTATTATAAAGAAAAAGTGGTCTGAATTTCATTCCTTTTTCAGTTAGACATCAAGAGTGGGAAAATCCATTTCAAATGAGAAGAGCTCTTAACAATCTCAAGTGCCTAAGCTTCTTTTTTTTGCGGTCAGTTGTATACCATTTCTAGGCTACTGATGTACTTCAGCAATGCTTTCCCCTGGTTAAAAGCTTATACACTTGATCCAAGAGACAGAAGAAAAGATCTTCACAATTAAAAGATTGTGGGAACCAGAAAAACATAAAACAAAGGGAAGTTTGTGAAGTCTTTGAAGAATTCTCTGAATATCTTTGCGCTTTGGGGACTCAGGTTTCTGGATCAGAAAGGTCACATTATACAGGCTAATGTGTCTAGCAATTCAGCAGAACGAAAAAGGGCAGACTCAAATATCCTCCTGAGACCCAGGAGATTCAAAAGGTGATTTAAAATCATGCCAAAGGGAAAGGCCTCCAGGCCAGGCAGCTACTCCCGCAATGGTCCTTTCATCTTTTCCTTGAGGGACTTCCCAACAAACTGCCCCTGTCTAGCTGCTTTGGGGACAGTAAAACTTCACACGCTGCCACTGTCCCTGTTTGCTGGGCCTGCCTCTGTTAAACCACTGCCCTCTTTTTGCCCTTGGGTGATAACTTTTTAAAGTTTTGTTCGCACACACATGATTGCACTAGAATTCCTCAGAGATTTACTGCTCTCCCCTTGAGTCTGTTCAGGTTAAATCTCTGAATCAGAGCAGACATGCAGCTCCGTTCTAATGCACATGTATTTAAATGCATTCAGAGACACAAACACCAGCACACTGCCGGCTTCCCTTCCATCATTTCTCCTTATAAAAACCCACAAAGTGCCAGGACATGCAGCCTTGACTGCAGCCTCTGGAGCCCCTTCCCAAGGGGAGCTCAACTTGCCTCCTCATTAAGGACTTTTTGCTGCATAGTGAAAGCCTTCCTCTTCCTGGACGGCTTCTGGCTCTTAATTGTTTTTAACTCTGCTGGAAATTATTTTAATGGGTACTTCATAATGCCATTTTATCCAGCCAATCGTAGTTTTGCTCCTTATTTCTCATTTTTAAAATCTATAGGATATTGTTCTTTCTACACTCTTTGTACGTTTTTATTGATTGCAAGTAGTGTTCTGTTCTCTCCTGAGGAAAAGAAGGATTTAAAAAAAATTAAATAAATAAATAAAGTAATACAACACAATCAGATCCATTATTAATCTAAACAGAATACTGAACATTCTTAAGTGAAAGGGAAATATTGGGGTATACTGCAGGCTGATGCAAAGTAATTTAATAGAGAGCAGAGGATTCACAATGTGCTTCTTTAACAATCTGCAATGGGCTCATGCAGTGATTGTTGTTCTAAGGATACATGTGTGCCCCATTTATCATTTGGGAAATGCTGGAGACTGTGAAACAGTTCTGACACTTAAGAGGCTAGTTCCTTGTGGGAAATTTGAAAGCCACTTGCATATGTGAAGTCCCATTCGCACACACTGCAGTCCTTTACATGTCTACTCGGACCACTAAATTCAGCGGGATGTAGGGACTCAGTTTTTACTTATCTTCACATTCATGACCTTTCTAGATCCCATTTTAATGCTTCACATAAGGTCTTTTAAATTAAAGGGGTTGACAGGAGAAATATCTAACATGTAAACCATCCTTTCCCCACAATATATCAAGTCCAGCTTATATAGGTGACATATGTCAACAAGGAGGCTTTTGTTTATAAAATCTGAAAGAGAACTTGCACATGACACAGGCATGCACACAGTTCCAGTGTGAGCACAGCAACACTGGTCTGTATTGGAGCAGCTTCAGGTGGAAACAGGAAACCACCTGAGGAGGGGAAATCCAACTTGGAATGGTTTCAGACATATAGGATTTATTTGAAATGTCTCCATGCAGAAGTTTCCTTTTCAACATAACAAACTGCACCCACACACTCCTTGTAGTGTGTGAAGCAGCTCTGAGATTCAAACCTGTGGTCCAATTGTTTCAGAGCTTGCTAAAAGCTATTGAGGGTCCAAGGTTAGAGGCTTTTTCTAGCCCTCCTAACTGTGATTGAAGATATGCTGAGGAGTCAGCGTGCAATACTCTAAAAGTTGGGCACATGCTCTACAGGTGAGGTGGGCCTTTCTGCACCACCTTATACCAGCACAGCTACAGCAGAGTTGCAATATCATCCCAGGGAGTTGAAGCATCCACCATTACCAGATAGAAATAGGCAATGGAGGCAAGGAGTGGGAGTGGAGCGCAAAAGTCTGCAGCCTTTCCCCTGGTGGTCAAAGAGAAAAGACTTTCCTTTATAAGGGAAAAGACTTACACCAGACTTGCCAGCAGATGAGTTCACTGAATGGCTGGGAAGCTATGTAAGCTGACCCCACAGGGTTCAATGAATATGTCTCCAGAGCTTGGCTCATACAAGGAAAAAAATACCTACTTATTTGGAGAGGGAGAGACCTGACCAGAAGGATCAATAGTGCTCCCCCCCCCCACGTTATATACACATCACTAATATTGTGTGGAAAAAGTACTAAAACAATACATTGAAATGTCACTCACATAATGAGGGCATGATACATTAGAGAGATTACATTTGCTAATGAGTTGCAAAAGCCCTATATTTGCAGCTACCAGAATGGGGGCGTGGTTTCACTCCTGAAAAGCCTAACCTTTCCATGCATCTCATTAGTCAACTGTCATAACTCATTAGTAAATTTAATTTTCATCTGAGTGGTGGTAGGAAAAGCATAACAATAAATCTTACTAAAAATCACATTACTACAGCTTCACTGGGAATGCAATACATACTATGGATAGACGTTTCTGTGAGGTGTCGTTTTTTAGACAGCATCACAAACATACGGTACACAGCATTTTCCAGCGTAACATAAAGGGAGCAGTGATAGACCCCATCCCCCAATCTAAACTCTGTTGACTCTGATGCACAGAGGGGAGAAAGAGTAGCAAGAGATGAAGAAGCAATTGCAGGGAGTTAAGATTTCATTGTGGAGCTGCGCCAATAAGATTTACCTCATTTTTGCATGCACGTTGGAAAAAATGTCCTGTTTTATTTTCTTATTTTATTTTATTGCTCATAAGGTGCAACAAAGAGAAATGGCAAGAATTGTTTGGGTAGCCAAGGATGGTGGAGATTGTAGGGCAGCGATGAACAGATTGGAATAAAGTTACATTGCCACTCCCATAGGCAAAAAGTAGGTTCTCCCCAACAGACACACTGGAAAGCTGACCATGTGCTCCTGTCACATTTCAGTGTCAATTGCCTGCAAATATTAATGTAGTTGCTGCTTCATGAATGCATCCAATTTAAGCAGATTCTTTAAAAAAAACAAAAAAAACCCAACACCTCACCAATAGCATTTTAAGAGGTAATCACCTTTGTACCATCAGTTCCATTGCTGAAGAATAGTTTTATGGAAGATAACATGAGATATAAAGCTGAGTACAGAAAGATCCTTTTGGTTCTTTTATATTTTACTGAATGGCAGTGCATTAATGGAACCACAAGGATACTGAAAGGCGTAAGCTTTGAGCACATTTGAATTTTCTTATCAGAATGAGAAGTTTAAATGTTTGCCTTTCCATCCTCATCAGCTTAGAGGCAAAACCATTTTGTCCTTTTGAGGGTTTTGCCAAGGATAAAATGAGATGGATGATGTTGGCTCTTTGTCTATCATCCAATGCTCCTATTGCCATCAAAGTTGGCCACTCTAGTCTTAACTATTCAATGGCAGTTGGATGCATGTAAATGCTGGCAGGAGTTGCACGGCTTTGTGCAACAGGAACCCCTCCATATCTCCTCAGTGACCCTGCCCTGCCCTTCTGATTCTGCTTGTCACAGAGAATCACAAATCAAAGTTAACAGTTGCTTAACAGCCAGTAATCTACTGTTGCACCTCTTAAATGTCCTTTCAGTATTTTCTGTACAGTATTCACTGTATAGAAGTGGGTAAATTAAGTCATCAAAAACCTTTTCCCGCTTTGATCTGAAGAGCAAGACCCAACCGCATAGGAACCGCCTAAAGAGAAGCACTGCTACCTTTATACTACCTGTTTTAATACCAAGATTAATCTGCTAGTAGTAAAATCAAGAATATTGCCTCACAAGAGTTTTAACTATAAGCCACAAAGCATTGCCTTGTGTCTTTACGAGCTGAAATTTTCCAGCCAGTTTTTATAAGTATCATAAATTTTTAAGTTTAATTTTTTTTGTCATCCGATTTCCACAAAACTTGTATTTGTCAGAAAATCAACACAGTTTAATCTACTAAAATTATACAATGGTGGGTGGATAGCAAATTCTTCCACAGCTAGTGAACACAAGCCCACCCATCATTTAGGTTAAAAGGGGATTTAAATTCCAGTGACATCTTCTGCAACAAATAGACATGAACGTGTTGGTTGTGAATTGGAAAAGCAACTTTTACTACATGAGGATGATTAGGATGTAAAGTGTTGCAGCATGTACGTCTGCTCTCACTGTCTCCACATTTTGCTGTTTCTCAGAAGAAGCCATTATAGACTTTTTGGGATTCTCTAGCGTAACCTTGCTCAGGCAAATGGTGTGCCAGGAAGAACTAATAATATTAAGGACTCTTGGTGAACCCAGAGCTGCCTGCAACCTCTGATTCATTGTTCTGGCCTTGGCTTTTTCCAAAGAGCCTCATGCTGGAAGTAGGTTATTTTGTTGTGCCTGCACATCAGATTTGACTGGACAAAGCACTCTCAGCGCAGAGGGAAGGAATGACTTGCACTTGGTCAAGGCTCAGTTTTGGGCAGCTGTCAGAGGTGAGCAGGAGACAGGAATCAGAAGTCAGAGATTTGAGGCAAACCAGAACGAGAAGAGCATTTTTGCGTGCCAGCAGCTTCTAGTAAGAGCAAACAGAACTCTTGTAGGATCTTGCAGAGTTCAGCCAGATCTCTCCAGAAGCAGCTGCTGCAGCCACGCAATCCCAGCAGTCGCAGCAGCAGGCCCCCAGCAGCAGCAGCACTGGGGCCAACTAGAGGGGCCCCTGGGTGCTCAGCACCCACACAGCGGGGCTCCCATTCCAGTAAAAACCGTCAGTCACATTGGAGGTCTCATGAGGCCTTCGGCGTGGCCTCTTGGCCCTGCGAGGCCTCAGAAGCACGACTGCGGTGTGCCAATTTCACGTGACATCCTGATTTCACGACATCACCATGCCACCCACGTTATGTCGCGGGTCCCATTGGGCCCCCATAATCTGGGACCCAAGCTGGGGCCCCTGAGCAGCAGGAGAGGAGCAGCAAAGCAGGTAGAACTCTGGTTCCCGTCTTCTTCCTGCTGCTTTGTTGCTGCTCCCCATGAAGGGAAAGGAGAGGCAGGACGCCCCACCATGGATGTGTGGCAGCTGGCCTTGACCCCAGACGTCTGGGTGGGTGGGGAGGTTGAGACAAGAAATATTGGTCTGGTGGGAATGATTTTTGGACTATGGGGAGTTTGAGGTTTTGTGTATTTTATTTCTTTGGTAATTAGTGGGTCTGAGCATTACTTTGTTTATTATTTAAACACGGGGGTTTTGTGTGGATATTATGGTATACATACAGTATATACATACATACACACAGTAATATAATGTATTATATGATTCCCCCCCCTTTCCCTCCTACAGTAATCTGCAGTGCATATTTGTTGCTGCTGCTGCTGCAAGTCGCTTGGAGACCTTCAGGTGACAAGCAGCTAATACTTGCAATGCAATGCCAGGGCTACTAAATGCAACGCAATGCCAGGGGCTGGTGGGGCACCTGTGGAGGTGCCACCCAAGGTGGGCTGCTCCACTCTGCCCGATGGGCAGGTTGGCCCTACCTTCCTTTTCAGGAAGACCCAGTAGCCTCACAGGTGGGTGGGGCAAGTCCAGAGTCACTATTAAAAAGGATGTTTTAAACTGCAGTTCTGATCATTCACTGCATGGGCCAGTTCTACATACAGCAGGACTAAACATTCCCAGTTCTAGCCCAACAGTTTCAGGACTGCAGAAGCCTCTGAGCTTCCTTCCTTCTGTGCACCCAGAAGCATTGCCTGATCAGTGGTTCACAGAGCGTAGTCCTCTGAGGGGGGTTGGCACTCAGTCTTATACCCACATATGTTTACAGCTTATGTGCAAGCAAATTTTGCCTCCAATTTTATTTTGAAAGAAAAAACAGCCTCGGCTATCAGCCTTTAAGAGGGACACCGCTGTATGTCTAAGTTAAACTTAGGCATGCTTCCTAAGGGGTTAAACCTATTGAACGCAGTGGGACTGCCTTCTGCATAAACCTTCTTCAGCATGCGCTTCAAGGCTCCCAGATTTATTGTTTTCAGATGTGACTTGCATGTGGAATAAACATGTGTGAAGGATGGCATTATGGCATCAGCCTTGAAAACCAACCCGTGTGTCTTTATTAGAACACTTGAACAGAATCCCTTGTACACAGCTGTACGCAAAGAAAGCTCTCTGCATGCAGCTGGAGCACCAGCAAGCCACGGGTAGAGATGGATACACAGCCCCTGCTCTTCGAGTAGTCCTGTGCAGGTGGCCCAGCAAGCGTGCATTCAACAACCAAGCCGTGCTCAAGGCCTTGCACTGAAAATGTTGCAGGAAAACTAGTGCAGCCAGTACTAAATTAAAGGGAACGATATTGTGTTTTTCAGGCATTCAGCTGTAAATCAAAATGATCTTATGGATATTTGGAAGCACCTTGTGAATATCTCTTACCTGGTAACAAAATCTGGTTGAAATGTCCATAGATGCTCCCACCTAAAGGTTTATTCAGGCTTGGCTAAGAAGACCTGCACTTGTCACCCAGGCACCATCAGCCTCCACCACTAGGCTGGGTGTGGGGCACCACCTTCAATCAGCAATTTGGTACCAATAAAAAACACGTGCTGCACACATGTAAAAGCTGCTTCTTACGGGATCCCAAGCTGTATAGTCCGTATGCATATGACATCTATTCAGGTGACCAGCTGAAAGTATACCTTCTGACAGAAGCCCGCTTCCCTCGGCTGTGTGAAATCAGTTCTTGTACATGTTTAAGTCATTTACAGAGTCCTGGTAGAAGGAAAGAAGCAAGCAAGTAACAGTGCCATCAAGGCAGGACTTTGAGGCACGATCCTCAGGGCCCTACTCAACAGAATGAGCAAAAGAACTGTCATTTGCAGCAGGCCTGGCTTACCACATTCTAAAGGGAAGCAATACATACAGTAGTACCATCAAAAGAGGAGGCTCTCCTTAAGACCTTTAAGTTCAAAGCACAGCATTACCTTTTTGTTCCTGAATAAAATAGGAGACCAGGGTAGTGATTTGTGTTGAAATTCACCTTAACATGTGGAGTTTGGGGAGTCCTGGTCTAGCCTAAATGTTCCTGGGTCTCATAAGCCAGTCACTTTTATTAGGATGACTTCAGAGACCACCACTGCTTTATGCAGAAGTTATTTTGTCTGCCCCAGCAGAGATGGTGTACTGACCCTTTAAGGGAGGTCACTTTTACAGTGACTGAGTTTTTCTTACCAGCTCCCATCACTGAGCATGTAAAACCTTCTAGCACCTGCTTTGGAGAGTATGAAGTAATGCAATGAGAAGTCATAAAAACCTGGATGCATGCTGTAACCAACTGGAGCTTTTCCTATTCACCAATTTTTAAATCCGTATGCCAGTGCTGCCTTGGAACTTCTGCTGTCCAAGCTACATCAAGGGACAACTCTTGCCTACTTTTTTACAATATAGCTACAATTTGGCGTTCATTCTAAAGCTTATTGTCCATCTGTGTACAGTACTGCAAAAATATTAAGAGAACACTAGCAGCTCAAAGATGGCTAAGCGTCTCACATTCCTGTTGATCTTCCAAATGGGATTACTAGGATGGGCAATAAGGAAGATGGGGGCTGGATTTGATAATCATCTTCTACCAAAGCTTCCAAATTCTTCGCTCCTCTTCATTTGTTACACTCTAATCTTCTGAAATATCGCTGTCTGTCTGTCATTTGTTCCTCCTGTTACAGAAGTCTCAAGTAGCTGCACTCCTGGCCCTTTCTGGCCTTGCCTGGAGGTCCCACCGATATAGAATCTTAGAGTTGGAAGCGACCCCAAGGGTCATCTAGTCCAACCCCCTGCAGTGTAGGAATCTCAGCTAAAGCATTCATGACAGGTGGCCATCCAATCTTTGTCTTAAAAATCTCCAAGGAAGGAGAGTCCACCACCTCTCGTGGGAGTCTCTTCCACGGCCAAACAGCTCTTACTGTCAGAAAGTTTTTATGAATAAACATTCAGAATCTCCTTTCTTATAACTTGAAGCCATTGTCTTGGGTCCTACCCTCAAGAGCAGAAGAAAACAAGCTTGTTCCCTCTTCCATGTGATAGCCCTTAAGATATTTGAAGGCTGCTATCATATCTTCTCTCACTCTCCTCTTTTCCAGGCTAAACATACCCAGCTCCTTCAAGCGCTCTTCATAAGGTTTGGTTTCCAGACCCTTGATCATCTTGCTTGCCCTCCTCTGCACACATTCCAGCTTGTCAACATCCTTCTTAAATTGTGGTGCCCAGAATTGGACACAGGACTCTAGGTGGGCTCTGACCAAGGCAAAATAGAGCAGGACTATTACTTCCCTTGATCAAGCACCCCCAAACTCAGCCCTCCAGATGTTTTGGGACTACAACGCCCATCATCCCTACCTAACAGGACCAGTGGTCAGAGATGATGGAAACTGTAGTCCCAAAACAGCTGCAGGGCCATGTTTCGGGGTGCCTGATCTATACACTAAAAAGGTAAAGGGACCTCTGACCACTAGGTCCAGTCATGACCGACTCTGAGGTTGCGGCGCTCATCTCGTTTTATTGGCCAAGGGAGCCGGCATACAGCTTCTGGGTCATGTGGCCAGCATGACTAAGCCATTTCTGGCGAACCAGAGCAGCGCACGGAAACGCCGTTTACCTTCCCACCGGAGCGGTACCTATTTATCTACTTGCTCTTTAATGTGCTTGTTATGTACTGAGTTGAATAGGATCCAAAATGCAGCAGTCTGATTGGTCCTAGAACAATGCAGCAGTATGATTGGTCTGCAGGAGCCACCCAATCCAGCTCCATATGGAAGTGTATCCACAACCTGATTGGCCTACAGGAGAATTCCGGAATTGGCCAATCATGTGCAGCCCATTGTGTAAATAATGTATATAAAGCCGATACATTGAGGGGACTTTTATTCCTCCTCACCACTATGAGCTGAATAAAGAGCATGAAATCCACTCTCAACTCTGAGTATATTTCACTGCCGACAAAGGTGGGATCCCACTGAGCTGACCGCCACACACAGCACCGCAGCACCGCCGCCTGCCACACCGCTGCCTCGCACCGTGTATCCAGGCTTCAGCTCCAGGACCCAAGGAACATAGAATGGCAACTAACAGCAGCTTCTCTCCGTTCAATCCAGCATTCGGAGACTGGGAAGCGTACGCCTCCCATTTCACCTTCCTCCTAGAAGCCAAAGGGGTCACCGACGAAGAAGACGCCAAGAAGAGGGCGATATTCTTCAGCGTCTGCGGAGAGGAGACGTTTGAAATCGCCCGGGCTCTCCTTGTGCCTGAAGACGTCGCTACTGTTCCATACAAAACAATAATGGAACAGCTGAAGGGGCACTTTTCGCCGCAGCCCTCAGTGGTGGCTCGTCGAAATGCCTTCTATGCAAAGCGGCAAGCCCCTGGGGAAATCATAACTGGTTTTGTGACCTCTCTCCGCCAAGCTGCCCGGTTCTGCAACTTCTCAGAGTTGGAGAACATGCTTCGTGACTGCCTCATCGGTGGCCTGAAGGATGAGAAGCTGCAATGACGCCTCTACGCTAAGAAGGACCTAACGTTCCAGGTCGCTCTGGAGGAAGCCCTGGCAACGGAAGCTGCCGAGAGGTCAATGCAAAAGGCACGGTCGCCCTGCCGTCCCAACCGAGGGTCCACCACGAAGACCTCACCGACGACTCAGGATCTGACAGGGAGGAGGTGCACCGAGTACAGCAGCGCACTCAAGCAGCCCACATACCACAGCTGCCTCGATGAGAAGGAGGGAACTGCGCAAGCTGTGGGGAGAGTCACGAGAGGAGGACCTGCCGTTTTCGCAATGCAGAATGCAGGCAGTGCAGAAAATCAGGACACATCGCCCGGGTGTGTCGAGCTCGGCCCACCCGACACCAGACATCAGAGGACCGATCCAAGAGCCCCAGGTCCCGGGGCCCAACGCACCAAGGCAACTCAGCGGAGCTCACAGACTTCCAGGTATACCAGTTGCCCCACCCCAACATAGAGAAAATTTATGTAGAGGTACAGATAGAGGGGCCCCCGTGCTGAATGGAGCTTGACATGGGTTCAACTCTATCCATAATCTCGGCAAGAACCTTAAGGAAACTGTGTCCTAGTGGGGGTCCCAAACTCAGGCCGGCCCCATTCACCCTCCGGGACTTCCAGAAACGTAAGGTTCCCCACAATGGGGGTAGGGACCTTCTGGGTGCAATATCGAGGGTGGACGCAGCAACTGGACTTGCTTGTGGTCAAGGGCCCCTCCATTAGCTTACTGGGATTGGCATAGTTTGGACCACTGGGGTTAGCCATCACCGGGGTGAACCGCACTAGCTTACAAGTGGACATGGACGCCATATGCAAGGAATTTCCAGGGGTTTTCGATGGGAAATTGGGACAGTATACGGGGCCCCCCATTGCTCTACAGCTTGACCCCACAGTACGACCTGTCAGGCTCAAGGCCCGCCGGGACCCGTTCGCCCTGAAACCCCGTATAGACGGGGTTTGGACCAGCTTGTGGAGCAAGGAGTGCTGGAGCCTGTGCCTAATGCCCCCTGGGAAACCCCAATCGTCACACCCATCAAGCCTAATGGTTCGGTCCGCATCTGCGCAGACTACAAATGTACCATAAACAAGGCCTTCACGGCCCACGGATACCCAGTGCCAGTGGTCCGCCATGTCCTTGCCACCCTGGCTGGGTCAAAAAATTTTGGCAAGCTGGACTTGGCCCAAGCATATCAACAGCTGCCGGTAGATGAGGCCACAGCAGAGACGCAGACGATTGTGACGCGCAGAGGAGCGTTCAGGGTAAATTTGGTGTCAGCGTGGCACCAGGCATATTCCAGAATCTAATGGACTCTCTCCTTAAAGGGATTCCTGGCGTCACCCCCTTCTTCGATGATGTGTTGATTTCTGGGCCCACGCCAGAGGAGTTTGAGGACCGCCTCTGCACCGTTTCCAGACGGCGGGTCTCAAGGTGAAGCGGGGAAAATGTCTACTAGGAGTGCCTAAGATGGACTTTCTGGGATTTATGGTGGACGCAGAAGGGGTCCACCCGACTGGGGACAAGGTACGGGCCATTTGTGATGCCCCAGCGCCCAAGAGCAAGACTGAACTTCAGGCCTTCTTGGGACTATTGAACTTTTACCATTCCTTCCTTCCCCACAAGGCGGCGATAGCCGAGCCCCTACACAGACTCCTGGACAAGCGGGCCCCTTGGGTGTGGGGCCAGCGCCAGGAGGCTGCATTCCAGGCAGTCAAGGACTTGCTTGTCTCAAACTCGGTCTTGGTTTGATTGGACTGGGCACAGGCATGGAATAAGTATATGACTTCCAAGCAGAATTACAAGACTGGAAAGCATTGCCATCGCTAACTTTTTGTGAATCATCAATTTCCCCAGCACAGAGATGGAAATATTTTCCTCCACAGGAGAGAGTTAAGTGTAAAGGGGAGAGAGTTTTAGAGCAGGAAACTCTGGGTTGAAGTCTCTGCTCTGTCAGAAAGCTCACTGGGTAGCAAGTCTCTCTTTTGACCTATCCTATCTCCCAAGCTTGCTGTCAGGGTGGCATGAAGAGGGAAGCCCCATTAACACTGCTCTGACCTCCTTGCAGGAAGGGTAAACTAAACATGCAAGAAACCCATTTTTCTTAGCTTTTCAATCATAGTTCATTCATTCATCTGCACTTAAAGTACTATTATACCACATTGACATGCCTTGCCACAAATAATCCTGGGAAGTGCAGTTTGTGAAGAGTGCTGAAAATCACTGAGGCTTGAGGCAGAGCTGGAGCTACGGGGGGGGGGGGCTAGCCAGGTTTTCTGCCAACTGAAGCCTCCAGAGGGGCGTCATTCAGGCTCCCAGTCTGTGTGTGTACACAAATGGGCACGGGGTGTGTGTGTGTGTGTGTGCGTGCACCAAACTGTGTCTTTGACCTGGATAAAATAAAGCCTAGTTTTGCTCCTGCTTGAGGTCCCCCTATTTCCCTCACAGAGCTACAATTGCCAAGAGGATTGTTAAACCCCTCTGGGAATTATAGCTCTGTTAGAGGAATAGGGATCTCCTAACAACTCTCAGCAGCAAACAAACCACAGTTCCCATGATGCTTTGGGCCAAGCCATATCGATCAACATAGCATAATCATGGGCAGCAACAGAATGAGCCAAGCACCCCCCCCAAGCAAGGAGATCACCACCTCCCAGCCCATTGCTGGACTCTTCACTAGTAAGGGTAGAAAAAGCAAGACTCCCCTAGCAGGTAGTGCCAGCTGTCGTTCTGGAAGGCCAGAATGCCACGCCTTCCCCTCCCAATAACACAACTGTATGTGCAACTGACATAAAAGAGAGACTATATGTGGTTGGCCAAATCCTTGGAAATGACCTCGCATGCACAATTTTTGCACATTGTCAGACCTTTTATCTTTTAATGAGATTTTCTTCAGGGTTTCACTGCAGCGTTCGCATGCTTACAACACTCGCAAATGCCAACATTCTGTACTGAAATTGTCCTGCTGTTGTCTCACTTCCCTCATAATATCAGTATAAAATTTAATTACATAGATTGAACTTTTTAGTCTTGTCTCAGGATATAAAATTAGTTTCCATAAATCACTCCCTCCACAGAGTCTGCTGGGTGAGCTCCCCTTTCTGGACTCTGGCATAAACAACTATCTTCAAGTGGAGGCCGACAAAGCTTCTCAGAGTTCGGGAGATAAGCACAAAAACTACCACTTCTGTTCAGCGGGGCGGGGAGGGAGAGCAGTTTCATATGCCATTTGCTAATTGGACAGTACATTTAAGGTTCAGCAGTGATTTAATCAAATCATGGTTCAGAGAAGGATGCATTTTCATTGTGATTTTTCCCTTCCTCTGAAATCACATGAATTCTAACTCATGCATATCTAATTTTAGTATTTCATGTTTCACGGTGTCTTAACTCTGCATTTTACTGAACCCTGATACTAAATTTCTCCCCTCCCCCCGCCAAATGTCAGATATTAATAGGGCAACTGCATGCTATAGTTGCATTCCCAGATGATGCTGGGTGAGAAATTTTGCTTTGCACTAGAACTCTGAATCACCCCTCCTAAGCGCATAAGGAAAGCCTCCTGGATCAGACCAAAGGAGCCCCTCCAGCACTTCGTCTGCCACCCACAGAGGACAACCAGAAGCTAAATGAAACCAACAAGTTGGACCTGAGCAGGACAGCACTGCCTTCACACAGCAGTGGGTATTCAGAGCTTACTGGCTCTGGCACTGGCGGCATAACATTGCCAACATGGCTAGTAGTAGCCAGGATCTTGATGAAGGGTTGGGCATTTAGCTGTTTTACAGTTCCAAACAGTATTTTTTGTCATCACCCCAGGGCAGAGAGACAAATGGGGGGCTGGGGAACCTGAAAACTGCTCCTTCTTCTTGGGGGCACCGAGGTGGAATCTACACACATATAAAAAAAAGTTTTGAAAATGCTTTTTTGGAAAGCGTTTTTAAAAATACAGTCATACCTCAGGATGCTTCAAGTTAAGTATTTTGGGGTTGCACTCCGGGGCAACCCGGAAGTAACGGAGTGCAGTACTTCCGGGTTTCGCCGCGCGCGCATGCAGACGGTCAAAATGGCATAATGCGAGGAAGTCGCAAAACGCAAGCCATGCGCACGCAGACGCAGGTTGCGTTCGCTTCAGGATGCGAACGGGGCTCCAGAATGGATCCCGTTCACATCCCGAGGTACCACTGTACATTGAATTTTCCATAAGGCTCACCATCGGCATCTAGTGTCACATTGTATATTGCACTTGAAACGTTTTACTTGCAGTCACCCAGAGATGTTACATGATAGCCCCCAAACAATCTTTCTCATCATTGGGGTCCCTAAAAAAATTGGGGCTGCATGGAGGGTTGGGGAATGTGAAACCTATTCCCTGGGGTTAGATACAAAAATACAAATGCATAAAGACTCACAACACACCCAAAATACAATGTTTAAGGGCAGCACCTCAAAAGAGCTTTTTCATGCACAATCCTAAATGAATCTTAAAAGGAAGTGGGACTTCTCGTGAAAAGGGGAGAGGGGTCACCTGTCACTTTTTTGGATGATAGATGATAGTTCCTATATACTTCTTACATCATATGGTATGTAAGAATAGCCCAGGCACCTATTTCCTTGCTGCAAAACAGTACTGGAACCCTGTGGTTTGGAATGAAAACACGGGGGGTAGTTCTTCCCTGGCCCACCTCTCAACATTGTTATATTGTGTTTGAGGGGGCGATGGGAGCATCCCTCCCAGCTTGTGGGGTGCGGGTTGAGGTTTCTCAGAGCCATGGCAAAGCAGGAAGTAGGGTTGAACTCATTTCTCCCCAAACGTGATCAAACCCAGCACCCAGTTACTATTAATACTTCTAGATTCATAAAACTGAAATCAGGGGTGGAGAAGCTGTAGTTCTCCACATGCTGTTGTGTGCCTGACTATGCATTTGCCTCCAAGAGACGCACAGGTCATCCAGTTGTCTGCGTTTTAAATAGATATACTATAGACAACAGTAGAATATGGCAGGCTAGTTTTAAAGATTGGTCAGCTTAATTTTGATAGTCTTTGCATTTTTCCATCTAGTAATTTCACCTAAAGTCTGACCTTTTGGGCAGGGAGATGGAGCAAAGTGACAGACTTTTGAACTCCCTCCCTAGGGAAGCCAGCCTGGCTCCCTCCTTGTTGTCCTTCCTCCAGCAGGTAAAGACCATCTTGTTCCTACAGGCTTTGGGGAACTGACTTTTAATGAAAGGGCTGATTCCATACTGTTTTTATTGTGATTATCTGTATGTTTTTAATAGATCTTTTAGATAGATAGATGCTAGGGAGGGAGCTGGATAGATAGTGTTACAAAACCTGGGTGCTTCCCCCTCTCTCTGCCGATGGGGTTCCAGGCACGCAACCAGGTCTGTGGTCCTTTGGTGAATTGAGACATGGCGGAGACTGTCGTAGCTTTAAGAAATATGATTTATTCACCTATTTACACATTCAGTCTGCATGGAGTGAGTCCAGTCCTTACAGCATGGTCATTTCAAGAAGAGCTTGTCCCACGCAGCAGTGCAGCCAGCCTGCCCAAAATGGAGCCCAGTCTTTCTTCCTTCTTTTTCCCAGCAACCCTGGCTCAGGACTCTCTTCCTATCATCTCACATTCAGTTACCCTGGGCACCTTCCAAATCCCTTGTCTCTGTTCACTCCTCAGGGCAAGGGGAAAGGACAGTTCTCTTGCCATGCCAATGGCCCTCAATGGCCCTGTATTGTTTCTTAATGGCACTAGCCTGACCAGGTCATTCAGCATAGGCCAGCTCAAGAATTCCTCTGCAGCTTGTATTTCTCCCTTCACATTGCAGATAATCAAAATCTTATCACTTATTAATTTCTAGGGTTTAGGGGGTCCCCCTCCCAAATCTATAACACTAGATAGATAAATTGATAGATGATGATAGATAGATAGATAGATAGATAGATAGATAGATAGATGATAGATAGATAGATAGATAAATGATAGATAGATAGATAAATGATAGAAAGATAGATAGATAGATAGATAGATAGATAGATAGATAGATAGATAGATAGATATAGATAGATAGATAGATAGATAGATGATAGATAGATATAATTCTATTAAGGTTTAGTTGTTTTAGTTGTTCACATTTTATCTGTTAACCTCCTTGAGTCAGGGGAAAGGGTGGGGTATAAATAAATATAACAACAACAACAACAACAACAACAACAACAACAACAACAACAACAACAACAGTACCTTGTCTTGTTGTTTGTATTCAGTTAACCAATTTTTCTTTGGTCATCAACTTTATCACCTGGAAGGCAAATAAAAATGATCCTACAGGAACAAGGCAGATTTCAGGCTAATCTCATTCAATTGGAAGAAAGAAACACAAGGATTTCCAAAACTTGAGCCAAAAGTCAGATACAGAAATTCTGGGAGTTCTCTGTTATTGGAAACATTGTGAGTGATTCTGCTAGAGACATTTTATAACAAATAAAAGGAAAATGAAAAACTTTAAGCACAACCAACATCAAAATTGGAAGGAGTGGCAATTTTTCTATTTTCACTAATCTCACAACACAGCAGTCTTGAAAAATTCCATTCTCCATGGCTGCCAGCTCCACAATTGGGGAAATCAAGGGAAGACAGCAGGGGGTTATCACATGACATGAGAAAACTGTTCTTCAGAAGATGACCTGAAATGTTCTAATTATTGGTTATTCCCTCTAGTCGGCAAATGCAGCCAGCAATCACGTAAAGTTCAGTGAACCCACAAGTGTACAGCTGTTATCTTTGACTTGTGGCCAAAACAAAATTGGAACAAAATTTACTCAGACAAGAAGAAAGTCGTCTCTTTAAAAGCAGTTATTTTTTGAGCCAGATATACAGGTTTGAAAATAAAAAGTAAATGATATTTTTTCTTCCTATGAATTGAGCCATGGTCAACATCTTGGACAAAATGTTAACATGGATTAGCTCCTTGACTGAACAAAGTCTCACCAAGACGAGCCGCCCAGGGTCTCTAGAGCTTTGGATAGTTTTTCCCCTTGATACTGACTTTTTCATATTTTATCTTTTAAGACATGTTGTCCCTCCTTCACATATTTATGAAAGACTTGGTTGATTTTATTTTGCTACAAACAAGAGGCTCAGTGGTGCTGGCAATGGCAGTACTCTGGCATGCTTTAATAGATGCAAAGAATGTCAGTGTGGTCGAAGTGAGGACAAAAGAAGTAGTTGACTGCTGTTTTCCTCACTCAGCATATCAATTTTCTTTATGCTGTTAGGTAAAGGATCCCTGGACAGTTAAGTCTAGTTGAATTTTACTATGGGGTTGCAGCGCTTATCTCACTTTCAGGCCAAGGGAGCCAGTGTTTGTCCACAGACAGCTTTTTGGGTCATGTGGCCAGCAGGACTAAACCGCTTCTGGTGTAACAGAACACCATGACAGAAGCCAGAGTGCACGGAAATGCCGTTTACCTTCCCGCCACAGCTGTACCTATTTATCTACTTGCACTGGCATGCTTTCAAACTGCTAGGTTGGCAAGAGCTGGGACAGAGCAACAGGAGCTCACCCCATCGCGGGGATTCGAACCACCGACCTTCCTATCAGCAAGCCCAAGAGGCTCAGTGGTTTAGACCATAGCACCACCCACATATCCAATCTTTAAAGTGTATTGCAAGTTCTCATTGTGTGATGTGACATGTAAATGGCAGCTTTGAGATGCAGCTAACATCTTTCTTGTCTCATTTCCCCCCCCACCCCCCCAAAGGAATTTCAGTTGGCCTTTAGGTTAATCATGCATTCCCTGGCACTGAAGGTTAAGAACAAATCATAAATTGGGAATAGAATTCCAGGGTTTTTGATGTGTAAAAAATGACCTAATATAGCAGATGTGGGGAACTGTAACCCCTCCAAATGTCGCTGGACTGTAGCTCCCACCACCCTGATCCCTAGCCAGGCTGGCGGGGGGGGGGGGAGTTCAACAGCATCTGGAGGGTTACAGCTTTCCCTCCCCTACAATAGAACAGATCAGAAGAATCTTTATTTGCATCAGCCACTAGCCTATATAAAAACACTGTGCTCCCCTGCAATTATAAGGTGAGACTTGTAGAAAGAGAAATAAAGTGTTGGACTCAGAACAGGGTGGGATCCAACCTGAGTTCAACCATGTATGCTACTGTGTCCCTGTGGAGGAATCCTGAGCTCCAGTGCTTTCCCCCCAGGGGGTAGTCAGTGGTATGCAGTGCTGGAACCCTTTTCCCTTTTGTTTTTATTTTACTCATCCACACTTCAAAATATTTAGTTCTGCTACGTGTGCAATTCCTCCGCCTGTTTCCTCTACCCATCTTCCTAGCCTTCTCATTCCTTTTCCTCCACCGCCTTGGAGCAGACTGTAGCAGATCCTACTCCTCTGTCACCAGTTGTGGCAGATACCACCTATGTGGGCACCGTACATAACCACCATGGGGGTTTCTTTTGTGAGGGTAAACTTAGATCTTTGGAGACTCAGGCAGAAGCTGAACAAATAAGAGAACAAATTTACAGAACAAAGTTGATAAAACAAAGGATGTGTCAGGAGACAATGTTCTTTCAGGAAACAGTTAACTTATTAATATTCCACTAAATCTAGTGGGTGTTACAGGCTTCTACACAAGGCTTCTAGATGCACCTTCTTTTAAATTTCTGTTGCTTAATTCAGTTCTTATGCTTCAGTTACATGTTACAGGTTTCTAGCCTAGATGGTCAATGCTCAGCTTATTTCCAGTTATTTCACTTCAGCTCCTTGGCTTAGTTTTTGCATAGGTGTTACAGCTTAATACTTTGGTTCTTAAGCAAGGTGGAACTTTCTGTCAGATCCCCAACCTTCTGTCAATGACACTCCAAAGGTACTTCTGGCCGTGCAACAGACCCAGGGAATCACCTCACCCCTCTTAACAGGATTGGGAGTCTTCTCTACCTAGAAGATCTCTCTCCTCCCGACTGGATCCTCACAACTTCTAATTCTCCTGCTCAAACTCAGCCTTCCAGTTCATTCCTGTCTGAATACTCTCCCAAGACACTCTGTCTTCCAGTCTAAGCTCAGGAGACTCCTTTCCCTCAGAGCGGATGTCACAGAGAGAGAGAGACCAAGATCAACTCTCTAAGTCTCCCCCACAAACTATCTCTCAACTATCCGAACCCTCTCTCAAAAATGCCTCCTTTTATTTCCCCTCCCAAAGTGCTGGCTCCACCCCCATCATCTGGCTGGCAGTCTTGGTGGCCAATCCGAGAGAGGTTCCAGCCCGCTAGTGGATTTCTGAGGCACTGCATCACCAGACTGGTCTAGTTCAGCTGTCCGTCACATACATATCTGAATTGCTCTGGTTCTAGTCTAGAGACTGATCATTCACTTAGTTCTGTGTCTGGCCAGGTATTCAAAAGGTTATTGTACACTTTGCCATTCAGAAGCATTCAGTTCTTGTATGACAATCAGAAGCGGGGGGGGGGGGGGGCTGTATTTGTCACCAGGGGACAGCTCTCCCACCTGGGACACCTTACGTGTTGGATGGCAAGTTGGGTCAACCTTCTGGCAGTCTGGTTAGCCAGCTCGTTGCCTTTCATGTCTGCAGGCATCCAATAAACAACAACATTACCAGCCTCCAGTGACAGACAGTGATAGGAAGTAACAATCAGGAGATGAAGCAGAAAAAGAAGAATTAACTAAGGGAGTCAAGATAAAGTCCAGATTTGCCTTACCTCAGGAATTCAACACAAATCAGAGTTTTCCCCAAAGGATGAAAGAAGTTCAGCATTAATTACAGATGATCCAATTGGCATCTTTCTTACTACTTTCCAGTCCATTGTGGATGAATGCTGCTCCTTAGGATTTAGATCTATCTGTAAAAATCACAAGATAATCGATATGCATTGAAAAATGTTTCAGAGATACAGTTGCTGATACTGCCGAGATGGAACCCTAACTCACAGAAGCTGAGCAAGCAAGAAAGTCTGAATAATCGTAAATGAGTGCAATTTCAGTTGTTGCAGTAACTATTTAAACCTAAATGCAAGAATGGAATCAGTAGAGTGAAGAGACTATCCCTGGAGGGGCAGTCAGGACCAATAATAGTTTAGCAGCATGCAGCAGAGACAGTTGTGCATGACACAGGCGCAGCAGTGGTTCAAATAATTCTGAATAAAGGCTGAGCACAGGAGATGTGAAATATATTCCAGTAAATCATTAGGTCCCCTGTGGACAAATAGGGCCCAGTTTCTTCAAAGCTGAAAGCTTTGCAGAACTATACACTATAGAGCCCCAGTTCAGCTTAAAATAGATAGATACACTATAGATTCATAGCACACATGCTCCTCATCTTGGAAGTTTGGCTGTCCCTCTCATTGGTAATCTTCCAATGTCAACTTAAGGTGTTTTTATTTAATCAAGCTTTTCATAGATAATAAAAATTGTGGGCCATATATAGATACCAGATACCAGAGTTTTGAAGTTTGTTGTTTTAAGGATGGTTTTAGAATTTTCATCGCTGCATTTTAGTGGATATCATATTTTGTGGGCTTGTGTGTTGTAAAACTATGATGTGGCCATTATAGATGAACAGTGGAATATAAAACAAACAAGTATACATTCCCGCCAGATTAGGGTTACCAGGTGTCCCTGGTTCCCGGGGACAGTTCCCAGATTTGCAAATCTGTCCCCGGGAATCGTGGCAGTGGCAGCCTCAGCAGACCAAAGTCAGCCTGGTAGCGCAGTTGGCTCTGGCTGGCTTCAGAAGCTGCTTGCTGCTCGCTGCCGCCACCACTGCCCAAGGGGAACTGGGGACGTCCGGCAGTAGAGATCTCCTGCCCCCTTTGTTTTGACAGATCGGGGGAGGCTCGGGAGTCTTGGGTGGGTGGGCGTTGTCCAGTTTTTTAGAAAACTCTGCACATTTATGCTTCACAGGGTGCGAAAGAAGGGCTTTGCACCTTTATACAACATGCATGTGTGCTTGGGTCCAGGGTCTTTTGCCTCACCATCCCCACTACTGACTCCCTGTTGCTACTCAACTTCCCCCCAAAAAATGTGTCCCCGGATTCATTGAAAAAAATCTGGTAACTGTATGCCAGATGTCCACTATAAAAGAACTACCAGAATTTACTAATTAATTAAAACATTTTAACCTTGCCTTTGATCTATGATCTCTTAAGGCAGGTAATGCCATCCATAGTAACAATAATAATGAAGTAAGAATACATAGCCAAGTAGAGGTTATACAAAGACAGAGCACAACCACAGCACAACAATATGGAACAGTCCTACATTTTTTATAGGGCGAGGTGGGGGACATGATCTATGGTATTTATAGGTAGCACACACTACCTGTGTGCTCAGGGGACCTGCAAAAATATGGTAGGGCAGGATGCCACAAGAGTCCTGATTTAGTGATATAGACAACTGAGTTAAAGAACAAGGGTATAAAAAAACTAAAGTTATGCCAGCAATGAATGCTGGAAAAACCACATCTTTCAAAAGGCTAGAAGGAAGAAAGACAAGTAGGAAGCCTTTCATCTCCAAGAAACTTCTGTCATGTTCTCACCACCATATTTAAGATGGATAATAAGGCTTTGCCATAAAAGCTCTAAGCAGTTTGGAAGAAATAGTAAAATTATCAACAAAACAGTTAAAACCAAGTGATCGAAAACATTTAAAAGCTACTCTAAAATTGTAACACCACATTATATAACAATGATAAGCAATTAACTCTGTTTAAAATGGCTTCCTGAAACATGGCGAGAGGCAACCATAAAGCTTATATGAAAACCAAATAAGGACCACAACATCCTACTGACCAATCTCACAACTGTACCAAGATGCAGAGATTATTTTATAGCTATTCTTGCTAAAAGATTGCATAAAATTATGCTATACA
Source organism: Podarcis liolepis (assembly GCF_965112155.1). Classification (NCBI taxonomy): domain Eukaryota; kingdom Metazoa; phylum Chordata; class Lepidosauria; order Squamata; family Lacertidae; genus Podarcis; species Podarcis liolepis. Next base: position 3,824,255 of record NC_139558.1, read on the forward strand.
CACACACTAAGTTCCAACAGGCTTTATGAAAAAAATCAAACCCTTCTAAGAAATGTAAAAAGACTGATCAATTGCATAGAAATGAGTAAAGAACCAAATCAACAACCCCTTTTCTTTTCTTATTTGACATGGAAAAGCCTTTTGATCAATTACAGTGGAGCTTTCTTACCAGGGCCACACAAGAACTGAACTTAGGTAGCCTTTTCAAGACATAGACAAATTTTCTGTATCAGTGCTTTAAATAAAAAATCTACATAAATAATCCTATGCCAAAAATGCCACCTATCTGCCAAGGAACACGTTTGGGATGTCCATTATCCCCTTTACTCTTAACTATATTTCTTGAACTCTTGGCAATTCACATACAAGAAAATAAGAAGATTAAAGGATTAGATCCAGAACTTAAGAGGTAAAAATATCTTTGTATGCTGATGACATAATATTATATCTATCCCAGCCAGAATGGGGGGGGGGGTGGAATGCCCTCCAGCTGTATATAGGAAAGCCTTGGACTATAACGCAAATATTCTAAAATCTGGTTTTTTGGAGTAAACATCTCAAGTGAACAACAAAATAAGCTTCTAGAAACTGCTAAACTAAATTGGAAGTCCGCTCTGTTATCTGGGGATTTGGATTCACTCAAATTTTGAACTAATGAAGGAATATAACTGCAATTTATTTTATACACAAATATAGAAGGACTAAAATAACTGAGAAAAATATCCAGTGATGGCTCGGGAGGATAGCTATCATAAACCTGGTTACTTAGCAAAATTGATATTTCTGTTCGTTTTTGCTGGAAATTGTTATTTTAAAAAAACCTAGCACTTTGGCAACAGAAAGTAATGAAATTTATCTGAAGAAGCAGACCTTCAAAAACAGCTAATGAAAATCTCTACCAAAAAATTAACAAAGGCAGCCTTGAGGTGCCTGTATTATTTGCTATCATCAAGCATCTAAACTAGCTCTAATTAAGTGGATGTTATATGTCTCCTATATAAGTAGAAGAATTCCTTATAGGAAATCTCTGCGGAATACACTTTGATATAAGCCACAACAAAAACATCTCAAACTAAAAAATTATACTTTCTACCAAAGCAACAATTAAAGTTTGGATTAAGCTCCCTATTTATTTAGCCTCTGTCTTCTCACCACTGGCATCAATTCTACAGGATGAATTGGTGGATAAAGAACTATATAGGACAATCAATACTTCAATATGGATAAATAGGTTGTGTGTATGTGCTTTGATTTAAGATGAAAATATGATCTCTCCTCACCAAGCATTGACAATATACTCTCCCATTATTTCAGCTTTTTCAACTTAGACATGTGGCAGAGAAAATAGTAGATAAATATGGAAAGCAGCATAAACTGACTGCATTTGAAGCTCTTCTAATGAAACTCAACCCAAAAAGATTGATTACTATACTGTACTAACATCTACATAACCCTTTTGGAAATTAAACTCGTTTGAACGTAGTCCACATGCAAGATAAAATGGGATTATAGAAACAGTTAAAATGGGACTATAGAAAAAGTTCTATTAAGCATTAAACTCCAACATGCAACAACAAGAATGGACTTGGGTGTTCAATAATATCCTCAAACATTTAACAAGTTTCCAGCGTTAAAAAGCATTTCTTTAAGAGAATATCCCAGTGATATCTCACTCCTCATAAACTAACCAGAATACATAAAGTAAAATTCCTAGCTAGATGTGTGGATCTTTAAGAACTATAAAAGGTTGTAACGATTCTGGAATGTATATTTAATATAATGCACGACAGCACTGACCTCAACTTGCTGTAGTGCTTCAAAACTGCTCTTCTCTGTTGCTTGAAAGCAGAGGTAAGACCAATAGATCCGAGCAACTTCTAGCATCCACATCACTAATTACTGGAAGACTAAAACAGTCCCTCGATTAAAAGACTGTGTGTGAGTTTGTAGCCAAGGGCAGAAACTTTGCAATTTCCCAACAGTTTGCCATAAGCACCTTGCTTGCACCTTTCTGCACAGGGTAGCAAGCACAGTGTTGTGTATTGAGTCAAAGGATTTTATATCTGTATTATTATTGTCTGTATTTGCATTAGGGTAAAGTAACTGCCTTTTGGTTCCAGAGGGTACAGCTACTATTGGTTCATTTAAGCTGCTGTATTTGGATCCTCTGTCTTATTGGTTTCCTCCAAAAGGCAGGACTGTGATTGCCTGATATTGTTCCCTCCAAAATGTATCCTTTCTAGCTAGTCCCCTGTCCCTATAAATGTAGCTTTCCCCTCCTCAAGTCTCAGTCTTGTTTGCTTTAATAAAGAAGTGTTACTAGAGAACTGTCTCCAGCATATTATGTCAAGAGAGCTGAAATCACAAACCCCACGTCACAACACACAGCGTAACTGCAGGTTATTGCTACAGCAATACTAAGCAATTCTGCTGTTTAGGCAACCAAATGCATAATCTTAGCCAACTTCATAAATGGGTAAAGAGCTTTCAAAAGCCTTAGAACAGGCAGTTTTGAATCAGGATTTTTGATATCTCAAACAAGAGCTGATAGCTCAAAATCGCACTTAAGAGGATTGGTTTCTATGTGGAATGGTTTTATAGTTGAACTTATTTGGTATGAGAGATAGATTTAGTATAGAACAAGAAACTGCGCCAAAGCAAAGATTGTTCTTTACGCAATATGGAAGGGTGACATTGCTAATGCAGTGCCCAAGAAATTCCATGACTTCTGTAGGCCTGAAAAGCTGTACCTTTGAAACGGATTAGTGATGCTACATAGAATCATAGAATCATAGAGTTGGAAGAGACCACAAGGGCCATCGAGTCCAACCCCCTGCCAAGCAGGAAACACCATCAGAGCACTCCTGACATGGTTGTCAAGCCTCTGCTTAAAGACCTCCAAAGTAGGAGACTCCACCACACTCCTTGGCAGCAAATTCCACTGTCAAACAGCTCTTACTGTCAGGAAGTTCTTCCTAATGTTTAGGTGGGATCTTCTTTCTTGTAGTTTGGATCCATTGCTCCGTGTCCGCTTGTCTGGAGCTTCTCTCATGATGGAGACAATCTTAGAATAAGTAAATGAAAATGTGTTGGGTGCATAATTTCTCCCCCACACACTTGTTTTACCCCATTGTTGTGTATATGCCAACAACTTTGGTTGCTTTTTAGAACTACGAACCCCTGGTTTCTGCTCCCTGATTAATTTATAATGGGAGATGTGCCAAGGCTTAAACCTGCCTAACTACCACCAAGATGCCATTCCAGTGCATTGTGGGTGTGATTTTCAATTCTAAAGCCCAGAGAGAGAGAGAGAGAGAGAGAGAGAGAGAGAAAGGAGATTAAATTGCAGAGAAATGAAAGCAGTTTCAAACCAAGTGATTTGTTTTATTATTCATAACAAACATTATGAACACCCTCCATCCTGTTAAATTCAGGATGATATACAACCAGATTTATATCATAAGATGCAGGGAGGGGGGTGCATTAGTAAAATCCCTAGGTTAATAAAAATAATATTGCTTGGTGTCTGCAAGATTGCAATGTTGGTGCTAGACAAGCCCCTTTAGGGAGGGTTTCATTGCAAAAAGAAAAATGGCCACTCATTTGTGGTTAAAGAGCATACCTATGAGGGGGGAAGCACCTGCAGATGGAAGAGTCAGGCAGCTTAATATAGGAATGGTAGTTCCTTCAGGTATATGTATCTCAAAGGTAAGTACCAGCATTTCAAATTGAGCCCAGAAGCAAACAGGATTCATAGTACAGGCAACTCACTGTATGTGTGGGTTAAGTCCCAGGCCGCCACACATATAAGTGAAATTGCGTAAAGTGGGGAGCACCCTCTAAACACCCTTTAAATGCACTCTCTGTCGCTCTCCCATCCATTTTAAAAGTACAGTATCCAAACATATCCACAGCGAGAACTGAAGCTCTGGGGCTGCTGGAGGATGCGTGGAAAAGCAGCAGTGGCGGCTGCTGCGCTACTGCATGCACCAGCTGTTAGGCGGGGAGGCTGAGCAGCGTTAACAAAGCCCCACTGCACCTCCGGTCTCTTTGGGGTTTCCTCCACCCTCAGTGACATCCTCTTCAGGCTCTGGGGAGGGTCTCCTCATGAGCCACAAGGGCTCTCCAGCTCTCTCCCGCCATTTCTGGGATTGAATTGAATTATTTAATTATTCCCGGTGCCACGTGTAGACGTGGCCACATGCAATGGAACATGCATAAGTGGGGGGATGCCTGCACAGAACGATAGTCTGTCTATAGAATCAAGAAGTTGAACAAAACGTAAGATTCTCTTAAGGAATATCCACGTGCAGGGTGGGAGGTGGTGGTGGGGAGCCAATTCCCTGAGTCAATTCCCAAACCCCATGAATAAGGGGTAGCCAATGGGGTGCTTCCGGATGCTCTTGGACTACAAATGCCATCCTGCCTGACCATTGGCCATGGTACCAGGCTGGGACTGTTGGGAGATGAGCAACCTCTGGAGGACAACACATGGGCCATGGGTCCCTACCCTAAACCATGCCACTGCTGTGGAAGCCCTTTCCTTAATCTCAGGTGCCTTTACGTAGATTTGCAGTGCAGCACTAGACAGGAAAGCACTCTGCAAATGTTCAGAGGGTCTCTCATGTTATTAAATGCTTAGCGCGGAAGACCAGTGCAATGAACTCAAATGTTAATCACTAACTGTTACATTCCTTCTATTTCCTGCAGCCATGGATAATGTTTGTTTTGCAAGCACTACTATATGAAGAAATTAGTCCAACTGGTCCTGTTCCTGAGAAACAGCAATTTTCTGAAATAATTACTAGGCCCCTCTGACCAGACCTGCGCCTGTAGTTGGAGCAATGATAAAGAGAACATTGGCAACCTGCTGCCAATAGAGACCAAAAGTATATTACTTTGAAAGTGGGTTTCTCTTCCACTTAATCCAAACCGTCCATCTCCATTAGCCCTGGAACCGTCCAGAGGGCTGTTCTTCCCTATATTGCGCTCTCTGTTAAGATCCGTGCATCTCCTCTACAGGAGCACCAGAAATGGGAACTGGGAAATTAGATGGCTTAATCTGCATGTGATAAAGAAATCATTCTCAGCACAACACAAGCAAAATTGCCATGAAATCTTATAAACCAGGCAAAATTGAGACTCAAAAAGATATTCTTTCAAATCAAGCCTTTGAAACAAACCTTGCATACCCTTGGGACTTGGTGCAGTCCATGCTAGTGAATTTAAACTTCCCTGCCCAGCTAATCCAAGGGCTGAGAAAGAAAAGCTGGAGTCTGTGCTCTAGTATAAATTATGCTAAGTAAGCACATTTTGGGGGCTGTCTGTTTGCATATGTTCATCACTCCTGGGCTAATAGCACATTCTAGGAGCCTGTTAGATCAGGAAAAGGTCAAACACTGGTGCACCAATCAAGCTGATCTTTACTTTTTAAACATTGTAATGTTTAAAGAAAGACAACAGCAGGTCCAACTGGATTATTACAGATCTCTTGTGTTAAGTACGGTTTGGCCTCTGGGAAGCAGAATTCTGCACCCAGTAGCATTCCACACTCCACCAGAACTGTCTCACACACACAATGAACACGTGTGCAGGAGTAAGGTCACAATAGCAGGCTCCCTGCCCTAGGCATGTTCATTGCTAGCCTGCACAGGCTCTGTGCACCAGCCTTCCCTGGGTTCACTCACAGCAGCGCGGAGCTTGCTCTCAGCACCACTTCCATGCAGACTGCTTGCCACAGAACGAGGGTCTCTGTGTGCTGGCCGCCATTGCACAGCACGTCCTGTAATAAGTGTAATAATCAGGGTCCCTGATTTCTCCCGGCAGTGGACTGCGGAAGCAGCTCCCAGGATGGCAGGAGGCATGAAGATTCCTTCCCAAAGCCCACCTGGTGCTTACTAGGCTTTGGGAAGAAGGTATTTGGACTCTCGGACCCTGCCAGAGCCCTCCCGCCTCCTGCTCAAAGCCACGCAAGCTTCACTTGAAGAGCGGAACTTCAACATGCAGCTTTTGTTTCCAGTCAGTGGAGGAAATGGAAGCAGCCAAGGCAGGAGCAAGTGAGAAGTGTGATTTGGGTGCCGGCCGGTGGAGGAGGCCGGCAGAATGTTCCACCTCCGTGGTGTCTGCTGGGACCCGGACAAGATGAGCGTGCTTGTCGTTACCAGACTTTTAGAGAACTGCCCAAGTGGAATCTCCTCCTCATAACAGCCAAGAAGGTGGCTGGGAGGAGTTGCACATCAATACACCCCCCCCAAGTGTGCTCTCAGCATCGAGGAGCGGAGAGCATGGCAGATGGCGGGGCCCTCAGGAGCGACTCCAAAGAGGAGGGGGGAAAGAGCACGAGGAAAGGCAGTGGGGAGAGAAAAAAAAGAGAAGAGAATAAAGGCTTTTGAGGAAAAAGGAAAGCAGTGACTGGGATGGTGGAGAGACAAGACAACAAGACCCCCCATTGGCTGAAGTGACCATTCTAGGCAAGTTCCACACAGCCCCAATCTGCCTCACAGAGTTGATAGATCATAGAACTGTAGAGTTGGAATAGGTGCCAAGAGTCATCTAGTCCAACCCCAAAAGAATCTCATCCTGATTTCCATCAGCAGAATGTTGGAGGGTATGGAAGGCTGCTATGACAAATGACTGAGTCCATGTAACTGGTAACCCTACAAAAGCTGTGTTCCCAGTTAGGCAGAGGGAACCCTATACATGCAGTCCATGCAGATCTTCAGAGACAGGAGCTGCTACCAGAATCTCTATGACACACACACACACACAAACAAACAATCTTAGAATGGGGCTAAGAACCACACATATGCTAAGACATGCTGAATTTGAAATTTTACCAGTGGATGTCTCATGAGTACAAAAAAAAAAAAAAAAGTTGCACAACATGTTGCTTCCTGCATGCTCCAGCCTCTTGTCACTTTGAGCAAAACTTCAGGGTAACTGATTTTCGGCTCAGCTTTTCATTCCTCCCTCTCATGCATGTAATGACCACCTCTGGGAGTTGAATGAGCTCAGGGAAAGGACATATTTGCATGGTTCACCAGTGAGTAGGAGTAAGATCTGTGCTTTGCTGAAATGCATCATAAGCCTGAGAGTGTGTTGACCAAAAGCAGCAGAGAGAATTTGCAGCATCTCTGAAGGTCCCCAGTAGCCACAGTGGCTGCATGTCACCTCCAGAGGCATTAAGCCCCTGAATGCCACTCCTGGGAATTGCTGCTGCTTGCCGTCTTCCCCCTTGGCATCTGGTTCACCACTGTGAGGGCAGGAGGCCAAGGGGGTGGTTGGGCCTGGTCCAGTAACAAAACCCAGTCTTTGGGAGCAGAGGCCAGTGGTGGAAAGAGGACAGCCAGCTATTGTGATGGTGATATTTAATCTTAAAATTAAGATTAATGACATTCTCAAAATTTGTAGTGACTTTGCTTCTAAAGGTTCTATAAAAAAGAATTACTTTGATCTAAAAGCATGAGCAGAAAGAGAAAATATCAGTGCTGTTCTGTGAACTTCCTTGCTAATGGAAGACCACTTATGGCTGAAGTGGGAAACCTTGTGATCAGCCACACCTCCACATGATCTGCCACAAACCACACTCACCTGTCTACCACCTGACATCAGGTGTGGAATTTATGGGTATGCAGAGTATGTGCAGAATTGGGCCCTGGGGGGCTGAGGGGCTCCAAAACCATTAGTATGCATCATTAACAGAGAGGAGAACTTTGAAACATGACTACAAACAATGAAATGCCCTTTGGTGAATTTTAGTCTTTTAGTCCATCGCTTCCACTCTTTATTTCTCTCGCTCCCCAGTTAAAGTCAGTGGAAGCTGCTCCATTAGGGCGGCTAGCGCTTTGCCCTGCCAAGTGAAATGTCAAGCAGGTAAAGCTGCAGTTCAAAGGCAGGAACTCTGAATAATAATAATCATCATCATCATCATCATCATCATCTAACATAGTCTGCTACGCATTGTCAAAACATCACACTTGTAAAGGAGAGCAATGTCCGTCTTCTTTCTCAGGTTTAGATCAATCTTTATGATCAGCATTAGCACTTGGGAAACTGCAGGTACCTCAGCGTTTCTCCAAAATGTTGGACTATACAAAACTCTGGTACTAGGAATAAATGCATTTTCTAAAATGAGAGGGAGAATTAAGCTTCTGATATGATACTTAGATGACATGACCGCAGCTGCATAGCCTACCTAACTCAACTTTTTGCCTTTTGATAAGGTGCTAAAACCGTGCTATTCTGTTGCACAGTGATCGGGGGTTATAACAGCAGCTTTACTGCTTTCTGTGCAATATTTGAGAAATTTGATTATTGAATCTTAATTATTTAATTTTTTTATTATGTTAAGCTATTCAGAAGACAGCTTGTCAACATTTTTTAATTGTTACAATAATCAGAATTATTAATCATTTATGCTTATTATAATTAATTAATCATGCTTAATTTGCTTATGTATTAATTGCTTGCTTCTAAGTCTATTTTTTCTAAGGCATGGGACAGTCAGAGAGGGAACGGAATGCAGGCTCCGTGTAAGCAGATAACATCAAGGACGGAGCTGGCAGGACTGGCTAACAGAACAGGCTGGGTTTGCAACAAATTTGGCAGCCAGAGATGAGCTGGCAGAGCAGTGCAGGACAGATAATGTGGCAAATACTCCTTTGTTTAACACCGTTTCCTTGGAATGCATTTTTGATATGTAAACTGTGATCTCTTTCTATACCACACAGGCCCTTTTTCTGACCCGAGAAGTCGGGGGTCTGTCTCTTCTTTATTCATCTGAATAAAGCTGAGTTCTGCCTCTAAGAAGATCTGACTCCCTTTCCTGGGTGGGAGAGGGATCTATTCAAGGGAAGAACAGCGTAGATATATGCAACAGAATATACTGTATTAACTGCCTAAAAAGAGCACTCAGTGGGATGTACTCAGTATTTTAAAAACACGTGTTACATTAATGCTAAAGAATAGAAAAACAAACAGAATTTTTTGGGGGTGTTAAAGTCCAGTTCGGTAATGAAACTAGTTAGAAAGTTTCTTGGTTTTTTTAGAAAATAGAATGCCAAGCATATAAGACGTACAAAATATACCCAAATTCATACCCTGTATACAATCAAGAAGCAATATAAAACAATATACACCATAAATATTGAATATGCCTTTCATAATAAATTAATACGTTGTCCTGCAGGTTTTCCGTGGTAATTTATACACAGCACAATATAACACAATAATATATACTTAATGACTGGAGTTGTCAAGGTTTGCTTGTACCAATAATGAAAATCCTCTCTATGTGTTATTATTTGTATTGTTTTCATATAAGAAATAAAAGCTGCTCAAATTTTTGTTTGTTTTGTCTTCTTTTTCTCAAATGAACAATGTAAGTTAATTTAGTTTCAAGGCTTTATTTATTTATTGCACTTCTAAAACACCTTTCATTCCAATGAACCCCTGGGTGGTTTGCAGACAAATAAATACAATACAGATAAAAATATAAACCATCAATAAAGGAAGCATTTAAAACATTCTGAAAAAGTAGCGGCACATGCAGATGAAAAACAGAGCAGCTGACATAAGGCTCCCTGAACCCTGAACTGCCCAAAGCCAGTGACCAGGGCTGCCCTCCAGGCCCTTTTGTCCTCGGCTGAGGCTGGAGATGTCCCTCTGCACAGCCTCTGCCTGAAGAGGGACATGTTGGCTGCCCCGGAGTTTGGCTCATGCATGTGGCAGGGGCGAAACTAGGCTTTATTTCACCCGTGTCAAAGACCCAGTTTGCCCCTCCCCACCACCCATTTGGGAGTCTCAAGGGCGCCCCTCTGGAGGCTTCACTCTGCATGAGGTCTAGGTTTTTCAGGAGCGACAATGCCATAAACCGGCTCTTTGCATAGGGTTGTGGATCACACAGAAAGCCACACGGCAACTGGAGAATAGATGTTAACATGCTCCCAGAATCTCAGCAACTATTAGGAGAATGATTATACTGTAGAATTCTGCATTTGCTGACATATGCAAATGTTCTTCAGAGGACAGCCCCACTTAAGAGTGCGCTGTAGTAAGCAGAATAGGACACTCTGTAAAAGCACTATGTGCCCTGATGGCGCTGTACAGCTAAAATGCTATATCTGAGCAGTAAATAACCATGGAAGGGAACACTTGTTGGAGCACGTCGTGGGACTTGCTATGGACTGTGCAAGCTATTTGGGCTTCTTACTGAAATAAATCACGTGGGGAAAACAAAGGAGGCAGACATACCTGCTGAATAGTGCATTTTCGGTGGAGCAGGCTGCCCAAACTCTAAGTGGGACATTGTTTCCTCAAACAACATATTACTCATGATATATGCCAGGCAGTAGACACCAATGCAGGCTAGATTGGTGATAAATTATAGAATCATAATTAGGTGAAGGAGCTCACCTGCTGTAAACTCTGGTGATAAAGAGGGATAATCATTCTGGACAGGCACTTTTGCTACAATATAAAGGACTGAACCAGAGAGAAAACAATGCATTATTTACTATATCAAAAACAAATGAATCCTGAGTCTCAAGGGGGAAAGTGTTCATAAAAGCTACAGGGGTGGGGGGTGATTATTGAGAGCAATTTGTCATTTAAACGGGAGGGATAAAGTATACCATAAGCAAAGAATAAACAGAGGAGAGAGAGATGGTAAGAAATGGTTGCAGTAGAAAAGCAAGCTCTTTTTAAAATTTCCTGTCCTGCAGAGCCCCCTATCTCTGGGCTTCTGCTTTGGAGCTTTGGATCTTTGATTAGCTGAAAAATATTTTCTGCAATCTGTGGTCGGTTTTCCTTCAGGTAACACATGACTCTCACCTCGAAAGCTGTTGCTCTCCCTTCCCCAAGACACAGATACATACAATTGAATGGCAAATGATTTTTTCACAGACAACTTTGCTTTTCATTTTCTAGCTGAAGCAAAAGGCTCAGCTTGAATTTTGTCTGTCTGTGTTATTGTCCAGAGTGGAGTGTGTGGGAGGCCACTCAGCCTGAAAGGAATAGCCTTGAACCTAACAGGTCACAAGCCATCATCACAGGGAGCTATTAATCCAACGTAGGCTCTAGCTGACTATAATAAAGCTATTTTAAGTTTTAGGCTGTATAAAGGGACCAATATTAGAACTGGGGGAGGGAGAATATTGGCAAGGGTGGCAGTGAGGTTGCTTCAACTTTTTGTATAGTCCTTTGTTTCTACAAGTTTGTCACTATATAGAAGTTATGTGAATAGTATTAAAATGGAAGCCCGTATGCATTAGGTTAGGAAAAGCTCAGTGCCTTAGACCAGGGATTACTCTACACATTCCAACTTTCCCCAGATGTGTGTGCTTGTTTGTTTAAAGTATATTTATGTCCCCCCTGCTTTTCTGCTTAAAAAAAACTGAGTAATTACAAGGGTGTGTAGGGGGTAAAATAAAAGTCTTCCTATTTTCCCTGGGGAATCTAGCATCCTGGCCAACTTTTTGGGACAGGAAAGCGGGACATCTGCATGCTCTTCCTGCCACCCCCTCCTCCCAATCTGCTCTTTCTCCCACCCAGCCCGCTTGACCCACACACTCTTTCCCTCCTGATCCGCACACGCTCCCCCCGGCCCGATCTTTGTGCTGCAGCTGACCCCTCCCACCACAGCCTTACCTTCGCAAGCTCTTTCTCCTCCTCCACCACAGCTTGGCCTCAGCCTTCTTGCAGCCTTCTTGGCCTGGCTGCAGCCACTGGAAGTGGAGATGCGCTGCACTCACTTACTGGAATATGGCGACAGCGGAGGTCAGTCATGGCAGTGGTGGAGCCTCTGGCTGTGGCCGCCCCACCAGAGGTGGAGAAGGGAAGGCAGCGGAAACAGGACATCACAGACTTCAAAGAGATGCCGGAGTGGCTTCTGTAAATTCTTTGTGTCCCACTTAATTTGGGGCAAGTTGAGTGGTGCGATCTAGTTGGTCACTGTGAGAACAGGAAGCTGGACTAGATGGGCCTTTGGCCTGATCCAGAAGGTTCTTTTGTCTTTGTGCAGTGGCAGAAGGCCAGAGGCAGAGCAAGCAAGAGACAGAGTCCAAGTGTGGCTACTGTTGGCAACAAATGCAAATACACAGAACACTAAGAAATGCAGCACCATCCAAGCTGTGTAATGCAAGAGTTACTGCGTCTAACACAAATGTAACCTCTTTTCAAGACATTTAACTTGGAGAAAGGGTAGACACAGAACCAGCCCACCCCTGAGGCAAGGTGAGCTGACTGCCTGAGGTGGCAGGATCCATAGGGGCAGCACATCCAGTCTCCAAGTAATGTATCACCCACTGCTGCCACCACAGCAGCAGTGGCAGTGCGCTCACTGGAGACAGGATCTGCCACCTCCTCAGCAGCCCCCTACCCCACGGCTGCCACTTCAGCAGCCTCTTGGCAGATAGGAGGCACTGCTCATCTCCTCCCACCCTTGTTCTGGATGAGGATATTTATCGCCCTCTGCCTTGTTCTTGATGTAGAACGTCACTCATCCTTTCTTCTCTGGAGGGGTGGCAGGGCCATTTTGTGGCTCACCTCAAGTGCCAAAACGTCTTGGACATGCCAGGCTAGGCATGACAGTGGCAAACATTTTCTGTTCATGTGTCTGCCTCACTGATATATAGAGCAGACGTCTGTCTCTGTAAGTAAGAGGAGAACACAGGATGGATGCACTGAACCCTGGATCTGTCTCCCATATTTACCTCCCTCTCGTTCTGCTGCTCCAGGTGCCCCTTTCCATGTCAACACTGGAGCTTGCAATCAGCTCAACGCATGTAATTGGGGTTCTATGTTTTGTAAGCCGCCCAGAGTGGCTGAGATGGGCGGCGTATTATTATTATTATTATTATTATTATTATTATTATTATTATTATTACTACTACTACTACTACTACTACTACTACTACAGGGAGCCTCCATGAATACAAAGGCTCCCCTTTGCAGAAATTTGCCTTCCAAGGGTTGGAGGGTGATACGAATGGCAACCGCAGAGTAGAGTTAGAGCCTTCAGCTCTTGTTCCTCTCCCTGCCTCCCTATGTTTATTTTAACCTAATTGTAATGTCTGAAAAGGGCTTATAAGAGAGTCATTTTCAGTTTTGCTCTGTATCTAGTAGCCAATATTAGAATAGTAGGGAAGAGTGGTGTGCGAGAATGCAGGAACACATGTCAGGTTCAGCATTTCTCTCCAGCACAACATTCCCCTGTGAGAGAGACTCTCTCGACCCCCGCTTGATAATGTGAATGGGCAGAGACACAGGCATTACAGCCAACGTCACATCTAGTCTGGCCCTTGCAGAAGTGGAAACCTATAGCATACAATTGTTATAATTAGTACATTATATCACAACTTCCATACTGCTTGTCAAAACCAGAGGAACCCCCCCACCACCAACAAGCTCATACTCAAAAGGTTATGATGAAAGAATACAAGGAAATAACATAACATTCTCATCTAAGATCACATTTAAAGAAGAAATTGAAAATTTGAAAGCTAATAGAGCAGCATGAGAAGCAAACATACTTCCTTTTCCCTTTTGCTCTTTGATGTGGCAATTTGTAAGCATAAAAAAGACTACATGGAGCTGAACTCTGCATCTGATTCCAGGCTGTGCTTAATGCTAACATGGTATTCCAAGGCACAAGTAATCACCATTGACTTAAATGGGGCAAAGCAAGGGTGCATTTGTTTAGCTGTGTCTGAAGAGATGGAGGTTTTGCACACAGCCCTGCCTCCAGCAAAGAGCTGAGGTTTTGCATTAACTTTCTCCCGTTTCTTTGTTTGAGTAAATGTGTACTATTATGTATCCATCTTTGCTGTGGCTCTAGAAATCTATAGTTAGTGCAACCTGCTAGAAAAGCAAAAGGTTTCTTTCTCTTCATCAGTGTCAAGGGCAAGTAGTGACCCCCTAACCCAAAGATTAAGTCCTAATGCTTTTATTTGTTGTCTCCTTTGAGCTTGAGAAGCGCGGCAGCCTGTTCTGACTGGCCTATGTCAGCTGCACAGCGCATGAGAGTCCAGAGGGACATATGTTCAATATGTGACATATGTTGAAAGTCAACCATTAACATTTCAGACTGAATCTCCATAACTTATCTTTAGCTTCATTAGCATTAGCCTTTAACTCATCGTATTTAATTCATGCTTAATTATGTTTCAAAGAACCAGCTAGTTAACCCTGTTTTCCTTCTGAAGCCCTAACAGTTGAATTTACTGCTGCTTATGCAGGAATGTTAAATGCATTTTATTGCCAAATCAATCCTTGTTAGGAATGAGGAAAGTTGACTACACACTCCGTGGCATTGGAGAAGAAATGGAATTCATGTAACATATTTTCCTTGCAAAGTGCCTGTTCTTCATTATAGTATCATCCACGGTAACACAGGTCCTTCAAATTCTGGTTGAACAGGAAATGCTTGTTATAGTTGTGCTAACGGCTGCCTACAATGGGTTAAGGAATTACAATAGCTTTCTAATAATGAAACAAAAATGAAACACAAGCTTTTGGCTGCAACTCTAAGCACTCTTTCATGGGAAGGAGTCCCACAAAAATCAATGGGACTTACAAGTGAATAAACATCATTAGTATTGTTCGACCATTTCGTCTATTATCAGTTTAGCATTCCTAAACAAATCCCAATGAAGTGTGATAAAAGCAGCACATGCTGAGCTACAAAGGAAGTACATTAAAGTATTTAGGCTTGAATTATTTTCAAAAGAGAAATATACAGGATAGCAATTCATAGGGAAATATACCTTTTCTTTATAACAAGCAATTTCCTTATTTTGGACCAAATATTATGTCCCATCAGTGCTCTCTCCTATATAGAAATTCCCAAAGGCAAATGTGAGAGCTAAGTGTTCCAATTTTTGCCTGAACCCCAGCCCACCCCCTTCCACATACCAAAGATCATATGAAGCACCTGCAACAAGACTCCACACATCAGACAGTGAAATGCCAACTTGGAAATGATTGTCAGCTGCATAAAGACCCTCGCTTCCCTTCGCTTCCCCAGGCTCTTGCCCAGAGCGGGGGGGGGGGGGCAGGGGAAGAGAAGACAGAGACACCTAAAAATAAGGTAGCTGTTTCTGCATACTTGAAACTCTATAGGTAAGCAAATCTCTAAATTAGAAAAAGGGAAAAAATGAAACTCTTAAAATAGTCCAAATAAGTACTTGAGATCTTCTGGGACTCGCCAAATGTTAATGACAGTTGAACTAAAGCATCACAGAAAAGCATCCCTGTTGCCTGCCTGCAGGTAGAACTTCCTAGTTCACTTAGATCAAGGATGAGGAAGCAGTGACCCTCCAGGTGTTGTTGATCTCCAGCTCCCATCAGCCCCAATAGGCCCCAGCATGACCAATAGGGACAATGGAAGTGGAAGTCCAACAACATCTGGAAGGTCACAGGCTAGCCTCTCTTCCTTTACAACCTGAGGACGGCAGCTGAGAGACAATTGCTTATGTCAGCCCAACAGCAAATTCCCTGGTTAATATTGCAGTTAGATGTGGAGATGGCTTAGATTTCTAGCCAAAAATCCTTTGTACAAAATTCCCCTCAGGTTACAGCAAAGGCCATTCTACTTAACTTTTCCTCCTAGCCCCAATCCAGTTCTCAATTGCATGAGTGCCTGATAGCTTAGAGCAACCTGGAAAAAAGCACTGGGGTTGGGAGAGTCCATGCCATGAAGTTAAAAGCAAAAGGTTCTTCTCACTTATATAAAACAATAAAGTGATTTGTTTCTGGGCTGGCAGCCAGCCCTGGTCCTATGTGCTTTCAGTGGGGAAAGTCTTAAGGGCATAGGGAGAAAAAACTGTTCCAGAATGGCTTGTCTTGAACTGGAGTCTTCCTTGTTAGAGGATCACATTAAATAGTACATTTGGCTAAGGGACCCATCACTGATGCCACATTGAACCTTTAACAACAGCAACACACACAACCACACAACTATACTACACTGGTGGTCACCATCTTTGCTTCTGGTGTGTGTGTGAGAGAGACAGTTGCCACAGAAACATGATGATCTCCGGTGATGGGCTGAATGGCCTGTTTTAAGAGGCTGAATTCTTGTAGACAGGTGCTATAAGTGGGTGGTTCTCATGTTTGGGAATTTGATATATGGTTTGCACTCCCCCTGAAGCAACTGTGACTATGCCTGTATTTCAATCTGTCCCTGGAGTTCCAAGGGGCCTCTGTAGCTAGAAGTACTTGTGCCAAGCTTAGAATGGTTCACCAGCTATGGCTGTTTCTGGACTAGAATAGTTGGGTCTTAGGAGTCAGTACATACTCTAATGACCTCCCCTCTGAACACTACCACCACTGCTGTCTTTCGAAGTCTCTCTCTCTCTCTCTCTCTCTCTCTCTCTCTCTCTCTTTGCTTTTTGGCAGGTTCTTATATGTTGTCCCCTCTTTACTGGTTGTCCCAAGAGCTGGAGCGCCTCTGAACTACTAGAATGTGCTCTGGGGGGGGAGGACGACACATGCCTTGAAGACTGCCTAGAAACTGCCACCAGCTTGGTGAGTGGAACAGCCCAACATAACTTTGCTGCCCATGAGCTACTGGACCCAATTCAAGGGATTAGTACTAGCATATAAAGCCCCAATAAATTGTCTTGTCCAGTATCAACCATCCTGAGCCTTAGAATCAGCAATGGAGGCCCTGTCGATGGTTCTGCTGCTGGGTGTTGCTTGACTCGTGACAGGGTCTACTCAGTAGCATTTCCCCACTTCTGAAATGCCCTCCAGTGCTCCCAATGGTGCATCTGCATGGCCCAACCCTGCCATTGCTCAAGCCCCACCAGTATGAGGAACGTGCCTCTCCCCTCCCCCAGGTGCACTGCTAATAGAGCCCAGCTGTATTTTTATGCTGTGAACCACCCTGAAATTTTTGGATGAAGGGTGGAATGCTAAGTAAGTAAGTGAGTAAATTAAAGCACTTTCCTCATGTCCACATTATTTCGTTTGTTCCTCAGGTGTGCTGTCCTTACAGAATAAAGCACAATTGGCTGGCCTTGGTAGGTTTTACTCAGAAGTAACTCCCTTAAAATAAATGACGTTTCCTTTCTACTGAGAACAAATTGTGATATTGTAGGCTCCCCGCCCCCTGCCCCCCGGTTTTCCATGTGCTGCACACAGTCACTACCGGTCTGCTTATCAGCACTGGGGTGATATTATGCAGAAAACAGTATTTGCTTGTTAGTATTTATTGGGGGTGGCAAACTTTTTGTGTGGGTGTTTTGCTGTAAATATCTGGACTGTGAAATTGCCCTTAAACAAGGCGGCTGCTTTTCTTTCTTCACATGAACTGAGAATGACATTAAATAAGGAGAGCCATTAAATGGATCAAGCCAATGGCCAGCGAGTCCAACCTTCTGTTCTCAAAGGGGCCACCAGATTGGTTTTTTGCATTTTATAAAATGCATTTGTTAGCTGCTTATCCAAGGCTCAAGGCAGCTTACATAATTAAAAGCTAATATCATACTGGGGAGGGGGAGGGGGACAGAAAAACACCACAGCAAAGGAAACGAACCTGTCACACCAAATGCCAGATGGAAGAAAAGTACTCTTTGTGGGGTATATCCAGCCTCATATAACCAAAATGCTTAACTTTAACTAATGCATGAAGGGGTTAAACCATACAGTAAGCTGTCCTGCCAGGCTTAGCTAGGTCACACACCCTCAGCTGGGGAGGAAGGGATACCAAACTCCTTGGTCTCCCACTTTCCACCATTTTTGCACCATGTGAACCCTTCCAGTAAGGAGGTCTGATCTAGATGTTCCAAGCTTAGACTGTGTGGCTTTAGCGAGCCATCTTTGTGTTTCTATACAAATAATTTAGAAACTCTTACAATTTTTGAAATTAAGTTCTGCTGCATGTCTTTTCTTGCTGCTGCATGGGGCAGCACATGAATCTGACCTTTGAAGAATTTGTAAGTAAACCACTTTTAACTTTTTAATGTGGTCTCTTTCTATGCTAAGGGGAAGTGGGTAACTTTGGAAGAAACTTAGAAGAGGATATTTTAAGGGTCTAACAGCCTTTATTTCCATGTTTTACTTTGCTGCATGTCTTGTGATTTTAAATCTCTGTTGAGTCTCTCTCAACAAAGAGTACTTGCCCCAAACCTGGATCTAGGCATCCAGGGAATTCTCTTTTTTTAAAAAAATAATAATTTTAAATAGCTTTTATTTTGCTTAAACAGGTACATATAAATATAAACAACCAAAAATTACGAAGGAAAATTCCCTAATAGTAATGGAAAAAAACTACAAAAACTACAAAAAATATCGAAGTACATGACACAGAACATAAGCAACTATGGAAAATATAAAATAAAAGGGTAAAAAGGGGGGGGGGGAGAAAAAAAGAAGAAGAAGAAAAAGGAAGATGAGCCAAAGCAGGAAAGCTCATCAATTGTACACTTCCGTCAAGCTCACAACAGATCATTATTCTTATCAATTCTCTCTATCTGCATTCCAAAGGAATCCCTCATCTTGGTATCAGGGAGCATTTCTCTATGCGGTATCATTCTAAACATAGCCAGATCTTTCTTGCTGAGCCCTTGCCCCCTAAATAATTATTTAAACATTCCCATTCTTCTTTCACAATTTTTTAGGTTTATCTCTTATTGCATCTGTCAGCTTTGCGAGCTCCAAGTACTCGCACAATTTGACTACCCATTCCTCTTTAGTGGGTATATTTTTATCTTTCCAGTGTTTTGCCACTATAATCCTTGCTGCTGACGTTGCATACATAAATAGCCTAGTTTTGTTTTTGGGAATATTATCTGAAACCATTCCTAGTAAAAATTCTTCCGGTTTCTTGCTAAATGTAGTTTTTATCAATCTCTTTATCTCTTCATAAATCATATTCCAAAATCTTTGTATCTCTAGACAGGACCACCACATATGGTAGTATGTTCCTATCTGTTCCTTACGTTGCCAGCACTTGTTATTGTTTTATTTATTTATTTTTGCAAGTTTTACAGGGGTCAGGTACCACCTATAGTACATTTTCATAAGATTTTCCCTTATAAGGAAACAAGCCGTGAATTTTATATTTTTAGTCCATAATTCGTTCCAAATATTGAGTTTGATCGTATGTCCCAGGTTCCTCTCCCATTTTACTCTAATTTCTTTTATATCTTCCTCCTTTCTTTGCTAATTCAAAAGTAGTTTGTACATTTTAGAAAGTGTCTTTTGATTATTATATAAAATATCCTTCTCCAGATAGGATATTTTTTTGTCAAATCCTTTGGTTCTTTTATCCTTTTCAAGGGTGGCTTTTAATTGATAATACTCCAGCCAGGTTATTCCCTTCTGTTTCAATTCACTTAGGTCCTTTAATTTCGGATCACTACTTGTTTCCTCTACTAAATCCTTATGTTAGCCAATCGCTGTTCATATTCAGCCTGTGGACCGACACAGATTCCATTGGTGACAGCCACCATGGTGTTTTGGTTACTACTGATTTTTTACTTCTCTCCCATACTTCATATAATGCCCTTCTCACAATATGATTTAAAAATCCTTTGTGGGATTTAACCTTGTCATAGCCTATGTAGCCATGCCACCCGTACACAATATCCCATCCCTCCAGATCTAGGACTTCCGTGATTTTAATTAATATCCAGTCCTTAATCCATGTCCAGCACGCTGCCTCAAAGTACAGTTTAAGGTCAGGGACCGCGAAGCCTCCTTTTTCCTTCAACTCTGTTAGTAGCTTAAATTTTATGCGTGGTTTTTTTCCTTGCCAAATAAACTTGGCAAGGTCTTTCTGCCAATCCTTAAAACACTTTACGCCTCTAATTATAGGTATTGTTTGGAACATAAAAATCATCTTTGGCAATACCATCATTTTAACTGTGGATATTCTCCCCCACAGGGACAAATTCAATTTTCCCCAAGTCTCTAATTCTTTTTTTATTTCCTTCCACTTCTTCTCATAATTGTCCTTATATAGGTTTATATTCTTATTGGTGATCCAAACCCCCAAATAATTTACCTTATTGGCTACCTTTAAACCTGTTGTATTTCCCAGTTCCTCTTGTTCCAACTTACGTAAATTTTTCATTAATAATTTGGATTTTCCTTTATTCAGTTTGAACCCCGAGACCTTCCCAAATTCTTCCAATTGTGCAAGCGTTTTTTGGATACTTTCCACTGGATTTTCAGTGGTTACAATTACATCATCGCCAAAGGCTTTAATTTTGTAGTATCGAGTTTCTAGGTTAATTCCTCTTATATTTTTATCCTTTCTTATTGCTATTAAAAGTGGTTCCAAGGTGGCAATAGAAAGAAGTGGGGAGAGAGGGCACCCCTGTCTTGTCCCCCTTTCAATGCTGAACTCTTCGGTGATCTCGTTATTTATTAGCAATTTAGCTTTTTGGTTATCATATATCGCCCTAATTCCATTAATTATTTTCTCCCCTATGTCCAGACCTTTGAAAGTTTCCAATAGGAAATTCCATGATACTCTATCAAAAGCTTTTTCTGCATCAACCAATAACATGGCCATCTTTTTACTTGGTTTCATTTCCACATATTCCAACAGATCAATTATTATTCTTGTATTGTCTTTTATATGTCTATCTGGTAAGAAGCCCGCCTGGTCTCTGCTGATTATTTTGTTTAGAGTCTTTTTTAATCTATTAGCCATCACCCCAGCATAGATTTTATAGTCTGTGTTCAACAGGGAGATTGGTCTATAATTTTTCATGTCTGTCAACTCCACTCCCTGTTTTGGGATTAGAGTGATCAGTGCTTCTTTCCATGATTGTGGTATATCTTTCCCTCCCTGTATATTATTCATTATTCTTTGTAATATAGGGAGGATTACTTCTTCCAGGTTCTTATAGTACATTAATGTGATTCCGTCAAGACCTGGCGATTTGCCACTCTTCATTTTTTTATTTTATTACTTGTGCTATTTCATCTATTTCTATATTGGAGTTTAGGGCCTCAACTTCTTCTTTTTCAATTCTTGGTAATTTATTTTGTTGTAAATACTCTTCTATTTTATTAACCTCTAAATGTTCTTGTTTATACAAATCTTTATAAAAGTTTAGGAATTTTGTTTTTATTTTTACTGGGTCTGTTATTTCCTCCCCTTGGTCCAAAATTTTATTTATAACTTTTCTTGTTTGCTTTTCCTTTATCATCCATGCTAACAACTTACCAGGCTTATTGGCGGACTCAAAATACCTTTGTTTTGCCCATTTAATTTTATTTTCTACTTCCTTATTTAATATACTAGAGATATGGGATTGCAATATCTTTATTTTTTGTAATATTTCATGACTTTTTGGATTTTTGATCAACTCTTTTTCCTTAATTCTTATCTGTTTAGTTAGCTCTTGGATATTATAGTCTTTAATCTTCTTCAGCCTTGCCATTTGTTGTATTCCAAGACCCCTCATGTACGCTTTACTTGCGTCCCAAACTACATTTATATCTGTATTTTGTTTCCCATTTATCTCGAAAAATTCCGCTAACTTGATTTTTGCTTGTGTCACCCATTGGTCATCTCTCCAGGGAATTCTCTTTTTATTCTTTAATCAAATTATGAAAAACAACACTTTGACCCTTGGGGGAGAGTTAATTCACTAAAAATACAAGATAATTCAAATCAGAGAGATGGGCCTAGTATTCTGGAATTTTTTTAATTATTTTTTTAAGGAGCTGGGATAGAGTAAAAATACTGAGTGAGTTTGACTTGTCTTCAGGCTGGCACTAGTTTGTGAGAGGGTTTGAGGCACATACCATAAATTCAGGTTTGCACAATTAAAGTGGATTAAAGTGCTCTGATGCCTGAGTGTAACACATCCACTTAAAAGAAAACAATTTGACTTCTTGCAGCTTGGAAAGTGACAGGGAAATACATTGAAGAATGCGTGTGAATGAGGGATCAATAGGAGGACTTATTAACACTCAGCAAGCAGATGGGAACAAATGCTTGTTTTTGTCTTGTAGCCTCCCACCATCAAATCAGAACGAATGCTCAGTAAAGCAATCTAACCTCCACAGTAAGCTTTGTGAAAGCAAATAAGGATGAATATTCAATAAATAGGATATATGGAAGAGCTCTAAATATTTCATGATTGAAGAGTTCTAGGTTTTGGTTTGCATTTTGTTTTTGTTATTTATCTTCTCCGCATAAGCAAGAAGGGGAAGATGGATCACTATTTAGGCAGTTGCTCCTGTGCAAGCTGGGCACACAACTTCTCATGCTTAACTTTTAAAACAAAAGGCTACAACATTAAGTACTTTCACATTAAAGGCAAACCCTGCTGGAATAAACAGGACTTACTTCCAAATAAGCATGATTAGGGTTGTGTAGTTGTTAATTGGCACATTCATTTGCATGCAAGAGTGAATGGAAGCAGGAGGAAGCAGCAACAGCAGCATGCAAAAGTATTATTTTTATTTTCCTGCAGATGCTGCTTAGCAAAGCCGACTTTGTCTGCAACCCTCCAGCATCCTCTGCCTGTTTATGCACACACCCACAGGGGAATCACAAACACCACCTGTAAAAAACTGAAGGCACCTAGCGCTGGAACAAAAACAGGAGTGCGTGCCAATTATTTCCCTGCCAGCTTGGTTACACTGGCCACAGAACCCATTTATTTTGCCAGGTTAAAAGAGAACCTGCTGTAGGATTTTACACAAGCTCAGTAAAATAATTAGTAATTGCAGTCTTGTCAAGCCCCAGCTGGGCAGAAAACATTTTGATCCTGAACCTGCTTGATCTGAAGTATCAAACGCTGCCCTGCTCTTCCTCCACTTATCAATTCAGGGAGTGCACCACTCAGAGAAACCTACTTTGCATCCACCTTCCCTGCTTATCATTAGAATTCCCACTTGTATTTTTTAATGTATGTTTTAGGTTGGCTTAAAAGGCATCACCTTAAGGAGCCAACAGTACTCATGGCCCCCAGGTGTGACAGGTGCAGGTTCATTAGCAGCTGCTCCACCAAAGAGGCAACGTGATGCTTTGCAAAAGAATCTAAATTCTAGGTCATAGCTTTGCATTTAGAAATGCTAAATTATGTAAATTTGCATTGTTTTGCAAAAAAAAAAAAAAAAGGCAACCTAAACCATTTTTTGTAATTTATTCAGTGCATGGGGAGAGGCTAGGTGCAATGAGAAGCAAAGATATGGAGAAATTTCTGGAACCACCGTGGGATATTGGCTCCACCCAAGGCATGATGGATAACAGCAACAATCAGGGGAAAGAAAGACATAACCTCTTACAAGGACAGGAAAAAACACCATGGACACAATAACTGTCACACACAGGAACAACAAGGATATAGATTCAGGTAGTGTTGGTCTGACGCAGTCGAAATAAATAAAAAATTGTCCAGTAGCACCTTAGAGACCAACTAAGTTTGTTATTGGTATGAGCTTTCGTGTGCCTGCACACTTCTTCAGATACACTGAAACAGAAGTCATCAGACCCTTATATATAGTGGGAGGGTGGAGTGGGAATCCAATGTGACAAGAATCTATTATCTCTATTCAGACTATGGAGAGACCTGGTCTGACTAGAGATATTGGATTCTTGTCTCATTACATATGCTAAAGCTATTTTTTGTCATCTGCATACTATCCCTTGCTTTTTCCTGTAGGACTAATTGCAGTTGTTAACATGTTTACCATACCATTGAGTCAATCACCCATCTCCTACTACCCTTCTGAGAAAAACTCCACCCCACCATCCCACTATATATAAGGGTCTGGTGGCTTCTGTTTCAGGGTATCTGAAGTGTGCAAGCACACAAAAGTTTATACCCAGAACAAACTTAGCTGGTCTCTAATGTGCTACTGGACAATTTTTTATTTCAACAAGGATATAGTTTTAGTTCCTCACTTGTTTTATAAATCAATTAATGTGTCAACACAAATAGGAATTATTCATATTGCAGTTGTTGTATAAGGGATTATTATGATGACTAGAATGTAATGGAAATTAATAAGATTTTGGAATGCAGAAATAAAGCAAATAATCAAACCATCAATTCTAGTGTGCGGGGGGCCCACTTTATCTAAATTATATAATTCGGTATTTGAATAATTGGTATTAATAACTGTATTATAAATTGGTATTGTTATAATGAGGCTATTATTGGAATGTAATTGAAAACTTTAAAAAAAAATATTATCCAAGAAGCAAATATATACTCATCTTCCTGAACATGTGTTCAGCTTTGGGATCTCACCAGCCATTGTTCATACTTTTTCAAGCAAAGGGACTAGAAACTTATGTTTATTTCAAATAAAATCTGTTTTAAAAAAGCCAGGTTCTTTGGAAACTGAACAAGTGTTTATTGTAAAATACTATTATCCTGGCATATCCTTGTGGAGTTCAAAGTGATTACAACAAATCATAGGATACTGTGAAGACCAAAACAGAAAAGGAAATGAAACCAACAAGAATAGCAAGATACAAATAAAAAGCAGAGCGTAAAACTATCAGAATTAGATGCCAGTTCTGGCAAAACCAAGCAGTGCTTTCCAGCCTTTAAAGGCCAAAAGCATTCCTGAACTGGAAGGTAATAGCCCTGCAGTGGACAGCCAACAGACTCCTCCTTGGACAGGGAGTGACAGAGTCCAGTGACCAGTGCTGCTTTATCCAAGGCCAGAGGGGTCTCCTGGACTGGACCTGGGAGCCCCCTCTCACTACAGCCACATTGCCACTATTCTCATGCTTGCCTCTTAGCAGAGCGAAGGCAGTGGTTCAGAGACCCCTGACTTGCCCAGCCTTTTCCATTGGTTGGGGTTGGCCATTGTTTCCAATCCAACCAAACTGCATGGACTTGCGGGGGAAAGGGTATCAGCTAGGTGGCAGCCCTAGGCAAAGCATCTCACGGATCATGTGCATAGCCCTAAAAACAAGTAGAATAGGACCAATTTAAAATGGTTATCACCAATAGCCTCTTCCAAGTACAATTTAAAATTCATTACAACAGCTCCATTCTTTGGCAGCAACCAAGCATGGCAATAGTTCCCCCCTCCTTTTTATTACTCCTCTTGGGAAATAAAAGGCCACCTTGATGCGAGTAACTTATTGATCACTTTCTGCTACTGGCACAACTAAAAATAAAAGGGAAGGTGGGTTGCTTCCTTTAGAAGCAATTTTCAGTGGAAAAATATAAAATTAAAGATACTTAGCATAGAAAACCCATAAAATTCCACCTAAATAAGCAGTACAGAGGAGCAGATGTTTTGAGATTTCCCAGGCAAATGGCACGGTGTTATAGGCCAATCAATACTGTTAATGCTAATTGTAATGTACTGTTGTCAAAATGGCACTTTATCTTAAAGCTAATTCCTGATTTATACAGTTTCCCATAAAAGTAGCCCCCCAAAAGAGACAGCTTGTTCCCTGCTAATGAGAAACTGGCGTCACTAAAACATTGTGCTCTGAATATTTGAAAGCAAAATCTGAAGTTTCTTTGTGGAAGAGGCAAAAATGAACTTATTGAACTCACTTGCCAGTTGTTCTTGCTTATGATCATCTTGCTCTATTATATAGGCAACAACAACAACAATAATAATAAATAATGTGATTTGGCACATTAGAGGTTAAGGTATGATTAGACGTGCCTTTTGGCTGGTTCCAAAAATATAACAAAGTTGGTGGAAACTGTTCTGGAAGGGAAGACGTGTTGAAGCAGATCAGGAAGTGTGGATGTAAGAAGGCATTGACTTCTGTTCCGCCCTGTATTTATTGCATGCAAGTGCTGCTTCCATTCTGCTACAGTTCGGCTTCCAACAAAACCTATGTTATTCATTTCTCTCTGTCTGCAGTGGTGAAACTTTATGTAATTACAGTTATGTTATCATTGCATTTTTGCACATCATTTATTTCAATGAAAAAGAAACACAATGCAAATGGTAGGTGGGATCATCAGTTGCATGCTGTTACGTATCACTTCTTCGTCGGCAATCACTCACAGCCGAGTAAGATTGTCACGATGACCGGTAGATTCTTATCTGCTGCAGCCTTCATCCGCCTTCACAACTGTTGTAACATACCACTTGTTATCTTCCGCCTGTTCTGCTATTGAGGATTTTTGGATCATTCTTTGTCTTTCTCCTTCCCTTTGACCTTACCTCCTTGGGTGACCCTGCTGGGAGTATGAGATTCCCGACTGCTTTGCTCACAAGGGTCATAGAAATGTGCAAGCCCAGTGGTGAGCAGGTCCAAAAAAATAAAAAAGCCATTTCGCATATGCACTAATCACATACATATGCACATCACATCACAAACTCTCCCCAATCATCCGCAATTAGGCTTTTAAAATTTTCCACATTTTTCAAGTCCAATTGTGTGTGTTTGATCTCCCCCAAGGTCCTCCACTGCAGCAGTTAAGCTTGAATGCAGCCTCCTGTTGGCACTAACAGAGCATTGGGATATATGCATGTGGGTCAGCGAGAGAGATCTCATGGGGTGTACAAACCCTTTTGTCCCCAGTTGTGATCTCCTCCAAACAACAATGCCTGTACCACAATTACCATATTTTTCGTCCCATAGGACGCTTCGTCCCATAGGACGCACCTAGTTTTTAGGGGGGGGGAGTAAAGGGGGAAAAAGTTCCCTTTATTTTCCCCCCAAAAGCAGGTCAGGGAAACAGAACCAGGTCGAGGAACAGCGGGATGGCGGCGCTGCGCCTCCCTGCTGTGCCCCGAGCTTGT
This sequence comes from Podarcis liolepis, assembly GCF_965112155.1. Lineage (NCBI taxonomy): Eukaryota > Metazoa > Chordata > Lepidosauria > Squamata > Lacertidae > Podarcis > Podarcis liolepis. Next base: position 3,850,958 of record NC_139558.1, read on the forward strand.
GGGGCTGGCCGATGTCTGCCCCGCGCAAGGGGCGCTCTGCATCAGGATGCCCCCCCTGCGGGGCGGCAGGCTGCTATCCAGCGTGGGGAGCCCTGCGGGGAACTCCTGCAAGGCTCCCCACGCTGCGGATGTCTGCCTGGCGCGGGGGGCGCTCTGCTTCAGGGCGCCCCGCCCGCCGGGCAGCAGGCTGCTACCCGCAGCCTAGACATCCCTGCTGGACCTCCCATAGGGCTGCCTAGGCTGCGGATGTGTTCCTGAAGCCTGGAGAGCGAGAGGGGTCGGTGCGGACCAACCCCTCTCGCTCTCCAAGCTTCAGCAAAAGCCTGCATTCGCCCCATAGGACGCACCCAGATTTCCCCTTCATTTTTGGAGGGGAAAAAGTGCGTCCTATAGGGCGAAAAATACGGTAGGCTTGAAAAAATGCCCAGAAGGCTGTTTTCAAACACAATTGCATGGGGTGGGGGGCAGCACATGAGGAGGGCTTGACCTTCTCTCCCAGAGCAACCATGCTGTAATTTTACTTGAACAAGACATCCTATTGTGGTTTCTTTCAAACCTAAATCATGTGCAAGGCAATGGGATGAAGGCAGAACTCTGGGCCACATCTTGCCTGTGGGCTGACAATTCTCCACCCCAAAGACACACCTGTCAGGAATTGGTAATACTACAGAGCTTACAGTGTAGTGATCTGTACTCACAACAGTTGCAAAAGCAGCACAGATGACCAATTATTTGTGAGGGAAATATCTGCCAACTTTCAAAGGATTATATGCATAATATTTCAGTCAGCCCACGAGAAGCCTTTTCAAGTCTTGGCTCTGCTGGCCTCTCTCCTCTCTCCATCCTTACTATTCAACATTGTGTCAAACCATATGGGGACAAAATTTAATATAATTTGGAACACTACCACTTCCTAGTCCAGCTTTGGCTTGGCAATTTTCACGTGCTTCTAATGAATTACTTAACTTAATAGAATCTGGCATTGCCAGATCATGTACTTATGAGAAAGAACTTGCATTTTTTGTTTCTATCCCAAACACAATGTTAAAAAATTAAATCACAGTTGGGTGGTTACAGATGCCCACATGATTTACAGACAGATTGGATCACTTTTCTTCAATCTCAAGATCAGAATGACTGATACTACCATGTTCTTCCGCAGGTAATTTACATTAGTGAAAGAGGTGCAAAATGTGTCTATGTGGTTTTCAAAGTGATCACGACCATCCCAATTGGCATCAGCACCATCCTAGAGCCAAACCTAATTTGTTCCAAATAATTCTCTCCCAAATTCTCCCCCAGAAAGTTTGACACCAAACGTACTTCATGCACTTCAAATGGATGAATATTTGTACTTTGCATCCTACAGTATTTTATTTTAATATTGGATAGTTTGTAATGGCACCATGTAATAATGTTAGATGGCTGGTACACAGTGCTTTTGAAATAGTTAAACTGTGTTTGAATTGAATTTAGTATTGTATAATATTTGATAGGCAACAACTTGTGAAATTTCATGCCTGATCAAGAGATGCAGACAAATCTAAAGCATTCTAGTTCAGATGTAAAGTGTCACTTTCAACGTATGTCTTTAGATTTTCCTGTTCAGAAACTGAATGACAAGATGGGCACTTTCACCAACTTCCAGTCCTTTGTTCATCTATATCCACAAGTTATGCTAAGAGGGGCAAAGCAGATTATTAAACCTGAGTGGGCATGGTAAGATCATCTTGTGGGTGACCACCCTGAATTATTATTTATTTATTCTTTACAAAAGAGAATTTCACAAGGCAGGGAAAAGAATCACGCTATCTTTCCTGTCCACGTCATGTTCCCCTTTTTAATTCTCACACCGTTTCATGGCACTATTCTTAGTTACAATCTGGCTGCCCATTGGACAAAGGAACAAGCTGCTATAGAGGAGGCTTCTCTGCAAAGAAAAGAACTGGTCCTTTTTGCTGGTGCATTCTCTCTTTAATTAAAGTGGAACTCCGGATAATTGTTCTGTAGGTGAGATGTCTGCTCATCTCATGCCAACACCTGGCAGCTTCCTCAGCCATCTTCCTCTCTTTCTCTTTTCAATACTTTCCCCAAAGAAAAATGGCTTTGAAAGCCAAAAGGCATGTTCATTATAGCTACATTTTTAAAAAGCAAAATTGAAATAGTACATTCTCTTTGTCCTGTGGAACTCAGAGACCGCACCAACAGCCTGCCATTATCAAGGCAATGCACTGAGCAATGGCAAATAATTTTTTCATTGTTCATGTGGGCTCAAATACAGTACATGAGATAGTTTATAACATATCCATGGGCTCCACACACAGTCTACAGTTATAAGTTCACCTCAGTGGAAAGGTGAAATATATTTCATGTACATTGCAAGGGTCCCAAACTGATGGCCCAGGAGCCCCCTAACTGGCGCTGTCTCCCCACATGCAAACCTAGAGGCAAGAAGAGATGCAGGCAAAAGGGAAACTGTGGCTCTCCATCAAATGTCATATTGCCTTTAGACACCAGTTCTCAACTGCCACACTTTCCCAGGATCAGAAGATGGAAATCAGAAATAGATCTGGGTGTCATCAGCATACAAGGTTCATCCACCCTAGCCCAAATCTATGGATGACTTCCCTCAGTAGAGACACCGGCTGTGTCTCCTGTCCTGTGGTTTGCCATGTCATGAGAGTTGGATCCTTGCAGCACTTGGCCCAGCACAGGCCATGAGATGCAGCAGGTGTCTCACAAAATCACTTTATGGGGGTCTGTCTACCACATAGCACTGAATCCCCCTTACAGTGATACATACACATTCTATCCAGGCTAGACTGGGCGTGAAACTCTTCTAAAAAGGGGTTTAGCCCTTCAAATAGATGGTTACCCATACTTCCTTCCAAGTGCAATATGATATAACTACCTGGCCCCAACCAACAGCCGCATTTTGAACCAGCTGAAGTTTCCGAGTCATCATCAAAGGCAGCCCCACAAAGCATGTGTTATAGTAGTTTACTCTAGATGTACATTGTGCATGCATCCCTTTTACCAGCTGCACTTGGTACAACTCTGGCCACGCCTGGACTGGGAGACCTTGACCACAACAGGTCAGGCTTAGGTGACTTTCAAGACTGGGTTACTGCAATGTACCCTTCAGTGGGGCTTCCCTTCTGCTTCCCTTGAAACTATAGGTAGTATAGAATGCTGCAGCACAGTTGTTGAGGGGGTGAGACCCTGACAGCATATAACACCTCTGCTCATGATCTGCACCTTAATAGCTCGGGACCAGCTTACTTGCAGCTTTGCCTTGCCCCAGATGTGCCTAGCTGATCATTTTAATTTGAAGAATAACCCCCCCCCCAGTTGTAACAAATATTTTAATGTGGCAGCCCTTATGCTTTAGAATTCCCTAAATATTGGCTTCAGGAAGGCACCTTTTTGTTCTCTGCTTGGTACCTGCTTAAAACATCTTTGTTTCGGCAAGCCTATCCAGACCTGTAGATGTTGGTGCGTTTTAATATTTTATTGTTAATTTTAATTATGTTTAATCTTTAAACTGTTTTTAATGACAACTTTAATATTTCTTGTAAACCACTTGGAGGTTTATTGCAATCAAGCAGCATCACAACTTGCATGCCACCCTAAGCTGGCAGAAGACACTCCTGGGCAGTGCCACCACCTGTGCATCCACAGGGGCCAAGTCCTGAAGAACCCCCAAACTGTAAACTTGCTTCTTTAGAGGGAGTGGAATCCTATTCAAAACTAGTTGCACCCCTTTACTCAGTTCAGCTGGTTTCCCTACCCATAGCATCCACATTGCATCCTCCTTTAGGCACCATTCAAGATTTCTGTAGCCCTCCTGAGATGTGTAGATGGAAAACAGACGGGGCTGCATTTCATCAGCATATTGCTGACACTTCAGCCCAAACCTCTGGGTGACTTCCTTCAGCAAATTCATGCAGAATAGATGTTTAAAAAGAATTTACGAGAAGATGGACTCTGTGGCACCACATCTGCCAAAGGCCATTTTCTTCTACTTGGCAAACACCACTGCTCAGAAAGACTTGGATTCTGTAACTGTTTAATCAACTTTGTAGCAAAAAGAGAAGAAGCTAAGGAATCATCTGCCACCAACACAATGAAAATAAGAAGGAACTGGCAGGCAGTAAATTGAAAAGCCCTGCAAACATGGTATTCTCTAGCTGCAGTTAATTATAATCTATTAGTCTGATAAGTTAAGATAACTTGCTCTCTTTTCATGGCAGAGGCAGCCCAGACCTTGTCAGCAGAGCTTGATGTATCAGAGACAGGGAGCCTGTGGCCCTTCAGAAGTTGTTGGATAACAATTGCTATCAGCCCTAACCAGCAGGAAGAACAGTCAGGGATAACACTACGTAGTCCAGCAAGATTTTGAGAGCCTCCTGTGATGAAGCAATAGTGAAAGGCTCCCGCACAATTTCTGGAGCTTAGCTTCAATCAACCAAGAGTTGCAGCCTAGAGTTGAATCCTTGCCATATATATGTGCTTAGGACTACACTTGGCTCCCCTCCCCCAACTGTGATAACAACATCTTTGCTCACAGTAGTGGAAAACTGTTGAAAGGGTGGTATCTTCTAAACTCCAGATGCATACTGTGACTGCCAGCCATCTTCCACTGACCATCTGTCCCTGTTAAGAAAAGCCACAGTCAATAACCCCTTCTGCATCCATTTGGATCTAGAAACTTGGTTATTAGTACCTGAGTGTCCTGCCAAAATTCTAGTCCATTAAAACCATTCAAAAAGTGTTGCCAAACCAATCAATTCTTCCTCGTATCCAGTGATCCATCCTTTTATAGCAGAGCTTCTTACATGGGGGGCGCCTGGCCATCATGGACTCTGTCCTCTTGACACACTTGTTGAGAGAGGAGCATAAGATTAATGTCTCCTCTGAGTAAACAGGCTTTGGCTGCAACAGAGAATGGGACTGCTGACTGTTCAGATGACCGCTGTAGCTGCATGTTTAGCAGCAGCTTGAGCTGCAGGCATTAGCTCATATTTATCTCTGTCCTGAGAGATAAACTCACCTGCTGATTTTTGTACATTAAGCTGCTGTTAAAGGCACAAGAGCAGGCTAGGCTACTTTTTTCTAGTAATTTGGCAAGCTTAATAGAGAAGTGGCTGGAATGTGTCTGAGGCTGCAAAAGTGGACCAATCATATACAAGGTTTATTTGCTCTGACCATTCCCCCCCCCACACACACACTGTGGTGTGTTTGATTCAGTTCATATGTGACAATGGTTTCATGCATAGAGCGTACAAATGTCAATTTCCAAAGCAAAGTTTGTCAGCTAAGCCTGTAATTTCCATTTAGATTTGTTTCATTTTTCAGAGCATGGAAGCTACAGAGCGGAGAATCTCTTGGCTTGTAAAGTCCCTTTTCAAATAACAGCAACTGCATTCTGAGGGCTGCTTCACACATTACATTTTTCACTACACTGAGGTAAACAAGCGTAGAAAAACGAATCTCTTCCATCATTTGAAATGCAATGCAAAGCTTCTTTTTGTCAAAGCATCAGTCAATGGGAACCGGCCCAATCCCATTAACCAATTGCCCACATGTCACACAATTAATCTTCTACAGTGATTTTGAATCAATTCTTTTGCCACCTCTACATTATTCTTTGCAAGCCTTCTGGAAAAAACCTTGTCCCGTTTTGTCAGTTTTTGCCTATGCGGCTGCTACAGAATCAGGAAGTGAGATACCTGTGAATGAATTTTATAGATCTTTCAGCTGAGTGGTGACTTTTCCTCAGGTCACACAAACTGTTTTCAAGTAATCCAAATATACACCTATATTGTAACCTTATAAACAGGAACAAAATTGGAAAATTGTGTGGACAGGCCGAGGTTTTGTCTGCAATGAAAAATAAGAGAGGAGAGAAAGCCTGGTTGCACGGCTACCTCCTAGCCCAACTGTTTCCTTGAATCTAGGCCTAAAGCTTTAAGAACACTGGAATAACTTTCTTTCCCTCAAGAATTCTGGGCACTGAGTAGGGTTACCATGTTCTGAAGAGCAAAAACAAGGACACGTTTGCCGACTTCTACCTTTAACTATGGATTGCTATTACAACTCTCATTCTAAATATCCCTACTATATGTAGGCTATAGAACATGGAAAGGAAAACTAAGACCCGGGGGCCGGATCGGCCCAATCGCCTTCTCAATCCGGCCCGCAGACGGCCTGGGAATCAGTGTGTTTTTACATGAATGGAATGTGTGCTTTTATTCAAAATACACCTCTGGGTTATTTGTGGGGCATAGGAATTCGTTCATTCCCCCCTGCCCCCACAGTATAGTCTGGCTCCTCACAAGGTCTGAGGGACAGTGGACTGGCCCCCTGATGAAAAAGTTTGCTGACCCCTGATAGAAGCTGTGCTATATTGCTGAGGTGGCTGGAGAAGAGAAGAGGAAAGCAAGTCTTCAACCACCAGTTGTGTCTATGTCTCATACAGAAAGTATAGCCAGTTTTCAAAATCATTTTCAATCAATGTGCCATTCAAAGCAAATACAGTGGTACCTTGGGTTACAGACGCTTCAGCTTACAGACGCTTCAGCTTACAGACTCCGCTAAACCAGAAATAGTACCTCGGGTTAAGAACTTTGCTTCAGGATGAGAACAGAAATCGTGCTCCAGCGGCATGGCAGCAGCAGGAGGCCCATTAGCTAAAGTGGTGCTTCAGGTTAAGAACAGTCTCAGGTTAAGAACAGACCTCAGGAATGAATTAATTCTTAACCAGAGGTACCACTGTAAATGCAAACACACTAAAACAGGGGTCAGCAATTCTTTTCAGCAGGGGGCCGGTCCACTGTACCGCAGAAAAATAATAATGAACTAATTCCTATGCCCCACAAATAACCCAGAGATGCATTTTAAATAAAAGGACACATTCTACTCATGTTAAAAACACCAGGCAGGCCCCACAAATAACCCAGAGATACATTTTAAATAAAAGGACATATTCTATTCATGCTGATTCCCAGGCCGTCCGCGGGCTGGATTTAGAAGGCAATTGGGCCGGATCCAGACCCCGGGCCTTAGCTTGCCTACCCATGCACTAAAACAACAAGCCCAAAACCATTACACTAGGCAACACAATCAACACTGATCTCTCCTGAAAACATCCCATTTTACCATCAAGGTACAACAATGATTCCAAGGACATGACCCCGTGTTGTATGTTAACGCATGTACCGTGCATTTTTGCAGCCAAGCTAGAGTCGACCTGCATTTGATGCTACATACCCATAAATACCCTCCCTTCAGCTCAGATCCAGTAAAAACAAGACTGCATACTAACAGATGATAAGCAGAGAATGATGTCTTTTTAAAATAAACAATTGATTCTTTCACCATTCAGAGAGCTACAAGACCCAACAAACAGTTCAGAGCACAATGCTGGAATTAAAGTTATATAGAGAATTTCTTTAAAAAGCAAATAATTATAATTACTTTAACAGTCCCTTCCTTTGTGTGAAAACTGGAGGACAGCAACCACTGGAGGACAGCAACCATTTCCCTTTTTAAAAAATAAAAAAGGATTTTTTTTATTTTTGATGCCTTCAATGTATACAGACAAGCAGCTGCAAAAGTCTGATACAGCTGATTTGCCATGAAATGGTGGTCCCTTATGAGTCAATAATATATATTTTTAAGGCTGCTGGAGCAAGAGGATGTGAATTAAATAACCAAAAAATCTATGTGAAGTAGGAAGACACGCCCCGCCCCCCCCCCCCGCCCCCCGCTGCCACCACTACTGGGCATCCTGTAAGTTACACATCACTAGGTATAAAATCCCAAAGAGTCTAGGAGGGGCCACCAGGTTGCCAGAGAAAAGGGGGAGGTGAAGCCCTGGCAAGGTGGAGACGAGGCAGGGGAGGGGGAAAGGGGGGTAGGGAGGGGGGGGAGAAGAGAGAATGAGACAGAGGGGGGAGAGAAACGAGGGATGGGAACCGCTGAGCTCTCCACACAGCAGCCGGGTTCCTTCTCTGCGCCTCTTCCTGAGACCACAGCCCTCCCTGATCTCCCATGCGGTGGGGAGGGATGCCGACTGGAGAGACCTTATGTTCATCCAATTAATTTGAAGGGAGGGTTGATGGACTTCCGCCACCCAACTGGACTTGCCAAGCCACTTGGAAAGCAGGCCCTAAAGCGAGTCAAGTCTGCAGGCGGGAGACACCAGATCCAATGGTGGTGGGGGGGTGGACATAGGTAGGTAAGAGAGCACCTTGACCCAAGGAGCACTGCAGAGCTGCTTAATGATGGGAGGCACGCCCAATAGAGGGATACCTAAGGGGGGAGCAAGGGGAGCAAGCCAAAAACACAAAACAAAACACCCAGACGTTCTGGCTTTTTAAAAAACAACAACAACCACTCCCAGTTTTGCGTTTTACCCATGGAGAAGAGGACATGTCCAGGAAAAAGAGGATGTATGGCAACCCAAGTTAAAGGTTGCTGGGAATCATAAATCTGTGAGGGGTAAACTACTGGCCCCAGAATTCTTTGAGAGAAAGAGTGTGTTTCTAATCTGCTTTAAAGGTATAATGTGTGCACAGCCTGGGAATCATAATGTATGAAGATCTGGCAAGAAATTTCAATAAAATCAATTTATTTATAATTTAGGATGAACTAGTAAGTAACTTATTCTTAAAGCAATATGTTTAGAACAGAATATAAGCATGTAAAAACATCCGTAAAATCAGAGTTAAAACATCCAGCATATAACAATCATCTCGATTTGATGGAGCACTAAGAAGCAGATACTGAAACGGCTGCTCTTGGTTTAGATCTCCTGGAGGCCAAACGCCCTCCAGAAAGGAGCTGTGCTGGCTATCAGCCTAAAAGCAGCAAATGTTAAGAAAGTTAGGAAATCCTTCCTGAGCAGTTTCATAACTGGGACACCACTAATGCGAATGCTCTAGATCTTACTGACTCCTGTCACAGCGGGAGCTCCGCAGGTGATCTAAAAGCACATGGAGATCCATACTGGAGCAGAAAGCCCTTCAGATATCCAGGGGCCCAGACCTGTAGGGCTTTAAAAATTAGCATTCAAATTAAATTTGAAAAGCAGTACAGCCCCTTCCTGGCCCTGAACACTGAAGCAAAAATGCAAACGGGGAATTTCCATGTCTGCATCTGTTTATATGCCACTGGGCCAATTAATCTGCAAGGCCCTTAATGATTTTGGTCCAGGATACTCTACAGTCCTCCTGATTCCTTCTATCTCTGCCCAGTTAACAAGATCTTCAGTGAATTCCCCACTTGGCTCAGTTGAACGGCTCGTTTCCACCAGGAGATAGATTGTGGACCAGGCTCTGTGGAACTCTCACCCAGCAGACAGATCCCTCTATTTCAGCAAGTAGGCTCAGACCTTTGACTTTGTCCCACTCCTGGCAGCAGACTGGGTGGAGAGAAAGATGGAAGGAAGGAAGGGAAGGAGTGTGGTGGCAGAGAGAGAAGTGGGGCGGCGGCAATGCGCTGCTGTCAGGATGTGACCCCCCCCCAGAAATCCCCCCTTTGACAGGGAGGAGGCAGTTGCCCAGCCCTGGTTTAAACAAAGGAATGAACTAGATGTGATGGCAATTATTTAAGTTCTCACAATGTGCACATTTTTAACAGCCACAGAGTGGGGTTTGAGCAGGGGTGGGGAGGAACAGTCCAGTCCAGTCCTTCACACACATCACGAAGAAGCCTTCATTGGGAGGGAAGCCTCTGTTGGCAGGAGGAAAGGTCTTCAGCTCTCTCTCCTTGCTCCCCCTTCCCAGTGGGTGCTATCCATAGCTATGGATATGTCAACCTTCCCTTCTTTGGCGGGAAACTCCCTTATTCCAACACCGTTTCCCGCTGCTGTCCCAGATTGTTGATATCCTGTAAATTTCCCAGATTTCAAAGGAAGAAGCTCCTCTCCCTCCTGGCTCCCTGCCGGCCAGGGAGGCTCCTCACCTGCGTTGCTCACCAATAAGGAGTCTGAGAACGACTTGGGGGTGGAGCTTGCATGCCCCTTGTCCAGATAAAATCAGCCGCGTTGCCTGGGGACTCGCCTTTGCTTCAGCGCTTCCCAGCGGAGAGGTGACGGTGTGGTTTTCCTTGCTGCTGTATCCCTTTGCCGGGTTGCTGCGCTGTGGGAACCACCGCTTGAGGCTTCGTTTGGCTGCTGGCTGGGCTTTCTGCCTTTGGGCCTTGGCTCAGAGGGGCTCGGAATGTACCTGTGCTCAGAATCGGATGGGTACATCATCGACGGCCCACTCACCCTTGCCGGGGATAAGGTCTGTCTGGAGGGGGGGCACATGGTGGGGGGAAAGGAAAGGAGCTGGTTGAGTACAATGGCGGGCGGGAGGCTGCCACCATCTCGTGTGTGTGTGGCTAGTTAATGCAACCAGAGGGGGGTTTTGAACACTGGACGCCGTTTGGTTGCATGTGCTGCTGCAAAGCCAGGCTGGGGAGCCATCTTAAGTTGAGGCTGCATAGGCCTTGTGGTGCATGGGATTCAGATTCTATTTAGTTGAACCTCTGGTTACAAAGTTGAACCGTAGACTGTCCCCAGGACAGGTGAGGCTGCTGATCCCTTATTTTCAAATCTGAAGGTTGACAGCTATGGTACTATCTGCATTAAAACACACACACACACACACACACACACACACACAAACACACAAATGTTAACTGCATTCGCACCATTATGTCAAGGTTTTTGCCGCTAAGCAAGTGCTCCCCCCTCCCCCCACTGACTTTGAACATATAGAACAGCCTTGTACTGGCTTAGATCTTTGCTCCATCGAACCTGGTATTTTTCACTCTGATTGGCAAAGGCTCTCCTAGGCTTACGGCAAAGGCCTTTGTTGCACAAATGAGCTATGGAGTCCCTTTGGAAAGCACACAAGGTCAGCGTTTGGAGTCTCCTAATTTAAGCCAATGACAAAAGAATAAGCCTCAGACAATGGTTCATTAAAGTGAAGTGAAGAACTCAACTTTCCAAAGACTAAAAGCAAATATTTCCATGCCCAGACTATGTAGCCTAAAGGATATTTACAAGAAATCATTCCTGCAAGAGACTCAGTTCTTCCTCGCCCCATTCAGGCCTCCATAAACACTATTTATGACTACTTTCACTACCAACCAAGAACTCTTTCCCTTAAAGGACATCAAACAGAGAAAACGTAATATGTCGAGACGTACTTTTTATGTCAGAATTCTGGTAACAAAAGAAGCTCTTTGATGTGCTTCTTCAAGGTTTACAGTCCACCAATAAGTAAGTTGTGCGGATGTAGTTTATAATACTGCACATGGAGACATTTTCTCCCTGTATTTCTTAAATATATTTTCACTGGGGAACTACTCTGCAATGTCCCACTCCTGAATATGAGCAAGGGCATATCCAGAATTGTAATACTACAGGTTTCTTTTTTAAGAACCTTTTTTTTATTATATTCTAATAATCTTATATGTTAGAAAATATATCTGAAGCTATAAAAAACAAATGAGGAAAAATAGTTTCCTCTGCCCGCCCCCCCCCCCCAGCTTCTGTTTTTAGGCCAGTGCTACTACTATTGGCTTCAGCAAGCTTAATCTCTGCCTCCCAGAGCCTGGTAAGGAAGGCAGACACCTGAAATATTTATGAATAAGACCGTGGCCCATTGTTTTTAGGTTGATTATTTTTAGGTTGATTATATATATATATAGTAAAGGTAAAGGGACCCCTTATCATTAGGTCTAGTCATGACCGACTCTGGGGTTGCGGCGCTCATCTCGCTTTACTGGCCGAGGGAGTCGGCGTTTGTCCGCAGACAACTTCCGGGTCATGTGGCCAGCATGACTAAGCTGCTTCTGGAGAACCAGAGCAGCGCATGGAAACACCGTTTACCTTCCTGCCAGAGCAGTACCTATTTATCTACTTGCACTTTGATGTGCTTTCAAACTGCTAGGTTGGCAGGAGCAGGGACCGAGCAATGGGAGCTCACTCCGTCATGGGAATTCGAACCGCCAACCTTCTGATCGGCAAGTCCTACGCTCTGTGCTTTAACCCACAGCGCCACCCACGTCCACACACACACACACACACACACACACACACACACACACTCATTTTGAAATTGATACACTATGGTAGAATATGACGTATTGACCCAAAATATTTTGATACTATGCAATGATTTTTTTCTGGGGGTACACAGGGGTACGCATACCCCTGAACATTTTGTGAATCTTTGTACTTTTGTCCATTTACTGTATTTTTTTTTCCTGATTTGAACTATAAAATGGTGATTTTCTTGAGTCAAAATGAGAGTACCCCTAAACATTTTTTAAGAAAAAAGCATTGATATTATGTAAAAACTAGCATTATTTGTGTGTGTGTGTGTGTGTGTGTGTGTGTGTGTGTGTGTGTATAAATAAAAAATGCCTTTAATGGTAGAAACCTTCTGAAAGTGACTAAGAGGAAGATATATTTAAAATACAATTTACTAAACCAACAGCATTAAAATAACATTCAAATTTTAATCAAAAATCATAAATGTAAAATATAAAATCAGTATCAATTAAAAACAGGCTTAAATATTTAGGTCTTTTAAGGCAAGGATTCAGGCATACACAGGCAAAATTGCAAAATGTAATTTTTGCTGAAGCCATTTACTTAAAAGGCACCCAGTGAGATGTGATCTAGCGCTTCTCTGCAAAGCCCACCCAGCACCTGCACATCCCACTCAAGGTTGCAGTTCCCCAAGTGAAATAGAATAGCAGAAACCAGTTCAGCCTTCAGGTTGGGGAATGGATTTTTGAATGGTCTTAAACATAACCCTTGCATACAAAAGCAGAATGTTATAGAGCAGCTCACGGGCTTCTCTTTTTGTACATCTAGGAAGTATTTTGTGCGGAAGAAGCATGAGGACCAGGCTTCCTCAACCCTCCAGGTGTTTTGAGTCTACAATTCCCATCATCTCTGACCGCTGGTCTTGCTAGCTGGGGATCATAGGAGTTGTAGGCCAAAAACATCTGGAGGGCTGAGGTTGAGGAAGCCTGATGAAGACAGTCAGACGTGCACCTGCCGTCAAAACCAGTACAGCTCAACACCACATCTACCACACAAGAATCATGGAAACAAATTCCATCTCTATGAACATGCGCGCGCGCGCACACACACACACACACACACAGAGTGTGTGTTATGGGAAATTAGAATAAACAGAGGAACAAAGATAAAGTGGGAAGGCAGAAATATTCTGTTTATTTTATCAAGGGCATAAAGAATGAGCTTGCTCCAAAAGGCACAATTTACTATTAGCCAGCCCATCAGGGACACATTTCACTCACCACCTTCTATTACATTTAAAATGTTTATAGTTATTCATTTCCGATGCCTCTGTGCTCATGTTCCCCCAAGCAGTTGAAGTACTAAATGCAGCTGAGGCACTGAACCTTTAAGGATCAGCTATATGTGTTTACCTACCAAATCTAAGCTCTGATTTCAGACTAGCCTAACACAAGCTAAATTGGGAATGCTGAAATACTGACATTTCCCTGTACCTAGCTGCTTAAGCAAGGGTGAGGTTTATCTGAACAAGATTCAGCCTTAGATAGTAGAAGGATGAACAATGACAACTGCATAATGTTTTCCAATGAGAGCTTCATTTTTGAACCTGTCTGATATTTGATGCTTTATCCAAGCAGTGTTATGCTGAAGCTGTTTACTGGTTTCTGCAGTTTGTCAGAGTCAAAAGATTTACTGCACTGCAGATCTTCCAAGGGAAAAAAAAGAAAGAAAGAAAAAGAGTAAAATGCTCTGATCCTTCTTGGGGGACTTGACAATCACAAAGGAAAAAGGTTCCTGTATTTCAGAGGTGGAGTTAATGGGAGGTCACTCTGCTATATTATATAGAGCAGAATGCTCCTGTTGCGATTTTGTTAGAGGCAGAGAAACTCTGCGATGTGGTTGATGTTGTTTCAACAGGATAATCCACCATTGTAGATCTGCCAATTAGAAATCGATATAGACTGCTTACCTTTTGCTGGATGGTGTGATGTGACGCAGCCATTGGGGAGCTGGGGCGGCGGCGGCGAAGTCCTCACCCATGTGACCGCTGGCAGCATTAACAGCCTCTGCTGGTCAAGGGCTTTTCTGGGATGTCCTGCAAAGCATTGAAATTCATATTTGCCAATCATGGCCAGACTAGCAGGTGAGGTTTTGGCGATAGACCTGGGGGAGCCAGTTTCCACTCAGGTCCACCTCTGTGGCTTGAATTATGACTGCACTGTGAGTGGGCAGCGAAGTTGGTGTCAGACATCTGACCTACCCATCCTGCACAATTCAGCCCTGTCAGAAGGTAAGTGGACAGTTGTTCTAGCTAGCACGACCTTGCTTGGGAATTAATCAATCGCCATATCTAGGGCAGGGAGGAACTTGCCTGCAGACAAATTGGGCCTGTCTGGAGGTTTTGCCTACCTCACTGCTCCTGGGATTGCAATAAGAAATGAGCTTCTGTTGCTGCAGCTGATTAGACTGGTCTGCCACGTGACCTAGGAATCCAGGATTTACCACCATGGGGCATAACCTAGCCAACTATGGGTGCGGCATCTACATGCAGATGATGCCCATGGACTCAACAAAACCATTTCCCACATTGGTTTTTAGACTGGGCCCAGAGGCTGTGCGTGGGGGGCATGAAGGTAAATAGGACTTCCAAAGTCCCTTCACCTGCCTCAACGCAAGTTAATTGTGTTCCACAGCAGGCATGAACTTGCACCAAGCAGAGGGGAAAGCTAGAAGGGGATATGGTGAAGGATGCAGCTCTGCCATTTACCTTAATAGCCTCCACAGCTGTCTGGAGGCATGCCTGTGTGTGCAATCGAGTGGCAGTAGAAATTCTGCATGCTTGGACACTGCACCCACCACTGATGTGCCCAAGCTATTTAGCAACAGGCTGGCTGAATGCAACACACTTCACATTCTGCAATACTGTTTATCAAATGTTTATGTCCTTATTTTAGAATTGTCATATTCATCATGTTTAGGGTTATGTTACTGAACAGGAACAGATTAAATAAAGAAGTACCTACCTCTTGACTGAAGAGTGTGCTCATGCTATCAGTACATTCTCTCAAACCACCAAAGTGTCAGAAAGTTCTTGAAATTGAAACTGACAAACATACCATTTTTTTCTCAGGGGCAAATATCAAGTTGGGAGTGTAAATAAAACCCAGCATGGATCTGCTCATCAGCATGATGAAGATCAAGTGCTTGCAAATGCTGTCAGTCCAATAAATGTCAGTTAGCGCACCAGCAAAAGGACCGACCCACCCAGAAGTTTTTCCCAACCTCACAATTTGGAAATCAACTGCTTTAGTTGATATTTAAGATGACGCTTGCATTGATCATGTGGATAGACCACTTTTCAATGTTGCAACTGTGACAAACTCCTTGTCAAATGCATTTTGCATCATATTCAGGAAAATTGGCATGCTGAAACTTTAAAAAAATGGGTAAAGCAGTTTCACTGAATATCCTTTAATCCGTGTTTCCCAACCTTTTCCCAACCAGCTCCCCATCTGACCTTGTTTCCTTCCTGTGGTTCCCCCATGGGAGGTGCCCCCCCCATAAAAACCAATGCAAAGATTCTTTTTCTTCACTTCTCACTTCCCCCTTTAGCCCTCTAGCCTTCTGCTATACCCCCCCCCCATTTACGTGATTTTCACCTATGGCCCCCTTGGAATATGGGGGGGGGGCAGGGGGCATAGCTGTCAACTTTTCCCTTTTCTTGCGAGGAATCCTATTCGGAATAGGAAAAGGGAAACTTTGAGAGCTATGACAGAGGGCCATATGGCCCCGAGTTGGTAAACGCTGCTTTAAATGCATGGCTCAGGATCCCCTTTACCCTCACAATAATCTCAGTGGAGCTATAGCTCTTGCCCCATGAAAAGTTACACAAAGCAAGGGGGCATGGGAGCAACTTAGGACCAAGTAGACACACCCCTTGAAGCGCCCAATTATCACCCCTCCCTTGTGTCAAAATTTAAAGTGGTAACCGGGCTCAAGCCAAACCTATGAACCATATCCTGCCCTTGAGGCCGATTGGAACTGGCTCTTCTCTGCCTTCTGCTGATGAAGATGTTCCTGCGTGGAATGAGGGAGCCTTTGCAACCACCACTTGCACCAATTTCGGGGGCAGTAGAGGAGTGTCATCTCCTGCTCCCCCCCCAAAAAAGTACTGGGTCTCTACCATGGTTGGTAGAGAAAGCAGAGACCACCTTGCCAACAAAGGTCTGTATAGTTAAAGCCATGGTTTTCCCAGTAGTGATGTATGGAAGTGAGAGCTGGACCATAAAGAAGGCTGATCGATGAAGAATTGATGCTTTTGAATTCTGGTGCTGGAGGAGACTCTTGAGAGTCCCATGGACTGCAAGAACCTCTCCATTCTGAAGGAAATCAGCCCCGAGTGCTCACTGGAAGGACAGATCCTGAAGCTGAGGCTCCAAGACTTTGGCCACCTCATGAGAAGAGAAGACTCCCTGGAAATGACCCTGATGTTGGGAAAGATGGAGGGCACAAGGAGAAGGGGACGACAGAGGACGAGACGTTTGGATGGTGTTCTCGAAGCTACAAACATGAATCTGACCAAACTGCGGGAGGCAGTGGAAGACAGGAGGGCCTGGCGTGCTCTGGTCCAGGGGGTCACGAAGAGTCGGACATGACTAAACGACTAAACAACAACCATGGTTGGAAACCTTCCAGCTGGCCCAATAAAGAACATTCAGTGTCTCTATGTATGCATTGAAGATTGCAAATAGATGCAATCTCACTAGCTTTGGCAAAGGATGACTCACTAAGGTCATTTCCATGCTCAACATAGTACTCAGGTATACTAGGGAGTGTTGCCAATTCATTATTCTTTTCAAATAAAGAAAACTGGAGTTATTTTTGTCCACATATATTTTACTTTTGGTTGAACTTAAAGATGCAACAGAATGCCAAAAGGACAGGCCCAAACCAACATAGCATCTATAAACCACAACTATTCAATTAGTTTATATAAAACACAGATATTGTGGTATATTGGACCACATCTCTTCAGACAGGAGTTGAGGGATAGGATAGCTGAATACTCACCAATAAGGGGAGGGGAAGCTCTGTACTGTAGTGGCCAGAATATAAGCCGCACCCGCAAATAAGCCGGGGGGGGGGAATACCTGAATATAAGCCACTCCTTTAAAATTCCGCAGGCACTCACACCTGAAAATGGCAAATGTAGAAGAAAATCTTTTGGTACCATTCCCCCGCGCTCCAGGGCTGCTTCCGGGGGGGGGGGGAGCCACGCCGCTTTGCTGGCAGCCTTCCCCCCTTCCTCCTCTCAGCCGGTGTAGGGGAGGCTTGGGAGCTGTTTCATATTGTGGAAGCCAATTTTTGTAAGGTCGCGAATTTAAGGCGCACTTTAACTTTTCTTGGTCGGAATTTGGGAAAAAAGTGCAGTTTATATTCGGGCCAATACAGTATGTACAATAACTAGCATTTTAGATAGAAGGTTAGATTAGTACTCTTCTACCCAAGTTTCCCCCATGCTGCGAAATGTGCATGTGTAAGTATAGAAAGGTAGACATTATAAGACTCAACCCCCTTTTGCATTCTGAAATGTTATGGGTCAGGAACAGTTTTAACCACAACCCCAGGTTCTCTAAACCAGGCTTCAGTTATTGAACTATCTCAGACATTTTGGTGCTCCCTTTATTGGAAAAAATAAGAATATCACTTCAGGGTCACAACCCCCTGCACTTTAAAAAATAAATTTGAAGAATATTAGGGTTTTGCTTAGATTTCTTGGGGTCCTTTCTCTATCCTTTTGTTCATTTTGAACAGTCTGAAAATAGTGCCATAAAATAGGTGTGTTCTGGTATATTTCTTTGAATAGACAAGACACCTGTGGCCATAGAAAGTCTGGATCACCTACCATCATTTCCTTCATGACCTTTAAAGATGTCATTTGAAACTATTTCATTTCCAGTTGCTTCATTCTGTGCAAGATGCAATTTCAGGTCCCCAAAGTGAAATCAAGTAGCACATTTATCAGATCTGTTTCCTAACCTCCCTGTTTCTGTGCCGTTATATGTCAGGTGCAGCATACATTCAAGAAGCATGAAGATCCTGGCCTTTCAAAACACATTTCATTCTTACATCATCATCAGGATAAGCCTGTTTAGATGTAGGGAAGAAAACCAATTTTGATGATGAAATGCTTTTTCAGCCTTTTAGAAGATCTACGTTCAAACATAACAGTTCTCATAGTATGTTGAAGCAGTTGAAACAATATTGACCTAACTGAAGGTATTCTTGTTCTATAATCGTAAAATCACACATCACTTTAGAATCTGTCCAAATATAAGACCACACAACTCATAAATGAGGGGTGGGGATTGCAATAGTGGGGAAAGAAACTACCTTTACACACCTAAACACTACAACTACTAATAATATATTGCCGAAGTTACTGCAAAAGGTTTCAGACCATAGAACATGCTGTGATATTTCAAAGAACTGGATTTTTTCTATCAGCATTGTTTGCAAATGTAAGTTTAAGAAGAAAGTGCAGGCAAATAGAGCCTCCTACAACTGGCATTCCCCTCTGTTCCCAACAAGGTTGTCTATCACCAACTGTCCAGTAGGAAGATGTCACTGAGTAGTACAGTGCAATTTGAACTGTGATTTGGCTTTGCTTTGAGCACCATTGTGGTAATCAAAGAAAGCCACTATGGCAGGTGTCACGGGCTGCCTCTGGTCTCAGCTCACAAAAGACCAACGCCAAGCTCTTCTTATATACAAGGATGTTTATTGCAGTTCATTATTGGTTCCACAACCGAGGCGTGCAGCCCCGAGTGTCTAACGTCAGACATTTGAAGTCCCCTCTGATTCGTCCCCGCCCCTACACCAACTTATGAGGCTTGTGCTAGACCACCGCTTCCTGTCTTTCCTTTTCCGCAGGGTCTTTCTGCCCCCCTGGGTTCCTTCCCTCCTGCTCTCTCCCGAAGCGGATTCCTGAGATGCCTGTTCCCCCCTCCTTCGTGCTTTGGGGCTGGGCTCCTCCTCCGGGCTTTCTCCATTTCCGCGCGCCTCCACATTTGAACTTGGCGCGCGCTCGCTACCCCTGACCTTCCTTTTGACACTGACACTACTCCCTGTACTACTCTCCCCCTCTTCCGGCAGGACGTTCTCCCCAGATCTCCTTCCCCTGTCTCTTTCCTGCTCCGCTCCGTGTGTCACACTGGGAACCCCCCTCTCTTCCCTTCGTTCCTGCTGGGAAGCCGGCCCCGATCTCCCACTCCCGCTCGGGGTTTCCCTGCTGCTTCCCTGCTCCTGGCAGGTCCCCCCTGTGACCCCCTTGTCCTGACTAGGGGCGCCCCCTCCTGAGAATCCTCCGATTCACTTGAGAGACTCATGGACGACCTCAAGTCATTGTCATCCTCTTCCTCACTGTCCTGGGATTCTTCCCCATCGCTCTCCGTCTCCCCCCTCACCTGTGCCTCTGTCCCTGAACCCCTGACATCCATCCCCCCCTCGAAGCCCCCCCTTCCCCCCTCCCGCTGCTCGGGCGCAGGTTCTGGGGGCTCCGTCGTTGCGGAGGTCGCTGCCGGACACAGGTCGTCGACGTCGATCTCCTCTGCTTCCAGCTCAGTGTTTGTGTACTCGAACCCATTGTCCTCTCCCAACATGTTCACGTCCTCCCCTCCCCCTGTTGCCTGGGTGGGGTCTGCTTGCCAAGGACCCACCCGCCACCTCATGCGCCAGTCCTCTCCTGGTTGGTCGTCCCACCAGTAAGAAAGGTCGGTGTCCACCCCCGAACACGATCCCCTTGGAGGGCTCGACTCTGGCGTCGTCTCCTCTGCGGAGGAGAACCCTCGGAAGGTGCTGGCGGAAAGCGTGGGCGTAAAAAGCCAATCGTCGAAAAACTGTGCTGGCATGGGCCTGTGTGGGAAAAGGGCATGGAACTCGTCCTTGAGGAGGGGTTCGTCCAAAGCGTAGTCCGGCACCCAACTGTTGGTGCTGGCCGGGGCGCCCTCCCTGGCGAGAAAATATTCTACTCCCTCTTCCCCCCATCTCGAGTCCAGAATCTCTGTGACCTCGTTGACTGGTTCGTCCCTAGGTGACCTCCCCCTCTTGGGCGACTCCCTGCTTGGTTCTGGTGCCGTCCCTGACTCCTGAAATCTGTGTGGGGCCTTGTAGGGGGTGAGCATCGACCTATGAAAGACCGGGTGCATTCTGGAACCCTCGGGGAGGGCCAATCGAAACGCTACCGGATTGATCCTGGCCTCAACTTGGTACGGCCCTAGTTGCCTGTGTCCTAGCTTCTTTTTAGCTAATGACTTGGCCGGCACTGCTTGGGCCGCTAACCATACCCAGTCTCCCACCTGGATGTCTTCCCCCTCCCTCCTGTGTTTGTCCGCCTGCACCTTATAGGCTTGTTTAGCTAGCTCTAAGTGTCTTCGTAGCTCGTCATGCACCTCTTGCAATTCTGCTGCGAAATGGTCGGCTTCCTGTGGCGCCCCCTCCCCCGTCGTCACGAGCCCCGGGAAGGTTCTGGGATGCCTTCCATTGTTAGCGAAGAACGGCGTCACCCCCGTCGACGCGTGCTTCGTGTTGTTGTAGGCAAACTCAGCCATCGGCAGGTAATCCACCCAAGCTGCGGGTCGCTGATTGGCGTAACATCTCAGGTACTGCTGCATGATCGCGTTGACCCTCTCTGCTTGGCCGTTGGTCTGCGGATGTCTCGCCGACGACAGGTTGATTTTGACGTGCAGGATCCCTAGGAGCTTCCGCCAGAAACTGGACACAAACTGGCGCCCCCTGTCGGACAGAATGGACCGTGGCAACCCATGCACCTTGAACACGTGGTCGATGAACAGTTTGGCTGTCTGCTCCGCTGTCGCCACCTTCGCGCAAGGAATGAAATGCGCCATCTTGGTGAACAGGTCTACAACCACAAGCACCGCCGTCTTGCCTCGCGAACTGGGCAGATCAGTGACAAAGTCCAGCGCCACCCTCTCCCACGGTTGCAGTGGTGTTTCCAGCGGTTCCAGCAGTCCCGCTGGCTTCTGGTGCACTGGCTTGGACCTTTGGCACGTGTCACACCTGGCGACGTACTCCGCGACCTCCCCTCGCATCTGGGGCCACCAAAAGTCTCTGGCCACTAATTCCGTCGTCTTTTCCTTGCCGAAGTGGCCAGCGCTGGGTGCGTCGTGCAACTGCTGCAGAACCTTCGCGCGGAGATCGTCTCCCGGAACGTAGAGAGCACCTTTACGGGTCAGCAAGCCGTCGCGTATCTGGAACTCGTCGTCCTTCGCTGTGCCCCTCTGCACCTCTTCCATCTTGGACTGTGCGAACGGATCCGCCTGCAATGCGCGACGCACCGCCTCCAGGTCCACGGCGGCTGAAGCGCACGCCCACGCCTGCGGTGCAAAAATGTGCTTGGCTGCCACCGGTGCCGCTGCCTCGAGATACTGCGGTTTCCTGGAGAGCGCATCTGCTATGACATTGTTGTCGCCTGGGATGTACTCTATTCTGAAATCGAAATCCGCAAAGAACTCCGCCCAGCGTATGTGCCTCTGGCTCTATAGCTTCGCCGTGCGCCAGTACTCTAGGTTCTTGTGGTCCGTGCGGACCTGCACGGTGTGTTTGGCTCCGATGAGAAAGTGCCTCCACGCCTTGAAAGCTGCGTGGATGGCCAGCAACTCCCTGTCCCAAATGGTGTAGTTCTGCTCCGACTTGCTGAGCTTCCGGGAGTAGAAAGCACAGGGCCTCCAGTTCCCCTGCGGGTCTTCCTGTAAGAGGACGGCCCCCACCGCTCTGTCAGATGCGTCAGTCTCCACCCTCATGGGCCTGCCAGGATTCACGTGCAGCAGCTGTTCTTCGGACGCGAAGAGACTCTTAAGTCTCCTGAAGGACTGCTCCGCTTGGTCCGTCCAGGTGAACTTCTTCTTCTTGGAGCTGAGAGTGTCAGTGATAGCTGCCGTCTCCTTGGCGAAACCCCTGATGAACTTGCGGTAAAAGTTGGCGAAGCCGACGAACCTCTGGACCTCTTTCCGATTTCGCGGGCTCTTCCAGTCCAACACCGCGCGGACCTTGGCGCTGTCCATGGCTAGTCCCCTGTCGGACAGCCTATAGCCCAGAAAATCCACCTCCGTCACGTCGAATTGGCACTTCTCCAGCTTGGCGTAGAGCCTGTGCTCCCGTAGCCTCTGCAGGACCTCCTTCACGTCGCTCTCGTGAGCCGCCAGCGATTCTGAGAAGATCAGAATGTCGTCGAGGAAACATACGCACTTCTTGTAGAGGAGTCCCGCTAGCACATGATGCATAAAAGCTTGGAAAAAGTGGGAGCCATTTTGGAGACCAAAAGGCATAACTCTGTATTCGTAGGTGCCCAACGGCGTGAACATGGCCGTCTTCCACTCATCACCCTCTCGCACGCGTATGAGATTGTAAACTCCGCGGAGATCCAACTTGGTGAAGATCATCCCTTTCCGCACCGTCGCGAGCAGGTCGTCGATCTTGGGCATGGGAAAGGCCGCGGGCTTTGTCTTTGAGTTTATGAATCTGAAGTCTACGATCAGCCTCTTTTGGGGCGTGTCTTTCTTCTTCACAAAAAACACAGGACTGCCGCCTACAGCCTTCGATTCCCGGATGAATCCCCGCTGCAGATTGTGATCTATGAATTCCCGGAGCTCCTGCAGCTCCTCCTCGGACATGGAATACAGCTTCACAGGCGGCAGCGTTGTCCCTGGCAAGAGGTCAATAGCGCAATCGTAGGGCCGGTGAGGTGGCAACTGGTCAGCCTCCTTTTCGCAGAAAACCTCCAAAAACCCCTTGTACTTGAGGGGTACTGCTTGCGCCATGCTGAGACGTAGCTGCTGCCCCTCCTCTGGGCCCTCCTCCTCCTGACCGGTTTGGATGCAATGCTGCGCGCAATAGGACGAGCCGAAGGTGAGCTGCCGCTGGTACCACGCCATGGTCGGGCTGTGCCTATCCAGCCAACTCATGCCTAACACTATAGGCGTGTCTGACAGGCGGGTGACGTTGAAACTGATGACTTCTCGGTGATTGCCAATCTGCATCACCATGGGCGGCGTCTGTCGTACCACTTGCCCCCCCAGCAGCTTCCTGCCATCCACTGTGACGACGTTCAATGGCAGCGTGGCTGGCAGAAGCTCTATGCGATGCTGCTTGACGAACTGCACCCCCACGAAGTCTGCATTGCTCCCACTGTCAATTGTGATGGGGACCTCCAGGGTGCGTCCATTAGGTAGCTGGAGGGTTGCAGTGAGCTGCACTACAGGTTTGGGTGGCAGGGGGTCTGTAGGCTGCAAAAGCGCTGGGGACTGCTCTACTGATTTGCCTGGCTGTGCCCCAACATTGCTGATTCCAGCCAGGCATTGTCGTTTCCCTGAAACAGCTCTTCATGCTGTGCTGCTGCATTTACTGTTGCCAAGGCTGCAGTGTGCTGCCGCAGCCTCTGGGGACACTCTTTCGCCATGTGCGTTGCACAGTCACAGATGTAACACTTCCTGTTCCCTCTAGGAGGCTTCTTCTTGACTGTTCCGGACGCTGGGGCTCCGGCCACTGACTGAGCCTTAGCACTCCCCAGTTCCATAGGCTCCTCCCCTGGCTGCAGCTGAGGGGAGAGACGCTGACGTCCTGGATCTCTGGGAAACAAAGGAGGCACTCTAGACGGTGCGTGAAGCTGGCTACCCCCCTCATTGCGCCAAGGGCGTTCTTCCTGGCGCACTCCAATGGCAAGCGCACGCTGCACCACGTCTGCCAGGGTTTTAGGTCTGTCCCCCCTAGCCAGCTCGTCCTTCACAGGGCCAGAGAGCCCCTCCCAAAATAAGTCTCTGACAGCCAAAGAATCCTTCTCCCATCGCAGCACATTCAGCAAGGCGAAAAAGCGAGCATGGTACTGACGTACTGAAGCCTTGCCTTGCCTTAAACCATGCATCTGCTGGCGTGCCACATCCACATCCACGCTAGACTGGAAGCAAGCGTCCATGCATTTGATAAATTCATCAGAGTCCCTTCGAGCAGGGCAATCCTCGCGCCACAGATTGCGCAGCCAAGCCATCGCTTCCACATGCAAGTGGGACACAATGAAACCCACCTTCTCCTCTTCATCTTTAAAGTCGTCGCGAAGCAAATGCAACGCATATTCTACGTCTGCTTTAAAACTGGGGTATTGCTGCAGGTTCCCATCGAAGTGGGCTACTAAGTTGCCCCCTCTTCTGCCCAGTGCTACCCCAGCAGCTTTGGTCCCCGGGAACCCCACTTGGCATGCATGATCCCACCTGGCTTGCAGATCTTGGCACCGCTTTTCCGCCTCTTCCCCCCTCTTCTGGGAGATCGTTACCGCAGTGGTAAGCCGGGAGACTGTGTCGCGTAGCTCAGCTATCTGCTGGTCCATACTCATGGCTGCCAAACTTCGTGAGCTTTGCAAAAAAAATTTTGCGTAGTTTTGGAGGGGACTTACTGTCACGGGCTGCCTCTGGTCTCAGCTCACAAAAGACCAACGCCAAGCTCTTCTTATATACAAGGATGTTTATTGCAGTTCATTATTGGTTCCACAACCGAGGCGTGCAGCCCCGAGTGTCTAACGTCAGACATTTGAAGTCCCCTCTGATTCGTCCCCGCCCCTACACCAACTTATGAGGCTTGTGCTAGACCACCGCTTCCTGTCTTTCCTTTTCCGCAGGGTCTTTCTGCCCCCCTGGGTTCCTTCCCTCCTGCTCTCTCCCGAAGCGGATTCCTGAGATGCCTGTTCCCCCCTCCTTCGTGCTTTGGGGCTGGGCTCCTCCTCCGGGCTTTCTCCATTTCCGCGCGCCTCCACATTTGAACTTGGCGCGTGCTCGCTACCCCTGACCTTCCTTTTGACACTGACACTACTCCCTGTACTACTCTCCCCCTCTTCCGGCAGG
Organism: Podarcis liolepis; assembly: GCF_965112155.1. NCBI lineage: Eukaryota > Metazoa > Chordata > Lepidosauria > Squamata > Lacertidae > Podarcis > Podarcis liolepis. Next base: position 3,875,918 of record NC_139558.1, read on the forward strand.
ACGTTCTCCCCAGATCTCCTTCCCCTGTCTCTTTCCTGCTCCGCTCCGTGTGTCACACTGGGAACCCCCCTCTCTTCCCTTCGTTCCTGCTGGGAAGCCGGCCCCGATCTCCCACTCCGGGTTTCCCTGCTGCTTCCCTGCTCCTGGCAGGTCCCCCCTGTGACCCCCCTTGTCCTGACTAGGGGCGCCCCCTCCTGAGAATCCTCCGATTCACTTGAGAGACTCATGGAAGATCTCAAGTCATTGTCATCCTCTTCCCCACTGTCCTGGGATTCTTCCTCGTCGCTCTCCGTCTCCTCCCTCACCTGTGCCTCTGTCTCTGAACCCCTGACAGCAGGTTTTCAACCTTTTGTATCCATGGCTCCCTTGAGCAACTACATTCTTTCTGTGGCACACCTGTGGGGCTCAGGAGCCCAGTTATATCCCCACTTGCCTAGCAGTCTCTCACCCTTTTTCAAACACCCTCCCTTGTGGAGCGTTCCTTCAGCCTCCTCTCCCCCCTCCCTTCTCCTTGGGAGTCCTCTGGCCAGCCATGGCTGCCACCCCTGGTCTCTGAGCTGCCCGCCTGCCCCACAGAGAGGTGCCTCCTCGCACTGCCCCACAGTGCAAATCAAGGACTGCCTGAATAAAATGGGGAAGCTAGAGACCTGTGTATACCATCTTAAGCCACTGGAGGAAATCTGGGTATAACTGCAATAGGTAATGGTAACAACAACAACAACAACAACAACAACAACAACAACAACAACAACAACAAAGTCCACTTTGGTTCTTAATGCTAGGAAGACACAGAAATGATCTATATTTAACAATGAAAAGTGATCTGAGTTCTTTACATTAAAAAGCAATTCACATCTTCCAAAGGCATATTTGTCCGATTTTTAAAGGAGCAAATAAATACAGTACAAGAAGATGTGTAACAAAGAAATATACTAAATTCAATAATCCCTAAACCATTTTGGTGAGGAATTTGAAGTTTGATCTGCTTCAACATTCTGCTTTTATCTGTTCAAAAATAATTAAGGCAATGCATTTTTTAAAAAATAGCTCCTACACAACATTTTGAAGAAAATTATTACTGGTAATCGGTGTGTCCAAATAATCTGCAGGTAATCTCATAAATGGATCCAGTTTTCCAACCCAATTAAAACCAGAAGCAATATACTATTGCAAGAGTAATTAATTAGTCTACACTGCAGTGATGTGCAATTTACAAATGAATTAAAAATACACCAATACTGATTAATTATGCGAGAAATCTCTACCAAATCCAACAGCATGCATTGTAACAAAGCAATTTAAAAAGCCAATTCTGGCAAATATTTCCTTAGGTGTCTTTCTGTGCGCAACAGAAAAATTAAGATCAGTCACAGTCAAAGAGTAACTAAGTTCCTTTAATAATCATAAATTTGTGCTAAGGCAAAATTGTGTTTATATTTCAAGTTTGAGTAATAGCTATAGGTTGGATATACATCTTATCATACATTTGATATTACTTTATGCATAGATACGCAGTGTTGTCTATAAATTAACAATCAATGAATGCATTTTAGCACTTACCTGATGAAGAATCAAGCTATACTATTAAACTTATTTATAACTTATGTAATATTGTATTGCACTTTTTTCTACTAAAATTTCAGACTCTGCAATGCACAATACCCAGGATGTACATAGCTTGATTTGCATTTTTAAAAATTTAAGTCAATAGCTCACAATTGTTTTAAAGTGGAGCACATGGGGGGAATGAGTGTTAATCAGCAGTCAACAGATCTGTGAACCAAAATTTTCCCCCTTTCATTATCCTTGAATTGTCTTCCAACTACGCAAGACATCAATGCCCTATTACAGGAATACAAAGAACAATTTTGTATTCAGGCACAAAACATTATAAATCCATATATCAAATGTGCATCATGCAAAACATGTAACAGCCATGAAAAGCTTCTTTATGGTGCGGTGCCAATCAGAAAATAAACATTTATTGCTTCAGAAAGCTAATGGAGATCAGTTGCTCAAAAGCTCATTTACATCAAATACTCACAGCATGTGAAAAGCTAATGAATTAGTCTTTCTGAAAGAGAGGAACATGCTAATTTTTTACTTGCAGGTATTTCTGATTTGGAGAATTGGTCCACCTGCATTTCTGAAGTTGTATATTCTGTTAATAGACATACATTTTTCTTGAACAACTTAAGGGACTCAGTTTTTGCTTTGATCGGTGAAGTCAAAGATTACAGTGCTCGTAATCTTGCTAGCAGAGCTTCTACTTCAGGAATTGCTTCTCCTTTAGAAACAAAGCCAGCAAGCTCCATTTCTTTCCCTCTACTTCCTCCATTACTAATGCCCTTCTTTCCAACAGCTGCTCTCTTTTCTACAGATGAATTAGTTTCCATCTTGAAATTAAGGTCCTTGCTCACTGGATTCCTTGTTGATGTTGTGTTCATATTGTGGTGCAAATGTAACTTTTCTGTTGGTGCTTTCTGGTTTTCTGTAAGGTAGAAAACAGACAAATCACAATTATTTTTGACTCAAGCACCCCAACTGCTGAAAACTGGCAAAGCTGTGCAATTCTACATTCTAAAGAGAAGAGCGGGTGTTTGGTTAATGAACTGAAAGAACCGAGTAGCAAAGTTGAAACTGTGATCTAAGGAAAACACATTGAAGAAAAACTGTTAATAAAAATAATGAAGTCTACCCATGGACAAGTAAAGTGTATGGCTAGGATCCAAAGAGCCACATACTGAAGGTAAGCCCAGCGGGATGTTTAAACTTTCCAAGGCACGCTTGGGTACATGGAAATGGTAGGATGGTCTTTGGAATCCTAGCCTGACATTGCATAAATATAAAGCAGGAGCGCTTCTCAAATGCTGAACACTCATCCCTCACATTGAAACCAGTAACCTCTTGGAATCTTCTAAACAAAGAATTAGTCCCAGAGGAAACAAGAGAATGGTGAGCCTCACCTCCCACCCCCAAGTAACAGTTTAGCTCAGATGAGTACACTTGTCAATAAAACCGACACAGGGCGTTTTTACATTTGTAAATTCATGAAAGTGAACATAGCAGCTTCCAGATACACAGGGTTGTATCCAATGATGTGAGGATCTCATCTTCCTCTCCTCTCCCTGTACACACCACAAATCTCATTGAGAAGGGACCTTGGCTGGATCAGGCCATCTACTCTAGTATTCTGACTTCAAAACTCCCTAACCAGATGCAGTTGGGAATATCATAGTTCATTATTGTCCCCGTAATTTGATCTATTAAAGAGCCAAAATGAAGTGTAGATTCACTTGGGGCCTTAAACAATACATAAGGCAATTATTAAAAAATCAATATACTCTTCAATTTACCTGTCTAAACAAACCTTCTGATAGATCCTATACTTTTTTCTTTTAAAAAAGGCATATTCAATATTCATGTAACCTTGAACAAGGCTTGAAAATGGTTTCAACAAACTTGACATGACATTTAGAGTTTTTTGGTTATTCGCTGAAAGATGTTCCATCATCCCAATAGTAATGACTTTGGAGCACAGGCAGTCACTCATGACAGTGTGTTTTATGTGAGTGCTGAAAATCCCAACCGAAAACAGCTTGTACATTAAAAGGCTGCTGCTGAAGATATTTACTGCACTGTCATTCCCTGACCAGGGGCTCACAATGATGGATGAGTTTTTTACACAGTTTCTTGGGCAATCTCAACGAATTTTAGAAGTATGATCACCTTTTGGCTGTTAGGAGAAAATAAAATAACCTCTTCTATCTCCTGCATCAGGGGGACAATTGTTACTTAAAATCCAATAAGAGAGAAGCAATTTTCACTTAGCTTCATTTACTGTATGAGAAAATTGCACAAACATATAACCAGAATTAGATACACACAAGACTCAAAGGAATGGCACTAAGCATGTAAGATGATTGTGCCTTTTTGAATTTACATAGTATGAATTTAAATATGCAACTGCAAAAGAGATAAATACTGGAATGATTATACTGGCCTGAAAAAGAAGAATAGCCATATTAGAGACAATTCAAAACTTAATAAAGGCTCCTGGTATGGCTCTTGAACAAGAAAACTATTTTCTTCCTATCATGCAATTTGTAGAAATTCCCATGTGCAGCTAGACTTTGATATGAGGGCATTTTAACCTTTTTACACATTTGGGGTCATAACTCACCCTAAAACATGCAAAACTAGCCTACTCCACTTAAGACCGCTTGCTATTTCCTTAAAATACAGGAATTGGCTGTCCTGTGGTTCTGAAACTCCCCTCCCCATTCTGTCTATATATATTTGTGTGTTTTAATTTTAAAATTTCTTAAAAGGGCATCATCATGGTGAGAGACCTTTTTTGGTTGATGCAACAGTTAACACATGCAAATGTTAACCATTCAATATCCACGGGGCAGTATTTAATTAACTCTTTACACTGATACAAGAGGATTCATAGATGCCCAGTGCAGTTTAGGGGAAACCTCAGAACAGGTGTAGGTGGTGTGGGGCGGGGGGGGGGGATAGAGTGGTTCCAGCATGCAGGGGAAAATCCTTGCACTGATGAACAGTAGTCTTAGCTCTTTATTGCATATACGAGTAGCTCCAAAACTGCATGTGGTTTTCAGCTTCAAACAAAAATGTATGAATAAGCATCAGGGGGTCTGAGAAAATAATAATTCTTATGGATGTATTACATTCATATCCAATGTTTGCACCATCTTAAGCTGTAGCAATTGCCATGAGGGTGCATAACTACTGTAGATTGTTTTGATTGTTGTTAGTGTGAAGTGCATATTGTGAAGCAGCTCTGGATATGAACAAAAGCCCGGATTCAAGTACATCTTAGTCCTTTTATGTGACAGTCCTTTCAAGGAGTCTAGGGCAGTGCACATTCCCCATCCTGTTTATATCCTCAAGACAAGCCTGTAGGGTAGGCGAGACTCAGAAAAATTACCCCAGATCAGCCAGTGAGCTTCCTAGCTGGGTTGGCGTTTGAACTGGGTTGTCTTAGTCTTGGGCTTTCAATGGGAGAAGAGGTATCAGGGGCCACTGTTCTGCAGTAGTTCCTGGGTTGTCTCAGTGATTATCTCCAGGGACAGTTCCAGAAGATACCACTGGAAGGGTGTCCCTCAGTTCCCTGGCTCTTGAGTTATGAGATGCCTCTTGTCTCCAATGCTATTCAACCTCTATAGGAAGCCTTTGGGAGCAAGTCAACAGGACATACGAAGTGAGGGGGCATTATTACAGTGATGCTACTCAACTCTATTTTTCGGTAACAATTGAGATGGCTGTGCAGGTCCTGTACTGGTGTCTAGAGGCAGAGGTGGGCTGGATAAGGTTTAATAAACTGAATCTGGCAAGCGGGGCACTTTGAGCAGCTCCCATGTACAGGAAGTTGTCTATGCCATTTCTGAACTGGGACAGCCTGACCACATTGCCCATGCATTGCTAACCTCAAGGTTATATTTCTGCAATGTGCTCTGTGTGGGGTTACCCACAAGATTGGTCTGGAGGCTGCAGCTAGTACTGAATGTGGTGGCTAGAATACGGTGGCCAGGTTGCTTGTGAGGGCAAACTACCATCAGCATACAGCACCTTGTTTGTGGTATTTGCAATGAGTGCCAATCTGCTCCCAATCCAAGTTCAAGTTTTGGTACTAACACATCCAGCCCTATACAGCTTGGGACCAGGTTATTTTAGAGACCACATTGCCCCTTATATACACATCAGGTCACTATGTTCTGTAGGAGAGTGTCTCCTTCAAGTTCCTGTTGTTGTTGCTGCTGTTATTGTTAAAAAATATATACCACCCTTCATCTGAAGATGTTAGGGTGGTTCACAAGATAAAAATACAGGATAAAAGCACAAAAGAAATAGTTAAAACAAAACCAACCCCCCCAAAAATACATGGGCACCATAGAATAGGCCGTAGAATATTAATCAGCCAGACGCTTGGTTGAAGAGAACATTTTTGCCTGGTGCCTAAAGACGTATAATGAAGGTGCCAGATGAATTTCCCTGGGGACAGCATTCCACAAACGGGGAGCCACTGCAGAAAAGGCCCATTCTTATGTTGCCGCCCTCTGCACCTCACGTGGAGGATCCTCAGATGATAAACACAGAGCCTGGGATGGTTTATATGGGGAGAGGCGGGCTTTGAGGTATTGTGGTAACCAGTGCAGCTGAACCGGGATCGGTATAAAATACTCAAACTGCCTTGCCCTGGTGAGCAACCTGGCTGTTGAAATTCTGAACCGGTTGCACCAAAATATTAGAAGTCCACTCTACAGTGATTCAGAAGTAGGTTCTCTGTAAGGCTTCCCCTGTTCTGTGAAACAGCATGCTCACTGAGCTACAACAGATAACCAGTATCTGTACTCCATGGAAACAAGAGAAGACATTTTTGTTCTAACATGTATTCCCGGGTAGAGCAATAGGGCTCTGCCATAGCTGCTCATTTTGAATTGTTTTAAACTCATCTTATTTGTTGTGCTGCTTTGTAACTGTTTTTATTATATTTTGTACATTGCCTTGGGGCATAGGTGGAAGGCAATTAATAAATAATAATATTAGAAACCATTTAATAGTTAGTAGTACTCCTTCACTTAACCATTAAAAAACAACAGTAAAGCAATGTAGATTTACCCATCAGAATTGGGATTGGTTGTAGCTCTGTTCAATAAAGTCCCTGGGGCAAACCTAGATTAGCAACCCCATAATGTCTGAAAAGGCCTTGTGAAGTTGCATAAAACCATAGTGAATGTTTATATGCCCAAACATGTTGTACACCTCATCCCTTACGTCCTGCAAAAATACACTTTCTACTATGGGTTTTAAATAGTATTTGTTCGATTTCATAATCTAATTCTTAGTGGCGAGTGGCAAAGTCTGACATTTTCCACTCTGGTAAGTTGATAGCAGCATCTTAGAGCACCTCTAGCTCTACACATTCCATTCAGAGATATTTTCTTGGGCTTCTTTTTCTTTCCTGCCGCTTCACTTTTGATTGCTGGAAATTGTGTTTGAAAGCCAGGTTCACTACGTGGCTCAGAGCTGATTCACATTATTTTTTCTGACTTGGATATAATTACTCATGTCAAGAAGAGAGCATTAAATGTAAGATGCAAGGAACTTTCAGCATTTCTCTCTGGGTATATGCATCAGGAAGCAGATAAATGTAATAGGTATCCAACAAGGATACCTGGGGAAAAACAGACACTTTGTGATTTGCACTTGCTGTTTTCTACATGAATATTAATCTTCATGTTGAAAAAAGGAGAGGGGAAACTGTATTTATGTCATTGCTTACAGTTGTGCTTATTTGAATCCTTGATTTTGGAAAGGTCTCAAACTCAAGATTATGCTTACTGGAACCCATCTTTCTTGGATCAAAGATGTATGTGGTCTGTGCACAGGAACTTGTTTCTAAGCTTACAGTGGCTGTCCATCTGTCCATCCCAGCAACAGAAAGGAGAACTGAGTGAGCACTTACAGATGTGCTGTTTTGAACAGTTTTAAATCTGATAATTGCAGAATGTGTCTAAAGCTGATTCATATGACAATTAGGCATATGAAATGCCCATACTGTTAGATATACTGATTTAATTTGTTGAAATGGGATTGCTTAAATAGATATTGCTGTGTGTTTACAGAAAGCACTTTCAAGTTTTGATTAGTTACTAGCTGATTCTAGTATGTGCTCCAGTAGCTTTCATGTGGTTAGTTAACTTTGGTCACATGAGAAGGAGCAAGTCACATACTCCATTTTGTGTGAGTTCACTGCGATGTCACAGCATAAAGAGATGGCTGTATAAAGAAGCTTCTCTGAACACTGCTAGGAGGAAAGTGTTAATGTTTTTTCTCTGAAGAGAGAATACAGAGAGGGCTCTCTATGAATAGAGAGACAGCAGTGCAGCAGCTATTGGGTCTCTGAATGGAACAGAGAAAGGTTGAAATGTGAATCTCTTCATGGAGCTGCAAGGCCTATAGGAAAGTGCAGACTGGAAGAGGGAGACACAGGTTATGATTTAAAACAAGAAGCTATATTTTAAGTGAAGCTGAGCCTATGCTTGGATAAGCATGTCTTGCGAATGCGAATATATTCTTTTATCATCTGTTCTGCAAGTAAAGCTTCTGAATATTTAAGGAATGTCTGGCCACTGCTTTAATTCCTAAAAGGGAATTGAACTAATACTCAATTTTGATGTAAGAATTGTGCTCAAGATCTACCCACTCTGGAAGAATGGCAGATGAAGGTGATAGACTATATGGGACTGGCTGAAATGACCGGCAGAATCTGCGACCAGGGGAAAGAGACGGCGGAGGAAGATTGGAAGAAATTCAAAATTTATCTTAAGAAATATTGTAAAATTAATGAATGCTAAAATGTTGAGGTTTTAGGGGGGGAAAGGGGATTACAGCTGTAAAAGATTAAGTAAAAGAATAGAATAAGGGGAAAATTTGATAAAACCAAGGGTTAGGATTTGCTGAAACAAATTTGGAAATTGGGATGTAGAAGGGGGAGGTATGGAGAAGTCGATGAAATAAGGTTTAAGAAAAAAGGATATGAAACTATACATGTTTGTTTGTATGCTTGTTTGTTTGTGTTGTGTATTGTTTGTGTTTATAAAAACTGTGAAAAACCAATAAAAAATTCTATTTATAAAAAATAAGAATTGTGAGGGCATTGTATTAAAGCAAGATGAACGCTGCGCCCTATAGTCGTCTTTGACTGGACTTAACCATCCAGGGGTCCTTTTCCTTTACTTTTAATTTAACATGAATACATCACCCCTTTCCAAGCTTTCCAATATGGTCATGATAATAAATAAAAATATATATTATATATATATTATATAACTGTACTACTCCAGTAGTACTCGAAAGTGCACTGCCAGTACTAGTCACTAGAGAGAGACAGTGTACCAATGGGTCACATCCTGACCTCAGCTGGGTTATAGCAATGGCCCTGTCACCCCCTTCCCCTTTTCCTTTAGTGGGGACCAGAGGCCATGGAAGGAAGCAGGAAGCCTGTGCCTTACGAGTTAGGCGGAAAAGGGGATTAACCTATTGGCTGTCTCTTAGTGCAGACGCAGCTGGGCTTCAGCCTCCACAACCACCACTGGCAGCAAGAGCAGCAAAGACGTTATATGCTAATGATAATATTTTATTCTCTTATTATTCTGTTTTAAATGTGCAGTTTATATTTGACTTCCTTCAGCAATGTTTTCATTTGAAATCTTTAAGATTTCCTGAAAGGTATACATTGGCTCCCAGTACGTTTCTGAGCGAGTCTGACCAAACTGCGGGAGGCAGTGGAAGACAGGAGTGCCTGGCGTGCTCTGCTCCAGGGGGTCACAAAGAGTCAGACACGACTAAATGACTAAACAACAACAACAACGTTTCTGAGCACAATTCAAAGTGTTGGTGCTGACCTTGAAAGCCCTAGACTAAGTTTACCAGACATCCCCGTTTCCCAGGGACAGTCCCCGGATTTACAAATCAGTCCCCATACAAAATCCATTGAAGTTGAAAAGTGCCCCCAGACTCATTGAAAAAAATCTGGTAACCTTACCCTAGACGGCCTCGGCCCAGTAGACCTGAAGGAGCATCTCCACCCCCATCGTTCAGCCCAGACACTGAGATCCAGCACCGAGGGCCTTCTGGCGGTTCCCTCATTGCGAGAAGTGAGGTTAGAGGGAACCAGACAGAGGGCCTTCTCGGTAGTGGCACCCACCATGTGGAACACCCTCCCGTCAGACATCAAGGAAATAAACAACTATCCGACATTTAGAAGACATCTGAAGGCAGCCCTTTATCTGAAGGCAGATAAGCTGCCCAGAGTGACTGGGAAATAGTAATAACAACAACAACAACAACAACAACAAACATAATTTTTGTTAACTTTGTTACATTAAATGTGCATTCTGTAGTTGACATCTTGGTAAGGTTTTATTTTAAAATCTTTAAGAAGTTAGGAAAGTTTTTAATGTTTGATATTTGATCACATTATTATTATTATTATTATTATTATTATTATTATTATTATTTTGGGAGCCGCCCAGAGTGGCTGGGGAACCCAAGCCACATGGGCGGGGTATAAGTAATATATTATTATTATTATTATTATTATTATTATTATTATTATTAAGCGAATATTTTACTTTCCTGTTAATTACGTTGCTTTGAATTTATACTATATATTTGACTTTCTTCAGTAATGTTTTATTCTGGATTGCTTTATTTGATGCTTTAATGTGTTGTAAACCATTATGAGTTTTTTTCTTTAAAATATTAAATGGTATACAAATGAAATTAATAATAATAATTAACAGACAAACTTTTCTCACCCTATATGACAAGCCACACCTACAAAAATTCCATCTCTTATGTAATCATTAAAGATACAGAAACTCAATCTTCTCTTACAACTCTTTGTCCTGGAGAGGAAAGCTGGAAGTTGGCAAAGTATGGTTACAAAAAAAAAAAAAAAGCACAAAAAATCTCCTAAGAATAGGTTCCAGGGTACAGTTAAAAATTCTGGGACTGAAAATTGAAGATTACAAAGAATAAGATTGTAACACGCAAGTAAAAGTCATGCAACTATTTCACGCTTGCAGCTGTAATATGATGCCAGGTCAGCTTATACAATCCATGCAACCTTGAAATGTTAGCCTGAACCCCTTCCTCTAAAACTACATTCTCCCTCCATTATTCAGCATCACCCTTCACCTAAACTAAGAAGAAGCGACAGAGTAAGGTCAATTGTCAAACTACTTCAAGGAAGAAGCTTTGTGAGCTGTTGACAGAGAAAGCAGGAGATCTGAGGTGGTGGAGAGATGAGATGTAGTGTGTGGGAAAGGGTGGGGGCTGGAACTCACACAAATTGATTCCAGGGCAAGTAGTATAGAACAGGAGCAGCAGGCATGCAAGAGAAGTAAAGTGGGCTAATACCGAAATAACCAGAGAAATTCTGAAAATTAAAATCTATTATTGAGAATTTGTTGAGAGGAACATTTGATGCAGTTCAGCAACTGCCAGCAGCTGTTTACAATGAGGCAGTGGATTCACTGGATATTGGAAGTCAGTGTCATGCTGCATGTATCAGCATTCAGATTCTGAGCTAACAGTGCTACATTTACACTGAATTGCAAGAGGCTGCTTGCTGTATTCCAAATTGAAGCGGTATTTACAACTGACTTGCCCAAAGTGGTTGCTTCTGCCTTCCAGGTTTCTCCTTTGCCTATTAGTATGTGGGCAAAGACATCCACGCATACGGTTTGGATGGCTATAAACCACTTTCAGAAAGCAGCCCCTTCTGAAGTCTATTGTTGGCATGGTATGTAAATACATAAGGAAGCCAAATTAAATGTGTAAAGGCTTTATTTGAGTGTGGGATCCACTACAGAAGGAGTAGCATCCATGTTAGTAAGAGGTTAATAAAGTCTAGCAGTGAGGTAGGAAGTACAGTAGTAGTTCTCCCCCACCCAAAATCTGGAGAGTAGAACAGATTCTAGGTCTAATCCAGCTCTAGGGGCATACAGCAAAGCATGTGTCCACAATCTCTCTTACTAGGCTAATCTTTCTTTGCTCTTGGAAGTACCTGATGTCCCAAGATTAATATTGTTCTTTGGGAATAGAAATCAAATTAACTTTACAACAGCCTGGCTTAATTCAGAATGTTGATGTTTTTAAACACTTGTGCAGAGCTTAAAAAGTAGAACAAGCAGCTCTAGGCTAGCTTTACTTTGCTTGTCATTTGTATTTGAGGGGAAGAGTTATGGTTATCAGTGAGGTACTGGATATGTCACCTTCTCCTAAAGGTGTTGGAAAGCAAAATATCTGATTTGAGATGACAGTGAATGTGTTTAGAAGCGTAATGCAGCTGCCAAGTATGAAGAGAGAACCAAATAGGAAAAGTAGGGAATATGCCTATTTGGGTATAAAAAGCAGATTATGGCACGAGAATGGACATATTAGCAACAGTGCAATCCGACTTAATCCTATAATAATGATTTTATTATTTATTACCCCCCCCCCCAATCTGGCTGGGTTGCCCCAGCCACTCTGGGCATCTTTCAACACCTATACAAACATAATAAAACGTCAAACATTAAAAACTTCCCAATACTCTGGTCTGTGGAACGCTCTCCCCAGGAAAGTTTGCCTGTCGCCTTCATTATACATCTTTAGGCACCAGGCAAAAACGTTCCTTTTTAACCAGGCCTTTGTTGATTTGATTGACATCCTATGTGTTATGTATTGAAGTTCTCACCCTGGCCACCAGGAGTATCGTGTATATAGTTTTCACTCAGGTCCACGTCAGTTACCTTAGGTGGGAAACCCTGGGTTGTTGTTGCTACAATATTGCTACAATATTGACAGCCGGCTGCCTATAAAAGCAGGCCGGCTAAGCTGTTTGCTGTTCAGTTCTGTTCCAGCTTACAAATAAAGAGCTGCTTTGGAGAAATCGCTGCGTCGTCTGCTATGTCTACCCACTATTTAACACCATGCCCTTATAAAAAAATTTTTTGGGGGGGGTGTTATTGGGTTGTTTTTATTTTGACTATATGTTTTGTGTTTTGGCTTTGTTCTGTGAGCCACCCTGAGACCTCCAGGTATAGGGCAGAATATAAATTCAATAAATAAATACAGTCAAACATCTGCTTACATATCCCTTCGGTTACATAAATTTCAGGATACGTAAGTGACAAACCCGGAAGTATATTTCTGGGTTTTTGCCGTGCGTGCGTGCACAAAAGTGGTCCTTCTGGTTGCGAAAACCTTGGGATCTGGCTGGACCTCCGGAACAGATCCCGTCCACAACTGGAGGTACCACTGTAAATAAAAATACAAAGGCTGCCTTCAGGTGTCTTCTAAAAGTTGTGTAGTTCTTTATCTCCTTGACATATGATAGGAGAGTGTTCCACAGGGTGGGCACCACTACCAAGAAGGCTCTCTGCCTGGTTCCTTGTAAGTTCACTTCTCACAGCGAGGGAACTGCCAGAAGGCCTTCGGAGCTGGACCTCAGTATCCGGGCTGAATGATGGGGGTGCAGATGCTCCTTCAAGTATACAGGACCGAGGCCATTTAGGGTTTTAAATGTCAGCACCAACACTTTGAATTGTGCTCGGAAACGTACTGGGAGCCAATATAGGTCTATCAAGACTGGTGTTATGTGGTCTCGGCGGCCGCCCCCAGTCTAGCTGCCGCATTCTGGATTAGTTGAAGTTTCTGAGTCACCTTTAAAGGTAGACCCATGTAGAGCGCATTGCAGTAGTCCAAGCGGGAGATAACCAGAGCATGCACCACTCTGGTGAGACAGTGTGCAGGCACTGCATCCTAAGGAGGAGCGTCTCCACCCCCATCGTTCTGCCCGGACGCTGAGGTCCAGCGCCGAGGGCCTTCTGGCGGTTCCCTCATTGCGAGAAGCAAAGCTACAGGGAACCAGGCAAAGGGCCTTCTCGGTAGTGGCGCCCGCCCTGTGGAACGCCCTTCCAGCAGATGTCAAAGCGATAAACAACTACCTGACATTTAGAAGACATCTTAAGGCAGCCCTGTTCAGGGAAGTTTTTAACGTGTGATATTTTATTGTATTTTTGGTTTCTATGGAAGCCACCCAGAGTGGCTGGGGAGGCCCAGCCAGATGGGCGGGGTATAAATAATAAATTATTATTATTATTATAATCAACAGTAAGTCCTATTGAGCACACACCAACTGTACTGAATTGCATTCTAGGAGCAGCATACATTCCAGCTAAGCAGGAAAGCTTATTGGACTTAAAAGACTATATAAACACTAGTAGAAACAGATATTCTGTTGTCTCACTTGATACATAGATAACCTGTTCCCTACCACAGAAACAACAGCTCTTTTGCAAAAGTCCTAGGTGAGGTGGAAAGCTCAAAGGGCATGTTACAAATGTCATCTGTTGAAGCAAGATCAGCGTAATTAGTGGCAAGATGGATTTATTATATATAGATATGCACCTTGTGGTCTATTGAGACCACATAGTTGCATGGATGATTACTAAGCAAACATTTTATATGAAAATTAGCTTTGCTCCCTTCTCTATCTGGGGAACAAAGAATATGATTTTATGAGTTTGAGGCCTTATTGGCAAAATTACAATTGACAAAACATTGGATCCACATGCCATCCACCCAAGAATTCAAATGCAAAATTGCTAAACTGATAATACAAAAAATGTAAAGCACTAAAGATCTCAAATGCAAAATTGTTAATCTAACAAAAAATATGTAAGTTGTCCCTAATATCAGCCTCTATATCTGAGGACCGGAAAGTTTCCATTAAAAAAAAAGTGCTTAATATATGCTTTAAAATATATGCTTAACCAGTTAGCTCAACATCTGTCCCAGGAAAACTAGCGGAAAGCACGATCAAGGATAAAATCCCAAGTACAGTGGTACCTCGGGTTACATACGCTTCAGGTTACAGACTCCGCTAACCCAGAAATAGTGCCTCGGGTTAAGAACTTTGCTTCAGGATAAGAACAGAAATCGTGCTCTGGCAGCGCGGCAGCAGCAGGAGGCCCCATTAGCTAAAGTGGTGCTTCAGGTTAAGAACAGCTTCAGGTTAAGAACAGACCTCCGGAACAAATTAAGTACTTAACCCGAGGTACCACTGTATATAGAAGAACAAGTATTGCTGAACTAACCAGCATGGCTACTGAAAGGGTAAGGCAGGGGTCGGCAAACTAAGGCCTGTGGACCGGATCCGGCCCAACTGCCCTCTGGATCCTGCCCGTAAACGGTTCTGCAATCTCTGCTTGGGTCGGCATGATCACCATTTCCCCCCCAAAACTTTTACGGGCACCATTTTTTTTGCAATCCCCCCCCCTCACTGCGTCGTTGTCTCCTCCCTCCCTCTTCCTGGCTTCTCCCCGCCCTGCGGAGGAAGGGGGCTGGGCTTTGATAGGAAGCCTCACGGCCCGCTTGCCGGCCTCTCCCCAGGGCCGCGCTGTGGGCTGGAGCTTGGCGCGCCTGCTGGCCCTGTGCCTGGGAAAGCTGGCCCCAAAAGGAGAGGTGGTGGCGCCACCTCCCAACCACAGGCAGAGCGGCAGAGGGAGAGAGAGGGGCCCCCTCCGCCGCGTGCAGTCCGGCCCCCACTAGGTCTGGGGGACGGTGAACTGGCCCCCTCAAAAAAAGTTTGCTGACCCCTGGGTAAGACCTGTTTCACTAACTTATTAGATCGGAGAGTTGTTTCAGTTGACATTGTGTACTAAACTCTTTCAATGAATGACTTCCACAACTCCTTATCTATACCTAAAAACGAAATATGGTTCAAATTATGTGTTAGCTTAATATACCTATGTAGAATAATGCTATACACATACCATTATTATATAAGCATCTCTCTGATGACTTTCTATGTTTTTGTGTTGAAAAATAAAAATAAAGTTTATTAAATAAATTAAATCAAAAATACGTTTTACAAAGCAGCTCACCAAAGACTGAATAGGTTTAGCAGTTAATAATAAAAGGAGAACTCTTGCAGATCAGTAACTGATAATGAAACAGCTGAGTAGGAATAAATGGTCAGTTTTCCTAATGAAAGGCTATAGAAAATGGAGACCCCCAAGGACTGGTACTGGGACCTATGACTTTTAACTTGTTCCTAAATAATTTAGAGTGATGGGTGAGAAAGCTCCAAAAGGATCTCTTTAAAGTGAGCGAATGGGAGGTAAAATACCAAAGGCAGTTCAATGTAAACCAATGTAAGGTGACGTAGGCAAAAAAAAATCTAAATTTCACACATATGCTTATGAGGTTTGAACTGACAGTGACTGACTTAGAACGCCATTACCTTGTGGTTGCAGTGAACACCTTGATGTCTAAAATTTAAGATTATATATATAGTTTAGGAAACAGAGCAGAAAATTAACCCAACAAAGAAAATAGAGTTTTGGTAGTCTTTAACAGTAGGTGTATATAGAACAATATTTTGTTTCTCTCTGCCTGCTTCAGTTTAACTAAGCAGCCCTGAAAAGTGGGTGTCTAGACCAAGAGGCAATAGTACAAGCAGAAGGTTGGAGATCATCATGGGATATTTATTATGCAACAAGTTGAATTCAATCAGAAGCATGTAAGTTTGTGTGTGTGTAAAGGAAATATTTATGATAATACCAGAGCATCTGCTGATTACAGGGAAAGCTGTAGGAGAAGCACCACTAAATCACTGAACCATCTTGACAGTGTCTGGGTATTCAAGTCACATTTCAATAAATATTTGATATAAACCATAGCATAGAATTAAATAGAAAGCATTATGGAGAAAAAAGTCAACCAAAGTTTTATAAAGGGATTTATGACTAAATCTTTTCAACAGAATGATTTTACTCACAGCAGTTAACAGTGGAATTTTATGTGTCTACTACTCAGAAGGCCTACTAATTTAAGTATGAATAGTGCACTTAAAAGCAACATTTAATGTTTTTTTCATATTGCCTGATATTAACTTCTTCCTTCCTTAACAGACTTATATAAAACTAATCCACATATTTTTACTGAAATATCACATCTTGTACTGCACAAACATGGCTGTGATGCTTTTATTCCTGAAGAATCTCTAGTTACAAAAGCAGCATTTGACCTATACTGTACAATACACCAGAACAGCATCTGAAAAATAACACACAAAAATATGATAGGCAACAGTGAAATTATGTGGTGAAACCTAGCACCCAAACTCTGAAAAACAAGGTAGTAAGGATTCTTCTACAACTCTGCTTCATCATCTCAGTTCTTTGGTGTATCATATAATATATTCTGTCAGAGAATTGCTCTTAAGGGATTTAGCAGCCAGTTGCCGTGCTTCTAGAATGTATCTGCTTCCCAGTCTACTATTCCTGTTACTTCCCTCGGGTTGTGGAAGTTCAGGGAACACAGTTTACTTCATCCTTCACTGTCCAATCCTCAACTCTAGTTTAATAGGATGTCAATGAACATTTTTTTTGCTTTTTATGATTAACTGGGAATGGAAGCATTGAGAAGGTGCTGCTTTATAAAGAAACCTTGATGAATTATTATTTTTTCTTTCATAAAATTTACATACCACTTGATTGTAGAAAAAACTTCAAACCTCAAAAACCTCATCAATGCCTTTCATTTTAAAACTGGACCACTTATTTTAGATTGCAAAGGTAAACCCATAACATACAGGACACTTTCAACTGCATGTAAGGGCACTTTCATAAGTGACCTTAAGATCTGCTGCAGACATATTCGGGAGTCCTTCATGACCTCCTTCTCTCCTCCACCCACTGATGTACATTCTGCTGTACATTACCTCATTTGATTTAGAGTTGGATTTGTACCAGCATGACTTGAATCCTGGGCTTAAATTGTGTTTGAAAGCTATATTTAAATTCTGCCTTTAAATACTGCCTTCTTACTATGGGGTAAATAGATGCTTCACTTTGCCAAGACATCAACATCTCCATCCTGATGTAAGTGCTTTTTTTTGCTCCTCCTCCTCTCCCTCTCTGATGGTGTTACAAATTGTAAATTGAAAAAATATTAATGATATGAATTAAGTTGAACTAGCTAGTATTTCTTTTATTTTTTAAAATGAAGGGGTGGCTAAATTGTGGCTCTACACTGCCAGGCTACACCTCCCATCAGCCAGTGGCCAATGATCAGGGATGATGTGACGTAACAACATTATCAGCAACTGGTTAACAACCCATGGCCTAGGAAAGCCCAAGGTGTTAAAGCTTCCCAGTGGACCTGATGAGTGCCTGAATGGGACAGCATTGGGAACCCCCTGCAAGGGATTTTCAGATGGGAAGGGCAAAAAGAATATAAACAAAATGGCTGGAACTGATAGCTCAAGCTGTTAAGTGCAGTGTAATTTTAAAAAATATTTTCTGATAGGAAACATGCCACATAAGGTATCAAGACAGGAATGCCAAACACCTGAAGAAGAAGAAACAACACATCTATGACTTAATCCAGAAATATTTTTAGCTGTTGGAAGAATTTCATGCAAAATTTATTCAGTTTTAATAATTTACTTAGTGCATTTCCATAAGTATCATAAAAAGCAGTAGCTAATAAAAAGATAAATACCTTAATCATCCTCTCATTTTCCAGCAAATCACAGCCATTGCTTCATAATTATTAACATTATTACATTCTAGTAACAAAAATTCTGCTCAACATGAGCCATTAACCACGGCCTCATTTGAACATATGCAGCATCTTTATTCAAAATGGAATATAAGCGCTCCAAGAGCCCCCTTCAGTGCATGGAAGGTTTGAGTATATATGCCTAGTTTGCCCCATTTTGCTCCTCAGTAGGACCTTACAAGGGCTTCTGAAACTCCCTCTGCAGACATGAGGATTGGGTGTGTGTTAATCTGTAATTTGTGATTCCTTGTTACCTGCTTTAAGGTTTGGATCTATGAGAAAGGGGCATTATATTAAAACTAGCAATGATCTGGCCTTTTTTGTGGGCAGCACTAGAGTAAGACAGACTTTCACACCACCATTTATATGGTCCCATTCACTGAATGAGTCTTGTAAGACTTGTTGCTAGTGTAACCAGGGAAGTAGCTAAAATTGCCTTTGTGGCCTTAAGAATGTGACTCAGGTTCAAGGGCACAGTGTAGTTAAATTGTCATGACACATCCAATGAATTATAACTGGCAAAATTTTGGATTAGTATTATGTGTCTAGGACAATTTACTGGTTCACAGTTTATATTTTTGCAAGATTTTTTTCTTTTCTTTTCTTTTTGCAACAGCATACAGTTAATGCAATAAGGCTGCTGAACTGAAAAACAAAAGCCAAGTATTGTTTAGTCTTCTTTGAACAACTCTCACTAGATTTAGGTAGTTAATAATGAAAATTACCGTGCTGTGTTTTGGGTTCATGAAATACAGCCGTGCCTTTGTTCGCGAACGCCTTGTGAGTCGAACATTTTGACTCCGAATGCCGCAAACCCAGAAGTGAGTGTTCCAGTTTGTAAACATTCTTTGGAACCCAAACATCAAAAGCTTTCTGCAGCCAATCAGAAGCCACGCCTTGATTTCCGAACGTTTTGGAAGTTGAAAGGATTTCCGGAATGGATTCCGTTTGACTTCCAAGGTACCACAGTATACCAATCTGTGATTATTCATACTGTAGCAGGACAGACGCTGCTTGTTGGGTAAAATTTTAGTGAAGGTCAAGGCAGCTTTTTCTTTTTACAAAAAAACAAAAAAGAAATTAGCAGCATAGAAATACTCCTTATCTGAAAGAAAATTACTGTGCCAACCTAGGCAAGCAATTAAAAAGATATGCACTGGTACGCTCCTCAGTAATTCATGCCCCCCCCCCCAAATCTCTTATTCTAAATTCACCCACAGAACAACAAGAGGGGCACATTATTTTTTTTCTTTTAAAAAGCAAGCCTTATTTTAAATTATATAAAGGACCTTGAACACTAGCTTATAGGTGGTTTCCCATCTATGATTAAAAGTACACTTTATTTTAATTGCTTTTAAGCTCAGATAAAATGTCATTTTTAGTTACTCTAATTGCTTTTAAGACAGCACCAGGAAATAATGTTGCAAATGGATCAGAACAATTGTTCAGAGGAGTGCTCATTTAAAATAAATGAATGAATGAATGAACAAATAAATAAATAAAATATGTGATTCTATTTATGTAAGTATTTTGTTGATTGCATACAAAACACTAGACAGCTATAACTGCAATACTATTAGAATAGAAAATTGAGCACAGTTTAAAAAGCTGTCACCAGATATAATTACTGTTTCAAAACATAAGCAATTGTTTCTTGGTGACAGGGACATGTTCCCTTAATGTCAGAGCTTGGTTTTGTTTTTGCATTGCTGCACATCACCCTAATCTCAGAGCAGTGCAAGATTCCAGGAGTTCCAGGCCCCCACCCAGGGTTTCTGTTTCCTTTGGGAACACAGCAGAGACAGTGGTTTATGATATATGGTTTATTTACACATATATACAATACAGGGGGGTTCACAGCAGTTAAACCCCCAAAAGGTCCTGTTTCTCCCATACCTGCAGCCTTAGATTGAAACAGAAATCAGACATTGCTCTCAAACGTTGCTCTGACTGTCTCAAGCTTGCTGCTTTACTTCTAGGTCCCATCACAGCAACTCCACTCTAAACTCAGGTTTTGCCCTTCTAATGTTCTAACCCCACCCATCTGCCATCTCACACAGAGCCCATTTCCTTTGTTTCCCTTGATAGTCCATCACCCAGGCTATCACCTGAACACAGGAAGCTAGCCTGGCTTATATTTTAACACTTGCGGGATCCAGGGATTAGACGTGTCTCACATACAGCCTACCTCCTTCTTCTCCCCCACCCCCCAAAAGCTCATAGTACTATATAGAAAAGCAAACATGAAAGCTGCTACATAGATAGGACAAATATCTACTGATGACTCTGAATTCTCGTACAGTGGCTTCATTCATTTTTATAATACATCTGTACTGTTGATGCAATCAGTTCCAACCTCATCGTTATTTTAAACCAATCCATAACAGAGAAAAAGGGAGGCTGTTGACAGGAGTTAATGTGGGTTTTATTTTGCTTACAATTGCTTTCTAATCTACTAAATGGCTGTGAAAATTGATGCACTGTTCAAAGTGCTTTTATACACTACTATAGATAAAAGGCTGATGTGCTGCAGTAATCTCCGTAATGCTAAATTGAATTTGACAAAGTTCTTTGTTTTCTCAATTTCAATGTAAACAGGTAAGCCTCCTGAATTTATATTAAATTTAACTGAAAGCATAGCCTGTTAATTGAAATGAAGGCTGAAAATGGTTGAATGAGATAGCATAATTTTAAATAAAAATTACTTAAAAACACAATCCTAGCACCAGAAGCAAACACACACTGAAAGCTAGGTACCCCAAGGGTACCACAAAAGTTAAGACCCCCCATGTTAAAAAATCTGAAAAATCCACATTCTCCTGCTCAAGTAGATACAGCTCAAGATACAACATGTTTAATAGTACCCCTCGTATCACCACTGACTATGGATCACCTCCCTCTGGCTAATGGAAAGGGTTAACCCAGAATTTCACTTAACAGAAAAGCTTTTTGTTATCACTGCAGTAATCTACAACATGTATTAACCACATAGACAGGCTAGTATGCTTTTACAGGTATTCTATAGGTTATGCTTAAAATTATACAAGGCAGGCTTAAGCAGTATGTGGACCGAGAACTCCCAGAAGTGCAATCTGGATTTCAAAGGGGCAGAGGAACCAGAGACCAAATTGCAAACATGCGCTGGATTATGGAGAAAGCTAGAGAGTTCCAGAAAGACATCTACGGTACTTCTGCTTCATTGACTATGCAAAAGCCTTTGACTGTGTCGACCACAGCAAACTATGGCAAGTTTCTAAAGAAATGGGAGTGCCTGATCACCTCATCTGTCTCCTGAGAAATCTCTATGTGGGACAAGAAGCCACAGTTAGAACTGGATATGGAACAACTGATTGGTTCAAAATTGGGAAAGGAATACGGCAAGGCTGTATATTGTCTCCCTGCTTATTTAACTTATATGCAGAATTCATCATGCGAAAGGCTGGACTGGATGAATCCGAAACCCGAATTAAGATTGCCAGAAGAAATATCAACAACCTCAGATATGCAGATGACACAATCTTGATGGCAGAAAGTGAGGAGGAATGAAAGAACCTTTTCTTTAATTGAAAGAGAGCGCAAAATATGGTCTGAAGCTCAACATCAAAAAAACGAAGATCATGGCCATGGGTCCCAACACCTCCTGGCAAACAGAAGAGGAAGAAATGGAGGCAGTGAGAGATTTTACTTTCTTGGGCTCCATGATCACTGCAGATGGTGACAGCAGTCACGAAATTAAAAGACGCCTGCTTCTTGGGAGAAAAGCAATGATAAACCTAGACAGCATCTTAAAAGCAGACATATCACCTTGCCGACAAAGGTCCGTATCGTCAAAGCTATGGTTTTCCCAGTAGTGATGAATGGAAGTGAGAGCTGGACCATAAAGAAGGCTGATCAATGAAGAATTGATGCTTTTGAATTCTGGTGCTGGAGGAGACTCTTGAGAGTCCCATGGACTGCAAGAACATCAAACCTATCCATTCTGAAGGAAATCAACCCTGAGTGCTTCCTGGAAGGACAGATCGTGAAGCTGAGGCTCCAATACTTTGGCCACCTCATGAGAAGAGAAGACTTCTTGGAAAAGACCCTGATGTTGGGCAAGATGGAGGGCACAAAGAGAAGGGGACGACAGAGGACGAGATGGTTGGACAGTGTTCCCGAAGCTACTAACATGAGTTTTACCAAAACTGCGGGAGGCAGTGGAACACAGGAGTGCCTGGTGTGCTCTGGTCCATGGGGTCACGAAGATGACTAAACGGACTCAACAAAACGACTTGACTAAACGACTCAACAACAACAATAGGTAGGGACCTGCTTGCTTTCTATCCAAAATACTTAGTACAATCTCAATTGCAGTTCCTACTAGAATGGGCATGGATTAACTATCTTTCTTTCACTGGAAGGCCTCTGATGCTTAGAAGTATGTGAAGCAGACAAGGGGGAAGATTTAGAAGCATAAAAACAAATGGAGACCTCCGCTTGGAGGTGTGAAGAGATGCTAACACCACAGCTCCCTATGGAACATACTTCACCTGCTGGTTTAGAACTGCAGCAGGTATGGGTTGCTTCATCCCTCGGTGAGAGTGGTGGAAGATACAGTAGTCGTTCTCCTGCTGTGAGAGACGACTAGTCTGCTAGCTGTCTCTTGTAAAACACAAAAATACATACCATAATAACAAATAAAAACAATACCCCTTGTTTAAAAGTCCATATTTGTTTAAAAAATATATTTTTATTAAAGGTTTTCTTGGGTTACAGAAATACATACATCACCTCTATTTTCAGATCATAAATCCTTTTTACAGATCACCTCCTCTCTTCTCCCCCAACCTTAAACTGTATACAACATCAAGTCTCACAAGGCCGTAGATTGTTTAAGCAGCCAAAGGCCTGGGAAAAGAGGGGTGTTTTTGCGTGGTGCCTAAAGATATGTAACAAAAGTGCCAGATGAGCCTTGGATATTGACAGTATAATAAAGTGGTGGTTCATCTTTTTTGGCCCAAGGGCTACACTTCCTCTTGACCAACCACACAGGAACCCTACAACAGCAGTGGTAGAGTAGCCAATTCTAAACACACATTTCCAGCAATTAGACTTGAAAGTAACATTTTAAATTCGCTAGGGAGATATTTTCCTGGAGATAGCAGGTAGGCTGGATAAAAACCTTCTATTACCCACTAGTGAAGTCCAATCCATCATGGTCCCTACAAGCACTATATGCATTTTCAAAACAGATATCAGTTTCATTAGTCTAATAATGAAGTTACATGCTTCATCTAAGTTAATGAAGAAACAAAACATTATTTTTACTGTTAATCAGTGAATCCTTTCATGGCATTTGACCATTTTTTAATCTTTCTATTTTTTATGGCTGATCATTTTTCTCCAACAAGCCTTTTATTAAAAGCTAAAATATTAACCATGTAAGTTTTCAATTACCAATCCCAACCTGTTAGGAAAAATGAAAAGTGAAGATTTCCAGAGCAAAATGCAGTAAACTTAAAAGGGGTGGCATATTGTAATTGTAAAGAGAAGAAAGGCACGTTTTATCACATGTGGTGGAACTGTAACATAATTTTTAAAAATTGGAAAATAATTTATAATGAAATGAAAAGAATGTTTAAAATAACCTTTGTTAAAAGACCAGAAGCTTTTTTGCTAGGCATTATAGGTCAAGACTTGCCAAAGGAGCAGAAGAAACTATTTATGTATGCCACAACAGTGGCTAGGATATTACTAGCCCAAAAATGGAGATAAGACAAGATACCAACAAAAGAAGAATGTCAAGAAAAACTGATGGACTATGGGGAAATTGGGAAGCTAACTGGGAAACTTAGAGACAAAGCCAATAAAGACTTCAAAAAAGAGTGGGAACCATTCATGTTGTACTTACAGAAATATTGTAAAGAAGTGAACTCACTAGCAGGGTTTAAGTAAACACAATTAACAAAATGGACATAGAAGTTAAGATGTAAAAATTCAAAAATAAAAAAGTGTAAGAGGTAGTTTGAAAACAATTATGGTATAAAAAGGATACGAACAGAACAATATTTAAAATAAAAAATGTAATGTTAAGGTATAATAAAACAAGCAGGAGAAGTTAATATGCAATGAAACAGAAGAGGAAGTTGAGGGAAGTCGTGGGGGGGAGAGATACGGGAATTGTATTTTTTCTTTTTCTATGAAAGAATGTCATTGTAATGAATATAAAATTTTAAAACTTAATACAAATAATTTTTTTTAAAAGGGGAGGCATGCACAGAGAGAAGGGTGGTTCATATCTTGGTTTAATGAAAAATATGAGTGGGCAATGTGAGTGCTTGTCATATGGACCGCATCTCCCCATATGAACCAATCCAGACCCTGAAATCATCATCTGTGGCCCGTCTTCAGGTGTGTTCTTCACGAGAGACTCGGAGGGCGGCAACAGGAAAACCTGCCTTTTCTGCAGTGGTGCCCTGCGTGTCGAAGGCTGGCCTGGCATCTTCATTGCATATCTTTAGCTGTAAGGCAAAAACATTCTTCTCCCATGCCTTTGATGAACAATTTGTAGTCTTATAAACTGTGGGGGTGAGCTGGGGGTGTAATTGCTCTTATTACTATGTTATGTATTTTTGTGTTTCTATATTGTAAACTGTCCTGTGATCCTCAGATAAAGGATGGTATATAAATTTTACTATTACTACTACTACTACTACTACTTTTCCTCCTACTAAATAGTGATAATGGTAAATAGGACAGATTTAGTGTTGGGAAAGTTATTCCAGTGTTTTCTAGAACAAGAAAAGTCTCGTTGAGAGTTCTGACGCATCCCTTAAAGGGAGAAGCAATACAGGTGAGAAGAGGCAGCAATAATGGGTGCAACTGCGGCTAGCTATAAGCAAGCTTTGTGAGCAAATTGAGCCTGAAATGCTTCGGGTCTTGCCAAACATATAACCCAGTGTCAAATGCCAGGTTGAGTCAAGTAGACATACCTAACAGGGTATAATTTTCCTTTTGAGATTCCTAAGAGGTTGACCTTCCTTCTAGCTGTCTGGTTAAATCAAAACTATACTTCAGGAATCTTCGACCATTCACTCAAAGGGCAAGTAATTTGCTGTAATTGTGGTGTTTAGCTTATGTTTCAGTTGCTGTTTCATTAATAGTGTTTTATAGATTGCAATTGTTTTACTGATTATTTGTTCATCAACTGTAGGAATGACGTTGTGGGAGAATGTGGCAAGATTTTTGAGTGACGCCATGAAATTACGTCACCATAGGTACTAAGAGTCACTTTCGTACCTCATGTCTGGACAATTTTATCCTAATGTATCCCCAACTATGTTTCATTAACTGTGTTGTGTTCCAGTCCGAGTATGCGATGCACTTTTTCTATGCCAAAAAAGGAGATTGGTTGATGATTATTTGTTAATTATTTTATATGATTTATGCTGCATTTGTGATGTTCTATTATAATTATTATGTTGTTGTCATAATAATAATAATAATAATAATAATAATAATAATAATAATAATAATAATATCTTTATTGTCATTGCCCCCTCTCAGGGACAACGAAATTATTTTGTAAGCAGCTTTGAGATTCATCTGAATGAACGGCATAGAAATTCAATCAGTCAAGGAATGAGCAGCAGTGAACTCATTTCCCTTCAGCCATAGAAATGTGCATTAGAATTAACTCTTCCCAACACCAGGATAAGATACTTCACACTTACATTTCTAAGGTGCTAAAAGTATTTCATTCTATGTATTTCTTAAAAACAAAATTTGCAAACTGCCTCTGAGCTGTTTACAAAAATATAAAAGAAAACATCAAAATTATCAATAAATGGTTAAAAACGTTTTAAAATATTAAGAAAATACTGGGTGGGGGTGTCACAGAACAAGTTAGTTTTACTTGTACACGCTGAGAGGTGGTATTTGTTAAGAATGTTCTGTTATTGTATTTACACAATGTGCCATCAAATCTAATGTGCACCTGAATTTTCAAAACTTTGAAACCAAAAAAGTATTTGCTGGCATCATAAAATCTAATGGGCGCCCTAATTTTTTAGGCGTGCATTACATTCAAATAAATACGGTATATTAGGAGTGGCTGACCTGTGGCTGAGATACATCTCCAATCCCGGGCCTGGCTGGCTGGGGCTTGTGGAATTGCAGTTAATCAGACCCAGTCAGCGATGAAACTTGCTGGGTTGCATTCAACTGCTCACCATTTGACAAGGGCGTCCTGCTGAGTAACGCATGGTTGTTGTGGTATGAATACACACTAGAAATGGTGAGAGCAGGGACCCCTTCTGAACCAACATAAGGCACTTTAAGTATTACCAAAATTGCGAGGTTTAAATGTCCAGTTTCTTTGCAGAGGAGGATACAGAAACAACCAGAACAGATGAAGGCCACACGTCTTTTCTCCCGGCAGAGACGCAGCTGTGACGACAGGGCCTCCTTCTGAACCAAAGTAAGACTTCTTCAGTTTAGTTACTTCCTAAGAAAGTAGCAATGCTTATTTATAAAGTATCATTCCAAGGAAGTAAGATGGGGACAAAACCAAAACAATTTGGCCAAATCCTGTGACCGATCATTGGTCAGCCTCTATGACCTCTTGTGGGCAGTGGCCGCTATTGATCACCCCCCCACCATTAGGGTTAAGGGATACATAGGACAGGACCTTGCAGTTGTGATGCGCATACTCTGAAACTATAATTCTCATTTGGCCCCTTTGCTATTGGTCATTAGGTCATTTGACAAAGACTTTTGTTATTTGGCCAGTTCCTTTAGAGTTAGCCCTTTTGTTTCTCAAGGGTCATGGGGATCTTTCTTCCTGACGTGTTACCAGTGTAAGGAGAGGGGAGAAAATAAGAGACCGGATCCTCCCTCTTCCCATGGCCCTTGCGGAGTTAAGTGTTGTGTAAAGCAAATGGTGTCTAAGTGTTTAAGGGAGCTGGATGGGTAAAATGTGAATTCTTCTACGACTCTGTTTTTAATCCAAGCTGGATAACGCAGATGCCTGAAATGAGCGTTACGAGTCCTTGAGTTTCTGTCTGGAGCCAAGGCTGTTGATCTGCGCCACCATCTCTAGTTGCTGAAGTTATTGTCAGTTAAGACACTTTGGTTAAGACACCATCACCAGAACCACTAGAAAAACAAGTCAGGATGCAAAGTGTGTGTGGTGTGGGGGGGAGGGGGGCAATTTTCTTTGAATAGCAGTACTCATTCTGAAAACCCTGGACATAGCAAACTGCTGCTGATAGTCATAAAAAATAATAATTCAAACTATCATACTCCAGTCAAAATTTATAAGTAGGTCATAATCTAATATCCATGCTTTGCCGTTTGTCCCCATCAGCCAGAGAGCATACGCTACCTCTAATCATAAAGTCTCCATTTGGCTTATATTAGAACTTCACAACATGTTTTAATACTGAATTAGGAACATCAGATTAAAAATAGGTTTGCCATATGCCACCAAGGTCTAAAATAGACTTATTCCTTGGGTCACAGATTCATGGAGTTGGAAGGGACCCTGAGGGTCATCTAGTCCAACCCCCTGCAGTGCAGGAATCTCAGCTAAATGGGTCCTCATTCTTTTTTAAGGAAAAGGCACCTTATATCACTATCTGCAATATGAGAGTGCTTTGTTAGAAAATTGTACTAACTAGAGACACAAAAACTAGTAAATTGTAGTAATTGTACTAACTAGTAATTGTACTAACTAGAGACACAAAAACTAGTAGTATATTTTCTAGAAACAAATGCAATTATATTCATGCAGAAACAAAAGACTCAGAATTACAAATCCAAAATAGTGTTACAGGCATGCATTTATAAAAGAATGTAATGTGCATATTATTATTTTAATAAGGTCACAATAACATGTATGACTTAAATACACTATAAATCTAAGATATACAAGCAATACACTAATATCTGATTAATTCCAGAAGTTAAAGGAACTGCTTATTACGTGAAGCAATAAGACTTGAAGCACGTGTTTAATATATTGAACTTCAACCCAACAGAAGAAATCCACAATTAAAATGTGTTTAATCAATGTAATATGGCAAGCATCTTTAGCTATCCATGGCAAAGCCAAGTATGACATATACCCTGTAGATATTTTGCAGAAGTTGGCAGGATTAACTGTGCAGCAATGTCTTATCACTACTTACTCTCCTCATAAAGGGAGTTATTTATTATCATTTACAACAACAAATACTGTATATAATTTGATGTAAAAACAGAAAGGCCCGAACTGGCATGCAGTTGCTGTTTGCCAGCCACATTTTTCCTAATGAATTGCCCCTGTTGCTCTGCATCTCTCTGATTACAGTCAACAGCTTTCATTAGTCATTGCAAATAAGGCTTGGTGCCACCTTATTTACATTCCTATTGCAAATAATTAGAATTTCATGTTATAATCATGCAAGAAGCTTCTGAACTTGAAGAGGCCATTTGACATCATTCAGCACTTAATTTTGCCCAGAAGAAACTTGGAAAATATAGTTCTGCATTTGTTAGAAATGTGGTTTCAACACACACACACCCTGCCCCATTTCAGCTTCTAAGAAAAAGCTTCAATATATATATATATATTATTTTCTGAAGCAACTTTCTCAAAAATGATGTGTCACAATGGGAGTCAGGTAAGGTGAAGTGGGGCAGATAATGAATAATGATAATGACAACAATAATAAGTTACAATTCTGTAATTACTCCTTGAAAATTAATGCTGTATATCAAACAACTAACAGTAAAAAGGGGTGCACTATTTTAGTGTTGTTAGCCACCCTGAGCCCGGCTTCGGCTGGGGAGGGTGGGATATAAATAAAATTTATTATTATTATTATTATTATTATTATTATTATTATTATTATTATATATATAAATTTGTATAATATAGCTTTAAATATTATTTTAAAAAGTTTTATCCCACCCTTCATCCTAATGACAGGTTGTGTTACAAAAATAAATATAAAACAACAAACATTTAAAAATATAAAATATTAGCTATACAATAAAAAATAGAGACAGCCTGACAGCTTCCTGAAATTCTGTCAATTTTCTTCTGCATTAAAAAACTTGGTAGCAAAAACAAGACTTCAAGCTGCTTCCTAAAACTAAACAACTTAGATGCCAGCCAAACCTGAAAGGGGAATAAATTTGACAAATGAGCTGCCATTACTGGGAAGACCCTTTGGTGGGTCATGGGTCAGATCCCATTAAGCTGGATCTATTAGCGGGGCCTCCTCATCAGATTTCAAGTTATGGCAGATTGGGGTAACTGTGCCCTTAAAGGACCAGGTGCGCAGCCTGGGAGTCATTTTGGACTCAGAGCTGTCCATGGAAGTACAGGTTACTTCTGTGTCCAGGGCAGCTGTCTCCCAGCTCCATCTGGTACGCAGCTACTGCAATGCGCTCTACATAGGGCTACCTTTGAAGGTGACTCGGAAACTGCAATTAATCCAG
Organism: Podarcis liolepis; assembly: GCF_965112155.1. Lineage (NCBI taxonomy): Eukaryota > Metazoa > Chordata > Lepidosauria > Squamata > Lacertidae > Podarcis > Podarcis liolepis. The sequence goes on from NC_139558.1 coordinate 3,905,534, forward strand.
AATGTGGCAGCTAGACCATATAATACTGGACCTGAGAGATCTGCATAGGCTCCCAGTACGTTTCCGAGCACAATTCAAAGTGTTGGTGCTAACCTTTAAAGCCCTAAACAGCCTCGGTTCAGTATACCTGAAGAAGCATCTCGACCCCCCATCATCCAGCGCCGAGGTCCAGCGCCGAGGGCCTTCTGGTGGTTCCCTCGCTGCGAGAACCAGGGAACCAGGCAGAGGGCCTTCTCGGTAGTGGCGCCTGCCCTGTGGAATGCCTCCCAGCAAATGTCAAGGCAATAAGCAACTATTTTACTTTTAAAAGACAACTGAAAGTGGCCCTGTTTTAATGTTTGATGCTGTATTGTGTTTTTGATATTTGGTTGGAGGCCGCCCAGAGTGGCTGGGGAAGGCCAGCCAGATGGGCGGGCTATAAATAATAAATTACTACTACTACTACTACAATTCATATTACACATATGGTTCTTTTGTATTGCTTCAATGTTGAACATTTTATAAATTATCATAGTGAAGCTCATGAGCAATCCAATATCAATATGAAATGATTCTTTGTCTTCTTCTTATGGGATATCTTGAAAAGGAGACTACTTCTGTAATCCTTAAAAAAACACTTTCAGCTTTAAGAGGGGCAATGCCTATAGTGGTACCTCAGGTTAAGAACAGTTTCAGGTTAAGAATGGACCTCCAGAATGAATTAAGTTCTTAACCCGCGGTACCACTGTAATGCGCTTTGAAAATGATTTGGAAACTTCCAATTGCTGCAGAATGCAGGATGTTGGTGGGAATTAGGAAGCCACAACATGGAATCAATTGTACAGAAGTTCTTCTAACAAAGTGCTGACGTTAACCTTCAATTGGTTTGGACCAGACGATCTAAACGGTCTCAATATGTACAATCTTGCTTGTACCTTATGAGCAGCTTCGGAGGTCTTGCTCATACATCCACTAGTAAGATCTGCTATGATGGTGACTGGCCTTGAAGTTAGTGCTGGCTTGCAGCGTGGCAGAGGTGGGGCTATGTTGCTCTCCTGATTTCCAACACTGGATATCCGAAGCATTTACTGAGAGGAGAGGGGAGAGGCAGTGAAGAGCTTGGAGCCTATCCTATTCTCCCCACATTATGACCACACTGCACCAAGCTCCCCACTAACTTATCAACTCCCGATAACCATTAGAAATCAAGGAGAGCCCCACTCATGCTCCCTTGCCAGCCACTACTACCAACAATTGATTTATTAAATTTGTTACCACCCTTCATCCAAAAGTACTGTCTCATAATAATGTATGCCGATTTTTTGTGTCCAATGTACCTATGTATCTTTTTCTATTATGCATGGCATTCGTGTGCTAAGACCCCATGATCCCGCAGTTCAAAACAACAGTATATGGCATTATGGGTTTGAATAGGCCATAACCTGTATTGGTTACAGATGTGGTTGGGCATAGGCATTGGGTGAAGCCAGATAATACCATTCTAGCCATTCTGCTGGGAGTGCATCTAAGCGTAAACCACCGTTGGGATGGGGCTATGACTGGTGAAGAGAGGCAGAAGGAGTGACCGCCAAGCCAGGCCACAATTTATCCTGCCCGGGAGCAGGCCCAGCCAGCAATGATTGGCCAGACGGGTCCGCCTTCAGGAGAGGCCTGCCCAAAGCCTGCTGGACTGGCCAATCACTGGCAGGTAGTCAGCCACATCCCGGCCCCTTGCTGCAAAACCACCCACTGATTAAGGTAAGCAGACTTTTTGAGGCCTTTACTCTGAAAGACTGCCTAAAACACTTTAAATAAATAAATGGGGAGATTTGATTCAATTGATCCTTCTGGAATCCCGTGTAACAGAAGAATTGAACACCAAACTCATTTCTTATCTCACTCCATTCTTCTTCTCCTCCTCCTCCTCCTCCTCCTCTTATCTCTCTCTCTCTCTCTCTCTCTCTCTCTCTCTCTCACACACACACACACACACCCACACACCCACAAACTCATACACACCCACATCCACAACAGTAGCAGTAGCAGCAGTTCCAGTGGTGTAACCCACCTTATGTTGGGGTGTAACCTAATTGTGCATCATGAGCCATCATGAAGACAGGCATATTAGGACAATTCAATAGAATCAAGGTTCCGTGGATGCTTATCTTAAGTGGAAGACATCAGTCGTGTCAAGCAAGCTCCCCTGAATAGCTGCCTCGCCACAGTCTTTGGCTTTTCCTAAAATGGGCATCTGCAGGAAAGACTCAGAATCCCCTTCAGCGCACTGGGGATTTGTGACACACATAAAACAAACACAATGAAGAAACTGCATATTCACATTATAACAATATTGCTTCATAAAATTTATAAAAGCATTGAAGGAACTTGAAGGAAGCAACTTGAAGGAAGTCTACATTTTTACATATTGTTCACAAACGTATCACTATATAAAGAGCTTATGTTTTCTGCTATCTCCCTATGGAGAGTTTTCAGTCCCTCAAGAATAAGTCCTAGCAACAATTCTGCTTGCTCTTCCTAGGAGAACAGTCTTGTAATTCAAAGGAAATTCTTAACTAGCTCTGAAACTCTATATTATTACTGTGTCACCTGTTTTAACCAATATTTCTATTATTTCTCAGAGATATTTTCTTTAAAAATTTTAAGTACCATATATACCAATTGCAAAGCAAATACTATTCCTCCTTCATCAAATATATTTTTGTTATTACAGTATCAGTCCTGTATGCACCAAACTATTTTTCAGCTGTTTGATATATAGAGCACCATACAGCTATGTTAGGAAGGTGTGACAGGATTATCCTACTTTTTATATTGTTTTAGTTTTTTTAAAAAGTCAAAATATAAACAAAATCAAGCATACTGATACAAAAGTGGGGGATGAAAACTAGGAAAGAATGGGAGGGGAGGGAAGATAATACCCTACATTAACACATGTGATGCATCTTTTATAATTACTATCCGAAGCATTTATCCTAATCTTATAAAATACATTCTCTCCACAAACTCAATTGAACCATTGGGGGTCTATGTTGCAGTGACGTGTATCAAAAATTTAGACCACACACGAGGTAATTAAGAGGCTGATATGGGAGTATGCAGCCTCCCTTGCCCACCAAGGGAATGGGGGGCACTGCCTTGTCTGCTGTGTCCATAATTCACCCCCGGATTCGAAAGAAGAGGGCGAGGGCACTAGGCACGAAGCCCTCGGGTGGGGTCGGCTCTCCTGGACGCTGTCTCTGATCGCGCACTGGTTTGCATCAGCTCGAAATATATAGTTGGAAAAGAAGCAAATGCACATATTTCAAGTGAAGATCGGGAGTAAAGACTGCTAATTGAAGGGATCTCTGTGATGGGGAGCGACAGGCTGGAATCAATAATAAATCAAGAAGTCTCATCAAAGGATCGGTATGTCGGAGCAAGACTGAAAGGGGGGGGGGCTTTTCTTTTTTTGTCTTATGTGAGTACCCATAACGATTCCTAAAAAAGAATCATTGCAAATTACTGATTACAAGCAGGAGGATTAAGAACTGTGTGGAAATTAATTACTAATCAAAGATATGGCTTGTGGAACATCGAGAAAAGAAAGAAGATTCTCTGTGACACAGTTGGAAAAAGAGGCTGTTATGGCAGATCTGTCCGCAGAAGGAGGGGGAGGAGGACTATGGCTTGTAACTATATCGGAATGTGAGTTCAGCCTGGCAGGGCCCCCTGAAAAAAATTATGAGAGCGGCAGGTCTGTGGAAAACAGAACAGACTGTGGGAATTGTTTTGTATGGAGTGTTGAAATGATGTCTGTTTATTTTGATATGGCTCTTGGACAAACGTAAAAGCCACACAGGACATAACGTTTGTTTTCAACCCGCTTGTGGAAACTATCAGAGATCACAAAGAAAGGAATATATGATAACAACAAGAAGATGAGGAAAACAAAAAAGAGAAGATTGAATAGAACTGTGACTATTATTTGGACAGAACTATGTCATCAAAGCAGCAGCAAGAGAGATATTTGGATCCCGTTCGAAGCTGGAAATATGGGTACCCCCAAAAAAAATTTTAAAATTTGGCTATGTAATTTGGAATTGATGTGATTTGGAATTAATGTGATCTGATTGGCCTGTTAATAAAAATTATTTTTATAAAAATTTTTTAGACCAAATAGCATCAAAATGATCTGATTTAGACTCTTCCTTGCTTACTTTTCTTTGATACTCAGAGAGAGCTACATCCCATACTCTACCAAATCAATGATCCATGCGACGGTCACCTCCAGGCTTGACTACTGTAATTCACTCTACGCGGGGCTGCCCTTGAAGCTGACCCAGAAACTCCAGCGGGTGCAGAATGCTGCAGCGAGGCTCCTCACGGGGACTCTGCCATGGGAGCATATTCACCCAGCGCTTTTCCAGCTGCACTAGCTCCCGGTGGAGTACAGGGTCAGGTTTAAGGTGCTGGTTTTGACCTTTAAAGCCTTCATGGCCTAGGACCCTCGAGAGCCAGTGTGGTGTAGTGGTTAAGAGCAGTAGTCTCGTAATCTGGGGAACCGGGTTCGCTTCCCCGCTCCTCCACATGCAGCTGTTGGGTGACCTAGGGCTAGTCACACTTCTCTGGAGTCTCTCAGCCCCACTCACCTCACAGAGTGTTTGTTGTGGGGGAGGAAGGGAAAGGAGATTGTTAGCCGCTTTGAGACTCCTTAAAGGGAGTGAAAGGCGGGATATCAAATCCAAACTCCAAACTCTTCTACCTACGGGACCGCCTCTCACGGTATGCCCCACGGAGAGCCTCAAGGTCCATAAATAGCAACCCCCTAGTGGTCCCAGGCCCTAAGGAAGTTAGATTGGCTTCAACCAGAGCCAGGGCCTTCTCAGTGATGGCTCCGGCCTGGTGGAACGCTCTGCCTCATGAGACCAAGGCCCTGCAGGATCTGATTTCTTTCCACAGGGCCTGTAAGACAGAGTTGTTCCGCCTGGCCTTTGGCTTGGAGCCAATTTGATTCCCTCCCTCTCTTTTTTTTCCTTTCCTTCTCCTCCTGCAATGAGGCTACATTTTAATATTTTAATGTTTCAATATTTTAATGTTGTATTTTAATTCTGTTTTTAAGTTGTAATCATTCAACTTGTTTTTATCATTGCTTGTAAGCCGCTCTGAGCCCGGCCTTGGCTGGGGAGGGCGGGCTATAAATAAAAATTATTATTATTATTATTATTACCAAATCAATGATCAAGCAAGGGAGGTGAGCAAGTTTTCCATTGACTGACTATTGACATTCTTCCCACTGCTAGTAATAGAAAGACCAGTATCTTATGAGATATGCTGGGATTCGTACTGCTTTCTATTGGAAGCAAGTTCAATACTTGATGTGGTGTTAATGATTGATCTATGAGAGATAAGGGTAAAAACCTTTACCCAAAAATTATTTAAAATTTCACATTCCCAACACACATGTGTATAAGTTCCAATAGTATTACAACCTTGCCAACATAGTGAAGAGATATTTGTATTGATTTTGGAAAGGCGTGCCAGAGTACAATATCACCTAAGTACTGCTTTTAGATTCTTGAATCCTAAAAGATATAGTTTTCAATGGAACATTTACCCAAATTTGACCTCATTTATGTTCACCAATCTGACATTTAAGGTCACCATCACAGGATATCATAAGACCCTGGAAGGGGCCCATTGCCTGATTTGTAAATATTGTAAATATTGGATACCAAGCCTTTAGAATTCAGAGTAGTTAGAGAACGTAAACCAGTGGTTCCCAATTATGGTCTGTTTTAACGCTGTGCAATTTTTCAATATATTGGCCAAAATCAGTTTTAAAATGCGTAATAATGATTTTGACCCAGAAATGTGCAGCAATATATTGCTCCTCACTGCTGATCTGAGCCACCTTCCCTTACACTGAGAGAAACCAAGGCAGCTGAAAATGCTGCAGCCTTCCCCTCATGCTGATGGAGAACAGGGCAGCTGATCACCCTTCACTTCAAGGCACTGTGGCACCTTCCCATGACATTTAGGCGGAGGCAGCTTTTCTCAGTCAGCAGGAAACCAGCAGCAGCCATAGTGGACATGCACCTTTGCTGGCTGCCACCGCTAGTTGCTCTGCTGACAGTGGCTTGACACCCCTCCCCTCCCACTCAAACTCCACTTCCTTTCCTCCCCCCACCCCCCAATCTCTGCAGCTGCTCTTTCCCTCATCTCCACGCCTGATCTGCATGCACCCACCTGCCTGATCTCTGTGACCCAAGATGACCCTTGTGTCCCTTGCAACGCTAAGATTCTATGATTTCACTCTACTTACCGTATTTTTCGACCCATAGGGCGCACCTGCCCATAGGGCACACCTAGTTTTTTGGGGGGAAATAAAGAAAAAAAATTATTTCCCCCCCAGGTGCGGGGCTAGGGCAGGGGAAGCCCGAGTTTCCCCCGACCCCAGAACAGGCTGCTATCCGCAAGCTCAGCACGCCCCAAGCTCCTGGGTGCAGGCAAGCTCTCTACAAGCCGTGGGAGAGCTGCACAACTAGCGGATAGCTTCCTGAAGCTGACCCCCCCCCTTGCTCTCCAGGCTTCAGCGAAAGCCTGCATTCGCCCCATAGGATGCACACACATTTCCCCTTCATTTTTGGAGGGGAAAAAGTGCGTCCTATAGGCGAAAAATACGGTAAGTCTCTTGGAAGCATCATGGATTTCCTCCTCAGAGTCAGAACTGTTCAAAAAGCTCTTCAGTTGAAGAAATCAGTCCGTAGTATCAAGCAAACTTCCTGAATGGCTGCCTGCCCATGACTATTGGCTTTTCCTCAAATGGGCATTTGCAGGAAAGGCTCAGAATCCACTTCAGAGCACTGGGAATTTGTGGTTGATATGTGAATAATTCAATATGGAATAGGTTTACTGAAGGTAGAAAAACTGAGAACAACTCTTAGAACAGTTAACAGTTAACATGCAGGCATTATGGTTTGGCATTATGTCTGCACCTAATAAACCTCCCCAATCAAATATTCTACCCACAAAAACGTGACTTCGGCAATTAGATTTGTCTTTAACATTCCCTCTCCAGAGAAAAGTTTCAATTGGTGAGCAGCCTTCAACAGTCATCCTCAAAGTAGCTAGGAAAAAGACATTCTGACCTGGTATTCAGAGTTTGATGGTCAACAGCATTTTCCAAAACAGTCTTTCTTAAATTTTAGCCTTGTACACATTTTCTACACAAAACTCAGGCCCAGCTACATCTCAGCCTGAAATTTTTAGCATAGAGAAGCATTTTGATCAACATGTTTTCTAATCATCATATAACTTTGCCTTTGAGGAGTAATGCCATTTCCTTTCCATGTCAATTCTCTGCACCACTGCTCTGCCACAATCCATGGTGCCCACTAGAGCAAAACTCAGATGTAGCTATCAAATCAATTATAACAGCTTGCCGCTGTCTTATACCGACAAGAGATGATTGATAACAAAACCTGCCTACTTTCAGTTCTCAAGTGACAGCAGCAAAACAGCCCCTGACTGCTTTTACTGGTATTTGTCATAAATCAATAGCAATTTCATCACTCAAAAAGGTGCTGTCAACTCTGTTCAGTCCATCAGATTTCATTTTAGTCTCAATTTTAGCTAAAACTATTCAACAGCATTAATGCATAGACTTCAATTCTTAAGGTATGATAAAGAATGCAAGTACAATTCAGAATTAAGACACATTTTTTCTACATTTATAGGAAAAATAATAATTAAAACTCAATTTCTGTTGAAATTATGTGCTTAAAGCAAAACACATATATTATCTTAGTTTACAGCAGCTCAGTAACGTTTGGGCAGGGAGAGCTCATGGCTGATCTGAGATGTAGATTTTTTAAGAGTACCGTGTCTCTAAAATAACTACATTACATACCAGCATCTCCACTTTGCATGAGATTGTCTTATGGGTATGCAGACAGGATAATGAAAGTTTTCATTTATGAAATGCCCTTTTCATGTAAGTCCAACATAAAATGTTTAGATAAGACAAGCTGCATCTCCCATTCAAGTATGACCAATAGGCAGGAATGTTATTACACCCCTATAAAAAGTTCAATGAACTAATTTGACTTCTACTGAAAAAATAATTGCACATAATATTAAAATGAATAGCTTCATTTTATGCAGTATTAACTGGCTAGTAGAAGATTTACTTCAAGCACACGCATTCCAGCAATACCCATACAAGGGCTTTTCACAACATGGAACAAAACAGAATTGTTAAGCAACAGCTACAACAGACAAACCTGTAGCTTTGCTACAAATCTGGAATAAGTGTATTTCAAAGGAAACCACATTACATCTGAAGTTGAGACACATACTTCCAAAGCAGAAATTATAATTATCCATTTAAAAAACCATTAACATTAATTGATAATTTGTTTAAAACCACCTTTGATGTGGTTTTACATGGGTGTAACCAGCTACTGCCCAGCTTTGCTGCTTTAAAGGGAGCCGCGGAGGAGGGAAGGAAGCGGAGCCCTCATCCGTGGCTCGCTTTAAAGCAGCAAAGCGGGACAGGAGCCACTTACGCCCGTGTAAAGCAAGCACAGCGGGAGCCGTGTAATCCCTCCACTCCCGCGCTCGGCCACCCCATTGGGAGCAAAAAATATGGTACTTTCTTTAAATAATTGATACAATGCTTTCCCAAGCTAGGGCTCATCTGTACTTCCATTTGTCCTGCTGCTTTCCCCTGGGAAAACCCACAGTTTAGGACTGTGAACAGCAATCAGGTTTTCCAGGATTTGCTGTTTGTTCTGATTTTTCACTAATGAGTGAGTTTTCCTGGGTAAAGTGGCAGGGCAAACGCAAAATTGCTTGGACAAGTGGAAAATGACCCGGTTTCTAGACACAGGACAAGTGGAAGTGTGGACAAGCCCTTAATTACTCCAAGTATAGCAAACAAAAGGAATAAAGGCAAGAAATGAATCAAGTCCTACCAAATTCAATAGGTCTTAGGTATTGTAGTGAAACCAGAGTAAAAGTGAATTGTTCTTTCCTACATAAAATACATAATTACATAAAATAATATCAACTTATATTACACAGTTAAAATCAGCAAACGTTTAAGAACAAGAATATATAACTAAATTAAATGTTTGGGTAGGCTTGCAGGAACAAAAACTTTTTAGGAAAAGTCTTAACATAGTTTGATGAGGGTGCCTACCTAACGTTGACAGACAGGGTATTCCAAAACATAGGGGCTGCTTCCCTAAAAGACTGTCTCCTCACAGATGAGGAAGGAAAATTTATAGCACTTGTATAAGTTCCTCAGGCCAAGGAGACAAGTAGGCATGTATGTGGCAAGGTGAGCCTTCAAGTAAACTGGTAAATACACCCTGAAGCTAATATCTGAATATGAAAGACGATGAGAACTATTCTGTCATATCATTAACATGAGTCACGTTGACTAATAATAATAATAATAATAATAATAATTTATTATTTGTACCCCGCCCATCTGGCTGGGTTTCCCCAGCCACTCTGGGCGGCTTCCACAGAAACCAAAAAACACTAAAATATCATACATTAAAAGCTTCCCTGAATAGGGCCGCCTTAAGATGTTTTCTGAATGTCAGGTAGTTGTCCATCACCTTGACATCCGATGGGAGGGCATTCCACAGGGCGGGCGCCACCACCGAAAAGGCCCTCTGCCTGGTTCCCTGTAGCTTCGCTTCTCGCAATGAGGGAACCGCCAGAAGGCCCTCGGCGCTGGACCTCAGTGTCCGGGCAGAACGATGGGGGTGGAGACGCTCCTTCAGGTATACTGGGCCGAAGCCGTTTAGGGCTTTAAAGGTCAACACCAACACTTTGAATTGTGCTCGGAAACGTACTGGGAGCCAATGTAGGTCTTTCAAGACCGGTGTTATGTGGTCTCGGCGGCCGCCCCCAGTCACCAGTCTAGCTGCCGCATTCTGGATTAGTTGTAGTTTCCGAGTCACCTTCAAAGGTAGCCCCACGTAGAGCGCATTGCAGTAGTCCAAGCGGGAGATAACTAGAGCATGCACCACTCTGGCCAGACAGTCAGCGGGCAGGTAGGGTCTCAGCCTGCGTACCAGGTGGAGTTGGTAGACAGCTGCCCTGGATACAGAATTGACCTGTGCCTCCATGGACAGCTGTGAGTCCAAAATGACTCCCAGGCTACGCACGTGGTCCTTCAGGGGCACAGTTACCCCATTCAGGACCAGGGAGTCCTCCACACCAGCCCGCCCCCTGTCCCCCAAAAACAGTACTTCTGTCTTGTCAGGATTCAACTTCAATCCATTAGCCGCCATCCATCCTCCAACCGCCTCCAGGCACTCACACAGAACCTTCACCGCCTTCACTGGTTCTGATTTGAAAGAAAGGTAGAGCTGGGTATCATCTGCATATTGATGGACTCCCAGTCCAAACCCCCTGATGATCTCTCCCAGCGGCTTCATATAGATGTTAAAAAGCATGGGGGAGAGGACGGAACCCTGAGGCACCCCACAAGTGAGGGCCCAAGGGTCTGAACACTCATCCCCCACCACCACTTTCTGAACACGGCCCAGGAGAAAGGAGCGAAACCACTGTATAACAGTGCCCCCAGCTCCCAACCCCTCTAGACGGTCCAGAAGGATGTTATGGTCGATTGTATCAAAGGCCGCTGAGAGATCCAGCAGAACTAGGAAACAACTCTCACCTTTGTCCCTAGCTCGCCGGAGATCATCCACCAGTGCGACCAAGGCAGTTTCAGTCCCATGATGAGGCCTGAACCCTGATTGGAAGGGATCCAAATGGTCCGCATCCTCCAGGCGTGCCTGGAGTTGTTCAGCAACCACACGCTCAATCACCTTGCCCAAGAATGGAAGATTTGAGACTGGGCGATAGTTGGCCATACTGGCCGGGTCTAAAGATGGTTTTTTAAGAAGCGGTTTAATGACCGCCTCTTTCAGCGGATCTGGGAATGTTCCCTCACAGAGGGAAGCATTCACCACCCCGCAGAGCCCATCGCCCAGCCCTTCCCGGCTAGCTTTTATAAGCCAGGATGGGCAAGGATCAAGGAGACAGGTGGTTGGTTTCACTCGTACAAGCAGCCTGTCCACATCCTCGGGGGTAACGGATTGAAATTGATTCCATGCAACTTGACCAGACAGGGCTCTAGCACTCTCCCGCCCCAGCCCTGCTCCCACGGTGGTGTCTAGCTCCTTCCGAATATGAGTGATTTTATCTGCAAAAAACTTTGCAAAATCGTTGCAGGAGATCTTGGGGTCTTTACAAGGCCCCGATGGTAAAGGTGGTTCCGTTAAATTGCGGACCACCTGAAAGAGTCTCCTGCTACTATTTTCTGCAGATGAAATAGAGGCGGTGAAGAAAGTCTTCTTCGCCGTCGCTATCGCCACTTGGTAGGCTCGACGTTGAGCTCTAACCTGTGTCCGGTCAGATTCGGAGTGAGTTTTCTGCCACCGACGCTCTAGCCGTCTCAGCGATTGTTTCATTGCCCTCAGCTCCGAAGAAAACCACAGGGCTGTCCGGGCTCCATGCAATCGGAGAGGGCGCTTCGGAGCCAGACAGTCGATAGCCCTGGTTAACTCCGCATTCCAGCGGGCCACCAGGGAATCAGCTGAAAGGCCATCAACATGGGATAAAGCATCCCCTACCACTCTCTGGAAACCATTTGGATCCATTAAGTGGCGGGGGCGGACCATCCGAATTGGTCCCACCTCCCTGCAGAGGGGAAGGGTCGCGGAGAAGTCCAGTTGCACCAGGAAGTGATCTGACCATGGCACTTCTTTGGTTTCATTTTTACTTAGTGTCAGATCACCCACGTCGCTAGAGGTGAATACCAGGTCTAAGGCATGTCCATGACTATGAGTTGGGCCCAACTTATTCAGGGACAGCCCCATGGAGGCCATGCTTTCCACGAAGTCCCGAGCGGCCCCTTGTAAGGTCGTGTCGGCGTGGATGTTAAAATCCCCTAGGACAACCAAACTAGGTGTCTCCAGGAGAACATCCGCCACGACCTGAAGCAGCTCGGACAGGGAATCCTTGGTGCAGCGGGGAGGTCGGTACACCAAAAGGAATCCTGTACTGCCCCTATTGCCCAACTTCCAGAACATGCACTCAGAAAACTGGGTCTTCCCAGTAGGACGCCTGGTGCAGACTAATGACTTCCTAAAAATCACTGCAACCCCCCCTCCCCGCCCACATGACCTGGGTTGCTGTGCGTAAGAGAAACCTGGTGGGCAAGCGGCAGCAAGGACGGGCCCATCTGTCTCATTCAACCAGGTCTCTGTCACACAAGCCAGGTGTCAGAATTATATCAGAATTTTGCCATAAAAGATGATCAATTGGTTTCTCATATATCCATAAATCATAAATACCTTGCAAGTATCTAGTTGCTGCAATCTACCTATTTGTTTTTTAGATTGCCCATAAAAATACATTGTACACACAGTATTTCAAAAGAATGACAATGATTGCTGAGGCACTTCCTTCAGGTTGTTCATACTGTGTTTGAATGGAAAATGGAGATAAATAATCTACACCTCTTTATGAATGGAATGGCATAAGAGAACTGACATTTTCACACTGTGAACTTGGCATGCTCTCTAAATTAATAGTAGTATGTTACCAAGGAAATTTGTTTTGGATACTCTGCTTTTCCATTTTATTTCAGTAGATCTTAGAAAATAAAGTTGGTCATCTCTAGGTTGCCCAGTATGGAAGCATGCAGAGCGTAAGTAATTTATAAAGTTTGTGAATAACTGTGAAATGACCTATCAAGCTGATACATCTTTTTGTACCTTCTTCTCCTTTTAAATGCAAAGACTTGTCCATTTCTGTGACTGCATCATTCATACACTCCAATGTAGTGTAGAATCACACCAAGATAAAGCAGCTTTCATGCCACTGTGAGAACTCTTGAAGGGAGGTCTGTGTGAATTATTTCCAGACCAGACATTATCCATGTTACCATCAACCACACACAGAACCCCATAAAATCAGCAAAGGTTCTTCAAGTGAATGTTACTAACATTATAAGGACTATCATATTAATACACTTTCCTCACAGTATTGTGCAGTGTCGCAACCTTAAAAGGCTGTGGCAGTGTATAGCTTCTCTCCCCTATCCCCATTCCTGACATCTATGTCATTTGTCACTAGTAAAAGCTTTAAGCATGCAAAGCACTTAAATTTATGATATTTTCATGTTTGCCTATATGATGAAAGAAGAATGCCACAGCAGTTTACATTTCCTACATAGCACCTTAGAAGATTTTGTTAAAAAGTTATCACCTGCACTTTAACATTTCTTATGAAAGAAAAGCAGTTAAGATGTTACAGATTTGTTAGGCATTCTCTTCTGTGTCCTATTAAGAGCAACATTTCATTGATTTATCCAGTAGAAGCCTACATCATTGTACAGAGATGGAGAACCTTATCTCATTCTATTAAAACTGACTAATGTAACATGAACTTAGGATATATTTTTAAAATAATGTTAATTTGGATGTCATATTATTTTTCTCATACTGTATAGCTCATGCTTAAATAAACTTATTAATGATACTCTGTAGGGGCTGGATGGAGGAAAGAAGAGAGAAAAATTCAGGAGCACATTGCGTTTTGTTAGCATCTGTACTGATCAGTGCTGCTCCTTTGCCCTACACCACTGTTCAATGCCAGTAGTAATGTCAGAACATGAGCTTGCTAGTTCAGACCAGTGGCACTCGTCTTCAGAAGCATATTGCCTCCAACTGGGGCAGTAGAACGTATCCAAATGGGTTACTTAGTAGCCATTTACAGCTTTATCCAGGATCCCCCCCCTCCATGATCCCTTTCCATTAAAATCTAGTGATTTTTCAGTTTTTGTTTCATTAGGCCTACAGCCTTGTCTCGTGTCACCAGTGTTTGTCTCAGTTCCTTAGATTCGCTTCCACCAACGGTCAGTTCAAGCATTGGGAATCATATTGGACTCACTACTGTCCGTGGAGGCACAGGTCAATTCTGTGTCCAGGACAGTTGTCTACCAGCTCCATTTGGTACAATGGCTGAGATCCTACCTGTCTGTGCACTGTCCCGCCAGAGTGCTGCATGCTCTGACTATCTCCTGCTTGGACTACTGCAATGCGCTCTATGTGGGGCTACCTTTGAAGGTGACTCAGAAACTACAGAATGTGGCTGCCAGATTGGTGACTGGGAGTGGCCGCCAGGACCATATAACACCTGCATAACAATGCAGACCCTATAAGATCTACATTAGCTCCCAGTACATTTTTGAGCACAATTCAAACTGTTGGTGCTGACTTTTAAAGTTGTTTATTTGACTATTTGTATCTGCTGAGCTATCCAGTTTTTGAAAAAAGCAAACACTTATGGAAAAGTACACAGCATCTAGATTTTTTAATTATTCTATACTGACTTTTTTTTACAGAAAAAAGCAAATAACTAGGGTTTTTAAAAATTCCTTTCTTTATAGACAACACATTGCTTTTATTCAAATTTGTTTGAAGGTAAATATATTTTGTATTAAACTTGTACACCTTTAAACATACAAAATTCTGCATTACAATGTAGCAATGTGGAATAAAAAATGAATAAATTTCAACTAAAGTGATCTTTTTTTCTCTATTGTGATTTGCAGCATATTGATTAGAACAGGCCAGCCGAAAAAGCAGCAGGAGTACAGGTGAATGTCCCTGTGCATGTAAAGTGTTCATCACTGAAAAGGCTCTCATAAATATTAGATAACTACAAGAATAAAACAGTTCTGAGAACTAGAAGCTAATGAAAGCCTCAGTCTGGATGAGACACGTTGTTCCTTTGGGGAATCTTGTGGTACCTGGGCCTGGTATTCGGCAACACGTCTCTGAATGGAAGTGTGTTCATATTCCCATGTGACCATTGTGGGTGTGGTGCGTCAACAGCAACAAGAGGACTGGGAAGAAAAAATTTTAATGCAACTGCTCTCCTAGCAACTCCCAGTCTCCCCCAACAGCCACTGGTGTAATCTTCCTAAGGTGGCTTAACAAGCAACAACCTGTTCCAAAACTTTAAAATCCTCTTTTAAGGAAGTTATCAAACTATAATGAAAACTTTAGAATTAAGATGCTACTTTCCAGATGTTTATAGTGGTACCTCGGTTTACAAACTTAATCCGTTCCAGAAGTCTGTTCTTAAAGCAAAGCATTCTTAAACCAAGGCATGCTTTCCCATAGCAGCAGGGGACTCAATTTACAAATGAAACACACTCAACAGAAAGCAGAACACGTTCTGCTTTCAAGGCAAAGTTCACAAACCAAAGCACCTACTTCTGGGTTTGCAGCATTTTTAATCCAAGTTGTTCTTAAACCAAGGTACTACTGTACGTTGTTGCTCAATTTTACCACGTAAACTGCTTCGAAAACTTAGTTTTAAGGCATTATATAAATAATTGTACTTTTTAAAAGTACATTTTGAGAAAAGGCATTTTCTCCATGCCGAAAATATGTGAAGATATATTTTGAGGCAAGGCTGGCACCAATCAGAGTTTGGGGGCTTAGGTAATGAGCTTCTAATGCTGCCCCCCCCAACATAGACACAGACCCAATGTGGCTGTGTTCCCGCCCTGTGATTGGCAGCTGCTTCTACGACGACAACAGTAGCAGCACCATTTACAACCCTCCTCATCAGACCTCCAGGCAGTGTTTTAGTGTTGGGCGGTGGCAGTGCCATTTTTGAAAGGAAGCCAAGCTTACCTCGCACTACTCATCCATGGTAGCCACTTTAATTTACCACAAAAGCAATGTCCTAGCCTGGATTTCATAGATTTATGGACTGCGGCATTATATTTTGGATAGAGTAAAAAGAGGGGCAGCCATTGCAGATGGGAACCAAGAGATAATGATAAGAGTCTCAAAACCTGCTATATGATGCCTTTCATAATGCAGCCTATGTAATCCATTGTGTTTTTCATTTATATTTTTAGTGGAAGAAATATAAAACCATGCAAAAGAACCTGAAGCATTTTGCCTATTTATGCAACCATACGCAGGTGTTCTTCCCATCTACTACAAATGCTCTATGAGGTTAAAGCAGCCAGAATAGCTGATGCTTTTTACAGTTATATCAGACTTGTTACTAAAATCCCCAAGGATCCTTGCAAAGGTATAGCAGCTGACATTCCCCATCAAACCTGCAGAAAAGCTGTGCTCTCATGGCTTGCCCTTGATAAGTCAAATTTACCATAGATGAGAAGAGGCCATGAACTCACAGAAATGTGTATTTCCTTACCTGTAAGATTTGCCAAATGTTACATAATGAATGCAGGTTTCACAGAAGGAAAAACTCTTAAATAAGCCAAGACTTGCCTTCAATAAGGGGGGGGGGGTTGGGGGTTGGAATCACTCCAACCTTTACCTCCTAAGAAAGATCTATAATCTTCTGCCACAAGTCATTTAGATAGTAAATGCCAGAGGCAGGGACCTTGCTGAAATATCTGTGACATAACTTCAATGGGATAACTAGCTGCAGTTTATCTTGATAAATTCTCTTTACATTCCCACTTCATAATATGCTGATCATTTTATAATGAAGTAAGGAATCGTTTAGGACATAAATCAAGAAAAGGACAAATGTTATTCAAAAGCTATTCATGATGACTAAATTGTGACATACTCAAGTTGAGGACTGTCAGGTGCAGTAC
This sequence comes from Podarcis liolepis, assembly GCF_965112155.1. Lineage (NCBI taxonomy): Eukaryota > Metazoa > Chordata > Lepidosauria > Squamata > Lacertidae > Podarcis > Podarcis liolepis. The sequence goes on from NC_139558.1 coordinate 3,922,197, forward strand.
AGACAAAAAGGAAATTAATACTACTATTTAAAGTAGCTAGAGTGTACTAGGGGCTGCACAGAACTCAGAAGCTACATGGTCTCGGTCTAGAGAGCTTTAAAATGCAAATGTATAAAGGGTAGGAGAAGTGAATGAAAAGTGCAAGATGGCAGTGGAAATTGAGTTCAAGGATGGGATACCTTAAGAAAGGCACTGTTAAAGCAGTGGCTTTTGAAGTGGGACGTGGAAGAGATGGAGGAAGGTGACAAAAATAGAGTGGGGGTTATTTCGGATACTGTGGGGATTGTAAAGGCCACCAATGACACCTGAAAGATTCAGATGTGCTTCCACGCCCCATCTGTTCTTGAGTGTGGGGCCCTTTTGGAGTAGAACAGAATAAAGTGAGAAGAATTTTGCATAAAGGGAGAAAAATTAAGAGAACATCTGTTAACATATATAAGTGCTTTAGGTGCTTTTACAGGGCTCTTTGAATCCATAGGAAGCTTGACATGAAATGGAAGTGCAAGAAGATGATTTGGGAAGAGGAAGAGAACATTATGAAGACCTCATCAAAATGTCTTTTGGCTGAGATCATCTTTTGAAATAGTAATGCAATTTCATTTTAAGCAGCTGTGTACATAATAAATCCCAAGTATAAAGGGATAGAAGCCATTTGCTGTATTTGAAATAAATTCAACATATACACACAGAAGAAAGGTCATATTACTATCAGAATCAGAGAACCATCTAATTTTTATTCAAACTCTGTAAATCCACAGTAAACTGTAAGTTTCATATAGTATCTGAACATTTTCATCAGTTATCACATGATCATTATAGTGCTACTAACTTTAATCAAAGTAAGTCCATATGAGTTAATATTCCAAGCTATTTAAAATGTTACATCTGCTAACTATTAGAAACACACTCAAGAGTTCTTTGTGTTTCCTTGCTATAAAAGAACTTGGGAACCTGAGGAATCATTTTTCAATGCTGAAGTCAGAATATCTTCACATATTCAGAAACATTACATGGCATTTTTCCTGGGACTATACCATTGCAGAACAAAAGGTAGGGGATTAGGTTAGACACTTGCCCACAAGCACCATATGTTTGCAGAAAGCTAGAATGTTAGGGACATAAGCTGGGATGTGACTTTTCTCTGTGATGTACAAGAATTCCACCAGCAATGACATTTTTACTTGTTGGGCCACCTCTTAGGATGTTTCCATATGTGTAGGTCAGATACAGCCCTACTGTAGGTGATGTGCTCTGATCATTTAGTATTCTTTTAGGTACATACTGTATTTTTCCATGTATAAGTCGCCCCCTATTTTTGGGGACTCCAAATTAAGAAAACACCACTCAGCACTACCCATATATAAGATGAGCCCCAATTTTAAACCTAATTTTTTGGTTAAAAAAAACAACCCTAGTCTTATACACGGAAAAATATGGTATGTCTTTGTAATAGAAGGTTCTCTTGCTCCGGTAATGTACAACCAGTTGTACAATAAAACAGGCATGGTGAGAAAAAGAAAAAAGGGTGGACAACCAGAGCACATATTTTTCTGTACACAAATAATTGATTCCTCTATGTAGATTGCACAGTCTGTAATTCTCTACATATGCTATGTATTCAAGAAAAGTTACAACTTAGCAACTATAATTAGTACCAGTACCAGACATGCATTTTTTAAAGTATTTGGCCACATCTTCTTACTGGCTCTTGAACACCAATATATACTTCAATAATATTACTCTTTACTCATCTTGAAGCCATGCACTACAGAATCCTCTTGCATATTATTATTATTATTATTATTATTATTATTATTATTATTATTATACAATTCCACTGACATGCTATTAAGGGTATAGAAAGAACACAGTAATTTTCAATTTAGATGTGCAGTTGTAGATGGTGATTAACTGCAACCCAACTTTCTGAATGAGTAAATAATGAAGCCTCTTAAGATTCCTTAGTATAAAAGTACAGCTGAGAGCCAGTGCTCTAAGTGGCATCTATGGTACAACAACAATATCCTCATGAAATATGACATAATCAAGTACTACTCTGTGAAATAACTTGCTCCCTAGTGTCAAACTCCAGTGCTATGTTCATGCCTATCTAAACTATTTTAAAGGCAATACACACACTGTGTCAAAGTAACCGTCATATAAAAACATGCCCAAACCACCTCGCCTGGGGCTGATCAGGATATCATGGCTACCAATAATCCCAACATATCATCAGTATACCACTTGGTTCTCTCAGCTGAACAGGAGAAGAGTGATCTGAAAGTAGGTGGTCTGACACCTGCTCTTTTGTCATGGTCGAATCACTTCCCCATTACAGGCTGGGGGGGGGCAGTGCTACTGGAATAGTCCTCCTCCATTAAGCTGATAAAATCATAAGGGTTCCTGGGAATTTTCCTGCTGGTATGGTTGCTGCTCCTGTGGAAGCCCTAGTTCCTCTCTGGAATCGAGAAAGGACTTTGGGGGGTTAACAAGTGTCCCTTCTGCTGATTAGAGCCCATGCAGCTCCTTGATCCATACCTGAGCTAAGGGCAATGAAGAAGGAAGATGGTTAGAGCATAGGTGGAGAAAAACTGTCTGCTGTGCAGTGACACAGAGATGGGTATTCCCTGATATGGCATGCCACCTGTAGATTTCCCTCCTCTGGAATATGGCTGTCACTCTCATTAGTTTTTGTCAGAGCCCTAAGACCCACCTCTTCACTCATCCCTTTGGAAAAGACCACAGTGGTGCCTCTGGCTAAAAACTTAATTTGTTCCTGAGGTCCGTTCTTAAGCTGAAATCGTTCTTATTCTGAGGTGCGCTTTCACTAATGGGGTCTCCTGCTGCACGCATGCGATTTTCATTCACATCCTGGAGCAAAGTTCACAACTAGGAGCAGCTACTTCCAGGTTAGCGGAGCTCGTAACCTGAAGCATAACCAAAACAGTACTTCTGTCTTGTCGGGATTCAGCCTCAATCTGTTAGCTGCCATCCATCCTCCAACCACCTCCAGACACGCACACAAGACATTCACTGCCTTCACTGATTCTGATTTAAAAGAGAGGGAGAGCTGGATATCATCCGCATACTGATGAACACCCAGCCCAAACCCCCTGATGACCCCTCTCAGCGGCTTCAGGTAGATGTTGAAAAGCATGGGGGAGAGTATGGGGCCCTGAAGCACTCCACAAGTGAGAGCCCAGAGATCTGAACACTCATCCTCCAACACCACTTTCTGGACACGACCCAGGAGGAAGGAACGGAACCACTATATAATAGTGCCCCCAGCTCCCAACCCCTCTAGCCAGTCCAGAAGTATACCATGGTTGATGGTATCAAAGGCCACTGAGAGATCCAGCAGAACTGTGAAACAGTTTGTCCTTAGCCTGCTGGAGATCATCAACCAGTACAACCAAGTTTCAGTCCCATGATGATGCCTGAATCCCAACTGGAGGGGATCAAAATGGTCTGCATCCTCCAGGCATGCCTGGAGTTGCTCAGCACCCACCTACTCAATCATCTTACCCAAGAATGGAGAATGGACGATAGTTGGCCATAGTGGTTGGTACAAAGATGTTTTTTTCAGAAGCAGTTTAATTACCATTTCTTTCAATGGGTCTAGGAAGACTCCCAACACAGAGGGAAGCATTCACCACCCGTGGGGCCCATCGTCCTGTCCTTCTGGGCTTGCTTTTATTAGCCAACATCGGCAAGGATCAAAGAGACAGGCGACTGATTTCACTTGTCCATGTTTGAAACCATGGAAAGAGGTTGCCAGTCAGTGTAGACAATACTGAGCCAGGCTGACCAGTAAGGCAGCTTCCTGCGTTCCTATGCGGAGTCATTTATGCAAAGTAACATTTTTTCTTTGCAGACTCAAGCCAAATCTACAAAGAAAAATGCTTCATTTGGTGCCATGGTAAACTCTCATTTAGGCTGTAATGACATCAAAAGTGGTCTGGACATTGCAGTTGTCTAGAACAGGTTGCAAGATTATTAACTGGACTGTGTCATTTGACAATATTTATTCTGTGTTCTGTTGGCTGCACTGACTCTCAGTCTGTCTCTGGGCCAAATTTAAATTGCTGCTTTTAACTGGTAAACCCCTAAGGATCTTGAATCACAGAATTGTAGAGTTGGAAGGGACCCCAAGGGTCATCTACTCCAAGTCCCTACAATGCAGGAAAATAGTCTTCAGACATCCTGCTCCATGTACACCCACCATATATTATTATTAGTAGTAGCAGTAGTAGTAGTAGTGGTGGTGGTGGTAGTAGCAGCAGCAGCAGCAGCATTAACATTTATATATCACCTTCATCTTTCAAGGATCTCAAGATGGTTTACATGGTTCTCCTCTTCCCCATTTCATCCTCACAATAATCCTGTGAGGTAGGTTAGGCTAAGAGATGGTGACTGGCTCAAGGTTACCCAGTGACCTTCGTGGCTGAATGGGGATTCGAATCCTGCTCTCCCAAGTCCTAGTCCAAAACTCTAACCATTGTGCCACACTGGCTCTAATGTGAGGTGGATAACTACCAGATAAAAGGCATTTTAATTAGCGACACCCTGGTAATGGAGCAGACTGGAAGCTCATCTGGCACCATCTTTGCAGCCTTTGGGACACCCAGGTCTTTTAAATGGGCATCTCATTTTTAAAAAACAGTTTTGTGCTTTATTCTTATATTTGCATTATTTTTACTTACTAACTGTAAACTGTATGGAATGGCATACAAATGCTGGAAATAGATAAATAATAACAAACCAGCTTTTAAACAGCTCTCTATCCCTATCAGATTGTATCCCTGCCCACACAGTCTCACTGTCAGCACTGTTGACTGCTAAAATAATGACTTCAAGTCAAGCATCCCGTTTCCTTGAGTAACAGTACTTTTGGGGTTCTCAATATTGCTCACCCAGCACCTCAGACTGCTTTGCAATCGTGCTAAGTTAAAGAAGACTCAGAAGGGAACAACAAATGGCTACAATTAGCATTCACCCTGCTCCTGCAACAGAGTTCCATTGCTATGGCAACTGGAGTTGCCCAGACGACACAGGGCTCTGGCTTCAGCTTGTGTACAACATAATCGCTATTAAGCAGAATAGCCATGGTTCTGTCCCATGCATTTGCCCACTGGCATTTCAGAATGTTTGCTTTATTTTTTCTAGATTAATTAAGAAATTGTGTCTTTATTTTCCTAACATACAGTACCTCTTAGAGTAATTAACTAGAAAGATTTGAAATGGCTCAATTTCTGCTTTCCTTTATAAACCATTTAAACACACACATTCAAACCTTGGAATACAGCCAAAAAAAATCAAACAGAAGGTTCTTCCAAATATGCAAATTCTCACAGGTGGCTAATATTTTATAGTAACTGATGTAAAAAGAAAAAAAAATGTTTTATTCTTAAGCAATAGAGCTGACCAAACAGTAGTGTACAGACTTCTATATGGGTGGGATAAGTCTGTTTGGAAAACCAAGATAAGCAGACACTGCAATTTAATTATTTCAGAGTGCATTGCAAGTTGTTAATTCAAAATGAATTTAGGTTAACTAAAATGATTTTATCAGAAATGAAGAAATGATAAAAATGGTCATTTGTTTTCTATGTAATTCTGTTGAACCATGGAAATTGAAGAAGCCAGAGCTCTTTCTCTCTCACATACACAGGCTGTTAGGATACACACATTTAACAGAAATCTTGAATGATTTTTTCTAAAATCTCAAGCATATTGCAACTGCTTTCTTGTAAAAGATAAAGGAAATAAAGTAAGCAGTTCAGAGGATGGGTCCCACATTCAAAACAGTATCAACTAACCACAGAACTGAGATTGAAATGCTGTATTTTTCACTCCATAAGATGCACCTGACCATAAGACGCACCTACCATAGTTTTTTAGAGGAGGAAAACAAGAAAAAAATTATTCTGAATCAAATGTTTTACTAAACTATTAATAAACTACTGGTATATCAGAATAATATTTCAACTATGTAAAGTGAACAGCAGTCAACAGTGACATTAAGAATCATCATCACTGTCATTAACAAATGAAGAGAGACTTTATCCCCTAATAAGAGGGCAGGCAATGGAAATATATGAGCTTCCCACATTGAGTCCCTTAGATCTAAGGACTGTATGGTTTGGCCCTACACAATTATTTTAATAAAGCCAAAAGAAGTGGGACTTTCTTCCTTTTTGTTCATTGCAAAGAGCTCTGGGGGCTTTCATATGAGGGAGGCCCTAGGCCCGTTGCTCGTCTTTATAAACTACTTGGATGAAGAAATTGAGGGAATATTCATCAAATTTGCAGGTGACACCAAACTAGGAGGCATAGCTAATGCCACAGAAGACAGAACTGAGATTTAAGATGACCTTAAAAGATTGGAGAACTGAGCCAAAACTAACAAAATAAATTTCAGTAGACACAAATATAAGGTTGTACACTTAGGCAGGAATAACCAGCTGCACAAATACAAGATGGGAACACTTGGCTTGCCAGTAATACACGTGAAAAGGATCTAGGGGTTTTAGAAGACCACAAACATATCATGAGTTATAGAGGTATAGAGAACCATTTCCACCTGATGCCTAAAGATATGTAATGAAACAACTAGGCGAGCCTCCCTGGAAGCCAAGTCTTATGAGGAATAGTTTGGGGAGCTGGGTATGTTTAGCCTGGATAGGAGGAGACAGAGGAGATATGATAGCCATCTTCAAATACCTCAAGGGCTGTCACATGGAAGAGGGAACAAGCTCGTTTTCTCCTGCTCTGGAGGCTAGGACCTGAACTAATGGCTTCAAGTTACGAGAAAGGAGATTCTGACTAAACACCAGGAAGAACTTTCTGACAGTAAGAGCTGTTCAACAGTGGAATGGACTGCCTTGGAAGGTGGTGGACTCTCCTTCCTTGGAGGTTTTTAACCAGAGGTTGCATGGCCAAGTGTCATGGATGCTTTAGTTGAGATACCTACAAGTGCAGGTGGTTGGACTAGATAACCCCTGGAGTTCCTTCCAATTGTATGATTCTATGAAAACTGAAGATGGTTCAACACTATAATGCTTCATCAATGAAGACAATACTACTTGATTTATATTAACAACATTGTTCCAGTAAAGGATGTTCTACTAAGAATATAAATATAACGCGGGTGGTGCTGTGGGTTAAACCACAGAGCCTAGGGCTTGCCGATCAGAAGATTGGCAGTTCAAATCCCCACCATGGGGTGAGCTCCCATTGCTTGGTCCCTGCTCCTGCTAACCTAGCAGTTCAAAAGCACGTCCAAGTGCAAGTAGATAAATAGGTACCGCTCTGGCGGGAAGGTAAATGGCGTTTCTGTGCGCTGCTCTGGTTCGCCAGAAGCGTCTTAGTCATGCTGGCCACATGACCTGGAAGCTGTACGCCAGCTCCCTCGGCCAATAAAGCGAGATGAGCGCCATAACCCCAGAGTCGTCCGCGACTGGACCTAATGGTCAGGGGTCCCTTTTTACCCTTTACACTAGAAAGCATTTAGACAAAAATTATGAGGTTGCTGATGATCAGTGAGCCTAGTCATTTTTATTTACCATATTTTTCCGAGTATAAGACAAGGTTTTTTTTCCTTTAAAGAAAGGCAAAAATTAGGGGGCGTCTTATACATGGATAGTGCCAAGGGTGGACTGGCGATTGGTTGTTGCCGCAAAAATAGGGGGCATCTTATATATGAAAAAATACGGTATTTGAACTTATTTCCTACCAACCTCTGAGGCTCTATGAAGACAAATAACACCTTTTAAAAAACAAAAATGGAAATATCACTTATCTGGGCACTTAATGCATTTATACTGAACCACTCATAAAGTTTCCTAAAACTGAAGTAGCAAGGGCTATAACATACATTTCACTTAATAGGGAGCCATAGCTAATCTGACCTCTTGAGTGTACTTACATAATACACTTGTTTTCAAAACAAACCTGCTTTATAGTTTTAAGATGCACATCCAAAACAAGGTCTGCTATAAAGGGCTTAGCCTAGATCAGTAATGAGGAACCTGTGGCCCTCCAGGTGTTGCAACTTCAATTCCCATCAGCCCCATCCAGCATGGCCATTGGTCAGGGATGATGGGAGTTGTACTCTAGCAAAGGTAAAGAGGTAAAGGAACCCTGGACGGTTAAGTCCAGCCAAAGGCAACTATGGGATGCAGCACTCATCTCGCTTCAGGCTGAAGGAGCTGGCATTTGTCCACAGACAGCTTCTGGGTCATGTGGGCAGCATGACTAAACTGCTTCTGGCGCAACGGGACACTGCAACAGAATCCAGAGTGCACAGAAACACTGTTTACCTTCCCGCTGCAGTGGTACCTATTTATCTATTTGCACTGGCATACTTTTGAACTACTAGGTTGGCAGAAGCTGGGACAGAGCAACAGGAGCTCACCCTGTCACGCAGATTCGAACCACCAACCTTCTGATGGGCAAGCCCAAGAGACTCAGTGGTTTAGACCACAGCACCACCCACATCTCTGTACCAGGGGAAGGGCCATAGCTCAGTGGTAGAGCATCTGCCTTGCACACAGACGGTGCCTGGTTCAATCACCGGCATGTCTAGGTAGGGCTGGAAGAAAACCTTATACAAAACCCCAGAGAGCCACTGCCAGTCAATGTAGACAATACTGTGTTACATAGACCAATGCTCTGAACTCAGTATCAGCAACTTCCTTTGTTCCTATTTATTTTGATTTTTTTATTATCACACTCGCCAGACAAAAAATGCTCCTAAAGCAGCTTTCAAATGACAAAATCAGGAGAACAAATTTGAACATCTGGATATACATTGCATAGCTCAAAACAGAGGAATATACATTTCTAAACATAGTAAATAAGCACACAAACGTTACTAGCCTGCTGTGGGCTGGCAGACAAGAGGCGGACAACTTTATCTCTCCTGTAAAAGCCTACTGCATTTAAGAGCCAAGAAGAGCACTACTGAATTAAGAGCAAAGACCTACCTAGTCCAGCAACCTGTTTTCTCCAGGGCCAGCTAGATGTCTCCAAGCAGGACATGAGTGCAATAGCCTGTTCCTGCTGTTGCTCCCTAGCATGCTCTGGTTATAGAGGTAGATATCGACTTACCCTTCATAATTTTTTTCTAATACCCCTCTAAAGCCTTCCAAATTGGCGGTAAGTGAATTCCACTATTCAATTATGTGCAAATGTTAGCTATTCCCATTCTGGATGTAGAGGAGGGAGCCTCTCACTTCTAGAATCCCACCTGGTTCCTATGCTGAGTGCAGAGGATTACGACATCCCTCCACTGATAACCTGCTCACTAATCTGTGTGGAATTCCATGCACTTGGTTGCATGCAATTCCTTGTTGCCAATGACTACCAGGCAAGAATTAAAATACGAGAGAGGCAAATTGATTCTATAATAGCTAAGCATAGCTACAGCATAAAAACAGTGGTTTTAAACTACAGGATATCAAATTTAGATTGAAAGTGTTTGAACAACAACAGGCCACATAACGGAGACACAACACAAAAGCAGACGTTGCAACAATCCCAGTTGCCTAACACTATTATCTGTAGCAGCAAAACCCCCCAGAAGATTATGCTTTTGTGGACTACAGTCTACTCCTCAGAACCTCGTAATAGCTTTCTCTGTTTTTATGGATCTACACAACTTTTTGTTCAGAAACCCACTGGGAGAACATTTCAGCCTCCAAGGATACTCCACTGCCCACAGGAACATTGTTAATCTCTAACGAAATAATTTAGAGGGACGACTGGTGTGAAATTGTTGAATTAGACCTATTCAAGAAGTTTGATTTATTTGTTTAGGCTTGAATTGAGACAATAGTGTCCAGTCCCAACACAAGTGTTAATTAACATATCAAGCCTGGGATGACTGCACTACCACCATTTCTTCTATTGTGATTAATTTTTGTGTGTGCTTAGCTTAAATTTTACACAGAATTGTCACAGACTGTACTTTTTGCATTTTATTGCCAGTTGTCCCTGTTTTCCTTTAATATACTAGGGGTTTTGTGTGAATTTTATAATTTCATACAGGCACACCTGTGAACTGAGGATAACACATCTGATGAAGTTCCCTCAAGTCTATGAAAACGTGCACTTTAACATAGCACAAGCTACTGTGTTGTTGTTGTTTTGCAGCCACCAACAAACAGTACCACACCTCCTGAAATGGTATCTAACCAGCCTTCCAAAAAGGCACCTCACTGCCTTTGCCTCATCTTTGGCACCTCATCTTTGCCGCATACAGCAGGGGAAAACCCACACTAGTTGACTGCAAAAGGGAAATATGTATTAACAGATTGAGGCCAGATGGCTCTCCAGCTATTTATGACACCCTACTGTGGCAGCTCCCTACACATCCAGCCCTGATGACTGAATCTCCTACAGAAGACCTAATATAGCTCTCAATGTTTGCTCACAAGATAAAACTTGTCTAGCTAAGGACTTTGGATAAGACCAAGATATATCCTTTAACAAGGAAAATGTTGAATTCTACACTACTTGTCCACAAATAGCACACTCCTTATTCACATTTTTGATACCATACATAGGAACAAGCAACTATGTACCAATTCGCTGGTAGAACATTTTGCAAACCTAACTGATACTGCTCCACTACTGTTAATTTTCAGGTTGTTATGTTTTATAAGTATATAATCCAAATTAAGGGCAGTATCCAACTAAATAGTTCTGCTACATAAAACACTCTGGGCTGTGAAACAGAACCACACCCCCACTCCTCTCCCCACCATCTGCTGTGGGTTTCCCCCAACCCTCTGAAGCAGATTTAGGGAGGGTGCAGGGGGCTCATGGAGAGGGAATTCAGTTGCACAGTCAAAAGTGTTTGCACTAACAGTTTGGTTGGATACCACCCACAACATGTGACTGTGACAAAGAAGCTTCAGGTATCAGCTACTAGAGTAACCCCAGGTGACAGAATTTAGTGTCCCACACTTATTAGATTCCTCTGGTTAGTACAGAAAGCAAATGTAAGGTCAGTTAAAATCCTCTCATTTGATCTGCATTTGGATGTCACAATAAACCTTTGTTTATCACAATGGAAACAAGCTGCAGAAGAAACTCCCAGCATATCCATGAAATATGAAGCTTTTATGTTCGCTTTTGAATAACTACAGCTCAGTATTACAACCAAACCCTAAACTGTAGTTCATCTTAACTATGCTTTGTTTAAACTAGTCAAGTGGGGGTGGGGGGGACTAGCTTGACGAGTGGAGATATACCAGTGGTGGGCAAGACCACAGTCAAAGTAGGTGATGCAATAGATGTGACATTTAGTACCTTTGTACAGTAGGCTATATTCCAACCATGCAAAACACAGAGGTTTCTACTGCCCCTCCTCTAACCTCTCTCTCAAGGCAATCAAACGTCACATTTCAAGTCCATATGCCAGCCAGGTGAAAGCACTCAAGGAAGAGCTGGAGCTGGGCTGGTGAGATGTGGCCTAGGGAGGGTCCTGAGTGAAGGATAAAGAGGTCTGAAGGGCTACATTTTGTCCCTGAGACTGAGGTTGCTCACTGCTGATTTAGTCAAACACAGCAATTGTCTCTCTCCTTTTTTTCTTTCAAAACTTAACTGCGGAATAGTCTTAAAAGTGATTTACAAAATAACAAAGTAATACATTGAAAGCAAGCAATGTGGTCCAGCCATTTAAGTCCTTTATGCCAGCGGTTCCAAATTAGCTAAGTATTGCAGACCCCCTGGTTTTTCCCTCCTTCCTTTTGACCAAGTTGTGCCCCAGGACCTGATTCCAGATGCAAGTGACTAAAAACCGCAGGAGGGAAGAGCAGGGTTATACTTGGTTCCTGCTACCCAGAGGCATCTGGCTGGCTATGGGGAGGGCAGAATGCTGAACACGATAGGCCACCAGCCTGATCCAGGAGGCTTCTCTTATGTTAAGTGTTGTCAAACTGATTGAGAACAAATGGATACTATAGAGCTGGAAGGGTTCAGAAAAGGCCAAGCGGGACAATCAAGGGGATGGAGCAACTTCCCTTTGAGGAAAGGTTGACTTGGAACTTTTTAGTTTACAGAAATGGAGAGTAAAGAGGGAAGATGACAGAGGTTTGCAAAACTGTGCATGATGTGGTTACAAAGAAGTTTTTCTCAATCTTTCATAATACTATGTAAGAGTAAGAGCTGTTTGACAGTGGAATTTGCTGCCAAGGAGTGTGGTGGAGTCTCCTTCTTTGGAGGTCTTTAAGCAGAGGCTTGACAACCATATGTCAGGAGTGCTCTGATGGTGTTTCCTGCTTGGCAGGGGGTTGGACTCAATGGCCCTTGTGGTCTCTTCCAACTCTATGATTCTATGATTCTATGACTATAAGTCAGGAAGATTCAGGTCAGACAAAAAACACAGTGCACAGAACAATGGCATTTGTTCCCACAAGAAGTAATGATGGCCATCAACTTGATTAGCTTTAAAGGAGGGCAAGGCTTTTGATAGCTAATAGCCACGGTGGCTACTTTCCACCTCCCCTGTGGCAGGCAGTCTGCCTCCGAATGCCAGTTGCTTGAATCACAAGTGGGGAGACTGCTATTGCACACTCATCTCCTATATGTGGGCTTCCCATAGGCATTTGGATGGTCACTGTGAGAACAGGATGCTAGACCTTTGGTGTGAGCCAGCAGGTTGTTCTTATGTTTAAGTTCTTCTAAATAAAGGATATTGCCAATTGGGAACATACACTTATCATTTACCAGCACTTCAGGGAAAAATGCACTTACGTTCTGCTTTAAATACCAGCCACAGAGTAGTCTTTGAATAAAGTAGAGACCAAAAATGTGGGGAGAAATTATTAAATTAAAAACCACAAAGCACAACGGTTTATAGCCAACCAGCCAGGATGGCTAAGCTCTGCCTTCACAGTCAAAGGCAGTAAGGCTTCTGAAAACCACAAGAAAAACGAGCGCTTGTGCTCGGATCCCGCTTGTGGGTTATCCACAAGCATCTGGTTGGCAACTGTGAGAACAGGATGTTGGGCTAGATGTCCCTTTGGCCTGATCCTGCAGGCCCTTCTTATGTTCTTATTTGGGCAATTACTTCTGCATAAGTGATGGTCCATTTCTGGTGTCATTTCACATTATTTGCGTAACTCGGATGTACAGGATTGGTTTTTTCAATGTGCTAACTGGCTCAACAGAAAAACCTCTGAGTACCTAACAGAAATATGTGAATGTTTTAATTAAAACTTATTTGAAATAATTTGTTATTTACCCTAATTTAGAAGATGTGTAACTAAAAATGAAAACACATGAAGAATATGTTGCCATACGGAGGCAATCATGCTTTCCACTGGATAAAGTGAAATGGGTTAGCTCAGCAGAGAATAATTGGCTGTGTCCTGTTTTCAGTCAGTGCCTAGCAAATAGAAAGCAGCTCAAGTTAAAGCAGGGTGTAAGCCTGGAGACTGATTAGTTAGGAAGCTATTGCTAAAGGCAGTAAGAGCACAATCTGTCCCATGAGCTCTCTCTCGCAGCAGTTTCCTCTGCCCTGAGAGACTCCACTGGAAATCCCTTAATGCACTATGCCCTTCATTTATTTTTGCTACTGGACATTTGAGAGCATTTAAGAATGCTACTTTTTGAACAGTTGCCTGATGATGGATCACACTGAATTGAATATATATTTATTCTGCCCCTACCCTCAGAAGAAGCAGTAAAAGAGTACCACCTACAGTACAACTGTAAAAGTATACATTTCCCTTGCTATCTTAACACTTTATCCAACAATGACCAAAAATTTTGTTCATTATTATAATACCACTTAAGTGCTGTTTATGCTAGCTGTAAATACTTAATGTGCCTAAGGCTAAGAACAAACCTGATTAAGCTAAAAACTATAAAATTAGTTTCAACTGAATGAAGTGCATGCAGTATACAGCATCATGAAAGTAAATATTACCATTATATTGTTCTCCAAACTTTAAAATTAATGCTTGTACCCTCTTCATTTATGTATATTTATGAAATGTCAGGACAGTAATAATTATTTTACCAGGCAGTATAGCAATAACAGCTAGGTAGCAGACGTCTTTAGTTTATACGATATATATCTAGCTCGTTATACATGAATTTCATAATAGCTTTTTTATGCATTATTTCATTATAGAATTCATTTCATTCTGACGTGAGAAAATTTTGCTGCCCGCATTTTCAAAGCAATCTAGAGCTAAACAATGGATGAATGGCACCCCCTAGTGTTAGTATTAACAAAAGAGCTTTCTGGATATATAGGCAAGTTTCTCAAGACTAGGAGTCTGGAAATGAATGCTTATGAGACAGGTGGTTTTTAAACAAACTTTTGCAAAGACCTGGTCTTAAATATATATTTTAAATATATTTTTAAAAATCACCAATGTAAATATGCTGGGAGGAAATATTGCTAATGGAAAGGCTTTCAAATATGGGCCCTCAAAATTATTAGAGAGAAATTTCTGCCACCCTCAAAGAGATTATTACTTAGCTACGAAGTTCAATCTATAATAAATGACAAAAGGTTTTGAAAACATGGCTCCACTACACAGAAAGAAATGCTATTGTGGGGGCTTAGGCTAATGTCCATTATCAGCCTAGCAACATGCCTCTTCCTGTACTCCATCTGAGGCTTTGTAGTAATGGTATCTGGCATCCATACTATTGAGCCACTCACCTTCGCAAGGCTAGTAGCAGAGCTCTTCTCTGAGTTGCCACCAGAAAGGTAAAAAACTCATGATTACTCTTACTGTGGAGTCTTCCCAGGATACCCTAAGTTCTACCATATCTTGTAGCAGGTGAGCTTGGTGATTGCAGCCCACTAGCTAAAACAAGTGTTGCTGCCATGGTTACTGAATCTCCAGATTCCATCAATCCACTTTTCTGTCCTACAAGGGAACAGGAAGTTCCCTTAATCCAAATCAGACGACTGATTCATCTACTCAGTATTGTCAGCATCAACAGCATCGTTATCCAGGGCTTCAGACCAATCTTTCCCAGCCTTGCCTGGAGATGCCAGGGATTGAACATGGGACCTTCTGCATGCAGAACATAGTCTCCACCAGTTATTTATGGTCCTTCCCCTTAGCTGCACTGAAGTAGCCTCTACAGATTTCTATGTACATAATTCTGTGTATACACAATCTTAGGTAGGAATTAACGTTACAAATCACTTGCACTGGGAGAATACCAAGATCTAGCCCTTCACATAACAATTGACACCAGGAACAGGGGCCATATTCTCCATATAAGAGAATGGAAGCAAGTCACCCATACAGGGAGAAGTGACGCATTGAGAAGTGCCAACACATCCATCTCTGACAATTGGTAGCTTACTTGCATAGGAGGAGTATCATGTGATCTCTGTTATGTTCTTTTCCCCCACCAACCTATTCTGCAGAATATTGCTACTTAAAATCAGTGTTTGAAAACTCCTGACCAGAATGTCTACATAGCTTAGGTAAGCAATTTAGTGGAGAATGCCTGACAACAATCTTCTATAACTGGTTTAACGAAGCTCTGAAAATCATTAGTCAGAGTCTAGACGGAAAGGGTCACTGTTGGTAGGGAATGAGATCAGTGACAGATGCAATGTCTAGAATTGCTTTTTAAAAACAATTTTCATAA
Organism: Podarcis liolepis; assembly: GCF_965112155.1. Lineage (NCBI taxonomy): Eukaryota > Metazoa > Chordata > Lepidosauria > Squamata > Lacertidae > Podarcis > Podarcis liolepis. The sequence goes on from NC_139558.1 coordinate 3,937,833, forward strand.
GACTTCTCTTTACTGACTATCTGAAAATTTCAGTTCTTCGGGTGCCATTAAAAATACTTACAAAGACAGTTTAAACAATATTGAGTTGTGACATAGGTGCATTAGACATTTTCTCCCTTTTCACAAAGTTGATTTACCTGATCCCATTTTACAGTCTGATCAGCTTCTGCTGTCCTTCAAAACTGTTTCTAAAACTAGATTGACAGCAAAAGGTTGCATATTTAAAGGCATGCCAGAACTTATCCATCCCGGTTTCAGGGCTCAACCAACTGCAACAGTAAATTAAGAATCTTCCAATAAGAGAAAGTTGATCAGCGGTAGGGTTGGGACCAATAAAAACAAGTGCTGAACCACACAACCCACTATTATGGAATTCACTGCTACAGGGTACAGCAACGGCCATAACCAGGCATGTTGAAAGTTCGTTTCGGGGGCCTCATCCAGCCCGCTGGTCAGTTTATTCTGACCCCCACAGTAGTACAGTAGTATATTTCCTGGGGTAAAAAGAACCCCAACAACTTCAATCCTAAAAAAGGTTAACAACTTTGGTTGGCCCTTTGGTTGGTCCTCACGGCCCTTCACTTCATCAAATCTGGCCCTCTTTGAAAAGTTTGGACACCACATAAACTACCAAGCAATGCCCATAGTAGCTAAACAGAACCTCTATACGTATAGAAGCAGTATACCTCTAAAGACTAGATGCTGGGACAGACAGAAGAAGGCCATCACACCTTGCTTGTGAGCAATCTGGCTGACTGCAGCTGAAAGCAGATGCTGCATTAGATGCATTTTAGACTGCGCCAGCAAGGTAACCCATATGTTCTAGTAGCGTTTTGTATTTCCAGAATCATAGAAAAGGAAGATGAATCAGCTTGCCTTTGAAATGGTTTTTAGCAGCAGTAGCAAATAATCAGCTTTAACCTCACAACAGGGAGATTTTCATAACAAAAAACCAACCATGTATTGCTTCTACAAAGATCACTCCAAGTAGAATAGCTTACACATACATTGGTACCTTGGGTTACAGATGCTTCAGGTTACACACTCCGCTAACCCAGAAATAGTACCTCGGGTTAAGAACTTTGCTTCAGGATGAGAACAGAAATCATGCTCCGGCAGCAGCAGCAGGCCCCATTAGCTAAAGTGGTACCTCAAGTTAAGAACAGTTTCAGGTTAAGAACGACCTCCAGAACGAATTAAGTTCTTAACCCGAGGGACCACTGGAGGTCCGTTCTTAACCTGAAACTGTTCTTAATTTGAAGCACCACTTTAGCTAATGGGGCCTCCTGCTGTCGCTGCACTGTCGGAGCAGGATTTCTGTTCTCATCCTGAAGCAAAGTTCTTAACCCAAGGTACTATTTCTGGGTTAGCGGAGTCTGTAACCTGAAGCGTCTGTAACCCAAGGTCCCACTGTATAGTGAAATGTATTTCACTGCATTTTTCCCCATGGAATTCAAGACAGTGTACACAGGACTTCTATGCAGTCTCCCAGTCCTGACCAGTTCTAAACCTGCTTCAATTCAGAAAGGTTCTTCGGACCACAGGGAACAGGGAATGCATCATATTCTAAAACTATAAAATGGCTAGCTATATTCCCCCCATGAATTTTGTGCATATATTAAGTAAGCATTACTTAATAAAAGAAATTACTTAATAAAATAAGGTAAAGAAAATATTCTTTTCCTTTGTAGGTGAAATAAACAGATAAAATCCTCTGCTTAAATTCACAAACTTGAATATTTAATATTATTATTTTTTGCCCAACATGTGAAATGGTACTTACATTCTTCATAATATGAAATACAGTCCTTCCTGAATCATACTCAGATCCTTAACAATGATATTTTATAAACCACTGAGTTAATAAATAAAAAACCTTTTCTTTTTTAATGCTATTTTACAACAAAGTAACACTTAACCTATTTTATAAATAAGACAATATATTTAAATTCAAGAGCTAAAGACATACTTTACTAGTATTTTGAATTATGTTATTTGGCATCTACAACTCTTCAGATTTTAGACAAAGTAAAAATGCAGGTCAGTTATGTAAAGATAAGAAGAAAACTTTTAAGAATGTAGACACTAAGTGACTTCCATTTGGCAAGCCAATCCCAGTGGCTTATTCCAGATATGACAGTAAACAAGGAATATAACAGACCCTTATGGAAATCAATAGGAATCAACGGTAAAAAGATATGATTTATGAATTACCATGGTTACAAGCTTTCAGAACAGGTCTTTCAGAGGTTGGGCTGAAATTCTGTGGCACTTCTGTATCTAAAGGAAAAAGAAGAAAAGAACAAGTATTTTTAATATTTACACAAAAGTGTATTTCCAAAAGGTAGTTTCCTGGAAGCAAAGGTGTACTCTGAAAACTTTACAAATTATCATTTAATGTTGTTACTATAAGTAGTTCTCCACCAACTGATGCATTCTGTAGTAAATAGTCCTGTGCCCTAAATCTATAAAAGAAGGGGGAGGAGTATTCACCTTTAGCCCTTGTTGTGCGTTTTCTTCTGTCTCGAAAAGCAGCACCTGACTGCAAGGCCTCCAGTAGGCTATCCATCACACCTGTCTCATCACCCTCTGTAAAAAGAGATGGAGGGAATTCCTTCAGCTTTCATGGTTACCATAGCAATGCCAAAGGATTTACAGGACTGGAGAAGAAACCGTAGCAATAAAAAGCTGGCAATTCCAAATTCAGACAAGCCTTTAATTTACTCATAAATCAGATCTCCAAGAATTCAGCCCTGTTAGTGTTCATATTGTGTCCACTAATGCAGACCAAAGTTCATTTGATTCAGCTCACACCACTGCGTCCTAAAATGAAATAGAGCAGTAACTTTAAATATAATGCAACATCATTCATATGCTTCTAATATCTCTGAACCCTGAATGAAGCCACATCCTAAAGCCATGTGGGTTTGCAGAAGCAGGTTACATCCTCTTCCAAGATGAAAATGATTATTTGCATACAGTACATTAGATGTTCAGATTCTGCTTCCCTAAATGGATCATTTATGGATTTGTGAATGTCCACTCATGAAAATAGACTTTCATTCACTAAATACTTCAACCCTCTGTATTTTTTTAACCATTTAACGCTGCATTTAAAAAGGCAGAATACATTCAAAGTATAGTTTGATCTGAAACTATGCACACTTGTGTGTGTGTGTGCGCATGCGTACACACACACATATGCAGAGACACAGACCAGAGACAGCTGGTACAAAGTAGTCATACCAACTTTAGTAACGCCTACTCCCACTGGCTGCACCCTCCATGGGCTTGCAGCCTTTGGGAGGACTGTCCATAAGCCAGTACTACGTCTGAGCCAACACAGTTTAGTTTCTCTGCTATAGGGTCTTATACAGCTACATACAATTTCAAAAGAGCTACTTAAAGCAGATATGCACATATACTTCCCATTCAACAATAATTTTGCAGTTGTTTGTTTCAAAAAAATGTAATTCAAGTTACGTCAAGTAATCTGCACAAAATTGTTTTCGATTTCTCAGACAGAGGATATGCAACGGGCACCACAATTTAAGAAGGATATTGACAAGCTGAAATGTGCGTAGAGGAGGGCAACCAAGATAACAAAGGTTCTGGAAAGCAAGTCTTATGAGGAACAGTTGAGGGATTTTGGTATATTTAGCCTAGATAAGAGGCTGAGAGTAAATATAATAGCCATCTTCAAACATCTGAAGGGCTGTCACATGGAAGATGTAGCAAGCTTGTTTTCTTCTGCTCTGGAGGGTAGGACTCGAATCAATGGCTTCAAGTTACAAGAAAGGAGATTCTGACTAAACATCAGAAAGAACATTCTGACAGTAAGGGCTGTTTGACAGTGGAACAGACTCCTACAAGAGGTGGTGGACTCTCTTTCCTTGGAGGATTTTAAGCAGAGGTTGGGTGGCCATCTGTCATGGATGCTTTAGCTGAGGTTCCTGCACTGCAGGGGTGGACTAGATGACCCTCGGGGGTCCCTTCCAAGATCCCTTCCCTTCCTTGGGGTCCCTTCTATGATTTTATGAACCCCAGGTGAGCTGGGATGCAGAATTGCAAACTGCCTTTAATGTTTTGATCAAAGGACAATCTGTAGGCAATAAGTTACCATTTTTACTGCTAACTTTAAAGTAATATTCTTCTCCTACTGAAATGAAACCGATATGCTTGCTGAGCCAGCTGACAAACTGAGCTAATGCCAAACCCCCTTTTAACAATTTAGGCATATGCTGATTGTATTGCTGCATAGCTCTGAACCTATAACATCATAAGTAGGTTTTTTTCCTATGCTAAGGAAATTGTATAAGCAGAACAAAAGATGAAGAAATAAAGATTAAAAATGATAGTTTTTAGGACAATCCACATTATGAACTGAGCACCGTGTCCCCAGTAAACTCTCCTCCAGCTCAGAAAGTAAATGGGATTTTCAGCATGGACAGATTAGTTTAGGGCAGTCTTTTTCATCCTCAAGTCCCCAGATGTTGTTCTCAATCCATTCCTAACCAGCCAGGTCAGGGATGATGGGAGTTGTAGTTAAGACCACATGGGGACCCAAGGTCAAGAAAGGCTGGCCTAGGATAGGATATAGTTGCAGCATTTTCCAATTTCAGGTCCACTTAAAATTTGGGAGGTACCTACCCACTACTTCTACATGTTGTGGGAGGTGTGCCGTGCAAAGCTGGGAAGTAGGAGCAAGCAGCATCTTGAATCAAGGAAAGAGTGCTGGCATGGGTGAGCTGGCATGCGTGAGCAAGGAACTTACCTTACTTAGCCCCCTAATGCCATAGCAAGAGCCAAGAGGCAAACATCAGCACAACCAGAGGTAAGGGAAGAGGGGCCAGAGCATGGGCAAAGTGCACCACATTTCCCGAGCATCTCAATGTTAGCTTGAGGGCAAGAAAAATGTGGAAAGCAAAGAAAGTGTGGCATTAACGGGAAATAATAGGAATTTAATTCTCCACACAAGCAAAACATTGCCCTGAAATGATTAGTCAGATTTAAGCACATTTGTGAAGTGAAACAACCAGTTCTGCTTTTAGAAGTCATCAAGCTAGTAACACAAGAAATATTACAAGAACAAGGTTCCTGTCCACATTACCTGTTTTCATTTCCAACAAACACTTTTTCTTTCTTTGCCTTTCTATTTTTTCCCTTTCTGCTTTTTCTTTAGCAATTCTAGCACGTCTCTGCTTTTCTTCTGCTTCTTTTCTTCTCATATTCTCCTTTGCAGCTTGCTAGCAAAATATATTAAATTTCACCAGCATAAACAATTATGACTTAGAAAAATGTATACATGCCTATTTAAAATCATTTCTATGCTGCTTTTCATTTGAAAATAAATCCTAAAGCAGTTTACAACAATAAAACACCACCACAGCAGTATAATCTGTTATAGTACTAGAGTTGTTTTAAAAAGCTGGCATCTCTTGCCTTTCCTACCCCACTTTCACTCCTTCAACCTATTGCTTCTTCCTCTTGCACACATCCAAGTCAGCCCAGCTGTTTAGCCTTAATGTTAAAAAATGATGTTCATGCAGTGAGTGGGCAATTTTTGTAGACCACTCTTCTCACCTGTGCTATTCCTCCCTGCTTTTATTGTTATGTTTTGTTTAGGGGGGAGGGGTGGCAGGGAAAGGTTGCCCCATTCTATTTATTTATGACAAATATGTTTTGTATTTGTGCATACCTTGGGAAACCCCAAGCATGCAGAGACCTGCCTCTTGTACTGATATGAGAGATCATACCATTATGGCTATGTAAGAATCAGGATCAGCACTCTCCCCTGAACACCTGAAGTAAGGGGCAGCGGCAGAGTTATATACCTAGACTAGTAGCTGCTGTTTCAAATGTATCTGGTTCTCATGTAACTTGGGGTAAAATGGTCCACCATGCTTGTATATTAGGTTGCTGCTACCAACAAAATATATACTCATCTTTCTAGTCAGCCTTCCCCAACCTTCAGTCCACCAGATGATGTTGGACTGTTAACTTCCAACATGTCTGACCACTGGCCATGCTGAGATTGTAGTCCAACAATATATGGAGACACAAGGTTGTGGCTGGCTGTTCTTAGTGATGTAAAGAATAGCTGAACCTGTGAAGCAAAAGCATATTCATCTATACTACTTCTGCAGAGTCTAGAATTTGATTGTAATAAGATTTACCATAAACATTGTCCTAAAATTGTTCAAGTCAGTTAGAAATTCTTCCACTGAAACTTTCTTCCAATCGACGGCATAAAATTCCATTACATTCCGATAGAGTGTTTCCATACTGTTATGCATCCTCAAAAGTTTCTGGAACTGTTCCCGTGCTTGAATTGCAAAGGTGTATTAAGTTTGTTAAGGTTACAAAACTGATTGTCAAATGACTTCCATATTGAGGTACACCTGTCTCCATTCTCACTAACTTTCAGGAAGAATTTGAAAACATTCCCATTTACTCAGGTGTTTGGTAGCTGAAGAATATTGTTCCTGGCAACTCCAAGATCACTGGATGGAAGAGAGTACGTTTTTAGAAAGTTTTAGTGTTTTACAATTATTTTGCTTTGTTTGCCAGTCTGGACTTCTTCAGGAAGAGGGTCGGGATATAAATTCAATCAATCAATCAATCAATCAATCAATCAATCAATCAAGCAATCAATCAATCAATCAATCAAAATAAATAGAGAATACTAAGTTTCCAGGAAAGAGGAAATAGCAAGTTATCAGCAGCAACACCACCTCTCCAATAGCATGTAGTTCTTCTCATAGTCAGCATTTTTCGATTTTTCCTTTCTATTCTTCCTACATTTTTCATACCTCAAAGATTAATTGCCTCTGCACAACCCAAGTCCCACTTAGATAACAAACTAGTGGGAATATCTTGCTTTAACTAACTGCATGTAAGCTGCTCTGGGAGGCTGTTCCCCCCACCTCGAAGAGCAGGGAGCAAATACTCTAAATAAGAGATTTCTTCTTGGGCACCAATACAACACAAACTAAACACTGCAAAAATACATAGATTAGTTACTCAAAGCGCTAGTCCTCTGAAACATTCAAACAAGTGAACTTCTTTGGTAACAAACTTACTGATCCTTCTCAAAATCAATGAGAATTACTGTTCTCTAACTAATATTTTATTAATGCTCAAAAATAAATGTTTGGCAGTAATTTTAATAAAGAAAAGTATTGGGAAACAGTTCAGCACTTTAATATTCTAATTAAACTTTCACTTCTGTTCACTCACATAATTGTTCACTTCCATGCCTCTGCAACTTTTTTGGGGTTTAAAATACACAACATTGCCAACATTTTCTTAAACATATCTATATTTTTCACAATTAGTAATCATCACTTTTTCTTTTATCTAGTATACCACAATGTTACAGATCTCCTTGCAACACTCTCAGCTGATACTTTATTTTTTCTTCATAGTATTCCTCTACACATGTCATTTTGTGATTTTTTGGCTGAATTTCTGATAATCTTTAAAGCCTCTTAATACTTAAACAAACCATGCTAGTAAATGCACAATGAAAATCAAACATGAAAAGGTGCTTGTTACAACCGAACCAATATTCCTAAACTTCTCGCCTCCTGTGTTTCTAGAGTCTCAGTTCTTATAATTTTGCCAAGCATAATAGGAAGTCATCATTCAGATAGCATTTTCACTATGTACCTATATCAAGTTGGTTCCACTGGCAATTTAATTTTACATCAACAGATCATCATACATAGCCAATACTATCATCTCACAGAGAACAATTTATATAAATCCCTTTAACGATCAGCACACTATTAAAACGTATTACTATTATTAATCAAGCAAAATTTAGCAGGGTACTAAATGCTTTATTTCCAAAACTGTCATTTTCTTGATAAAATGAGACACTATTTTCCTGCGATTCTGAAAAAGTACAGAAGTACAAAATACCATTTACTTCATAAAATTATTTTTATAGATTTGTCGTCTCTTGCAATATATATTTAAATGGCTTTCTAAAGTGACAAAGTGGTGCAAGAAAAAATGGACAAAAGTATTTTATCAATTTGTTTTTGTAGATAAGAGCTCTAGAGCTTATCGTGTATTTTGATAATGGTGTGCCTGTATTATAATGAAAGAGAAATGTGAGCTTCTCAAAACTGTTCAAGGACCCAATTTTCATTTAACTTGTTTGCACATCTATACCTATCAAGTAATTTTAATTACATTTCATCATAATGTTTGCATAAATGGTTTTAACGTTCTATGCTTTATTTCTCTGGAATTCCTATCTACAGCAAAAAAAAGTGGGGGTGGGGATTTAATTGCATGTAAAGTAGTGTACACAACTGCAATGGACAGCTAACTAGAATAATCCAGTAAGGAAGTCTTTTATATAATTACAGATTCTATCAATAATAGAACCCACTGACTGTGCACATATCTGATTTCTAAAAGAAATATGAATGCTAATCAATTCATTAGCCGGCTCCAGGTTATGATATTTAGTGACAGGATGTAATAGCCAAGTTGCCTACAGAGCGTAATTGTATGGCAAGTGAGAAATTAGTTTTCACAAAGCCCCATCCTTCCTGTCTCAGCTTTCCCACCGAATGCTTTTTACGAGCTGTGTGCCTTTCAAAAGACATCAGCATCAGTCAACTTCCCCTGTCATAACAATAAGAGCTCGGACAGGCCCCAACTTCTTCACGCTGTGCAGGTTCATCTAACCTTTACATCAAGTCTCCTTTGGTTTGTAATTTATCGTAACTCCAGTGTTCCTGGAAGTGAGTGTCTTTAATTAGAAAGCTCACAGCCATTACCAGAAACCACATGTAACTCCACTGTTCCTCAATTATTCCCTGCCTATAGGGAGTGTTAGCAGAAGAGAGCTAACTATTGCATCTTAACAGTGTTTAAAGATCAAACCATCTGTTTAAGTGTCACATGTGAATTTGGTTGAAATGGTGAGGTATTTCTGTGAAGTTTCAGATAATACACTCTCTTATAAATAAGAGTAACCTGTGTGTAAACCTGTAGGTAGGGTTTATGAATACATTTCCATGTTCAGTGCTGTCCTTCAGGCAAGCAATGTATATGCTAGAATGCTTTCAAGGTGGCAGTTAAGATAGCAAAGACAAAATTAAAATTACCATGTGCATGCATAGCCATGCTTACATGCGAAAGCACAGAAAATTGCTAACCATTCTGAGAGCTTCAAATCCTTATCATTCAGGTGATCAACTGCTGATTCTGGACAATCATAGGCTAGAAGGCAGAAATACCTATAGAAGTGTCATTACACCTTGGTGACTGTGCCAGTAGAAACTGTATTGCTCGGTATGGTGCAAGAGACATTCAGGCAGGACTGTTTTAAAATGGAATGCATTTATATCCACATTCAGTGGGTGTGAAGGGGTGATCCCTGCTGCCTTGAAAGAGGCAGTAGTGCGGCTGCTCCTAAAACCCCCCCAGCTCTGGACCTCTTAGACTGGAACAACTATTCACCAGTTGAATATACCCACTTTGGGGGGAGGTGGTGGAGACGGCTGTGGTGTGGCAGCTGAATGTATTCTTGGATGACACAAATTATTTAGATTCATTCCAATCTGGGTTCAGGCCTGGACATGCAACTGTGTGGGCCATTGCTTGGATACAGTAGTGAGAAAGATGACTGAAAACAATCCGGGCATGTTAGAGACACTATGGACAAGTGGTTCCCATGTCCGAGAAATTGGTCAGTTGCCTATCCTGGATGGGGTTGCACTAAGCAGGTTTGCATTCTGGGGGTCCTTCTGGATCCAGCTGTGTCAATGGAGGCTCAGTTGCTCAGAGGCTAGAAGTGTCTTTTGTCAACTACAATTGATTTGACAGCTATGAGCATTTCTAGACAGGAAAAGCTTGGTCAGAGTACTTCACACTCTGGTTACTTCAAGACTAGATTACTGCAATGCGCTTTTATGTCGGGCTTCCCTTGTGCTTGATCTGAAAACTGTAGTCAGTGCAGATTGTTGCAGCACAATTGCTGACAGGAATAAGGCATTATAATACATGCTCTTAAGTGATTTGCACAAGTTACAGATTTGCTACCGGGCCAAGTTCAAGGTGTTACAATTAGTATATAAAGCCCTTGGGACAGGTTCACCTCAGAGACACTTTACCCCACATGCGCCCATTTGATTGCTTCAATTTGCAGAAGTAGCGCTGTTGAAGGTGCCACATAATACCTGTTCCACATTTATAAGAAATCAATATTTTATTGCGGCAACACCTATACTTTGGAACTTGTTGCCTATTGATATGGAACAGGTGCCCCCACTGTACACTTTTCGGCATGTGCTAAAATATTTTTGTTTAGATAGGCCTACCAGATACCTAGCATGTTGATGTGTTTTAATCTGTTTTTACTTTATTGCTGATTAAAACTGTTAATTGTTTTAATTGATAATTTTATTGTTTTATTCTTTTTGTAATCTTCTTTGAGGTTTCTTACAACCAGGTAGTATATACATTTTAAGAAATAAATAGATAATTTATGTACAATACCAATGTACTGACCAAGTGTTAAATATGAAAATACATTCTGCAGCCTCAAATGGCCAACAGCTAACATTACTCTGGTTAGTAACATGAAGTGTCATGGGAACTGAATGTGAAGCATAATGGTTTAGAGCTGCAGACAATTAGTTCTTTCATACCTTCATTAAACCTTCCTACAGGCCAACAAAAACAAGAAACCCACAAGAGCACATCTATCTGCTTTTTGTGGACGCCCCCCCCCCCCGGTGCTGTCTTTTGTGCTAATGCTACTTGCTTCTTAGTGAATTACCAACCAGACACAGAAAAAAAAAATCATATCAAAAAACATCTGAAAGGAAAAAACCTGAACCAAAATTAGCAGGTAAGATGCACAGGATTTATGGAAAAGAATGATGGCAGCTCCTATAAATTCAAAGGAATAATTACACATACAATTCCAAACCGTAAGAGAAAAGAAGCTTTAAAAAACTGAAATTAGTTTGTAGTTCAGACTAAAAAAATAATCAAAATGGGCAATCTAAATTGATACCCCAAGCTGGCAACTCTTCCCTCATTGCTAAATTAAGCTGTTTTCCATCCAATTTAAGTTGTAGTGCTTAACTAGTCAACTTCTCAACTGTTTCCTCCAGTAATATTTTCCATTCAATGAGCACTTTCATGCCTATATGACGAAAACGCCAAACCACTGGAGATGACACAGGACTACCTTCAGATTATGAATTATAGGTGAATCTTCATTAAAGCCGTTTTAGGTTCTTAGTAATTCAAGGTAGAAATGAGGTCAGGGTTGTCAGAAGTGATGGCTATAACTTTAATAAAGATTATGCAAATAAATTTTAAAAGTGTTAAAGAACCTTAGACAAAGCCAGATAAGTTATTTAACAGCAAAAGGATATGGACATCTTTGTCACAAATTTGTCATGAATATCTTCAGAAAGGGGAAAGGTCTCTAAATCCTTCTCAAGTTGTATAAGCTGCCTTTCCATCTGCTTCAGGCTCTTCTCCAAGCTTTCTGCTGAAACTAAGCATATATTTATAATTAAAACCTCACACATATCAAAAGGTGAATACGGTTAGTAGATGCTTTCTTGCAAAGATTCCTCTAAGTCCACATTATGAAATACTTTTGTCATGTGTTGAGTTCTACCATCTACTCAATATCTTCATGAATGATCAGTTTAATAAATTTACTCAGTCACATCACCGGAAACAGCAAATGTACTCAGGCTCTGACTAGTTAATGCACCAATTGAGTGATTTGGAGAGGGCATACTGATCACAGTTGAGACAGTATATAGGTATACAATTAGTACCAAACATACTGTAGTACTTACTCTTCATGGGGACATATGCTTCTGCCAGACTCTCTCATCTTAAAGGGAGAAAGTTGTTCAGTGGTAGGTGCAAAACTTGTTTATAGTATCCTGGTGAAGCATATAATTACCAAGAGTAGACTAATAACTATGAGGTGCACATGACTTCATGTACAAGCCAGTCTGTTTTCCAGATAGAAACATGTTAACATTTTGAACTTCTAGTTTTGCTCTCCTGTGTTTCAGGATTTGCTCCAGAAAACTTTTCTCTCAGATCACCATGAAACTGTGGTCTCTAAGTAAAGGTGAGATAGATTTGAATGGGCTGAAGCACTTGATTCAAGGAGCAAGAGCAAATAAATATGGATTCCAGAATTTATAAACCTCTCTACGGAGAATACTTGAGTTATGTTCAAAATAAAATGTCAACTAAGTAGAGCAGGGTGTCTAACCTTTGAACTTCCATCTCTAGCTGGCCTACGACTCCCACTACCTCTGACTATTTCTCTTGCTGCCTGGGCTGTTGGGAGCTGGAATCCAAAAATATCTGAAAGACCACAGATTAGCTGCCCCTGGGATAAAGAAACACCACTTGTATCCTGAGATGTGCCCCAAGCACCACTAGTACCTTAGGTGAAACTTTGGATGTGACTATGAAACCCAAACAGCAACTACCTGTACTGGAAGTGGCTGAGATACTGGGGGAAGTGTTGAACTTTCATGAGCACCATATCAGAATGTGTGTGTCTTCTTCTGTGTGCCTGGGTACTCTGTAGTTCAAGCACTATCCAAATGGACCTCAATATTTTCATCTTGACTCTTTTATTCAGAATATGTAGAACCACTTTGGAGCAGAATCATCCACAAATCCCCATTCTGTTGCACCATAAAAAAGACTCCAGAGTGCCTCTGGGCCTGTGAAACTAAATGTTCAGTAGGTACAATGCCCAGCATGTTTGATGACTAAGCACGTGAGCCAGTAATGACGCTCATTTCTGGATCTCAGGGGGGGTCTTAAATCTGTTCCTTACACTCCTGGCAAATTTCAGTGGCCAACCTTTCAGCCCATACATTCATGTTGGCCTGCTACTGTGGTGCAAAGCAAAAGTATACAGGATGTGCAGGATAACCTGGCATTAAGTACAGCATGGCTTCTTCTTTCTGGGGGGGGGGAGGGGGAGGGAGGATCCCTATGGCTGAAAGTGTGAAGAATTCTTGAGGGCTTGCTGCTTGTCAGTTTGGATATACATCTGTTTGAGCCTCTGGTACTGCAGGACTATTCATCTTTTTCAGATTTGGAATCTTGACAATTCTTGTGCCAGTCTTGTAGCTTCTTACCTTTCAAAGACGCATACCAGTATCATGTACAATATTTCCAACTCTGTGTTGCTGATTTCTTATTGCACACCACTATTCTGTTCTGGACATTTTCTTAGTTCAATATGAACTTTCCTGAAATGACCTTCCGCTTACAAGGAAGCTTGAAAAGTAGTAAATTCTGCAATGTAAATTCTTGGGTGTGGATTCTGCAATGTAAATTCTTGGGTGCGGATACAAACTTCAACACTCAAATAAAAAATTATTCATTTTGGACAACAGCTGAATAAAATATATTAGCCCATTCTTTAATACAAACCTCTGCTTGCTTTATCTAAGCTCTGCAAGTCTTCAACAAAGCTTAGGACTTCAGGATACTTCTCTTCACACAATTCCACCAGAAAATGAAGCAGTGTTGTCTTCTGATCAACTGATTTGGTGTCCTTTAACTAGAAATTAGTAAGTGAATATTCAGAAGCAGTAATACATTTTGATCATATATTTTATGATTTACACGCTATAGAAATTGAAATCAGTTTTCCTGCACAATATCTGAAAACTGAGTTTTGAACCATTAAAAAAAATTGCATTTAATTTACCATTTTAATTGAAAATTTGATTTTCATATTCAAATTCTGTTTTCTAATACAGAGTTACAATTTGCACGGACATGGTCTAAAGCAGTCCTTGCCAATTTGGTGCTATCCAAATGTTTTGGACTACAACTCCCATGGTGCAGTGTAAAGTATCTAGAAGATACCAGCTTTGTAAAGGAACACGATGTAGCAACCTTATTGAAATTAAGCAGGACCAAGTTTAGCCTGAGTAGGTGGGAGACCATCTGCTCTGAGTTCCTTGATGGAAAAGGGGGGGGGGCTAAAAATGTCTAAAAATAAAATAATAAGCTTTTCAGATTTTGACATCAAAGTTTAATGTTTTTTATTCAGGGAATGTTTCCCAAAATGTTTAATGGATGAAGATATTGCAAAATTTCTAAATAAGACTGCACACCAGGAATCATTTACTGGAAGATACTGCCAATCAGAAGGTCGGCAGTTCGAATCCCCGCGATGGGGTGAGCTCCCGTTCGGTCCCTGCTCCTGCCAACCTAGCAGTTCGAAAGCACGTCAAAGTGCAAGTAGATAAATGGGTACCGCTCTGGTGGGATGGTAAACTGCGTTTCCGTGCATTGCTCTGGTTCGCCAAAAGTGGCTTAGTCATGCTGGCCACATGACCAGTAAGCTGTACACCAGCTCCCTCGGCCAATAAAGAGAGATGAGCACCACAACCCCAGAGTTGGTCATGACTGGACCTAATGGTCAGGGGTCCCTTTACCTTTTACTGCAAGATTCAATTATAATATTGATGCGTTAGTATCAGATAGTAGCCAAATATGTACATATCCAGTGCATATTTGGAGAATATCAGCCTTCAAAATCAGAAGAAAAAGCTGAAATAAATGTATTTCAGCTCTGACTGAGTATACACCGTGTTGTACAAATCTGAAGTACTTGCAGAACTGGGACCAATTATTTGCTCCGTTGAACCCTTAACAGAATTCACTAAGTGCAAGCTTTCAGTTTCATTTTTGATGTAGTACTAAAAATATTCGTAATTGAGACAATGAGCAGCAACAACAGCTCACCATGTCACACCTCTTTCTGTCGGCTTGAAACACCAAAGCTTTTAAAACTGTACAGCAATCTCGAAACCGAGTATACACATTTACAATATCTACTATTGTCTAGATCAAAACAAATTAGCTGCTTTTATAAGTGGGTGGGGGGGGTAAATGAATAGACATTTAAGCTGAAATTATTGAAGATGTTAGGTGTCAAAAAACAGAAAGCAATTTAAACTGCATTGTAAATATGAAAAGCAAGTGATTGCAGCGCTGAACTCAGCATTCACAGCTCTTTAAAAAGACTCACTTTACATAGGGAGCAGAGGTTAAATCCAAACGTCTGTGCATTTCGAGATCCTGCATTCATGTAGTTTCCCATTAGCAATACTAGTTCCAGAAGCTTACTGAAGCTCCTGCTCTTCTTTATCTCTTCACAGGCAGCACTGACAGCCATGATGTCAGGTTTGATGTTATTCACCTGCTCCTCAAACTGAAGCTTAAAAAGAATAGCACTCAGCCGTGGCTTCAGCCTCTTTACACTGCTCATCTGATTGAAAACGGAAAAAAGTTCTTTTAAAACCTATGTTATGCTTTAGCATGGAGCAGGTTGGTTTAATCTTGGATGATTTACAGGTATGACAAATGGACTGAAGCCAAAGCTCATGCCTATATACTACCCCAAAATAGATGAATGAACGAGGAACACTTGTTTGAGCAATATTTAACTTGTGAATAATTATCCTTCTCAGCTATATTTAACTTGTGAATATACTAAGCCAAAAAGCCCACTAGCATTTCTTCTGGTCTTCCAGGTGCTTCTTATCAAGCTGTTTGCACAGCACCACACATTACCACTGGGGTACATTAGTGCATAAGCAGTTGCTCAGGCCATAATAAAGTTTGAGTGACACATACAGTTCTAAGCATAATTATTCAGAAAATGTTATTGGAGAATTATTTGTGTATATGTGTTCTTGGGACTGCAAGTCTCTTCATTCTTTTTCTGCTTCACTATTCTAAATTCAGGGGATAAGGTGGCAGAAGTGCATAAGCAAAATCCCTACAGTATATCAAAACCCCAGCATTATCTTGGACTTTTTTTGCCTCTAACAAGGACACTGTTCAAACACTCATAGCCCTTACTGCCATCAAACAACCAAAAGAAACTAGAAGGCAAGTGTCCTGTTTTCTACATTTGTTATGTAGAAGAGCCAAAAATACAGCTTGAGGTAAAATACTAAAATACTTTTCAAAGATTCAAAAATTTTAGTGATATTGTTAGCATCACATATGAAGCAGAAGGAACAGTGCTACTCACCACAATACAGAACTGTTCTGGTTCAGACAAGTTTTCATATTCACTCTTCATTTTGGACAATTCATTCAGTTGTTTTTGTTCAGGAAGGTGTTTTATTAGATTCTATGTATCATGAAAATATATGAAATATATTAAGAGTTTTCACGGTCTTTTCTCAGTAAATGTTCCCATGAGGTTTTATTTTACACAACCAATTCAAAAAATTTCAATTCAGTCTTACAAAGAATCAAAGGAATTTGCTCAAACAGCAACACATGTAAAGAAAAAAAGGATTTTATCACTAAAAAAAAGAAAACTAAAACTGACTCCAGTGAGAAAATAGAATTCAAGTGTTGAGTGCAAAAGGGGAAATTCCTGATTTTTAAAAGTGCAAGTTTCCATTTTCTTCACTACTTGAAAACTGTTGTAATCATAGCCCCAGGAAAAAAGCTAAGTAGCAGTCAATAAACAGCCTTCAAAAGAAATGCCATACAAGAATATGGGGGTGGGGGGAAACAGTTTTTTAATGAATGCTGACAACTGGAAATTATTTTCTCATGGAGAAGTGAACTCTTAAGTGGGTTACTGTACTGGCCTCCTAATCAGAACCTGGCAATTCTAATTCCCAGAAAACATTAATGTTGAATTTCTATGCTACAATAAATATTCCTTAAATTTTATGTGAGTTTAAACATTGACTAAGTTATTACTCTGATTACACTGTTGAATAAGTTGTGTGATTTTTTTTAAAAAGCAAAAAATGTTATTATTTACATCAGTTACTATGCTTGTTTATTTGGGCAAACTGCTTTTTGTTTGTATGGCGATACCACATAGAAAATTTGTGCCAATAAACATATAACCTTTAAATAAAAGTAAACTATTAAAAGTACATCATTACAGTCTAACTTAAGAATTGATCTAGACAAGGGCGGGGAAGAACTGATCTAGACAAGGTATTTAGCACTAGGATTTAAATCTACACCAATGGCATTATTCAGCACAGATAACAAATTTACAGCTTGATGGCACTCAACTCAAGCTACAAATTGTACCAGATGATATAAACAAAAGGGCTGGAAATTCTGTAGCTCTGTAGAGCTTTGCACAAAGGTTTTAACCAACAAACTAATGCTGTGTGAGCCCACTTGACAGAATAAAGCCTGAGGTTTTACAACAAAACCCTGTACCTTAAAGGTGGGAGGGTTTGATATTCATACCACACATGGCCTAATAGAAAGTGAACGATGTAGAACCTTCATTAGAACATTCTCCTTCTCCCACTAGTGGCCTATGCTACTAGATGGCTGTCAAGAGAGACCATACATTAGTTAAGCCCTAATTACAACCATCTCCACTTACATCATCACATTCACTAGCACAGCTGGGGGGGGGAGGTATCAATATATACCACAATTTATACAACGCTTCTTGCTCTAATTCTTGGCTGCTGTATTGCTTCAGAGAGATTTCATGCCATTTTATTCATCTCCTATCACTTGGGATATTTAAACTGAATGTTTTTAGAAAGCTAAAGCAATTGGGGCGGTTTGTCACTGAACTGCAAGAATAGAGTACACTTGCCACTTCGAAAACTTGATCACTGAAATATGGATAGTCAGTGATATTTAGTGAAGCCCATCCACAGGCAAAAGTGGCTTACACTCTCACAACAAAACAACTTCTTCCCCTCCCACCTGTGCAGTTTCCAAATCGACTCCAGAGAGTTGATGGGACCTTCCAAAGTAGAGGTGGGGAGCTTGGAGAAGCAGGTGAAAAGGAAAATGAATTCTGCTTATACAGCATTGAATATCATCCCATCACTCTCCACACTTCAAGAAAACCAGTTCTTCCCTCCACCCCAAAGTCTTTAAGCCCAGGAACAAACAAAACTCCAGACAATCCCCAATATTTCAACTATCCCTATTTGCTATATCATGTAGCCTACTAAGTGACTACATCTGCACTGGATTGGCTTTGCAGTGAATAGTGCTTTGAGGCATTAGCTTGAACTTCATGATCTTTTGCTCCTTCCATGTTTTATTGTAGCTTTTTCAATGGTTGTAACCAGCCCAGGGACCTTAAGATGAAGGAATGATGATGATTTAGGAGACGTTTAGGAGAGTATTCTTTTCATCACTGGAATTACATCAGGCTAGTTTTATTTTAAACTTACATCCTGCCCTTCTGCATTAGAAGCCAAGTCAGCTAAACATTAAACCAACAGTTTTGTATTCATAAAAACCTGATTATAAAGCTGCTTATCAGTTCACCATACCTGAAGCATAGACTCCGACAACTGGGCTTCATCTATTTCCAGTATCATCATTTTTATTTCTTCATAAGGTACCCGAAAATAACCTAAGAAGATAGCTAAGGAAAAGCACACAAACACAAACTATGCTTATCAAATGGGAACACATTTTGGCTAAGCAAAAGTAATGTTGTCCAGCTACAGTGCTTGCTGAGATGTCTACAAAAAGTTTTAAAGTGACCACTTGCTCACTTTATAAATTTGTGGCACATCAATAACTTTAGCAAGATACATGAGCTTAAATAAAGAAAGACAAATGGAAGATAAACTAGTAAATAAAATTCTCTATTAAACCTATTAGTTGCCTTTCTCACAACAGTTATCTCAAAGCTACTTACAAAAACAGACATTACAAACAATCTAAAACATTAATCAATAATATGTATCAGAGAGCAAATCCAACTGAACCCTATCCCATTACAAGCTAAGCATAAAATTAGGATCCAAAGGCCTGAGTGAATAAAAATGCTTTTGCCTGACATCTAAAAACAGAAAGCAATGGTGCCAGGCATGCCTCCCAAGGAAAAAAGCATGCCACAAATGGGGAGTCACTACTGAGAAGGCCTGTTGTCTTGTCGCCACCTCCTTTGGAAGTCGCATGCAGAGAAGGGCCCCCAATGATGAATGGAGGTGTCAGGGAACTGCCATCAGCTCAGAGGCGAGAGGTGGAAGGGCAGTTGTGTTACAGAGAGCCTCCAAAGATCTTGCGAAGCAGTTCTTCCTCTGGCAAGGAGGAAAGCCCCGTCTCCAGTGGGGAAGGGGCGCAGGGATCAGAAGATGCTAGGGAGACCTCAACATCGAGCCTGAGCAAAGCGCAGGGGAGGCAAGTCCCCCTTTGCCAATGCCCACTTTGCGCAGTAGGTGTGCGCGCAGAGAGGGGAGGAGAAGGATGGGGGTCACACGACTGTTATGCTGGGGAAGGAATAAGGACCGCCCACTCCCAGATTTTGCTAGCGACTGAGCAGACGTGGACTTGCAATGCTCTGCACTGTAAATACTTTGTACAGATAATAAAGCCTAGAAAATACAGGTTGGAGTCTTGCCTGTTTGCTCTCGAGCAACCACACTAGCACCTGACAGTAGGGTTCAGGTTGGTTGAAGTGGGGAGTGGCGATCCTTGAGGTACAAGACTCCCAAACTGCATATGGCTTTACAACTCAAATTGTGCCTGGTAGCCACTGCAGTCATGCCAAAATTGGGGTTATGTGTACAGACTATCATTTCTTAAAAGGAGAATAGCTGGGCTACCAGACAAAGCTGATGGAAGGCACTCTGCACCACAGAAGTCATGTGAGCCTAAAGTGCATCCAGAAGTACCCAAAAGCTACACACCTGCTCCTTCAGTGGGAGTGTAACCCCATCCAGGGCAGATCACACCCCAACCTCCAGTCTAGAGAAACATGCACTAACTCTATCATCTTATGTGGTTTAAACTTCAGTTAACGGCTCTTATCCAGTTCATTACTGAGGTCAGAAACAGAGCTATCACACTCACTGCCTCACTTGCAGATGTAAAGAAGGAATAGAGCTGTGTACCAGGAGCTGATAGGTTGGGCTGGACGGCATCTGTCTGTTTCAGGAAACAAAAGAAGGAGTGCAATGCACTCCAAAACTCTGGATAATCCCACTCAGCATTTTCACGTAGATGTTAAGCTCATGCACTCTGAAACCTGCAGCACCTCACAAAGAAGGCTCATGAGCCCCAATCACCACTTTCTGAAGATGGTCAGCCAAGTAGGATCAAAACGTCTGCAAAGCAGTACTGCCCCCAGAGGCGGAGCAAGGCGGGTGCAGTGCGCTCCGGGTGCTGTTGGGGCCGCTGCCTGCCAGCAAAGCTGCGAAGGACGATGGTGGCCCTTGCGCAGGGCTCATGGCAGCGGCCTCGTGGGCGGGTTGCCCCAGGTACCGGAGAAGATAGCTATGCCCCTGACTGCCCACCCCCCAACTCAAAACAGCTGCTCCAGAAGAATACCATAGTGGGTGTGAGATTGTGCCGTGACTGGAATTTCCTAACCTCAACAGCATGGATGGTGAAGTCACCATTGTCTAGTCAATAACTATCTCTTCTCCCAAGCCACTGGAGAAACTTACTAATTCTGCTGTGGGAGCAAGCTGAGAGCTCATCCACACTTCTGCTTGTCCCATGCTTTCTAGGTAAGAGTGCAAGAGGTTTTTTGTTTGCCCCACTGCTTACCCTGGGAAAATCTGCTGTTTACCACTGAATTGTTTCAAATGTCAATCTGCAGAAAACTGACATTTGTTACGATTCACTGTAAACAGAGGGTTTTCCCTGGGGAAGCGGCAGGGCAAATGAAAAACCTCTCAGAAAATACAGGACAAGCTGAAGTGTGGACAAGCCAAGAGAAACAAGCTCATTAGAAAGATCCCCATTGAAGATGGCAAATACTGAATAAAGAAAATTTCTGAGTTTAAATATAAACAACAACCATCTACTGATAGTTATATTTGTTTCTGATGGATAATCTTCCAGAAATGTATGTACTTTTGCAATTTAGTTTCCAATGTCTGAAAGCTCTGGTATGTACAGTAATGAATCCTACGCTCACCATTACATAAGTTAAACCTACTGTTGATATTGTTGTTATACAGGGGTAAGCTAGCATAACTTCCTCCATATGTTGGAATCATGCTGCTTGAGACTGATCGGAGGTGAAGTTCAACAACATATGGAGGACACCATGGCGACAATCCGTGCTTTAATACAAATTAAAAGTTTAAAATTTCTGTTTTAAGCTGTTTCTATTTTAGCTGTAAGCCACACTGAGTCCTAAATATAGTAATAATACAATACAGTAAGTAGAACACACTGTTATTTTCAAAAAAATCTGATACTCTAAAATGTTTTAAACAAAGTAAAGCATTTACATACAAAGGTTTTGAGCAGTCTTTGGATCCAAAATTTTGAGTTCTTTGATTCGTTTTTTAATACTTCTCTCTTCAATATTTTCATCTTTTTTTACTGTCAAAAAGCACAACAATGTTATTAACACACAATAATGTTAAGCATCAAATATTTCTTTAAAGATACATATTTTGTTTTGGTTTTGAAATTAAATATGAATAAAAATAAGCACAATGCAAGTGCAGAAAGTTCCATTCCTTACATATGAGAAGCACATAACAAGATTCATGTTGCTAGATTTTAAAAGTAAGCAGTAAAGCCACAACCCTAAGCCCCAATCTGCACCACTGCTGGAGATGAGGAATGGGTGGAGATATTCCCACCAAAGTCATTGGGCAGTATAGGTGACAAAAGGCCCCAAAATGTGGCATTATGCTGAAGACAAAGCAGGACAGTGATGCATTCACTGTACCAAAGCCAGTCTGATTGCCAAGTATGATCGCAATCCAAGCTTCTCTACTGTGCCAACCTGGAACTAGCAAAGCAAAAAAGTAAAAGCCTTCCGTCACAGGAGGCGCTAGCAGGAAAACTTCATAGTGGTCAATGTTCTGCCCCACAACTCAGTTGGGGCTTTGGATTGCTATCCTAACAGTGGTCTCGCTCTCGCGCTCTCTCTCTCTCTCTCTCACACACACACACACCTGTGACAGCAATTTGGCTTCAAGAGCACAATAAACTATGGCTGTGGAAAGAAATTGCTTCCTCATACAATTTTTTGCACACACACACACACACACGTTAGGTTTCATATAGCCATCTGCTTGGGACCACAATGTGCAACCCCAAACCAGCAGCAGGAACCAAGGCAAGGTACCAATCTAATGACTCTACAGTAGTAGTAGGTGGTACATAAGAATAACTAGTCAGTACATCACATGTGTAGCTCTTACACATGAATTCTTCTGTACGCCCATCTCTATTTCTGGTTTGAGCCTACAACTTTCTCTAACAGCATACTGATGCTGTGAGTGCCAACAATTATCCAGCTAAAACTGGGCTAATGAAAAACAAAAAGGGTATTAGCATGCTTCAGAGAACCCTCAGGTTTGCAAAATTACAAAAAAGTCGTACCTTGGTTCCCAAATGCCAAAAACCCAGAACTGTTCCGGTTTTCAAACATTTTTCGAAAGCCAAATAGCAGCTGTCAGCTATTGTATCCAGGGTGCCTGCATCAATCAGAAGCTGCGCCTTGGTTTTCAAACATTTCGGAAGTCAAACGGACTTCTGGAACGGATTAAGTTTGGCGCTTTTGTTTTTGCTATTTATTTTGTTTTTGAGTTTTTTGGTTAATTTGTTTTTGTGATTATGTGGAATCCAGTTCAGCTACCAACTGACTGTGTGACTACAGAAATGGATAAACGCCCCCCACCCAAACAGTGACTTATCATCAGGGCAGGTAAGAAATTGTTTAAATTTTAATTTTTATCATCGACAAAGCCGTTTTATTTATTCTGTAGTACAGAACATTCATTATTGCTTTCATTTTATGGATCAATGGTCTTGTTAGATAGTAAAATTCATGTTAAATTGCTGTTTTAGGGGTTGTTTTTAAAAGTCTGGAGCGGATTAATCCGTTTTGCATTACTTTCTATGGGAAAGCACACCTTGGTTATGGAACGGATGTCCAGAATGGATTACATTTGAGAACCAAGGCACCACTGTAATCACTTAAAAAATTGCAAGAGGACAACACACATGCACACATACCAAAGTCAGCCCAATGAACACTAAGCGGTGGAATGCTCTGTCACAAGAGACTAGGGCCCTGCGGGACCTGACATCTTTCCGCAGGGCCTGCAAGACAGAGTTGTTCCGCCAGGCTTTTGGTCAGGGCGCAGCCTGACTCCCTCCTCTGGCAACCTGCACAGAATTTTGTTTAATCGGTTGCCATCAATTTGATTTTAACTAATTTTTATAATGAAATATTTTTAGAATGTGTTATTATTTGATTGTTTATTTGATTGTTGTTAGCCGCCCTGAGCCCGGCTTTGGCTGGGGAGGGCGGGATATAAATAAAAATTATTATTATTATTATTATTAAGCATGCTCAGTGGCCACAGAATTAAGATGATTAGGTACAGGAAGCAGAAACCAGAAAACAGTGGGGTAATGGAAGGGATTGAAGCAGGGATCTGTTGGAGGTTGGGGGGGGTGCATTTTTGTGGAGGCGCAACCAGGCACCCCCCCCCAGGCTCCATCATTGGAGACTGGCTCTGGGGCGCAAGTCACACCTAGCCACAGCTCCGCTCTCAGATCAGGTCTGACCTGGGGGCGGAGTGGAGAAGCGGCAGCAGCAGAGTTGCTGCCAGCTCCCTCGCGCCCAGCCTCAGGTCTAAACCAGGAGTTGAGTGTAGGAGAGGTGGCAGCAGCAGCATTGCTGTATCTCCAGAGATTAAAACAACCATTATCTCAGTTTCCAGCCACACCCACATTTCATGGTGAACATTCTTCACAGCCCCTCAAGGCAGTGGGGAGGGAGGGAAAGAGGCATCATCGCTCCCAAACCTCTCTGAGAAGTATTGGAGAGACCAAGGCACCAGCAAACGCCCTTTGACCCTGTGCCTGCTCCTTCCGAAGGCAAACCTGGGGAGACAGTGGGAGCATGCCCGCTGCCAAAGAAAGAGCCTCCACATGATCTGTGGAAAGGTTCCTCCTTAATCTGGCAAACTGAGAAGCACTCTCTATGCAAGATATGCAAATAAAGCTGAGACTAGATCAGCTGCCGAAAGAACGGGAACTTTTGAAGGTACTTAAATGGTATTTTGATGTCTTGAAAAATCCCTACAGCAATTGTGAATGGAGGAAGAAGGCAGACTGCTTCATGTTTGCTACAATTTTTGCTTCTGGTTTTCTGTCTCTGCCCTCTCCTGATTAATGAGGAAAAAATGGCATGTGTTGTTGGATAAAGGACTGCTCTACAGAGAAAAAAGAGGGAGTCAGATATTTGTTTTATGTTTTCTAAGGAATTGGATAAGGTGCCTGCCCCCTCCGACCAATGAGTGACTGGGTGACTATGTAATTTATATTTACAAACATCTCTGGATGGTGTTTGGTGTTGCAGAAGGAAGAATGCACCTATTGTGATCTACAACAATTTAGACTGATAAAGTCTGCAGCTGGTTTTGTTATCCTAGAAGGAATTAGGCCATGAAGAGGCTAAATGAAATGGAACGAACCTTACCACAGGACACATACAGTCGTACCTTGGTTCTCAAACAGAATCCGTTCCGGAAGCCTGTTCAACTTCTGAAATGTTCAAAAACCAAGGTGCAGCTCCCGACTGGCTGCAGGAGCTTCCTGCACTCAAGCGGAAGCCATGACGGACGTTCTGCTTCCGGAAAACATTCAAAAATCGGAACACTTACTTCCAGGTTTTCAGCGTTCGGGAGCAAAAATGTACAAGTACCAAGGCATTTGAGAACCAAGGTTCAACGGTATTGTACACAGGTACAGCTGCACTGGAAAGGATATGTCTATAATGTATCACAGAGCTGGAATCCTAATAGCCAGGCTGCTTTTAGAAGGTTTCGTCTTCAAGAGCCACTCCATGCTGCAGTTTTGACTGTTACCTGTGTGAAGGAATGTGACCTTGGGTAGAGCAAGCGGAAACAGGAGCTAGAATTTGGATTTGAACAAGGATGAAAGAAGATTAAAGCTGGAAAACCATGCCTAAGTCTGGGGGGGGGGGTGTACTTATTAAAACAGTGCTTCCCAGTTAGGGGTCTGGGGACCCTGAGGGTCTGTGGAATACCGCTAGGGAGGTCTGAGGCACCATCCCCGGCAAGGGACTTACTTATCTTGTTAATTGCACAGTGAAAGCCACAATGATGATCCATGGATCACCCAACCTCTGCTCGCAACCAGGGCCTGCTTGTTGGCAGGGGAAAACTTGTCAAAGAGTTGCTGGGTGGCAAGTGAGTTGGGATTGGGCATGACGCTCCAACACAGTTTCTTGCTGCTCTTGCAATTGGAGGGGAGAGGGGAGAGGGGAGAGGGGAGAGGGGAGAGGGGAGAGGGGAGAGGGGAGAGGGGAGAGGGGAGAGGGGAGAGGGAGGGAGGGAGAGAGAGAGAGAGAGAGAGAGAGAGAGAGAGAGAGAAGCTTGCTCCACAGGGCAGGTTCACATGCTTATCATTAAAAAAAGGGATCCCTTCCCCTTTCTCTCTACTTTTTAAATGAAAAGAACTTTTAATTGCTTTCAAGGACTATCAAGTTTAGAGGATTATCCCACTGCCTCTTTATTTTACCGTTTGAGGATAAATATATAGTGGTACCTTGATTCTCAAACGCCTTGGTACTCAAACAACTTGGAACCCAAACACTGCAAACCCGGAAGTAAGTGTTCCGCTTTGCGAACTTTTTTCGGAAGCTGGACATGCTCCGTTTTGGTTGTTATGCTTCCATTTTGAGTGCCACAATTCCATTTTGAGTGTTATGCTGAGGTCTGACTATTTTTAATATTTATTTTGTGTTTTTCTGGCTCTTTTTGTTTAGTTTATGACTGTGTGGAACCCAGTTCAGCTACTGATTGATTGATTGTGTGACTGCAGCACATTGTTTATTGCTTTCATTTTATGGATCAATGGTTTCGTCAGATAGTAAAATTCATGTTAAATTGCTATTTTAGGGGTTGTTTTTAAAAGTCTGGAACAGATTAATCTATTTTGCATTACTTTCTATGGGAAAGCGCTTTGGTTTTGGAACGCTTTGGTTTTGGAATGGACTTCTGGAATGGATTAAGTTTGAGAACAAGGTACCACTATAAAGCCAATTTACTCAAGTTTAACCAGCATTTCCTTTAAAGAAACAAAAAAAACAACAACAACAAAAAACCAGAAAGGCAGCCATGTTAGCTCATAAGAAAAAACTCCCAAATACAGTGGTGCCTCGCAAGACGAAATTAATTCGTTCCACGAGTCTTTTCGTCTTGCGATGTTTTTCGTCTTGCGAAGCACGGTCCGTCGCAACTGCGCCTCTTCAAGCGGCTTTAAGAAAAAAGCGAACAAACTCGCAAGACGTTTTCGTCTTGCGAAGCAAACCCATAGGGAAATTCGTCTAGCGAAGCAACGCAAAAACCGAAAAACCCTTTCGTCTAGCGAGTTTTTCATCTTGCGAGGCATTCGTCTTGCAGGGCACCACTGTACACAGTTGTAGATTGCCTTGATTTGATTGGTTCTAAGAAAAGTATTGCTAAACTAGATTAAAAATGTAAATTAAGCTATGCCCACACAACATCAAACTGCTATGGGCTGAGCTATTTTTCGAATCACTGTAACCAAATACAGTGGTACCTCAGGTTAAGAACTTAATTCGTTCTGGAGGTCTGTTCTTAACCTGAAGCACCAATTTAGCTAATGGGGCCTTCTGCTGCTGCTGTGCCGCCGTTGCATGATTTCTGTTCTCATCCTGAAGCAGAGTTCTTAACCCAAGGTAATATTTCTGGGTTAGCGGAGTCTGTAACCTGAAGCGTATGTAACCTGAAGCGTATGTAACCCGAGGTACCACTGTACAGTGCATTTAATACACAATCAACAATCAAGAGTTGTTTATCAAGCAAGCATCTGCAACTTGAAAAAGTTTCATACTCAAAATCAAAAGTATGAATAGCAGCTTTGCATGAACCACCACCAGAGCACCACTCATCTATTTAAAGCCAAGGAAGATTAATGTGGAGATGGAGATAGTGATATTCTGATTTCAGCTGCACTTCTCTTATACCACTGAAGCACATGGAGCTCTAGGCAGTCACTTCCTGTGCTCCCTACTTTCTCCGTTTTTCAATAAAGGCCATCAAGTCATGATCAGTTTAATACACGCACTCACACCGCTCAAAAATCACAAATCTGTGTCTTGCATTCCCAACTTTGAACTATTGTACATCCCATTACAAAACACTGACCAAAAATTGTCGTATGTTTTATGCTCCTTTTCCTAATTCTTCCTAATTACAATTCATATGGTATCACTTATAAAAGGCCTTAGGTAAGCCAAAGTACTATTCAACTTGGTTCTCAGACAGCACGTGTAGATATTCAACTGTAGTTGTAAGAAATTCTGATGTTTCAATCAAAATCAACTAGGCTCATTTTCTAACCTAATAAGAATTTAAAAGAAAACAATTAGTTACTTACGGGGTTTTTTACAACAAAACGTAAGCTCCAGCTTGCCTAAAAGATCAGCACTCTCATACTTCCCATCATTTGCCTTAATCCAGAAACAGTTCTCATTCATTTCTTGTGGTCTAATCTGCAAATATAATAACATAACTGCTGAGTGATAGCACATTAGCTACAGATATATAATAGAAGTCACGCACAAAATATGGAAGTTGATCATTAATATAGCTGATAACGATGAAGAGAAAGTAATATTAGTTCTTTCCAATGACTTAGAAGAGTTCGAAATTAGCAGAGCGCCAGGTGAATTTCACCTAAAGATTTTGTGAGCACCTCAGAAAGTCTGGGTGCCATTTTTTGCCCCTGGCTGACACTCAAGGATTACTGAAATGTATGTGCTTTGAAGCCTCAAAGTATACGTTAAGGATAGACAATACAGTGATACATCGGGACGAATACGCTTCGGGTTAGGCAAATTCGGGTTGCGCTCGCAGCGACCCAGAAGTAACGGAGCACGTTACTTCTGGGTTTCGCCGTGCGCGCATGCGCAGACCGTCAAAATGACGTCACGCGCATGTGCAGAAGTGTCGAAACGTGACCCGCGCACGCACAGACGTTACGTTCGCTTCGTGAATCTTTGCTTTAGTATCTTTTGGGCGCCTTCATAACCCAGGTAATACAGTTGGGGGGTGACAGACCAATAGAGGTGGCTTTTTTAGCCATGGTTTTCTGCCATTTGCTGACAAATTCCTCATTGGTCAGGTGCTGGTACAAACCCTTCCCTATATCAAACACTGAAATTCTGAGCCAATGTTTTAGGGCAGCCCACCACGCTTTAGTTGAAATTGGGCATTCACCAGCTTCTAACAGAAGTATGGAGTTGGGGACACAGTTGGGTACCTGCAGCAGAGATCGTAGAAATTTTGCCTGAAAGCCATCTAGCTTTGGCAGGTCCCCATTATGCCAGACATTTGCAGCGTACAGGAGTTGGGAAACGGGTTTTGCGCTGAAAACCCTTAAGGCTGCTGGAACATATTTGCCGCCCTTTGTGAAAAAGAATCTGAATATGGCTAGCTTTGTAATCTCTGCCTTTTGAAGGGAGGTTTGCCAGTGGTGCTTCCAAGATCCTGTATGATGGAATGTGAGCCCTAGATAACTGAAGTATTTGATCTGTTCAAGGTTATGGCCATCCAGCACCCATTTAGATCGGGAGAAGCTTTTTTCAAAATCCAAAATTTTAGATTTTTCATAAGTAATGGATAAACCATTTCCAGAACAGTAATCAGAAAATTTCCTCAGCAGATAATTCAAACCCGGCCTGGAACGTGAGATGATGGCCGCGTCATCAGCATATAACAACAAGGGGGTCCTTCTTATTCCTATTTTTGGAAGGTGTCCATCTGGGTCCATTAAGTTCTCTTCTAGGTCATTTAAGAATAGACAAAACAATGTGGGGGCCAAAATGCATCCCTGTCTCACCCCCCTAGTCATCTCAATGCTGTTCGATAACTGTCCTTTGTCAACCCTCAGACCTGCAGTTTGGTTCCATTGTACAGGGCTTTTATAAGAAAGAGGAGTCGTTTGTCCTGCAAAATCAGATTTAATTTGGACCATAGCTGGGATCTGGGGATGGAGTCAAATGCTGATTTCAGATCCATGAAGGCCACAAAGAGTTTACCCTGCAGAGGCCTGGTATACTTCTCGGCTAGGAAGGACAGCATTACAGTGGTCTGATGTTGAATGGTTCTGACGAAAGGCTGCCTGGGCTTCAGATAGTATATTATGTTCATTTAGAAAAGTTGTCAGTTTGCTACTGAGGAATCGGGCATACAGCTTCCCAATTATTGAGAGCAGACTAATTGGCCTATAATTGGAGGGTACATTTGGGTGGCCTCTCTTAAAGATTGGGACTACTATAGCATGTTTCCAGCTATATGGTACCTTACCCGAGTTATTTACTACTGTATAACAGTTATTAGAACTTTACCATAACAATACCTGGAGAAATTAGGCCTTGTCTCAACGACACATGCTCTGGTTATAGCCTGGTTAGATCTACTGTATTGTGCTCTACATAAGAGTCATTTCTAAAAACATTTGAGAAACTTCAGTTGGTACAACACAATGCTTAGAAACTAAACCACCAGAGTCTATTATAACTATTATGTGCAGTTTATATTGCTATTTCTTTCTGGACACACTTTAAAATACTGCCCTTGACCTTTAAAGCTCTAGTTAATTAGGACTACATTACCTGAAAAACCATCTGCACCTATATGAGCCTGTCAAAACTTTCCCATTGGTGGCCCTGTTCTCTAGCCAATAATAGGAGACAGGGAAGGCTGGTGGGAAGCAGAGGCCGGGCTTTTTCAGTGGTGGTACATACGGAATAAAATCACCTCGGAAGTATGCATGGCACCCTACCTAGCAATGTTGAAAATGACTCTCAAAACATTTTTATTTCAATTGATTAAAAAAAAAAAGTAAAGTCACCTATGTCCGTTTTATGGTTCATTTTAAAGGGCTCTGTTTTCACTTTAAACCGGTTTTAATGTTTTATTATTTCCGTACAACACCTTGTGAGGACATTTGTGCTAAAATGTGAGATACAGTTCTCTTAATAAAGGAATAAAAATAAATAAACTAATACCAGTGTCTAATAATTCAGTTCTACTTAGAATTTTGCAAAATATGCTTTCCGTTTATTTACCTTTAACCAGTTCAGTCTTTTCATGGTGACCTCAGGTTTAAATTCTTTTTTAGGCTTCAATCCATAAGGCAGTACTTGAGGAGGAGGAGAACACTGTGCGCCTGGCAATGTCTGTAGTGGTGGTGGTGGTGGTGGTGGCGGCACACCAAAAGGAGGAGCCTTTCCTGAACTACTAGTCAATGAAGGTGGCAATGGGGGTGGCGGTGGCGGTGGAGCTCCAGCTGAAAGTGGCAATGACTTGGGTGCTGCATCAGCTAATGGGACTGGAGTCACATGTCCTTCCAAAGATGTCACTGGACAGGCACCTACGCCATTCATTATTGAGCCATCCTGAAAAGCAAGTTTCCGATTTATGAATACAATCCCTAAATATCATTTAATAATATCAAGTTAAACTTATGAAATCCAGCATAACTACTCTGTTGTAAATTTGACATAAAACTGTAAAATACAATGCCTACACATGTGATGAGACAGTTTAGGAGGCAATTCCATTCCCTAACCAGTATATTGATGGCAAAGCTCTTCAATAACATGCAGGTCCACTGTGTTGCTTGGCCATTTGCTACCAACCACAAAGCAAAGAACTAGTATTGTGTACAAAAGCCTTATGCAGCTTAGACCCAACATTTGTGCAAATTAGTAATGCTACAATGCTGTATGTTATTCATATCACATAACTTTCTCAGACGTTTCCAGTTAGGAAACATAATAACTTGGAAGCCTTGTTGGATCAGACTAAATGTCCATCTAGTCTAGCATCCCACTTCCAATAGCAGCCAATCACATGTTCCTAAGAAGCTGACAAGCAGGGCACAGTAGCAGAAGTCCCCATCCAATCTTGTTTGTCTACCAGCAATTGCTACTCAGAAGTGTATTGTCTCCACGTGTGGAGGCTACATTTAGTTATCCTTCCCAAAAGGCTTCCTCCATGAAATATGTCTATCTAAAAAAAAACATACTGTACTTTTATGAAGATAATAAAAGTATAACGTAAAAATATGAATAAAGCACAAGACACTACCAATATTAGAATTCTATTTGAAATGCATAAATGTTCTTCCTGTTCTATCTAGCATGGACTAACAGCAGTTTCTTGTTCAAGATTCTCTTATCTCCACATTGGAACCATTCTGCCCAATGGTTTAAAAAAAAATTAGTTTTAAAAATATTGTCAGGGGACTGCCATTGAAAGGGGAGGGGGGGCAGAAGAGTAAAGGGAGCCTCCAAAGTTGCTGAGCAGTAGCACTTCGTCAGGCAGTGGAGAGTCATGCCTCCAGTGAAGCAGAGGGACAAAGCGAGGCAAAGGCTCACAGACGGTACTGTGAGTCCAAGCACCTCGACTTAGCCAGGCTGGTAGGGAAACGGATATGCCGCTTCTGATGCCCAGTTTTCGCAAGGGGGGTTAAATGTAAGGAGGGAAGGCGGAGATTTGGGGTGTCTAAGTTCTTGTGCTGGGGGGGGGGTGGACCGGAAAAGGCTACTCCAGGAATCTGCAAGTGACTGAGACAGACATGAACTTTGGATCTCTGAACTGTACATAGTTTGCACTTAATAAAACATGTAAAAGACAGGTCGGAGTCCTGGCTGTTAACTCGCGAGCAACTACCTACAGACCTGACAAATATAAATATCATGTACATATTATATAAAGACAACTAAATGTATTTATAAAAATGAAAGACCTTTTATTTAATTGTATTATTGTAACTAGTTGTATCATTATCTGAAAACTTGTTTTCAAATAGTTTGATCAAAAACCAAATTTTAGGAATAAAAAATCATTTACCTTATGCTTATAAACTTTTCCATTTGCTTCAGTGTGAATAATTTTTTCTTCAATTTTTTGAAGTTGTGCTTTTGTCTCTTGATGTGCTACAAATTCATTTTCAAACTGAAATACAAGCATTAAAGTGCTATATATCATTGTATTCATTCTTTCAATGTTTAATATAACTCCTCGGTCCTTAAGCGTTACTTATATCCATTTAAACTAAAGTTCAGCACATATTTACCTGGGAGTAAGTCATAGTGTAGTGTACACAGGGTTGCACCATTGAACAGGTAAAAATTAAGCTACAGTGATAGAATATGGCCAATAATAGTGTGACACCAGTGGAAAAAATGACTAAGATGAATAGATTTGAATACTAAGAACATACAATTTCCACAGAAATAACCTGTTATGCACATGATAATTACCATCTTCCATTAGCCACACTGGGGAAATAAGGACAAATGCAGTACAAATACCTGTCTAGTTCCTAGCAGGGTGAAGCAGGTCTTTTACTTATTCCACAGGTTGATGTACTAGTTAATCATAAAAACCTCTTCTCAGTTTACATAAAATATACATTAATATTATAATAAAAACAGATATCCCCCCCAAAAAGTAGCCTAAAACATTCCAAAATAAAACCAGCAATTTTATAAATGTACACTATAAAACAATTATTATATGTCAGGGTAGGGTTGCTTAGACAACAGAGTTTTAGTAGGCACTGAAAACAGTACAGTGGTACCTCGGGTTACATACGCTTCAGGTTACATACGCTTCGGGTTACAGACTCTGCTAATCCAGAAATAGTGCTTCAGGTTAAGAACTCTACTTCAGGATGAGAACAGAAATCGTGCTCCGGCAGCGCAGCAGCAGCAGGAGGCCCCATTAGCTAAAGTGGTGCTTCAGGTTAAGAACAGTTTCAGGTTAAGTACGGACCTCCGGAACGAATTAAGTACTTAACCCGAGGTACCACTGTACAGCAAATATACCTGCATAATAATATCAATGGGCAGGGAGTTCCAAAGTGCAGGTGCTGTCCCACTGACAGACCAAATCCTTACAAGCGCAGAACAAGTATCATGTGGAATTTGTAGTAGCAGTTGGGAGAGGATTTTCATCAGGAGAATGACATGGAAAAGAAGGTTTAGACAGCCCTTTCCCAAACGATTGCACCAATCCAGGAAACAGAAATCACTTGATTGCTTTTTATGTGAACACTAAAATGTTGGATTTGAATCACAGGTCTTGGGCATCAGGCCTATTTTAGCTCTTTAAAATCATGAATTATTAACGTCTCAGAACACATTGTAATGTATACATTTAAAGTTAAGCATATCTGAATAAAACAACCTGAAATTACTAACCTTTTTTGAAAATTCTGAAGCTCTCTCTTCAAGTTCTTCTATTTTCTTTTCCTCAATACAAATATCTAATAGGAAGCCAAGGTTTGGGGTTTTAAAAAGTAATTTGAAAAGCAAGCTTTCAGCTCCTAGTCAGCCTGCCCCAAGGCTGAGCTCTATTTGCTCACATTCCGCACACAGCAGTGTCAGAGCAATCAACAGAAGATGAGTATTGAAGACTGCTTAATGGTGACTCAGTTGCCCAGTATTACTTCTCTCTCTTCTTATAAGAAGACATGTCAACACATAGCCAGCTGTGATATCAGGACAGCTAGAAAGCCCAGTAGCTATCAGAGACCACAGAAAACAGTGTAAAGTAGGAAGGTAATTGTGACCCATTATTGTGGCCCACAGCTATGCTTTCTAAGCAGTTTTTTTTAAAGAGGAATAGGTTTGCTTTTAACCACATACCAGCTAATCTTTTTAAACATGCTTTTTATAGGAAGAATAATAATATAAAAAGACTTACCCATTAAATGACTGAAGTCTACATCCAGTCTTTTACGATAACTAAAATCTGGGTCTACTCCACTTCGATGTAAGACTATCTGTGAAATGCACTCTTCAATTAACTTAAAATATAGTGGCCTATACAGGTGAAAGAGAAAAATACATATTGCAGAACAAGCTGAAAGTTCATCATTCTACAAGTAATGTTGCTTCTGAGAAGCAAAGGTTTCATATTACAGGGTTTATTATTAATATTGATTCAATTTATATCCTGCTTTTCCCCCAAAGGAGCCCACAGTGGTATGTTAAGGTTTTTTATTTTTTTAAGAAACTTCCTCATTTCAGAAAAAAGCACTCTTGAAGCCTGGAGGCCTGATCAAACATTACTTTCTATGACCCTAGCATTATTCTGCCTCATGTGATACATGCCAGTCCTATGTGATTTGATTTTAACAATCAAAATCTGATTTAAGATTGAACTGTTTAGTGTTACTTGCAATAATGATGCAGCTGACTATTTGTAAAGCAGAGAAGAAAAGAAAACTGCTAAGGGCCTTTTACATAGTGCTAAATTGGTTACAACCAAAGTGTCATGTCCCACTACATAAATCAGGCCAAGAGAACAATAATATGTTCACATGAAACAAGGCTCTAATGTGCGTGTTGTTGTTGTTTTTCAACATAGTCATCCATTATGATGCAGCATGTTTGACATGGATAAAGGAATGGATGATATAAAAAAAAAAATACTAGATTGCTGGATCTATAAGGGTATGATATGGCATGCATATCTGTGGCATGAAAAAGCAAAGGTCCATAAAGACTTTTTAAATTAAACTGTAAGGAGAAGCCTTTTTGTTGTATAGTCCAGGTATAAGAATCTACTTAAAGGGAAACCGCCATAGTTGCTATCCCTCATAGAGGCTTGTGCCTTTCCTCTTGCATGGGGCACTCAGCTCTAAGGCAGGCCTTGCACACAGCAAGCACAAGAAAGGCCAGCACGGCGCCTGTCTGTCTGCCCTGCCACAAGTCTGTCCATTCCTAACAGCAAGGGCTGGAGGACTGACTGACTGGCTGGCTGGCTGGCTGGGCTCCCTTACCCGCTGGCTTGCTTACTCCGAGGCCGCCTCAGCTCCTGGCAACCAGCATGCCCTAGCCAGCCCCAGAGGCACCATTCGCCTCGGGAGCTTGTAGCCAGGGCCACTGCAACAAACAGCTGTGCAATCCTTTGGGAGGCAGAGAAGTGAGAGAGCATCAGATGAGGGAGGGAAGGAAAGAGGCCAGTGTTGCGCATGGCACCCCTAACCATATGATTCAAGGCACCCCAGGGTTCCACAGCACACTGGTTGAAAACCACTGGTTTAATGGAACAAAGATCTGATTTCCTACTGGGGTTGCTTGAGTGTAATGAAAAATTGATTTCTAAAATGTATAAAATGTTAGTAGAATAGGATACTAAAGATGAACTGGTTAAGGAAAAAAATAACACAATGGACTAAAGACAAAGGCCATAATATTGATATGGCTCCTTGGAAGAAGTTATGGGGAAAGGATATGAAATTTACTGCTTTGTTATACACTAAGAGGAAAGTATCTTAAAATGATGTACAGGTGGTATTTAATGCCAAATAAACTGGCCAATATGTATAAAAATGTGTCATGTAAATACTGGAAATGTATGCAGATAGATGCATCATTCTTCCCTATGTGGTGGACATGTAAAAAAGCAAAAGGTTTTTGGGAAATGATATGTAATGAAATGAAGAAAATGTTTAAATGGGCTATTCTGAAAAGACTAGAAGCTTTTCTTAGAGGTATATTAGGGATGTATGTTCCAAAGAAGATGACCAGAATATTTATGTATGTGACAACAGCAGCTAGAATATTATAAGCATGGAAATGGAAAGAAGAGAAAGTTCCCACAAAGGAGGAGGAGCTTTTGAAAATAATGGACTATGCAGAAATGGCAAGGAGATTAAGAGAGCAAAATGATGAACTTTTTATAGAAGAATGGAGGACTTTCGTGGACTATTTTAAAAAGTATTACAGTCAAGTGAAATCACAGGCAGGAATCAAGATAAAAGCAGTATAAGAAAAATGATAAATTGTAAAAAAGAAACTTTTTGTAATGAAGATATAATGCAGTAGAAAGGGTTCGAGTATAAACACTGTGGAGGTAAGGGTGGGAAGTCCAGAAGAGACTCATTTTCTAGAATTGTCAATTGGGATTTGGCACAGAAACCACCCTGTTTGCATAACATGATGACCTCTGTCAGGAGAAAGACAGGGGCAGTGTGTCCCTGTTAATCCTCCTTGACTTTTCAGGGATACCATCAAGCACTGTATCCTCCTGGAGAGGCTATCCGAGTTGGGGGTGGATGGCCACTATTTTGCATTGGTTCGTCATACTTGGATGGCTGTCTGCAGTGGGCGATGCTTTGGGAGTGTTTTTTTGGCACCATGAGGCCTTCAATGTAGGGTCCCTCAGGGCTCAACTCTTTCCGCCATGTTACTTAATATCTACACGAAGCCTGGGTTTTGGAGTGTGTTGTCAATGGTAATCTGCTCAATTTCTCCTTTACGTCTACAGGTGCAGCAGTGGGTGATCTAGACCAATGCCTTGCCCCCTCAGGAAGGGACTGGATTAGAGCCAATAAACTGAAGCTTATTCCAGATAAGACTGAGGCGCTGTTAGTGGTGGTTCCCTAGACTGAATAGATGGGAGAAGGCCCGTTCTTGCGGGGGTTACACTCCCTTTTAAGGAGCAGGTTTGTATTTTGCAGGTGCTCCCAGATCCATTATTGTCGCTTGAGGCCCAGGTGGCCTTGCTAATGCCTTCCATCAACTTCGGCTGGTGGGTTACTGCAATGCTTTATACATGTGGTTGCCTCTGAAGATGATTTGGAAAATTCAGCTGGTGCACAATGGCCCAATTGCTCACCAAAACAGAACCGTTTGGGGGGCATACAATCCGGGCCAAATTTAAAGTGCTGGTGCTGACCTATAAAGCCTTACACAGCTCAGGACCTCAATACGTTAAGGACCGCCCCTCCCCATATGAACCAACCCAGACCTGTCCTCCAAGGCCTTCTCTATGTCCCTCCTCTCTGAGAAGTTCAGAGGGTAGCACACGAGAACAGGCCTTTTCTGGGGTGGCCCGTCTGGAATACTATCCCAAGAGAGGCTTGCCTGGCATCATCACTACATGTCTTTAGATGCCAGGCAAAAACATTTCTCTTTACCCAAGCCTTTGGTCATTAAATAATTTATGGTCTGTTAAAGGGGGACTGATATTATGATTTTTTTATTATTATGCTGCCTATTATTATGCTTTGTATTGTTTTTATGATTATGTTCCACAGAATATATTTTAAATGTTGTACACCACCCAGGAATCTTTTGATAAAGGGTAGTATATATATTGAATCAATCATTATCATCATAATCTAAGTGAAAGTTCATGTGTCACTGGAGACAGCTCAATCTTGCAAATAACTACTCAGTCTACTCATGTAACCAGAGAAGGGAACACCTGCAAATCAAGACTTCTCTTTCATGATGAGAAAAAGCACTTCCTAAAAAAATAAAATAATGGAAGGGAGCAGAGTTTTTTCATATGTCACTTTCAGAATTATATTGCTACCATGGGTAATCATGTGAATAGTTGTTTACAAGTGAGCTTGTTCCAATATATGAACTGGTTCTTAGATATGCTGGCAGCAAAGACCACCTTTCCTTGGCAAGAATATGGCCCATTTTAACTTTAGTCTAGGAAAAGCCCAGTTTCCCTTGGAATTCCTCCTCTTATCAAACTAAGTAACTTGCATCAGTTCACAAGTTATTCCCTTTTCACATGGGGGGAAAAAACATCCAGGGAAAAATTCCAGGTGGTAAACATTATACAATCTTTTATAATAAATACCTAGGTAGGAGCTATTGCAAGTTTTCCTTACCTTATAAAAGAGTCATTTCTGATCAACAAGAGATGCTGAAGTATAGAAAGAAAATAGCCTTCTGCACTTGTGTCCTTTACAGTGTTCCACACCACATTGTAAACATCATTTGCTTCAGTATCCAGGTCAAGGATGATACAGCTAATTTATATTCTAGGCCATACAAGTACTTTACTCTTTGAAAGCAAAATTTATTTTTTATTATAATTTCAACATTTAAATAACCAAGCTGAGATGTGTAAGTTAAGCACAGCTACTTCATGTGTTTGGCCCAAACTGCCTTCCCTGCTCGCCCGGACCCATAGTCCTGGAACAACATGCACACTCTCATTTTCTACATCAGCACCTCTTACTTCCATTTAAAATGGAAAAAAGGCATTTTGGGTTCTCTGTCCTCTTTCAAAGGATATTCAAAGTCCAATCTGATATCTTCTAAACGATGGGAAAATTCAATCATGTCTTCTTCTGTATGTTCACAGAACACTTTTAGTTGAATATCCAAAGCATCATTCTTTAAGCATTTCAGTTGCTGCAGCAGGAAGGGAGAATACAATAGTGCTTAATTAATGACTGTGTATAAATATAAGTTATTCTGAACAAAATCCAATTTTTAACATAGCAAGGGATTTATTTGGGAGAATTTACATTAATTATTCAAATAAACAAATGATATATTTTAAAATTTGGAATACATTACATAAAACAAAGCTGGTACTAAAGATTATTTTCATCTATACATTTGTGGATCAATTTTTATATGTAATCTTTCATTCTCTGTCTTAATAAATTACACCAAAAGGGGCTTAACACAACTTTTCCTCAGCCAAGAAAAATAAACTAATTTAAATATTAATTATCTCTCTCTCTTACACACACACACACACACACACACACACACACACACTATAGGGGACTTACTGGCACTTGCTCTTTCAATCCACAACGCATAAATTCATTTCTAATGTGG
This sequence comes from Podarcis liolepis, assembly GCF_965112155.1. Taxonomy (NCBI): domain Eukaryota; kingdom Metazoa; phylum Chordata; class Lepidosauria; order Squamata; family Lacertidae; genus Podarcis; species Podarcis liolepis. The sequence goes on from NC_139558.1 coordinate 3,976,510, forward strand.
AGTCTGAAGTCCAAATCATCAGGAAACGTAACTAGTGCATTGATCAGCTGCATACAGGCTACCTGCAAGAAAAATAATATTTCAGAAGAAAACAGACCAAACAATACTAAATTGCATGTGCTCAGCTTACAACCATTTATGACTTGATATTTTATGACTTGATATTTTATTACTAAGAGCACAGGAGTATCAAGTCGCCATGACATGCAACCCAGTGTGCTACTTGTTAAATATTGCTAAAGAGTATCTAAATCAGGGTGATCCAACGGACGGCCCTTTTTTGGCAGCCCTCAACAACATGACACACTCACGCCCTCAGCCCTCATGCTGCCTTCCCAAAGCCAGGTAAGGAGATTCTGCGCTTTAGGAAGAAGGCATGAGGACTCTCGTATGGTCCAGGAGTCCTCCCACCTTCTTCCCAAAGCCTAGTTAGTGCTTTCCCAGCTTTGGGAATGAGGTGGGAGGGCTCTAGGACTGCCAGAGTCTTGTGGTTCCTTCCCAAAGCTCAGCACCTGGCTTAGGGAAGGCAGTGTGAAGGCTTAGGAGGTGTGTGTCAAATTTTGGCCTCGCTCCTGCCCCTTGCGTGACAAGGCAGTGTGTGGTCTACAGGTTACGTGTCAAAGTACTCTTGCAGCCCACTTGGCATGAAACTTTGGGCCACTTTGATCCAAATCATTTTAGATGACTACTGCATATATGTTAGACTCAATAGGACACAACCAACACATCTGGAAATGTATGCCAACATAAACCAATAGCCTACCAGTTCAAACAACAAAAGATGAATAAAACAATTTAATTTTTCACCCATGTCCTCTCTCTATATATATACATATATTACAAAAAAATATACCGTATTTTTCTGTGTATAAGACGCCCCGTATTTTTTTGAACCCGAAATTAAGAAATCAGTATTTTAAACATCAAACAGAACAACTTTTTTTTTTCATTTAGAGTGCCAGGGAGAGCTCCTGCTCTGCCTAACCTGGCTTGTCGCAGTGGTCTGCACTGGTTGGCGGAAGTGGTAAGTGAAATGACAGGCGGTTCTTCATGGCGCCTGCAGTGGGTTTCTTTAATCTGGCAAAATGTCCAGGGTTTTTTTGTGCCGAGTAGGTGCATGCCCTTTGAATGGAAACTGGGAGTGGAGCCTGTCAGGCGGTAGGACCCTGTGGGTGAGAGTTGAAGTGTCTTGTTTGTGAGTGTGTGAGAGAGATTCAGAGAGGGGAAAGTAAGAGAGGCTGGAGGAACTGGGAGCAGCAGCGGTGACAACGGCAACACGTCAAGTATGAGATGCCTGGGCAGCCGTGCTGCTCTACTGAGGCTGCGAAGGAAGCACTGCATAAGAGACAAGGAGCTGCTGGCTGCCTCTCTGGCCCACGTCGCATCTCCATTCATAGCCAATGCAGGCAGCAGCTTAATGGACTGATTCCCTCCAAGACCAGCAAGGAGGCAGCAGCGGAGGCCGGCAACCGCAGCTGCAGCCCACCTAGGTCTCAGCTCCAGGGCCTGCTCAGCCCTCTTTCAGTTGTGTGGGGGGGGGCGTCCCCCTTTTCGGTGCATTGTCTTGAGTGCCTTTTCCAAGCCACGTTGCACTCTCACCCTTTCGGTGGTTGTTTGTTTGTTTGCAAACCTCCCATTGCAAAAGTGACCCTCCTCATTCTCCCTTGCAGGCTTTAGTTGAGCATTGTGTGTGTGTGCTTCCCCTCCTAAATAATACCTTGAAATACCCCAGGCTTCCTATGCTACTTGTAAGTAGTGTTTTTCTTAACCATCTATGAATAAGACAACCCCCAATTTCTGACTAAAAAAAAATTAGCAAAAAAAATCATCTTCTACATGGAAAAATATGGTATATATATTTTTACCTTGTATGCTACACATAGAATGTATGTAAATTCTTAATAAATTTCACACATCACAGTAAACCTACACATTAGTACAAAGTTTCCTTTAAATCAGGAGTGGGGAACCTTTTTCAACCTAAGGGCCACATTTTCTTACAGCCAACCTTCCAGGATCCACATGACTGCAATGGGCGAGGCCAAAACAGGTGAGGTCAGAGCTGGTGCACACCCACCCATAGGCAAATACCCATTACAAAATGCATGTAAGAGCAGTTGCCCAAGTTTGCTTTCTTCCTCCTCCCCCAGTACCATTTCTTTTTCTGTTACAGAAGTCTGAGGGTGCTGCTATTGATCTCTGGGAGCTTTTTGCAGCCGAAGGGCAGGATAAAATACTTCAAAATAAATGCAGCACAAGCCATATGCAGTTTCTCATACTCTCTCATGAAGCACTCAGGCTTCAAAAAACAGTTTGGCTTTTTTCTTTTTTATATTAAACATCTATCTTTTTATTACATTTATTAAATTTCAAACCTAATTGCTGGAAGAGGGGGATATTCATATATTGCAGCTGTGGAGGAGAGGGTTAGCTCAGCCAATAAGCATCAACAACAGCCTTCCATTGGCACCAACACAGGCTGTCTTAAAGTTAATTGCCAATGCAAGAGAAGGTGGGTGTTCAGTAAGCTACACACCGTAACATTCTTACAACAGGAGAAAAAAGCTTTTGCAGTTCTAAATCCAACACCCCAAAGACCATTAGCCATTAAGATAAAAAGCCCAACCACTATTCAGCTATGTATTTTTTCAGACCAAGTATGTTATCTGAGCATATAAGACTTTTAGTGCACATGTTCCACAGTACTTCAAACCCCCAAACTCCATAACACTTGGGAAAATATGAACTTCTGGTTTTGCTTTTTAAAAAATCCATCACTATTGGTCTCAGGAAAAGGTAGCTTTTCCAAGTGGTACAGTAGATTGCAACATGTTACTAATGTTGCACATAAGCTCTAACATCCTAAATCATCATCATAATAGAGCCATAATAGAGCCACAAATCAATACAATTGATTGCGCAGAAATGTCACTGTCTGCCCATCTACAAATAGAACTGGTACATATACCCCACCCTAGCTTTATTTTTAGTCTTCCTTAGACGCTGCCTCTGCTATAAAAAAAAGCACACAAACTTATCATTTACTTGCAGATGGATGGAATTCCCCTGAAGACCTTCCACAATGGGACAAAATCTGTCAATGTTTTTCTCTTCTGCTGCTGTAGTCAAAGCGTCCAAAATTTTTTCAAGGCTATAACATGAAAAACCAAATAAATAATTTATATTTACCAATAAAAAGAAATGGATTATAATAGCATAAAACTAATTTTAAAGCAATTTTTTTATTTAATGTCCTTAAAGCAAGTTTGAGGAGGACTATGCATACAGAATTCTATATAAAGATTACCAACTGGAATGGAATCTTCTCTATAATCTATTTATTATTACTTATTATCACCATCATCATTTATTATTATTATTATTAATTACTATTACAGTGGTACCTCGGGTTAAGAACTTAATTCGTTCTGGAGGTCCGTTCTTAACCTGAAACTGTTCTTAACCTGAGGTATCACTTTAGCTAATGGGGCTTCCCGCTACCACGCGATTTCTGTTCTCATCCTGAAGCAAAGTTCTTAACCCGAGGTACTTCTTCCAGGTTAGCTGCGTCTGTAACCTGAAGCGTCTGCAACCCGAGGTACCACTGTACTACTACTACTACGATTTGTATGCCGCCCTTTATTCAAAGATCACAGAGCAGTTTACACTACAAAAATACCCAACTTAGTAACAAACAAAAACAATACCCACCCACCCACAGTTTAAAAGGCCAGATTGTTTAGGAGACTTGGGAGAATTCCCCACCAGCTGAAGTTTCCAAACCGTCCTCAGAGGCAGCCCCATGTATAACATGTTCCAATAGTCTAACCTAGATTACCAGAGCATAGACAACATATGTTAGGTTATTCCTGCCCTGACAGGGGTGCAGCTGGGCCACTAGTCGAAGCCAATGAAAGGCTCTCTGCACCACCAAGAACACTGGAGCCACAAGTGGGCTCTACGAAGTGGGAAAGTGCACTCATGTGATTGTTTCAATGGCCTGAACCATTTGGATGTTCTACAAGTCAGCCCGGGCTTCAACAAGTGTGCCAGTCACATCAACCAGGGCCCTCTGGAAACCAACTGAATCCATCAGCCTCTGAGGGCTGGCACAGTCACAGTCACTAACTGCCTGTGCAGTGTACCCCTTACCAGGCATGCCCCACCCCTACACCACACCTCCCCTTGCCCAGAGCCACTGTAATTGGAGTCCCCCTGCTCTCTGCAGTTCCTATCTTCCCATACACATCTTACCTCCCTTAATATAAACAAACAAACCCAAATAAAAAACACACAAATTTAAAAGCAATTAATTTTTTTTAAAAAAAACATTTTAAACAAATAAGGCAAGGCCATCACCAGAGAAGGTGATGTTACGGGGGGGAGGGGTGATTGCCCTTGCCTCCTCCTGAAGCCATTTCCCACAAAGGGACAACCCCCCCATTGGACCATGTATTGATATAGCCCACAATTCCTTGGTAGATTGAGCCCAGATGGGCTCTCAATCGTTCAGTCAGCAGGGGGTGAGATGGGGGAGGCTTCCCTCTGCCAGCCAAAGGTGCAAAAAGGCTGGCTTTCTTAAGAGAAGGAGGAATTCCAGCAGTTATGGAAGAGGGCCTGCTAAACAGCTCACCTCCTCCACTGATGGTCTCTGGCTGCTGCCACCTTTGAGAGCGAAGCACCAGTTCCCTAGCTTTAACCCTTGTGATTGTACAGATGTTTGTAAAACAGGTCTCTATTCTGTACATCTTGGCAAAGCCTTGTTTGCAAACACCACCAAAACAATGTGTGCTAATGGATCAAGCTTTCCGTGCATTGTTTAAAAATGCTTACTGCCAAGGTATTGGTATTTTCAAGATTAAACTTTAGGTCTCAATACAACCATTTCCAATTAACAACTTTCACCTACTTACTTCTAAGTCACCAACCAACTTAGATATTCAGTGCTGTACTTACATGTTTTCCTCTCCAACAATACATATTGCAGAAAGAAGTTTAACTATATCAGTCATCATGCTGATTTGTTTAGGATCAATTGCTTTAGCCAGTAATGAAAAGCTTCTCTCTTCACCCATTATTCTTTCCAAACCATACTGGACAAAACAAAAAGTGATAGTTAACAGAAAGAAGGCAAGTGCCATCCATTTATAAAAAGAGTAATTTTTATTAGTTTATCAATTCTCCTAGCCACTTTCAAAATACAAATATTCCAGGTAGGCAGGACTGCACACTACTCAAATGACTGAAAAACTACCATGTAGTATTTTGTTGAAGCACTCATACAAAAACCTTATAGCAATAAGAATAAAATAACAAGGAAGAATACACAAGTGGAAATTTGCTTAGGCTCTTACAATTCTCAGAATATTTACCGTATTGGCCTGAATATACCGTATTTTTTGCACCATAACACTCACTTTTTTCCTCCTATAAAGTAAGGGGAAATGTCTGTGCATGTTATGCAGGGAATGCCTACGGGTGGCATGCCTACAGATTTTCCTCCTCTAAAAACTATGTGCGTGTTATGGTCGGGTGCGTGTTATAGAGCGAAAAATACGGTAAGTCTTTTCTTTTCCAAATTCTGACCATGAACCGTTAAAAGAGCAGCTAAAATTTGCGACCTTGCAAAAATTGGCTTTTACGATAACACTGCTGAAACAAACATATAGTAAAATGGAATGGGTGTGAGAGCCTGTGGAATTTTAAGGGAGTGGTATATATTGGGTAGTTTTCTTTTCTCCCCTGCCCCGAATTTTAAAGGTGTGGCTTATTTGCAGACGCAGCTTATATTCGGGCCAATACGGTAATACTCAGCCACACTATACACACCCTTGACATTACTCACACACAGTAAACTTAATACTACAGGCATACACGCAGTCTAATAATTGCCTAATACCGCCACACTGTGTCCTTCCACATCTGTCGCTAAGCCTTGCATGCTCAGTTTTTTAAAGAACCTGGATATTGTATGTGTGCTATCATACATGTGGGATGGAATGGGGGACATCCCCACTTACGCACATCCAAGTGATGCAAGTAGGGGGCCGGAATGCAACCCTGTAGTGGAAATGCGGAAGAGAATTGTATTTTGAGGAGGTGGCATGTCGCTTTCCCTTTAACATCCCCAGTTTGAGGTCTGCTGGGTTCTCACCTGTCAGGAGTTTATTGGGTTCTTCTGTGTTGCAAGTGCTGGCTGGATGCCGGCTGCAGGTAGTGGGAGACTCTCAGCCGCTCTGTATTAATCATGAGTAATGCCAGGTGCACTTGATTGCATCAAGGCAGGCTATGAAAGCCATAGGTGGGAGGGGCCCGGTGAGCTTCTGCCCAGACCAAAGGACCTGATGATGGGACACCGACGGTCGGGGTATTTTTCCTGCTGGGGCTCCAGGCAGCTGAAGGGGAGATTGGGTAGCCCGTCGGGTATGTTTTATGTTATGCTTTGTATACCTGCTAATGCTTTGTATGCCTGTTAATAAAACTGTTCTTGTTCCCCTTCCACCTCCTCATTCCTTTTGTGCTGATATCCTTGGAAAGAACTGTTGTATTTGGCAGCACAAACCCCCATATAAGTGGGAATTCCTGTATCCCACAGCGGAGCCACAGAAAGAATGTGGTTGGTCAATGCAGCCATGGACTCAAAAAGGTTGAAAACCACTGTCGTAGGCAAATGACTAATTTGCAACATTCAATATTTTTACACAATCCCATCGTTTCACGTCCATTCTTTGGCTTTACATGTTTCATTTTCATATGCATCATCTGCTATCTGTGTAAGCACATAAAGTTACTTTTTCATAAATATACTCTGTATGTGCCAACTGATTTACTCCTAACTGCCATATGTAAATTTTAAGTGAATATTTAGTAGGAAGTGAAACAGATACAGTATCTTCTGCTGCTTTTGGAGCATGCGTAGGGTCTTATATAGAAACAATGCTGTCCTGCAGAAAGGAAACTGGACTCGGATTTAAAATAAATGTGTTAGTTTCAGTGTGTAAATGTTGAAGTTTGATTCTACCAGTGCCACTGGTATGCCACAGGGAAACATGACAGAGTATGGGTTGTTGTGATGTCAAACCTGGGCTCGTGGTTTCTTTCTAAATAAAGCACAATTGCAAGCCAAGGTTGGTCTTGGATTATCACATGTTGTTTGTTTGGAGAAAGACAAACCATGAGTCTGGTTCAGATATCACAACAAGTCCAAATCTGGCTTGCTTCCTGGTGAAACAACAACAGTTGTAGTGGGAGAGGAGCAAAGCAAGCATTTTATTAGCTGCACATGCCAGAATCAGTATCAGTTCTATAAAATGAGCTTGTTCTGAAATGGGTCCAATAAAGATGGTACAGCAACTGTAAATAAAAAATGCTACAGAAAAGATAATAGACATCAACCTTGAAGGGAGTCTTGAAGGCCGCTCCCTGCAAGGCCTTCTCCACCTGGCCTAGAGGACAGGGCCCAGACTCTCCCAGCTCTACTAAAGAGGCTCCTGGTCAGACCAGAGGGACATTACGATGCCTGACAAAAAATCCTAATTATTGGATTATTTTGCCCCATCTTTTTGTGCCTGCCAAACAGCCGTGTCATGCTTATGATAATATTTTGTTTTCTTGTTAATTATGCTGTTTTAAATGCGCCTTTTATATTTGACTTCACTTAGCAATTTTTTTGGAAATGTTTAAGGTAATTTTTGTTAACTTTGTGTTAAATATGTATTCTGTAGTTGACTTCCTTTGTAATGTTCTATTTTGAAATATTTAAGGCAATATTTTAGTTTTCTGTCAATCATGTTGCTTTGACTGTATACTCTATATTTGACTTTCTTCAGAAATGGATTGTTTTATTGATGTTTTAATATGCTGTAAACTGCTTTGAGATTTTTCTTTAAAATATAAAGCAGTATAGAAATGAAATGAATATTCCATCATCATCATCATCATCATCATCATCATCACTACTACTACTACTGCAGTACTTTTAAGCCACTGGCATAGGCATAGCTTTCTGTTAGGCATGACAACAGTTAAACCATAACATACCAGATATTGACCCCAACAAGAACTGAACATAGGATTGCAGCTTCAATTTGTGTATCTAGTTATGTAAGTGCCAGTAGAATCAAGGATATAAGACAAAGGTTGGCATGTCACTTAACAACTGTTAACAACAACTATCTTTATTACGGTCCAGAGACCCAACAAAACAGACAACTGTTAACAGTATCAGTTATGTGTGTTTATACTTCATTTCTTCTTGAAATGAAAGCGTCACTGAGTTTAATAGGGCTTATTTCCAAGTAACCAAGTACTGTATACGACAGCAGTCTTAAATAAGCAAATGACGTTGCTAACCTTATTATTCATAAAGGCCTTCAAGCACTGTATGATCTTGTGCTGTAACTTCTTCAGAATTTGTTCCTGTCTGAAACAAATTAAGGACAAGAAATTTATATCATAATGCAAGCTATTCTACTCTTACTGAGGAGTGTATTAGGGCTGGGCAATATCTGCTTTTCAACATTGTGATGTATCACCAGCAAAGCATCACAATATAGTGATATATCACAATGTCTGAAAATGAGGAGGAAGGAGGACTTCAAAGTGGTTTGAGCTAGTTCAGTACAGTAGCCAGTTAACCCTCCATAGCTCATTTACACCACAATGCAGCTCCCATCTGCACCAATGGGACAGCATACACTGACAGCACAGCATCGCCTTGCCTAAGCACCTCACCGCCCCCAAGCAGACACACCAGCTCCCTCCTAGCCTACCCCATGGCCATTGCCACCTCACTGCGTTCCCAACAGCTCCAGCACCACAGCCAGCCCCACTACTTCCATCTTGCAAGCAGCGACTTGAAGGGAAATGGGCACCGTCACCACCAATCAACCATGAAGGTACAGGGCCGGAGGTGAGGAAAAGGAGCCAGCGCTGCTGCTACTGCTGTTCCCCACATGCTCCCATCACAGGGGCTTGCAGGAGGCACCACGTGTGAGGCAGAAGGGAGGGAGGAGCAGCCCACTTGCTCAGCCGAAGAAATGATGGGCGGGCAAGCAGCGAGCACAGCACAAAGCACAAGAGGTAGGTGCAAGCACGCTGCCACCCCCAACCCCACTCCAGTATCTTTGGGGATGGCTGGCTGGGCTGTGGAGGGAGGGAGCGGGTCTTGAGTGGCCCTGCTGGGCTTGTTGAGGATTGAGGAGGACATGCCTGAAACGCTGGCAACACCTGCTGGCATTCATGGTATATTGCCTGGCCTAAAATTGTGAAAGCATTGCCGCAATGCAGGTTTCAAAACTTGGTTTGGGCGATGAATCAATACATCACCCAGGCCTAGACTGTATATTTGTAGAAAAAAAATCTTACTGCTTTGCTTCAACCAATCTTTCCAAGATGTCCAGTAGTAATCCAAGTCCTTCATGTCCAAAGTTCTCAACCCAACTGCAAGTATTAAGAGGTGGTGAAAGACATTTTGAATATTGTATCAATTAGGTGACCTTTTATTTCAAGCAATTACTATAGTTATATAAAAAGAGATAGCGTCAAGAGCTCAGAATCCTTTCCCTGTGCTGGGCAGCAAGACACCCACAGACCAGGAGGCACAGATTTTTGCAGGCCAGTTTGATTTCTAGATTGGAATGTTAGTCTTGGTTTTGAGAAAGAAATGTCAGGTTTACATCTCCCGGCTCAACTATTTATTTATTTATTTTCATTCTTTATAGGGGCTGTAGAGCTTGTAATCTAGACCAGGACTATGGTGTGGGACAGTGGGGGTTAACCCACACCACCATCTCCACTTAAATGTGTCCCTTCCTCCCACAGATACTTATTTCCTCTATGTGATGATACATTTTTTCCCAATCATGGCAAGTCACAACTAAGCAGAGATATTTTGCTGCAAGAAAGCAGAGCACAAGGTCTCTATCCTATGCTGCAGTCACAATCTGGGCTGGGGCTTCCACAGCCTCTTTTTTGTGCAAGGCAATTATCAGGCGTTGCTAATTGTTTCCAATATAACCCACAATGATTAGTGGGTCTTGGGCAAGTTAGTTTCCAACAGCAGCAAACTATGCAAGTGAATAATTACAGTACATACCCTGCACAACATTTTGACTGCTGTTCATGAGCTAATGTTTGGTACCAAAAGAAAAAAACAAATGTAGATGTATATAGCTGAAATTCAAAAAACAAGACAGCAGCAAAAAAGTTGAGAAAAGAAGAAAAAACCCCTCAAATAATATACAATTAAATACAGTATAACCACAGAAAATAGAAAAATGATTTTTGAAAAACAGACAACGAAAAACAGACAAAAGTATGCTTATGTATGATTAACACCAATGTATCATTTTGACCAAATGTTTTTCAACCAAGCACCAAACCTTTTTAGTGATACAATGCTTCCTATGTACACACAGACACAAACATGGGAAACTAAATTTCTTAGCCTAATGTGCCAAATATTTTAACCATGTAAAACAGCTGTCACATCCTTAGGAAATACAAGTTTTAACAGCACTGAAAATCTTTACACATCTAAACTCCCCATGTGGCACCACTCAAAAATAGGCAAAGACTTGCAGGCAACCTGTATGATATTTGAGAGAGGGGTGTGTGTTTCATATATCATTTCCCAACTTGTTTACTGCTGTTTGGTATCAACTTATCTGCACATGGATAAGGAGGATTCATGCTTTATAGTAAGAATGCCGATCATGCAGCATTAATATTGCAGCTCTGCTCAACATCTCTTCTCAGTAGCCCTACTGTGGGACACAAATAGTTGACACAGAAAGCGCCTCGAAAAGGTGCATAGACAATGCTAGAGAATAAGTTCTGAAATGCGTGAACATTTAGTGTTCATAAATGACTCTAAACAATTTATATGTAGACATTGCCATAAAACATCGCAGCTAGTATTAAAACTGTTGATTTAATCAAATTCTAATTTTAGTTCAAGAGACCTTTTGGCAACATCATAATGATATGGAGATTAATTTAGTATCCAGTGAATGAGCAACACAGATGAACTACACGAGCAGCATAGCAATGCACACACAGGAGAATCATTGAGCTGCTATAAAACAAAAGCACCATCTTTTCTCTGGATCACAACACAAACTGTAGTCACTTGTTCCTACTTTAAAGTCCAATTCTGCTATCCCTACAACTTCAGCAAAAATATTAGACATGCAACTTCATATTTCTAATACCACTTGTATATATTTACAGGGGGAAAACAACAAGACATCTAGGAAAGGCATTTGGAGGAAAGTGACTACCACTGATATTCAGAGATCAAGATTCTGGAGAAACTCTACCTTAAAGTCATAAACACACCTTGTAAAACACAACACCTTATAAAATTTACTAATTTACTTTTGTTTACTGAAGGAAAATGGTCATATAGAAATACAGCAATACACCTTTTTTTTTAAGAAAAAAGAACAACTTTTGAACTACTTGAATTACCTGACAGGATTACTAGTCAATGACACGCGGAGGGATTCTAAGCAACCAACAAGTTTTTCATCTACTGTTCCTGATTTCAGTTCATATATGAACTCCTGTGGTGAAATCACCTTGCTACTCTTGAGGCACCCCTGCAAGGAAAGTAATACTTGCTCAATATCTCAGTTCACTGCATTTTACCAGTTACAATTCACAAGCATCTCATTAAACTACTAACTTTTAGAGAAACTCAGTGTTTAACTAAAGCAATTTTCTAGCTAGTTTAAAATCATAAAATATGAAGAATGTATAACTTAGAAAGCTGGAATATAGATGCAATAAAATATATAATTTAAAATTATATCTAGCTGATAGAAATTAAGCAATTACACATGGTACATAGTATTACTTGGAGAGAATTACATGTTTAAAGTTAACTACCTCCTTACATTTATACAAGTAGTTGTTTTTTTTAAATAAAAAAATGTATTTATAGCCTGCCCTACATTACAATAGATTCCAGGTTGGGGTACAGAAATTACATAAAATTAACTAAAAACAACTAACCATAAAGCAACACATAATGGTCACTAACACTTTTAAAACTACTAGATTGGGTACTCACTCTAAGAACAAATACACTAATCTTCTGCAAGTGCCTCCCTAATGTATCCTCCCAAACATGCTAGCTTGGCATGTGCTGGAGGACCTGCAGTACAGAACAAACTGAAACGTGTCATTACCCACCTGCATACTGAGCAGTATACAATTTAAAATTAAAACTCAATACAAACATATTAAATTCTATATTTTAAAAAATGAATACTTATCTAATACACTGTGGCCACAACTGCATCAAGCTGGGCAGAATGATGCCCAGCCCTTTGCAGCAGCTTTTTAAAAATGCAACAAAAGCCATATGGATTTCATGAGCAAAGGTTGCTGTATTTATAGTTTCCCCCGGATGCTATATCTATAGTAGCCTCCAGATGCTGGATCTGCAGCAAGGGGCAAAGGTGGCTCTTTTGCCAGTTTATCGGGAAGCCATATTGTTGAAGACAGGTTAAGGTATTCGCCAGGTCCTAGTGGGACCTTGCACAGCAGGGGAACCTGATGCATTTCTGAATATAGGTACATTTAAATGCCTTTAAGGCACAGGTTGTTCATTTTGAAAAGACTCTGGAAGCTAACTGAATTGAAGAGTCTTTACCAATACTGGTTTGTCTTTCAAACCTTATGAATCCCCTGTGTTTTGGGGAGGAGGGACCTATAAGGACATGTAAATAGGTCTCTGGACACAGGAGGGTTTACAACTTGGGTATTCCCTAGATCTTAATCTAGCCTCTTTTCTTTTTTCTTTTTGAGAGATCTTTACTTTTGGCCCTAGTTTCCACTAAGACATCTGTGAGAGCACCATTTCAGGGAGCAAGACCAAATTGGAATTAAAGGTTGAATCCACTCCATTCCTAGGCAATAGAAATAGACAACCTAGGAAACTGTACTGAACAGCTTTGTCCTCTCTTCTTTCAATAGTTGCTTCTTTCTGCTTCATTCTGCCTTGTCCTACCCAAACAAAACTAAATTGCCATGACTGATAGTTACTGGGCAAACTAAAGCAATTCATCAGATGAAAATGAAACACACCTGTTTGGTAGATAAAGTGTTGTAAATCATTCATACTTCATTTAAATGAAAGAGGCACTGTTTTCAATTTCTAAAAATAGCAGAACTAACAAACTTACATTCAGATTTAATAGTAGCCTAAATAGCCAGGAGTACCTTTTACCAACTATAGCTAGTGTACCAATAGGGTTAGCCTAGCTGTGGAAATTCCTGAATTGATAACCTCAAAACTTGATTATTGCAAGGCTCTCTATGTGGGGCTACCCTGTGCCTGGTTCAGAAGCTCCAGCTGATGCAAAATGCTGTGGCTAGTCTGTTGATGTACCAGCACATAATTCCAGTGCTTAAAAGCTGGCTGTCCATATTTAACCAGTCCAGGTTCAAGGTTCGTACGTTAATTTACAAAGTTAATTTGTAACAGTGAGTCCATAATCCCTTATATCCAGGCCCAATCACTGAGATCTTTGAGTGAGTCTCTGTCAGTGGTCCCCCGTTATGAATTAAGTATAGTGGACCCAAGGCTGTGAACTCCCTCCCAGCTGAGCACCCTCCTTGCTGAACCTCAGACACTTGACTCAGACTTTCTTGTTCCAACAGGTATTTTAAGGTGATGTTTGGTTTCATGATAAAGTCTTATCATTCTATTGTCCCATTTTCTGTGGGTTGTTTTTATTTACACCACTTAGAAATGTGAATAATTAAGTGGTATATAAATATCTTAACTAAATAACACGCAGTCTGGCATGAACTGGACTGTACTTGTTGGGAGCTGTGATTGCAGTTGCTGATAAAAGTAGTGTTTTCCTTGATTTGCATCAATCTCTTAATAGCCGTTAGTTTTTCTCCCACCCAAACACCCACTCCACTCAAGATTGCTTACCACTTTAGAAGCAGAACTAATATATTGCACCACCATTTCTTTTTTGGTACTGAAATCTTTCTCTCTCAATGGTGCCTTTCGATCTTCATTTAAATTCATATCTTCCTAAGGGGAAAAGGCAAAACAGACATTACATACTATGATTTACCCCCCTTCTACAAACAAAATCACCCTACCATAAACCAGGAATGAATAAAAGGTTCATTAGAATATGCTGGCAAATCCTGAGTTATTTGCTGTAGATTGCAAGGATTTTTTTATTTAACAAAAGCAACAAAATGATCCTATTAACTATTGAAATGTAGAAAGATTAGATTAACCTGGAGTGGATTTTTGTGCTGAAGGACTGTGAGCTCAACTCAGTTACAGTGAATATGAAGATGTGGATGATACCAAGTTCTACCTCTCATTTAAATTGGAACCAGTGAAGGGCAGGGAATGTTGTGTGTGAGTTTCTGGGGGCAGTTGGAGGATGGATGGCGGCTAATGGATTGAAGTTGAATCCCAACAAGACAGAAGTAATGTTTCTGGGGGAAAGGGGGACTTCCTGGTCCTGAATGGGGTAACTGTGCCTTTGAACAACCAGGTGCACAGCCTGGGAGTCATTTTGGACTCACAGCTGTCCATGAAGTCACAGGTTAATTCTGTGTCTAGGGCGACTGTCTACCAGCTCCATCTGGTATGCCGGCTGAGACCCTGCCTGTCTGTGCACTGTCTCACCAGAATGGTACATGCACTGGTTATCTCCCACTTGGACTACTGCAATGCACTCTATGCGGCACTACCTTTGAAGGTAACGCGGAGACTACAATTAATCTAGAATGCGGCAGCTAGACTGGCAACTGGGCGTGGCCACCGGAACCATATAACACCTGTTCTGTAAGACCTACATTGACTCCTAGTACATTTCTGAGCATAATTCAAAGTGTTGGTGCTGACCTTTAAAGCCCTAAACGGCCTTGGCCCTGTATACCTGAAGGAGCGTCTCCACCCCCATCACTCAGCCCAGACACAGAGATCCAGCACTGAGGCCTTTTGGTGGTTCCCTCACTCCAAGAAGTGAAGTTACAGGGGAACATGCAGAGGGCCTTCTTGGTAGTGGCGCCCACCCTGTGGAATGCCAGCCCATCATATATTAAGGAGATGAGTAATTATATAACATTTAGGAAACATCTGAAGGCAGCGCTACATAGGGAAGCTCTTCAAGGTTTAATGTTTTACTATGTTTTACTATGTATATATGCTGAAAGCCGCTCAGAGTGGCAAGGACAACCCAGTCAGATGAGCAGGGTACAAATAATTAAATTACTATTATTAATTATTATTAGTTGGGACTGGTAGAAATTATAGAAAGATACTACTTAGGGTTTACTAATATATATGATTTATTGGTAACCATTTCCTTCATTATTGCTGCCCATTTATAAATTGCTCTTGTCGATTTTTCAAGGAAAAATAGTCAAAAATATTTTTGTCGCATATATAAAACAAGAGTAATGGTACTAGTATAATCTTTGCCCCCCATTCACCCTTATGGAATAATATGAAAATTATGCTGGTGCCATAAGTGGACAATGCTGTATCAACAGGAAAGATGCTTAGTAGGAGAGAGCCATTCATATAATGGACTGTAATACTATCTGCCACTGCTAAAATTCACACACAACTAGTTGAAACTATTTTTTTAATGAGTTGGTGTGCAGATATAACTTTAACAGTGCTTTTATTGTGCAGAAAGAGAAACCCAATAGCATAGTGGGAACTTTAGTATTCTGTTTAAGATATCATTGCACCTTCACAGCCAATTGAACAATTTCTCTTACCATCATTTTTTCAAATAGTGATAGGATCTCCCCGTCTGATAAAGGATTAGGAATGAAGTCATCCAAATCTGCAGATGTAGGCCAGCTGCTGGTTGTGGAATGCAATTGTTTCAGATTCATTATAGTTGGTCGATCTTTTTTGCTCCCAGGAATTCGTATACTTGAAAATCTATCAAACTGAACAAGAACTAAGAATGAATATGTCTAACCAAGTTCATATTATACAGTGCATCCTAAAAATACTTCTTATATGTGGGATCAGTAGCCAGGTTGTACTTTGTCTGATATACCAGGTACCTAGTTTACAGGTACTCCCAGCTTTGTCACTTGAGGTTCAGGTTACCTCAGTGGCTACAACCGCATTTTATCAGCTTCGTTTGGTACATCAGATGCAACCATTATTGGATTCGGATAGTTTGGCTGCATGGGTTCAAGCATCACTAGCCCTGAATATAAAGTATTGTAACTCACCCTTTGGTGAGCCACCCTTGAAGCTGGTTTCTAAGCTGCAGCCACTGAAGAATTCTGTAATCTAGATGTTATTGGGCATTAGCTACTGACACCTGCGTTGTATGTCAGCATGCTACCAAGCATGCTATCAAGGTGAGTATATAAAGTCCTGAAAAACATGGCACAAGTGTACTTTAAAAATTGCCATATTCCTTATACCTCTGCCCATACTTTGCAATTTGCTGCTGTGGCATATCCAACCACATGTGGCAGTCTTCAACAAAAAAAATGTACATTAGTATGGTGATACTGGGGTTATGCAACTCTCTACCTAATCAGCAATAGCTTTACTCAACAAACCATAGTAAATATAAACTACAGTTTAGGGTTCTAAAATAATTAAATAAGCAGTTGACTGGACACACAAGTTAAAGCTTCCAATCTCCTCACAGCAGCACTAGAAAGGTGATCTGGCATGCAAGCTTGAAGTAAACTTAGGCTCATACACATAATTCTAAACTATAATTTAGTATCATGCCCAAAGAAGCTAATAGGACCCCTAAATACATTCCTACAGCAAAATCTTGCAATGCAAAATACCTAAAAATAAGGTAGGACCCAGAACTGTGATCTATAACTCTGACCTCCCAGACATAGAAAGTTGTTAGCTGAATAGGTAATGGAGAATTCCAGCCAAAACACAATAAACAGGACATCTCTTTCATAAGTGTGGAAGCATGGTTAAAGCATAGTTAACCAATGGCACACTCAACTTATTGGCTTGGTTTGCATGAACAACGCGTAGGATACCCATTTATTCCTCCTATACTTGTTTTGTCACAAACTATAGTTTATCACTACATCCAATCTGGGCAAACTATTATTTACAACCAAACATTTAATTCCCAATTCTAGTTTACAAGCAAACTTGCCAATGTAGGATGCCACAGCAAATTGTTATAGTTTTTATTGTTATTATTTCTTACTCACATTTATCCATTTATTGGTTCACTTACCCATTAACTAAAGAAAAAATATGAGATGGCATTATGGGCAGTGGGAGAGCACATTAGCCCTAGGCAAGTTCATGTAACACAAAATCATTATTTGGCATTACATCTGAAGTGAGTTACTGCATTTCAGTTAAGTACCAGAATTATTTTACAAACAAGTTCCCGTTATCTGTGTGGTAAAACATAGTTAGTCACAGCAGAATAAAAGCAAAATAATCTTACCACATCATCTGTCAGTGTCTTGATGTGCAAATGCTGTAAATAAAGAAACAAGCTCTTAATGCAGTTCAGATAGTCTACCAAAAATTAGCAAAGAAATTCTAGGTATAATTTCACTATGCAAGCAATATTCCTTCACTGTCCATAATCATATTGGTCTCTGTAAATGTGGAGGTAACCCTGATGATACCCCACTGGACAACCTCAAGAACCCATCCCATGGAACAGCCACAAGTCCCTGGCCTCCTTGGCTTGGCTTGACTGGCAGTAAGTGAAGAAGAACTGCCCCCTGCTGCCCCCCTTTTTTAACCTGCTTATGCCCAGAAAAGCTAGCAGATAAGGAGACAACCATCCCTTCCCTGTGAACTCTGTATGAACTTGTGGCTAAGAGTCCCCTTTATCAGTATCAGAGTAAAACACCCTAGGGCATTGGTTATCAACCAGTGTGCCATGGCACCCTGGGGTGCCTTGAATGCTGGTCAGGTGTGCCGTGGGCAACACTGGCCTCCATCTCTCTTTCCGTCCTTCCCTCCCTTCTCTGATGCCCTCTTGCATCCCTGCCTCCCAAAGGCTTGCATGGCTGTTTGTTGCAGCAGCCCTGGCTCTGGCCAGGGGGTGCTGGTTGCCAGGAGTGGAGGCAGCCTTGGAGGAAGCAAGCAAGTGGATGAGGGAGCCCAGCCAGCCAGCCCTTGCTGTTGGGAATGGACAGACAAGTGGGAGGCCGGACAGGCAGGCAGGCAGGCGCCGTGCTGGCCTTTCTTGTGCTTGCTGCGTGCAGTGCCTGTCTGGGAGCTGAGTGTCCAGCACTGAAGGGGTGCTTTTCTGCCATGCAGGCCCAGCGGTGCCTGCAGCTGCCACTCAAGGTGAGTAAGGTGATGGCCTCAAGTTCACTTTCAGCCAGTCTCTGTTGGGACATCCTCTTCCGAGGCCCCAGTGGGACATCGTTGTGAGGAGGCACCTCTCTCTGGGGCAGGGGGCGGGTGGCTCAGAGACCGAGGCAGCTTCCCAGAGGACTCCTGAGAAGAGGGGCGAGGAGGCTGAGGAAACACTCCACAAAAGAAGGATGTTTGAAAAGGAGTGAGGGGCTGCGGGCTCTGCAGGGAAGGGGGGACCAAACTGGGCTTCTGAGGCTTGGTGCAGGTTTCCCCACAGGGGAGCTGCAGAAAGAAGGGAGTTCCTCAAGGGACTCGAGAAGTCTGGAAACCTCTGCCCGAGGGTGAGGAAGCAAGCAGAGGCAGCACCTCTAGAGATGCCTGGACACCCTTCTCCCGACTGGCCTCGTGCTGAAAGAAAAAGCCCTCAAGCAGCTTTTGTTTAAATATCCCAGTTATAGTTTTTTATATATATTAAAAAACCTCGCCCTTAAAGCGGTTTACAAAAAGAAAACCAAGAAAAAATGCACAGCCCTCAGAACTGGTCTAAGTTTCCCAGCCTCTGGGTGGCTTGTCTAACCCATTATCTTTTTCAGCAGCTGCAGTAAAGCGTCACGGCGCCTCCTGGACCTCAAGAGGCAGCGAGTTCCGAAGGAAAGTTCCTGGGCAGCATAAGGGGGGGGGGTCGCCAACCCCCCAAGAGGGAAATCAGTTGTTGTTTTTCAAAAAGAGGCATTTTCCAGAGACGGCCTGGGGGGGGGGAGGGAAGGAGGGGCTCCGGGAGCCCAGAGCTGCCTCAGGCTACTCACAAACTTGGGCTTTTTAGTGCTGCCGCCGCCGCCTCCGCCCGCCGCCGCCTCCCAGCCGGGCTCGCCTCCGTCGCCGCGGGGCATCCTGTTCCCCCCTCGGCCCTTCTTCCCTCGCGGCGCCCCCGGCTCCATGGCAGGCGCGCGCTCGGCTGAGGGCAGTTGACCAGGCCCCGCCCCCTCTCGCCTGCGCGCCCTGAGCCGTTGAAACGCCCGCCACGCCCTGGACTCCCCGCCCTCCCTTCCTTGCCCGCCTCTGCGCAGCCAATCCCAGGCCGCCGAGCATGGCCTAGGAGCCTCTCTCCTCTCTGATAGGTGGAGACGGAGCTCTCCGGAGGGAGGGAGGGAGGAAGAAAGTCCACGGAACGGGAGTCGGAGGCGCCAGGGAATCGCTGAGCCGATTGGCTGCCCTTTGGCCTGGGCGCGTGCGCGGGACCCTTCAAGACTGACTAGGCGCTTGCCTGGGCCTGTATGCGTTGGAGAGAGCTCGTGCTTCATCTCTCTCTATACACAAACAAGAATTCTCTTGTTTTCCATACTTATTAAACACAAACAAATAAATATTGTTTGGATTCTAGAATTATATATATATATTTTAATGATTGGTTCCCCCATATCTACCTCTCTCTCTCTGGTTATCAATATAGTTTAAATTCTACCAATGTTAAATTGCTGTTTTTAGCTGTCCCCGAGGGGGGGGGGAGCAAGGTGCACACAAATGTTTGTTGTTTTTATTTATTTATATTATTTGATAAAGTTTGTATACTACCATTCCCATTGATTTCCAGCCGGCCTGGTGGGGGGTAGTGGGTTGGGGAGGCTGCCTTGGGCTTCCATCATGGGGACTATGTTCCAGCCCAATGTCCCCCCTGAGCCCTAGAGGGGATGGGATGGAATCGGGACCACCCATCGGCCAATTAGGAAGCAAGCGAGGGGTGCATATATATGACAACACCCTCTCCCATACTTTTAGCTGGAAAATAAAATGGGAAAAGCAACACTGTTTCTCTGTTCCACTCTGACATGAGATATTCAAGGGTAAAAACTGAAAACTGGCCTTGAACCAACATTATTACTCCTGCCTCTCAGAAGAGCCGCTCTAATGAGCAGAACAAGTTCAGCACTCTGGCAGATGCTGTGCTGAAAACAGAGCATCTGCCTTTTCTAATCATTACTTGACAGTCTAGGCTTATACAATCATCGTTTTGTTCCATGAGGCTCTCAAACGTGTCACAAACCAAACATCAATCTTTTTTTGGTGGTTGGGGCAGAGAAATTCCACTTGTTCAGATGACTTTGGCCAATATGTTGTTTTCCTGCTAAAATGTTTTTTTTTTTTAAATCTGAACACATACTGAGAAAAAAACCTGCAGATTTACATTCCATCCTAACAGAATTTCAGAGCAACAGGTGTATCATACTTGTGAGGCAGATGGCCTATGAAATGAAAAATCTTAATCTGTTGAGGAAGAGAAAAAGACAGAACAGTGTAATCATGGCCATGTTACCTATTTGTGTAATATTCTCCAAACCAAAGCCCATATTGCCCCATGTCCTTAACAACTATTTGTGATGAGACATACAGAAATGAGGTGCTAATTATATTGGCTTCCCTGCTTGCATTTCATAACTCCATTAGTGTCTACAAACATTAAACCACCTGTACACTGTTTCTCATCCGCATGTGTGAAGAACCCCCACCCACGCCATGTTTTGGAGAGAAGACAAGTAAGGAAAGATGCAACACTCTTTCTCCTGCCAGTTTCCATGTCAGCAACCACCCTCCTTCCCCCCTCCAAATACTAAAGCATAACCATATAGCCACTTGGGTTTGCCATTGTCTGCCTTATTATCCTCCCTTAACTTTGTACATGAGAGCCTTCAGTAACTGCTAAAATGAACAAAATATTGTTTTACTTTTTCAGTAAAAGTTCTTTTTCTGGGAGCACTCTTGTGTTTGTTGTTCCCCTGGATGCCTTGCAAGGCTTTCCACCTCCCAGACATCCCTAAGTTACACATCCTGTGTACAGGTAGTTTCATAAATGTGCTAGTTTCTGGGCCAGCTCCACTAGACAGATGGCAGCCTGTCCTCCAGCAATATAAAGACAAGCTTGCAGTCTTTATAAGGTTCCCTTAGCACTGGGTCAGATCCCACCCCTGTGCTATTTGTGTTGCAGAAAGACTTATTTGCTGAAGGTGGAGAAGAGTTTGCAGATGTGCATAGAACATTTCCGGAGCCAGCACTGTAACACCTTTGAGATTAACCTCTGAGGCATTCACTGTAACATCATTTTGGGAGGCTGTCCTGTGTCCCTTCAGCACTTGCTAGCCTCAAAAAGTCTAGCTAGCTCCCCTGACTTGGTAGAGCAAATAAGGATAATGGTGCTGTTATTGAATGAGGCATAAAAACTTTTTAAAACAAAAAATCATGATTACAAAATGGTGACAGAAAAGATTGACTTAAAACTGAATATACCTACCATTCAGCACCAAAGGTTGAACTTTCATAATGAAAGTCTACTTCGCTTTTATCATGAGGTTTCTGTGATATCTAGATTCCAAAGAATAATGATGTTCCATTACTGTCTTACTCATATGAAGTAGCAAAATTAGGCCAAATTACTGCCAGCTTTCTGATTTATGCATTTTCATACTCTCAAAATGGCCCAAACTCCACTAAAGCACTTCTAATTTTTACAACATAATTCATAAGTGTTATAAAAGATTATCTCATTATTTAAAAGTTTACACAGAAACTATGAGTTAAATTGGTTTCCTTTAAACTTCACACAGACTTTTAAAATTATTAGGAAGAAAGTCCCACCCCCCTGAAATAATTTATCTCGTACATGTACCAAATCTATACATATCTCAAATATGCAGGAAAAGGATGCAGCAGCAGAGCCAGGCATTTTAATGAAACTTTGGTACAGTATCTCAATTTGTAGAACATTGCTACGGATTTCTCCTTTTGCAGAATGCATGCCAAGAATTGGTCAACCTTGTGACAACTAAGAATTTATATACAAAAGCATCTGAGAAGCTTTAAAAAGATATAGCCTAAGGCATGTTCTGCTTCATGTAGTGTCAGGAAAAAATTATACAAAGCTGCTTTCAAATAAGCAGAAACTAAACTGATGTTTGGCACTGACACTCTAACAGGAGGGAACAGTGATTCCTAATTCTTTTATCTTTTAGTTTTGCTTACTTTATGCTGAAGTTATTTATACTTGCACTCTTGAGGCCTACATAGTTTCAAGCCTTCTTGGTTTGGTTTCATCTGTGGTATGCACACACTCCTACCCATCTAGATTCTGGCATGGGAAAGGGCAACATGATCAGAATGGTCCCAACCAATTCAGTGCTACATGCAGTACTACAATGATGTAGGACAGAACCACAGGTAAAATTTATCTAAATTTTTTGGTCCCGACTTTTCACTTCCATACATCCCCAGGGTAATTTCCAAGTTAACAATGCAATCCAATGCCTGTCTTCAGAAGTACCGGTAATTCCCAGTGATTTTAATGGGTTTTCTCTCATATAAGTGTGTACAGTATAGAATTGCACCATTAAACATAGAAATACAATAAAAATAACAGCAATACAACACAAATGAGTATAAGATCAATTAAAAAACCATAAAATAAAAATGGGGCAATAAATATGAGAGAGAGAGAGAAAGAGCATAAAAAGACAAATGGCTGTGTGGCTGTTGCAATATAGCTAATATGGAAATCAGGTCACAAATGCTTTTAATACACTAGCTTCCAATATAATAAAATTAGGGGAAGATCAAAATAATGAGTGCCACAAACTGCTGACCAAAACAAGTGTGCCATAGGTGTGTAAAGATGGCAGTTATAAAGTGTGGCAGACATATGCCTGTGGCTTGAGATGACTTGGTCTTCCCTTGCCAGCAGGACTGTGCTACGGTTTGGACATCTGTATGATAGAACTCACTTCTGTGTGCTCATTCTTTGGGCACCTTGCTCTGCAATTGATCCAAATGTGTTTCTAATTCTTGGAGCATTCTCACAGGAGGTTTACATCACTTTCAAGCCTGCCTGTGCTTTTTATGTGATTGTCATCATTGCTAAATCTATAGAGAAATCTGTAATTTGAATAGATGGTCTAGGCAGTGACGGTTGTACAGTGATACAGTATTACGAAGCAATCTCTTTGTGGGGTGGGGGGAATAAAGGAAAAAATGGAACACTTTAACACTTGACATCTGATGGCTGGAAGGGACTCAGAAAAAATGCCATGGTGCCCCTGGAGCAGCAAAACTGGATGCCTTCATCTGTCCCACTTGCAATAGAACATGCCTCTCCCATATAGGTTTCTGCAGCCTCAGCAGACGCTGTAACTCTCCAGGGGTTTGACTTTACCCTTGAAAGCACACCCCTCCATAGTCTCCCAAGACAGGCAGATGCCAACAAATAAATCTTAACTAATTAAATGTATAAGTTACTGGTAATTGATTGACCAATCATGTATGTACAGTATATGGGGGGAGGGTTCCAAAAGAGAAAAATGTTTTAGATTCTGTATGCATGTGTCACAGCTAGCATAACGTTAGAAAAGCAATTTCCTTTATGTGAGAGAGGAGGAATTCCTTTTTCTGGTATGCTGCCTGCTTTAAAAAACCGCAAAACCTGCGGGCCAATTAATTAGAGGCAAATGAGTGCCCTCTTAAATGTCTGTGCACAAGAAGCACAGGGTTTGGTTACGTATTTTCATCATTTCCAAGGCTGGAGTGCCAATATGGTCCAGTATAACTGAAGTGACATACATAGCCACATTAGCATCAGGATTATATTTCTCAAAATAAGCACACACACCCGGTCACATAAAAAAAACACTTCATAAAAATGGAAAATACTTTCATAAGTAAGCTGTGATATGTTGCACAGGTTGGGTCTTCCAAAGTTAAAAAAGCAAAACTCCCATTGGGCATGCAGAAGTCTTTGGGCATATCTAAATTAGTTATTTGGATACCAGCCAATAATTTTAAAGCGTTGGTGGTGGTGTGATAGAGGCCATATGTTGCTGTTTCCTTTGTAACACAATCATCTGTCAAACCTGTGTTTGAAGAAGAAGAAGAAGAAGAGGAGGAGGAGGAGGAGGAGGAGGAGGAGGAGGAGGAGTTTGGATTTGATATCCTGCTTTTCACTCCCCTTCAGGAGTCTCAAAGCGGCTAACATTCTCCTTTCCCTTCCTCCCCCACAACAAACACTCTGTGAGGTGAGTGGGGCTGAGAGACTTCAGAGAAGTGTGACTGGCCCAAGGTCACCCAGCAGCTGCATGTGGAGGAGCGGAGACGCGAACCCGGTTCACCAGACTACGTGACTACCACTCTTAACCACTACACCACACTGACTCCTGCCACACCACCAATCCTGTGTGATTTGAGGATAGAAAAGCGTGTGCGTCACAGGAGGCAATGAACGTGCTGCCACACCACCTGCAAGCTATCGTCCGTTTTCAGATTCAGGTGCCCTAGATGACTATCTAGCAGCCACCAAAGGGTTTAATGTAGTATTTTGGTCACTCCTTCCACTACCTGTTGCTTTGAAAGAAAAGAGACGGGTTAAAGGGTTATAGCAGAAGCATGTTCTAGTGGGGCTGATGAGGAAAACATGGAGCTGACAGGGCTACATGAAATAACCTGGGGGAGGTCAGCCTCATGTATCAAATGGCCCAGTGGAAGGATAACCATGAATTTCAGATCCAAGCTGTCGTGAAGAATTTGATTTCATAGAACCAAATGCATCTCTTTATCTTTTAGGTATGTTTAAAGTGTATTAATCTGCACTACTACAACAAAAATGGAGGGAAAATAAAACCAATATAATAACCCACCAATTATTTAGTAGTTCCTGGGCTCTGCAAGTAATATATTATTTTTAAATGAATATTCTTTGTAAAATTTGTAAAATCTTTGTAAAATTTCTCCTCTTCCTCCTTCTGATGTGGTAAAAACCATGTAAAATCAAGTTGAAAATTAAGTAAATTACGTAGATGTATCACAGAAAACAGCTTATTTTCAAAACATTGCTTTATAGTTACAGTCTCCATATTTTCAGAACTGCTGAGGATGGTGGATATTGCATATATTTCTGATTTGCATATGAAATAAAGGCATGGCATGCTACATACAACACACTTTGTCTATCAGTGTCTCTCATCAGCCTGTGTTATTTTTTTACAGCCACTGCAGCCTTTTAAATGTTTCTATAAATGCTCTTTAGTTCTTCTAGGGATTTTCATTTTATGCAATAGATCGTCTAGCTGCTATAATAAGAAACATAAGCAATTCTTATGTTTTGATATCTAAACCTGGCCTCTCACCTAAGAGAATAACATCCACTAAAATGCAAACTTAATGATTTCTTTCAAATTCAAAGTAAATTCCTGTTGTACTTTCCCCCCAAAAGTCACACTCATCAGATAGGTCCACCATAGGTGGTAGCAGATGCCCCATTCAGTTGTGCAAACAAGTTATGGAAATCCCATCTACAATTGTATGGGAGTCGTATACCATACTGTATATGTATCCCAAAATTTCAAGGTGTTTTTTATATGCAAAAACTGATTGCATGGTTAACCAAATAGCTTTCCAGTCATAATAGTCTATAGACTGCTCCACATTGGTTTCCCATGCTATCTTTAAACTAGTCATAGTGCTTGTTAAAGAAAATATTGTGTTTTTAGTTTTTATATTAGCCCTCCTTTCAGAAACATTGATTGCTTCTACCATTCTTTCAAAGCCAGAAAATAGCAATGCCATCATCCTTAAGAATACATCATTCTAACTGGTGTATTCAAATTGTCTAATATCAGCTCTGTGGTAAAGAATATATATTTAGGTCTAAAATATCATTTTCTTCCCATTTTAGTAATTTACCTTTGGGTATATCATACTTGAATCTAGGGTGATAATCAGGTGGCATTATTGGAGAAATTCCTGGAGAGGTGAGGCTTTGCCAATTTTTCCAGACCTGAAAAGTGCACCTGATAATTGGGGTTTTTTTATTTTTTTCCAAATTGCTGAGGTACAATGGGTGGAATGACAATACACATAAAGAGTCTTTGCCATAGTTTTTGTTTATTCTATTTTTATCCATGGCTACTCTTCTTTGAAAATCAAGTGGCACAGTTGCTGAAGATAGAATGCATCATCATATATAGCCAGATTAGAGACTCCCTATTCGTTCACTTAAAAAAAGAAAAGAAAATGCATGGTAATTCTAGATCTTTCACTCTGAAAAAAATTGAATATTTTTAGCCTTAATATTGGGAGTGGGGAAAGGGAAACAAATAAAGGAATATTGGAATAAGTTTCATTTCTGCCATTCTATTTCTGCCCAGCATACATTATTCTTTCCCTACCTCTTTATATTTTTTGAGTAGCTTTCACTAAAGGCTTATAATATAAATTATATAGTTTACCCAGTGATATAGGAATATGTACTCTATATAGTCCTAAATATTTAAATGCCTTTGGGCCAAAAAGTACTCCAGCCATTCAGTTAAGCTCTGTTGGTTGCTTAGGACCTAAAGTTCTGTCCTCTGGTTTATTAATGTGGTTAAATTAAAGTTTTACCTAAGTATCAGTTCAGATTTCACTTCTGGGAAGAGAAAACACTTGTTCCTGGGAGGTAAGCAATAAGGAAGGCTTGCTGCTCTTGTGGGCACCACAGAAACATCTAACTGAGCAGTGTTGGGATATTGGGAAAGATGGAGCCCTGCTCTGACCCCACATGGCAATAATATTTTTGAGAAAGAACAATTTTCCTCCCAAATTCTGTGGAGAGATGAGACAAAACTTTCTTTCTCAGATTTTTGCCACACATAAGAGCAACTTAAGGAACAATGATAAACAGTTTCCGCAGCAGTTTGTCTCTGGTTCTCTCCTGCAATTTTTCTTTCAAGACTGTGCCTTGATCCTGACCTTGAACTACCATTGTACACTCATTGCACAGCTTCACTTGTTCAAGAATTTATTTCAAATGTCTTACGGCTTATGGTTAATCACTCAGTACTGTATACACATTTGTGGTGTGACACTCATTTATTATGCATTTGGGAATTTAAAACAACAACCCAGAAACACTCAAGTGAATAAGATGTGGGGGTTAATTTCTCTCATTGAAAGAAGAGAAAATAAAGTGCAAGAGTGGATGATAGGGATGATAGGGACTGTAGGAATTCTGCAATATCTCTAATGTCTTGAAACATTATTCAGGCTGTTAACTGTTAATGCCACTACAGCAACACAAAGAGCATATGCATAGCACATATAATTATAAGTTACTCTTTTGATATCAAACTGTGTGGGTGTGGGTGGAGGGGGAAAGAATGTTTTAATAGCCACTTGACATGTTTTGAAAAGCTTTCTATACACTATATTACAAATAACAATTGTTACATTACAAATGTTATATAACATTTTTTATATTACAGATAACCTTTTGATGGATTCAACTTTTACTACATACAATGTCTAATTCATGGCATATTGCTCTGTCCCAGCTCCTGCCAACCTAGCAGTTCAAAAGCATACCAGCATGAGTAGATAAATACATACCGCTGTGGCGGAAAGGTAAATGTCAGAAGCAGTTTAGTCCTGCTGGCCACATGACCCAGAAAGCTGTCTGTGGACAAATACCAGCTCCCTTGGCCTGAAGCGCGATGAGTGCCACACCCCATAGTTGCCTTTGACTGGACTTAACCATCCATGGGCGGAATCACACAAAGAAGACACAGCCCAAGTGCCCAGATACAGTAGTGGCATAAGGTAAAGGTAAAGGGACCCCTGACCGTTAGGTCCAGTCGCGAATGACTCTGGGGTTGCACGCTCATCTCGCTTTATTGGCCGAGGGAGCCAGCGCACAGCTTCCGGGTCATGTGGCCAGCATGACTAAGCCCCTTCTGCCAAACCAGAGCAGCGCACAGAAACGCTGTTTACCTTCCCACCGGAGTGGTACCAAAGTCCCATCACCAGGTAACTGGCAGCAGGTGTGACTGGTGAGCACCTGTTCTGCTTTAAGCCAGTGTTTCCCAACCACTGTTCCGCGGCACACTAGTGTGCCGCAAGATGTTGCCTGGTGTGCCGCGGGAAAAATTAAAAAATTCGAAAGATTTTTTTTTTTTTAAGTCAAATTTTCGATTGGGGCGCCGTCACTAGATGACCCCTGGGGTTCCCTCCCTCCCTCCCGCTCTGCGCCTCCCTCCTCCTCCTCTTCCTCCGGGGAGGCCCTTCCTGGCTCTCGGCCAAGGCTTGGCGGCTGCCACTCACTCACTCGCTCGCCCACCCGTCCCTCCATCCCTGCACCTGGCCTCTCCCCCTCCGTCCCTGGCGCGGGGGCTGCCGGGATCCGTAGTCCCCTTGCCCTCCGCGCCCGCGCGGGGTGCGCAAACTACGTTTCCCAGCATGGCCTGGCGGGCCGGGCGTTTTGTTTGAAGCACTCTTCTCCCGGCCATGGAATGAGCGCGGCGGCGGCGGCCGGGTGGGCAGGGGCTCTTCCGCGCAGACCCCGCGCAGCCTGCCTGCGCCCCCGTGGAGATCGGGCGGCAGGATGGAGCCCGGGGATCCCCGCAGAGCGGCGGAGGCGGAGGCTGCCCCCCAGGTAGGCCTGCGTCGGGGGTTTTTTATTTTTGCAATGCTGCATCCGCGCCGGAGGGGACGCATCGGACCGCGGGGAGACCGCGGGCGTGCAAGGCAATGCATGCGTGCAGGCGTTGCATGGAGTGCAGTGCAATGCAATGGCAACGCGGCGCCCTGCATGCATGCATGCAACTTCCACCGGCGCTCCGGACTTGGCAGGTGAGGGGGGTCCCCAGTGGGCGGCAGAGAGAGCCAGGAGGGCGAAGGGGAGCCGGGGGGGAGCAGCGCTGCTCCCTGAGCCGAGCCCAGGGGGAAACTTCGGCGTCGTAATTCAAAAGCATCAATTCTTCGGCGATCAGCCTTCTTTATGGTCCAGCTCTCACTTCCATACATCACTACTGGGAAAACCATGGCTTTTACTATACGGACCTTTGTTGGCAAGGTGATGCCTCTGCTTTTTAAGATGTTGTCTAGGTTTGCCATCGCCTTTCTCCCAAGGAGCAGGCCTCCATTTCTTCCCCTTCTATTTGCCAGGAGGTGATGGGCCCAGTGGCCATGATCTTCGTTTTTTTGATGTTGAGCTTCAGACCATATTTTGCGCTCTCCTCTTTCACCCTCATTAAAAGGTTCTTTAATTCCTCTTCACTTTCTGCCATCAAGGTTGTGTCATCTGCATATCTGAGGTTGTTGATATTTCTTCCGGCAATCTTAATTCCGGCTTGGGATTCATCCAGCCCAGCCTTTCGCATGATGAATTCTGCATATAAGTTAAATAAGCAGGGAGACAATATACAGCCTTGCCGTACTCCTTTCCCAATTTGGAACCAATCAGTTGTTCCATATCCAGTTCTAACTATAGCTTCTTGTCCCACATAGAGATTTCTCAGGAGACAGATGAGGTGATCAGGCACTCCCATTTCTTTAAGAACTTGCCATAGTTTGCTGTGGTCAACACAGTCAAAGGCTTTTGCATAGTCAATGAAGCAGAAGTAAATGTCTTTCTGGAACTCTCTAGCTTTCTCCATAATCCAGCGCATGTTTGCAATTTGGTCTCTGGTTCCTCTGCCTCTTCTAAATCCAGCTTGCACTTCTGGGAGTTCTCGGTCCACATACTGCTTGAGCCTTCCTTGTAGAATTTTAAGCATAACCTTGCTAGCGTGTGAAATGAGTGCAATTGTGCGGTAGTTGGAGCATTCTTTGGCACTGCCTTTCTTTGGGATTGGGATGTAGACTGATCTTCTCCAATCCTCTGGCCACTGCTGAGTTTTCCAAACTTGCTGGCATATTGAGTGTAGCACCTTAACAGCATCATCCCCTTCATGGATCACTGCCTTGCCGTGGCGAAGGGGCTTGAAGAACTCAGAGAAGCTATGGACTATGCCGAGCAGGGCACCCAAGATGAACAGGTCATAGTGGAGAGTTTTGACCAAACGTGATCCACCTGGAGTAGGAACCGGCAAGCCACTCCAGTATCCCTGCCAAGAAAACTCCATGGTCACCCTCATTTAGAGGTTCTTTAATGGTGACTTTATGGGACAATAAACTCCATCACCCTTGCCAACAAAGGTCTGTATAGTTCGAGCTATGGTTTTCCCAGTAGTGATGTATGGAAGTGAGAGCTGGACCATAACGAAGGCTGATTGCCTTCAAAAGTATGGATGCTTTTGAATTATGGTGTTGGAGGAGACTCTTGAGAGTCCCATGGACTGCAAGAAGATCCAACCTCTCCATTCTGAAGGAAATCAGCCCTGAGTGCTCACTGGAAGGACAGATATTGAAGCTGAGGCTCCAATACCTTGGCCACCTCATGAGAAGAGAAGACTCCCTGGAAAAGACCCTGATGTTGGGAAAGATGGAGGGCACAAGGAGAAGGGGATGACAGAGGACGAGATGGTGGGACAGTGTTCTCGAAGCGACCAGCATGAGTTTGAGCCAACTGCGGGAGGCAGTGGAAGACAGGAGGGCCTGGCGTGCTCTGGTCCAGGGGGTCACGAAGAGGCAGACACGACTAAACGACTAAACAACAACAAACTCCAACAGCTCCTAATGCTTGGGCATGCTAGCTGGGGCCCATCGAGTCCAACATCCTCTGGAAACCCCAAGGCAGCTAATGTTTCTCCAGGATGCCTCCAGCTAAACTGGCCGCCATCGTGCCAAGCGTTGGGCAAATCTAGTTTAGAATGTGGAGCTTTCGGCGTGGAGGCTTGTAGACGCTTCACAAACCAGGCATGGCAGCAAGACCTCTTGTGGATACCTGGTTCTTGCACCATACCACGCTCAGTTATCGGCTGCCTTTTTTGTTACCTAGACCAATTCCAGGTGCTCCTTAAACTTCCTAAATCAGGAGTGGGAACTGCCCCGAGATCTACGGATAAAGGGCGGTTATACAAATTTATTAAATAATAATTCTGCTCACAAGGCTGTTTCCCACAAACCACACCCTCCCACGCTAGATAGCAAACACAGATGACAAGGGACGTGTTGTTCCTTCTTGCATGTAACACTGTGTTCCCAGTGTCCATCAGCTGGGCAAAATGCAGGGTTGGGACTGGCAATACACAACGCCCTTTGTGCAGCCAGCTGTTGGGAGCCCTCCATAAGGAATTTTGACAGGTGGAGAAAACTCACGTGTACATGATGCCATGCGATTGACCTGTGGGTTGCCCCACACAGCCAGTCCGCCCACTCGGTGGGGTCAGGTAGTAAAGATCCGGACCCCAAAGCCCAAACGATTCCCCACCTGAATATATCTAACATGAGCCTCCCCAAACACAAACTTCAGGCTGAGTCTACCTTAAGAGCCATTAGGCTGACAGGTACCAGCAGGCCAGACGTGGGTGGCGCTGAAGGTTAAACCACAGAGCCTAGGACTTGCCGATCAGGTCGGCGGTTGAAATCCCCGCAATGGGGTGAGCTCCCGTTGCTCGGTCCCTGCTCCTGCCAACCTAGCAGTTCGAAAGCATGCCAGTGCAAGTAGATAAATAGGTACTGCTCCGGCAGGAAGGGAAACGGCGTTTCCGTGCGCTGCTCTGGTTCGCCAGAAGCGGTTTAGTCCTGCTGGCCAATGACCCGGAAGCTGTACGCTGGCTCCCTTGGCCGATAAAGCGAGATGAGCACCGCAAGCCCAGAGTCGGTCATGACTGGACCTAATGGTCAGGGGTCCCTTTACCTTTGCTTTTTACCAGCAGGCCAGACTGCGTGACCTCAATGCTTGTAGATATCAGGCTGTCTCAAAAGACAATGGAGTGCACCTCCAGGGGTGAAATCAAACCACTGTGTTAGCAGCACCCAAGTAACAACCCCAGGGGGGCGTAAGCCTGGGCAGCAAATATGGGGGTCCTGCGCTGCCCAGATGACAAGACTCGCTGATGGGGTCCAAAGGATAGCAGAGCAAGACACCTGGATGCAGGTGTTGCCAGGGTACAAGCACCACCCAACCATTTTAGGGAATCCATTTAGGATTTGGGCATTTACTCCTTAACCCTTTCTTCTCCCCAAAGGTATCTTGGCAAGGCAGGGGTGGTTTAGAATCAGTTTCCCTTCTCCTTCCCAGGTGAGTAAGCCCCATCTGGCCATACCATGATTAGTGATTAAGACAAATGACAATTTGATAGAAGAAATTTAAAGACTATTTAACTAAATATTGTGATATAAGGGAATTAGAAAATTCTTGGAAGTAACAAATAGGCTTAGGGGCAGAATAAGAATAGGTGGTAGTAAATATTAAGGATTTGAATATTAATAAAAGAGATGAGGATAGTAAATGAAAGGAGTGAATATTATTAGAAATATGAATTTGGAGAACTACTATACAGGGGTTATAATGAAATTCAGTTAGAGGGGATTTGAGGAAGTCAGGTATCAATGTAACGAGAATTAGAGATTTGAAGAATTCTGTTTTGTGTTTTTCTTTTCTTGGTGTGTGTTTTGTAATATTTTCTTTTTTTCTGTGATATGTGGAAACGAATAAAAAATGGCAATTTGTTTCCCATTTTTCCCAATCACACATTCAGTTGCACATTTGTTTTTTCGGGGTGGGGCGTTTGCTTGTTAAAAGTTCTAATGAAAATTTCTCCCAATATCCAGATTTTCATATGCAATTTTGCTCATACACACATTATGCAAGCAATTTCCTGTAATATATGGTAATGCAGTTTTCTGCCACTTGTTTCAATGTCTACTTTAGCCTAATTTAGACATTATGGCATATGTTGGGCTGGACTTTCAAAGGTGTGACTTTCAAAGGATAGTCATTGTTTTGGTTTGCCTATTGTTTCAGGAAACATGAAACAGGTCCACATATTTATTCAGTGAAGTGTATATACCTCTTAATTATCGCAAAGGTATCATTCACTCAATCACTACTGGTCTTTCTTCATGTCTGTGAGAGTCCCCAGGCGACTTATTTTGATTGCTTGCAAACAGGTTAGATTATATCTATTCCTCATGGAGCCTGCTGTTTGCAAGGGAAGAGGGGGTGGCTACAAGTTAATGAGCACTCATCCTGATTTGCTTGCTGGGACTTTGCGAAAACCATCCTGTGTGTTTTTGACCAGCTATTCACAAAAATTAAACCCAGAGGCCTTCAGCCACTAATGCTCTACAGGCTTCAATTCTATTGTCTTTTGAAAAGACCAACCCTGGGTCGTATGACAGTAACCTACGCCAAAATCAGGGAGCTGTGAAGCTTCAAGTCAAGGACTACTCATCTTTTTGAGGCCTGTGGGCATTATCTGCCGAACCAGAGAAACTGTTGTGGGCACCACAAACTGCAGCCTGGTCTATGGGCTACAGCTGAATGCTTGCCGCACGCCTCATTACAACAGCCCTGTAGGCGCCAGCGAAGGACTGTGTGCACACATACAACCCCCGTTTTCTAAATAAAACTGCTTTCGTACAGCACACATGGAGCCCCCCCCCCTTGCTTCCAAGTGTGTGGGCTCAGGTCTCAACAGCCGTTAAAGACATCCAACACAACAGGCAGCCTCGTCTTATTAAATTTATTATTCCAGTGGTACTAATACATTGATTTGCACAAGGACACCCATTTAGCAGAGAGGCTGCTTTTGCCCAACTAGAAAAGCCTCCCCCCCCTTTTCTCTCCCAATCCTAAAAGAACATTCCTCCAGACTGCCCCCCTCCTCCCCATCGAATCCAGTATTTGAGTATGGAATGAAATTTCACGCACCCTTTTCTTTTCGGAAGTTTGCCTGTCCTCCCCCAACCTGCAAACCAAGGGAGGAAAAACCAGGTTTTCCACCCTTCACTTGGCTCCGAGCGTCAAATAAATATGGAGACGGGCAACGTTTCAGTTGCATCAAAT
Organism: Podarcis liolepis; assembly: GCF_965112155.1. Lineage (NCBI taxonomy): Eukaryota > Metazoa > Chordata > Lepidosauria > Squamata > Lacertidae > Podarcis > Podarcis liolepis. The sequence continues at coordinate 4,010,583 of NC_139558.1, forward strand.
GGAAATGTATTTTTGGAAGTTATAATGGCACTGGGTGAGCGGCCCCGCTGGTTCGTGTGCAGACGGCCTGGAACCTCTAAGGCTGAATGCAGACACGGCTCTTTTTAAAAATCTGCCCCGAGACGGAAGATCAAGCAAGGAAGTGGCCCGATGCCTTTTGCAAGACACCTGCGGCGCTGATGTTATTATGCCAAGTTAAATTTGGAGTCCCACAACATACATTTTTCAATTGATTCTTTTACATCTGGTGTTGCATTTTTAATTCTGCTTGGTTGATTGGTTTTTACAATTTGTCCAGGAAGTTATCTAGTGCGGGAATGCCCTCCTTCAGCCCTTTGCGCTTGCGGGTCTCGGCGACCACCTGGCACGGGCGGCTGGTGTTGTCGAACGGGTCTCCGGGCAGGATCTGCCAGTGGTCGAACACACACTGGGGGAAAGCCTGGCCCCCTGTGTTGGATCTCAAGTCAGCAGTGAAGCCTGTGAAGAGAGAGGGAGAGAGAAGAGTTTATACTGTAAGCAAACAAAACTGTAAGACAGAAATACAGCTGTTCAAGTTTACCCACAACCAGCTCATTGTCTTAGCTAAAAGCAGCATCCTGGAGGCATCTACCTTAATAAATAATATTAGTAATAATTTATTAATTTATACCCAACCCACCTGGCTGAGTTTCCCCAGCCACTGTAGGCGGCTCTCAACAAAATATTAAAAGCACAAGAAAACATCAAACATTGAAAACTTCCCTAAACAGGGGTTGCCTTCAGATGTCTTCTAAAAGTCAGATAGTTGTTTATTTCCTTGACATCTGATAGGAAGATGTTCCACGGGGAGGGCGCCACTACAGAGAAGGCCCTCAGAGCTGGGCCTCTGTGTCCAAGCTGAACGATGGGGGTAGAGATGTTCCTTCAGGTATAATGGGCCATTTAGGGCTTTAAAGGTCATTCCCAAACTTTGAATTGTGCTCAGAAATGTACTTAAGAGGAACAGAAGTCTGCTACCAGGGCAAGACCTGCTCAACTTTGTAGCAGCCATCTCAGATTAGCCTGGGAGACAACCTCTGATCGATCCTTCACACCTCCAGCTGCTGACAAAGGTTACCTGGAAGATGCCAAGGGAGGCTGATAAAAGCTGACACTTACCAAAGGACTCGTTGACAGGGAGGTAGGCCTTGACCACAAACATGGGGGTGCCGGCCACCTGGGACTCCTCAAAGACGTGCCCCCGCTTCCTGTTCAGCACGCCATAGATGCCACCCACAACCTGTTCTGGGCACTGGAAGGGGAAGAAAGTGGGTATATGTTACAGCACAGCACAGAGTCAAGCCAGTGGGCTGCTGCCGCCGCCTCTTAAGAACACAGCCTGCCTCCAGTTACCCACCTGGATCTCCACAAGGTAGATGGGCTCCATGAGGCGGGGCTGAGCCGTCAACACGCAGGCATAGAGGCACCTTCTGGCCGTGGGAATGATTTGGCCACCTCCGCGGTGGATGGCGTCTGCGTGCAGGGTCACGTCGTGCACGTCAAAGCGGGTGGCGCGCATGTTTTCCTCGCAAAGGGCACCCTGGAGAAAAGAGAGAGGTTGAGGGTGGGAGAGAAAATCATTTTCTAGTTTGCGTTCAACCCAACTTTTCTGTCCTTCCTCTCTGAAGCAGGCAACGTAGTTTTTTTTTAAAAAGCAATTAAGCACTCTGCCATAGCAGCCAAGAAGCAAAGGTAGGGCCAATGCCTCCTTCAGCTCATGGTCAGCCTTCTTCCTGCAAACTGTCAGAGCCAGGAGGAGGAGGAGTCGCCCAGGGGACCAGAGGATGGGAAGAGCGTGATCTACTAAGTGGCAGAGAATCGGAGTCTAGATATGATGGAGAGCAGCAACAACTGAGAAAGGATAGGCATAATATTTTACAAGAATGGGAAGGAACATCATGGACAGAATAACTGTCACACACAGGAGGTTTAAGGTAACATGTCAATACGATTAGATGTCGTTAGTACTGCAGTTGTTGTAAGAGGGATTGTTATTTTAACTGGAGTGTAATTGAGATGGGTAAGATTTTTGGAACGCAGAAATAAAGCAAATAATCAAACCATCAATTCTAGCACATGGGAGGCCACCTAAATTATTTAATTTGGCATCTGAATAATTGGAATTAGCAATTGTATATAATTTGGCATTGCTATAATGAGGCTATTACTGGGTTATTGTAATTGAAAACTAATGATGATTATTATATATAAAAAGAGAGAATTGGAGACTAGAAACAGGGGAGATGCAAATATCCGTTGATTCCCTTTCCATCCCTGCCCCGCAGTAGTCGTCCCATGGAATCGGAAGGGATCCCAGAGGTCATCTTGTCCTCTTGCAATGCAGGAATCTTTCCCCCTATGTGGGACCAGAACTTATAACCCTGAGGTTGAAAGCCTCATCCTCTCCCATCTCCCCACTGCCCATGGCAGCTCCTCCTGAGGAAGAGGTAGTGTGTGTGGGAACGGACAGAGCACCTAGCAGGAGGAAGGGGAATTCGGAGACGACACCCCCACCCCCCTCGATCAAGGAGGAGAAATGCAGGCCAAGCAACACCCAGCAAGGAAAAGTGAGCACCTGAAAAGGACGCCCCATCGCAACTCAGGGGGAGGGGCAAGAGGAAATCACATACGAGGCTGATTCAACTTCCTAAAGCTGGAACACAGCCTTGAGGGGCTGATGTGACAAAGCACTCAAAAGTTACAGGGAACCAGGCAGAGGGCCTGTGGAACGCCCTTCCACCAGATGTCAAAGAGGAAAACAACTACCAGACTTTTAGAAGACATCTGAAGGCAGTCCCGTTTAGGGAAGCTTTTAATGCTTGACCGACTATTGTATTTTACTATTTTGTTGGAAACCTAGCCAGGTGAGCGGGGTGCAAGTAATAAATTATTATTCGGAAACTGCAGCAAGTCTCTGCTCCGTTCCAAGAAGGCAGGACGCAGACAGCCCACCGCCCTGCGATGAGGGGCGCCCACTCTTGCTTACCTCCTTCGTGGCCCACTGGAAGCCTGCCACAATGCTGTCCTTGATCTCGTTGAGGTACTGCACCCCCTTGGTGATGTCCGTCAGGATGTTGGGGCCAGTGCCGTCCGGGCCGAAGTACCAGATCTTGCGGGCCTCGGCCACGTCCCACTCGTACTTCTCGGCCAGGTAACGGGCCCGTGTCTTCAGCTCCTGGCGGGCGGAGACGTCTCCTTTATCGATGTCCTCGGCCAGGCCGCCGGGGAAGGGGCGGGCTTTCATGTACAGGCGGTTGCATACACAACGTGGCCTGTGGGAGAAGAAGACTCACTTTAGCCCAGGTCTGTGTTACGACATGGATGCAATGCGGCAGCGAGCTGCAGCTGGCTGGAAAGCAAAACATGATGGGAATGTTGGGACTGTTCCGTGGGAACAAAGGGACAGTCTATTCACTGTGCTGAGCACCAGATTTAGCTCAGAGTGTAATTTGACCTGTACAGGAAGTACAGGAGGTGGAGTTTGTCTCTCTGCTGTTGGAGTTTGAAGAGAGCAGACGCGTTTCTCTGTAACGCTGCAAAGACAGAAATAAAGGCATGTAAATACTTTTCTGTCTATCTCTTTCACCTGCCTGGAGGCAGGGAAGAGTGGTGTGTTCTTCTCACGCTTGAGGAGGATCGCCGATCGTGACCTAGCCTGGATCCTGCAAGAGAATGCAGACAGGGAGGTCAACCGGGATTCAAGCCGGGTGCCTGGAGAGTGGCCAGTTTCTCCTGATAAGGCTTGATTTCCTAACAGTCTGTCCTCCTTGCCCAAACCTTGAGCACTGCATTCCTTATCAGCTATAGCTCCGCCTTATCCGTTTCTGTACTGCTTCCATGTGATTTTGATACCGGCTCTCATAGGAACGCCTTGGTTTTAAGTATGAGAGTTGGTCTGGAAGTCTGGAGCAGGGTGTTCTCCCTGCTCCGTGCAAATTCTCCCTTCTTCCTCTTACCTGTATTATTTGCGGGGAGGGGGTTTCAGCAGCAGCCGCAGCGGTGCAGCAGCCATACCCTGCAAGAAAGAAGGAATCCCTGAATGTGTGAATGGTCTGTCACTGACCAAACGACCAGGGACGGGGCTTCAAGAAGCCGTTGCAGGAAGTCGAGTCCCAGGTGAGCAGAGGCCTCTTGGGTTCGAATCCTGTTTCTGGCGAGGGGCGTACTGATGGGGGGCAGGGGGGCGGGCTGCCCCAGGTGCTATCCTGAAGGGGGGTGACATTCAGACGCGCCCCCTGCCCGCGCCCCCCAAACCCACAAATCGCGAGCGGCAAAGCATAGAGCGGCAAAGCCATGAAATCCCCCTGTCCCCTTACCTGTGAGGCGAGAGGCCGTTGTCTCGGCTCCAGGCCCTCCCGGGACGCGGCGGCTCCCAAGCTGAGCCTTCTCCTCGCTGCAATACAAAGGGAGACATCAGCCGACGCCTGGCTCCCAGCCACGCGAGCCCCAGTCTGGGGCAGGAGGGTGGGGACCTGGAAAGGGGGCATATTCTCCTACCTGATCTTATTAACTGCCCCACCCTGAACTCCTCCGTGCGGGCATCTGGGCTCCATCCCGACCGGCCAGGCACAGAGGCAGCAGCCAAAGTCTCCCCCGGCTCCGGAATCACTTGGGAGGTCTTTTGGATGGGGGGAAGCCTTGGCTGCTGCTTCTGCGCCAGGTACGGCCGGGTAGGAGCCATTCCCGCACGGGGAACGGAGGGAGGGTGAGGCAGGCGAGAATCAGGAACCGCCGGGAACCGCCACGATGTTCTGTCGATCTTCGTCCCGGGAGCAGGCACTGAAGCCTCGTTCTTGCCAGCCTCTCGCCTAAGAAAGAAACAAGCTCTGTTATTCTGATTCCTTGGAGGAGTTCCAGATAAATATATATATGATAATATTTCTTATTGTTGTTGTTGTTTAGTCGTTTAGTCGTGTCCGACTCTTCGTGACCCCATGGACCACAGCACGCCAGGCACTCCTGTCTTCCACTGCCTCCCGCAGTTTGGTCAGACTCATGTTTGTAGCTTCGAGAACAATGTCCCACCATCTCGTCCTCTGTCGTCCCCTTCTCCTTGTGCCCTCCATCTTTCCCAACATCAGGGTCTTTTCCAGGGAGTCTTCTCTTCTCATGAGGTGGCCAAAGTCTTGGAGCCTCAGCTTCAGGATCTGTCCTTCCAGTGAGCACTCAGGGCTGATTTCCTTCAGAATGGAGAGGTCTGATCTTCTTGCAGTCCATGGGACTCTCAAGAGTCTCCTCCAGCACCATAATTCAAAAGCATCGATTCTTTGGCGATCAGCCTTCTCTATGGTCCAGCTCTCACTTCCATACATCACTACTGGGAAAACCATGGCTTTTACTATACGGACCTTTGTTGGCAAGGTGATGCCTCTGCTTTTTAAGATGTTGTCTAGGTTTGCCATCGCCTTTCTTCCAAGGAGCAGGCATCTTTTAATTTCGTGACTGCTGTCACCATCTGCAGTGATCATGGAGCCCAAGAAAGTAAAATCTCTCACTGCCTCCATTTCTTCCCCTTCTATTTGTCAGGAGGTGATGGGACCAGTAGCCATGATCTTGGTTTTTTTAATGTTGAGCTTCAGACCATATTTTGCGCTCTCCTCTTTCACCCTCATTAAGAGGTTCTTTAATTCCTCCTCCTTTTCTGCCATCCAAGTTGTGTCATCTGCATATCTGAGGTTGTTGATATTTCTTATTTCTTATTGTCATCTATATATTTATATATCTATATATTTATAATATTTCTTATTATCATCTATATATTTATGAGCCAATTTTGTGCCCCACCCCTCACCTGCGCCCCTGGTGGGGGCCCACCTCACCACCCCCTAGCTAGGGCCCTGCTTGGACCACAGAGAAACCCTCTCCATAAAACTATAGGGATCTCTAAATCAGGTTTCCTCCTCCACCCCCAAGATCCCTAGGAAACACTTCCCCGGCCACACAAGGTCACAACATACCTCCGGATGTTGCTGGTTTTGCCTGCACCGCTGGGCTGCTGCTGCTTTCCCAAACCACGGCCCTGCAAAGAAAGAAGGACACTGTACTCTCTAGGGGGACAGAACTAGCACCCCGGCCAGGCTGCCCATGCCCACGTCACCACAGGCTGCCAACCTGCTCCTGCCTGGGCGCCTGGCCCCTGGCTTGGAAGGAGGGGGGCGAGGGGCTGGGGCGAGACGGGACTGCAACCCCCCAACCCAGCCCTGTTTCACTCAGGTCAGCGCCATGACCTCCCTGCACATGTGGGGAATGGATTCCCCATGGAATTAACCTACCACAATTAATGAGTGTTAGAATGGCGCTGGTTCTATAAATTAAGGGGTTTACAGCTGTAAAGATTAAGATTAAAAAGAAGAAAGGAGGTTATAAATTTGAGAAGATTGAGAGTAAGAATTTGTTGGGGGAAAAGTTTGAAATTAGAATGCAGTAAGGGGAGGTATGGGGGAGTCTGGGAAATAAGTTATATGAAAATAAGGATTTGAAATTATACATGTTTTTGGTCTGTTTTGTGTTTGTTTGTGTTGTTTTGTTTGTTAAATTTTTTGTGTGAAATTTGAATAAAATTTTTAAAAAAAGGAATTGCTGAAACAATTAACAGAAGTGGAATACAAAAAGGGAGGTGTGAGGAGGTCGTTGAAATAAGTGGATGAAAGATAAGATATTGAAATTGTTTGATGTGTTTTAAATGGTTTTTGTTTTGTTTTGTTAGTTTAGTGTTAGTGTTAGTGTTATGTAGTGTCTTTGTATTGTATTGTGTTGTCTTTCTTTCTTTCTTTTTGTGTTTAAATTGTTGGAAAAGTAATAAATATTTTTTTTTTTAAAAAAAGGAATTAACCTACCACAATCTCCAGAGGTTGTGCCCCTCCAGCCTCCCTCAGGTTCGGGCGCCTCAAGAGCCTTTTATTTCCTAGGAGACAGAAAGGAAAATAAAAAACAGAGGAAGAAGTTACAGGTGGGAAGACTTATAACACCTTATAGAAATGACACCAAAGAAGGATGTTCTTCTCATTATAGGGGATTGGAATGCTAAAGTAGGGAGTCAAGAGATAAAAGGAACAACTGGCAAGTTTGGCCGTAGAGTTCAAAACGAAGCAGGGCAAAGGCTAATAGAGTTCTGCCAAGAGAACAAGCTGCTCATCACAAACACACTTTCCCAACAACACAAGAGACAACTCTACACATGGACATCACCAGATGGGCAGCATCGAAATCAGATTGATTATATTCTCTGCAGCCAAAGATGGAGAAGCTCTATACAGTCAGCAAAAAGAAGACCTGGAGCTGACTGTGGCTCAGATCACCGGCTTCTTATAGCAAAATTCAAGCTTAAACTGAAGAAAGTCGGAAAAATCACTGGGCCGGTTAGATACAATCAAAATCAAATCCCTTATGAATACACAGTGGAAATGAGGAACAGGTTTAAGGATTTAGATTTGGTAGACAGAGTGCCTGAAGAACTATGGATGGAGGCTCACAACATTATACAGGAGGCAGCAACTAAAGCCATCCCAATGAAAAGGAAATGCAAGAAAGCAAAGTGGCTGTCCAACGAAGCCTTACAAATAGCGGGGGAGAGAAGGCAAGCAAAATGCGAGGGAGATAGTGAAAGATACAGGAAACTGAATGCAGATTTCCAAAAAATAGCAAGGAGAGACAAGAAGGCCTTCTTAAACGAGCAGTGCAAAGAAATAGGGGAAAACAATAGAATGGGGAAAACCAGAGTTCTGTTCAAGAAAATTGGAGATATGAAAGGAACATTTTGTACAAAGATTACCATAATAAAAGACAAAAGTGGAAAGGACCTAACAGAAGCAGAAGACATCAAGAAGAGGTGGCAAGAATACACAGAGGAATTATACCAGAAAGAAATGGATGTCTCGTACACCCCGGGTAGTGTGGTTGCTGACCTTGAGCCAGACATCCTGAAGAGTGAAGTCAAATGGGCCTTAGAAAGCATTGCTAATAACAAGGCCAGTGGAAGTGATGATATTCCAGCTGAACTATTTAAAATTTTAAAAGATGCTGCTGTTAAGGTGCTACGCTCAATACGACAACAAGTTTGGAAAACTCAGCAGTGGCCAGAGGATTGGAGAAGATCAGTCTACATCTCAATCCCAAAGAAGGGCAGTGCCAAAGAATGCTCCAACTACCGCACAATTGCACTCATTTCACACACTAGCAAGGTTATGCTTAAAATTCTACAAGGTAGGATCAAACAGTATGTGGACCGAGAACGGAAACCATCCCAATCAAAAGGAAATACAAGAAGGGGGAGAAATGGAGGCAGGGAAAGATTTTACTTTCTTGGGCTCCATGATCACTGCAGACGGTGACAGCAGTCACAAAATTAAAAGACGCCTGCTTCTTGGGAGAAAAGCATTGACAAACCTGGACAGCATCTTAAAAAGCAGAGACATCACCTTCCCAACAAAGATCCGTATAGTTAAAGCTATGGTTTTCCCAGCAGTGATGTATGGAAGTGAAAGCTGGACCATAAAGAAGGCTGGTCGCCGAAGAATTGATGCTTTTGAATTCTGGTGCTGCAGGAGACTCTGGAGAGTCCCATGGACTGCAAGAAGATCCAACCTCTCCATTCTGAAGGAAATCAGCCCTGAGTGCTCACTGGAAGGACAGATCCTGAAGCTGAGGCTCCAAGACTTTGGCCACCTCATGGGAAGAGAAGACTCCCTGGAAAAGACCCTGATGTTGGGGAAAATGGAGGGCACAAGGAGAAGGGGACGGAAGAGGACGAGATGGTTGGACACTGTTCTTGAAGCTACCAGCATGAGTCTGACCAAACTGCGGGAGGCAGTGGAAGACAGGAGGGCCTGGCGTGCTCTGGTCCAGGGGGTCACAAAGAGTTGGACACGACTAAACAACAACAAGTTGCTTTGGGAGACGATAATCAGGCATAGCCCAGTTCTGTGAAGCTTGGGGGGGGGTGAGGCATCTGGGCTTTAGCAGCACAGTGGTGGCTCGTGTTAAGAACTTAATTCGTTCTGGAGGTCCGTTCTTAACCTGAAACTGTTCTTAACCTGAGGTACCACTTTTGCTAATGGGGCCTCCCGCTGCCGCCGCGCCACCAGAGCATGACTTCTGTCCTCATCCTGAAGCAAAGTTCTTAACCTGAGGTACAATTTCTGTACAAGCCAAGCCCTGGCTCCATGGCTCACCTGAATCAAAAGAATCTTCATGCTTCCAAGTCTGGAGAGACCGCTTTCTTGCTGCGTTAAACGACCACATTCTCGGAGCACTGGCAGCTGTGTCCAGCTCCGCTCCAACCCCCCCCCCCCGTGCCGCCTTCTAGAACCCACCGCTCTCAACCGACTCTCACCTGCCCCCCCTTCAAACTCCCTTTCCAAGCCTCCTTCCATCTTCCATCTCCACCAGAATTCCACTCTCTCTCTCTCTCTTCCCCCTCCCTCCCTGCTTTGGAACTGTAATAGCATCACCTCACAGTAATAATATTGCCCCTCTTCTCCTCTGGGCCTCCTACCTTCAACATTCATTTTCTCTACAAATCTCTCACCATCATCTGACAGGCATCCCCCTTGAAGGGCATTATATGGCTTGCTTGCAAAGCAGCACTTTGTGACATAGGCTGGCAAACAGGGGCCAGGCTGCTGGGTTGTCCGGCAGCTGAATGAAGAAAAATAAAACCAGGGGGGTCAAAGTGTGCTGGGATGAGGCCACCGTGGGTCAGGCCAGAGGGGGCTGGTGGGGTGTGTGGTTGTGTCTCCCCTTCTTCTGTATCTTGCTCCCCCACCCATTCCTTCTGGTGCTCGAAAGAATCATAGCATGGCAGAGTTGGAAGGAGTGCCAAGGGGCATCTAGTCCAAACCCCCGGCAGTGCAAGGATCCTGCCCACAGCCAGCCCTGGCTGGGCTCCACACTCCCACCACTTTTCCCCCAGCCAAATGCACAGACCCCTTGCCATTCTGTATGGGTGGGGAAAGGGGAGAGAGAGAGGTTTTGCTCCCTGTCCCTCCGGACATGGATATGAGAGTCCTGCCAATATCTCAAGGGCGTCACAGGGAGGAAGCTTGTCTTCTCCTGCTCCAGAGGCCCTCAGGACCTGAAGCCATGGCTTCAAGCGACCAGAAAGGAGAGTCTGACTCCAGGAAGAACTTTCCGACAGTAAGAGCTGTTTGACAGTGGGAGGAAATCCCTCAGAAGGTGATAGACTCTCCTTTCTTTTCTTTAAAATTATTTATTGCATTTTTTAAACACAAAACAAACCAACAAACATATACAATACCATCACCATAGAACAAAGCAAAAGAAAACAGAAAAGATTTAAAAAGTAAACAAAGAATGAATAAAGAATAAAATATATCAAAATCGATTTGACCGTAAATCATATTCTCATAACCTTTGGACTTCCTCGCATCACCCTTTCCTGCGTTCTCAGTGATATAGTTACAAGCAGCAAATTATTACCTTATTTCAAATCTTATTTTGTAGTTCTCAAATATTATGTCCCCAATTTTCAATATTTTTATCTTATACTAAACAGGTTAACTTAAGCATAATATTACCTCGAATTCCACCATTTTCTTAAACATCACTTAATCATACATCTTACAACTAGGTTACTGATGCCATGTTGTTATCTATCGTGCATTCTCTTAGCATTCATACAGCTTATGATGTTTTTGTAAGTAATCTTTAAATTTCTTCCAGTCCTCTTCCACCGTCTCTTCTCCCAGGTCTCGAATTCTGCCAGATAGACTCTCCTTTCTTGGAGGTTTTCAGCAGAGCTTGGGGCGGCCACCTGCCATTGGTTCTTGAGCTGAGATTCCTGCATTGCAAGGGGTTGGACTAGAGCGTGTTACTTCCAGGTTTCGACGCTCATGCATACGCCGACGCTCAAAATGATGTCACGCGCATGCACAGAAAGGCGAAAAGCGACATGTGTGTGTGTGCGCAGATGTGCCAGCGCTAGTTACGTTCGCTTCTGGATGCGAATAGGGCTCCGGAATGGATCCCGTTCGCATTGTGAGATACCACTGTATTGTAGCATATATTCAACACAAAAAACAGCGGCAATTTGTTTTTGACAAAGGACAGCTGGACATATAAAGGGCCCCATTACCTTCAGTAGCTTCGGGCCTCATCAATCCTAAATATTTTTTATTATTATTTAAAAGAACATACAGTTATACCTTGGATCTCAAACGCCTTGCATTCCGGTCCCCAAATACTGCAACCCCGGAATGAGTGTTCTGGTTTGCAAACGTTCTTTGGAAGCCAAACGTCCAACGCACGTTCTCCGTGAAAAAGACCCTGAAGTTGGGAAAGATGGAGGGCGCAAGGAGAAGGGGATGACAGAGGACGAGATGGTGGGACAGTGTTCTCAAAGCTACCAGCATGAGTTTGACCAAACTGCGGGAGGCAGTGGAAGACAGGAGGGCCTGGTGTGCTCTGGTCCATGGGTCACAAAGAGTCGGACACGACTAAACAAAAACAAGTCACCATGTTCCCTAAAGCGGTGGGGATCAGCTTGTCCAGACCTTACAACCAACCTCTGACTTCTCAAGCTACAACATGGGACCGACGTCCGCATTTCTGCTTACAGTTTACACCAGTGTTTCCCAACCGGTGTTCCGCGGCACACTAGTGTGCCGCCGGACATTGCCTAGTGTGCCGTGGGAGGGAGGCGGGCGAGTCGGGCTAATCCTCCGACGAGCTCCACCTCCAGACCCATTGCTCAAATCCTTTAACCCAGGAGGGCGGGGAGGGGGGGGGAGAAAGAGAATAAAGAAAGGGTGAAAAAAAAGAAGGGGAAGAGAAAATATTTTTTTTAAAAAAGGAAAGAGAGGGGAAAAAGCGAGGGATGGAGGAAGGGGAATAAACAGAAGGGGAGGACAATGAAGAGGGGCGGGGCTTGGCAGGCAGCAGATAACTGGGGAGGGGGACGCGGCTGGCGGTGGCTCAAGGCAGGAAGGGAGGAGCTGCCTCGCGGAGAGTCTTGGGCTGCAGAGATTTCCCGTTCAGGAGCGCGGGAGGCCACGCCATGGATGGGAATCTCCTCCTCCTCTTCCTCCTCCTCCTCCAGGAGAGAGGGTGGTCCGCCCCACCGAGTCGGGATCGCTCAAGCGTGGGAGCCTATAGTTAGAGCTCAGCTCCTTTTCTTGCCTTCCCCGCCCCCCCACGGAGCACATTTTCCTCGCCCCCCCAACCCCCGCATGTAGAATAGAAGCCCTCCAGCCTCCACGGTGCACAAACTCTCCCCTCTGCAACAAAGCGCTTTGTTGCATATCTTTAGTGAGGTTTTTAGGCAGTCTTGGTGCACCTTAAATCAGCGCTAATTGCGCCTGGACGCAGTATTTACTTCCGAGTAGGCCCCCTTCTCCCCCCCCCCCGGTAGCACCTGACGTTGCTATTCGTATCATCAGGTTTGTTTGTTGATAATTTAATTGTTTTAAAAGCATCATGCTAAAGAGCTCTCTCCCACCCCCAGACCCTTGGGCAAAACAGAAACACACACATACACAAACACAGAGATTGAGCCCTGCAGGTTTTATGAAATGAATGGATTCTGAATGCCTGTTTCAGTGGCTTGTCCGCCTTAGGCTGCTGGGCCAGACACCTGTTACACGGTGCAGTCCGTAAGCTGTGAGCGCTGCTACCTGCCGCCGAGACCACGTAACGACAGTCTTGAAAGACCTACATTGGCTCCCAGTACCTTTCCGAGCACAATTCAAAGTGTTGGTGCTGACCTTTAAAGCCCTAAGCGGTTTCGGTCCAGTATACCTGAAGTAGCGTCTCCGCCACCATCGTTCAGCCCAGACACTGAGATCCAGTGCCAAGGGCCTTCTGGCAATTCCCTCACTGTGAAAAGTGAGGTTACAGGGAACCAGGCAGAGGGCCTTCTCGGTAGTGGCGCCCGCCCTGTGGAATGCCCTCCCATCAGACATCAAAGAGATAACCATTACCTTCTATGCTGTTACTATTTTTTTATTTTTTTTTACATAAGTAAAAAGTGACCTTTCCCCATCTGGCATGGTGGTGTGCCTCGAGATTTTTTTCATGAAACAAGTGTGCCTTTGCCCAAAAAAGGTTGGGAAACACTGCTTTAAGCAACCGACTCTGCAATGCAGATGCGATGTGAGGCTTCAGCAGCACCCTGGACAGTTCCATACAGATCTCAGATTGGAGACTCCACAAAAGCAGAGTTCAGATGCTGACTCAATGATAGCTAGCCATCCTCAGTCTGAGCCTTGAACAGGAGCTGAGCTCTAGCTCAGAGGCTAGCTCCACCTTCCGTGAGAGGAGTCTCTCCATTTAAAAGGGCCCAGCTTAAAGCAAGGCATGTTTATCAGTCATGTCTGTTGTCAGCTGTATCCTGCTGAAATCACTCACCCAACAGAAATGCACATACATATACAGATAGGTGCACCCTGGAAATAAGTGAAAATGGCCCTCCCCTCATAACATGGCATTATTTACTATCAGTTACTGAGAAGACCTTCTTGAAGAAGAATGAGCACTTACTTTTTTAAAAAAGAAATTTAATTATGTTTTTCAGGTTTATATATTTCACTGATTTGACAATCATTTTAACATTTCAAAACTTGACTTCCTTCCCCCTCTTTCTGCGATTCCTTAAATTTATTTTTAATAACTTCCGTATATCCAAATTAACTTAATTTGCTCATTTATTCATTGACTTTAAATATATACTCTTATAAAACTGCAAGTTATTGCAATACTCCTGCCAATGTTCTTATCTGTTTACAGTTTATCTGTAAATATTCAATAAACCATTTCCATTCTTTTATATAAAAAATTGCTATCTTGATTTCTTATTCTTCCAGTAAGTTTCGCCATTTCTACATATTCTATAAGTTTTTGTATCCATTCTACCTTTGCTGGGACTTCTTTCCATTTTGGGGTGAGTAACATTCTTGCCGCTGTAGTAGCATACATGAATAAGATTCTATACAGTTTAGGTAGTTCTGTCCCTATAATTCCCAAAAGAAAAGCTTCTGGGTTTGTTTGTTTTTTACAAGCGTTATTATAAACATCCTTTTCAATTCATTATATATCATTTCCCAGTAAGCTACAACCTTCCTACAAGGCCACCACATATGATAAAAAGAACCTTCTTTCTCTTTACATTTCCAACACTTATTTGATTTAGATTTATACATTTTTTCAATTTACTCGGTGTTAGATACCATCGATATAACATTTTCATATCATTTTCTCTTAGACCCTAAGACCCATATAATTTTCTCTTAGACCCTAACATGCTGTAAATTTTATATCCATATTCCACAATTGTTCCCATGCTTCCATGTCTATATTATGACCAATATCTATTGCCCAATGTATCATTGAGGATCCTTGCTCATCCTTTGTCTCCCATTCCAATAATACCCACCCTTCTATCATATTCTTTTTCTTTACCGCTATAGCTTCCAATGGTGAGAGCTAAAGTGGTGTTTTTACCTCTAATAAATTCTTGTATTTATCCCATACATTGTACATTTCCCCCCTAATTATATGATTTGTAAGTCCTTTATGAACTTTCACCTTTTCATACCATAAATAAGCGTGCCAACCAAAAATAGTAATGACCTTCTAAGTCTAGAATATGTGAATTCTCTGATGTCATCCATTCCTTCAACCAACAAAGACAGGATGCCTCATAGTATATCCGGCAGGGGAAAACCTCCTTTATGTTCCTTTCTTTGGAGTAACTCCTCCTTCGTATTGGCTAATTTTGAGAAAACAAGAAAATAATAATAATAATCCACTCTGGGGATGTTTTGTGATCGGACCAACAATATTGTTCTTTTGATTTCTAATAATTTACTTCAATACTCAATACATGTAAAACATGTTATATCAATTATTGTTGAGGTTTATTCTTAACATTTTGAAATACATGTTGAGGGGAAAACCCCTAATGAAATAAGCTTCGTCTAAGATAAGTAAACGGCGTTTCCGTGCTCTGCTCTGGTTCGCCAGAAGCGGCTTAGTTATGCTGGCCACATGACCTGGAAGCTGTCTGCAGACAAACGCCGGTTCCCTTGGCCTATAGAGCAAGATGAGCGCGCAACCCCAGAGTGGTCCGCGACTGGACCTAACGGTCAGGGGTACCTTTACCTTTACAGATAAGTACAGAGTTCTGTAATATGGAACACAGAAGGGTAGAAATTGCATTATTGGAAACTGAAGGGCTAAGAGGTTAAGAGCTAAAGTTAGTGTGTAAAATATTAACTTTTCTTTTACTAGTTTAATATGTGTGCATGTAGCTAATTGATATGTATTTACAGTCTCTTCATGCCATTAATAATACTTGCCTTGAGATAATTTTCAGTTGCACCATGTCAAGCAGACAACGGAGACTCCCTTGCATGTGAACAAAAGCTCCATTGTTCTTCCAGTTCTGAAGTAAATGATAAAAATTATAAACTAATTTGCATAACAGGAGATTAGAAAATTATCCTTTTATCCTTCTTAATATATTTGCCCTTCCTAATTATAAAGATACAAATCTTTTCAGAATAGCTTCACACAAAAATATTCTTGGATAAAAATTGCATGTTAAGCTCGATTTTGGAAGGTTATTTGCATAATAAGACAAAAGAGATAAATTGCTTCCATTTAATAATAGCCAATTTTACACTGCCGTTCCATACATGGCTGCTCAGAAGAAAGTTCCACTGAGTTTAATGGGCTTACTCTCAAGTTAAGTAGTTATGGGATAGCTGCCCAAACTGGACTCTTTGGGAGCAGAACTTTCTCCCTGAACTTTATAACTATAAGTTTCTTTGCAAAACTACAGCATGGAGAAACACTTGTGACAGGCCTGTGTCTGCCATGAATTAGCAACCAGTTGTTTCTTTTACATGGAGACCCCCCCTCCCCGGCTTCCCCACTCTCTCCACAGCTTAGTGTTGAGTCTCCTGTCAAGATGACTTTCCTGACTGGAACAGAAGGACTAAGCTACTGGGCTCAGGCAGTTGGCTTAAAGTTCTAAAAAGAGATGCTGCCTTTCAAGATTCACAGGCGATTGCACAGAGCACTATCTCTTTGGGTGTGTTTTTATGTGGGTGAGTGAGTGGGCTTGAGGCATGAGACAGAGGGTGCACAGTCGGCTACTTCATGAGATGCTGAAAGGAAAGGCAGCCATGTTGGTAAATGTCTTTATTATGATAGGGAGCAAGTGTTTGAATTCTCCTGAACTTGAAAGTTTTCCCACTATTGTGAGACATTTTTATATAATTTATTTTTATTCAATTTTTCCAATACAAAATTTATACAGTTCATACATCTTTTTTATATCCATTCTCTTTTTGACTTCCCTCAACTTGACTGATACTCCTTCCCTTCTTAATTTCTTACACATTTCTAAAACCTTACTTCCATTATTTTTATAGGTTAAGTCTTATTTTACTCACATTGACATTTCTTCTTGCAGAGCTTCATTAAAGCTTACAAGCGTTATTTGATTATCACTTAATTTATGCATATACTCTGTAAACTTTTCCCAATCTTCTATAAATCTCTGATCTCATCGGTTTCGGATCCTTCCCGTCAGTCTATCAAGTTCTGCATAGTCCGTCATCTTCATTCTCCATTCGTCTAGTGTAGGTAGCTCCTCTTGCTTCCATTTCTGAGCCATCAAAATTCTTGCTGCAGTCACTGCATATAAAAATAGCTTCCTTTCTTTCTTATTTATCTCATTCCCTGTAATACCAAGTAAGAACGCTTCTGGCTTCTCAACAAAAGTGTACTTAAACATTTTCTTCAATTCATTATATATCATTTCCCAAAAGCTTTTTACTTTCTTACACTCCCACCACATATGATAGAATGTACCCTCTTTTTCTTTACATTTCCAACATTTGTTACATCCTTTATACATCCTTGCTAACTTCACTGGTGTTACATACCATCGATACATCATTTTCATCACATTTTCTTTTATTGTTGTACATGCAGTGAATCTTAAACCTTCTTTCCATAATTTCTCCCAATCCTCCATTTGTATATTATATCCAAAATTTTGGCCCAGTCAATCATAACCGATTTTACCTCTTCATCCTTTGTATGCCATTCTAATAATATCTTATACATTTTAGCCAAAACTTTAAAATCACTATTTATTATTTCTTTCTGAAATTTCGACTCTTTGTCCTCAAAGCCTCTTAATCTTAGATCTTTTTAAAACATTTCATTGATTTGAAAATAATGCAGCCAATCATTAACATATTCCTTAACTACCTCAAATGACTTCAGCCTCCATTTACCTTCTGTTTTTATTAGGTTCTGATATGTTGCCCATCCCCCTTTCATATTGATTTTTTTCACACTCAACGCCTCTAGACTATTATGTAAATAACAACATCATGCTAAATAGACTGGTATCTGTTGTGATCCATTAGGACAATACACGTGCATGCAACTACTAGAAGTTAATTTGTTTCCTGCTTGGCAGCTTCCAAACTGAACCACCAATAGCCTGCAGCCAATCGCAAGTGGCAGAACCCACATCGGACATTCATGTTCCAAAGAACATTCACAAACCAGAACACTCACTTCTGGGTTTGCAGCGTTCGGGAGCCAAAACGTTCAACAGGTATGACTGTACTTTGAATTGGGCTAGGAAACAAATTTGCAGCAGGTGTAGTTGGGTCAGAGCCTGCGTTCTATGTTCACACCTTCTAATTTCACTTAACAATCTAGCAGCCACACTCTGCACTAGCTGTAGTTTGTGAACCATCTTCAAAGGAAGCCACAGATTAAATACATTGCAATAGGATAACTGGGCGGTTACCAGAAAAGGTCAGCTGGAGTTTAGAGTTTATGAGCTGAAAGGGAAGAAGAGGCATTGCTTCTCCCTTGCTGTTGTTGCCCAGGCGGAATATTCTGTACTGGAAGGTAAAACTTTTGAAACCTGTGCAAAATGGGCTAAGATGTATCAGAGAAAATCATGTGAGATGGAGATGGTTTGGAAGTGGGATAGAAATAAGGTTGATTTAAAAGCATATTTAATGTTTGTCGCTACTGAGTATATATTTTTTTCATACCAGAGTTGTGGATGCCTTGAGACCAAAGACATAGGAGAATAATGGTCAAAGACAGACCTAAATAAATAAATAAAGAAATAAGGTCAATGAGAATGCCCAACCTTATGCTGCTTTCAACCTGCTATAGCAATATTTCTTTATGCTCTTTAATCTTGGAGTTATTTTATTAATAAAGTAAATTTTATTTTATTTTTTAAAGAAAAGAATGGGTCTCCTGTTTCAGTTTGGAATAGACATTAGGCATGGTTTGAAAAGCAAGTTCTGGTACAGCAGCGTCAGTAATGCCCCCTATCAATATGTGGAAATGCAGGAGCAGTTGGTTTAAAAATAAGATGCCTTTAAATGTGCAAACTATCCGCCAGATTGTAAAGATGCTCATGTAAGACCAGCCTCCTGCAAGATTGTGTTTACGTTGCAGTGCCATTTGCTGTTTAGTAGAAACATTGATAATGCCCATGTTCCATCTGTTAGAAAATGTAAAGGCAAACATTTAACAAACACAGGGTGCAGCTTCCTGGCAAATTAAGCTGAATACAACCCAAACATAAAGCAAGATTTACAACTTCACTCTCGCTTTCACCTGCCCCTTTTTTACTTTATTTTACTTTTTAACTTTAATTTTTCCAGAGTTTTGAGTAAATACATAAATAAAACACAGTTTTATGTTTAAATTACTGCCTTGTAAGAATGAAATATACATATGTACACACAAACAATATAAGCAATAAAACTGAAAATAAAACAATATTGCAGCTGTGAATCACAGCAATGTGCTACTGAGTTTTCCTGTAACTGGTTGTAATGCATGCTTTGGTAATGGGCACAAATATGAAAAGTAAACAAGGACTGTATAGTAATGAGCATCACAACAAAGCAAATCAGTTTTAAGACACTGTTTGTTCTGGATGGAATCAGAGGAATTCAAAGTGGAGCCAATTCCAACCTACCAAGCCTGCTGGCTCCCTTTCAGGGACTTGGTTATTATTAAAGGTCGGTTTGACTCGGCAAAAGGCAGCTGCATATGGCATGTCTTGGCCTCTGCCCCCCAGGCCTCTGGGAACGTAAGATTAAAGAGTAAGGATGACAGTTAGCTTTTTACGCCCCTTTCTAGATATCTGCCAGCAGTACAATATCCTTGAAGAGTTGTGGCCCCCAGAACTGTATGCAGTATTTCAAGTGTTGGTGAAACATAGCCTTGTGTAAGCTTTATTTTCAACCCCTTTTCTCATTATTGCTAACACAGAATTATCCCTTTTCACAGCTGCCATCTTAATTGTGCTACAGCCCCAAACTTTTGTTCCTGGTCACTCATCACCAGTTCAGAGCCCATGAGTGTAGATGTGTGTATTTTGTCCCAATGTGCATTACTTTACACTAGAATACATTGAACCAGATTTCCCATTTCAATGCTCATTCACCCAGTTTGGAGAGATCCCTGAGAGTTCATCACATTCTTTTTTAGTTCTAACTGCCCTGAGCAATCTGGTGTCCTAATCAGCAAGCTTGGCCACTTCACTGCTCACCCCTAACTTCAGATTGTGAACAAGTTTAAAAGCAGAACTGAGGAGTGGCCGTAATTCAGAGACTGGACAGTGTGGGGCCAGGTGGCTTGACTGAACAAAATGCAGTTTCATAGGGTATGTACTGGCATCTGCCAAATCCTCACTGCCAAAATTGATGAATAGGGAAAACACTTTGAAATGGACTTGTGAAGTTTCTAGAAAGGCTGCTTTTCCTTCTTCTTTTATTTTGATGGTGGAGCTGGGAAGTACAGGTTGGGGTTCAAGAATGGCAAACAACACATAACCAGTAATTATATCTCACACAAATTTGATGCAGTAGCATCAATAAATGGTGGATTTTTTAAAGGATCTGCTCTGATTACAATACAGAAGACCCAGTTATTAACTCTTAGACTGTATCTCCTCAGGGTAGCAGGGTAGGACAGCCTACCAAGAGAGCCTGTTTCAAACAGAGCGGGCAAACCTTTATTCCTCCAACCTCCAAAAAGATTATGAGGGGAAATGAAGAGCAAAGCAAGAAACCAAAACCAAAAGAATCTCTGCTTTGAGGGTAAAGCTGCTCACTTTAGAGAGGCAAAATCATCCACAGAAGCTAGCACAGAGTCAGCAACAGAGTAGTTTCAGCAAGTGGTTTAAATTAATTACCAGTAGTTGGATGTTAAGGGATGTGGGTGGCACTGTGGGTTAAACCACAGATCCTAGGACTGGCCGATCAGAAGGTTGGCGGTTCGAATCCCCACAACAGGGTTAGCTCCCATTGCTCGGTCCCTGCTCCTGCCAACCTAGCAGTTCAAAAGCATGTGAAAGTGCAAGTAGATAAATAGGTACTGCTCTGGCAGGATGATAAACGTCGTTTCCATACGCTGCTCTGGTTCGCCAGAAGTGGCTTAGTCATGCTGGCCACATGACCCGGAAGCTGTACGCCGGCTCCCTCGGCCAATAAAGCGAGATGAGCGCCGCAACCCCAGAGTCGTCCGCGACTGGACCTAATGGTCAGGGGTCCCTTTCCCTTTACCTTAGTTGGATGTTGATGTGTCTCCCTGCTGCCTCTAAGCAGCAGTAATGCAAATTAACATCTTCTATAAGAACTAAGCTTGCTGTACTGCCTGTTCACTTGCTTAATGTTGTCTACTGACAAAGTGCAAATAATACTACTTTTATTGTCAATGTACAACCTGTGTACAATGAAATTAACTGAGCCTCCCTCCCCCTCCAAATCACTCAATCTCATTGCATTCTGTGTGCTTGTCACACAACACACCAACTCCGAAAGTCAGTTGCACTATATTATTTTGCATTCAGCAGCCTAACAGCCCACGGATAGAAATTGTTTTTTAGCCTGTTGGTACGACAGATTATATTTCTATGTCTCCTGCCCGAGGGTAGACGATTAAAGAGGTGCTGGCCGGGGTGTGAATCGTCCCTGAGAACTTTCCTCGCTCTCCTAAGGCAACAATCTCTTGCGATGTTATCTAGGGGGATCAGGGGACAGCCCATGATATCATGTGCTGTGTTCACCACCCTCTGTAAAGACTTTCTGTCCATGGCTGTCAAGCCAACGTACCACACTGTGATACAAAGCTTCTGGACTGCAGATCAAAAGGCTTCCTTCCAAGCAGGCCTAAAAAGAAGAGGCATTCGGGAGTGTCAGACACCTTGCCGTGAGCCACCATTTAAGCTCCAAGCAGAATGACTAGAAGGGCATGCCTGCTGCCGCTTTGAGGAGGAATTCAGCCGGGCCCAGAGAGGGAACAGCAGCTTCCCTGTGCAGGGAGACGTGAAACACTGCAGTAATGAGGACAGGAGAGACCAGGGGCCTGGAGGAAGGAAAGCGGCTGGGCAGGTGGATGACTGTGCATTCATGAGACTCAAATTCCTCTATTCAAGGGCACGGGGCTGGCCCTGCAGGTCTTCCCATTGCCCAGGGCCAACTTTCTTCTTCTCGGTGCCAGTGAGAAGCAGTGGCAGTGCTGAGGTTGGGGTGGTAGCCAATGCCAACCTGGAATATAAATGTAAGAAAGTTTCTTTTAAAATAAATAAATAAAACTGATTAAAAAAGAGATGGAGTGCTAACAATGCTTTGTGGTTTAGGTGGACTGTTCTTATAGTATTTGTCTTTGCAGCTCTGACACCCATTTTATGGAACACTCTCCCCAGAGAAGCTCGCCCAGAACCTACATTATGAACTTTTTGAAACCCGGTGAAGACCTGCTATACTTTCCGATGCTGTTAAACAACTATGGCTCTGTTGCTGTTTAGGCTTTGAACTGTTTTTCACCCTTGGCTGGATTTTATGCTGCTGTGATTGATTTAGCTTTGTATGTAGTAAGATTTTTGTTTTTTTAAGTTGTGAACTTCTCAGATGACAGTTGATTAGGAGATATTTATGCAATGACATATAAATGCCAAAAACAGATAAAATATTACTTTTCACATCTATACCCTGCACCACCTGCAAGCTCAGGGCAATTGATGTGAGGTTATCCTATTTCCTCCTTGCAACACCTCTGGGTTTGGCCAAATTATTGATCTGCCAAAAACCCCTAATGTCTGGGTGACCCGTTGAATCCAAGTTTCCTAAGTCCAGCCCATCAGACTTCTCCAGTGTCATTCAAAACAAGGGAAATAGTTGCAGTGATACAATTAGAGTGCAGAAGGTCATGATCAAGCCTGCCCAATCTAAGCACCTATGATGGCTAATAACAGGATTGATGTGTGACTTTTCTCCATACTTTCAGCGGTAAAGGTACTATTAATTAAAATGATATAAACTCTGCAATACAATGCTGATTCAGGCTGGAAGCTAAGGGACTGTACTGATTCCAGTTGCACCTTGCCACCTTAAGCTCAAAAGTGTTTTGCTGAATCAGACCAAGGTCTACATGATCCAGGATTCTTTCCCAGCATCCAAGCAACCAGCAGGCAGCAAATATTTCACTGGAAGCCTGCTTGTGGCCCACAAGCTGTCTCCACATTCGCTCACTATGATTTGTTTGTTTTGGGTTTTGATTACACATAAAGTCTCAAATTCTAAGCAGTGCCAGTTGAAACAGCGTTATTTTTATTTGATGGTTTAGTACTTGTTTGATATGTTATCTATGAACATTTATTATAATCTTTAGTTTTATATTTTAACCTGTCTAAAAGTTATGGATGCAGATTTGAAAAGATGTAATATCCAAGCAAACAAATCTAGGAGTTATGATGGAGCTCAATGAAACATCGACCCAGTGAACAGCAGCTGTGAAAAAAGCATACTGTGTGAAGGATCATTATGAAAGTTGTCAACATTATTGTGTCTTAATACAAATATATGGTGCAGCCGCACTTTGAATGCCATGCACAATTCTCATCATTTCATTCTTGCATTTCAAAGGGAATTCTATAGACCTGGAAAATGCAAAGAAGGGCAACTCCTCTCCTGTTGAAATAATTGCTTCATTATTTGGATGCAGCTGTATTATGCGAGTTGATTATAGATTATACATCTCCAAAATAGTTCTAGGAGTAATATTTTATTACACATTCAATAAAGTAGTTCAGACCTCTGTAGTTCATACTGACTGCATGAAATTTAAATGACATCTTGCAATTGACATGAAGGTAAAAGACTTAATTGGTTATCTGATCAAAAATGAATTATTTGAGTATTTCCTGCATTATTTTTTTTTAAGAATCACACAAAAACATTGAATGGTGGGTTCCTTTGATTCTTAAACATTTTGATGCTATCAGCTTTTTCTTTTTGTGTGTGGTGGAGAGTTACTGCTTTTATTATTATATATTTTTACAAGAAGGGCCATAGAGCACTACCTAGAAATTACAAACTCATTATTTTACAAATGTCATTGCTTAACTGTAGGCTAAATATTTGCTTCTTAAAATAGAAGTTTGGGTGCGCAAAAGTAATATTACCCCAGATGAGCAAGCAAGTTTTAGAGCCAAGGTTTTAGGTAGCATGTTCATCTTGGCATATCTAACTAATAATAAATATTGCAAGAAAAGCACAAATATTATGTATACCACCATTGTAGATCTGAAATGTTTTCTCTACTCAGGTAGAATGTTTCATTTAGAAATGTAAAGAAATGAAGGGAACATTTTTTCGTATGTAGTGGACATGTAAAAAGGGAAAATAATATTGGGAAATGAGTTAAAAAAATGTTTAAAATAACTTTCCCCAAAAACTGGAGTCATTTTTGTTTGGAATAATTCAAACACAAGTCCCTAAGTTTCAACAAAATTTATTTATGTATGCAACAATTGTTAGACCAAAAATGGAAAGTGAGGGAGGTCCCAAGTGAAGAGGACGGGCAACGTAAGATGGTAGAATATGCAGAGCTTGTAGGTTTAACATGTAGGATAAGAGAGCAAGGAGAACATATATTCAAAGAAAAGTGGAAAACATCTATTGAGTATATGGAAAAGAACTGTACACAACTGAAAATGCTGGTAGCATTAAGATAAAGTCAACTGTGTAATTATTGTTTGAGTGATGTAAAAGTGAACTGACTGAAATGGTTACAGCAAAATATGCAGGAATGAAAGATAAATAAAATGAACCAAGGAAAGAGGAGGGAAGTCATGGGATATCTAACAGTATGTAAAATGTTGACTTTAAGAGGTAAAACTGCAGATTTAATAAAAATTATTACTTAAAAAAGACTTTTAATTAACATTGGAGAGGACCTTTGTTGAATTGGACTTTGTTGTGACATTATAGAAAGATCTTGGCCATGGGAAAAGGGCTATGTCGGGTTATATAGCATTATATTAAGTGCTCTGTTTTAATTCCAGTTCAGCTCATTATGAAGAGCAAGGCCTCAGCACTAAAGGCCTGTAATGTTGAAGCAACCTGTACCTGCTTATCTCCAGTAATGCTGCCGCATCTGTTGTTTTTAACACCATTTAAGGGGCCCATAAAGTGCATTGGTTTCTGAAGCTATGTTGCTTCTAGTTTGTTACTGCAATGAGTGGTAGCTTTTGGAAGTTACATTGCTTTATGCTTCTTTCAATGTCTCAAAAAGACAGATATTTAAGTTTGGTACATGATTAATTTTTTAAAAAAATAATCAGTTAAAAGGGCAAGTAATCAATTAAAAGATCTGTCAGTTATGTGATACAATTTAATTTCCTATTATTAAATACATTAATCAATTATCTCATGCAGGTGATAGTTTCAGGCTACTAACAGTTTATATAGATGGTGTGCATAAATGATCTACAGCAATGCCATCAGTGGTACTTAATGTTCCATTCATGAATGAACTGCTATTTATGAACGAACTGTTAAATGATACTTGACAATGAACGTTCTTGTGCTGGAGTTCTGACTCAAAATGCATTTTCATGGAAATAAAGCCCACTGATTTCAAAATCCCTCTTCATATACTCTAAACTTGCATAGGCGACGCTTGCTGGGTATTGAGATACCAGAACCATGTAGGGTCAGGCTGATTGGGTGGGAAAGACACACAAAATCATTGGTTCAATACTAGAGAATTTGGCAAATTAGTGGGAAACTCTCATATAATTGACCCCAGTAAGTTGCAGTGGGTGTGGTTTCACTGTAATGGCCTCATGGGCCAAATGGGGAAGCCTGATTAGGCTCAGAGGCTGGAGGCCTTATTGATGGTGCAAACTTTCTCCTGTTCCAAACCTGGTACATGGATTTTTTTTCTCCCACTGACTTTAATGGGAGATTTTTTTTTTAAAAAAATGATATAATAAAATAATTAAACATAAATAAATATGCTTTTGAGAAGTGTAAGGGGGTTTGTACCCCTGCCTGCAGCAGTGCATTTGTTGCTGGCTGTGCAACTGAGACTGACAGATTGGCAGCACAGAGGTCTTGCATTGCATATTGTGTGCAAAGGTATGTGCTGGTGACATATCCCTGTCACTATGAATTCACTGTCTCCCTTCATGTATGAGTGGCAATGTGGGTATCATCACCAGCAGTCGCTGATTGTTGGGCACTACTGTAATGTCTCTGCCAATTTAATTGTATGTGTTTTCCCCTCCTGGACTGTGCGCACAATGGCGATGGCAGCTTGTATTCCAGTGTGGTGTCGTGGTTAATATTGTTGGACTAGGACCTGGGAAGCCAAGGTTCTAATCCCCCCTCAGCCATGAAGCTCCCTGGGTGACCTTGGGCCAGTCCCTGCCTCTCAGCCTAACCTATCTTGCAGGGTTGTTGTTGTGAGGATAAAATGGGGAGCAATGGAAAACATGTAAGTCACTATGAGCTCCCTGGGGGAAAGGTGGGATACAATGAATTAAATGAAATATCCACTGTGCCAGGGTTAGGCAGAGCAGCAGCAACAGCCCTGCTACTACTGTAACATTACGCTGGCTTAATTTACCCTGGCCAGCTTCTTTGGCACAGGACTATGTTCCCTTAGGCTTTGTTCAAAACCTTACATTTTGCAAGCTCCACTGAATTCAACAGGACTTAGTTTTGAGTAGATATGGTTGGAATTGCACTGATAATCTAGGTTTTGGTTGCAATTTACTGTGGTCCCTCAAAACTGCTTTGCTAGAGTAGATTCTCCAGGGTTAGCACTCTAGGATTCAGCTCCTTTAGACGCTATTTACTTAACTAGAACTTAGCTCCTGAAACATAAGGCCTTTGCTGTGTGGATGATGGATGGTACGAATACATGCTTTGATTATAACTGTTTCTAAATTGTTTCTTTAGCCACCCATCAAATATCATTTTTTGAAACTATTAAAATCAGAAACAAAAAAGCCAAAGATCCCCTCCATCCCCACTGAATCCTTTCCTCCCAGCAGCCACGGACTGTGGTCTCATTGCCTCCCAAACCTTCCACTTTCTTGGTGCAGTGATGGAAAAAGCGGGCTAAGGAGTCTGAGAGGGAGCGGGTCGAGCAACCTGGAGGAAGGGTCTTCTGCACCCAATTTCAGCCGCATCTTTTGACCTTGTTATATTCTCAGCGCATTCACACTGCAGGACCACAAGCCACTTTCCCCTCTCTTTTTAAGAACGGTGCGGTACACAGTGCAGGACTAAATTTATTCATGGAGTTATATTATTATTATTAGTAGTATTATTATCATTTCTCTACTGCCCTTCCCCCGAGGACCACGGGCAGTTTACAGTATAAAAGCAGAAAAATACATTACCTGGAAACAAAATAAACAAGAAAACGCCCCTCCCCCCTTCAGCCCAAGGCTAACTGAGTGTCCGGTGGGGCCCCTTTCTGAGAATCCCGGGCTGCGCTGCCTGGCTCTGCCCCCCCCCTCCAAGCGCCTCCCCGACCCCAGAGCCTCGGCCCCGAAGGGCGCGCTCGAGGAAGACCCGGCCCGCTCGCCGGAAAGGCCCGCCTCCGACCCGGAAGCGGAAGCGCGGAGCTGGGGGCGCCGGAGACTCCCCGACTTCCGGCAGCGTGAGAGTCGGCGGAGCGGCGCTCCGGGAGGGGCGGGCGGGCGGGCGGAGGGGGAGGGGGCCTGCCGTTCTTCCTTGTCCCTCCCCCGGCTTCGGGTGCTTCCCCTCGGGTGCCTCTGCGCCTGCGCGGCGGGGCCTGAGGCGGGCGGGGCCGGGGCCTCCCCGCGTGGCCCTTTCTCCGCGGGGGGCGGAGAGGAGGAGGAGGAGGAGGAGGAGGCGCCATGGCCGAGAGAGGCGCCTCGGCGCTCCCGGAGGCCGGCTGGTGAGTGGGGCGGCGGGGGGGGGGAGGGCAGCCCCCCAGCGACTTCTCGCCCCTCTTGGCGGCTCCCCTGCCTGGCGCGGCCTCCTGGGCCGCAGCCTTTCCCCGCAGGCCTCACCGCTGTTTGCCATTCATTCAGCTATCCCTTGAAGGCGCCCGTGGGTCGGGGAAGGCCGAGAGGCGGGCTGGTCGCGGAGGAAACTTCCCCGAGGAGGGCGGGAATATCGCGTGCCCGGCGGGGTTGGCGAGGAAAGGAGGGGTTTTTGCCTCTCGGGTTTTGAGGGCGGGGGTTGCAAGGGCCGCACCGCTTTGCACCTGGGCTGCTTTTCGGAAGTTTGCAGAACTTGGGTGAGGGTTGCCTTGTCAGCTCACCCTCCAAAAATGTTCTTATCAGCCGTTTGTCGCCTCCTGTATTGAATTCCCTGTACTTTATTTTAGCATACCTTACAACTGTGTATGGCAGATCAGTAGTGCAATCTCCTATACTATAGATGTAGTGACTAAGAAAAAGATTTGCTTAAGTTCACCTGATGAGTCAAAGTTTGAAGTTGAAGTTTGAGGCATTTCCATCATGTCAGTCTTTTAACTGCTGTCCCAGCTTTTGAACCTAGGTTTCTGTTACTCCTCACGCAGTACACTCTTTCACTTAAAGATTTGTTGTCAGCTTGTGAAGATTAGGCCAGAAATGATTAAACTAGCTGCTGCGCAATTGGAAATCAAGGTGGCACGATTTAAAGGTTTTTGCATTTGTGCTTGCATTTTTTTTTTAGTCCTTTCTGTGGAAATCTGTCCTCACCCTTTACTTTTCATCATATATGTGCTGAGGTTAGCTTGACAGTTAAGAGATTAATGAAAGTACACTTGAAGAACCTTGCAAGGTATATTTCATTTGTTGTTGTTCAGTGCTATATTTATAACTAATAATTACATTGCTTGCAGTATATGCACTGTTGAAACAAACCATTTTCTACTTTAGCAGCTTTGGTAGAGAAAGCTGAATAATGTAAAATGCTGAATACTAAAGTATTCTAGCAAAACTAATATTTTAAAGTAGTACTTGGGCCTAACCACGAGGTTGACAGCTTTGATTGACAAGTTCACAACAGTATGAAAACATATTTGGTCACTGATGTGAAGCAATGTTGCTAATTATTTGGAGTGAGGGAGGTGATAGGCAAACTCTTCACCCACTCACTTCCAGCCCGCCAGGAGTTCAGGGACAAGTAGAATAGACAAAGAAAAAGTGATCATACTAGAGTGAAAATTTAGAAATTCTTTGTATTGCTTTTAAGGTTACCTTCAGTACTTCTTCATTAGATATATACTCTAAAATAATTTTGTAAGCTGCAGTGAAAGCATGATGTACCTGGCTGGCATGTGGCCAGCAACGTGTTTATTTAACTTGTATTGATGCACAAAACATATTCCGTGTTAATTTTATGTACAGTGGTACCTCGCAAGACGAATGCCTGGCAAGACAAAAAACGCGCAAGACGAAAGAGTTTTCCGTTTTTTGAGTCGTTCCGCAAGACGAATTTCCCTATGGGCTTGCTTTGCAAGACGAAATGTCTTGCGAGTTCTTGCGAGTTTGTTTCCTTTTTCTTAAAGCCACTAAGCCGTTAATAGCCGCTAAGCCGTGCTTCACAAGATGAAAAAACCGCAAGACGAAGAGACTCGCGGAACGGATTAATTTCGTCTTGCTAGGCACCACTGTATTGTATAACTATACCAATTTCCCCCCAGTAGCCAAATGTGTAAAATAATATGACTTAAGCATTTAAAGCTTTGTTTGAAAATTTATTTTTTATTGGAGAAGACCCCTTACATTGGTTGACTTTTGATAGAGAATCAGGGGCTGATATACACTTTTGAACTGAGTTGCATCCAAAATCATGTTCAGTGAAGTTCAGCTAGCATTGGGTGAAGAGGATTGAGAGGCAGACTTCACCAGGTCTTCCCGCTTCAAGATTTGGAGGTTTGAGATAACATCTGACACGAGTGGCTGCATGGGGGATGAAGGAGTCATTTTAAAAAGCCTCCCTTTCCCTCTTCCACCAGTGGGAAGCTTTTGCTGGACCTCAGTGCCTTCCAGGAGTGGAAGGAGCCCTTCCATTCACAACAATCTGGCTCCCACCGACTAACTCTAGCATTGAGCTGTGCATTAGCATCCTAGATGGAAGGCACCTGAAGGATAATCTAGCCCAGCCCCCAGAAATGCAGGAATCTCAGGTGGCCCGTATGAGGATCGAATCCATAACCTTGGCATTATCAGCACCACTCTCTAACCAACTGAGCTAACTGGCATTAGGAACTCTATATATATTTTGAATAAATACTGTTTACTTTTCCTATCAACACTTTTGGTCAGCAGGTGCAGAGAGAGCAGACTTCCACCCATTAGCCCTGTCCTCATGTTCTATGTGTTAGGCAGAAGGTGAAGATAGGTTTTGTGCATACAGTATAGCTATACTCAGGTAATTTGGAGTCCCTGTGCAGACCAGGGTTCTTGATCACATACTCAAAATGAGGAAAGCCTATTCTGACTTTTTATTAAACATACAGAGATGAGGGGCCAACAAGTACAGTCTAGGTGCCCACCATGTTTTGATAGAACATATGGATAGACCATGAAAACTTGAAAAGAGGGCTATAGTTATCTGAAAAAAGTTACGTTACAATTGATATTTACTTGCATTATGTACATTTATGCATTATGTTACTAATTCAGTACTTCTTTTAATGCTGTGTGTGTGTGTTGGTGCCCATCTTCAGAGAGAATAGAGTGTTCTTCCAGGGGTGAACTCAAACTGCTGTGTTAGCAACACCAAAGTCACCTCCCTGTCGCGCAAGCCTGGGCAGTGTGTGTGGAGGTCCTGGACTGTGTGGAGGTCCTGGATGACAAGATCCATCTCTTGGCTTCACTGATGCAGTCCAAAGGAAAGCGCAGCACTATGTTTGGCACCAGCTGCAAGAGTTGCCAGAAACAGGCATACAAGGTGCCATCCAACTGTCTTGGGGATTACACTCTGGATTTTTACTCCTTAGCCTTTTCTTCTCCCAAAGATAACCCACAAGACAGTAGAACTTTTAAGATAAGGTTTTTCTTTCTTCTAGGTGGGCTACCTTCTGAGGTAGATGAGCCCCATCTGCCTCTCATTTCTCTCTACAGCACATGCAGCAACTGCCTACTTGACCGTTGGATCCACTATTGGTCACATCGGCTCAATCTGCAGGAGCCAATCTTCACATGCAGGGGAAATCCCTAAGTCACCGAGGGTTTGAGACCCTTTGACTACCCTCACCTGGTTGAGCTGGCTAGTCGCAGCCATTTCCTGGGGCGTGGGTTGTTGCATGCTGACAGCTTCTAAAACTTGTTAATGTATGGGTGCCTGAAAAGCTTTCACAGTGCTAGAGCAGTGTATGGTCATATTTAACAGATGTACAGTGGTGCCCCGCAAGATGAATGCCTCGCAAGACGAAAAACCCGCTAGACGAAAGGGTTTTCCGTTTTTCGATGTGCTTCGCAAGACGAATTTCCCTATGGGCTTGCTTCGCAAGACGAAAACGTCTTGCGAGTCTTGCTATTTTTTTCGCTCCCCCCTTTTTCTAAGCCGCTAAGCCTTTAATAACCACTAAATAGCGCTAAGCCGCTAATAGGGTTGCTTCGCAAGACGAAAAAACCACTAGACGAAGAAACTCGCAGAACGGATTATTTTCGTCTTGCGAGGCACCACTGTATATGGCAACTTGTTTTTGGATACATAGAATTACACTGGTGTATGTGAACACTGGAATTCAGTACAATTTGCCTGGATTCTCTCACCTAAGATACCTACAGCCAACCTTTTTAGAACTAAAAAGGACATGCAGTGTGAGGACACGCAGTGTAAATATGATGACTTAAAATGTTGATTGTAAAAGATTGCTTTATTTTCTTGTTGTTTGTGTGTGAAAACCTCAATAAAAAAAGAACTAAAATATTCACCCGATGAAGTTAAACAACAGATTAACAGAGCCAGACTGATACCCAGAGAAAATTTGCTGCAAGACAGACCCCAAAAAAGAAAATAACGGAACACCACTAGTAATCACATACAGCTCCCATGTTAAAACAGTACAACGCATCATCAGAGATCTACAACCTCTCCTAGACAATGACAGTTCTGTTTCACAAGCTCTGGGAGGAAGACCTTTCATTGCCTACAGACAACCACCCAATCCTAAACAACTCTTCACCCACAATAATACAACAACCAGACTTAACATGGACACTGGTACCAGAGCCTGCAATAAACCCAAATGCCAACTTTGCTGCCACATACACCCGGACAACACCATTACTGGCCCCAACAACATCAAACATACCATCTCAGGACTATTTAATTGCTCATCTTCTAACATTGTGTATACCATCAAATGCCAATAGTGCCCTTCAGCTCTCTATATTGTACCAACAGGCCAAACCCTACGCCAAAGGATAAATGGACATAAATCTGATATCAGGAATCACAAGACAGAGAAACCATTAGGAGAACACTTCAGTCTCCCAGGACATTCTATACAAGATCTCAAAGTAGCTGTCTTATTACAAAAGAATTTCAGAAATAGACAGGAAAGAGAAGTTGCTGAATTGCACCTTATTACCAAACTTAAAACCATGGAGAGACCTGGTCTGAATAGAGACATTGGATTCTTAATCTCATTATACATGATAAAGCTATTTTTAGCCATCTCACCCCTTGCTTTTTCCTGTAGGACCAATTGCAGTTATTAATAGTCGTCAACAGGTTTACCACATCTATTAGCCAATCACCCATTCCCACCACCCTTCTGAGTAATACCCCTCCCCACTCTCTCACTATATATAAGGGTCTGATGACTTCTGTTTCAGTGTATCTGAAGAAGTGTGAATGCATACAAAAGCTCATACCAATAACTAACTTAGTTGGTCTCTAAGGAGCTACCGGAAGGAATTTTATTTTATTTTATTTATGATGTTTTAATGTTTTTTTAATCTTTTGTTGGAAGCTGCCCAGAGTGGCTGGGGAAACCCAGCCAGATGGATGGGGTATAAATAAATTATTATTATTATTTGCTTATTGCTTGCTGAGATTGTTTACAGTCATGGGAAAAAGAAAGTGCAGCCTCTTTGAATTCTGTGGTTTTACATATGAAGACATAATAACAACCAATTGTTCCTTAGCATGTCTTAAAATTAGGTAAATACCTAATTTGTAGCTGTGTTGTAGCTGTGAAAAAGGCAAATCTCATGCTGGGGATTTTAAAGAAAGGAATTGAAAATAAAACCACCCGTTTCCTAACCCCATTATACACACCTATGGTGCGGCTTCATTTGGAATACTGCGTACAGTTGTGGTCACCTCTCCTCAAAAAGAATATTGTATAACCGGTTCAGAAAAGGGCAACCAACATAATCATGGGGATGGAGCGACTCCTCTATGAGGAAAGGTTGCAGTGTTCAGAACTTTTAGTTTAGAGAAAGGGGGAATAAGAGGTATCATGATAGAAGCTTATAAAATTATGTCTGCCATGGAGAAAGTGGCTGGAGAATTTTTTCTCTCATAACGTTAGAACTTTTGGACATTCAATGAAGCTGAACATTGGAAGATTCAAGAAAGTCATTCTTCATGCAACACATAATCCAGTGGTTTTCAACCTTTTTGAGCCCATGGCTCCCTTGACCGACTGCAATCTTTGTGCGGCACCCCTGTGGGGCTCAGGAGCCCAGTTATGTCAACCCTTGCCTGTAGCTCCTCACCCTTTTTCAAACACCCTCCCTTGTGGAGTGTTCCCCCAGCCTCCTCTCCCCTCTTTTTGGGAGTCCTCCAGGCAGCCGCTGCCACCACCCCTGGTCTCTGAGCCACCCGCCCAAAAGAGATGCCTCATACAGGGGCCTCAGAAGAGGATGTCCCCAACAGAGACTAGCTGAAAGTGAACGTGAGGCCATCACCTTACTCGCCTTGAGTGGCAGCAGCAGGCACCGCTGGGCCTGCATGGCAGAAAAGCACCCCTTCAGTGCTGGACACTCAGCTCCCAGACAGGCACTGCACGCAGCAAGCACAAGAAAGGCCAGCACGGCGCCTGCTTGCCCAGCCTCCCACTTGTCTGTCCATTCCCAACAGCAAGGGATGGCAGACTGGCTGGGCTCCCTCATCCACTTGCTTGCTTGCTTCCTCCGAGGCTGCCTCCACTCCTGGCAACCAGCACCCCCTGGCCAGCCCCAGAGCCAGGGCTGCTGCAACAAACAGCCATGCAAGCCTTTGGGAGGCAGAGATGCAAGAGGGCATCAGAGGAGGGAGGGAAGGAAGGAAAGAGAGATGGAGGCCAGTGTTGCCCACGGCACACCTGACCAGCATTCAAGGCACCCCAGGGTGCCATGGAACACTGGTTGATAACCACTGCCCGATTCTATTTAACATCTACATGAAACTCTTTAATAAAATAATTATTAGAAAAAACATGGCTTAAATGATACTACTCTGGGCATAAATGCAAGTGAACATATCTCTTTTGAACCTTTGGCACAATTTTCTTGATTGCTACTTACTGGAGTGTAATCATGTGATTTCAACAAGATTCTTTTTTTTGTAGCAGTAAACTAAATTTAGTTATGCTTCTGATTCAGGATCCGAAATAAAATTCTGTAGGCTTTGAGATAAATGAGAGATTCTGTCTTTCTGTTTAAGGAAGGACTAACACATTTAAGACCTTAAGTGAGAAGTGCTGTCTCTCATTACGTTAGTCTATATTAATTGCTTATTCACATGCACCCGCTCCCCCAGCCAACTCACTGCATAGTTTCAAATAATAGTTTTGAAATCTGATGTGCATAACTGGGGGGTGGGGAGAGAAAGAAGGGCACACAGTCAACTCAAAGTACAGTGGTACCTCGGGTTAAGAACTTAATTCGTTCCGGAGGTCCGTTCTTAACCTGAAACTGTTCTTAACCTGAAGCACCACTTTAGCTAATGGGGCCTCCTGCTGCCGCCGCACTGCCAGAGCACAATTTCTGTTCTCATCCTGAAGCAAAGTTCTTAACCCGAGGTACTATTTTTGGGTTAGCAGAGTCTGTAACCTGAAGCGTATGTAGACTGAAGTGTATGTAACCTGAGGTACCACTGTACACAAAGGTTGTGAGCATCCAGTGCATCTCTTGCATAAACCACAACGTACATAGAACAATGTTCCTTGCTGTAATTCTGCTCTAAAAGATCAATTTTAGCAACTTTCCTGTTTTAATTTATATACTGCTTAATGCCAAACTAGGTTTCTAAGTGGTTTACAAAATATAGAAAACCAGGTTACGAAAATATTAATATATAAACACCTATAAATAAAATGAGCAATAAGACAATACCATTAAAACAATATATCAAGTACAGGAGATTTTGGTTGTGAGTTCAAGCGAATGTCTTTGTCAGAAACTTCTTCAAAAGCCAACAGAACGCCTTTCGAGAGGGGCTTTTGTGTCTCTGAGCAGGCAGTGCTTTGCACAACAGCAGTGCAACCAGTGGTTGGTGTATTCATTGTGTTCTTATGATATTGTAAGCTGCCTTTGTAAGATGTTAAGCCCCAAAAGTAAAATGTGCTATATTTTATATTTTTGTTTTATACAAATGCATTATTCTAACACCCAAGTATTCCCTAGTTCCCCTATTCCTTTTTGACCTGATGGAAGTCTCATAGAACATGCATTTATGTGCTGTTCTTGCCACACATAATAGTCTAGTTCAGGGGTTGGCAAGGCTTACCAGGCATGGGCCGGATCACTCCCACAGAGATCCTCCGTGGGCCGGGTGAGCGCGATACCAGAAATAGCTTCTGTGCATGCCCAGACACTGAAAATCGTGCCTGCGCAGAAAGCGATTTCCAGTGTCTGGGCATGCGCAGACGTGATTTCCTGTGTCTGGGCATGTGCAGAAACAGTTTCTGGAGCTGCGGAAGAGAGTCCCTGTGCCATGCTGCGCCAGTTTAGCGCAGCTCAGTTTGGGGGTGGCTCTTGGGCCGGTTAAACGGCCTCTGTGGGCCTCTTCTGGCCCATGGGCCTTAGGTTGCCTATCCCTGGCTCTAGTTAATGCTGGTGAGTGTATAGGAAATTATTGTGTCAAGTAGGTTTGAGTGTTTTGTGGATAATGTGTTAAGACAATTAGGCTGTAATTGTAGGTGCCTGTTCTTGGGAGTAAGTCCCACAGAATTCAGTGAAGCTTATTGTTGAGTTGGCCTGCATGCTTTTGCTCTGCATAAATCATAGACTTTCTGAAGTGGAATCGAAAATACATATTCTAGCTGCACTCTTCTGCTCAAACATGCAACTCCATAAAACTAGTGTTAAATTTAAAACTATTTATTTATACTTGGACATTCTCCCCCAATTTTAAAACACTCGTTTATTTTTTAAGGAACAAGGACTTGACATGCAGCAATAGTTCCACCAAGTGGTGATTCCATAGTTGTACATTGTGATGTTTCCTAGACAAGAAAATTCTGTTTGCTTTGTTTAAGTATAATTTGCTTCCAGGTTGAAAGTAAGATGTAAGCACAGCATATTGTATGTTATTATTATTTACTAAACAGTATATTACAGTATTTCAGTGACATCCTCAATTACGTCATTCCATATTTTAGTGTTGGTCCAGTTCCTACTTCAAAACATTAACAAAAATACTTTTGAGTAGCATTATGAATTATTGTTGCAAGTATTATTATTATTATTATTATCATTATTATTATTTACTTTATTTTCTTTCATTGGTGCACACTGCTTTGAGGTGTGTGTTTTTTAAAACAACAAAGATTACATTGGTTTGGATTTTGCTTTAGAAAGCAGGATGGTTCAGCTTATGTTGCTTTGCTTCAACTTGGGTCCAAATCAGAGCTTTGCTTCAGAAAAGCCAAGGCTTTGTAATACTTTTTTCACTGTGTGTGTGTATCTCCTTAAAATCTTTATTGAAGGTCCTGCTCTAAGTTCCCCAGCAGATGAAGTGAGATAGGTGACATTTAAGGAGGGCTCTCTTGGTGACAGCAATTTATGAAGTAGATTCCGGCAAGAGGCTTACCTGGCACCATCTTTATAGTTTTTTCAGCATCAGATAAATACTTTTTTTCCACATTAAAAGAGTTAGAACCTCAGATCAAGCAGACAAGTTGTTTAACCTGAGGTTCTCAAAATTATGATTCATCCTTATTGTGTATCTGCCAGAAATAAATCTTCATAGTCCTTTCATTGTTTTGTATCATATTTTTAATATTTATTTTCATTCTTTGTTTTTAGTGCACTTCCCTGCACTAAAGTTGTTTAACTTTATAAATATAATAAATAAATATTTTTGTAGGTAGAGGATGTACTTAACTCTGATCTAAAGCTGGTAAGCCTGCTCAAGTTGTGACCAACTAAGCCAAACACTGCTCAACTCCCATGTGCTAAAGCCTGCCAGATACTTGGCAACCCCTTGCTTCGGCAGTGGCAGGCAGCAAAATCAAGTTTTTTACTCCTTTGTGTAGCTGTTAAATGTCTAGTGGCTATATAACTGATAGCTTGACGTATAGAAGGAAGTTATTGCATGTGTGTATACCAAACTTCAAAATAGCAAGCCATGTTCTGATTGTCTTCTGAACCTACTTAATGGTTAAAAGGGTGTGTGTGGGGCAGGGAATTCAATAGAGTGGTGAAGATAGCTTTGGGGGAAATGCAGTTCTTTTTACAGCTACTGGTTTGGATGTAGTGTTACTCTTAGAGTGCGCTCCTGAATGATCTTCTGCAAGCAGAGCTTGAATTCAGCACCTTTTAAATTTAGCACTATAGTACAGTGGTACCTCAGGTTACATACGCTTCAGGTTACAGACTCCACTAACCCAAAAATAGTACCTCGGGTTAAGCACTTTGCTTCAGGATGAGAACAGAAATTGTGCTCCAGCGGCGTGGTGGCAGCGGGAGGCCCCATTAGCTAAAGTGGTGCTTCAGGTTCAGAACAGTTTCAGGTTAAGAACAGACCTCCGGAACGAATTAAGTACTTAACCCGAGGTACCACTGTGGTTATAAGCCCTGCTGGGATTGGCTCCTCTCCAGAGTTTCTGAGTTAAATTGATCCCCACCCAAAGCACAGCATGCATTTGCATCTGTGACTTGGTGCAAGCTGAGACTGTAAAAATTAAAACTAATCCAGAGTGCACTTCTACTTCTTCCCTTGAGCCAAGTCACTTGATGTGCGGCTCTTGGAGGGTTGGCTGGATCCATTTCCTCACCTGTCATTTAGTGTAACGTGTGAATGTAGAAAACAAATTTCCTATCAGGCTTCAGCTTTTTTATTTTTTATTATTTTTTATTTCTGACTAAGTTGCATGAAAATGTTTCTTTTTCAATAAAGGCGTGGTTTAAAAACAAACAATGGTGTTTGTGAACCCGATAGGTTCATGTTTGCATGGACAAGTAATGGGTGGTATCCAAAAGTTAGGACCATTAATTTCAGTACATCTACAGTGAGTAAGACTTAATTGTGCAGCAGCCAATGTTTCCTGCCCAGCTGCAGCCCTTCATGACATGGAGGGTCTCCTGATTTTTAAGGAGTGTCTTTTCCGGAAGTTCAAGAGGCTGAACTGAAAACCCCTGCTACATCAGTAGAATTTTATGCATGGCTGTTTGGTCTTTACCATTATCGTAATGGTGATCCACCATATTGTTTCCCCTTCAAAACAGGAAAATGGGGTGGGGGGTTGAAAATAGGTATTTGGGAATATTGTATATGGAACGGTAAGGGTATTGTTGAGGCATCAGAATTTGCTGAGGAACACCTTCAGTAAATAATATTTTGATAACATGGCAAAAAAGGTAAAAGCATCAACCTTGCATTACAAAACACAATCAAGTTCATATTAATTGAGGATGTTGCTCTTGAATATCTTGGAACAATCAGGTCAAAGTTACTTACAACTAAGCTGTTTTGAAAGCAAAGGAATTAGCTTCAGCTGCTACAATGCTTGGTTGAATTACTTAGAAAATAAGAATGACTTTGTTATTTCAGGACAATGTCCAGCATAATGAGCCACATTTAGTGAGGTCTATGTGCTTGTCTATGCCTATGTGTCTATGTGCGTGGCACTGTGGGTTAAACCACAGAGCCTAGGACTTGCCGATCAGAAGGTCGGCGGTTCGAATCCCCACGACGGGGTGAGCTCCCGTTGCTCGGTCCCAGCTCCTGCCAACCTAGCAGTTCGAAAGCACGTCATAGTGCAAGTAGATAAATAGGTACTGCTCCGGCAGGAAGGTAAACGGCGTTTCCGTGCGCTGCTCTGGTTCGCCAGAAGCAGCTTAGTCATGCTGGCCACATGACCTGGAAGCTGTCTGCGGACAAACGCCGGCTCCCTTGGCCAATAAAGCGAGATGAGCGCCACAACCCCAGAGTCGGGCACGACTGGACCTAATGGTCAGGGGTCCCTTTACCTTTACTTTACCTATGTGCTTGTGCAACAGGACTTGGTTCCTTTACTCCCTCATTCAGCACCTCCCCAGGCCATTAAACTCTGTTTCATAGAGTCCCATAAGCCTCCAGAGCAGATCTTTGGAGGTCACTTGTGGGGCTCATGGGAGGGAGAGAGGTCACATTGCTACATTGGCTCTCACCCAAGGCTTCTATCGGTGACAGACTAGTCATTCCATAAAAGCTCACAAGCAAATTAGGAGGACAAGAGTTCTTCTCCTTTGTTCTCCTCATCATCTGGTATTTTGGAGACATACTGTGCAACAGTTTAACATCCCAGAATTGCTTCACTGAAATTGTAACTTGCTGTACAACTTAAAATGCATTAAAAATGTTTTCATGGATAGATTAAGGATTTGGGATGTTTTCATTTGAGATATCAGTATACTAAATCAACATTTTTCATTTCTTTTAATAGGTACCTGTCAGATGAAGGAATTGAAGCCTGCACAAATTCATCTGACAAAGTCAACATAAACGACATTATTCTGATTGCACTTAATGTAGGTAGCATATGTGAACTTTCATAATTGTCTTGTTAATTGTCACTTATTGTAATCATTAGCTTATGGGTTGGCTGATATAATACAAAATGAAATACCATAGCTCTTAAAGGTACTATTATTGTAAAATAATTACTAGAAAACCCCAAAATAGATTAGAATAGTATTATACAAATTAAAGTTTTGCCTAGTAATTATTTAGGGTGAGTGACTTGAGTTGTTGTCTTAAAGGGAATAAAATAGACCCATCACAATAACAATTGCTAGATTTAATTTCCATTCTGAGTTATGGAAATGCAGTTTTGCAATTTTGTTTTTACTTGCTGGGTTTAAAGAACAGGTTTCCATCTGTAATAGAAGTTGATTGAAGCCGTTTTATGTATATATTCTACCTTGTTTTTATGTTTTGGTCTTAAGTATGTTGGATAAATTAAGTTAGAAATACTATTTCTGTTATAGAAGTATAGGCATTCTTTAGTCTATTACCTGGGGATTTAACTGGAGGCAGTTTCTTCTGCCATAATATTGTTAAATAGAAAACAATAGTGATATGGTTCATTCTTTGAAATCACTATTTCTCCTGCTTCTTCCCAAAGGGAACAAGGTAGAACTATTAGTGTTGACTGCATCCGTGTTATATAAGCATTTTTTTCTAAGTTTTGTTAGTGCTTCATACAATTCTCTTCATATTTCTTAAGAATAATTCTGTATAGTATATCAATTACTAACTTTATGTGTTCTCTGAAAATTTAACTGTGGCCTTCTGTTCATGCTTCTATACTAGGCAAGCAATAGTTTTTCTGGTTCTTGCCTTTATTTAAAATTACCTCTTCAGCACAGCAAAAAATTTTATACCAACAAAAATTGTGCTAGTGTACTGTATTGTCTCCGTTGAATATTCAGGTAATAGACTAAGCATATGTTATCATTAACCAGCAGATAGTCAGAATCTATGAGCAGACATTTAAGGAAACAGAATGGAAGACTAAAGACCCTGTCATGCCTTCTCTCTTTCTCTCCTTAGAATTATAGTCTTTTATAGTATCTGAAGACGTGTGCATGCACATGAAAGCTTATACCAAGAACAAACTTAGTTGGTCTCTAAGGTGCTACTGGACAATTTTTTATATATATATTTAGTCTTTTATAGTGTTCATTATATTCCCTTTGGGTTTCCTCACCCATATTTTGCTGGTGCGTCTCATACATCTTGCAAATCTGTTCTAGAGGGATAGCATAAGGAGCTGCAGTCAGCAGGAAAATAGTCTAGCACCCATGTACACAACTCCTTTGTCATTTCTGCTTCCTTTCAGGATGCTTTAGATTTCATTCAATAATACCACCTACATGATCCCACAGGAGTTTTTGCAGCCATGCATAATAGAAACTTGCTTAATACAGTGGATGAACAAAATATAGTTATGTAAATAACTAATGAAGGTTATGTAAATCCTAATTGTAAAGGGTGTGCAGGTAAAGAACCAACATTTAAAGCACAGAGATTTAATGATTTTTATTTTTAAAAACGAGTGGTGTCTCTGGCGTTGGGTCAGCTATTGGAACAATACTATAAATGTTTAGTTCAAAGCTAAAACAAAAATTTGAAGCATAAATCATTTAATTCTATTGTGCATCTGCTTGTTTATAGGAAGAAATGTAATCTGAGTGTTGCAGTGTCTTGGGTAGTAATATTCATTTTTTAAAAATACTGTATACTTCCTTTTAAAAGTGAACATCTCAATGTGCTTTACACAATAAAAACATAAAACAATGAAATAGTGTGTATGTGTATAAAACAATTAACTAAAAAAAAACCATTCTAAATAAAAATAAAAATATCAGTAACAGCTAGCTAAAGGATATGACATACAAAACCTGCTTCAAGTAAATGTAGACTAAAACAGCTGGATCTTAGAAACCATTAGGAAATGTGGAGGGAACCAAGCATACATAGCTGCTAGAGGTCTGAACTGTAATTTCTGTAAAAAGGCAACAAGTTTTTTATAACATTATTTTACTCTTTTTAAGTAGGGATTATTCCTTTTTAAAGATTTGCATTAAGTTGCATAAAAGATTATTTTGTTTAAGAGCTGTGTATGAGAATCATGAGCTTGATAATATTTACTTTGTTCATGGGTATGTATATTTACCAGTATGCGGGACTGTGAAATACTGTTATTACTTCTTACTATAAATTATTTCTTATGAATTGTTACTTTCTTTCTGGTATCTGTTTTGGAAAACAGTACTCAAACTTAATTTCTATTTTGACTTCAGACAGATTTAAGAGCTATTGGGAAGAAGTTCCTTCCAAGTGACATCAATGGCGGAAAGGTGGAAAAGGTAAAATTGCTGGCTTTTGCAGTACTTGTGTTCATACAGTACAGTGGTGCCTCGCAAGACGAAAAGAATCCGTTCTGTGATTCTCTTCGTCTAGCGGTTTTTTCGTCTTGCGATGCAAGCCCATTGACGGATTAGCGGATTAGCGCTATTAGCGGCTTTTAGCGGCTTATCTGCTGATTGGATCAGCTGATAAGCTGCTTAGCGGCTTAGAAAAAGGGGGGGGGGAAGGGAAAAAACCCAGCAGGAACTCGCAAGACATTGTCGTCTTGCGAAGCAAGCCCATAGGAAATTCGTTTTGCGAAGCACCTCCAAAACGGAAAACTCTTTCGTCTAGCGAGTTTTCCATCTTGCGAGGCATTTGTCTTGCGGGGCACCACTGTACTTGTATTCCTGCAGCTTTTCCAGCTGAACTTGTCTCTCTTCTTCTCCCTTCTCCATTTACTGGGCATCATCCCTGCAGGGGCTACTGGTGTCAGGTGATTAACAGGTGGGTTGTCAAAGTCTCTTGCAAGGTTTTCTCAGGTGCCTGGGAGCCAGCTGATTGCCAGGTGCTTGGGAACAGAGCTAGCTTTTAGGCACTTGGAGAGCCCTGTGCAAGCCCTGGGCACCAGGATGACAGTGCTGCATGCTGCATGGATCAGCTGTGTGATCTAGTTCCTAGATCTAGTGATCTAGGGAACTTGGTGGCACAGCTAAACCAGAAAGGTGAGCTCACTCGCTGTCAGCTGGGTAGTAACTTTATTCCTGCTGTGATTGAGTTGTCCAATCCAGCCACTTCTCTACCCGCCCCACACCTGACGTCACATATGATGTCACATGCGGGCAGGTGGGGGAAACAGCCCCAAACACATCCCCACCCTCGTCAGAACAACGATAACTAGGGTGTAACAGTACAGTTTCACGGAACGTAGAATCATGATATACAAGCTTCAGCCACAAGATGGCTGTGTTAGATTAAATTTGAAGAAAAATGTTGAACTTCAGCATATGTGACAGATAATGGAACAGCGTGCCTTATCGTGAATAGAGTTAAATGGTGTTTAATATAATGATTATTGTATTTAAACAGGAAATCTGATACTTCTCAGTGTATGAAGGGTTTGAACAAATTTAGAGCTAATCCAAACTATGCGCAGTTAGCATTTTTTCCAAATTATTGTTGGAATATTAGGTTTAAGTGCTGAAATCAATTTAGGTTAGCAGTCTTGGTCTTCTCTGCAAATATCTTTAATATCTGTTTGGTTGTTCAAATCAAAATTAGGGATCTTTTTAATATATTGTTATGCTGATGGTGAGACTAGATCTTCTCTTGTCTTTTTAGTGCTGGGTGTTTAAGCGAATTTTTTTAGAAGCCTTAGCTCTGTACAGTGGTACCTCGGGTTAAGTACTTAATTCATTCCGGAGGTCTGTTCTTAACCTGAAACTGTTCTTAACCTGAAGCACCACTTTAGCTAATGGGGCCTCCTGCTGCCTCCACACTGCCGGAGCCCGATTTCTGTTCTCATCCTGAAGCAAAGTTCTTAACCTGAAGCACTATTTCTGGGTTAGTGGAGTCTGCAACCTGAAGCGTATGTAACCCGAGGTACCACTGTAATTAAATGTATATGTTTAATGGGTGTAACCATCAGGTGAGAAGCTGAAAAAACAGGGTGCCAAAGTATAAGCTGCACTTTTGTGGGTCAGATGGCCTCTAGATGGACCCATTTGTTAGAGGAGGGAGATAAATTGTGCTTAGACAAGGAATCATTTGGTAAATTCAACAAGGAGGTTTTAGGATTGGGACAGACATAATTTTGCAGATTCTTCTCTAGAAACAGCCTGTAGATATTGGACTGCTTCACATTTTAAACTAAACAATGATTTAGTGTTATGTACACAAGCCTAGAATGAGCCTGAGGAAAGGCCAATGTCCCCCAGCTCTCCTGTGCAACCAGGAGAATAGCTTCTTAGGAGCCAGAATAAAATTCAGCCACCCCACTTGCTGTACTTAATAGTTGAATTTAGCAGCACAGAAGTTCCCGCCACAACTGTTTGGCAATTG
This sequence comes from Podarcis liolepis, assembly GCF_965112155.1. NCBI lineage: Eukaryota > Metazoa > Chordata > Lepidosauria > Squamata > Lacertidae > Podarcis > Podarcis liolepis. Next base: position 4,054,217 of record NC_139558.1, read on the forward strand.
TTTCTGAAGGTTAAAGAAGGTTTTCTAGTGGGTGGGTGTTTTTTGTCAACTCTATTTTGTCCTGTATATCTCTGGTTTTGGTGTCATTTCACCTCAGCGGCCAGTGGAATCTGTGCATGCATAGGCCCCACTGTCTTCAACTTAACTACTTTCCTGGGAGTAAGCCCCATTGCATTCAGTAGGGCTTGCTTGTGAGTAGACACACTTTTGCTTGCACTGCTTATTGAAAAACACGCTCCCCACCATTCTCACATAGTACCCAACCTCCCATTTCAGCATACGGCAGCCAGCTAAATCTCCCCCCCCCCAGCTCTCATCCCATCAATCTCCCTTTTTATCAAAGGGAGGGAGGGAGGCCAAACAAGCAAAAAGATAGTCTCCTGATACTGAAATTTTAATCAAATCATCATGATATCGCTTTTTGTTTTTGTTTTATATAAAAAAATGACCTTCTAATATATTGCAGATCTTGTGCATGGTATTCAGAAAACACAATATTGGAAAAACCGGGAAGCTAGTGCTTCTTCCTGTGCTAACTCTGCCTCAGTCAACTGTTCCCTGCCAGCAGGCTGCTGCAAAAATCGCCGCCTCTTTAAGAATGGGTTAGCTCTCCCCAGTGGCGCAGGATGCCATTCGGGCACATGGGGCTGGGCTAGGGCGGCAACGCACCGCAAGGTCTCCGGAGTCTGCCTGCCTCCTCCCACTCAGCCGCCCTGCAGCTGGGGGGAGGCAGCGGGTGGACCGTTGGGGCAGTGCGGAGCCTGAGCACGCCCAAACCACCATGTCTCTCCCAGGAGAGAGGCGTGGCTCGGGGGCGCTTCAGGCCCCGCGGTGAGTGCCGCCCGGCATTTTGTCACCCCCCTCAATGGTGACACACAGGGCGGCCCGCACCCACCGCACCCCCCCTTCCTCCACCCTGGCTCTCCTTGCCGTCCCTACTAATAGCTACAGTAAAGGTAAAGGTACCCCTGCCTGTACGGGCCAGTCTTGACAGACTCTAGGGTTGTGCGCTCATCTCACTCCAGAGGCCGGGAGCCAGCGCTGTCTGCAGACACTTCCGGGTCACGTGGCCAGTGTGATGAAGCTGCTCCGGCGAACCGGCACCAGAGCAGCACACGGAACGCCGTTTACCTTCCCGCTAGAAAGTGGTACCTATTTATCTACTTGCACTTAATTGTGCTTTCGAACTGCTAGGTGGGCAGGAGCTGGGACCGAACGACAGGAGTTCACCCCGCCGCGGGGATTCGAACCGTCGACCATGCGATCGGCAAGTCCTAGGCGCTGAGGTTTTACCCACAGCGCCACCCGCGTCCCTGGAATAGCTACAATAGTCTGCTGCAAAAATTCCTGCCTTTTTCAGTTAGCTCTCCCCGTCATCACTACAAATAGCTACAAAAACTGGTTACAGGCTGAGCAAAAATCGCTGCACAGTCTCCTCTGTCCCCTGATCGTTTTTCCTCTTCCAAATTGCTTGCTTCCTTGCTCCAGTGATGCTGAGTCTCTCTGTGGCACAACACTTACAAGGAACTACTCTGTGATGCTGCTGCTGCTGCTCGCTCTCTGTCCTGTTCTCTTTGTTAACTCTTTCCCTTCGAAATTGCTTGCTTCCTTGCTCCATCTCTCTCTGTGTCTCTCTGTGTGTGTGTGTGTGTGTCTGTGTCTGTGTCTCTTTCCCCTCCCTTGTTGGTGCTGGAGCCCTTTGTTAGCTGTGTATAGAACCCCCCCCCCCCCCGCTTGACTTTCAACTTGCTTCAGAATAAAGGGGGGGGAGCCCCTGTGTTTGTTGTGTGCACCTTTCTTTTGGGGCAGAAGCAGCCCACAGGTTTCTTATTAACCCAGCCTATGCAGCCAGCCCCATGTTAACTCTGTGAGTCTTCCGGCTTACCAGTCCAAGCAGGAGGGAAATACACTCTCGAGATGCTTATTGGCTTGCAAGTTGCTTCAGAGTAAAAGAAAAGAAAAAAAGCACTCTGCTCTGCCTTTTGAACCTTTCCCCCCATCTGCATCTGTATCTCTCCCCCTCATTATGCCCCCCCCCCATTTTCTCTTCCAATCCCATACCCTACCCTAGAACTCTTCCCAATTCTCTCCTGGCCCCTTTGGTTTCTCACACATTTGTTATTAATAACAAATTAATACATTGATATTAAATGTGAAGTTTGGTTGCACAGTTAGAAAAGAATGAAAGTGAGCCTACTGCAACCATTATAGGTCTAGCCTCTGTGTGACCCAAGGTTCCACCTGCATTTCTTGGAGGCTCCTGAGGCTGTCAGACAGGATGCCATAAAGAAGATGACAGACTTGCATGGGACTCTGCTGCTTATACAGAGCCAAATACTCTGCTCCATAGAAAAGGGGTTGGCAAAAAATGTTTTATTTCAAGTGGAGGACCAAAGAGCTAAAATAACTATATGGCTATGCCAACAGTGGACATTGATGAATGCCCTTTGATACGGTGAACGGCACATGAGGCATCCTTCCCAATATTGATGGTGCATGCAAAGAGGTTTTGGGCTATCCCAGGAACAAGTGTGCCTTCTGAAAGTGTGTTCAGCATATGTTCTTCAGAGACAAATGGCATCTCTATTGCCAGAGAATGCTGAAATGCAAATTTTCCTTGCAAAAATTTTCATTTAATCATTTTTTGTTCTGTAAAATTTTAGCCATTCTTTCTGGTTTGGCCTGGTTTAGAAAAGAAAATTACCCATCAATCAGATAACTGGTTTGTGGGATGTATAAGACTCAATGGATACTTGAATATCTAAAAGTGTGACACTGAATTGGTGTTTTGCTTGTTTAGTAATGTAATTAAAATTTTAGTAAACATTCTCTCACCTTACTTTTGATATATGCTACTGATTACCGTATTTTTTGCTCTATAAGACTCACTTTTTCCCTCCTAAAAAGTAAGGGGAAATGTGTGTGCGTCTTATGGAGCAAATGCAGGCTGTGCAGCTATCACAGAAGCCAGAAGAGCAAGAGGGATTGCTGCTTTCACTGCGCAGCAATCCCTCTTGCTCTTCTTGGCTTCTGAGATTCAGAATATTTTTCTTCTTGTTTTCCTCCTCCAAAAACTAGTTGCGTCTTGTGGTCTGGTGCGTCTTAGAGAGCGAAAAATACGGTACTTCTACAGCTTTAATTTTAGAGAAAATGTGCTGATTTAAACATTATTGGTACAGTACCACTATAACATAGCAGTTGTAACAATATGTTAAAGGTAAGTAAAAAATTATCAGTTTTAGAATTAGACTCATAAGTAGTAGCAGTTGTCAGGACATTACCACGTTCACCTCTACATAGCTCCAGCCTTATTTCAGATATCATGATATATTGAAATATTGCAGTGTTTAGCTGGTGATATATTGTGATGTTGAAAACCAGATATCGCCCAACCCTAGTGTCCATAGAAATGATGGCAGTGCTCTGACAACAATAATAATGAAGTATAATTAAAAATGGTTTTTTTAGGTAACCTAATACCTACCAGAACCATTTCCTATAGTAGTTACACAAAATAGAACAAAGCTAATTAAAGTAATTTTCCCATTGGTCTTCACAGCTAGAAGGTCCATGTGTTCTACAAATCCAAAAAGTACGCAATATAGCTGCACCAAAGGATAATGAAGAATCTCAGGCTGCTCCAAGAATGCTGCGTTTGCAGATGACTGACGGACACACAAGCTGCACTGCAATAGAATATAATTATATGTCCAAAATAAGGTAAATAATACTTATTTTGCTTTATATGGACTGAAAGCACATTACATTTTAGAACTCTCAAAGGCATTTCAATATATAGAATATGTCTGAGTTTACAATATCTTTTGAAGGAGAAAAAGTTTGTTCCAGAAGTGAAGAAATAATAATCCTATACGAAGAAATCCTTCATATCTTTTTCTGTTTGTGGTTTATGCCTCCAAGAATAAATTGACTGCTAATCTCTCATAGTGGTCCTTGGTTTACAATAGCTGAAAACACAGAAGTACACTGTAAAAGTAAAACATTTATAAGAAATTAATTTAATAGAAAACTTTAGGGTATTACGTGTTATACACAGCTATAGTTAAAGCTGTCCTTCAGATTCTTTGGGCAATTGTGTGCCTATATGGTACCCATTCAAGTAATCAGCTGGAGTTTAACATAGGGTGATAACAGCTGAAAGGCCATCTGGCCAGCTGATTAGTTGTGTACATAAAATGAGTGGAATTTCATTACTAAAAATGCTAATGAATTGCATAATAGGTATGCTGGATTAGACTACATATGAATTAGTGACTTGATGAGAAGTCATGTGCAAAGCTCATTGGCTTTACACGTATGGTAAACCATAAAGAGATTGCAGAGCAGTTTGTGCACTAAGAAATTACTTGGTGAGCAAAATCAAGAATATCTTAACATTATACAAAAGCCTTTCTCTGTGAGTAAGAGCCAACTTCTAGGGGCTGAGGGGGCTTCTTCCCCAAATAAAATATTTGAGGGTGCTGGGGCCCTCAAAGTTGATGGACATTGCCCTTCAAATAGTGTGCAGGCACCGCATCAGGGGGGGACTTAACCTGCCCCCCATATTTTATACAAGTTGGCACCTCTGCCAGCATGAATTTAAAACTGCCCTGCAACATTCCTGAAGCTTCTCTAACAGAAAGCTGCCGCCCCCATGTACATTCATAGCTACACTACATAGGGATATGCAAGATTGTGCAAGGTTGCACCTAGATACATTTACCCTAGTGCTAGTTTGTGATTAATCATAAGACTTGTTGTCTTTACACAACTTTTCCCCACAGCTTTAGAGGCCACAGTACAACTGGAACACTGCCTCCATATTAGATATTCTGTCCTTTTCCATGTTGGTCAAGGAGGTATGCTCCTGTTTCATCCTATATTATCTACACAGTTGCCTTAAATCTTGCAACAAGACAGCACTGGAGGTAGTGTGGTGGCCAGGATTAGGTATTTGGTTTCATAGTTGTATGTATCCTTTAGATCTACTTTAGTATAAAACCATTCAAGAACCACTGTGGCTTCACTTTAATTGCCCATATTTCTTCCCAGAGCTCATGTGCCCATTTTCTCATTATCTGTAGATGAAAGCATGTTAGGCATCCAAAAATAAGTGTGAAGTTGTACTCCAGTACCAAAAGATCGGTCCAGCTTTGCAAGATCCTACAGGACAAACCTTCAATTTTATATTTGAATATATTGTATACTATTTAATTAAATAGTTTCAAAGACAACGTTTTTGTTTCTGAAAATGTGAAATGCTGGTTTTGTCATCTTAGTTCTTTAAAAGAAACATGTTTCTTTCTGGAAAAAGTTGTCCTTTAAATAAAACCTAAGTGAATAATAAAGTTTATTTGCACCTGTGCTTGTCAAAATATTTTTTCCAAAGCAGTTTCTAGAAAGAAAACAAAATAGAGTGACAGTAAAAGCACAGCTTAAAATAGCTCAGCATTTTTTAAAAAAGAAGATTTTACATAAGCAAAATTTGGCTACAAAATATCTTTAAAACATTTTCAGCATCTGTCCAAAAGGGGGGTGGGGGGTGAAAGTTTCTTCAAGTGCAGAATTCTGTGATTGCAGTGCCAGTGATCAAAATTTTGCTAATGACTGGCTGGAGTTTAGATTCTCAGATGCTGATCTTGGGCAGTCCTTAAGGTAACCTGGTTCTAGACTGCTTACACATTTTGAGGATTAATAGAACACTTTAAACTGAGCCTGGAAACAAACAATGTATTACTGCAACATGCTCTGACCACCCTTGTACCATTTGCAGTTTTTGAACTAGAACAAAATGGCAGCTCTGCAGGAGGAGCCTGCTGACTTTACTTCAGCACTCTTTTTCTTAAGGATGGAAGTCACATATTATGTTAGTTAATAAACTATGATTGTAGTATTCATGGAGATCTGGAAGTAATTCGCATCACCTCAACTGTCTCAATAGAGCTGTTGGCAAAGGGCAGGACTGAGCAATATCTAGACCAGGCATAGGCAAACTCCAGCCCTCCAGATGTTTGGGACTACAATTTCCATCATCCCTAGCTAACAGGACCAGTGGGTCAGGGATGATGGGAATTGTACTCCCAAACATCTGGAGGGCCAGAGTTTGCCTATCCCTGATCTAGACCACCAGCACATCTGATAAGATGCTAGACTAGGAATATGGAAGACCAAACTCCACAGTTGGGCTCCTTCCTTCATCTGTGACCAGCGCAGAATGCAACAGGGTCTGTATGGAGCCAACATTATAATGAAGATGGTGAAAGTAGAATGAACATCTTTTTTCATTCAGTAATGCTCGACAGGGATTTGGAATTTCTCATGACACTTTGTACTAGAGGTGTCTTGATGCTGTTGGTGGATTACAGATATGTGATGGGCCTCTATCTCCTTTCTGTGCTGCTTGGCCAATGTCTGAAGCCCTTTGCTTCATTGGGAGGGCTGCATGCTTTGGGTCCTCAAGGTCCCAGTAGCAAGGCTGTGAATTCTCACATGCTACTGTAAAGGTGTCTCAGTCATGAGATGCCCCATATTCAGATATCTGAATCTCATATCTCCTTTGTGTGCTGTTCCATTTCCAGGAACAGGGTTTGTTCTCACCTAAGTATCCCTAGTCGGAGCTCAGTTTCTGAAGTGATTGACAGCTGATTTTCTTAATATATTCTGTCAATTTGACAGATGAGTGAACAGTTGAAAACTACCATTGTAATGATTGATGTTCTATAGATGCTGCAGCACTGAAAATGTGTTTTTTGTTTACCTATTTTGCCACCGAACAATGGAGGCACTTGGAAAAAAACGTACAGTAAAACACGTTTTCTTTGAGTGCTTCCAGAAGCAATATGGAGATGGATTCTTACTATGCTTCCTGCATAAGGTGATAGTGCTGGGCCATGTGTTTTCTCATGACTACATCTTCAAATGCAGATATCTCCAAGTGCAGTGAGTCCTTTCTAGTGATACCTAAATAAGTCACATAGCTATTTAGCATTAAAACAGAATGCACTGTAGTTTCACACTACCAAATTATTTAATATGTATCACATAATAAATAACTTAGAACTGATTCAGTGTAATGGTGATTCAGAACAAAATACTGAAATAATACTTTCGTCAATACTTGTGGAGTTCCTCTTGTTCTTGTGTTTAGTCTGAACACTCCTCCTGGAACGAAAATTAAACTGCTGGGAATTGTGGAAGTGAAAAATGGCATCCTCCTTCTGGATGACAGCAACACAGTGATTCTTGGCGGTGAAGTGGACCATCTTATAGAAAAATGGGAGTTGCAAAGGGTGAGGTAACATGCTTTTCCCTACCTTAAGCTGAACAACAACAACAACAATTAATTTTATTATTATTTATACCCCATCCATCTAGCTGGGTTTCCCCCAGCCACTCTGGGCAGCTTACAGCATATCTAAAATAAAAATAAAAATATCAAGCATTAAAAACCTCTTGATACAGGGCTGCTTTCAGATGTCTTCTAAAAGTTGTGTAATTCTTCATCTCCGTGACATCTGAGGTGTTCCCCAGGGAGATTGCCACTACTGAGAAGGCCCTCTGCCTGGTTCCCTGTAACTTCGCTTCCTCCAATGAGGGAACCAGCAGAAGACCCTCAGAGAAGGGGGTGACGCTCCTTCAGGTATATTAGTTAAACTTCAAATTATTTATTAGGTATATGAAAATGAAGGCATTGTGATTGTGTTACAAAGCACATTTAATTAAGTCACATTGTAATGTGCATTAAAAATGTTTTTATGGAAAGGTCAGGATTTAAGCTGGGGATGGGGAATCATAGGTTTGGAGGGCCATACCTGGCCTCTGGGGCTCCCCAAGACCACCCCCCCAGACCACAGCCTTCACCAGTCCTGCTCCACACTCTCCTCAAGTTATTTTCCTCCTGGAATGTGTCCTTGTGCTGATGCTTCTTGCTGGCCTGGATGGAGAGATGCATGGTGTCTATGGGGCAGAATGTGGGAGGGTACAGAGGAAAGTAGAGCATCCATTGCTCTATCCATGTTTGCCTCTGGCCCTAAACTGCTGTCAGGTTGCTCACGATGGGTTCTCCATCCCTGATTTAAACCCAGAAAATTTAGCATTTTGTTAGCATTCTGAGGTGTCAGAGAAAAATGGGCTGGCAAAAGTTCCACACTGGAGGTGGGCCGTTTCAGTGTCAGTGTGGTACTGTGAATGTCATAAAGCTCTCTGATTTCCTTGCTGAGGCTTTCTACTTTATGCCTCTTCACTTTATGGGAAAACCTGTCTCCTTCCTGAGGCACTTCAGAAAGAACTTAGCAAACACTCCTTGTACATCTCTTGAATAGTGGTTTTTGTCTGATTATATGTACCGTATTTTTTGCTCTATAAGACTCACTTTTCCCCTCCTAAAAAGGGGAAATGTGTGTGTGTCTTATGGAGCGAATGCAGGCTGCGCAGCTATCCCAGAAGCCAGAACAGCAAGAGGGATTGCTCCTTTCACTGCGCAGCGATCCCTCTTGCTGTTCTGGCTTCTGAGATTCAGAATATTTTTTTTCTTGTTTTCCTCCTCCAAAAACTAGGTGCGTCTTGTGGTCTGGTGCGTCTTATAGAGCGAAAAATACGGTATTTATTGCAATAATGTATAACCTGCTTTTCATGATGTAAATCTTTCCAAGGCAGCTTGCAGAGTAACGAAACTGTTAATAAAACTGCAATCACACTATCAAAATATTAAGCAGGATCCTTTCCAGAAGGCAGGTCAGGTGGTAAAAGATCTTGGGGTGTGGGAGGGCATAGTCCCTCTGGAGCAGCCTCTAAGGTGGTCTTTTTCCTGCCTAATAAATTGATATGTAGCGCTGGTTGAAGACACAGTGTGTGAAACACGAAGTTCTGTGGTTTGTGTAGCATGTTTCCACCCTACATTTCTTTGAATCCATAGAACTTCCTATTCCTCAGTAAAAAGACTTCATATGTATTTCTTTCTAGAGGCACAAGCTTAATGCCCAATTCAAACTGGGTAGTTGATTTGCTTGTTTAGAAAGTTTGCCTTCTCTCTTTGTCTCCTTCAAGCTTTCCTGTGCCTTCACACTCTTCTCATGACACCGGTGCTTCTAGTAAGGTTGATCAGTAAGTTGGTAGATACAGGGCATGACGGGTAGAATGTCATACCTCTTGCTGTGGCAATACCAGTTCATGATAATGTTGCTTCATTTCACAGAGCTTATCGAAACACAACAGAAGTAACATAGGAACGGAAGGTGGACCTCCTCCCTTTGTACCTTTTGGGCAGGTATGACGTGCTTTTAAAATAGGTTTAAACTTTGAAACAGAAGCGACTCTGTTGTATCTTAGAATATTTCTTATTATTATTTCGTATTATTTATTGAATACATATACCGCTCCATACCCAGAGGCTTTATTTTAAAAAAGCTACATATGGGACTTTTTATTTCAATACTTTGGCATTGTGTTCTTTAGAGTCTAGTGTTTAACAGGATATGGTGCAGGAAAAAGATATTTAAGCATTAGTTTACAAATTGATATAAATGTAAGAAACTAGTTTGAACATAATGCATTTCTACATGTTTGAGAACTTTCAAGCGGCGGCCAAGTGCTTTCCCAGTCCATTCTTTCAAGTGCCACAAGGAACATCAGCTACCTGATACTTTCTATTTAGCAGTTAAATGTTTGGTTAGATATCTTTTTCATTTTAAGTTTTGCCCCTGCTTTGTACTTAGCTGTGTGTACATGGGCCATCAGTATTGGTTTGTTTTTAGAGTGTGTGTGTGCGCGCGCACCCACACCCACACCCACACACAGTTTCTTGTGCACGTCCCTATGTCAATGAGACTATATTCTAAAAGCAGCTTCATCTGTGGGGTAGAAAGTTTCAATTTCTGCTATTTGGTACCAACCGGTTGTCTAGAAATGGAGCATTCTTCATTTTTTTTTTTTATAAATTTTTTATTGATTTTACAACACTTTTAAGAAACACAAACAAACACTAAAAATGACAAACATACACGTATAATTTCAAACATATTTTCATAAACCTCTTTTCTTGGACTTCCCCATACCCCCCCTCTCTGCATCCCAATGTCCATAATTCAACTAGCAACTCCCAATTGTTACTTTCCAATCTTTATCATCTTAGTCCTCTTTTATAGTCTAGCCTTGTATCCCTGTACCCTTTTGCTTCTGGAAACCACAACATTTTAGCATTCATTAAGTTTATAGTAGTCCTTAAGATAGCTTTTAAATTTTTTCCAGTCCTCTTCCACCGTCTCTTTTCGTTGGTCACGGATTCTGCCTGTCATCTCGGCCAGTGTCATATAGTCCATCACTTTCATCTGCCATTCTTCCACAGTGGGTAAATCTTGTGTCTTCCAATACTTTGCGATGAGTATTCTTGCTGCTGTTGTGGCGTACATAAAAAAAATTCTATCTTTCTTTGTCACCAATTGGCCGACAATGCCCAATAGAAAGGCCTCTGGTTTTTTAGGAAAGGTACATTTAAGTACCTTTTTCATTTCATTATAGATCATTTCCCAGAAGGCCTTAATCTTCGGGCATGTCCACCAAAGGTGATAAAAGGTACCTTCAGTCTCTTTACACTTCCAACATTTATTATCGGGCAAGTGATAGATTTTTGCCAGCTTGACTGGGGTCATGTACCACCTGTATACCATTTTCATAATGTTTTCCTTTAAGGCATTACATGCCGTAAATTTAATACCGGTGTTCCATAACCATTCCCAGTCAGCTGACATAATGTTATGTCCAACATCCTGAGCCCACTTAATCATAGCCGATTTAACTGTTTCATCCTGTGTGTTCCATTTCAACAGCAAGTTGTACATTCTAGATAAATTCTTAGTATTGGGTTCTAACAATTCGGTTTCTAATTTTGATTTTTCCACCTGGAAACCGATTTTCCTATCCTGTTTAAAAAATTCCATTATTTGACGATATTGGAACCAATTTTCTACTTTATGCTTCAATTTCTCCTGACTTTGTAGTTTGAACTTATCTCCATCCTGTTCTAAAATTTCCCAATACTTCGGCCATCCGACCTCCATATTGAGCTTCTTCACTGCTTTAGCCTCCACTGGTGAGACCCATCTAGGGGTTTTATTTTCCAATAGATCTTTGTATCTTATCCAAACATTAAACAATGCTTTTCTAACAATATGATTTTTAAAGGCACTGTTAACTTTATCATACCAAAGATATGCATGCCAACCAAAAGCATTGAAATGGAGCATTCTTCATCCGGCAGAGAGGATTCTTTAATCAAAGCAAGACCTGAGTGGGGCTGGACTGGGAGGCTTCCTCTGCAGCCTCCTGTCCACTTCTTGGAACCTGCACAGTCCCAAAAGATCTTTAAGGGAGAGGAAGAGACAGGGGATCATGCTGGGCTGCTTGAGTAACACAATTGCTCTCTTATAATTTATCTGTCTTTATTTCCTGTGTAGTAGAGACTGGGAAGTTCAGATCACAACTAGAATCTGGCATGCGGCTGTATTGTGATTTGATTCTATTATATTAAAAATGAAATACATGGTAGATGGAACTGCTTTTTAAATATGCTTTTACATTTCCAGAAGTGTGTATCTCAGCTTCAAGTGGACAGCAGGGAGCTGGATCGGAGAAAAACTCTGCAAGTGACAAGCACAGCGAAACCTGCCGGGGACAATGATGAGTTTGAAAAACAGCGAACAGCTGCTATTGCAGAAGTAGCAAAAAGCAAAGAGGTTAGAAAGAGGGTCTGCAGTATATTATTACTATTACTATTACTATTATTATTATTATTATTATTATTATTTACAGTAAATTTGTAATTTGTGGAGGTACTATAATGTCTGTGCGTTCTCTTCTTGGTATTGTATGGAGAAATGAATATGAAGGTATTTGCTGTTTTCCCACAAAATAAATTATCCAGTGAGGAGAAAGGGGGTTCTAAAGGAATTTGGCATGGAGTACTGCTGAAGAGAAAATCACCCAATCAGTTTAGAAGCATGCATTGTTCTATATTCATTGATTATAGTTATTTAAGCTAATTAGAAAACTTGAGTACAGTGATACCTCAGGTTAAGAACTTGTCAGGGGTTCAGGAGCAGAGACGCAGAGAAGGGAGGAGACAGAGAGCGAGGGGGAGGAATACGAAGGAAGGATGAGTGGGGATGACGACCCAAGATCACCGAGCCTGTCTAGCGAGTCCGAGGATTCCCAGAAGGGAGCGCCAGCAGCCAGAGCAAGGGGGGAGAGCAGGGGGACACCCCAGGAAGAAGGGTCCAGAGAGGGATCAGAAAGCAGCAGTTGGAGATCGGGACCCACGTGCCCAGCCGGGAGCAGCGGGGAGAAAGGGGACCAGATATCGGGCTCCGGAGACTTTCAGAAGGAGGGAGGGCATGAGTCAGGAGTAGTCACGCCCACCTCGGGGAGCGATGAAACGATCAAGAGGAAAGTGGAGAGTTGGGCGCGCGCGCCAAGTTCAAATGTAGCGGAAGCTGGCGCAGTCAGCAGCCCAGAGAGTGAACCGGGTCCCAAAGCCCGCCGCAAGGAGGCGGAAGGGTCAGGGGGCTCTGCGTCAGAAGAGAGTAGGAAGGGAGAGACCCAGGGGGGCAGAAGGACCCAGAGACGGAAGGAAAGGCGCAGGAGGTGGAGCAAGGCTAGGGTATTAAGCTGGTGCGCTAGAGGCGGGGACTCAGACGGGTCTTCGTCGTTCTGACCTAGAAGAAGTAGGGCTGCACATTGCAGTTTGGAAATGGAACCTGTAATCCAATAAAGACTCTTTGAAACTGAACGCTGGCTGACTTGGTCCTATGTGAGCTGGGACTGGGTGGCAGCCCTGACAGAACTTAATTCATTCTGGAGGTCCATTTTTAACCTAAAACTGTTCTTAACCTGAGGTACCACTTTAGCTAATGGAGCCACCTGCTGCTGCCACGCAGCATGTGTACTCATCCTGAAGCAAAGTTCTTAACCCGAGGTACTATTTCTGGGTTAGTAGAGTCTGTAACCCGAAGCATCTGTACCCTGAAGCATCTGTAACCCAAAGTACCACTGTATGAAAGAAAGAAAGAAAGAAAGAAAGAAAGAAAGAAAGAAAGAAAGAAAGAAAGAAAGATAGATAGATAGATAGATAGATAGATAGATAGATATTGGAAACATATGTTTCAGTGTAACTTATCTCAGTACCCAGGTGTTTGTTTGTTTGCTTGCTTGTTTTGGAAAGACCAGAAATACAGGAGGAGTGGATTGTTCAGATATCACACTAGCCAAGGATTAAAATGAACATGTATATTGAATCACATAAATATGTCAGACTTAGGGTAGATGTTTTGACTGGTTTATTTCGTACGTAGAATGTTTTGGAACCAAAACATTTTGTTATGTATAAAAGCAAGCAGTTTTAGTAATGTAAAAGGTCCCTTAAACTAAAAGCCTAACCGTACTGCCTATGTAATCTCTATAATGTATCGGTGATGAAATATTCTTCCTCCCAATTTCTGATTTAAGTTGTTTTTTATATAAGTTGTGGGATTCTCTCCCCACAGAGGTGTGTCTGGCTTCTTCATTCTGTGCCTTTGCACCTCTTTGCCTTTGACACCTGAAATGTGTGTTTTCATAGCCCACTCTGTTCTTGTAACTATAATCTGTTTTACATGTTTCTTATTCTGAGTTTTAGATTGTTGTAACCTACCCTGGGAGCTGTTTGTGAAGGTTGGGTAATAAATTTGATAGTAATAATAATCCCCAATTATGCTTGTTAAAACCTTTTTACAGTATTTTGTGATTTCTAGAGAGACCAGAAGTGGAGCTAGAAATCAAAATTTTGTTTGCAGGAATGCTAAAAATGAGTATCTTCAGACTGGTTTTCCATAGTGGTTGTGTAAAGAAAGTTAGTACTGGTGGTACTGAAAGATTATTTTCCTTATCTCTTCTCTAAAGACTAAAACGTTTGGAGGAGGTGGCAGTACTAGAAGCAATCTCAGTGTGAGTACAGGAGGGAATCGAATCAGGGAAGTGTTCCAAAAAGAGAAGATCAAGCCTGAGGGGAAAAATGAAGGTGTCTATCGAGAATTGGTAAGGCTTCAAACATTTTATACGAAGGATGTTCAGGGGGAGGTGAGGGGGTGTTTTTGTGCAAGGTATGCAGACATCTTGACTACCAGTACAATTCCTATGTGTTATATTCCGTGGAGCTTACTGAAGGGTACTTCAGTTAGGATTGCAGCCTAACTCAATATTTGATTAAAGTAAAATGTTAAATTGCAAGAAAATTGAAAACCAGTTGTCATGGCTGAAAGGTAACCTCTTTGCAGATATGTTTCTTATAATCCAGATTTCTCCCCCATACAGATGGATGTTGAGCTTTTCAACTATGAAAATATTGCTGGATTTTAGTGACAACATCATCATCAACAACAAGCATCATCATCTATTTCTACCTCGCTCATCTGGCTGGGTTTCGCCACTCTGGGCGGCTTCTAACAAAAGATTAAAAATACATTAAAACACCAATCATTAAAATTTCCCTAAACAGGGCTGCCTTCAGATGTCTTCTAAATGTCATATAGTTGTTTATTTCTTTGACATTTGATGGGAGAGTGTTCCACAGGGCAGGTGCCACTACTGAGAAGGCCCTCTGCCTTGTTCCCTATAACCTCACTTCTTGCAGTGACGAAACCGCCAGAAGACCCTGGGTGCTGGACCTCAGTGTCCAGGTTGAACGATGGGGGTGGAGACGCTCCTTCAGGTATACTAGGCTGAGGCCATTTAGGGCTTTAAAGGTCAGCACCAACACTTTGAATTGTGTTTGGAAACGTACTGGGAGCCAATGTAGGTCTTTCAAGACTGGTGTCATATGGTCTTGGCGGCCCCTCCCAGTCACCAGTCTAGCTGCCGCATTCTGGATTGGTTGTAGTTTCTGGGTCACCTTCAAAGGTAGCCCCACGTAGAGCGCATTGCAGTAGTCCAAGTGGGAGATTACCAGAGCATGTGCCACTCTGGTGAGACAGTCTGCAGGCAGGTAGGGTCTCAGCCTGCATACCAGATGGAGCTGGGAGACAGCTACCCTGGACACAGAATTGTCCTGCGCCTCCATGGATGGCTGTGAGTCCAAAATGACCCCCAGGCTGCACACCTGGTCCTTCAGGGGCACAGTTGCCCCATTCAGGACCAGGGAGTCCCCCACACCCGCCCGCCCCCTGTCCCCCACTAAAACTGGTTTAAAATGTTGTTCTTTTGCCAAATCTGTAGTTTGACATCAGCCTTGCTAGTCATTATTTAAAAGTCATTGTGGCAGCAGTGTGCAAGTTGAACTGCTCTTGCAAGCTGTGGCCAGGATCCAGAGAAATGCAAAGCTAGTATCATGTGCAAAGCTAGTTCCTTGTGTCTTTATTGAACAGCAGTTCCCTGTGCTATACTGTGAACTGCTTCTGAAACTGAAGGAGCTTTCAAAAGCAGTTTGGCGTGGAGTTTAGCTATTCAAGAGGAATTTAAATGTTTGAGGTTACCTGTGCTTGTGTATCCCTCTGGAAATTGGTTGAAAAGCACTTTCCAATGCAAGAACCCAGATGGATAGTGGGTCACTCAGCCCTTCTTTTGAATTCATTCAAGGCAGGTAGTAGCTGCTGGATCTGTGTGCAGCCCTGACAGTGAGAGGGCTGTGATACTTGCAGTGTGATTGCTGCACATAAGACGGGTCTGTTTCCATCATAGTGCAACAGTTCACAATTCCCAGAACACACCAGGTTGTAGTGAATGATGTGGGGATAGAAGTGTATTCATCCCAGGCTTTCCTGACTACTCCAATCCATTGCAGTTTTCTGAACCTCCTTAAAAGACTCCCTTGAGTGGTGAGCATATCCTGAAATGTGGCACATGGACTGCAGTGGAATGGGAAGAGCTCCAAATTAGTGGGCAGCATAGGGATCACAATTAGGTGGTGGCATCCCCTGCCTGCTCCTGCCCTCCTTGGAGACAATTCAGGAAAGACGTTTAATCAAAGGCAATAAATAAAGGGCATATTTCGATATTCCCTTTGTCTGTGGTTTGTATGAAATTATGACTTTGTAAGAAATTACTCTTAATTTAGCAAAACAGACTTGTCTTGTGGTCTTGTGTGTCTTGTCTTGTGTGTACATGAAATACTAATTTGTGTTTTAATTTAATATAAATATTCACTTTAAAAGTAAACAGTTTTATGGGGTACATTGTATCCATGGTTTACATTTATTCATGTCTTCTATTGCAGGTTGATGAAAAGGCTCTCAAACATATAACAGAAATGGGTTTCAGTAAGGAAGCAGCAAGGCAAGCGCTTATGGATAACAGCAACAACCTTGAAGCTTCATTGAACTTCCTTCTGAACAGCAATAAACAAATGACTGTACAAGGGCCACCTCCTAGAGGTACAACTTTAAAGGCTGCTTCTTACAGAAAAGCATTTGAATAGGAACAATTTACTTCTGAACTACAACCAAAGGTTTCTGGTGGTTTTCTGTGAAGCCACCAACTATAATTACTTCCCAGTTAACATTGCTGTTGATGTGTAGAGCATGAGGCTATTGTAACACAGTACATAATGGATTTATAATACAACACCCCAAGGGATTCTGTAGTTGTGGCGCTGTAAAGCTTCTTTCAACGAATGTCTAACCTGCCTTAATGTCACCAAGGTCTTGAGAGTTAGAATGTTCTTTGGCTACCATGGGTTGAGCTTATGAGATCCTTCAGAGGAACATGGCAGACAGCAAGGCCAAAGGGGGCACATGAGCCCAGGAAATGACTTAGCACAAGGAACTAGGAAAAAGGTGTTTGGAAGAAGGGAGTGATACAGAGGAATGGTGAAAAGGAACAGGAAAACTAGGAAAGGGTGTGCAGAGCTGCACGTATCTAGGAACCTTAGGGGTAAAGTTTCTTCTCCTTTTTCTTCATTAAATTTATATACTCTGCTTCACCCTAAGATCTCAGGGAGCTTCACACGGTAAAAATACAGGATAAAAGCACAAAATAAATAGAACAAAAACAGAGCAGCACCCCCTCCCTGCCAAAAACACTTTTAAAGGGCCATAGAAAATTAATCAGCCCCAGGCCTGATTAGAGGAACACTTTCACCCAGCACCTAAAGACATATGTTGAGGTCGCCAAACAGACCTCCTTGGGGAGAACATTCCACAAATGGAGCCACTGCGGAAAAGGCCTGTTCTTGTGTTGCCACCCTTTGGACCTCTCATGGAGGAGGCACATGAAGAAGGGCCTCATGATGATCATACAGTCCAGATTGGTTTTTAGTAGAATTATGCCAAAAAGCAGTTTAAACAGAACCTCTTGGAATTTCTTCCACTTGGTTTATTTTTCATATATGCTTACTTACAGTAGCACTGACTGGGAAAGAGGGGTCAGAAAGGGAGGAGTTAATTCTTATCCACAGTGGAGATGAACACTCCATCACTGTGATCATCACACTTTTTAACTTTGGCAGGATCTTGTAAATAACATATCTAATTTTACCAATTCTTTCCTTACTTTCCTTACTATCACTGCTATGTGGTAAAAGTAGAATGTGCTCAATTACCAGCTTCTGTGTCTTATTCTACCTCAAAACGTGGATACTACAGGAGGTTTTTGGCTATTACTTCCACTTTCTTTTATATTCTGGCTCCCCATCCCACCCCATTGGATTCTTCCTGTAATATTTGCAGTTAATTCCCACTGGACCTTCTATAGTGGTCAGGTTCAGTGACTTGTAAAAGTTTTGTCATGCATTGAAGAGGCAAGGCAAGCTTGCTGTTTTGGTCAAATAAGAATAGTGTTGTTACAGACTGCTGTATACCTAATTTTTTTAAAAAAGTCTCAGATAAATAAGTTTGAGTGGACATAAGGTAAAGGGTTCATTTTAATGGCCATACATGCCCTAGTCAGGTGATCATCTCACATGATGAGAGAGAGAAAAGGAGCTTGATAACTAGCTTGGTTCCCAACCTAGCTCCTCTCTCTGCTTTGGAGGGTGAATGTTTCTAATGGACCCATGCTGAATTGTGGGAGCTCCCTATAGAATTAGAACCCTACTTGCTTACAGTATTTGGAATTTGCCAGAGCATGAAAAACTTACCTTGCATCCAGGTGCAAAAATTTTCTCTGAAATATATATCCTACTTTAATACACCTTAACATGGTAGGTGTAAGATATTGTCAACAAAAATATGGAAAATGTCTTCAGCCATCTATTTCAGCCTTCCCCAACCTTGTGTCCCAGATGTTGTTGGAGAGCATTTGCCAGGGGTGATGCAGTTGTTCTCCCAACAACGTCGGGGAACACAAGATTGGTGGAAGCTAATCCAGTTGATAACTTAACTACATTCCGTTAAGGTTTCTCTGTATACCTAACTTTAAAATACTTTGAATTGCTTTATTTTTCAAGCTGAGTTCATTTGACTATAACTAAATAGGTTATATGATTTATCTCTAGGGAAGGGGAAAGGCAGAGGCCGGATACGACCTGAAGATGAGGAAGAACTAGGAAATGCCAGGCCATCGGCTCCAAGCACACTGTTTGACTTCCTGGAGTCTAAAATGGGTACTCTTGCAGTAGAAGGTATGTAGACAGGGTGGGAGTTTGCAGCTTCTTGCACGACCCCATGAGTAGATCCATCATCCATATGAGTAGATCCAGCTCCTTGGCTAGTTCACAAGTCCCAACTGCTGTGCCTAGGGTGGGGCTTAGAAAACCTCCTGCATATAAGTCTTCAGTCCTTTTAGAAAGATGCTGGAACTCGTTATCTCCTTGACTTATTTGCTCTCTTTGCTGTGAGCCTGTGTGTATATGATCTTAGACTGTTAACTGGAATTCCTGTTGACCAAACTTTGGACCGTGCCTTGGTCTCACTCTGAATCACCCTGTAAGTGAAATCTGACTCTTGGCATCCTTCTCCCTGACAGCAGGATACGGACCATTGCCACACTGGCTGGGGTTCATGGACGTTTTAGTTCGAAACAGGGCACCCCAATGGCTAAGATTGATCTAGGGTAATAATCGATGGCGTAGGAGAAAGTGCTGGAGCAAATAGAATCTATATACCATGTTGATTCAGGTGATTAGGACCCCTGCAGAGTGATCTTCCTCCCACCCTGACCTCTGGGCATTCCATTGTACAGTGGAACCTCTAGTTATGAACTTAATTCATTCCGGAGGTCGGTTCTTAACCTGAAACTGTTCTCAACTAGAGGCGTGCTTTCGCTAATGGGGCCTCTTGCTGCTGCCGGCACACGATTTCCGTTCTCATCCTGGGGCAAAGTTCTCAACTTGAGGTAACTCTTCCAGGTTAGCGGAGTTTGTAACCTGAAGTGTTTGTAACTCAAGGTACCACTGTACTGTATAGACCTAGTATTGTGGAGCAGGCATCACCTTGAACATTTATAGCTGTCCTCTTAAGTCTGAGTTTTCTTGGACATGTCCTCTTTTGGGGGGCCAGCATACCCATCCAGGCGGATTTTTGCATTTTATATGGAATGTCCAGGTTTGGGTCTGAAGTGAGGTCTGCAGCCTACGTTGGCACTGCCAACGACACTGAGGACAGTTGTTGAGGATAACGACGCCAGACCCACATGCCTCCTCACTTGCACGTCACCCAGAGGCCACACGGTTCTTCAGAGTGGCAGAACAGTAGAACTAATCCTGTGTTTCCCAAAATGGGTGATACCGCCCCCTGGGGAGGCTGCAGAGATCCAGGTGCAATTGGTGGGTGTTGAATAAGGCTGAGGGGGCGGTGGAAGCGACACCACCTCCCCTGGCTCCAGCGGTCATGCTGGAGGCCAGGGTTTTTCCCAGACTTGGGTGAGCCATTTTCAGCTTCACCCAGGCTCGGGAAGTAGATCGCAGCTTGCCTGCCTATTTGGCCAATGGCAGGTGGGCAATGGCGCCAGCCCCACCACTGGGGCGGATTGGACTGAGCCAGCCGGCTTCACTCTGGTACGGCCCATGGGTTTTTAATCCTGGGGCCTAGTTCACCTCATAGAGCTGAACATTAATAAATTGAAGGCAGTGCACTAGGTTCATCCTTCTCATTAGGACTATTTTTAATGTTATTTGTAATTTTTATTTTAATATTATCCTTTGTTATCTTCATTTTGTGTGTGTAATGCAAATGTTACTATGGTTGATTTTAATAAATAATTTTATAATTTCGAGTTTCAAGGTGTCTTATTTACAAAATTTTTCTGTGCTGTGGTGTAGGACGGAGGTAGAAATATAGATACATAAACGATACATAAACGATTTTTTTTTCTGAAATGGGGGCAGTAGGCCAAATAAGTTTGGGAACCTCTGGTGTAATCCATCAAGGCAGCAAAGAGGGAAACTTTAAAAGCAACTGGTTGAACAGATAACATTTTAATCTCAGCAAATGGGTTATCCATGAATTGGCTTATACTTGGATCATCTAGTGAAAAGGCTGGAATGTTTTTTTCTCCAAGACCAGTCCTGGTGGGATCTTTGGTATGCTGCCTTGCCTTTCCCACTCATGCCCAAAATATTAACCAAGATCTAATTAGAAAACGCATATTGGCCATCTTGGAGACTTCTTTCTGGCCAGGTTGTGTATGGTTTGCCTGTGTTTGTTATAGCTCAGACTTCACCACGGTTGCATTGTACAGTCTACCCAAACTTGCTTAGCCAATAGCTCTTCCTTTATTTTAGACTGGACTTGCTCCAGCTTTACTGTAGAGGCTCAAAGTTCAGGGCTAGGAGGCTCTGGGATATTCTTCTGGAGTACTTTACACTCTACTGGCAGCCCAAAGGGACTCAGCTCATAGGATATACCAGAACACTTGGACTCATTTAATTCTGTGGTGCCAGAATGCCTGTTTCTCTATGATGGTTTTGGTTGAGGTCTAAAGCCTAATACCCTCTCCAGCCAGCCTCCCACAGAAGTAGTAATGGCCTCCAACTAGAATGGTTTTGTTTTTTTAAAAAAGGGTAAGACAAATTGATGTAGTATATTTTTCCCTTGTTAAAAATGGCTACAAACTGCATTGGCTATGTTCTGTCTGCACTCTCGGAGGCAATATGCATCTGAATTCCGGTTGCTGGGAATTACAAGTAGGGAGAGTTGCTGTAATGCTCATGTTGTTGTGTTCCTTTGCTTTGTGTTTTCGATTTTTCTTTAATGCTGTCAGATAATATTGAGATTTTCCAGTGTAAGAATATGCAGCTTGAAGTTGTTCTGAAATGTCTGTATACTATTATTTCTTAAATTTCTATACCACCCTTCGTCCGAAAATCACAGGGCGGTTTACAACATAAAAACACAAAAATACATACCATAGTAAGAAACAAGTATTCCGCCCTCGGTTTAAAAGACTAAAGAATGTTAACCAGCCAAAAGTCTAGTTATAGAGAAACAGTTTTGCCTGGTGCCTAAAGATATGTAATGAAGGTGAGCCTCCTTGCGGAGAGCATTCCACAAGGGGGAGCCACTGCAGAAAAGGCCCCTTCTCGTGTTGACACTCTCTGGACCTCTTGAGGAGGAGTCACAGGACGAAGGGCCTCAGATGAGGATTGCAGGGTCCAGGTCAGTTCATATGGTTCATATGTTGGCTCCCCAGCTATTTTGTATGAAGTGAAACAGTAAACGTGGCATTAACCTGAAGCTACTGTGAGGGATGTTACTGGTGTAACGGGTGTGATATTTTGCATTACAAATTATACTCTAATATGTGATAGTTGCATAGTTCCAGATAGTGGGATAAACAGAGGAAGTTTGGTATGTAGTGTGCAATTGGAAGACCAAGGAGCTAAGAGCTATTTCTTCCTTTAAGTTAAAAAACAACAGCACAAGTTCTATTCCGAGCATCTTATGCACTATAATGTTGATCTCTTCCAGTCATTTTGAATCCATTGTTGCAAAAATTAAGGAAAGGTGTCTGAAGTTACAGTTTCAAACACTTTAAAGGGGGAGGAGAACCTGTGCACCATCTAGAAATTAATTTGTAAAAGAACTGCATTATTTGCATGTGAAGAAGCTTTCAGTATTCTTTAGCATTTTATTTAATGAAAGGTTTCCTTTTAAAATTAGTTTAACTTGGAGTATTTTGAAGTATTTAGACTACACGTAAAAGGAGATTTTATTTGTTATGGAACCACTTTCAAATTTTACAAAGAGATAGTTGTTTCAGCAGCTACTTGAGGCACCCTTCCTGGAAATAAGCTTGTTGTTGTGTAAAACACAATTTATGAAGCTCCAAGCTATGATTGAGTTTTGTTACTCCCAGTTTCTGTGATTTGTTGTTGAATGTCCTTCTCGATGTCTTGTATAGCTAGATGGAAATCTTGCTAATGGGAAAACTCAGCTTTTTCCTCCTTCAGATACACACTCCCCCCGCCCACCCCCGTCCAAAAATGGGAAGCTTAGTTCCAAATGGTTTCAACACATGTGAACCAGCCTGAGATCTATAAATGAAGGACAGTATACAAATTTAATAAGCAGCAACAACACTGACCTGGTGCAAAAACAGAATTGTCTTCTGCAGGAAATTTTGCAGAGAACTTTAATCCAGGGATGGTGGGACCTTGTGGCCCTCCAGATGATGTGGGACTCCAACTCCCTCTGTCCCAGCCAGCATGACTGGTGACCCAGGATGATGGTGATGAGTTCCCCATCTCTGCTTTAAGCTAAGAACTTGGGGATTGCTGCACAATTATGGGGCTCGCCTCAGGTCCAACACTCCTAGAAGCTTATCAGCAGTTCATTTTCGTAGCATAAAGGAAACTGACAGGAACTCCAACTCCACCCCACCATTTCCTCTTGTATTATTCCTTCTCCAGTGAGCCGTTAGCCCAAACTCTCAAATGGCGTATATGCTTTTGCTGGACAGTAGTAACAAACCTAATTTGACACTTAAGAGCAGGACATGCTGTTTTGTCACACAGCTAGACATCTCTTCGGCTATTATGGTAAAATGAAATTGGGGAAAATAGCTTGGAAAATGGCTCAGTCTTTGCCTTAATTGCAAGACAGGAAAGCTTTTGTCTTATACTAGGTAGTTTTAAGATGACAAGCATTTCCCTTTTAAGTTGTCAGTCAATCATTTTATTCACTTAGGTTCCCATAAATCTGTGACCTTGAAATAATCATGCCAGACTAACCTCTTTCCCTTTGCAGAAAGCTACAGAAATTCATTGGGTTGGAAACATCTGCTGTGATGGTTAATAAAATCAATGCTTTTTTAATGGATTGTGGCTTTCAAAGTCCAAAATTACTGTCAGATACAAATAGTCTGAAGTGACAGGGTAGCAAAATTACACCAGTCCACTGACTTACCTGTCTCAAGGTGGACTCTGACTGCAACAGTTCTAATGAATGTTTTTCGTCTGTGCTCAGCCTGAATTACTAAAATTTGCTAGGGAGATCAACCAAATTAGATACCTTGTACACTCAAGAATTCCAGCACAAATTTCAGACAGAATTAATTAAGCAATATAAACAATTGATTTGAGAAGGGGGGGAAATCTAATATTATTCAAAGCAAAGCATGCACCTTCAGATTTATATTTGGATTTAACATAGTGTTTGTGTGTCTAAACCACAGAGCCTAGGGCTTGCCGATCGGAAGGTCAGCAGTTCGAATCCCCGCGACGGGGTGAGCTCCCGTTGCTTGGTCCCTTCTCCTGCCAACCTAGCAGTTCAAAAGCACGTCAAAGTGCAAGTAGATAAATAGGTACCACTCCGGCGGAAAGTAAACGGCGTTTCCGTGCGCTGCTCTGGTTCGCCAGAAGCGGCTTAGTCATGACCTGGAAGCTGTACTCCGGCTCCCTAGGCCAGTACAGCGAGATGAGCGCTGCAACCCCAGAGTTGTCTGCGACTGGACCTAACGGTCAGGGGTCCCTTTACCTTTTTATCTTACCAGGTGCACCAATATATGAATTCTTTTCATTTAAAGCAAGTGTTGGACACAACAAAGAAGCAAACGTTTATGACTTCTGCTTTTATACTCTCTGCTCAACAATAAAGATTGGGTTTGCTTCGCTTACTATTTAAGCTAGACCTGCACAAGATGAAGCCTGTGAATTGTTTATAGTCTCTTTCCTGGCCATTTCACCCCTCAGCCCCCTGGATTTAAACTACCTTTAGGCTTGTGGCCCTTTCCTTTCTCCTTGATGGAGTTAAGAAGTTACAGCCATTCCGTGGTTTAGAGGTTGTGGTCATTCCATGAAATACTTTCCTCTGAGGCATTGTTTTCATTCTCCCTTACACGATTTGCCAGACATTTGAGTTGAGCGGACTATGGTTACCTGCAAAATAAGAAACATCCCAAACCATGAACCCTTCAAAGCATGGTTTGGTAGCAGTTGCTGATTAGCGGTAGCCATAGTTTGCTCTATTAACAGCTTCGAAATCAAAAGCTTCAAAGTGCTTATCTTTAGGTGGCTCATCCCCCAGTGTTTAACTCCTGTAGCTTGTGAAAACGTCATTCAGGTTAATGCCATATGAACACTTTCCCATGTGTCTTGCTAACATAGATTATTGACATGCTTCTTGATTGCACCTTATAGAATAGTTCTATGAGAATGTTCTATGAAGTTTTATTATGTTGTGATTTTATTATTTTTAACTCCCTTTTTAATTTCATGTGAATTCTTGACTTTTATGTGTAATTTTGGCATCCTAGAATCTTTGCTGAGAGGCAGGATTTAACTAAAATAAATATAGGTTGAGAGTGACAACGTGACCTTAGACTCCACGTATTATTTATACACCAGATGATCAACTACATATCGGTTGTCAAATATCTAAACTGTCTTTAGGAATTAAAATGATTTGGTACTGATTAGCTGTGTCACTAATAACTGTTGTTTTTCTTTTGTAGAACCAAAGTTACAGATGTCACTGCAGCACCAGGGGCAGCACAGAGCAATGAATGCTGAGCAGAATGGCCTGAAAGTATACAGTCAGCCAAGGCATGCTCCTCGAAATGACACCAGGCAGCCAAGGAACGAGAAGCCACCTCGTTTTCAGCGAGACACTCAAAATTTGAGGCACGCCATGGAGGGAAGCGTATCAGTGAGAACCAGAGCTTCCGAAAGACAAAATTCTTTGGGCCCTGAACAATGGACTGAAGAGAGAAATAGGTGTGATAGACTTTATGCTCGAAAAGATACTTCCTATCCCACAGCTGTTCACCCTGGTGACTTTCATTTTAAGCGGGACATCCCAGTGCAAAGCCGACAAGGGAAAGTGGCATCACCCATGGAAATGAAAGAGAATTCTGCTGCTCCAGATGCACCTGACAACAATAATCAGAAACAGGGAAGTAGGGAAGACCAGATACTCCATCCTGACAATTTCTATGATAGGAAAACACTAATGCTAACCAATGAAGCTTTAACTGGCTTAAAAAATGAGCAGCACTTTGGCATGAACATAGATTATCAAAACCCTGTTAGAACTGATCGTTTTAGTTCTGTACCAAATGGCGATGTGGAGCATTTTCAGAAAGGAAGGAGAGTTGGACCTATTAAACTGCCCGCGCCCAACATGGCCACAGCATTTGATGTAAAAATGTACTATGATACTGGGCCCAAAAAGAGATCTGGACCCATAAAACCAGAAAAAATGGTGGAACCATCTACTTCAAGAGAATATGGGAAAAGCTGGCAACCAGGGGATGAATGTTTTGCCCTTTACTGGGAAGATAACAAGGTATGCCCTACTCAAGTCAAATTCTGTTGCTTCTGTTTTAAATGCAAGAGGCGTCTTTGTACTATCAAACTCTGGCTATTGTTTTGGGGAAAGGGACGTTGATAAAATATCCCTGTTTATTATGTATTTTGTGTTTTTTATATTGTGGTTTTGTGTTGTGAACCCTGGGATGTATGGGTATAGGGCTGTATACAAATTTAATAAATGATAATAAATAAGAAAAGTAAATAGTTTGCTGCCTAGATTTGTAAAGTTTTTCTATCCTGGCTTCCTGTCCTTCGTGGCACTCCGTTGGGTTGTGTGGAACTAAGAATTTTTTTGTCATATCTGTAGTAATGGGTGTTCAGAGGATATTTCCTTAAAAGCAGTAGGCTTGAAGTAATCCTGGGTAATAGGTGTGACACAGAAGGTGGGACTCTTTAAGAGTGAGTTTTCTCTGAATAAGTGATCCTAAAGAGACAGATGTGCAGCCTTGTTTTTCCCTCTGTACAAAGTGTATAAAATGTAAGGCACTTGAGCAATTTAAGGATATTTTAATTTTTAAACAATAGATTATATCTGCATATTTAGTAAAACCTTTAAAATTGAACTGCAGATGCCTTTTTAAGAATCAAGGATATGGAAGAATATTTACAACTGATATAATCAACCATTCATTTTTAGGGTGATTTGTCATCTTTTAATTTTTAATTATTATTCTCTAGTATGTAATGCAGTTTGCCAACTCACACCTCACTGATTAAATTGTCCCGTCATTTAATCAGCTAAAGTATATGTAGATTAAATTGCAGATTTAAATCTTTCACTAGGAATGTTTTAAAAGAAAATAGATAAAGTTACTATCAGCTGTTTCTTATACATTTTTCCTAATCCTATTACAGATTGGTTTTTATTACATGGTTTGTGAATATATTGTTGCTTTTGCAACTAAAATATGTGAACTTCTGTTTTAAATGTCTTTTCCAGTTTTATCGAGCAGAAATTGAAGCTCTTCATTCCTCTGGGACAACTGCAGTTGTTAAGTTCTGTGATTATGGAAACTATGAAGAGGTGTTACTAAGCAACATCAGACCCATTCAAGCTGACACCTGGGTACGTGATAATAAATTGTATACAAAGAGATAAAGTGCATAGTTCATACGAACAATGAAGCCATAAACAGATGACTGGTAATCGTGCAGAGAGTTTGAAGTAAAAGCCTGAAGAAGAGAATTCTAGAACTGGTTTAAGACCTTCTTTATTACATATCCATCCATAACAATGCCTTAAAGAATCTGCATGCGGTCTTACACTCATGTAATAAAATGTAAATTGTTCGGGCAATATTCTCGAGTCACTAGCAAAATAATATTTATATGAAAAATTAACAGGATGCTTTTTAAATTTGCTCTGTCAAATTAAGGGTTCTGACGGACAGCTTCCATATGGTTCTGTTTTAGTTTAGGAGATGATGAATTCATAAGTCTTAAATTCCAAAGGGTTTTTTAATCTATCTGTATGTCAGGTAAAATTAGAGCTGCTTCCACCATTGTTTTAATTGTGCCCATTATTTTGACAAATGCTACTTAAGTATATTAGATAGCTACAATAACCATAAAGACCTAAAGAGCTTCATAAAATATGCCATTCTAAAAGGTCTTATACAACATGTTCATGGAAAGCTCTATTTAGGTAAAACTAGAGTTTAAAAAACCCTTTTGTTTAGTGCACGTTTATTCAAGAACAATTGGGTTGTATCCAGTGAAGCCCAAACTGCCTCCCCCTCAATTAATTCTCAATTTCCCATTCACACTGCTCCCCACTCCCGATCCTATAGAAGCATCCTTGCATGAGTACAGCATTGGTTACCACCCACTGCTTTGAACTCCATTTTACTAGGACTGTCTGTATAATTGGCTATGATGACACTTTATAACTACCCTGTTAATGGTACACAGAAGAGTGAACGCTTGAATTGGCTTTTACATTTTCACTCCTTTCTGTGCTCTCTTTCTGAGTTTTTTTGACAACCCAGTAGAAAAATTAAAAATCCATTATGGTTTTTTATAAATTTTATGACTTAACATAGCAGTTCAAGTAGTAATTACCAGAACTTGTGCTACATTTTTTCATGCTGCTGATAATTCCTCACTTTCATATAGCTGCAAACATATTATCTAAAGTGGAGGACCTTGTTTTTCTTTCCATACAATCTTCTGCAGTCTCTTAGTACTAGTTTCTTCTAGCAAAGAGGTTTGTTCTGTAATTCAGGATGGGGACAGTCAAGGGATGTCTAGAGTCTCCTGCTCTTTTCCGTCCCATCAGATTAGCTCTCAGATTCTCTGGCATCCAGCCCAATCTGAAATGTATCATGTACTGTCACAGTCCCTGTTGTGGGTCCCCTTGCAGTTCTTCTTGCACGACTCCCAGATTTCCAGACGACATTGAAGTAGGTTTAGAAGCCATCAGTGCTGTCACACATCTCTGCAGGATCTCAAGATAGGACCCAGGAGCATTATGCATCTCATGGTTTCTAGCATCTTGGTCCTGTGCAACATTCAGAGCCTCAGTTGGAGGCAGCAAATAACGCTGCAGGCCATATTGTGGCAGCCACTGCAAAACCCAACTTTTGTCATACCTGTTTCCTGGCCTAGAGACCCAGTACACTCATCATTCAGAATCTGTTTAGTTTTCAGATGTTCTGTGGATATCCAGCAAAGAATTTGGGTCAATTAATATTGAAATAAGAGAACCCACCCAAAGCTCTTATTTGTATTGATGCATTGCTAAAGATGAGTTATGCTAGTTCAGTGTTCGTCTGATTATGGGCTTGGTCAGCCTGTTGCCTGATCTGAGGGACATCACTGTGCTTTTGTTGCTTGTGGTGGCTGCAGACATACCAGTTCCAGCCAGCATGCTTCATTATGATACTGTGGTCATGCACAGTCCCTAGCATCAGGAGGAAAACTGGTAGGCAGGCCTGAAACAGCAGCAGCTGCTGCAAGTAGCAGGTGAAAATACAAGGCAGAGAAAAGAGAGAGGAAGAGGCTCCGTTGGAGGCAGTCTGTTGAAGGACAGGTGTGTGTGACACACCCACCCACACCCCGTGGTGGCCTTTTCTAATTGTCTTGCCTCAAATTTTACATAATGAAGATACTCATAATACACACACTTAAATTGACAACAAAGCAACATAAATAATGCACCCTTAGGATTTGGTCGATTTGGAGAGTGCATGCCAATGATGCTCTGGTTGCAGACGGCATCCAGCCTAATCTCCAGACAGTGGCCAGTAGGAGAGCTGTCCCATGTTTTGTTTGGATCCTGCAGCTGGAGGTGTACTTAGAAATGGAATTTTTTTATTTTTGCTTCCTTACCATGGAATTGAGTAATTTCCATTTTGTTGAAAATAAACAAAAATGGATAGTCTTTTAAAGGTTTGATCCTGATATGCTTCCAACTCTTAAGCTCTTCACAATATTGTTTGAGTCCTGGCAGAAGAAAAATAGCATACATTGACTAATACTAAAGTATCTGATAAGGAATACAGGGAAGGAATGTTACTGTAATAAATGCATTTCAGTTATATTAAAAGTAAAAGAAAGGGCTATATGAATTCTGTATATTTCCTAAAGCAATAAATGTGAGATTTTGAATGAGTTCTTTTCAAGCAGACATACAGGTCTTTCAATAGAAAATGTAGATGAAGAAGCTTGCACTTTCCATCGCTCAAGTATTGTTTGAACGCTGAACTTGGCTATAGATATGTACCCTTATATATGCAATCCACTGTTGTGCTAAATGTAGCAGTGATCACAAAATAAAGGTATATGTTTGCAAAAAAGAGCCCAAAATTAAATGCCATCACAACAATAAACTTTTTCTTTTGCAACATTTAAAATAAATTTGAAAAGCATGCATTGTTCAGAGACTTCAGGCTAAATTAAGTCTGTTCTGTAGAAATGTAAAATAAACACAAGATAACTTAAACCTAAAGTGTTATGTTTTTCTCAGATTTCAGGAATACATTGGTTACAAATGATTATGCACTTGTCAGCATCTAATTTCATTATCAGTACTAGTTTTTCTTCTTACTCTCATACGTCCGTGTGCGTCTCAGTAATCTCTAGCATTTGGCTTTATTTCTGGAAGTAGAACTTAAGCATCTGGTTATAATAGAGCTGTTTATGGTTGCTGTCTAAGAGTACTCTTAACCCTACAGTAGCCCAACAGAAATAATGAGGTACTTTCAAGTGGCAGTGCTTCAATAATGGAGCACATCTTTTCAAACAAGTACCTCTTGCATCAGTCAGCAATTTTGAAACTTTTCATCTTCAGAGAACACTTCACTTCAGCTTGCCTGCCAGAGGAGTCTCAAGCATATTTTAGGTTGCACATGAACTTCACAGGAGGCACTGGCTAGGCCTGATGAGCTGCGTGTGCCTTAGAACAAATACACCAAACATTTGGAAGTTAGTTATGTTCTGTCAGCCCTTTAGTCATTACAGAAATCTGAACATTAAGTAATACTACTGCATATCTGAAGTCTCTTTCCAAATTCACACACTTTAGTTTTAGCTTATTGGTGGTATGTTGGCAACCACCAGTAAAATAAGACAGTGAATTGGCATGAGTGCTCTAGGTAAGGGAACATACCCTTGTCCACATGAGCAAAGCTGTACTCTCTGTATATGAGGATAAGTGCTTCTGTGTCCATCCCACAGAGGTGACCAATCTGAGAGTGACTTCTCTTATCAGGGTATCTGGACCATCTGTGGTACACTAGAGAGGGGTAAGGAGAATTTTGCTACCCACAAGGTGAAGATTATGTGTGGTAAGATGATCATCTGTAAGGCTCCTATTTGTAATAGGAAGAAACTAAAACATTAGAAAACAGTTCATATGCAGTTGCTGTGTGCTGGTTACCAGGAACACAGTGCCCAACCTTTGTGTTGTGTTTTGAATCGTACACACACACGCACATGCGAAAATCACTCTCCATGAACTCAAATTGGGTTAGCAACCTTATTATTGAATAAGTAGTGAGCTGTTATAGGGGCCTGTACTGCTGTTTACATGCTGCTCTTGAAGGTTCTTAACAAGTGCTACACGTCAGTTTAGAGGTGGGTGGGGAAAAGGCTTTTAGCATAAACTAATAAAACTCTTTGATTTAAATGTACTTCCTGTATTAGCAGTGAAATGTGAATCTTGCCTTCATTTACAAGTAGTTTCCATAGTAGCACTGAAAAGTGACTTTGAAACAGTTCTAAAAACCTGTTTTCTGTTGATTTGACTGCAATGAAACTAGTGCCATGGGTGCAAGCCATACAAAGTGACAGAAGGGTATATATGATTTTTGAAGAATAAAAACCTACTTCTACTTACTAGGCACAGTTGACATAAAAATGTGTGTTCGTTTGGGATTCTGATCTGCTGGCTGGTCAACACACCACCTATATTTGATTAAAGTCAAGTATTCCATGAAGTCAAAAATATTGGGTAAACAGTAGCCAGTCTGTTTTCTTGATCATGATGTCATCCAGTAGTCTTGGTGGGAGAGGGAGGCCCACTTCCCCCCAATGCTGCTGGAGACAGGATTCATTTTTCTCACACATGCATGCATGCACACACTGTATATATTAGGAGCAGACTTCTTTACCTCACAACTCCAGAAAACTGCCTATTTCTTTCCAGTTAAGCCATTTGGTCTGGCTTCTTCTATCCATGTGCTGTAACTCACACAATTTGTGGAAAGACTTCAGATAATTAAAATAGGATTGTCTGTCTTTTCAGAAGTCTTAATAGTGATAATCACAAATGATAAGCAGCAGTTATTGGTGAAATCATCTGGTTTGATGAAGTCAGATGCACTACTGTGCCATTCAGGGATGACTTTATGGATTATGTGACATCAGTGCATTAGTTTTATATGGGCCAGTACTTGTGTTATGTCTTGTAAAGTGCTGCTTGTACATCTTAGCATTTATAACTTTGAAGTGAATAGCTGAATGGAAGCAGTAATCACTCACACAGCATTCTGAAAGAGATTAGTATGGCTGCAATCCATCTGTTGGTCTGCCACAGAGGTGGGGAACTAGATCTGGCCAGTGGGCTGAATCCATATAGACCCCATGGACCAAGTTTATCACAATGACATACAGTGACTTATTTTTGCTTGTGCAGATAATCATCGGATTCTCATGGATGGCAGAGCTCTACACCCAGTGCTTTGTAACCCCTGATGATCAGCTGATTGGCAGTGCAGCCAAGTCTTTATCTGCCCCACACCTGATGTCATATGTGATGCCAGGTGCATCATATTGGTGCAAACTGGCATCATATGTGATGCCAGTTTATGGGCATGGTTTGGTCATGGCTTGGACCCATTTAAGCCTCAGGCTGGAGATGCTCCACCCCATGGACTCCACCCCACTCCATAGACTTATTATGCACTTCTTTCATAGTGGAAGGAGTTTTTGGGACTCAGATACACCATTTTTTATGTGTATGCCTGAAAACTATAGTGTGGAGCCAAAACCACAACATCAACAACATTTGTGAGTGAAGATATATAGCTACACTTTTCAGAAATATGTGATTGGCTTTTTGTTTAATTTCCACTTGATGGAAATTCCTATGTGTGCTCTTAGGTGATGTGTTAAATGGCCTTCTGAATGTAACTGGAGCAGAGATCATTGAAACCACATCAGTGGTGGTAAAACAACAAAGTATTGTGTTATATTCAGCTAAGACATCCCATTAATGCAAGGATGTTAGCCTGCACAATGGGACTTCGCTTCTTGTGTCTCTCCCATCTGCTGTAGAATGTTGGCAGAACCCTCAGAACAAACTGTGGAGGGAAGGGAAGACATTTCGGGACAGGAGAGGAAGTCCCATTCTGCAGGCAGAAGTTATTGCATTAGTGGGACAACATTATAAGATACAACCATGTTTTTTTATTGCTGCATCTGAAATAGAGGCTTTGGGGAAGGCTGGAAGAGGACATGACAGGACGATTATCAAAAACTTAAGTGCAAACTATGGAACCAACAATCTGGATTTTTGCACTGAATAGTCTTTGAATTCTGCCAAACCGGTATTTTGTAAGCAGGCAGACTTTGGTAAATTATAGGAATAAGCAGGATTTTGGATACTTAGAAAAGTAAAATTTCCATCAACTTCAGTGTCACAGAGGAACGAAATGTTTCCTCTCCCATTTGGGTGGGCAGGTGGAGAGAATGAAAGATAAATTTTTGGAAGAAAGTAGAATATTTACTATGCTTTTTATCATTTCCTGGTGAGTTTCTACTTCTACGATTTGAGAGAGCTTCCAGGACCTACAGTTGGCAGTGAGGAACCTCAGCTGAATGCCCAAATTAGACCCACCAGGCCATGTTCACATAGCCACAGTCGCCTGCTACTCATCTGCTTACAATACATCAGGAATGGAACAGCTAAAGTCATGGTGGCAACGGAACAATCCAAAGCCTTAGGGTGGTTCTCAGTTGTTTTGTTGCAGCCCTGGCGGCAGTTTACATTTGGCATTGAATGCTACCCTGCTTCTTTAGAGTGCAACCACAGCTGCCTTATAAAAGTTGATTGATAGTTGGACAGCCCCACCCACATGCGGAGGGCTGCATTTTGATCTGGCCCATCCAATGGAAGGGGTTCCCCTAGCCTATGGAATTGCAAGGGCCTTTGTTGTTGGCATCTGTCTGTCTCCAGAGGCAATGAGGTGACCTCCCTGGGGCACAAGCCTGGGCAGTGTGTCTGGAGGTCCTGGGCTGCCCAGACAGGACCCCGCCCCCTTCAGCCTCACTGATGGGGCCTAAAGGAAAGCAGAGCAATAGGTTTGGCACCAGCTTGGCAGACTGCAAGTCTAGAAATTAAGCTGCAGTTGACGAAGCTAAGCCACATCTATTTTAAAAATCACAATAGATGGGGCGAGAACTGGGTCTGAAGGTGAGCTCAAGGTGTTCTGCAAACAGCTCCACAGACCTAATCCCGTGCTGTCCAGAGACTCAGCACAGGATTGTTACCATTGGGGGATGGGACAGCACTGTGAGGTTTTGTTGGTGCTCATTTGCCATCTCTAAACTTAAAGTGATAAAGAGAGAAACAGTTTTCTTTAGCTTTGCACATGAAGTGATACTGTTAGGAAAATACCTGAATATTAAAAATTAGTAATTAAAAGGATTTCCAGTATTGGAGAAGGAGCAAGAAGCAGCTGCACTGAAGGTAGTCAGGCATAATTCAGTTTTGCCAGTTGAGAATATAGTAAAAATAGAGTTGAAATAAAAGGCCTTAATACCATCTTGGCTTAGGAACAGGCTTCCCTTCATGCCATCAACATTACCCAGAAACAGAAGAAATGAAACCTGTTAACTGGAGGCAACCGTGATCTAGCAGCAGACACCATAAGCACTTTTTTCTACAGAGGGTTGAAATTACTTTGGAAAAGTCTGTTCCCTGGCCTCCACTGATCACATTATTAAGGACCATTAGTACATCTAGATGCTTGAGTTAGCTTGATGATACTGAAGTACTCAGCAGTATATCATCATTATACAATTCCACAGGAACTAGACAAAGTTAGCCACAAGAAACTCGGGTCATTTTAAAAACTAAAAGTACAGCCCTCAGGTTTCTCTCTCAGAGTATTTCTGAAAGATCAATAGCTTCTGATTCCGGACTTCCATTTTTATCTTCATGAACCTAACAAAAGTGAATATTTACTGAGGCTGAAAAAAGCTTTTTGTTATGCATGTTAGCTTGTTTTTTTTCTTTAAAAAATGGCACACAGTGATTGTTTCGTGTGTCAATAGGAATATGAAGGTTGACAAGATTTTTATTTTACACCTCTAGAGTAAATGGGATAGATTGCCTTATAAATTGTCTTAAATGGTGACTAGAAAACATTTTGAGGGCATAATCAGCAATTAATAGCAGTATTTTTAAAAACTTTGCTTGCTTTAAAAATTAGAAAATATTTCATCACATATTTTTTCAATGTTTACCCAGATTTACCAACCACACACTCTTAATGCACAAGACACACTTGCAGGTACATGTGCATGAACACATATTCTATTTATTTTTCTGGGCCTTCTCTACTAGGCAGCAGTTAGGGGATGAGAGATGTAGCAGTGCAGCATATAAATAAAGGAATTTGAACAAAATATCTCATTATTTTCAGTATTTGTGCTTCACTTCATCCCACAACACTCCCCAGTACGAAGGCATATTATCCAATGTTATATAGGCTAGCTGTTTGGACCTAACACATTGATTCAACATTGATTCAAAAAGGGTTCATTTTTTCAGGTGGAAGATATTCCATTCTGAAAGCTATTTAATTTTGGAGTCTGTTATGAACATAGACTCCCAATCTTGTCAAATAACACTTGGTATAGGTATATGCTGTGAACAGCCTGAAGTCAGAATTAGTCTAGTAAGCAAAACAAGATGGTTTATTTGATTGAATTCCTTCAAGTATAAATTACAAGTCCTTTCTAGCTTTAATTCAGTTCTGTTTGCTTTTCAGAGAGATCTAAAAAATTCAGTAACTTTATGCTTTTGAAAGCATACTTGTTTTAATCTTTAAGACATTGGGAGAAGAGTTTATTGAGTTTTGAGATGGAGCCTTTTCTAACATGTTGACTACATCATAACTGAACCACATTTGGATGTCAGGCTGAACTGTGTTTTAGCATGTAGAGAATAGTCCTAGACTCATCCAGTGTTTGCACACTTCTCCTATCATCCCATAAGTTCAAAAGGAGGAATTCCGAAGCTTCTCCTTTTTCTTTAGGATAGCACAGTTTCTTGTGTCACTTGGAGCTAAAAAATAAGCCAGTTTCAATTACAGTTCCTTGTATGGAAGGCATGGGAGGCTGCACTTAACAAAAACCCAAAGCAGGAGCTTTCAAACCAATCTCAGCCTTGTAGGAAGGAGAAGGGAAGGCAAGAGGAGCGTGTCAACTTAGGAGGAGGCTAAGCCCTTTCACAGTGCATCAAACTCTGGTTTAGCATGGCATTCAAATACAGCCAGTATCTTGGCAACTGGATACTATTCAGGTCAAAAGACCTGTTGTGGAGAAAAATATTGTTCCCTGCTTGGGACATAGGAATAGCCAGTGAAAACCATGTTGCCAGTGCAAGTGTGTGAGAGGATTATGAGGCAGCATTCATATTTGTGCTGAAATGTGATAATTTATTGATATTATGGGTATGTGCACAGCAGTACATTATTTTTGCAAAAACAAAACTTAAACCCCTAAATGTTTTGTCAAAGTGAACAAATTGTTTTGGAAAAGGACAGCACTTATGAACTGTGCCAGATGAACAATAGTTGGATTTCTAACCAATCACTTGCAAACAATTGTTATCCTTTCTTCACAATGAGAGCCTTGATATTTCATAGTCTCATTCTGACTGCTAGAATGATTTAAATATGAAAGCATCATGTGTCAAAGCCATTAGAATAATTGAAATGTTAAGGGACATGACCTCCAATCCCTGCCAGAAGAAAGCATTAGGCTCCAAACCTATGTTTGAAAAACAGGTTTTCAAATAAGTCTACATTAGTTTGCTCTAGTGAGCATATGGCTAGTGAGCAAAGACCAGAACCACACCAGAAAGAAAAACAACTGACAAGTGGTGAAAAATTGGAAATATTCAATGCAAACATGATGCAAAATAAACACTAAATTAAATAAATATGAATGCAATATAATAGATGAAACAATTTCAGTGGGACTACTACAAACACTAAATAGGGGGAAATATAGCTGGTTGCATTAACTGCTTAAGATTAAGATGACATGTAGGAGATAGATGTAAAGACTTTGTGGAATAATGAGTAAATAAATTATTGAAAATTGAGAAAATGTTAATCAAAACAACCTTATTTACCAGACTTTCTTGGGTGAGGTCTACTGTTTTCCATTAGAAAATTTCTGAGCAAATGCAGTCCACAAGGATCAGGAAGAATAAAAAAGGGAACAAAAACAGGAAAAAACTGAAGAAAACTATCCTCTTTGAGACCTGACCTGGAAGGAGTACAAGTCTCCTCTTAGCGAACAAACCAGTGTGCCCAATAAAAGCATAGATTGATTCTTCATTTCTCCAAAACACCAAACCACTGTTCCTGCTTTCATAGAAGGTGGGTTTGGAGAGGAAAATGTCGCTGGAGGAAAATCCCATGTGAACTAGAAGTTGTAAGATAAAGGTCGAAAGAGAGAAGGCCCTTTCCCTAAAATAAAAAAATTCATTTTAAATCTGGTTCTCATTGGTTACATCCTCAAATAATTTTATTCATTAAAAATTAATCCTCCATCAATTTGTGACTTACACCAAGATTCTGAGTCTTCTTTGTTCCTCCTCTTTTAATTACCCAAAGAAAGGCTTCAATTTTTAAACAGGAAAAGGATGTTGTTTTAAAAAAGGAAAAACAATCTGCTAACGTAAGATACATACTTTGACATCAAACAATGTCATGGAAACTTGGAAAACCCAAACTTGCAGCACTAAAATGACAAAGGAAGAGCAAGGAGAGCAGAGATTTTTAATCTAAAATGCCTCATTGCAGCAGGAAACAGGGCATCTCTTCCTTCATTTACTTTCTCTTCTACAGTTTATTTTTCTCTGTCCATTTGTGTTGTTTTATTTTGGTCCATTCTGCACTGATTGACACCTTCGCTGCCCTCCATCAGAGCCTATGATGCAATGGGTGGCCTTTTGGTCATGTTTGCTTTTGGTAGCATTCCACCCTCCACTGATGGGCATGAATTGAGGGACAAAAAGTGGACATGTACCCAGTCATTGCCAGCATTTCCACCAGGCACACCAAAACCACTCATGCCGTCTACCAAGTGACATTGTGAGAGCAAGCCTCCGTGGTGCTTGACACCGATGCCAATATTTCCAACCATCACAAACTTGGGGTTTTCTCTACTTTGGTTCCATTCATTTTGTTGTTGACAGCAGACTGTTTTTTCAGACTGAGAGGTCACAAGTTTCCTTTGACATGGCTACAACACCACACCTTAGGGACTTGACCCATTCTCAAATTTGAGCATGGCAGGTGCTGTTGCCCTCTGCTTGCATACTTTGCTAAACTAAGTGTGGCATAACCAGGATGCCTGATCCCACACTGAAGGCCTGCCTTTCAGTGGTAAGGGACTCATTAGTTCTAAAACTAATGACATTCTATACCGAAGCTCCATACCTAGGCCCATAGTGTTCCATATGCCCTTGTCATGGAGGTTTCTCCAGATGTCCTGTATCTCAGTCAACAGAGGCACAATTATCCTGTTAGTCATCTTCACATTGATCCAAGAGGTCGTTCCCATCTGTGAAGTTCAGTTATCTAACCATCCCAGGGCAGCAGATATCCCAAGCATCTGTTTTGACTTGTGACATGTCATAGTTGGGAGCTATACCCACCAGCATTTGGGACCAGACTCTGGCACTTTTGCTTGGTGTGGCATACTGTCACCATGGTTCACATGCAATATGCAGTTGACTTTTTCTTGCTTCCTGGAGATGACATTTCCTGTTCAAAACCTTTGTCTCCTCTTAAGAGAGATGGATCAGAACC
Organism: Podarcis liolepis; assembly: GCF_965112155.1. Taxonomy (NCBI): domain Eukaryota; kingdom Metazoa; phylum Chordata; class Lepidosauria; order Squamata; family Lacertidae; genus Podarcis; species Podarcis liolepis. The sequence goes on from NC_139558.1 coordinate 4,092,479, forward strand.
CTCCTCTGAAAGGAGACAATGGAATCGTTATCTGATGCCTTGAGACTTCAGGGCTTCTGTTCACTATCCTGAGAAAGGTAGATGCCTCTAGACAATTGTAGACCTTCTTGACATAATTCCTTCATGAGACCAAGAAAATTCAGGATTGCCAGCATCCTTCCATTCCTTTATGTAGGGAATTTGTACCCATAGACTTGAAGATATGTACTTCCACATAGTGATCTGACACAAACATCACATCCTGCACATCCTCAGGGAGACCATTGCTTCCAACTCCTCCTATTTCTACTGGCCATGGCCCCCAGAGTATTCATAGAATGTGTGACTTCTTCCTGCATGCTATTTGGATGGTCATGCACATCTGGCCACAAACACTCACTTTTGTGTGGGGTGGGGGCACATTGTGGCACTTATGGTCAAGGCTGTGTGTTCCTGAGTAGAGCAAAGGCTTCTCATACATTCCCCTGAACTGCTGGCCAGCACCAGAGTCTTCAGGTTCTCCTTTTGGAGCCATACCATCCAAGTGGCCTCTGACAGTGTTCTACATAAACAAGCAAACTGGCACTGGTTCAAGGATTCTCCTGCCCTTACACTGGAGTTGTGGAACTGGTGTGTACCTAATGTTATCATTCCTGTGGTGATTTATATTGCTGTGAAAGAAACTGACCCAGCAGACCACCTGAACCATACTTCATTATTCTGGCAGGTGGACCCTTGTGCTTTCCACTACCTATTCCTCTATTAGGAGATGCTGCAGGTAGAGGTTTTTGTCACCTTCACCAACAGGTAGTGCAATGATAGTTCTGCAGCCAGAAGGGCATGTACAGGAGATGTCTGGTGGTGCTTTCCTCTTGAATAACTAGTGATGGGTCAACAAATTATCACTGGCCTTAAGAACCACTTTCTACTAGTCAGCTGTAACATATAGCTACATCATGATAGTGCAACAATATTCATGCAATTACCAGCACAGATATTACCTGACAGAGTTACATAACTCAGTTTGTGATTTAGGGGTAGGTAACCTTTTTTCTGTCTTGGTGCAAGGGACCACACTCAAGTGGTAGTCTTGGCCAAGACAAAGGTAGGTGCGGCTGTTCAGCTGTTCCCAATCACCAGGGCAGCAATGAGACAGAATGAGATCTCCACGGCCTCCCAGTTCCCCCCTCCCCACAATAGAAGAGGCCGCTGGTCCTTTGAGAACCACAGCTTCATGGTGTTCCAGGAACCTTGAGGTAGTAGTTCCCAGTAGTTCCCAGCATACCCCGCTTCCCTCACCTTTTGTGGCAGAAATGGCAAGGGATGCAGAATCACCATTGGGAACAATCACTTGAAGGTGCTCTGGATACCTTCCCTTGTCCTTTGCCTTTCCCAAGTAGTTTCAATCAGTATCCCAAGAGAGCAGTGGTCCAAAACATCCTGTTTGGTCCTGTTGAGGAGGCTGGTTCTGGCCCGTTGGCTGCTGGCTCCCTGGGGATTATTTCTGACTAAACAGCAAGAATCTTAATGTGATTGTGTTGCCAGTTACATAGATTGATGAGTATATGAATCATTCATGTGATTTATTTGACAGCTGGTATTAATTCCACAGTTTTTGACACCCCCACCCTTTCAACTATTTAGGATTTTTATTCCATTAAACTAAAAAGAATTACGACACAACTGCAGTTGTTTCTATACTTAACTTGGGGCTAAGCTCCTTTGAGCTCTGTGCTACTTACTTCTGAACATGTAGGTTAACTAGCAAAACATAGGTAAAGGGACCCCTGACCATTAGGTCCAGTCGTGAACGACTCTGGGGTTGCAGCGTTCATCTCGCTTTATTGGCCGAGGGAGCCGGCGTACAGCTTCCGGGTCATGTGGCCAGCATGACTAAGCCGCTTCTGGTGAACCAGAGCAGCGCATGGAAACACCGTTTACCTTCCTGCCAGAGTAGTACCTATTTATTTCTTGCACTTTGGACGTGCTTTTGAACTGCTAGGTTGGCAGGAGCAGGGACCGAACAACAGGAGCTCACCCCGTCATGGGGATTCGAACTGCCGACCTTCTGATCGGCAAGTCCTAGGTTCTGTGGTTTAACCCACAGTGCCACCCGCGTCCCTCTTAGCAAAACATATTGAGCTTTAAAAAGCCTAGTGAAATGCAACCTTTAGTTTTAAATTAGAAATGGAAACAATCTGACAAAGAATTGTAAGCATTTACCCTGTTAGCCTGAACTTTCCCAGTTAGAAGAAATCCTTCTCAGTTCTCTGAGAGGCTGCAAAGCTTGCAGACCAAAAAAGGATCAAGCTCCACCTATTCACTCCCCAAGTTTGTTTTTAATCAGAGTTATCTGCATTCTCCATTCAATTCGTGCTGGTAAAACAACTGAACAAGTGATCTCCTACAGAAAGACTGACTGTGCTTCCTCAAAGTCTACACCTTTTGAATTTGAGCTAATCTGCCACGAACAAGCCAGTTGTGGGAGGCCATGGCCATAATGACCCAGGCAATTATGGCCCTCTTCTTAGAACAGCCTATTCCAGTATGAGCTTCCTCTTTTCATCTGCAATGAGAGCCCCAAAAATGTAGCTGTGAACTGGCATAGTACTTTGCTGGTCAGTGTGGTAAGAAACTTCTCACTCGCTAGATGGACATGGTATGTGCCACAAAATGGTCTAGCTGCCACTGTGCCAGAAACCTATCTGCTTCACTGGACAACGTAGCTTTGGGAAAAGGTTCTTCAGAGTCTTAGGCAAGATACAAGAGACATGCCCCAGTCATTCCGATGTGAGGAAACCAAGTTTTTCGGCTCAAGCTAGTGTCTGATCTGATTTACAAAGGCAGGCTGAAATCTATGTCCTAAGCTCATTCTTAACCATTGTCTTAGCAAAGCATTCACATGGCTTAATAGCAACTGTGGAGAATACACTTTTGCTGCTGATGGTTTTGGTGGATGCCAAGAGGGCATTTGACAAGTTCACTTGGGGCTACTTTATTTGAAGCACATCCGGTCATAAACAGCTTCAATAACAGTACTATGTTGGTCAGAAATTAGGTATGACTGCAGACCAGCTCCTCTGCCAACCCCCACTTGATTTAGCATGGTCCCAAAGTCTCCTGTTAACCTTATCTGAGAGTGTAGCACGTGCAATTCCCTTTCAAATATCTGAAGTGAGGTGTAGGGCAACACCTATGCCAGGGCTGGGGACCCTCTGGGTTGTGGGCCTAATTAGGTCTGCTAACCAGTTCCATGAAACCTACCCAACACCTCCCATCATATGTGATGTCAGATGTGGGACAGGTAGGGACATTGCTGTTAGCTCACAGTTGTGAGCCATATCGTGTGCACCTGAGGGCTTATTGGCAATGCAGGCTTGCTCTCAGCCTTGCAGTGAGAGCAAAGGCACCAGCATCAGCTTCCTTAGAGAGTCCCCATAGGGAATTCATAACACAGCTATGCCTTGCCAAACCAGGACTTGAGCCTCAAGCCTGCTTGGCTTTTCCTTTGTATCCCAGTTTGCGCTGCTGCAGAGGGATGCCAGGGTGCTCTCCCACAGGCCAAATGCAGTTCCACACCCCTGGCCCAAACATAACCAAAAGGTTTGAGCCACCTGGAAAAAGTGTAGACTAAAACATACACAGCAAGAAAAGGATAGAGCTGCCTTTTAACCTGCATTTAGAATAATGGGAAGTCTTATTCTAGCAACTATGAGCTAGCTTTTTAGGTCACTTACTCATTTCCTCCTCTTTTCTTTGCCTTTAATCTTTCTGACAGGAGGTTGTACTATAATTTAAAATAAGAGGTGGGGAAGCAGATGGGAGGCCAAAAATTCAAGTTTAAATTTAAATTCATGCTCAGTGGTGATAGCTATTGCAGTTGTTATATGTAACATCTGTTGAAAGAGCTGCTGACACTTTAAAAGGGTATCAGAAGTTTAAAGGTGAGAAATCTTCTACTTAATATGTTTTGGTTTTTTCCTTTACACTAGGAGAACTGAACTGGCTTTGAAATAAAAATAGGGCCAGGTGTTCCTATCCCCCCCCCCCCCCCCGCTGTTCAATCCTTGTTCCATTTATCCCTGCTAGTTCTTTCTATAAATGATGTGAACAAGAGGTGTCTCTAATGTCATAGCAAAACATGTGAGTTTGTACAAAAAAGCACTGATAGAAATGCCTACTGCTCCTCTTTCCCCTTACAATCTTAACCTCCACCTAGTGTAGCTGGAGTGAGAAATTTGCACAGATTGTGAAAAAGAAACACAAACGGTATTCTGGGCCAGACTTCAATTGACTACTTCAATCTAATATACAGTCTATGTTACAGGTGGGGAAACAAGATCCAACCAGGAGACCACATCCTGAGCTCCACCAACTCCCATCCCCATTTTGTGTCAATCTCCTGAGGTCACTGTGACCTTTAGCTGATTGGCACTTACAGCAAGTCCTGCTTTGTGCAGTCAGGAACTCCGTGCAGCTGATCCCAGCAGGGCTTGTCGAGGAGGCTGTGCTGTCAGCACCATATCTTTCTCCCTGCTGGAACTGGCTGCAGCAGGGAGTTGACAACTAGAAGTCTGTAGAGCAGCTAATCCCTGCAGAATTTATCTTCTTTGGGAACCCACATGCTTGCATGGTCTCGCTAAGGCAAGGCTTAGTGTGTCTTGCAAGCCAGTGTTTTACACTTGCAGTGAGCAGTAAGCACCCAAGTGTTCAATGGAATTTCCTCCAGAAACTACATAGGGTTGCAGTCATTGTGAGCCTCATAAATAGTACATACAAATGCTATGAACTCTTGTGTGTTCTTATCTCTATCTATCTATTTGTCTATCTAATCTAATCTATCTATATCTATCTATCATTCATCTATCTATCTATCTATCTATCTATCTATCTATCTATCATCTATCTATCTATCTATCATCTATCTATCTATCTATCATCTATCCAAAAAATCTAAAAAAATGTTTAGGGGTACTCTCATTTTCCTACTCATATTGAAATACTGCCCCTCAATGAGGCCAGACTTAGATTCACAAAATGTTTAGGGTTATGCGACCTCTGTGACCCCCCCCCCAAAAGCACTGTATCTATCTATCATCTACATTCTACAGTATCTCTGTATCTATCATCTATCTATGAAGGCATCAACAGAACAGCTTGCATTTTAGGATTATTTTGGGGGCATGATTATGGGGATTGTCATGGTGAGCTTCCAATTCAGTAAGGAGCAACAATTTACGGCCAAAAAACTATAATTAGTATTAGTTTTTTAAGTGCTTGCTGTTGAATGGCCTTCTGTCACATATGATTTCGTTGAGATTCCTGCTTTTCAGGGGGTTGAACTAGATGACCCTCAAGTCCCTTTCAACTTTACAATTCTATGATTTTATGATTTTGTTTATGTGTGTTCCACCTTTATGTGTGTTCCACCTTTCCTCCAAAGATCTGAAAGCGACATACAGTATATGGTTGCCCCCTGTCCGCACTCCATTTATTTTCACAACTCTGTGAGGTAGGCTAGAGTAAGAATGTGTGACTGATCTGAGCTCACAGAAGGAGTTTCAATGCTAGGTCTCCCCAGTTCCAATGTGTCATTAACTTGTGCACCATGCTAGCTAATCACTCTGAGCCAACCTCAAAGTAGTGTGGGACATACATATAACTATAGTTTTCAGAGCTTGTCTATTTATTCATTACAGACATTATCTCACAGATAGGGTTCCTACAGAAAGAGTAGTAACATTTTTCTGTTTCACGTTTTCATTTCATCTTTGATGCTTCTGTGTTGGATCTTGCACACTCCAATGCCATGTTTTTAATCATTAAAAGTCCCACTAGTCACTTTTCTGGCCCTTTTTTGCATATTAGTTTGTGTAGACTTTTGGGGGGAAAGAAAACATGAGTGTGATCTGGCCCAGCCATTCTTGTAAGGGCCATTTTAGCTAAAGATCTTTTTGCCTAGAAAGGGAACTTCTCTCTGTATAATTCTGTCAGTGTACACTTTTAAATAATGTTGTTTACCTGCAGGAAGAGGAAGAATTGGCTTATGAACAAACTTTAGAATTCCGAAGAGGTGGTGATGGACAGCCCCGGCGGTCAACACGGCCTACTCAACAGTTTTATCAACCTCCAAGAGCTAGGAACTGATAATGGGTAAATACTGATGATGGTCATGCAGGGCGAGGGGGGGGGGTAGTGCACAAAACCTTTTAATGTTTGGTTTTGCAAACATTTATCACTTCCTAGAATAAGAGAATAACTCACGGACGTTCTGTTGGAACTTAGCTGATGCTGCGGGGCTGTCTAGAAATTTGCACTGATGGGGCTACTGTTTTGAGTCAGCTAAAAATTACTAGTCACGAAGATAACCTCTGAAAAGGAATGGGTATCTGAGGCAAATGTGGTGGACCTGCCTAAAGCATTTTGTTTTTTGTTTGTTTTTCTCTATACCGTCCTGTACCCAAAGGTCTCAGGGTGGTTCACATAAAATATCAAATACATAAAATCAAAACAAAACCAGCAACCCAATAAAAACCCTCAAAAGAGCCAGCATTTTAAAAAAGGGTATAGGATGTAGATCAAGTCAGGCAAAGGCCTGGTTGAAAAGGAAGGTTTTTGCCTGGCGCCTAAAGGTGTACAGTGAAGGCACAGGCAAAGCATGGTCATGCCTGGATTCCTCTCTGTTCAGTAGATGCTAAAAACCAAACCACAAAGCGGCTCAATATACCGTGAATGGTGAGATACTTGATTTGAGAAATACTTGCCAAAAACATTACCCACCACTGGGTCTGTGGATAAAAAAACGTGACTAAAGCCAGTACGTGGCAACCATGGAATTGATTGGTTTAGGACTTTATATTAATTAACAGTATAAATCTATGCTAGTGTTGATTGGTTACAGTTTATTTATTTATTTATTTATTTATATATCTCTGTATCATGAAAATATATCACAGCAGAAATTATAGGGAAACTAAAAGGAGGGAAACTCCAGGAGTATGGGAACAGAATATTACAAGGTATTTTTAAAAAATACTGTTTCCTAAATTAAAAGTATTATATAATTCAATAATAGAGGGTGAGAGGAGCCCACCATTGTGGGAACAATCAATAATTATCTTAATTCCAAAACCAGGAAAAGATTTGAAAGACCCGGAATCGTATAGGCCAATTTCCCTAGTAAATCAAGATGCTAAAATATTGATAACTATAATGACAAAAAGGATGAATACTTTCATGTATAAATAAAAACCAATGTGGCTTTATAGCAGGAAGACAGATGTCTAGTTTAATAGGACTGTGTAGAATGACCAATGTTAAAAATGATTATAGAAAATTTAGGATTTGGAGAATGATTTGAAGGATTAGACTTAGACTTGAGGAACAAGGCATATGTTATGGAGAACAATAGTATAGCAGAACAAATAACACTAGCCTGAGGTACAAGGCAAAGATGCCCCCTTTTCCCAATCTTATTTGTATCGGTCATTGAAACTCTGGCCAATGTAATTAGAGAAGATGGAAATATGAAAGGAATAAGCAGTAAAGGAAAGGAGAAGATAAGCTTATTTGCAGATGACACCTTGCTAACAATTGAAAATCCATTGGAAAATATGCAAGTTATAGAAGCACATTTGGGAAAAAATTGTAGAAATAACAGGGTTGTGAATTAATTGGTCCAAATCAGAGATGATGATATTTAATTATGGTGAAGATGAAAAACATTTTTTTGAAGGAAAATAAAATAGATATAAAATTAAGAAATGTAATAAAGTATTTGGGAATAAATATAACAAGAAACGTAGAAAATTTAGAACAAGAGAATTTTAACAACTTAAAGACTGAAATTAAGGAAAAGCTGAAGGAATATTAGAAAATTAGTCTTTCATGGGTTGGAAGAATAGTGATAATTAAAATTAAAATTTTGTCTAGAATAATATTTTTTATTTATAATGTTACCAATTAAGATAATGGAGACAGAGATAAAGGGTTAGCAACGTATGATTAATAAATCTGTAACGGGGATAAGAAACCCAGAATTAATAAAAGAAGATGGGGTATAAACCCCAGAAAGTAGGTGGACTGGGTCTTCCCAACATAGTTATATTATATAGCAAATGGGTTAAGATATATCATAGACGAGATAACAGAACAAGGAGAGTTAGAGAGTGGTACACAGGAAATGAGGAAGAAGTTAGTGAATACATTTTTCATCAAACCAAATAGGCAACGGTGGCAGAATATTGAAAATCCCTTATTAAGAAACATCATTGAGATATGGGTGAAATATAAAGGAAAGTTGATACCAGTAAATTTCCCACTAGCTCCAGTGGTGATGATAGAAGATTTCCCAGTAAATTTTAAAAAGGCAGGCTGTTCCACAGGATTGGGCCGATGGCTAAAGGCTTGATTTCTTCTTGTTGTCAAACGAGTCTCACCAACTCAGGGAACGACCAAAGACGCAAAATGATCTCAGTGCTAGAGCTGGAATATCAGGCGATCCCTGAGGTGTGCAGGAACCTGGAGCCTGTCTTGGTGGCAGATGGGCAGCCAGTGGAGCTCTTTGGACAATGGCGTCACATGTTCTCAGCCAGAAGCTCCCACCAATGGAGAAACACGCAGCCACAGCCCTTGCCCAAAGAGCACAGAATGCCAAGCGGCTTTTGAGGCTGGGGGAGGAAACAAGGGGCGGGAGGGAGCAGAAGTGTGGGATATCCACAAACAGGACATGGCTGGCTTGGAACTTGGACTTAACAGGAGCAATCCATATGGCAACATTTTCTTGTGGGTCCCCTTTGTATCTATTTATCTTCCAAGGTTATAAACTGCCCTTCTCTTTTTCTATATTTCATATTTAGTGTACAGAAATTACACTATTTGATGTGTTTTCTTTCCTGACATGTTTCTTCTTCAGAGCTGTAGCCTGTTTGGCTGCTTAGGGACAGCAGTTGCCCCCTTCACATGCCCGGCTTTACTGGGATGCTAAGTATGGCAGCCGGGCAACATGGGCTTCTGTCAATATCAGAAGCACCTGGGATGGTCCTGAGCTGGAAAAACACAAACTACAAACTTGTGGACCCACTTCTCCGTTTTGGAGTTCATTGCTAACATGAATGTGGGTGGTGATTTTTGCATTCTTTATTTATTAATTAAATTAGTATACTGCCCTATACCCCCAGGTCTCAGGGCAGTTCACAGGATAAAATCACGATATAAAAACACAGAATACATAATCAAAATAAAAAAAGAACAACCCTCCTCCCCCACAAAACCCTCCAGACCTCGAGGAGGAGGCACATGAAGAAGGGCCTCGGAAGATGATCTCAGCGTCTGGGTAGGTTCATATGGAAAGAGGCGGTCCTTGAGGTATTGTGGTCCTTAAGGCTTTATAGGTCAAAACCAGCACTTTGAATTGGGCCTGGAAACTAATTGGTAATCAGTGCAGTTGGACCAGGATCAGTGTAATATGCTCAGATTGTCTTGCCCCAGTGAGCAACCTGGCTGCTGAACTTAATGAGGAACACTCATTAAGTTAATACCTAACCTACTATTGGGTTCTTTCTTTTCTCCTAAAAAGTGCTTTAAAATCCATCAACAGTGTGTCTTACCTCATAATGTCAAAACAGCTTTACCTCAAAAAATAAAAGTTATTTGAGACAAAATTGCACTTTTTTGAAGCCTGTTTTTATACAACATCTGCTAATTTTGTTGATTAACAATGGGAGATGGAGTGAAAATGACAATGAGATCTCCATGTTACCTTTTTCCTCTCCTCCGCATTTCAGGTATTTGTTGTGGCAAAAGTTCTCAGTGTCTCCTTGGTGCTCCAGACGTCTCACTTTGCCTCATGGATGGCACTTGATAAAGAAGGCTGGTACAAGCAGGGAGTACGTATAGGATGTATTCAACAGAGACATTTTTTTAAGTTCCATGAAGCTAAACTTTTTACATATGAAATAAAACCATTGTTAATATTGCCATCAATAAAAGCCACCATGATCTACCCTGTCCTTGCTTTGTGTCTTTTTTTTTACTTGGCTGGAATCAACCATTTTTATTGCACAGATTATCATTGAGTGCAATCCTAATTCCTCATATTTTAGCACCTGAAGAGGACATTATTTTCTGTGGTGGTACATTTATTAGGCAATCCTATGGCAAGATGAGCAGTTTAGGATGCCTGAGCTCAGGCAGACCCAGCTGGTGTTAAATTCCCAACCCTGTTCAGCTGAAGCTACACCAGAGTTATTTACTCTCCCGAGCTCAGCCAGGGCTCAGCTGGCTGGGTTGAAAATGACCAGGGTGTAAAATGACCAGGGAGGAAAGACTTAGGCTGGTTCTTACACCTCTTCAGCTTGGTCACATGACCTGGCTGTCACAAAAGTACCACAAAGAGATGGCATATGAAGTGTTTAGCAGACAGGTAGTCTTCCAAAGAAAGCCAAACAGCAAGTCTAGGAGGTAGGGTTTGAAGTGCATCACAAAGCAGGTCCAGGAAGCAGCAGTCTAAAAAGTGTGTCATGTAGTTTTACTAAGGATATTTATAATAACTGGGGAAGGCCAGCCATACCCTCCTACTCAGAAGTCCAATTAACAACACCTGCCTCTACTGGACAATCAAATACTTAAAAAAAAATCCCCACCCAATTGGAGACACCTTCCTGTGCTAAAAATCAATTTCATTGCACTGGCAACCCAACATAGAACACTATTTTAAAGGACAAAAGGAGCTCACAGTCTACACAGGGGAGGGAGATGAGGCAGGGGTAAACCGGGAATAAAATTTTAAATGTTTCAATTGCTTGTGGTTAGGTTTAGTTACAGGCTCACATGCAGTAGTGCACAGGAGCTAGGGGACGGAGCCAAAGGTTTACTACTGCAGATGAGATTAGAGACTCAATAGGCCTTTCATTCTGACTCATAATGCTGCTTTTCCACAACACAGCCTGGATTGTCTTGCTGTGACTTCTGCAGTCAAGGCATGGAGAGAACTAAAATTAGATTTGTGAAACTCGTAATACAAAGTAGCACAGAAGTTCTAAACCACTTGAAGCACATATGAAATATGTATTATGCTTTGCAATTGTACTTCTAAAAACACTACAGATCACATTCTAAGTGTTGCATATCAGTGTTACAGCTGATGCTTTATATGCAGATGGTACCAGGCTCAATCTCCAGGGATGATTGAGAAAGACTTCTTCAAACCCCCCGGAGAGGTGCTGCCAGGCAATGCGGATGTGGATGGAACAATAGTTTGACAGTGCTGCTTCCTGAATTGAGCCATAAGCGCTTCTTTAACACACATTGGGATCCCGAGATGGCATGATAACCACTGAAACACTCTTTTCCCATGCTCTCATTCAATTTCCCTCAACGGTCTAAGCATGTGAATCACTCTGATCACAGACTCATGGGCTACTAGGCTGCTGCTTTGGGAGACAATGAGATGGCAGCTCAGTCTTTGTGCCAAATGTGCATGGCAAAGGTGTATTGTTCCACCAGCATGCAATCCTGTTCTCTGAAAGTTTGCCCAATTTAGGATATCTGATTGATTACAGATGTAAACAGGTTTGGTGTAGGCATTGGGTGTGTGCCTTAAATCAACTGCCTGCTGGTTGATGGATGGAAGGGCTTGACCAGGGGCAGGTTCACCGTATGACATGCACTGCATATGACCCACCGCCCTTCAGCCCTTGAGTTGGGCGTCTGGACAAGAAACAGCCCCACTCCCCGGCTCCCTTAAGGGGATTAAAAAGGAATTATTGCTCTTATGTGCAAAAGTCAATGGATTTCAGTGTTCTCCTGCTTTTAGATATTCCCTTGGGCCACTTTTTAAAAAATGCTACTTTGGTGCATTTAGATTGTATTCCAACATTAAAAAATGCAGCACATTATCCTTTTTTCAAAGTACAACAAAGGCTGAGATACTGTACACATATGTCATGTAATTGTATTATATACATAGCAAGAAAAACTGTCATACAAGAGTTTATATTTCATAATATATCTAGCTAGGAAAAGGTAGATTGTCACCAAATTTGTTCATAAACTGAGGTCACTCTTAGGCTTCGAATCATGCAAATTTGTATGTACAGTGGTGCCTCGCAAGACGAAATTAATTCGTTCCGCAAGTCTCTTCGTCTTGCGGTTTTTTCATCTTGCGATGCACGGTTTCCCATAGGAATGCATTGAAAATCAATTAATGCGTTCCTAGGGAAACCGCCTTCAGACCAGGTCCGGGGACAGTCTGTCCCCGGACCTCTTCTGAAGGCTGGGGGGGGGGACACAAGGGCTTTTCTTCCCACCCCCAGCATTTTAAAAAACCCCGGGACAGCGGACGACTTCTCCGCTGTCCGGGCGATCTTAAAATGCTGGCGGGCGGCATTTTAAAATCGCCCCGGACAGCAGAGGACTTCTCCGCTGTCCGGGGCGATTTAAAAGCCCCTGGGAAGGCAGGCAGGGGGGACAAAGACTTTTGCCCCCCGCCAGCCTTCAGAAGAGGTCCTGGACCTCTTCTGAAGGCGGGCGGGGGGCGAAAGTCTTTGCTCCCCCCCGCCTGCCTTCAAAAGGTGTCCCTGCGGCGGCGGGAGGTGTCCCCTGCCCCCCGCCCGGCTTCGGAGCACCGGGAGAAGCGATCTCCCCGCAGCCCCTTGCTGCAAAAGACGTCCGGGGGAAGCGGGGAAGCGAAGCGCTTCTTCCCCGCTTCCCCCGGACCTCTTCTGAAGCAAGGGGCTGCAGGGAGATCGCTATCTCCCCCCAGCCCCTTGCTGCAAAAGACGTCCGGGGGAAGCGGGGAAGCAAAGCGCTTCTTCCCCGCTTCCCCCGGACGTCTTTTGCAGCAAGGGGCTGCAGGGAGATCGCTATCTCCCCGCAGCCCCTTGCTTCAAAAGAGAAGACCCGCTGTCCCCGGGGCAAGCTTCGTTTTGCGAAGCAAGCCCATAGGGAAATTCGTCTTGCGAGGCAACTCGAAAACGAAAAAACCTTTCGTTTTGCGAGTTTTTCGTCTCGCGAGGCGTTCGTCTTGCGGGGTACCACTGTATTCTATACAGAGGCATGGGGGGGCTGAGGGGGCTGCAGCCTCAGGCACATTTTTGGGAGGGGGTGAGATCAGGTGCCCCCCCCCCCGCGAGGAAGCTGCTGAGGCTGGGGGTGCTACGCCCCTGATTCTATACACATAGCCGTTAGCGCTTTAAACTAAATGTGAGTTGTTTTTCTGAATAGACATGCATAGGATTGTACTGCCATCTATTGAGACATGACTGTTGAGGAGTTATTTCTGCTGGAATTTAAGGTGCAGTACAATGGTTTAACTTTATCTGCCTGTTGTTGCAGAAGCAACAAGACATCAAGAAATTAGTTAAAAGAGACTATTTATCTCAGGAATGGGGGACCACCACATGTTATTGCACATTGGTCAAGGTAGCTGGGGCTGTTGAAAGTTAGATTCAAGCAAACCTTGGTGACCTTGTCTTAGATGAGGCATAGTGAGAAGCAACAAGCTAACAACTATGGGATCATCTGCACTTCCACTTTGCCTGTCCCTAGAAAGCATGGGTCCAAGCAGCTTTGCCTTAGCTCTGACACTTCCCCCTGGAAAACCTGCTCTTTAGTGCTAAACTTGAACAAATAGCGCTCCGTGGACAATCCGATTGCCATTCGTTCTGATTCAGTGCTTTCCCAGGGGAAAGCAGTAGAGAAAGTGCAAGTGTGGACAAGCCCCATGTTTCAATCACGACAGTCTCAGTATGGAGGCTATCAGAAAGTTCACCTCCCAGGCACCGTTGTTAAAGATTTCACCATTAATGTCAAAGGTCGTCATTTCCAATCCACAACCTCAAGCTACATAACTGTTTATTGCTTCCATTATGAGAACTGTTTTCTTTCGTTTCGAAAAATTCTATTTAGTCTGGAATAATGGCATAAAACACGTCACATAACAGACAGCAAATAAGAAAGAAAAAAGTTACAGTCGCTTAATGCAAGATAAGTACATTTAGGGAAGGAGATAAAAGTGCTATTGTGCTAATCCAAAAGAGAATCTCTTATTTCATGATGGCTGTATTTTCTTGGGAAACTTTGATAAGAGAATGAAAAAATATTTTTCGTGTATGCTTCAAATAGAACACTATAAAGTTGCCCCATGGGCATGGATGCTCCAAGGGGGTACCAGGTATTTCTCCTTTGGTGCTCGCTTTAGGGCTGAACCCCTTACCTGAGGCACTTCACAAAAGCTAGATTCCTGGGTCAGAGTAAAAAATAAAGAGAACACAACCAGGCAAAAGTCCAAAAGCACAGTGGGCTGCTCAGCCTTTGATTGTTTATTTGTCGTGACAAAGATTCAACCTCTCTAAAAGCAAAGAAAGGAGAACCCTGAGACAAAGGGGGTTTGCCTTTTGAGTCTTACATTTGGCGCAAAACAGTAAAAAAATCCCACCCCACAAGTGTCAGTGAAGCGTAGGCAAATGTCAAAGAGACATCCCAAAATTGGGAGGGGTTACAGCAGGTGAGGTAGGTCAAAATTGCCTGTGTCAATCAAAGCATTTGGAATTTACAAGCCTTATACCTTTCCAGACAAAGTTTACACCTGGCATTGACATTCCAATGGGTTTCTGCAAGTTACAAACAGGTGACATTGTGTGCAATCTACATAACCGGCACATCCTATTCAGTAGACAGTCTGGGTAAACAGAGGCATACTCAGTGCTATTTTTCTAGAAAAAGGTGCCAGAAATGGCCTGGGTTTTCAGGGGTTGTGTGTGTGATGTAGTGCTTTGTGAAGACATATTGACACGTTTATGTACATGAGGACTGAGGAGGGGGAGGTCATTCTCCCATATCACCACAAATAGTTCTCCCTATCCCCTTTGCTCTTCCAGCTTTCAATCATTGTATCAAGGTCTATGGTATAAGATGGATACAATGGATTAAACTTTGCTTGCCTTACAGTGGTCTTTGCCATTTGTTCACTTCCAAATACTCAATTCCTATAACCTTCCAGTGTACCAAGTTCGTTTTCAAGTCTCTCATTCATAGATCTGTTAGGTCAGTCAGGCTGCCAGCGGCATTTGAACTCCATGTATTAATGTATTCTTAGTTTGACACTATTGCAGATTTTGGGACAACATACTTTAATTATTTCAAGATGATGCATTTTGTGTGGTTTTGAGGTATGACTTTGTGGGAGGTAAGCACAGAGTAATTAGACTAAATTTAACTGATTAAATTCAGAAGAAGGAGATTAAGTCTTAATAACACAACAGCTCTGTGTGATGCATCTTGAAGAGATTTAGCTAAATGCAAACTCCCGTGAAACCAAGAAGAACTAAATGCTGTTACGCAAAGACTCAAGTATAAGTAAAGTACGTAAATTAAAGAACCAGGCAGCCCCTAATGTGTTTGCTGGTTTTGCCTGCTTTCCTGCTGCTGCCACCGGTAACTCTGCATTTATTTTTCTGAGCTGTGAATCATTTACATAATGTGAAGTGTAGAGATTTAATCAAAACCAATGGTCTTTGACATCCCAATTAGTAAGATGAATGCCACCTACTTTCTGTGTAGGTTGCTAAGTTCATATTTTCAAAAGATCCAGAAGTGTGCATTTACAAAATGTTATGTACTTAAAGTAAATTATGCGCGAAGAACAAAATAAAGGTCATGATCCAGCAAGACTCTCCTATGTGCATGGTGTGAAGTGCTGCTGCTTTCATTGGGCTGATTTAAAGGGGATCCTACCATAAATGGAAGACATTTCCTCTTGCCCAAGGGTGGTCCACAATTTCTGCAGATTTCACTCTCCAGCTGAAGCCATCATAGAGTAATAGAACCATAGAGTTGGAAGGAACCCCAAGGGGCATCTAGTCCAACTCCTTGCAATGAAGGAATCACAAGGATCTCAGACAAAGTCTCCACTCTCTGCAGGTGCAGGTGAAGTTGATGTGCTGCTCCGGGCATTGGCTGCCTGTCTGAGGCCTCTTGTGGCCTCTGCTCTGGCGGGGGGGCCAGCTCCTCCCCCACTCCACCCTCAACTTTCTGCTTGGGCCTGGTGGAACTTTGACCAGAGGGCTGCCCCTCCTGGTGCCAGTCTCCAGGTGTAGTCCCTGGCTCTGCTGTTTATTGCATAAAAGAACACCTCTGTGCTGTGACGGGTGAGCCCTCGCAGCGTGTCCCTCCTCAATAGCAGAAGTCGGGGTGGGGACATGGCTTTTGAAGAGCAGTGCCAAAGTGGTGCCCATGGACACTCCCCTCATTCCATCTTTCACATGGGGGGGGGGGTCAGGCGGTGCAGGGCCTTCACTATGGAGGATGGGGTAGGAAAGTCTAATTCCATGACCAAAGATCTGATTGTGGTGGTTAGTCATGTTGCTGCTTCCACAAATTGTCTCCTGTGCCTAAGAAGGTTCATAGCGTTTCATCTACATTGTAAGCAAGTGCTTGAGCCATCTTCAGAGCTAATGAAAATATGTACCTTAGTTGTAAAGGGGTTTACTCTTCAACAACAGTGCCATTTATTTTGTTTCTTCCTCTTTACAAATTAGCAGTATGTGAGTGTAGCCAATATATGGAACTGAACGCTGAAAAAAAGCATGGAATTTTGCAAATTGCTAGCATTTACAACGGCATTGGGGAAGCTGTGATCATCCAAATTTTGTAGGACTACACCTCCCATCATTCCTGCCTGTTGGCCATGGTTGGGGTTGCTGGGACTTGATCATCTGGAGGGCAACAGAATCCCTCTCCCTGCTTTACAGGAAGACATGGGGCTCAACTATACAGCTGCAAATAAAATGTTTTAAGTGACTTGTAAAGTGCAATATACAAATGTGACACCAGATAGCGATGGTGAACTATGGCAATTTTAATATATTTTTCGAAATGTTTTTTAAAAAAACATTTTCTCAGTGTTTTTTTTATGTGTGTAGATTTCACCATGGAATTGCTACTGGTGATGGTGGTATGGAGACAATGGCTAATGGGATGGTGAGTATAGGCTATCGCAGTAGCTATTTAGGGGTGGGAGGGAACATTTTTGCAAGCAAGCCGAGATGCATGGGAAGGGAACTTAGGTGGAGACGAGTTGGGAAGTGTAGGGGGTTGTTCAGACACACTAAGGAGGTAATGAAAATAATCATACTGAGAGAGTAAAATTGGTAGAGGGGCTGGACAGGTGAGGTGGCTGTGATGGGAAGGGGGCACTGGCAGGCACCAAAAAGATACCTACCAGAACTACAGCATATATATCCTCAGTCTTTTTCACTTGCTCAGCAAGAACGGGTCGGTGAGCTCTGCAGATGTGAAGGAATGAATGTCAAGGTGATCCCACTAAGTTAGCATTGCCTAGTTTTGTAACATTCAATTTTCCTGACAAACTTGAGCCTGATTAAGAGTTCTGCTGAATCCAGATGTTTGCTTGTGGGGTTTTCAAACTCTAGAGAAGAAGGATGGGAAGAGAAAATGAGCGACAACCCAACGCAGATGGAGTGGTAGAAAGCCTCTGCAGGTGACCTCTGGCCAGAGTGATCTGACCTTCCTATGACAGCACACTGGATGCAGAGGGAGAGGTTAGAGAAAGAGAAAGAGAAAGAAGAGGATGAGTCAGAAAGACAGTGAAGAAAAAGCAGGTTCCCTCCTCCTGCCCGGTGACATTGAAAGTTCTGGAGGTTGTGCATTTTTTAATGGCTTAAGTAAGTGACAGATGCATTATAAATGCAACTTATGTTTTCACAGTTCTTTGTGTATGGCTGTGACTTATTGAGTGTGCCAGTTTGGCTGTGTCATTCAGGATTGCCTAGCAAGGGAGCTTGTGCCTTTAAAAACTATAAGCTCTACTTTTTTAAACTCCTTCATGGTGCAATGAAAAAATCATTATGACATCTGCAAAACGCCTAGCATCCTCCTCATCAAACAAAGAGAAATATAGCACAGTTCTGTTAAAAAGAAGAAGTATCAATCCCTTAAAACAGTCCCATGCACAGGATTTGGGGCAATGCTCCCTGGGTGCTTCCCTTTTCCCAATAGGAAAGGGTTTCAGCAGTGAAAAGCTCTTTCTCAGCAGAATGTCCCCAGACTGGGCTCTTCTTCTTTTCAGATTGCACATCTTGATTGGTTCTTAGCAGTAGAAAGGAAGTACGTATTAATTAGAACTTCCCCATGTGGTTATTTTTCAAACAGTTGCTGCAACATACAAGCACAGAGGAGAACTACAATACCTAGAAAGGTAGTACAGATGGCCCTGCAAAATCAAGTGTACAGAACTACCCTGACATATCAGATATGACAGAACAGGAAGCCCAATCACATCTTCACCATACATTTAACGCACATCAACTCCCTCAAAAAATCTTGTAGAGTGGTACCTCTTCAGGTTAAAGACGCTTCAGGTTACAGACGCTTCAGCTTACAGACTCCGCTAACCCAGAAATAGTGCTTCAGGTTAAGAACTTTGATTCAGGATGAGAACAGAAATCGTGCTCCAGTGGCGCAGCAGCAGCAGGAGGAGGCCCCATTAGCTAAAGTGGTGCTTCAGGTTAAGAACAGTTTCAGGTTAAGAACAGACCTCCAGAATGAATTAAGTACTTAACCCGAGGTACCACTGTAGTTTGTAAAAGGTTCTGGGAACTGCACTCTATGAGGGTAAACTACGGTTCTCAAGATTCTTTGGGAAAGCCATGTGCTTTAAATATATGGTCATATTGTGAATGTTCAGATAGTGAAAATGTTATCTCTTTATCTTATAAATAATAAACTTGAAGTCACTGAATGAAAGTTATTTACAGCAGGTACTCAGAACAGCATAATTTGCTCTAACAGCAATCAAAATTTAACAGATCTAGGTAAGGATGCACTTCTTAAATTTTTACTGATACATTTTGCTCATTTTCTTTCTCTCTGTAACTATGAACTATGTAGACAACTTTGATCACTAAAACTGTCTGATGCTTGGTAGGTAAAATACAATTAAATATGCTTTCTGTTTTTTTTTGTCTGGGGTGTGGAGAGTATAAATGTACACCATACACAATAGATGAGATTATTTGTCACAAAGTTAGATTGCTTTAAAATCAATGAAAGATATTCATGGTAGATGGCTCCCTTAACATCTGTCACCCATGATACTTAAATGCTGTCTCCATGTTCAGGTGTCCCCTCCCCCATTGCATCAGCTGAACACCTCAGCTTGACAGAGCACTCAGTCTAGCTCAGGCTTCCTCAAACCCAGCCCTCCAGATGTTTTGAGACTACAATTCCCATCATCCCTGACCACTGGTCCTGCTAGCTAGGGATCATGGGAGTTGTAGGCCAAAAACATCTGGAGGGCCGAGTTTGAGGAAGCTTAGTCTAGCTGCTATTGGAAGTAGCGCGTTGGACTTGATGGGCCCTTGGTCAATTCTTATGGCCCTGTGCTGGGTTTCCTGAGAGAAATCACCCCCTGACCTATGTTATCATATTACCCCCTGTAAGTTGCCATCCTGATCCATCCTCACAACCCCAAGCAGGTACTGCAGGTTGTCCTCAAAGGTGCTCCTTTCCCTTCCACCAAGCCTGACAGCCCTGCAGAAAAGTCTCATGGTTGCTATATTTCAAGAAGGAAAGTCTCAGGATGACACCTCTCACCTTAAAGGTGCCCGAGGGTACTCACAAAATCTTAATAACATTCCATGATTACCTGCCAAATGTGACCAAATGAACCTATCAAACAGCTGCCCCCACCATGCGAGCCGCACCCACATTTCAGCCTGGGGCTGGGGAGAAGGCGAAGTCAGGTTGGCCAATATGCTGATGGACCTAAAAATCCTACTTGGCCCCAGAAGACAACCAGAAACACACACTGCATTTAGGGCAGGAGGATGGGCACTGGAAAGAGCTCAGAGAATTTGAGCAAAGTTGGCACCTGCACACTTTGCTCCACCAGCCATGGCTCCCTTTCGCTTTTTCATATCCAATTTTAATACTGCATTTGAATGAAACAGCAACAACTTCACATCACTCAGGGAGCTTCTTTGCAATAGAGCAGCTAAAAATAAATAATATTACTATGCCTTTGAAGTTTGAATGTACTCTAGAAAATGCTTGTTATATATGCTTTAAGAAATACAGCACATAAGATTCCCAAAATGGGAGCTTATAGTTGTAGCGGCAGCCTAGCACTGGAAGGGTAAGTTTCACTCTTCAAGCCAGGGAATGGAAAGCAAGCATGCACAGACCTAGATATTTCAGTTTAAATTACAACACTAAATTGGAAATGCTAGATCCCTTCCAAAGGCAGCCAAACTCCCCAAAGCATCTGGCTGTTGTGAATAATGCATAAAGAAAAAGAGTATTTAAACTTTCAAACAACACTGGGAAATATCCTAAAGTGTTTTTTCGATTTAATAGGAATAAAAAAAGTTTGAGGATGTGGAGCCAGTTGGTAATTAAGGACCACATACCATGAAAAGATCTGCCTTTAGTAAGAGTTCCATGATTTCCAGTACTCTGTCGAAAAATGAAGGTTTGCCCCAAGAAGGAAGGGTGGAATTGTTGATGAAGGATTTAAAGACATAGTGCTCTTTAAAGACACTGGCAACCTTTTTGGCCCAAAGGCCTTGTTCATCCTTGGCCAAACCTCCAGGGGCCCAAAGGCCAGGGGTGTTGCGTCTCTTTCAGGGCACGGCACTCCACCCAGCCCAGTGCGAGGCCCACCACCCTTTCGCTGCCAAAATTGGTGGAGACCAGGAAAAAATGTGTGGGTGGAGCTGGTGGAGGGGAGGCTGGATCAAGCTCCCAGAACAGGGGTCGCCCACTTCTGTTGTAAGCACTTTCTTGTCCTCATGCTCAGTACTCAGTTGCTGCTTGGTAATTTTGATCAGGGATAGCCAGCCGTTTAATAATAATAATAATAAAAAATTTTATTTATATCCCACCCTCCCCAGCCGAAGCCAGGCTCAGGGCAGCTAACAACAATCAAATAATCCAACATTCTAAAAACATTTAATTTTAAAAATTAATTAAAATCAAATTGATGACAACCGTTAAGCAAAATTCTGTGCAGATTGCCAGAGGAGGGAGTCAGGCTGCGCCCTGACCAGAGGCCTGGTGGAACAGCTCTGTCTTGGAGGCCCTGTGGAAAGATGTCAGGTCCCGCAGGGCCCTAGTCTCTTGTGACAGAGCGTTCCACCAGATTGGAGCCACAGCCGAAAAAGCCCTGGCTCTAGTTGAGGCCAGCCTAACCTCTCTGAGGCCTGGGACCTTCAGGATGTTTTTATTTACAGACCGTAAGTTTCTCTGTGGGGCATACCAGGAGAGGCGGTCCCATAGGTACGAGGGTCCTAGGCCATATAGGGCTTTGAAGGTTAAAACCAGCACCTTAAACCTGATCCTGTACTCCACCGGGAGCCAGTGCAGTTGGTATAGTACCGGATGAATGTGACCTTGCAGCGAAGACCCCATAAGGAGTCTCGCTGCGGCATTCTGCACCCGCTGGAGTTTCTGGGTCAGTCTCAAGGGCAGCCCCACGTAGAGCGAGTTACAATAATCCAGTCTGGAGGTGACCGTCGCGTGGATCACAGTGGCTAGGTCAGGGCGAGAGAGATAAGGGGCCAACTGCTTAGCTTGGCGGAGATGAAAAAATGCCGCCTTTGTTATAGCTGTAATCTGCGCCTCCATAGAGAGGGAGGTATCGAAGATTACACCCAAACTCTTAACGGACGGTGCTGGCACTAATTGCACCCTGCAAGAGATGGGAGTTGCCCCCTCAATCCCATATCGTCCCGTCCCAGCCAGAGGACCTCTGTCTTCGAAGGATTTAGCGGATTTAGCGTCAACCGGCTCCCACGTAACCATCCAGCCACAGCTTCCAGACATCTGGTCAGTGTGTCTGGGGCCGAGTCAGGATGGCCATCCATCAACATTAGGTGTCATCGGCATACTGATGGCAATCCAGCCCAAAACTACGGACAAGCTGTGTGAGGACAAGCATAAAGATGTTAAAAGCATCGGGGAGAGAATCGCACCCTGAGGCACTCCACACACCAAGGAGTGGCGTGATGACAATTCCCCCCCAAGCGCCACCCTCTGTCCCCGACCAGAGAGAAACGAGTGCAGCCATTGAAGGACTGTGCCCTGGATCCCCACGTTGGCAAGGCGGTGGTCCAGGAGTTCGTGATTGACCATGTTAAAGGCTGCTGACAGGTCTAGAAGAATCAGCAGCCCCGACCCGCCTCGATCCAGCTGCCTGTGGAGATCATCTGTTAGGGCGACCAGAGCCGTCTCGGTCCCATGACCAGCGCGGAAGCCGGACTGGAATGGATCCAGAGCCGATGTTTCATCCAGAAACCTGCCAAGCTGTTCAGCAACTGCTCTCTCAATCACCTTACTCAGGAATGGAAGATTCGAAACTGGGCGGTAATTGGATAGATCTAAGGGATCTAATGACTTGTTTCCAGCACCTTTTGTCATTCTTAGAAACGTCTCTCCCTGGTGAGACCTTGGCCTGGGATCTTCCCTTCAATACTCCAAATATCAGCTAAATCCCACTCCTTTATTGATTTCTACCACCCACTACCTCTAGCAGCTATGGGGTACCCTGGCACCCCCAAACTCTGTAACCCCAGATCTGTAACAATACCTCACCTCTGAAAGCCATTGCACAGCTTCAATTATATCAATTATATCGGCAATTAATAAAACAATTAATGATGCCTCCATCCATATGGATCTTGTAAACCTTCTGAAGGCTTCTCCTAAAGACATTCTTAGATGGAATCAAGGTTTTAACTCAATTAGGGTTGCCATATTTCAATTAGGGTTGCCTGACACCTGTTTGGTTTGGTTCCTCTGCTTTTTCTATTGCATTGCCATACACTTGGGTTTTGACAGACATTTTGCTGAGAAAACACCATTTTTACATCCAAAACCCAGGACATGTCAGGATTTTTCCTGACCTATGGCAAGCCTAGACTCAATGTTTCTTTACTCAAAGCCACAGGCAGGGATTGTACTAACGACACACAGGACAGGCGTTTCTCAGCAATGCAAAAACAAAACAAAACAAACCTTGGAGACCGGGGTTGTCATCTTATGCTTTGTGCTAATTGTTCCTCTTGGGGAGAGTTTATATTTAATTCAACATTTTCCTCTAACTGAATTATTTTTTCTTTAAATGCTAGCAATAGTACATAAATTTGTGCTACATAATATTAAAGCTGATGTTAAGTTATGCTTAATGACTCAGTATAGCCGTGGGATCATATCAGGCCAGGTACAGGTGGAAATGAGAGAGAAATTTGGAAAAAGAAAAAGTTCTTGCTTTCATTGTCATTAATTCTGATACAACACTTCCTGGGCTTGTTTGTTTCTCAGATGTTTACACATCTTTAACTTTATTCATAAGCTGAATGAATTTAGAAGCTTCTGCAATATATTTAAAAGATCTTAATTTGCTTCATTTCCTCTCACATTATTTATTACCTTTATTCCCAGGACCTCAAAGCAGAACACATGGTTCTTTCCCACAGCCTCATTCTGCTCTCCAAAGAACCCTGTGAACTTAGTGTGGTAGCGCCTGTCCAAAAGTTGCCCACCAAGTAGAGATTTCAGTCAGGGTCTTCCCAACCTAGTGGCTCTTATACAGTAATAAACCACATAATCCTCTACCTTTATCAGCTTGAATATGAATTACCCCAGTAACCCAGTCACTTTCAGCAGATCCTCCAAGTATCCCTATTTTTCAGGGACAGCCCAAGATTTACAGAAGCCATCCTGGTTTCTGATTTGATCCCGGAAAGTCCCGCTTTTCCCTAGGATGTCCCTATTTTCATCAGAGAAATTTAGGAGGGTATGGAGTTATGTGACCCCTGAGCCAAGGAGGCACCATATTTTTTGCTCTATAAGACGCACCCGACCATAAGACGCACCTAGTTTTAGAGGGGAGAACAAGAAAACAAATATTCTCTCTCTCTCTGCGCAGCGCCCCTTCAGCAAAGCGGCAGGAGAAACTGAGCCCCTTCCGTTTCTCCTCCCACTCCGCTGAAGGGGTGCTGCGCAGAGAAGGAAAGCTGCACAGTGCCTCTCCAGCGAAGCGAAGCCAGGGGAGCGAGAGGGGTTGGTGCGCACCGACCCCTCTTGCTCTCCATGGCTTCAGTGAAAGTAACGCGAAGCCTCCGGAGCGCTCCCGAGGCTTCGTGTTGCTTTCGCTGAAGCCATGGAGCCTGCATTCGCTCCATAAGACGCGCACACATTTCCCTTTACTTTTTAGGAGGGGGGAAGTGCGTCTTATAGAGAGAAAAATACGGTAAGTAACTATACAACCTTTAAAAGACACCTGAAGGCAGCCCTGTATGTATATATATATATATATGTATACCCTGATCTTGTTTGAGGATTAATGTTATAAATGCGTTGTTGTTGTTATGAAATAGGACATCCCTATTTTCATCGTAGAAATGTTGAAGGGTATACTTTCAGTAGTAATTAAAGGTGTAACACTCAAACAGTATGGGGTACTTTGGGTCATCTTAAAAATGGTTCATCTTTCTTTCTACTTAAAACCTTGGTTGCTGCTGCTTTGGTGTTGCTAGGAAACTAATTGGGACACTTAGATGACATTACAAAACACCCAAAATATCTGCTTTTCATCATGAAATCATTTAATCAAATGCTTTGATTTGAATTTGTCTGTACTTTGAGAAACACCTTTGCAAAATGGCATTTCTGAGCCATGTTATCAGCATGTCTATATGACAGGTATACTGTTGTTCCTGTTGTTCAGGACTCCATGGCTGCCTTGATGACCATGGGGCTGCCTCAACATTTCAGTGGCCTGAGCACATAGCAGGTCGCACTCTGGATCTTGTCTTTTCAACTGGGCAGGAAATGGATTATCTGAAAGTGGGGGATATTGACAGGATCAGACCACTTCCTTTTGAGCTTTAGGCTTTCAGCCTATTGGGAAGCCAATAGCAAAACATAGTTATAGGAAGTCCACTAGACCTATTGAACTGTTCCATGCTGACCTTGCAGCTCCATTTAGTTTAAGTATAGGAAAGGCCCAATTCTACCTCATACAGGTGGATGATTACACTAGATGAACCTGGCAACTAGCACCTCCTGGCCAGCCCCAGAGGCACCATTTGCCTGGGGAGGTTGTAGCCAGGGCAGCTGCAACAAACAGCTGTGCAAGCCTTTGGGAGGCAGAGACGCAAGAGGGCATCAGAGAAGAGAGGGAAGGAAAGAGGGACAGAGGCCAGGGTTGCCCATGGCACCCCTGGCCATCACTCAAGGCATCCCAGAGTGCCACAGCACACTGGTTGAAAACCACTGCTTTAAGGACTGCCTAACCCCATATAAGCCAACCCGGACTCTGCATTAATCCTCTGAGGCCCTTCTTTGTGTGGCTCCTTCACATGAGGTCCAGAGGGTAGAAACATGAGAACGGGGCCTTTTCTGTGGTGGCTCCCTCTTTGTGAAATGCTCTCCCCAGAGATGCTTCCTTAGTGTCAGGGGCATAGGAAGGGGGGCAGTGGGGGCGCTCCACCCCAGGTGCCATTACAGAGGGGGGTGACATTCGCACATCACCCGTCCACGACTCCCAAGCCATTGGGGAAGGGGGGGGAGCTGCACCGATTTGCCAGCGGCATTCCCCCCTTCCCCCTTCATTTTGACAGATTAGCGGAGGCTTGTGAGTCGCGGGCAGGCGGCGCGTCGAATGTCCGCCGTAGGTGGATTGCTCCGCCCCTGGCTGCAGGGTGCGTGTGCCGCTCCAGGCACCTGAGTGGCCAGCTCCGCAGCTGCTTCGTGCCATCATTACATGTCTTTAGGCACCAGGCGAAAACATTCTTCTTTACCCAGGCCTTTGGCCATTAAATAATGGATGGCCTGTTAAAGCTGGGGTGAGGACTGTTGCTATGTTTATTTTATTATTATGCTATCTGCTACTATGTTTTTTTTAATTAAGTTTTATTGTTCATGCTCCGTAAAATCTGTTCCTAATGTTGTATACACACCTGGGATCTTTTGATAAAGGGTGGGATATAAATTGAAATTCTTATTCTTATTCTTAATGTATGGCCTAGAAAAATATCAGGGAAGAACATGTGTGCCAGCTTCTGTACTGCCACTATATGAGAATCCTACAAGAGACACTTCCAGGAATTGGTTAGACATTTTTCTGACAGGAAGACATATTTTGACAGGAATATTTATTTCCTGGCTGATGTTGATAAATGTGTTACTTATAAGACAGTTTTGTATGTGGTGGCAGTTGAGAAACATTCAAGTATACTAAATCTCCTGCTATATCCTGTCAAGCTGATCACTGGGTATAGAATCATCATGTCAAGAATGATGACAGTGCATTTGACTTACATTCTGATCTGTATTAGAACATCTGGGATTGTTGTTAGACATTCCCACTTGGCTTTTATTTTCCCATTTTAAATTTTTGTTTTTTGATGCACCCCCCCCCCAAATAAAGTATTAACTGACCAGCCATGAAAACAAATATTTTTTGTTTCTTTTGTGTTACAATGTCCTTTGTGCTTTGGGTTGACTGAGAAACTATTAACTTGGTCTTTAAACAGGTCATGGCTGCATGGGCACTGCTGATGGAAAGAATTTATCAAGCATGCTGATAAGCGCATGGAACATATCTTGATTGGTGAAGAGGGTTTCTTTAGATCATTTTCTCAGGGCCACTGGGCCAAAAAGAACTGGGGACTGGAAAACACCCCCCCCACACACACACACCAACTGGCCTTGGAGGTTCCCTGCTTCCCCAGCCCATGGCTTATCAGTCAGGCTTCCCTCAGTAGCAGTTTGGGATATGTGTACCATTAGGAGACAAAATAGGGACTTGCAATTGCTTTGTGGCTCTGTATCAGGACAGATTCTGATGGTGGGACAAGATGGATGAAGTCTAAATCATCCCAAAAGGGACAGGGACTCACACTGGGATCTTGAACTATATAATTAATTAGAATAGAGAGAATCTCATTGCAGAGCATTGAAATGCTTAATGAAAGAGTAGTCATTAGACTATTGAACTATTTGTGGCTCATCCCTTCAATTCTGGATCCATGCCTAATATAGATAAAATCATCCAGCTTTTTCTTGTCACAGAATCTAGATTGTAAAAATACAGAATTTAAGCTTGTTAAAATTTAAAACCCATAGATTAAATAAATACACACATGGCTTTTTGAACTGTGTATGTGAGTGGAGGACAGGAATATTGATTGACCTAAAACATTTTATGTGATTAGCCAACTGGTTATGATGTTTTCTGCTGTTATATTTTATTGTGTATTGTGTATGTTTATTGTGGTTTTATACTTGCTGTGCTGGCCATTGGACAGTGTTCTCTGCTGCCACTGAGGGCGGCTTAGAAGGTGCAGAGCAGGCCTTGTGGCACACGTACCTGTAGCTGCAGGCTTGGCACCTGAGGCAAACCACAAAATGGTGCTTCCCTCTCCACCAGGGAAGAAAGGGTGAGTGAAGATCTACATCAGGAGCAAGAGGGGAATAAAGATCTACCTCAGGATCAGCTGCCCCTGTGGATCTTGCCACCTGAGGTGGTAGCCTTATCTAGCCTCATGGATGGAACTCTGTTCTCTGACACCTCCCGCCCACTAACTCACCAGCCTGCCTGGTACTGACTAGGCCAACAAAAGGGCAGTGCAGGATGGTGGCCTCTGTGTGCATTATGTAAGCAGAGGGACACATGTCCTTCTGGAGCACATGACCTGGATGACTGCCTCTCTCCCTGCTTGCTCAGTCATGGGCCTTTCCCAGTGGTGTTGTGATGCACTGGGAGCAGACAGCTGGGTGAAACAGGCAGCTAAAGAGCCCAGGTCAGCAACAAGCAAGTCTTGCTCCTGCCAAGGCATCTCTCGGGTGGAAAGGAGCAGCTAGGGGGCCTAGGGAGAGGGAGACAGGAGGAATGGCCAGGAAACAGCTGCCCAAAATCCCAGTATCCACTGTGACATCATTAGCCTGGTTGATGTGGGTAGCTTAGCAAGGTCTTTCTAATACGATAACCATGACAGTTGTCTTTTGGTCTGATGTGGCATCAGATCCCACATAGTCTGTTGCTCTGTAAAGGTGGCATGGAAGCTGCATTTATATAATAAATTGAGACTACTACAAAGCAAGATACAAATGAAGACAAGCTGTCATTCCAAGAAACTTTCTTGCAGCAGAGAAGAAATGGTAGTCAAGATGCTTCCTACTGATTTGTTTGCGGCTGAAAACTCGATGTGCATGGGGTTTTTGTTTTGTTTTGGTGAAGATGTTTGGAAATAGGTTCCCCCCGCCCTCTTTTCTTGGGGGTACTTAATACATCACAAACAAAATGCCACCTTTCATTTATTTCAAAACGTCAGCAGGGCAAGTGCACCCGGAGCTCTGTAAGAAATGCAGCTATCGGGTAGTATAAATGAATCATTTCATTGTCAGCTACTAAATCCATCCTCAGATCATTTTAGAGGATGCACTCTGTGTCTGTCCTGGTATCTACCTTGTTTCCCTGCTTCAGTGAGTGTGTTGTGCTTCAAAGCGGTCTCTTCTTTTATTGTTATCATTGTTATTCTAATGCCTACTCTGTGATAGCAGCTTAGAGTACGCCCAGCCGCAGTTGCAGAGGAGGAAGCTCAAAGAAAAATATAACTAAGGTACATAAATCAGAGAAAAGTGTAAACAACTTGGGAGTCTTTGGCTTTCTGTCAATGCAAACTGATTAAACTTGCATCAGATTAGAGCCTGGGCTCGCTCTTGTTTGTGCTGCTGACCATTAGAATACAAGGAGCAACAATTCTACACATTTCCAAATAACCTATACAATTAAGGGAATGACACATCCTTTGACCATCCTGTCTCGTCCTTCCTCCTGTCACCCCCCCACCCTCCACACTGGTGTTGCATATCAAATCACACCGCCTCATTAGTATGCATTGTTGTCGTGATCTGATTTCCCCAATGTAGCTGCATACTGGCTCTGATAACCACAGGAGGCCCAGTAGATTATGCTAGCCATGAATCCATTAATTAAACTTGGCAAATAACAAAGAGATCTATAATTTCTTTTGAATTATTGAAGTCTGTGTTAATCAAGATTCCATGATAAACTAACAGCTCTTATCAGGAGAGCAAAAACTGGTTTATAAGTACCGGTAATTCCAAATTCAGCTTGAATCCTTAGTGAAGGATTCTACTCAAATTGCGATGTAAGATTTGTATTTAGTTTATTCAGTTTATGGCTCACACCATATGGTTTCAGGCATATGCAAATGTAATTGCTTGATTAATCAACAAATATGGATAACCAATATCAACCTAAAGATTTCTTTAGCTGAGTGACTGCCTTGTATTTATTTTTAAGTTTATAGTTTTATATTCTGATTTTCAGTTTCCATAGCAAGAAAACATATATTCCTAGAAGAGCACAAGGGTTGAAGCAATTCCTTTCACCAATTGACCAATGCAGAAGCCAAACTTCACAAATCCAGGTTGAGAAACACTATTTTATTTACTTCAAACAAGGTTCAGCTGAGTTTCCAGATCTTAGCAAACAATGTTACTGACAAGTTCTCCCCATGGCTTCAACTCAGATTGAGATTACTCAAATCAGTGAAGTTTAATATCACTGATATGAAAATGGCAAATAATAGGAAACTGGGATCCACACAGCACAATAGATACTTGCAAAATAAACGTAAGATTGTTAATGGAATCTACCTGTCACATGATTTATGTACTTTCATTTCTTGTTTGTGAGACTTGCTGCTGCCTTGTCAGCATTCTGAGACATCATGAGACATCGGTTGCTTCCTTTTCTGCATGTGAGGGAACCACTCAGATGAAACCACAGAGAGGTCCAATGTGGAACATACCCCTGGGGAAAGTAGTGTCAATGCTTCTGTTGGAACTCTTTTTATCCAGAGAGTGTAACTACAGCAGACTGACTTGCAATAACTGTTAAGGGTCCTATGTGAAATCTATCCCTCTTATTTGATCTTGGTTATCAGGTTGCACTTCTTAATGGATGGACTCAAATTGAATTATAAGATTAATAGCCCCTATTTACCGTAATGTTATGACTATTCGCAAAAGACATGTGAAAACATGTTGGTTAAAATGCTTTTAGGTGTCTCTATTTAGAGTTCAGGATGACTGAAGAGGTTTTTGGTTCATGCGAGTGGTGGCTCAGTGATGGTTCTGGTCCATGAACCATTTGCGGCTGGCTCTTGGTCTGATTTTTCTCTGGATTTCCACTGTTCTCCTTACCAAGTTAGGAGAGCAAAGTATACCAGAGGCTCTTCTGATTTCCTTCTGAGAGGAATGCCTGCGTCTTGGCAGAAAGACCAAACCAGTGTGCTTGTTGGGGTGGTGATGGTACAGCTATTTCCTTTGAGCAGTAATGTTGGGCAGAGTCTCGACGACCAGACTCAAGAATTTGGCCATCTCTGATGTATGGGAAAAGAATATTTCACATTGCTATTCTAACATTCCTACATTTTACACACTAGTGAGCATTAAGCATGAATCTCTGCCACTGCAGAAGACAGATTTGATATGCAAATACTAGGTTGTGAATATGCATTGACACTATATCACACATGATTATTTCAGCCGAGTCGTTTGTCAGTATTTATCTGTCAATTAAGACTGAATAATGCCTTGCGTTGTGAATCTAAGATGTGTGTTAATAATTTGCTTTCTACTGCCATCACAGCATCTTCTTTCATTGCTCTGTGTGCTGTGAATATAAATCCCAAATAAAAAAATGGACCAGAACAATGCAGTGTGTTCAGCTACATTTTAATACACTGACATTTCTTGCCCTCTTCTGAAAGAAGTGCCGTTATTTATCCTTCAGTTTAAATAATGTAAAACTACTATGTCTAATATTCAGAAAACACCATGAGTTTCATTTAAATGCTTCCACGCCTTTGTGTACAGTAGCAGTAGCAGCTAGTAACATAAATTTCCAAAAAAAGCATTTGATCATGTGGAGTCCAAGGCAGTTGCGCTATTAGTTTTGCTGTCTGATACTAACAATGTAACTCTACAGCAATCAGGAGAGAGGCATTTTCTTTCAGTGTCTGAACATTGGCAATGTGTAGGTTGGCTGGTACTTTTCCCCCTCCTCTAGCTACATTGGTAGTATACAAGAAGCAGCCTGCTTGATCCAACTCTATAGAACTGGTTAAACACAGAAGGATAATAAACTAAAGCTGCAAGACTAAACCCTCTTACCTGGGAGTAAACCCTGTTGAACTCAACCCTGTTGAGGTTCACCATTTATTTGTTTACAATAAATATATTGTTAATTCATCCATTTATTTGCAACGAACCGGAGCATTGTCTAAAGTCAGAACTACATGCTACTAAGAACATGCGGTTACCACTAAAAATGACAGCCCCCTTACATGTTCCACCTTCATTTCTGTAATACTTAGTTGAATCTAGTCAGGGTCCTGACACAAATCTGGGTCCTGACAACATTACAATCCTCACCAGTCCATGTTGTGGAGCAGGCTTCCTCAAACCCGGCCCTCCAAATGTTTTGAGACTACAATTCCCATCATCCCTGACCACTGGTCCTGCCAGCCAGGGATCATGGGAGTTGTAGGCCAAAAACATCTGGAGGGCCGAGTTTGAGGAAGCCTGTTGTGGAGTGTGGGATGGAAAATTCACATTGTAATACTGTCAGGATTTGGGCTAAGTTCAACTAGACCTTTCAGAATTGGAGGGGGAATTGAGCATGGAGTTCCCATTTTTGGTGGTAGTGATAGTGTTGTAAATAAAAATCTGCCCTTTTCCCCTTATAGGGTATCCAAGAGGCCTTACATAGGTTCCTTATTGGTAGGAGAAAATAACAGAGGCCAACCAGAGAACATTGAGAAGCAAAGCAGCTAGTTACCCCGATCTTTATTGATCTGTTGCAACAGGGTGCTCCCCTCACATGCAGAAAAGGAGGAGGATACCAGAACCAAGGTGTGCCCGTCCTTATATTGCGGCGCTCATCTCTTTTTACTGGCTGAGGGAGCCGGCGTACAGCTTCTGGGTCATGTGGCCTGCAGGACTCTGGCGAACCAGAGCAGCACACAGAAATGCCGTTTAGCTTCCCGCCGGAGCGGTACTTATTTATCTACTTGCACTTGTATAAAATAGTACACAATGTGCTTTGAAACTTGTGGTTGCTGCCCAGTTTTATGGAAATTATTCCACTGGGCCACTTTGCTGCAGCACTGAAAATAAAGCTTTTTATTTTCCACTGACTGCCTTTTCATCATTGACTTGGGAAGACAGTACAGTGGAGAGTTCCCCATTAATTTAGCCTCATGTTCTCTGTAGTACAGCGGACGCTTGGCTTGCGAATATGATCCATGGAGGAGGCACGTTTGCAACCCGCAGCGTTCACAACCCGCAGTGCACCGTCTGCGCATGCACGGGTCGCGATTTGGCGCTTTTGCGCATGTGCAAAGCGCTATTTAGTGCTTCTGTGCATGCACGAGCACCGAAACCCAGAAGTAACTCATTCCGGTACTTCCGGGTTCAGCAACGTGCGCAACCTGAAAACGCACAGCCTGAAGCGTCTGTAACCCGAGATATGACTGTACTTTGCTTAGACTCAGGGTGGTCATTCTCATTGTCTGTACCACTGAATTAATTAAGAATCAGCAGGACCCTCATTACAATGTTATTTTAACCACCAGGTGGCTGGATCTAATCATCCCCCCCCCCCCCCAGTTGTAGTTGCACCTATCCAACTATCTGGAATTGGATAATGCTGGCCTAGCTTACAGGGCTATTGTAAAGATTAACAAAATAACCTATGTGAAGTGCTGGGATCACTGTAAAATGTTGTTTAGGTGGTAGTAGCACATTTTTAGTGTCAGGTTATTTCACAGACTGGGTATCATTTGCTTTCATGTGATAAATATGATAAAATGCTGAGAAACTCAATATATTGGGAACCTGTGCTAGTTGGAAAGAAATACCATGAGGGGTGTGAAATTGCAAGCTACGAATCTAGCACTGGGATTTGTGCCTACAGGCCAATCACCCATGACCTTTTAATACATATACCAAAAAATGTCAGCAGTGAATGTGACAAATCATACAGGTCAGGCATACTCTCCGGGGAGTTAGGATCGGCTGATATGGGTAGATCTGGATTTCTCCTGCTTAATGTGTGAAACAAGCTTAATGGTTGCACCCCTGTGAGTGCAAATGGAGACATGCATGTAGCGTATAAATCAGAGAAACATAAATGCTTTCGAATATACAGTAGTTATATTGTTTTATCTTTATGGAGTTTCCATATGCCGTTTGCAATTATTAGTGTGCACAGAAAGATGTTAGTTGGCCTCTAAGATCTGAGGATCTTGTCCTGGGATGGCACAATAAGCTATGGCATAAGACGAAAAAACTGAAGCTTGTCCAGACCAGACTTTTGTTTTGTTTCTTGTGTTATGAAAACATGAATCAACAATCTGTTTGCTCATCTGGCCATGTGGTATTCAACTTTTTTCTCTCATAAAGTATAGGTCATACCTGCCATTCTGCGTGCCTGTTGAACTCAGTTAATTCTGAGATAACAGCTTTATGGAGATAAGAGCAATTGTGGCTCCCACAATGCCTTAATAGAGTTTACTACGCACAGCCTCTTCCTGGAACCATGTTACGTGCACTGATAATGAAACGATCCTATAGCATGTCGCTTATTTTATGCCTCCACTGATTTATACAGTAGCTTCAAAGATCCTTATTCAAGATGTAAGCAGAATGTGAAAAAAGCATGACAAGTATATAGGCTATTAATATAGTTTAAAGCTTCTGGTTTGTGGGAAATTGCTCCTCTGCTGCATTGGTTATCCTTTTTGGGAGATGACAATATGCAGCAATTAGGATATACAATACTTTGGCAAGTGCTCCAGAATATACAGAATTCCAAAATGGAATTCATGTTCGGGAGCTTAGCTTAATTTCCAGGTTCCATTATCTACTAAATTCAGCTCTAAGCATTAAAAAAGTAACTCTAAGCAGGCAAATTCATGGAAACTATGCTTGGCCTGGGAATTCTCTTGACTGAGTGCAAACTGCTGCTTCAGATTTTGACCCAAGCCTACCTTCAACTTTGCACAGGCTTCTGGCCGCTTTCTGCACTGGAACTTGACCTTCTTCCTGGCCCTGACTTTGTACTTGTCTCTGGCCCTTGCCTCTTTGGTATCTGTCATAAGGACATAAGATGAGCCTGCTGGATTAGGCCAATGGCATTCCAGCATCCTGTTCTCACAGTGGCCAGTCAGATGTCCTTCAGCCCATCCATGACCATGGTTCTATTACCTGGCCCTTTGTTCCTTGTCTGCTCAACCTGCTGCCTGAGGTCCAGTGGCCTTGTCTGTTGCCCTTTTGATCCGTCTGCCAGCTCCCAAATTGGAGCCCAGATGCAGCATTGGAGCAAGGTCAATGCCTGACACTTAGTCAGACTTATAAGACGTCTCCTTCAAAATATATGTTAGAAAAGGAATGCTGCTTTTAGCTTTCACATTTCCCCGTTTGGTATCTAAGTCTTCTTTTATGCCTTCAGTGTAGACTCTTAGAATCTGCTGTTTTAAAACTACTTGCCACATAGTTGTTCATCCCTCAAGGTTTTCAGGAGTTCATGCAAAGGTTTATTGGTGAAGAAGTGGAGTCCTGCTGATTTATCAGCTTCTGACTAGGAACTTGAATCCTTCCTTCATGGATTCCTATTTTTCACCTGTTTTCTGAAAATGACTTCATCAAATGTTCAGCTATCGTCTGAGAGCAGCAAATTCATGGAGAAGGGGGAGGACAACAAGAGATTTTTAATTCCTACGACAAACAGTAACAAGGCTGCACAAGCATTGCTGCGCAGCCTTGAGAATCACAAAATGTTAAAGGAAGTTAGCCATAATATGTTTTCCGTAGACAGCTTTATGCTGGTGCTGAGGCTATTTAAATTGTAGGAAGGCACAGATGAGGAAATCATGCACAAGCTTGCAAGGCCTTTTGTTGAGTTAATCCAAATCTTGACAGAATGGCTTTATGGCTGCAGTCAGTTTCATAATCCTTCTGTATTTCTTTCCACTACCTTCCTTCATACTTCACCTGTCTTGTTTGCATTTCCTCTAAGGAGTGACAGTCAAATTCTTCTTTTTCTTCTGCTCTCCATCCTCATACAACTATGCTACTGTACATGCAGTAAATTGCTATTGCCGTGCAATGGTTGGCAATTTGAAATTCTCATCTCCTGTTTGTTCTCAGTGTTAGCTAAGAATGTAATGCCTGCCTATGAGGGAGGCCACACAAACAAGTGTTAATCTCATGTCTGTCATCATTATGTTGTTAAATTTTAATTCTGGTCAGGAGGGAAAGACAGAGCTGTGAGCTGTTTATCTACCTGGGGCAGCACCCACCCAGCTGTAAATTTCCATTTGTGTAGGACCAAGATAGCTTGCCCTCCTTGTACATCCTCTAAACTAGAACATATATGTAGCATGAATTATGTTGGCCTTTGTCCAATGAGAGGAACACAGTACCTTGAACTTGTCACAGACACACTCTCAATCCTGAAACCAACTCCAAAGAAGAACTTATTAAGAATAAAAATAAGAAACCTCTGGCGCTCACTGCCATGGTGAAAAGTGGCTCCCATGCTAGAAGAGATTGTCCATGCAGCAAATTGAGGATAATCTGAGAGTAATTATCCTTGCAAGGCCCCTCACCCCAGCTTCAAAATTTTCATGGAATAACTACAAGAATTAAACTGTGTGAAAGCATTGTAAGGATTTGTGGCGTTGACCTTCTATGGTGGTAAAGTGGACTCTAGTTCTCTTTTCTTGTGGCTTCAGCGAGATACCAGCTTATTAATGGACAGGCAAGGGATCAAAGAAGATAATCCTAGATGTCTGCCTGGGGCTATGGCGAGACACCAGATTTCTTTTGGCTTTGGATAAGTAAAATTGCATGGGATGTGTGGCACAGCAAGAATTACAGTCCTTGAAGTGGAAATGAAGGGAAATGCTGAAGTTGATAGATTACATGCAGGCAGATGAATGTAAAACAAACGTTTCACACAGGAATCTACAGGATAAAAACTCCTCTTGCAATTAATGGATATGGAATAGTTAAATACGAACACAAGTCATCAGACCAGTGGCTGTTAAAATAAAGGATTAAGATCAGAACAGTTGTATTTGGACTAAGAGAATGGGAGCAGGGTGGAAGAAGAACATGAGGAGTCATCTAAAATTGTTTAATTTGGAATTGGATAATTGGCTTTTTTAATTGAATTATAATTTGGCATTCTATTAATGTGGCTTTTATTGGATTGTTATTATATATATATATATATATATGCTTTCGTAGATTTTCACGGGTACAGGAATGCAGGTTTTGGTGTCTTCGGGTGTCTTCCCGTGTAAGAGTTGGGGTGTCTAGGCGACGTTTCGACGAGGTCTCACTCGTCATCTTCAGGCTGGTGCTTTCGGCTTCTTGTTACTGGAACAGAGCAGGATCTCAGTGTTTGAGTTCCTATAAATACTGTTGAGGGGGTGTGGTGTATAGCCTCCAACGTTCTGGGCAGAAGAAAAGGCACACTAACCTGGGAACTTCCTCTCTGCCCAGGACGTTGGAGGCTATACACCACACCCCCTCAACAGTATTTATAGGAACTCAAACACTGAGATCCTGCTCTGTTCCAGTAACAAGAAGCCGAAAGCACCAGCCTGAAGATGACGAGTGAGACCTCGTCGAAACGTCGCCTAGACACCCCAACTCTTACACGGGAAGACACCCGAAGACACCAAAACCTGCATATATATATATATATATATATATATATATATATATATATATATGAATAAGAGTAAGAATAAGAAACACAAAAGGAAACAGAATGATACTTGAAGAAAACAGAAAGCATAAAATAAACTAGATAACTTGTTGAAGACTATAGGAGATGTCCCAAATTCTCACATACCTTTGTCTTTGAATTGGACTGCATTTATCACATGACTGACCTCTGTATACAGAGGAGGAAAAAGGATAAAAAGATGTGGGCATGAAAGATTAGCTGCAGGTTTTAGCATCCCACAGCCCACTTGAAAAACCAAGATAGGCACTGTGTTATTATAGTCAATATTACTGGAGTTTATGTATGCAGTCAAGTATCTGATATTAGTCCCAGTCAATGTGGAAACAGAATTCCACAGTGTTCCAACCACACCACATGGGTGTGATGGCACTTTTGTTTCTTTGTGCAAACGTGAAACACAACTACTAAATATAACTTTGCTATTGTTTACCTGATCACTTTCTTCAGGGATGAAAAATAATCAATTAACATAACTCACATGTCTAGCCTTTGTCTTTTTAACTACCAGCAAGTTGAGGGAGGGGGTCCACTCCTTGGCTATCTGGCACAGAGCCACTTCTTTTGTTACCCTAACAACTAGGGCTGCGCAATATCAGCTTTTCAACATTGTGATGTATCACCAGCCAAACATTGTGATATGGTGATACATTGTGATGCTGAAAAGTGGAGGGAGGAACAAGCAGCATCAGCCCCGGCCCTGCGTGGCGCCAGGGTGAAAGTGCCCCAGTTCCCTCTACCGCCCGCGCCCGGAGGAACAACCGGCATTGGCCTGTGAGGCCCCAGAGTGAAGCCTCCTCAGCTCTCTTCTCTTTCCTCGGTTTTCTGCTTTTCTTAAATCCAACAGAACACCTAGTGTCCTATGGCAGCCAACCATGCTTATTCCTTGGGGGTATCTTTGGGGTTTTTGTTCTCTACGGTGGGACTTTCCCCACCCATTGCAAAGTATTTTTGTGTGTGTTTCTACAAACTGCTTTGGCCCCAGGCCTGTTCATATATCCTTCTTGTGAATGGATGGTGCAATTTTGGCTACTTAAGGCTCAGCATCTGGAGAATAGTAGTATATAGGATAGCCTCAGATTCACCAGCTGAACATGTAAACAGAACAAATGGGTACAAGTAAATTCAGCATTTTTGCCCTGTATAGCTGATTATGTAAAAAGGCACTCGTAGAAGCACTAAGGGAAAAACATGCAATCAACCATGAACACAAAGTGCACACAGCATAACTATTTTTGTTCAGGATTGTTTCCTTTTTTAACTTTCAGAAAATCAGCTGTTAGATGAGCTGATGTTCCTTTCGTGCCAGGGCTCTGGATTCTACAGCGTCAGACTTAAAGAGAGCATGAATGTTGGGTTGCTTTTTTGGGAAGCTTGTACAGGTAAATGAACTGTGAATGAAATCCCATGGCCATAATCCAGTTCCATGGCTACAGAGCTAAGCACGCACAAGCGCATTGGTTTCATGGCCTTCATTGTGCTTTGCTCTGCGTTAGATTATGGCAAATTAAGTATAAACTGAGTTCTCTGCTGTGCAGATACAATATGAGGGTTTCAATGATCTACAGTTGCATTCCTTAGCAGACTTTGTCTCCTGCTACCATTTCAGGACCAGAGGCGGTTTTAAGGTAGTGCAACCGGATTGGCTTCATTGGGTGTTGGTGCCATCGGGGGGTGCTTCAACAATGATGTAGAACAGAGCACAAGAAGCACAGAGGGAGGGGCCACCAGATTTTAGCATTGCACGGGGCGCTGCTGAAATTTGAGAGCCCAAAGTCCAAAACTGTCAGTGCTTCTGTGTTTTCCTAGCTATTTTGTTTATGCATACTTTTAAGGAGCAGAAATGTAAATATCTATCATCATCATCACCATCATCATCATCATTTTCATGTGCATAATGGCTGCCTGCTAAAACACAATAAACTGACTTGACTGACTTGACTGACAGTGAAAAATACAATAAATAAGTATGCCAAAGTCACAAATTCTTTTGCTTCAGAAACAGTAAATGACCTGTGTGGATCACAAAATATACAAACACAACTTAAAATGTTTTTTTTGGGGGGGGGGCAATAAAATGATTTTTGGAGACTTTTGCATATTACATCCAAAAATAAGCCTTTGATTCTTGCTATGCCTCTTGTCTGTGTCCTCTGAAATCTAACCTATACACGTAAACCTCCACACATGTGCATTTGGGAAATCTGACATGGCACCAGTGTCCCCAGCCTGTAATTCAGCATTAATCCCAAAGTGTTGAAACAACCTGTTTGTTTGTTCGGAACTCTTTGCCTTTTCATCTCTGAACAAAGATTCTTCATACACAATCCTTTCTTTTTTACCACTGCAGGGAAGTAATTCCACTTGAAATATGCACAAAATTATAAATAATTTTCTGATACATGCACGGCAAAAGAGATAATCTGTGCATTTCCTACACACACAGTGCCATTGCTTTGTACATGCCTTATACCAAGGAAGCTGTATTATATGAAGTCAGAGCACTACTCTATCTAACTCAATACTGTGACACTTTTTTGGCAGCAGCTGCCTGCAGTTTCAGGCAAGAGTCCTTCCCAGCCATGCCTAGAGAGGACAGGGTTGGAGTGAGGACTATTTGCATGCAGAGCATGTGCTCTAATGCTGAGCTGCAGCCTCTTCTCATTCTTGGCCTGGTTCAGCAAAACCATTCACAGCACTTGGTTTCTTCATGCCTGATTAGTCTTCACTTGATTACTGGTACCTGAGTGTATGGACTGTCAGTAGTGTTACATGTGTGAATGATCTTCCACCACAGACAGAAGTCATCACTTGATGTCTGAGGGCTCAGTCACACTTACCTTTGCTCTGCATTTCTAGGCACAGGTCGGGGGTTTTCAGGTCCGTGTCTGAGAGCGTCTTCCCTCCCCTGCCGGCCCTTTCCCCATGAAAACCCTCTTTTCACTGCCAATAAGAGAAAATGGCACCCTGCGGAAAACCTGGATTGCTGTTTGTTCCGATTCAGCGTTAAAGAGTAGGTTTTCCTGGGAAAAGCATTTCAGGTGGGGGAGGTGCTTGGACTGGGAAAGTGCTGGACTTTGTGTCTAGAAAGTGTGGGATAAAAGGTAAGTGTGGATGAGCCTGTAGTCACCAAATGATACAAAATACATGTGTGAAGCAGCCCAAAGTATCATCTTTGTTTAGGAAAACTGAGGTGGTTCTGGTTGCCCTACTTATGATTTGTGTGCCGTTTAGCATTCTCTATAACACTGAATCTAGAATTATATTCTATATTGTGAGCACATTTCTTTAATTCATTCCTATTGTTATTGATTTAATTTAACAATCCTGAATCAAGATCAGATGTCTTTTGGCTGTGGGAGCAACCACCTTTTCTTTCTCTGCTGCCTTTATGTCTCTGCTTCCATAAATTTTTTAAAATGTTCCTTATATGTCTATCATTTGCCCGATAATAAATGTTGGAAATGTAAGGAAACTGAAGGTACATTTTTTCACCTTTGGTGGATGTGCCCAAGGATTAAGGCTTTCTGGGAAATGATATATAATGAACTGAAAAAGGTATTTAAATATACCTTCTTGAAGAAACCAGAGGCCTTTCTCCTGGGCATAGTCGGCCAGTCAGTGTTAAAGAAGGACAGAACTTTCTTTATGTATGCTACAACAGCAGCAAGAATACTTATTGCAAAGTATTGGAAGACACAAGATCTACCCACTCTGGAAGAATGGCAGATGAAGGTGATGGACTACATGGAATTGGCTGAAATGACTGGTAGAATCCGAGACCAGGGAGAAGAGTCGGTGGAAGAAGATTGGAAGAAATTTAAAGACTATTTACAGAAGTATTGCAAAATTAATGAATGTTAGAATGATGTTTGATTGAAGTTACGCGGTTTCTAGCTGTAATGATATAAAAGAATATGGAAAAATTTGATTTCTAAATAGGTAAAAATTTAATGTTATAATATATTAAGATCAAAGATCAGGATAATAAGGAGGGAAAGAAATTGCTGAATTAATTAATTGAATTGGAGCACAAAAAAGGGAGGTACGAGGAGGTCAGCGAAACAAGGATATGAATGTAAGATATGGAAAGGTTGATTTTTTCCCCTTTTTTTCTTTTTTTTCTGTAAGTGTATTTATTTTCTTTTTTATTCTGTATTTTTCTTGTATTTTTATTTTTGTCTTGTACTTTTGTATTTCTTGCTTTTATGTAATTCCTTTTTCTGAAACTTTAATAAATATTTTATATATATATAAAAAATGTTCCTTATATGATTCCATAAAAGTTTGTATGTTACTGGCTGTGCCAGGTCACTGCCTTGTGGGGCTCAAATAACAAGGAAATGTGCATTTCACAAGGGGTGGAAGAAAGCGAGGAAACGACCTTGCAGGACAATGTTTACAGAAGCACTGTCGGGTGCTTTCTGTAAAATAAATGCCCTATTGGATCAGTTAAGTCAGATGACGGATTTGATGACTAATGCGGCCAGAACATTTGAACAGGTAGTGGGAAACTATTTGGAGCCCAACCAGGAACTTAAACAGGAGTGTGTCTTGACAGAGCAGATGAGAGAAGAGGATGTTGCAGAATCTTGGGCGCCAGAGATGGAGGGACTTTTGGCCCAGCAGGAAAATGAGCTTTTGGATTTGACAAATGAACTTGAAAAAAACCAGATTTGGAAAGACAAAGTTTGGATTGATTTGGAAATGGGGGGTTGGACTGACCCCTCTATGCAGGGATGTTTGGACTTTCCGAGTCTGGCAATGGGCTGTCAGAGGTTTGGAGTTGTTGAGGCTTCCAATTTTGAAGGGAATTTGAAAAAATACCGCATGGAGTCTAGTCTGGACTATGGGAAAGGGGCTGATTTGTTGAAAAGGGTCAAAAACACTACCAAGCTGGAGTTCCCACGAGTGAAAGGAAAATATGAAGAAGAGCCGCGGAAGGGGCATGGAAGAGATTTGAAGGCCTCGGATATAAGATCACCAGGTTAATGTGCCAGACTAATGGGATAAAAAGGACTGACAATCCCAGGACCGGGGGGAGGGGACGCTGGAAGAAGATTGGATTGTTTTTATTTCTTTTTTCTATCATTAGGAATGTTTTATAAAATTGATGAACGTTGGAAAAATGTTGAAATGAAATTACTTGGCTCTTGTAAAAATGTTTAAAGAATTAGGTAAAAAGATAATGGTTATGAGAAGTTGGTAAAAATAAGATTTAAGTTTTAAATTTTAAGGTTTTTTATAAGATAAGATGAAAATAGAGTAAGGTAATGTAATGACAGAATATTATGAATTATGGAAAGGATTTGCTGTGATAATTATTAATTAAGATACAAGAGATGGGAGGAGGAGGAGGTCATGGAAAGAAGGTAATGAAAGTGGAGAATTTGAAAATGATGGTTTTATTTTTTTTCTGTTTTTGTCTTTTTTCTTTGTAATTTTAAAAAAATTCTTTTTTCAATAAATATCTTTTTTTTAAAAAAAAAAGAAAGCGAGGAAACAGCATGGTGCCCCTGTAGCAGCAAAAATAAGATGCCTTCATCTGCTCCACCTGCAGTAAAACCTGTCTCTCCTATATCAATCTCTACACCCACAGCAGGCACTGTAACTCTCTAATGTTTACTTTACCCTCAAAGGCCACTCCTCTATTGTCACCTGAGACTAGGAAGAAGTAAGCTAGAGAGCTAGATAACTTCAGAGGGGCAGATGCAAAACCAAGGTTTGCAATGGATATTAACAGGCAGAGGGGTTTTTGTTTTGTTTTTGGTCAACAACTGATCCAATTCTCTGCTCATGGGGAATGCTCTCTGTTAGCACATTATTTCTTCTCCCAAGTGTCCATTGCCTGCAGGCGAATTTTTTCTTCTGCTTCTTATTCCCTCTTGCTAATTCCAACAGACCTCAGAATGACATCTGATATCTGTTCTGTTTTGACAGCTTCATGACCCACTGTCTTGTGCTCTGTTAATATAGCACATTTAGAGCCTTTTCTCAAAAGTGTTTACCAATGTAAGTTGATTTTAATCATCACCAAGACTATGTAAAATGACATTTAGGTTTTAAAGTGCTGATGTTTAACATTTTCTCCATGAAGCCTCCCTTCTTAAAGAAAGGAAACACCTGGGAAACTATCTGAGTTTGATGTGTTTGAGGAGGTGATGTTGAACAGTTATTTCATTTCCTATCAGTTTGCTTTCTTCAACGGCTGTTCTTTCTAACACTCTATGGACACAAGATGCACACACCAAATTTTAGGCAACTCTCTCCCAGTGTATCCCCACATGGCACAGGTTTGACCAGGGGTAGGCAACATAAGACCTGGGGGCTGAATGCGGCCCAATCACCTTCTCAATCTGGCCCACGGACGGTCCGGGAATCAGCATGTTTTTACCTTCGACACTCCTTGGGCCACTTCTGGATCCTTCTGTCCATTCTCACATCCTGCGCTGTGAAAGCTGTGATAAGAGGGCCTTGTCCAAAAACACTTAGTCTGGGGGTGCGAGCCACCGCAATGCTCGCACACCTGGTTAAAACGACACCTGTCCCGTGTGCAGGAGCCATTGTTAAACTCCCAACATTCCATGTGGGGCTTGGAGTCAACTCTCTGGGCTCTCTTCTCAAAATGGGGAGCTACCACTTCGGACCACAGATCACTGTCCTTAATGTCCTAGTGAGCCTTGGGGTCCTCCGCGGCCCTAGCGTGAAAGTCCTCATCGTAAGCCAAGGCCGCTGCCTCCCCTGCCATCTGTCTAGCCTTGAGAATGATGCCTTGGTAATTTGCCAACTGCCACCCCCTGTCAGGATAGGCAGCTGACACCAGCCCCATGTAAGTGGTGAATGCGGCCAGTAACACACACAACGGAGGCAAATTAACAGTAAACCAGACTCTCTAACCTTGCCAATTGCCTGGAAGGAAAACAAGTGAGCCTGGGCCGAGGGGCATTGGCCCCTTATGCTGGCCCTCACCCCACCCCAAGCCAGCTGCCCATAGGCCTGCTGAGATGGGGACAGGCTGATCGCCCCCCTGGAACAAAGGTGGGTGGCTTACCTGTCCCCGGAGCCCACACGGTGTCGCAAACCACCCAAGGGAGGGGGAGAGGGGATATTATTGATTTTCTTTCATTGTTTTATGAAACAATATGTAGCCTGCCTTGGATGTATAATCAGGGCAGAATAGAAAATACTGCAAGCCTCTCCCATGAGTTCAATAGGTGGAACCTTCCACCTGCATCCGTAGTACGAAATACTGTGTATTAAGGGATGGTTCTAAGGACCTCAACAATGTGAAGTGTTTTCAACACTCAAAAAATTGGACTTTTTCTGCTACTGCTGGTCGATGTTTCAAATCCTCGCCTTAACCAGTGAGGCCAAAGAACTGTTCACTATCAAGTCAGAGTGATGTGGTCAGGGGAGCTGTCCAGCCAATGAATTCCTGAGAGCAGAGCATGACAAGATGGGGAGCTGGAAAGTGGATCCAGTGAAGGTTTATTTGGTCCCCTGAATCTGTAGGCTTCTCAAACAGGAATTTTCCTGGCTGGTGGTCTCAGGGGTGGGGTGGCTTTTTATGGTGTTTGATCATTCCCCTTGAGGCCCCCTGAAAATGTCTCAACCAGTTCTAGACTGGGCCTGCTGACTGGGAGGAGGTGGGACATGAAAAAAGACCTGCATAAATCATTATTAGTATTATTAGTAGTTTTATTCATTTACCCCCATAAATTAGCAACCTTCACATTTTACGTGAGAAACATTACTAATTAAAATGGCAGTTAAGCTGTCTCAAATTACAGTCTGTAACCCCCACCCCAAAAAACTTGCTTAAGCCAAACTTTGCAAAAATACCATATTTGCTTATGCTAAAAGCCACTTAAACTGTTATTAAATGTTAGTCAAAGACAGATGGGTGTTTGAGATACAGTGCTTTTCTACTTATCCTCTGGGAAGTATGAAAATGATCATAATTTTGATGAATTGGTTAGCAAGAGTTGACCAAAAGCAACTGCTTTTGTTCAGGGTGCTTAAAATGTTTCCATGTGCTTTCATGTTTATTATTTTCACCCAACACCTGCAAGTTACACAGGTCTG
This sequence comes from Podarcis liolepis, assembly GCF_965112155.1. Taxonomy (NCBI): domain Eukaryota; kingdom Metazoa; phylum Chordata; class Lepidosauria; order Squamata; family Lacertidae; genus Podarcis; species Podarcis liolepis. The sequence goes on from NC_139558.1 coordinate 4,137,420, forward strand.
TGGTGATCCCTGCTTCTACAAAGGACAGATGGGGCCGAGGCGTTGCAGCGTGGGTGGTGCGCTCCAAACTGCCATGCAGTGCACATGGGCCACAACTGCAGTGGGACACTCTCACCAGCTTTGGTTTAGCTCTAAAGCTTGAGATATAAAGAAGGGAAGGAGGTGCCAACCCTCTTCCACACCTATAGCTTACCTTCTTGCCTCCTTTTTACCCAAACTCCTTTTTCTTCAGCTAAACTTCAGCTAGGAGGAAGGGGAGGGGGAGCATCACCGAGGCAAACATCACCCTCATCACCTGCATTTGTAGTAACTCTACCCTTGTGCACACCTAGGGACCTCTCCACAGAGCTAGAAACCCTGCAAGGGTGCAGGCCTTGATCACACAGATATGCTCTTATACAGATACACTTGAATATGGGCCCATAGGCCCATTTCAGACATTGTAATGAACATGCATGCGGGCATTAATTCTACATGCTTTTAACATCTGTCAAGAGCTGGGTGGGGGAAGCAGTTGGAGAGGAGGCCATGGTGTGGAGAGAAATCAGGTCCCCTCATTGCCCTGCTTTAGCTGTCATTTGAAAAGACAAACAGATCTACTACCAGAACGTATCATTTCAGCTAGCGTGACCATTTTTAAATCTATGTTCTATGCACACAGAGCAATACCTCAGTAAAGAGCACATGTTTTGTCTGCAGGGGGTCTCAGTTCCAATCTCTAGCATCTTTAGAGAGGGCTGGAAAGGTTCCAGTTTGAAGTCCCGGAGAGGCCAGGCTGTTTTTATTTTGTTTTTCTTTTTTACTTTTGGAACAATTATATTAAGAACAGGAGAGTCAACACAACTATACAAACAGGGGAGAAGTTACATGAAAAACACACACTCATTGCCGCATTTAGTCCAAATTGAAACAGAGGTAGAATTCTGAAAGCCTTCAAGTAATTTTTATTTTATTTTACCAATGTGCACAAGAAAGCAACCAGCCACTGACGTATCGAACGGCCATCCAGCCACTCCTTGGGCTTTCCTCATATCGCCATCTTCTCAAGGTGAAAGGAGAAATACTCACCAGATGTAGCTAAGAGTGCCGAGGCTCCAAGGGCTACACTAGGGCTGCAAGTTTGGCAGTGAACACCAAGGCATTGTGCCCTGTGCCCTCTTGGTTAGGGCAGCTGGTAGTGGTATACAGGGTTCTTACTTGGGTCCTGGAGGCGTCATCCACCTTCTTCTCTGAAGGAACATTTCCATGTATGGCAGATGGGGATGGAAGTGGTTGGGAACCGTAGCCAGATAATTTGTTCAGATCCAAATCTAATTTGTTCTCCTCTGCTGATTGCTTGGAATGGACAATGGAGATGTAAAACTCTTGCAGCATTTGTGACAAAGAATCAGATGTAGCTCCAAGAGTGTTTCTTGCCTCGTTCTTCCAGATGATTCCACTTTTCTGTTCAGGGGTTCCAGACTCAGACAGTTTGTTCTCTCAACGGTAATGGAAATATCCACATTCTGTTGTGTCAATTCCTGGCTGCGCTGAGTCTCCTCCTTATTCCCTTCATCACTTGAAGAATGGCGGGAAACACTGTGTTGTCAGGGGACAAAGTATCATCATTTTCCTCTTCTTCATAATGCTTGGAAGGTGTCCAGTTCTCATCCCAGATTTCTGTGCACATATATACTGGCTCAAGGAGTGGCATCTCAGGGTCTGAGTGTGAGCCTGATGTACCCTGGGAAAGCACTTTATTGTAGCAAGACCCTGAATCTGGTACTTCTGAAAGGTCACAAAGAGATTCTTGCTTAAGCAAGGGCGTTTCTGCCTTTGTCAAACCAGACTGCTGCTCTGAACAGGGTTTCAGATACAATGTGGAAAATGATGGCTCCTTGAAAGTCATGTAAGGAAAGTTTTCTCTGCAGATGAATGCATGGTCCTTTAATCTCAGCGCAGATGATCATGAGCCAAAGCATGGGCACAGTCAGGATTTGTTGGGGGGGCAGAACCTCAGTTAGCAATTTATTTTTATTGATGGGGGGCAGCTGTCCCTCCCTGCCCCCCTTGGCTACACCCATGAGCCAAAGGTTGACTCACTATAAGGTATCTTACTATATACATAGGGATGCGGGTGGTGCTTTGGTCTAAACCACAGAGCCTAGGGCTTGCTGATCAGAAGGTTGGTGGTTCGAATCCCTGTGATGGGGTGAGCTCCCGTTGTTCAGTCCCAGCTCCTGCCCACCTAGCAGATGGAAAGCACATCAAGTGCAAGTAAATAGGTCCCACTCCAGCGGGAAGGTAAACGGCGTTTCCGTGAGCTGCTCTGGTTCGCTAGAAGCGGCTTAGTCATACTGGCCACATGACCCGGAAGCTGTAAGCTGGCTCCCTCGGCCAGTAAAGCAAGATGAGCGCCGCTACTCCAGAGTCGCCCACGACTGGACCTAATGGTCAGGGGTCCCTTTACCTTTTTACTAATATACATTTGGGTAAGACAAAGTCACAGATCTCTTTGCTTCTAAATGAAAATAAAATTTAAAAAGTGTGAGGATGATTGACCTGTAGCAATAGCATTGCTGCTGGCAAATGAGAAGTGAATGAGAAAAATAACCATTAAAAATGCTACTAAATTACGCGGCTTTTGAGCAAGTTAAGTTTCCCCACTAGCACCACTGGAATCTGAAATTGAAGTTCTGCTTAAGCAATTTATCTTTTCCTATTTGAACATTTGCTTGGAAGTTGAGCTGTTGTAATTAGTATTGGTACAACTGCAGTCTTTTGGTAAATTGGCCATCACTGTCTTCCCGATACAAATTGAATGCTCTGAAAATTCTGCAGCTGGACTGACTAATTGTGATGTGCTTTTATTGCTTTTGAAAGTCAAGAGAAATGCTGAAGTACCAAGGAAGGCTATGTATTCACTGATCATCTAAGGGACAATAATGTGTTCATCGAACTTTGCTTTCTGTATCTTTTGGTATAATACAGAAAGTAAACCTTGTTTTCACATATATGTATGTTCTTTATACAGGAGATCAGCCGCAGAAAATTACTCTTCTGAATTTATTATTTCCCTTCTTCATTATTATTATCCAAGTGGTGAGAAGTTCACTGCAAACTAGTTGAGGTTTCTTTCCTTTGATTTATTTTATTTTATTGAGATGGGAATCCATCTTTTCTCTGTAGCAGAGTCAATGCTATTTAACAGACCACAATTAATTGGCCTGACTTTCTCATGGCTCAGGAGATGATCATTCTAACAATAATCCATTCTTTTCTTTGTTGCTATAATTAGGGAAGCTAGATGCATGTGAATTTATGATAGTATAAGGATTTTTAATTTACTTATTCAGAACTCTTATATGGCTCTTCCTGCATTGATTTGATACAATTGTATCTGTTGCTATTCTGCAGGCCTCTGGCCCTTCAACTGAAGATCTAAGAATGATTATTATTCCAATTTAACAACCCCTGATAGAATTGCCAAGTTTCCTGAGATTTGTACCCAGAGGCTGGGAACCTCGAAGTTCAAGGATGGTGCATGGTGGGTCCCAAGGGGAGAAGCAGAGGCCAGGATGACAGGGATGGCTCCACACCTGATGGGCAAGGAAGCAAAAGAGCGAAACCATAAAGGAAGCACGCTTTGAATGGGCTTTGCGAGGGGCTCAGATGAAAATGGCCTTTCTGACCCCTCCTCATCCTGAGATTGTCTTTGTTTGCCTGGAGACCTTCAGAAAAAATCCAGCTTCAGGTCCGATTAAACAAAAGATTCTACATTTTGTGATGTGTTCACAACAGAAGACCTGTGTGTGGGGACATACAACTGGGACGCATGTAGATGAGCACTGTAGCCAACAATATGTGCTCTTTGTAAGTTGTGTGTGTCTGTGTTGGGTCCCTGTACTTGCTGTATGTATTAATTATGTCCCCAGGGTCTGCACTAACTGGTCCTTGGATTCTCTAGCCTGAAGGAAGTGCCAGGAGAAAGGACAATGCAAAGAAGCTCAAACATTGCTGGTATTTTACAAAATGTGTAATAACTTTGGCCGGGATCCAAAGTGCCATAAAACAAGTGTGAGCCCAAGGGAAATTTACATTCCTTGTTCTGAAACAGCAGTAGCTTATGCTACAAAGCAATTTGCTTCTCAAATTCAAGGGAGGTTCAAAATAAGCTTGTGATATGGCAAGAGAGCCATCTGCTCAAAACAATTTTGCTGGACTAGTGTGAGGCCCTTGCAAAAGCCTAAATAATTATTTACATTCCAGAATTTGAATATGCATGTTCTGTGCATAGACTCATCTTAAGCTTCAGATGAATAATTTAGTGTTGTTGAAATACTGGGTCTCCCTCTCTGAGGTCAGAGCATTCTTTCCAACCTTACCCTCCCAGAAGACATATGATTTCACTGTTAAATAACTAAATAACAATAAATACTAATTTTGCAACTGAGAATTCATCCTGCTTTGCCAGGATGAAATTAATGAACTGGCATGCTGCAATTCTAAGCATATTTACTCAGAAATAAGTTCCACTGAGTGCAACGAGACCTTCTCCCAGGTACCTGTGCACAGGTTTGCAGCCATGATGAACCAACTAGTAAACATTTATTTGCTCTTTCTGCCCTTCAGTTGTGGGTGCCGCTGCATCCCACCCCTAAAATAACTTTAAGTTATAGGTTAACTTTAATCTTTTCCAATGTGGCTGTGGACCTCATTCCTGGCCTTTGGGGACCAGTGTGAAGCCCACCGAGGGGGCAAGGCCTTGGGGGCAACAATGAGCTGGGTACACTGAGGGGCATCTCTCTGTTCAATGGCTGGATACTGCTCTATTTTTGTATTGGATTTATCTTTGTGAGTAATGTTTTCAAAGCCTCTGGCATATGGCCCTAGCATATGGGAAGGCGGAAAAAGAATATTTTAAAACAAAAAAATGCAGATTAATATATTTTAGCACATTTTCAATATCTCACCTGCAAGTTAACTCCTCCTCCTCCTTTTTTTGCGTGATGCAGGTTGTAATAGTAATAGCAATGCTACCTGTTTTGTAATAGCAGGGATCCCTCCCGGCATATCAAACACTTGTTAAACTTGCTTTTTAGCTGTTTTCTTGACTACAGGTTCTGACAGCACTTCCACAGGTCTCTGATTCTCTCCTTCTAGGCCCAGAGGAAATATGTAATACTACTTTTCATCTTGTTATGCACAATTGCAAAGGAAGGTGGAATATTAGATGTGCCCCAGAAGCTCCATTTTTACTCTTCAGTATACTGTACAGTGTTGGCTGGCTGGATTTGCTTCCCTTGCAGACTTCTTAAATACTGCAATTGATTAAAGGCTCCTTCTGTATTGAGGTAGGTTTCTCATGTGGAGCATTTTAAGCAGTTGCAACTTGATAAGGTTTAGTAACAGAAGAAGAAGAGGAAATGTTTTTGTACAGCCCAAAATCCCTCCTGCGCAAAAGCAGCTCCCGTCTGCTGCGCTGAAAGGCAGTTGGCACGGCGACACCTCAGTCACGTAGCCCAGCCTCCAGCCTGCCTTTTCGTCCTTGTCTCCAGAGATGGGATTCAAGAACAAGATGTTTTGTTGTTCAGGAACAAGTGAGCGTTGTGGACTGGTACTAAAATAGCAACAACAAAACCCCCTCCCCTTTAAACAGAAAATGATTTTGCCTAAGCCTTAAATGCAGTGTGTGTGTGTGTGTTGAGAGAGACACACGAATATGTAGCCCTATGACTGTGCCTTAGAATTTGAGGGGAAAACAGACTAGTATCTGATGATACTACTGAATCCTTGAGCTTTTATAATCATCTCCAAATTGGGAGAATTAATTTCAGAAATGGAGGGAGAAGTGATAATCAGAAACGAGTTTGATCACAACTACAATTCTTTAATCTACCCACCCATCTTCTTACTGTGGGCTTGTCCACACCAGAGCAAAATATGGATTTGCACATGGTGTAGTGGTTAAGAGCAGTAGTCTCGTACTCTGGTGAACCGGGTTCGCTCCTCTGCTCCTCCACATGCAGCTGCTGGGTGACCTTGGGCCAGTCATACTTCTAGTCAACAAACTTCTGTGAAGTCTCTCAGCCCCACTCACCTCACAGAGTGTTTGTTGTGGGGGAGGAAGGGAAAGGAGATTGTTAGCCACTTTGAGACTCCTTTGGGTAATGATAAAGCAGGATATCAAATCCAAACTCTTCTCCTCTTCTTCTTCTTCTTCTTCTTCTTCTTCTTCTTCTTCTTCTTCTTCTTCGAATCTGACTAAATATCAGGAAAAGCTTTCTGACAGTGAGCTGTTTGACCATGGAACAGACTTCCATGAGAGATGGTGGGCTCTCCTTCCTTGGAGGTTATTAAGCAGTGGTTGGATGGCCATCTGTCATGCATAATGTAAATAAAGCTACTTTAGCTTTTATCCTAGTATATTAATTTGAAGAAAAAAGGAGTGTTTGGAACTATCATGATAGTTGTGGAGGTAGAAATTGTGACATGATGGATGAAAAACCATCTTCTACCATGTCTTTGTGATACCTTCAAAGCAAGCCAAATCTGTCCCTGGACTGGAGGAAAGTTGGGTAGATGACTTCTTTAGATTGTTCAGGCTCTGTGATTCTGTAGGTGGCAGTATTCTCTCTCTTTTGGCACAAAATCTTTAGCACTGCGCTTAACTGAAAGAAAGAAGCACCAGAGGGTTATGTTTTGGATGATACTTTTATTTATTTATTAAATTATTTGTAGCCCTCAAACTCTGTGATCATATTGTCTGGTTTCCTGATTGCAAAATTAGGCAATTTTCAAAGCACTCATGTTCACTGCAAAGTAGCTTGCTTGCATTTGGGGTTTAACCCCACTTTTTATGAAACAGTGCAGGCACTATTTGTAACCTTATGGCTGCTGCCAACATAGAGTACAACATTTCTATTGAAAAGTTGAATCTGTCAAGGCTGCCTTCATTCAACAGTTTCATTCCCCTTGACAACAGAACATTTTGCCCTTGAATTCATATCTCATGATCAAACAGAAGGCTGGCAAATATAAACAAGATGTCACAAAAGAGGTTTCATACTGATAACATTATTTCCTATTTATCCTACCCTGAAAGGTCAGTACAACTTCTAGTCAACAAACTTCATATTTATACTGCAGTATCAGAACTGCCAACTAATTACAATAAATCAGCGAGGTAGGGTGGACCCATCCATTAATCAGTGTGCAACCCTCAAGAACTATAGCAAGCAAATGACTTCATTGGCGTCTGGAACCTCCCCTTTGGAGTGCTTCAGGTACTATCAGAAATTCAATCCAAATGGTCAAAGAGTTCAATCTGGAAAGTGGAAAGGGGTAAAACACCAAGATAACAATTCTTTACAGCCCAATCCTATGCATGCATCATTGGAGGTATATTTAGATAGAATTGCCCATTTACTTACAGACCTCTTCAGAGCAGAGGGAAATCATTCCTTACCAGCAACTCAAGGAGAGATGTTAGGGTCATCAACTTCCGCAGTCAATCCAAGTGGATAGCTCAGTTGGTTAGAGTGTGGTGCTGATAACGCCAAGGTTGCAGGTTTGATCCCCGTAATGGACAGCTGCATATTCCAGAATTGCAGGGGCTTGGCTAGATGATCCTCAAGATCCCGTCCAACTCTGTGATTCTATGATAATGAGTGCATGGTGGGGTTTTTTTGGGAAAATAACTTTTTGCCCAGGCAGGCACATTTTGGGACCCATGAGCGCAGCAAAATAACAAGACGGTACAACAGTGATGGGATAAAATCAGGCCATATTTATCTGATTGTCTGTCTGTCTGTCTGTCTATCTATCATCTATCTATATCTATCTATCTATCTATCTATCTATCTATCTATCTATCTATCCCAGAGCAGTAGAGTGGCCAAACTTACATTTTCATGTGTAAGTAATATGTAGTGGAAGAGAAACACAGAGGCATGCAACTGCAAGATTTGTGTTTTCTTTAGAGCAGCAGCAATGGCATAATCTGCTGGAGTGTCAGGATAATTGGTATACCTTCCTTGCTCTTGCAAGCGAATGGGGTGGAAACATGGCTTTCGCATTTTGCTACTGCTTGTGACAGATCCACACAGAGGAAGTTTGAGAATAAGGAAAATAATTTTAAGGCTGGAGACTTCCTATGTGAATCAGCAGCATCTCCCTTTCTTTATCCAGTGATAGACAGCTGCCAGAACAGAGTGTCCGTGCTCACATGAAAATTTGTGTCACTTTGATACTGTTTTGCAAATGTCCTATAAGCATTTTCACTTGACCAGACTTTTGTAATGATAAATCATACACATTGATGTCCATCTTATTATGTATCTTAGCTGCATATGAATGTTGGACTGGAGAGGATTGGGGATATATTTCTTCACTGTTCATTTTCTTCTGGATATAAACATATTTTTTAACTTTGGCTATTGCACTACAAATCAGCCCATACTGAGCCGATCTACCTTTCAGTGTTTGAGCCAGTAAGGTGAGGGTTACATCTCCATGCAGTGTCTTTTCCTCACTCCTATTTTATATTAGAAACAACAAGCAATTCCTAGACACATTCACCTTGGTTTTTTATATCCCTGACTGAATTAGTGGTATATTCCTGCCTAAATAGCATCATCTGTCTAAGGATTGGAGGCATTGTACCAGAACATGTTCACTTAATTGAAAAATGTTACCTTGATTTTCCTATGTCTTAGTGTAATCACCCAACCACACCTTTTAATTTAACTACAATCATTTTAATCAGGTTAGAAGGATAACAATGTAGTTGTGGCTAAATAGCCAAAATTGAGGGGATCCATTATTCTATGATATGTTGAGCCTCATTTCATTGATAACCAAAGAGAGAGTGTAACCTATCTCATTTTTTGCTGTTCTTTTTTTAACTCTTGGACAAAAAGCGTGTTTGTTCTGTAAGTGTAATGGCACCACATGCACTGAAAGAGCCAGCTGTTACATAAAGAAAAAGAAAATGCTAACTCTCTGCGCCATGACTGATAGTTACTGAAACTGGTTTTCCAACCTAGGGTAAGTTGCACCAGTGATGATACCATTTCAACAAAAAATTTACCATGCATTTCTTAGGGTTGCCATATCTTGAAGAGCAAAAAAGAGGACAGCCAGAGCCGCTGCCAGCTAGAGCCAGGGGAAAAGACTTGCAGGGGTGGACGTACAGGGCTGCCACCACTACACCTGCTCACCTCTTTCCATGGCTCAGGCTGGCAGCAGCCGCAGTGTGAAGAGCATCCCAAGCCTGAGTCGGAGCCCAAGCTCAAGCCCCAGCCACTAAAAAAAACCACAGTCCCCCCAAATCCTAGACATTTCCTTTAAAATGTAAAAAAACTGTCTGGATGGGCATGTTGGCTCCCCAAAAGTGGACATTTCTGGGTTTCCCCAGACATATGGTGCCCCTCACAACAACAGATCTGGAATATCAGGTAATGCCTGGGATCCAGTAGAGGTAGTTTGTGAGCAGTGGTGGACCTTAGGGACTCCAATTTCAGTGATGCCCTGTGCAACACCAAAATTCAGCGACCCTCCCCACCTCTCACCTTCCATTTTACATAGTTGCAGCACCCCCTGCAGCACTCCTGAGGCTCTGCGCCCAGTGCAGCCAAACCAGTTGCATTTCCCTAAATCCCCCTCTGCTTGTGTGTGTGGCTCCTGCCCTGCTTCCCTCAAAGGTGGTGGAGGCAGCAAAGGGCTTTATAGGGCTCAGATGTTTTTCCTCTCCTCAGTCAATCAATGTTTCTGTAGGCTTTAACTCCAAAGCCACTTCTAGTAGCAATGGTCCCCATGAGCCCAGGTGGTACTAAAGGTGAATTTCTCTTCTGGACAGACTATTGGTCTGTACCAGTTATTTTTGAGGAACACTTGTTTCTTTTCATGAACTTGTCTGCCAATGGACCTCAGTTCATTGCAGATGAGTCAAGGTATGCTTTTAGGCCTGTTGAATTCCACTGTGTCCTTGCATGAATGAGGACACACCCTGAAACTGTACAATGCAGGGGAAGATCAGCAACAGAAGGCAGGCTGTCTCTCTCAGGGATATTTCTTTCTTTGTACTGAGCTTTTCCATGAAGAACCCCAGATAAATTTCTAAGGAAACGTCAGGTTCCTGCTGACCAAACAGAATTCTGCTCACACAATGGGATTTCACCTTACTTTTCTCTTCTTGAACCGCCTCAGATCTGCTCCAGAGTGTCCCTCAGCCCTCTGAAGACTTTGAGCATGCCCAAGGGACTTCAAGGGAGAGGAGGGGAATGCTCTGTTGTGCAAATGCAAGTCTGTTGTGCAGTGGAACAGTCCATTGGATGCAGCCCACAGTGAGAACTAGTGGTATATATCATGCTGCTTATTCCACTGCCCCCCCTCATGTAATGAACTCTGTCACCTATCCAAGGCATTGCTGCATTTCTTTCTCTCCCAAGGTAACCACTAGCAACATTCACATCAGATATTTTCGGGATCCCACCCCCAGTATCATTGACTGAAAAGCACACTATTAAAAACACATTCAAGCAATGACTATGTGAGCTAAAGGCATGTCTGAAAGCAGCTTAATTGTGCACCTAACAACTTTAATGGGATTTTTTTATTTTCTTTTGCGTTGGCAAGAAATCCAGGCTATGGTCCATTCTAGATGTGTGAGAAGGATGTAAAGGTCAAGATAATAATTCTGATATGTCTCCTAGCCAGTAGTGAACTTATTTTTTCCTGACTGCTGTGCTGGCAAATGCGATGTGACAGAGTTAACTATTTCCTCAGGGCCACGCTTATGGTGCTTTGTAAATTAATGCAGAACATTAGTAGACATGGCAACCTTTTCTGGAAGTAGTTGCATTAACCTAATGGTGTAATGAAGAACAGAGCAAAGAACCTCCTTCTGTTATTAGGAGATAACACACCAGGAAAGATTTTTTTAAAAAAAAAGTAGCAGAAAACATTGCAGGTAGAATCTGGTGGATGTTAGTTGAAATCCACTGAACTAGAATAATGGCTTTCGAAACATGTTGAGGAGATTTTGGGAAATTTCCCTGAAATACAGCTTGTCCATTTTCCACCGCCGCCACCACCAACCAAAGGTCTATCTATTCCAGTATTTTGTTTTCACTGTGGCCAACTAGAAACCCCAAGCAGGACATGGTCCCACTCACATTCTCCTGCTCATATTCAGAGGTGATTCTGCCTTAATTATATACAGCCATCATGACTAGTAGCCGTTGATGCTCCAAACTCTCCTTTCAATGCGTACTAGAAAGGATACTGGGTGTGCGGTCAGGAGTGCACTGAACTGCACTTAGTTCATGCCTAGTGACAAGCTTTACAAAAGCACCTTACCTGAATGGATTGTGTGTCCTACAATATCCTCCAGAAATCTTGACATGCAGTGGGTTTGTGGCAATGTGTGGGTGTGTTTGTGAACAGCTGTTTTTCCACATATAAATCAATGGGGAAGTGATTCCTTATTTGAAAATACTGAATCAGGGTACACAGGCAAATGCTTTCTTTGGATGAATCTGATCACATGGGCAGGGTCTGCTCCTATAGGACTTGATGTGTGGAAGCTTCATTTGATGTTCAGAGTTCTACCTGCAGCAAAAGATAGGGCTGAAACCTACCTTTCAGGCCTACTGGCGTATTCTAGGCTATTGCAATATTTATATGAAATGTGCCGCATCTGGACAGGTCTAAGGAAGTTGAGTTGATGAGAACAAAATGAAACTGCATTTACACTCTCAATGGTGGAAACTTGTATCCCTTGCTTATGTTTCTCTGTAAAGGTTACATGCCACCCCAATCTCCATGAGTGGTGAGAGGTCCCAGAGGTTCCAGGGTCTGTGTTCCCTTTTGGGACAATAAGGCACAGCAGAGACTGTGGTGTCTTTATGAAATATGGTTTTATTGACATATATATACAACCAGCACCTAGAAGGAGGGATTGCAGAGCATTCACATCCTATGAGGCCTGGCTTCCCCCTTAAAGGCATCAATGGATTCAAAGGACAGCAAAATGCCACACTCTGTGACTTTTGGTTCCAGCCTGTCCCTCCTCCTCCTTGCTGCTAGCCAGCTCCAAGGACCTTCTCATAGCCTACATCATTCAAAGTTGAAACCCTAGATCTGTCCTCTGCCTCTTCGCACTAGCACCCAGCAAAGGAGCGTCCCCACTCCTCCTTGCCTGGCAGTCTTGCCCATTGATGGTTTCCTGCAGGGCCCATCACTAGCCTTGGTCCCCTGCTAATGGCCCATTGGAGCCAACTCCGAGAAGCCAAGGTTCCTTTGCCCCCCCCAATAAAATATTTGAGGAAGCCAGCCCCCCCCAAAGTCAATAGGTAATGTCATTCAAATAGTGTGTGCATGTCACATTTTATAATAGATTATGCAGGGTGGGGCTTACTTGCCCCCCAATTTTATTCAGGTTGGCACCCCTGCTTGCAACAGCCCATCCAGCAACTCTGCCGAGGTGGCTTGGTTCATTAGCAGAACGAAATCCAAGGAGTTGTGGAACCCAGGAATTTGGGTGTATCTGCACACCCCCAACACCCACAACAGCACTATATCAATAATAACATGAACTAATGTGCAAGGTTTATTTGTTTTTTGTTTTTTTTAATTACCCTCCTAGTGTACCATCACATAGTGGAAATATGATGCAACAAGAAGATAAGGACTTGATTAACATTTGCAGACTGCTGTGCCACAATAAAAAGTACACCCAAGTTTCACTGTCGATGCCAGTCCTATACACACTTTTATGGAGTAAGTCCCATTGAGATCAATGGAGTTTTCTGCTGAATATATAGGATTATACTGTTAACTTCTCAAAACTGAAATAAAAAAGCTATTCAAGGAAATTGAACTTCTCACTGTAGTGCACTTTGCTTCCATTTAAAGCACTCAATTTGATTTATCTATTTGAAATGGAAATAATATTTGTCAAACAGTCCTGAGCTGGCCAATAAATTGTTATGTTTTCTGCACAGTAATGATGCACAAAGAGAGCATCTGGATAGTAATATCCAATAGAGAATGAATAAAAATTGAAATCTGTCCAAGGAAGAGAAAAAGAGTTTTGATAGCTTCTCATGATAACAATTTTATGGATAGAATTATGGGCATTGAATGAAGCTATATATATGATGTCCCATACAGAACATGTTTCAGAACAGACATTGAAACTTGCCTCTGAGTCAAGAAATTAGGCTTTTTGACTACTGGTGTTTCTTAAATGCAAGACATACGTAAATTTTAAAGTGTCAAAATTAAACAAAACATTAACTTCAATATGAAAGAGCACAATTTCGTAATTATTGGAGCTGTGTGGGAACTTTCTGCCCCCAATGGATATCTCTGAGGCTATCTGCTGACAATGATTTTCTTTGGAGGAGAAAGTGGGAAGTATATGAAAAATGTTACATCTATGAGCAGAATGCTGAGCTCATGCTTGCTCCTTTTCAGAAAAAAAATCCTGCTATCTTACACTCACTTGACTGGAAATAAACAATCTTGAACACAATGGGGCTTCTGAGTACATATGTATAGTATTGTACTGTTAGGTTGCTGTTTCCTTCTCATTCTGATACTACATTTTCCAGATAATATTGTTGTTTCTGCATTCTTTTCTCTGGAAAAGATAGGGCTGCTCCTGGCTCCGGATTGTTGTTCTGAGGTGGAAGAGCAGCACATGCATGCTCATTGTATGTACAAAATGTCAGACAGGCTGTCCATGTTCATCTCTATTTTTAATATGGGGAAAATGTGTAGATTGGGTCTTTGTGCGTACAGTCTGGTCAGTGTGATGGGCTGGATGAGGATGAAGAAACTGAAACTGAATCCTGATAAATTGGAGATGTTGTGGTTTGGTGATTAAGTGGGATTGCACTCTAAATCGTCTGAGAATGCTTCTCCCCCACCCCAACTCCCAATTTTTAAAATGGATATCTTTGCAACATAATGTTTTTAAATACAGAGAGAAAATATTTCATACAGGATCAGATCAGAATCATGTCAAGATATGTCACAGTCAGGCACAACAAGATGGCATGTGATTTCCAGCAATGGGTATTCAGAGGCATACGGCCTCCAGCGATAGAGGTAAAATACAGCCATCATGGCTAGCAGTCGTTGATAGCCGTCTCTTCCATGAATTTGTGTAATCCTCTTTGAAAGTTATCCCGGTTGGTGGCCCTCCCTGCCTCTTGTGGAAGTGAGTTCTGTAGTTCAACTATAGAAATCACTCCTTCCTTGGAGGCTTTTGAGCAGAGGTTGGATGGCCCTCTGTCATGGTTCTTTTCACTGAGATTCCTGTGTTGCAGGGGGTTGGCCTAGATGACCCTTGGGGTCCCTTCCAACTCTTCTATGATTCTATTCACCGTGGGAAGTAGTATTTTCTTCTAACTGATGTGTCTTCTCTGCTTCTTTTGTCTGTGCTGAATCTTCAGCTTCGTTGGCTGTCTTTAAGTTCTAGTGTTGTGAGAGAAGGTTAAAACTTTTCTCTATCCAATTTCTTTGCACCATGCCTTATTTTAGACATCTCTATCATGCCCTCTCTTTCTCCCCTTTTCTCTAAACAAAAAAGCCCTAATTATTATAACATTTCCTCATAGCAGAGTTGCTCCATCCCCTTGATTATGTTGTGCAGTGAACCCTTTTCACCTTTACAATATTCTTTTTGAGGGGAGGGGACCAGAACCGTACAGAGAATTCCAAGTGCACTTGCACCATAAATTTGTAGAATGGCATAATGCTATTTTTATTTCTTAATGATCTCAAGCATGGCATTCATACTGGGTCAACATAACTCAATCCGTTAATCACTGTCAGTTCAGACAGACAGCAGGTTCTCCAGGTGAACCCCTTCTTTGTGGCTGGGTGGTAAAAACCTATTGAGAATGGAGCAGGGGTATTCACTGATGGTGCCGTAATGTTGGAATGCCTTCCTAGGGTAAGCAGAGCATCACGTTCATTTTTCAGAGAAAACATTTTTCTGTTATGTGGAGTATCTTTGTGATGATGGAATAATGGCATTCAAAGTGGAGCCTGATTTAAGGAAGGAACTCACCTAATTTTCTAGGTTCAGGGGAAGGATTTATCTCATCCCTGATGCAGTGCTGGGCTCTGGCACCACTCTGAAGTTTGGTGTGATGCTAGGAACACAATGTCATGCATTAATATTACACGAAGAACAAGATCTAAGACCAGGCATATGCAAATAAAAAGGGTGCAGCCCTACTAATTGGGCTTGCTGTCTTCTTTAGGGTGCCCACTGAATTCCATAGAAAGAAGTAAATTGGTTTAATAAGGACAAGTTAAGAAAGACAGAAAAATCTGTGCCTGTCCCCAGGCACCATGATCACCAAGAACAGGGGCAAGCCCCCGTCCCAGTGCATGCCTCTATCTTCTCCCATATAACTGAATGGCTACTCTGCTCATCTACTGTGGATGGGAAATCAAGTGCTGTAGTTACAGGCAACAAAATCAATTGTTGGTTGGAGTCCCAAGGAGGGCAATTTTATCTTGTATTTTTTAAAAAATATATGATATTTATTAAAGTTTCAAAGAAAAGATTACATAAATAAAAAGAGAAAAAGAGAAAATAAAGAAATAAAAAATACAAAATACAGAAAAAAGATAATAAACATTTTTAAAAAAACAAAACACATCAATCTTTCCATGCCTTACATTTCATTTCCTTACTTCCCTGACCTCCTCACACCTCCCTTTTTTGTATTCCAGTTCTATTAATTAATTCAGCAATTCCTTTCCCTCTTTGTTTTTATCTTAATCCTTTAACTTAATAAATTATGACTTTGGATTTTCATCTGTTAACAATCCATTTTTACATACACCTTAATAACATTGCTGCTAAAACCACTTAACTTCATTCAGACATCATTCTAACATTCATTAATTTTGCAATATTTCTGTAAATAGTCTTTAAATTTCTTCCAATCTTCTTCCACCGACTCTTCTCCCTGGTCTCGGATTCTGCCAGTCATTTCCGCTAATTCCATATAGTCCATCACCTTCATCTGCCATTCTTCCAGGGTGGGTAGGTCTTGTGTCTTCCAATACTTTGCAATGAGTATTCTTGCTGCTGTTGTTGCATACATAAAGGAAGTTCTCAATTTTATCTTGTATTTTTATTCTGTGAACCACCCTGAGATCTATGGATGAAGAGCAGTATATAAATTTAATAAATAATAAGATAATAAAAAATTATCTCAAACAAAGACACTTTGCATCTATCAGTGAGCCTAGGCATTACAGAGGTCCTGCTTCGGCACATTCTTTACCCATCACAGTGATAAACACTTTGCTAGCTATTTGTCATATGCTCATCTCTTATGGTTCTGCTCCTGACTTAAGATTCTGCAGCAGGTGCTAGTTCAACATGAATGCGTATCACTTCTATTCAAAATAAAGATGTGGCTGCTGAACCTTGTGTTTTCCAGCTCTTCTGTGCAGAAAGAATGAATCAGACAGCTGTTTCAACCTCTGCCTTTTTATTGGCAACACTAGATTGTCTCATTCTATAGCTGGTTAAACTGAGAGGTTAAAAGAACATCCTTGAGGGGAAATTGTCAATGATCTCAATGATATGTAACATAACAGAACATGGTGGGGTTATTAGGCTTTGTTCCAGGGACATTCCCTGTTCCAGGGACATTCCCTCTGCTCAGAAGATCTTCCAGATCTGATAATTCACAAATGAGAATATTTCCCAATCAAATTAAAATTAGTAGAAATCCCAACTTTGTGGGTGGAACACTGCAAAATGTTTGCAAAAACCCCACAAACTATCTGAAATAGAAAAATTGCATGTTGTGGGCATTGTACGAATACCTTTTCAGCTGAAAATATGCTGGAGATAAACAGGGCTTTCTCAAGTTCTAGTTTCCAGCTGCCCAAGGCAGAGGGTTGGGGAACCTCAGGCTTCAGGGTCTCTGTCTGGCCCTTGGACTTGACCCAAGTCATGGCCTCTCTCCTGGGCTCACTCCTCCCTGGCTCTGCTTGACTCCTTTACAAGACTGAAATGGGACTTGAACTGTAATCATGCCTTTTGCTTGCCCTTGGCAGAGTTTGCGTACACTAATGCGCTTCATGGTTCAGTGCATCAGATCCCCCTTTTCACCAGTTATGGATACCATCCTCGCACCTTCCCATCCCCGGCTGACACCCTGTCAGTGCCGGCAGCAGAAGACTTCATAGAAGAACTGTCAGCAATTCAGAGTTTACTAAAGGAGCATTTGGGCTGTGCTAAGGAGTCTATAAGAGATCAGCCAATGCTCACTGACAACCTGGCAGTGAGATGAAGATGGGAGATCAGGTGTGGCTGTCAGCATGTGATTTTCCACAAAAGAGCAGATGCAGGAAACTAGAACCTTAGAGAGTGGGCCTGTTTGAAGTGATAGACCAGATCAACCCTGTAACTTTCAGGCTCCGATTGCCTGTATCCATGAAGATTCATCCCGTCTTCCACAGATCAGTTTTGTCACCAGTTGTGCCTGCACACCCTTACCAGGCACCTAGACAATCACCTCCACCTCCCTTCGTAGTAGAAGGAGAGGAAGAGTATGAAGTAGGGCAAAATCTAAACACCAGGATGTGAAGAAAAAAGCTGCAAGACTTGATTGTGTGAAAGGGGTATGGGCCAGAAGAAAGATCATGGGAGTATACAGAACATGTTCATGTGCCAGACCTGCAAAGGGCATTTCATACTTGGCACCTCAACTGGCCAAAACCACCAGGTGGAAGGAGGAGGAGGGCTTTAGAGAGGGGGGGGGGAATGTCAGGGACTGGACTGAGGAGGAATGGTGGAAACCACCCCACCCCTCCTGAAACTTCCAGAGAAGAGGAAGATAGTATAGATTTACAACAGTGGTTTGCAGAAGGTCACAGCCCAGAGAGAGAAGAGGGACAAAGCTGGGAGATAATGGGAGAAGAGGAGTGGGGAGCAGCAGAGCCAGAGCATCTGGCTGACATGTTATCATTAGAAAGCATTCTGGGCCGCCCTTTCCCCAGAACCTGGTGAGCAGTGAAAGTGGTAGAGCAGAGAGCTAAGAGGCAAAGTGGCCACCATAAGGGGAGTAGTGCTGTTGATGACTGAGAGGGAATGGGGGGAGGAGATTACTTGGAGTAATGCCAATAATGAGAGGTGACATTTCTCAGCCTCTCTCTGTGAACATTGAATAAAAGATATTGGTCATTGGATTCCCTGAAGTCTGACACCTAGCTAGGGAGAGGTCTGTGTCTGTGCTCAGAAACCTCTGGCTTCTGGATGGCTGGGGTGTAGCCTACATATACGAAGGTCACATCCCTCACAATGGCATTTGGCTTTTAACCTGCTTTTAGCTTTCCTATGATGTTATTGTTTGATTTTATTTTTTTATATTGTTGTAATCCATAGTGATATATCATTGCGCTACAGTTGTATATGTATACACTTTTATAAATAAATGAATAAAACAAATCTGTTGCTCCACCCGCATTTGCCTCTTGTGCCACCCACCATCGGGTATGTGGTTCATGGTACGAAAAAGATCCTCACCTGTTTTCTAAAGTGGCAAAAATCACATTTCTGGGGTACAGAAGTATCATTTGAAGCAGCCCATAGTGTATTATTTCATAAATTTGTGACCTGCTCTGCTTACTAGACAGGCAGATTCGTTTTCTAGAAAGGGGTGTGGCCAAAATTAATTTTATTCCCTACCTTCTGTTTTCCTTCAGATCTAGCTTAACTTCAAGTCCTTCCTTTTCTTCAATTTCTTTGGAAAAAACATATTTGTATTCTGCCCTTGCAGAGTATGAAATTGATCCACTTTGTTTTACACTATCCACATCTGGGCAATTCAAGATGGCTTGGTTCCCCAGGATGTTCTGCATGCTGCCAAGGTGCATTCTGGGTTGCTCTTCCCCTTCGGCCTGAGATGCTCCAGCTTCCCCCTTTAGCACATTAGCATTCTTGGAACTCCGCTGAGGATGAAACTGAGCCCATTTTGTAAAGCAAGTGTGATAATCAAGCTCTATAAAAGTGATTAATAATAATGATAATGCACAACATCTTTGTTAATAATAAATGTGACCCATAGCAGTACTTGCTACTGATGTGTAATTGCAGAGAGATTTTTTGGGCTGTTAATAAAGGGTTGTCAACACATTGTAATCCATTTTGTACAGAGAGGGGACAAGCCAACAGTAATTTACTTTTCTAGTGATTTGCATACTGTAGACAAAATTTGAGATGGGCCAGTAATTAGTAATGTGCTTAGAATTAACTTCTTTATGAAGATAGGTAATTACTGTGTGGTTTCCACAGTTCAAGCATTTTGTAGTGCTTAATGGAAACATGAAAGATGCTCACAAGGAATATAAACTATGAGGCTGCTACACATTCTAAGTGTGCGTTCAGTATATTCAAGCTGAATTCCTGGCATGATTACATTTTTAACCAGGATCCCATCAAGACTCTTAGCCATTCTCCTCTGAACCTTCTTAGTGACAATCTTCTACAACAATACCTTCTGGCAATTATGTTTCTAACAAAAAGAAAACAAAACAAAAACCCTGCAGGTTTAAGATGAAAGTTAAAGCTTTCTCATGTTGGTTCAAAGTCCACAAATCCAGGACCCTGGCAGTTAAAGTGGATGTCCCAACAGATGAGCCCTGTCATCAGCTGTGATGCTGTGCAATGTCACAAATTGTGCTTGTTTGCAACCTACCCTCCATGTACCCACACTTCCCCATGGTCTTTTAGTCCCAAATCCAGTTGGGACCAGTAAAGAAACCTCATGCAGCCCTGGCATTGTATTTCATTGTTAAGTATCTGAGCCAACCTATAATGATAAAGGAATGCCTGTTTGTTGCTTGCAAGATGAGTTAAAGGGTCCTAGCATCCTACCATATGGAGATGTGCTCTGATGTTGTAAGGACAATAATGGTACTCTTGGAATATGGTGTTTTTAGCCTTGTTTCCTAGTATCACAGCGATTAATTATGGTGCAAGTAATAAAGTAATGGTGCAAGTCTGAAAAAGATGGGAGTTTCTTAAAGGTGAAATACTGAAGACCCAAAGGCAGGCAATTCTGACAAGAAAGAAAGTGGGAGGCATCTAAAGAAATCAGTGTGGCTGCATAAGGAACTTACAGTTGAGCTGAGAGTTAAGAATGGCATGTATAACAAAAGAAAGAAAGGGGAAATCATGAAGGAAGAGTACAGTATACACAAGTAGCCAACAGTTGCAAGGAAAAGGTCAGGTGGGCCAAAGCTCAGAATGAGCTCAGGCTTGCAAGAGAGGTTAAAAATAATAAGGTTTCTTCAGCTATGTTTGAAGCAAGAGGAAGAAGAAGAAAGTGGTAGGTCCTCTGTGCAGAGCAGATGAAGAAATGCTATTGGGCGACAGAGAGAAGGCAGAATTGCTGAACACCTACTTTGCCCCTGTCTTCACCCAAAAGGAAGGCAGTGCCCAACCTGGTGATAATAGAATAAATGCTGCAAGGAGGGAACTGCATGCCAGGATAGGAAAAGAGGTGGCAAGGGAACACAGAGCTGCTTTAAACGAATTCAGATGTCTAGTGTCTGAAGAGCTGCATCGAAGGTACTAAAGAAGCTTGTGGGTGTAATCTCAGAGCATCTGTCTATAATATGTGAGAATTCTTGGAGTACAGGTGAGGTCTCTGTGGCCTGTGGATCAGAGATAGGCAGATGTGGTCTCCTATGGACTTGGACAACATCAGGACCACTAGTGGAGGTTAGTGTGGGATCTTGCTGTCATAAAATGCAGGACAGCTAAAATCAGAAGCCTGGTTTTCTGGATCTCAGCCAATTGCAGACACTAAATCTGTGAGTGAGGAAATATTAGGCAAGCATTCAACTGGTGCACCCCCTCCAGTTCTTGTCTATAGAGGAGGAGTTTATGCAGTGACAACCTAGAACAATAATGAAATCTATTAACAGCAGGTGAGAGCTGGTCATGTGAAAATGCACTGATCTGCACAACAATCTGCCACTGTGGTCCCTGTGGTCCTCAGTGGCAAAGTCTGGGTCAGACAGGCTGTACTGACACCAATGAATGAAGTGGTTTTATGGTCATTTGGAGCAAGTAATTTGGAGCACCTACATCAAACTACAATTCTTAGATTCCCTGAGGTGAGCCATGAGAGTTAAACTGGTATAAAACTGATATAAGACTGCAGTGTATATATTCCCCAGTGCTTGTTCATGTGGCTCTGAATATCTTGATTTCCTGCTTAGTCACCTGGCTGTAAGGTAATACTGCCTGCGCTGGCCTCTGTGGAACTACACACAACATAATTTATTAGTCAGTGCAGTCCCCATTCTTTAAAAACACCGAAGTATCGGATAGTGAAGGTGTGTATATCCTTTTCAGCTTTCCATAAAGGCACATTCACAGCTGTGAGATGTTTTCCTTATTTGCCAGGTAAAGCCGGAAGCCTTGAAAAGTCAAGTCAATGTGATTTGCTTAAACCTGGCAATGTCAACAGCAAACCTTCTAGGCATCTTTATTTCATCCCTCTGTGCACAATAACAGCAGTTTCAAAAGTTGCAGGGCCTGAAGCAGCTGGATGATTGAAAACGAGGCCTTTGTCAAACAGAGCTTTGTGGTTTTGTAAGTGACATGGCTAAAGATGTTTTAGAGAGCAACATTCTTCAGAGATCACGAGGGGCTTCTGCCTGGTGCTTTAATTCAACATGATGAGGCACCCAGCACCCCCAGAGTGAATCCATTTCTCGGGTTTGTGGGACACGTGTCTAACCATGACCTCACCTAACAGCCATTTCTTCTTTTGCAAAACTGAAAAAGCATGCATTCATAAGAACAAAGTAATCTAAAACATTTTAGGAAAAGCAGTGAATTCAGAGGGATAGAGAAATTCAGGACCAGACAAGCTGGCCTTTGGCTCTGCCACACATACAACTGACCTGGGATTGATTTTGCTTTCCAACAAACTTTGGGGCAATGGATAGCTCATTTGGGTAGAGTGTGGTGCTGATAACGCCAAGGTTGCAGGTTCAAAGCCCCTCATGGGGCAGCTGCCTATTCCTCCATCGCAGAGGTTTGGACCAGATGATCCTCAGGGACCCTTCCAACTTTAAAATTCTCTGATTCCAAGATGCTTACTTTTAAAATAGCTGTATGATTTTTAAAAAAATCAGTGTAAAGTTGCATCATCTTAAAGAGTAGTGCCACGCCTCAAGCTAGTCTCACAGGATTGTTAATGGAGCCTCTACACGCAGCTTTACAGGCAAACACACAGACAGTGCTATCACTCAGCCCAGAACCGTATCTATCACATTAGGGGGTGAATGCAAAGTGTCAGAATTAGATACAGTGGCAGTTTTTAAAAAGTTTGCTTGCTTGTTGCTTTTTATTTATGTATTTTGTCTTGGAAAGGTGTTGCTTGAAAAGGGAAGCACTAGTGATGGATACAAGTTGGTGGTGGTAGTGCAGGCAGTCTTTCCTGAGTCATCAGCAGTTTCCCACACTCATGCCTTCAATCATTCATTTTGTGTAACAGGATTTAAAGTCTTTCTTCCTGACATCCTTGAGCACCTAATTGAGCTGGGATTTTTCTCTAGAGATGTCTTAATGTTCTGTTCACACACAAATGCTCAGAAGCATTTACCCGAGAGACCCTGGAAATTGCCCTTTTGCAGACCCAAGGAGAAAAAGCTTAACACACACACACACCAATTTTCTTGTGGAAGAGAAAGTAGCTGATCATGTTATTTCCTTTTCCTAGTTACTTTCAGTTATTTTCTAAAAGCATTTAAACTTCAGTTGTGCGGGAAATGTTGCTCCTTGTAACTCAGTCCTAAGAATACTAACTATATTGCTGAATATGGTTGGCTTAGAATGTGGGAGTGTCAAGTAATCTCATTGCTTTTGTTATATCTGATTGGCTGAAACCACTTTAGGAAGACATCCATGCTTAAATGGGGGAAGATCAGGAATAGGTGAAGCTGTGATCATGTTAGGGACTGCTGGATCCTAGAATTGAAGAGTTGGGACTCTAGGGTCATCTAGTCCACCCCCTGCAATTCAGGGATCTCAACTAGATTATCCATGACAGATGGCCGTCCAACCTCTGATTCAAAACCTTCAGGGATGGAGAGTCGAATGGCTCTTAGCATCAGAAAGTTCTTCCTGATATTTTATCAGACTCTTTCTTCTAATTTGAAGTCACCCCCTGCCCCATTTTGGCATTTCCCTTAAGCGAGAGACATAAATTTGAGTTCAAGTTTATTTTTTAGCAATGCCGCTCCCTCCCTCTTCTCTCCCTGCCATTTTCCTTACATAGTAAGCTTAGAGACTTAACTTTCAGTTTCAAGATTCAGTTTTGCAATGCAGCTCCATCTTCCTCCCTGACATTTTCCTTATATGGTAAGCTTAGAGACATAGTTTGCTGTCCATAGAGGCTTTCCTCATCCACAGCATCCTTTTTTTGCCTGGATCACCAAGGTGTCCTAATGTGCTTTGGGTGTTGCTGTTTTGACACCTGCTGCATTGCTCAGGTCTTGTTTCATTTTGGACAAGACCATAATTCCTCCAAGACACCTCACCTTGGCTCAGGAGTCAGTTTGCACCAGAATCTGATGACTCTCCCTACTGATTAGGCTCTATCTTGCCATTAAATAACAAGAATGTTATCCCACTCAAGGTTTATTGCCTTCAAGGAAAGGAAACCTCCTTCCATTATGAAGCAACTGAACATCATGCAAATAGAAAAAAACAAAGTCTTTATTAGCAAGACAGTTAACAAAGGGATGCTTTTTTCTTGTCATCTCAATGGTTGAAGAATAGCTCTGTATCCACTGCCCCTCCCCAAGTTCTGCTTTTTTACCATTCTAGACTGTCAGGACCAATGGAGGGAAAGTAATCAGATTCTTCTTGTAACCAGGAGCTGTAGTTGCACTTTTGCAGTCCAACACTCACTCGGTGAACTTTATCTACCATCTCTGCTTAGGAGGAAACAGTGATTCTTCACGGTGCCCTTATAAGCCCCAATTGGCCTTTCTGGCTTGGCCCAGAGTAATCAATTCTGGGACCTTTCCAGCCAATTATGTGCTATAGCAAGCCTCTTCAGATTCTCAGGTGTTGCTTTTTCAAAGGCACAAAGCTGTTCTCTGTTGTTTTTCCTCGTAAACTAGGTGAAGAGGAAACGTCTTCAGGAATATTGTAGCAACAGTAACTGGCAAAAGAAGTCATTTTCACACGCTGGTGTGGAAGCCTAAAAAATAAAAATAAAACACTACCCAGCTTTTCTGTAATGATACTCAGGGTTAGGATTGTGCAGGTATTCAATTGGGGTAGAATCAACATGATGGTGTGTGTGTGCTGGGGGGGGGGGCAGGAGCAGGATTGTATTTCCTGGTTCTTCCTCTTCTGCACCTTCAGCACAGCTGCTAAAGAGTCTCTGTACAAAAACGGTGTGTGCATAGTTTCTCTGTATGATCCCTGCTCTTCTTCATGAGCCTTCACTGCATTCTAAAGTCATGTCTGAACAGATCCAGAGTGAGGAGACAGGAAAGTGCAAGCCCAGTGTTATGAGCATTGCACACAGAAACAAATGAAATGAGCAGTGCTGCCTCTGTCTTCCAATATGTACTGTTGCTATTCTTATTACCACACTGGATTGTGGTCTTAATCTACTTACTAACCAATTGTGCATTATTAGGATGGGTGGTGTGTGTTTGTGGAGGTTGGGGCTAGCACTGCTCATGGGGTTATTTTCACTGTATGAACCCTGGTTCCCCATTGGAGTCCCTACAGTTAGAACCAGAGGATGGGGTTCACCTAACAAATGCCATAAACAGAAGACCTGTGCAAGGGCGTCTACAGGGAAAATGGGCTCCCCCCTCTCCTCTTCCTGCACCCCTGAAATCGTCTCGGTGGGGGGTGTAAGAAGAGCCCCCAGCACAGTGTGGGAGGAGAGGGCAGAGGATAATTCCACCTGTCAAGCTGCAATGCTTGTGCAAGTGAAATGTTTGTAATAGAGCAATGCATGATTCTAGCCAGAATGCCCTTTGTCAGACAAGTTTGCCTTCACAACAAATCCTCAAGTTCAAAGCTTTGTTCTTTCTCTTTATGTGTTCATGGAAATCATATAGCGTGGCTGGGGTGAGGGTTAAAGGTGGCGCTGTGGTCTAAACCACTGAGCCTCGTGGGCTTGCTGATTGGATGGTCGGCAGTTTGAATCCTAGCGACAGGGTGAGCTCCCGTTGCTCTGTCCCAGCTTCTGCCAACCTAGCACTTCAAAAGCATACCAGCGCAAGTAGATAAATAGGTACCACTGTGGCGGGAAGGTAAACAGCATTTGTGTGTGTTCTGGCACTCACCATGAAGTTCAACAAATTGTTAAGCAAAATAAAATGCATTCTTAAATTCTGTAGATTCACACCGTGTTGTAAACTCCTGAATGTATCTATAGGATAGATAACGTATCAGTTTGTACTTTTGCTGGAGATGGCTGCTTAAGCTCCACTTGCCCCAGCTGATGCAGCTTCTTCCATGTTATGATAGAGTCATAGCCAATCATGATGCAATGTACAATGCAAATGTACACTGACTATTACAATAATTGCCTGTCTTGGTAAGAGTAACGTTACCTGAACATTTGCAGTGAGAGGTGCATCTACTGCATCAGACGGGTCTGCAAATGCATTTTCCAGTGTGCAGCTATAAGTTGGTGTCTCACTGGTATTTAAAAGGAAAGGCTTGAAATGAAGGAAATCAATGTTTACAAGTTTCTAAGGAAAAGCGTGGGTAATTTCACAGCACTTATTGTGCCACAAACATTTTCACCACTGACAGTAACTTGTGGCAGTCATTTGTGGCTTGAAAGTCCAGTAGCGGAAACCCACTTTTTGTAAAGTTTTCTGCTGGTCACTTGGAGGAAATTCATACAGGGGCCGGTCCACCCATGAGGCAAGGTGAGGCAACTGCCTTGGGTGGCAGGATCTACAGGGGCAGCAGATTCTGATATAGATCTCCCCTCCCACTTGTTCCTGATGTGCATCTTCACTCCTTAGTCTCTGGCAAGAAGGGAGGCACCATTTTGTGGTTCACCTCAGATGCCAAAATGTCTTGAGCCGACCCTGAGTCTTATTCAGCATAGATGATTAAGTGAATAGCTGTTTATGTTGTTGCCTCTGTGTTGGTCATTGTGTAGCACTATCCTAAGTGTATACATTCAGAAGAGGCTCCCATTGTGTTGTAATTCATAATTTAAAACAGCAAGAATAGATATGACTGGTTATCAGCCAATGCCATTCTCTTCTTCCCTTCCGTTCATGAAAGTAAAAGGCACCAAGCAGAGCAAATTTGTTTTAGCAAGTAATGATATAATTTAATAATGATGGTGTCAGAGCTGCTTGAAGATCCTAGCTCACAGAGGATCACGCTAGCCAGCGGTCATTAAGTAAAAGTCTTTATTGAATTACAGTTTCCATTCTCACGCTGCTGCGCGCAACTCTACGCCTAGTAGCTAGGTCGGCGAAGCTCCGTCTGAGTCTCCGCCCTGTGTGCACCAACTTAATATCCTAGCCTTGCTCCACCTTTTCCTCCTGACTGTCCTCCTCTGGGTCCCTCTACCCCCCGGGGCTTCTTCCTTCCGGGATTCTTCTGACGCTGACCCAGACCCTCCTGCCTCCTTGCGCCGGGCTTTAGGACCTGGCTCTCTTTCGGGGCTGCTTACTGCGCCGCCTTCCTCTGCATTTGAACTTGGCGCGCGCGCCCAACCTTCCACTTTCCTCTCAACCGTTTCTTCGCTCCCCGATGGAGGTGTGGCCATCCCCGACTCATGTCCTCCCTCCTGTGGAGGTGTGGCCACTCCTGACTCATGTCCTCCCTCCTGTGGTGAGCTGCCAGCGCTTCCCCCCTGGCTCCCTTCCTCTTCCCTGCTTCCTGGCGGTGACGCTGGTCCCGATTTCCAGCTGCTCCCCCCTGAGTCCTCTCTGGCTCTGTCTTCCTGGGGTGCCCCCCTAGACTCCCCCCTTGCCCTCGCCACTGGTGCTCCTTTCTGTGAATCCTCTGATTCACTGGAAAGACTAGGAGATCTCGGGTCGTCGTCGTCACTCATCTTTTCTTCTGCCTCCTCCCCTTCGCTCTCTGTTTCCTCCCTTGCCCGTGCTTCTGCTCCTAAACCCCTGACATCCATCCCCCCCTCGAAGCCCCCCATTCCCCCCTCCCCTCCTTCCGGTGCTGGAGCTGGGGGCTGCTGTTGCAAAGGGACGAACGTCGGGTATCGGTCGCTTCCCGTGGCAGGCCTCCATCTGAAGTCTCCCGGGTCTTCCTCCCCGCTCTCGTCGACGACAGTCACCTCCGCTTCCATCTCTGTGCCGCCGTGCTCGAAACCAGGGTCGTCCCCGAAAACGTCCATGTCCGTCTCTCCCTCACTTCCTCCTGTCGGTGTTGCTCGTCCTGGGCCTTCCAGCCACCGTCTGCGCCACTGCTCCTCTGGCCTATCGTCCCACCAATACGAGGGTTCTGATGCAGATCCCGAGGGTGACCCCTCCGGGGAACGGACGTCTTGTGTCGGGTCCTCGTCCGAGTCGAACCCCCGGAAAGTGCTGGCCGAAAGTGTGGGCGTGAAAAGCCAGTCGTCAAAATATTCTGCTGGCATAGGTCTATGGGGAAAGAGGGCATGAAACTCGTCTTTGAGGAGAGGTTCGTCCAAGGCGTAGCCCGGCACCCAGCTGTTCGCACTGGCCGGGGTGCCCTCCTTGGCGAGAAAGTATTCTACCCCCTCTTCCCCCCATCTGGAGTCCAAAATCTCAGTGACTTCGTTGATGCGCTCCTTCAGTGCCACTTCCGCGTGCCCTGTTCTGTCTCTGACCGGACTCGGCGCTGTTCCGGGTTCCTGGAACCTGTGCGGTGCCTTGTAGGGAGTGAGCACCGATCTGTGGAATACCGGATGCATTCTGGAACCCTCCGGAAGTGCCAGTCTGAAAGCTACCGGGTTGACCTGCTCTTCGACTTGGTAGGGCCCCAGTTGCTTATGCCCTAGTTTCTTCTTGGCCAACGACCTGGCCGGCACTGCGTGGGCTGCTAACCAAACCCAGTCTCCCACGTGGAGCTCTTCTCCAACCCTTCTGTGCTTGTCTGCTTGTACCTTGTATGCGTGCTTGGCCAGCTCCAGGTGGCGCCTCAGCTGATCGTGGACCTCCTGCAGCTCCGACGCGAACGCATCTGCTGTCTGCGGCTCCCCCTCCCCCATTCTTTCCAGTCCCGGGAAGGTTCTGGGGTGCCTCCCGTTGTTGGCGAAGAACGGCGTGACCCCCGTGGACACGTGCTTCGTGTTGTTGTAGGCGAACTCGGCAAGCGGTAGGTAATCCACCCACGTCGCAGGCTGTTGATTTGCATAACATCTCAGGTACTGCTGCATGATGGCATTGACCCGCTCCGCTTGCCCGTTGGTCTGCGGGTGTCTCGCCGACGCCAGGTTGATCTTGACGTTCAGGAATCCCATCAGCTTCTGCCAGAAATTCGAGATGAACTGCCGCCCCCGGTCGGACAGAATAGACCGTGGCAGACCGTGAACCTTGAACACGTGGTCTATGAACAGTTTGGCGGTTTGCTCCGCCGTGGCCACCTTCGCACACGGAATGAAATACGCCATCTTGGAAAACAGGTCCACCACCACCAGCACTGCCGTCTTGCCCCTTGAGCTGGGCAGATCCGTGACAAAGTCCAGGGCCACTCTCTCCCATGGTTCGAACGGTGTTTGCAGCGGTTCCAACAGTCCGGCCGGCGGTTTGTGCACTGGTTTGGCCCTCTGGCAGGTGTCACACCTCGCCACATAGTCTGCGACCTCCCCTCTCATTCCAGGCCACCAGAAATCCCTGGCTACTAATTCCACCGTCTTCTCCTTGCCAAAGTGCCCGGCCGTGGGCGCGTCGTGCAGCTGCTGCAGCACCTTGGCTCGAAGTTCGTCTCCCGGCACGTAGATGGCCCCTTTTCGGATGAGCAATCCATCTCGTAGCCGGAAACCGTCGGCCGCTGCCTTGCCCCTTTGCACCTCTGCCATCTTTGCTTGTGCGAAGGAGTCCTCCTGCAACGCACGTCGCACCGCCTCTAGGTCCACGGTCGCCGCGGCGCACGCCCACACTGCTGGTGCGAAGATGTGTATGGCGGCCGCTGGTGTTGCGTCCTCCAGATACTGTGGCTTACGGGAGAGAGCGTCTGCCATGATGTTGGTGTCCCCCGGGACATACTCTATTCGGAAGTCGAAGTTTGCAAAGAACTCAGCCCAACGTATCTGCCTCTGGTTCAGGAACTGTGCCGTGCGCCAGTGCTCTAGATTCTTGTGGTCCGTGCAAACCTGCACCGTGTGCTTGGCGCCGATCAGAAAGTGCCTCCACGCCTTGAACGCTGCGTGAATGGCCAGCAACTCCCTGTCCCAGATGGTGTAGTTCTGTTCGGACTTGCTGAGCTTCCTGGAGTAAAACGCTCCCGGTCGCCACACCCCCTGCGGGTCTTTCTGCAACAGGACCGCCCCCACGGCTCTGTCCGAGGCGTCTGTCTCCACCCTCATCGGCTTGCTGGGGTTGACATGAAGCAGCTGCTCTTCCGACGCGAA
This sequence comes from Podarcis liolepis, assembly GCF_965112155.1. Taxonomy (NCBI): domain Eukaryota; kingdom Metazoa; phylum Chordata; class Lepidosauria; order Squamata; family Lacertidae; genus Podarcis; species Podarcis liolepis. The sequence continues at coordinate 4,167,023 of NC_139558.1, forward strand.
GAGACGCTTGAGTGCCTGAAAGGACTGCTCCGCCTGCGCTGTCCAAACGAACTTCTTCTTCTTGGAGCTAAGCGTGTCAGTGATGGCCGCTGTCTGCATCGCGAAGCCCTTGATAAACTTGCGATAGAAGTTCGCAAAGCCGACAAACCGTTGGACCGCCTTCCGGTTGCGCGGACTCTTCCAATCCAACACCGCTCGAACCTTGGCGCTGTCCATGGCGAGCCCCTTGTCAGACAGCTTGTAGCCCAGAAAATCCACCTCCGGCACGTCAAATTGGCACTTCTCCAGCTTGGCGTAGAGCCTATGTTGCTTTAGCCTGCTCAGCACTTCCTTGACGTGTCCGTCATGCTCCTGCTGCGACTCCGAAAAGATCAGGATGTCATCTAAGAAACAGACGCACGTCTTGTAGAGAAGTCCCGCCAACACGTGATGCATAAACGCTTGAAAAACGTGGGAGCCATTTTGCAATCCAAAAGGCATAACTCTATATTCGTAGGTCCCCAGTGGCGTGAACATGGCTGTCTTCCACTCATCTCCTTCCCGCATGCGAATGAGGTTGTACGCCCCCCGCAGGTCTAACTTGGTGAACACTTTTCCCTTCCGTACCTTTGCGAGGAGGTCGTCAATACGGGGCATGGGGAAGTCCGATGGCCTAGTCAGACTGTTCAAAATCCTGTAATCCACTACCAGTCTTTTCTGGGGCGTGTCCCGCTTCTTAACAAAGAATACGGGACTGCCCCCCACTGCCCTGGACTCCCGGATGAAGCCGCGTTGCAAATTATGGTCAATGAACTCTTTGAGTTCCTGCAGTTCGTCCTCTGACATGGAATACAGTTTCCCTTTAGGCAGCGCCGCCCCCGGCAGCAGGTCAATTTTGCAGTCATATGGTCTGTGAGGGGGTAGCCTGTCTGCCTCCTTCTCGCAGAAAACTTCCAAAAATTCAGCGTACTTGTGTGGAATCGCTTGCAGCTTGCCTAGCAGCAGCTGTGACTCCTCTTCCTCTCCTTCCTGCCTGGGCACGATGCAGTGTTCAGCACAAAAGGAAGAGCCGAAGGTCAGCTGCCTCTGGTACCAAGCCATCGCTGGGCTGTGCTTGTCCAGCCAACTCATGCCCAATACAATGGGCGTGTCAGATAGTCGAGTGACGTTGAAGCTGATGATTTCTCTGTGATTCCCAAGTCGCATCACCATTGGTGGCGTCTGCTTCACCACTTGCCCCCCGAGCAGCTCCCTGCCATCCACCGTGACAACCTGCAGGGGCAGTGTGGCCGGCAGCAACTGCACAGCGTGCCTGTCGACAAAGTCCTGCCCTATAAAGTCCGCATTGCTGCCTGAGTCAATGGTGATTGGCACGTCCATGGTGATTCCATTGGGCAGTTGGAGAGACGCTGTGAGCCTCACTACTGGTTTGGGCGGGAGGGGGTTCACGGGCTGTAAAATCGCTGGGGACTGCGTCACTAACACGTCTGGCTGGGCCCCAGTGCCTCTTCCTCCAGCCAGACAGCCTCGTTTCCCTGCTGTGGTCCTCCTTGCTGTGTTGCTGCAGTCACCATTGCTGAGGCTGCAGTGAGCTTGTGGGGCCTCTGGGGACACTCTTTCGCCATATGCCCTGGCTCCTCACAGACGTAACACTTCCTGTCCCCTCTAGGAGGCTTCGCTTTCACTGCTGCTGGTGCTAGGGCTCTGGTTGCTGACTGAGCCCTTGCACCTCCCACCTCCATAGGTTCGGCTCCTCCTCCTGGCGGAGGCGTGGATTGCGCCCGCGCTGCTGCCCTGGGAAAGAAGGAGGGGCCCCCGGCTGGTTCGCGCCCTCCACGCCCTTCGTCCCTGTTCCACGGACGTCCTTCCAGCCTCACCCCCACTGCCAGTGCCCTCTGAACGACCTCCTGGGTGGTTCGGGGTCTCTCCCCCCTGGCGATCTCATCTTTAATCGAGTTATGCAGCCCCTCCCAAAAGAGGTCTCGTACAGGAGCCGAATCTCTGTCCCATTCCAGGGCACTGACCAAGGCGAAAAAGCGGGCATGGTACTGCCTGACGCTGGCCCTCCCTTGTCTCAGCCCATGCACCTCCTTCCGTGCAAGATCCACGTCAATACTTGATAAAAAACACCCATCCATCGCTTTAATAAAGGCATCTGCATTCTGTAGCGCCGGATCCTTATCTCTCCATAAATTGCGTAGCCATGCTCTCGCATCCCCATGCAGATGGGACATGATGAACCCCACTCTCTCTTGTTCATCTCTAAAGTCTTTATGCAGCAGTTGCAGTGCGCACAGTACGTCGGCTCTAAAGTTGGGATACTGTTGCAGGTTCCCATCGAAGTGAGAGACCAGCCCGCCTGTCCGTCTCGCCAACCCAATGCCCTCCTGCCGGGGTGTCTGCTTTGTCAGCACGTCTAACCTGACCTGGAGATCCCTGCAGGCTGCGGCTGCTTCCTCCTCCCTCTTCCTGGATGCTAGAGCCTCGGCGTTCAGTTGTGCCACCGCGTTTCTGAGTTCCTCTATCTGCTGCTCAGCCGTCATGTCGTCTGCCGTTCGTGAGCTTGCTAGTAGGCACCTGTGTCTCTCCCCTCCTCGAGGCTGTAGATGCCCACAAGTGGAGACGGAGCTTACTGTCAGAGCTGCTTGAAGATCCTAGCTCACAGAGGATCACGCTAGCCAGCGGTCATTAAGTAAAAGTCTTTATTGAATTACAGTTTCCATTCTCACGCTGCTGCGCGCAACTCTACGCCTAGTAGCTAGGTCGGCGAAGCTCCGTCTGAGTCTCCGCCCTGTGTGCACCAACTTAATATCCTAGCCTTGCTCCACCTTTTCCTCCTGACTGTCCTCCTCTGGGTCCCTCTACCCCCCGGGGCTTCTTCCTTCCGGGATTCTTCTGACGCTGACCCAGACCCTCCTGCCTCCTTGCGCCGGGCTTTAGGACCTGGCTCTCTTTCGGGGCTGCTTACTGCGCCGCCTTCCTCTGCATTTGAACTTGGCGCGCGCGCCCAACCTTCCACTTTCCTCTCAACCGTTTCTTCGCTCCCCGATGGAGGTGTGGCCATCCCCGACTCATGTCCTCCCTCCTGTGGAGGTGTGGCCACTCCTGACTCATGTCCTCCCTCCTGTGGTGAGCTGCCAGCGCTTCCCCCCTGGCTCCCTTCCTCTTCCCTGCTTCCTGGCGGTGACGCTGGTCCCGATTTCCAGCTGCTCCCCCCTGAGTCCTCTCTGGCTCTGTCTTCCTGGGGTGCCCCCCTAGACTCCCCCCTTGCCCTCGCCACTGGTGCTCCTTTCTGTGAATCCTCTGATTCACTGGAAAGACTAGGAGATCTCGGGTCGTCGTCGTCACTCATCTTTTCTTCTGCCTCCTCCCCTTCGCTCTCTGTTTCCTCCCTTGCCCGTGCTTCTGCTCCTAAACCCCTGACAGATGGTGATATATTTTTACCCTATTTTGTCTGGCCTTCAGTAGCCCCAACTGACTGTGCTATTTCTCCATGCACTAGCCTAGAAAAAGCTAAGAAATCTGAACAACAGAATCCTAAGAGAGCCTCTTAACTATTACCACAAATGCTCACTGCTTGTCATATAATGAATTATCTTGGGAAAATGAAATTCTTCACAATGTCTAGGGTGAGAATTAACCCCCACTTTAAACACACACGCAAAAGCCCATACTTCTGGGGAGTTTTTACAGAGAATCGTTAAAGCCACAGCCTTAACAAGCTTCCATGGAGTGCCTGCCTTTTGGTCTTGCCCTCTTAAATTTTTATGAGCCAGTTATATGATGTTATGTCTGCCACCACCTCCTCTACATTTTCTCAAGTGGCTCTGAATCAATGACAAGAGAACTTTGCGTCAAGATAGCATGCTGTTATGATGCTTGTATCGTGTCATCAGGATGTGTTTGTATTAGAAATGGATGGGGAATGATTGCCATAGCTTGTTTGACACGATCAAGGCAGTTTCTGGCGTGGCTGTTTTGGAGCCAGCTTTGGTCTGAATCTCCTAATGTGATTTAGATATGAATTGTTCTTGTCACAGTCAGTAACTCAGTGTCTCTTGTGTCAGGACTAGGAAAATGCTCTGAACATCCCTATTTTACCAAGGCAATCTCTGCTTTCTGGTGTTATCCCCTGGAAAAGCTCTATTTTAATTGCACCTTTGTTTTGCCTTTTAAGGAAATGCCTATATACTTTAGGGAAAATGCACATTCTAAAACACTGCACAGACAATAAGAATTACACGCACAATGAAAAGTAAAAGTCTAAGCAAGTTGTATAGGAAAATAGGGAGAAGAAAGGAAAAAAGGGAGGAAGAATTTAAGGTCAAGGAAAGGAAAAGGGGAAAGAAGAATCTTTGCACTCTGTGTCCTCATAGAATAGGATAGGAAGGAGGAATAATTTAACTTTAATAATGATTAATAAGTGAGAATTAGATATATGGTTGCACATATTCTTGAAATGTTGAAATCCCATAGTAGTTAATAAATAAACTCAATGGTCTAATAGGTTTTATGCCGTTCCTTTAAAACAAGACATGAGAGCTATCTTTCAAACATTCTCATTGCACTTTACCTAAATTTTGGAGGATTTCCAGTTGGCAACTATTATTTACCCAATCATTGTTGGCAAAGAGAGAAGTGGTAAGTTGTGAGTCCTTGAATCCGCACTTTACACTTTCAGTCACCTCTTGAATACTTTTTTTTATGCTGACAGGACTTCACACTTGTTTTTGCTTCTTCTTGAGTATCCAGTCATTTCAATGATTGATCTGTATTGCTTTTAAAGGTTTTTTATGTTGCTCTAAATTGCCCTGATGTTTTGTGAGGGGGCAGTCAATGCATACTTTTTATAAATAATTATGTTCTAGATTTTCACTCACAATTCCTTTCAAGAACCAAGAAGAACTCTTAGGAGTCAAAGGAAATTGAAAGTAGTGCATTTGATTATATCATATAAAGGATTTGAAGACAAGCCAATAATATATGCATTTGTTTTAATGTTTTATTGTGTTTTTCTGTTGTAAAATATTTTTAGATGCCTTTAATTATTTTAATAGATGGTATATAAGCATAGGGTGGCGCTGTGGGTTAAACCACAGAGCCTAGGACTTGCTGATTAGAAGGTCGGCGGTTCGAATCCCTGTGACGGGGTGAGCTCCCATTGCTCGGTCCCGGCTCCTGCCAACCTAGCAGTTTGAAAGCACATCAAAGTGCAAGTAGATAAATAGGTACCGCTCCAACGGGAAGGTAAACGGCGCTTCTGTGCGCTGCTCTGGTTCTCCAGAAGCGGCTTAGTCATGCTGGTCACATGACCCGGAAGCTGTCTGTGGACAAACGCTGGCTCCCTCGGCCTATAGAGTGAGATGAGCGCGCAACCCCAGAGTTGGTCACGACTGGACCTAATGGTCAGGGGTCCCTTTACCTTTACCTTTACTATATAAGCATACTTAAAATAAAGCAAAATAAAATTTGCATCCAAAACTTCACACCTTCAGCACTTCCAAAGTTGAATTGCAGCTAAGTACCATCTGAGCTGATTTTTTAAAAGGCAGATTCTTTCAGGTTTGGAAGTATTATTTTTTTTGAGAGATTATCATATGACCAGGTCTGGTCTTCTTTGTTTATTGGTTCTGCTACATCCTGCTCCCATTTGAAAGCTGGTTCTTCAAGGTTCTGAGATTTTGAACATTTTTTTTTTGCTCCAGTGTGTGTTCATGTAGGTTGGACTGACCTGAATTTGTTCTTCTTTGCCCCCGCCCCCTCAATACACCCCTATCCTGGTGGTGAATGTCGCTGCATATTTTTAAAGTTGCAGCTATTCCATAAATACATTTCCATTGTGAGATACAAGGGTTTTTTTTTTAAGAAAAGGAAATTATGGTGGTCAGTTTGCTAATGCACTTCCTTTGTAACAGTGGGCAATTGCAGAGTAAATGAATGGCAGTGTTCTGATGGCATAGAACAGCTACAGCGGTGTGGAATAGCAAGGTGAGGAAGAAGTCAGACAGCTGTCCTTTAAAGGAGGTGTTCACAATACAGCAAAGTCTCTCTGTATTGATCAGTGAAATAATTGACTAGTGTACATGTCCCTGATTCCAGATTATCTGCTCCTTTCCGCTGTATAGTGCCTCACCTCAGTTTGTGGTTTGGGTGGTTGTGGGGAATCCTTGATGTTATTTCTCTCTTAATTATAGAATTAAGATCTACTCTGATTTGCTGAGTGTGATACAACTGCTGGTTCTCATTTACAGAACAACCCAAATCCTTGATCCAGAATTCTGGAGGTTGGGTTGGATGAGGTTGGAAAGTCCCTGTGTCCATGAATCCTGTTTCCTCTTTTCAGTTCTCTTTCTTAGCCCGTCTAGAGCAGGGAGAGGGAACCTGTGACTCTCCAGATGTTGCTGGACTACAACTCCCAACATCCCTAATCATTGGCCATGCTGACTGGGGCTGATGGGAGTTGAGGTCCAGCAACATCTGTCACTCCAAGGGTTCCCCACCCCTGACCTAGAGACTGTAGGTTGTTTGTGTTAGTTTGCTTAGCATTTATGATTCCATAGGGTTAGATATGGATTATAGCCCCAAGGCTGAACCTTGGTGGTTTGCTCCTGACACTGGGCAATCATCAGGTCACTTTGAGCTGTGAGATATAGATAAACATTCTTTGATTTAGTGGACTGTATGAACTCTTTCCTTCAATAATAATTGTTTGAGACAATGGGACCTTATCTGTGATTGCTTATTCAATTCAACTCATTGCTTGATGCTACAACCAATAAATGATGAATATGTGCAAAAAAATATCTCTGTGAGTTTGCAAGAAATCCTTAATTCATCCACCTCTTCTCTATGGATTTTTCCAGTCATTATTTAACAGATAGACATTTGTAGACTTGGGGAGAACATTATTAAAAGGTCCAGTACATCCCAGTTTATTCCCTATCCTCTGTCAAGAACTAACCTTTGTGTAAATTCTAGGCAAATGCCTGGTGCTTCAAGTACATAATATTATCAATGCCTTGGTATGTACACTTAGCCAGACTGTAATACAGTAGCAAAATGTTTGGTATGCATGTGGTGGCAGAACACTGAGCTCCCTAAGTCTGCTCACCTTTTCCTGGTGGGCGGCGTTGCGGCCAGGCAGCTGGGTCACAACAGGCTTTGGGGGCGGAGGGTTTCCACCTCTCCCCTGTGTCAGGCCAGCCGCATCATTCTTGTGGCGAGCGGTTTGGGCTCGAGTGGTGGTTAGGCATTGGGTAAGCCTTTGTTTGGATGGAAGGGAGGTTGTAGCCACCGCCTGCCCCTCCTCAGTAAGGGTATCCTGTTAAAGGGATCCTGGGTGTGAATCCTGTCCGAAGCCTGGGCGTGGACTAGGGCCATGTCACAGCCCCTACAGGGACCCCTCGGGTGCCCCTATTTGATGTAAGTCATAGGGTGCCCCTGTATCGGTGGTTTACTCTTAAGTAGACTCCCTGCAGGAATCAAGATATAGCCTGGCTTCACCCCAGTGCCTTAGCCAAACCACTCACATCTGTAACCAATAAAGTTGTGGCCTATTTGAACCCATAAACCCAAATACTTTGTGTCTGTGTGTTTTATTGTTCTCCTGGGAACTTTGTGACTCGGTGCCTTGGCACGCAATACAATGCCTGAGAGATAGCTCAGTTGGTAAAGCATGAGACTCTTTATCTCAGGGTTGTGGGTTAGAGTCCCACATTAGGTGAAAGATCCCTGCATTTCTGCAGGGAGTTGGACTAGATCCTCGTGGTCCCTTCCAACTCTACAGTTCTATGATTCTATGATCACCATTCCAGCTTATGAGCTGTGGCTGATCTGGATTTTAATTAGTTGGCATGTGCGCATTCCAAGTGCGGTACTATCATCATGTACACATTGCCCTCAAATGTGAATATATGAATCTGCCTCATAAAGAGTCAACAATCTGTCTAGCTCGGTGTTGGCTATTGTGACTGACAGTGAATCCTGAAGGTCTCTAACAGAGACTTGCCCCAGAGCTGTGCTACCCAAGATGATTTTTTCAACTGGAGATGTCAGGGATTGAACCTGCAACCTTCCACGTACAAAGCATGTGCCTCACTACTGTGCTGCAGAGTGCTTTTTTAAAATGGCTCTGAAAGCCTCTTTAAGTGTGGCTGTCTCCCAAACTGACCTCTATCTGTTTGTGTTCCTTTGACCCTCACCAGGGCTTTTGACTGAGTAATTTTCATGCAGTTTTCTCTAAGCTCTTCATTCCTGATGCTGGCTTTTTGTTGTCTTTAATTTTTAAACATGCTCTTCTCGGTAGTTGCTTGTTATGTTTTATTTACCTGTTTGTTTGCATTCAAGGGCAGCGTGCACACAGCATTGCTAAACTAGACCCCTCAGTGTTTGTACAGCACTAACCGAGCACACAGCATGTGCCCACACATGCACTGCAAACACTGTTGGGATGAAATGAAAAGGGGCTGTGGTTTTCCTTGCAGGTCCTATATGTGTTTAGCAGCCATTTCCATGCTTCTTCTTATGGAAGAACATTGCAAAACAATTATTTCAGTTTGACATCTCCAGTTCTGCCAGCGGGCAGCTGTTCTTTGGGATGTGGTGACCATCAGCACACTTTGGGGTGAAGACTGCACACTTCATTCATGCTCAGCAAGGCTCAGCATATAGTCCAGTGCACATAGCTAGTCTGCATCTGAGCATAACACACAGAACTAGCCTGCAAACAGCATATTAAAGCATAAATTGCACAGTAAGTCTGTATAAAGCCTAATCAGCTTAGTCTGGTTACCATTTGCAGCTATTCATGCATATTAGTACAGCAAGAAGTGTAAAGACTAATAGGGTAAAGCTAAGCACTTCAGCTGGAGTGTCCTCATTCTACCTCAAGAGATGCCAGGCAAAGCTGGTCTGCAGGAAGCCCACTGCCTAGACTTGGCCTCTAGAAAGCGCAAGGCATGAAACAGCACATTTACCCTTATCCTTAGCTATTAAGCTTAATTAAGCCATAAGGCAAGACCCCACTGCTTACATCCCTCAGTTGTTCAGACTCTTGCACAGCAATGGACCACAGGGTCCCTCTCAGCCAGGGTGCAGCATTTCTGTCAGCACTAGGTCTTGCATCTCAGTTTCTCACCTGGGTGTCAGGGTTTGAGCTGGGCAGAGCCCCTCTAGCTCTCTGACTCTCTCTTATATGTTGTTGTTGTTTAGTCGTTTGGTCGTGTCCGACTCTTCATGACCCCCTGGACCAGAGCACGCCAGGCACTCCTGTCTTCCACTGCCTCCCGCAGCTTGGTCAAACTCATGCTGGTAGCTTTGAGAACACTGTCCAACCATCTTGTCCTCTGTCATCCCCTTCTCCTTGTGCCCTCCATCTTTCCCAACATCAGGGTCTTTTCCAGGGAGTCTTCTCTTCTCATGAGGTGGCCGAAGTATTGGAGCCTCAGCTTCAGGATCTGTCCTTCCAGCGAGCATTCAGGGCTGATATCTTCTTGCAGTCCATGGGACTCTCAAGAGTCTCCTCCAGCACCAGAATTCCAAAGCATCAACTCTTCAGTGATCAGCCTTCTCCATGGTCCAGCTTTCACTTCCATACATCACTACTGGGAAAACCATAGCTTTAACGATATGGACCTTTGTTGGCAAGGTGATGTCTCTGCTTTTTAAGATGCTGTCTAGGTTTGTCATTGCTTTTCTCCCAAGAAGCAGGCGTCTTTTAATTTCGTGGCTGTTGTCACCATTTTTTGCACTTGGGCAAAAAAAATGAGAGGCACAAATACAAGATGGGTGACACCTGGCTTGAGAGCAGTACATGTGAAAAGGATCTAGGAGTCTTGGTTGACCACAAACTTGACATGAGCCAACAGTGTGACGCGGCAGCTAAAAAAGCCAATGCAATTCTGGGCTGCATCAATAGGAGTATAGCATCTAGATCAAGGGAAGTAATAGTGCCACTGTATTCTGCTCTGGTCAGACCTCACCTGGAGTACTGTGTCCAGTTCTGGGCACCACAGTTCAAGAAGGACACTGACAAACTGGAACGTGTCCAGAGGAGGGCAACCAAAATGGTCAAAGGCCTGGAAACGATGCCTTATGAGGAACGGCTAAGGGAGCTGGGCATGTTTAGCCTGGAGAAGAGGAGGTTAAGGTGATATGATAGCCATGTTCAAATATATAAAAGGATGTCACATAGAGGAGGGAGAAAGGTTGTTTTCTGCTGCTCCAGAGAAGCGGACACGGAGCAATGGATCCAAACTACAAGAAAGAAGATTCCACCTAAACATTAGGAAGAACTTCCTGACAGTAAGAGCTGTTCGACAGTGGAATTTGCTGCCAAGGAATGTGGTGGAGTCTCCTCCTTTGGAGGTCTTTAAGCAGAGGCTTGACAACCATATGTCAGGAGTGCTCTGATGGTGTTTCCTGCTTGGCAGGGGGTTGGACTCGATGGCCCTTGTGGTCTCTTCCAACTCTATGATTCTATGATTCTATGAGAGCTAGGAAGTTAGTTCCTCACTTCCACTGTGTATTTATAATGGATTTGACTTAGATTGTATCTTACTGGCCCAGTGGTTTTCCTACTTTCTTCAGTTTAAGCTTGAATTTTGCTATAAGTAGCTGATGATCTGAGCCACAGTCAGCTCCAGGTCTTGTTTTTGCTGACTGTATAGAGCTTCTCCATCTTTGGCTGCAGAGAATATAATCAATCTGATTTCGATGCTTTCCATCTGGTGATGTCCATGTGTAGAGTCGTCTCTTGTGTTGTTGGAAAAGAGTGTTTGTGATGACCACCTTGTTCTCTTGGCAGAACTCTATTAGCCTTTGCCCTGCTTCGTTTTGAACTCCAAGGCCAAACTTGCCAGTTGTTCCTTTTATCTCTTGACTCCCTACTTTAGCATTCCAATCCCCTATAATGAAAAGAACATCCTTCTTTGGTGTCATTTCTATAAGGTGTTGTAAGTCTTCATAGAATTGGTCAATTTCAGTTTCTTCAGCACCAGTAGTTGGTGCATAAACTTGGATTACTGTGATGTTAAAAGGTCTGCCTTGGATTCGTATCGAGATCATTCTGTCATTTTTGAGATTGCATCCCAGTACAGCTTTTGCCACTCTTTTGTTGACTATGAGGGCCACTCCATTTCTTTTACGGGATTCTTGCCCACAGTAGTAGATGTGATGGTCATCTGAACTGAATTCGCCCATTCCTGTCCATTTTAGTTCACTGATGCCCAGGATGTCAATATTTATTCTTGCCATCTCATTTTTGACCACATCCAACTTCATGGTTCTTACATTCCAGGTTCCTATGCAATATTTTTCTTTACAGCATTGGATTTTCCTTTCGCTTCCAGGCATATCCACAACTAAGCGACCTTTCAGCTTTGGCCCAGCTGCTTCATCAGCTCTGAATCTACTTGTACTTGTCCTCTGCTCTTCCTCAGTAGCATGTTGGACGCCTTCCGACCTGAGGGGCTCATCTTCCAGCGTCATAACTTTGATATGCCTGTTGTCTTTGTCCATGGAGTTTTCTTGGCAGGGATACTGGAGTGGTTTGCTGGTTCCTGCTCCAGATGGATCACATTTGGTCAAAACTCTCCACTATGACCTGTCCATCTTGGGTGGCCCTGCACGGCATAGCTCATAGCTTCTCTGAGTTATTCAAGCCCCTTCGCCACGGCAAGGCAGTGATCCATGAAGGAGCCCTCTTATATAGTGTTGCATTATGCTGACAAGGCTAATTGGTGTATTACTCACATCCACCTGGGCTATACACTGGCTAAAACATCCATTCCTTCAGAGAAGCGAATTCTACTGTAGATGTTCTCAAGGCTTCAAACTAAAAGCAACAGTATGTGTCAAGCCCTTGGCTGAGCTGCGAAAAATAACCAGTTGGCTTGTTTATCCCTTAACCACTTGGGACCAGTTTCCCTACACGATCACCTTACCCCACCTGTGCTCACTTGATTGCTTCTATAGGAGGAACTGGCACTGTTGCAAGTGCCACATAAGACCCATTGTGCATTTGTAACAACTCGGTCACGTAGTGTGTATGCGCCTACCCTTTGGAACTTCTTGCCTCTTGATATCAGGCAGGCACCTTTTCGATGCCTGCTGAAAGCATTCTTGTTTAGACAAGCCTGTCCAGATGTTTGGAAAGTTGAGATAATTTTAATCTGTTTTAGTATGGTTGTGAATTTTCCTTGATTTTACTGTTTTACGTTTTGTAAACTGCTTTGAGGATTCTTACAATCAAGCAGTGTATAAATTTTATAAAATAAAATAAAATAAAATAAATATTTTCAGCCTCAGACTCTCCCAGTTAGTATTTTATTTCTCATACTTTACCAGCCATGTGACTTCTAATGTTTTCTACTGAACAACTGCTTAATACATACTGCATATGTATTATATTAACTCCTACAAGCATGGATTTCATTATAAAGCACTGCTAAGTCTAGGCCTGCTCAGGCTTTATCCAGAGGCATCAAAAGAAATATGAATGACATCTCTACACGATACAATTGTCTTCTGTGATGTGACGCTGTACCTGCAATTGGCTTGGGAAACATTTTGCTAGGAACTGACAGCAAGAAAGTTCTGGTGATGGCAGAATTGCCGCACATTTTGCCTAATCTTGGCAGTCAGCAACCCTCTAACAAGTTCTGTGAGGCTGCTTCTTGAGACTGTCGAGCTGGCTGCTCTTGCCTTGGGCTTCATCTCTCTTCATATCAGATGCTTGCTAAAATTCTGTGTTCCTCAGGCACTAGTCCCTTAGACCAAAGAATTCATTTGTTTCCATATACCTTCCTCCATTATCTTTGGCACCTTTGTCTTTGAAACTCATTGTCTACTGTTATTCCTGCAATCCAGTTCATTTGTTCTATCTATCTATCTATCTATCTATCTATCTATCTATCTATCTATCTATCTATCTATCTATCATCTATCTATCTATCTTCACTTGCCTTTTCTAATCAACTTGGGTATTTTAGCATGGGCATCTCTTCTTGCACTGCCTACCCTTTTGTGTTTCTGGGTGCTTCAAAGTTGACCACTAGCATCATTAGCATCATCACCACCACAATCATCATTGCTGATATCATCGTTATCAACACAATAATTTTTTTTAAATGTGTGGCAGTGGTAGCATACTCTCCTGACAATCTCTGCAAGTGGCCAATTTGTGGATAGTTCACTTTTGAATTTGGCTGAATATGTGTAGCAAAACTGAAGCTGAAGCTGTATCTGCAGAAATGTTTGGGACCAGAAGTCAGACCAAAATAAGAGCAACTAAATTGCAGGCACAGATCTGGAAAACAGTGAATAACCATTGCAAGGCATGGGGTGGGGCAGGGCACCCTAGGAACCCACAGCACTTTAATAACCAACATATTTATTATGGAATAGGTGTACATGTGACATAGCAAGCTTTGAATCTGGATCAGATGAGAAAGTTGGTATGGATAGAGATGGGAGGCTACCCAGTTTCAGACAGGTCCAAAACAGAATAACGCAGAGGACAGCTGTAAGTCTGCCCCAACCCTATACAGATGAATTTAGGATTTTGAGCAAATGGTGCCCCCACTCTCTCTATACCCTATTAGTGACAACTTGGTTTATGATGGCATGGCTGCAAATATGCCAATGTTGTTGTGCTGATTTCCAGTTTCTCCAAGTGTTGGATTTTTTGTGTGCTGCTTTCTGCAAGGTCAGTTTCCTTGTCATGTGATACAGTACGTGAGATTTATGGTGTGTGTGATATCAGTTTATTTACATAACTTCACAGACAGTAGAAAGGTGCTTAGACTGGTTGTTGTAAATTCTGTCAGTAAACTCTTCAAGTGCAACAACATAACTATGAAGTTCCCAAGGCCAGATCTTGCCAGCCAGCTGCAGACCATGGATGCTTGTGTCCTCTCAGGCTGCAATGAGCTGCAAACAGCTTCCTTCGGCCTCCACCCAAAAAGGTGGGGTGTGTTTAGTAGCTACTAGCAACCAGTCACCAAGAGCTCATAAACACAGCTCTTTACACTGGGTGTGAGAAGAAATGCTATTGTGAACAGCTACTTTCCAAAGAGAGAAAACTGTTTCCAACCCTCTCTGAGTCCCAGTGTAAAAGCATGAAATTTGCAAATGAATTTGAAATTGACAACTTCATCTTTGACTCTCCCTTTTAATTCTGGATTTGTGTGTGCTCTATCCAGTATGTGACACATCTACTGCTGTCTCTTGTGTTACTTGACATTTTGGGCTCGCCTTATAAAAAACACTCTCCTTCCTTCTTTCTGTTCTCTGTGTGGATTGGACCTGAAGATATGTTAACTTAAGGAGGTTCACGGAAGGAGAGGTTCCCAGCTTTCCCCACCACTGTGCGCCCCAAAAGCCTCAGGAGGCTTCTGAGAGAGGGCAAAAACAACCCAAAGGTGGAAGTCAATCTAATTTGGGGCAATTCTGCCCCCTCAATCACCTCATGTGCTCCATCACCCCCCACATTTCTAGGAAGGGATCCTGCACTCTGGAGAGGTTATGAAGGGCGCTGGAGATGGGAAGGTTTTCTTCCCCAACCTTCCTTAACTAACTTGGGATCCAAGATGTATGTGAGAGAGCTATAGTCCACAATTTTTAAGCAGGCATGGGACTCTTGGTTATTTATAGTCTGTTTTATTAATATAACAAGCACTTTCTTTGCAACCAAGCTCTCTTCTTCATCAGGCACACTTTGATGGGACAGAAGAGTACTGTACAGTATATCATGAATCACAGTAGTGCTCTGCAGAATTGTCTTCTGCTTTGAGGCATCCCCTAATTCAGGGCTCATGATGCTAAACTTTTTTCCCGCTGTCAAAGTACTCTGCCTGTGTTAATTTAAAAGGTAATTTTAAATTCCTAGCCTTTATTCAATCTTTATTCAAGAGTTTGAAAAAAGAGAACATTTTGCTCTAAACATACATGTCCTTGGTAGATGGCACAGGCAGGAAAATAAATGGATTTGAAGAAATAAAGCTGAAAGAGGATCATTAGGAAGCCAGCAAGCTGTTGAAAGAACAGCCAGACACTGTCATAAAGATTTGAAATGCTGCAGTGTCTGCTCTTTATGTCGAGGCTCATTCAGAAAGGTCATTGCACGTAGGATGGAGGGTTATTCTTTATGATCTAAAGTAATTTAAAATAGTGTAAACAAATAAATCTAGAGGAAGGAAGAAGTGTTTATTAGCTTTCAGTGACTCCATGAGGCTTCCCTTAAATTATTGGAGTGTGCTGGATGGCATAAGGTGATGGAGAAGATTTGTACCCGATAACCATCTGTACAATATCTGAGGCTCCTCTTTGCGGATCACAGCTATGCCACTTAAAGATAAAAACATTGCTCTAAAACCAACAACTTAAGCTATATATAAACAGCTTCTAATTATATTGGGCACATCATGCTGTGGTGCTCAGACTGCTCTGTTGGCACAAGTGCCAGGCGTTGGAAAGGGATTTGTGCCACTGCGGTACTTCAGGGAGCAGACTGACAGCGGTAAAAGATGCCAGAACCACAAGCGGGAAGCAATCATAAAAAGAGAGGATCACACACACACGTTGAGTGACACATGCGGAAGTGCTCTGGCCAAGCTTCTGCTCGGCTTTAATAATGCAGCATCCATCTTATTCCTGCAACTCCTGGGGTTTTTCAATGCGAAACACAGATCATAAATAGCAGTGGTAGCGATGTATCGTAAAAGGACAATTAATCTTTCAAATAAAAGCAGTAGGGTACATTCCAAACTCCCTGCAGCTAGTCTCTGTTTGCTCGTGAGCAACTTTTATGTACTGACACTTGTTAAATGTTTTAAAAGCAGGTTAAGCTCCCTTGGTCCTTAGGCACTAAGATTTATACCTCCTAATAGTTTTATTTGAACAGCCTGTAATATGTGGGTGCCTGGTGTACAGCATCTTCGTATTCCCAGTGGTCTCTTCTCCCTGACTTGGACATCGGTTAAACTACTCAAAATGGGCATTTATTTTAGAGCCTTCCAAAGCCTGGATGATTGACTAGATTCTCTGGTATGAGCACAAAAATAAAGCAGATCTGAGAGGTATTTAGGGAAACTTGCATGCAGCTCTTTCATACTTGTATGTATGGTGGTGGCTGCAGAGGTGCCAGTTAAGGGCGGGTCTGGTGAAAGCATAGCCTGAGGTGCATGCGCTGTTCTTTCTTTCTTAGCCTGCAGTCATATGCGGAGTGGTGTCAAAGAATCAGCTCCATATCCCTGTGTTTCAGACCCCATTTGACTACGACTCCAAAGCACCTATATTTCTGCTGGTTCCTTAGTTATACATGCTGGGTGCAAAGGGGCAATGCAAACCTCTGTTCACCCCCTCTATTGTCAGTGGCACAGCAATCAGGTCCCAACTGTGCCCTATGCCGTTGCTTGACAGCAGTGAGAGTGCATGGTTCTGTTTGCACTTGCCTTACCTTTGAGGTGGCCAAGGTGTCTTTGTGAGTGTATTTGCTTTCAGGCTATGAAAACATCTCTCTGGTGGCCTGCACTCTGCAACCTTCCTCCATTAATACATTATTCCCCTTTTGCAGAATCCAACAAATCTTGTTTTATTTTGCAAAATTCCACAATTCTCACAATCAATGGATCATTTTCTTTTTTTCCAGTATCCTCATTGGCTCTGTCACATAAAATAATAAATTCTATTTGTCCTTTGAGACAACATCTTTCAAATAAAAATATTATGAATTATGTGTTGTGTGAATAAATAATTTTTTGGTCAGCTATCATCTGTCGATGAACTGAGGGACAAAGAAAGTGGTCTCTCTATCCTTTCTTTGTCCACTGTGTGTAATTTAAAAATCTCTCTCATTTCCCTTCCACCATCCTGTCTAAACTAAGAACAGACCCCAAAGTGCTGGCTTTTCTGTGTACAAAAAAGTACCTGAATCCCATCATTATTTTGGTTGTCCTTTTCTGCATCTTTTTGAATGATGTGATGAGCTCATTTCCTTTGTGCATACAAGCAAGGCCTATGTAGCTGATCTCAAACCCCTAGCAGGTTCATAGAGGCATAGAAAGCCCTTTAAGTACAGTATTATTATGTCTTACGCAGGGGTTCTCTTGCAAGGGTTCCCCAAAAATGCATATACTCAAACACTTGGAACCGAACCCCTGTGTGAGCATCCTCACGCTTCCAGAACATCTGGAGCATCAGCTTCAAAAGCTCCAAGATGCTCTCGTGAGATCATGTGGGGCTGCCTAAGTTCCCACAAGATCTCAAGGGGAGCAACAGATTCCTAGCGAGGGGAGAGACCTTTGTTTGGGAAGCAAAGTTCTTTTATGCTGGGAAAATCTGGTGCATAAAGGACCCTCTCCTCAAGTTGGCTCCGCATTTAACTTGCAGGATTTTAACCGGCCAGACTTCAACTGTATACTGTTGAAATCAGGCAAGTTAAATGTGCATAAGACACGATTGTACTGTAATGGCATTACGATACTAGTCTCAATCCCCTTCCTTAACTATATGCCTACATAGGCTTGTATGGGAGCAAGGATCACATTGATAACAATGGAAATGGATAAAGAAGAGCGTATTGAGGTGAATTGGTGAGGGCTTGAACTGACCATGCATCCAGGGTGGGCAGAAGGTAGCAGATCAGGATCTCCTGGTAGATCTCCAAGTGATTTGCAGTAAGTTGATAAGAGTTTCTGATTCCCAATGGATTAGCAATTTACATTTGTTATATTTTGAAAAATTCAATGAAAACCCAGTGAAAAGCAACAACAGTTACAACAATGACCTTTCCTGCCTAAATTACGGCGCTGATGTGAAGGATATTCAGGGTTGGAGTTTGGTATGAAATGATAGTGAACCCAGTGCATTTCTGAGGTTAAACACAAATGTTTAGGTTCAGCCTGTACTCAAAGGCACCTTGTTCTATCTATATGTTTTTTGTACCAGGCTCATTGGTAGATCTCAAGCTTCTAGTAAAAAATACAAAAAACCCTAGAAAGAAAGTAAATCTATCAATCCTGAAATTTGCAGTACAATGTATAATGAGGGTTCCTGCGTATCATACTAACCAACAATCAGACCCACAAATAAGAAATTATACTTGTAAAGTGCTCTAATAAGCATATAGAAAAGGAAAACACACAATAATATAAATAGGACAATTAAGCACCAATACTATGGAACAGGTACCAGGGTGGCTCTGTGGTCTAAACCACTGAGCCTAGGGCTTGCCGATCAGAAGGTTGGCAGTTTGAATACCCACAACGGGGTGAACTCCCATTGTTTGGTCCCAGCTCCTGCCCACCTAGCAGTTTGAAAGCACATCAAAGTGCAAGTAGATGAATAGGTACCACTCCAGCGGGAAGGTAAACGGCATTTCTGTGCACTGCTCTGGTTCACCAGTAGCGGGTTAGTCATGCTGGCCACATGACCCAGAAGCTGTACGCCGGCTCCCTCAGCCTATAGACTGAGATGAGTGCCACAACCCCAGCTTCGTCCATGACTGGACCTAATGGTCAGGGGTACCTTTACCTTTACCTTTACTATGGAACAATCAGTTACAGATTCATTTTCATTATTAAGCTTCTTCTTTAAAAAAGTATGCCCCAGTTTGCCCTAAGTCATGGGGAAAGTATTCTAAACAACATTTTTGTATGTTCTGGGAAGAAAGAATGGATGACAAATTCATATCAAAAATCCAGTTTGTGTCTCAGAAAAAATCCTGCCAATAATAAGAAAACTGCAGAGCAAAAAGATATCTTATCAGCAGGGCTGGATTTAGGTTTGATGAAGCCCTAAGCTACTGAAGGTAATGGGGCCCTTTATATGTCCAGCTGCCCTTTGTCAAAAACAAATTGTCACTGTTTTTTGTGTTGAATATATGCTATATTTTAATTTATGGACCTAATAGGTAACTAAAGCCATTTGCCACTGTTGCTGTATGTAAGTTTTATTTTATTTGTTTTTTTATCTTAATTAATTTGTTTGAATTAATTTTATAATGAATGATTTTAGAATGTTGTGTTGGGTTGTACTGTTGTGCTGTTTTATTGCTCTTAGCCGCCCTGAGCCCGGCTTCGGCTGGGGAGGGCGGGATATAAATAAATTTATTATTATTATTATTATTATTATTATTATTATTATTATTATTATTATCTTATATTTTGGAAATGTGCATCCAGGTTTCTTTTCCTTTAATTTTTTTGGGGGGCCCCAAGAGAGTGGGGCCCGAAGCTATAGCTTGTTTAGCTTATACGTAAATCCGGCACTTATCAGTCACGGAGACACAAGAAGTTGTTTGAAAACATTCCTCAAAGAAGTTGGTTTAGAATACAGTGGTACCTCAGGTTACATATGCTTCAGGTTACAGACTCCGCTAACCCAGAAATAGTGCTTCAGGTTAAGAACTTTGCTTCAGGATGAGAACAGAAATCATGCTCTGGCGGCGCGGCGGCAGCAGGAGGCCCCATTAGCTAAAGTGGTGCTTCAGGTTAAGAACAGTTTCAGGTAAGTACGGACCTCCGGAACGAATTAAGTACTTGACCCGAGGTACCACTGTACCTTCCAAGGACTTGAGACTAATTGAGACATAGCTGGAATGGTTAAAATGGATCTCACACATGCTATTCAGTAGTACTATTGCTCTCTGTCCCTTTTGCATTGTATTTGCCTTGCCTTTTCTATATGTTTGTTTGTTAGAATACATTACAAGTATATTTTTAATATTGGTGAGTCTTCTTGTTGATTGCATCTGCAGCCCCAAGTCTGGCCCCTCTTGGCTCGGAGTAGCAGGAGGCAGAGCCAATTGGCAGGTGGGCAAATAAAGGGAAGGGAGAGATTCAGGAAATTTTTGGACAAATGCTGGGTGGGTAGAAGAATGCAGACCATGGTAGGAAGGGTGAAGCGTGAAGTTTGCAGATAACTTGGCTTTACAAATGTTACCTTGTGTATTGGGTGGGTACATGAAAGCAATTATTCTCCCCCTTTACAGCTGAAAAGAGAAGTCTGCTTACCTTTACCTGGCTCAGTGGCATTGTGGGCTGGCCCTGCCTCTCCCACCAGGATCCAGTGCTGCCTCTAGTTTCTGGGGCAGCCCAGCTGGCATGGGGGCTTAACACTCACCTAGCCAGCTGGGAAGTGGATCCAAGCCTGCCTGCCGATTGGCTGAAAAGAGAAGTATAATTCTATGTATGGGAAAGGTTCAGTACTAAAGATGCAAAACTCTCATATTTGACTCTGCCAACAGTGTGTGTTGTATTGAAACTTTTTTTTTATTATTACATTGCATCTCTTTTGTGTGATTTTATTGTTAAACATCTGTGCAGAAACCATCTAGAATTCCACACGTGCCGGAGGTTTATTTTACTTGAAATGCAAATTCTTTCTGACGACACTGGAAAGAGAGTATAAAGGATTTTCACTGTAAAAAACCTAAGTGCATACCTTGAAATGAGGACAATGCAGCCAGAAAAGAACAGCTCTTAAAAGCAATAAACCTAGCTGCATGCAAATGCTTTACTAAAAATAAATGAGAAAATGAAAACTTCTGCTGTGTAAGCAACTTTCTTTTAAAATATCTCCTTAACGCTTTGCATGGCATAGAATTATATTGTTGGAAGGGTCATCTAATCCACCCCCTGCAATGCTGGAATCTCAGCTAAAGCATCCGTGACAAAGGGCCACCCAACCTCTAAGCCCAACCTCTAAACCACTGAGCCTCTTGGGTTTGCCAGTCAGAAGGTCAGTGGCTCAAATCCACACGGCGGGGTGAGCTCCCATTGCTGGGTCCCAGCTTCTGCCATCCTAGCAGTTCAAATTCAAGTATGAGCAAGTATGTAGATAAATAGGTGCCACTGCAGCGGGAAGGTAAACAGTGTTTTCATGTACTCTGGCTTCTGTCACAGTGTTCGTTGCACCAGAAGCAGTTTAGTCATGCTGGCCACATGACCCGGAAAGCTGTCTGTGGACAAACACCGGCTCTGTCGGCCTGAAGCGAGATGAACACTGCACCCCATAGTCACCTTTGACTGGACTCAAACGTCCAAGGGTCCTTTACCTTTTTTTTTTACCTGCCATGGTTGAACAGCTCTTACTGCCAGAAAGTTCTTCCTGATGTTTAGTCGGAATCTCCTTGTAACTTGAAGCCTTTGGTTCGAGTCCTACCCTCCAGAGCAGAAGAAAACAAGCTTGCTCCATCTTCCAACTGATGACCCTTGACATATTTGATAGGGTTGCCATATTTCAGGAATCTGTAGGACCCCAGCATCACCCACCTGCCCGCTGTCCCTCAGTGGCAGCCGTGCAGCCAGGCTGGGAGGTTGGGTGGGCACAGTGTGAGCCTGCAGGGCCATACATGAGCCGCATCCTTGGCTGGCAGAGGCAGAGAGGCAGGCCAGTGGTGGAAGATGGGGGTGGCAGGTGGGGTGCGACTGGAGCAGCCAAAGCTCCTCACTTTGATTGCCACCACCTCCCCTATCTTTGCTCCAGGAAGGGCTTGTGGGGGGAGGCGGTGGCAGTGGCAGGACTCCTGCTGCCCGCTGGTGCTGAGCTGGGCTAGCCAGGGCTGTCTTAAGCATATGCAGCGCCAGGGTGCAAATATCCACCCAGTGTGTCGTCCCCCCCCCCCCGGTTGCCCAAAGTTGTTTACCTTTTTTTAAGGCCGGCCAGCGAGGCACGCATGGCAGGGCTGGCCTGGGCAGCCGCCTCGGCAACAAGAAAGGAGCCCGAGGCAGAGGCAGAGGCTGCAGCAGCACAGCAACTGGGCGCCTGGGGGGCGGGCAAGCAGCGCCTAGCGCAACAACAGTCGAGCCTGAGGAGGTGGCGGTGGCGAATGAGTGAAGCCGGGTGACTTGTGTGAGCAGCGTGTGCTGGGCGGGCCTCTCGACGGTCCTCCAATCCCAGGCGCACAGGAGGGTGGAGCTGACTGGCTGCCTCAGCGCTCCCCTTGCTTGCAGCAGAAGAGCTGTGGTACTCCAATGGGCTCTTCCATGCTTGGCAGCGGCTATCGGCTCTTCCCAATCCCCAGACTCCAATCTTGGCCCCAGACTCTTGGCCTGGTGCCCCTGAGAGCATGGCGTCTGGGTGCCCCACACCCCTAGCGCCTATGGGTAAGACGGCCCTGGGGCTAGCACACCTTCCCTCTGCTTCTCTGTTCCTGCGGTACTCAGGGAAGATGGTCCGAGTTGAGGCAGCAGGGCTGGGTGCAGCTGGGGCTAAGGCACAGCCCCTGGGGACCCTGGAGCTGAAGGAACAGAGGTAGAGATAGTGTTAGTGTTGTGACGTGGGGTTTGTGAATTCAGCTCTCTTGATATAACATGCTGGAGACAGTTCTCTAGTAACACTTCTTTATTAAAGCAACAAGACTACAGACTGGGGAGAGGAAAGCTACATTTATAGGGACAGGGGACTAGCAAGAAAGGATACATTTTGGAGGGAACAATATCAGGCAATCACAGTCCTGCCTTTTGGAGGAAACCAATAAGACAGAGGATCCAAATACAGCAGCTTAAATGAACCAATAGTAGCTGTACCCTCTGGAACCAAAAGGCCTAATGCAAATACAGACAATAATAATACAGATATAAAATCCTTTGACTCAATACACAACAGTTAGGGCTAGGGGATGAGTCATTGGACAGTGGAGCAGAGCATGAGGTGTGGAGCCCTCCCCTCCCTCCCGCATGGCCGTCCCAGAGGCTTTGCTGGCCATGAGGAAAAGGAGGCACCGGCGCCACTATTGCCCCAGCCCCGAAGGCCCAGCCCGGGCGCAGCTTGTCTCTCAGGAGGATCCTGTTGTGTGGGCACGTGGCTGTGCCCTATCAGGAATGTGTGCCTGGGGCCACAGCCCCCCTACCCCCCCATGCTACACCTCTGTGTGGTGGTGGGGATGCACTTTTCAGACAGTGACAACATTAATCAAGTTTACGGTAAGGATCCATTTAAATATCCCATTCTTTACGTGGAAGTACATTTCTTGTACATGATAGTGCTCCCAATTTCTGTGTTTGCTCATTAGCTTTGCACCCCAAGTGAAAAGATTGCACAACAAATAGAAGACACTGTTGTAGAAAAATCCTGCTGCAAGACTGGACCCAAAATGCTCCTCTTCCCATCCCCACTCCTGTTCTCTATATGAAATAATTTAAACCAAGGGAATTCTGATGAAGAGTTCTGTTCTGTTTTTTAAAAATATGCATTACAGGCAAACAGCCCAACTTCCCACTCCATCACTTTCTGAGTTTATGATAGAATTCAAAGTATTAATAGCCTGACTTACGTATTTATGCATTTAGAAATGGCAGAGAGTGGGATGAGTTTCCCCCCTTTGTGATGTATTATGTAGGAGCATTAGCTGCATGTTGAATATATATATATCTATAGTTATAGTTATAGCTATAGATGATATAGATACAGACTAAAATGGAAAATTAAAAGCATGCTATATTTGGAGTTAATGTATGAAAAGGATAATCTTCTGTAGTTCATGTGTCTGCAAGCCTTTATGCACACTTTGCTTTGCTCATGACGGCACAAGAGATACCGGCACATTGAGCAGCTGTTATACCTTTTTCTGGTTATAACTGGGGAACCCCATGTCCCTAGAGGGAGGGAGACGTGCAGGAGTTCTTAAGAAGCAGCCAGAAGCAGGAATGGTGTGCTGAATGCCTGCAGGTTTCTCTGTCTCTCTTGGCTTCGAACACCAGACATCAAAGACCCCTCTCCAGAGCTTCACGGCCTTAAATCTAATGGAAGCTTTCTTTGTTAGTGCAGAGTGGAAAAGATACAGTACTGTGATCACTGAAAGGTGATCTGATGAGAGAAAACATTTGCCTCTTGATGTTCTGGGAAGACTTTCTATGACTCCTCTTTTCTGCCCTACCAGGCAGAGGCAGAGCTAGCTTTGATATCGATACTTCCTTGTTCTGCTTGCTACCCTTGCCATAAATAATTTGAGGGAGAAGGACTCAAGCCCTAGTTGGAGGAAGTGTCCAGCTATCAGAACTTGGATATGGATCTCCAAGGTACCTTTGAGGCTCACTTCTTGGAAGTTGCCAGTTTGCTATTCCTTCTGCTCATCCGCTGCTATAAAAGCCAGGATGCCTGTGTTTTGTGCCATGCAGAGCTCCATGGAGACAAAAAGGGTCAAGGTGGGTGGGGGGATATGTCCCAGGACACATTAGGTCATATTCCAGGCTACAGTCCTCTGAGATGAACCAAGGTTCTGGGGCCACAAGGGGCCATCTTCTCATACCACCTTTTGTTCTGAACTTGCAACCACTAAAGCAGATTAATTTAGAATGCCCTGGCTCTTAGCTGAGGGGTGTGTGAACTTGTCTTTTCTCCCCAACTTCAGCTTGGGGTTAGAGTCCTTGGTCATATATGTTTTGACAAGCATAGTGCAGATTGGTAAAGTCTTTCTGCACATAAACTTAAGATGGTCATCTTCTATAAACTGAATATACTTGGGTGACAGTCATAACAATGTCAGCGTCTTGCAGTTTGTTATTATTAAGTAGGATAGGCAGAATACTATGAGTGAACAGCTGTTCAGCACAGGCTTTCAAACTCAGGTGACTCACAGGTATCACTGTTGTGTGGTGTTATACCAGAAATCGACTTTCCCTTGACTGGTTCTTCATTTAAAGCCAACCAATTCATTTGTCCTGCCACTGCAGAGCAGCTGCTGTCAGTTGTTCTGTTCCATTCATAGTCTCTCTGTGCTGCTTGTTCTGTGGCTTCTGAGAACACGAGAGCAGACCAGAGGAGACTGGTTCAGGGCTTCCATTCATTCACAAGAGAGGATGCTCTTCTTTGCACATACGTTTAACAAAAGGTCATGCTTTAATTTCCCCCGCCCCCAAAGAGCACATTGACTGTCCAGAGGCATTAAAGTCCAGGGAGTGGGGAGGAGAATTTGCCAAAAGAGACAGAAGGATTCCCTTAGCAGCCACCGTAGACAGCAGGAGGAGTCTGAGAGCTAGGAAGTTAGTTGCCAGGGGGAGGGGTGGGCACTCTGGGCAAAAGCTCAAGCTTTGAGGGAGTACATTCCATGGTCTCCATGTTTTTCTCTTTGCTAATAATAAAAGTACTGAAAAGAAGCTCTCTGCATGTCTGGGTTCACTCGGCAATTAGCCAAGTGAGCTGTCTGAAGTCTTCCTTGTGACAACTAGGAGGGGATGGTTGCAACTAATCCAGAATGCGGCAGCTAGACTGGTGACTGGGAGTGCCCACCAAGACCATATAACACTGGTCCTGAAACACCTACATTAGCTCCCAGTATGTTTACGAGCACAATTCAGAGTGTTGGTGCTGACCTTTAAAGCCCTGGACGGCCTTGGCCCAGTATACCTGAAGAAGTGTCTCCACCCACATCGTTCTGCCCAGACACTGAGGTCCAATGCTGAGGCCAAGAAGTGAGGTTACAGGGAACCAGGCAGAGTGCCTTCTCGATAGTGGCACCCTCCTGTCAGATGTCAAGGAAATAAACAACTATCTGACTTTTATAAGACATCTGAAGGCAGCCCTGTTTAGGGAGTTTTTAATGTTTGAAGTTTTATTCTGTTTTTAATGTTCTGTTGAAAGCTGCCTGGAGTGGCTGGGGAAACCCAGCCGGATGGGCAGGGTAGAAATTATTATTATTATTAATAATAATAATAATAATAATAATAATAATAATAATTAGTAAGACGGGATAAATGATTTTTATAACAGTGGTGTGCAACCAGTGGATCCAGAGTATGAGATGTTGGCACCCTACTGCATGGTACATCACATAGGCATCTCTCTCGTAATGTACCTTCCTTCCATGCCTTGGGGTCCTTTTGCCAAACTGAGATGGGGAGGTGGTGGAGAGTGAGTGGCAGGTGGCTGAGATGTGCAGCCTGATCATGTGCCACAAGCCCTCCTGCTCCTGTAAATTTGTGTCACAGGTTGGCTGCCCATGAATTGCAGATGCTCTCCTTAACCATATATGCAGCCAAGTCAACTCAGAAATTCAAATGACGAAGACTTGGAACTTGCATTGAGCTTTGATGGAGGGCTGTCTGTTTTCTCTAGCTAGGACTTCTCATGCCAGGAGAAATGAAGCTTTTTGAAGTAATAGCAACCTAAGGATGCCAACAGACAAATGGACCATGACTATTGCATTGCACGATGAAACACATTAAAAAATTCATTGGCATATAGAGTGACATACAGGGTTTTTAGAACAGCACTCTGAAACTATAGAATGCAAAAGATATGTACCACACCTACACACATCCAGAGGAATAATGCTATCTCTATTTCAGTTGTCCTTTTTATAGGCTTGCAAATAGTACTTATTGGAATATTAATTTAATCATAGTACATTTATTTCTGCCAGAATTTTCAAGCATGCTGTCTCAATACACTTTGGATGTTGAAGTGAGATTGTTTTCTTTTTTCTTTTTGCATAAGCAACATAGGAAAAAGAGTTGCTGAAAAAATTACCAGCAATTTTATTGGCACTGGGATGTAGCTTTTAGATTAAAATAACACAATGGGCCTTTTGTATTCTATATGTCATGAAGCATGAAGGAGCAAAAGAATGCAGATGTTGGATGCAGAGTGCATTAGGGAATTGATGACACTTCCTTTCCCATGCAGGTTGAATTCAATAGAACTATACAAAATGTAGGGTTGCTGCTTTTCAAAGTATACCACAAACAGCTTCTGTTCAAGCAGGGCTGCAGTCGCATGGCCCGACATTCTGTTTGCCCGACATTTCCTGAACTGTTCATTCACACAGCATAAAAGCCATTTCCAGGAATCTAGTGCAAGTTTGATGCTCATTTCCATGTTAATTGCACCCGAAATTAATTTTTACTCAGAACATTGTTGGGGGTAAAGTGATGAATTTTGGGGTGGTATACAAGCATGCATCTGCAGAAAGGTTGGGGGAGTTGTGACATTGTCTAATAATGTTCTTTTGCTGTGTCACACCATGCCAAATTTAGTGTGATGTGGTGCTATATTGGTCAAAAAGCTACAGCACCACAGTGCACCAGATACTGCAGTGTGAAAAGAACATTAGAAAACTGGACAAAAGCACTGCTTAATGCAACTGCGGAGTGTAAGATGTTACAGAGGTGAATGGTTTTATCTTTGGGTAGCACTTGGGGCTTTGAGCCCCACAGGATATATCAAACATCCAGAAAAATAATGCAACTAGGTATGCCAACTTTTATTTTCTCCTGGTACCTCTGTGCTCACAGTTGCGCTTTAGGAAAGATCTGGGAAAGATCAACAGGCTTCTCGATGGCACAGGCACAGGCAAAGCTCTTAGAAGAGCAGGCTGATGGTCGCTCTTGTGGTTTTGTTTACATACCCTCCAACATTTCTCTGATGAAAATAGGGGTGTCCAATACTACTACTACTACTACTACTACTACTACTACTACTACTACTACTACTACATTTAAAAAGTTTATATTCCCTATACAGGGCTGCCTTCAGATGTCTTCTAAAGGTTACAACCTTTAGAAGACACCTGAAGGCAGCCCAGTACAGGGCTGTATAATTACTTATCTCCTTGGCTGGGGGGGGCGGTCACATAACTCCATACCCTCCAACATTTCTCCAGTGAAAATAGGGAGGTCCTAAGGAAAAGCTGGACATTCTGGAATCAAATCAGAAACCAGGATGGCTTATGTAAATTCAGGACTGTCCCTGGGAAATAGGGACATTGGAGGGTCTGTGTTTATGATTTTAACTTACATTTTTAACAAATTGCATATTGTCTTAAGTTGTGATGTCTTATGAAGCCTGTGCTGGAACCATTCAGTGAAAGATGGGTGATAAGTATGAAAAAGGAAGGAAGGAAGGAAGGAAGGAAGGAAGGAAGGAAGGAAGGAAAACTTCATTTTTCTTAGAGAAGTGTCCAAGGAAGCAGAGAGGAATTTCTAGCTCTAAACCCGTTACCCAGAAGGATTAGCAATGGGTCAAGAAGACATAGATGACTGTAGAATTCAGTTTTCATTAACAAAGGTTCATTGATGACTTCTTCAGGTGTGAATTAGTGGGGATTTAATATTGCCTATCCATGAGCAGCTGGGGTCATGCTTCATCTGAGAACAATTCTGGGCACCAGAACAATTCTGTCCAGTTCTGGGCACCACAATTCAAGAAGGACACTGACAAACTGGAACGTGTCCAGAGGAGGGCAACCAAAATGGTAAAAGGCCTGGAAACGATGCCTTATGAGGAACGGCTAAGGGAGCTGGGCATGTTTAGCCTGGAGAAGAGGAGGTTAAGGGGTGATATGATAGCCATGTTCAAATATATAAAAGGATGTCACATAGAGGAGGGAGAAAGGTTGTTTTCTGCTGCTCCAGAGAAGCGGACACGGAGCAATGGATCCAAACTACAAGAAAGAAGATTCCACCTAAACATTAGGAAGAACTTCCTGACAGTAAGAGCTGTTCGACAGTGGAATTTGCTGCCAAGGAGTGTGGTGGAGTCTCCTACTTTGGAGGTCTTTAAGCAGAGGCTTGACAACCATATGTCAGGAGTGCTCTGATGGTGTTTCCTGCTTGGCAGGGGGTTGGACTCGATGGCCCTTGTGGTCTCTTCCAACTCTATGATTCTATGATTCTATGATTCTATGATTCTATGAATTACTAACATGTATTCAGGATAGGGTTCAGAAAGGAGTAGAACAGTACCTTGATTTGACTGGATTTATTGCTCTAAAAGGAGATAAAATTCTACTTTTTTGGGTGTGCAACCTTTTCCAATAAACAAGACTCTTGGAGATGCTTAGCTTTAAGTGTCACTGACTGACACCATCAGAGATTTGGCTTTCACTGAGCAGTCCTTGTGTTCTTGCTGTGTGTTTTTTAAATTATGTTATGAGGATCTGCTTGAGTGTGTTTAGTTCCATGGCCAAATTGATGTATTTTATTTCTTTGTTCCAATTTCACAGCCCATATATTTTAGGTCATTATTCCTAACTTTCAGTATTATGGTACTTTGAAAATTAACAGACAGTATAACATCTAACAAATTATTACCCAGAGAATATTCTGAATTATTGGTTCTATGAAGGAGAGGGAACCAGCTTTCCCCCAGTTTAATACTTTCAGAATGTACTTAAGACAAGACTTCTGGGCCCTCTCTGCATTTTAATTCTTGGGATTTGGAACCTGTACTGATTCTGATGGCAGGGCATTCTTAACTGAATGGGACCCTACGACAGGTAATCTCTAGTGCCATTAAAACAGTGGTTCTTGAACTTTTTTCTCTGGGCCACACTTTAAGAATAAAAATTTGCTCGCACCACACCAAATTTTTTATTGCTAAGACATACATTGGAAAACAGAAATAAACAACTGCTAGCAATACTTGATTTATAACAGAACACAACGACTTTATAATATTATCATGGGACAGAAAATATAAAACAATGCAGCTACAGAAGAACACGAATCATTCCCCAACTACAGTTATAAAAGAGCCTCTTACATAGTTACCTTAAGTATGCATACAAACTCAGTGAAAGGTGTGAGCTTGCTTTTGCCGCCATGTAATCTCAATCATATTAGGTCTAATTTGAGACAAACAAACTCTAATCTCATCAATACAAAGAAGCCTTTCTCTTTTCTGAACTTCCATATTTGTCAGAGTTGAAAATCCCTGTTCACAACAAAAAAAAGGCGGACATTCAGCCCTTGTATATCAATGGGGAACGGGTGGAGAGGGTGGCGGAGTTCAGGTTTTTGGGAGTAGCTATCGATCAGGGCATGACTTGGAGCGCACATACCACTGCTCTGGTGAAGAAGGCCCAGCAGAGAATTTATTTCCTCAGACTTTTAAAAAAGAACAATCTGAGTGAGAGACTGCTGGTGTCCTTCTACCGAGGCTCCATAGAGAGCATTCTTACATACTGTATTTGTGCTTGGTTCTCCAGTTGTACAGCTAGGGAGAGGAAGGTGCTCCAGAAGGTCATAACCACAGCCCAAAGGATTATTGGTCATCCTCTCCCATCTTTGGAAGAACTGTACGGTTCCCGTTGTCTTAGGAAAGCAAATAACATCCTGCAGGATTCATCTCACCCGGGACACGGTCTGTTTGCACTACTGCCTTCTGGCAGGAGATATAGAAACATCAAGTCAAAGACAAATAGACTGAAAAACAGTTTCTATCCAAGAGCTGTGGCCTTTTTGAATGCTGTAACTCGATAGTGTGACCTGGGAGTTTGATGGGTGTGGTGTGGGTGTGGCTGGAATGTGGTTTGTTTGGTTGTTGTTGTTGTTGTTTTGCTTTTGTTGTTTTAAGGGATGGCATCCAATTTCGTTGCACTTTGTGCAATGTTGCACTTGTGTAATGACAATAAAGAATCTATTCTATTCTATTCTATTCTATTCTATTCTATTCTATTCTATTCTATTCTATTCTATTCTATTCTATTCTATTCTATATGTCATGGAACACTGTAGAAGAATAGCCAATGCTCTTGAAGAGAGGTGTGGAAACGGTTGTATAGCCAAACAAACAAACAAACAAACAATTGATGCTATACCATCCTACAATGAAATATTTAAATATTTCTTTGATTGTCCTTGAATCTTCCCACCACACTTGCCACACTCCCCTGCCACACCGGTGTGGCGTGTCACACCCTTTGAGAACCACTGCATTAAGGCATTTATTAATATCTTGAAACTGATTCCTTTAATCATGGGCGGAATGCTACAATTAATAATCTCATTCCTTCTCACAATAATTTCTATTTGATTTATTATAGTTGGAGTTGTACTTTTATCTGTTGCTGTATAACACACCTTGATTGAGTTTTTCTCATAAAGGTGGGCTATATTTTTTGTAACTAACAAAGATAAATAATGTTAGCTCTACATATGAGCTGAATAATTACCATGAAATGGACACCCAGTGTTTTGACTCACTCAGCTGCAACACCTTGAATGATGAGCTTACTTGGTTATGCTTTGATGAAAGTTCAGCAAGTTATAGGACATATGTGCTGCCATATTGGATTTTACTGGGTCTGCATAATGGAAATGATGGGCATGTCAAATTACATCTAAGTGCAGTTCTCACGTATGTCAGGCAAAACCATGAATTAAACAGGAATGCTGCAAAAAACAAAGAGTTATTTCACAAGTCTCTGTCATGTTGCTGATTTTTTAAAAAAATAAATCAAAAGTTACATTTTAGACAAAAGCAAAATCTGCAACAGAAAAACCTAGACCAATTTGCACTCAGCTTGCTATTGGGGCAACTCCATGGCTTCTGTACTGTTCAGACTTCCTTGCACTGATCCTGGACTCCTTAAACTTGGACGGCTGTTTCTAGCCCAGCTAATCTTCCCTTTCCCATCAATTAGCCTACTCCAGTTTCAGTGACTCACTACCTGCTGCTGAGCCTGACCATTACTCTGCCTCAATAAAGACCTCTTCCTTCACCCTCAAGTAGGAAGCTCCCTGGTTGTGCTCTGAATGGGAGCCAGGACACTGACAACCACAGATAAGTACTGACCACTAGTGGCCAGTTGACTTAAGAAATAAATAGTGCTAATCTCTGTAACATTGCTTCTCCTGTCTTGTCGTGAGCTGGCTTTAACATGAAGACCCCGGCTTGTATTTAGTCAGCGTTCCCCATTACATCCAAAGTAGGCTACTCTGGCTTAGTATCAATTAACAAACGGTGAAAATAAACCAGGGTCACCAACTTCTCCAGCAGTACTGAGTTCTAGTTTCCTCTAATTCCCTTTTAAGTGAACTTGGGCCACTGCTCTCTTTCAACTGTTTTCTTACAATTTCAGGTGGCCATCCAACCTCTGCTTAAAAATCTCCAATAAAGGAGAGTCCACCACCTCCTGAGGGAGACCATTCAACTGTCAAACAGCTCTTGCTGACAATTTCTTGTAACTTGAAGCCATTGGTTCAAATCCTACCCTCCAGAA
This sequence comes from Podarcis liolepis, assembly GCF_965112155.1. Taxonomy (NCBI): domain Eukaryota; kingdom Metazoa; phylum Chordata; class Lepidosauria; order Squamata; family Lacertidae; genus Podarcis; species Podarcis liolepis. The sequence goes on from NC_139558.1 coordinate 4,198,944, forward strand.
TAGGGGGAAACAAGCTTGTTCCCTCTTCCATGTATAACTATCTGTTCTAGGACCTTTCCAGGTATCAACATCAAGCTGACCAGTCAGTGGTTACATAGCTCTTCTTTTTTCTTCCTTTTTAAAGATGGGGACAACATTTGTCCACCTCCAGTCCACAGGCACTTCACCTGTTCTCCAAGAATTCTCAAAGATTATAGACAGAGGCACTGAGATTACATCCACAACCTACTTTAGTACCCTTGAATGCAGCTCATCAGGCTGGGCACTGTCTTCTTGAGATGTTTCTTTAGATGTCTCCCACTTTTTTTCTTGTTGGAATTGTAGTCATTTTTGCCTTTCATGTTTCACCTTTATGAAATTCCCATCCATGTTGGACTCTGTTCTCACCAGTAGTTCCTTACATGGGAGAAGCCAGGGGGCGGGGAGGGGGCAGCTGCCTCCCTAAATCAAGTAAATAAATAAAAATACTTAACTGAAAGTAGAAATAATCAGAATATTTGAAATTGAAATGCTTGCTGAGGTCACTTGGATGATGTTGTGGCACATTCCAATGACGCAACCGGCAATTTGACTGAATAGTAGATTCCATGAACTGACTCTTCTTGTTGCAGGCAGTCTGGTTCTAGTAAAAGAGGCAGAAATCTTTTACCCTGCCACAAAAAAAAAAAAAGGCTCTGCTCACCTCTCTTGCTCAGCCAGGCACGACTTGTACCCTGGAGCAGTCATTCAGTACCTTGCAGAGAATAAAGACCTGGCTAAGGTTGACGATGACAGGGGAGCATTTCAATGGGCTTTGCTTACTGCGTGTGGACAGAAAAACTGCAATAGAAAAGAGGAATTTGAGGAATTTCTGCTGAAAAGTTTTTTAGCAAGTCCAAGAAAACTTGTTTTAGTTTAGGTTTTTAAAAAATAAGATGAAAAAAGGTCCATTCTTTGCAATTTTGCAAAATATACTCGTTAACTTCATGAAAGGTACTCCCTGATGTTAATTTTATATTTAACTTCCTAGTTTTCAAATGACTGAAGATTGTGACAGATTTTCTGAGTACTTGGGCTCAAAAGAAAGTAATTTAGAACAACTGTTGTTGAAACATTTCATCCTGAATCTGCTAGACAGAGCCAGACAGAAGATAATGACAGGTGTGTGTCTCCCCAAGCTAAATCCTGGCTACAACTCATTGTTCCTTAAGCTTTTGGTAATCAACTGAAAGTCCAGAGTACCCAACTAACCACACTCAGCTTTCCCTTCCCTCTGTATAATGAAACCTAGGGGGACATCTAGCTAAATTGTTTTGATTTTTTTAATATATATTTTTTGTTGATAAAAAAGTTTCATAACTATGCATTTTGAAATTACCGGTATACATGTTAAATCTCTTTTCTCTCCCCCCCTTTGCTTTTGAAAGCACAAACACTGGACTATCATGGTTTGACCCAATGTTTCCATGTGTTTACTCTGTGTATGTGTTTGGTAGGGGCATCAGCATTTAGAAGTAAATTCTAAGCACTTGACTACACAGTGGCCATCATTTACTATATAATAATGTTTGACAAATGGCCCATTAACATCAGAAGGAAGCCTTTTCAATCAGGCACTTACTCTGCAAGCTCTTGAGTAAAAGGTACTTAATCAGTGAAATTACATTTCTACCTATGTGTTTATTCCTTTGTCTTTCTTCTTCAGAGATGCATTTATGCCTATTTAGACACTACCTGTTGAGAAACACTGACAAAAAGATAATGCAACTAATTGGTAATCACTGCTTGCTCCTGAAAGACATGTTTTTCCTAAAATGCAGGTTCCCAGAGATGGAAGTAAAGCCTGGGCTGTGCTCTTTTGTTGAAAAATCCTACACTGGTTTAGTAATAATATGACTTAAAATCAAGTGCAATGAAAGGCGGTGGGTGAGAGCAGAATCACACTTAAACCTTTCCATTGTTCTTCTCTTTCGGCATTACAGCTCCTTCTTGTAAATTCTGTATTTTTTCTGTCATGGAATGAATGGAACACAAGGGGTATTATCTTTGACTGGGGTGAAGCAATGACTGACAAGCAATTTGTTTCTTACTGAAGCAGCTCAGTGATGGAATGTGGCCCTCTTTTCACTGAGCCTTTAAAACTGAGCCCCATGCAGCCCTCAGAAGCAGTTCAGAGCAGCCTGCCTGAGTCTCCCAGTTGTCTCTGTGGCCAAATCCCCCAACTGCCAAATCTTGCTGCCAATGTCACTTGGCAGGCTGGGGGAAGCAGGGCCGTCTTTACCAGATGTGGCGCCGGGGTGCAAATTACCATGTGCCCCAGTGCCCCCAAATTACCATGAATAGTGTTGGGATGGCCATAGCTGTGCACTGCCAGACATCCGGGGGGGGGGTGCATCAGCAAAATTGCCAGAGCATCCCAAGTGGCTTATTGTGTTATTCTGAATTCTTCTATCTCCTTTTTAGTTTTTTCACATTCTTTTTTACTTTCTCTAAATTCTTTGAAGGTTTTTAAAGAAGCTTCTTCAATACTATGCTGGATTAGCTATTCTGACTGAGATAGAGCGGAAATAGGCAGAGTCTCTGAAAGGTTGTTGTCTCTTGCTGTCAGGTGCCACACAATCCACACTATGGGATTAATTTTGTTGTTGTTTTGTCGTTTAGTCATGTCCGACTCTTCGTGACCCCACGGACCAGAGCACGCCAGGCACTCCTGTCTTCCACTGCCTTCCGCAGTTTGGTCAAACTCATGCTGGTAGCTTCGAGAACACTGTCCAACCATCTTGTCCTCTGTCATCCCCTTCTCCTTGTGCCCTCCATCTTTCCCAACATCAGGGTCTTTTCCAGGGAGTCTTCTCTTCTCATGAGGTGGCCAAAGTATTGGAGCCTCAGCTTCACGATCTGTCCTTCCAGTGAGCACTCAGGGCTGGTTTCCTTAAGAATGGATACGTTTGATCTTCTTGCAGTCCATGGGACTCTCAAGAGTCTCCTCCAGCACCATAATTCAAAAGCATCAATTCTTCGGCGATCAGCCTTCTTTATGGTCCAACTCTCACTTCCATACATCACTACTGGGAAAACCATGGCTTTAACTATACGGACCTTTGTTATCAAGGTGATGTCTCTGCTTTTTAAGACGCTGTCTAGGTTTGCCATCGCCTTTCTCCCAAGGAGCAGGCGTCTTTTAATTTCGTGGCTGCTGTCACCATCTGCAGTGATCACGGAGCCCACGAAAGTAAAATCTCTCACTGCCTCCATTTCTTCCCCTTCTGTTTGCCAGAAGGTGATGGGACCAGTGGCCATGATCTTAGTTTTTTTTTTATGTTGAGCTTCAAATAAGATTAATAATACTAGCCTAGTTTCTTCATAAAACTCCAAGAAATGTTGTCAAAGGCTTTCTCTGCATCCACAATTATCAAAACTGCCTTAGTGTTGATATTCACTTGTAGTTTTTCTAGAATATTAATTATATTCCTCATGTTGTCAGACATATGTATGCCCGGGTGAAAGCCCGCTTGGTCTTTATGAATTTCTTCTACTAACACCTTTTAAAATCTTTTAGCCAAAATATCTGCAAAAAATTTATAATCCACATTAAGCAACGATATGGGGCTGTGATTTTTTGCGGGTCTCCACCTTTGCCGTGGCGGCCAGACCCAAATTCCCACGGGGCAGATTCCTCCCAATCAGAGGAATTCCGCCATTACTGGAGGCACCAACCCGGAAATCTAGTTTTAATGCTGTTTTCAAAGTACCCCTCTACAAGATGTTAGCTGTGTTATTCCAATTAGAGATGGAAACTGTAAGTTTGATTCTGTTTGCTACTTTAAAAAAGAAAGAAAAGAAAAGGAAGAGGACAAATGCATTCCATTGTATAGATTTCCTGCTTCAGAAGTACATGTGTTTATCACAGAAGGGTAAACTGGAAGCATGAAAACCAGAGGACTTTGAAGTTTGCATGCCCCCAGAGTTGCAAGTTCAAATGACAAGTGTTTTCCCTACAACTGTCAGTTCTGGCACTACTAGCCAAAGTCCTTGCCAAGGCAAAGCACCTGAGAACTTGAGACATCAAAATAATTTTGCAAAGATCAATAAGAAGATGACCTGTCCCTAAGTGTGTGTGTGTGTGTGCGCGTGTTATTTAACGTACTATTTTCTCTTTTCAGGCAAGGGATTTTTATCTTATTTAATTCCACCCACAGCATGAATCTTTCCTGAAATGCCATTGCCAAAGGTCTATTTATCTTCACCTCAAGAGGAGGATTCCTTTAAACATGCAGCTAGAAGTGACTTTAAGATGTCCTTCAGTTAATCCTTTTGTTTCAGGGATTGACTACACCTAAACCAATCCAAACAAATGCTTGTCTAGCTATGCTTAATGATGTTTGCATTTTAATTCCTCTGCTCCATTGCTGTTTTTTGTGTTGCCTTCTCTTGCATTAAATTGTAGGCATTGGGTGGTATCCGTTGAATTAAAACTGGTTTTCCAAGTTTTCCCTTGGTTCAGCACCCCTTTGCCCAATGAGAGAGGGCAGGGCGCAAAATATTTTTTCCACCCCCCCCCCCGCCAAAGTGTGCAGTGTTCTGACTAAAAGCTTGAACTTTACTAATTTCAAAAGCTAGCTTGATTGCAGATTAAGAAATTATTATTAAAAATTAAGAACTGGGAAACATCTCATGTCATATGATTAGGGAGCAAGATCTACTGGTATGATTAGGTTAGAATCCAGTGGATCTCCTGCATATCCCACCCCCCTTCTGAGCTGAGCCTGGAGGATCTTAAGCCCTGAAAAATGAGTGTTCTGGGGAACTGTAGAGGAGCAGATTTAGGTTGGTTCCTAAACCTGTTCTGCTCACTCACATTATCTAGGAATCTGGCATAAGTTATGATGGCAAACAGGGTTCTGTAACTCAAACACTATTTTAAAGCCTTGTTTTCCCTCTGCCAGGCTGAGGCCAGCTCAGCCAGCAGCAGTCCTGCTGCTGAACCAAGTTTAGCCCTGGTGTAACTTTACAGTGGCTTAACTTACAGTGGCTTGCTTCATGCCAGTTTTATGTGCATAGGATCACTCCCTTAATTGTTAAAAGGAACCAAAACAGGATCTTCCATCACATTTTAAATCACTGAACTGTTAGTTATGAGAAGTGGCAAAAGGGCATAGAAGAACTGATGTGCCTTTCTTTTACTACAATCTCACCACAACTTTTTTTTTTTTTTTTTTAGGTCTCTAGCACAGCACATGGACCCACGGCTAGAAGTAGAAACCTGGAAAGGCCTTGGAGAGTACTTCAGTGAACTGTTATCTGTCCTGTGACTGAAAGTCTTTCCATTCAACTGATTAATATGTTTACTTCACCTACTATCATTTCCCAGGTACGTGCTGGACTATTGAGTCTACTCAATGGCTTATACCAGTGGTTCCCAATTAGCTAAATATAGCAGACTCGAAAGCCAAGCCATGGACCCCTTAATTTTGAATATGTTGATATCTCTGTGGTAGTTTTTGTTATGTGAATGGTGCCAGTATACCCTCCAAAATGAGCAGCACAAAACCAGTCTGCGCTCCTGTGCAAGTTACATGACTCACGTGAGAGCATGGTGCCCCAAAACAAACATTTCTGGGTGCTGCGATCTTGCATGAGACATGCATGTGGTTGCGATCTTGTGCGTTTATGTGCGTTCCCCCCGAACAGGATGTCTCACACAGTTGGTGGGTATGTGCCCTCTGGGTGGGTTTTCCAGACCCCCTGGGGTCTGCGGACCACCAGTTTGGAACCGCTGGCCCAGGGGTCTGCAACCCGCGGCTCCGGAGCCGCATGTGGCTCTTTTACACCTTTGCCGCGGCTCCGGGGTGGATACTAGCGAGGGGAGGAGGCGCATTGTGTGCCCCGACACTCCCCACTGTGGCGGGCGCTGTACTGGCTGTGACGTCGCATGGGGGCGGTGCGTGCGTTAGTCCCGATGTCACCTTCCCGCCCGCTGTCAGATCGCGGCTCTGGAGATATATTTGTTTTAAATGTCGCAATGGTTTTGCGGCTCCCAGTTTTTTTCCCCCTTCGGAAACGGGTCCAAGTGGCTCTTTTTGTCTTAAAGGTGGCAGACCCCTGCGCTGGCCTATATAATTCAGGGTTTCTTTTTTTATCTCCCCTAACATGTTATTTCTCTTCATTGGTGTTCCATAGAAATAAGCTTGAGTCAACTCCATGAACAGGAGTATCTGCTGAGTAGAGTTCTGATCACATGGTGTTCGTATCAGTGGAAAGTAGAGAGATAGCTTTCACTGATTGTCCCCTTCCCCCTTGTCACCATTTATTTCTTTGTTTCCTTACCTACCACCTTTCATCAATAGATCTCAGGGCAGTTCACAGAATAAAATACAGAATAAAAACAAGTAAATGATTAAAACAAAACAACAACAAAATAACCTTGCCCTTCTCACAGATACATTTAAAAGGCTGCAGAATATTAATCAGCCCAAGGCCTAGTTGAAGAGGAATGTTACTCAAAAGATTTCTGGAATCTAGAGGAAACTTAAGGAGAGCTTAGCTTATGAACTAAAACTAGAGGAAGTGTTCATGTTTGCCCACAGAGCAAGCCAAGTAATTCTTGATGGTTGCCCCCAGTGATATTAGTACAAAGCAATTTAGTTTGGCTAACCCCAACACTGTAACATAATCCTCTTCATTAACTGAACCCCAACTACCTAGCATAACACTTATGACCATTCCCAGTGATACCTGGGTGCCATAACGTGGGACCCAGGTGAATGTCATGACCTAAGGCAGATCTCAAGACCTTCAGGTCAGCAAAGCACAGCCTGCACCTATGCTCACATCCTCTGCTACTCTGCTTACATAACTGACCTCAGCCTACTAAGTGGAGAGTCTACACAAACACATTATCACAGTCACAACCACAATGTATCTGTGTCATTGTCCCTTTTGGGGGGAGGGGGGAATGTACTGGAAATATATTGTGATGAATATAGGGGTTGCTCGTGCGTAAGTTACCGCCACTCCTGGCTAAGTTGGCTTGTTAAACCTTTCCTGTCCGGACAGCCCTTCACTTCGTGGCTGCCTCAGTCGCTAGCAGGATCCGTCAGTGGGCGTTTCTTAAACCTTTTCCAACATAAAAGCTGTTTGACGCCAAGTCTCCTCCTACTCTCCCTGCGCGGAAGTCTTCTGCGCAGGGAGGGTGTGGGTAGTGGAGGACCCGTGCTCTCCCTGCTGGTGTCCAGCGAAGAGTCCTGGAGCCCTCTCGCCGATTCCCCCATCTGCCCCCCTTTATCCCTGGTGTTGCGCTGATTTCCTTCCCCTGCTGATGAGCTGCCTCTCTCCCTGCTGGGTCCCTCTCCAGCATCACTTGAGAGCCTTCCCTCCGCCTCTGGCTCCAATGTCAGTTCCCTGATGTATATCCATATCTCTTTTGCCTTTAGCTGTCCATTCAAGAGCAGTGGTCAAGTGGCCTTGAGGTCTCAGCTTGCTAACTGGGCTCTACAAGGGTATTAGATGTGCTCTGGAGGATTGGGGACCCTCCTGAAGATGAATGAGATGCAATGCTGGCAGCTACAAGGGGAAGGGCACCCCCCTACTTTTGGTACGATTTCCCACTGCATCTTGGTTCTAGTCATTAATGGAAGGATCCTGTCTGTTTGCAGAGCCCTAGTCAGACTCCAAGCCATAGTAAATGCCATTTGAATTCTTGGTGGGGGTTTTCCTACAGTGATAGTTCTGTGGTTGGTTTGGATTTTTTAAAAAGGCTGAATTAAGTCAGCTTTCTCAAATCAGCAGATAATATTTTACATAAAAACACATTTTTGACAATACAAGGGATTCTTCAGTTGGCTGAATCTTCACATAGTTCTGTGTGCTGACACTTGCATGCTGTTTGCTTGACTGAAGTGTCAAAGATAATATTTTGCTTTTGGGCTTAGATAGCTGGAAGCTTGACTCAGATTTCACCCTATATATTTCATCTTTGCATTGGCATGTGACCTGTCTATGGTTATTCCATACATTTCATGGCCTTTTGGCTTCATTGTTTACAATCTTCTTGCCCTCTCTGTATTGTTGTGGGTGGGTGTCCACACACACCTGCCATCTGAGAGTACACTACATCAGTGTTTCCCAACCACTGTTCCGCGGCACACTAGTGTGCCACAAGATGTTGCCTGGTGTGCCGCGGGAAAAATTAAAAAATTCGAAAGATTTTTTTTTTTAAAAGTCAAATTTTCGATTGGGGCGCCGTCACTAGATGACCCCTGGGGTTCCCTCCCTCCCTCCCGCTCTGCGCCTCCCTCCTTCTCCTCTTCCTCCGGGGAGGCCCTTCCTGGCTCTCGGCCAAGGCTTGGCGGCTGCCACTCACTCACTCGCTTGCCCACCCGTCCCTCCATCCCTGCACCCGGCCTCTCCCCCTCCGTCCCTGGCGCGGGGGCTGCCGGGATCCGTAGTCCCCTCGCCCTTGGGCTCCGCGCCTGCGCGGGGTGCGCGAACTACGTTTCCCAGCATGGCCTGGCGGGCCGGGCGTTTTGCTTGAAGCGCTCTTCTCCCGGCCATGGAATGAGCGCGGCGGCGGCGGCCGGGTGGGCAGGGGCTCTTCCGCGCAGACCCCGCGCAGCCTGCCTGCGCCCCCGCGGAGATCGGGCGGCAGGATGGAGCCCGGGGATCCCCGCAGAGCGGCGGAGGCAGAGGCTGCCCCCCAGGTAGGGCTGCGTCGGGGTTTTTTTATTTTTGCAATGCTGCATCCGCGCCGGAGGGGACGCATCGGACCGCGGGGAGACCCCTTGGCGGACGTGCAAGGCAATGCGTGCGTGCAGGCGTTGCATGGAGTGCAGTGCAATGCAATGGCAACGCGGCACCCTGCATGCATGCATGCAACTTCCACCGGCGCTCCGGACTTGGCAGGTGAGGGGGGTCCCCAGTGGGCGGCAGAGAGAGCCGGGAGGGCGAAGGGGAGCTGGGGGGGAGCAGCGCTGCTCCCCGAGCCGAGCCCAGGGGGAAACTTCGGCGTCGTTGCGCCGGGTGTTGGAAGCGGAGGCTGGCGGGGGCCCCTCACCTGCAAAACCTGGTTGCCTCTCATATATTTCGTGCATTGCATTCATCGCCCGCTTTCTCCTCCAAGGAGCTCCCGGGGGCGCGCGTGGTTCTCCCCGTGTTATTCTCGCAACAACAGCCCTGCGAGGTGGGTCAGGCGAGTGGCCCAAGGGAGCACCCAGGGATTGTCCTGGCCAGGTGGGGTGATTTGAACCCTGCTCTCTGCTCTCATTTAGCCCCCACATGTGCATGACTGTGCATGACTGAGGTTTTCCCCCCTCGTGTTGGCTATGGTGTGAGTCTGTGCTGTTAATTAATGGGGTTCTGCCTTCGGAGAAGATGAGCCAGCCCTCAAGGAGGTGATTATGTAATTTGCTAGCAATTCATGTCCCTCCCGGCGTGACGCTGCGCGCTGACGTCACGGGGCTGTAATGGTGGTGTGCCTCGAGATTTTTTTCATGAAACAAGTGTGCCTTTGCCCAAAAAAGGTTGGGAAACACTGCTGTAGCATATATTCAACACAAAAAACCAGCGGCAATTTGTTTTTGACAAAGGACAGCTGGACATATAAAGGGCCCCATTACCTTCAGTAGCTTCGGGCCTCATCAATCCTAAATCTGGCCCTGCGTCGGACGTTTGGCTTCCAAAGAACGTTTGCAAACCAGAACACTCATTCCGGGGTTGCAGTATTTGGGGACCGGAATGCAAGGCGTTTGAGATCCAAGGTATAACTGTATGTTCTTTTAAATATTTTTTTCTCTCCGTGAAAAAGACCCTGAAGTTGGGAAAGATGGAGGGCACAAGGAGAAGGGGATGACAGAGGACGAGATGGTGGGACAGTGTTCTCGAAGCGACCAGCATGAGTTTGAGCCAACTGCGGGAGGCAGTGGAAGACAGGAGGGCCTGGCGTGCTCTGGTCCAGGGGGTCACGAAGAGGCAGACACGACTAAACGACTAAACAACAACAAACTCCAACAGCTCCTAATGCTTGGGCATGCTAGCTGGGGCCCATCGAGTCCAACATCCTCTGGAAACCCCAAGGCAGCTAATGTTTCTCCAGGATGCCTCCAGCTAAACTGGCCGCCATCGTGCCAAGCGTTGGGCAAATCTAGTTTAGAATGCGGAGCTTTTGGCGTGGAGGCTTGTAGACGCTTCACAAACCAGGCATGGCAGCAAGACCTCTTGTGGATACCTGGTTCTTGCACCATACCACGCTCAGTTATCGGCTGCCTTTTTTGTTACCTAGACCAATTCCAGGTGCTCCTTAAACTTCCTAAATCAGGAGTGGGAACTGCCCCGAGATCTACGGATAAAGGGCGGTTATACAAATTTATTAAATAATAATTCTGCTCACAAGGCTGTTTCCCACAAACCACACCCTCCCACGCTAGATAGCAAACACAGATGACAAGGGACGTGTTGTTCCTTCTTGCATGTAACACTGTGTTCCCAGTGTCCATCAGCTGGGCAAAATGCAGGGTTGGGACTGGCAATACACAACGCCCTTTGTGCAGCCAGCTGTTGGGAGCCCTCCATAAGGAATTTTGACAGGTGGAGAAAACTCACGTGTACATGATGCCTTGCGATTGACCTGTGGGTTGCCCCACACAGCCAGTCCGCCCACTCGGTGGGGTCAGGTAGTAAAGATCCGGACCCCAAAGCCCAAACGATTCCCCACCTGAATATATCTAACATGAGCCTCCCCAAACACAAACTTCAGGCTGAGTCTACCTTAAGAGCCATTAGGCTGACAGGTACCAGCAGGCCAGACGCGGGTGGCGCTGAAGGTTAAACCACAGAGCCTAGGACTTGCCGATCAGGTCGGCGGTTGAAATCCCCGCAATGGGGTGAGCTCCCGTTGCTCGGTCCCTGCTCCTGCCAACCTAGCAGTTCGAAAGCATGCCAGTGCAAGTAGATAAATAGGTACCGCTCCGGCAGGAAGGGAAACGGCGTTTCCGTGCGCTGCTCTGGTTCGCCAGAAGCGGTTTAGTCCTGCTGGCCACATGACCCGGAAGCTGTACGCTGGCTCCCTTGGCCGATAAAGCGAGATGAGCACCGCAAGCCCAGAGTCGGTCATGACTGGACCTAATGGTCAGGGGTCCCTTTACCTTTGCTTTTTACCAGCAGGCCAGACTGCGTGACCTCAATGCTTGTAGATATCAGGCTGTCTCAAAAGACAATGGAGTGCACCTCCAGGGGTGAAATCAAACCACTGTGTTAGCAGCACCCAAGTAACAACCCCAGGGGGGCGTAAGCCTGGGCAGCAAATATGGGGGTCCTGCGCTGCCCAGATGACAAGACTCACTGATGGGGTCCAAAGGATAGCAGAGCAAGACACCTGGATGCAGGTGTTGCCAGGGTACAAGCACCACCCAACCATTTTAGGGAATCCATTTAGGATTTGGGCATTTACTCCTTAACCCTTTCTTCTCCCCAAAGGTATCTTGGCAAGGCAGGGGTGGTTTAGAATCAGTTTCCCTTCTCCTTCCCAGGTGAGTAAGCCCCATCTGGCCATACCATGATTAGTGATTAAGACAAATGACAATTTGATAGAAGAAATTTAAAGACTATTTAACTAAATATTGTGATATAAGGGAATTAGAAAATTCTTGGAAGTAACAAATAGGCTTAGGGGCAGAATAAGAATAGGTGGTAGTAAATATTAAGGATTTGAATATTAATAAAAGAGATGAGGATAGTAAATGAAAGGAGTGAATATTATTAGAAATATGAATTTGGAGAACTACTATACAGGGGTTATAATGAAATTCAGTTAGAGGGGATTTGAGGAAGTCAGGTATCAATGTAACGAGAATTAGAGATTTGAAGAATTCTGTTTTGTGTTTTTCTTTTCTTGGTGTGTGTTTTGTAATATTTTCTTTTTTTCTGTGATATGTGGAAACGAATAAAAAATGGCAATTTGTTTCCCATTTTTCCCAATCACACATTCAGTTGCACATTTGTTTTTTCGGGGTGGGGCGTTTGCTTGTTAAAAGTTCTAATGAAAATTTTTCCCAATATCCAGATTTTCATATGCAATTTTGCTCATACACACATTATGCAAGCAATTTCCTGTAATATATGGTAATGCAGTTTTCTGCCACTTGTTTCAATGTCCACTTTAGCCTAATTTAGACATTATGGCATATGTTGGGCTGGACTTTCAAAGGTGTGACTTTCAAAGGATAGCCATTGTTTTGGTTTGCCTATTGTTTCAGGAAACATGAAACAGGTCCACATATTTATTCAGTGAAGTGTATATACCTCTTAATTATCGCAAAGGTATCATTCACTCAATCACTACTGGTCTTTCTTCATGTCTGTGAGAGTCCCCAGGCGACTTATTTTGATGGCTTGCAAACAGGTTAGATTAGATCTATTCCTCATGGAGCCTGCTCTTTGCAAGGGAAGAGGGGGTGGTTACAAGTTAATGAGCACTCATCCTGATTTGCTTGCTGGGACTTTGCGAAAACCATCCTGTGTGTTTTTGACCAGCTATTCACAAAAATTAAACCCAGAGGCCTTCAGCCACTAATGCTCTACAGGCTTCAATTCTATTGTCTTTTGAAAAGACCAACCCTGGGTCGTATGACAGTAACCTACGCCAAAATCAGGGAGCTGTGAAGCTTCAAGTCAAGGACTACTCATCTTTTTGAGGCCTGTGGGCATTATCTGCCGAACCAGATAAACTGTTGTGGGCACCACAAACTGCAGCCTGGTCTATGGGCTACAGCTGAATGCTTGCCGCACGCCTCATTACAACAGCCCTGTAGGCGCCAGCGAAGGACTGTGTGCACACATACAACCCCAGTTTTCTAAATAAAACTGCTTTCGTACAGCACACATGGAGCCCCCCCCCTTGCTTCCAAGTGTGTGGGCTCAGGTCTCAACAGCCGTTAAAGACATCCAACACAACAGGCAGCCTTGTCTTATTAAATTTATTATTCCAGTGGTACTAATACATTGATTTGCACAAGGACACCCATTTAGCAGAGAGGCTGCTTTTGCCCAACTAGAAAAGCCTCCCCCCCCTTTTCTTTCCCAATCCTAAAAGAACATCCCTCCAGACTGCCCCCCTCCTCCCCATCGAATCCAGTATTTGAGTATGGAATGAAATTTCACGCACCCTTTTCTTTTCGGAAGTTTGCCTGTCCTCCCCCAACCTGCAAACCAAGGGAGGAAAAACCAGGTTTTCCGCCCTTCACTTGGCTCCGAGCGTCAAATAAATATGGAGACGGGCAACGTTTCAGTTGCATCAAATGGAAATGTATTTTTGGAAGTTATAATGGCACTGGGTGAGCGGCCCCGCTGGTTCGTGTGCAGACGGCCTGGAACCTCTAAGGCTGAATGCAGACACGGCTCTTTTTAAAAATCTGCCCCGAGACGGAAGATCAAGCAAGGAAGTGGCCCGATGCCTTTTGCAAGACACCTGCGGCGCTGATGTTATTATGCCAAGTTAAATTTGGAGTCCCACAACATACATTTTTCAATTTATTCTTTTACATCTGGTGTTGCATTTTTAATTCTGCTTGGTTGATTGTTTTTTACAATTTGTCCAGGAAGTTATCTAGTGCGGGAATGCCCTCCTTCAGTCCTTTGCGCTTGCGGGTCTCGGCGACCACCTGGCACGGGCGGCTGGTGTTGTCGAACGGGTCTCCGGGCAGGATCTGCCAGTGGTCGAACACACACTGGGGGAAAGCCTGGCCCCCTGTGTTGGATCTCAAGTCAGCAGTGAAGCCTGTGAAGAGAGAGGGAGAGAGAAGAGTTTATACTGTAAGCAAACAAAACTGTAAGACAGAAATACAGCTGTTCAAGTTTACCCACAACCAGCTCATTGTCTTAGCTAAAAGCAGCATCCTGGAGGCATCTACCTTAATAAATAATATTAGTAATAATTTATTAATTTATACCCAACCCACCTGGCTGAGTTTCCCCAGCCACTGTAGGCGGCTCTCAACAAAATATTAAAAGCACAAGAAAACATCAAACATTGAAAACTTCCCTAAACAGGGGTTGCCTTCAGATGTCTTCTAAAAGTCAGATAGTTGTTTATTTCCTTGACATCTGATAGGAAGATGTTCCACGGGGAGGGCGCCACTACAGAGAAGGCCCTCAGAGCTGGGCCTCTGTGTCCAAGCTGAACGATGGGGGTAGAGATGTTCCTTCAGGTATAATGGGCCATTTAGGGCTTTAAAGGTCATTCCCAAACTTTGAATTGTGCTCAGAAATGTACTTAAGAGGAACAGAAGTCTGCTACCAGGGCAAGACCTGCTCAACTTTGTAGCAGCCATCTCAGATTAGCCTGGGAGACAACCTCTGATCGATCCTTCACACCTCCAGCTGCTGACAAAGGTTACCTGGAAGATGCCAAGGAAGGCTGATAAAAGCTGACACTTACCAAAGGACTCGTTGACAGGGAGATAGGCCTTGACCACAAACATGGGGGTCACCTGGGACTCCTCAAAGACGTGCCCCCGCTTCCTGTTCAGCACGCCATAGATGCCACCCACAACCTGTTCTGGGCACTGGAAGGGGAAGAAAGTGGGTATATGTTACAGCACTGCACAGAGTCAAGCCAGTGGGCTGCTGCCGCCGCCTCTTAAGAACACAGCCTGCCTCCAGTTACCCACCTGGATCTCCACAAGGTAGATGGGCTCCATGAGGCGGGGCTGAGCCGTCAACACGCAGGCATAGAGGCACCTTCTGGCCGTGGGAATGATTTGGCCACCTCCGCGGTGGATGGCGTCCGCGTGCAGGGTCACGTCGTGCACGTCAAAGCGGACGGCGCACATGTTTTCCTCGCAAAGGGCACCCTGGAGAAAAGAGAGAGGTTGAGGGTGGGAGAGAAAATCATTTTCTAGTTTGCATTCAACCCAACTTTTCTGTCCTTCCTCTCTGAAGCAGGCAACGTAGTTTTTTTTTTTTAAAAAAAGCAATTAAGCACTCTGCCATAGCAGCCAAGAAGCAAAGGTAGGGCCAATGCCTCCTTCAGCTCATGGTCAGCCTTCTTCCTGCAAACTGTCAGAGCCAGGAGGAGGAGGAGTCGCCCAGGGGACCAGAGGATGGGAAGAGCGTGATCTACTAAGTGGCAGAGAATCGGAGTCTAGATATGATGGAGAGCAGCAACAACTGAGAAAGGATAGGCATAATATTTTACAAGAATGGGAAGGAACATCATGGACAGAATAACTGTCACACACAGGAGGTTTAAGGTAACATGTCAATACGATTAGATGTCGTTAGTACTGCAGTTGTTGTAAGAGGGATTGTTATTTTAACTGGAGTGTAATTGAGATGGGTAAGATTTTTGGAACGCAGAAATAAAGCAAATAATCAAACCATCAATTCTAGCACATGGGAGGCCACCTAAATTATTTAATTTGGCATCTGAATAATTGGAATTAGCAATTGTATATAATTTGGCATTGCTATAATGAGGCTATTACTGGGTTATTGTAATTGAAAACTAATGATGATTATTATATATAAAAAGAGAGAATTGGAGACTAGAAACAGGGGAGATGCAAATATCCGTTGATTCCCTTTCCATCCCTGCCCCGCAGTAGTCGTCCCATGGAATCGGAAGGGATCCCAGAGGTCATCTTGTCCTCTTGCAATGCAGGAATCTTTCCCCCTATGTGGGACCAGAACTTATAACCCTGAGGTTGAAAGCCTCATCCTCTCCCATCTCCCCACTGCCCATGGCAGCTCCTCCTGAGGAAGAGGTAGTGTGTGTGGGAACGGACAGAGCACCTAGCAGGAGGAAGGGGAATTCGGAGACGACACCCCCACCCCCCTCGATCAAGGAGGAGAAATGCAGGCCAAGCAACACCCAGCAAGGAAAAGTGAGCACCTGAAAAGGACGCCCCATCGCAACTCAGGGGGAGGGGCAAGAGGAAATCACATACGAGGCTGATTCAACTTCCTAAAGCTGGAACACAGCCTTGAGGGGCTGATGTGACAAAGCACTCAAAAGTTACAGGGAACCAGGCAGAGGGCCTGTGGAACGCCCTCCCACCAGATGTCAAAGAGGAAAACAACTACCAGACTTTTAGAAGACATCTGAAGGCAGTCCCGTTTAGGGAAGCTTTTAATGTTTGACCGACTATTGTATTTTACTATTTTGTTGGAAACCTAGCCAGGTGAGCGGGGTGCAAGTAATAAATTATTATTCGGAAACTGCAGCAAGTCTCTGCTCCGTTCCAAGAAGGCAGGACGCAGACAGCCCACCGCCCTGCGATGAGGGGCGCCCACTCTTGCTTACCTCCTTCGTGGCCCACTGGAAGCCTGCCACAACGCTGTCCTTGATCTCGTTGAGGTACTGCACCCCCTTGGTGATGTCCGTCAGGATGTTGGGGCCAGTGCCGTCCGGGCCGAAGTACCAGATCTTGCGGGCCTCGGCCACGTCCCACTCGTACTTCTCAGCCAGGTAACGGGCCCGTGTCTTCAGCTCCTGGCGTGCGGAGACGTCTCCTTTATCGATGTCCTCGGCCAGGCCGCCGGGGAAGGGGCGGGCTTTCATGTACAGGCGGTTGCATACACAACGTGGCCTGTGGGAGAAGAAGACTCACTTTAGCCCAGGTCTGTGTTACGACATGGATGCAATGCGGCAGCGAGCTGCAGCTGGCTGGAAAGCAAAACATGATGGGAATGTTGGGACTGTTCCGTGGGAACAAAGGGACAGTCTATTCACTGTGCTGAGCACCAGATTTAGCTCAGAGTGTAATTTGACCTGTACAGGAAGTACAGGAGGTGGAGTTTGTCTCTCTGCTGTTGGAGTTTGAAGAGAGCAGACGCGTTTCTCTGTAACGCTGCAAAGACAGAAATAAAGGCATGTAAATACATTTCTGTCTATCTCTTTCACCTGCCTGGAGGCAGGGAAGAGTGGTGTGTTCTTCTCACGCTTGAGGAGGATCGCCGATCGTGACCTAGCCTGGATCCTGCAAGAGAATGCAGACAGGGAGGTCAACCGGGATTCAAGCCGGGTGCCTGGAGAGTGGCCAGTTTCTCCTGATAAGGCTTGATTTCCTAACAGTCTGTCCTCCTTGCCCAAACCTTGAGCACTGCATTCCTTATCAGCTATAGCTCCGCCTTATCCGTTTCTGTACTGCTTCCATGTGATTTTGATACCGGCTCTCATAGGAACGCCTTGGTTTTAAGTATGAGAGTTGGTCTGGAAGTCTGGAGCAGGGTGTTCTCCCTGCTCCATGCAAATTCTCCCTTCTTCCTCTTACCTGTATTATTTGCGGGGAGGGGGTTTCAGCAGCAGCCGCAGCGGTGCAGCAGCCATACCCTGCAAGAAAGAAGGAATCCCTGAATGTGTGAATGGTCTGTCACTGACCAAACGACCAGGGACGGGGCTTCAAGAAGCCGTTGCAGGAAGTCGAGTCCCAGGTGAGCAGAGGTCTCTTGGGTTCGAATCCTGTTTCTGGCGAGGGGCGTACTGATGGGGGGCAGGGGGGCGGGCTGCCCCAGGTGCTATCCTGAAGGGGGGTGACATTCAGACGCGCCCCCTGCCCGCGCCCCCCAAACCCACAAATCGCGAGCGGCAAAGCATAGAGCGGCAAAGCCATGAAATCCCCCTGTCCCCTTACCTGTGAGGCGAGAGGCCGTTGTCTCGGCTCCAGGCCCTCCCGGGACGCGGCGGCTCCCAAGCTGAGCCTTCTCCTCGCTGCAATACAAAGGGAGACATCAGCCGACGCCTGGCTTCCAGCCACGCGAGCCCCAGTCTGGGGCAGGAGGGTGGGGACCTGGGAAGGGGGCATATTCTCCTACCTGATCTTATTAACTGCCCCACCCTGAACTCCTCCGTGCGGGCATCTGGGCTCCATCCCGACCGGCCAGGCACAGAGGCAGCAGCCAAAGTCTCCCCCGGCTCCGGAATCACTTGGGAGGTCTTTTGGATGGGGGGAAGCCTTGGCTGCTGCTTCTGCGCCAGGTACGGCCGGGTAGGAGCCATTCCCGCACGGGGAACGGAGGGAGGGTGAGGCAGGCGAGAATCAGGAACCGCCGGGAACCGCCACGATGTTCTGTCGATCTTCGTCCCGGGAGCAGGCACTGAAGCCTCGTTCTTGCCAGCCTCTCGCCTAAGAAAGAAACAAGCTCTGTTATTCTGATTCCTTGGAGGAGTTCCAGATAAATATATATATGATAATATTTCTTATTGTTGTTGTTGTTTAGTCGTTTAGTCGTGTCCGACTCTTCGTGACCCCATGGACCACAGCACGCCAGGCACTCCTGTCTTCCACTGCCTCCCGCAGTTTGGTCAGACTCATGTTTGTAGCTTCGAGAACAATGTCCCACCATCTCGTCCTCTGTCGTCCCCTTCTCCTTGTGCCCTCCATCTTTCCCAACATCAGGGTCTTTTCCCGGGAGTCTTCTCTTCTCACGAGGTGGCCAAAGTCTTGGAGCCTCAGCTTCAGGATCTGTCCTTCCAGTGAGCACTCAGGGCTGATTTCCTTAAGAATGGATACGTTTGATCTTCTTGCAGTCCATGGGACTCTCAAGAGTCTCCTCCAGCACCATAATTCAAAAGCATCAATTCTTCGGCGATCAGCCTTCTCTATGGTCCAGCTCTCACTTCCATACATCACTACTGGGAAAACCATGGCTTTTACTATACGGACCTTTGTTGGCAAGGTGATGTCTCTGCTTTTTAAGATGTTGTCTAGGTTTGCCATCACCTTTCTTCCAAGGAGCAGGCATCTTTTAATTTCGTGACTGCTGTCACCATCTGCAGTGATCATGGAGCCCAAGAAAGTAAAATCTCTCACTGCCTCCATTTCTTCCCCTTCTATTTGTCAGGAGGTGATGGGACCAGTGGCCATGATCTTGGTTTTTTTAATGTTGAGCTTCAGACCATATTTTGCGCTCTCCTCTTTCACCCTCATTAAGAGGTTCTTTAATTCCTCCTCCTTTTCTGCCATCCAAGTTGTGTCATCTGCATATCTGAGGTTGTTGATATTTCTTATTTCTTATTGTCATCTATATATTTATATATCTATATATTTATAATATTTCTTATTATCATCTATATATTTAGACATCTTTATGAGCCAATTTTGTGCCCCACCCCTCACCTGCGCCCCTGGTGGGGGCCCACCTCACCACCCCCTAGCTAGGGCCCTGCTTGGACCACAGAGAAACCCTCTCCATAAAACTATAGGGATCTCTAAATCAGGTTTCCTCCTCCACCCCCAAGATCCCTAGGAAACACTTCCCCGGCCACACAAGGTCACAACATACCTCCGGATGTTGCTAGTTTTGCCTGCACCGCTGGGCTGCTGCTGCTTTCCCAAACCACGGCCCTGCAAAGAAAGAAGGACACTGTACTCTCTAGGGGGACAGAACTAGCACCCCGGCCAGGCTGCCCATGCCCACGTCACCACAGGCTGCCAACCTGCTCCTGCCTGGGCACCTGGCCCCTGGCTTGGAAGGAGGGGGGCGAGGGGCTGGGGCGAGATGGGACTGCAACCCCCCAACCCAGCCCTGTTTCACTCAGGTCAGCGCCATGACCTCCCTGCACATGTGGGGAATGGATTCCCCATGGAATTAACCTACCACAATTAATGAGTGTTAGAATGGCGCTGGTTCTATAAATTAAGGGGTTTACAGCTGTAAAGATTAAGATTAAAAAGAAGAAAGGAGGTTATAAATTTGAGAAGATTGAGAGTAAGAATTTGTTGGGGAAAAAGTTTGAAATTAGAATGCAGTAAGGGGAGGTATGGGGGAGTCTGGGAAATAAGTTATATGAAAATAAGGATTTGAAATTATACATGTTTTTGGTCTGTTTTGTGTTTGTTTGTGTTGTTTTGTTTGTTAAATTTTTTGTGTGAAATTTGAATAAAATTTTAAAAAAAGGAATTGCTGAAACAATTAACAGAAGTGGAATACAAAAAGGGAGGTGTGAGGAGGTCGTTGAAATAAGTGGATGAAAGATAAGATATTGAAATTGTTTGATGTGTTTTAAACGGTTTTTGTTTTGTTTTGTTAGTTTAGTGTTAGTGTTAGTGTTATGTAGTGTCTTTGTATTGTATTGTGTTGTCTTTCTTTCTTTTTGTGTTTAAATTGTTGGAAAAGTAATAAATATTATTATTATTTTTTTTAAAAAGGAATTAACCTACCACAATCTCCAGAGGTTGTGCCCCTCCAGCCTCCCTCAGGTTCGGGCGCCTCAGGAGCCTTTTATTTCCTAGGAGACAGAAAGGAAAATAAAAAACAGAGGAAGAAGTTACAGGTGGGAAGACTTATAACACCTTATAGAAATGACACCAAAGAAGGATGTTCTTCTCATTATAGGGGATTGGAATGCTAAAGTAGGGAGTCAAGAGATAAAAGGAACAACTGGCAAGTTTGGCCGTAGAGTTCAAAACGAAGCAGGGCAAGGGCTAATAGAGTTCTGCCAAGAGAACAAGCTGGTCATCACAAACACACTTTTCCAACAACACAAGAGACAACTCTACACATGGACATCACCAGATGGGCAGCATCGAAATCAGATTGATTATATTCTCTGCAGCCAAAGATGGAGAAGCTCTATACAGTCAGCAAAAAGAAGACCTGGAGCTGACTGTGGCTCAGATCACCGGCTTCTTATAGCAAAATTCAAGCTTAAACTGAAGAAAGTCGGAAAAATCACTGGGCCGGTTAGATACAATCAAAATCAAATCCCTTATGAATACACAGTGGAAATGAGGAACAGGTTTAAGGATTTAGATTTGGTAGACAGAGTGCCTGAAGAACTATGGATGGAGGCTCACAACATTATACAGGAGGCAGCAACTAAAGCCATCCCAATGAAAAGGAAATGCAAGAAAGCAAAGTGGCTGTCCAACGAAGCCTTACAAATAGCGGGGGAGAGAAGGCAAGCAAAATGCGAGGGAGATAGTGAAAGATACAGGAAACTGAATGCAGATTTCCAAAAAATAGCAAGGAGAGACAAGAAGGCCTTCTTAAACGAGCAGTGCAAAGAAATAGGGGAAAACAATAGAATGGGGAAAACCAGAGATCTGTTCAAGAAAATTGGAGATATGAAAGGAACATTTTGTACAAAGATTACCATAATAAAAGACAAAAGTGGAAAGGACCTAACAGAAGCAGAAGACATCAAGAAGAGGTGGCAAGAATACACAGAGGAATTATACCAGAAAGAAATGGATGTCTCGTACACCCCGGGTAGTGTGAAGTCAAATGGGCCTTAGAAAGCATTGCTAATAACAAGGCCAGTGGAAGTGATGATATTCCAGCTGAACTATTTAAAATTTTAAAAGATGCTGCTGTTAAGGTGCTACGCTCAATACGACAACAAGTTTGGAAAACTCAGCAGTGGCCAGAGGATTGGAGAAGATCAGTCTACATCTCAATCCCAAAGAAGGGCAGTGCCAAAGAATGCTCCAACTACCGCACAATTGCACTCATTTCACACACTAGCAAGGTTATGCTTAAAATTCTACAAGGTAGGATCAAACAGTATGTGGACCGAGAACGGAAACCATCCCAATCAAAAGGAAATACAAGAAGGGGGAGAAATGGAGGCAGGGAAAGATTTTACTTTCTTGGGCTCCATGATCACTGCAGACGGTGACAGCAGTCACAAAATTAAAAGACGCCTGCTTCTTGGGAGAAAAGCAATGACAAACCTGGACAGCATCTTAAAAAGCAGAGACATCACCTTGCCAACAAAGATCCGTATAGTTAAAGCTATGGTTTTCCCAGCAGTGATGTATGGAAGTGAAAGCTGGACCATAAAGAAGGCTGGTCGCCGAAGAATTGATGCTTTTGAATTCTGGTGCTGCAGGAGACTCTGGAGAGTCCCATGGACTGCAAGAAGATCCAACCTCTCCATTCTGAAGGAAATTAGCCCTGAGTACTCACTGGAAGGACAGATCCTGAAGCTGAGGCTCCAAGACTTTGGCCACCTCATGAGAAGAGAAGACTCCCTGGAAAAGACCCTGATGTTGGGGAAAATGGAGGGCACAAGGAGAAGGGGACGGAAGAGGACGAGATGTTTGGACATTGTTCTTGAAGCTACCAGCATGAGTCTGACCAAACTGCGGGAGGCAGTGGAAGACAGGAGGGCCTGGTGTGCTCTGGTCCAGGGGGTCACAAAGAGTTGGACACGACTAAACAACAACAAGTTGCTTTGGGAGACGATAATCAGGCATAGCCCAGTTCTGTGAAGCTTGGGGGGGGGGGGTGAGGCATCTGGGCTTTAGCAGCACAGTGGTGGCTCGTGTTAAGAACTTAATTCGTTCTGGAGGTCCGTTCTTAACCTGAAACTGTTCTTAACCTGAGGTACCACTTTTGCTAATGGGGCCTCCCGCTGCCGCCGTGCCACCAGAGCATGACTTCTGTCCTCATCCTGAAGCAAAGTTCTTAACCTGAGGTACAATTTCTGTACAAGCCAAGCCCTGGCTCCATGGCTCACCTGAATCAAAAGAATCTTCTCTCCAAGTCTGGAGAGACCGCTTTCTTGCTGCGTTAAACGACCACATTCTCGGAGCACTGGCAGCTGTGTCCAGCTCCGCTCCAGCCCCCCCCCCCCGTGCCGCCTTCTAGAACCCACCGCTCTCAACCGACTCTCACCTGCCCCCCCTTCAAACTCCCTTTCCAAGCCTCCTTCCATCTTCCATCTCCACCAGAATTCCACTCTCTCTCTCTCTCTTCCCCCTCCCTCCCTGCTTTGGAATTGTAATAGCATCACCTCACAGTAATAATATTGCCCCTCTTCTCCTCTGGGCCTCCTACCTTCAACATCCATTTTCTCTGCAAATCTCTCACCATCATCTGACAGGCATCCCCCTTGCAGGGCATTATATGGCTTGCTTGCAAAGCAGCACTTTGTGACATAGGCTGGCAAACAGGGGCCAGGCTGCTGGGTTGTCCGGCAGCTGAATGAAGAAAAATAAAACCAGGGGGGTCAAAGTGTGCTGGGATGAGGCCACCGTGGGTCAGGACAGAGAGGACTGGTGGGGTGTGTGGTTGTGTCTCCCCTTCTTCTGTATCTTGCTCCCCCACCCATTCCTTCTGGTGCTCAAAAGAATCATAGCATGGCAGAGTTGGAAGGAGTGCCAAGGGGCATCTAGTCCAAACCCCCAGCAGTGCAAGGATCCTGCCCACAGCCAGCCCTGGCTGGGCTCCACACTCCCACCACTTTTCCCCCAGCCAAATGCACAGACCCCTTGCCATTCTGTATGGGTGGGGAAAGGGGAGAGAGAGAGGTTTTGCTCCCTGTCCCTCCGGACATGGATATGAGAGTCCTGCCAATATCTCAAGGGCGTCACAGGGAGGAAGCTTGTCTTCTCCTGCTCCAGAGGCCCTCAGGACCTGAAGCCATGGCTTCAAGCGACCAGAAAGGAGAGTCCGACTCCAGGAAGAACTTTCCGACAGTAAGAGCTGTTTGACAGTGGGAGGAAATCCCTCAGAAGGTGATAGACTCTCCTTTCTTTTCTTTAAAATTATTTATTGCATTTTTTAAACACAAAACAAACCAACAAACATATACAATACCATCACCATAGAACAAAGCAAAAGAAAACAGAAAAGATTTAAAAAGTAAACAAAGAATGAATAAAGAATAAAATATATCAAAATCGATTTGACCGTAAATCATATTCTCATAACCTTTGGACTTCCTCGCATCACCCTTTCCTGCGTTCTCAGTGATATAGTTACAAGCAGCAAATTATTACCTTATTTCAAATCTTATTTTGTAGTTCTCAAATATTATGTCCCCAATTTTCAATATTTTTATCTTATACTAAACAGGTTAACTTAAGCATAATATTACCTCGAATTCCACCATTTTCTTAAACATCACTTAATCATACATCTTACAACTAGGTTACTGATGCCATGTTGTTATCTATCGTGCATTCTCTTAGCATTCATACAGCTTATGATGTTTTTGTAAGTAATCTTTAAATTTCTTCCAGTCCTCTTCCACCGTCTCTTCTCCCAGGTCTCGAATTCTGCCAGATAGACTCTCCTTTCTTGGAGGTTTTCAGCAGAGCTTGGGGCGGCCACCTGCCATGGATTCTTGAGCTGAGATTCCTGCATTGCAAGGGGTTGGACTAGAGCGTGTTACTTCCAGGTTTCGACGCTCATGCATACGCCGACGCTCAAAATGATGTCACGCGCATGCACAGAAAGGCGAAAAGCGACATGTGTGTGTGTGCGCAGATGTGCCAGCGCTAGTTACGTTCGCTTCTGGATGCGAATAGGGCTCCGGAATGGATCCCGTTCGCATTGTGAGATACCACTGTATTGTAGCATATATTCAACACAAAAAACAGCGGCAATTTGTTTTTGACAAAGGACAGCTGGACATATAAAGGGCCCCATTACCTTCAGTAGCTTCGGGCCTCATCAATCCTAAATATTTTTTTTATTATTATTTAAAAGAACATACAGTTATACCTTGGATCTCAAACGCCTTGCATTCCGGTCCCCAAATACTGCAACCCCGGAATGAGTGTTCTGGTTTGCAAACGTTCTTTGGAAGCCAAACGTCCAACGCACGTTCTCCGTGAAAAAGACCCTGAAGTTGGGAAAGATGGAGGGCGCAAGGAGAAGGGGATGACAGAGGACGAGATGGTGGGACAGTGTTCTCAAAGCTACCAGCATGAGTTTGACCAAACTGCGGGAGGCAGTGGAAGACAGGAGGGCCTGGCGTGCTCTGGTCCATGGGTCACAAAGAGTCGGACACGACTAAACAAAAACAAGTCACCATGTTCCCTAAAGCGGTGGGGATCAGCTTGTCCAGACCTTACAACCAACCTCTGACTTCTCAAGCTACAACATGGGACCGACGTCCGCATTTCTGCTTACAGTTTACACCAGTGTTTCCCAACCGGTGTTCCGCGGCACACTAGTGTGCCGCTGGACGTTGCCTAGTGTGCCGTGGGAGGGAGGCGGGCGAGTCGGGCTAATCCTCCGACGAGCTCCACCTCCAGACCCATTGCTCAAATCCTTTAACCCAGGAGGGCGAGGAGGGGGGGAGAAAGAGAAAAAAGAAAGGGTGGAAAAAAAGAAGGGGAAGAGAAAATATTTTTTTAAAAAAAGGAAAGAGAGGGAAAAAAGCGAGGGATGGAGGAAGGGGAAAAAACAGAAGGGGAGGACAATGAAGAGGGGCGGGGCTTGGCAGGCAGCAGATAACTGGGGAGGGGGGCGCGGCTGGCGGCGGCTCAAGGCAGGAAGGGAGGAGCTGCCTCGCGGAGAGTCTTGGGCTGCAGAGATTTCCCGTTCAGGAGCGCGGGAGGCCACGCCGTGGATGGGAATCTCCTCCTCCTCTTCCTCCTCCTCCTCCAGGAGAGAGGGTGGTCCGCCCCACCGAGTCGGGACTGCTCAAGCGTGGGAGCCTATAGTTAGAGCTCAGCTCCTTTTCTTGCCTTCCCCGCCCCCCCACGGAGCACATTTTCCTCGCCCCCCCAACCCCCGCATGTAGAATAGAAGCCCTCCAGCCTCCACGGTGCACAAACTCTCCCCTCTGCAACGAAGCGCTTTGTTGCATATCTTTGGTGAGGTTTTTAGGCAGTCTTGGTGCACCTTAAATCAGCGCTAATTGCGCCTGGACGCAGTATTTACTTCCGAGTAGGCCCCCCTTCTCCCCCCCCCCCCGGTAGCACCTGACGTTGCTATTCGTATCATCAGGTTTGTTTGTTGATAATTTAATTGTTTTAAAAGCATCATGCTAAAGAGCTCTCTCCCACCCCCAGACCCTTGGGCAAAACAGAAACACACACATACACAAACACAGAGATTGAGCCCTGCAGGTTTTATGAAATGAATGGATTCTGAATGCCTGTTTCAGTGGCTTGTCCGCCTTAGGCTGCTGGGCCAGACACCTGTTACACGGTGCAGTCCGTAAGCTGTGAGCGCTGCTACCTGCCGCCGAGACCACGTAACGACAGTCTTGAAAGACCTACATTGGCTCCCAGTACCTTTCCGAGCACAATTCAAAGTGTTGGTGCTGACCTTTAAAGCCCTAAGCGGTTTCGGTCCAGTATACCTGAAGTAGCGTCTCCGCCACCATCGTTCAGCCCAGACACTGAGATCCAGTGCCAAGGGCCTTCTGGCAATTCCCTCACTGTGAAAAGTGAGGTTACAGGGAACCAGGCAGAGGGCCTTCTCGGTAGTGGCGCCCTCCCTGTGGAATGCCCTCCCATCAGACATCGAAGAGATAACCATTACCTTCTATGCTGTTACTATTTTTTTATTTTTTTTTACATAAGTAAAAAGTGACCTTTCCCCATCTGGCATGGTGGTGTGCCTCGAGATTTTTTTCATGAAACAAGTGTGCCTTTGCCCAAAAAAGGTTGGGAAACACTGGTCTACACAAACACATTATCACAGTCACAACCACAATGTATCTGTGTCATTGTCCCTTTTGGGGGGAGGGGGGAATGTGCTGGAAATATATTGTGATGAATATAGGGGTTGCTTGTGCGTAAGTTACCGCCACTCCTGGCTAAGTTGGCTTGTTAAACCTTTCCTGTCCGGACAGCCCTTCACTTCGTGGCTGCCTCAGTCGCTAGCAGGATCCGTCAGTGGGCGTTTCTTAAACCTTTTCCAACATAAAAGCTGTTTGACGCCAAGTCTCCTCCTACTCTCCCTGCGCGGAAGTCTTCTGCGCAGGGAGGGTGTGGGTAGTGGAGGACCCGTGCTCTCCCCGCTGGTGTCCAGCGAAGAGTCCTGGAGCCCTCTCGCCGATTCCCCCATCTGCCCCCCTTTATCCCTGGTGTTGCGCTGATTTCCTTCCCCTGCTGATGAGCTGCCTCTCTCCCTGCTGGGTCCCTCTCCAGCATCACTTGAGAGCCTTCCCTCCGCCTCTGGCTCCAATGTCAGTTCCCTGATGTATATCCATATCTCTTTTGCCTTTAGCTGTCCATTCAAGAGCAGTGGTCAAGTGGCCTTGAGGTCTCAGCTTGCTAACTGGGCTCTACAAGGGTATTAGATGTGCTCTGGAGGATTGGGGACCCTCCTGAAGATGAATGAGATGCAATGCTGGCAGCTACAAGGGGAAGGGCACCCCCCTACTTTTGGTACGATTTCCCACTGCATCTTGGTTCTAGTCATTAATGGAAGGATCCTGTCTGTTTGCAGAGCCCTAGTCAGACTCCAAGCCATAGTAAATGCCATTTGAATTCTTGGTGGGGGTTTTCCTACAGTGATAGTTCTGTAGTTGGTTTGGATTTTTTAAAAAGGCTGAATTAAGTCAGCTTTCTCAAATCAGCAGATAATATTTTACATAAAAACACATTTTTGACAATACAAGGGATTCTTCAGTTGGCTGAATCTTCACATAGTTCTGTGTGCTGACACTTGCATGCTGTTTGCTTGACTGAAGTGTCAAAGATAATATTTTGCTTTTGGGCTTAGATAGCTGGAAGCTTGACTCAGATTTCACCCTATATATTTCATCTTTGCATTGGCATGTGACCTGTCTATGGTTATTCCATACATTTCATGGCCTTTTGGCTTCATTGTTTACAATCTTCTTGCCCTCTCTGTATTGTTGTGGGTGGGTGTCCACACACACCTGCCATCTGAGAGTACACTACATGCATATGACAATGTGGACTTTTGTGCGCAAAAGCTTATATTACAATAAACATATTAGTTTTTAAGATGCTGCAAAACTCCTTCTATGTAAAATATTACTGTTGTCCTGAACAAGCTTCTAAATGTAGAAGAGCAGTCAAATTATTGTCAGAATGGTACAGATTATTATTTTTCCAAGTGGTTTAACCTGCATGGTGGTAAGTGACTGCTTGCTTGTATTTACCTTTCTGACACTTGGACTAAAAGGCATAAATCTGGCACAAGCTCCAGGTAGCCTTGGAAGCTTTGAGGTTTTCAACCCTCAAATTGCAATGAAGCAAAGAATAGGTGTAAATTATAGCTTTCCATTCTCAATTATAATTGAAATAAATGCACTGAGGGTCCTTTTTGAAGGGTTGAAAGAGATATAAAGCTTAAATACTTTTGCACTGGAACGTATAGAATCTATTCAGCAAATAAAGGAATAAGCCTTGGCTGCCAGTCCACCACTTTTGAGTTTTGCTTGTTGCTGTAATTTGGCAGTTGAGTGCAATCTTTATCTGTCAGGTTCATCTCTCTCCTCTCAGATTTTCCCTTCAGCCTTTAATGATGAAGTGGCTGAAAAATGATGCCACTTCAGAGAGTAGCTGCATGTGAAATATTTACTTTAGTTGGCTTCAGACTTAGAAGCAGAAAAGAGAATTTTTATCTGCTATGAAGTAGTGAAGATGGGAATCCAAAGATGTTTTTAAGCATGCATGTCCCAAGATTTCCAGTAGGGCTGAGAATTGCGCAGTACATAAATATGAACATAAGAAAAGCCTGAGGGCTTTCTTTCCGAGGGAAAACCTGCTTTGGCATGAGCCACTTTGGAGAAGATGTGGTTGACAGGAAAGGGGTTAAGGTTCTCTTTCATCCATAACTTCTCTGCTCAAAATTATCCACCCCCAAAGCTGCTGATCGCTAAGAGATGAGGCTGAAGATATTCGTGAATTTGTTGGAATATTTATCCTCAATAAATATATGAGGGTGCCTTTAACAAGTCCGCTCACCCTTTGTGGTGCGGCAGTGTTGCGGGATGGCAGAGGCTTTTCCAAGGCCCCAACGAGGGAATCGCATCATCAGAGTCCCATGCCACCTATCAGAAGCTGGATCCTAGCCTGCATGCCAGATTAGCAAACCTCTTTCATCTATATTCAATAAAGTTGTGGCCTGTTTTGATCCAAACCAGTCTATGTGGTCCTTTATTTCACTGCGGGTTGGGGACTGGGGATCACAATGCCTGGACCCACAACAACAGGATGGTTGTTACATAAAACAGGACCTGCTGGTCCATATCACTGAATGCAAATATCCAGAAGGATATTTTATCCAGTTGTAAAGTTACAGCTGACCTATGCCCATGTTCAGGAAAAAACAAATTGGTGATTTTGACAAAGTGGAGCAACCAAAAGAAGTTTAGCAACAGATTGGTAAACTTGTTTTGACTGCTTCACTTTTTTGTCAAAATCACAAACTGTTTTGAGAACCACAGCCTGCTGGATTTATAAATAGTTGTTATAGAGATGCCAACAGATCCAACAATATTATTTGATGAAGGACTCTGCCTGACAGGCAGGGAAGGGAAGATCTCCCAGGGTGGGAGGATGGGAGAAGAAAGCGAAGCTCCCAGGTGAGAGATGGGAGGGTTCACCTCTCTCTGTGTTGGACAAGTTAATATTTACCTGAGAAAAAGGACTTTGTAGTCTTCTTTTCTCTCTCTCTCTTTAATTGTACTGTACTATGAAAGTATTATGAAAGGTGTGTGTATAATATAACAATATTATATTAGCAGAAAGGGATAACTTATGGATGGACACACCAGATACACTAAGATCTCATGGTCTCAACCTAGAGGACAGTACTATCATCACTTAGCTTCTATGAATGAAGGTATTTTGAGCAATCCATCTTCAAAGTTCTCTAACTGTCACCTTAGAAACAGCACCACTTTTATCAGAGCGACTGATGAAGGCAGAAGCTGAAAACCTTTGCTATGAGAAGTCCACTCGGCCCTTTTTGGGTGAGGCGGCATTGCGGGATGGAGGAGGCTTCACTGGGGCCCTGGCGAGGGAATTCAAACTGCAGTGCCCTTCCTGTTAGGCGGAGGGGGCATGAACCCCCTCCGCCTATCAGGAACTGGATCCTAGCCTGCACCCTGCTTTGGCAAAAGGGGCTGCAGGCTGGGACTTGGGCTGTGTCAGGGGGTGGAGCCAATGGAGGGCTTCCCTTGCCCATTTAAGCAGCTAGCACCTGGGGCGCAGCCTGTTTGTTCCTGCACCGGGTTTCCCCACTCACCCCCACATGGTTTACTATGATAGTCAATGACTTTGCTGTGGCTACGCTGGTTGCCGTTCTTTATGGGGCCGGATAGGAATTTGCCCACCAGGCTAATTGGCTCTGACCCAGTGGTTCTGCCTACCTCATAGCAATCATCACAACTGGTTGGGCATTGGGGCAATCCTTTGTTTTGGATGGAGGGGGAGGTTGCAGTCTCCGCCTGCCCCTCCAAACGCTGGGGTATCCTGTTAAAGGGATCCGGGGGGGGGAATGGTCATGTCCGCGTGCCCAGGGAGGCCAGGGCCGAAGGCACTCGCCCAGATGGCGGTACCTGCGGGGGTCATCCTATTTGATGTAAGTCTTAGGAACCACTGCCTGGATTGACCGTGCATCACTTCTGGTGGGCAGGCTGGAAGTATTTAGACTGCCCCATGCCCAAGCCAAACCTCTTCCATCTGTATTCAATAAAGTTGTGGCCTGTTTTGACCCAAAACCAGTCGTATTGGTCTCTTATTTATATGGGTTGGGGTATGGGGAGTCCAATGCCTGGTCCTGCAGTTTAAAAGTTTGGTTCTTGGCTCAGTAGGTAAAACATCTCCAAGATAGGATCTCTGACAGCAGGTCTTGGAAATATCTCTAGTTGGGTTCTTAGAGATCTTTCAAGAAAGCTCAAGATGATATGATATATTTCTATGCTGCTTTTCATTCACAAAAAACCACAAAGCGGTTTGCATAAAATAAATAAAAATAACATAATAGAACATCACAATGACAACTTTAAGCATATAGAATAAATAACAAATCATCAGTAAACAATTACAGATCATCAGTTAAACAATTAAATTCTATAAACCACTATTAAGAAAACAATCACAAAAATAAGATAAACAGCACAATTAAAAAAAAAATCATTTTACAGGATTCATAATCTATAAAACAACATTAACAACATCAACAAAATAGCAATAAAAATAATCTATAAGTACTGGTGAATTCATACACAGTCTCCCCACCCGCATGACTCATAATTTCCCACTCTCTTCAGTTCATCAAAGACATCATAATGCCAGTGGCAGCAACTCCTTTCTGAAGGTTCCTGGGGCTGGAGGTGGGCAAGACAAGTGGGGAAAGCCATTGCCTGATGGCCAGTGCAAAGTCTCACTTCCCACTTGATGTTGTTGAACTCCCACCACCTCTGACCATTAGCCACAGCAACATCTGGAGGGCCACAGGGTCTCCATTCCTAGATTATGAGATAGATGTCAGGCTCCTACATTTTATTTTGCCTGGCAGAACCTGATTGTCAAAAGTAGAGCCATTTGAGGAGGCCAGCTGGTGCAGCACAGCAGCAAAGCAGGAGGAACAAAGTCCCTGGTTCAAATCTTTCATCAAATACACACTTGCTGCACAGTCTTATGTAAACTGCTTTCTTAGCCTCAGCTTCCTTTCCCCTTTCCAGTGGGGGCAGAAGTATCATAAAGATTACTGAGATAATGTATTTGAAAGGTTTTTTTAAAGTTAGTAGTTGGTTGGTGATGTTTCATACATTATTTTCAATGCTCTCATTGAAATTCTTGCCATGTCTAAGGACTTGCGCTGGAACAGCTTGATTCTTCATTCCCTTCTGTGTCTCTGGCTAACACTAATTGCTGACTCAGAACTCTAGTATTTATTTTAACATT
The DNA here is from genome assembly GCF_965112155.1 of Podarcis liolepis. NCBI lineage: Eukaryota > Metazoa > Chordata > Lepidosauria > Squamata > Lacertidae > Podarcis > Podarcis liolepis. The sequence continues at coordinate 4,230,494 of NC_139558.1, forward strand.
TTCTATACACTATTAATGTAATATATGCATAATAAATTTAGGCAGAGGTTTGTGCAGTTCAAGGAAAGACATAGTCTTCAAACTGTAGTTGCTTAATGCATGCCAGACAAACAGGTAGCACTTGGTTGATTGGTAATACATGACTTTTTAGATTCTTATTTTCTGTCTTGTAAGACCTTTGAGAGTGGGATTAGCCATTTAGCAGCAAGCGTGGTCCTGGACTGCCGCTTTCGCTCTGTTTAGAAAAGGAATGCCAGGCGGTATGTGTATGGACATGCATGCGTGCTTAAATAGTTCCCTTCTTGCACTCCTCTCTTAACTTGACACAAAAAACAAGAAAAGAAAAACTGATTGGGGTGGGTGCAGGATCATCAAATCCTTTGCCAAATAGTTTCACCTGGCACCAACACAGGCTACACACACACACACACACACACACACACACACACACACAGTTATATATATATAGAGAGAGATCAATTTATTTAACTGATGGAATTGTGCAATTTTTAGTCTGTTTTAAAGATTTAGCTAGTGTTTTTCTTATGTGTGTGAGTAGATGCAGTTGTGATTTTAAAAAACCCTCCATAACCCCTGTTTTACTCCTTCAAACTGTCCTCCTTCTACTCTGCAGATGTTCAGTAACCTGGACAAATTTGCTGCTGGAGATCTAATTTTGTATAGGGTCACTGTGAAATTTGGTTTCCTTTCTCCTTTTTCTGTAAAAGATTACAAATTCAAAAGAAAAACTAAAATGTCTTCTATGTGTTCTGTTTCACTTTTCCCCCAGCTAATCAGCAGGGAGGAATTTTAATTTTCTTTGACATGAGCTGATATCAACTGCAGTAAATGTTCTCTGTTTGAAAATGACTGAAACACTTTGATTGGATTTGCTGGATTTTTGTTAAAGGAAAAACAGGATAGAAAGGTTGATGACAAATATAAATACACAAAGGCAAGGACGGGAAATGGTAGAATGAGAGAGATCAGACTCCTTCTTACCTAGACAATCTTTGACAGGAATGGAAAGGCCAAAGAGGGGTCTAGAAAACGAGGCATCACAAGTTGCAACCGCTCACGTAGATTTGGCCTGAGGCTTAGATCCTGCCCTTTTCAGACTTTCTCATGTAGACTCCATAGCTCTGCTAAATAGCACTACATCTCTCCCTACTCTCCTTATTCAACCTTCATTGTAAATCCAGTGATTTTATTGTGCAGATAAGACAACCATTTAGAAACTAAAAGCTTCCTTAAAAGGGAAGATTCTGAGCGTACTTCCCAATGTTCCTGGGAAACATGTTCAGTGAACACCTTGACACCCCTGCCCCAAAAGAAGGTTGAGCAACATGGTTGTCTTGTCTTGTATGGCGCCAAAGCCCCACTGTTCAACTTACATTTAGGGATGAGGGAGAAATTTGATTCGGTTCAAATATACACCCAGTGCCTAAGCCAAGTCCAACCTACATCTGGAATCAATAAAGGTTGTGGTCAATGTTTAAATTCCAGAACATTGTCTTGTCCAGTTTGTTCCCCTTTTTGGCTCAGGTCCTTTTTGGGGGGTGGGTTGTAACAGCAACATACCTATTCTGTGAAATCCAGACTTCTCTACATTTTGGAATAGAGTTTTCCAGCCGAGTCTAACAGCATCAGGAGAGGCACAGGTTCTCCGTCTCACTAAGAAGGCAGCAACTTAGGTCTGAGAGTTTCAATATACTTTCTGTTACCAGGTTTCTTCCTATGGTATATTGTGCGCTCACCGCTCTGGCTACCAATTGTGAGGGGGCACAACCAGGTGGTCCCACGGAGGCACCAGCTTCCATGGGCATCCCTGCCCTGGCAAAGGCAGCTGAGCAACTCAGGCCCACGGTGACCCCAGTGCAGCCTGGTCTAGCATTCCTCTTTGTGGGTGTCAGGGGGATTGCCTGTCAAGGGTTGCATCAGCCAGATGGGCTCGCCCGTGGGCAGGTGGTGCAGCATGGACCCACTTGGCTCTGGTGGCGGGGCATTCTGGCAGTGTCGGGGGCTTGCCCACCCCGGACGTCAGCAACCCACGCTACGCCACTTCTCACTGCTCACAGCTTCTACTTCTCCTTGCTCCAACTCAGCCTTCCTGTCTGCATACTCTCCCAAGACACTCAACACTGTCTTTCTATCTAAACTCAGAAACTCCTTTCTTTGGCTGTAGATATTTTCCTCAGAGTGGATGTTACACACAGATCAGAACCAGCTCTCTCTCACTCTCCAACTCTCTGAACAGCTCATTTTATTTTCCTTCCCAAAGCGCTGCTCCACCCATCTCTGGCTTGGTGGCCAGTCAAAGAGACCCTTCAGCTCCCTGGTGGAATTCCAAGTCACTACATCAACAGAATCAGGTCTAGCTCAGCTGCCCGTCACAACGTACGGTGGTACCTCTAGTTACGAACTTAATTTGTTCCGGAGGTCCGTTCTTAACCTGAAGTACCACTTTAGCTAATGGGGACTCCTGCTGCCACCGCGCCACCAGTGCAGAATTTCTGTTCTCATCCTGAAGCAAAGTTTTTAACGCGAGGCACTATTTGCATGGACAGGCGGAGTCCCCAGATCCCGAGCGGTCCCCCCCCCCCGTCATGTGGAATAACGACTCAAGACAACGTGCTATGGGATTAAATTGGCCACAACTTTATTAAATTTCAAATGTGGGTAGACCTTGGCTCAGACATTGGGCGTTCTCCCTCCCCAGTCCCCAGCCGGGGTCCTAGGGAGCATCAGGGTTATCCAGTGGGGGGGGGGTGGGCCGGCTCTGGAGAACATATGTTCAAGCAGAGATGGCCGCCCCCATAACGCCGCCGCCGCAGGAGAGAGCAATGACGACCTTTCGGTGTACGGCCAAAGCCTCCCTTCAGAAAACCCCTTTAACGGGGAACCCTGGTATCGCCGCCGCAAGAGGAAGATGGACAAAAGGATTCCGCCCAAGGCCTGATACCGCCAAAGTTGTGACGTTTTGCTACGGGAAAGGCGAAACCTGCCAATGCAGGGAAATTCCTTTCCGGCCCTTTAACAGCGACCTTAACGTAGCAGCGCCCGCATACCTGTGAAGAAAAGTTAGCCTGCAAAACCTGTGAAGAAAAGTTAACCTGCAAAATAAGGCATTAACTGAGGGTGGGTAGGGTGGGAGAAGCTCTGGAGCCAAGTGAGGATTCCCAGGTAAGATCCTCCCTCTATTGTGTGGGTAGGTAATCCCTCCCCTACCTGGCCTGGTCTCCTTGGCAACGCTTCCCCCAGGTGGGATTGGACAACTGACTGGGGTAGGCGGAGACCTCCAGGTATCCCACCTGAGGGAAGGCAAAGCCAAGCCTATGCTGTTGGAGCCACTCCAGATCTAGGGGCTGCACGCGTCCACGCAAAGGGCGCCCCCATTTTAAGTGGGGAGCAGTCATTCTGGGTTAGCGGAGTCTGTAACCCAAGGTGTTTGTAACCCAAGGTGTTTGTAACCCAAGGTGTTTGTAACCTGAGGTACCACTGTACTTCACTACTAAAAAAAGGACTTTGCTTTTGTCTCTAAGCATGTTAAGAGTGTGCAAAGAAAACATAACACATTATTTGCATAATTCATCCTGTACCTGCTTGAGTTAGAGTGTAAGAAATCTCAAACAAAGGCGCATGACTGCATCTGCTGCCTGGATCTTTCCAGAGCCTTCCTTCCTTTTCTTCCTATTGACAATATTGAGGGTGAATTGGGTGTTGGTCAGGAGACAGCCTGTAAATCTACTTTAAAATTGGTGAGATGGCAATCTGCTACTGAACGCCACTGAAATATTATGGGAGAGAGTCCTCCAAAGGACTTTGGGAATTGCGATCTGCAAGACCACATTATTTTCTATCTCAAAATAATCGCTGCAGGATATAACTTTGCTGAAAATCTTGTCAAAGTGGGCATCCGTTGCTTTGCCATTCAGTTCATTGCAACAAGGCCAGGTTTTGCTTGGGTCAGCATTCTCTCAGGTTCCTGGCAGATGCAAGGGGTATAATTTTAGCTGCTTGAACCAGCTATGCTCAACGTAAACAGCAGAGGCTGTGAGCTGTTATCAGTCTCTTTTGGGGTTTTCCTTCTTCTTCCTCTGTTCTGCAGAATACAGCAGCCAATTTTGAAGGTAAATGCTCCAGCACAGCTGCTGGCCTGTTGGTTACTTGTATTTGATCTGTGAAATTGCTATGAGGGTTTTTTTCCTTTACTTGCCTCAGACATGAGCATTACCTCTTTGGGAAGCTGTGATATTCACCCAAAAGAGAGCCGGCTGCTGCTTGTTTGGATTCAAGCAGTGATTGAACAGTGACAGGACATTTGGACAATTCAGGATTAATAGTAGATGAGATAAGTTCTGGTAACCACAGAGGAGATGAAGGGATTTTAAACATGCCACTTAATATTCAGTTACATCAGTGGTTAGGTTTGCTGAAATGATATCTTAACAAAAATGCTTTTGTGCAAGTTGCATATATCTTGCTTGTTTGTACATATTAAGGGTGGAAAGTGATGGTTGAGAAAAAAAAATGGTTTCTGAGAGCTCTTTCCTTTCAATTTCTCACATCTGGTTCATGGACCTAGTCTTTCCCTTCCTTCAATACGGGGATGAAAATACAGCCATAACGTTGTTAAGAGGTTTCTGTGATTTGAACTCTCAGAATGTGCTATAGAAACATCATTATTATTCCTTTTGTCACATAAATGTTTGAGATTTTCTACTAGTGTGGCTTAGGCTTTTGGCTCCAGACAAACAGTGGGATCACAAGGAACTAAGCCACAGTTTGACTGCCTGGTATTACATTATGAAACACTCTGCTTGCTTTGCATATCTTCTTCATAGCACCTGAAGATCTAGCTAAACAACCGACCACCCCCATATCTCTATGACAACAATTGTCTAGTTCTGACATATTTATTTCTTACCAATACAACCAATCCAGCTTGGAAATAATTACAGCTGTAATGATTAGTCAGTTTATCAATGAGAATAATAAATAAAAACCACATTGACTAAAAAATGGGCCAATTAATTGAGCAGCATTTTTTTAAAATAAAAAATACAAGTATTCATAAATACTGCAGATGGCAGGCACTGCCTTAAGACAATTTATTTCTTTGTCCCACACACAAGGAATGCCCCCTCTTCTAAGATGAGGCTTTCTATGGTAGATGTGTGTGTCATCTAAAAACAAATATTTGAATCTAGACTTAGATTTCAGTGGGCCCACTCTAAGCATGACTACAGCTCCCCCCCCCCAACAAACAACTATATTTCTTGGTTCAGAAATACTGGATTTATCCATATGCAGATATGATCAATAGTTTAATTAAATTTTAAAAACCCACAATTAATTGATTTAAATTTTATTAACCAAGTCCCAGCCTTATTTCTAATATGTTGCTGTATGCAAAAGGCAGGAGTGAATTAAGGTGCACAGGAGTGACTTGAGTGCAGGGTGCCAAAATGCAGTGTATCTTCATTTAGCTGGTGATGGGGCAAGGTCTCATAATGAGGGGGATGCCCAAGACCCGAGTGAATAAGTTCTGTGTTGCACTGTTGGGGGGGAAATGTAAAGAAACGCTGAACTGCTCACTCACTGCTTTCCTGAATTTCCCTGCTAGCCGCTTGTTGATTATATGCTTTATTGAGAGCGTTGTGTGAGCACAGCTTAAAAATACAGCCCTGGAAACACGGAGAGTGTACATCAAACATAAGTGTGAACATGCCTTATGACAACGTTCTACCCATCCTTTTGGACATCACCGTAGATCTTCTATTCTAATCTTTTTCTCTCCTTGTTTTTATTTGTCTTTGGACATCATCTAAAATTCTGAAGTATAGCAAGGCGTATTTCAGTGACAAAGTTAAGCATAATACAGAAAGCTGTTCAAGAAATGCTCTTGTGAGAAAATGGCCATCTGTTCTCTTCTATTGCTACATAATGTGGCTTAAGTACTTCCGTCTCTTAGCAGCAAAGGTGTAATAACGGCACATTGATTGATGTCAAGTATTAGCTCTGAGGAAATTCTTTTCCACACAGATGTACTTTAGCTTGTTTACACCATGGAATTCTTTTCATGTTTCCCATGTTCTGCTTGTATCTCTGAGATATTTCTGAAGCAGGGAATTTACAGCTCTGCACTTCTGTGGAGGTTCCTTTATGTCGCAGAAGTAATTCAAAAAGACGATGCCTTAAATATACACTTTACTATTATTTCTATTATTATTTTGCTGCCTCCCTTAAGCCAGTCAGCCATGATACCTTACACTTGGCATGGAATAAGCTGCTCCCTCAGTAGCTCTCTGCGCTCATTAAAATTCAATGTTAGCATTTGACAGTCTGCCTGGTTTTTCCATGGGGCTTCACTTGACTCTTCCTTAAGCACATGCTGTTTTTAAAACTTCAAATGCTTTGGTGCATATTCAGTGAACTAGCTCCTGCCTTCTGAGTGCTCAACAATTCCCTGTCTGGAGCAAGACGGACTGCTTTATTCCGAGGGGCCCCCAAAGTCCTTTTAGCTTTAGAGCTCTGATCATGAACAAGGTGGTGGGACAGAGGAAAAGCCTGTTCTTTCCTCTGGTAATTTTGGCTCCATCTGCAAAATTTGGAAATGCTCATAGTTAAGAGGATGCTTGCAGTTTTATTCTGGGCATATGTGCACCACTGCTTTTTAAAAAGTGTTAATAGTTTTTTTGAGCTCCTTAGGGAATGATGGGAACCGTGAGGGCAAGCAGGCAAGGGATGTCTCTTAAGTTTCATCCAACACAATGATGTTCAACTGGTGGGTCGTTACCTGATACAAGGTGGATCACAACAGGAGCACTATCGTCATGCAAATACTGTATATGACAAAAGATTAATAAACACAAATGCAAGTTTGGGGTAAAAGAGGGTCCTGGGTGTGAAAAGTTTGAAGATACCTCGTCTAATAGTCCTAGTTTTGAGATGGTTGGAGATGGATAAGGGAATGAGATTCTCTACCAGATATTTCAGCAGCGTGTGATACCATCAATCATTGTGTCCGCCTGGAATGCCCTTGTGGGTTGGGCCTGAGGTTTTGGAACTCTTTCTTGACCTCTTAGTCTTTGGTGTCCCCAAACTGTTCTCTTTAATCACTGAGGTGGGGCTCATTGGGACATTTGGTGTTTGCTATTATCAGGATAAGGGATGCGGGTGGCACTGTGGGTTAAACCACAGAGCCTAGGACTTGCTGATCAGAAGGTCGGCAGTTCGAATCCCTGCGACGGGGTGAGCTCCCAGCTCCTGCCAACCTAGCAGTTCGAAAGCATGTCAAAGTGCAGGTAGATGAATAGGTACCGCTCCGGCGGGAAGGTAAACAGTGTTTCCGTGCGCTGCTCTGGTTCGCCAGAAGCAGCTTAGTCATGCTGGCCACATGACCCGGAAGCTGTACGCCGGCTCCCTTGGCCAATAAAGCGAGATGAGCGCCACAACCCCAGAGTCGGCCACGACTGGACCTTATGGTCAGGGGTCCCTTTACCTTACCTTTATTATCAGGATAGAAATGAGACACTATTCTGAAGCTGGAATTTGTAAAGGACTAGATTTGAATGGAGAAACTGAAGCAGCGTATGCACAGCATTAAAAAAAATAATAGAATAAATGGAAACCAAATTCTTGCCTTTTCTACATAGTCCACACACAATCTAGATTTATCACATATTTTGCCCTTCAAAAGTGCTTCTTGAGAATCTGGTTTCATTCCAAAAACAGTTCATTGCAGTTTTATTCTGCGTTGCCCCATAGTGTATCCATTTGGAAACGGAAGTAGACTTTGTGGGAATGATGGTGTGGGAAAGTGTTTATCAAGATCACAGTTACCACTTCTTGACCTGGGACATGTGCAGGGAGGAAAAGGGGAAGGTTTTCAAACGCATATCAAGTAACCATGCCCTATCTCTCCACCTGCCCCCCAGCATGTTTGTCTTTCTCATCTAATCCATGGAAGAATTTGATTCCTGGAAGAGAACAGACTGGATGTGGGCTATCAAAATGAAGCTTGATCTGCACAACACAGGAGGAAGACTCTGGAACAGAGTGGTTTGGAGGGGATGTAGCACTTTTGAAAAATCAAGAGAGTGCTCATGCATCTAGATGACCAGGTAATGTTGGTGGCCAGGAGCAACTTTCTTCAGCCTAGGGTGGTGCTCCAGCTGTGCCCACTCCTGACAAAGTCAGACCTGCCTAAGGTCACACCTGCATTAATTAAATCAAGATTTGATTATTCATTGATTATTTAGTTATTATATTTCCATACCACCCTTCATCTGAGGATAACAGAATGGTTTACAATAAAAAAACACAAAAATATGTAGCATAATAACAAACAAAAACAATACCCCCACCCACAGTTTAAAAGGTCATAGATTGTTTAATTAGCCAAAGACCTGGGAGATAAAGAATGGCTTTTCCTGATGCCTAAAGATTTATTTTATTTTTTATACAATTTGTATACCTCTTTTCATCCATTACTCTCAGGGAAAGGTGAGCCTCCCTGGGGACAGCATTCTGCAAGCAGGGAGCCACCACATAAAAGGCCTGTTGCTGCCCACCAGACCTCTTTTGAAGAAGAGCCTCAGGTGATCAAAGGGACTCGGTTGGTTCATGTGGGGGGGAGGCAGTCTTTGATTACTTGCCACTGACTGGCAAGGCTCCAAAGAGTGTGTGGTAGAGACAGGGAACCAGGGGAGTGAGATGTCCAATGATTGTCAACCCCTATCCCATTTTTTTTTTTGCAGTTCTTTGTGAGACAGAAAAAACATGGCCCTTAGCTTGGCTGGCTAAATCAGGTGAGTATAGCTGATCGGCCTCAAACCCTCAGTGAGTTAGAGACTTCCCCTGCGTGTGAAGGCAGGCGCTGGCAGATAAATAATAATAATAATAATATTAATAATAATAATAATAATAATAATAATAATAATAATAATAATAATAATTTTTATTTATATCCCGCCCTCCCCAGCCGAAGCCGGGCTCAGGGCGGCTAACAACACTAAAATAGTGCAACATTATAAAAACATTATAAAAATTAATTAAAATCAAAATTGATGGCAACCATAAACTAAAGTTTTATAAAGATTGCCAAAGGAGGGAGTCAGGCTGCGCCCTGACCAAAGGCCTGGTGGAACAGCTCTGTCTTGCAGGCCCTGCGGAAAGATGTCAAGTCCTGCAGGGCCCTTGTCTCTTGTGACAGAACGTTCCACCAGATTGAGTGGACAAGACCAGCAGTGGGTCCAACAGTCAAGAAGGCCATTTCTGCACATGCTAGAGGGAAGTGAAGGGCGGACGGGGCTCATCAACCTTGGAAGGTATTACTATTATGTCCATCTAAGACAAGGACAACTTTGATCCTAAACCTCCTCTGCCTTGCAGGATATCTTCTGGAGAAGAAAAGGCTAAGGTGCAAACCCTACACAAATCTGGAGCGGAGTCCCTAAGACACTTGGATGGCGCCTTCTACGTCTTCTTACGGCAACTCCTGCAGCCAAGCTGGTGCCAAACATATTGCTCTAGTGGGGTAGAAGAGCTGGAAATTATGCCAATATATTCCACATCTGGCAACCAATGTGAGCAAAAGTATTTAACATTACTTAAACACTATGAGAAACCAAAGGGGTGCATTGGTTGCCAGATGTGACCCCCCCCAGCTCTCCTACCTCACTACTTTGCTTTTCCTTGGACCACATCAGTGAGGCCAAGAGGGGGTTCTTGTTGTCTGGACACCCCAGGACCCTCACACACACTCCTTAGGCTTCCACCCCAGGGAGGTCACTTTGGTGCTGTTAACGCAGTGGTTTGACTTCACCCTTGGAGCTGCACTCCATTGTCTCTTAAGACAGATGGATACCAACAACAAGCTTGGTCATGGGATGTCACCTTTATACTTATGAGCGGTAGCAATCCTGTCTGAGAGAATTGATCGGTTTGATAAAGCTACTTCACAATAACCCATTAAAATGCTATCATTTAAGTGTTTGGGAATTAGCATAGTATGACAATAGAAAGTGTTAGTTCCAGCCTGCAATTACATTGTCTGACCTCTGTTAAAAGCTTGGCAATGAACCAATTAAGGAATCTTTTCAGGGCATTAGTGGCAGCTTTGAAATGTTTAGCTAGACACGATGTTTTTCACTGAAGAGGTTTAAATTAACATCTACTTTGGCATGGTGCTAGGATGCAGGCAGGGTTGCCAAGAGGCAGGTACAGGGAATCCAACAGGGGCCCCAGATTCTGAGCTTTCATGTTTATGAAAATAAAAATAAGAATTAATGTAGGTCTCTAACAACTGCAGAATGAAAGTTATGAAACAAAATGTGCAGACACTATTCAAAGAAATTGCATTTTGAGATATGAGTCTGTCCCCACCTTTCAGTGTTTAGACAGCAAATGAAGTCACAGCCATGAAAGACAAATGTTATGGAAAAATTTATAGAGTTGCACACATATCAAAGAAAAACCAAGAATGGCTTCAAATAAGTCCCTTCTCCAGGGAATGTAGAAGGGACTTTCTGGCTCATTTTGAAGCTCTGATTTGATATTCCTTGCTGCATGATTGACTCTAATTTTGCTGTGTAGACAATGGATAAAGACTGCCTGATTTGTCTTGAAAGAACTTACTAGCTCATTCTGAGACAGTTTCTTCATCTTCCCCAGGAGGGAAGTGATTGTTGACCAGAGTAAATAATTAAGAAACCCGGGATTTTAGTACTGCTCTGGCTGTGCAGTAGCAGGTCCATCCAAAAGCAAATGGTAGCAGCATTTTTATTTTTTTACATGGTTTAAGGTTGGTACTGGGGGAAGACTAGGCTCTTGTGCCTCTAACAGCTATGTGGCAGGCAGAAAATCAATAGGCTAAGCTTTTCTAGTATGAAATACAATTTCAGGGAAAGTTTAATCAGTTGACAATCTGTCTAACATACATTTTATTTCCAGTGTGTGTCCACTTATTTATTTTTGGATACCCCCCTTACAGAAGATGGCAGAAATTTGCATATGGCACAACGTGTATGCATATGTGTGTTCTCTTTTGCAGAAACAAATGCTATCTACATATAGCATACTGGCCCCAGGAATTTGTGTTGGAACCTGAGCTGGGATGTAATCATGTACTGTAAGGGCTTGTGCATACTTCACTTGTCCTGTGCCTAGAAAGCATGGGTCCAATAGGTTTTTCACATGTCCCATGCTTTCTAGGCATAGGACTGAGTAGTTTTCCTTTTGCTCCTTCTTCTTGGAGAACACTTGTGACTGAGTAAGATTGTTTTCCATGAACGCAGTCTTAGTGATGTATCCATAAATGACTCTGGAGGCCAATTCTAGATCCGCACATCCTTCCACAGTGGGGACATAGGTTTTTGGGCAGGAGTTGATCACGGCAAGGATTTCCCAAATGTGCCTTCCTCTTAGCTTGCTTTTCCGTTGTCCTGAATCCGTCCTTCTCCAAAATCCATGACACCTTTGGTAAAGGCTAATCTCCAGTTGGAGTGAAAATCCATGGAAAATCTGATTGATGTTTACTCTGATTCAGTGGTACGGAGTGAGACAAGCAGAATTGTGGATGAACTACCATAAATAGTTCAATCAAGATCTGATCCAGATTTATTTGTTCTAAACCAACAGTTGTTTGTGGGTCTTCTTACCTCAGTTTATGCACCCAGAAGACATCTTCACCTCAAATGTGTACATAATATTATATATGGAGCATTGGGTTCATTATTGGGTTCATTGGCTTCCGTTAAGAGTTTGGGTTTAATCCTTGATGCCTCCCTTTCCATGGAGGCACAGGTTACAGCAACAGCCAAGGCGACATTTTTCCACCTTCGCCGCATCAAGCAGTTGGTCCCTTACCTTTCCTGCCCCGACCTGGCCACAGTGATCCATGCGACGGTCACCTCCAGGCTTGGCTACTGTAATTCGCTCTATGTGGGGCTGCCCTTGAAGCTGTCCCAGAAACTCCAGCGGGTACAGAATGCTGCAGCGAGGCTCCTCACGGGGTCTTTGCCATGGGAGCATATTCACCCAGTGCTTTTCCAGCTGCACTGGCTCCCGGTGGAGTACAGGGTCAGATTTAAGGTGCTGGTTTTGACTTTTAAAGCCCTTCACGGCCTAGGACCCTCGTACCTACGGGACCACCTCTTCCGGTATGCTCCACGGAGAGCCTCAAGGTCCATAAATAGCAACACCCTAGTGGTCCCAGGCCCTAAGGAAGTTAGATTAGCTTCAACCAGAGCCAGGGCCTTTTCAACACTGGCTCCTTCCTGGTGGAACACTCTGCCCCATGAGACCAGGGCCCTGCAGGATCTGATTTCTTTCCGCAGGGCCTGTAAGACAGAGTTGTTCCACCTGGCCTTTGGCTTGGAGCCAATTTGATTCCCTCCCTCTCTTTCTTTTTTCTTTTCCTTTCTCCTGCGATGAGGCTACATTTTAATATTTTAATGTTTCAATATTTTAATGTTGTATTTTAATTTTGTTTTTAAGTTGTAATCATTCAACTTGTTTTTATTAATGCTTGTTAGCCGCCCTGAGCCCGGCCTTGGCTGGGGAGGGTGAGGTATAAATAAAAATTATTATTATTATTATTATTATTATTATTATTATTATGTGTTTGGAGCTCTGCATTCTTTTCAAGTCAAATAACCCAGGAAGAAGGTTATTACACACCATTATTTCTGTGTTATTGGTTTTTGTTTAATTGCTGCTGAAGCAATGTGATTAAAAGTGTCAGTTGTGCACCAGAATATCACATCAACAATCTCCTCACAAGGAGAGAATTAAAGGAAGCCATTGTTCTCTCCAAAATGACTCCACCCTTGCCTACAATGGGAACGTGTGTGAAATACTATGAATCCTTGACAAAATGCTACAAAATGTGTGTTGCGGTTTCATATCTCTGTTTTACATTCACTGACATGTAGAGACTAAGTTGACTTGAATCATCTGATTAAAATGAACTTTGGTGCAGAGTCCACTGAACATTCTGTTAGTTCTTAGTAGCTTTTACTTTTGTACTTTCTCAGCAGATCCTACTCCACACTCAGTCCCTTTAGGTCTTTTTAACTGTGTGTGAGAGAGAGTGAGACAGATACAGAGAGAACATTTTTGGGATTTTCTATTTTTAAAAAATGTTCCAAACAGCTTTGCAGGGGGGAAAATTATGCTCATCCTAAGGTCAAGCTGATCCTTACTGGGAAAAAGTGTGCTCATCCTAAGGTCAAGCTGATCCTTACTGGAAAAAAGTGTGCTCATCCTAAGGTCAAGCTGATCCTTACTGGGAAAAAGTGTGCTCATCCTAAGGTCAAGCTGATCCTTACTGGAAAAAAGTGTGCTCATCCTAAGGTCAAGCTGATCCTTACTGGAAAAAAGTGTGCTCATCCTAAGGTCAAGCTGATCCTTACTGGAAAAAAGTGTGCTCATCCTAAGGTCAAGCTGATCCTTGCTTGATGTAAGTTAAGAACAAACACTCTTGGTCTTGTGTGTTCTCCATCAGATGTTCCTTTGGAAGATGTTTTGCTGACCAAACAGAGCTTCCAAGTTGGAATCTATCTTCTATTTGTTCTTATCAAATGAAGCAGATGAAATATGAGTATCTAGCACCAAGGCTTGGATAAATAGGGTAGGACTTTATTCTTAACTATTTCATTTTAACAGAACAAAATCTGCAGCAATGCAATTTAATTTTTCGAGACATGTAGTTAAAATCTATTCCTTGAATTACTATGAGTAGTGAGAGAATTCATTCCAAATTCCTAAATGAAAAGAGGTGAGAGGGGGAATAGTGCTGGTTCTCAAGGCTGGATACTGACTGCTTCCAATGAACATTTCCTGTGCTGCACATGGACTTCTAAAAAGACTAGGTCCAGCTGAGGGATTTGAACACATCAGATACAACAGCTGGAACATTTTGGCGCATATAGCCTGCAGAACAGAAGATAGTGGGATGAGGAAAGATGAAACTTGTTGGGTAATTTTTTAAAAAAGCATGGATGTATTTATTTATTTCTTTGTTCAGTAAGTGGTACATAATATTTCTTTAAAGCACCTAAAATACAACTCAAAATAATATATACATACATGTGTGTGTGCCACAATCTCCACAACCGATAAAAATCACATTAATATCCAGCAAATAAATGGATATTCAGCTGGTGCTGAAGCTTATCAGAAAGCTCATCATCAAAAAAACTAAGATCATGGCCACTGGTCCCATCACCTCCTGGCAAACAGAAGGGGAAGAAATGGAGGCAGTGAGAGATTTTACTTTCTTGGGCTCTATGATCCCTGCAGATGGTGACAGCAGTCATGAAATTAAAAGAGGTCTGCTTCTTGGGAGAAAAGCAATGACAAACCTAGACAAGCAACTTAAAAAGCAGAGACATCACTTTGCCAACAAAGGCCCGTATAGTTAAAGCTATGGTTTTCCCAGTAGTGATGTATGGAAGTGAGAGCTGGACCGTAAAGAAGATCAAACCTATCCATTCTGAAGGAAATCAGCCCTGAGTGCTCACTGGAAGTACAGATCGTGAAGCTGAGGCTCCAATACTTTGGCCACCTCATGAGAAGAGAAGACTCCCTGGAAAAGACCCTGATGTTGGGAAAGATGGAGGGCACAAGGAGAAGGGGACGACAGAGGACAAGATGGTTGGACAGTGTTCTCGAAGCTAGCAACATGAGTTTGATCAAACTGCGGGAGGCAGTGGAAGACAGGAGTGCCTGGCGTGCTCTGGTCCATGGGGTCACAAAGAGTTGGACATGACTAAACAACAACAAAAAAAATATCTTAGAGGGGAAACAGACTCATAGGTGTATGGTACACACTTATGGATATATGTAGGGCACACGCCTGAGTTATAAAATACAGTGGTACCTCTGGATGCGAACAGGATCCATTCCAGAGCCCCGTTCACATCCAGAAGCAAACGCAACCTGTGTCCGTGCATCTGCGCATGCGCAGGTCACGACTCGCCGCTTCTGCACATGCATGTGACGTCATTTTGACCGTCTGGGCATGCGCGAGTGGTGAAACCCGGAAGTAACGCGCTCCGTTACTTCCGGGTCACCGCAGCGCACAACTCAAAAATGCTTATCCAGAAGCTACTTCAACCTGAGGTATGACTGTATCTTTGTTTAAAGTTACATGTTAGTTTAATGTTATGTAACTAAAATATAACAAACTATGCTAGGAATTCATTAAAAAATGCATTGCCACATGTATGTCAGAACCAAAAAATAATTACAGGAAAATACAGTGGTACCTCGGGTTACAGACGCTTCAGGTTACAGACTCCACTAACCCAGAAATAGTACCTCGGGTTAAGAACTTTACTTCAGGATGAGAACATAAATCGTGCAGTGGCAGCACAGCGGCAGTGGGAGGCCCCATTAGCTATAGTGGTACCTCAGGTTAAGAACAGTTTCAGGTTAAGAACGGACCTCCAGAACGGATTAAGTTCTTAACCCAAGGTACCACTGTAATACCAAAACATTATTCTAGAAGAAAACAAAGCAAAACTGTACCATCAGACTAGTTGTCACCAGTCTTAAACTGTTTAATAACACCTGAGTTTCTTTTAAAATTTTACCGGGGGGCAGGTGTGTCAAATAGCAAAGAAGCTGCCATGTATGCCCAATAGCCTTGCCCAGGCACACCAGGTTCTGCTGAACATTGTGGGTGCTCAGTGCGCGCACATGGAGGAGGTCCGGCAGGGTGATGCACCCTCAGAAAGGCCTGACAGGGCCTGTTGTGACTACGACAGAATCTGTTGGCCCCTCACGCTGCAGCGACAGGCAGCCGCAGGCGGACCCTCTGGCCCCTACAGCCCCGCAGAGATGGCTTTCCTGGCTTCGCCTTACTAACTAGTTTTAGTAATCTTGCCTATTTCAGAATCAAAGTAGAAAGATATGAAAACAGTAGTGGTGATTTGATTTTAGCCAGGAAAGGATTTCATCAAGTTTTCTTAAGTTCGTTTCATCTGCCATGTATGATCTAGTTGAAATTCCTGCGTTGCTGGGGGTTGGACTAGATGGCCCTTGGGTACCTTCCAACTCTACAATTCAATGATTCTATGCTATATATCAACCATTTTTTAAACAAACAAACAAGCAAGCAAGCAAATCCTAAGAGCCCTTCTTTACTGGTTGCATTTATGAGGAAAGTGCTAGTATGAAAGCAGGTGGTTTGTTTATCTGGAGAAATGGTTCCAATGAAATTGCATTGCCAGGTAAGACTTCAGATGCTTTTTAAAACCCCAAACAATAAGCTTTATTCTGTGTGATTTTCATCTGTTGACTTTAAACATTGCATTTTCTTAACCCAATGAAAGTTCTGACATTTTTGTATGTTTTCTAGGGAACTCGTATTGTCAGAATATTTTTATCTTTTGAGAACAGCCAAGTACTTTTCATGTCATGTTGGCTGTCAAGGAAAGGGGGGTGGCAGAGGTGAAATCTATCACAAGGAAGTTGGCAAACAAAACAATAGGCTTACAAAACAGGGCTGCCACAAAACTGCTGGAAGACTTTTGAGCCCCTGATGTGAAGCAGTCAAATGCTTTGATAAATCTCTCCTATTCACTTATTGTGGTACTCATTCTGCAAGGAAGAAGGGTGCTGGTGAGAAAAGGATAGGCAGGTTAGTAAAGGTTCAAGAGGCTGTTTATCCCTCTTTCTCCTCCTCCTGCCCCCACCCCCCTGTGCAATAGGGAATCAGAAACTGAGAAGATCATCACAGTTTATGAGGGCTACAGTGTCACGGCTGGTCCCTGATAAGTAAGGCACACACCTGATAGTTAACTCTATTGGCAAGAGAGACCAGTGGTGCTAACCTACATAAAATATTGGGTGTGCCCAAGTAAGCCCCACCCTGCATAATCAATCACATTATGCAGTGCACATACATTTGAATGACAATGACCATCAACTGGGGGGTGGATGACCCCCTTAAATACAGTGGGACCTCAGGTTAAATACTTAATTTGTTCCGGAGGTCCGTTCTTAACCTGAAACTGTTCTTAACCTGAAGACCACTTTAGCTAATGGGGCCTCCTGCTGCTGCCGTGCTGCAGGAGCCCGATTTCTGTTCTTATCCTGAAGCAAAGTTCTTAACCTGAAGCACTATTTCTGGGTTATTGTAGTATGTAATCTGAGGTACCACTGTATTTTATTGGAGGGTGAAGCCCCCTTGGCCCCTAGAGTTGTCTCCTATGAGAGAGACACAGCAGTTTCCATGGTGCTGTGGATACACACAGTCACAGGCTGTGTAGCCATTGTAGCCATGAATTACTGACTCCGGTGACCAAACTAGCTAGCTCCTAATACTGTAGTAATCAACGCTGGTACCTTAATCCTGACCAATCTGTATTCTCTGGGAGGTGGGGCATGCTTCCTATTGGACTGCCTAGCTATGATCATAATTGAAAATGGAACCGAAATTCAGACAACCCTCTAATGAATTTTGTGTGCTAATTACCTGCATCGAATCAGAGTTGTTTTCCTATTAAAAGCTATTGCTTGTATCAGGTGAAAAGATTGCCTTGTGGTGAGTCACTGGACTGTGGAGGATTGAGTACATTTTCAACAGCAAACCCTGCCGTAAAAGTTAAGCAAAAGCTTGGTGTGAGTGTGTTCAATGTCTGCCTTTGGGTTATTTGTATGTCCTTGGAAACATGTATTTTAAAAAATAGTAGTGAAGAAGTAGAGCTAATCTTCTCTTTTCATGTGTCAAGTGTTTTACTTTAGGCTGAAGGTCCTTTACAGGCAACACCACAGCGCTGTCAGAAACTGTGTCTGATGATTCACAAGTAAATTGCTTTGTGATGTACCCAGAATGTGTTCAAAAGCATCTGTTTCTTCAAATCTGGCCACCCGCTGCTTTAAAGTAGAGATAATGCCTTTTGTTCCTTTGAGGGGGGTGCCTTTAGTAATATTGTTTTCAGTTAGGTAAAATATGACAAGCTAGCACTGAGAATTTCTTTTCAATGAAATGTGTGTAATGTTACAGCTTTTCCTTTGTTTGGTGTTTCCATAGTTTTAATCTACAAGCACATATAAAATCATTAAGGCAAGCAAATAATTTAACTTTCTTAAGTTCACATGTTAGCAAATGCTTTGGAGCATAAAGATTCTAACTGACAACAAAATGACTAATTGCTTATTTTTGGGAGAGGAAGGGAATCTCTGAAATAGAAGTGTGTTGTGCAGAAAGTGGCTAAAGAAAGGCTTTTCTTAATCTCTCAGAGCACCAGAACTCAGGGACATCCAATGAAACTGAAGGCCAGTGGCTGAGAATCTCAAGTTGGGAAGAGTGTTGTCTTGCTTTCAGGATTCCTATAAGCTGGTTGGCCACTGTGAGAATAGAATGCTGGACCAGATGGTCCATCGGCCTCATCCAGCAGCTCTTATGTTTGTATGTTCAGGATCTAATTTTAGACCTGCGAAAATAAGTACCAAGGTACTCCTTCTAATTTGGTTATACTTGATAGGCTAATTGCTGGTGGGAGGCAGGTATCATTTGATGTATGAAACTCCCTCACCTCTGAAATAAGGCAGGTACAGAATTGTACAGTAGTTGAATGCTTTAATAAGCACTTTATCTTATTGCATTTTGTTTGTAACTTGTGAACCACTCTAGTATTAAGTCAGATGAAAACCATCATACAAATATTTATAAACAAATAAATACATGGTAGGTGAATGCAGAATCAGGAGGGACAAACCGTGAAGGTAGAAGTCTTTATGTAACTGGACCTCATCCAGCATGGAAGAAACCACAAATACAGCATAATCAAGAAACATTTATATTTATGATCCATTATCTTTTTGATAATACTTTGGCCACCTCATGAGAAGAGAGGACTCCCTGGAAAAGACCCTGATGTTGGGAAAGATGGAGGGCACAAGGAGAAGGGAACGACAGAGGAAGAGATGGTTGGACAGTGTTCTTGAAGCGACAAACATGAGTCTGACCAAACTGCGGGAGGCAGTGGAAGATAGGAGTGCCTGGCGTGCTCTGGTCCATGGGGTCACGAAGAGTCGGACACGACTAAACGACTAAACAACAACAACAACATCTTTTTTGAAAGGAAAACCCAAGGTGGCTTGACATAAGTATAGAATGATTTGTTCCTGCAGCCCAATAAGAGGAGCAATCCATCTTCCTTCTATTTTTGCTGGTGTAGGATGGTTGGCTGTTGATGGCGTCTGTCCTTGGAGTCAGGGAGAGGTAGCCTTTCTCTTCATAGGCTGAACTTTGCTTCTTTAGTTTAAGATAATGAAAGACATTGATTTAAGATGCAGGCAGAAGTAGTCAATATGGTGCCTGCCATATTGGACTATAGTTCCCATCAGCCCCAGCCAGCATGGCTAAAAGTCAAAGGTGATGGCAGTTGTAGTCCAGCAACATCTGGAGCCACCAGGTTGGCTACCCGAATTACAGATTCACCGCCTGTCAAAAGGCTTTTAAAATTGTGAGTTTCAAGGATTTTATCACAGATGGAATCTGAACAGGTTCAAGCCCCTGCATTTTGATGTTTTGCATGGATCATTCTGTGTCTCTTCCCCTTTTGTGCTTTAAGCCTGGCTCTGTTAATGTGAGAGCAGATGGACACTGGGGAAGGGGCCGGAAAGACAGGCTGCTGAACTTGGCAGCTCTAGACAGCAGAAGCTGAATTAGCCCAGAACCCAGACATGGTACCTTTTACAGCTGGGTGTGCCTGGGACTGACTGGGAGGCTGTAAAACCGTCTCTCCCTGCCTGCTTGGTACACAGGCAAAACATAATGTTGTCATTATTATTCATTAATTGTTCTATTTTTTATACTTTACTCAATGTGTTGTACTAATACAAATTAATCTGGCAAAAAAATTGTCTGGATGACCCCTGGCAGCATGGAAACTGGGATAGGGAAGGAAACATGCTAAGTGGATATATTTTAAATAGGAGTTAATTGATGTCAGCTGTATGATCTGTGAAGTTGATTGTAGGTGAGGTAGCAGTTCTCACAGTTCTGCTCTAACCACTTGGAAGTTATTATGAATCTATCAGGAGGGGAGTGTCGGCTGCTAATTGCCCAGGGAAAGGCTTAGCACAGATCCATGTGGGGAGGTATAATTTGTTCCACTCAGATAAGAAGCTTTTACTTATTGTGCTAAATCACATGGGAGTAAACAGTAGCATTATCTAGTGTCTGGTTCTAGAAATGAATCGGGCTTCACTGGTGAGACTGAGCTTTCGTTTGCTTAATAATCTCTATTAGCATGATATTAGTCTCTCAGTAGGCTTAATTCTACTCTGTAAACTATTTTCTGAACAGCAATTATATAACCAGAGCCATCTTTCCCATAGGGCTTAGTGGTGCATCGCGCCAGGGCACCGGACTCTCAGGGGCGTCCCAGCAAGTTGGGGAGCTGCGCGGCTTTGCCGGTGGCCTCCCCTTTCCCTGCACACACACCAGCTGCGCCCTGTCAACCATAAGGTTGGCGGGTGTGCAGCTTCCCTCCCAAGCCTCTGCACTCTACTCCCGTGAAGGCTTGGGAGGGGCCCAACTTCACTCCCAAGCCTCTGCGAGGATTGCTCTGCCGCAGCGGCATGGGGGAGAGTTGCGCCACCCCTGATGGCTGGCAGTGCGCAGCTATGGCCACCCCAACACTATCCGTGGTACTTTGGGGACACTGGGCAGATATTTGGGGATGCTGGGCAGATATTTGTACCCCTGCACCACATCTGCTAAAGACGGCCCTGTAGCTCCGTCTAGTCTTTATTTAAACAAACTTATTAAACAATAAAATGATTTTACTCTTAAAGGAACAAGTGAGATATATCGACTCAATAGGGTACCCACAGTCCCTTATATCCTTGGCAAAGAGCTGCATCCCACCACCACCACCACCATCAACAAAAAACACAATTCTCCCACATTTGATCTTGCTGTGACACTGGCGGTTTGTTGCCGGTGCAAGGGACCCCACGTGAACCTCTGGAGATGTAGATGAATATACAAAAGAGAAAGAGTCCACATTTGTAAAGAGCGACGGTTGACACCGTGTGCTCAGGCTGATGTGAACACCAGTGAGGGGAAGACAAGTAAAGGCCACCAGAAGAGGAGGAGGAGAAGAACCGGCTTAAGGCGCTTCAAATGACATGTTCTTTCCTAAGGATGTGCTGAGAAGACTGAAGGAAAAGTGTCATGTAGCTAAACTCTCAGTGGGTTCAGTTAAAGCAGATTCTGTCACTTTACCACAAAAAATCCACTGAAAATTTTTGGGGGGGACTTTTTGGAATTTGGAAAATGTCAGGGAGATGCAGTGCTCCCCCCCTTTAAAAATGTTTAGGGGTACTCTAATTTTGACTCAAGAAAATCACCATTTATAGTTCAAATTGGGAAAAATAAATACAGTAAATGGACAAAAGATTCACAAAATGTTTAGGGGCATGCGTACCCCTGCGTCCCTCTAGAAAAAAAGCCCTGGGAAGATGCTGCCCCACAAAAGGTACCCCACCTAGAGCCTCCAGGAAGAGCCAGTAGGATGCATGGGGTGGGGCATGTGTGCGCACCTCTGAACTTCTTACTCCCTTGTATGCTTGTCAGTGCATACAGCAGGGCTTTTGAATCAAGACGAGAGAAATAGTTAATTCATTCTAAAGGAATTTCTTGGGAGGTATTAATATTAGGAATTCATATTTAGTTTATACTGTGCACCATCATCTCTCCAAAGATATCTTATGTGAACATAAACTGTTGTAGCTCCCAATATTTTGTGGTTTTGCATTATCCTGTATTTCTGTTTATTGGGATTGACTTTGCAAGGAGGTGAACTTCCTGCAAATACTGCTTTCCATTTTATTTCAGCCCCTTAAGGTGAATATGTACTGATTTAAGTATTTAATTGCATTAGCCATTGGCTCTAATTATACATTACAAAACACAGCATTTCACGCTCTCCACTTTACTGAAATGTGGGGCGCTCCAGGTGTAAAATCTTAATTTACAGGGTCAGATTCTATGTGAAGAAAGAATAATGGAATATTTTGATGTTTATGAAAAGTTTCAGTTTGAAAATATATAGGGTAAAGTTAGGAAAAGGACAAAGGTTCTTAAAGCAACAACATACCCACAGATGTGCCACATTCTATCAAGCTGCTTCATGCAAATTCAGCTGTAATCCAATCCTAACTGTAATCCAAATTACCCAACAGGTCTTCTGCAACTTCTACACAACTAGGTGTAGTTTCTTAAAGAACTGATATACAGCCATTAAAAGTTATCAATATTCAATTTAAGGATCAACTTTAGCTATTTATAGAGAAATCTTTTAAAAGTTCATCTCGTTTTGCATTGCCAAAACAATTATTATTCACATTGGATCAAATATAATGGATAATTCCATAGTGACCAGTGTAACATTTGTAAACACTTCACAAGATTGTTGTGAGTTGCTGGGTGGGGGTGGGGATAGTTAGGCTATATGCCTGAACACTAGCAGAGGAAGAGGAGTGTGGGGGGAGCGCGATCCCAGTAGGGTGCCATTGCAGCTGCCCCCCAGCGCTGGGTGCCCCCCCGCAGGCGGTGAGCCCCGCCCCCAGGACACATGTCATGCCCCTGCGGGCAGCACACCCCGCCCCCAGGATGCGCACCTGCACTGCCCCCACCTGCTCTCCCCCCCCCAATGCCGGAGCATGAAGCTCCACCACTGTGCCTGAGTTCCTCCTAATTCCTGGATCTAGCAAAGATTCAATTGTTGGAATTGGACAGCTTCATGGTAATGGCCTCCTATGTATGTGTCATTAGGGTAACAAAAGAAGTGGCTGGGGGACCCTCCCTCAACTGGCTGGTAGGTTAGTGTCATGGTTGTGTTTTTGAGGTACACAAACTGTTTGTTTAAAGTGTAGAGATCATTTCTAGTCTATTGATTTAAGCAGGATTCAAGCAGTTTTATAGTACATTCTCTATGTGGTACAAGCTGGAAGTTTCTAGCTGACAAGTAAGTTTCTATTCTGCTGGGGAAACAAGCAGAAGATTCTTGTCTGTGTTTGGGTTATGTTTCAGAGGAGCTGAGTGCAGCTGGTCGAAGCAAGAATGAACTGTTATCTTTATTTCAAGGCCACTGGGCGATGGGGATATCTGTCGCTCAGTGGGTCTCCTCATTCTCTCTCTCTCCTCTTTCTGGCTTCTCTCTACTTAATTCTTGTGTATTTTTCTCTCGTTTGAGGGGTGATTTGTACATAGTACGTTTAATGCTAAGTTTTAGGTTTTTAACTTAAGTTTTGAAGCAACTGGGTTCTGAGGAGACTGTGCCAATCCAGGATTGTTGGATTTGTGACTGTTACCTCAATCTGCCTTCAGTAAAGTACAGCTGAATGAATGTTGGAACTACGCATCATGTTTAAGCGTTTTCACTCTGCTAACTATTCATTGCTGCTTGCTCTGGATTGTTCTGGGGCAAGACCACAACAGTTAAAAGGACAAAGGCGAGAGCTGGTGTGAGAGAGAACTAGAACCTAGAAGCAGGCAGCAGGCGGAAGCCTGTGAGGGAGAGACATGCTTGTTTTCTGCTGGAATCCAAACTGTGGTAGAAGAAATACCTTATTGGGGTGTTAGTGCAGTGAACCCCTCCATCATGGACTCAGATTGTATATATGTGTCGGCAAACCATATATCCTAAAGACACCACAGTCTCTGCTATCCCTTATTGCAAGGAACCTGAACCCTGGGTAAGTGCCTGGAGCACCCGGAGCCTCGCACCACTCAGAGACTGGTGTGGCATACAACAATGTGCTTTAGCTAATATTATTTTAACTCCATTTGTCATTAAACTGTTTGTTGACCGGCTTGGTCTTACCTGCAAAAATAATGAAAAGTATTCAGCATGTAGTTTAAATGCTTTATTTCTTATTGTGTTTTTAAAGGTGTGAGCAATGTAACAGTTTTGCAGCCTTAAGAATTTATCAGTGCTTTCTCTAATTTAAAAAATCAAACTGCAGCAATATACATAAAGAGCCCATGTTTCATGGGCAAGTGTCAAACTTATTTCTAGTTATTGGAAACTGTGGGGAGAAGGTTTTCTGATAGATTACCTGTGACCACTGTAATGTGACCAATGTAACATGTGACAATACCTTGAGAGATACCCACAAATAAATTCATCTAAAACAAGACCCTAGGCATATGACATTTTCCAAGTTGCAGCTCAGCATCAAGTCCACGCAGGAAATTGCAGTGCCCAGGAGAATTTATACTTAGCTGTGGCAACACTCTAACAATTTGTTTCTTTTCAATCCAACATTTATCATTTGCAGAAGACATATTTCACAGAAGTCCTCCCTTTTAAAAAGAGGATTTTGTACTAATGAATATCATATTGAATCATCTAGGCAATAAATTTTCATTTCAGTTTCCCTGTCTCTTACTCAACAACAACAAAGTTGCCAACTAACACTAGCACATCAGTGGCAGCTTCGGCTTCTGCACTTTTCCAGAACAATCACATTTCCCATAGGGACTTCATTCCCTGGGTTTGTGTTGTTTATTTTAAATTATGTTAAAAGTCACCTACACTTTGTGTTCAGGACTGCCTTTAACCATTTTCATTCTTGCCCTGCTCCCTGATTAGGGAATAGCAAGAGACCCTCAGCTCCTGAGAGGAATTTTTGTATCTCCAGATCAGGGGTGGGGAATTGTTGCTGGTGGCCCAGTTTCTGTGCATCAAGCTTTCCCATTTGTCCAGCAAGCAAACCACAGTGACCCACCTAACACCTGAGGTCATACAGGTGAGGGTGGACCTGGCCAAAAACCACTTTCTGTAGTTCTCAAAGCACCCAACAACCAGTTGGTTGTCAGGAACCTTTAAAGGGCTGCACAAAGTGTGAACCCAGCACTAAGCAGGACCACCCCCTTCACACCGGCTAATATGAAGGGAGAGTTATCCTGCTAACTTCAAGTGTGCCAGAAAGCCCACTGCCCAGACATTTCTAGAATTAAAACTATATAGAAAAAAATATATTAAAAACATACAGAAAATTACATTAGAGACAGCACAGTCTCACTGTAATCTTAAAGGGGTATGTGTGTATGTGTTATTTTGAAATCTATGTTGTATTATTGCAAAAATCATATATGTATAGGCACCCCCCATTTTATCTCAAGACAGATGGATGTAAATATTGCAATAATACAGCATCAATTTCAAAGTACCAAATCTTAAACACACAGAGTATATACCATAAGCTAAAAAAGTAATTACTCATTTTTCAATATAATAAAATAGAAAAATATTAAGCTTAGTAATCACTTTGTAAAACTCAGTTTTACTACTTGGGTTTTGGTATCTGCTACTGCAAAAGCAGTATGCTTGTTATTTTTGGGTCCTTATTTCCGTATAAATATGCAGCCGTATGAGGAATTGTGCCTGCTTATGGCAGTCTGCTAATCCTTTTTTGTTAGAATGCCAGAAAGGAGCTATAACAATCTTCGACGTCTATCCACCCATGAATATTTTTCTGAAAAACCCACTCCTGATTTATGCTTGTATGTTATGCAACTGCTGATGTGAAAAATAGGCTTCTTATTGTTAGTCTTTTTTTTCAAGTGGCTGCAACATTGATATTCTCATATGAGGTACAGAACAAAAGAAATCTTTGTAAAAGATTTTTTAAAAAAGAATAATCACTGTAGCGATCATAAGGAAATGTATTACTGAGGCTTTTGAATTATACATATTTTTGCTAATCTCTCATAAGAAATTGGGTACAGACCACCTAATTATATTTTAGTCTTTCAATTATCTTTGTTTTGGGCAGACTAACCTAAAGGTTTTTGAAGGTTTATTACTAAAATATTTATGATATAATACAATTTGGGAGTGTGTTGATGGAAGCTTGTTAACATCCTTTGTGAGCTTTGCAGGGACCACTAAGAAATTCACAAGCAGGAAAAGTGACCCAACTTAGCCACCATTGGAGAATCTTTCCCAGAAGGAAAGGCTAACATGTTTTGATGCTTTTTACTGGTTAAAAAATATTACAGAGGGAGGACCTGACAGGGGTTTAAAATGTTATGCATGGTGTGGAAACATAGATGGAAGCTCAATCTCTCCTTCTTCTCCACTCCCTTCCTAGATCTTTGGATCACTCAAGGTAGGCAAGGTTTATTGGACCCAAGTCTTAAGGGCTCTAAAGCCTGATATTGTTTGACTGCAACTCAAATTATCCATGACCATTGACCATGCTGGCTGGTGGGGCTGATGGGACAGGTTCCCTTCTTCTTCCTCAGAGGTTATATCCAGCACAGTGACCTGAAGTGCCAATGGGAGATGTTGAGCATTGCAATGGGTCCCTAGGGACTTGTTTCCATCCTGACTGTTCTTGTGATGCACACTGTTGCCTAGAACTAGACTATTTATTTGCCTGTTACTCCATCTGAAATCTGAGAGATGTAACATTAAATACTCTTGAGCAGTGCTACATCATTAGGAATAATTGAGTTAGTTAGATAGCTTTGGAAGGCACTGGACTTTGACCATCCTCAGGCCTGGCATTACTCTAGTTGCCCTCTTTGGACATTTGGGATTAGCTGGGCTATAAATCTAAGAGATGATGGGATGACGAGCTTCATGGACCATTACAGATCCAGGTCTTATTTATTTAGGTCTTTCTGTACCTGGTCTGTACAGTATGAGAAAGAGGCCTTCAAATATAGCTCTCTGTATAATACTGTACTGTGTAAATCTTTGAAATTTAATTTTGTTTTGATAGTAAGGTAATTAATTATGATCAATCCATTTTAGGAAAACCATTGTCAGCTCTAGGCACCTTCTGGAGGTTCAGGTATAAGAACCTGAGTTAATTACCCAGATGAAAATAATTCTGCTTAGCCTGAAAAGAGGGGAGTGGGTGGGAGACAAGCTTTAATTTTCAATTTGGCAAGTATTAAAGCTTAATCAGTAAAGTTATAATGAGAAATTAGGTTAGAGTCCTTTGCAAAATGCCATGTTGCTCCTAAGGATTAGTGCATACTTGAAATGTTGATTCAACTGGGCTAAAGTATAGCCACATAACTTTCTGGTCGCATCAAAGAAAAACAATTAATCAGACCCTGAGAACAAAGTTCAAAGAGAATATTATGACTGGTACATATTGTCGGACAGTAAGATTATTAGCTGAATATGCTAATATCTACTGATACTTTCAAACAGAAATGGGGAAGAGGATGCTAGTGATGATCTTCCACAACAGAAGTCAACAATGTTTCTAATAGTGGCTGGTACGAAGGTCTATCTCACGTGTGTTTGTTTGTACACATGTGCGTGCGGGGGGCGGGGGGAGAAGTCAGTGAGTGTCTGGCGACAGAACAGGGAGCAGAGAATAGGAATACACTGACAGTTCTTACAACTGAGGGATGTCCACAGTCCCCCTGTTTTCTGCCTGTTTGCCTTATATGCCGTCTTGCGTACTGACTCATCTTGGAGAGTGCGAGTAGTATCTCTATTAGATTGTTGCCTAGAGTTTCATTCAAGGAAAGCTGTTGGATTTGCCTAGGGCTTTATTCTTAGGATTAGCTCTGGCCCATACGTCTCACACAGAGTCAGTGTGCCTTGCACAAGGATGACACAAATAGGCCTGCATCTGGTGGCTCAGTGAACACTGGTTTAGAACTTTAAAAAATTCTCTTAGTTGCATGTTGAGACCTTTAAACCTCCCCCTTAAATAAATTCAGACAAGATTCAAATTTTGGTTTGGTTTTTGACAGAATTTAGGCCACAACTTTATTGATTACAGCAAGTGAGTGGTTGCATAGGCTCTGGTTCAACTAGCTCCCTGCACCCTTGCAGGTAGCGCTGACCCAGGGCACCAGCATAGGTCAGCCTAGGGCGAACACCTGGATAAGCGGAAAGCTGGGAGCAGGCTATCTCTGCCACTCAGATATCTCCCTGGACTCAGGCACGGCACAACCCCCTCACAGGGATTGACCAAGCCATTGAGTCCCTGGATTCCTTTAACGGAATACCCTTCACATAGGGATGGTGAGAGCGTTCTCCCAACCCTATCACCTGAACCAGAGCCTATCCGCAACCTTACAAGTTGTGACGATTTTCTACGTGGCAGGCGAAACCCAAATGGCAGCAGCCAATCAGCCAAGTGGGGGAAATTCCTGCCATGCCCCTGTCCCAACGACAGACGACACACGACGGCATAGCAAGGTCAAGCATGCAAGCCCTAAATATAGGGAGAGGTGGGTGGGTGTTCCGATGCACGAGCTGAAAGAGGAAGCTATGGGTCACGTGCATAGGTATATATCAGTCCCTTGATCTGTTTAGTCTGTGTCCCATTGGCCTGATTGAAGCCTGCATCAAGGGTATACCAACATACCCACCCACAACACAGGGTTAGGCCCCACCGCAACACGTGCCCTCTTTAAGGGAGGACCCGATAAATCAGAAAGGTTAAAGCAGCTTAAATCAAAGCGCCTAAGCTTGATTGTAAGAGACAGGGGGAATCTTGTGAACTTCTCCAAAGCATAATATCATTTTTTAGCCCTTTGTTCACTGAAAAGCATTCCAGTTGGATATGTCAGAGGTTTGCTTCAGGAACAATTCTGCAAAGATATTCAGGCATTCCTCATTCACCAATTTCAACATTTTCATACCCTCCCTCCCGCAGTAAAATACCAGTCTAATATTTTGTTGTGGTTGCTGCACTCCTGTAACTTAAAGTAGTTTAATTTGGATTAGCGTTCTGCTCTTTGATATTACAGGAAATAATTAAGGCACATAAGTCTCTAGAAGAAACAATTATGGTCTGAAGTGTAATGTTTTGAATTGGATTTTTATAAATATGCCCACTTACTGTGCATGTATTATATATAGGCAACCATATAATTTCTGTATTTTATTCTGTGCATCCTTATTGACTCAAAATAAATGCTTCTTGATGTTGAGTATTGGAAAGAAGTAATATTTTATGTTCTGTGAACTGTGGATTAAGGACTCCCTGAGTGCATATTCAGATGCTAAACTATAATAGTTTCCATGGAGTTAGAATAGCATATCTTGAAAATAAGCTATGAATTAAAGACAAATTTCAACTGTTTCAGTATGACTGCAGCAGCAATAATATATCTTTCCTGGCTGCCTTCAGTGTGTCCTTGTTGAACATCATATATAGTTTGCTTTAGTTTATAAAACTGCTTTAGTTTATGAAACCTATTGAATTGCTTGCTTTTGACTTTGAAGCCAGGCTGCACAGTGAGACAAAGGGTTGCATCCAAAACGGTGTCTGTCATTCTGCTTGTTTAATGGGATATCTTCTTCCTCTCTACTTCCCTTGCGCCCGCCCCCATCTTCTGCAAAGGGTCCCTCAATCACCTGAAGGGGGTGGGGGGTGGGGATGAAGCTGCATTGAAGAGTCAAGGGAAGCTCCATTGCCCAGGTGGAATGGCAGTGCTATATACAATTCAAAGCAGGCATAGGCAAACTCAGCCCTCCAGATGTTTTGAGACTACAACTCCCATCATCCCTGACCACTGGTCCTGTTAGCTAGGGATAATGGGAGTTGTAGTCCCAAAACATCTGGAGGGCCGAGTTTGCCTATGCCTGACTCAAAGAAACAAACAAATAATCTATGTTTTTGTTTAGATTAGTTTGTTCTCTTATTGTAATGTACAGTGGTACCTCGGGTTAAGTACTTAATTTGTGCTGGAGGTCTGTTCTTAACCTGAAACTGTTCTTAACCTGAAGCACCACTTTAGCTAATGGGGGCCTCCTGCTGCCGCCGCGCCGCCGGAGCATAATTTCTTTTCTCATCCTGAAGCAAAGTTCTTAACCCAAGGTAATATTTCTGGGTTAGCAGAGTCTGTAACCTGAGGCATCTGTAACCTGAAGCGTATGTAACCCGAGGTACCACTGTATTGTGAAAAGTCTTAATGAATTTTTTTAAAAAAAACCAATGTGGTTATATGTAACTTCCCTACTATTCCCTCCTTCATCTGTCAGGTACTTGTTACAATAGATACTTCTTAATTGTTTTGACTGGCTTCTCCATCCAATTCTGTGACTTCAGCAATATTAGTGAAAGTTAAGGAATGGCTACTTCTAGTCCATGAGAGCTTCTGCTGCAATAAGTGTCTAAGGTGGGAATCTACCCACCCATCCCCAATAGAGAGGGCTGTGGGGAGTCTGGACTGACTGGAGGCACCCCTCTGCTTCTGTCACTCCACTGGTAGAGAAAGATCTCCTTCCTTCTGACTGCTCAGGGTAGCAGAGCCTGGTATGGCCTTGAAAGGGGATG
This sequence comes from Podarcis liolepis, assembly GCF_965112155.1. NCBI lineage: Eukaryota > Metazoa > Chordata > Lepidosauria > Squamata > Lacertidae > Podarcis > Podarcis liolepis. The sequence goes on from NC_139558.1 coordinate 4,260,791, forward strand.
CTTATAGGGCTGGCCAGAGCTGAACCATCTTGTGATCTTTTGGCTCCTAAGCTGCTCTCACAGCTGGCACTGGCCAATATCAGGCATAATCTGGCCTCGATCCCTGCATCAAACTGAACCTGGCAGAATCAGGCCCCATCTTTGTGCCACCTCTACTTTCTGCTGCCATGAGTGAGGGTGTGGTACCTGTGTTGCTCTGCAGGGCAAATCTGGATTTCACTTTAAGCTTCTGCTTCTGTAATACTTTTTTTTGGTCATTGCTGCAACAGGCTATCACACAGGTGATAAAATCACAAGTACAAACTGTTTTTGAGACAATATATCTTATTTTTTTAATTCCTTCCTAGAGATGGGAAGGCCTGGAAAAAAACGAAAAAAACAACAACACCTTGCCCCCCCCATTTTTTCCGGTCCCCCCCCCAGGCCTTCCCATCTCTACTCCTTCCACACTTGGGATCTGATAGGTCATCTCATGTCAAATCAGGAAGTGGTGGACTTGAAGTTTTTGAAGTTTGAGAGCTTCAAGTTGCAGAGAAAAACTAATGAGAAAGATTTCCTATTACAGAAGCAAACAAAATTCAACCATTTGCAAGTAGTGCTATGCTATACAAATATTTCTTTCACAAAACTATCAACAAAGGAGAAAACCAACCAGCCATAATAGTGTGTACTGCATAACATTTGTTAGAAGTAAATGCATTTCCATATATGTGATCTGGATGTGTATGTTTTTTAATTGGCATGCCTATATTCTTTCTCCAAAATTTCACTGGAATAACCTGATGCACTTTTAAATTATTATTATTTGCTGGAGGCTAGCTAAAGCAATTTCTGAGTTTTAATGTATGTATATTAACTTTGGTCAATCAAGGTACAAAGGCTAAACCAATTAAATTTAATATAGAAAATGACAAAAAGGATGGCTACTTAAGTAAGGCTGGAGTAACTCTTCCCTGGGAAAAGGTTACAACAACTGGAGCATTTTAGTTTAGACAAAACGATAGCAAGGATGAGCATGATAGAGATGTACAGAATTATGTATAGTGTGAAAAAGTGGACAGAGGAAAGCTTTTCTTCAGCTTGCATAATACCAGAATCCAGGGTCACCCATGAAGCTGAATGTTGGAAAATTCAGGGCAGACAAAGGCAATTCTTCACAGACAGCCTAGCTGAACTTGTCTGATCCAGCAGGACTCTTATTATGCTCTTACATAAATGAGTAAGGGCATCAAAAAAATAAATTAGTCATTGGTTAATTAATATTGGCTAATATTTCTTTTCTGCAGTTATTTAGCTCTGTTTCATTTTAGCAAAGAAGTGGTTTCCCTCAGGCCATGGTGTTGGAGGATGGTATAAAGACACAACAGCAAAGAAAAAAGTTCTTTTTGCCAGTTGCCAGTATGGAAATTCTCAAATGAAAATATGTTTATTTGTTACCAAAGCATTTTTTTATTAAAAAGTCCAGCAAAATGAACTTGGAGATAATGGAATAGAAGAGGGCCACACACACACACACACACACACACGGATCTGAGAATGGAAGAAAGTAAACATTTCACCAAGCAACTTTCTATGTTTGAACAAATGTTCAGTCACAGCCATCATATACCTGGGGCTATTGACACTATATCATTTCTTTGAAGTGCAGTTTCATTATTGAAAGGACCTTAGGACTTGCAATTTCTTGATGGTTTGATGTTGCAAGTGCTGATATTTTCACAGTGGTCACCACAAATAGTATTTCAAATCCTTTTTTCAAACATGAGAGCTACAATCTTGCACTATGGAAAGTAAAATGTAGACTAGCTTTCCTATTTTGAGTGTGGCCCTTTCCCCCGCCATTGCAGCCACATCTGCAGATGGCAAGGTGCAATGATCCTGAGCCCGCAAAAGTTGTCTTGGCTTGAATACTAAATGCCTGGAGCCTGGTTATCTGAAGGAGCATCTTCTCTATGTTCCACCACATGTGCAATGAGATCAAGTGCGTTGAAGGGAACTCATTCTTGGGCTTTTTCTGTAGAGCACCTTTTCCTTGGAATTCCTTCCCTACAGAGGAAGGCTGGCTGACTCCCTTTCAGAGGACGACCAATACTTTCCTGAATTGCTGGATTATGTATGTTGGTTTTTTATCGCTTCACAGATGTGTTCAAGCTGTTTTGTTGTTGCTGTATTTTTTTATAAGCCACTGTGAGAGGCTTAGCGTATAGAATATAAAAAACGTATAGAATATAAAAAACACACATTGCTCCATCTGCTTATTTCTGCTGGAAGTAACTTGTGTGCTGCAAACTGAAAAAAGAAATGAGCTGCAGGAAAGATTCACGTGTAAGTGAGCTGGCCTAAAGCACTTGCAGTCCTGGAGACATGGGCGCTCTGCACTGCCCTTCTCTTTGAATCCAAGAGTGCATACCAGTCAGTTAGGGCAAGCTCCTGATGGAGAAGGTATGTTCCAAAGAGGGATTTGAAGGAGGAGAGAGGTGGCAACCAGGCTCAATGATCAGGGAGGGAGCTCTGAGCATAAATTACAGCAGAATATATTCTTGCTGCATTTGCATTAAGGAACTACAACTTGGGTGTTATCACCAAATGAATGATGAGACTTCAGAAGCTTCCTGTAGAGGTTGAATAATATCAGTAGCAAGAAAGTATCCCACACAGCATAGCTCCTATAGGTTGGGGGGGGGGGGAGGACAGCAACCATTGCTTCCCATTAACACACTAATAGTTTTATTTCTAAATCTCTTGATAGAATTGCACATATTTCTAGCCTTTTGTGTCACAATATGCTGGCCTTGGTTGCCTGGAGAAAAGTGGGATACAAATATGATATCATAAATCGATGACGGCTTCTGGAATAAAGATTGTGGCAAGTAGATAAGAATGCTGTAGACCCAGCACAGGGCTCAAGATACTCATATGCTTTTAATCCACATAGCATAAATTGTCTGACGATGTTTGCCATGATACACATAGTTCAGCCAAAATTAAGCACTTGTAGCCTCATTGATTTCATTGAGGAAAATTTATCTGCTTTGCTCTCCCATTGAAACAAACAGAGCCTAAAATGCTGAACATGCACACAGTCCAGTCAATAATACCTACAAAAATGTATATATCATACAACATACAGTAGCTAATAACATTAACATATTATTGACAGAAGATGAGATGATATCTGCACTTTGGATCTGCAAAATTGGGATTATTGTAATGATGCAGAGCTATCTTGCAGTAATGAATCATTTGAAATAAAGTGTGAGGTGTTTAAGAAATTCAATTAAATTTGAAGTCTAGAATTCTTGATATGTGCTCAAAGTGGTGTGCAGTCAATTAGTTTCCTTAGCATGCTAGCAGAATTCCTAGAAATCACTTGATTTACAGAAATTAGCATTACAGTGACAAATGGTTTCAAGGTGACTTGCATGGCTGAATGTGTCTTCCAGGAAAAGCCAAGTATGACCCAGCCAAAGTTAAGCAACAGTGGTTTCTTAACTGTCTTCCTTTGAAATCAACAGGCTTTCTTAAGTAAAGCTCAGCCAAAGCAGTCTTTCTAGTTTTATTTTCATTTTTGTTGGGGGAGAAGCACCTCTGATTTTCAGTACTGTTTCATAGTCTATTCTACTTTTCCTTCAAGGCATTGTGAATAGAAGAAAGTTTGGCTGGATGTTTTGAACTCCTGTTTTAGGACTTATTGACAAATTAAAAATTGACAAATTACAGGATCCAGATGGCATTCGCCTAAAGGTTGTTAAATAATAATATGAAATTGATAGTAGTCTAAAAATGTAACTTGCTCTTAAGATCAGCCTTCACACCTGAGGACTGGAAAGTGGCCAAGGAAACACCAATTTTTAGAAAAATATCCAGAAGGGATCTGGAAAATTAGGCCTGTTCCAGGAAAACTTGTGGAAAGCATTGTTAAAGGTAGATTTGTAAAGCATATAGAATATGGGTCATCAGCATGGTACCAATAGTCACATTTGTGCTTGTAGATGCCCACAAGTTCTCCTTCCCTGCTGAACTATTGCAGGGAATAGAATAGGTTGTATTTGTTGGTGTGTGTGGTGCACACAACAATTTCTCTTGTTTGCAAAGGTGTCCATGCGCTCCAAAAGGTTAGCAGCCTCTGATACAGAAGAACAAGTCTTGCTAAAGTAGCATAACTTCTGCAAAGGTAATTCCTTTGTTCTTCATAACCTTTTACAGTTATTATGGGAGTTATTGAGAGGTTTTCTCCCTCTCTCATAACAGTAGAACCTGGGGCCATCAAGTGAAGCTGAATGCTGGAAGATTCTGGAAAGACAAAGGAAAGCACTTCTTCACATAGCACACAGTTTAACTATGAAATTCACCATCACAAGATTGGCATCAAGCTGGATGCCTTTAAAAGAGAATTAGAAAAAATCATGGTGGATAGACTATCAGTGTGTTCCATTCGTGAGCAGGGGTTTTATAACTTGGTCTCTTGGTTCTATATATAGCGGGCATTGCAAAATAGTGGTACAGGTCCTCTACGCAAGGTTGCCTGCACAGACAAAGTCTCTCCTTGTACTGTACTTTGCTGTACCGACCATCCACCACCGCCAAGGGCATCAAATGCAATCTTTGTATACAGTTTTGCAAGCAATTTCTCCTAATATTGTGCATTTTTTCCACATTGGTTGGAAAGTGCAATTCAAATTCAAAGTGCAAATGTGAAAGGATACCTGTACTTTGGTTCACATACTGGGTCAAGAACTATGAATTAGGTAGTTTCTCATTAAAATGGAAGCAACTTCGAATTCCCCCCCCCCCTTTCCCTGCTTTGAATACCAGCTGTTGTGGAAGAGTACTGTTGCATTCATGTCTTGTTTGTTGGATTCCCACAGGTGTCTGGTTGGTTCCTGTGAAAGCAGGATGCTATATACATAGGCCTTTGGGATGATTCAGCAGGGCTCTTCATATGTTCTTAAGAAGGTTTTAATGTTTCTGCATTTATTTCTACTCTGGAAAATATCAGATGAGATTTTAAAATTTCAGAGTTACAAGCACTGTAGTTGTAGGAGTGAAAGCCCTTGGTAGCTGTAGAAATGTAGTTAACTTAACATGTATAGGAAACAGTCAATTATTGCACAAGTGTAGCAAGGTCTGAAGCACTGACTCTTCTTAAGTGCCTTTCAACTTAACAAGAGAGTTGAGTAGCTCCTACTTTTATGTAATTCAGAAACAACTTTAATACAGCATGCTAATTCCTTTCAATTTGTTGCCAAAAGCCTAATAACGTGATTTTTTGATTGTACCATTTTAAAATATATGTTTTCACACTTTTCTCTCTTGCTCCAGAGTTGCTACCCACATGCACAAAGAAATAGGCTTTTCATAACTGAATGAACATAGAAGCGGCCTTACCAAAGGAGAACCAGCTATCAATTAGCTATCTAACTAATGCATCTAACAGGACAGGAGACATAGCCTGTGTACTTCAGCTGAAGATGAAAAATTTTGTTGTTCTAGAATCATAGAATTGGAAGAGTTGGAAGGGATCTGATGGCCATCTAGTCCAACCCCCTGAAATGCAGGAACCACAGCTAAAGAATTGCTGACAGATGGCCACCCAACCTCTTGTTTAAAAACCTCCAATGAAGGTTATATTCCAAGGTTGTCTGTTCCACTGTCGAACAGCTCTTGTCCTCAGAAAAATTATTCCAAATGTGTAGTGGAAACGCCTTTCTTGTGATTTGAATCCATTGGTTTGGGTCCTACCCTCTGCAGCAGCAGAAAACAAGTTTGCTCCATCCTCCGTTATTGCTGCCATTAAGGAGCAACCAATTAAATATTTAAATAATAACACATGATTGTCTTCACTGAATATACCCCAAAAGGCTATTTCAGCAGTCCGCCCCCCGCCACAATTCTCTCTCCCACGACTACAGGTATAAGACTTCACTCAGTAGATGCAGTAACTATTCAACTAGTAAATAGGTGGGCAACAGTGGGCATATCTATATTTCTGCAGATGTCTTTCCAGCCTAAACTACAGAATGAGGCGTATGAAATGGAGCCTATTCTTGTGGATGTAATATTGAGACAAAAAAGCAAATATTAAACATGCAGTCCAGCTTCTAAGGCTTTTATATACAGCATCATTACAAGTCCAAATCATGCCTAACTGCTGAGATTTACTGGGTTATTGTGAGTTGTTAGTTATCAGAATTGCTGCTTCATTTTCGGTCTTCTCCACTTGAAAGATTATAAATTATAAACTTGGTGCCCAGTTTAGAGAATGGAAATTCATTCTGGGCATGTTTCCAGAATATGTTCTATGTAGCTTCCCTCAGTTAGCACTCGCTGAATGAAGCGTTATGAAGGATTTTTAAATGTGTGTGCATGTACACACAGAGAGAACATTTCTACTCTGGATATGCTTGATCATGTTTCAGGTTTTTGTATATTCAGCAATATGTATACAGTATGTATATTCAGCAAAAGTAAAGGAATTATCATTATTATTTTGGTTTTGCTACTCAGGGAGAGGGGCAAGGACCTTTGTTAGGGCACCCAAGCTCTATCCCAAACACTGCTTATCTTTCTTAGCTGGTACTTTGGCTTCTGCAGTATAGAACTTTGCAGCCCTTTGGACTAGTAACTTTAAAATAAAACCAGAGGTTCTTGGTGTTAAATACTTTGCCCCATGCCCCATTCTGCACATTTTTGTAATTGCAGCATACACACATTTCTAGATACATTTGTTCCACTGGTGTGCAGGCAGAATCCTGAAGCCTCCCACCATTATGTGTGTACTTGCACTGAAAGCAATGTGACCACAAAAGCAATATGGCATTTACTGCCCTTGTTGCCCAATTTTTTCATTTATATAATTAGCTCAAAACCTATTCAATTCCTTCCTTCACCTGCTAGTGCTCAGAGAATCCCTTAGATTGGAGATGGCTTAGAAACTTTATTATGAATCTTTTGTCATTAGATCAATAATGGCATGCACAACTTCCCTGTAGTAAGCTTGAGCAGCCTAAAGCATAAGAGTCTGCAATCTAGTTCTGCACCCTGTTCCCACAGGGGCCAACCAGGTGTCTATGGGAAGTCCAGAAGCTAGACCTTAAGGCAACAGCACTCTCTTCACTTGTGATCCATAGCAACTGGCATTCAGAGATATCCTGCTTCCAACTGTGTAGAACATAGCCGTTGTGTCTAGGAGCCATCATAAAGAGATATGATGCCCTTCATGGAAGCTCATGAGAAATGTAACTTGATGTGATGTGTTGGCTGCCCTGCTCAGTCTCTACTGGCCAGGACCACAACTGAGGAGAGACACCTTTGAAGACTTATCAGCCTCTTCCATGGAGGAAAAAAGAGCCAGCAGATTAATCAGCATGCTGGAGGGTTGTCACATTATGGACATATCAGCTGTGTCTCTTTAAATAAGAAATATCTTCACTATCTCATTAAAGTTTTGTCTGTTCCCTGAATAGCTTTTTATTGACTCAGGGAGTTTTTTCTACTTTCCTAGCATGAAATTATAATAAAAAAATGAGACTTACAGATGTCTAAATGTCCTTGAAACAAAAAGTGAAAATGGCCCCAGCTCAGCTTCCATCCTGAATGTCTATCACTCATCAGAGAAAAATGATTTGACTTTGTATTCATTAGACATTCTTTGAAATGATCTTCAATTAAACAGACAATAGATTTCAAGCTCTTGCAAAGATAAGGTTTTAATCTTCCGTGCAGATTTTTTGTCTCCTTTCCAATATGTCATGCTCCTCTTTAGAGCCTGCCCTTTCAAAGAAGGCAAGACAAGGACAGAAGGTGTCAGCTTTCTTGGTTTATCAAGTGTTTCAGATGGAAAAGATGCAATGTTTGCTGTTTTAATACACTGAATTGCTTTGTGGACATCAATTGCTGTCTAATTAATATATAAAATAATTACCTCAATATTTATCCTTCAACGCTTAAAGAATTATCAAGTGAGAACCTCTGGGAAATAGGTGTCATTGTAGGCATTTTCACATTGTCTTTGCTTTGAAAGCTCCTACCTGTTTCAGAGAGTCTAAGAATTGCCTTAAGGTAGATTCTCCCTCTGCATATAAATAGATGAGGAACACAGCTGAATGGTGGAGTGGTGGATAGAGGATTTCTAAAATGGAACAGTATGCTTAGTTTCTGTAGCAAGGGAGGGAGAAAAAATTACAAAAGAGAAGGGAGAGTTCACACAGAATCTATGCCCCCTTTCTGACCTTTAGAATTTCAAAGTGCATCACATAAGGAAGAATTATAAACCATGCTAGAATGATTGAGATATGTCAGTGCTGGAGAGGGTGGACGTCTCTGAAGAGGTGGCAGTGAGGGAGTACTGTGCTTATACGTCTGGGCACAGCAGATTCTGTATCAGAACTGGTGGTTTGAAGGTGACTATGGAGGCAAGAAGTCAGTCAATCAAGAGAACTTGGATGGGCAGTCCAAAAGTGGCTTACACTGAAGAATGAGAACGGAATGAAGAAGTATATAAGACATGGCAAAAACCTATTGGCCTTAAATGCCACGTGACTCCATTTGAGCTAGTAGGAGCTAGTATTTGCACTGTGTTTGTTAGAAAATGTATTTTACAAAGAATAAATTGTATTGGTGAAAAGAAAACTAATGTAATATAATGTAACAGCTGGAAAATCATGTGACTCCAATTAAGGTCATAGAAACACTGAATCATTGCCTTGTTAATTTGTTAATTCTCTTAACATGTGTGTGTCTTGGGTAGTGATGGGGGGGGGAGTTGGAGGTTGGCTGGATGTTTTGCCAAGTGTGGAAACTTCAAGCAGACACTGTGCCCGAAGGAGTTGGCAAGGACAGACAAGCTATAATTTATGGACTGATAACTTATGACCTGCTATGAAGGAGTTTTGGAAACAAGGAGCAAGAAAACCCTCTCTTGGGCTCAAGGGAGAGAAGCACATTGTATTGGACTTGATATGCATAAATAATACTGCTTGTTAATAGTTGCCATCCTGCAACTATTGTGTGTGGGGTCTACTTCATCACTAGGGCTTTGAGGGTGAAATTGCTGCATTACTCTGCATGACTCAAAAAAATTGCCAGCCATTGGTTAGGTTATTGATGCCTTTTCCTGCCCCAGATATAAGAAGAAGAAAGGAGTGATTGAAGAAGTTGATATTCATCTTGGTATACAACCACTCACAACACCATTGGGCAGGTGTGGATACATCTTTCATTGACAGGGCTCCCTTTCACATGAACATATTGGGAGGTAACGCAGAATCTGCAGTGAACTTTTATTTTTGGAATAAAGGACAGTAGTTTAAAATATCCAGTTAACCAGAAATGGGATAAGGCCATTGCCAACTACCAATCAGCTCTGGGGAAACCCAGCAAGATGGGCGAGGATATTATAACAACAACAACAAATTTGCATGAAGGCAAATCTCTTTTCTAGGTTGTGGATCAACAATTTTCTCTCCATATGTTAAGATGTATTTATTTGTTTATATTATAAAGTTGGGAAATCACATGCATTGGTGAACAATCAATTTCTCTGTCTAAACTTCATGGTCATTCATATTTTGTATCTGCCCTGCATTTAACATCACATTAGAAAACCTAAACCTAAACCAGTAACGGTGGTTTTAGGTTGGAATGAGTGGGTTTTGACTGAACAACACTATATGCGATTTGTAGCATTAGACTGTTGGCTACTCCCCAAGATGCTCCAGTGTGTCCTAGTGGGTTAGAATTTACGAATGTCACCATGGGAACCTTGCAGAGTAGCTGGTAGGGACAACAGAGCACAGTGGTCTGAGGAGAAATGACTTAGATGAAACTCCATACAAGTTTACCTCAAGTTAAAGCTGGAAGAATAAATTTCAAGTCTCATGAATCTGTGTTTCTGAAATATCTGTACAGTAGAACACTTTATGAATAATAAAATTCTAATATAGAAATGTATTTAAGTATGTGCTTATGTTTAAGTACAGGATAATTCATCTGGAAATGTGTGTTTAGAACATTCACAGATCTAATCTATCCTCCTGGATCAGAGCTTTATTAGGTAACTAAATTACTTTGATTCACTTTGATTTTCAGAATAGTGATTTCATCAGAATATCATTGCCTTTACTCACTCAAACAATATACTTTCATAACAGTTGTAGTTTTTTTAAAAAAACACAAAACAAAACAAACAAAACACCAAAGCCATTTCACTTTCTTTTTCCCACCATGGGTTTTGTGCTCACTACGTGCTCACTGTCAACAACTTATTCTCCTTCATTTTTCTCTATATTATAATTTTTATTATTATTATTAATTGGTTTTTATTAATTGATTTTGTGCTGTGAGCCACGGGGTACTGCAGAATCTGAGCACAGACAGTACTAGCCTCACTCACTGGACGGTTGCAGTGAGGTAATGAGATCAGGTTCTGTAAGCCTGATCTCAAACAATTTCCCCCTCAAGAATTGATTAAAGAATTAGATTGTAAGACACCTTTCTGTCATATGAATCAAGCATCAAGGGATCCCTGTGAGGCAGAGAACAGAAAAGAGAAAACAAATAAATAAATTGATACTTTTATTAGTGAATACTAGGAATTAAAACTGGAAAGCATACAAAGAAAAGCCAATCGAGGCCAAAGCAGCTCAAGAGCTTCTTGAAGAAAGAAACTGAGAAGCTGAAGGTGATATTCATGGCAGCACTGTCTATCTTGTGTGCTACTGTCCTGAATCCCTGTATTAGACGTCCAACAACTGCGTGAACAACCTTCTCTTTTTGTTGCCTGTCTGGGATTTTTAAAAAGGCCCCTGTCCAGCACCTGGAAAACTATTCCATATAGCTGATGGTCTGAGTTTGGGTATATAGGGGAACTTGTGGGGCAGAATGGCTGTATTAGAAGACATAAGGAATATTTAGATCTGGAAAAATGATATTACCTTCTCGGTAGTGGCGCCCGCCCTGTGGAACGCCCTCCCATCAGATGTCAAAGAGATAAACAACTACCTGACATTTAGAAGACATCTGAAGGCAGCCCTGTTCAGATAAGTTTTTAATGTGACATTTTAATTTATTTTTAATCTTTGTTGGAAGCCGCCCAGAGTGGCTGGGGAAACCTAGCCAGATGGGCGGCGTGCAAATAATAAATTATTATTATTATTATTATTATTATTATTATTATTATTATTCAATAGCTTTCTTAGTGTATGTGTGCATTTGTGTCCATATCTGTGTTATTTGGAACAATGATAAAATAGAGGTGGCTGCATGCATACAATATATTTAAAGCACATCCCCCACAAACAATTTTGGAAACTGTAGTTTACACTGCACACACCTACAATTTCCATTAGCTTTAACAAACTACTGTTGCCAGGACTGGTGTGTGTGTATGTGTGCTTGCTTTAAACATGTGGTGTGTATGCAACTGAAGCCACAGAACCTGCATTTAGTACCTGGCTTCAATGCTGAAAAAGGCAAGAATTGATTTTATCTGCTCTGACCAGCACTAAATGGAACCACAGCTAGAGGAAAGCCAATGTATCCTTGAGCGAGTAGGATGCATGCCCTTTTGTTTTCCTAACTGCACAACTGTATGCATCTTTACTCAGAAACACAGTCCCTTTGTTCAATGGGGCTTACTCAGTGCTCTTTATCTAGAAAAATAGGTGCCGGTACTCACCATGAAGTTGAAACAGTAAGCGCCACACTTTTTAACCAAAAAAAAGGAGAGGTTCTAGTACTCACCATGAAGGTGTTACGGGTAAGAAGTGCTGGTACTGTGTATCCCCTGAAAAAAAGCACTGGGCTTACTAAACAAAGGGGAGGAGTTTGTTACAGTAACAACACATCTGCCATTTTGGGCTGCTTGTTCTGTGAGAATACTTTTTTGACTGTAAGTTATTAAAAATGTGTTGACTGGAACCAGATGGTAACGGCTTCAGAAAAGGATCCATAATCGTATGCAGAGGCTTCTCCCACAGCCACAAATATCTTCTTGTGAGTTGAATCTTTTTCTGTGTTACAATCTCTCAACATTTCATCAAAGCACCCAACAAACATACCTACATGCAGTGTTTCTCCCAGGGAGTACTTAGTACCGGCACCTCTTTTTGTTGTTAAAAAGCATGGCATTTACTGTAACAACTTCATGGACCTATTTTTGTAGAAAAACCCCCACTGCCTAGATATAAGTCCCATTGAATTGCATGGGACTTCTGAGTAGAATGGTCCCTTCAAATGATGACGGTGATTGCATCTACTTGGGCAGATTTGCAAGTTTGGGGGGACTGAGTGCAAAACATTTGAGAAACGCTGCTGTGTGCCAAGATAAACACTTCCCCTAACTCAGGGGTGGGGAACCTCTGGCACATGAGCCAGATTTAGCCTGGCATGGGCTCCACTTTTACCTGTAGGGTTGTTTTCCCCAACCATGCCTCCACCTGATGTCAGGTGTGGGCAGGTACAGGCATGGCTGGATTGGCTATGCAACCAAGTTAGAATCCAAATCCCTTTAACTTCAGTGGGAGAGTTACAGTGCGGTCCTGTGGGTGTTTATTCAGATGTCGTCCCACGGCATTCAATGAAACACATTTCCAGGTAAATGTATTCAAGACATTTACCTTAAGTACTTTGCCTTACGTACTTTCTGCAGGCAATTTAATTTCATGCAGGAGTAGTTGCCATGGTATGGTAGAGAAATAAGCAGCAGTCGCACCTTGTTAGGTTTTCGTTGCACATTAGTAGTTCAGAGACTGGCTTTTGTAACAGTGAGAATCACTTTTAGTTTAGAAACGAGGGTCTGAAATGTGTTGAATAAGGAAACCCAGAGTGGAAAGATCTAGAGCTCCTGGCAGAGAATCCTCCAACTTCCATATTTGGTAGCACCTCCCATGTCCTTAAGCAGCGACATGCTGCCAGAGACAGATTTGTGACAGCTAACTTAGCATAGTAGACAGCTGGACTTCATCTTCTTTTACGGGTCTGGAATTTCAGAGATAGTTTGTAGCCCTGGCTGCAATTAATGCCCAAACCCATAGGAATGCATTTATTTTTGGGAGCTGATGTTGGCAGAAGAAAGAGGGAGGGGTGGGGAGAGTGGAGCTGAGAGAACAAAGCTACATGTGAAATTCAGTTGGATTATTGTCATTGTACATCGTGCCCTGCCATTATGCTTTGTTATTTGCAAAATGACCAGTGTGGAAGGATGGGCTTCTTAATCTCTTCTTCCTTCCTTAACCCATTCCACTAAAAAGATGCACTGTGCATCTGGGGGTTTGGTACTTTCCCATCCATGCTGCTTTTCTGCTTCAGATTGCAATCTCTGCAGTGGAATTTTGCAATAAAATAAAATGGGGGGAAATGGGTAAAAATAAAATATGGTGCAATCTGACCCAGCTGGAGACTGTTCCGATTGTGTAAGTTCCTTTTTTATGTTTAGTGGATTGGCTTTTGTCTGTAGAATGCCAATGTCCCTTTCTTTCTCCCAGGTGCACAAGGAAGACATTTTAATCCCCTTCTAGTATTATAGATTGAGTCTGATGTTGTGTAACATATCTGCTAGGGATTATGTCATGGCAGGTAGAATGAACTTCTGCCCCCAAGTGCTGTCTATGGGTCCCCGTCACCACTAACTGTCCCACTAATGTTTGGAGGAGGCACTTTGGTACTGAACTGCTGCCAAACAGTAATTACGGGTAAATGCCATGTTTTGAATTCTTTAGTGCCTCAATAATTTTGCCTCCCACTGATCTGTTCCCTTGTAGCCCAGTTCCCTCTATGTAAACTACAATACAGTGGTACCTCAGGTTACATACGCTTCAGGTTACAGACTCCGCTAACCCAGAAATAGTGCTTCAGGTTAAGAACTTTGCTTCAGGATGAGAACAGAAATCGTGCGGCGGCGTGGCGGCAGCAGGAGGCCCCATTAGCTAAAGTGGTGCTTCAGGTTAAGAACAGTTTTAGGATAAGAACGGACCTCCAGAATGAATTAAGTACTTAACCCGAGGTACCACTGTAGAAGTTTAGACAGAGCCATAGCCACAACAACCCTGCTGCAGTTCACCTCCAATTATATAGTGGATGCATGCACTATTCTAGGTTGCATCAACAGAAGTAGAGTGTCCCAATCAAGGGAAGTAACAATCCCATTCTATTCTGCATTGGCACACCAGGAGTACTGTGTCCAGTTCTGGCCCCCACAATTTAAGAAGGGTACTAGCAAGCTGGAACCTAAGCAGATGAGGGTGACCAAGAAGATCAAGGGTTTGGAAATCAAGCCTTATGAAGGAGCCGAGTATGTTTAGTCTGATAAAGAGGAGACTGAGAGGAGATATCAAAGACAACATCAAATATCTTAAGGGCTGTTGCATGGAGGATGGAACAAGCTTGTTTTCTCCTGCTCTGGAGAGTAAGACTTGAACCAATGGATTCAAGTTACAAGAAAGGAGATGTGAACTATACACCACAAAGAACTTCCTGGCAGTAATACCGGTTTGACAGTGGAACGGACTCCCTCAGGAGGTTGTGGACTCTCCTTCCTTGGAGGTTTTGGAGCTGAGGTTAGATGGTCATTTGTCATGTATGATCTGGTTGAGAGTCCTGCATTGCAGGGGTCTGGACTAGATAACCCTTGGGGTCCCTTCCAACTATACTATTATATGATTCCATAGGATTCTCTCAGCTTTGAATGATTCAGTTGCCACAGCTTTTGGTCCTGTGTCAATATATACTGCCAGTTGGGTAGACCTGTTACCCAATAAATCAATAAAAGCTCTGGACTGGGTCTGGAGTAGATTCAGCCTCTAGGATTTTGCTTTATGGTGATGACTTTGGAAAAGTAGGAAATGTCCTCATCACTGCTTGGGCCTCCAGTGGATATTCTTGTCTGTATCTGGGGCCTCAGTCTGTGCTTGCAGCCTTCTCTAACTTAACAAGATGGGAGCTTAAGCAAGAGGATCAGTTAAGATGAAAAAAGAGGGCCCCAGTTTGCATATGGTGGTTTATATGGATAGATGCAAATTTAGAAACATTTACTGTAATTTACAGTAAGAGATACAATACAATACTGTGCATCTCACCGTAATGGTGAAGACACTAGGTGACTTGTGAGCCTGCTCAGTCTGCAACTTAGTGTCCCACCTTATCTCAGAGTCTTGGGATAATTTCTCTTGCTTTTATTTCATATTAAAGGAATCTGCAGCTGGTAGAGCGAGTACCAAGTGAGTGCCTGTTGCTGTGACTTGCTTTTATTCTTGAATCATACATTGCAGAAGGGCATCTGGGAAACTAGCAAGTAATTCACAATTAGATCTTGGCTTGTAGACTCTGCCCCACAAGTATAGGGAAGTTGGGGGGGGGGTTGAGTAAAAGAGAAGATTGATGCTCTTTTTACTTTGCATGCAGAGGTGGGATGATATTTGCATTCTCTTCTGAGACAATTTCTAAGCCAAACATGGAACTTTCTGAAGCTGTGCTTTCAATTATTCAGTAGGCTTCCTAAAATCCAGGCTGGTGGTGATCTTAAAGAGATAAGACAGCTCACCTCTTTAGAAAGGGAAATCTGTTTAAGCTGTGGCAATGAAAACTCATATTTAGAATGATATGATATTATGATCCTGTGTACTCATGTATCCATGCAGCTATATTAACAATGTGGGACAAATTCCAATGTTCAATGGGGCTTACTCAGTGCTCTTTATCTAGAAAAATAGGTGCCGGTACTCACCATGAAGTTGAAACAGTAAGCGCCACACTTTTTAACCAAAAAAAAGGAGAGGTTCTAGTACTCACCATGAAGGTGTTACGGGTAAGAAGTGCTGGTACTGTGTATCCCCTGAAAAAAAGCACTGGGCTTACTAAACAAAGGGGAGGAGTTTGTTACAGTAACAACACATCTGCCATTTTGGGCTGCTTGTTCTGTGAGAATACTTTTTTGACTGTAAGTTATTAAAAATGTGTTGACTGGAACCAGATGGTAACGGCTTCAGAAAAGGATCCATAATCGTATGCAGAGGCTTCTCCCACAGCCACAAATATCTTCTTGTGAGTTGAATCTTTTTCTGTGTTACAATCTCTCAACATTTCATCAAAGCACCCAACAAACATACCTACATGCAGTGTTTCTCCCAGGGAGTACTTAGTACCGGCACCTCTTTTTGTTGTTAAAAAGCATGGCATTTACTGTAACAACTTCATGGACCTATTTTTGTAGAAAAACCCCCACTGCCTAGATATAAGTCCCATTGAATTGCATGGGACTTCTGAGTAGAATGGTCCCTTCAAATGATGACGGTGATTGCATCTACTTGGGCAGATTTGCAAGTTTGGGGGGACTGAGTGCAAAACATTTGAGAAACGCTGCTGTGTGCCAAGATAAACACTTCCCCTAACTCAGGGGTGGGGAACCTCTGGCACATGAGCCAGATTTAGCCTGGCATGGGCTCCACTTTTACCTGTAGGGTTGTTTTCCCCAACCATGCCTCCACCTGATGTCAGGTGTGGGCAGGTACAGGCATGGCTGGATTGGCTATGCAACCAAGTTAGAATCCAAATCCCTTTAACTTCAGTGGGAGAGTTACAGTGCGGTCCTGTGGGTGTTTATTCAGATGTCGTCCCACGGCATTCAATGAAACACATTTCCAGGTAAATGTATTCAAGACATTTACCTTAAGTACTTTGCCTTACGTACTTTCTGCAGGCAATTTAATTTCATGCAGGAGTAGTTGCCATGGTATGGTAGAGAAATAAGCAGCAGTCGCACCTTGTTAGGTTTTCGTTGCACATTAGTAGTTCAGAGACTGGCTTTTGTAACAGTGAGAATCACTTTTAGTTTAGAAACGAGGGTCTGAAATGTGTTGAATAAGGAAACCCAGAGTGGAAAGATCTAGAGCTCCTGGCAGAGAATCCTCCAACTTCCATATTTGGTAGCACCTCCCATGTCCTTAAGCAGCGACATGCTGCCAGAGACAGATTTGTGACAGCTAACTTAGCATAGTAGACAGCTGGACTTCATCTTCTTTTACGGGTCTGGAATTTCAGAGATAGTTTGTAGCCCTGGCTGCAATTAATGCCCAAACCCATAGGAATGCATTTATTTTTGGGAGCTGATGTTGGCAGAAGAAAGAGGGAGGGGTGGGGAGAGTGGAGCTGAGAGAACAAAGCTACATGTGAAATTCAGTTGGATTATTGTCATTGTACATCGTGCCCTGCCATTATGCTTTGTTATTTGCAAAATGACCAGTGTGGAAGGATGGGCTTCTTAATCTCTTCTTCCTTCCTTAACCCATTCCACTAAAAAGATGCACTGTGCATCTGGGGGTTTGGTACTTTCCCATCCATGCTGCTTTTCTGCTTCAGATTGCAATCTCTGCAGTGGAATTTTGCAATAAAATAAAATGGGGGGAAATGGGTAAAAATAAAATATGGTGCAATCTGACCCAGCTGGAGACTGTTCCGATTGTGTAAGTTCCTTTTTTATGTTTAGTGGATTGGCTTTTGTCTGTAGAATGCCAATGTCCCTTTCTTTCTCCCAGGTGCACAAGGAAGACATTTTAATCCCCTTCTAGTATTATAGATTGAGTCTGATGTTGTGTAACATATCTGCTAGGGATTATGTCATGGCAGGTAGAATGAACTTCTGCCCCCAAGTGCTGTCTATGGGTCCCCGTCACCACTAACTGTCCCACTAATGTTTGGAGGAGGCACTTTGGTACTGAACTGCTGCCAGCTGTCATCTTGGATTTACTCCTGGAAGTTGTGTCAGTCTAGATGAGAGAGAGAGAAACCAAAATTTGTAATCTGGGGGAGAGGCTATTTCTGTGACCCCACCAGTAGGAGTAGCACCAAGAATGGATCCCTGAGTTAGGGCATTCCCAGTGGTGGCACCTTGGCACCCTAAAGGAAATAATATGGTCTCCCTCTTTGCTTGCAATTAGGAAACATGTAAATACTGTTTTTATTTATCCAGGCTATTGTCAGTTTAATGAAGTTTTTACATGGCTGGATTTAATTGCTGTCTGCGATGTGTTATCGTGCTGTTTTAAATTGTGAGCTGCTTTGGGTTCCCTTGAGGGAAGAAAGGTGGTTTATACACTTAAAATGTGTTTTGCTGTCAGTTTTTTTTCCACCACAGTGCTCTGAATTGACAGAACTTCCAGGACATTGAATGACTGGAGCAATTCATTCATCACACTGGAGGCAAGGTCTAGTTTGGCAACCAGAAACTGCTCAGCATCTGAACACCTGATCTCAAAAATTTCAATATATATGGTACCAGATTGCTTGTTTCTGGGAGCTGCTTGACTATGTCTCAGGCTTAGCCTGATAGCAAGTGAATTAACATTCAAATCCACCCCTAATTTAGTTATTGCAGCATTTCTGAAAGCAGAAAACCAAAGGCACACACTTTTTGGTTTACACATAGAAGCACATTCAACTCTTACAACCCCCCCAAATTTACTTTGAAGCTATGAGTAAAAAGTAAATATACTGCCAACTTAATCATTAAATAAAGTGAATCAATTAAATGCATTGTGTATAAAAACAAAAGGCAAGTTAAACTCTTTTGCTAAACAGTAATTACGGGTAAATGCCATGTTTTGAATTCTTTAGTGCCTCAATAATTTTGCCTCCCACTGATCTGTTCCCTTGTAGCCCAGTTCCCTCTATGTAAACTACAATACAGTGGTACCTCAGGTTACATACGCTTCAGGTTACAGACTCCGCTAACCCAGAAATAGTGCTTCAGGTTAAGAACTTTGCTTCAGGATGAGAACAGAAATCGTGCGGCGGCGTGGCGGCAGCAGGAGGCCCCATTAGCTAAAGTGGTGCTTCAGGTTAAGAACAGTTTTAGGATAAGAACGGACCTCCAGAATGAATTAAGTACTTAACCCGAGGTACCACTGTAGAAGTTTAGACAGAGCCATAGCCACAACAACCCTGCTGCAGTTCACCTCCAATTATATAGTGGATGCATGCACTATTCTAGGTTGCATCAACAGAAGTAGAGTGTCCCAATCAAGGGAAGTAACAATCCCATTCTATTCTGCATTGGCACACCAGGAGTACTGTGTCCAGTTCTGGCCCCCACAATTTAAGAAGGGTACTAGCAAGCTGGAACCTAAGCAGATGAGGGTGACCAAGAAGATCAAGGGTTTGGAAATCAAGCCTTATGAAGGAGCCGAGTATGTTTAGTCTGATAAAGAGGAGACTGAGAGGAGATATCAAAGACAACATCAAATATCTTAAGGGCTGTTGCATGGAGGATGGAACAAGCTTGTTTTCTCCTGCTCTGGAGAGTAAGACTTGAACCAATGGATTCAAGTTACAAGAAAGGAGATGTGAACTATACACCACAAAGAACTTCCTGGCAGTAATACCGGTTTGACAGTGGAACGGACTCCCTCAGGAGGTTGTGGACTCTCCTTCCTTGGAGGTTTTGGAGCTGAGGTTAGATGGTCATTTGTCATGTATGATCTGGTTGAGAGTCCTGCATTGCAGGGGTCTGGACTAGATAACCCTTGGGGTCCCTTCCAACTATACTATTATATGATTCCATAGGATTCTCTCAGCTTTGAATGATTCAGTTGCCACAGCTTTTGGTCCTGTGTCAATATATACTGCCAGTTGGGTAGACCTGTTACCCAATAAATCAATAAAAGCTCTGGACTGGGTCTGGAGTAGATTCAGCCTCTAGGATTTTGCTTTATGGTGATGACTTTGGAAAAGTAGGAAATGTCCTCATCACTGCTTGGGCCTCCAGTGGATATTCTTGTCTGTATCTGGGGCCTCAGTCTGTGCTTGCAGCCTTCTCTAACTTAACAAGATGGGAGCTTAAGCAAGAGGATCAGTTAAGATGAAAAAAGAGGGCCCCAGTTTGCATATGGTGGTTTATATGGATAGATGCAAATTTAGAAACATTTACTGTAATTTACAGTAAGAGATACAATACAATACTGTGCATCTCACCGTAATGGTGAAGACACTAGGTGACTTGTGAGCCTGCTCAGTCTGCAACTTAGTGTCCCACCTTATCTCAGAGTCTTGGGATAATTTCTCTTGCTTTTATTTCATATTAAAGGAATCTGCAGCTGGTAGAGCGAGTACCAAGTGAGTGCCTGTTGCTGTGACTTGCTTTTATTCTTGAATCATACATTGCAGAAGGGCATCTGGGAAACTAGCAAGTAATTCACAATTAGATCTTGGCTTGTAGACTCTGCCCCACAAGTATAGGGAAGTTGGGGGGGGGGGGTTGAGTAAAAGAGAAGATTGATGCTCTTTTTACTTTGCATGCAGAGGTGGGATGATATTTGCATTCTCTTCTGAGACAATTTCTAAGCCAAACATGGAACTTTCTGAAGCTGTGCTTTCAATTATTCAGTAGGCTTCCTAAAATCCAGGCTGGTGGTGATCTTAAAGAGATAAGACAGCTCACCTCTTTAGAAAGGGAAATCTGTTTAAGCTGTGGCAATGAAAACTCATATTTAGAATGATATGATATTATGATCCTGTGTACTCATGTATCCATGCAGCTATATTAACAATGTGGGACAAATTCCATATAGATGTAAACTGCTATATTACCATTTTGATTGTCTCAGCAGTGAGTGTGGTATTGCCAAAGAATCTAGTGGGGGAAAATACACATTTAAAATTAAGGGCAGAAGGTTTGTGTTTACTGTACATCTTTGCAATTTATTTTTAAGCTGTGCTTGAAGAAATATGGTTGATCCAGTATTGGAGACAAACATCCTAGAAGTTGTCTTTTTTAAAAAAAATGTGATGTGTATAGAAATTCCATTTTAAAAAGGTCTGTCTGGCTAAATAAGATTTCCTACCATTTTGGGGTTATTGCAAACTGCAAATACCTGGCATGTGAGGTGTTTCACCAGATACCACTAGTGCATTGGGGAGGGGGGTTAAAACACCACAGAAAAATCCATCACTATTTTGTTTTTGTCAGGAGTTTAAAGACAGTTTGCAGTAAGGAAGAAGAAGAAGAAGAAGAAGAAGAAGAAGAAGAAGAAGAAGAAGAAGAGGAGGAGGAGGAGGAGGAGGAGGAGGAGGAGGAGGAGGAGTAGTTTGGATTTGATATCCCACTTTATCACTACCCGAAGGAGTCTCAAAGTGGCTAACAATCTCCTTTCCCTTCCTCCCCCACAACAAACACTCTGTGAAGTGAGTGGGGCTGAGAGACTTCAGAGAAGTGTGACTGACCCAAGGTCACCCAGCAGCTGCATGTGGAGGAGCGGAGACGCGAACCCGGTTCCCCAGATTATGAGACTACCGCTCTTAACCACTACACCACACTGGCTTTGGAACTCTTCCTTTGTGTGGAGAGCTTGTTGATTCATACTCTGCACAAGGTCCAGATCAGCGAATTTCAGTCAGATAAGTCTCTCACACAGAGGTTGCCAGAGCTTAAGATGGTACCCAGAGAACAGGAAGCAGAAGATAATTATCTAATAACCAGGTGTTGGCATTGTGGCCAAGCCAGGAACCTGATACTGTTTGCCAGTCTTGGGGATTGTAGTTGCACATGACTTTTTCCTTTCTGTGCCTCAGAGGCCCAACCCACATTGCTTTCTTCAGTTGGTATGCATTGGTATGGCATACCACCACCTCCCCCCCACCTTGCCTGCCCCCCTGCTTGCTCGCTCCTCCCCCTGCACATTTGCCCCTTCCTCCTCTGCCACTGCTGCTTTCCATGGCTGCAAGCACAGCCTCCCAGAGGTACTTTGGCGTGACCCTAACCACCCCCAAAGCGCCTTCCAGAAAGATGCCTGACAATTGTAGAACCTTATGATCGTCAGGCACCTTCCTGGAAGGTGTTTGGGGATCGTAAGGGTCATGCCAAAACACCTCCGGGAGGTTGTGCCTGCAGCCGAAGAGGAGGCAAAGGTGCGGGGGGGGGGGCAAGAGAGTAGAAGGGTGGGCAAGCGGGAGGACGGGGGACGGGGACGGGACATGGTGTGTACTGGCACCTATTTTTCTTTAAAAAAACAAACTACTGCCAACCCAATACATTCTTACCTGGATTTCAGCCTCAGAACCATCCAATCCTGGATCTCCTGACAGGAATGACGAGTGCCACTCCTGTTTCCTCCTCCACTCCTGATCTTGTATTGGCAGCTGTCAATGACATTTTTCGCCTTATCCGCAGGGTGGGGGCTGTGAGAGGTTCTCCTTAGCAGTGGGGCAAAGGGCAACTAAATTAAGATTTTCTCCCTTCCCAGGTAGGTGTGGGAAGGAAAACAGGTAAATCAGCATGGTGACCCCCTTAGGCACCTATTGGGGTCATGGGCATCTTCTGAGGCCAACACCTTGGGGTATTTAGCAGGAAATGGGGCATCCTGCCTGCTCCACTTGGAGTTTGGGGGCCCTGGAGGGGGGTGAAGCAGGAAGGCCACTCAGCTCACCTTCAGAGGGAGACTGGGGTTTGGGCCAGGAGATGTTGCCTCCCCTTATCCCATCAAGGGCTGGTCACCCTACAGCTGCAGATATTTGCTTGAAATTCAGTTACGTAGCTCCCACACTGATAGCTTTCTTTCTGCAGGTTCTATTTATGCTTAATTATTAATAGTGTCTCATGATACTTATTATTTTATTATTATTATTTATTGAATTTATATACCACCCTATACCCAGAGGTCTCAGGGCAGTTCCACAAAAAAATCACAATATATAAAATCAAAATAAAAACAATAACCCAATAATACTCACCCCCAAAAGGGGCGCATTTTAAAAGGGTACAGGATGTTGATCAGGTCAACCAAAGGCCTGGTTAAAAAGGAACGTCCCAAAGTGATCTTGGCCCCTAGAAGTTGGCTCTTATTTGCTACCTTGAGTAGGTTTTTGAATGTTTATGCTTTGGCTGACTATCTATTATCTTGTGGTACGACACAAAGTTTTTGGGGATGTCCTGGAAAGGCACAGTCCATGCTATTTTTGCTACTGAAAACAGGATACAGCCAAGTTTACAACATGTGGTTCTCATCCCTAAATATACCAGCTGTTATCTTAACATCCTTCTGCCATTTTGTGATAATTTTCAATTATGATTACTCTCTTTTTAAAGGACTAACAAATTGGATAGATAAGGGGTTAAACTAATCTAAAAGAGAGTTTTCTTTGCTATTTCTCTGTGAATAATGAATGAGATAAAAAAGAATCCCTTCTGCATACTTCCTAATGTTTGATGATTCACTTTTCAAAAGTGTTTATTTTTGAACTGTTACTAATTCAAACTTCCTGTTCAATCTTGTCTTCTTTTTTTGAGGCACGAAGCAAATATTATTCCCCACAGTAATTTGCAGTCTTTTGTTGACTGAAGACCTAGTATTTTAGATTGGTCTTAACAAAGGAACTTCTAGTAATTTTTTATACCATTTTGACAGACAGTTCTTTCTCTCCAGTTTGCTGCCACTCAGAAAGGCACAAGACAATTATAAAATGTCAGCAAGACTGAAGAGCAAGGCAGAATCCTTTGGCTCATTTCTGAAAGGTCCCTATTTTTTCTTCATCAGGTGTGAAATGTTCTCTTTCCGCTGTGATTTGCAAATTGTAAACATAAAATGCTTTGTATTAAGAAATTCAAAAATAATGAATTGAATACAATTCCTTCAGGTGAAGCTTTGTAGCAAAGTAGCCGATTAAACAACTTTTTCTTCATTTTATTAAACTGTGTGTTTTATTGATGTTTAAAAAAGTAGAAAAACAGCACAATTTAGATCCTCAATGATGCTTTTAAACATAGAGCATAACCATTACTTTCCTCTAAAAGTGCCTATTACCCATGATTGGGTGCTGAATGCACAATCACTAAAATTGATGTTTATTAAAATCCTGAAATAAAAATATCAACCTCTTAAGCAACAACTATCACTAGCCTTCTGGGAAATAAAACCTTGATCTTCCAATTTTTAACATTGGCAATTTTTTAAAATTACATTATTTAAAAGGACATCTAATGTTTCTAGACTGAGGAGAAGGAAGCAAGACTAACAATTTAGACTGCTACCGTGCTGAGAGATGCTATGTAAGTGTAGATCTCATTGTTTTTCCTGTGAAAACACATTAAGAAATGTGTTGTGACAATTTCTAAAGCCCTGTGATGCCAGTGAGAAGAAAAACAACCACCCGCAATCCTGTAGCTCATGGGTGACCTGTGGCGCCTGTGAGGCAAAGCACCCCAAAGCTTTGTGTTGTTGCAACTCTTTCTGAGCACACCCTTGCCCTGGCAGTGTGTTAGTACATTATGCGACTCATCATTTTTTCATGTTAATAACATTTAGTATCAACAAACAATAATGTTTAGTATACAAATCAGTAGCAGTTGCTGGTTACTGAAAGCGAGACAAGGAGGGGCAAGGCTGTGGGCAATGGATGCAGTGCAGGCGCAACCGGAAGAGTGCTGGATTGGCTCCACCTCTGCAGCCACACCACAATGTCCTCCCTGATAGCTTGTCCCTCCCTGTCTGCCTTTCATTAACTGGCAATGTTGGGAAGCCAGGTAAACAGTCCACCTTACCCTGCCAAGTTCTACTGATACAAATTGAAGCCAGTAAACTGAGCTTTATGTTAAAGGCTGCACGCTGAATGATAGCTAGCTAAGTTATACTCGGAGAACACTTACGGAAATCAATGTTCAATAAGATGGGGATAAAAAGAGTTTGTGTAACTGAGGAGTTTGGTTGCTACATGTATATTCCTGAACAGGTGAGTATTTGCGCAGTCTAATTCTACTATGGGGTGGCGGCGCTCATCTCCGCTTTCAGGCCGAGGGATCCAGCATTTGTTCACAGACAGCTCTTCCAGATCATGTGGCCAGCATGACTAACCCACTTCTGGCACCCAGGACACGGTGGCGAAGGCCAGAATAATTCACATGTAGGTGTTCAGTACTGTAATTTTTCTAGATGGCTATCACGTTACATCCAAAGGTTCCAAAAGCCTTTTGAAATATAGCTGAACTTGTGAGGGCATCTATCAACCAAAGTATTTTAGCAAAGTATTAGTAACAACCATGTTATGAAGACTGAAATGTAACTGAGGCTTTACCCTGGCACTTGGAAATGTGTCATGAAAAGCAGTACTTAAATTATTGCAAGATCAATAGAATAAAATGTGGAATGTGCCCATGTCAGATAAATTGCCAGCTTCTACCCCAAGCCTGGGCTTGCTGCTTAAAATTCCCACCTGCAATCTACTGTGCTTTCAACCACATACAGCACAGCAGATTCTTGGGCTCCTTTCATTGTGTTGCTGCTCAGCTGCCACCACTACCACAATGGAGGCTGGGCGCAAGTGAATGAACCAGCCAGGCAAATGGCTCCTTCTTGCTGCCCATCATCTTTTCACCAGCACTGTCCAGCTATCCAGGTCTGCCTCCACTTTCTGGTTACAACTGAATATCGGGGAAAGAGACCTAGCAATTATAAAATTTAATGCCTGTGTACATGTCATGGGCATACCCAAGGGAGGTGGCTGCCTCCATCAAATAAAACAATAGAGATACTTAACTAACTATCCAACCACGACGGTTCTGGCCCTCTAACAAAAATCCTGGCTACACCTATTAAGTTGTGGGTGAACATATCAGACGACACAGTGATTCTTCAAACAGCTCTTGTTTATTCACAGGCCAGAACTGAACTGAACTGAAGGGTTCAGCCAGCCTGCTTATATAGAGCTCCACTACAACGCAACTGTCACACTTTCTGTAACTATCCAATCACTGAATGTCACTTTCAATCCCTTATTTGCATATGTGGACCTGAGTGAAAACTATCTACAGTATCCCCCTGCTGGCCCAGGGTGAGAACTTCAGTACATAACAACACCCATGGTACATGTAGTATAAGTGCCGGCCTCCCCCAATGGAGAAAACTAGTGGTAGTGAAATTGGGAAGGGTAGGCTATCCCCCCCCCCTTTGGTTAATTGACAATTATACTTATTGCATTCCGTTTCTAGACAGCTTTCTGGCTCCAGCCCCATTGATTTGGAATGGATAGAATTTACTTAAAATATCATTCATGTTCACATGCATCTTCTGACCTCAAATGTTAATTCGTTTCTTTATAAAATCTTGAGATTATGTTAAATCAAACTACAAAGAATACACATACTCACGCAGCTGAATAGAAAGGTGGTTTAACTAACATAGCCTGCTTAATTAACTTAGTTCACACTTAAGTAATATTTGCTACCAAGTATTATCTTTTTGAGTTGAAGGGAATATATTATTCCTCCCCATTAACATCTCCATTATTATATATGTCTCTCAGTATATATTTTTTCTATCCAATTACTATCATAGGGTTCCAGCCTGGACATGATCATTTTGCCTCGAATACCAAGACTTATTCAGTTTCTCTTTAATGATATTCAATCGCTAAACATGAATGAATTCCTGTTCCTTTCTATTTCCATATCTATGGATAATAGACTTAAAAGTTATACAGTTTCTATACCTGAATCATTCTCATTTGCACACTTAACAAAGGACTTTAAAATCACAGTTTTGTGAATTAGTAAGTGTGATTCTAATCTAAAACCAATTTAGGAAAACATAAAGCATTCGCTTTGAGTTCAGCAAGATATGATATTAGGCTTTAAGTGATTAACACAGAAAAAGAATATCTATCATCTCAAAAATAATTTGTTCATTATGTTCTAAGCAGCTGTACTTCAGATTTTTGCTGTATGAAGTGCTGGAGAACACCCTGTGTTACGTTGCACATATTCCTTCACTTCAAAGTTATTAAAAGAACACACTTGAAAACGTTGCTTCATGTTTTTGAGATTGCGATTGGCAATGTTATTATATTTTGAAGTCTTTGCTGAATTAATGGCTGCTCACCGACTTCTGACAGTGGGCGATGGCCCCTCCATCCTCTTAGACCTACGGTGGAGAGGTGGGTCTTGGCTCCATCCCGAGGATAGTGGTGGGGTCTCTGGGCTGCCGCCAGACCTGGGTGCTTTAAATTGGCCAATCTGTGGTGGACTGGGGGGCAGAGCAAGTGGTGTGGTTGGGCGGGCACAGACTTCCCTCCGGCCCGTTCCTTAGGCATATTGAGGGCCCGCTGCCAATGGCAGCAGCGCACTTGGCCCTCAGCATCACCCACCCAGCCCTCCATTTATTTGCTTTGATGGTTGCTGTCTTTCAGGGCCAGGAAGGAATTTCCCTGCTCTGCAGATTTTGCCCTCCCCGTTGCAATTGTCACAACTTTGGCGGTTTTAGGCCTTGGGTGAAATCCTTTCCAATAAATGGGGTGGCGAGGTGATGCACCCCTCCTGCAGTGGCGATAACAGGGTCCCTGTTAAAGGGGATAGTGAGGGGAGTCTGTGGCCACAGGCGTACAGTTGTGGGCCACAGAACTCCCCTCAGTAGCGTGGAATGGGGGCCAGCTGTGTAAATGCACGGTTTGCAGTGTCCCCATATTCATGATTAACCCTGTCCTGCCTCAGAC
Source organism: Podarcis liolepis (assembly GCF_965112155.1). Lineage (NCBI taxonomy): Eukaryota > Metazoa > Chordata > Lepidosauria > Squamata > Lacertidae > Podarcis > Podarcis liolepis. The sequence goes on from NC_139558.1 coordinate 4,288,256, forward strand.
CCCCACCAGGAGGCTGAGAGGGACACACACCCAATGCCTAAGCCAGACTTCCTAAACCTCGGCCCTCCAGATGTTTTTGACCAACAACTCCCATGATCCCTACCTAGCAGGACCAGTGTCAGGGATGATGGGAATTGTAGTCTCAAAACATCTGGAGGGTTGAGGTTGAGGAAGCCTGGCCTAAGCCAAGGTTTCCTACATCTTAAATTAATAAAAGTTGTGGGCATTTTAATCCCAATTATGTGTTATGTGTTTTCATTAATGTGTGGTCTGACACCCAGGGGAAGGGGATCTGCACCTGGACACACAAATTACACATGATTCTCAATTCAAATCTCTACCCTCATCAGAGCATGCACATGCAGCAGGAATCCATTGCCAATCCTAGATTCCTGACACGCACGCACATACCACACTTTTGTGTAAACTATGGGCAGGATTCACCTAACCAGCCCTGTCATTGGAAGCCCTGGATGAGGAGTTCTGCTTGTGCAATGGGCTCCTCCTCCAAATCGGCCCTGCCCTGGTAGGAGGGGCGTGTTTGGGAAAACCTTCAGAGCAGTGCACAGGGGGACAGTTTCATCTGGCAAGCTGCAGTGCAGACAGAATGGGAAAGCACAATGTTGAATTCCACCCATTGTTTTTTTTACACTGTGATATATGTTCCACAGGAGACTTTTTATTCTATCATTTGGGTGACTGGCCAGCAGAGCCAGCACAAGAAATTTTGGCACCAGGGGTGCATTACCCATAGAGGCTAGTGGTGCAGGGCGCCAGGGTGCCAAGTTCTGGAGAGCGCCATGGATGAGGCGGAGACTGGATACGGTGCTTCCCATCATCAGCTCTCTGCCCTTGCCTGCCTCTGCCATGCCGCGCCGAAGCAGCGCTGCACCTGGAGCCTCTGTCTGCCGTGGACACTGTGGCACAAAGCAGCCAGCTTAGCCGGGAGGTTGCCCGCCTCCTCCAGCCCACTGGCAGTGCCATCCTCCCTAAAAACCTCTGAGAAACGAGGTGGGACTGTGCCAGAGGGAGCTTTGCACCACGGTGCTGGATATGCTTAAGATGACCCTGTTTGGCACCTGGTAAAGGTAAAAGGTAAAGGTACCCCTGCCAGTACGGGCCAGTCGTGTCCGACTCTAGGGTTGCGCGCTCATCTCGCTTAAGAGGCCGGGAGCCAGCGCTGTCCGCAGACACTTCCGGGTCACGTGGCCAGCATGATGAAGCTGCTCTGGCAAACCGGCACCAGAGCAGCACACGGAAACGCCGTTTACCTTCCCGCTATAAAGCGGTCCCTATTTATCTACTTGCGCTTAAGAGTGCTTTCGAACTGCTAGGTGGGCAGGAGCTGGGACTGAACGATGGGAGCTCACCCCGCCGCGGGGATTCGAACCACCGACCATGCGATCAGCAAGTCCTAGGCACTGAGGTTTTACCCACAGCCCCATCCACGTCCCCGTTTGGCACCTGAGGCAACCACAAAAAGGCATCTCCTGTCAGGGAAGAAGGAGGGAGTGAAGCGCTACATAAAGTGTGTGTGTGTGTGTGTGTGTGTGTGTGTCTTTGCTTGGCCTTTTAAACTGGGGTGGGGGGCATTATTGTTTTCATTTCTCCTATACTATGTATTTTTGTGTTTTATATTGTAAACTGTCCTGTGATCCTTGGATAATGGGTGGTATACAAATTTAGTTAATTAATAATACATTGAGAAGTGGGGGTGGGGGACTGAAGATCTACATTGGGAACCAGAAGGGAGGAAATGGTGACATCAAGCAACGTGGGTGCTGGCTCTAGGAAGAATGCAAGAGCTTTTTCTCTTGTCTCCTAGTATCTCATCTAACTGGATGAAACAAACCAAGACATCTTCTTTCATGCCATAATTGGTTTTCAGTCATCTATCCCTTACAAAAACCCTTTGACCTCAGTCCTGTTGAAGTTAGTCACTGAAACCAATGGAACAAGGTAGTTGTGATTATCTTAAGCCTCATTGAGCAGTAATGGTGCTGAATCCCATCATTATCATTTTCCTGTTCAGAATTTGTAGTTTGTAATTCATGAACTGTTGATTTTTTCTCCCAAAGTTCTGAAGCAGTTCAGGAAGGACACTGTCAGGGAACTGACATCGGAGCCTGAGGCGGAGGGAAGGCTCTCAAATAATGCTGGAGAAGGGCCAAGCAGGGAGAGAGGCAGTTCAGCAGAGGGGGAAGCAAATCAACGTTACACCAGGGATAAAGGGGGGCAGATGGGGGAATCGGCGAGAGGGCTCCAGGACTCTTCACTGGACACCAGCGGGGAGAGCACGGGTCCTCCGCTACCCGCGCCCTCCTGTGCAGAAGACTTCCACGCAGAGAGAGTAGGAGGAGACTGGGAGTCAAACAACTTTTATGTTGGAAGAGGTTTAAGAAACGCCCACTGACGGATTCTGCTAGCGACTGAGGCAGCCACGAATTGAAGGGCTGTCCAGACAGAAAGGTTTAACAAGGCAACATAGCCAGGAGAGATGGCAACTTACGCACGAGCAACCCCATACCATTATAGCAATCCATCAGTCCTTGACGTTGCTTGTGCACAGCAGCAGGCAGCATCATGAGTAAAACTGGAGAAGCTGGCGCCACGGAGGGAGCAGCCGGAGTGCAAAATCTGGTGGAGAGGAACCGAGATTTGGAGCAGCATGTGGCTCTTCTGACTGCGCGGCTGGATGAAAGGTGGGCTCAAGATGCACAGGTCAGACCCACCCCCGTAGCAAGGAAGGTACCGGGACTGGTACACAAATTTGGAGGGAAGCCTCAGGACTATAGTGCGTTCCGAACGGAAATAGAGTACGCTTTGGAACTGCAGCAGAATGATTTTGCAGACGACGGGGAGCGGGTTGCTTATATTGTTGGGCATCTGCAGGATGGGGCCAGGGAATGGATCAGGCTCCTAATGGCAACGCAGAATGCCGCCTTGAAGGACCTGGGGAAATTTTTTCAGGCGATGGACGCAATGTACTCCAGTGATGTACAGCAAAGTGTGACTTGGCGGGAACTGCTGAACTGTAAACAGGGGCACCAGTCAGTTAGAGACTACTGGTCACGCTTTGCCATGTTAGTTCACCGGCTCGGGTGGGAACTGGACTCTGAACCCATTCAAATGTTGTTCGAAGAAGGATTGTCCCCAACGGTGAAGGATGAGCTTTCCCGCGCACCCTGCCCGCAGTCGATGGATCAGCTGACCAAGGCTGTGCTTGCGATTGGTGTAAGGCAGGAAGCGCGGGCTAAGGAGAAGCGGGAAGGGAGAGAGCAACGTCACCATGACTACCGCATTCCTGAAATACCAAGGCAGCCTTCCCCGCCGGCAGAGCCAATGGAAATAGATGGGGCGCGCGCGGGGGAGGTTTCAAATTCCAGCGACGGTCGCAAGAAGGAGGGAAAGGATTGGAAAACTAATAAGAAGTGTTTCCTCTGCCAGCGGCCAGGACATTTTGCCAGGGTCTGTCCTCAAAGAAAGGCCTGGCAAGGAATGGTGGGAGCTGCAGGAGGTGAGGAGGAGGTGGAAAAGGGAAAGGTAGTCATGGTAGTGGTCGATCTACTGACAAAAATGTGCCATTTTATAGCCTGCTCACATGCGGTTACGGCAGAGGAAACAGCCAGGTTGTTTGTAGATCACATCTTCAGGTTGCATGGGGCTCCCTCGAGGGTTAACTCCGACCGCGGGAAACAATTTACTTCGCGGTTCTGGAGGAAGCTCATGAGCTTGCTACAGGTCGAAGTGGGCTTCTTGACGGCGAGACACCCGGAAACCAACGGGCAAGCAGAAAGAGCGAACAGTATACTCCAGCAATACCTACGCTGTTACGAAAGCGAACAAGCTGTGAAACCCTTTTGTTTGTTGGCAAGGTGATGTCTCTACTTTTTAAGATGCTGTCTAGGTTTGTCATTGCTTTCCTCCCAAGAAGCAGGCGTCTCTTAATTTCGTGGCTGCTGTCACCATCTGCAGTGATCAGGGAGCCCAAGTAAGTAAAATCTCTCACTGCCTCCATTTCTTCCCCTTCTATTTGCCAGGAGGTGATGGGACCAGTGGCCATGATTTTCGTTTTTTGATGTTGAGCTTCAGACCATATTTTGCGCTCTCCTCTTTCACCCTCAATAAAAGGTTCTTTAATTCCTCCTCACTTTCTGCCATCAAGGTTGTGTCATCTGCATATCTGAGGTTGTTGATATTTCTTCTGGCAAACTTAATTCCGGCTTGGGATTCATCCAGCCCAGCCTTTCGCATGATGAATTCTGCATATAAGTTAAATAAGCAGGGAGACAATATACAGCCTTGTCGTACTCCTTTCCCAATTTTGAACCAATCAGTTGTTCCCTATCCAGTTCTAACTGTAGCTTCTTGTCCCACATAGAGATTTCTCAGGAGATAGATGAGGTGATCAGGCACTCCCATTTCTTTAAGAACTTGCCATAGTTTGCTGTGGTCGACACAGTCAAAGGCTTTTGCATAGTCAATGAAGCAGAAGTAGATGTCTTTCTGGAACTCTCTAGCTTTCTCCATAATCCAGCACATGTTTGCAATTTGGTCTCTGGTTCCTCTGCCTCTTCTAAATCCAGCTTGCACTTCTGGGAGTTCTCGGTCCACATACTGCTTGAGCCTTCCTTGTAGAATTTTAAGCATAACCTTGCTAGCGTGTGAAATGAGAGCAATTGTGCGGTAGTTGGAGCATTCTTTGGCACTGCCCTTCTTTGGGATTGGGATGTAGAACTGATCTTCTCCAATCCTCTGGCCACTGCTGAGTTTTCCAAACTTGCTGGCATATTGAGTGTAGCACCTTAACAGCATCATTTTTAAAAATTTTAAATAGTTCAGCTGGAATACCATCACTTCCGCTGGCCTTGTTATTTGCAGTGCTTTGGTATTAAGTGGTATATAAATGAACGAATGATAACCATTGCTGTAAAACTCTTATTATAAATGACAGTGCAGTCCTATGCATGTCTACTCAGAAGTAAGTCCCTCTTTGTTTAATGGGACTTACTCCAGTGCAAGCCTTTGTCTGCCGTTCTATATCCTCTTGCTTAGGGAGGAAATCCTGCTAACAGAAGGAGGCTTGCTTTGTGCAGGATGGGTAGATGGATGTTCAAGGTGTGGGTCATTCCCTCAACATGCTCATGCAAGTCACGGCTCCTCTCAGTCCCTGGCCTTTCTCATGATGCGCAGGGAATGGCTTTAGTGGCTTCCTTGTGTGTGCTGGGGGACCCTGTTTTGTCAAGGCCCTGATTGTGCAGGTGGGGTGTATGGGGTGTTAGGCAAAGGGTAGTACATTTGGTGGAGGACATATTGTGCTCCTTCTGGGGTAGTTTGTCCACCTTTGGTCCCCACCTGCACTCAGCTCTCACCTGTGTTCAGAGGTGCCAAGTTGTGGCGAAAATTGAGGGGGCCCATTGTACGTCGCATGAGGTCACCAGCCCTGCTGACATCTTGGATCCTCACATGTTGGAAAGGCCATGCACTTGCCCTCCTCCACCCTCTCAGCATTTAGGGGGTCCAGCCCCTGCCCCCAGATATTGAGGGGGCCAAGGACCCCCCCAGCCCCCTGTAGTTGGCATGCCTGTCTGTGTCTCTTAGAAGCTGTCAGCATGTGTCAGTGGCCACACCCCGGGAATGGTGTGTGTGTGTATTTAATTATTACCATTTACAAAATCACATTCATGTTCAAATATACATTTCCACCATTAATATATTTCCCTTCTTCCCCTTCCCTGGTTCCTTTAATTTCCCCAATGGTCAAGAAGGAGGTTTCTGCACATGCTGTAAAGGGAGGGGAGGAGCATATGGTGATCCTCAACCTGGGAAGGTAGCCCATCTAGGAGAAAGAAAGCTCTGATTCTAAACCTCTACTGCCTTGCAGGACATCTTTGGGAGAAGAAAAGGCTAAGGAGAAAACCATACCCAAATCTGGAGTGAAGTCCCTAAGACGGCTGGATGGCACCTTGTGCGCCTCCTTTTGGCAACTCCTGCAGCTCTGCTTTCCTTTGGACCACATCAGTGATGCTGAGAGGGGGGTTGTGTCATCTGGGCAGCCCAGGACCTCCAGACACCCTGGCCAGGAGGTCACTTTGGTGCTGCTAACACAGCAATTTACCTTCACCTCTGGAGACACACTTTATTGTCTCTCGAGAAAGATGGATGCCAACAAGATTAGTGCAGAGGATTCTAGTCATATTCAAAAAAATGTGAGTAGAAGCCCCTGCAGCCCTTCTCTGTTTCAGATGGGGAAGGCCTGGGTCTGGGGGGGGGGTGGCTGGCAGGTGCAACGTTTGGAAGTGTGAATGTCTCAAAATGCCTGAAGATTCTTTACTCCTAAGTATTAGAGCTGTACCAATTGTTCTGCAGTTTTGAGCTCCAGCTCAGAAATTGTAATTCTAGTGTGGGGAGAAATAAGTTCTGAAAACTGTTTACATTATGCAAATATTCACTTTGTCAATCTGCTCATTACCATCACTTCCCTGGCTGATGCTGCTTCTCGGCTATGTTTTCCCCTTGTCTGCTACTGATTTCTCTTAAGTGGAGCAGCTCCATGACCCAAGCAAACACACAGGACACAACTGGTTTTGGGCCACAACTTTTTTGATTACAGATGTATTGGGTTTTGGCAAGGCATTGGGTATGACCATTAAACCAACAGCCTGCCTGCTGGGGTATACCTGTTTGGGATCAACCCAAGTTGAAGGGATCCTACTGATACACATCAAGTAGGAACCCCTTGTGGGGTTGCCATCTTGAGGAGTGCTATGGACCTTGCGCTGCCTGGACCTTTGGACAGGAGTGACTCTTTCTGGATGTCTTTAACAGGATACTCCTGAAGACTGGAAGGGCAGGCAGAGGCTACCACCTCACCTCCAGCAAAGACTAAGGCTTGCCCAATGCCTCATTGCCAAAGTTATGACAGTTGCTATGACGTAGGCAAAACAAAAGGGCAGAGCCAGTTAGTCCAAGGGACAAATTACTGCCATAGCAAATAGTCCATAGCAATGCCAAGCACAGCTTAAAGCCAAGCACAAAGGAAGGTGGGAAATGGAAAATGAACCAGGTGGAGGGGTGGAGGTCAACTGGATTTAAATCCCTGAGTGAAGCCGACAGGCCCAGCCCAATCTGCCCCTGGGGTGGAGCCAAAGGAAGGCATGGCTGCGATTGGCCAATGTGCAGGGAGCCTTTGATCCACTTCCCAGGATGGTGTAAGGCCCACTTTAGGAATGCGCTGGCCTGGAAAACCCCTCCCCGCCAATCATGTGCCCCCCACAAGCTCCTGGTGGGAATTCTGGCTGAGACCTAGTTAGTTGATATTTGCACAAGGTTAGTTGTTTGTTAGTTGGAACCTGAAGGTGCCAACTACTTTGTTTCGATCATCTGTGCATACTTTGAAGGTCTGATTTACTCGGGGCCCTGTCTGAAATTTGGATCATTCTTTTTTGATAAACATTGTTTATCTGATCTTAAGAAGCAAATGTAGAATTATTTCTCGACCTGACCTGGGCAATTGCTTGCACATTCTTTTGCAAGCAATACCTGATGTTTCCTACCTATTAATCTTTTGTTGCATAGTGCAAGCAAGTATTATGCTTTTGTTGCATAGTGAAACCCTAAAATTTAAAAGCTCCCTATATTTTTGCTGTTTTTCCTCTATCTGAATATTGGAGGACAAAAAGATGCTCCCCTTCTCTAGGTTTTTAATTATGCATACTAGTCATATATCAGCGGTTCCTTATGTAAACAGGCCTGGTTTGTTTGATTATTTGATTAGCTCCTAGTAAATTTTCTTTCTGGAAAGCTCTTAGTGACTCAGATGGACGATTAACAAGGATAGTTTCAGGACTAAGTTCCAGAGAGCCCTGTAAGGTGTGTGGAATTATATGTTGCAATGGCTATACCTTTCTCCTTGATGGGGTAGTGTCTTGGTCTTTCAAGATAAGTTTTTTTGGGGGTTGCCACTGAAATTAGGGAGGTGGGGGGAAAGCCTGTGTGCACATGAGGAATGCTGTTGGATCTTAGCCAAGGTTTGGGAGGGAGTTTATCAGCTGTAGCATTGCTTAAACAAAACTGTACTGAGTTTATATGCTTTGGTGTCTTCTGGCTATTCTTCAGTCTGTGCAATATAATTGGGATCTTTCTGAGATAATTTATAAAACAAAGAGGCAATTTATGAAAACAGATAGAATCATTTGAACTTGGATTGTAGTCTGAAAATCTAGAGGATGATATAATGATTCTGGGAGTGAGATACACCAATATGCGGCTCATCAAATGCTTCATATAGGAGAAAATCATAGAATCATAGAGTTGGAAGAGACCACAAGGGCCATCGAGTCCAACCCCCTGCCAAGCAGGAAACACCATCAGAGCACTCCTGACATATGGTTGTCAAGCCTCTGCTTAAAGACCTCCAAAGTAGGAGACTCCACCACACTCCTTGGCAGCAAATTCCACTGTCGAACAACTCTTACTGTCAGGAAGTTCTTCCTAATGTTTAGGTGGAATCTTCTTTCTTGTAGTTTGGATCCATTGCTCTGTGTCCGCTTCTCTGGAGCAGCAGAAAACAACCTTTCTCCCTCCTCTATGTGACATCCTTTTATATATTTGAACATGGCTATCATATCACCCCTTAACCTCCTCTTCTCCAGGCTAAACATGCCCAGCTCCCTTAGCCGTTCCTCATAAGGCATCGTTTCCAGGCCTTTGACCATTTTGGTTGCCCTCCTCTGGACACGTTCCAGTTTGTCAATGTCCTTCTTGATCTGTGGTGCCCAAAACTGGACACAGTACTCCAGGTGAGGTCTGACCAGAGCAGAATACAGTGGCACTATTACTTCCCTTGATCTAGATGCTATACTCCTATTGATGCAGCCCAGAATTGCATTGGCTTTTTTAGCTGCCGCGTCACACTGTTGGCTCATGTCAAGTTTGTGGTCAACCAAGACTCCTAGATCTTTTTCACATGTACTGCTGTCAAGCCAGGTGTCACCCATCTTGTATTTGTGCCTCTCATTTTTTTTTGCCCAAGTGCAATACTTTACATTTCTCCCTGTTAAAGTTCATCTTGTTTGTTTTGGCCCAGTTCTCTAATCTGTCAAGGTCGTTTTGAAGTGTGATTCTGTCCTCTGGGGTGTTAGCCACCCCTCCCAGTTTGGTGTCATCTGCAAATTTGATCAGGATGCCCTTGAGTCCATCATCCAAGTCGTTGATAAAGATGTTGAATAAGACCGGGCCCAAGACAGAACCCTGTGGCACCCCACTAGTCACTCTTCTCCAGGATGAAGAGGAACCATTGATGAGCACCCTTTGGGTTCGGTCAGTCAGCCAGTTACAAATCCACTGAGTGGTAGCATAGTCAAGACCGCATTTTACCAGCTTCTTTACAAGAATATCATGGGGCACCTTGTCAAATGCCTTGCTGAAATCAAGGTAGGCTACATCCACTGCGTTCCCTTCATCTACCAGGCTTGTACTTCTGTCAAAAAACAAGATCAGGTTAGTCTGACATGACTTGTTTTTCAGAAATCCATGCTGACTATTGGTGTTCACAGCATTCCTTTCTAGGTGCTCACAGACTGTTTCTTAATGATCTGCTCCAGAATCTTCCCTGGTATTGATGTCAGACTGACTGGGCGGTAATTATTTGGGTCCTCTCTTTCCCCCCTTTTGAAAATAGGGACAACATTTGCCCTCCTCCAGTCTGCCGGGACTTCGCCTGTTCTCCAGGAATTCTCAAAGATGACTGCCAGTGGTTCTGAGATCACATCCGCCAGTTCTTTTAATACTCTTGGATGCAGTTCATCTGGCCCTGGAGACTTGAATACATCTAAACTAGCAAAGTATTCTTGTACTATCTCCTTAGTTATTCTGGGCTGTGTTTCCTCTGCTGAGTCATTTGCTCCAAATTCTTCAGGTCGGGCATTGTTTTCTTTATCGGAGAAGACTGAGGCAAAGAAGGCATTGAGGAGTTCAGCCCTTTCTGTGTCCCCTGTTTGCATTTCACCATCTTCTCCTCTGAGTGACCCCACTGGTTCTTTGTTCTTCCTTTTGCTACGGACATACCCATAAAAGCCTTTTTTGTTGCTTTTAACCTCTCTAGCAAGCCTGAGTTCATTCTGTGCTTTAGCTTTTCTGACTTTGTGTCTACACGTGCTGGCTATTTGTTTGAATTCCTCTTTGGTGGTTTCCCAAACCACCAAGAGTCATCAGTAAAAGAGAGTGGGCATGTCAGTTCACACAATGGGCTGGACTGGCAGAGTCCAAACTGGCTCAAAGTGGTGGCAAATATTATATATTTGTTTCAAAAAATTTATACCCCACTTGACTGTAAAAAACCTCAGAGTGGATTACAAAAGATAAAGCAGTAAAATTGAGAAAAAACACACAACCATACTTTAAAATACACAGCTGTTAAAATACTAAAACAGATTACAGTAACCTTGACTTCCTAAGCGCCTGGTGAGGCTAGTCTAAAGCCTATCCAACTTAGAGGTGGAAGGATCAACTAGCCCAACCCCCCTGCAATGCGGGAATCTCGGCTAAAGCCTCCCTGACATAAAGCAGAGTTCTTCTTCTGCCCCTTCATAACAGAATTTGGAAACAGACTTAGTTATTTTAGCTGTCAGGGCCTAGTGTAGAAGCAAAGCATGCCAAATGAAAGCCTACTGTTCTTGGCTGACTTCAGAAACTACATTTAATTCTATATGCTTCCACCTACAACTGAATATAAAATTCTATTCTTCAGTTGAAATGAAAGAGGAGGTGTAAATAAAGACCTACGCACCCCACAGAGATAATTTTTGTGTGTTGTGTGTCAATAATGGATTTCACTTGACAAGTATGACAAGCCAAACCATTAAAATGAACAGGTTTTTGCATAGCTGAAAGGATTATGTAAGTAGTATCTAGAACAATGTGTTTATGCTCACTTTTGTTAAACAATCAAAGAAAACTTTTAAGAATGAATTACTGTTTGATTTGCAAGACACGTATAAGCTACCTGCTGTGAAAGAATTTGCACTGAAAGATTTACAAGAAAGTTGGTAATAGAGGGGAGGAAATGTATTCTTTGCCTGTATTCCTGTTTGTCATTCTACATATTTCAAGACAGGTGACTCTGATTTATTGCACATTGCAGCCGTAAGTTCTACTGAATTTTGGGAACAATGCCGCCCACTGCACAATTGGTAGAACTACTTGGAACAGCTTGTGAATGTCAGTGACCCAAACCCCCAACAGCAACAGGAAAAGAAAAACTCTCCACAACATTTTGAATGTGATGAATGCTGGGAGCAAAATAAGAAACCTTGAACTGAAACTACAATTCGTATGTGGCAATGGAAGGCAGTGGGAGAGGACAGCCTACAGTGACACTGCAATGAGTTAGTTGGATGGTAAGTAACTGAAGGCAGATTGCTGAAAAAAACAGAATGGGACTGATGAATCAACTCATTCATTTAATGAATTTCTTTCTTTCTTTCTTTCTTTCTTTCTTTCTTTCTTTCTTTCTTTCTTTCTTTTCCAGGGTATATGTTTAGTGTTGCCTTAGAAGTATATGAGATATATGTAATCATGAGCCTGGTTCAGATGGCTTGTTCAGGCAGCTTTCCATTTGCTTTGTGCAGGAGTGGATTTATTTTATTTATTAATTAAATTTGTCAGTCCCTTGATCTTGCCCCAGGCAATCCAAACATTAAAATGAAGAAGAGAAAGAAATACATTCTAAACACCCCACCCACTTCTGAAGGCTATAGACAAAGTCCTGTTTATAAAGGAACATTTTGCCTGGTGCCTAAAGATATGTAATGATGGTGCCAGAAGAGCCTCCACAAACAGGGAGCCTCTCAAGTAGGGATGCACAATATGGCGCCCTCCAGGTCTCGTGGCTTGCATCAGCCTCAGCCAACATGGTCAAAGTCAGGGATGATGGAAGCTGTAGTCCACAACATCTGGAAGCAACAACATTTGCTAAGTAATGTGTGCAGTAGATGGTTTTTGTGAAAATTTGCTTTGTGATGGTTCAATTCTTCTCCATTAAAAAAAGATTGCACAAACTGGTCATCCACGTGAAGCCCCTGTATCAAAAAGTACTTTAACTGTGTGATGAGGAGACTTGTTCAACCAGCTTAGCTGGCATAGCTGAAGATGACTGAGATGAGGCTGGTCCAAATCCCCCCAAAGGGGCATTCTGGGGGTGCTCTGGGGACGGGACCAGAGAGGAGGAACTTAAGCTAGATCCTCTTGGTTACCTAACCTGGCATACAATAATAATATTTTAAAGGCATGCTTTCGTTCTGCTAGGCTTTGGCAGAACAGCAGCAGCCCCACTGCTGAACAGGGTTTGGATCTGGTGTAACTATGCTGGCTTAATTTGCACTTGCTTGCTTAATGCCAGCATCTTGTGCACAGGATTGCTCCCTCAAAATATTTTTAAGCCCTCAGAATAGATTCTTAGAAGCAGCAGTCTTAGGGCTGCACCTCCAGAGAGAGATTCCTAAAACATGTCTCTGGGACTTTCCATGACAGAAACCTGAAGGAGACAACCCTGTCTGTTTTGGGAGGAAGGTAGTTTTTACCTGTCCTCAGTGATTTTTGTGACAGGCTAAACCATGGCACAGAGGGAGTGCCTGTCAGAAAGTTACTCGAGTATGTAACATCCATCCAAGAGATGACAGAAATGTGGTAGCTTTTTGGGGTGGAAGGGGAAGAGAACTTCAGTCTGAAGTGGGGAAGCAAGATGAGCTGTAATAGAAATACATATCTTTAGACTTTACTGTGTCCTTTTTTTAAAAAGGCAGTGCCAACAATCTTCATTTCCCTGCCAGCTTTCTATCTTCTGTATAAAGTTTTGAATTCACTGGTTTCACAATATGGGATATTAAGTTTTATTGTTTCCTACTGCTATGGATTTTATTATTGTTGTTTATGTGTTAAGTGATTTTATGCTATATGAGTGTTTCAACTGCAGCTGAGAAACCTGCTGAGGGTTTTTCTTAAAAAGTAGAAAAAATAAAAGTGGAAAAATAAAAGAAGAAAAAGCAGAAAGAGTGTGGCGGACTAGGAAACCACCTGCAGAGCATCAAAGAGCTCCAGTGGCTCTTTGGAGAGCAGCAGGGCAGATTCCTGGCCTGGAAAGTCCAATGCAAGCTGATCTGATTAGCACCTCCCATTAGATGGTGTGGCTCACCATCTAATTCTCTGTCAGATTTTCCAGTTCTCTGAAACCTGAGATGCAGTTATTGGGCCAAGCAGCAGCAACAACATCCTGAAAATTGTTTATTTCAACCAATTAAAAATGTCCAGAAATTCATCCATTGAGATGAAACAGGTATTAAAATATTCCCTTGTGAACAGCATGACTGTGAGTAGCTTATCAATCCTGTTTTCAGCCAATGTGCCCTTCCTGTGAAGTTTTCCCTCCTGCTGGCATTTTTCCACATTCACACTGGTCCTTTGCCAAATATTGTGATGGTGATGACAACAATTTCTAAAATGTGTTTAAATATTAATATTGAAAAGTCATGATGAAAAACCAATTAGCCAAGGATTCAAGGTTAACCAAATGACATGTCACAATTAAAGTCCACATGACCAAACACGGTTGACAAAGATACAGGCAGACAGACATTTCCATCCTTTCGGGTTGCAGAAACAGTGATAAGCCTTTGTGTGGAGTGCTGTATTGCCTATCTTTTATTGGACGTCTAATGAGGCACAAGAGCAAGCTTTGGGAACCATGAGATTTCAGGCTGCATTGTCCTGAAGGCTTGTAGTAGAAGACAGATGTTGTCAGGGGTTCAGGAGCAGAGACGCAGAGAAGGGAGGAGACAGAGAGCGAGGGGGAGGAATACGAAGGAAGGATGAGTGGGGATGACGACCCGAGATCACCGAGCCTGTCTAGCGAGTCCGAGGATTCCCAGAAGGGAGCGCCAGCAGCCAGAGCAAGGGGGGAGAGCAGGGGGACACCCCAGGAAGAAGGGTCCAGAGAGGGATCAGAGAGCAGCAGTTGGAGATCGGGACCCACGTGCCCAGCCGGGAGCAGCAGGGAGAAAGGGGACCAGATATCGGGTTCCGGAGACTTTCAGAAGGAGGGAGGGCATGAGTCAGGAGTAGTCACGCCCACCTCGGGGAGCGATGAAACGATCAAGAGGAAAGTGGAGAGTTGGGCGCGCGCGCCAAGTTCAAATGTAGCGGAAGCTGGCGCAGTTAGCAGCCCAGAGAGTGAGCCGGGTCCCAAAGCCCGCCGCAAGGAGGCGGAAGGGTCAGGGGGGTCAGCGTCAGAAGAGAGTAGGAAGGGAGAGACCCAGGGGGGCAGAAGGACCCAGAGACGGAAGGAAAGGCGCAGGAGGTGGAGCAAGGCTAGGGTATTAAGCTGGTGCGCTAGAGGCGGAGACTCAGACGGGTCTTCGTCGTTCTGACCTAGAAGAAGTAGGGCTGCACATTGCAGTTTGGAAATGGAACCTGTAATCCAATAAAGACTCTTTGAAACTGAACGCTGGCTGACTTGGTCCTATGTGAGCTGGGACTGGGTGGCAGCCCTGACAGTAAGACCCGTCTCTCAAGCTTCTGACACCTGATACCTCGCAGCGGAGACAGAAGCAGCTGGAGGAGGGGATCGGTGTTTGGGAGCAAGCTCACGACAGTTGGCAAAGATGACGGAAGCAGAGAAAGTTTCAGCGCTGCAACAGGCAGTTACCCAATTGAATGCGGAGGTACTGGCATCCAAGAAAAGGGAGGAGGATGCGGCAGCAGCCTACCGAGATCTCCACGCCAGGTTTGAAGCATGGGTTAAGCACGGGCAGCCAGGACCCAGACCGGAGGGGGTCGGGTTGGCACGGAGAGCAGGAGGGCTTGTGGCTCACTTCGATGGGAATTTACAACAGTACCCCAATTTTCGAGCAGATGTAATGTGCGCACTGCAACTGCTGGCAAAAGACTTTAGAGATGAGGAAGAGAAAGTGGGGTTTATACTATCCCATTTGCATGGGGATGCTAAAGCGTGGCTACGCAATTTGTGGAGGGATAAAGATCCGGCGCTTCAGAGTGCAGATGCCTTTATCAAAGCGATGGATGCGTGTTTTTTGTCTACCATTGATGTGGATCTTGCCCGACGGGAGATTCATGGACTGAAACAAGGGAAGGCGAGCATACGGCAGTACCACGCCCGCTTTTTTGCGCTTGTCAGTGCCTTGGAATGGGACCGGGATTCGCCCCCAGTCAGGGACCTGTTCTGGGAGGGTCTAAGCCCTGCTGTTAAGGATGAAATTGCGAGGGGGGAGAGGCCCCGAAGCACGCAAGAAGTGGTCCAAAGGGCGCTGACTGTGGGGGTGAGGCTGGAAGAACGTCCATGGTGCAGAGATGAAGGACGTGGAGGGCGCGAAGCAGCGAGAAGTTTCTCTTTCGTTCCAAGGGAAGCAGCGCGTGCGCAATCCACACCTCCGCCAGGAGGGGGGGTGGAACCTATGGAGGTGGGAGGCGCCAGGGCTCAGTCAGCTACCAGAGCCTCTGCACCGGCGGCAGTCAAGACTAAACCTCCTAGAGGGACCCGGAAGTGTTACATATGCGACAGCCCTCAACACTTGGCGAAAGAGTGTCCCCAGAGGAGCTCCAAGCACACTGCAGCCTCCGCAACGGTGAAAGCGGCCACGCAATACAGCGAAACCCAGCAGGGAAACGACAATGTCTGGCTGGAGACAGAGGCACTGGGGCCCAGCCAGACGCATCAGTGAAGCAGTCCCCAGTGATATTGCAACCCACGGACCCCCTCCCACCCAAACCAGTGGTGCAGCTCACAGCGTCTCTCCAGCTACCAAATGGCGTCACTATCGAAGTGCCGCTTTCTGTGGATTCTGGAAGCAACGCAGACTTTATAGCACAGGATTTTGTGGAGCAGCACGCTATAAAGCTACTGCCTGCCACTCTGCCCCTGCAAGTCGTCACAGTGGATGGCAGAGAGTTGCTAGGGGGGCAGGTGGTGAAGGAGACGCCACCAATGGTGATGCAACTTGGTAACCACAGGGAAGTCATCAGTTTTAATGTCACCCGACTGTCGGACACGCCCATTGTGTTGGGCATGAGTTGGCTGGACAGGCACAGTCCAACGCTGGCCTGGTACCAGAGACAGCTGATCTTCGGCTCCTCTTACTGCGCAGAACACTGCATCCTGCCCAGGCAGGAGGGAGAGGAGGAGGACTCACAACTGCAGTTGGGGACGTTGCAAGCAGTCCCCCACAAATACGCGGACTTTCTGGAGGTCTTCTGCGAAAAAGAGGCAGACAAGCTACCACCGCACAGGCAATATGACTGCAAGATTGACCTCCTGCCAGGGGCGACGCTGCCGAAGGGGAAGCTATATTCCATGTCTGAGGACGAACTACAGGAACTCAAACAGTTCATAGATCACAATTTGCAGCGCGGCTTCATCCGGGAGTCCAGAGCAGTAGGGGGCAGTCCTGTGTTCTTCGTGAAGAAGAAGGACACGCCCCAAAAAAGATTGGTGGTGGATTACCGCCTCTTAAACAGGCTGACCAAGCCCTCCGATTTCCCCATGCCCAGGATTGACGACCTGCTGGCGACGGTGCGCAAGGGACGCGTGTTCACCAAGTTGGATCTGCGAGGAGCGTACAATCTCATCCGCATGCGGGAGGGCGATGAGTGGAAGACAGCCATGTTCACGCCTCTAGGCACCTACGAATACAGAGTGATGCCGTTTGGTTTGCAAAACGGTTCTCACTGTTTTCAAGCTTTCATGCATCACGTGTTGGCGGGACTCCTCTACAAGAAGTGCGTCTGCTTTCTGGATGACATCCTGATATTCTCTGACTCGCAGCAGGCACACGACCAGGACGTTCGGGAGGTGCTGGAGAGGCTGCAGCAGCATAGACTGTACGCCAAACTGGAGAAGTGCCAGTTCGACACGACGGAGGTGGATTTCTTGGGTTACAAGCTGTCGGACAAGGGGCTTGCCATGGACAGCGCCAAGGTTCGTGCAGTGTTGGATTGGAAGAGCCCGTGCAACCGGAAGGAGGTCCAGAGGTTTGTCGGATTCGCCAACTTCTATCGCAAGTTTATCAAGGGGTTCGCGATGCAGACGGCGGCTATTACGGACACGCTAAGCTCCAAGAAAAAGAAATTCATCTGGACGGAGCAGGCGGAGCGGTCCTTTCAGACACTCAAGCGTCTTTTCGCGTCGGAAGAGCAACTGCTGCATATCGACCCCAGCAGACCGCTGCGGGTAGAGACAGACGCGTCCGATAGAGCAGTGGGAGCTGTCCTGCTGCAGAGGGACCCACAGGGGGTCTGGCGGCCGGGGGCGTTCTACTCCAGAAAGCTCAGCAAGTCGGAGCAGAACTACACCATCTGGGATAGGGAGTTGCTTGCCATTCATGCAGCTTTCAAGGCGTGGAGGCACTTCCTGATCGGCGCCAAGCACACGGTGCAGGTCTGCACGGACCACAAGAATCTGGAGCACTGGCGCACGGCTCGGTTCCTGAACCAGAGGCAGATACGTTGGGCGGAGTTCTTTGCTGATTTCAATTTCCGAATTGAATACGTCCCGGGCGACACCAACATCATGGCGGATGCACTGTCCCGAAAACCGCAATACCTCGAAGAGGCGACGCCAGCGGCAGCCATGCACATCTTCGCGCCAACAGCGTGGGCGTGCGCGTCAGCCACAGTAGACCTGGATGCGGTGCGACGGGCGTTGCAGGACGACTCCTTCGCGCAGGCGAAGATGGCAGAGGTGCACAAGGGCACGGCGAAGGGCGACGAGTTCCAGATACGAGACGGCTTGCTCTTACGTAAAGGGGCCATCTACGTGCCGGGAGACGAACTTCGCGCCAGGGTACTGCAGCAGCTGCACGACGCACCCACGGCCGGGCACTTTGGCACAGAAAAAACGGTGGAATTGGTCGCAAGAGACTTTTGGTGGCCCAGACTGAGGGGGGAAGTCGCGGACTACGTCGCGAGGTGCGACACCTGCCAGAGGGCCAAGCCGGTGCACAAACCACCGGCGGGACTGCTGGAACCGCTGCAAACGCCGTTTGAACTGTGGGAGAGAGTGGCCCTGGACTTTGTCACGGATCTACCCAGCTCGAGAGGCAAGACAGCTGTACTAGTGGTGGTGGACTTGTTCACCAAGATGGCACACTTCATACCGTGTGCGAAGGTGGCCACGGCGGAACAAACGGCCAAACTGTTCATAGATCACGTGTTCAAAGTGCACGGGCTGCCGCGGTCTATATTGTCCGACCGCGGACGCCAGTTCATCTCGAATTTCTGGCAAAAGCTGATGGGCTTCCTGAACGTCAAGATCAACCTGACATCAGCAAGACACCCGCAGACCAACGGGCAAGCGGAGAGGGTCAATGCCATCATGCAGCAGTACCTGAGATGCTATGCCAATCAACAGCCTGCGACGTGGGTGGATTACCTGCCGCTCGCCGAATTCGCCTACAACAACACGAAGCACGTGTCCACAGGGGTGACGCCGTTCTTCGCCAACAATGGGAGGAATCCCAGAACCTTCCCGGGACTGGACAGGGTGGGGGAAGGGGAACCGCAGACGGCGGACGCTTTCGCATCTGAGTTGCGAGAGGTCCACGATCAACTCAGACGGCAGCTGGAGCTAGCGAAGCACGCATACAAAGTACAAGCTGACAAGCACAGGCGAGTGGGCGAAGAGATCCGAGTGGGAGACTGGGTCTGGTTGGCAGCCCACGCGGTGCCGACCCGATCGTTAGCCAAGAGAAAGCTGGGGCACAAGCAACTCGGTCCATACCGAGTCGAAGCGCAGATCAACCCGGTGGCTTTTCGGCTGGTGCTACCGGAGGGTTCCAGGATGCATCCGGTGTTCCACAGGTCGGTGCTCACTCCCTACAGGGCACCGCACAGGTTCCAGGAACCAGGAACGGCACCGAGTCAGTCTCCGGAACGGATGGAGGCGGGAAGGTTGCCACAGCAGGACCCCATCAACGAAGTCACGGAGATTTTGGACTCCAGATGGGGGGAAGACGGAGTAGAATATCTCCTAGCAAGGGAAGGCACCCGGGCCAGTGCTAATAGCTGGGTGCCGGACTACACCTTAGAGGAACCCCTGCTAAAGGACGAGTTTCATGCCCTTTTCCCACACAGACCTATGCCAGCGGGCTTCTTCGACGACTGGTTGTTCACGCCCACGCTTTCCTCCAGCACGTTCCATGGTTTCGACTCGGACGGGGAACCCGCACCGCGCACACGTTCCCCAGAGGGGTCACCGGAGGGTTCGGCGTCCGACAACTCGTATTGGTGGGACGATCGGCCAGAGGAGCAGTGGCGCCGGAAGTGGCAGGAGATACCAGGTCCGGTGACAGACGCAGAGACTGACATGGACATTTGCGGGGAGGATCTTGGTTTCGAGCACGGCGGCACCGAAATGGAGGCGGAGGAGATCACCGTTGACGAACGCGGGGAGGAAGACTCGGAGGTCTTCAATTGGCGGCCAGCAACGGGGAGCGAACGGTATCCGACATTCACTCCCGTGATGACGGAGCACCCACCAACCACCCTTGAAAGCGGGGAGGGGGGAAGGGGGGGCTTCGAGGGGGGGATGGATGTCAGGGGTTCAGGAGCAGAGACGCAGAGAAGGGAGGAGACAGAGAGCGAGGGGGAGGAATACGAAGGAAGGATGAGTGGGGATGACGACCCGAGATCACCGAGCCTGTCTAGCGAGTCCAAGGATTCCCAGAAGGGAGCGCCAGCAGCCAGAGCAAGGGGGGAGAGCAGGGGGACACCCCAGGAAGAAGGGTCCAGAGAGGGATCAGAGAGCAGCAGTTGGAGATCGGGACCCACGTGCCCAGCCGGGAGCAGCGGGGAGAAAGGGGACCAGATATCGGGTTCCGGAGACTTTCAGAAGGAGGGAGGGCATGAGTCAGGAGTAGTCACGCCCACCTCGGGGAGCGATGAAACGATCAAGAGGAAAGTGGAGAGTTGGGCGCGCGCGCCAAGTTCAAATGTAGCGGAAGCTGGCACAGTTAGCAGCCCAGAGAGTGAGCCGGGTCCCAAAGCCCGCCGCAAGGAGGCGGAAGGGTCAGGGGGGTCAGCGTCAGAAGAGAGTAGGAAGGGAGAGACCCAGGGGGGCAGAAGGACCCAGAGACGGAAGGAAAGGCGCAGGAGGTGGAGCAAGGCTAGGGTATTAAGCTGGTGCGCTAGAGGCGGAGACTCAGACGGGTCTTCGTCGTTCTGACCTAGAAGAAGTAGGGCTGCACATTGCAGTTTGGAAATGGAACCTGTAATCCAATAAAGACTCTTTGAAACTGAACGCTGGCTGACTTGGTCCTATGTGAGCTGGGACTGGGTGGCAGCCCTGACAGATGTCTTCTACTCTTCTTCCACTCTTCTTCCACTCACCCTGCTAACTTTCCCTTTCACCACAGAAACACACTCAGTGTGTTTTAAAGGTAACAAATATTAAATGCCCTATTCATTTTTCCTTCTTTCCTTATATGCAGCACACTACAATCTGAATTTTGTTGGATAATTTGTTGGATAACCTTGATGCAGGATGATGCTCTGTCCAGGCCTTGGAAATCTAGGAAGCTCCATCCCTACAAATTGTTTAAAAACAAACCAACACTACCAAGTTATTTCTTCATGGCCTTTTTAAATCAGTGAGATAGATGGGTGGGAAGGTCTGTTAATGACAACATTGAAAAAGGAATTGTCTTCTGCCTAGAATAATGAGCAAAGTCCACATTTAGGCTTGGTATATTTTCAAATGCTTTTACATCATGCAATCAATGATTATTTCTTTATTTCGTTGACTCAGTGACTTATATCTGAATTTACAACAGTAGCTTGGATTCTTATTTTTGTTCTGCTTTAATGAAAAAAATAGACTCTATAAACAACTATATGAAGGATGCCATAAATTTGTAGGCATCAGTTCATTTCCATTCTTCCAATTCACTGCAGCTTCTTAATACAGTGGTCCCTCGGGTTAAGAACTTAATTCATTCTGGAGGTCCATTCTTAACCTGAAATTGTTCTTAACCTGAAACACCACTTTAGCTAATGGGGCCTCCCGCTGCTGCTGTGCCGCCACCGCTTGATTTCTGTTCTCATCCTGAAGCAAAGTTCTTAACCCGAGGTAATATTTCTGGGTTAGTGGAGTCTGTAACCTGAAGCGTCTGTAACCTGAAGCATCTGTAACCTGAGATACCACTGTATATACAATCCAGCTTTCTCTCCTTTTGTTGTTACTCCCAATATATTTTCACTATTTCACATCTGAGCATGGTGGAAGAAGGATTTTGATTTCCTTAGAATTAAGCCAGCCTAACTGCATACAAATTTTGTGGCATGATGGATGCTTGGATTTTAGACATTACTTAGGCTACCAAATTGCTTTGGTTGGATTATTATACTTAAAGCTCTAAATACATAATTTCTGAGCTTCATTTCATTTCACCATCAATAACTGCAATCCACACCCACCCACCCACCCCAAAAAAGACCTGTCAGATTTCCTTTATGGCAATTTAGCAATTTTAGGGACTTCACTCCAGATTTGTATAGGGTTAACTCCTTAGCGTTTTCTTCTCTCAAAGATGTCCTGCAAGGAAGTGGAGGTTTAGGATCAGAATTTTCCTTCTCCTAGAAAGGCTACCTTCCTAGGTGCCCCTCACTTCCCCCTATAGCATGGGCAGAAACTGTCTTCTTGATTGTTGGATCCACCATTGGTCTCATCTGCTCAACCCACCACAGCCTATCTTTGCATATAGGGGAAGTCCCTAACTCACTGAAGGTTTGAGACCCATCGTCTTCCCTCACCTGGTTTAGCCGGCTTGTGGAAGCTGTTTTCCAGGGTGTAGCTCCTGTCACATATTGACAGCTTCTGGGACCCACAGGTGAGAGCTGAGTGCAGAGGTGGACAAGCTACCCCAGAAGGAGCACATGTCCCCCACCAGTGGCACCACCCCTCTCCTAACATTCCATACACCCCTTTTAAATTATTTTTATCTGCTTAATCCAATGGTGGTAAAATTGTTATTTGTTTTAACAGATGTTTCTACCTAGGTGCCATGTTTATTACTGAACATAGAAACATTTTGTTTTGTCATATCTTTCCATTTCTGCCTCCATTTCATCCCCTTTGCTTCACCATAACATTTGTGGGCCCAGATGTGGTGGAGCCAGGGTGGCTGAATACAACACTCACAGCAATAAAACACACTACAACAGTATGGGATTAAATAGGCCACAATTTTATTGGTTACAGATGTCAGATATCATCAGGTTTGGGCGTAGGCATTGGGTATGGCTCCTGAAATCAACCAGCTCACCTGCCACTTGATGTTTGGCAGGGTTGACCAAGGTTACAGGTTGCCCTATGATGTACATCAATTCCAAGCAACCCCAATGACTGATAGTGCTTTGGCCAATCAACCCACAAGCACAGCATACAAATAGGAAGCCATTTCATACAAAGACATCTGTTTTAGAGAATTGAAGTTAGCAATTTTTGTTGAGGGGGTGCAAGTAACAAGCCTTTCCTGACTCCTTTCCTGGCATCACACTCTTGACTCATGTTAAGCCTGTAGTCCACCAATACTCCTAAATCCTTTTCACATGTACTGCTAGTAAGCCAGATGTCCCCCTATTTTATATTTGGGCATCTGGTTCTTCCTGCCTAAGTGGAGAACCTTACATTTGTCCCTATTGAAATTCATTTTGTTAACTTGAACCCAGTTCTCCAATCTGTTAAGGTCATTTTGAATTCCGATTCTGTCTTCTGCAGCATTAACTACCCCTCTCTACCCCTCCCAGTTTGGTGTCATCTGCAAATTTAATGAGCATTCCCTTAATTCCTTCATTCAAATCATTTATAAAGACATTGAACAACAACCCCATGGCACTCCACTTGTCACTTTTTTTCCAGGAGGATGAGGAACCATTAGTGTGCACTCTTTGGGCTTGGTCAGTCAACCAGCTACAAATTCACCTAACAGTTGCTTCATCTAGTTCACATTTTACCAGCTTCTTCAAAAGAATATCATGGGGGCCTTTGTCAAAAGCCTCACTGAAACCAAGATACACTATGCTCACAGCATTCCCCTGATCCACCAAGCTTGTAACTCCATCAAAAAGAAAGAAATGAGATTCATCTGCCATGACATATTTTTAAGAAACCCATGCTGGGTCTTACTAATCACAGCATCCTTTTCTAAGTGGTCACAGACTTTTAATTATCTGTTCTAGGATCTTTCCTGGTATTGATTTCAAGCTCACCAGTCAATACTTACCTGGGTCTTCTCTCCCCCCTCCCCTTTATGAAGACAGGGACCACCATTGCCCACTTCCAGTCCAAAGGGTCCTCAGCTTTCTCCAAAGATTATAGACAGAGGCTCTGAGATTACATCTGCAAGCTTCTTTAGTACCTTTGGGTGCAGCTCATCCGGCCCTGAAGATTCATTTAAAGTAGCTAGGTGTTCCCTTACCACCTATTTTCCTATCTTGGGCTGCAGCTCCTTTCTTGCATCATTTAACCAGGTTGCACATTGGTTTCCTTTTGGGTGAAGACAGAGACAAAGTCTGATTATTTAACATGGATATATTCATACAGTGAGACAACCACATGTCCTTCTGGAGCAAAATTAAAGCTTGCAGCAAGAATCAAAACATTTCTTTTACAAAATGTCATATCTCAAGGTACAGAAAATGTGAGCCCCCTTCCTCTGTTGCAATTATTCAGAATATTGGTCCTAAACTTAACTCTTTTCAATCAACCTTCAAACTTTTGAGAGTGTAATACGGCAGCTAGTATATGAGCATAACATAAAGTATTTTGAAAGTGACCTTGGAGTGTTTAAGCTATTGCTAATATATTACAGAAAAGCGTGAAAAACAAACCATGATTCCTAAGTTACGATGGAGGGTGCCAGCTAAATCTTGGGACAGGCCATTTCCTCCCACCTAAACCAAACACATTTGCCTTTTGAAAGGGTCTTGACCCTTGATATATGGGAAGTATGAGTTTAAATGGATCCATTGGCTGCAGCAGCTTCTTTTTAAGTGCTAGCTTTTGTTTGTTTTTAGGCTAAAGCCTATAACTGTTTAATCATATTATTATTAAATGGCACTGTAATTTGTGACAGCTGCAGTACATTTGTTTGCATTAGAATTGTTGTAGAAGTCTATTTTTTTAGTGAATGTGTAGAAGGCATTTAAACTCCATTAAATCTGTGGAAGTTTCAAAGCATATTGTGATTTGTTTTATAACAAATAGTGTGCTACTTCATTTTGATATTACTTTTTCTAAAACCCATTATCCACGGTAAGTAGGTAGTTTAGTACAGTGTTGGTGCAACTTATGCATAAGAAGCTCAATAAGTCATTAAAGTTACACCAGTTCTGACCTCAGTTTTGCAGATGGGCTGCTGCTTCCTAAACCTGGTAGTGGGGGAGGGAAACAAGGCTTTAAATTAGTATTTTATGCCAGGTTTTCAGGTCACAAGATCAAGATGAGGGAGATATGCTAGATATCTCTGACTGAACTAACAGTTAAGCCAGAGTAGCCCACTTGTGCCAAGAACTTCTTGGCTCAGCTGGAGATCCACTGGATCATAACCTGCTCATCCTGGTGAATCTTGTTGTAGGATTGCTCCCTTAATCTCCTGATCTATTAAATGCTGGTGAAAAGGGTTTGGATCTAGTGAACTTTATGAAGATGATTGATAATTTAATTTCTTTACAATATCTCTAAGCAGTGTACAAAAAAACTGACGCAACAACAGACAACATTACAAAAATACACAGTTACATAAAAATGTTACATTAATACAAAGTTACTAATATAGAAAAACCAATATCAACATATTACCTTTCTGACACACTCTCCCTCTCAGCCTCTAGGAATCTCACACAGGGTCCTCTCAGCTCACCCAAAAAAGTCTCACAATGAGCAGAGTTCCTGGAAACAACAGACATCACCCTAGTCTCTCACTCTAGCATACCCTCCAGGTGTCAAGATTTTCCAGGGACAGTCTTGGAATTATGAAAGCCATAATTTGGTCACAGAATGTCCCTATGTCCCCCGCAGTGCTGCTGCCACTGAGCTTGGGGAGGAGGATGTGTTGGCACTTGTCCCGAGTGAAGGCAGATGCTGTGGCCGCAAGAGAACATCCCATTGTCTCTCCATGGCGGCTACAGCTGGCCTCCTCCCTTGGGCAGCTCATAGCAGTTGCTAGAGATCAAGTGAGGAGGAAGAGAGGATGCCAGCCCCAGCCCCGTGTGACACACCAGCTCTGAGGGGCAGGCAGAGGGCCTGGGCAGGAAGAAGGGGAGCAGAGTAGAGCTCAAGGAGTCTTGATTTTATACTTGTACACTTCACACCAGCTTCTTGTGCTTTCCTAATCTGAGTAGGGCTTACTGTTGTTCAATGTAATGCATATTTAAAATGCAAAACAGTGATTGTGGAAATTGCTATATGCCTATAGCGTCAGATGCAGAGGATGTGTTACTTAAAGCAGTACTTTATACAGGGGCACAATGATATATAAAAACAAGCTATATTTTAACTGGCTGCATCATCCCTTTTGGGAGATTAAAACTATTATATGTTTGACTGTTTAAAACACTTTTCCACACTTGTAAATGCTGTCCAGTTAAAAATGATGAAAGCAGACAATGTGCTTTCTTCAGTGATTGTATGAAGTTTGAATATGTGATAAAGGGCCATCATTTGCATTTGTGTGAGTGTGTGCTTATTTTATAAGGAGGATTAGAATAGAAAGCAGCAGTGGAAGCATGTGATTCAATTCATTTTAAAAATGTGTGAATGTTACAGTTTATGAAGTCTGCACGTCCAAAGTTTTTTTAAAAAACTTTGCTGGATGATCCTATTTCAGCATGCATAAAACTGCTTTACAGTTCAGAACTGCAAACAGATAAGATAATCTAACACATGCCATTCATAATGTGCTTTTAAGCTGAACACTAAATTAAAGTGAAATATCTTTTTAAATTACTGCTTTTAAAAAACTAAGATATAAAGATAAGACTCTGACTGATTGCCTTTCATCAGGTGTGCTACCTGTCAATGTATTCTACCTCAGAGGGTTGTGTGAGGGCAATCAGTTAGGGATCTGTAAATTTCTCATGATAAATTTATTGAAGCTCTTCAGTTTCCCTCAAAAGTGCCTGCATGTTTCCGCCAATTTTGCTCTAAGGTTACATTTAACAATAGAGTGGTACCTGGGTTTACAAACTTAATCCATTCCTGAAGTCCATTCTTAAACCAAATCTGTTCTTAAACCTAGGTGTGCATTTCCTAATGAGGCCTCCCGCCGCTGGTGCCCTTCCACCATTCAGCTTCTGTTCGTAGACCCAAGGTAAAGTTCGCAAACTGGAACACTACTTCCAGTTTTGCAGAGTTCATAAACCAAATAGTTCGTAAATGGGGCTGTTTGTAAACTGAGGTACCACTGTATTAGGTTCTGCCATACCTAAAGATGTTCTGCAGAAAATTAGCATTAAGTTTATAGATACAGAAAAATATACAGTATTAATGCTGGCCTATTTTGTGTTTACTGTTTTTGTGGTAAACAACAGATTCTACCAAGGAAAAAAAAGAATTGATGACATTTTTATTTAATTTGGCAATCCTCTCTATCAACAAGATATTCATTTACAGATATGTTACACTAAACATGTAATTAAAAACGACAACTAGATAATAAATATCATAGGAATACCCATTTAAAGTTTCTGCATCTATAGGTTAAATAGGTTATACAGATATAGTTCAGTAACGTCTTAAACCATGCCGGGCTGTCTTCAGTTCACACACAGGTTTGAGGTTTGGGCTGCCTGTCCATTTTCTTCCAGGATTTTCTCACAAGTGTCCCATCAGCTGTCTGAAGAGCCTTGAAGTTATACATTAAAGTACATTTATTATGGGAAATAATTATGGGTACGGAATAGCCTGCAAATTGTCAGAGAGAAATCTATAAAGCGTGACCTGAGCGCTGGAGAGAGAGCCTCGTGACTCTGCATACTGCAAACTGCAAGCGTAATTGGTGAGACATAATTCTTACTTACAGTTTTAGTAATTATAAAATGCTTTATTTATAACTCAGCACCTTTGGAGCTCTTCTGATTAACAAGGTTGCCCTCTATTTCTGCAGGATGGCCCTGTGCAGCTGAATTAATTCTGCACAAAACTGTCAAGCTGTCCTGGCTAAGGCTGTGGCTGCTTTGCATGAATAATTCTAAAACTTATCTAAGAACTAATGGGTCATCTTTTACGAACCAAGCACTAGAGGTACAAGTGGGCAGTGTTCTATTTTGTATAATATTATAAAATCTGACACCCAACCACTGTTGAATGCATTGGGGAAACGAAGGATCCCCCACTCCACAACTTCTTCCAGATTTATTTTATTAATTGACAAGATCGAGAGAACAATCCTCTAGCAAGCTTTGCCAGGATGAGCAGCTTAGGATGCACTACAATGTTTGGTCTCAACCCTGGCTCATCATTTGCTCATCCTGACGGAGCTGAAGCTGGCTGAACAGAGGCCAGTTTAGATGCCCCCAAAGGGAAATTCTGGGAGTATAGTGCGGATGGGACCAGAAAGAGGGAACTAAGGTTGGATGCTAAGCCCATTCAGCTTGGCCATGTTTTATGGCAAACCAGCACAGATTGCTATGTAATAATAATAATAATAATAATAATAATAATAATAATACCTTTATCGTCAATGTACAACCTGTGTACAATAAAATTAACTGAGCCTCCCCCCCCAAACACTCAATCTCATTGTACTCTGTGTGCTTGTCGCACAACAAACCAACCCCAAAAGTCAGTTGCACTATTTTATTTTCCTTTCAGCAGCCTAACAGCCCATGGATAGAAACTGTTTCTTAGCCTGTTGGTATGACTAATTATAATTCTATATCTGCCCGAGGCTAGAAGATTAAAGAGGTGCTGGCCATGGTGTGAATCATCCCTGAGAATTTTCCCCTCTCTCCTAAGGCAACGATCCCTTGAAATGTCATCTAGTGGGTCAGGGGACAGCCCATGATATCATGTGCTGTGTTCACCACCCTCTGTAAAGACTTTCTGTCTGTGGCTGTCAAGCCAACGTACCACACTGTGATACAATATGAGAGGACACTTTCTATTGTGGACCGGTAGAAGGTGGTCATCAATTGTTGTTTAACATTGTTCTTTCACAAGACCCTGAAAAAATGGAGTCTCTGTTGGGCCTTCCTAACCACCTGAGTTATATTGTTTTTCTAAGTGAGGTCTTCTCTAAGATAAACTCCCAGGAATTTAAAAGGCTTCTTTTCCCTTTGCTACACTTAGGCAGAGCCAGAGGCACCAGCTTGTGAGGGTGAGTGAGAGGGGCAACATCTTTCACGTGATGTCAGGACAAGCCGGGGCAGAGCCAAACATGGTGGCTGCACAACTTCAATGGCCTGTGGTTCCCCCTCCTCCTCTGCCCCTGAAGGGAGGCTGCTTCGACCCTTCTTCCCTCTGTGGCAGGAGGAGGAGCCACTGGAGCCACACCATGGTTGGCTCTGCACTTTGCCTCCAGGCCTTTTGGCCATTGGGGGCTCCAGACCCTTCCCTAAAATATTGGAGGGGGGCTCAGCCCCCTGGAGCTGGCGTCCCTGGCCAGAGCAGCAGCAGCAGAGTTTGGATCTGGTGTAACTTCCACTAGTTTGCTTTAAGCCAGCTTCCTGTGCAAAGAATCGTTCTCTTACACACCCCATAAAAAT
The DNA here is from genome assembly GCF_965112155.1 of Podarcis liolepis. Lineage (NCBI taxonomy): Eukaryota > Metazoa > Chordata > Lepidosauria > Squamata > Lacertidae > Podarcis > Podarcis liolepis. Next base: position 4,317,026 of record NC_139558.1, read on the forward strand.
AATAAAAATAGCAAGTCTCCAGGCAGTTTACATCAATAATGTAAATGTTTATAAGAAAATACTGATAACATCAACAGACAAGTAGATGTAATAAAATCCTCATAATAAAGGATAGCTAAGATTAACAGAGTTTAATAACAGAGGTTTGTAATAAACTTACACATCTTGAGTAGGCTTGCCTAAAAATGATGAAAATGGCAGATCCTAGGTGCTGCCACACTGAAAGGTGAATCCCTTTTAAGATAGTATGTGATAGAACTGAGATCAAAATGGGCAAGTGACCAAATATGGAATAAAGTGATCCTTCAAGTTAGCTGGTCTGTACTTCTCATATTAACTCATTGAATTTGGTCCAGTAACAAATCAGTAGCCAGTGCATATCTTTGAGCTAAGTTGTAATATACTAACAGCCTCACTCCTGCCAACAATTGAGCTTTGTTTTAGTTACAGGAAGTATATGCCACCAACTTTGTATATTTGCATTGCTTTAACATATTTGATTAGTTGTCCTAACTCTACTAATAATACTGTTGCACGCCACCCAAATTTCTGAGCAGTGCAAGATTTCAGGGTTACCCAGGGTTTGGTTTCCTCAGAATGGGGGACAGCAGAGACTGTGGTGTCTCTATGTTACTGTATTTCTCACTCCATAAGACACACCTGACCATGTGCGTCCATAAGACGCACCTAGTTTTTAGAGGAGGAAAACAAGAAAAAAAATATTCTGAATGAAACAGTGGATGTATGATTTTTGTGGTTCATGCTGTGGTCACAGACATGTGATTTGACGGTGAGTTTGGGGTGACCCAATGCAAAAATCCTGAGGATTCATGTGCATCCGTGCTTTGTAACCACATTTTTGCACCATTGCGGCCCCACACAACAGTGGGTGCATGCTTTTTTTGGTGCAGGCTGTAGCCATGGACATGCTATGTGATCTGATGGTGAATTTGGGGTGACCCAATGCAAAAATCCTGAGGATCCATGGGCTTTTACCTCCCCCCTCCCAGGCAGCCTCCTTTATCTCTAGCTCCCTTATCTCCCTCCCAATGGCTTACCGATCAGCTGTTTCCTTTCAACACTCCCTTCCCTCTTGTTTGCCTTAGTGTCTTTTCCTTAGCTGGAGCAGTTTTTTGCTCCTCCTTTTCTTCTAATTTCTCTCCTCATTGCTTTAGTCTTCCTGTCTCCTCTCCTTGCAAGTTCGCTGTCTTTACCTCCCCCCTCCCAAGCAGCCTCCTTTATTGCTAGCATCCCTTATGTCCCTCACTATCGCTTGCCGATCAGTGGCTTTGTTTCAAAACCCACTTCCCTCTTTTTTCTTTTCTTTTTTTAAAAAGCATGATCTGCTTTTCGCCCCAGGGCAATTCGGCTCCAGGGACCACGCATTCACTCCATAAGACACACAAACATTCCCCCTTACTTTTCAGGAAGAAAAAAGTGCATCTTATGGAGCGAAAAAATATGGTGTATGTTTTCTTTACACGTATATATAACCTGAGCCTACAATAGAGGAGGATCCTGTTAGGATATTTCCGTTCCACCTTAAAAGGGAGCAGGCTTTGTGAGTCTGCGTATTTCCTGTTCACAGGATGTTTATGTTTTTCTATTGCTTTCGTTTTCTCTCTCGGTGCCTGAACGCTGAAGCAGGCGGTCATGTTTTTTTGTTTTGTTCTGACCAATGCTGAATAAACTTATAAATATGCTCTCCTGCGCGCATCTTTTGCTGTGCATTATCTGCTGATAAGAGCGTGCATCAGGTCTGGAATGTGGCAAGCTATTTCTGGACCTCATGTCGCTAATTGCTGATACTGCGTGTCTACGGGAGATCGATGGACGTGGGGCCATGATGGACTTTGTCTCCCTGGCAGTATCCCAACAACAGATACCATTCCAAACTCACAACAATACTTAGTGGTCTCTAAGAGTTGTATGCTTGCTAGCACCAATGAATGATCAAGTGCAATAGATGTTAAATTCTTAGTAATGAGTTATCTGGACAAAGCAGGACAGTAATTCATGTGAATGAATTTTTTCTGCCATGCTCCCTCTTTCAGTGATATTCAGTAGTTTACCCTGATTTACTGTTGGCTTCTTATCCATGACACGTGTTTTCTTCTGCCTTCCTTTTTTCTAGGACACATTTTAAAATTTCTTTCTTCTTGGCTAGTTTTTACATTTTGGCTATGGTGAAAAAAATATTTCTAATTTTAAAAGTAAATATGGACTTTAAAAACATGTATGCAAAAGAAATATGAGTTTATCATAATTAAAATGTTTTTCAAAACAAAAACAGTTTGATGTTGGACTGGATAGAACAAGATGTTTCTTCAGAGCTACTGTTTGCAGCAGCAGCATGTTTGGGGTAGTTTATGAACATTCCACAGAGTTATTTTGTGATTTAGATGAGGTTATAAATAAATCCACGCTGCACTCAAACTCTGTGTACTCCCCCCCTCTCCCCACTGAGAGGCTTGTGGCAAAAATAACTTCTGAAATCCCTCTTTCTCATCTGTCTCATGTTAAGTGTCTTCTTACTTTCCACATCAGGAGATTATTTCTCTCTGCATTTATTGATAAGAGCTCATCAATTTTTTTTTAAAAAAGTTCACATATGGCTGAATGCAGACAAATGGCTACTAACATTTGCATCTCATGCGCTAATAAACAATACTAAGGGCAGTGGCAAGAGGGGAAGCTATTCAGAATGACAATTTGGCAGGGTTGAGTTTTTGCTTCTTGGTAATTCTCTTCTCAGTTGTGCTTCTTAATTATGTACAATCCTAACCATGGATGCCTCCAGACTGTCAGTGTTTTGTGGAAGGGAATGAAGCCACAAATCCTAGTGCAAGAAATCCACTGGTGGGGGAGAGGGGAAGACTCTGGTTTTTTTGAGGTTTGGAAAGTGACAGGAAAAATCCACTGGAAAGTGTAGAATGAATGAATGATCTATGGGAGTACTTATAAGTACCCCGCAAGCAAATCCGGATGAATGCTCATTGTCATAGAACTGCCTTATAAACAAATCTGAATCTTATAAACAAATCTGGTAACAACCAGACACCACATAAACTTTGTGCAAGTGAATAAGGATGCACACAGAATAAATCCCAGAAGTAAGTACTTTCAAATTCCATGGGGCTTACACTCAAGTAAGTGAGTTAGAACTGCAGTCTTATAAAAGGTGAAAAAGGGGGAAGATGGGCCTTATTGTTGCAGCTGCTATTATGCTTTCCTAGGCTCTACAAGACCTACTCTAACCTTTAGGAGCCGGGCTGCTGTTTTGCAGCTAGTATGTTCAGATGCCAGGCCTCTGGCAGAAGGATGCTTCACAGGCACTTTATTCTCTGCACCTTCATGGCAGCTTGTCAGAAGAGGGAGCTGCTGATGTATGAGCTTCACTGAGTGGAATTGTAGCTTTCAGCTGAGCTGGATGACACCAGGAGCCAAGACGGTCCCACCTGCTTCTATAAAGCTGCTGACTCTGACCTGATTCCTCAGTCTGAGCAACAAGTTTCTCAGAACAGATGGAGGTCTTGAGCGCTCTCTCTGTCTCTCTGGCCTGTTATCCACCTTGTCTCCATACCAACAGCCTTAACACACCACTAGACTATCCATGCTGCTCCCTCTTTTAGACTCTGTCACATGAAAAGAAAGCTAGTCTTTGTCATGTAAAAAGTAAACAATATTTGTAAATGATGTGGAGATGTATAGAGGCACTGCAGGGTTTTCCTTATTCAGCAACTCCTTATTGATGGAGAATATACTTTTCCAGGATCTAAGTCAGCACTTCAGGAAGTGCAGCCCAATATGTTTTTATCAGTTTGATTTACTATACATCCTCAAAGTTTGCCTTGAATCAAAGTGGTGTCATCTTTTCCCCCTGTAAATGGGACACCATTATCTGATAAAATGTTTCTAAGGGTATTGAGGATTTAATCTCTGATAGATCCCCTTTCCAGGGCACACTAAGTAAAGAACCTGGCATATGGTAAATCACATAGATGGATCAGCCTTGTTTATCTGGTTTGTAGTATTTTAATCATGCATTTACTTGCTAGTTATGCAGACAGATTTGTATGCCTGGAAATACATTTACTAAAGATGTTTCTGCAACTATTATGGGAAAATCCAGATGAAATTCTTCTTGCTTACTAGCCAGTTAAGCATTTCCTTAGAAATTCAGAAGGCTTGGAGGAATTTCTTGAATGAAACTCCCCTATACCATCACCAAATAGCATTTTTTAAAATCCTGCTGTTCTGCTACAAACAATGTATATCATAGGAAACAAATCTAGGCAGGAGAAGGGAAGCTTTTATGTGGTCATCAACAGACAAAGCTAAAAAGTGCTTGCTTTAAAGCAAATATTCGTCTATGACTAAATGGCTCAATTAGCACATAATGCTAAGCCAAACCATAGCTTAGCATGAATGTGTAGGGTTCTGGAGAGGAGCTTGCAGACACTTTGCTCATTCTTTCGCTATGCTGCTGCTGCAAGCCAAGCTTGACTAAGTTGGACTATGATTATGATTAAATATATTTATCTGCACTAAATAAGACACAAGGGTAGCTGTGTCTTAGTATGTTGCTTATCTTCTTTAGGCAAACCAAGAACAATCCTTGACTACAGCTCTTACTTTGTCTGGAACAAGCCAAACCACAGATCTGGGTTTTGATGACATACTAAGCTAAACCCTGGCTTAGCTGAACGGAGTGCAAAAGCAGAAGGACCAGAAGAAAAGCAAGCTCTTCTCTGTGAACCAGAAGTTATTGGGGGGTTACTGGCTTCTTGTTTTTATTTTGATAATATATTTTGTAGCTTTACATTTTCATTTTGTTCTATGAAACGCCCTGAGACCTCCAGGTATAGGGCCGTATATAAATTCAATAAATAATAACAATAACCACACACTTGTGCAATTGCATTAAGCTATGGTGTGGCTTTGTGCTATGTGCAAAACAGGCCATAAAGCAACCATGGGGTATTCTAATCTTCACATTAAAACAAAAACAGCAACTCTAATTCAGTACACAAATAATTGCACCCTTTCATGTTGGCCTGAAAGATTTGTTTGTATCCACATGGCTTCTCATTTATAGAAGGAGACTTTCTGGGAATAAAAGGCATTTGATATAGTGGAGACTTCCATTAATACAGTGGTACCTCGGGTTAAGAACTAAATTCGTTCTGGAGGTCCGTTCTTAACCTGAAACTGCTCTTAATCTGAAGCACCGCTTTAGCTAATAGGGCCTCCTGCTGCCGCTGCGCTGCCGCTGCACGATTTCTGTTCTCATCCTGAAGCAAAGTTCTTAACCCGAGGTACTATTTCTGGGTTAGTGGAGTCTGTAACCTGAAGCATATGTAACCTGAGGTACCACTGTACAAACATGATGGATGTAAATTTCACTGATTTCCCCCTTTCTCCACACTACCTCCCTAAGCTCTCTGGAGCAGATTTGAGGGGACACCAGGGAAGGGTGAACAGACTCAGGAGCCCTGGACCCATCACCAGGCAGCTCTGAAGGGGAAGAAAGGGTGGTGAAAATGGAGCTCTGAGAATTAATGTCGATTGGTGGGGGAGGGGCATGAATGGAAACAGTTTCAAATTTGTGATGGCATCATCAGACATGTGACAGGATTTTTGACTTCAGAGAATCTATATTCCCTCCCTCTCTCTCTCTCTCTCTTTTTAAAAAAGCTTGGTTTGCTGTTAGCTCCAATTTGAAGCCTGCAGGAGTTAGTTCACCCATCACCATTTTTAACTGACATTGGCCCAAGCTGAAGCTGCTTTGAGGTCTTTGAGTTAACAAGTGAGTTAAAGATGTTTTGGATAAATTCCCTTTAAAGACCCTTCCCCTCAAAATGAAAATGCATATTTTATATGCATATTGCCCCACAAGGCTTATGACATGGTTCATGCCTGCATGAACTCAAACTATAGCAAGTAGTGTGGTGAGGTGGTATGCTCACCAGATCTGTGGTCTGTCATGTCACTGCTGCTTTTTGGGAAAAGACTGAAAAGGCTGGGAGCTTGAGGTAAGCAGCTGGGATGTGACTACCCAGAGATGTGGTGAGCTCCGCTGCCCCAGCCCGATATCCTCTATGTGACTGAACGTATGACTTGCCTGCAACTCAAGAATGAAGGGGAAAGCATTAGAGCAATGATGGCCAAACGTGGCCCTCCAGCTGTTTTGGGACTATAATTCCCATCATTCCTGACCACTGGTCCTGTTAGCTATGGGATGGTGGGAGCTGTATTCCCAAAATAGCTGGTGGGCCAAGTTTGGCTGCCACTGCATTAGAGGATAAGCTGGTCTTTGGGAAAGGTAGTCTAAAAATCTGAAAATCTTCCAAGGTGCCCAGTCTTCTCAAGGGCACTGTTTGAAAATTACTCTTTTGTCACATGAAGTGTCCTTCCCATTTCCCCTAAGTGGTGTTCTCATTTTGTAATTTTATAGTATGAACTGTCCTGTGATCTCCGGATGAAGGGAGGTATACAAATTTAATAAATTAAATAAAAAGTAGCAGAATTAGTGCTCTTACACTGCATTCGTCTGACCCTGAAAAATGTATTGAGTTATTCTCTCCTCCCGCCTTGGTTCTTCATCAAGTGAAACTCAGTAGCCAAAAATGTTTGACAGTGAGACAGTTAATCAAGTGAGAAAATGAAAATACATAATGCTTTAGCCTTCAAAAATAAGAAAAGAAAAAAGAATGAACATTCAAGGAAAGGTAAACACTGTATTTCACACAGAAGGAGAAAATGAAATGAAAAGTATACTGTAAACATCTAATAAATTTTGCTTTTTGAGTTTTTGCTTTCTCTGAGTCAATAAATAATCTAGGACTAAGATCCAAAGAGCTACTTTGAGTGGTCCCTAGTGTTCATATATACCCGGTGGAATCCTGAACTTCTCTGTCATATTCCTTGTCATGGTATGACAACATTCATAATGTTTTAAACAAATAAATTCCTCAGCTTTCAAAAATAGGATAACCAGGCATGACTGGGAGTTCATAGAACTGTAGAGCAGGAAGAGACCCTGAGGCCCATCTAGTCCAACCCCCTGAAATTCAGGAATCTCAAGTAAAGCATCCATGAGAGAGGGCCATCTAACCTCTGCTTAAAAACCTGTATGAGAGTCCACAACCTCCCAAGGGAGACTGTTCCATCGTTGAACAGCTCTTATGGTCAGAAAGTTCAAGAAATTTAAGTCCAATATGTGAATCAGCCGTGATTTTTATCCTCATACAGTATGGTAATGGTTGTAATGGTAAGGGGGGCTTATCCACACTTAACTTTTGCCCTGTTCCTGCTCTTTCCTCTCCTTAAAACTGAATTGGAGCAGTGTTTGGGTTTTCTGCAGATTGCTCCAATTCAGCTTTCATGGGGAAAGCTCTGGAACAAAAGGGGGGGGCACTTGGACATGGAGCTTTTAAGCATGGACCTTTGTCTGGAAAGAGAGGAGGAAAGGTCAGTGTGAATGCCTGATTAGCTTCCAGGTGGGGATTTTTCCTCTAATGAACTGAATACAGATTGGTAGAGTGTCAGGGACTGGGCAGATAAAGAGCAGGACACCCCCCCTCCCGAGCCTTCCAGAGAGGAGGAACAGGGAGAGAGTATGGACCCAGGATAGTGGTGGTTTGAGACGGGACACACCCAGTGTCAGATTTACCTATAAGCTGTTATGTACTGAGTTGAATAGGATCCAAAATGCAGCAGTCTGATTGGTCCACAGGAGCCACCCAATCCAGTTCCAGGTGGAAGTGAATCCGCAACCTGATTGGCTTACAGGAGAATCCCGGAATTAGCCAATCACATGGGGCCCTTTGTGTAAATAATGTACCGTATCTTTCGTCCCATAGGACGCTCCGTCCCATAGGACGCACCTAGTTTTTTTGGGGGGGAAATAAAGGAATTTCCCCCCCCTTTATTTCCCTCCCAAAACCAGGTCGGGGAAGCTGAACCAGGTCGAGGAACAGTGGGATGGTGGCGCTGCGCCTCCCTGCTGTCCCCCGAGCTTGTGGGGCTGGCTGATGTCTGCCCGGCGCGAGAGGTGCTCTGCTTCAGGGTGCCCCTCACGCCGGGTGGCAGGCTGCTATCTGCAGCGTGGGGCACCCTGCGGGGAACTCCTGCAGGGCTCCCCACCTGCGGATGTCTGCCTGGCGCGGGGGGTGCTCTGCTTCAGGGTGCCCCGCGCGCCGGGCGGCAGACTGCTATCCGCAGCGTGGGGAGCCTTGCGGGGAACTCCTACAGGCCTCCCCACGCTGCAGATGTCTGTCCGGGGCGCTCTGCTTCAGGGCGCCCCTCGCGCCGGGCGGCAGGCTGCTATCCGCAGCCTAGACATCCCTGCCGGACCTCCCGCAGGGCTGTCTAGGCTGCGGATGTCTTCCTGAAGCCTGGAGAGCGAGAGGGGTCGGTGCGCACCATTCGCCCCATAGGACGTACCCAGATTTCCCCTTCATTTTTGGAGGGGGAAAAGTGCGTCCTATAGGGCGAAAAATACGGTATATAAAGCAGACATTTCGGGGGAACTTCCATCCCTCCTCACCACTATGAGCTGAATAAAGAGCATGAAATCCACTCTCGACTCCGAGTATATTTTATAAGCTAAACAAGCTATAGCTTAGGGTCCCACTCTCTTGGGGCCCCCCAAAAAATTTAAAGGAAAAATAATGGATGTACATTTCCAAAATATAAGATAAAAAACAAATAAAAAAATAAAACCTACATAGAGCAACAGTGGCAAATGGCTTTAGTTACCTATTAGGTCCATAAATTACCATATAGCATATATTCAACACAAGAAACAGCGACAATTTGTTGTTGACAAAGGACAGCTGGACATATAAAGGGCCCCATTACCTTCAGTAGCTTAGGGCCTCGTCAAACCTAAATCCGGCCCTGGACACACCCCAGAAGGAGTTGGGAAATAATGGGTGCTGAAGAACAGAAGCAAGACAGCAGGTGCACCAGCCCTGAACAGAGACAGGAATCAGATGTGTTAGGAACAGTGCAGCGGCCAAGTGACACAGTGTCTCTGGAGAGTATGCCAGAGCCCCCTCCTTCCCCGAGAACCAGATGCACCCTTTGTATCTCAGAGCAGAAAGTCAAACAGAGACAGGGGGATTTCCTGAGCAGCCATCATAAATAGTAGGAGGGGTCTGAGGGCTAGGCAGTAGCTGCCAGGGGGTGGAGCGGCAACGTAGGCTGAAGCGTGAGGGTGTACATTCCATGTACATTAAAAGAACTGAATATGCTCTCTCTGCATCTCTGATTTCACTAGGCAGACAGCCAGTGAGCTGTTGAGGGCAGCTCCTGACACAGACACATTACAGCTTTTTGCTGTAAATTCCCTTCCTGCTACCCTCAATAGTAAAAACTGGCACCATTTGCCTAGAATAGTTATTATTTTCTGGTATCTGTAGGGTTGCCATATTTCAAACAGTTGTTGAGCTTTTTTTGGTTTTGCCCAAACTTCTTGTGCATTTGGATCGCTTTTAAAAATGCCATTTTAAAATTAAAAAATGGCAAAAACGGTTGACATGAGCATCCAGATTTCCCCAGACATTTTCCCGATTTCTGCCTGGACACTGCTGTCAACCGCAGTGTTCTGGATATGTCCGGACATATGGTAACCCTAGATCCGTCCCTATTTTATCCTCTCCCCCCCCGTAAGTTGCTAGGGCTCTCCAGGTCCCAGTTGACCTCCCTCCCCACCAAGTGGAAGTTTTCTAAAAGTTAAATCTCTGTGGAACACAATGCACCTTGCATCTAGTGTCCACAAGATTTCCACACTTCTTCAAATGTTGGGATTAAATTTCAGAAGTTTAAACATATCAAATATGCATTCAAACTGTATTGTAATAGAACATGGACATCAAATAAATGTATTGTCATTTAAATCATGCAAGTTGGGAAGATTTTATAAATGTCAGACTAATGCAGAAACTGAACCCATTCAAACAGTCCACTGAAAATAGATAGATTCACCCACTCTACAGACAACATCCTATTTTCATATAGATTAATGCTGGAGGATATGTTCACTGAATGTACTTTATAACATAAACTCTTTACTGTGGTAGTACTGTGAACCATCTGCACCTTGGGGGCAGAAAAAGCTACACCATGTCCAACTGTATTGGATAGTTTGACTGACAGAAAGCAATCTGTTTCTGTGAAATCTGTTTGAAATCCTTTATCCTACCTGTTTGTATAAATTATACATTTGAGAAATTTGTGGTAGAATAATTTCCCTTGAGGCAAAGTCTTAATTGTGTGAATGTGGTAGAAATCTATTCACCTCCACCCGCACGGCCCACTTTCTGTGACTGTGCTGCTTGTCTATAGCTGCAGGCTCCTGGGAATTCACACTAAAAAAAAATCCTGGTACGTACCAGTTCCATTAAGTTTTCTTTTAAACCAAGTTCCTAAGAGTTCACCTGGAAAAAATTGACTCTATGCTTTTCTAAAGTACTTCCCAGTACAGCTAAATTGGACACTGCTGTTTTAAATTAGAATTCTCCCTCTCCCTTATTCTCTTTTAAGTTCTGGGGGTTGAATCCGTAGTCAACGGAATTAACGTTCAGCCAAGCTTAGGAAGTACCTTTGCTGAAGTTTGAAGATGTTCATTTGAGACATTCAGATGTACTGCATTAGAGAATTCCCCCTTGCTTCTAACTCTTCTCTGATGTAGCCACTTTGAAAGTTTGTACCTAGAATAGACAAATGATTTCTGAAAGTGAGGTGGCAGTCAGTAAATGTTAGGCTTGCCATATGTCAGGAAAACTCCTGACATGTCCTGGTTTTTGGGTATAAAAATGGCGTCAGTGGAGATTTTTTTTTGAAAAGTTCAACTTTTTGAAATATGGCAATCCTACTAAATGTAAACTTTCAGCACTTCAGGGAAAAAACAAAACATGCATTGGCTTTGAGCTATGAGCTCTTTTCTTAAATAGAGACTCACTCATCAGATGAGATCTACCACACACTTGACCTTCTCTTTATTCTCAGCAACTAATTTTTCCATAAAACCTGGGTCAGCGAGAATCCAGAACAATTACAATGCAATCCTAGCTATGTCTACTGAGAAATAAGTCCCATGGAGGTAGGTCAGTGGAGACGACTCACAAGCAAGTGGGTGCAATATAGGAATCTAGCCTTCTAGCACAATCTTAATTATGCCTACTCAGAAGTAAGTCCTACTGAATTCAATGAGGTTTACTCCCAAGTAAGTGGGGTTGGATTCCAGCTAGACAGGATGATCCAAACCCTGCCCGGCAGTTGATTGGCATCTGTTTGTCTTGGGAGACAATGAAGGAGTGCACCTATGGGGGCGAAGTCAAACCATTGGAGAGTTACAGCATTTGCTGTGGCTGTAGAAGCTGAAATGGGAGAGACATGTTTTGTTGCAGCTGGGGCAGATGAAGCTGTCTGGTTGTGCTGATGCGGGTGTAAGGTAAAGGAACCCCTGACCATTAGGTCCAGTCGTGACCAACTCTGGGGTTGCGGCGCTCATCTCGCTTTATTGGCCGAGGGAGCCGGCGTACAGCTTCTGGGTCATGTGTTACAATGTTGACAGCCAGCTGCCTATAAAAGCAGGCCGGCTGAGCTGTTGGCTGTTCAGTTCACTTCCAGCTTACCTATAAAGAACTACGTGGAGAAATCTCTGTGTCGTCTGCTATGCCCTCCCACTACTTAATACAGACTATGGAGAGTCAGCACTTAATTGACCGGGGGCTGCCCAGCTAAAGGCGGGTGACAGCTGAGCAGGGAAGCGTGAAGATCTCTCCCACTGATGAAGGCAACCTGTTGTGCTTCTACCTTGCTCCAATCAGGCTGAGCTTGTAATTCGTAACTGCTGCCTTCTGTGTTGTTTTTGCTGCATTTGCATCACTGAAGTGACCTTGCTGGGATGCAAGCCTGGGAAGGGTGTATGAAGGTCCTGGGTTGCCCAGAATAGACTATCCCCCTCTTGGCCGGGCAGTGACAGAGCATGAAAGAGCAGTAGAGCTGCCCCTGGACCTGCAGTCCTATTGCTCAGCCAGGGGAATCATCAGAGCAGCTTGGAGCTGGCTCAATAGCTGGGCGTAGGTCATGCCTGATGTTCCCCAGTGGCACCAGGTCAAGAAACTTGGTAAGCGCACTTAGCCAGGTTTAAAGCCCCCAAAGTGCCCCCACATGCTTTCATGACAACTTTTCAGGAGCTAATTCTAGGTGACAATCGACAACACTAACAAATGTGGTAATATCTGTATATTTAGGAAAGCCATTAGTGCATATTATTATTATTTTATTATTACTTTAATAATTGTCTCCTTCATAATTGTCTCAAGGTTATGTGCTATGAAAATGGCAAAAAACAGTTTAAAATTTAAAACACACACCAGCGGATACATTTAAAACTAAACTAAAACAAAGTCCTATTTACATAGCTGTCAACATTTTCCCTTTTTTAAGGGAAATTCCCTTATTCTGAATAGGATTCCTCGCAAGAAAAGGGAAAAGTTGACAGCTATCCAGTTGGGAAAGCCTGTCCAAACAAAATATGAACTGGCATCCATTTTCATTAGATGCTTAGGCTGGTCCATGCCTAGATGCATCACTTGATTTCTCTGCATTTCATGAGTGGACCATTTAACTATTGCATACAGCTTGATATACTGTACATCACAAATGAACCAACCCTTGATAACTGAATCTGTGTGATGGTTTGAGCTCCCATTGCTCTGTCCCAGCTTCTGCCAACCTAGCAGTTCAAAAGCACACCAGTGCAAGTAGATAAATGGGTACCGCTGCGCTGTGGCGGGAAAGTAAATGGTACTTCTATGTGTTCTGACATCTGTCACAGTCCTCCGTGCGCCACTAGCTGTTTAGTCCTGTTGGCCACATGACCTGGAAACTGTCTGTAGACAAACGCTGGCTCCCTCGGCCTGAAAAGCGAGATGATCGCTGCACCCCATAGTAGCATTTGACTGGACTTAATCGTCCAGGGGTCCTTTGCCTTAGACCCATTGAAATCAATGGATCAAAGTGACTTTCGATGTGTCTACTTGGAGTATGACTTAGGTATCACCCATTATTTTTAAGGAGATAATGGAAGTTTTGGCTGTGGTGCCCACATATTCTAGTCATCCCTTGATATTTCATGAGTGAAATGACAAATATATATGCACAATCTAGCCTGTAGTAAACAACAAAAAATCATATTATCTTCATATTATCTATATTAAGTCATGTTCCTTTGACACACATCTTTCTTCATTTTCTTTATTCAGTGTCAAAGATGGTATCCCCCTCGTTGCCTTTATGTTTGTGATGTACACTTTGCAGGCTTCCTGCAGAGGGTGATGCTCATGACCCTTCATGAATAGGATCCTTTCACTTTTCAGTTATAAAGTAGGACTGGCAGAGGTGCAGGGGCTGACTTCAATTATACTTTTGGTGGGGAGGAATGTATGTGCATCTATCTCAGTGGGATTTCCCAGAATCAACAGCTCTGTGTATAACATAAAGGAGGGAGGGCAGTAATTCAGCATTTCTGAAGCAGAGGAGGCGAGCCCACCAGCTTGCCCGTAATTCATGCTATAATTCCACCTCCTTTGCATAATCAGGGAGATGAGCTGCCAGCAAACTGTTCTTGTACAAGGGAACAGCAATATGCTGGAGTTTTCTCTGTAAGCTGGTGTGTTCTGATCAGCAGAGCCATGGGGAATAAGAAATAATATTTTTAAATATCATTTTTTAAAAGTAAAACGCAGCTGCCAGTTTAGCATTCCTTTGCAAGTCATTAACTACATAGCTTGGGGGAAGGTTCTGGAATCATTTTGGGGTGCCATTTTAACAGGCCAAGTGCTTCACAGTCTTAACCTTGCACATGACCTTCCAGCCATCAGTCTTTCTTCATGTAACTCCCAGAAATATATTTCTGGGTTTTTTTAAACTGCCATGTAAATGTTATTTATTTGACACATTATTATTATTATTATTATTGCTATTATTATTACAAAACAGAAGGGGGAAAACTGATTTGGGGATTTTAGGGTGAATGGGATTAGGGACATCATAGTTTGTATATAAATTGGATTTTTGAAATGGTTTAAAATGTTGATGGTTTTGTTCTGAAATCAAGATGATTTTATAGAAGGTGATTCATAAACAGAATGAAATAACTAAATGCCCTCTCCACTCAAGCATGCCTGGCAACATCATTGGCAGTTTTTAGGTGCCAGGCAATGGCATTTTTGAATTAACCCAGGTTTTTGGTGGTTAATTTAAGCCTCTACTGTGCCACTCATCTTTTGGTGTATGAACATTTTAGGAATTTAGTATTATATATATACAGTGGTACCTCGGGTTAAGTACTCATTCCGGAGGTCTGTTCTTAACCTGAAGCACTATTTCTGGGTTAGCGGAGTCTGTAACCTGAAGCGTATGTAACCCAAGGTACTGGATGATGTGCAGGTGCTTATGGTGTGGCTCCACTGTTTTAAACATGTTGTGTCTGTTTGTTTGTTCATTTTTACTCCACTCCCTTTGTCCATGAGCTCATGGTAGTGAGGGATATCACCGTACTTACCAGTATTTGGTATCTCTTTGTATAGAGCAGGATCTCACACACCCCATTTATTAACATCATAAGCTGTGCAGTGGTACCTCGGGTTACATACGCTTCAGGTTACAGACTCCGCTAACCCAGAAATATTACCTCGGGTTAAGAACTCTGCTTCAGGGAGAGAACAGAAATCGTGCTCCGGTGGCGTGGCAGCAGCAGGAGGCCCCATTAGCTAAAGTGGTGTTTCAGGTTAAGAACAGTTTCAGGTTAAGAATGGACCTCCAGAGTGAATTAAGTACTTAACCCAAGGTACCACTGTACTGCAAAAGTGGCATCCCAACAAAATACTCATGCAGCCCTTGGGTTTGTGCTAATCACCTCACAGAGTGTTTGTTGTGGGGGAGGAAGGGAAAGGAGATTGTGAGCCACTTTGAGACTCCTTCGGGTAGTGATAAAGCAAGATATCAAATCCAAACTCTTCTTCTCTTCTTCTTTTCTCTCAAGAATGGAGGGGGAAACACTAGAAGTTTCAATAGTTCTGAAAACTTATTTTTTATTTAACTCATAATTATTATGGAAACATAATCTGCATTAGTAGTCACATTCTGGTGTGATAATTATGTTAAACATATATGTGAGGGCAGAAAGGGATATAGCAGATTCAGATGCAAATTCTTTTCTGCCTTGCTCTTGCCAGATGAGACTCTCTTTTGCTGGACTGCTTAAGCCCTTGTCCTGTCCCATTCAAAGAGATTTTCAGCAGCTGTGGTTTTCTGAATTCTTGCATGACAAGCTGCACCTGCCAAAACTTTTATGCTTTCACCTTTATATGAAAAGCAGCTGGGGAAGAAAATGTGTGTTTCCTCCCAAGCATATTGCCTTAGCTTCAGAATACACCTATATTAGATCAGATATTGTGATCACCTGACACTTTAAAATGGAAATCCAGGCTCAGGGGTCTATGAAATTAATTACAGTATAAGAGGAAGGAGTAATTAATACTTTTCCCACAGAGCATTTTTGCTATCAAAATCACCCCCTAGGTTGCTCTTGCGCTCATATTGTTTGCTTGCATCCTTGTGTGTCTCCAGAAGCCTGATAACAAAAAAAGAAGATAATGGACCTCCAGTTTTCCTATATGCTTGAGAGAAGGGACTTCCAGTGTAGCCTTCTTTCTAAGAGGCTATTTTTCTATGTGCAGTGATTTTGTTTCTTCATCCAGGTATTTGATCATTTGAACTGCACCCACTGTCCACAGTGATACAATGACATGCCAGTGACAAAAACCCCTCAGTTTGGCTTTATGTGAGGAAGTAAAAGACAAGTGAGTGAACTTTCTCTTCTTGTCTCCATTCTTCTGCATAATAAACAAAATGGTGTGTGTATGTGTGCTGCACAATGCCGGGTTATTTTTTATAATGATTTAGATATTGAGTATCTACCTGGGGAAGATGCAAACACACTTTTCACATTTCTCCAGGAGTACAAGTGGAAAGTAAAAGTCCCCTCAGGCTTTCCATTTCCTCCCTTGCCTGGCTATCAAATGTCCAAAGTCCTAGTTAAAATGGTAGAAGGAAAAGCATAGTGCTGGATTTGTGGGTTTTCCTGCTCTCCTTTCCTCTTAGACGTGGGGATAGGTGGCTCTTTGGAAGATTCAATAAAGGTAACTGTTTGCTTTTGCTTTGAAGTGAACTCCCCATCTGAACTGCTTACTAGAGAGAAATCCCCACAGAGCACTATGGCACTCACTGTATTTCAAAATAAACATGCCCTGTAGTGTACAGGCGGAGCTGCTGTTTTCAGCCTGCCACCTAATATATGTGATGTAGTAGATTAATTATCAGTCCCTTTAATAGCTGAATCAGGAGGTGATTGCTGACAGCACTGAAGCCACAGCGGGATGACTGGGTAACAGCAGGATGACATGCCTGGGGGGAGCCTGGAAGTTTGCAGTGCAAAAAAAGTTTTTAAAACACCTGAGCTGATCCTCCCTCCTCCACCATCCCAATGAGGTCTGTGGATGCCCAATGGTCACTGTTCTTGGGTAACAGTTGGGGGGCAGGACAGGACATTGGGAATGGGGAGTGGGGTTTCCTAATTGGAGAAAATGGCTGGCTGGAAATTCCTTTTATGAGAAAGGGTACGCTAGAACATGTTGTTATTGATCCTACTTGTTTATACCCTGTTTCTGAGCATGGCAGTGTTTTTATGTGGCTAAATACAGAAACAGGATCAGAACAGGAAGCAGATGACACCTAGTTGAGACATCTGCCTTTGTAACCAACCCACAAACAAACAGATGACCAGGAATTATTAGCCAAGCATCAATATGTGGAAGGTTAGATTGGGCTTAAGACTTATGTCCTGAGGCAATAGGTGGGAGCTCTGGGTAGCTTGGAATGCTCTCCTCACCTGATTGTTCTTGGTGTCACAATATGCATTAGAAAAGTGATAGCATATACTGAGTCCATGTAGCTTAGTATTGTCTACCCTGACTGGCCAGGCATTTCCGGTCTAGCCTAAAGATGCTGAAGATTGAACACGGGACATTCTGCAAACAAAGCAGATGAGCTTCGGCCCTCCCCAATGTAGGTGTATCAGAGTGAGGATGGTGAAGGAGAGGGGGAAATATCTCCATTATTTCCCACCATGGAGAATATCAAGTGCTACCACTTGTGTGGAATAATCTTAAGAATCTTATCTCCATTTTTTGCTGTGTGTAATGTTCTTTCTCAAATGTGACTGATTCAGAGGTTATTCAGACAGTGAATATTCTCCAAAAATCATTTCTGTAGACATAAAATATTGTGCTTCATAGCAGAGCAGGCATTTATCAGCTGCTGGGTAGAACTGGATTTTGAATGCTACCGAAGAGCTTGTACTTTTATTGATTACTGTGCTGTAATCAAATAATTTTCTAGTGGCAAATGGCTCCAAAACCCATCCTCTTTGTTTCAGAAAGCAATTATCCATAAAGATGTTCATTGCTTTGTACACTCCTCCAAGAATGCTATTTCTTACATAATAGAATTCTTTTTTTTTCAAAGCAGCTAGCTGCAATTTTTTTTAATGGTTTGGGCTTTGTCGGCACATCAGACATATTTTACATGTTGGCCTGTCTGAGATGCAAGAAGCCACCTTAAATCAATACTTCTTTAACGAGAGTTTGAAATTAGAGTTCTTGTCGTTGTGGAATAACTGCAAGAGTCTTCTTGACGGTGATTGAATGTGGTCCATGTGTGCTAATAGCAAAGGGAAAGATACACAAGGGACATTTTCTCAAAGTATGCCTTTACCTTAATAGCAGATAAGGTATTTAGGTACCCATCGGGTGCACATTTGCAGCTGAATAGGCTGTAAGCAGAGCAACACATGAATGTGTCCCTTTCAGTGGTGCAGTCATTATGTGTATCACTATATATCATGATGCCCATGGCATACCTTCAATATTTTCCAAGGACAGCCCCAGAATTATGAATCCCATCCTGGCTTCTGATTTGATCCTGGAATGTCCCTATTCTCCCTCCCAGCACTGTCACCACCAAGCTCAGGAAGGAGGAGGAGCCAGCGCTCGTCCTGAGCGACCGCAGTGGCTGCAGTGGCAGCTGTGAGGGAGCATCCTGTTGCCTCTCCATGGCCTCTCCATGGCTGCTGCTGCCATCCTCCCCCCTTGGGCAGCTCTCAGGGGCTGCTGGAAGAAAGACTGCCACCTCCAAAGCTCAACCTTGTGCGATGCAACAGCCATGAGGTGCAGGCAGAGGGCAGAGCGAAAGTGGGAGCAGAGAGGAGGGCAAGGAGTACTGATAGATAGATAGTTGCCCCTTTCTAAAATTCATTTATTGGTGTGTGTTTTCCTTTTTGTAAATCTACCAAAGAATAAAATAATAAATAAAATAAAAATGTGGATTAAGGGGTTTTCTAAGGGTGGTGAAGGGTGATTGTGCCGTGTCCTGGGGTGAGTGTTGAGGAGGGTCAGTTGGGGTGTGTGATCCTATTTGCATCTGGAGTCAAAATGGCTAAATAAAACTTTGTGTTTTAGGCTTGCTACTGTTTGCAGGAAGTAGTTTGTTGAGGCATGATCACACAGTGCTATGGCCAACATACCCAGGCCCCAATTGCTCATTTCCTGGTTCAGCAAGCTTTTGGTTTGTAGCATCAGTCAGACAAATAAATTAGGCCATCTGTTAATTGATTATGTCTGGTTCAGTGTCAGGCCACTGGCAGAAGAAACAATTAGCCTCTCCCTTCAGGCCTCTTTTGTTATTAGGTTTTAATTAATCTTTGTTCCTAGAAAATATAATTGTGTAATGAGAGCTTTTATATGGAGAATCCATTGAATTTGCCTTTCAGATGGTTTCTCTCTTAGTGATTGTGCTTCCAGTTTCTTAAATGCTTTGTTTGGAAAAGAATCATTCCATTTGAATAATGCCCCCTCCACTGTTTACAATGCTTGCACTACTTTTAACCACACAATATTGCCATGAGATAACAATGGTTTTATCACATAATCTGCATAACTTCACTGCAAAATATTGTTGTCATGGAACTTTCATGGTGAAGAGAATAAAACCTCTGAATTTAAATCTGAGAAAATGGGAATTTGAAATTTGGAGCATAATGTTAAGATGTGTTCAGATTCTAAGGATAGAATTCACGTGTGTGTTCTGGGAGTGCATGGGGTACAAAAGGGGAGCAATCCACATTGTGCAAGCAAACATCCTTGTGCAAGACTTCAGCTGACGGAGCTGTTTAGGGTAATCCTGCCCTAAATGTAGAAGTGTATATTTATTTATTTGCAATGAGATGCAACAGAATTTGTTGCCTGGATGTCCACCAGATCATAAAGATGCCACTGTCTCCCGAGCCCTTCCTTCTGAGGAAACTGAACCCAGGGTAAGGCCCTGGAACCACTAGAATCTTGCACTGCTCAGAGACTGGGGTGGCATGCAGCAAGCCAAAGCCATCGTCACCTTTTCTTATTTTGCACCAGTGTGTCTTTGTTGACTGGGTGCTCAGCAGAATCTAGTCTCCCTCCACACAATTTACTTACAAGCAGGCCAAAATTCCTTAATGTCTTACATACATTCTATCTAATCAGCATATTTTCTGTCTTAGCTTTTGAAAAATTCATACTTTAATTCAAATGCAATATCAGGCTGAGCTGAAATCATGGTTGGTTATTACTTTCATTGTTCTCTTAGGTAAGCACATGCACTATAGGAAAAAACCCAAATCAGTGAATTAGCCTAGCATTTTGAGGACAACGTGAACTTACTAGGTCAGTGTGGCAGAGCGCCAGTGTCTGTGACAAGCTTATAGTGCTTTAGGTAAGTAGATTTCTTTAATGCAACCAAGCATAATCTTTCTAGCAATTTTATTATCATTATTCTTAAAGCCTTTAAAACTCTAGTGCTGCTAAATTTAACAATGCAGGATTAATAACAAACACCCTCAGCAGCTGAGGAAACCATTTTCCCCCCGTTTATGAATTTGAGGACAAAACTATCTCAGTTTGTTATTCCTGTGTTAAATTGAAATATAATAAGACTGCAATTCTCTCTCTATGTTGGTATTCTGAGTGTGGAGTTCTGAACATACTCACCTGAAAATAAGCTCAATAGAAGTCAATAGTACTTACTTTTATGTGTGTGTGAGTTTGGCACTCAGAAGTCTGCACTGTATCTTAACGTAATGCATCTTTTAATAGGATTAGAAGTGCTGGCATCTCTTTTGAATGTGTGGAGGTGAATCATGATTATACCTGTTGTTCTGACCTATGAACGACTTAGGTGTATCTTGGCATTCTGTGTATCTTGGCAGAGTTTGGTTTGTGCATGACATTTCCCCCCATATACACATCCATAAATGACTGTAAGCAGACAAACAGAATGAATATGTGTATATATGTATAACCTTTGAAGAAGTGGACCAGCTCTGGGAAGCTCTGAGAGGTCTCCATGTTAAGCTGTCTACACATTAGCTGCTTAAAACTCAACAAGGCCCTCCCTCCCCCAGCTGCTTGCAAATCATATTTGCATGGTGTTGTACACAACAGAGAGGTGACATGGATGTCTTCACCTGTGTGCGTGACCTGTTGTGCTTCCCTGCTCTTGCAGTCCCCTCTCTCCAGAACTCCTATTCATAAAACTGTCTTCTGAGCATGTGGGGTGGCTTTCTCAAATGTACACATCAGACTTAAGTACAAAGTAAATGTGACTTAAGTTTTCTAGCCAGATTGAAGCTGGTTTGAGGAAAAATGCACCAAAGAGCAGTATTTATGAAGAAACTACTGGGTTGATATGGATTGTGGTTAATGTTGTATGTATGCAGCTTCCAAAATTAACACTGGTAGTGCACTGGAGTGCAACTCTACAAAACGAAAATCAGCATAGCAGGCAAAGGACTGTCCTGGATCCTTTCTTTCTGATGTGGCAGTTTTCTATGAGTGAACATTCCAAATTAATAGGCAGCACCTGCTATCTGAAACAGTATATTTCTAGAAGCTGTTCTGTAAAACTGTTCTATTTTACATGATTATCAGGCTCACTAAGACAATATATGTGCTTTGAATTGTCTAGAGTGGTATGCAAATGCAAAGTGTTGCTAGGTGTGGTTTTTTTAGTTACAAAGGCATTGGGTGTAGAGTGAGAATTGACCACGTTGGTTACAGTGGCGTAGCGTGGGTTGTCAGCACCCGGGGCAAGGCAAGTAATTTGCACCCCCTAACCCGTGGATTTGTGCTCCCTAACCCCCAGATGTTGCGCCCGGTGCGGCCGGCCCCCCCTGCACCCCCCACGCTACGCCACTGGTTGGTTAACTCTCTTATAGGAACCTGTTACTGGAGTGGCCTTGGAAGGATACACTAGTTAGGTATCCTGTTAATCTAGCAGGCAAGAACAGAGGCAGGTCTGATTGTCTGCAAGCTACCACAGTGAATAAGTTTTCATTCTGTAAGTCACCCCATTATATAATATTTTATTCTTCCTCTACAGTGCATTATATATCTTGGACGAAGGCAGTCAGCTCTTGTGAAATCCATTCCATGTCTGGATAACTCATGAGAGCTTGATGAAGGTGATATAGAAGTCTCCAGTTTTGCAGTCTTCCCATAGGTGTTGAGCTGGGAAAGGAGAGGATTTTACCATAGACAAATATTACAGGGCCTGTTATAAGTATTTTGTGTAATAGATATATCCAACACTAAAGTGATGTTCATTTTAAAAGCATGCACATATTTCATATGGAATTTGGCTGCAGATCATAAACTCGTAAGATTGACACCCACTTTATTACATCAGCAGAATCCCTCTGGTGAATTACAGCCCAGTGTGTGCTTGGTGAACACTTGTGCTCCTATATTTCAAGACATCAACTATACCATGTAAATAATGGATTATAATACAGTACATCATCTCAGTTTCAGAGCATACTGTAACTTTGCTAGCAGTCCAGTGTGTGCATGGCCCTGTATGACTACTCTAGCAAAAAATGTTACAGATCTGGAGTAAAAGTTTGGGGGTGCAGGGGCACCCATAACTGCTAGTGAATGTTAGAAATTCATAAATGGTAGAATTTAGATAATATTTGGAGTATTGAAGGGAAGATGCCATATGTTCGATTTAAACTGCAGGACCTAAGCCAGGAAATCACACTGGGAGAAGGGCCATCAAGGTGTAATTACTGGACAATGGCCAGCCATTATGGGAGAGATGATGTCACCCAGGAAGTATGGGTGCTTTTGAAATTAAGAGGTTGCAGAAGAAGGGGGAGAGCCCGATGAGCTGCCAGATGAAGGCCAGAACCATCCTGGTGGGCTGGCGGAATGCAGGCTAGGAAAGATGCGTGAAGATGCCTGGGAATCCAGTACTGGGCTGCTGTGGAGGACAGGCTCCTCCTGTGGTGGGAATACTGTGAAATCTCTCTCCACTAAAAGCAACTCATTTCCCCCAAAGGAACATAGACCCTGATTGAGTGCCAAGACCTTTGGAATCTCATGCATCATTTGGCAGAGATTGGGATGGCCAGTAATGCTATAATTATTGTGAACCATAAATAAGAAGGTTGCATGAGTCAGATTTTGTCACCTGAAGAAAAGTATGTTGTTCAGTAATGAGTTTGAAAACCTGAGAGACCAGCAAGCCGGCTTCATAGCTGTGTGCATAGAAGGAGCATTGCTTGAATAATGCTCAATCATGAATAATATTGCATGATAATCTGGTGGATTCTTTATTCCTTTCAAACATAGAGTATCAGGTGGTGTTGTGGCAAAAAGTCCCTGATATGTCAGTCCTTAATGTCACCTTCTATTCTGTCTGTTTGCCATATCAAGATTGCCTTTGGCATTTTTGTGTTGTATCCCAAGCATATAGAGTAAGGATGTAATGAATTTCCTGTCTTGCTTAAGATATTAATAATAATAAATCTGTTCCATTTCACCCCCTAAGATGTAGGACGAGCCACCAGATGAGCCATTTGCAAGTATGTAAAATTTTCTTCATAAACCATATAAAATAAAACATACAGTCTTTTCAGTTCTGACACATGCAACCTTAGGAAGAATGCTGGGCATCACATCTGAGTTTCCTGAATTTTGAATACTAGATTGTCACATTGAATCATTTACTTGTTTCCTTGAAGTGAATAGAGTGTTCAGGACTGTAAATTAATAGGATCCATAGACAAAGATCACAACCAAACTCTATTTCCCCTTCCCCTTCTCTTTCCTCTGCACTCTAACAACAACCATGGTTTCAGCAATACAGTGGTACCTCAGGTTTTGTTTAGTCGTGTCCGACTCTTTGTGACCCCATGGACCAGAGCACGCCAGGCACTCCTATCTTCCACTGCCTCCCACAGTTTGGTCAGACTCATGTTTGTAGCTTCGACAACACTGTCCAACCATCTCGTCCTCTGTTGTCTCCTCCTCCTTGGGCCCTCCATCGTTCCCAGCATCAGGGTCTTTTCCAGGGAGTCTTCTCTCCTCATGAGGTGGCCAAAGTATTGGAGCCTCAGCTTCAGGATCTGTCCTTCCAGTGAGCACTCAGGGCTGATTTCCGTCAGAATGGATACGTTTGATCTTCTTGACTTCCGGTTAAGAACGTTTGACCTCAGCTTAAGAACTTAATTCATTCTGGAGGTCCATTCTCAACCTGAAACTGTTCTTAACCTGAGATACCACTTTAGCTAATGGGGCCTCCCACTGCTGCCGGAGCACGATTTCTGTTCTCATCCTGAAGCAAAGTTCTTAACCCAAGGTACTATTTCTGGGTTAGCGAAGTCTGTAACCTGAAGCATCTGTAACCCGAGGTACCACTGTATGTTGACTCAAATGCAGGCCTCAAATGCCAGAGCTGCACATAAATGCTCAGATACCTATTTATCTCTCTTGGCAGCTTTCTTTGCAGCTGTCAACTTGCAAATGCTTTCTGGATGTTTCTGTTATTAACTTGGCTGGTCTGTATTTTTTAGCTGGGTGAACTCATTGCCATTGGTTCACATCTCACATTTACTGACGAATGAAAGGAAGCAATTCAAATGTGAAGGCCAAAATTCAACCCAGAAAAACAGGTAACATAAAAGAAGCAGCAGTGGTCTTTTTTAAAAAAAATGCTCCTCATCCCCAAGTAACTAAACAACTGCATTCCCCTAGGTAAAGTTCATTTCATTACCTACTTTATGCTAATAAGTATTTAATCTTTCTTGTGACCAGATATGGAAAAAAAGTTTTATTAACCAAGACCCTTTACAGACAGAATGCGGAACAGGAAATCATGCAGATGCTCTAAACTAAACTTTGAAAATAAATAAATATTTTTTTCCTGAGCTGGAGCTAAGATGACTCCTTTAAGCAAAGCAAAACACAACCCCTAAGACAATTCTCTTGACAGTGCATGTCAGTTACTAGCTTGTAAGCAAATCCTTGTTTGTTTTTTCATATTGTATTTTTCCTGCGTGAAGATATGGCATCTCTTTCTACTCTCTGTTAACACAAAACTGTTTTTGATTTGCAATATACATCGATATCTGTATCTAATACATTTTACAAGCTGCAGTTAGAGACCTTCATTAAAACTTTAAAACTTTGTGGGGAACAAAACAACAATGCATTTCCCCCATCGCTCTGGTCGTAGCAATTACTGTCCTTTTAAAACAGGCTGAGGATCATTAGTGGAGCAGAAGCTGTGAGGCTTTTCTTTGTTTCCTGCAACATTGTTTCCCCTTAGATCACAGCACTCGGATCCACTGCTGTTCTGCGCTGCTTCGGATAGGCAGGTCAGACTGGAGGAGAAAGTACTGTAATCAGAGCACAAAACTCAGGATACCAGAAGGGTTTGTTGATGTCGTTCAGCTACAATAGATTATTTATTTATTCAGCATATAATATTTAATATTAAAATTTCTGCCATCTAGAAATTAGTTTAAGCTGCTGCATTTATACTACAAATCAATGAATGCACATGAAGTATCTGTGTTGGGGAAGTTCAAATTGCATGATTTTCAAATCTGGGCAATTTCCCCCAAGCTACAATGATCAAATAATGAATTTGTATGTGTGAAACAGCCGTGTGTGTGTGTGTGTGTGTGTGTGAGAGAGAGAGAGAGAGAGAGAGAGAGAGAGAGAGAGAGAGAGAGAACCATCTTTAATCCCAGACCTGGTCATAATGCTGACATGCATTTTTGATGTGTTTAACTTTCCCCTCTTTTTCTTTTTTAAACCATTCCTTCACACTTAGTCAATGCATATGTATCCTGTACTTTGTTGTAAAACACGACTGTTTGATGGGTTGTTTCTCAAACCAGCTTCACCCAGACTGGAGTCCTCAAGCTATTCCTAATTCATCCCCAACAAGGTGTGGACAGCTATGCACAGTTTACCTTCCCTGCCCCCTCATTAATGCCCCCTGGTGTGTACACAAACAGAAACAAATCTTACACTAATGAAGCTATTATGAATAGCTAGGGGGTGGAGGGGTGGGTGGGTGTGGGGGGAGCAGTGAAATACACCAGGGGGGAACACACCCATAGACAGAAAATTGTAGGAAGTTCTTTGTATTGGTCTTGTCTGACACAAGACTGGGTCCTTGACCAGAGCCAGCTGCGCTCCTTGCTCAAATCAAAATAAAACTCCTCTTTATAAATGATTATTTTTAAGTTTCTGTTCAGGACATGAGAGCACTACATCTCCCAGCAGTGATAACTGTATCATTTCAATGCGTGCATCCAGCAAGTATAGAGGAATAAACAAACAAGGCTGTTTTCAGCTTTAAAAAGAATGCTTTCCTCCAAGGAGACCCTTCTTGTTCTTCTTGTATTTAACAATCAGAAACTATTGATATCTGAATTAGCTAGAACAACAAGAACAAAAATAGATTTTAAAAAAATATTCCCAGAAGAACAAGCTATGGAAAGCTCTGTCTTAATCAATGAGTGTGCTTTTGTGATAGCAGAGATGGGCAGGTTTGTGCTATTTAAAAACAAGATGGTGAGAGAGGAAGGGAGGGAGACAGAATTTGTAGCATAACCAGGTCATTGGCCTCATCAGGATTTCAGTCCCATGCAACTTGACCTACTGCTTTATTAGCTCGGTTATTGTTTCTGTTCATGCCAGGGATAGAACAACAAAGTCAATGTAGAAATGTGATCTTCCTAAGAATGATACTAACAACTTGCTGTCCACACAATTAAATAATTCAGTGTAATTTCAGATACTCTAGTTTCCAGAATGCTTTGTCTGAGGTAAACTAATATTAACCCTGGGGTTGGTGGGGCAAAAATCCTCCAGAATTTGTTCTCTAAAAGTGAGATACTTTAATTATGTGGCCCTGCCAGGGCAGTTTTCTCAAGCATAAACTCTGCAATGGCAAGAAAAGTATAACTCTGTATGTGTGTTTTAAAGCAGCAGCCTTAAAAAATCTGCTAGTTTTCCCACTGAAAATATAACACAGTCCATCCACAGCAGGAGCCGTAGCTTGTTAGCTGTAGTGTGGTCTAGGCAGGCAGGATAAGGATGGACTTGGTCAGGGAGAGGAAGCCAAGGAAGGCAAAGTCACAAGCCTCTTTAGGCTGACCTAGGGAGGAATTCGATCTTTGCAAAATACTGATTTCATACTTCTTCAAATGTTGCATTTCTTGCAGATTTAAATACCCGTTTTGAGAGAAAAGACACATTTAAATATGTATTAAAATATATAATTACATATTTTGGAATGAAAAAGCTGAGGACAACATTTACCCTTGCATTTTATTTACAGTGATTTGATCCTTGCAAATTCTCTTAGACGCTGCCTGCCTTAATGCCCAGGCCCCCTCCTCTACACATTCTTTATATTCTTGTCAGTATCTGCACTTGCTGATATTACCATACTACTTAAATAAGACTGGATAATATACTTATCTATGTAGTGCTGTTTAATGAATTCTGCCTCCCCGCTCCCCTTGCATTTATTTTCACCTTTTAGCTGTTCAGACATATTCTCCCAAAGCGAGGATGAGACAGTGCCGCTATATCTGAACCACATGATGATAGGAAAGCGCTCGTGCAGACATATTTTGAGAGGGATGTAAAAATAATGTAGAGGTTATTGGAGAAATGTAATGCAATGGAAGTTTGAATTTAAAAGATGTGTGATTGACGTGGGCTGGAAGCAGACATATCCAACTTTCCATAGGGTGCTTGCAGCACAGCTGCCTTTTGGCCAGTGCACTTTTTAAAACCCTCTTTCACCCAGCCTTTGGAAGTAAGCTATCAACTTGGACTGCTTAATCTCAGGGGTTGTGGGTTCAAGCCCCACGTTGGGCAAAAAGATTCCTGCACTGCAGGAGGTTGGACTAGATGGCCCTTGGGATCCCTTCCAACTCTATGATTCTGTCTATTTTGCACATTGTATGGAGGGCACTGGATGGGCCCACAGAACTGGCTTTCCTATTGGTTTGCTTTTGCAACTGTAGCTCATCCCTCATTCAAAGAATTCTGTAGTCAGTAGTGCCCGGGCGAAAATTGGGAAACTGGGGAAATGTCGGCAGTGTCAACAAGTTTTGTGTCCAGATTTTGACTTTTTGAAATACGGCAACCCTATTGTAATATGTCAGTACAATTGTGAGAGTCATACATTCATACTGAAGGTGATGTTAAGGAGTTTCTTGAAAGTCATTTTTGGTTTGAATGAAATGCAGAAAACATTCTGGGGTTCTTTCTTTTTTTTAGTTCTAAATCATGTTTTAACTTTACAGATGAAAGTCATATGCATTAAAAGTCATATAACCTGGGGTGCTCAATGTCATAAATCAATGCATATTTAATCAAAACGAATTTGCTTTTGTTTTCACATTGCTGCATTATACTCCATCAATGTAATGAGGTCACTCTTGCACTTAATTAATTGTGCATGCTTATGCTCCCCCCGCCCCCCTTTGCCTTCTGGTTATACCCGAGATTTCATATAACATTGATGGATGATCAGTACCTACTTTCCAAATGGGCCAAGCAATAAAGTTCAGTTGTAAATTGATTTTTTAAAGAGCAATTTAATTATTCTAAAATTTCAGATTAGTTGCAAGCTTTCCTCATAAAAGAACATGGATATCCTTAGGGCTAAGATTGTAAAGGTAAAGACTTTCTATGATGTTCAACACGGCCAGGAAGGGCCAGTTTAAGAACCACATTATAAGCTTCACAGATCAAACTGCATCCTGCCACTTTAAAGCTCAGACGCGCTAAACATTAACAGAATCTAGAAGATTTGTCAAAACTTTTCTGGAACTTATTGTATGGGATAAGAGCCTGTTGAGCTCCACAAGCTGGTCAAATATCAGCTAAAAAATGACTGAGATATAGCAGATTAAAATGTTTGTGTGGATCTTTGCAACCCCCAACTGCCACTCTAATTCACAGCAACTGATATTTGCCCAGGCATAACATAGTGCCATGAGTTTGGAGTGAGTTGTGGAGTTAAGACCCTTTTAATTCCTGGATCCAGCCTGGATTCGATTGCTGGACTAGCCAGGCCAGTCTGGCTCAATGATCCATAGGGGAACAAAGGGAGCGGCTCTGTGCCAGAGGGCAAATGGGTGGGCTTCCCTCCCCCAACTGTCTGTTAATTAGAAAGACTAAAGTCCAGAGTTGATGACATGAGAATTAGAAGCTGGAGGCAAAAGCTGCAGGTTTGAAAAGCAGAAAGATACAGCCATGGATGATTTCTGCTGGGATCAAAGGCTACAGCTATGGGAGAAGCAAGATCCTGCTGGGGTGCTGGTGCTATGAACCTCTCCATTGCAGGCTCAGGATGTATATATGTGTAAATAAACCATTTATCATAAAGGCGCCATGTTCTCCGCGGTGCCTCATTCACAAAAGGAAACACGGGCCCTGGGTAAGCGCCTGGAACCCCTGGGATCTCTCACCGCTCGGCGATTGGGGTGGAGTGCAACAATATATACACGTGTTTTTCGTGCTCATTTTAGCTGTGTTAAAAAATATATTATGTGGTTCTTAAACAGACCAAAAATGACAGAAATTCTTATCCTTCACAGTCTTGACCTTGTTCATCTATGATGAAATCTTGCCAAATTGCTAAGTATCTAGTGTTCTAAGTAACTAGTGATAATTTTACCAGTGCAACACAACAAACAAATTATTTAAATCCTAACCCTTTAATTTTCTTTTAAAAATACAAATACGTAATTTGCAGTATGCGATCTTACGATGAACTGTGGCCAGGCATTACTCCTCACTAATGACAGACAAGCTATTAAGCAGAGCTGATGTTTTGTGATTTTAAAAGGGCAGTTTATTCAGTCCTACAGCTTAGTAGCCAAATCTG
Source organism: Podarcis liolepis (assembly GCF_965112155.1). Classification (NCBI taxonomy): domain Eukaryota; kingdom Metazoa; phylum Chordata; class Lepidosauria; order Squamata; family Lacertidae; genus Podarcis; species Podarcis liolepis. The sequence continues at coordinate 4,346,402 of NC_139558.1, forward strand.
TCCAAAATATCTAAAGCTACATATCACAAAAACACATAAGATGACATATCAAGGTAACAACAGCAAAATTGTAAATTCAAACTCTGCCTCTATTTGCCCACAACTCTCCCTCAAAAGTCATCCTAAATGGAAGTGTTTCAGCTTGTTGGCAACAGTAGAAAGATGGAGCCCAGTGTACCTCTCAGGAGTCCCCAAGGACAGTGCCATAACTGTATAAAAGCAGCAGCAGCAGCAAGCCCAAAACAAAGGTTCTCAGAGTATAGAGAGGTTTGTTTTTCCTTTTTTGAAAAAGGCTAAAACACAAGATAATGAAAGGTCTGCTCATGCATTTAAGCTCTAAAATGAATTTGGGGGCTTTGGAACAGCCCTCCATTCTGAGGTGCCATGTGGTGGTCTTGAAGTTCCTTTAGGCAATGCAGCTTTTGCTATTCAGAGCAAGACAAAACACAGCGTGTGGAGTCTATGTTGAAAGGCAGCTGCAATCTGTTTCCCTGCAGACAGATGAGATAGGCTCTGGCACACTGTCAGTATAATTCCTGGACTGATAGTTCTCCTTACCAGGAGACCAACTAGTACAGTATATAGCATACTATCTAACCTGAATTGTATTGCAGCACTTTCAAATTGGGATGTCTCCATTGGTTAGCTAGTTTTAGTGCACTTTAAAGTTCATAATACTTTGAGATTTACCCATTATGATTTCAGATTTGAAGGTTAGCATTGTACTTATTAGAACCACTTTTCTAGAACTGTCTCCTCTTCCCAAGCCGTAGTCTATCCTAGTTAAAGAAACAAAGTTATAAAGCAGGGGTCAGCAAAAAAAAATTAGCCGCTGGCCGGTCCACTGTCCCTCAGAGCTTGTGGTGGGCCAGAGAAGCTGTACTGGGGGGGGGGGAAGCTGGAATAAGAAGCAAGGGGGGCGAGTAGTCCTCCTCCCCACTCCCCAGCCCCAGCCACTGCACTTACCTTCCCAGGGGCTGCCACCACCGCCGCTGCTGCTTCTTGTGGGTAGGCAGAGCGAGCTTGTCTGCTCCGCTCTCTGGCCCACAGGAGCACCAGGGCGGCGGCGGCGGAGGAGGGAAGATGAGCAGCGCGAAAGGGCTGGCTCCAGAGAGGGGCTGCTTAAAATGGTGCTCAGCCAGGTCAGCCCAGCCCCCTTCCTCCTCTAGGCAGGGCGGGGAGAAGCCGGGAGGAGGGAGGGAGGAGGCACTGCTGCAGTGTGTGTGAGGGAGGGGGGAATGGAATGGCACAGGGGGGATTGGCACAGGGGACAATCCGTGGGCAGGATCCTAAAAGCAACTGGGCCTGATCCGGCCCACAGACCTTAGTTTGCTGACCCCTGTTATAAAGGATTCTTTCAATCACATCTCTTTTCATCTCATTAATTAGATTTATTTTTGTTCTCAAACATAATGAGGAGAAAGCCAATGGTCATATTTATTTTTAAAAAATCATAGACATTTTTAAAAATGTGGAGACAGCGGCCACCAGCAGTGCACAAGCAGCGCATGGAGGCAGCCACAGAGGCGATGCATGGAGGTGGCTGGTGTGGTGTCATGCATGGCAGAGGCTGCAGAGGTGGCGGTGGTCAGCCGCAGCGGGTGGTGTGTGGAGGCAGCTGCGAAGGTGGTATGCAGCTACAGCATGCAGCCACAGGGGGGGGCAGGCACTCACAAAAAATAAATAAATTGGAGCCTGGGCACCCAGGGCACTGGGGCACTCTCTGTGCTAGCCTTTTATCCAAAGTTCATCACAGCGCAAGAAACGGAACTGTAAGTTTTTCTCATAGTAAAGCTACATGCTGCAAGAAGCACACGCCTTGTCACCAACAATGGAGAACAACAGATAACTCTGCACAGAGAGTCCTGCTAGGTCCTTATGGCAGGAACAGTGTTTTAAAAGATCAGTATTATTCCCATGGAACTTTAAGCATAGGTTACTTAGCTTGCAATTCTATACCACCTACTTACTTGGGAGTAAGCCTCATTAGTGGAACTTATTTCTTTGCAGTTTGCCTCCTTCACTTGGTGGGATACGGCAAAAAACTTTAGCTTGGTACATTTTGATCAGATAAATGCAACACCTAACAATTTCTTTACTTTAATGTGTCTTCTGAAGAGATACTCCTAGCCATTTCATACAATCCTAGCCTGACACCCTTTAATTCTGTTGCATTAGATGTATAGCACTGATGTAGTAAGTGAAGGATGTCATTGTCCTGACAATGGAATAAAATGAGGGATTATTATAGCAGGAAGCATTACAAAGCAAATTCGGTTGTAAATTATTTCTGATTATCTTTATCAAGGTGTAGAGCTGACATACTTAAGGAGATATTTCAGTTCTTGTTATCTTATTACTAGCCCTTTGCGAAAATGAATCTAATGTTCATAGAAGATTAAGTTCTAAATGATAGTATTAGAATCCGCTTATCTTATTTTCCTTCAGTCACCTTCAGATCTCCTAAAAGGCAAGTGCTGCGTTGCTGCTGACTTTCAAACAGGCTTCAGGTGCCATTTTAAGTAGCCATGACATGTAAGCTGGTTTGTAAATTTAAATTATGTCTAATGTAAAAGATAGGAGGAATTTCTTAGAATGGTAGTCAAAGAATTCTGCAACAATTAAAGAGAAAGACATTTGTGACATTTGTGGAGTTGCTGTTATTTGGTTAGCAATACTAGTCAAGCTGCTTAGAATTCATTGTCATAACTTCATTGGAAATTGGAACATTGAGTGAAGCAGTGAGCTGTTCATGCCCTTTGGAACTAAAAAGGAGAAGCTTCAGAAAGAGCAAGAGAATGCTCAGCTGATTTTTGTGGCTCTATAATGCTGCACTTTTGTAATCTTTTTACTTTTATTTGTATTTTTATATCACATCTTCATACTTCTCAAAATTTTGTGGGTGAAAATGGGGGAAGAGCATGTTTAATTATAAAATTTATGCTCAGGATTTGTTCCCACCAGCACCTTCCCATTGCTGAAAGTTGCTTCTTTTGCTGTCTACGTAGCATGCATTTACTTTTCAACAATGTGTCCTGAACAGATTTAAAAGGCTGGAGAGGGTGGCATTCAACCAAGTTTTTCTCAGAGTAGACCCAAAGATACTCCCCAGTAATTTACTCACCCCAACTGAAGTTGGCTGAAGGGTTGTTCCAGAGGTGTAATATGGTGGGACGGGACGGGGGGGGGGGGTTTAGGCTGGATCATGTGACCTGGCAACCTGACATAATACACAATTTTAAAGGCTTGATTTCCCTCTGCCAGCTTTAGGCAGCAGTAGCCCCAGAACTGAATGGGGTTTAGATCCGGTTTCAGCTTACATTGCAACAACACCTGGAGGGGAGGGGACCAGGTTGGGAAAGGATGACATTGGGCTTTTGCCTACAAGATAGTACTTTAACTTATGCTCAGTTTCTTTTCACCTTTAAGTTTACTTACCCATCAGTTTTCCCCTACCTTGTTCTTGCTAAATTTCACAGCCAACCCCTCCACTTATTTTTGGATTTTTAGCTTAGCCCAAAACCTGGCTACACCATCTGTGACATAGATAAATATGCCACCTGCTCTTTGTTTTTTGTTCAGAGATGTTGGATAGCATTGGACTGTGAAATCCTATTTGTTATGGCTCCATTCTGATCTTGGACCATTCAACATCTATCAGCATGGACTTTTTCAGCCAACTGGTGTCCACATTATTGTAGGGTTTTTCTTCCCTAGCTTCTTGGTTTTGTGTTTTAAAACTCATTACTCAGAAGTAAGCCCCTGTGGGTTCAGTGGGGTTGGCTTCCTGGCAAGTGTGCCCATGATTACAGCCCAAGTCAAATGTGGATTTGTCTCATCTTGAGAACACTGTATGGAATACATATCCTAATGTTATATGGTACTTTTCTGTCTCTATGTGTCCTTACTTCTGTTTCCTTCTCATCAACTATGTAATACTGCCCACTGGGAAATAAGAAACGAGACAAATATTGATCAGTTTCAAGGACAGAACTACGCAGTTCAAAAACTTTCGAAGGGAGTCTTAGAACCGCAGTGTTGGACTGAATGGAAGTGACTCTCTTACAACTCACTGAGTAAGTTTTGCTTACCTTAACAATATAGAGGTAACAGCCTGTGACAGGGAGCAAATCAGGGATCAGCCATGATTGGCACTAAAGTTAATTTTAAAATAGACTTAGAAAATTAACTTATTAAATATTAAGGGTCAGCATTATAATGGCTTTAAAAGATCAGGATCTATTTCATGTCAATTCAACGTGGTGATTTATTTGTGATGGCTGATGAAAGGTTAAAGTCACAGTAGTTTGAAAGATCGTTTCAACCTTTATTTCAATGTTGTCTCCAGGGAGATATAAAAATGTATGTAGGAGGAAGATTGCAGCAGAGCAGTGGAAAAATAGTCTGCCAGGAGGACTGGGGTTTCAAAGGCTTGCTAGTGAGACAGTTAACCTATCACCCCTGGGTTTTCTGTTCAAAACCCACTCAGGTCAATAGAAATCAGACATTATTCTTCAGTTCTTTTCCATCATACCACACTCTCAAGGCAATCTGCCCTCCCATTTAAGTCCATTGGCTGCTTTTGTGTCCTGCTGGGCACTCAGTGCCTCTGGAAAGTTCAAACAGCTACAACTTTTGCCTTTGTTAAAGTGACCCATGTGGTCCTGCCATCCATACCTGATAAGAACATATTTTTATACTTGAAAATATATCCATACCCACTGACACCTGAAAGTAAGTGTTGTGACTGCTGTATGCATTGACAGTTCCAACTGAGACCCAGGACCACTGACACAAACTTCACACCAGTCTGTGGACTGGTCCAAATTACCACGGCAAGTTATGAACACAAAGCTATTCCTGTAAGTGCTTCCTGTCTAAGAAATGGTAACATGAGAAATAGAAATAGTTTAGGAAAGCTTTTAATGTTTGATGGATTACCGTATTTTAATATTTTGTTGGAAGCCACCCAGAGTGGCTGGGGAAGTCCAGCCAGACGGGTGGGGTATAAATAATAAAATTATTATTATTATTATTATTATTATTATTATTATTATTATTATTATTAGTTATTGCAAAAAAGTAATTTGTAGGCATGGAGTCACTTTTCTGTGTGGATTAATACACAACAAACCCCACTTCCCTCATTGTAGTCAATAATAATAATAATAATAATAATAATAATAATAATAATAATAATAATAAATTTATATCCCACCCATCTTTCTGGGTTTCCCCAGCCACTCTGGGCAGCTTCCAACAAAATATTGAAAATACATTAAAACAGCAGTCATTAGAAACTTCCTTAAACAGGGCTGCCTTCAGATGTCTTCTAAAAGTCAGACAGCTGTTTAAAAGGTTGTGGCCTGTTTCAGCCACACTTGGGTCTTGTGTGTTATTCACTGCCTTCCTCAGTGCCTTCATGGGTGGTTTGGGCAGTGCAAAAAGCCAACAAACAGGAAAACAGTTTTCTCCCTTGAACTAAGCCTAGTTCAACTTAACTCATTTCCCAGAATCATTACAGTGGTGCCTTGCAAGACAAAATTAATTCATTCCGCGAGTTTTTTCGTCTTGCAGTTTTTTTCGTCTTCTTGCGAAGCACGGTTTCGGAAAAGTTTTGGAAAAGCTTCAAAAATCACCAAAGTCTTCAAAAACCTCAAAAAAGGCTACCACGCCACGTGCTGTGAGTTGCTCCTCGAAGTCAAGTCGCAACTGTATTAACGGTGTTAAGAAAAAGGAAACAAACTTGCAAGACGTTTCCGTCTTGCGAAGCAAGCCCATAGGGAAAATCGTCTTGCGAAGCAACTCAAAAAACCAAAAACCCTTTCGTCTTGCGAGTTTTCCGTCTTGCGAGGCATTTGTCTTGCGAGGTACCACTGTATGCTGTATCTATTCCTTTTGTGTTTCATTTTCATTTTACTTTTAATTTGTATACCACCTTTCCATATTACTGTGCACAAGGCTGTTTACAAGCTGAAGAAACAACAAACAAAATACACAACAAAGATCACATATGTTATAACAATCTGATCCAATACAAAAAAGTCCTAATAAAAAAACCTTTAAAATAAACAACTGATATCAAATAAAGGTATTCAACAATCCATTAGAGTATAATAGTACACAATAAAATTAAATATTAATAATTAATAATTAAACAGACAATTAGCAATTACTGTACAATAAATAATTACTAAACTATAATAAATAAAAATAACAGTAAGTCTCAATGCATAAAATACCACAATACATGCAAACCCATGTAAAAGGATCAAACTGAGAAACAAAGACACAACTTATAAATTTATTATCCCCCCCCCCCGATATCCCTGAACTCTTCTATCTTTCCAGCTGCTTCTGCTGTTCCTGAAGTCATGATCTGGGAAGTGTTCCTAGCTAGGACTGCAAGGAGGAGCAAGGCAGGTGGAAAATGCCACGGCCTGATGACCAGCACAAAGTCTCTTTCCCCTCACCCCATTAGTGGCAGCTGCCATTACTCTGGAGAAAGAAGTAGGGCAAATTCTTACAGAACGCAATGTGTGGTGAACTAGGCAATTGCACAGGCTGCAGTGAGGTCTCACTGTTAAGACACGTATTACTGGAGACGAAAAAGAATGCTTACTAATTGTAGATCATGTTTACATTCAACTATAATATTCCTTCCGAATTAGATTAGTTGCATTCATCTCAACACACATCCTTAGAGCATAAATTCTGTAATTGCTCATCATCAATTCTGTTTCCTTCTTTTAACACTTGGTGGGTGGTTTGCAGTGTACAAGCTGACAATTAAAGTCAGTTCTATTTCACAATTCACACCCTGTGTCAGTTCACTGCGACGCTGTGTGAATACTTTCGCTCGTGATTAAGTCAAAATGTTGTTGAACTTCCTTTGATCTATCAAGGTTATTTCAGTTCTTGTTTTCGAGTCTACAAATTACTGTTCCAGCCATGATGATCTTTTAGATTATCAACCCAGATTGTTTAGCCTGACTTGTCATAATGGCTTGCAGGAAAGCCAAAAGTTTTACTAACCAAGATGTAGAGAATGTGCAGTACTTCTCTGAGAAGGTTGCATTGATTTCAAATTTACAGAAGAGCACAGCGGAAAATACACTATTATGGATCTGGCTATATTCAGGTTATTAGGAGTTCTGGGTAATAGAGGCACACAGAACTATAAATTCTTCCTTCCAAGAAATATCTATATATCTGGGACTTCCAAGCACGCCTTCCGCTTCTCCTTTGAGATTTATTTCTCATCTCCATTCATGGCGTTGCTATTTAGCCTTGGAGCCCTAAATGACTTTGGCCCAGGGAACACAAAGGGTCACATCTGTCCATATAAGCGCTTAGATCAGGTTCAGGGGTCCTGCTCTGTGTTTACACCTGAGAAGTGACAGTGGCCTGGTTTGCTTGTCATGGGTAAGCTGAACTATGGCTTGTCAGGAGGACCAAGTGCATGTGTAGCTCCTGGAGAGGAACTTATACCCGCTTTTATCCTCTCCTGTCCTTCTAGCTCAGTGTAGTGCAGCAGCTAAGCCCAAATTTTCTGTTGGCTACAGCTTGTGGTTAAGGAGGAGAGAGTTTAACTATGATTCTTCTTTTGGATAATGTGCTAAGCCAAACTTTGACTTAGCTGCCGTGCCACACTAAGCTACAAGAACCAAAGAACAAACAGAGGAGCAAAACAGCTGCTATTGGGGAGCCAGCAAAATAGCACATTCCCCCTAAGCCACAATTTCACTTAGGGTTACATGCAGACCCAACCAAGGTTCTAGAATTCTCCATTCAGGAGGCTTGCCTGCTTCCTCTCCCTTGTGGCTGCTAGCAGAACATAAAGACTCTCTCATCTCAGAGATCATTTGCTGCCATGGCAATTCAATTGTCTATTTCCAGCTGCTAATTTTTTAAATAGTATTTTAGGGTCATTATCTTTATGTTATGTTTCTAAACTGTCACTTTGAGATTGTAAAGGTTTTTAAAATTAGTTAATTATTCCATTGGCCACTGTGTTTTATTTAGAAAAATGGAGTGACATTCAATGATAGTAATACTCAGAGTAGATCCTCTAAAATACATATACTTAAGTTCATTAATTTCAGTGGGTCTGCTTTGAGTATGACTTAGTTGGATATCACCCATGGAATTAGTATGAATAAATCAAAAGCATTTTACATGGAAGTCCTCTGTGTCTTGCCTGAAATAATACAGTCCAGCCAAAGCTTCCCATTGTGAATATTCTGATCGTGTGTTCTTCTCTCATTTTAACAAGTTACTGAATTAATCAAATAAAATTATGTAAAAGGGTTTTCAGAAGATTCTATTACTGACAGTTTTTAGGATTACAGTCATACCTCCAGTTGTGAACGTGATCCCATGCGGGAGGCACGTTCGCAACCCACAGCGTTCATAGCCTGAAGCGCTGCGTCTGCGCACACACATGATGCAATTCAGTGCTTCTGCGCATGGTCATTTTGTGCTTCTGCGCATGTGCGAGCACCAAAACCTGGAAGTAACCCGTTCCGGTACTTCCAGGTTTGGCACGGTCCACAACCCGACAACGCGCAACTTGCAGCGTTTGTAACCCGAGGTATGACTGTAATTTTAATTGATTTTATCTGCTATATGCTTTTGGTAATTTCTATGTACACTTCTTAGAAACTAGGATGCTTAACTAGCATATAAACAGCTGAAATAACAAATAACTGCTGATCATTGCAGTTAACATTGGCCAGGAGGTAACAAAGAACTGTAGCCAAAACACCAGATATGGAATCTGCAGACACACCTGTGATACAAATCTTTTGCCTCCATCCATATCGGATTCTAAGCATGAAGGGGGGAAATCATGCCAGATTAATATTCCATCACAACTGTGAAGTGACCATTGGCAGGAACAGCTGGTCTGCAGGAAACGGTCTCTCCCAATGTGCTTGTGCCATCTGGGAGCTCTTTTGCTCTTGTCCTGAAAGTGAATATTAAAGTGCATGCTGAAGAGTTTGACACAGAATCATAGAGAAATCTCAAATTGTGGACTGAGTAGATGCCTCTTGAGTTACAATAATTTTGTGTCCTTTTTGTCTTTCTGCGTATGCACAGATTTATCTGTTTCATGCCAAGCAGTATTTGTGGCTGTTGATGAGAATGGCACTTGCAGCTGCCCATCCAGTTGGTAACTTGGTTAACCTGTCTGGAATATATTGGAGCTAGAAAAAACTCCCCCCAAATCTGCAAAATGAAATGTGAAAGCTTTCGATAATGTGGCCAGTGACGCATGACTGTGTGAACCAGCCATTTGCATGACAGTCATTGAAAAGAAAAAAAATGAATGTAGTATATAGCAGGCATGTCCAACTCCCTGAGATCTACTCCCAGTATAAAAAAACTGACAATGATCTACCCACCCTTCCCCCCATTCCATCCAGCTGCAACATTTGAGTTATCAAAACCAAAAACCCACTTCATCCCTCCCTTATCATCATTGGGCCTCACTACAACAAGGGACGCAGGTGGCACTGTGGTCTAAACCACTGAGCCTCTTGGGTTTGCCGATCAGAAGGTCGGCGGTTCGAATCCCTGCAATGGGGTGAGTTCCCGTTGCTCTGTCCCAGCTCCTGCCAACCTAGCAGTTCGAAAGCACGCCAAAAAGTGCAAGTAGATAAATAGGTACCACTCTGGTGGGAAGGTAAACAGTGTTTCCATGTGCTGCTCTGGTTTTGCCAGAAGCGGTTTAGTCATGCTGGCCACATGACCCAGAAAAACTGTCTGCAGACAAAGGCCGGCTCCCTCAGCCAGTAAAGCGAGATGAGCACCGCAACCCCAGAGTCGTCTGCAACTGGACTTAACTGGCAGGGGCCCTTTACCTTTACCACAAGGGAAGATGGAATGGTGGGGGGGGGTGTTCACATGCCATTGGAACAAGTGGGTGATCTGGTGTGAGGTAACTATCCATCACCTGGCAGGTAAAATTGTGGGTGCCACCCCCAGTGCCACAAGAACTTGGCAGAGATTGAGACCTCCTACCAAAGTGATTTCCCCCTTCGCAAGAAGATGTGAGATTTAAAGCTTCTAGTGTTCCTAGACATTTAAAGACTTTCTTCTCAGACAAGATGGCTCTATACAAACCTTTACCCACACAGTTCAAAAACAGGCACTGTTCTCCTTATTTTATATTTATAAAATTTATATTTATAAAATATATTTATAAAATATATTCTTATATGATAATAAAATAGGATAGATCAAATGTCAGTAGTCCACGAAAATGTAGCACATTGCCTTCTGTGTTAAATCTCAATATCTATTTTGAAAGCCAGCAGAACATGGGGGGGGGGCCAGAGGGAGATCTTCTCCCCACCTTTATAGAGCTCAAAGTCTTGGTTATTATCACACTTGGGAATCCAAGCATATCAAGGTCAAGCTGAGCTGCTGTTTTTCAAAACAAGCTCTGAGATAACATCCAGATGGAAAAGTGTCTACAAAAAGCATTCCCATAAAATTCACACTCTCCACTTGTTCACAAATTGCATGCTTTAGTTCTCTGCTAAGTGGCTAAATACAAGGTGGTCCCTCGTGCATCTGGGATCTATTTCAGCTGTTGATATCTCCACCGTGATCCAACAGCCAGTCTAGAAGGAGTGCATTGAGTCCCATGGCTCACAGATTGGACAGATCTTTAGGTGAGATGGGGTTGTGCTGCTCTTGTGCTAGCATTCCCAACTGGCATTGCAAGACATTGAAGACAGGTGCACCAGAACATGATAAGTCAGTGTGGAACTCTGAAAAAAGGGATATTATGTGAAGGATGCTCATAATTAGTGGCTCAAATAAAACTTGAGCATAGTGGGGTCCAAACATTACTATTTAATTAATTAATTAATTAATTAATTAATTTGTAAACTGCCCTTCATCCATGGATCTCTGGGCAGTTAACAGCAGAAAAATACAAGATGAAAACAATATATATATATATATAATAGTGGCTCTTTCAGTCTGGAATCAATTTCAGAAAATAATGTCTACAATTCTGGAACTCTACAAGTATATATGTCCCTTGCCTCGTTTACCAAGTCTGCATACACACCATACATTTATAGCACATCTGCCTCCACCAAAGATCTTCAGAACTGTAGTTATCCCTCACAGAACACTCTTAACAAAATACAATTCCCAGAAGTTTTTTTGGGGGGGGGCAGGAAGGGGTGCTTTAAATGAATGGAGTGTGTTGTAGACATGCTCTGTCTTCCAGCCTAGAATGTGGTTGAGTTGTTGCAGAAATCTAAGTCACTGCATGAAACAGAGGCAACACTTTTTTAAAAAAGAAAACAAAAGGGGGAAAAGAAACAATTATCCACCTTGTATTAAGGTAGGAGACCCTCAGAAAGGCCTGAATCAATCTTTGGGACATGGGTGTAGCCAAGGAGGGGCAGGGGGGCAGCTGCCCCCCCCAATCAATAAAAATTAATAAAAATCTGAGGTTCTGCTTCCCCCTAACAAAAGCCTGCCCCCCCAAAAGTCCTGTCTACGCCCATGCTTTAGGAGGCATTTTAGCCCCACTTCAGCCCACCTTTCATCCATCAGCCTCTGCTTTAGCCAGCCATCTCCTGAGCTCCCTCTCACTCAGCTTCCTATAACATCCTTGTTCAGCTTTCCTGCTTTTCCTTCTCCTCTTGCCTCTGATCCCCTTGGCTTGCTGCCAGGAGCTGGTGGCATCCACAGCCCTCCATAAATCACACTTCGCTTCAGTCCTACCACACTGACCTCTCATTTCTGTCACAAAAGTTGCACTGTTAGCTGATTGTCTGACAGACCCTTCTCAATGAACCGCTAAGATGTTTGTGAACACACCATTAGATCCATGGCTGGCCCTGCCCCAAGGCAAAGTGAGGTGCCCACTGCACAAAGCAAATGTTAGGGGTGGCAAATTTTGTCCACAGGCTAAGGCTGAGTGTGATGATCTTAGAGCGGATGCACTCTTGAGAGGCTTGCAGGCAGCAGAGAGGTGATGGGGTCTCTAACACGACTCACTTGTTTTCCTTTCCTGCTTCATTAGTAGTAAAACTTGGGCAGGACACATTAGATTAGATTTACACTGATGATGCAGTTTATTTCATCCCTTTTATAAAAAATAAAATAAAAGAGAAACCAAACACATCAACATCAAGTCAGTAATACATAGTTCTCCATTTATAAGCTTTTCAAAAAAAGAAACAGGATAATACTCCCCTGGTGCTTGTATAATAAAATGTAACAGCACAAGGACACCAGACTGGTAACCATTGCATGTTTCTTTTAGTGCCACTGTTAAAGAGCTCCTTTCTTTCTTTGTTAAGCAATTTCTTTGACATGCTTGTGCCATGTCCATCCACTTGCTATTGTGGGTTTACAGGGATTTCTAATAAACTCAAAAGCCCCAACAAAGGAAGAGTGCTTGCTACAGTGGCACGTGCTCAAATGCTTATGGCCTCTACTGCATATAACACAATAACTTCATTCAATGCCAAATCCTAGATATCACTGAATTCTCATTTTTATTTCATATATCACCATCTACCTGAACTGCAAACGCCACCACCTCCTCAGCATCAGAAATGAGAGACCGTTGCTTGAGCTTTTGTATATGTTTGCTCTAATTCAGAGACAGCTCCCAATAGTACTTAATAGACAATGGTGTGTGTGTGTGTAAGAGAGATAGAGTAAAACATGGTTCAGAAGCTGCAAGGACAAATTTCTAGTGCCTGCATAATTCCATTGAGTTGAGTCTGAATTGTCTCACATTTTGCTCCAAATTTATGTCCAGCCCTGCTATTTTAATGATTCAGTTGTTCTGCCGCTATTCAACTTTTCACAACCTTGGAAAATATATTTGTGCCTGTTTGTTTATTTTCCCTTCTCTTGCTCTCAGTCTTAATTGATTTCACTTACTCTCAGCAACAACATAGTGTTGCCAAATCAGATTGGCTTTATAAAATAATGACTTTGGCACCTTGTTTTCCTATAAGATTCCAGATTGGCTGGGATTATGTAAGCAAATACTCCAGGAGGGTGACAGAAGCATCAGTCAGGTGTGTGGGGTGCCACTCAAGCCAGAGGAGTTGGCAGGATTTAGCAGGATTTTTTTAAAAAGGTAAACATTCACATAAAGTATTTTTCAGAAACATTTCACCATTTTCTACATGCAGATAAAAACTGGGCAATATTCACTGCATTGCTTATTATCTCCTTTCACAAGGGTCTTGCAGTGGAATTCCATGCAGAAGATTTTTTTTTTTTTTGCATAATACAGAGTAGATAGCATATGTGACAAAGGAAGTTTAAAAAATAGATTACTTAAATGGTTATGTCAGAATTGAGGAAAAAGCTGTTTTCAACACTGATATTGTACCTGGCTTGCAAGAGATATTTCAGGAGATATAAAAGATTTAAATAATGGATTCTTGGCACATTTAGTTCTAATGTTTCAGTATAAAAAGCCCTTTAAGCTCTCAGCATCAACCAAGGAAGTGTTTCCTAATGGGATAAGTTTGTTTCAGCCAATTTCTGTTTCACCATATTGCAAAATATTTTGGTGAACTCTTCTAAACCTTTAAAAATACTCTTCAGCTTCTACTAAATACAAAACAGGGAGAGGAATGTGAAACCAAACATTTAGATATTCTACAGTTAGTGTCAGGTTGTTCCAAGGAAAAGGCAGGAAATTGACATTTATTAAAATAGTTATGAAAAATTATAAGTGACAGCCAGTGTTTGTCAGAGTAGGCCCATTGACTTGGATATAATCCTACAAGAGGGATATGCTGTGCATTAAGAAATAAGTATAATTTTCTCTCTCTGTACCAGAAGAACCAAGCCATATTGTATCACTTTATAATAAACTGGAATGGGATGATTATTTTAGGCTTATGGTATTTTGGGAGCTGCTAGTCTTTAACCACATATTTAAAATATTGCTGCTTCTGCAGAAACTCTCATAGAATCAGCATTTGATTGAGATTTTATATTTATATATATCTAAAAAAGCCTTATATTAGAAAAAGCAAGGACAATTTGAAGGAGCTATCAGTCATCAAAACATTGCCTCAGTTATAGCATATGAGATCATTAACATTTCAGATTTCCATCTTTTTACAGGCAACCTGTGTTCATTGAAACTATAAAGTTTAGTAAAGACTTTGACACCTGTAGGCAATCATCACTTGATAGCTGCCTGACTTCTTACTAGACAACTGTAAAACCAAAAACAACACCCATCTTATATATGATTGTGGATTGGCAAAGTTCTTCTAGATAGCAATGGTTTGGCTAATTTATTCTACTGTGGTTTTGGAGAGGGAGAATGTAAGTAAAGGAGTGCTTGCTGAAGGCTGTATTGTGTGGTTTTACCTACTTGCATCTTAGATCCAAAATAGATGGGGAATTAATTGCAGCTGGTGATAGTTAAAGACTCCAGTGGAGCCAGGGGGAAAATGCATATAGCTTAAATTTTTTTTTTTTTTGCAGTTGTCAAAAGTGTTGGCTTGTGTTCTACTGGAGTTTTCCTGATTAATGTATTGCAGCATTTAACAGAGTCCCCCTTTCCCAAGCCGTAGGGAGGTTCATGACAGCTATTTATAGGACAGTTCTCTAGAGAGAAGTAAGTACTGGATCCTTTTATGCTTCTGTTATATCTATTTACTTTCAAAGATACAGACTGGGCATAGGAGTAAAAGCATCTTCCAATGCATCAGGATCAGTTCATCAAAAGTAAAAGAGACCCAGTCCCCCAAAGCTGGAAACCTTTGAACTGAGCTTCAGAAAGTCACCCTATTTTGTCCAAATTCCAATTGCTCAGTTCTCCTTCATCTCTACCCAACCAGGGTAGCTTCAGTAAGTAGTTGCTACCAGCCATCAAGAGCCATCGAACGCCAGCCAGCCAGCGCCCTCAGCTACCAACTATTCAGTGGTCTTGAGTAAATATAATTTTGCATAGCCAAAGGCATGTGTGCTCTGCAGGTCCTTCCGGTGCAGTGACTGAGGTCCCTTTGCTTCTCTAATGGTGTGGCTGCAACCTTTTGGGGTCTGAGCAAGGGAGCAGCTCATGACGAGATGCTGCCCAGAAAGGGATGCAGAATAATGTAACTGAAACATTTGTTGTCTGCCCTATGCAGTGAATATTTTTTTGCCATATTTGAACTACCTTCTTAAACTCTCCCACAGGTTATATTAATCTTATGTATATTAATGGTTCTGAATTGTCATTAAGTAAACAGCTCCCAAGGAACGACTTCCCACTCAATTAAGCCAAATAGTGTTTTCTTTTTGTAAATGTCTGATGACTGTATGCAGGTCAAACTTTTAGTCCTTACTTGCAGCTGGAGATCATTCAGATTGTTAGGTCAGCCTCTGAGACAATGCCTCTTGCACATGCATTGCTTAAGCACAGCTTAGCTATGTTAGCTAGAAAAAAACTCCATGTTTAAAGTTAGTATACCTCTGAATGTCAGACGCTGGGGACAAACAACAGAAATGGTTTCTTACCTTCATGTGCAGAGGCACCTGTCTGGCTATTAGGTGAGGGGAATGCTAGAATTGATGGGTATTTAGTCTGATCCAATAAGGTTTATGTTTTTATCCCAGTTAAATATTCAAAGGGCCGTGGACTGGCTCAGCTGTATGCATACCAGATATAAAGACATAATTCTTTATGCCTATGAAAGTCTTGGGCAATGTAGCTTGGACCCAATGGCCAAAACATGGGTAATGGTAGGCTTCGGGCATTCACTATGGAACGCACAAAGGTGCATCTGGGAATGTGTGGGGCTGGGGGATGTCATGCATGCACATAGTGCTCCCAAGACAATGTGTGAGCCTGAAGAGGGGCTGGTTCATCATTGGAAAAGGGTTTCAACACAGGGATGGGAACCCTTAGCAATCAGAGTTCCTATAACCAGATTGGGCAGCCTTCACACAATGAACTGGGTAACTCTTCAGATTGACGCAGAAGTACTGCTGGCACACGTGATCTCAGATGTGGGGCAGCAGCTAGCTCCACATTTTCCAGTTGGCACTCTTGCATATTATTTGGTGGGTGCCTGAAGAAAATGTGTGGGAATCCAGGTTTTAATTACCGGTATGTTGGTACAGTCATACCTCAGGTTGTGAATGCTGCGGGTTGTGAACGTGCCTCCTGCACGGATCACGTTCGCAACCTGAGGTATGACTGTATATAAATGCCAGTGAGTTTTAGAAATTTTGATTCCATGCCCATTACAGGTCAGTTCTGATAACAGCCCAGCTTTGTCAAAGTATCATCACTGAAATAAAACCAGTGTTCTATTGGGCAGTGACCAATACCCTTAAAACACACAAGTGTGATTTATGTTCTGCTGTGTCAAAATTGCAGGCTGATTTTGTGATACATACCAGTGACAGCTACAATGAGGATAGATGAGAGCAAAACATATTCCTTTAGAATCACTTTGAATCTTGATTGTTCAGATGAAATGCTAGTTGCAATTTAACCTACCTTTCCATTGGCCTATTTTTCCTTGACAGCTATTTACCCTGATTTTCCCCATTTGATTCTTTCTTTCCCCTTCCTCCCTAATGTGCACTGTCTTTTCTTTAAAATGTATGACTGTGTCATTTCTAACTTTTGTGCCTAACAATTTTAAATGTATTTACTATTATTCGTATTGCTATCATCAGATCTCTCCATTTGAGTGACTACTTCTCAGCAGGTCTACCCAGGGGATTCTCAAAATTATGCCACTGAGTCTTGGTAAGTACAGTAAGGAGAAAAGTTCTGCTTGGGTTTCTGTAAGTAGAGTGGTACCTCAGGTTACATACGCTTCAGGTTACATACGCTTCATGGTATGGACTCCGCTAACCCAGAAATAGTGCTTCAGATTAAGAACTTTGTTTCAGGATAAGAACAGAAATCGTGCTCCGACGGCACGGCGGCAGCAGAAGGCCCCATTAGCTAAAGTGGTGCTTCAGGTTAAGAACGGACCTCCAGAACGAATTAAGTACTTAACCCGAGGTACCACTGTACATATCTTTAGGAAAATTTCTAGCTAGGTTGCATTCTGAAATATAGGTACTTTGCCACTATCATACCTGCTGCAGTAACTCCCAGTCATAAATGCTCAAGGAATTTGGTCTCCTGTGCTTGACCTATCTGCACTATCAAGCTTGACCTTGATGACACAGAGATCTTCATCATGGGTGTCTGCATGTGCATGTTCAGTTTTATCTGAGCACAGATTCACTATATCTAGGACCTCTTACAATATATAAACCTCTCTGCACTTGCTTGTATGGACACACATGTGAGTCCATCACAATGACGAATACATTTCAGAATGTAACTCTTGTGTAAAGAGTTGGGGGCAGAAAACAACAATCCAGAGGATCTGAACTAAATTTCTGTTGTCCGCTATTACTTGGTTTACAGCCTACTGCTTGTTGTTTCTCTTATTTAATTAAAGATTCTGCTTCAGATAAATGTTGCATGGGAGTCCTATAGTGTGTTTTGCAGTGCAAAGATTGACTCAATCCCATTTTTTATTAAACTAGACAAAAAGCATGCTTGGTAGCTCTCAGGTTGCTAACTGGATATTGTGATATTTAATGTATGGTGTGCTTAGTTTTGCGTCAACTCAGCCAACAAGATTGCTTTGGCAGATGCACTTTCACAAGGCATCCTTGAAAGCAGGGAGTGGGAAGATTTTGAACTTATATTACCATATCTGTGCTCTTTCGGCAATAACATTTGGACAATAATTTCTGTCAGGACACCCTGGACTTTATCAAAGTCCAGAGAAATGTGGTTTTTATTATTGCATTTCACAGGCAATTGAGAATGCCTGGGGGAGGGGGAGATAATAATTTGAGTTGAGTTTGAGCATCAACCTATTGTGAATTGCATGGCCCCGCTTTATAAAGCATCTGAGCATGTATGGAATGCACCTCCCACATTGCTGTACTCATCCGGCCTCAGCTGTAAATGTTCTGGTGACTACTGTAAAGTGTACAGTATTGGGGTGGCGGGGTGTGTGTGGGTGTGTGTGTGTGTGTGGGTGTGTCACCCTTGAAGATGGTCCTGAGGCTCCAACTAGAGCAGAATGTGGCTGCTAACCGAGACAACCCATGTGACCACGTGTCACAGGTCCTGAAAGGCCTGCACTGGCTGCCAGCCAGCTCCTCTGCCATTCATGGTATTAGTACTAGCATAGAAACACCTTAATGACTCAGGAGGACTCAAGCACCTAAAAGAGCACCTTCTCCAGAATAAACCATCTCAGCCCTAAAATCATTCAGTTGCCATTCGCCCATCAGAGAGCCTTCTCAGCTGCAGTTTCCCCATTTGTGGAACGCCCTCCTTAGTGAGGTGTGTCTGTTTTCCCCATTGTTAAATTTTGAGAGGAAGTTAAAAATATTCTTGTTTACTCAGGCATTTGATAGCTGAAAGTTTCTGTTCCTGGCATGGAAATCGATTGAAATTTTAAGCTGGGAGAGTGCATTATTATTTTACATGTCTTTTATATGATTTAAATTGTTTTAAAATCATTTTTAGATTATTTTAATTGTTTTGAAACAATTTTTATTGTTTTATCACTGATGCATTTGCTGCCTTGAGCTCCTTTGGGAGGAAGGGCAGCATAGAATTCTAATAAATAAATACTTGTAAGGTGAAGGAGCAAGAATTCAGGATTTGAGGGTAGAGCTGCCAGGCAGTCTGAGCCCCAGGACCTCTCTTTTTCATTGGAAAAAAAGTCAGTTTATTTATAGTAAGGTCAGAATAATAAATTTCCACATCAAAACAAAACAAAATGTTAAAGTACATTCAACGCAAGAGCTATACATGAGTAGGCAGACATAGTCACGATGACCTTCCTCTGTTAAAGATCACCATAACAACATGCTACATTTGATTTAACAACATTAACTTTGATCATTGCTGCAGCTGATGCAAACTGGGTAACTTTTATGGGGTTA
Organism: Podarcis liolepis; assembly: GCF_965112155.1. Classification (NCBI taxonomy): domain Eukaryota; kingdom Metazoa; phylum Chordata; class Lepidosauria; order Squamata; family Lacertidae; genus Podarcis; species Podarcis liolepis. The sequence goes on from NC_139558.1 coordinate 4,365,383, forward strand.
CAAATTTGCCAATACTTTTTAAAGGAGATTCAGCTTTCTAAAGAAGAAGAAGAAGAAGAGTTTGGATTTGATATCCCGCCTTTCACTCCCCTTCAGGAGTCTCAAAGCGGCTCACATTCTCCTTTCCCTTCCTCCCCCACAACAAACACTCTGTGAGGTGAGTGGGGCTGAGAGACTTCACAGAAGTGTGACTGGCCCAAGGTCACCCAGCAGCTGCATGTGGAGGAGCGGAGACGCGAACCCAGTTCCCCAGATTACGAGACTACCGCTCTTAACCACTACACCATAAACATTAGAAACCTGATTCAGCACAGAAGCAACTAGTTCCCCCACAATTTTTGTTTTTATCTGTAAACCACCCTGAGTCCCATCAGGGAAAAAGGTGGAGTATAAATATAGTTGTTATTGTTTTTATTAATAATAATAATAAGAAGAAGAAGAAGAAGAAGAAGAAGTCCATTGTTTGCATGACCTGCCAGTGCACTGCTGTAAATGCTTTTCTTAACTCGTATAGATTAACAAAACAAAAAACAAAAACCCAGCCTCACAGCCAAAGCAGTCTGTCTGATCAACTTATACCTTGGCGATAAGTGCAATGTTCACACTACCAACAGATTTGATTGAACATTAGTGTACCCAAGTTTGCTTTTGGACTGGTATTTTACAGAAGAGAACCCCTGCACCTTCAGATATATAATTATTATTGTTTTTGTTGTTTCTATAGAATAAGCACAATTCTCCATTTTTGCAGATGCAGGGGTCTCACTCCACTAACATCGGAATCAGCCTTTTACTGAGTCAGACCACTGGTCCATCTAATGCAGTGTTGTTTGCATCAGGGACAGTCATCCCCATGCTCCCTGGATGTTGCTGAGCTTCATCTCCTTTCACCTCTGGCCACTGGCTGTGTTGGCTGCAGCTGATGGGAGCTGTAGTCCAGCACTATTTGGAGAACATCACACTTGCTACCCCTGGTCTCCATCAGCTGCAGTGGCTCTGTGGGATTTCAGGTTGGAGTCTTTCTGAGCCTTAACTGGAGATGCCAGGGAGCAAAGCTGGGAGGTTTTGCAAGCATGTTCTCTTGCATTGAGGCACAGCATTTCTGCTATTGCTTTGGCTCAAAAAAGTGCAGGAACCCTTGCTTCTCTCACATGTTTCTGTGCTGTAAGAAATGCCACAGTCCCCGAAAAGGAGACGAGCACTTTATGGAAGTCCATCAACCGTATCTGAAGAAGTGTGCATGCACACGAAAGCTCATACCAAGAACTAACTTAGTTGGTCTTTAAGGTGCTACTGGAAGGAATTTTTTTATTTTGAGCACTTTATGTAAGTGTACCTTTGAAAAACACGGGTAAAATCAGCAAGAACATTTGACAGAAGAGCTGCCTTGCAGGTCTAGTAGTCATGTCCATTTAGCACAACATCATCCCATCAGTACTCGTGCCCATTTTTAACCAAACTATTCCCAGAGGAGATAATTTTCACAGCTAGGTTCAATGCTTTCCTATCAGCAGTTATGAGATCGATTTACTAGACTGCCATGGAACTGAGATTTCTTACAAAAGAAGTTCAGTTGAAGAGTTAGACCATGTTCTTCTGAACTGCAATTTTTATAGGGATTTAAGTTTCCCCTTTTTATCTCCCCAGTATTTTCTCACTACTTGAAGAACTCAGCTGAATTCTGTATCTTAATTTTAATGGCAAACTCCAACCCTGAGATCACAGAAAAATAGGTTACAATTATTAAAGAGATTTCTGAATCAAAATTGTCTGAATATTTATTTCTGATTGTTCACTGGTTCTGTTATACTCTCATTCTAAAGGGAAAAATTTGCCCTCCCTCTCACTAGGGGTGCCTTGATAACTGTGCGCTGTATTGGAGGTTTATGGATTGTTGACCAAGTAAACTGAAATAGTCATTGCTTAACAGAACTGATTATGAAATAAAATATCATACAATTGACTCTGAGCTTGCACTGAGCACACTGTCACCATCAGAGAAATGTCTAAACTGTACAACTTAGGGTGGTACTTCCACACCACTACTAAGACATGCATGCTGCAGCTCTGTACCTTGTGGCCATATAAACTCATTGTAACCATGGGATTTAGGAGAGGGTAGGGAACACTGGGAAGCAAACACAGTTGACCAGGACTGGGGAACCTCTGGGCTTCCAGATGTTGTTGGACTTCAACTCCCATTAGCTGCAGGCAGCATGGCTGGTGGTGAGAGATGATGGAGTCCAGCTACCACCTGAGTGCCACAGTTCCCCCATAGACCACACAACAGACTATTTACAAAAGCATGCCAACTTTTAGGGACAGCTTCTATCCACTCTATCTGCACATTTTGCTCCATTTTAGCCAATGCATCGTGCCTCCTTTCACACAACTTTGCTATGCCTTGTTCCCTTGGTTTGAAACTTGCATTGTGCATGGCCCACAGCATTTTAACACTCTCTCCAGCATCTAGCATCCGAGAGTGCAAATGCTGATACCAGGAACAGCTGTATCCCAATGCAGGCTCTAGCAGGCCCTACCAACATTCTCTTTAGCGTAAGAGCTCTTTGCCCTGGATTGAAAACTAGCTAAAGATCAGTTGATCATCTTGAATAGTACCTACAAAAGGAACAAAGGCAATGCTGATGCCCAATGCAGAGCTGTAAGTAACAGTGCAATCCTAATTACATGGAAGCTCCTCCGATCAGAGTGAGCCTTATTCCCAAGTAAGGGAATCTAGGATTGCCAAGTTAGAAAAGTTCCCTTTACACATTATATGTGTGAAGACGGTTCTATGCACTGAAAGAGCCTTGCTGCTCGCTCTGCTCTGTTATTGGGACCTCTGTTCCCTGACTCAACCCCAAAGTCCACATATCAAGACCTATGAATGTAGAGCTTTGCATAAGCTGGAACCCTCAACAAGTGGAAAACCAGTTGCGTGGAAGCCTCCCAGCACACAGAGTTATCTCACGGTCAACATATGTGACGTTTATAACCAACTGATGTCATGACCCATGTAGAATAATAGAACTGAAAGGGACCGAGCAGCAATCTATCGAACTTAGGCCCATTGCTCAGCATTTCATAACTGCAGTCTAAACCAGTGACTTAGATGTGTGAACTGAACCATCAGAGTCCAAAACTACAGAGATAACTTCTGAATTATCTCACTTCATTTTGCACACAATTCCTTTTCACTGGAATCAATTCATACTTCCAGCTTTGCATTCTCAGGTGATGGGAAATCAAGGGGCATAGCTGAATGTGTGCACTGGCTCTTGGAAACATCCAAACCTTGTGCTGCTCCAGCAGCTGCTATTCCTACCGGTGTTTCAGTCCCACCCTGCACTCATAGCCCCCACAGCTCTAGCATGTAGGATGGTGTAGAGAGATGACTGACAAATCCAGTTTTCTGCATATTTATATTTTCTTTGCTTGATTTGTCCAAGACCATAGTAAATTTTCTGACAGTTTATCTAAACCTAGCTCTTTGATTTCACAGATTGATGTATAAGAAAATAATATTTATGGAAAGTTACATTGGATTGCATCCAGTGACATTTCATATACTGCAAAGTACATTGTAAGTGTGTGTGTGTGTGTGTGTGTGTGTGTGTGTGTACAGAGAGAGAGAGAGAGAGAGAGAGAGAGAGAGAGAGAGAGAGAGAAACAGGAAACATCTAGGGCTGTAAATACAAAAAAAAGGGAGATGTGTATCTCAGAGATGCTGGAAAGGCTGAATGTTCATTATTATGGTAGCCCAACATGTTTCCGCTCAAGAGAACATATAAAGAAACAGATGAGCGAGTCCCTGAAGAGGCTCCCTTGAACTTAAACATGTTGAGCTAACATAATAACAAACTTTCATCCTTTTGAGCATCTCTGAGATACATATCCCCCCTTTTTAATGTATACATATCCACATACATAGTGTGTAGGTAGGTAGGCATCTAGGTTCCATAAAATAACAGATAAATATTATGAAAATATAGAGTTTTTATTTGCAGACATATAAACACTTTTGGTACAGTACAGACATATTGTCAGAACTCAAGAAAAGTGTCAGTTCTAAGCAGAGCACTCATTTGCCTTGTTTTACACAGCTAGATTTGATGGAGACATCTGGCATGAAAGTTTTGCAGCTTTTGCAATCATTGTTAAAGGTGTGCATTGCTGATAACCCCTCTGCTGTGTAGCTGGAGAGACAGGCAGGTGTCATTTCTGGGAAGATATGTCACTGGCTTTAGGAAGGAAAGTTATGGGCATGATCGAAAAGACTAAGCTAATGAAAAGGAAGGGAGCCAAGAGTCAGTAATTAGCTGCTGTTCTCTCACACAAAATACCCATTGAGAGAATAGCAAGAGCCCAAATTTAAAAAAAACCCAAAGGTTCATATGACCAATAATTTTTGTTTCAATATGAGATATCTAATTCAGAAACATTGCTTTTTTTAAGAAAAAAGAAAAATTATACAACCAAAGTGATGGAATACTACTGATAGATCATTGAAACTACAAAGCATTATTAACAACAACTAGGGATAGAATCATAGAATCATAGAGTTGGAAGAGACCACAAGGGCCATCGAGTCCAACCCCCTGCCAAGCAGGAAACACCATCAGAGCACTCCTGACATATGGTTGTCAAGCCTCTGCTTAAAGACCTCCAAAGAAGGAGACTCCACCACACTCCTTGGCAGCAAATTCCACTGTCAAACAGCTCTTACTGTCACTAGATCAACAACAACAACAACAAAATTAGTTTGGGGTGGTGGTAGATGGAACTATAATATTCTGAAATGGAGGGATACTGGTCGTGGGCCCCAGTCCAGAGATATTTGCAGGCAGTGGGAACTGCACACAATTATCTCTCCTGCAGGCCTCAGTAGATGAGAAGGATTGTAAGCTCTGCCTCTGACACCGTTATTCACCTATTTGGAGCAAGAGGGGTGTCTGGAATCAGCAGTTTAGTAGTGAGTGGATGAGCGGAATGTAGAATTTCTCCCTGTCACATCTTTTTGTATTTAAGGTTCAGGGCCCATAAGGACAATGCATGCATGGAAACCATTTTCCACATGCAGATAGTCTTGATGGAGTCAGCATGGTGGTTATCAGGCTCTCTTACTCTCATGTAATAGAAATTAATCCTTAGAAATAACTGGCATTTCACTGTTCCTGCACTTTGTTGCACTTAGCCTACAGCCTTGTGCACTCTTACTTGAGGAGAAAGCCTCATTTAGCTCAGGTAAATATGCATAGGAACAGGCTGTTGTACTTTAGATTCTAGTGGCAGGTACTCAAACCTCTTGAAGGCTTGGGGGAATCTTGCACAGAGGCATCCCAAAAGTTTCAAGAAGTGTTATGTCAGGGAAATTGGCAACAGAAACCCTTTTCTGCCCTGTGTACACCAGGACTCGTTCGCATCCCAGATGGCATGTTTCTTTTATTTGTTCCAAGAGATACTGATCAAAATATTGCTGAAGCAATTTATAATGTTTGTTCTCCATATTGAGGTGAAAGTGAACATCTAATTTCTGTCCATAACCTCACAAGGGGATAATGGGTACCCTCAAGAAATTGCACTTCTTGTTAATGCCGTTCCTATATAGAGGGAGATTTATATATTTAAACATCTGAGGTAATAAAACATTCTGTTTGATTTACCAGTGCATATTTTCTTCTTGTATATACAATAGAGCATATAATTATTATACCTCAAACCCATACTTTTATTTTGTTTTTTTTCCCTTTAGAAAAACAATGTTTTAAAATATACTTTTCATTTTCTTTTAAACAGACTCATTTACAGGAATGGCAGATGTTGCCCTCTTGTGGTAAAAAATGACATAGGAATGAAAAAGAATTTAACAATGAATTTATCATTGTCTTACCTTTCACTTTATGAATACTGACTTAATTTATGGGTGGGTCTTGTGATGACCAAGTCTACACAGACAAGTTATGAGCTGTTAGCACTATGGTTTCATAAAAAAGCTGTACAATGAATTTGATTTTCTTTTTCTTTTCACTGAAAAAAAGCTGTAGACAGCTACAGTATTTACAATTATAATAAGTTATAAATCAGTAGTCCTTCATTGTAGCTACTGCTGACAATCCTGTATCTGGGAACTTAATCACTATTCAGAATTATTAGGTTTTGGTTGAGATTGTCCATTTAAAGTCATCAGATATTGGAAATTTCCACAGGCCTTTTCTCCAGCATATGAAGATCAATTCTTCCATTTAATGGGATTTGTACTTCCAAAGTTTCGTCTCCTCTGTGGTACTTTCTTCCTCTCCTTAGGCAGATGTAAATACCCATTCCAGTTACCAATGTTATTGAACACAAGCTTATTACTGACAGGACCACTAAGGTAGGCATACAAGATGCTGATTCTACTCTTTTGTGTGTGGGTTCTATAGAGATTTGTGGTTCTTTTTCCTCGACGTTAATATCAGGTTCCTTTCTTAAAAGGCTTTCAATGTAGCTCTCGTTGCTCACAGTGTCATTGACAAAGAGGTTCACCATAACTGTGGAATGCAGAGGTTCTGGGTAACCATGATCACTAACCTTAACAAGAAGCCGATAAAGGCCATAGTCGTTTTGCATGAGTGACTCCTCCAGAGTGATGTTGCCTGTCTTGGGGTCAATCTTAAAGGAGTCTGGCCGGGGACCTCTTCTCCCTATGATGCTGTATGCTATGACTGCATTCATGCCGGTATCATTATCTACCGCATAAACTTCTGTGATAGGAGATCCAGGTAGAGTAGAAGGAAGGACTAGGAGGTAAGACATGTTGGACTGCGGAAACAAGACCAAGGGTGGGTTATCATTGATGTCCAGCAAAAGGACAGTTATTTTTGCAGTCGAGGACAAAGCAGGGTCACCTCCATCGACTGCTTCAACCCATAAGATGTATGAGCTCTGCTGTTCCCTGTCTAGAGAGACCTTAGCTCTTAGCACTCCTTTGCCGGTGTCTATAACAAAGATGTCACTTCCATTTACAACAGAAAGTGCTACCCAGCCATTTTGCCCTATATCTGCATCCGTGACACTTATAACTCCAATTTCCCCAAATCCCGGAAAATTCTCTGGCACAAAAAAACTAAAATCCTTGTTGATAAATCTTGGGCTGTTGTCATTTTTATCCAGTACAGAGATGGTAACTGTGGCTATTGATTCTCGGGCTGGTACTCCAGAATCTACTGCTTTAACTGTGTAGCGGTATTTCTCTCTCTCTTCTCTGTCCAGCTGGGTGGAAACTGTCAAAACTCCTGTGACTTTATCTAAAGCAAAATATGAAGGGGCTTCAGGCCCTAGGAAATAAGACACTTGCCCTCTTTCTCCGCTGTCTGCATCTGTTGCATGTAGCTTGGTCAAAAAAGCATTGGGGGCATTATTTTCTTCAACTGATAATTCTATCAGTGTTTGAGAAAAAACAGGTGAATTGTCATTATCATCCAGAACCTGCACTTTCACTATTTTATTGACATGGAATCCTTCAGTATTCCATGCGATCACTGATACTTCATAGAACTGTTGAGCCTCATAATCCAATGGTTTTGTAGTCTCCAGCAAGTACTCATTGTGATATGGTTTGTATGGTGACAACCTGAATGGGCCATCACCATCCAAATAGCAATCCACTTTGTATTTTTCGTCTGGATCTTTTATGGTAAAAAATGCTATCGGTGTGTTAACAGGCTCTAATTCCCTCAGGTAAACCACCCCTTCTACTTCATTCGCTATAAAACGAGGAATCACTTCAGGAGGTCTCATTGTGACTTTGATGATGGATATTAACACAGTGATCACTGCAGGGATACAACCGGGACCGTTGGCTAATACGCTCAACCGATGGAGACGAGGAGTGTCACCATTAATCCTCTTGGAGAGCTTGATAACACCTGTGCTTTCATCAAGGTGAAACAAAGTGCGGGATGACTGAGAAACCTTCTGGCTGTAGGAATATGTGATCTCTGCATTGATTCCCTGATCCACATCCACAGCATGGACAGAGGCTATGGGCAACCCAATACTAGAATTCCCAAAAACTGTGACATTGATCTGGGTCTCATTGAACTGTGGGCAGTTGTCGTTGATGTCACTGATGCCAATAGTGAGGGTGGCACTGCCCACCAGTGGAGGGACTCCTCCATCCTCTGCAGTTATGAGGGTAATATATTTGTCTCTGGCCTCTCTGTCCAAGGCACCCATGACAATCAGGTAAGGCGTTCTTTCTCCACTTTCATTTTCCTCCACATCCAATGTAAAAACCCCAAAGTCATCTTGCAGGTGGTATGTCTGGACTCCATTGCTGCCCATGTCTGGGTCAACTGCCGGATGCTCTATAGCTAAACGGGTGTTGACTGGTGAGTTCTCAGGCACAAAGAGGTGGATCTGTGGCATGGGAAAGCACGGGGCATTGTCATTGACATCGTGGATGGCAATCTTCACCTTGACAAGGCGGAAATACTCCTGAGGCAACACCATAACATCCAGCAACAGCAAGCACGACTCAGAAGATGGTACTGGGGAGGAGGAGGAGGAGGCAACCACACTAGAGCCAACATTATCCTCTGTGCATAGTGCCTCCCGGTCAATCTCCTTTGTGGAGGTGCGCAGTTCTCCAGTCTGGTTGTCTAGGTTCACATACTGACCTCCTAATCCCTGGGAGGCAAGGCTGAAGGAGAGAGGGGTTTTCCCCCATTGCTGAGGCTGCTGCTTCCCCTCTACTGTGGCCTCTCCCTCTCCCTCTGATGTTGCCTGGACCTGTAAATCCTGGGCTAGATTCCCGATCAGGAACCCGGAGGGCAGCCCTTCGTTGATGCTGTAGAAAAGTTCAGTGGCACGACTATAGCTTGCAAAGCAGTTGAAAGGTCCAAGGAAGAGCAGGAAAACGAATAAGTTCTGAGGAAAGAGATGCACGTGAGGTTAGCAAATGGCATGTCCATCTGAGAGCATCAGTTTAATCACCCCCCTCTCCATTTTGCCCCCCAAAAGAGGTCTTTCTGTGCAAGACCTTGCATTGGACCATTATCTTCAGAATTCCTACCGAATTAACAAATCCACCATCTGAGTACATCCTCCTGAAAAATTTCCACCTGCCTCATATTTTTGACCTCTACACCCTCCCAATACTTAGTGCCAGTCTTCAGTCTAAATAGATCACCATCTCCTTCTGTCGCACACAACCACCAACCCTGAACATGAAGTCCCCAAACTCACCATCAATAAATGAAGAGTTGTCATCCCCTTTACCCTTAACTATTAGTTTCCTCAATAAAATAGTCAAAGAATTCGTTAAAAAGAAGCTCAAAACCACATATGTTTGTGCTTATAAATCCCCATGCTGCAGTCTAGATCACTATACAATGCCATAAAGGGTGGGAGAAACAGAAGCATATTTAAACTTCATCTTCAGTTTCCTCACTGTCTCAAATGTATTAGCATCTTTGTCAAGCCATAAACAGATTGTGAGTGAAAACAAAACAGTGGGCAGCCATCTAGGAACAAAAGCATAAACCATCGTTCTCTGCATAAAATGCATCACTGTTTAATTTTGTATTTTTCACTTCCATATATATATAGAGAGAGAAGTGAAAAATACATTATACTGTATATATATATAGAAACATTGCTTTTGATTATGCAAGACTGCAGGTACCATCCTCTCTTCTTCAGATTAGTAACAGAGTTGGCTCCGTTTGTCCAGCAGATCTAGGAACGGCTGTCCTTTGCCAGATATGGTCATCTAAGATGCCTTTGCCACAAATTAACCCTTTCACCTTCCCTACTGGGAGATGACACAAAGCCACATGCAGCCACAGCTCATCACAGCTTACTGTGCACTGACAGAAATGTTAGCCACTGCTGCTTTGACTTCATGGGTCCTTCCCCTGAAGTTAAACAAACATGTCTTCAACCCAAAGAACAATTTCTCGAGAATAGGATCCACTGAAATAAGCAAGTATGTGTGACTAGGAATGGCCGCACATGTGCATCCTCCTCGCTCCCTTTTAAGTACTGGAAACATTTTGTCACACATGGTCCCTTTCATTCTCTGTTAGAGCTGTCACACTCCTGGGAGCTTGCAGACCTAAATTTAAGGACTGGGTGAAGGGGGGGGGGGAATCCTTTTCTGAGTTCCTTTGAGCACACACAGTGGTCCTCCTGGCCTCAGCTGTTTTTTCTCATGCACAGCTCTGATTGCATGCCCGCTGACTCTCCAGAAGGGTTGCGCGAATGTGGGTCTTTCCCCAGTGCGCACACACTTCTAAGTAAATCAGCATAATAGGATCCTGCCGCTGCTGCATCACCTCCCAAATAAATGCACAGGATTGCAGCCTTGAGCTGTTGTTATCAATCCTCCTCTCATCACCATCGTGACTTTGGATAGCTACAGGATCGCGCCGTTAAAAGAGAGCTACAGAACTAGCAGCCTTGCCTCCTGAAACTGTTGCTTCTGCCGCCTCTCTCTTTACACCTGCCCCGGCGCCTCCCACCCCCGTTTCACCATCATTTCTACACTCCTAAAGTGCTACATTTGTCCCCACGAGCGAAGTTTCCTTGCTCGCTCCCGCCCGACTTCCTGGTCGAGAAGCGTCCGATCTTGCGCACCTTTCCTCGAAAAGGATCCCAGAGAAGTGCAGACAGACGAGCAGGGCAGCCCCCAGACCCCCTCCCCTCCCCCTCCCCCTCAGCGTACCGGCAGGTTCCTCTGCGTGGCGCTGGTGCTGCTCCCAGGGCTGGATCGCTGCCCCATAGCCAGCGGCCGGTGCCTCTTCGCCAGCGGGAGCCAGCGGGATCCTAGGGCCGGGGCCGAGCTGCGCCGCCGCTCATTCCCTCGGCTGCTCATTCCAAATGCGGGCATGGAGGCTCCCCGCGCGGGGAAGGGAGGGAGGGAGGGAGGCGCGCCGGGGAGGGGAAGCCGCCAGAAGGGGGAGGGAAGCGGGGAGAGCCCGGCTCTGGCGCTCATGCAAATGCCTCCCGGACTCCAGCCAATCGCCTCGCAGGGCGCTCAATTAACCCCTGGCGGGCGGCGGGCGCCAGCGCCGCTTTCGAGCGCAGCCTCTGCCAGCTGCGCTGCGCTATCCGAGGCCGTCCGGCACTCGCTCCAGAGCCGCCTCGGGAGTCTCCGGCTGCGGAGCGCGGGGCGGAGGCTTGAGCGGCTTCTCCTCCCTTCGAAGCTTTCCCAGAGGGAACCCGAGACGGCGAACAGAGGAGCCCCGAAGGAAGGAGCGGGAGACGCCCGCTTGCCTTAGCGACTCCGGATGAAAGCAGCGCGCCAGGAGACGAGGTCCACGTGTGGATGCGCTCGTGGGCAGTCGTGGTCCAGCGAGAGGAGGCTTCGGGGTCCGGGCATCTGGAGCGGGGCCTCTTAATCTTGGGGGGCCCTCAAAACGGGGGCGGGGGAGGGAAGAAGAGGAAGAAAGGAGCCCCGTTGCAGCCCAGGCATGGGAACCAACTCCTAGGAGCCCCCCCCCGCAAAGATGGTAAGGGGCTGCCCCCCCCAAGTCGGTGGGTGTTGCCATTCACATGGTGTGGGTGTGCTGCTTCTTGCGGTCGATGCTGTGGGGTGGAGCTTGCCTGGCCACCCCCAGTATTTTATTCAAGTTGGTACCCCTGATCCCGCTCTTCGCCTGCCTTGCTAGCCCTGCTCGGTTGCTTTCCGACTCGTGCGCTCCAACCTGAGGCATGGAGCAATTCCGTGGAACAGTTGTAGGGAAGAAGAAGGGGGTTGGGGAACGGGCCAGCTGCCCCCCATCAGTACAAATCAATACAAATTCGAGGTTCTACCCCCTCTAACAAAAGCCTGCCCCCCCCCCCATATCTGTGCCCAAGCTGTCCTCGGAGAATGGACTCCTCCCTTTTCGTATGCCGTCTGCACGTCTGAGGTTTAGCTGCCCATGAAAAATGCACCTTCCCATTGGGACACGTGTTTGTTAAAATTAATTAATTTATCACATTTATTTCCTGCCTTTCCTCCCAAAGGAGCCCAGGGAGGTTGATTATACAGAGCCAAACTTAAATGTCGTCTGTCCTAATCGTATCTGAAATGGGGTATGAGTTTGACACAGTGCCAGATTTACATATAAGCTAAAAAAAGCTATAGCTTAGGGCCTCACTCTCTTGGGGGCCCCCAAAAAAATTTGAAGGAAAAAAACCCTGGATGCCTATTTCCAAAATATGAGATAAAAAACAAATAAAACCTACATACAGCAACATTATGTATTAATAATTATCTCACAATTAATATACTTCTTAATTGTATTTCAGTTCAACAGTTACTTTGATAAAATACATATTTTGTTATGTACAAATGGTTTTAGATACCTATTACATCCATAGATTACCATATGGCATATATTCAACACAAAAAACAGCGACAATTTGTTGTTGGCAAAGGACAGCTGGACATATAAAGGGCCCCATTACCTTCAGTAGCTGAGGGCCTCATCAAACCTAAATCCGTTCCTGGTCAGACATATATTGAATGATCAGACAAGACATATATTGAATGATCAGACAAGACATATATTGAAAGATGCCATCATGTATAGGCCGTGCATATCAGAAAGCCAGGTTGGCTATGGCACTCTGAGCGTATGCTTGGAGAGGAACCCAGGTTTTCTACCATGCATCAGCACCGGGAATAGGGGTGCAAGGGGCTCCAGCCCCCTAAATATTTTGAAGCATGGGGCTCAGCCCCCCCCCAGTATTGAGGGGGCTGACATCCCCTGCTGCCTCCGGGCACCCTCTGTGCACCCCAGCCCCCATCCGGGAGCCAGGAGTGGGCTAGGATGAGCGAGGGCAAAGATTGACCTCCGTGTGTCCCACCCTGGCCCAGTGCACGCCATGGGGAGAAGGAGGTGGAGCACGGCAGCTGGGGTCCGCTCTCTGCCTCCTCCTCCCTGCCATGCGGAGAAGGAGGCCAAGCATGGAGCAGCTCCGCTCTCCCCATTCCTCACCCAGCATGCAAGCGCCGGCGGTGGGACATGTTGCGTGACATCACATGATGCGGCCCCCTAATGTGGGGAGCAAGTAGGCGCCCCTGCTACCATGTAGCCCTAAGTGACCACAACGTGTTCACACATATCTGGGATTGAAGGGACAACCTTGAATTTGAGTAGGGGGTCTTATAGTACCATCACATTGTAAATTTTGAAGCGAATGGGTCTCATCATGATAGCTTCCAATGTCCTCAAGGAGAGACTCAAAATGTAGGCTGCCATGCTGATGTTCATTCTCTCTCTCGCAAACACACACACACACACACACAGAGAGATGGCAAATACCCATAGCATAATATCCAATTTATTAAGATCAGCATGACATGCTTCCTTTCCTGGGAGTAAACTCAATTTAACTCAGTATTGCTTCTGACTGCATAGGTTCAGCTTGTAAAATACACTGAGCTTTAACAAAAGACCTTCAGGCACCTGAAGTATAATCTGTGGCTCTTAATTAGAAATGCAAACCATTTTGCCAAAAAAAAAGTGTTATTATTTAAATTGCTAGTATGAGGTGGGAACCGCATCAGAGAAAAGGAAATAAGTTTCCTGTTTCTGTTTGCCTGTATTTCTCATTCTTCAACTTCTTTGAAGTGTGGTGTAGTCACGTAATCTGGGTAACCGGGTTCGCGTCTCCGCTCCTCCACATGCAGCTGCTGGGTGACCTTGGGCCAGTCACACTTCTGTGAAGTCTCTCAGCCCCACTCACCTCACAGAGTGTTTGTTGTGGGGGAGGAAGGGAAAGGAGATTGTTAGCCGCTTTGAGACTCCTGAAGGGGAGTGAAAGGCGGGATATCAAATCCAAACTCTTCTTCTTCTTATGTTAACCTGTAGCAAACGTGACGTGGCATCCTCAGCCCCACCATGTGCTCGTCCCTGGCAGACGACCGCAGTGCCTGGAGACAGACAGTCAGGTCATGTGTCTATAGCTGTGACCAGAGGAGGAATGACTGTTGGGAGGAGTGCAGGGAGAAGAAATGCCATGGTACACCTCCATTAGGACAAATGGATGTCTTCATCTGCTCCTGCTGCAACAAAACATGTCTCTCCCATATCAGTCTCTACAGCCACAGCAGGCACTGCAACCCTAACAGTTTGACTTCACCACCAAAGATGTTTGCCTCCAGATGGATGCCAACCAATCAGAAAGCAAACAAATTTGGAAGCCCCACTGTCACCTATTTCAAGGAGGGCCCACCAACAAGCAGACGCCATAATTACTCCTGCTCAGGGAAAAAGTCCAGAAGCCGTCATTTCCTTCCACTACACCAATGCTTTATCGTTTCTCTCTCTCTTATTTTAAAAATGGAACAATTCTCCCACACCAATACATTGGTTAGTGGAATTGTTTCCAGCAACTTCACAGCAACTGCCTGCTCCAATTAATGTTCAAGACTTAATGTAGCAAAAGATTAAAGCAAAATAGTTGTCGCTGTTCAAAACTAATGTACAGCCTGTTCCATAATCAAGTGAAGCTGAAGTGCTTGGCTTAACTTCAGTGATGGGCCTGAACTAGCTTTGGGCCAAGAATTTCACTTTAACCAGGTCAGTGTGGATCGGTTCCACTAAAGTTGGGCAACTGGATTCAGACAGCACTTAAAAGAGAGTTGCTTAATTTAATCTGGCTTGTTTTGTGGGTTGCATACATCTATGTGTGGTGCACTAGCACATGTTGTTTATAGGCTACAACTACAAAGTGCATTTGTCCAGGCAGAACCTCATATGCCTCTGGTGAGCATAACAATAATCTTTTTGGATCAGACCAAAGCGCACACCTAAGTCAGTGCTCTTTTCCCAGCAGTGGCCATTCAGATACCTCTGGGAAACACTAAGCAGGGCACAAAGGCAAAAGCTTTCTCTTGGTGATTTATTTCCAGAAGTTGGTGTCCTGAGGTATACTATTCCCTTTAGGTTCCATAGAACTATTATGGCTGTTATCACTGTGGGTAGCTCCATCCTCTGTGAAATATCCACTTAAAGTCATTAAAGTTAGTGGGTGCCACTACATCTTATAGTAGGAAGCCCCATAGACTACAGTGGTACCTTGGGTTACATATGCTTCAGGTTACAGACTCCACTGACCCAGAAATACTACCTTGAGTTAAGAACTTTGCTTCAGGATGAGAACAGAAATCGTGCTTTGGCGGCGCGGCAGCAGCAGGAGACTCCATTAGTTAAAGTGGTGCTTCAGGTTAAGAACAGTTTCAGGTTAAGAACGGACCTCCGGAACGACTTAAGTACTTAACCCGAGGTACCACTGTAGCTGTATCTTGTTTGAATTTGTTGGCAATTAGTTTGATTTGGTGATCCTGAGCTGTCCTCTTATGAGAGGGGGCAATTATGCATGGATAAACAAAGCTAAATCTAAATCTGTTTGAGATTTCTACACCAGACCAGCTCAGTTGCTGGTGTGGTCATTCTGCAAATATCCAGAGAAGTGTTTACAGCACATTTTGCCTGCATAGAGCAATAATTTAATGAAACAATAATATTTTGCAGTGCTTTTTGAATGTTCAAGCATTTCTCAGTAATTTCCATCCCAAGAATGAATTCCAAAGCTTTACTGCAGAACAGTCTTAAATCTAGGTACAAGAACAAAATACAAAGTAACACATTGTACTAAGGTAGGACACCCTGAAAATCATTGAGCTTTTTTTTAGGAAACCACCACTGAGTTTTTTTTGTTGAGCCAAAAAGACACAATTTTTTAATTGACTTTCCTAAAACATTTCAGAAATTCCCCACAGATGTCATTTCTGCCTTTGATATCCCGGTACTGTCTGGGACGTATGACAGCCCTAACTAAGGAGTGTGGTTCAATCCGTTGCGCAGTTCAGTAAACTTTATTCTCTCAGGTCTCAGAGAGAGCTTGGTTTCTGTTTTTTTTTTTTATAAAATTTTTATTTGGTTTTCTGCTTTTATAAAGACAAAACATACACAAAGAAGACACAAGACAAAAACATGTATACAATCAGCAAATCCCCATTTCATAACCTTGTTCCTTGACTTCCCCCCACCTCCCCTCGTGCATCCCAGTTTCAAGATTATATCAGCAAGTTGGTGTTTCTCCTCTTAACAATCTTATTCATCTTATTACCTTTTTTATAATAAAAATTGATTTTCATAAGTTGGACTTAAGCTCTCTTCCATCGATTTTCATTTTATCTTAATTAAGAGTCATCTTAACCAAACCTAGAAGTCTTAAGAGTTTATAAGAGTCTCTTCTTCC
This sequence comes from Podarcis liolepis, assembly GCF_965112155.1. Lineage (NCBI taxonomy): Eukaryota > Metazoa > Chordata > Lepidosauria > Squamata > Lacertidae > Podarcis > Podarcis liolepis. The sequence goes on from NC_139558.1 coordinate 4,381,625, forward strand.
CTCCCTCCCATCCCCGGTTTTTGTCCCTTCCCAATGAAAATCCAAATTCGAGATTCTCAGCCTGGGTTCCTCACGTCCGAGGCTTTCAAATCTCTTTCAGTCCCTCTTCGCCTGTCCTGTTGGTAGTCCTTTATGTCAGTCGTCAAGTCTGGGAAAAGTTCTTTCACCATCAAAGTGTATCCTCTTCCCACAAGAAGATTCCAAAGTGACTGCTGAAGAATTTCCACAAAGTCTATCCCTTCAAAGTCTAAGTCCAAACGGAGGCCCCAAGCATATTTCTTTATTTTAAATTCCTGTATTCCATTTTGTCTTGGGACCTCCTCCTTCTTCTTCTGTGTCTTTCGCAGACTTGTGGTAGATATGTTCCCAGCGTCTCCTTGCTTGTATTCCGCAGATGTCAACTTTTGGTTGTTGCTTCCCAGGATTACTTCTTCTTTTTCTTGTTGTTTAGTCTCTTCCAGCTCTGTAGATATTGTTTCCCAATCAGCTGTGGATTCTTTCTCATTAAGGTCCTCAATACAAAGAGCAGAGTTGCCTGTTCCCAAGGTCATAGTCTCAAGTTGTTTATTCATGGCCAAGCTCTGCTCTTGTAAGATTCCCACCAGTTGAAACATCCTTTCGATTTCCACTAGTAACTTTCCTTCCACAGCCATTGTATCCATTGTAGTTTCACAGAATTCCCCCTAGGGGGAATCTGGTTACTTATTTGCCTTTTCACCAACAATCCTTTAACTGATTATTGTTACTTTGTTTCCAACAGTTTTGTCTCAATTATAACTCGTCTTAGTCCAGAGGGATCTTAAATGGCAATTTCTCACTTTAAACCGCCCGTTTGGCAGCTTTGACAGCTGTCAAACTCCGCAGCTCTTACGCAGGCAGAAAAGCAGGACGTTCCCGAGCCCGGGAGGGGGGGTTGTTTAAAACAAAAGGAAGGTTTCCAAAACTCCGCTCTCCAGCCCAAAATTTCCTTTAATTAAATCTTGGAAGTTAATGTCCTTTTTCACTCACACCGCCAAGGGTAGGCTCTCCAGCTTAGCTCTTGTGTCGTTGCTTAGATCGTCTGCAAGGGGGGGGTGCGGACTTCCTTTTAGCACACCCCCCGGTCGTCTCTAATTCAGGGTAAAAATTTTAAAGTCCCAATCCGTCTTACTCACGGGTAGTTCTTTCAGTCCAGATTTTCAAGGAAGGAAGTCGGCGCTCTCTGGTTATGGCTCGCGGCTTCGCTCCACCGAGGTAGCGATCGACTCTCAGTGCCACGCCACCCCCGTATCCCCTCCACAGCCTTTAAAAAGGCTCTTTGCGAATCAGGGGGGGCGCTTAAGGCACCCGCCGAGTCTTCAGTCCGCAGGCTTCCGCGCCTGCGGTTTTTAAGGGTCCCCGCGTCGCCGGCGCGGCAAAGACCCATCCTCAGTGGAGCCGATTCCCTCCGGAGCTCGGAGGAAATCCGCCATTTCCAGATCGCGTCAACCCGGAAGTCCAGAGAGAGCTTGGTTTCTGGGTGCTAAGTCATCAGGTGGTTTAGTTCACTGAAATGGAAAAATACCAACCTTCCACTTTCATCCCAAGTGGAACCTATTGCTGAAGGGAAATTGACCTTTACAGCATTCATAATACAAGGCTCTCAAACACAGCTTTTTATGTACATTAAACTTAGAACTTTAACAGCTCTATGTGAAACACAAAGTACCTTCAAACTACTTAGCTTTTTCTTGCTATCTCGAAGATGCAAGTGTAGTTTTGTGATTTAATTGTACATGTAGGATAAGTATCCTTGGAAATGGATGGCACCTTTTCCTGCAGGACATTCTGAAGTCAGCTCTGCAGTTTGCACAATCCTGCACTGATCCCCATGACTGCCTTGTCAGTTATATAGATGAAGGAAGGGGAAGAGAAGACTCAAGTCTCTGGCACACTGAATGCAGATACCAGATGATCAGCATGAGTGCATCTGAACAGACTCAGTCCATTTCAAATGAGCTTCACATAAAATACATTGCCATTGCCATCGCCGTGGGATGCTGCTTGTACATCTGGTACAGTACTGAATCCAGAGTGGGAAGCTTTCATGTGAACAATCAGAGATTTCTCATTTTGTGTTGACTTTGGTAATGCAAACTGCAAGTTCATCTCAGGGCAAGGAAAAGGGAAGAGACACATCTTGGTGGAGCATTCCTATGGGTTTATGCCCATTTTTATAACCTTATCCCCAAAGTCACAGGGAGAAGTACTTCCCACTTCCCCAATGGAAGACTTCCTACTTACGTATATATGAAATTATGTTATGATCTTCAGGCCTGTGTTACTCATGTAAATGCTCAAATGTGCACAGGTGACCTAGGAATATTCATATGCTTTCTCTCACGCACATCAACTTTCTGCCTTATTTCTCATACATTTGGATATTGTCTCCTGTGCAGCCAACCTGGATGGCAGCTAACATTACTGAGGGAACTATCCAGCGAGATCTGCTATGCCTAGGGGCTACCTATTAATGCCACCAACTGATCAAGAAGGACCAGCATTTATTGGTCTGTGAAGTGCCACAAGATTCTGTTGCTGGTGCCTTGATTGGCAGACCTATTTTTTTCTAGGGCACCATTTGTCTTTCTTCCACAAGAAGACATCTGCTATTTTTGCTGCTTCTTGTTTCCTCTTCCCTTCTCTGGGCCTTTCTGGTGAACCTTTTGTAGTGCTGGTGTTTAGCTGATTCAGGGCTCCAAATGTCTTTCTTCAAGGAACTGCTTCTGTTTTGGAATATAACTTTTTTTCAGCCACTGAGGTAAAGGTAAAGGACCCCTGGATGGTTAAGTCCAGTCGAAATTGACTATGGGGTGCAGCTCTCAACTTTGCTTTCAGGCCAAGGGAGCCAGCGTTCATCCACAGACAGCTTTCCATTTCATTTGGCTAGCATGACTAAACCGCTTCTGATGCAACGGAACACCATGATGGAAGCCAGAGTGCACGGAAACACCATTTACCTTACCTCTGCTGCGGAACCTATTTATCTACTTGCACTGGTATGCTTTCGAACTGCTTGGATGGCAGAAGCTGGGACAGAGCAATGAGAGCTCACCTCATCATGCAGATTCAAACCACTGACCATTTGATCAGCAAGCCCAAGAAGCTTCGTGGTTTAGACCACAGCACCACCTGCATCCCATCAATTCACTTCAGCCACTGAAGTTTTTTTGTTTGTTTTTTGCAGTGCAAATGCAATTCCCCTTGATACCCGCAACACCCCCCACAGTTTGTTAACATAGATATTGCTTTGTCCTACAAATGCCACAGATGCTTATTCAGTTAATGCTGTAACATCACTGGTGGCAAAGAAGTTTGCTTTGCCACAGCTATAAACAAAGAAAGTAAAGATGGCAGCATATTTTCCTAAACAAAATAAAAACAACAATTAAACACTAACAAATATATTGTGGCAGAAGCTTTTGTATATTACTGTCCACTTTGTCAGATACATAACGTATTGTCCTAAGTTAGGGTAGGGTGGATGGGTAGTAAACGAATGAGGTCAGAGGGAAATGAAATGCTGAAAAATACAGACATTGATAATTATGGGTTGAATGTTTGTGACCAATAACCTGTTGGGTTACTTTGTGTGGTGAGAAGTTCAGCAAAGCTATTAAACTTCCCACAGTGGACAAAGTGTATCAGAGGTTGTTTTATTTAGTAAACACAAAACACACTATACACACAATATACACAATTGCTTCAAGAGCCCAGAGAGGGTTTCTAGCTTTCCAAGTCCTTGCAAATCCAAAGTCACTTCAATGCTACCACTCAGTGGATTCATGCTACCACTCAGTGGATTCATGCTACCACTCAGTGGATTTGTAACTGGCTGACTGACCGAACCCAAAGGGTGCTCATCAATGGTTCCTCTTCATCCTGGAGAAGAGTGACTAGTGGGGTGCCACAGGGTTCTGTCTTGGGCCCGGTCTTATTCAACATCTTTATCAACGACTTGGATGATGGACTCAAGGGCATCCTGATCAAATTTGCAGATGACACCAAATTGGGAGGGGTGGTTAACACCCCAGAGGACAGGATCACACTTCAAAACGACCTTGACAGATTAGAGAACTGGTCCAAAACAAACAAGATGAATTTTAACAGGCAGAACATGAGCCAACAGTGTGACGCGGCAGCTAAAAAAGCCAATGCAATTCTGGGCTGCATCAATAGGAGTATAGCATCTAGATCAAGGGAAGTAACAGTGCCACTGTATTCTGCTCTGGTCAGACCTCACCTGGAGTACTGTGTCCAGTTCTGGGCACCACAGTTCAAGAAGGACACTGACAAACTGGAACGTGTCCAGAGGAGGGCAACCAAAATGGTCAAAGGCCTGGAAACGATGCCTTATGGTAGTGACTGAGGAACTTAAGATAGAAAAAGGAACACGACAGGGGTGCCCAATTTCCCCATTACTTTTTATTTCAGTTCTGGAGGTGTTGCTGAATATGATTAGGAATGACCAGCAGGTTAAAGGAGTGCAGGTCGGAGCTAAACATTACAAGTTAAGAGCGTTTGCAGATGACCTAGTATTGACTTTGCAAGAGCCAAACACTAGTACGAAAAAGGTGTTAGAAATAATACAACAGTTTGGCCAGGTAGCTGGATTTAAGTTGAATAAACAAAAAACCAAAGTTTTAGGGAAAAATTTAACAGATACGGAAAAGGAGAAATTCCAAGAGGAGACAGGCTTGACAGTGGTCAAGAAGGTGAAATACCTAGGGGTTTATTTGACATCTAAAAATGTGAATTTGTATAAGGACAATTATGAAAAATGTTGGTCAGAAATTAAAAAAGATTTAGAAATATGGTCAAATTTGAAACTGTCAATGTTAGGCCGAATTGCTGTGATCAAAATGAATGTATTGCCTAGAATGCTATTTTTGTTTCAGACCTTGCAGATTCTTGACAAGATGGAATGTTTTAAGAGGTGGCAGAAAGACATTTCGAAATTTGTCTGGCAGGGCAAAAAGCCCAGAATTAAATTTAAAATATTGACAGACGCTAAAGAAAGAGGGGGTTTTGCCCTGCCGGACTTAAAATTGTACTATGAGGCAGCAGCTTTTTGCTGGCTGAAAGAATGGATGCTCCTCGAGAACACAGACATTTTGGATCTGGAAGGTTTTAACAATGCTTTTGGTTGGCATGCATATCTATGGTATGACAAAGTCAATAGTGCCTTCAAAAACCACATTGTTAGAAAAGCACTATTTAATGTTTGGACAAGATATAAAGATCTGTTGGAAAACAAAACCCCTAGATGGGTGTCACCAGTGGAGGCTAAAGCAGTGAAGAAACTCAATATGGAGGTCGGATGGCCGAAGTATTGGGAAATTTTGGAACAGGATGGAGATAAGATTAAACTACAAAGTCATGAGAAACTGAAACATAAAGTACAAAATTGGTTTCAATATCGGCAAATAATGGAGTTTTTCAAACAGGACAGGAAAATTGGCTTCCAGGTGGAAAAATCAAAATTAGAAATTGAACTGTTAGAACCCAATACTAAGAATTTATCTAGAATGTATAACTTGTTGCTGAAATGGAATATACAGGATGAAACAGTCAAATCGGCTATGATTAAGTGGGCACAGGATGTTGGGCATAACATCATGTCAGCTGACTGGGAATGGTTATGGAACACCGGTATCAAATTTACGGCATGTAATGCCTTAAAGGAAAATATTATGAAAATGGTCTACAGGTGGTACATGACCCCAGTCAAGCTGGCAAAAATTTATCATTTGTCCGATAATAAATGTTGGAAATGTAGAGAGACCGAAGGTACTTTCTACCACCTTTGGTGGACGTGCCCGAAGATTAAGGCTTTCTGGGAAATGATCTATAATGAAATGAAAAAGGTACTTAAATGTACTTTCCCTAAAAAACCAGAGGCCTTTCTCTTGGGCATTGTCGGCCAACTGGTGTCAAAGAGGGACAGAACTTTCTTTATGTATGCTACAACAGCAGCAAGAATACTTATCGCAAAGTATTGGAAGACACAAGATCTACCCACTTTGGAAGAATGGCAGATGAAAGTGATGGACTATATGACATTGGCCGAGATGACAGGCAGAATCCGTGACCAACGAAAAGAGGCGGTGGAAGAAGAATGGAAAAAATTTAAAAGTTATCTTAAGGACTACTATAAACTTAATGAATGTTAAAGTGTTGTGGTTTTTAGAAACAAAGGGATACAGTGATATAAGGCCAGAATATAAAGAGGACTAAGATGACAGAGGTTGGAAAGTGACAATTGGGAGTTGCTATAAAATTATGGACATTGGGATGCAGAAAGGGGGGGTATGGGGAAGTCCAAGAAAAGAGGTTTATGAAAATATGTTATGAAACTATACGTGTATGTTTGTCTTTTTAAGTGTTTGTCTGTTTTTTAAAAATTTTGTAAAACCAATAAAAATTTTATATAAAAAAAAAAGGAAACGATGCCTTATGAGGAACGGCTAAGGGAGCTGGGCATGTTTAGCCTGGAGAAGAGGAGGTTAAGGGGTGATATGATAGCCATGTTCAAATATATAAAAGGATGTCACATAGAGGAGGGAGAAAGGTTGTTTTCTGCTGCTCCAGAGAAGCGGACACGGAGCAATGGATCCAAACTACAAGAAAGAAGATTCCACCTAAACATTAGGAAGAACTTCCTGACAGTAAGAGCTGTTCGACAGTGGAATTTGCTGCCCAGGAGTGTGGTGGAGTCTCCTACTTTGGAGGTCTTTAAGCAGAGGCTTGACAACCATATGTCAGGAGTGCTCTGATGGTGTTTCCTGCTTGGCAGGGGGTTGGACTCGATGGCCCTTGTGGTCTCTTCCAACTCTAGGATTCTATGATTCTGTTTCTTTCTAGTTTTACCCCCAGCAATCCTTCACCACAATTCTCCACAACAGAATGCTGTAATTGGAGCTTCAGATATAGGCTAACACTACATGCCAACCTGCACAGCAACAGAGATAAGATGCTCATGAGTCCTCTGTATCTACATCCTGGGAAAAAAAACATTTTATACTAAAATATGGAGAATTAAAGCAATATTGAACATTCCCTACCTAAGTGGTGATAACATAGACACCCTGGCATTGTTAAGCCAATTAAAACTTACAATGTGCTGAAAAATACTTTGCCTTGCGTCAATCCACATAAGTTGCTTGGGATGTATTTTTTATTTTATACATTTATACTCCAGTTTATAATAATTTATGACTAAAAACATAAAGCAGAAAATGAAATAAGATGTCTAAAAATAAAAGCAAAAATCACAGCTAAAACATTTATCAAATTATGCTTCCAAGCACTAGCTTCTGTGGTGACAGTGGAAGAGACCAGTGTTTTCTGCCTAGAACTGGCATTAAAGAGGTGTAACACAGGTAAATGAATTAAATTATGGCTAAATGTATTTAAATTGACAAATGAGATCTGCAGAGGTGACTGCAGAAAGCTAACTCTTAAAGGCTCTGACAGGTGAGCAGCCCTCATGTTACTCAGGTGAGCCTGCCCAGGGAGAGGGCACCTCTTCTTTTAAGGCACACCCTTCAGACCTGTGGGAGCCTCTTCCCTCTGGGTGCAGCCAGGTAGAGGTGGGCGTAACTGGTATGAAAAGGCTAGTCACATCATCATCTCTCTCTCTCTCTCTCTCTCTCTCTCTCTCTCTCTCTCTCTCTCTCTCTTACTCCGTTTTGCTCTCTTACTCTATTCATCTTGGTGCTGCATCTGTACAAAGATGTACTGTAGCTAGTTCTAGAGTCTGAAGTCAAAAGTGTCAGACTCCATTGTCTTATAAATATATACAATTGTACCTGTAACTGCAACCTTAGCCTGCCTCCAGACTGCTGCTGAATGTGAACTGTGAAGACTAGTTTTGTGCTGTTATTGTTTGAAGTGGGATAAAGGGGGGGGGGAGGGATGCCAAGAAGAATCCAGGCTGCACTGAGGCATCCTGGATTGCTTAATCAAAAAGGCTGTAACCAGCTGAAACAACATCTGCCTGTTTGGTGCAAAGGGGTGTACTCTGCTGTACTCACAAGTGTAAGGAAGGATAATACATACTAATATATCCTCTCCTACCTTCCATACACATCCCTAGGCCCCACCCTCTGGCATCAACATGACTTCCATGCCCTCTCTCCCTCTGACTTGGCCACAACCCCAGCCCCACCATTGGGCCAGGTAGTGGCATGGCTGTGTCACTGGAGAGGAAAGCAAATGAGCTGCACATCAGTAGGAGCCCAGTGGCAAGTGCTGATGATATGGGGTGACCAATGCTAGCTCACGGGGGCACAGTCTAATATGGGAGAAGAGTGACTTTTCCTTTCCTGATCCACCCACCTTGTGCACCTCTTCTTCAAATGGCGGCTTTCATTCTAGCCCTTTCTGATTCTATGCCAAATGATGACATTCTAGCTCTTCCTGCCTCTATGTCATAGAGCATGGGTAGGCAAACTAAGGCCCGGGGGCCGGATCCAGCCCAGTCACCTTCTAAATCTGGCCTGCAGACAGTCCAGGAATCAGCATGTTTTTACCTGAGTGGAATGTGTGCTTTTATTCAAAATGCATCTCTGGGTTATTTGTGGGGCATAGGAATCCGTTCATTTTTTTCTTCAAAATATAGTCTGGCCCCCCACAAGGTCTGAGGGACAGTGGTCCGGCCCCCTGCAGAAAAAGTTTGCTGACCCCTGTCATAGAGAATATGGACACCACGGGGATTGCAACTTCTGTTGCTGGTTGTGTGTGACGGTTGCAGCCCTCTCCCATGGCCAGTTGCCTTATCAATATATGTAAACTAGCAGCAATCACCACAGGGGTTAACGGGACTGACATTTTAAAAATGTTTAATAATTATGTTGCTGTCCCATATAAGTTAATGCTCAAAGCAACTGACAATGACAGTAAGACAAAAAATATAGTGGTGCAGTAAATAGGTATAAAAACCATAAGTATATCAAATTCATTTAACATATTTCATGAATCACTTTTATATTCATGTTAGTCAGCTAAGAAATTACAGCATTCCAACAATTAAGTTTCCCTAACCATATAGAAAACAATTCCCTCCATTACTGAGAACAGTTATTACCACGTGTAAGTAATTAACAAATCTTTCACATATCCGTATCATTAAAATAGCTGCAGCAGAAGATACATTAATATCAACATTTTACCATTTTAAGTGAGGCTTGAATTGTATACCCACATACTAGGGAGGATGCCTCACTAAATTCAATGGGTGTTACTTCTCTGCAGACATGCATGGTAAATCCATCAAAAACTATCAAAAATTTCTTGCTCGCACATGTCAATCAAGCTGGCATGTGTCAGACCTTACTCCAGTGAGGTAAAGAGCAGAGGAGAAGGAAGAATGTGATGGTAGCCTGCAGCCAGTAAGTCTCATTGCTTGGAGCTCTGAGGCAGCCAGAAACTTTCATTAGGCATTGTATAATCCAAACTCATTTGGCCTACTAGAAGCTGATTTTGGACAGAACTGAGTTGTGTGTGGGGTTGGGCAATATATTGATATATTGTCCAAAACCAGTTTGAAGTCCATATTGTGATATGAGTTTCATAATTTTTTACTTGGCAATATATCATGAATCATGATGTGTGTATGTTATGCAAAAATCATGATGCGGGGGAAACTGTGAAACCAGCCAATGCCTCTACAGTACATAGTTCCATCCTGATTTCAGACATCATGATATATCAGTATATCGTGATGTTTATATGGTGATATATCACGATGCTGAAAACCAGATACTGCCCAGCCCTAGTTGTGTGTCACACAGAGCTTGAACCTGTACACTGGCCACGTGCAAAACATTACAAATATTGAAGAAGTTTGTTGTCTCTAACTATTGCTGTAAGATATAGCATGTGATCCAAGTAGACTGGACATTATGGGGTGGAAAGCCTGAACTTGATTTGAACCAGTGACTTAAACTGATCTTACATCCAGATACCCTGTTCTAACTGAGTGTGGACTGGGCTGTATATTTAGGTTTAAAGCCAATAAAATGCAATTAGCTGCAGACTGAACCTGACTATTAAACATCCCTAAAGTGTGTGTTTGATTGAAAGAGTATGTTTGACTTAACCTCGCACTAACGCTGAAAAGCCACATTAAAGCCAATCATAAACTTGTTATTTATTTTAGCCTGTAACATTGCATGCCAAACTTCCTCAGGTTTCATCTCAAGGAGGCAATAAGGCTTTTAAGGGTGATTATTTTATGAAAAATCAGATACTTGTTCACATTTGTGAGATACCCTGGACTTTTAAACAGTAAGCATTCAGAAAGGTAACGGTCTTGCTCTCCATTTCTGGCCATTTCAAGCTACAGGAGTTTTACGTTTCTCATCTCACTGAAGAGGGATATTGGCTACCTTCTATTCAGTTTAGAATAATGAGTGCTAGTAGTTTGGGAACTCTGGAAATTTGTAGTGAATTACTTTTGTTTTACATTGATATTTTTTGTGTTCTAGGCACAAAGGTTTGTTCAAGTTTCAGGGTGGAGAGTTCAAATCCCTCTCCATCTCTTCTTATCCCCCCACCCACTCCTCAGGCAGGAAAGGCAGCCTGATTCATTGGGTGACATGGAGGTGGGCAGCTGTTGTGCTTAACTACCCGGCAGAAGAAGAAGAAGAAGAAGAAGAAGAAGAAGAAGAAGAAGAAGAAGAAGAAGAAGAAAGGTTTGGATTTGATATCCCACTTTATCACTACCTGAAGGAGTCTGAAAGCAGCTAACATTCTCCTTTCCCTTCCTCCCCCACAACAAACACTCTGTGAGGTGAGTGAGGCTGAGAGACTTCAGAGAAGGGTGACTGGCCCAAGGTCACCCAGCAGCTGCATGTGGAGGAGCAGAGACGCAAACCCCGTTCCCCAGATTACGAGTCTATCACTCTTAACCACTGCACCACACTGGCTCTCTAGATGAGGAGATAAGGAAGGGTTTCGCCTGGCAAGCTAGAATGTGCTCCTCTTTCCTACATGCTCCCCAATCAGCTCCTTTTACATATAGCTCAATCACTGGGTCACACATAATCTTGGAAACTGGCTTTGTATAGAGAGATTTGAGTTAAACTTCAGTTGACTTTAAAATGCCATCATTCGTTTCCCTCCCCATGCCCCTTATCTTTGTCCTCTATAAAAAAACAACTCATGTGCTCATGGGCATAGCCAGGATTTATTTGGTGTGTGTGTTACGTTGAAGGGGCAGAACTGAGTTATCTGCAACACAGTTGGTCAGTTAGTTAAGTATTTCTATTTATTTACTTGATGGGAGGCAGCTGCCCCCCCCTCTGGCTACACCCGTGCGTATGTTTCCTTTCCCCACTGTATCCTGTTTCTCTTGCTATTCCCCATACTTCAAAGTGCTTTTTTCTTGGCTATCATTTGACTCCTGTTGATGTGTACTCATTTTTAAAACACATCTGTCTTTTTCTTTTTAAAAAGCAACAACCTTTGGTTCTTCTCCCTTGTATTCTAAAACAGATCTTCCATCTTTACCTTTTGCATTTCCTTGTGTACCTAGACTTTTAGATTGTAATCCTGAGGGCAGTGGTTGAATCTTTTGCTTTACAGTAGGTGCAGCATTTAGTTACTGCAAACACACAAGAAATAATGTCTAAAACAGTGCCAGGTTAAGAGGTTCTGCAATGGATTTTCTGTGAGTTAGAGGCTCATCCATGCTTTTGCTTGACCCACATTTTGATTTATTACCCCATGTTTCGCTGTTCCACAGCTGCACCATAGGTTTCTTGCAAAAATCCAATCTTGCCAGATCTGCAGAAAATCCAAATAGAGATTGGGCCTGCCTGATAAACCGATTTTGGAGGGGCTTGTGAATCTGCAGGTAGGGATGGTTTCCTTACTTTCTTTCCATGCCCTTTCAATGGTCAGTTTTTCATTACAATTTCCAACTATTGAGCAGCACACTTCCAATTATTGCTTGGCTGGGACTAAGGATTTTCCACATGACCCTGTTAAAAGAACCCAGTTATACTCTGTTCTGATTACATCATATGTTTGCAGAATCACAAAACCTGTCATCTAAAAAATAAAAGGAGAGGCAATGCAAAAGTTTCTCTTGGCAGCTGCAGAAAGAACAGAGTGAAAGAAAAACACTAGCATATTCTCTCTTCTGAGCAACGCAAAAGTTAATCAAATGAACACAGGAATTTTATCCTCCCCGCTCCAATTTGCTGATAAACTTCTAGTAATTGTGCTGACTGCCCTATAATACTGAATATTTACATGGAGGCTAATTATGACAATCATTTCAATCTTCTAAAAGAGAAAAACTTTGAAGGGGTAAGCTGAGAAATAGCATGTTTTGCCATGTTAGAAACATAATTTCCCAGTTTTAAAATGAAAGTCCTTCATATATACACTATCAGTGGATACTTTTATCTCTGTGAGTGTACTTTTCCCTCAGAACAAAGTATGTTGCATGATGCCTTCTGTACAACCAGCTTCTTTGGGTGAGAGAGTTTATTTGGATATCAATGATGCCAACTTACCCTGCAACTTGCAAGGCGCATATTTTGAGGTGTTGAAGACAAGGGGTGGTTTGTGTGGCTATCAATTGGTTATTGATAGCATGAAAGAAACAGGTCCTAGGGAGACAAGGCTTCCATTTCTCAAACACGTTTCCAGATTTCAAACAGATAAGCAGCTATGTGATTTTTAAAAGACATCTGAAGGCAGCCCTCTTCAGGAAAGTTTCTAGTGTTTGATGTTGTATTGTGTTTTTACTATTTTTTGTGGGAGCCACCCAGATTGGCTGGGGCAACCCAATCAGATGGACAGCATATAAATAACAAGTTGTTGTTCCTGTTCCTGTTGTTAGCAGTGTTGTTTTTAGTGCAAGAAAAGAGGATTATTTTTTTCTGTGCCCTGTGTCCCATAAGCTGCCCTGCTGCCCTCAAGTGTGTTGGAAGATGCTGTCCAGTCACCACTGTTGAGGTCATATTCAACTGCCAGCCTAGGTGGCTTCTGGACATGGAACGGGAGGAGAGTGCAGTCTTGTCCTTCATCTCATGCAGCCTAAGGATTCAGGCCAGCTCTGTTCAGGTGCCAAAATAATGTGACCTGCCTCTTGGCCCTGTGCATCTTGACTGGAGAAGCCCAATTTTCTAATCCTCTTGTGGCCTAGCACTGTTCACATGGGGATCATCTGGGGAGGCTTGTGCTGAGAGCACTGTACTTGAGCAGAGACTCTGCAGAAACAGGTCAAGCTGTCTTCCAGGGAAACTTTGACTGTCATTACTATTCTTATTTGTTGAGGAACTACTAAGAGGCTGCCAAGAACCTTCCTAGAACATATTTTGAACAGCACTGCCTTAGCTTGAAAGCAGAGGAACATTGTTCATTAAACTAGAAGGTGCCTGCGGGTTGGTGATTACCATGTTTCTTTTAATTAGGGCATGCATGCAGTCTTATGAATCATGATAGTGCCTGAAGATATGAGAAAATGTGGGAATTACTATACACAAGCATCAGTTTCTAAGATAAGGCAAGTAATTTAAAGAATGGTTTTTTGGGGGTGGGGTGATCCTTCCCTTACGTTGGTGCTTACTTAAGAGAGATTAGAGAGGATCATGACACACATGTAAGGCTTTTTAAAAAAAACCACCTGCATCTTAAAAATTCTTGAATAGAAAATGTACTGAAATTAAAATACACAAACTATATGATGATGTCCTAACATAACCAATGATGACAAACACAGAAAAAGCATAACTGAATAGAATAGTTCAACTAAGCTTGCAATCATATACTCACTTACCTGGGATGAAGCCCTATTAAACTCAACAGAACTTAGTTCTCAGTAGACAAATGTGTTCCTTTTTTTGAAAAAGGTGATGTACTCTGGTGATGTGAAGAAATAAGACACATGCAGAATACAGAATTGGGATTCAAGATGACATTAACGGATTGGAGAACTAACAAAATGAGTTTCAGTATGGACAAATGCAAGGTTCTGCACTTAGGTGTCAGGCTTCTTTGACATTAGGCAGGAATAACCAGCTGCACAATTTAGGATGGGGGAAACCTGGCTTACTAGTAGTGTATGTGAAAAGCATCTTAGGGGGCTTAGTGGACCACAAGTTTAACATGAGTTAACAGTGTGATGCAGCAGCATAAAAAGCTAATGCAATTCTAGGCTGCATCAACAGAAGTATAGTGTCCAGGTAAAGGGAAGTAATAGTACCACTCTATTCTGCCTTAGTCAGATTACTCCTGGCATCCTGTGTCCAAATCTGGGAACCACAATTTAAGAAGGCTATTGAGAAGCTGAAACATGTTCAGAGGAGGGCAACCTAGATTATCATGTCTAGAAACCAAGCCTTATGAGGAATGGTTGAGGGAGTTGGGTATGTTTACCATGAAAAAGGGGAGACATAGAGGCCATATGATAGCCATCTTCAAATATCTCATGGGCTGTCACATGATGGAGCAAGCTTGTTTTCTCCTGCTCCAGAGGGTAGGACCCAAGCCAATGGCTTCAAGTTACATGAAATAAGATTCTGGCTAAACGCCAGGAAGAACTTTCTGACGATAAGAGGATTTGCTACCTGGATTTGCTATCTGGATAGTCAGCTGGGAAGAATGAGCAGAAGACAAGTAGCGTGCGCGCGCGCACACACACACACACACACACACACACGTCATTAGACTGTATTGAAAATGTTAACTGCAGAACAATCTCCCCTGCCAAAACCCCAACAACAAAAATAGAAGTACACTGATAAAACTGGAAGGTAATTAGCAAAATTAGGCCCAAGTGATATGGTACACAAAGCAAAGATAGATGCATCTCTGACTACACCGCTTAACAGCTTTTTAATGCTATGGAAACACTGCGTGTTTTTGCTTTTCCATTAAAAATCCAACCAGAAAATGAATGGGATGGACTGAGTCCCATCCCTCCTGAGAACTGAGATGGACTGGACTTTAATGGGTCTGTCCATCCCTAGGAGCAGGCACCCTAAAGCGGGAACTGTCCCTCAGTAAATAGGGATATTTTTAACATGTTAGCACTTTATTAAGAAAAATCAAATTTACTCTCACTGCAATGGAGAGCAAATGTGATTCAGCTGGGAAATGGTTAAATTTTTAAAGGCTTCTCTTGTGACTCTTATTGTGTTAGCACAGGGTGAGAGACCCCTTCCAAGAGCTTACATTTCTTATGCACATTGCCTGCAAGTGTCAGAGACTCATGAATATGGAAATGTTTGTGAATAAGGCTTTCATTGACATTAATCCCTGACTTTGGAGCTGCAGTTGCAAGACTCTTGAGGCAAGAAATCAGATTTCCACAATGGGCAGTCTCTCATTAGCCGTGAAGCACTCAATTTTTATTTTATTTTTGAAAAATTTGATCAGTGTTTTGTTTTGATCACAGAGATACATCTAACTCCAAAATCCACTGCAGCTTGCTGAGTGACTGCTCAGTCCTATTGACTGTCTAGTTAAAAGCAACTGTGAGAGTGGACAGACATTTGGTAATACAGTGATACCTCTGGTTACAAACTTAATTCATTCCGGAGGTCCCTTCTTAACCTGAAACTGTTCTTAACCTGAGGTACCACTTTAGCTAATGGGGCCTCCTGCTGCAGCTGCACGATTTCTGTTCTCATCCTGAAGGAAAGTTCTTAACTCGAGGTACTACTTCCGGGTTAGTGGAGTCTGTAACCTGAAGTGTCTGTAACCCGAGGTACCACTGTATGGAAATGGAGTAGGCTACTTCTGTTTGTTTTTTGACTGTATACCTTTAGTACACCATAAAATGTCTAGTCGCTTGGTGGCTCAGGCAATGAATTATAATATCAGGTATTTCAAAAGTCAAAACTCATATCTATCACAATCAGTTAGGTGGCCATAAATAAGCTGCTATCACTGTGACAATTATGGAGAGAATGCATGTGAATTGCTGTATAAATGCTAACATCTCTTCTGTTATTCTTAGCCCATGGAAACGGGACCCATGGTCTTCTAGATGTGGTCGTAGTCAGGTTCCAACCAGCATAGCAAGGCCAGGGAGCTGTGGTTCAAAACCATATGGAGTGCATGAACTTGAGATTTTTATCTGTCTATAGCAGCAGGTGAGCTCCCGTTGCTCTGTCCCAGCTCCTGCCAACCTGGCAGTTCGAATTGCGCCAGAAGCGGTTTAGTCCTGCTGGCCACATGACCTGGAAAGCTGTCTGTGTACAAACACCTTTGGCCTGAAAGCAAGATGAGAGCCGCAACCCCACAGTCGCCTTTGACTGGACTTAACCATCCAGGGATCCTTTACCTTTTTTACCATACTGGTCCCGCTAGCTAGGGATGATGGGTGCTGTAGTCCAACGACATCTGGGGACCCAAGGTTGAGAAAGGCTGTTCTGTAGCTTCTGTCAAAGCAACCCTTTCTGTCTATTCCATGAGGTCCTAGAGGAGAGCATAGAGGTCTTTTGATTTAAACATACCATCAGCTGCTCATTCGTGGATGCTGCAACAAAGCAATCCACAAGCAGTGGCATAGGAAGGGGTGTGCAGGGTGTGTGGGCCGCCCGGGTGTCATTACTGAGGGGGTCACAAAATGGCAGCTCCCAGGCTGCTTCCTGGCGGGGGGGGGGGGGAGCTGTGCTGCTTTGCCAGCGGCCTTCCCCCCTCCCCCTTCGTTTTGACTGCTCGGGGGAGGCTTGGGAGGCTCCCCCCCAGGAAGCAGCCCATGGGGCAAAGGTGCGCCACCTGACCGCTACTCCCAAGCCTCCCCTCAGCTGTCAAAACATGAGGCAGGCGGAGCCGAGCTGTTCAACAGTGGAAAGAACTTCCTCAGGAGGAGGTGGCCTCTCCTTCCTTGGAGGTCTTAAACAGAGGCTGGATGGCCATCAGTCAGGGATGGTCTAGTTGAGATGCCTGCACTGCCCCAGGGGGGTTGCTAGATGACCCTCAGGGGTCCCTTCCAACTCTACAAATGTCTGGTGCAGGTTTGTGCAGATTTTTAGGTAACAAGTTGGATGCGAGGGGTGCATAGGATTGCAGCCCATCTTATGCACCGTCGGCTCGGGAAAAAGTCCCACGGATCATGATGAGACTCGAAGGTGAGTAGATTGCTGCTGTTCAGTCTTGCTTTTTAAATAAATGTTTCCCTTTTCAGAGCATGGTGAAATCACAATAAATAAAACGTCCCCTTCAGTAGTTTCAAGCACTGCTACAGGTTCCACATACTATCTGTACTACATTGTTTGGTGAGGCAGCACCTGCACTTGGGAACTCCCAGCTTCTTGCAAAACAGTCTTTGCTAGACTGTTTTCAGGCACCTGCTAAAAGCATTCTTGTTTAGGCAAGCAGACACAGATGCTTAGGAAATTGAAGTAATTTTAATCTGTTTAAATATTTTAGTAGGGTTGTTAATTTTTCTTGATTTTACTGCTGTGGTTTTTTTTTTTGTTTTGGTAAACCACTTTGCAGGTTGTTTTTTAAAATAATTTTTATTAAATAAACAAACAATAAATATAAATAAAATAACACAAGCCAAAACACAATCCATCCTGTAGATTTAAGTATCTTTCCACAGTCGCCTACTTGTTATCAGAGACCCAGAATCCACATTCCTTTGTAAGAGAATATGAAATAAAGTCAAACCATTTTTGCAGGCAAATAATAATGATAATGATAATAATAATATCAATGTTTGTGGCGGTGACAAGAAAATTTCAACACATGTTACCACCTGACCTTGCTACGCCACTGTCCACAAGTCTTGTAAATATGCCACCGAACATTCAGTGACAGAATGTTTTTGGGGTTTTTTGGAGAAGATTGTGGCTGAAGTGGGTAAAAGCAGGGAGTGTAAAAATAGAAATGACCAAGGGAAAATATAGGATTCCTGGGGCGGGGAAAACATTTCACCAATAGATTCCATGAGTCCTCCACCCACCACACCTCCAGGATTTTGAACCAGTCAGCTCTGCAGAGTTGAGACCCTTAAAGCCAGATATTTTTCTTAAGAAATAAAAGTAAGCCAGATCTAGAAATGCTTGCTCAGCATAACCCCTTCCTTGTCAAAACATTTTCCTAATCAAGTACTGAATAAAATCAGCATTAGGATTTAGTCCAAATTGCTTATTTCATTTGAATAAGTGATTGACTGGGTTCCTGGGTGATTTATGCAACTTGTCCAACTGCACAGGGAGGAAGAGGGTAAGGGAAGGGGAATCCATCATTTTCTCCTTCAAACGACCATCAGTCTTTCTCATTTCTCTTTTCACATATGGGGTCATCTAAAAATTGGCAGCGTTTCTGAGCCAGTGGCATTTTGGGGGTGCTTTGAGTGCTAAGACCTTCCACCAACTTCTTTGTGGTACATTATCTCAGGGGTGGAAAGCCATTTGTATCTGGCCTGACTCCTGTTAAATTGAAGCCAATATATAGTGAAACGAATTAATAGTCAGCAGAAAGATGTGAAGCTGCTTTAATCCTGAGTAAGGCCACAGGTCCATCTAGTCCAATGCTCTCTACTTGAATTGGAAGTGGCTTTCCAAGGTTTTAGGCCAAGGTCTTTCATAGCCCATCAACTGGACACCATTTTTATTGGAACTGACAGGTGTTTATCTCAGGATTTTGAGAACATAAGAAGAGCTCTACTAGATCACTCTGTAGGCCCATTTGGTTCAGCCTTCTCTTTTCATAGTGGCCAACCAGATGCCTGTGGGAAGCCCCAAAGCAGGACCTGAGTGAAACAGCACTCTGCACACCTGCAACTCCCAGCAATGGATATTCAGAGGCCTTCCACATACAAGGCATGTGTTGTACAACTGAGCTATTGCACTGTCCCCACAAGGGAAGGTTCATGGACCGGTTAGTTCTAAGCTTTACCAACAGCTGGCTGGTGTTGTGCATGCTAACTCCCCACCTGAAATCGCTTGAGTCATCAGTGCTAACACATTGCCATTACATAGTCATTTGGTCCTTATAAGCCTCTCTATTAGGATGATTCTGGGTTATTGGGTGGCAGGGGCAGCGGGGGGGGGGGGGATAGCTAGGACAGTGGTAGTATTTTCCCAAGGAATATTTATTGGATAAACAACCATTTAAAAGCATGAATTTTAATGCTGCTTTTTTGGCATATAACAAGAGCTTCTGTACTTTGTGCTGCTATTTATTATTTGTTCATTTGTTAAAAATGTGTATCTCGCCTTTCCAACAAGTGGAATGGTGTGATGTTATCTAAAACTGAAGTGTAGGAGACAAAATTCCATTTTTATATAATATCATTTCTCTCCTACATGTGGATCCGTTTCAGAAGAAAAGAGTTTCCACTCCTTTGTTCTGTGATTGAAAATCAATCTCTTACAGCCCCCATGGAGTTTTAAAGTTTAGTTATGATTCCCCCCACCCCCCTTGTGCTGTCCTGGGATCAATGCTCTGCTGGTAATATTGAGTACAGAACATCTCTATCATCAAGCTGGCAATGATTTCCTCCACTCGCCATAATTCCCAGTGTGCTGAGGTGCTCGCTATAAAGGAGGGGGTTGTTTGATATTTCATGAAGTTTAAAATCAACATGCAGCTGGTGAGGTTATTTTAAGCTATTTTAAGTATGATGGCACATTATGATTTTCAAGGATTGCATTCCATTGCTTTTAAATCATGTGACTAGATCCAAACTTTAGCTGGTTCTTGAGAATGAGTAGAAAGTGCTTTGCACCAGAGATGGACAAATCTGTCCTTTCTTATTTCTTTCACTTTTCTCGCCTTAAGTGTCATTCATGACATTTCTGCATCCATTTGCATTTTTTTAAAGGCTTCACAAAAAAATTGTCAGCATTTTAGCACACGTTTCTCATCATATCCTCATTTTTGCAAGCCTAACCCCCAATATAAATCATTTGTATATGTTATTTTCATGAATATATATATATACACTTCCCTAATATATCCATTGCACTACCGATTTTTGGGTTAGAGAACTGCAGTGCAAAATTTGAGGAAGTGTACCTGGGGATTAATATGACAGCCAAAAATGTGAACCTATTTAAAGATAATTATGAGAAATGTTGGATCGAAGTAAAAAAGGATTTAGAAACATGGTCAAATTTGAAGCTTTCACTGTTGGGCCGTATTGCTGTGATCAAAATGAATGTATTGCCTAGAATGTTGTTTTTGTTTCAAACATTGCAAATTGTGGACAAGATGGACTGTTTCAAGAAGTGGCAGATAGATATTTCGAAATTTGTCTGGCAGGGCAAGAAACCCAGAATAAAATTTAAGATTTTAACTGATACAAAAGAAAGAGGGGGATTTGCCCTGCCAGACTTTAAACTTTACTATAAATCAGCAGCTTTCTGCTGGTTGAAAGACTGGCTGCTTCTGGAAAACACAGACATTTTGGATTTAGAAGGTTTCAACAATATTTTTGGGTGGCATGCATATCTATGGTATGACAAGGTTAAATCTCATAAAGGTTTTAAAAATCATATTGTCAAGAAAGCATTATATAATGTTTGGCTCAGATATAAAGACCTACTGGAAAATAAAACCCCAAGGTGGTTGTCGCCAATGGAAGCTAAGGCCGTGAAAAAACTCAATATGGAGGCCAAATGGCCGAAATATTGGGAAATTTTGGAACAAGAGGGAGATAAACTGAGACTGCAGAGTTTTGAGAAATTAAAAGACAAAGTAAGAGACTGGCTCCATTATTACCAAATAATGGAGGTTTTTAAGTTGGACAGGAAAATTGGCTTCCAGGTGGAAAAATCAAAATTAGAAACAGAACTGTTAGAACCCAATACTAAGAACTTGTCAAAAATGTATAACTTGCTGTTGAAATGGAATAACACAAGATGAAACAGTGAAATCAGCTATGATAAAGTGGGCACATGATATTGGTCATAACATTATGTTTGCTGACTGGGAACAGTTGTGGACCACCGGTATGAAATTTACGGCATGTAATGCCTTAAAGGAAAAATTATGAAAATGATTTATAGGTGGTACATGACCCCAGTCAAGCTTGCAAAAATTTACCACTTGCTTGATAATAAATGTTGGAAATGTAAAGAAACTGAAGGCACTTTTTTTTCACCTTTGGTGGACATGCCCAAAGATTAAGGCTTTCTGGGAAATGATATATAATGAAATGAAAAAGGTATTTAAATATACCTTCCCTAAGAAACCAGAGGCCTTTCTCCTGGGCATTGTCGGCCAATCGGTGTTAAAGAAAGACAGAACATTCTTTATGTATGCTACAACAGCAGCAAGAATACTCATCGCAAAGTATTGGAAGACACAAGATCTACCCACCTTGGAAGAATGGCAGATGAAGGTGATAGACTACATGGGACTGGCAGAAATGACTGGCAGAATCCGAGACCAGGGAAAAGAGACGGCGGAAGAAGATTGGAAGAAATTTAAGAACTATCTTAAGAAATATTGTAAAATCAATGAGTCTTAGAATGATGTGGTTTTAAAAATTAAATGGAGTACAGCTGTAAAGATTAAGTTAAAAGAAAAGAAAGGATGACAGTTAGATAAAATTAAGGGTGAGGATTTGCTGAACTAAATTTTTGAAATGGGAATGCAGAAAGGGGAGGTATGAGGAGGTCGGTGAAATAAGTCTTAAGAAAATAAGGTTTTGAAATTATACTTGTCTTTTTTATTTTTGTTTGTGTTTGTGTGTATTGTTATGTCTGTTATAATTTGTAAAATCCTAATAAATATTTATAAAAAAATTTTTTGAGGAAGTGCAAATTTTGAAAAATAGCTACATTTTGATCCAAGTATTGTTCTGGGAAGTGCAAATTAGGTAGATGTGAATGAAAATGTGAACTGAAATTAATTCCCCCCATCCCTATTTTTCTAGTTATTTAATAAGTACTGAATTACTTCTCCATTCATATTCAGACATTCTAATAATGCTCAGTTCAGATTGAAGTTGCACATTCCAGAGTGCATACGCTCTAAGCGCCCTGATCAGAGGCGAAGCTAGCTTCTCCGGCATCCGGAGTGGCACAGATGCTGTGTGCGAGGGCGGGGAGAGCGTTCCAGGGTGGCGGGGTGGCAATGTTACTCCCCCTCAGGGATGACACCTGGGGCAGACCACACCTACCGCACCCACCTTCCTCCGCCAGTGGCCCTGATAATACTGGGATGATCACAACCCCCTCTTAAGCCATCATGGCTTGCTCTTTCCCACAGAGTCCCAAATTCCCAAGGGGCCCTCCATTCAGTGCAGTGTTCCAACTTGACTGGCAGTTCAAATGTGTGAGTCTCTCCAATACATTTCTTAGATCTACGCCTCCAGCTCTGTTTCCCTCCCCATATGGTTTTACTTCCTGTCTTTATGAAAACGGATCTGGGTCACTTGAATGTCCCTTATTACTGTGTGTTGTTGTTGTTGTTACACCACCCATCTGGCTGGGTTTCCCCTGCTACTCTGGGCAACTTCCAGCACATAAAAACATAATAAAACATCAAACATTAAAAACTTCCTGATACAGGGCTGCCTTGAGATGTCTTTCAAGACAGTTAATGTCGGGTTTGGGGGTTAGTCTCCCCACTTTTACCTCCTTCTTCATGCATTCCTTCTCACTCCCTAACATTCTATCTATCCAATCCCTTGTCTTCTCTGCTCCCATTTCTATTTATTTCCTCTTTAGGTCATTCATCTTGCTATGGTGTCTTCCCATTCTATGTAGCTATTAGTTATTTCTTCCAGCTTTACCCCTCATTAATTACTTGGGCATCTTAGATGTTCCTAAGATGCCTGTCAGCAAAGCATCCATCATCCTGTTCATTCATCTATCTTTTGCAAAGAGCTCACCCACATTCAATTTCTCTTGTTTTCCAGCTTTTCTTTCTAAGATTTATATTTACTTCCCTTCAAGCCTAATCATCCAGTTAGTAGTAAGCATTAGAAGAAGAGATAGATACCCCAATATTTCTACCTAAGCACTCACTAAAACATGGAGAGTGTATATCTTCCAGCCTACTAAGTACAGGTTCCACTTAATGTGCCTTATTCAGGCATTCAAAAGACTGCATGGAAGCACAAACGGGGGGGGTGTGTGTGCGGGGTGCCTCATGCTAGCCCGACTCCTAACGTATGTGCATCAGCTCTGCCCTCCACTCCTGATTTTTCTGCACTGGGTGTGAAGATCAAATGAATGAGTCTTCAGTTCGTTCCCATGCTCCAGAATGCTGCACAACCAGAGTTCCTGATTATAGGAATGAATCTAGGTATGCTCAGCAGAACATGTTTAGATTCTCCCTTTCAGGTCTTCCTGCTCATTGCGGGAATGTTGTGGGTAGTGTAAGCATCAGCACAGCATATGGGATAATGTGGACAGGGCCAGTAGAGTGCCTCCACACCCCCAGCACATTATTATTATTATTATTATTATTATTATTATTATTATTATTATTATTATTATTAACCTGCCCTTTACCCTAATGTCCTAGGGTGGGTTACAGCATTAAAATACAATATTAAAAAGTCACAAAAGTAAAGTGAGCCCCTAAAATTTAACAACAACAACAACAACAACAACAACAACAATTTATTATTTCTATTCCACCCAACTGGCTGGGTTTCCCCAGCCACTCTGGGCAGCTTCCAACAAAAGATTAAAAATAGACACCTCAAGTGTTGAAAGCTAGGGTAAAGTGTAGGGGTATCCTCATATGTTTTTGAGTGCCTGAATGGAGTTACACAGTAAGTTCTATTGAAACTAAAAGAAACAAAAATCATAGGACACAGGTTTGTATATATGTTCCACAGTTGGAAAGTTTGAATAGGTTTTCAGAGGATAAAGGGAATGTGAGTTGTGTAGAAGTCATCAAGCTTTCTGCTAAAGTTTCCAGTGAAAAGTCCTAATTAACGAGATAAGGGTTTTATGTTGGTAATACCTACTTGGAAACATTAATGAGAATGCATGTTCACAGTTCTGATGAAATGTTCCTGCTGGTTTATCCCTCTTCTTTAAATATGAGTCACACAGAGTGTCATCTTAACTGTTGGTTTAGATCACTCAGCAGGTGTGAAATAACACCTACATGGTTCATTCTGCAACTTTTGAAGATGGTGATGATGATGATAATAACAACGTTGTAGCAACCTGGTTGCGGAACTCCTCCAGATGTTGTTGGATTACAACTCTTGTCAGCCTTACCAGTGTGGCCAAAGATGAGATGATGGCAGCTGCAGTCCAATAATATCTGGAGGGCCACAGCATTTCTACCCCTGACTTATACTTTAGAGCTATACAAGTTGAGTGGTGTGTGTGAAGAGTAGGGGAGGGGAGGGAGAATGCAAAGAGCCAACTACATAAAATAAGCCCTGGTCTTTAGCAGCAGTTTGCACACATCAACACCTTCTTATGGCATCTCCCTCCACTACCAGGATCAGCTCCATGGTTAAGCACTGTGACATGCCCACTTCAAGCGGTACATTATGGGATATCATCAAAAGACAGCAAAAATAGTCAATTATCTAGTTGATTTTATTACTACACCCCTAACCTTCCCCCCCAAAAAAACATTTCCCAAGGTGGTTAACACAGCAATTCTAAACAATACACATGTGAATATATATATGAAAAACCAAGCACATTCTGCAAACAGCCTATGTGTAAAATCAAATAAAATCAATTTTAAATTAACTTAAACCTGACCTAAAACTTACCAGCAGTTGAGAGTATCCTAAAAGCAATTATCCCCCTTTGCCTTCAAAAATATAACCAAATAAAATTGTGTTTACCTGTTGTTGTGGGTTGCCATTTAGATTTTCTGCCTCAGGCACCAAAATGTCTTGGGCTGTCTCTAAGTAGTACTGTGTGTATGTGGGGGAAGTGAATGTCTGTTCATGACAGAATGTAATAATGCATCATTCATAAGAGAATCAATAGCATCAAATCAAGATACTTCAGAGCTAGTCCAGAAGGCAGCCAGGGACATTCAGACATTAAGCGCTTCCATTTGCTGGCATTAAAATCAAAGAGGAGCTACAGTTGTTAGAGATATGAATGAGAAATCCAAGTCTGGCAGCAGGAGAAAGAGAAACAGGGAAAAGGAAATCATAGAATTCTATCCTATCAAAGCAGTCTGTTTTGACATTTTCTTTTAACATGCTTATTACTGTGTGTTGGTAAGGGGTCTCCCAAAGCTCTTATTTCCCATCCTGCCCATAGAAGCCGTGAGTCTTCTCCACCTCTTTCTGCATCAATTAACATTTCAGTCAACAAAAGTAGACAACGTGATATTTGAAGAGCCAATATTTTGAGATGAAAGGGAAGTCAAAAGTGAAAATCAAGCCACATAATGTTTATTTTGTATTGAAAGATGGGTAGGTGTTAGAGGGAGGAGCAGAGAGCCATCCCAGTGTCTAGATATGATGTGCTTATTAAACAAAGGAATGGGTTGTTCCAGTTTTATAGGTGACAATTTTGAACTTCAAAGACCTAAGACTTAATTTTGATCCATATCATACAAACATATGACGATCTCTTATACTGCTTTAGACCACTGGTCCACCAGACTGTTTTCCCACTCTGGCTGGTGATAACTTTCTGGCATCTGACGTATCTTTCCTGGCCCTGCTGCCAGTGATTCTGTTTGGATAAAGATACTGCTCAGTATGTAGAATCAGAAATATAGTTGTTCCATATCCAGTTCTAACTGTAGCTTCTTGTCCCACATAGAGATTTCTCAGGAGACAGATGAAGAAGAAGAAGAAGAGTTTGGATTTGATATCCCGCCTTTCACTCCCCTTCAGGAGTCTCAAAGCGGCTAACAATCTCCTTTCCCTTCCTCCCCCACAACAAACACTCTGTGAGGTGAGTGGGGCTGAGAGACTTCAGAGAAGTGTGACTGGCCCAAGGTCACCCAGCAGCTGCATGTGGAGGAGCGGAGACGCGAACCCGGTTACCCAGATTACGTGACTACCGCTCTTAACCACTACACCACACTGGCTCTCCCATTTCTTGCCATAGTTTGCTGTGGTCAACACAGTCAAAGGCTTTTGCATAGTCAATGAAGCAGAAGTAGATGTCTTTCTGGAACTCTCTAGCTTTCTCCATAATCCAGCGTATGTTTGCAATTTGGTCTCTGGTTCCTCTGCCTCTTCTAAATCCAGCTTGCACTTCTAGGAGTTCTCGGTCCACATACAGCTTAGTCTAGGCTGGGCTAGATGGACACATAGTCCAAGCTGGCATAAATCAGCCTCTGGTGTCCTTATGTGTAGCCTATTCCACTTTGACCCATTGTCTTCAGTGGGATCCACAAACAGCTAAGCCAGTTTCTATTGACATAGTCCTACTTCCTCAGCTGAATACTTCCATCCTGCAAGCAGTTTCTTTGGTGTGAAGCATCCTCTGTTGGTGGAACTTCTACAGATAGATTTGTGTAGCTGCTGCTTTGAATGTCAACCTATACGGCTAAATGGAGTGTTCCACATCCAAATCTGTCTCATTAAAGCACATGCAACTCTTGCTAACCCCTGTAGATCAACCAGTTACTGAGTGTGCTATCCTGCTAGAAGTCCGAGAGCAGAAGAGGCAACCTGTCAGGCCTGGTGCAAGGGGCCAGAGCACCCGTGTTGCTTGTTACCTTCAAATGTTGTTTGAATATCTCCAAAGGGTTGAGGTTGATAGTCAGGTCAATCTAAAATTATTTTAATGGAAGATGCAAGCAGCCCTCAGAAACATTTGTTTCTTCTGTATGCTGTAGTAAAAAGAGAAAGAGTCATTTCCTTGAATTCTGATGGCACATTCCAAAAAACACACCAACCAACCCAATTTAAGCTTTGATTTAATAATATAGAATTGCTCCCTTTTTCAGTGAAATGGCTTGGAGATATGAAGTATTACTTAGTCAATATTACTGTCTCATTTATAAATGACTAAGTGGAGTTATGCTTAAAGGCATTTTTACGTGTTTCTAAAAACAAATACATGCAACATTGTGAAATGAAGACTGCAATCTTTTCACATGCTTACTTGGGATTAAGTCCTATTGGACTCAGTAGAATTGGCTTCTAGATAAATATGCATAGGCTTGAGTCTCTTTGAGGAGCATTGCTGACTTTGGAAAAATGGTTGAGAATTGGAAAAATTGCAACTATTGCCACTGGATACCAGTCCTAATTCAATCTTTGTAATAAAATAAAAAAAAAATATGTGTTTAAGATTATGAATGATGTGGAGAAAGTGAGTAGAGAGGGGTGTTGTTGTTTGTTTACTTCTCTCATAATTCTAAAACTTGATGTCCAATGAAGTGTGCTCTCTCTCTCTCTCTCCCTCTCTCTCTCTCTGATAAATTTCAGACTGATCCATTTTTATGTTTGCAGGTGATTGTTTCTTTATTATGACAATAGTCAGAAACAGAGTTGTTTTTTCTAACTGAATAGGTCACCTGTAACCTTTAAAAGAGTTTAATTTGGTGTCCTGTCTGTGCACATGACCAGGCCATGCTATGTGAATCGACACAATGTTTTTAAGGATACGTAGCTAAATGTTCAAATACTGAAGAGATACAAACAAGTTGCTACTCATTTTGTATCATGGTAGAAATAGGTTATTAAAAATATATACCTGCAAATTATTATATTTGACTGATTGGCTGCTGACAAAGGATCTTTTGGGATCAAGGGTGGTCTAGAAATATAACAGTAAAAATAACAACCCAACAATAATAATAATGCTCATTAGGACAGGAAAACTTAGATGACCTCAGCTTTATGTCACCAAGCACATGCTTTAATTTTACCTGTTACCTAACCTCAGGCACATGGGAGCCTGGTTTTTTCATGCCATTCCAGTATGCTTGGATCAGGGGCACAATGGCCTTGCCGCCTGGAAGCGGTAGTGCCAGCAGCAGCCCTGCTGAGTACCAGGGGGCTGGCAGCTACCTGAGGATGATGAGTGGTGATGCCAGGCCTGGTAGCCACCTAAATTTACCCCCTCAGTTGAATGTGTGAGTTGGTCTAATGCTTCAAAAGGCAAGCAACAACCTTTTCCTCCCCTTCAAGAAAGTAATGCAGCACTTCTTACTTCAATTCAAAAGACTCCTCTCATGGGGAAGCGAACTGCTCACAACCACCTTTGGAAACAAATGCTTTCTGTGAAGGTAGAAAATAAAGTGTGAATTTTCAAATGAGCTTTGCCATTTATGTCACGCATCACACACATTCTGCACAGAACCTTGATGCAACATGGTGTTTATGTCTCCTGAAAGTAAGTATACTTCCACTTAGGAGGTTTGTGGATCATTGGCATTTAGCGCTTAATGTCAGCTCTTGCTTGTAGAGTTAATAAATAGAAACACATTCTCAATAGACATGAATATTCAAGCATTAAGTAGGTGAACTTTATCTGTTTCTGCCATTAGTGTATGTCTCTTGATAAATTAGGCAAAAGAGATCATACTATTGCCGGGTACAGGATATTTTTAATGCAGAGCAGCAGTGCAGACGTAATTTTCCTGAGGGCATCTTTTCTGAGCCATCAAATTCAAAGCCAGAATTTGATGGCTCAGAAAAGAAATACGGACATATACAGCTACAGAGAACATGTAAATATACATACCGGTAGGTTAAAATTAAACTATATAAGTTAGAGTATGGTAAATAATGCAGATATAAAACAATTAAAATATGTAGGTTAAGACCTTAACCGCTAATTTAAAATATGCATGTTAAGACATTGGGCATTAGATTCATTCAGAGCTTGTCTCCTTAGTTTTATAGCAACAGCATGGAACTTGGCCACTTTTAAGGTAATCTCTGGTTCCCTGTCCTCTATTAGATATTTTAAGTAGTGGTCATCAGATCTGCTTGGGGTTCGTTGCATGACTGGAGTGATAAATAACGAATGTACAGTATGTTCCTGTAGTAATGAGAATATAATAGGACATGAGGAACAGTTTAAACTTCCTTCAAACTGCATAGGCGTATTCACTCTGAATATAGTTTACCTTCAAATCTGCCCTGCAGTAATGCAGATGGTAGGACACTGAATCTGGCAAGGGTAAAAGATCTTCTAAATTTGAGTATATCTACCTTGGATAAATACCCACTGAAGTAAAGTCCCACCCATTCTCTTTGATTTCTGGGTACCTGGTCATTTCACACACATGGCAACGCAGTTCAACACCCCAAATATGTTGCTTAATTATGGATTTGACTTTCTCATATCCACAGGTTATCACAGCCTAAGGTGTCAACCCTTGGCTTCTCAGCTTCTCTTGCAGTGAGGACTTCCACTTTGTTTGATGTGTATCTATTAGAGTTAAGGGTGCCAGACCTACTGAGAAGAAAATCAATTTTAGCCAATAGTGGATCTTCAGAATCTGTATACGGGACATAACTGGGATTTGTCCAACTTCCAGGTGAACTGCTACATTGGGCACACAGGATGGAATCCCCAGCAAAAAACAATAAAATTTAATTTGTAAAATTTCAAAAGGAGCGGTGTTTTTATAATTGCATACCTGGGAGCCATATGTGAGATGGATTTTTGAGCCATCATACTTGTGTTCATTGGAATGTGATTTTCACTTAATTGACTATAAGGTAAAGGTAAAGGTACCCCTGCCAGTACGGGCCAGTCGTGTCCGACTCTGGGGTTGCGCGCCCATCTCGCTTAAGAGGCTGGGGGCCAGCACTGTCCGGAGACACTTCCGGGTCATGTGGCCAGCGTGACGAAGCTGCTCTGGCGAGCCTGTACCAGCGCAGCACACGGAAACGCCATTTACCTTCCTGCTATAAAGCGGTACCTATTTATCTACTTGCACTTTGACGTGCTTTCAAACTGCTAGGTGGGCAGGAGCTGGGACGGAACGATGGGAGCTCACCCCGCCACGGGGATTTGAACCGCCGACCATACGATCGGCAAGTCCTAGGCGCTGAGGTTTTACCCACAGCGCCACCCGCATCCCCCATTAATTGACTATATATATATATATGCAGGTTTTGGTGTCTTCGGGTGTCTTCCCGTGTAAGAGTTGGGGTGTCTAGGCGACGTTTCGACGAGGTCTCACTCGTCATCTTCAGGCTGGTGCTTTCGGCTTCTTGTTACTGGAACAGAGCAGGATCTCAGTGTTTGAGTTCCTATAAATACTGTTGAGGGGGTGTGGTGTATAGCCTCCAACGTTCTGGGCAGAGAGGAAGTTCCCAGGTTAGTGTGCCTTTTCTTCTTTTGTTCCTTAATTACTTGAGGGATATCTTGAGTGATTTCTTGAGTGATATTCTGAGTACCACTTAGGTGGGTCATTAGGTGTGGATTAGCAAAATCCTCCATAAACACAATATCAAAACAGCCTTTTGCACCAACCAAAAAATAGCCAATATCCTCAGAAACCCCAAAGATAAAATCCAGTTGGAAAACCAAGGGGTCTATGAAATACCCTGCAAAGTCTGCCCAGCCACGTACATTGGACAAACAAACAGACGAATAAATGCACGTATCGCAGAACACAAGAATGCCGTCAAAAAAGAAGAAAAAACTTCCTCTCTTTTCCAACACATGAAAGAAACAGGACACGAAATTAATTTTGCAGATTCCAAATTGCTCTTTAACATGGAACATCACCACAAGAGAATAATCATGGAAGCCATCGAGATAGAGAAACACCCTCACAACATGAACAAGCGTGACGACACGTCCCGCCTGCCAGACATCTGGAAATTAGCCCTCCCCACAAAAACCGACACCAGAACCAGAGGCACACAGAACGCCATCACCAATCAACCACACCAGACCCAAACCCAGACCCTCTCCACAGATAAATTACAGACACCATCCAGTAGCCAAACCATAGTGGCACCTCCGGATGCTGCACCCCCCTGCAATCCCTACACAGATCTGGCTGGCACAGGGCACAAAACCACAGCTCGCCCCTATACACGAAGCCAAGCCAGAGCACAACTAAGTGCAGTACAGCCATCTTCTCAGAAAAACTCTTCACAAGCTCAAGAGGTCAAGACACGAAAGCTTTAGCAACTAATCCACACCTAATGACCCACCTAAGTGGTACTCAGAATATCACTCAAGAAATCACTCAAGATATCCCTCAAGTAATTAAGGAACAAAAGAAGAAAAGGCACACTAACCTGGGAACTTCCTCTCTGCCCAGAACGTTGGAGGCTATACACCACACCCCCTCAACAGTATTTATAGGAACTCAAACACTGAGATCCTGCTCTGTTCCAGTAACAAGAAGCCGAAAGCACCAGCCTGAAGATGACGAGTGAGACCTCGTCGAAACGTCGCCTAGACACCCCAACTCTTACACGGGAAGACACCCGAAGACACCAAAACCTGCATTCCTGTACCCGTGAAAATCTACGAAAGCATATATATATATATATATATATATATATATATATATATATATGAGACGCGGGTGGTGCTGTGGGTTAAACCACAGAGCCTAGGACTTGCCGATCAGAAGGTTGGCGGTTTGAATCCCCACGACAGGGTGAGCTCCCGTTGCTCGGTCCCTGCTCCTGCCAACCTAGCAGTTCGAAAGCACATCAAAGTGCAAGTAGATAAATAGGTACCGCTCCGGCAGGAAGGTAAACGGCGTTTCCGTGAGCTGCTCTGGTTTTCCAGAAGCAGCTTAGTCCTGCTGGCCACATGACCCGGAAGCTGTACGCCGGCTCCCTCGGCCAATAAAGCCAGATGAGCACCGCAACCCCAGAGTCGGCCACGACTGGACCTAATGGTCAGGGGTCCCTCTATCTATCTATCTATCTATCTATCTATCTATCTATCTATCTATCTATCTATCATCTATCTATCTATCTATCTATCTATCTATCTATCTATCTATCATCTACCAGCAAAAATATTTAAACCAGCAATGGTTTAAAGACAGAGTGGGGAGAGCAAATAATGAGCCTCTCCCCACTCTGTCTTTAAACCATTGAAAGATGTTTAACAAACAGTAGATTAAATGAATAAACCTGACCGGGGGGGGGGGTTCAAAAAGGCTTTAGGGACAACAGAATATAGAGTGTTGGCTGCATGAGGCTTTGGCTTATTTCTCTGTTTGGTGTTGTTGTTGCTGCTCCCTCAAGAGTAGACCCCACACTATTCTCTGGAGTGTAGAAAGCAAATGGGAGGTATCTTTGTCACATGCTAGTGTCTGAAACCAGATTGGAAGGAGGAGAGAGACGAGTGTGGCTCACCCTCCAAGAACTTCAGAAATCCTTTTGTGGGGATAAAACGGAAATATTCCAAAAAGCATACCGTAAGGATAGATGGAGTTATAGACTGGCCCGAGATCACCCCGTAGGCTTCGTGGCTGACTAATGATTTGGTTCTGTGGGCAACGTCCAATATTATGTCCACTAGTATTCTAGTGGTTCTTTCTAAGACACCCAGACTTGTTCAGAGTCAACTACTTGCTTTGCTTGCATTGCTTTCAGCGGGATGGCATGTTGTGGGGAACTCTGTTTGAATGGCTCTCTAACCGCAAACCACACCATGAGTGTTGGTCTCTTGCAGCAGAACCCCTTTCCTGCTACAGTACTTTGAAAAACTGCATTCATAGTATTCTATAGTATGGGTGCAGAGTAAGTCTCAAGAAGAGACAATACTGGGCTAAATTGGATCAGTAATCGAACTCAGTATACGGAACTCCTTATGTAAGAGAAAGCAACAGTTTTAAAATGTAGTCTTGCTGTTCATAGAGCTAATAATCTGAGCTGTAGTAGGAAAAGAGGGAAGGTGCTCTCAGGCCTTGTGCCACCCTGACCCCCATCTGCAACTCCCAGCAGCCTTGTTCCTATGCTTTGGAGACCAGGTTAAGGCAGTCCGTTAAGGCATCTCTTTACCTAAACCCTCCATTTCTCACTGAGTCTTGTTCTTCCATTAAATTGGCCTTATGACCCACTATTGCAAACTGAAACTTGGGCAGAACATCTTAAATAATCACACTGAAGGGTGATGGTGCTTTGTTCACGGGGCTATTTGTATGACCTTTGTTTTCCCCTCACAGAAATGGCTTTTTTCAAATGACTGGTTACCCTAAAATCCTGGCAAGCTTCCATTCCTAAACTAGATTTTTTTTAAAAAAAGAAACCCCAAATGTGAATTGCCTACTGCCATTTCAGCAACACGGAAGACATCATTTCTTTTATAGTAAGTGGCTATTTATAGATTGTGTGTGAGAGAGAATAAATTTAATTATGCATTTCTACTACTGAGGAAAACTGAAAGAACTAGGAGGGAAAATCAGAGCAGTTCTTCAGCATTACCTTGTATCATTTGAGTCTGTGGTATAATATAAATCAGTAGTATCAGAAATTTAAGTGGATGTGACTTAATTACTAGATATAGTTGGGTTTGATAGGACTCCTGCACAGGCATAAAGGGATGTTTTCCTTTAACCTACCAAAGACACATTTTCTGAACCATTTCGTTAGTGCCTGATTTCTTCAGACTTGGATAGGTAGTTTATATGAAAGTCAAAAATCCTAAAGAGAGTGAAAAACTGTGGGTTGCTATTTAGTCCTCTTTCCTTAGGATACCGCTCCTATATTTAACTGAGAGTAGTAAGTCATTTTTGTCCCACACTAACCCATGTCAGACTCAAAAGAATTATTTTTTACATGCTTACTTAATGCCTCCTGCAGATATACTTTTAACTTGGTTTTATTATGTTTTGTCTCTAAAAGTCCTAGGTGAGTGAACAACTTTGCATGATTTTCGCTGAATTTGTCATCTGAAAATGTTGAACTAGGTTGATATATTTCCAAAGGCCACTCAAGTGAAAAACAACATCTTAGAGAGTTCTGAATGGTTGCCTTACAAAGGTAGCATAAGTTTATCACTCATGTCACTCAAACTAAGCTACTCTAAGTTTTGAAGAGCTCATTCACAACTTAGAAATGGGTGAGATATTCTTTGTTGGGATTCTTCCTTTTTCAGATCAGGTCCTACCTCAGATCCAAGGGCCAAGACCAGCCAGAAGCTTGCAAGGTTGCACAGTGGTGCAGATGTTTGATGGTCCCACAAAATGTTTTAGCAATAGCTATTTTGTTCTGAATTTTTTAATTTTATGGTACTCTGTATTTGTGTAGTGCCTTGTTGTGCATGAAAAGTTGTATATAAATATTTTAATATTTAATATTTAATAAATAAAATAATAAATAATAATAAGCAAAATTCTTAATCTACTCTTCTCCTGTCTCTCTCCCAGCACTTTAGAGGCCCGCACGTAAAATGGATTAAAGATTGCAAAACTGAATGAGCAGTGTGCTCTTCTGGGCTAAGAACAGACTCCTGCCTAAAGTGAGAGTATGATCAGTCACTTCCCCGAGGGCCCTTGAAAACGGGCCTCTCATACTGAATAGGAGAGATTGCCAGAGGGTGAAGCAGTGCAGCCTTTCCCAACTTGGTGTGCTCCAGATGTTGTTGGACTACTATTCCCATCAGCCCCAGACAGCATGGCTAATGGTCAGGGATGATGACAGCTGTAGTCTAACAACATCTAAAGAGCAGCAAGCTGGGGAAGAAGAAGAAGAAGAAGAAGAAGAAGAAGAAGAAGAAGAAGAAGAAGAAGAGGAGGAGGAGGAGGAGGAGTTTGGATTTGATATCCTGCTTTATCACTACCCGAAGGAATCTCAAAGCGGCTAACATTCTCCTTTCCCTTCCTCCCCCACAACAAACACTCTGTGAGGTGAGTGGGGCTGAGAGACTTCAGAGAAGGGTGACTGGCCCAAGGTCACCCAGCAGCTGCAGGTGGAGGAGCGGGGAAGCGAACCCGGTTCCCCAGATTACGAGACTAACGCTCTTAACCACTATACCACACTGGGAAGGCTAAAGTTGAGTGAGCAAGCCACAAAAAGCTAGTGTAAACCAAGCGGGTGTAAACTAAGCTGGGAGACACTGCACCAGATCCAAGCTGCATTTAGCAGTGGGCCCAAGCCTGGCAGAGGGAAAATAAATATTTAAAATAGTGTTCTACATCAGGTTGCCAGGTCACCTGACTGAGCTGAATGGGCTTAGGATCCAGCCTAAATGGATCCTCTCTGGTCCCATCCCACCATGCCCCTGAGCCATGGCTGCATTTGGGTGAGCAAGCTATGGTGGTGGATTTTTGGATGAACTGGGGTCAGAGACTTAACACCAGCTGAGCCAGGGATCAGCCAGCTAAGACAGCTTCACTGCATCCTAAGCTGCTCATCCAGACGGGTCTTGCCACACTTGAATGAAGGCGTAGGCACCAGCTCTATGGGCTATATATTTGTTGGCAGTGGGCCAAGGCAACCCCCCATTGGCCTCCTCCTGATGATGTGTGTGTGTCTCATCCTGCTGCTGCAGCTGCAGACTGTGTCATGTGCACAACGGGAGGAGGCCAAGCGTGGAGCCCAGCATTGCACATTTGTGACATCACACATGCACATTACACTGGGCCCCCTCAATCTGTGGTGCATATCATATCAAGTAGAGGAAATCTGGGCTAAAGAGGACATAGCTGTCTGTCTATCTATCTATCATCTATCTATCGTCTATCTTTCTATCTATCTAATCTCTTTATTTAACAAAATGTATATACCACTTACTCAAACGAAACCCCTGTAAATGCTTTACAAAAGTATATTTAAAATACTAATTAAAAATTAGTATTTTAATTAGTTAAAATTAGTAATTGTACAATTAGTAATTGTAATTTAACTAATTACAATTAAAAGCAAATATTTAAAACAAGTTCCATTAAAAAATATAGAATAAAATCAGTAATTTCAAAACAATTATCTGTACTGAAATCACATGCTAAAGCTGCATGCTAAAACTACATGCCTGGCTAGGACTGCTGGGATTTATTTATTTTTAGCAGGCGCCAAAAACAATGGAGCAAAGGGGTCTTGAGGGGCCTGTACATCTTTACCTGCTTTGTTTGTTTGTTGAATTCCCAGAGGTCTCAGGATGGTTCACAGAAAAGGATCACAGTATGTAAAATAAAAATAAAAGCAATAACCCAATAATTCCCCACCCCACATTTTAAAAGGGTATGTCAAGCACAGGCCTGGTTAAAAAGGAACGTTTTTGCCTGGCCCCTAAAGGTGTATAATCAAGGCACCAGGTGAACGTCCCTGGGGAGAGCATTCCACAGATGGGGAGCCACTGCAGAGAAGGCCCCGTTCTCGTGTTGCCACCCTCTGGACCTCTCAAGGAGGAGGCACACGAAGAAGGGCCTCAGAAGATGATCTCAGGGTCCAGGTAGGTTCATATGGAAAGAGGTGGTCCTTGAGGTATTGCTGTCCTGAGCCATTGTTACTACACATGTGAAGATATGTGCTCTTCCTGCTTTACTGTCAAACTTTCTAAACTTGGTGTTTGAATGGAGGGAAAAGGGTAGTAACTTGGTTGTGACTCTAATTGTTCTGCTGCTTTTTAAATGTGAAATTACTCTTCCCAGTAAATTTCATGTCACTCAATTGTCACATATGAATGAGTAATATAATGACTAGTTTACAGCACAGAATTGGCAGAAAGCAAGTCACAGGTATTAATCATGCCTCATAATGTTTGCCAGTGCAGGCTGACCTGCAGGCTGCTTGTGAGAGTTATCCTGTTACTCAAAAAAGAAACGCATGTCTTTTGGCAGGGTTTGCCATGCAAGAGACGAACCAGAAGCTCCATGTGAGGAAGCTGGTTTTATGATCCCCGTTATGACGCGGGTGGCACTGTGGTCTAAACCATTGAGCCTTGGGCTTGCTGATCAAAAGATTGGCAGTTCGAATCCCCGCAATGGGGTGAGCTCCTGTTGCTCTGTCCCAGCTCCTGCCCACCTAGCAGTTCGAAAGCATGCCAAAAAGTGCAAGTAGATAAATAGGTACCACTCTGGCAGGAAAGTAAATGGCATTTCTGGGGGCTGCTCTGGTGATGGTGTTCCATTAGTTATGCTGGCCACATGACCCGCAAAAACTGTCTGCGGACAAACGCTGGCTCCCTCGGCCTGTAAAATGAGATGAGCGCCGCAACCCCAGAGTCATTCATGACTGGACTTAACTGTCATGGGTCCCTTTACCTTTTTACCTCCATTCGCCAAGGAGAGACCCTCTCTTGCATATTTGGGTTGCAGCTGTTGCTTTATGAAGGAAAATGTCATTTCCAGTGAAGGGAGTCAACAGACTGGCCACGAGTAAATGACCATTTACAGACTGATGTAGGTTTGAGCCATGTGCAGTACCTAAAATGGGTAATAAATGTGGTGTCCTCCAGATTTTGGGGGCTACAGTTAGTTGACTATAATCAAAAACATATTGAAGAAGTTAAGAAATCAGGAGCTTTTGGGGCATGGTCGGCCAATTGGTGCTAAAGAAGGATAGAACTTTTTTTATGTACGCCACAACAGCAGCAAGAATACAGTGGTGCCTCGCAAGACGAAATTAATTCGTTCCGCAAGTCTCTTCGTCTTGCGGTTTTTTCGTCTTGCGATGCACGGTTTCCCATAGGAATGCATTGAAAATCAATTAATGCGTTCCTAGGGAAACCGCCTTCAGACCAGGTCCGGGGACAGTCTGTCCCCGGACCTCTTCTGAAGGCTGGGGGTGGGGGACAAGGGCTTTTCTTCCCACCCCCAGCATTTTAAAAAAAACCTGGGACAGCGGAGAACTTCTCCGCTGTCCGGGGTGTTCTTAAAATGCTGGCGGGCGGCATTTTAAAATCGCCCCGGACAGCGGAGGACTTCTCCGCTGTCCGGGGCGATTTAAAAGCCCCTGGGAAGGCAGGCAGGGGGGACAAAGACTTTCGCCCCCTGCCCGCCTTCAGAAGGTGTTCCCGCCCCCCGCCCCACTTCGGAACAGCTTTCCGAAGTGGGGCGGCAGGGGCAGGTGCCCCCGCCCCCCCTCCCCACTTCGGAACAGCTTTCCGAAGTGGGGCGGCAGGGGCAGGTGTCCCCGCCCCCCTCCCCACTTCGGAACAGCTTTCCGAAGTGGGGCGGCTGGGGCAGGTGTCCCCGCCCCCCTCCCCACTTCGGAACAGCTTTCCGAAGTGGGGCGGCTGGGGCAGGTGTCCCCGCCCCCCCCTCCCCACTTCGGAACAGCTTTCCGAAGTGGGGGGGCTGGGGCAGGTGTCCCCGCCCCCCCTCCCCACTTCGGAACAGCTTTCCGAAGTGGGGCGGCTGGGGCAGGTGTCCCCGCCCCCCCGCCCCACTTCGGAACAGCTTTCCGAAGTGGGGCGGCTGGGGCAGGTGTCCCCGCCCCCCCTTCGGAACAGCGTTTTAAAATGCTGGGGGTCGGGAGCGAAGCGCTGCCGACCCCCAGCATTTTAAAATCTCCCCGTGTCCCGACCCCCAGCATTTTAAAACCTTCCCGGGACACGGGGAGATTTTAAAATGCTGGGGGTCGGCAGCGCTTCGCTCCCGACCCCCAGCATTTTAAAACCTTCCCGGGACAGGGGGAGATTTTAAAATGCTGGGGGTCGGCAGCTAACGCTTCGCTCCCGACCCCCAGCATTTTAAAATCTCCCCGGGACAGAGACTTCTCTGCTGTCCCTTGGAGATTTTAAAATGCTGGGGGTCGGCAGCGAACGCTTCGCTCCCGCCCGCCAGCATTTTAAGATCGCCCAGGGCAGGCGGGGGGGGGGGAAGGCAGGCGGGGGGGAGCAAAGACTTTTGCCCCCCGCCGGCTTTCAGAAGAGGTCCTCTTCTGAAGGCCGGCTGTGGGCGAAAGTCTTTGCTCCCGACCGCCAGCATTTCCCTATGGGCTTTCATCTTGCGATGCAAGCCCATAGGGAAATTCGTCTTGCGAAGTGCCTCCAAAACAGAAAACCCTTTCGTCTTGCGGGTTTTCCGTCTTGCGAGGCATTCGTCTTGCGGGGTACCACTGTACTTATCGCAAAGTATTGGAAGACACAAGACCTACCCACCTTGGAGGAATGGCAGATGAAGCTGATTGACTGTATGGGACTGGCAGAAATGACTGGCAGAATCCGTGACCAGGGAGAAGAGTCGGCAGAAGAAGACTGGAAAAAAATTAAGGACTATTTACAAAAAGATTGTAAAATTAAGGAATGTTGAATGATGTTGGATTGAAATTAAGTGGTTTCAAGCTGTAATTATGATAAAATGACTTTCTTTTTGTAAGCAAGAATTTAAAGCTATAAAAATTTAAGATGTTGAGATAAGGATTTGCTGTATAAACAATTCAAACTGGGTATACAAGAAGGGGAGGTATGAGGAGGTCGGGGAAATAAGTTATGAGAAAATAAGTTGTGAAATTTATGTGTTTTTAATATTTTTATGTTTGTTTTTTCTTTTTGTTTGTAAAAAATTGGAAACTTTAATAAATATCTTTTTTAAAAAAAAGAAACCAGGAGCTTTTGAAGTCGACCAATTGTAACTTTGGGATGTGATAACATTTGCTAATCTTTTTGATACACTTTTAGTTCTGTGAAATATGCAATGACTTTTCACTTTAGGTAAAGCTTTGTAGCAACATATGGATCCTTTGCTTCTTCCAAGAAGCTTATTTTTTGTCAGTGCTCTGTTGATAGCTTCAAAATTTCCTCTTCTTCCCCCTACTCCCAAACAGGAACTGATAACTTTATTGGCAACTCTAATGGAGGGATCATAGAGCAAAACAGACTAACTGGCACCACATAAAGTAAAGTATCACCACATTATTGCATGGGACTTGTGGCTAGGAATAGTGCTCATAAGAGTCTCTTCAGAAAGAGATGTGTGATCTCACTGCAATGAGAATTATACAAAGCTCTTTCTGTCATGTTTCACCAGGAAGCTTTCAAAGGAAAATATGCTCTAAACAAGGTTCAACACATTGCCAAACACATTGCACTCAGGATACTTTCTCTGTTCGTCCAGACTGAACCAAAATTCAAGGTAATTCTTGGTTCTTGATATCTTAGTAACGATTGAACTAGAAACTTGGCAATTCATCCCAAAGGTCATGACCGCCTCCAGCTGTAGATGTGTTAATGGAGATTCCTCAAAATAGCATCACCATTTGTGCACTATGATCTCAGTGCCTTCCTGAGTTTTCATGCCAGTACTTTAATGGCAGTTTCTTTGGAGTGCCTTCACAACCACTGTGAAGGATTCTGTAGGATATCTGAGGATATTCATGAATATGAACAGCTTTTCATGGATGAAAATAACTTGATGTGAATCCAGCCAGAATCAACACATCTGCTACAAACACTATAAACTGAAGCTAAGCACTGTGAATGTGTTTTAGAGAAGACAACTGACTCAAAAGAAGATTCATGGCTATATTTTGTTGTTGCTAAATTTGCAATTAGCATATGTTTTTCTTACCTCTCAATGCTTGCCTTGTTGGGAAATTATCCAATTCCACTTTTGAACTCATTAATGCCTCTCAGTTCAACTGTGCTATTTTTGACCCACATCCAGTTTTCCATTCTCTTGTCTGTTTTATTTCTAATTTTTTGATCTTGTCTGTTGAATATTTTTGCATGCTTAGGTGTGAATCAGCTTTATTTTTTCCCCCTGATGGCATTAAATGGTTCCAGTAAGGTCATCAGTCATGAAAGACAACTTCAGTTACTTAAGTTTCCATTGGTGCCTGCCTCGAAACATATATATCACAAAATCTAACCCCTCAACAATTTCCTTTTAAATGCAGCCTCTATTTCAGGACTCCTCTTTGCCCCACCTAAAAGAGAGCTATTATTAAACCGTTGCAAAGATGTGATACAACTTAAGATCCACAGAAGATCCACAGAATGGGTTGGAGAATGTATTCTAGCCTGCTAATGTAATGCCTCTTCATAGCCAATACCTCAAAAGAGGCTGAAAGGTAACTAATCTTTGACAGCTTTTGACAACTTTTCAGCCATCATACCAACACCCAGCACTGACCAAAAGGAGAAATTTCTGGGGAACCCCAGAGAAATCTTCCTTATACTAATATTGTTTATTCTTTTTAAATTCATGATTTCTTCCTCACCTTTCTATACTGAAGTGTATTCTTCTTTCATCTTATTTCTCCCAAATGCTTCTAGGCTCCACCTTCAATGTGCTGGTGGTGTGTCAAGAGCTGGAGGAGGAAGAGACATTTGTGGGAAAGAATCTGGCAACTGTCTGTCACTTATCCTTTCAGTCTTTGAAAGGGGAAAAGTTGTGCTTGCCTGGGGGGGGGGTGCACAAATGTTGGTTGGTTTTTCTTTTGGGGACCCAGCACTGAAAGGAGAAATGTAGTGACCTACCCCTGACAACTGCTCCTATTGCTCTCTTCCCCACCACCTGGGAAGTCCAAGACTGGACTTCATTGCAGGTGCCCAGGGGACGGCCAGAGCCACCACTGGCTCACCATGGAGGTGCTCAGGTGGGTGCTGTTTGGGGGAGTCCAGAGAGAACATTGTCCAGGGCTCCCTTGAATCTGGCATCTGGCCTGGAATAATCTATAATTTAAAATTCAGTTTAAATATGTTTTAAATAAATGTTTCCAGAAACTGAGTTACCAGATACTGGATTTCAGATAAGGGATTATCTTCTCATTTGATTATTTACTCTTATATGGTTGGTAGGAAATAAAAACTTCAGTCTGTATATTTATAGCTCTTCTAGTACATTTTGGCAGTGCTTTTTTTCCTTAAAAATGTTTAGGGGTACTCATATTTTAACTCAAGAAAATCACAATTTTATAGTTCAAACTGGGAAAAAATAATACAGTAAATGGACAAAAGTACAAAGATTCACAAAATGTTTAGGGTTATGTGTCCCCCTGCGTCCCCCTAAAGATTTTGTGAATCTTTGTACTTTTGTCCATTTACTGTATTTAAAGCACTGCATTTTGGTAACAAGCCAGTTTTTATACCAAAACATCCAGTTCCATAGCTGCACCTGCACAAAGAACAGCTTAGACTAACATTGTTACAAATCCACATCGCCACAAATATCCCGTCTGGTTTTACTTTGGCTTCTTCTGGTTCATTTTAATGGTACGTCCCAAAAGTTGGCATTTTGGATACTGGAAGTTTGTGTGCCTGTTTTTGTTAAATTATAAACTGTTTGTATTCCCCCCAATGTTATTTATTGATTTAAAATTATGTAAGAATTGAACTACTGGTATTATAGAATATTTGTCAAATAACTTTTCTGCTGTTTGTCTTTTATCTTATTTATCAGTTTTTAAATGTTTGCTGCATTGCACTTCCTTTGAATTGTCAGTGAGGCACAAATGACGCTGAAATTTAAATTAAAGGCATGATCCAGTGCATGAAATATGAAAAACACAATTTACCTTGTACAATGAAGGAAACAGGAAAAAAGATCTTGCATGTTTATAGACACCACCAAATAAAATAATATTTTAAATGGATTTGCTACACATATTACTGTGATTTAATATATTTAATAAATGACTCCCAAACAGTGGAGAAGTCTGAACAATGAGCATCACTTCTAGCCACTCAAATATTACCTGTTAATTACTCTGATAGCAATGAACAGAACTGTTTTGAGCCAGTTATCTAGAGTACAGCATGAAGAGTCTGTCCAGCGTTGAGCGATTACTAATCAAGCGGCTACCTAAATATGTATAATTATCTGTTTAAAGATAAGATCCATGTTACCTTTATCAAAAATAGACAAAATACACTGTTTAGAGTACAGAATAGCATTTTTACCTGTAAGTGTACTACAGCCCTGCCAGAGGTGGATTTCGGAGAGTGCGACTGGTTCGGTTGCACTGGGCGCAGAGTCTTGGGGGCACTGCAGCAGATGCCACAACTTAGAATGGAGCATGAGAGGCA
The DNA here is from genome assembly GCF_965112155.1 of Podarcis liolepis. Lineage (NCBI taxonomy): Eukaryota > Metazoa > Chordata > Lepidosauria > Squamata > Lacertidae > Podarcis > Podarcis liolepis. The sequence goes on from NC_139558.1 coordinate 4,424,383, forward strand.
GAGAGGTGCCAAATTTTGACATCGCACAAGGAGCCCCAAGGTCTGCCACTTTTAGCGACTGGGCAGAGGAGGAATGGTGGAGACTGCCTCCCCATCCAGACCCCTCCAGGGAGGAGGAAAAGGAAGATAGTACAGTGGTACCTCAGGTTAAGTACTTAATTCATTCCGGAGGTCCGTTCTTAACCTGAAACCGTTCTTAACCTGAAGCACCACTTAAGCTAATGGAGCCTCCTGCTGCCGCCGCGCCGCCGGAGTCTGATTTCTGTTCTTATCCTGAAGCAAAGTTCTTAACCTGAAGCACTATTTCTGGGTTAGCGGAGTCTGTAACCTGAAGCGTATGTAACCTGAAGTGAGGTACCACTGTATAGATTTACAACAGGGGTTTGAGGGAGGTCACAGCTCAGAGGCAGATGAGGGGGAAAGTTGGGAAATCATGGGAGAGCCAGGACAACACCCGGCTGACATGTTCTCATTAGAAAGCATTCCACACCCTCCATCTCCCAGAACCCGACGGGCCTTAACAGTAGGAGAGCATGGAGATGGAAGACAGAGGGCACCTAGCAGCACCTGTAGAGGAGATGATGACAATGACAAATGAGGAAGTGGAAGAGAAGGGCGAGGTGGAGATTCAACTGAGGCAACGCCATTATCTAAGAGGCTGGGTTCTATAGCCTCTCTCTGTAAAGTTTGAAACACAAAAGGACTGTAATAAACTTTCCCTTGTCTTTATACTTTCCAGCCAGGAGCCGCTGACAACCACTGGCCCCACCAGTGCAAGGGAGATCCTGTTCTTGCAATGTGAGCCAAAGCACTGATGGAGGTTGATCTTTTAAGTCACTCATTTGACATACTGGGAGTGTTTTAGTTGGGAGGAGAGCAGAGCTCCAGAGAAATGTTGCTTCCTTAATAGAAGAGTGCATGCATCTGCTTGGTTGAGAGTATTTTGCTGCTGTAATTTCAGTTTGTGTGGAGTGATGGCAGGCCCAAGTATTTTGACTTTTTGTCTCATGTGAATTGTGTGTGCCATAGCAGCATATGTTGCAAAATCCCTCTTGTCTGGAGGCAAGCGGAGCTGGAAATGGGTCACCAAGTAAGAAGTTTAAAAACAAGTGAAATGAATTTCACTCACTGACAGGTGCTAATTTTATTGCATTGTGGAATGCCCACTAAACTCATGACAAATGTCTTTCGGTTTTTGTTGGTGGTACCCAGATTCCTAAATGGTATCCCCACAACTGGCTTTTCTTTTTTCTTAGACAGCTGTGTGTTTCTTTAGCCTTTGATGACCTAGAAGCATATGGTAGCTCTGTATTTCTACCAAGTACCAGCAATCCTGAAGCAACTCAGCGAGCCATTCTTACTAAGTAAATTACAGTATTCCTAAAGCTGATTTAAGCTGCATTAGGAGGCAAACCGATTTCCCTGCTAGCTTCTGTGAAACTAGCACTCCAGATATGGATGTAAGCCAACAGCTTCATCATTTTGAGGGAGGGGGAGCAGCAAATATATAAACCACCTGCTGAGCGATAATTATTATATTTTTCTGCTGGCACTGGCTAACTGTTGAGAAAAAGAGTAGTGGTGGGATTGTTTTTAAAGATCAGAATTGCACTGGCTTTGATTAGGCATGAAAAGCTTTCCTTATCCCTTGGCATTCATAAATCTCCAAGGTCTCTTTACCCTAAAGAAGGACACAGTGTGCTGGTTTTTGAGGAAGGCTTTCTTTTCTTCATGCTTTGTGATTAATTCTCCTCTCCTTTGGCTTGTCTTGTGCTTGTAGCAAAGTTTGCTATCCGCTGCTGTGATAAGGAAGTGAGGATGGGAACTAACTCCAGACATTTCTGCCACACCCAAAGGTATACAGCTAGTGTTGGTAGGAGGGCTGCCAGTTCTTATCCTAAAAGGAGTTTCTCTAATGACTTTAAGGTAGTTCTTGCCATAGATTTGGAACTTTGTGCACACATGAAAATTGGATGTGCATCTTTTTAAATTACTCAGAAGTAACAATGGGTAAATTCTCAGGATTTTTTTAAAAAAGAGGTATGAGATATTTTCATGACAATATATTTGCAAACAAGCTACCAAGAGTAAGTGGGTAGTAGATAACATTAAGCCATGGCTTATTTAACAAACCACATGAGTTGTCCCACAGACTTTCAAACCATGTCGTTCCCCCCCCCCCAAGTTTTCAGCTGCTCTTGCCTGTGTAGTTTTGTGAGTGTCTGATGTAGTGTGTCCCCAACCCAGCCCAAGCCAAAATTGAGGAAGGGGCTTCATTCACACATGATGCCAAACCATAGTTAAAACTATGCAAGGCTCCTAAACCAACAAATTAGATTGTGCTTTGTTGGTATTAAGCAAACCATAGTTAAGCAATTTGGCAAAATTCACACATAAAACTAAGCCATGGTTTAATGAACCAGAGTTTAGCATTATGTACAAACCAAGCCAGAGTTGAACTATGTTTAAAGCCAACAAGGAAAGAGAAGAGATGAGTGGAAGGAGGGAGAGACTGCATGCTTCTGACATTGGTCCTGATTTGGAAATCAGGGGAAGCTATACAGTACTTGAGGGTGACTGCATTGTGCCACTCATGTCCTCCTAGTGCTGCAGCAATAAAACGGCCAGCACATTTGCAGATCTAAGCAGGGTCTGTCTGGTATGGTTTCTACTCCTGGCAGAAGGGATGGGAGGAACTGTCTTGAAAAGTTCTGCTGTGCCCCCCGCAAATACTTTTGTAGCCACCTTAATTGTTCTTTGAAAATTTGGCTGAAGTGAGGACCTCAAAATACTCATTGAAGAGACAAGTTACAGATAGGTAGCCGTGTTGGTCTGCCATAGTCAAAATAAAAAAATTCCTTCCAGTAGCACCTTAAAGACCAACTAAGTTAGTTCTTGGTGTGAGCTTTCGTGTGCATGCACACTTCTTCTGTGTATCTGAAGAAGTGTGCATGCACACGAAAGCTCATACCAAGAACTAACTTAGTTGGTCTTTAAGGTGCTACTGGAAGGAATTTTTTTATATTGAAGAGACAACTTTATATGAAAAACGTATGTATTCTGTGCTTGGACTATCATAAGCATATTTATATGTGGGTTCATGTGGCAAACATAGGGAGCAATTCTATATCAAGACCCACCAGGTTGAGTGGGTTAGGATCCAGTGGATTTATGGCTGAACTCCCTTATCCTTGGCTGAGCCAGCGATACACTGGCATATCTCTATCCCCAGCTCAGTTGAGATCCAGCTGGCTGAGCCAAGCCCTTTGGATGTTAAGCCCTTAAAAAGGGGGTAGTGGCAGGAGCAGGGCCAGAGAGGGAGAACTTAGGCTGGATCCTAAGCTCGTTCAGCTCAGTCATGTAACCCTGCAACCTGGCATAAATTAAGCCAGGAGAAATGGTTAGGAAGCCATCTTAAAAACAGAACCTGGTGTAAAGCAAGCTGGTGTAAATTAAGCCAGATCCAAACTTTGGGGCTACTACTGGATGAGCCAGCCTATAAGTCAGAGCTTTCCAAATTTTTCATGTTGGTGACACACTTTTTAGACATGTATCATTTTGCTACACAGTAACATTCATTTTGGGGGGCTTATGCTGGCTCACCAGACTCAAGTTCAGTTAGTTGGATCTTGGCCAATCCAAGGATGAGGGTGCTAAGCCAGAGTAGCCCAGCTGCACCAGGAACTTCCCAGCTCAGCCAGAGATCTGCTGGATCCTAATCCACTCATCTTGGTGGATATTCTTTTAGGATTGCTTCACTAAATTGAGGTCCAACCCAGACACTGAGGTCCAGCTCCGAGGGTCTTCTGGTGGTTCCCTGCCTGCAAGAAGTGAGGTTACAGGGAACCAGGCAGAGGGCCTTCTCGGTAGTGGTGCCCTCCCTGTGGAACACCCTTCCTTCAGATGTCAAGGAAAGAAACAGCTACCTGATTTTTAGAAGACATCTAAAGGCAGCCCTGTTTAAGGAAGTTTTTAATGTCTGATGTTTTATCATGTTTTTAATATTCTGTTGGGAGCTGCCTAGGGTGGCTTGTGAAATCCAGCCAGATGGACATAAGTTGTTGTTGTTGTTGTTGTTGTTGTTGTCGTTGTCATCTTCTTTTCCCTTTGCCAGCAGAGGGAGACCTGCTGCTGAATGGAGTTTTGCTTAACTTACCCTGGCTTTTTTTATGCCAGCTTCTTGTGTATGGGATTGCTTCCATAATCATTGCCATTTCCCCAAAAGTCTGTCTTTGGACTAAGGAATCAGACAGAACTTCAGACTTTATTCTTATTTCAACAGACTGTAGGACACGAATTTAAACACACACACACACACACACACACACACACACACACACTTCTACCCAAATCAAAATATTAAAAGAAAACTGGCCTGAAAATATTTTGCAAATATAGTACGTACATGAAAGGAAGTCTTGCAAGGCAAAATCTGGAGGGGGGAAAATGACAAAAAAGGCTAGGAGAGATTTCAGTGTGGACTGTATTATAAAATGCACCGTCTGTTACATGGGCTATTCCAGTACCAATATTTTCATTTCAAAAATAATGATGAACTGAATGCTGCCCCCAATATGGATGTATGGATTGCAATTTAAATATAAATGTAACAAATAATAAAGATAGTAGTAATAAATAAAAATATTTTGGGAGACAAAATGGTCCAGCACATCTGAATGTTATGGCTACAAAAAAATAATGTTCCAAATGAAGCCAACCTGCATCTCATGTGGGCAGAATTTTTAATACTGATAGGAACCAGTCATTGTTTACTTGTGCCAAAGAGGAAACAAAGCCCTCTCCTGGCTTCCTCTACTTTGGATGGAGCCATGTGATTGCATTGTGTTCCTTTCTCCTTTTTGTGTGTGTGGCATGCTGCCTTTTCTGCTGAAGAGCCTGGCATGCTGAAGTGCCAGAATGTATAATCCTTCAGACAGTGCTGTAATTTTGTTTCTGAATGAAACTGACAGACAATAGGTTCCCAGTGAGGGATATCCAGAGATTTCTAAGCTTTTAATGTACATCTGTCCTTGGGTGACACAGAAAGGGAAACTAGCTACAGCTAGAAAGAAAAGGAGTTTGTGCTTTCCCAATGTGTGAGTAGGATCCAATACTTTATATACAGGTTACTATTAATTACATGGTTGCTTCCTCCTCTATGGTCACTGCCACATTCCTCTAGAGAATGAATTGAGACATGTCCTCCAGGTCAGTAGCAAATCAGGGCCTGAGAATCCAGCTCACTGCCAAATATCTGAAAAATGGTGGCAGGAGGGCATGATTTTGAAGAGAAGAGGTGTCAGACAAAGGAATACAGGGAGCAGACCATGGATTCATCTACCTCAACCTTGTCTACGCTGATTGGCATTGGGTCTGCAGGGTTTCAGATAGGACATGGCCATGCTCACCTGGAGATTCCAGGGACTGATGCTTAACCCTTCTCTGCCAGCTGCCTCCCCCCATTGGATTCACACGCTTGCTCCAGCTAGGAGAAAGTGGCCAGAGAAGATGGGACAAGAGACAGGCGTAAGTGTGGGAATTTCTAAACACTTGCTATCATCACTATCTTATCTCTCACTTCTTTGCTCCTCTTGCTGAATGGTGCTTGGAGATGCTGACAAGCTGGGATTTGCATTTTGCAGTGTGCACTGGAGCTGTTTGTGGTTTGTAAACCTATCCAGTGAGCAGAGCCTAGATGGAATCAGCAAACCTTCTTCCAGGCTCACAGGTCAAAGGGTGTGTGACTATTTTTTCTTTTTTCAAAAAGGAACACTTGTTGTGGGCGGGGGTGGGGGGTGGCCACAAAAACTTTCAGTATCACAGTGGGGCAGCCAGTAATATATGCCTATATAAATATCGATATATTTATGTATATATCTATGTACCTAGATAAACTGGAGTGGGGAGACGAATTGGCGCCCTGGGGGAAGAATCTTGTGGGCCATGAGTTAGCCACCTGTGTTCTAAGGCAGTCTCTCCCCCTGCCTACCAGCAGTGGGGAAACAAGTCCACATTTCTATCTATAAAATAAGTGGTTTTGGAACATGCCCATGTCCAAATGAATAATAATTGCATCACAAAAAGCTTAATAGATAAAGTACCTTTTCAGTGGCTGAAAAAAGTAAACTTCTGATGGTTAAATTCTCAGATGTTTACCAACTGAATGTATGGAATAGACAAAATCTGACAAAGGAACTGGATTAAAGTAAAATTGACCAGCAATCATGTCTTGGTGAGAGACAAGTGGTTCCTTTTTGGATCCAGGTAGTCAATAAATGAAACACCAGCCTGATCTTAAACAGGGCTTATGTGCTAAGCAAGAACACAAAGCAAAGCACAAAACGCAGAGATCCTGGGGCCCTTGAGAGTTGCTGGGAAGGTCCCTCCAGAACAGCAGCACATCTTCCCACTCCTGCTGTCAAATTTGGTGTTGAAATCTCCATCTTAGCAAAGGCACTACACTACAGAGCTTTATACTATTGCGAGTGTAGTATATTTAAATATTGAAAGTAAACACACACACACAAACACTCAGAGGCAGATGGAGAGCATTGCTTATATTCTAACCTATCAACTCATTTGCTACCTATAGCCAATGAGACCTCCAACATAGAATTGTGCTGGGACTCTCTCTTGGAAAGAGTCATTTCTATGACTGATGGGCACAGTCATTGTCAGCAGGAGAATCCTTTGTTTTATGGTTCCTCACATCAAATCAGACACTGGTAGATGCATTTCATATATTCAACACTGCTGTGTTGTTGTGGGAGATAGAGTTCATAGTCCTGACCTCACAGCATGTTTTCTTATCAGCACAGACTACAGATAATGATTCTCAAGCACATAACCCTCCATCAAAGTCTGTGCCTGCAATAAATTTGCAGTAATTGAAATCATGCAGTTCTTAAGCTTGGCCTGTAGAGTGCCTTTGTATCCATCCATAGCTGGGTTGACCTTTGAGATTTCAGCTAACAACAGAACATCATCTCAGATATATAGGAAACTTGGATACAAACTATATGCCTCCAAAGGTGGCAAGCCCCAATAAACATGCTCTTGTTGCCAAGGATTTAACATTTTTCTGAAATGCTATATCACAGCTAGATCTGAGGTACTGAAGTTGGAAGCCATCCAGGTGAGCAATATTGCCCCAGTAAGCATTGCAATGAGCAGAGTGTGTTGCACTGCACTTCTACCTGGTGAACAGAACAGCAAAGAAGAGAGTTGATTTGTTTCCCCGTCTCAAGGTCTTATGCAAGTGCAGTACATATAGGACTACAGACATGAGCTATCTGCTTCACTTGTTGGTGCTCCTATGTGAAATAGTCGGAGCATCTGATATCACCATAGGATGCTGCCCAATTAATATTCCCCATGCTTAAACAATAACTATACATTCCACTCTGCTTTTGCTTCCTTCCTCCCTCCTTGTCTTTTTGTCTGTTATATACTGAATTTTTCTTTTGTAAGTTTGTGTTTCTGATTGAATCACATGTTATACCGGTAGTTGCTGGCTGCTGATAAACAGGTAAAATTATTGCTGAGGTTAGGGGTACTTTAAGGGAGGAGTGGGTTGGGGATATTGACTGGTGTCAGTAATAATAATGAGTAATGACTCATTACTCTGTATTAAAAAAAGAATAAAACTTTAAATAAACCATTGATTAGCCTGTCCATTAGTCTCTCTCCACACACACACCCAGCATGGGCTCTAGTTTTGGTGACAATTCTTTGCTTGAGGTTTTAAGCAGTCTAATTGTACGCAGGTATGATTACAATACTTCCTGCAGAATTTTATATTCTATCCTCCACATTCTCTTCGTGCATTTATTACAGCTAAAAATGCACACAGTGGGAAGAAGTGAGCAGGTGCAACGAGCAAACCTTGGCAGGTTTCCTGGCTTCTGTCCAGTCCCAAATGGGACATTTATAGCTTTTTTAAATCTACACACATCACCCATAAAAGTCCATTTTAAGAACAGGGTGGGGGTGGGGATCTACCTTTGTTCTGTTGCTGATTTTGTTATGTCCACTTAAAATATCAGTCTTGAGTTCTGTTCTGTTCTGTTCTTTACTTAAAAAAACCCCATTGGAAACCTTATTCAAAAAATAAATACTGACATTTGCTAACCTACCTGGCTATTCCACAGTTCCTCACACTTCTTTAGAATGATTTGAAAGGCAGAATAGCTTTTAAATTGCAATTAAAATCTCAGATGAAAACTCCTGGGGTCAACTAAACGGCAAATCATAATCACAGTCACAGTTCCGAAGCCAATTCTGGTAGAGTCCCAGGACTCAGCTAGACTGGTAAAGAAAAAGCTATTTCTATGCACTGTCTAGATTCAGCCCTGGACACATCAAAGAAGCATTTCAGTTTAAAGTGTTGTAAATTAAAACAGGGCAAGCAGGTAGAGAAAAACGGGACTCCACATCACCATCTGGTAGTACAATGTTATATCACATATACAACGCATATATATCACTTTTTCATTACCAGTCTAGCTGAGTCCTAGATCCAGACCCAAAATAAGTTTGTAGCAAACAATTGTTCAGTTCATTACTGTGAATACTCAAAGGAGGTTTGCGTGGGCTACAGAGGGGGAATGTTTCATGAAAAGTGTGGGCAGAGGCTTTTTTTTAGGGCTACCAACAGATTATTCATTTTTATTAACTAATCATCTTTCTTTTAAGTGGTAATTTATTTATAGATTGAGCTTAAAAGAATGTGCAAAAAGGTGGCTTTTTATTTAATGAACAGCCACTACCAAACTTTGTTTTAAGAGGGGACATGTGTCCTAATGGCTGAACTGTATTTTGAAAACACCCTGATTGATCTCATATGTGAAATTCAAGAAGACCACGTACACTTTAGACACTTCCCCATATGAGCCCTTAAGCTTGTTACAATACTTGATATACCACAATATATTTTTCCTAGGGTTTTGCAATATGTGGTAAGGCTTCTCAGGCATTTTGTACCATTTTGTGAATCATCTAGGTCCCGGGTTTTCCTTCTGCAAACACTAGAGTTCATTATTCATAAAATGGGACTTTCCCATCTCTCCCTTCTTTTGCGGCATATGATTTGGGGTGGGGGTTGCAGTGATGTTCTATTATATTTTAATTATTTTTTGTTGGAGCCACAGGGGCAACTCAGTCAGATTGGCAGCACAGAAATCATAGAATCATAGAACTGTAGAGTTGGAAGGGACCCCAGGGTCCTCTAGTCGACCCCCTGCAATGCAGGAATCTCAGCTAGAACATCCATGGCAGATGGACATCCAACCTCTGCTTCAAAACCTCCAGGGAAGGAGAGTCCATGACCTCCTGGGGAAGACTGTTCCACTGTCAAACAGCTCTTACTATCAGAAGGTTTTTCCGTATGTCAAGGTCAGAATCTCCTTTCCTAGAATGTGTGCAGAGGGGGACAACCAAGATGATCAAGGGCCTGGAAACCAAGCCTTATGAGGAATGCTTGAAGGTGTTGGGTATGCTTATCCTGGATAGGAGGAGACAGAGAGGAGATATGACAGCCACCTTCAAATATCTCAAGGGCTGTCACATGGAGGATAGAACGAGCTTGTTTTCTCCTGCTCCAGAGGGTAGGGCCCAGACCACTGGCTTTAAGTGGTCTTTAAGTGGCTTTAATGAGATTTGAACTATACAAAAGGAAGAACTCTCTGAGCTGTTTGACAGTGAACATTCTCCCTCCGATGTTGGTTTTAAGTAGAGATTGGATGGTCCTCTGTCATGGATGCTTTAACTGAGATTCTAGGATTGCGGGGCATTGTACCAGATGGCCTTTGGGGTCCCTTCCAACATTACAATTCTATAATTTATGCTTCTATGATTCTTTGAATGACGAAGTGCAGGCAAGATTGCCATGTTCATTATGGCTGCTTTATGTTTGCACTCATGAAAATTGATCATCTGACTTGTTCTTCAAGAGCAGGACATGACATTTCACACACTACCTCCTCAGAGCAGGTTTCAGCTGTGGGGTGCAAAACTACTTATGGTGAATAAATCATCTCTTTGCTGTGAATAGTAATATGTGCATTAATGAGGGGGAGGGGGAAGGCCATCAACAATGGCCTTCAAAATGTGTATGCCAGGAGTGGGGCAGTGCAAGTGCTGTTATGTACTGTGTATTTTGGGTCTATGGACCACATTAAAATTGTGTGTGTGTTATGTCATCCTTTCCCTTGGATGTCTTGAGGGAGAGATGCGCGGCAGCAGCTCATGTTCTCTCATCACAGCAAGTTAGTCCTCAGTGAATGTTAAACGACAGCTTTCTTCTGAATGTGTTCAGTGCTGCTTTCTGTTGAAAATGGGCTTCTCAAACACTTTAGGATTATTTAAGGGAAATGATACTGTCACAACTGTTGTCCTTCATTATGTAAATTGAGATGAGGGCATTCTTTTTGTGTATGAATCATCCCCTTTGCAGAAAAAACCTTCACATTACCTGACTGTATTTGCATATTGTTTTGTTAAAGAAAAAGTGAGGCGGCTGGGGATGTTTTGGTATTACTGACTTTAAAGAAGAAGTAAAGGTAGTCAGTTATTACAGGTGTGGCATTGCACATACCTAATTACTGCATTGTAAAAGAAAGGGATTGTGAGTCATTTGCTCAGATGTACCTGCCAAACTGACAGGTTTGCCTTTAGATTATGTTTTTTTTTAAGGTTCCCTCAGTTTGAAGACAGTAAGAAAAAACCAGACTGTGGGCCGGTAAAATACTGAACAATATAGATGTCAAAGTGGGCAAATGATTTTATATCTCCCTTGGCCTGAAAGCAGAGTTTCCACACCCCATAATCGAATTTGACTGGACTTTACTGCCCTTACAATTCTACTAGAACAAGAGTCCTAATACAACACTGATCCTTCCCTTGCCACAATGGTAATGGCAAAAGTCTGAATCATTATGGAATGAAGGAGGCCATTGCAGTTCCTTTCCATCCAATGGCAATGTCATCACCACTTCTAGAAACAAAGAGGCACTGGAGAATTTTTGGATAGTGTCAGGTTTGGAAGTGGTTGCTCGTGAGTAACCAGGCAGGACTCTGACCTGTCTTTTACAGGTTTTATTGGTGCAAACTATTTACAGTGCAGACCCCCAAAGGTCATGTCCATCATAGTCACTTGCAGATTCTGGGAGTGGCCCCTTCCAGTTTCTTCCCCAACATAAGAACTTAGACACCCCAAATCTCCGCCTCCCCTCCTTACGTTTCACCCCTCTGCGCAAGCTGGACGACGGAAACGGCATGTCTGTTTCCTGGCCAGCTGGGCTAGGTGACGCACTTGGGCTTTCAGTCGCATCTTCGAGCCCTCCCCTCGCCTGGCTACCCCCTTCCCCCTCTGCTCCACTGGAGGTGTGGCTTCCCTCACCACTGGACAAGGAGCTGCTCCTCAGCAGTGTCGGAGGCTCTCTGTATTCGCCTGCCCCCCTCCCCTGTTCCGATGGCAGTCCCCTGACAGATAGCTAATCATTGAGTAATAGGAATCTCATGAATCGGTAACTGGTTGAGAAACAGGAAGCAGAGAATAGGATTAAATGGAAAGTTCTCCCAATGTAGAGATTGTAGTTCTCCAAGAATCAGCATTTGGACTTGTGCTTTAAAACTTGTTCATTAAGAATCCAGTGTTAGAGGTGAGCAGTGAGTTAGGAAATATTTGCTGACAATACCAGAATGTTCAAGATGGTTAGAACAAAAAGGGATTGTGATGGGTTCCAAAAGGATCTTTCTAAACTGCATGTATGGACAATACAATAGCAAATGCAATTTGCAATTCACTTTTAGCAAGTTAAGTGATATTTATTGGGGCAAAAGTCCTTAATTTCACATGTATGCTTGTGGTGTCTAGCAGAGATGTTGGCTGGCTGGGAACAATACTGCATAAATTGGCAGTAAAATGGCAAATGCCTTTCAGTGTAAACAAACTGTATGTAAAGGGATGCACACTGAGCAGAAAAATCTTAAATTCACATGTATACTAATTAGGTCTGAACTGTCAGTAATTGACCAAGAATGAAATATTGGGGTCATAGTTCACAGCTTGCTTAAGTTGTTGACCCAGTCGCAGCTGCAGTTGTGAAAAAGGAAAATTTCATGAGAAGGATAGTTGAAAATAAAATGGTCTGAATCATAATTTTGTTATACAAATCTGTGGTGAAACCACACATGGAATATGTTGTACATTTCTGAACACCTAATCTCAGAAAGGATATTGCAGAGTTGGAACAGGTTAAGAAAAGGGCAACTGAAATGATAAAGAGGCTTCTTAGTTTAGAGAAAAGGCAAGTGAAGGGGGCAGGGTAATGAGAAATATGAGAAAGTGCTGAGAAAGTAAAAACATTTTTCTTGTAATTCTAGAACCTGGACCCATCCAATGAAGCTGAACACTGGAAGGCTCAGGACAGACAAAAGAAAGTACTTCTTCTCACAGTGTGTTGTTAAACTATGGAATTTGCTACCACACGATTTCACCAACTTGGCTTTAAAAGATGGTTAGAAAAATTCCAGGAAGACAAGGTTTCAATAGCTACTACTAATTATGACTATGTTCTACCTTGGCTGTTGGAAGCCGTATGCATCTGGATACCAGTGGCAGGGAGTCACAATTAGAGGCTTTCAGGCTTCATCTGAATATCTGAAAGAATGCCTCCTTTCCAACATGTCCTCTCAGGTGTGAAGATCAGCAAAAGGGGCCCTTTTGGGAGGTCCACTGCTCCCAGAAGTTCAGGGGAGGGAGCAGCGGCCCAGAAGATGGGAATCTCTGTGGCAGTCCCTAAACTGTGGAATTCCATCCCCACAGAGGTGCATCTGACACTTTCATTATTGTGTTTTCATTATACGTTGAAAACACACCTCTTACCCTGGTCTTTAACATCTACATGCTAAGACTCACTCTACGTCTCTTGATTTGTTTCAACTGTCATTAATGTTGTATTTTAAAATGGTTGTAGCCCACTACAGGACCTGGGCGCTGAACTAGATTTTTCCCCCTTTTGCTTGATCTAACCAGGGCTCTTCTGATATTCTTATCTTCTGGCATTTCCCTTGCAACAGAAGACGGAGCCACCGTTGACACAGAGGGCCCTTAGTCAGAGGCCAGTGTTAGAGCAGGTGCTTTTCATCCCAGGTCTGGATCTTTGGTAGTGCAGCTGGAAAAGGACTTTATCTGAGACCAACCATGGAGATCAGTTGCCAACCGGAGTAGATATACTGGGAAAGATGAACCAATAAAGTAGGGTGCAGGGTTTTTTTTTTTTGCTGATTAAATAAGAGGCTCTTAGCTAAAGTGAAAGAGACCTTCAGTTGATGGCCTCATTCTGTGCTATAGGTACAACCATTCTCAAGTGTGTCCAATACACACATGAAGCAAGGGAAATTTCCATAATCTCCTTCAACAAAGAATAATTCTTTAGCTTTCTAGAAATGTCTCTCCTTCCCTATTTAACCTTTAAAAAGTCCTATGACAGCAAGCATATTCTACTAACTGAAATGGCTTTATCTTCATGGTTAGTCATTTCCCCCCTCCTGTTGTGTTCCTTCAATCTTTGATCATGGAAGTTGCTTGATAACATTCTGTATTTGTTGCTTATCTTATAATTCTGTTATGCTCCAATGATAATGAGAAAGCAATTAGTCTTGATGACAGAGATCTTGAAAAAGCAGTGAAGCCTTCTCTAATAACTTCTTGTTGAGAAAGTATAAAAAATCAATTTTGATCCTTGAAATGGGTTCTTATATTCTGTTTGCACTTTCTCATTTCCCTCCTTAACTCTCTCTAATCTCATGGCAATGCCAATTTTATTTGACTTGCTTGCTTGATGCAGAATCATTAGTAGTCCAGTCAAATTTTGGAAATGGGAGGGAGAAAGGCTATATAAAACTTAGGAGTATGCATCAGATTTGAAGGAATCCTGTATCCACAGTGGGTTCTATACAGACAACTCCATTCTTGAGACAGTGGTAATTCCAGACAGTTCTGGATAAAAACTTTCCCTTTGATTTCAGTGTTTTAGACTGTACTATAAAATGATCAATAGCTGACTTCATACTTATACTACAAATGACAAAGAAATTGTACTTAAGACTGTTTGATGGAGTCTTCCAGTAAATGGATGCTGCTAAGCACACAACAAGAGGGCATTTTGATGGAGTTCTAAGGAATCCAAGAAAATTTAGAGCAATCTGAGGATAAAAAGCTTGTGGTTTATTTGGAGCTGGTTTCTCTAATCTTCAAGAGTTCTATTTATAAGGGGTTGTCTTTTGGGTACAGTTTATAAATAGATAACATATTTCAGTAACCAAGAAGTTGAAGACATCATCAAAGAGTCTGAAGCGAAATATTGTTTTCAATGAATATTTCCATTGAGACTGAAGAGACTTCAGCTGGTGGGATTGAAAACAGTGGTGACAAATACTGGTGCAGTCGGCAACCTACACACAATTGCCTCTTGGAAAAATATGTAAATCAATGATGCAAAAGCCAATTAAAAACAACACCAAAAATAGTTAGGGGTAGGGGAACAGAAACAACTTCAGTACTTTCTTATCAAACATCATTACAATATTAGTTGTATTTTCCACAATCTAGTTCTTTTGCATAAATAGTTGCTCAAGAAGGTAGATGCAGTGCAAAATTCTTTATCCTATTGAAAGAAACTCTTAGTGTATGTACATGGAAAATTCAACTTGTGATAAATGTGTAGAAGCTTCCTTATAAGCATGGACCTCCTCTGTTGCTTAGACCCCATTTTGGTGCTTCAAAAAACAAATGGCTTGGACTCATTTGGGGGCTGCACAATTAACCTTGGATAGAAATCTAAACTGGGAAAACCAAAGCTTTGTGCCTTCTCATTGAATATGTGGGCAAGTCAACAAATGTCTAAAACCTTTTCCCCTCCTATCAGAACTGATCAACATTTTCAGAAATAACAGTTGCTACTACAGTGTGTGGATAAATCCTGCCAACTTCCAAGCAAATAGGCATAGGGGCTTTCATGTTTAAAACCACTAAATTTTGACTTTTTTTTAAATGGAACATTTTAAAACTTTTAAAATATGTACGCAGAATTGGACAAAAGTTGCAGATGTTGGGAAATTATGGCAAAAGTACAGTCATTACTGGTGTGGGTAAAATAGAATTATTCAGTTACTCTCCCCTTTTGTTTTGTGATCAATTTGTATGAAATTAGCAAGTTTCGTATAGAATTATCTTCAAAAATTAGAAGACACAATGCACGAACTAAACAACATAGCAATGTAAAACAAAAACAATTTGAATGTGAAGACAACTAGGAACCTTAAAGTACCTGGCATACTATATGAAAACAATAGTCAACCCAGCACAATCATAAAGCACAATACGAGCAGAAAAAGACCCCACCATTTCAGCAGCCCAGTTAAAATCATTTTCACAGTACTGAGTCCCAGTAGTACTTTCAGATGCAGGAACAATGCTATCAAGTTGGGCTTTGAATCTTGGACTGAAGAGATTTGCAGTAGCTGGAACTGGCTGCATGATTTCTGTTTTGAAACACTACTTTAAAACAGTATTTCATTCCTCCTTAAAGGCATTAACATCAGCAAATGAAATCCAGTTAGTTTTGCTGCAGTCTGGTGATTATTAGCTTATGGTATCATAAGATTTCCCCATCAGTATTGACATTTCATGGGCTCTTGAAGACACACCTGCTTAGACAAACATTCCCCTGCACTTGAACTTTTGATTTATTTTAATTTTTAAACTGTTTTAATTAGTATGTATTTTAACTGGCTTAGTTTACTGCATTTTAGAATTAGGAATGTTTTAGAATGCCCTGTCAGAATTGTTTTATTCTGATTCTAATTATGTATGGATTTTATAATTGATTTTTTTATTTGTAAACTACTTAGAAGCCATTATGCATGTAAGTGGCATAAAAAATTCTGTACAGCATCTTGAAAATGTTGTGCTCTGTGGATTAATCTAAAGTATCCAATTGAGCTGCATGCAGCCCCCCCCTTTGTACATATTATTTTGTTCTGTTCAGCCCCTGCTCCCAACCCTAGTGGGAAAATAGGTTATGCACATTTTCCCCCAGCCAGCAGAGAGGCCTGTCTCTGCTGGAGCTCTTCCCCAGGGATGAGGCATACTGTATATATGGATGGGGAGGAAGAGGATTTAGCAGGACATGTGCTTCACTAGTGTTGCTGGAAGACACCTGCCACACATTTAAAGATTTGCAAGTATTTGGTATTAACTGTTGCTGGATGCTATTGGCTTTCATGCTGTGTGCTGTTGTGCTCTTTCATGTCTGTTCAAACTTATTGCTAAATCTTGTCCGGAAGCCGCATTCAACACCTGGAAAAGTTAATTCTCCACTAATTTAAATCTCTCCCCCCCTTTTTGTGTTAACATTAGCAAGCTGTCTAAACTGACCCACCATATTGTGTGTTAAGTTGTGGGTGAACATATCAGACGACACAGCGATTCTTCAAACAGCTCTTGTTTATTCACAGGCCAGAACAGAACTGAACTGAAGGGTTCAGCCAGCCTGCTTATATAGAGCTCCACTAGAACGCAACAGTAACCATTTTCTGTAACTATCCAATCACTGAACATCACTTTCGATCCCTTATTTGCATATGTGGACCTGAACTATCTACAGTATCCCCCTGCTGGCCCAGGGTGAGAACTTCAGTACATAACATATTACATTGCTCACATGTGGGGTCAGGATGAAGTCAATAATATTATAGTTTATTTTGTTTACACTTCCAGATTATATATAAGAGCAGCCTGCATATGTCTGGATTATCGTTCTGATTCCATATCTACAAGCAAGTTTCAGCAGTTTTTCATACAGGTAGGCCCTAAGGCAAACCAAAGAACACAGTAAGACTTTGTTTATTTCATTCTGAAAATTACTTGTATGATCTTTCGCTTTTCAACCTGCCTGCGATTTACAAAGGTTAAGGTGGCTAAATAGTAAGTGTGATGCCACTTCCTTTCCTTTCCTTTCCTTTCCTTTGTGAATGTTTTATTTAAAATTAAAACTCCTTACCTAGCTTTGTGTTAAGTTTTGAATTCATTTACTTTTACTTTTCTTCTTTCATTTGTTCATGTTGTTTTTAGTGTGACACACTTTCCATCTTGGGGCTGCAGGTATTTCTCAGTGCTGATTTTATTCTTATTTACTTTCATTCCTATTTAGCCTTCTTGCTGCTAGTGACGGGGTGGGTTTGGGTTTTTTGGCCAATTACATCAAAATGCTACATCTGAAACAGTGCCATAGACATCCATATACAAATTGTGCGATGCCACAGCCAGTAAGATAAAATGATAGAGAAAGCTGATGAAAAAAGTATGGTTGAAGAAGAAGAATGAAGTGCATTGTATGAAACATCAGCAGCAGTAGGGAAACCAAAGGGCCCTCAAGAGCGGGGGGGGGGGGGACATAATCAAGGTGGGGGTTTCTTTGTGTGGGTGGGTGGGTGGGGGGGACAATTGCCTTAACTTCAGATATGCTCATTTTCAAGCAAATATAGAAATCAGTGAGCATTTGGTGCAGCATACGTTCTTACAGTTAGAGGCATTTTAGTTTTATATGATCATTTACAATGATAGTCTACAGTGAGTTTACCATGGTGTTCATTATGTCTGATCATACTTGAGAATAATGCACCATGAAAGGCAGGCAGCCTCCTGCCCTTCAGAAGCAAATTGACTGTTCTTCTTCAGAATGTGCTTACCTGTCTGTTGACATCTTGACATTTTAGCTATACATATAGACTTGCTATCACCGGGTGCTCATCTTTAAGAACCTTTAGTACAAAACTTGGTTTGTGAGTAAATGAATGAATGAATGAATTTTTATTCACTTTAGATTTCTGGTGTGTGCTGCTCTGCATGTGATGACTTTCCTTTCCATAAAGCAAGGCTAAATAAGGACTCTGCTACACAGCTGCAATTATGTGACACCAGATGGTGATGTAGAGCTCAATGGCAAATTACATGTGTAAGAAAAACATCTGCTCTATACAATGAAGACTGCAGTGCTTTTTTCTGGGGGGACGCAGGGGTATGCACACCCCTAAACATTTTGTGAATCTACATTTGGCCTCATTGAGGGGCAGTATTTCAATATGAGTAGGAAAATGAGACTACCCCTAAGCATTTTTTTTTTGGGGGGGGAGCGCTGGAAGACTATCAGTTTATAATCAAAATGTTGTCAGTGAGGGAGATAACAAAGCCCAGAGAGATAAGAACAAGAAGACAGGGTAATAAGGAATAAATACAAATTCAATCGTGCTGAGCTGAAATGCCTCATTTTTGCCAACCAGTTTGTAGGCTGGTGAGCATATTCCTGATGTCTGCTAGATGCTTCTTTTTTATTTTTCTCCAATTTGGGGCGAGGACAGAAAATATTGTCTTCACTCTGATTTGTCTTCATAATGTTGTCATGACTAATGATGTCTGAACCTAAACCTTCAGGGCTTCACATTTGAGTATTCTAAGCAAAAGGGGAAAATGGTACCCAGATGCAGCCAGGAATAAGTGGCCTCGCACCATGAACGTGCAGGGCCCCAAAGTGAATGGATGGAGGGAACTGCTTTTGCAACCTCCATGCTCCCAAGTCAGTATGCATGGTATTACATCCTAGGTCAGAAAGGAATTACCTTTCCTTGTTCTCCCAAAGAGTTCTCGTGTTGATCTGTTGTACTAAAAAAATAAACACATAACCTGAATACTTATTTGTGAGTAATCCTATCAAACCCAGCAGGACTGCATGGGTTTGGGAATTCTAAGTTGTGGTAGCTATGCTGGAAATTGAAGCAGGTCAGTCTTTGTTCCAGATTAGTTAATCCAGAACATTTTACCCCTGCTTTCATCAACCATCTGCTTTGGTTAGATAGATAATTCCTGAGGGAGTATAGTGCTCAACAGCAAAAAGATTCCCCAACCCTGTAATAAACAGAAGACGGTGAGGACAAGCAAAATACAAATGGCAACAGGGTCTTTGTGGCTTTTTATAAGGACTATAACTGGTGTGTGGGGGGGTGATTAACAAATTAATCCTCCTGGCAAACTGGGAATATCCCCTCACAGACGCAGTTTAGGACATTCAACACCTTTCCTCAGCAGAGTTTGTTTTTCTTTGAGACAGATACCGTATTTTTCGCCCCATAGGACACACTTTTCCCCCTCCAAAAATGAAGGGGAAATCTGGGTGCGTCCTATGGGGCGAATGCAGGCTTTTGCTGAAGCTTGGAGAGCGAGAGGGGTCGGTGCACACCGAACCCTCTCGCTCTCCAGGCTTCAGGAACACATCCGCAGCCTAGGCAGCCCTACGGGAGGTCCGGCAGGGATGTCTAGGCTGCGGATAGCAGCCTGCCGCTCGGCGGGTGGGGAGCCCTGAAGCAGAGTGCCCCCCGCGCCAGGCAGACATCCGCAGCGTGGGGAGCCTTGCAGGAGTTCCCCGCAAGGCTCCCCACGCTGCGGATAGCAGCCTGCTGCCCAGCGCGAGGGGCGCCCTGATGCAGAGCGCCCCACGCACCGGGCAGACATCGGCCAGCCCCACAAGCTCGGGGGACAGCAGGGAGGCGCAGCGCCGCCATCCCGCTGTTCCTCGACCTGGTTCGGTTTCCCCGACCTGCTTTTGGGGAGGGGAATTAGGGGGAAAAATTTCCTTTATTTCCCCCCCAAAAAAACTAGGTGCGTCCTATGGGGCGGAGCGTCCTATGGGACGAAAAATACGGTAAGTGGCTTGCATAAATGTAAACTAAGCTTTAATAATAAAGACCACTGTAACAAAACAACATGATGACAGAAACTAAGTACAACATGAGGCAAGTCTGAGGCAAGAAACAAGAAGAGAAATTTGAGACTCGGCTATACAGCAGCAAATAAAACACTTTAAATGTATTGTATAGTGCAATATACAAATGTGACAGTAGATAGTGACAGTGAGCTATGCCAAATTCAATGTAATTTTTTTTTAAAAAAAATTAAAAACATTCCACCTTGGTCCCTCTTAACGGAAACTTAAAGTAGCACCCTGAAGGGAGGGGCTGATTCCAGAGCAGAACACACAAGCCCCGCCCACCAGGTACCAAGCATTCTACTGATCAAATTAGGCCCCAGTGTAGACCACCTTTTTTGCAGGTACGTGGTCCTGAGTGCAGCCCTGTCATCTACAATTACATTATATCAAATATCTGGGCTTCAAGAGCCACTTCTGGGCTTGAAGGACTAATGCACTTAGTAAATGCTCATCATATTGCTACCAGTTTGTGGGTGCCAGACCTCTAAATTCCTGGATCCAGCAGGTGTTAGAATTTAATAAAGGCTTGGGGTTCTAAACGGTGTGCCAGACACTTCTAACCCCTACACCCAACGTGTTGCAAGCTAATCAAGCCTGCCTGGCCTCCTGAGTGATGTACTTAGGGTACTTAAGTGTGCAAAGGGTCAAAGGGCTCCTGCTAGATGGCAAATGGATGGAGCCCCCCTCTCTCAACAGATAAAGCCAGAGTATTAGGACACAGTTTGCTGTGATGTGACCTAGAGAAAAAAGCTAGAGGCTGGAAAAGCAGAGGGAGAGAGGGCCATGGCTGATTTCTGCTTGAAGCCTAGGCTGTGGCTATAGCAGAAACAAGACACTTTTGAGGTGTTGACGCTGTGAACTCCTCCACTGCAGGCTCAGGTTGCATATATGTGTAAATAAACCATATATCTTAAAGACACCACAGACTCTGCTGTGCTTCAATTCCCAAAGGAAACACGAACCCTGGGTAAGTGCCCAGAACCCCTGGAATCTCACACTGCTCAGGGATGGGGGTGTCATGAAACAATATGGTGATATAGAAACAGCATCAGCTGCTCCCAGTTCTAAGAAAAGGGATGTAAATTTGAATACCCGTCACTAGCAACAAGAAGCTGCTTCTGATTATACAAAACAAAATCTTCCTTCTCACGGGATCACAAATAATCAGGACTCATTTTTACTTTTACAATTTTATTTTGCAATTTAATTTCTAGGCCCTTTTAGATATGAGAAATGTAAAACAGCTTTTGCAAAAGCACCTTGCACGAACTTCTAAGTATCCCTAGGTAGTTTGTCCTCCTCCGCATTCCTTATCTCTACCAGTGGCAGCCAGGCCAGATCCCAGCTGTGAAGCTCTTGGCTGTAGGCCAAGGCTCTTTCAATCAGCACTAGCGTATCTGATGTTTTTGCATGTACTTTACCAGGTTTGTGCATGAAATACTAATGATAGGTGTCAGCTACTCTTATGGTTCCTTTTACCTGTGTTCAGACTTGCATATATATTGGCCCAATACACTGGTTCTTTGTTTTTTATTAAAAGTGAGAGAAAGCAGGAGGGAGACAAAATATATATATTAGGGTAAAAAAAAAAGTACAAACATTTTTCTTTCCCCTTTTACCTGTTTTTGTGATTGTTTTCATAATAGCCGACAGGAAAAAATTGTGATTCAGAAATGCAGAAATGAAGAATAGATGGTTCATATAGTAAGGTTACCAGATTTTTTTCAATGAATCCAGGGACACTTTAAATATATACATACATACACATTTGGAAGTTGACGCTGCAGCAATGGGGGTGGCAGAGGGGTGGCTGCCACCTTGACCTCAACCGCCACATCTCCCCTTCCTCCAAGGCTTCTATCTCCTTTCTCCATGAGCCTGGGCAGCCCCTCAGTTGTTGGTTCTTTGGTGCTGGTGGTGGGGAAGCAGTGCATGGTGGGTCAGGCATGGAAGGCGGAGAAGGAGGGTCGAGAGTGGCAGTGGCGGCGAGGCTTGGGCAGCGGGATGCCTCCCTTCCCACCGGAGCAGCCCCAATCACACTCCTACTTGCGTGCAAGCAGGAGGGGGCAGGGATCCCTCGGCTGGGAAGGGAGGCTTCCCATTGCCTAACTGAGAGATCCCCGCCCCGCTCCTGCTTGCACGCAAGGGGGAGTTGGGAGGCTGCTCCGATAGGCAGCATGAAGCCTCCCTTCCCAGCTGAGTTGCTGGGGTCAGGGAAGGTGGAGGCAGCCCGGAAGCTGCATCTTAGAGTCCCTGCACCACCATCATATGGGGACTTCTGAGCACCTCCTGAAGCCAGCCAGAGCCAACTGCTGCTGAGACTGCCACTGCTGTGTTTCCCGAGGACGTTAGATGAAATCTGGGGACATTCTATGGATGGTATTTGTCTGGGGACTTATTTGCAAATCCAGGGATTGTCCCCGGGAAATGGGGATGTCTGGTAACGCTAAGTTAGATTGCAATATAAAAAATGAAACTTGCACTCAGAAGAAATTGTAGGTGGCATTCTGCCACAACAGGTGCCTCTTTCACCTGATATTCTGGACATAACCTCAGTACATGTACCTTCCTTGTGATGTTAGAAAAGCTATGCATAGATTTTACAGTTAGAAGGACATTATGATTAACAAGTAGAAATAGTATTAAGCATTTTGAAAACAAAAACTGAAAATACATTTTCTCTGCTTTTGCTTACTGAATTTCTAAAATGTTTTTTGGTAGATCATGTATATTTGCTGCTTCCCAGAACAAAATCCAAACAAGGGTATATATTTTATTTGCTGGCTAAAATTATACCTCATAGAAGTATTCTCCCTCCCCACTCCAAAGTCTTTTATTTCAGTACCTTTAAATAACATTTTATTGTCCTGGTTTCATTCAGCCTCTGTAAGAATGGCTAACCAAAATGGCATTTTAAATCACTGAGAAACGTTGAAGATATGATATGCAAGGTCACAGCCGGCTTCTTTTTCTCTAAGTTATCTTCTCATCCTGTCTCTAATTCTTTGCTGATGTATGAACTTGGATTGGGATGCACCTTAAACCCTCCGTGGGGAAAAAGCTTAATATGGAATTGATTCAAAAAAGCTTGTTTGGGCAGAAGACCTAAATTGGGTTTCTAATAAAGCAGGAAGGCTTGCCAGTGTAGCAGCAAGATAAAATGATAGCTGAATGATAGAATGCGTCTTGGAAGACGTTGGCAAAAATGGCAACAAGAACTTTAATAATAACAATTCCTTATGGCATACCTTAGTAGGTTAAGTGCCCAGCAAGTAAGTCAAGTGCCGAGCAAAGTTGAATTTATCTGCTTTTTTGATATCTACTAAGGCATGGCAATGCCCAAAACTTTAATTTTCACAAGTTACATGATCACAGACCAAAACAAAAACAAAAACGTACAAACTGTGTTATTTTAAATACATCTGCTGCATTTCCCCACTCTCATTTTATTCCTAACAGTCTTTGTGTTAAAAGCAAATTAGATGCTTTGACAATAATTAGCTCTCTGCTTCACCCAAGATCTCTCCAGGGAATGGCAATAAATGTCTGAAAGGGGGATGAAGAAGAAATCTGAGTTAGGGGAGTGATTTTTTCAGCCTTATCAACTCATACTCACTTAATTATATTGTTTTATATGCTCTGCAGGAGAGGCCTCCTGCCAAGACCGTCTTATCAGAGGTCTGTTCTGCACAGTGAAGGAACAGGGTCTTTAGTGTTGTGGCACCTTCACTTGGAATGCCCTTCAGACATTGTCTCTGTTGTCTTGTTGGCGCCTGCTGAAGATCTTCCTCTGTCAACAAACCTTTTAAAACAGCGATCTTTCCTCGTCTGCATCTGTATTGTGATTGGTTTTAGATGTTTTGATTGTTTTTGCACTTGTGTGTTTGCCGCCTTGGGCTCTTTTGGGAGGCAGGGTAGGAAATAAATTGATTGAATGAATGAACAAATGAATGAACAAATGAATGAACGAATGACTATTGATAAACATGAAGGTGGGTATTACTGATGGAAAGAAGGAAGGCACATCTGGAAAAAAGCTTGAATTGAGTTGACTTATTCCTTAAAAAAAAAGCAAGTATGTCACTTTGGGGCGCTCCTAGGCCTGGCTTCGCTCTCAAAAAAAGAGGTAGTAGTTGCTGGCAGGGTTATCCTTTACATTCTTTGACTAGCAGGCCAATGGCAGCCTTTTCTACAGAAAACTGATATTTACACAATTGCATGCATGGGTTGCTTTGCGATTGGACTGCTGCCATGTCCTGTATGTAAGACTGACCTTTAAGAGTGTTCAGAAACTGCAATTACTGCAAAATATGGCAACAAAGAGAGAGGTTAGTCATATGTTGGATCAGTTGTGCTGACTTCCAGTAAGTTTCCCAGCACAATTCAATTTTCGCCTAAAATGCCTGAGACCAGACTATCCAAAGGACTCCCTCCAGCCATATGAACCTGCTGAGATAATTGGGAGGCACTCCACTGTGGATCCCTTTACCTTGTGAAATGGGGTTGTACAGTTGGACCTTTTCCCAGCGGCAGCCGTCAGATGGTAGAAGAGAGAGCTAGCCAGTAGTAAAAGCCAGGAGGTTCAACGTGCTCCATCACTTAGCACGTTCAGGTGGAAAATGAAAACGGTTTTGTTCGAGTGGTTTTTTTGTTTTTGTTTTTTGTGTGGTATTCAGTGCTGTGCAGGGTTGAGTTTAAATTATTATTGCTGTTTAACTTGTATGCTATATAGTGAATTAAGTTTTTGTGATTGTGTGCAATTGTAAGCCACTCTGGGAATCCCTGGTATCAAAGATGTATATTGAGCTGAGCTGCTTTTGTAATTTATTCACTGTGCTGGGAATTTTAACCTGACTTATTTTGGCTGCTAAAACAATTGAGAAAAGGACAGACCCTCCAAGCGCCCCTATTTTCCAGGAATGTCCCTGATTTAGAGAAGCCATCCCGGTTTCTGATTTGATCCCAGAATGTCCCACTTTTCCTCAGGATGTCCCTAGTTTCATTGCAGAAATGTTGGAGGATATGGAGTTATCTGACCCCCCCCCCCAGCTGCCTGAAGGCCATCCTGTATAGGAATTTTTTAAAAATGTTTAATGTTTTATTATGTTTTTATATATGTTGGAAGCTTCCCAGAGTGGCTGGGGCAATGCAGTAAGATGTGTGGGGTATAAATAGTAAAATTGTTGTTATGGAACGGGATGTCCCTA
Source organism: Podarcis liolepis (assembly GCF_965112155.1). Lineage (NCBI taxonomy): Eukaryota > Metazoa > Chordata > Lepidosauria > Squamata > Lacertidae > Podarcis > Podarcis liolepis. The sequence goes on from NC_139558.1 coordinate 4,449,416, forward strand.
CTTTCATCGGAGAAATGTTGGAGTGTATGAGAGGAAAACAGGAGTGTTCTATTGAATAGACCAATTAAGGTTAGGGTTCACAATCGGATCCCAGAAGGCAGACTTATCTTAGAAAAGTAACATATACCTAGAAACTATTCCATAAAGAGACAGTCCCTTTGCCCTCCCTTGGCTGGAAGCCAAGAGAGCATCTTTGGCTAAGCAGATGTTGCTTCTTAGACGAAAACAGTCATAGAGAGAGAGATGGCTGCCCTCTGCTTTTGTCGTTACCTGCACAGGTGAGGCCACGCCCACTCTAGTCACATGCAGAGGAAGTCTGTCCCAGCCCAGAAGGAAACAGGAAGTTGACCTGCTGGCTGGACAAACATTCCTCCCCATGTGTAAACTTATTCACTCTAGGAATGTTGTACTTGACTGCTCTTGTGTTTCACATCCCACAGGCAGCCGTGGCTGGCCAGAGGACTCCCAAGGAGGGGGGAGAGGAGAGGAGGCTGAAGGAACGCTCCACAGGGAGGGTGTTCAAAAAAGGTGAGGGGCTGCCAGCTCTGCAGGCAAGGGGGGGACCTAACTGGGCTCCTGAGCCCCACAGGGGTGTGACGGAAAGAAGGTAGTTGGTCAAGGGAGCTGGGGAATCAAAAAGGTTGAAAACCTCTGGTAGGCTTTACAAGCTCAGTAATGCTGACCTGGAAAGAATTGAAACGATGAACATGTGATCCTTGCACCTCTTTGGGTACATAAATATGGAAGGAATCCTGCATAAATTCCTATCTTCCAGCTCATATATGATGCCACATTCATATATTCATGAAATCTGGTCCCACTCCTCACTCCCAAATCACCTTTGAAACATGTTATTATATAGTAAAATAGCTGAATTAAGTTCTCGCACCCTAAGTGAGTATGCCTACGCTTGCCTTTTTAGGGAGCAATCATATGCACAAGAAGCTGGCATAAAGCAAAGTGGCATAAATTAAGGCTGCATAAGGTTACATCAGATCTAAACCCTGTTCAGCTGCGACTACTCTGCATAAGCCTGGCAGAAGGAAAATGAACCTTTAAAATAGTGTTCTATGGCAGGTTGCCAGGTCATGTGACAAAGCTGAATTGGCTTAGGATCCAGCCTGAGTGCCTCCGTTCTGGTCCTGCCCCCACTATGGCTCCTGGAGCATCCCTTCCTGGGGACTTGCGCTGGCCTTGGCTCAGGCGGCTTCAGCTCAGCAGCTGAGTCCCAGCAGAGCCAGGATGGGCAAGTTATACTGGCATATTGCCGGCTTACCTCCAGGTCCCTAACCTCCAGGGTTAGGGAGTTAATGGTGGCAACGCTGGGTATCAGACTGCTGAGCTGGAGATCTGCTGCATCCTAAGCTACTCATCCTGGTAGATCTTGCCATAGGATTGCTCCTTTAGTATGTTAACCCAAACAGCCAACATGGCTCTTCTGCAAACACGCAAGCAAAACCACACACCCCCTGCTTGAGAACAGACAGAATGGACAAACCTCACACTCACTTGGTCTTCTGGCAGCAAATGTTCCCTCTATCAGAGGGTACCAGCCCCCCAAAATATGGAGGCAGTGCTGTCCATTTCCTGCATTTTATTTATGCATTTATTTAATGAATCTAGGCTCTGCCCTTTGACGTGGGTGGAGCTGTGGGTAAAACCTCAGTGCCTAGGACTTGTCGATCGTATGGTCAGCGGTTCGAATCCCCGCGGCGGGGTGAGCTCCCGTCGTTCGGTCCCAGCTCCTGCTCACCTAGCAGTTCGAAAGCACCCCTAAGTGCAAGTAGATAAATAGGGACTGCTTTATAGCGGGAAAGGTAACGGCGTTTCCGTGTGCTGCGCTAGTGCTGGCTCGCCAGAGCAGCTTCGTCACACTGGCCACGTGACCCGGAAGTGTCTCCGGACAGCGCTGGCTCCCGGCCTCTTAAGCGAGATGAGCACGCAACCCCAGAGTCGGTCACGACTGGCCCGTACAGGCAGGGGTACCTTTACCTTTATGCTCCGCCCTTTAGCCAAAGAGTCTCTCAGTGTGGCTTACAAAAATCAGCTTTAAGTTGTTTATTGTGAAGCCCTCCTCTAAGCTGTGCCTGGCAGCCTGAGTGGCATAAGCAGCTGCTTGTTTTGTAAGTGCTGATGAAATGAAGGACAACTTTAAACATGAAGATAAACCCAAGAGGGAGCTGGATGCAATATTAAGGCTACATTTTTCTGCTTTTAGTGCTAAAAGATTTGCTACAACTGCTTCCAGCTGATATTTGTTTATCCCTAAAGGCAGAAGCATCTAACCTGGGCATCTTCATGGATTTCATATTATATTTTGAAATGTGAATGTGATGTCTAAAAAACCTGCCTGGATGGCTTAGAAATTGGTAGCAAATGCTTACTTGAGGGCAAATCGGCATTAATCTGTGAATTTGTCCACACGAATTGTGTTCGCTGCAATCATCATGATGATCTTGAGCACTGTTCTTTACTACTGTATGAACTGGAGATGGATTGAATTACATTTCAAAGAATGTTGAGCTACTGTAGGTTATGCATATAAGCAGTGAAGTCCATTGTTCAAACACTACCAACAGGGGGGAAGTTCTAAACTCACTCAAAGTTGATAACTCCCACTGAAGTCACAGGGACTTTTTTCTGAAAAATGAACTCCCAGTGACTATTCATATGGTTTTAGGCAAGCCAGTATTCTGTTTTAGCATCCCCACCCACCAGCACTCACAACATAAAAATGATTACTAGGCTGTCGTAAACATTACTGAGACATGCACAAAACACTTGAAATAACTTTATAAAACTGCTAAGCATTCTTCTTATTCCCCAGATTCTTAAGTTCACGAGTATTTTGTTGCTATACTTGCCAGAAATCACAATAAGAGCAAGAATAAAAAAGCAATTCTAACAGGGAAAGATTCAGGCTGGTTCTAGGACTCGGCTAGACTGGTAAAGAAAAAGCATTTTATATGTGTTGTATGTAGACACATCAAAGAAGCGTTTCAGTTTAAAGCACTGTAAATTTAAACAGGGAAAGCAGGTAGAGAAAAACGGGACTCCACATCGCCATCTAGTGGCACAATGTTATATCACACATACAACACATATAAATCACTTTTTCTTCACCAGTCTAGCTCAGTTCTCAGTGGAGAAGCCAACTATTACCACTCAACTGCAAACTCAATTGGAAAAGTAAGCTATATATTGTAACACAAATTAATGAGTCACACGGGTTCAGTAATTTGTGCTGGATAATTTTAGAGGTTTTTGTGGCTGCAAGAAGGAACTGTGTTTATTTATACAGTGGTACCTCGGTTTTTGAACGTAATCCATTCTGGAAGACCATTCTAGTTCTGAAACGTTTGAAAACCAAAAACTCAATAGCTGACATTTGGGCCTCAGGATCTTGCACTCAGCGGAAGCCGCGTTTCCTGTTCGACTTCTGAGGCGTGTTCAAAAATCAAAGCGTTCACTTCCAGGTTCACAGCGTTCAAAAACCGAAATGTTCAGCAACGGAGATGTTCTAAAACCGAGGTACCACTGTACACTCATATATAACTTTTAAAAGATAAATAAAGGTAAAGGGACCCCTGACCATTAGGTCCAGTCGTGACCGACTCTGGGGTTGCGGCGCTCATCTCGCTTTATTGGCCGAGGAAGCCAGCGTACAGCTTCCGGGTCATGTGGCCAGCATGACTAAGCCGCTTCTGGCGAACCAGAGCAGCGCACGCAAACGCCGTTTACCTTCCCGCCGGAGCGGTACCTATTTATCTACTTGCACTTTGACGTGCTTTCGAACTGCTAGGTTGGCAGGAGCAGGGACCGAGCAACGGGAGCTCACCCCGTCACGGGGATTCGAACCGCCAACCTTCTGATCGGCAAGCCTTAGGCTCTGTGGTTTAACCCACAGCGCCACCCGTGTCCCAAAAGATAAATATTTATTGCCAAAACCACTCTTTCCAACTGCTTTGCTTTCTACAGGAAGAAGCCATTCTCCCGGCAATTCAAGATGAGGACCTAATGCCTGGTACTGCTATTATTCATGCCTACAGACTGAATCCTCAGCTACGCCCCCAAAACAACCCAGTGGACACCCCAATGCATCAAGGTAGTAAAGAGTGGATTTGGACCTCTTACCAGCTGAGACTGAGGAGGGAGCCGGCCAGGGGGGCCCTGGCAGTGTGGATTCCTCAACAGTTTTCCCAAACTTGCTGACTATCTGCATGCCCTCCCCCATCATGTGTTTGTGGGAGGGAGGGGGCATTCTTGGTTTGGTTTATTCTTGTTCTTACTTTTATTATGTATGTTGTGTTTTTATCTTGTCATTTCATGCTGTGAACCACCCTGAAATCTATGGGTGAAGGGTAGCATACAAATGTAGGAAATAATCAGAATAGGTGGTGATGCCAGGCCTTTTTTTTTTGGCAAACCAGTAATGTGTATGTGTGTGTGTGATGTAAAATAAAGGGTCGTGTGTTGTATTGATTGAAGGCTATGATCTAGAGTTCAGTCACCCTGGGAGGCAGAAGGAGACAACAGTTTCTCTCTCTCTCTCTCTCTCTCTCTCTCTCTCTCTCTCTGCAATGTAACAAGCTTTATTAATAGTCTTATAATACATTACATATATATAGTACATCTCGTAAATTGAGATTTCAATCATATACACGCACGCGCGCGCACACACACACACAAAACATATACTAGTTATAAACCTTAAGTTTCAGCTGTGTTTATGCTACTTTTTACACAATTATTAATAAAGATTATTAACAAAAGTTATTAACAAAAAATATTATAAAAACTTTGGACTTCCTGTCAATTCCCATTCTATGCTTTTATTCTAATAGTGAATGTACCTACCATTATTAATCTATTCTTTATATATTCCCTAATACATTATTACAACAATTTGTACCGTTAATCTTATTTCTCCTATACAGTGGTACCTCAGGTTAAGTACTTAATTCCTTCCGGAGGTCCGTTCTTAACCTGAAACTGTTCTTAACCTGAAGCACCACTTTAGCTAATGGGGCCTCCTGCTGCTGCTGTGGTGCTGCTGCACGGTTTCTGTTCTCATCCTGAAGCAAAGTTCTTAACCTGAAGCACTCTTTCTGGGTTAGCGGAGTCTGTAACCTGAAGCGTATCTAACCTGAAGTGTATGTAACCTGAGGTACCACTGTATTTCTTTATCCAAGGTCATTCAAATGCTGCCAAAGACGAAAAACCATTGGTATATTTTGGTACATATCTCTTGTATTTATCCCATTTTTGTGCAAATTCTTGTCTTGAACTGCCCCTTAGGCTATTGGTCAATTGTGCCATTTCCACATATTCTTGTAACTTATTCTGCCAATCCATTATAGCTGGAACATTTTCCCCTTTCCAGTTCTTTGCTACTAGTGTTTGGGCCACCGCCGTAGTGTATAGAAATATTTCTCTTAACTTTTTCGGGATATCTTTACCAACAATGCTTAACAAAAAATGCTTCTGGCTTTTTAAAAAATGTTGTTCCAAAGATTTTTTTCAGCTCATCATAGACGAGGCCCCAGAATTCTCTTATTTTCCTACACGTCCACCACATGTGGTACATGAGGAGACAACAGTTTCTCATAGTCTCTCCTAAGCATCAGCTAACCAGCACTGGGTTTGGGGAAGCTTGACAACAAATTAGGGGCATGAGTCACAAATCAATTGTTAAATAAAACTAAAAGGCTTTAGTTCCCAGCACATTGGTATCTTGTATTTTTATTCTGCAGTGTGGGGGAATGTATATACACTTCCCTCCCTACTCATTACTCCAGGTTGTATGGGGAGGCAAGTCAAAGGGTTGCAGGCAAATCATAGAAGTCAGCAAGTGAATCAAAGCCGGAAAGCCTGGCATAGCATTCAAAGAATGTAACAAATTTACATACAACAAATCACTGGACAAATATCGCCTTGTGATCTTCATTTCAAAGACTGCAGCAGACATGGTGTATGAGGAGGGAAATGAAATTATTTTGTAAATTGTGGTCTCGTCTGATGTTGCTGTAGCTATATAGTCGACAGCCTCTTACTACTTTATAAGGCAGGGTCGATCCAGCTGCCAATTAGCTTCTGGGAACAAAGTGCTGCTCTTACTTTTTACAGTCCTAAACAATTCCCCCATCACACTGACCTCAATAATATTTGTATTAATCACTGGCTTTCAGAATATCAGCAAAATGCCTATTATGAAAGGCTCTCTCTCTCCCTCCCTCCCTCCCTCCTGTGTGCATAGGGCTGTATGTTACAATAATTCCTGGGAGGTGCAAAGTGCTTCTCCAGGCATCCTCTGTGAATCCAAGATTACTGTTAGTGGCAGCTGGGGCTTCCATTGTCAGCATTGCAGGGCAGGTTTCACCTCCACAGCAAAAGTGTTCAAGTGCAGCACTGCTTTTCTTCTCTATCTCTAGATAGAGGTGGCTGGAAAATAGTCACCTTAAGGACACAGGGTTGAAGTCTGACTCTGTTTCCCATTGCCCTGACGGTCCCAGAAACACCAGCCATTGGAACTACGCAGCCCTTTCCTCATTTCTTCTTCTTGGTCACATTGGAATCACACTGACTTTTATATAGCCGTCTTCACATGTGAAGGTGCATCTCACAAAGAGAGGGCTCCTTGGTTCTGTCCCAGGGTCAAGTTCTCCTTTTTTCCAGGACAAACATACATGGCTATTCTGTAGCCATCATGAATGAGGACAACACACATCTCTAGAGGTGGACCAGAAGCGCACCCCCTTTTTACACACAGTGCTCCTTCATGTGATTCACAGGTGCAGGGGGCACTTGTGTATTTGTTTTAAAATCGGGGGGGGGGGGTGTCTCTGGTATTTCTAGCATCAATAGGTTCCATTAGTTTCCAGGTCTGCAGATCGCTGACACGTTTACTGTTGTCAAGCTTGAAGCAACTGGGTGCATAAAAACTGACTCCTTTTGGAATAAAACATTGTGCAGACTATTAAGCTTTGGTTCAAAACTTTGCTAACCAGATCTTCTTCAAGTGGCTACAAAAACATCAGAGATACATTCAAATAAGTCCATAATTTTAAACAATTATACTTAACATTTACACACTCCTTGGTTCAAAAGGTGAGACACAGAACGTGCCAATGGATATATACCTAGAGAGCCAAGCTCACATATTGTAATAGAATTTACTTCCAAGACAGTATGCATAGGACTGCAGTCTTACAGCCCAACACTGAGTGTTTTGCAAGTTTACTCAGAAGTAACTCTTATGATGTTCAATGGGACTTCCTCCAAGTTAAAACATACACAGTGTTGTATCCTTTCTCTTCCCACTCTTGATTTTACAGTTGTTCAGATTTGCTAATTGACCTCTGATAGTTTTCATAGTGTATCTTAATATCATAGAATCTTAGAACTGGAAGGACCCCGAGGGTCAATCTAGTCCAACCCCCTGCAATGCAGGAATCTCAGCTAAAGCATCCGCGACAGATGGCCACCCAACCTCTGCTTAAAATCCTCCAAGGAAGGAGACTCCAGAACCTCCACTGCTGAACAGCTCTTCCTGTCAGAAAGTTTTTAGTTTAGTCAGAATCTCCTTTCTTGCAACTTAGAAGAGACAATTGCTCCTGTGTGAATGGGAACCTGTGCACACTTTCTTGGGAGTCCGTTTCACTTAACTTAGAGGGATTCTGAGTAAAGTTACATAGGAGTGGATTGTAATGTGTATCATGTTGCCTTCCATCAATATTATTCGTACAGATTTATAAAGTTTTTTTAATATAAAAAACAGCCTACTGTTCCAATTCACTCGGTTGTTTTTAATTGATCAAATTGAAATCATTCAGCAGTGCAGTCACATGCATTACTACTCAGAAGGAAGTCCTGCTGAGTTCTATGGAACTTACTCTCTAAGTGTATAGGAATACATCCTAAGAATAAATGTTTTAGCAATAATAATGAAAATAAATAGCTACAAGCTCATTTTCCCAAATCCTCTGTACTATTCTCTGCCTCCCACACATTACTGTACATATAAATATCTTATGATACACATTCTTGGTGGACTCGCCACAGATTTTAGGGGTCAGATGAGTTCTTTTTGTTTTGTTTTATGCTCCAGGACAGGTTAAAGGACACCTATAATAGCTGTATGATTATGACCCCCTACATGCCCTACATTTTGTGAGTTCTAAAGATGGCAATCAGCCCAGAAGAGATTTTAAGACCCTCTATGACCCTCATCACAGGCAGGAGGCAGGGAATGCAGGATCCGGTGGGAGGGCGCAATGCATATTTCGAAGCTCTCTGGACTTTCAAAAAGACATTGGCCTTGTACGAAGCGGCATGAATCCTCTTTCTTTCCTTTTTTGGAGGGCTTATCCGTGCCCTCACAATGAAATAGAAAACTATTGCACCAAGAAACAACCAATTCATTTCAATCAACATAGTATTTTGAAGAATGAGCGACTCATTTTCTTCTCTTTCAGGAATATTTCACTGGTAGCATTCTGAAAATCACATTTGTGCAAAGTTTCATATTTTGAAACAAAATATGTTCAGGGCAGGAAAGTGAAGTCCTGCAGGAGAAAATACCAAATTGTGATAGTTTACTTTGGAGTCCTAAAAGGGAAATAAGAATAAGGACAGAGAAAGCAGGAATTCTTCCAAAGAAGGCAATTCAGAATTTCATGCTTAAGCATTTTACAAGCAGAACACATACAGGTGCGAGGTAATTGAGCATCAGGAAACCTGTATCTGTTATCTATCCCCATAAAGTATATTTTAAAACAACCTGTCATCATTGTAAGTTATCAGCAAGGCAGAGAGCTTAACGTAATTGAAAACAGGTTATAGACATTTCTATGGATACTGATGCATGTATATAAACCTTTATATACTCCTGTATGTATGTATATGTATGTATAAGCTGTCTGTGGACAAACTCTGGCTCCCTCGGCCTGAAGCGAGATGAGCACCACTCCCCATAGTTGCCTTTGACTGGACTTAACCATCCAAGGGTCCTTTACCTTTACCTTTTTTACGTAAACATTTAACATGCAAAATGGCATATATGAGCTTCTCTTTTCTTTTCTTTTCTTTTCTTTTCTTTTCTTTTCTTTTCTTTTCTTTTTTTTTCTTGTACTTGGAACTGTACTTGGAACTTGTAGAAGCAGTTAACCATATGTGCTGTACACTCATGATATGTGGGTCAGGACATCGCCAGCACTCCATGTAGCATGGGTTACCATGTGCTTGAGGTGGTAGATGATGTTGTCTACCTGGGTTCCACCATAACCAGCAACCTCTCCATCAACACTGAGCTGGACAAGCATATTCACAAGGCAGCTGTGGCAATGACTCTCCCCCCCAAAAGGGGATGGGAGAATGTGATGCTAATGACCAAGAGGAAGATCTACCAGGCTTGCATGTTGAGCATGCTGCTTTATGGAAATGAATTGTGGGTAACTTACAGTTGCCAAGATTGACGCCTCAACATATTGCACATGTGCTGTGTCAGGAAGATTTTGGGCATCATGTGGCAGGACAGTCCCAAACAAGGGTGTGGTCTCCCAAGACTATGTTTCCAGCTACACTGGTTTAATCATGTCCACAGAATAAAAGATGGCAGGATCCCAAAGAAGTGCTTTATGGGGAGCTGGCTTCACATACCAGGCCCATTGGCAGACCTATTCTGTGTTACAAAGGTGTCTGCAAACATGGCATGAAGATTGGCAATATCAACTTTGCTGTGTGGAAAACCCATGCAAACAGAGGCACTGAGTTGGGCCCCAGATTTTTTGGGAGCAGGACAGCGCTATGTGCATGTGATGCCATGTATATGCCACGTGTGTGATGTCACACGCGCAATGCTGGGCTCATGCTCGTCCCAACGATGTGCATGTGATGTAGCATATTGATGTCAGTAAAGTCAGCATTATGAATGGGCTTCTCTAAAGTGCTACTTCTGCAACATGAAATCCAAACATTCCAGTATACTCCCTAGGCAAGAAAAACGTGTTGGTGCTGACCTTTAAAGGCCTAAATGGCTTTGGCCCAATATACCTGAAGGAGCGTCTCTTCCCCACTCATTCAGCCCAGACACAGAGATCCAGCACTGAGGGCCTTTTGGTGGTTCCCACACTGCAAGAAGTCAAGCGACAGGGAACCAGGCAGAGGGCCTTCTCAGTAGTGGCACCCATCAGATGTTAAGGAGAGGAGTATTTATATAACATTTAGAAAACATATGAAGGCAGCACTGTATATAGAAGCTTTTTAAGGTTTAATGTTTTGTTATGTTTTTATATATGCTGGAAGCCACCCTGAGTGACTGGGGCAACCCTGTGAGATGGGTGTGGTACAAATAAATTATTATTATTATTATTATTATTATTATTATTATTATTATTATTATTAAAATTTGACCCTGTCACCTGAGGAAAGAAGAAAGCATATGAGGAGATATATCTTCAAATAACTCAAGGACTGTCACTTGGAAGACGGAGCAAGCTTGTTTTCTCCTGCTCTGGAAGGCAGGACCTGAACCAATGGCTTCAAATTCCAAGAAAGGAGATTCTGAATAAACATCAGGAATAACTTTCTGACAGTAAGAGCTATTCAGCAGTGGAATGGACTCCTTGGAAGGTGGTGGACTCTCCTTCCTTGGAGGTTTTTAAGCAGAGGTTGGATGGCCTTCTGTCATGGATGCTTTAGTTGAGATACCTACAAGTGCAGATGGTTGGACTAGAGGACCCTCGGAGTCACTTCTGACACTACAATTCTGTGATTCCATGCTATGCCATCTCCTCTTACACCTCCAGTCCCAGCTTCTACCTTAATCTGAGGCAGATCCTCTGAAGGCAAAGCTACAGAACCTGTTTCAACACACGGGATCAGTTCTGGAATATGTGAAATAGTGGCAGTAACAGATGTAGTTGTGAGCATATGAAGAGAAAGTATCTGAATGTACCATGCAGACAGGATTTTGGAAAACAGGGTTTCCATCTCTCCCTCCAAGCTGATTCTTAATATTTACTTAGAATTTTGCAGCCCTGAATAGGTACCTTGATTGTACAGCTCCATTATCTGTTTTGTGCTCTCTCTTAGTCATAGACAAGGAAGGAAAGAGGGGAGCTTTGGAGGTTCATAGTTTTGGTTTGCTGTGTGAAATGCCATTATGAAGCTTCACCAAATGGGAAATGTCTGCTATTCTCCCTAGAAATGATTAATTGTTCTTTTCCTTAAGATCAAATATGTTTTGGTGACAGTCGGGAAATTAATTATACCTCATTTAATTGAGGGAAATGGAAATTATCCCAATTATGTCAAAGCTTTCAATGAAACAACGATGTAAAGTATTGTGCATACATCATTCCACAAGCGGGGTAGGACACAGGAGAGCCTAATTGAAAAATTACAGAACATCAGTTGACACAGATCATTGTCAATTTACAAGGCTGAACCCAGCCCCATCCCCCACAAAAACCGGTAGCATTATTTTTCATTTCTGCAGTAACAATGCCATTACACAGCACATGACTATCAAATAATGTAAGAAGCTCAATAGGAAAGAACCAACTTGTAAACAACTTGCTCTTAAGGTTTTCTTTGTTTTTAATTAAATCATTGCATCTGTAATTATAACTGAGGCATGCATTGCTACATTCAATGCTAAAGTGATGGAATCTGAACTACTAATGCTCTGATTTTGACAGGGTACTGGGAAATTCACAAATTTTACCATAATTCCTAGGATGAAAGACTTTCGCCCTCTTCATATTTCGCCTACCTCCATTGCCACTTACACCTAGGAGGCCAAAGTTCATACTGCAGTTCAATCATGATGCTCACGGTTGACTTGGGGCTCTTTTCCCCATTATGTTTCAGTGTAACCTACCTGTCACGGTTGTTGTGAAGATATGGGCCACCCACCCATGAAGCAAGGGTGGCAAACTGTCCTGGCCGGCCGTGAAGAAGATGGTGTCATCATCCCATATACAGTGGTACCTCTAGTTACGAACTTAATTCATTCCAGAGGTCTGTTCTTAACCTGAAACTGTTCTTAACTAGAGGCGTACTTTTGCTAATGGGACCTCTTGCTGCTGCTGTGCCACCGGCACACGATTTCCGTTCTCATCCCAGGGCAAAGTTCTCAACTCGAGGTAACTCTTCCAGATTAGCAGAATTTGTAACCTGAAGCATTTGTAACCTGAGGTGTTTGTAACTCAAGGTACCACTGTACATTATCCTGAGTGCCTTGGAGAAAGGACTGCATATGCAAATATGACAGGTAGAATTAAATAGCAATAAATAAATAAAAACTTCACTTCACTGAAGAAGAAACATCTTCAGATATTGCAGTGTTGGAGGATCACATATAGCTGATATACCAGCAAGGACACTTTAACATGTACTGTGAATTACCTGTGTTAAATGGGGATTTTGCTGCCTCCATGCCCCTATTTCATTCTGGCTAGGAACTCACAGAATTGGAAACAGAATGCTGAACCAGACGGGTGTTGGGTCTGATCAAACCAAGTGCTTATGTTCTGACATGGATCTGGCCTGGAGTGAATGCAAATGTCCTCTACCACACAAAACAAAGCTTCATGTGCATCATCTCTACTACAACACTCACTCCCTTAGAGCCTCTGTGTTTCCGAGGGCTGAACCATTCAGCCAAAGTGGTGGTTGTTGTTGTTTAGTCGTGTCCGACTCTTCGTGACCCCATGGACCAGAGCACGCCAGGCCAAAGTGGTAGGTTGGGCATATAGGCTGAATGCAGGCACACATGAATTCAGTTTTGTGATCACACAAAGCAGTCGTGTGCAGCTTTTGCCGCGCAGCCCAGCATGCAGTTTCCAATGAGAAACTGACTCCATGGGCAAACAAGTTAATCATTTCCCCCAAGTTTCTTTCCCACTACCCAACTCTGCGCAGCAACTTCTGCATAAATATTTCCACAAATACCATTCTGTATTCCTCTTAATATACAATAACTATTTGAGCATTGTTTGGGGAATTATCCTGGTGTGATACTGTGGCCTCCTTTTGAACTGGTTCAGTCTGGTGAAGCATTAGGTGGAACAGAGGGAAATGTCATAAGCAGCACTAAAGAGGTCATACAAATTTGTATGAAAGGAACAACTCAGATGACCACAAAATCCACTGAGAAGCAACCCTGCAATGGCCTCATTAAAATGAATGTGATGTATGCATCCTGCTGGATAAAGCAAAGATCACCACCACCACAATGCAAGTCAGTGAAGGAACATGAAGGAAGGCTGAAAAGCCCTGCATTTTATAGGCCATATGCCTACTGTTTGTGACTGAATAGCTACCTCTGTTCCAGGCAAAATTTCTACGATCTCTGCTGCAGGTACCAACTGTGTCCCCTTCTAACATCTGTTAGAAGCTGGTGAATGCCCAATTTCAAAAGCATGGTGGGCTGCCCTAAAACATTGGCTCAGGATTTCAGTGTTTAATCTAGGGAAGGGTTTGTATCAACACCTGACCAATGAGGAGTTTGTCAGCAAATGGCAGAAAACCATGGCTAGAAAAGCCACCTCTATTGTACCATCACCTCTCCCCCCCCCCAACTTTATTAGTTGGGTTATGAAGGTGGAGAGGAGTTCCCTACCAGGACAGACTTTGCTCGTGTGCTCAAGACATCGATTCTATAAAACATATTTTGCTGCACTGTGCGAAATATGAGCAAGCCAGGGCTGAACTGATATTACCCTTGCTGGTACCTTTCCTGGGAAAATCAGAGGCTCACTATATCAGGTTCCTATTGGAAGACTGGACAAATGCTAGAACATTAGCAGTGGCAAAGTTTTTATCGGTGGTTGCAAGAACCAATGATCCCTATCTTTAAGTCTGAACAAAATGCTTGTTTAACCTGGAGGTAGGCTGTCTGAATTGTGCACTGCTTTGTAACGATTTGTTGGGTCTCTGGACCGTAATAAACATTGATTGATTGATATTTTTTTAATTATTATTTTTTACAGCAAACAGCTGAAACCTAGGTGGTCTACTTCAGAGAGAAGGACATATGGCTTCTGAGAATTCTGTTGCTCCTTGACACAGTTAAACTAGCCCTGGTGGGCTCTTGAGTGTAGGCCGGATCTGTATTCATGCATGCCAGGTGCAAATTACATTTACCAGTATTATCAAAAATTAAAAGCCTATGAAATTTTGGAGAGATGTGTTGTTGGTGCACCTGTGAGAAGCCTCAAATGCAATGTTCTTTTGTCACAGAAGAGGGGAGGGACTTTGTAACAATGATGGCTTACATGTACTGACAAAAGCCATTTCATCAGCAGCATCAACTCTGCATCTCAGCAGCTAGACAAAAAATGCTTAGAATAAGATAAAATAAAACTGGACAAAAATGCCCAGTAACACTAATTATTAGGCAGTCATGAAAATGGTTGAAAAATTAAATAACATCAGGGAAATGGAGATAAGTGAACATAATTGTCTCTGACTCGAGCACTGAGGCAATTATGGAGGAGCGTTATTATTACAATAACTGCTTCTGGACAAGAACAACATGTTATCCTTCTGTTAAATAATTTGGGTGATTATGTATCTCCTCCCTTGTTACCTCCTTACAAGCTGGGAAGTGACTTTGAATGCAAATGCCCGCATGTATAGACAGGAGATGTGCCCCTTGCAAGAAAGTGTGGGCAGATGTATTATATTTGAGCCATTTGTGATCCTTCTCTTTTGGAGCCATTCTTTTTAGATGGTGGTTTTTCAACATAGATGGCTAGAAGATGACAAGCAGTAATAAAATAAAATAAATATGCACACTAACTCTGGACCCACATTTGCTGAGAGGTGATCTAACAGTAATTTGCTCACACTGCTTTTGGGTGTTCTGAAAGCCTAAGCAACAGCAAAAACCCAGAAAGCAGAGGTAGCTTTTCCAGCTCCACAGTCCACACCAGGGCACTGCCTTTATCAGTCCAAGGGAAATGTTATACTGTCCAAGCTTTGTGGGGTGGGGAGGGGGAAATTGGCTGGTTCTGGAAGCATGGGTGACACTATATTTCATCACAGCCTTGAGAGGAAATGTGGAAGGAAGTGTGCACTTTGCAATTGTAAGGTTGCAGATAGGGATGGATTCGAGGAAGTTGAAACATACAATGGCCGACCATCAACTTATCTTTTTTTAAAAAAGAAAACGTAAAAGGCAGGATTCAACTTATTTATTTATTTATTTATTTATTTATTTATTGCATTTATAGCCCACCTTTCCTTCAATGATCTCAAGGTGGCCTGTTTGGTTTTCCCTCTCCCCATTTTAACCTCACAACAACCATACAAGGTAGGTTAGAATGAGAGATAGTGACTGGCCCACGGTCATCCAGTGAGCTTCATTACTGAGTGGGATTTGAATCCTGGTCTCTCAGATCTCAGTCCAACACTCTAACCAATCCACCACGCTGGCTCTATGTGTCCTATCAGTGGAAGCCTACAAAAGTCATTCCTCCCAGCTGTCCCCGGAGCTTGCGAGGCCAGCAGTGGGGAGAAGCGCTCTTCTCCCCGCCGCCCGCCTTCAGATCAGGTCCGGGGACAGCGGGAAGACGCGCTGTGCCTCCCCACTGTCCCGGAGCTTGCGGGGCTGGCGGTGGGGTCTCCCCGCTGCCAGCCTCCAAACCACTTCGGGAGACAGCAGGATGGTGGCGTTCCGCCTCCCTCTGTCCCCCGACCTTGTGGGGCTGGCGCTGGGGCTCTCCTGAAGCCTGGAGAGCGAGAGGGTCGGTGCGCATTGTGCCAGTGCCAATTGAAGTGTCCACCGCAGTGCCAAGCCCAGTGTTGTGTGATAATGCAGCCTAATGCTGTCAGCAGGATACTTGCAGTGATGCACCCAACCACCTGCTCATCAGATCCTTGCCCATCCTGACTTTAAGAGATCTGAGTCCTCATCAGGGGATGAGTTTTTTGCGGGGTCAGGTCAGTGCTTGTATCACACCACCATTCTAGTCATCCTTCAGGAGTTAAAGGGCAAATCTATGAAGTGGACAGCCTCTTCTACTTGTGGGAGCTCCCTGTGCTTCTGAGCTCCATGCTATCAGGATACTAGAACCTTCTGTATGAATCCTAAAATGAGCGCCCGTCACAGGCCCATCCCAAAATCCAATATATTGAGATCTCCCAGCACTGGAGACAGTCATATCATTCCGTTAAAAATAAAATCCAAACACATCCCCAACCTCTCCTGTAAATTCATTGTTTTTCCCTACTGGCCACTGATGTCAAATGTAAACAGTTTGAAAAACATATGTGACATTAATCAAATTTTACTTCTCATTTTCCAGGCTTCTAAACAGAACATATTGCATCAACTCTTCCTCTGAGTCCCATGGAACTTGCCTATGAACCACGGCACTAACAAAGTTGGACATCTGCCTGATCTGTAATGTCTCTGGCTTGATCTTGTTGGCTGAGCTAATTAAAAAAATATGCCTATTAGTATTTTATACTTGAGCAATGTAATTAGGATCTACTAGTAACTGTTTTTATTCCATTTTCCACCTCCATAGCACTTATACCACTTTGTATCTTCACTTTATAGTTGATTTTGTTTGGCGGAAGAAAATTTCAGAATAGGTGACTGCATGGGAAATTAGGTAAAGCGTTAATAATAATATAACTGCATTTAGAAGGCAGTAATAACCTCAAACTTTCAACTCTATACAGTTTTTTTTTAGCCTGAAGGCAAACATTAAAAGCATATTATTCTTTCAAGTGTCTACTTGATCATATCTTCTGTTTGGTAGAAATACAACAATTAAAACAATAGCTTTTGTGCATGGGTACACTAGAAAACTAGTTAATTTACTTTTTCTGTACAGGGATTTTCTTTTAAAGAATGTTTAATTATAATAATTTCAGTAATAATGAGAGAAGGAACCGAAGACAGTATATGACACTGCTGATCACATACCTATCGTCGAGTTTTGCTCATCTTTCTCACTCCATATTGTACATTTGGAATTAAATATTCAAGGCAAGCTTCACTTTATCTAATGGATGTAGAGTTTTTAATAATATAAATATGAAAACCATTTGCTAGCATATTCATGCAACAGATACTTTGTGGACAGCATTTTATGGAGAAAATGTTTAAATAGGAGAAAAATTAGTATCTGCGAGGACCCAGGCAATTTACTAATTTGAAAAGGCTTCAGAAGAGTGATAAGGCAGCTTGTTATACTGTATATTAGATCCACCATGAAGGTTGCTCAGCGTCTGCTGATAATGGATGCAAATGAAACCTACTGAAAAGCAAATTTGCCAAGTGCCTGTAACTATCTCCATTGCTTCTGTGGATTTGTGTCTTAATTTGAATATAGCTTTACTTACTAGACATTTTTTTAAAAAACCAAATAAATGTACATTAGTTGATCTAGGCTAGGTCTACTCCCTCCCCCCCTCCCCCGTGAATTTGCTCTGCACCATGGTTTGTATTCCAGTTTGGCTCAGAGAATGTCAAAAGTTCATTTGAGAAATGTTCCCTGAACATGAATTTCTTAAATTCCCCTAACAGGCAAGAGGATGTGAGCTGGACAGGGCTTGAAAGGCTAAAATCCATTAGAAAGGATACATTTGCACATCAGAAGGCCAGTAAACATATTGCAACTTATAAGAGATATGAATGTAACAATATCAAAGAGAAATCACCAACAATTTATACATGAATGCATCTGGGGGCAGGAGTAAGGGAAATATATAATGAACAGCATATGCAAACTTTGATCATATAGAAAACAAGGAATATGAATGTGCAATATAACTTATAAACTTTACTGAGAGAAATAATATGCAACTTAACTATTGTAAACAATGATTATGCTGTGCAAAACTAATAATAGATTTTACTATTATGCAGCTCTACTTTTATTTGCTGCCTCAAACTTTCACTAGTCCAAACTAATTAAAGCATATTACATTATCCCAGTTGTTCCACCTACAGGGTTTCCTGAAGAAATAAAGTAATGCTTAAATTCTGTGATGTAGATATATCCTGAGATATTCTGGCTTTCCTGTGTAGCTTCACTGCATGTGATTGCATGCATTTAATATATTTGTGACAGTATATATATATATATATATATATATATATATATACACACACATACACACACACACACACAAAATATATATAAAATATTTTTCTCTATTTACTGTGGCTTTTAAAATATTTTTGACAATTTGTTATTATTTTATTTTATAAAGTATATAAAACAGAGAGAACAATTATAACAACAGACAAAAATTAAAAGTTGAAAAACAAAACTATAAAATAGGCGCATAGAATGAGTAGTTAGTTGCACCTGAGTTAAAATAATGAAGTCCAAGTTCCAGATTTGTCAGGCTTCTGATGAGGCTTATCTTGAAAATGATGGTTCCTCTGTACACGTCATAAAAGAATGCCAAATCATCTAAAAGGTGCCTGGGACTTTTAGTCCTTGTCAAAATCTCAAATTATGCCGTTATACCTGTTTTCCAGAGTGAGCAATACTAAGCATACAATGTAAGATATTGGGTTGTTTTCCATTGACTTGCACTATTTACACCAGTGGCAAGAAGGATTAGGGCATCCTTTCTGGGTAGTGCAAGTGCCAAACCCCAGGGATGTTGACTAGAGGGAATGTTCCTAAATTTTGACCATTGTAGATTTGGTCTGGTGCATTGACTTGCAATTACTATCTACGCTGCCACAATCATATACGAGACCAATTCTTTTGACAATATATTTACCTAGGTATCATGAAGAAAATGATCAATAACTTAAATTTTGGACAGCAAACAATAGTAATATTTATCATTTCAGTGAAAGTTAGTTTCAAAAAATCTTGCACCAACCGACATTTCCCACCATAAATTATAATATGTACCAAGTTTATTGCAATCCCTCCAACAATTAGGTGATAATGGAAGAAAACATTTGCAAGGGAGTGCAATACACTTGTGTAATAATCTTAAGGTGTTTTCCTTAAGATTGCTTTTTAAATATTGAGATAAATACAGTGTGCCTGCAGAGTGTTCTGCTCTCTGTGGTCCTGGATGAGCACTATCGAAGCAACATAAAGTGCTTGGCAACTGAATAGCCTGAGATTATCCTGGAGAGCATGGGCCATGGGGAGAAGGGGGCTGCCAAATGCTTAAATGAGAGGTAGACTTGAAGTGAGCGGCCAGCTGCATCACAGCTGCCTGGTACTGCAGAGGCCCAGTGGACACAGAAACGGCAGATGCAGAGTGGGAAAAGGAATCACACTTCATCCCTTTGAGAAAGTGCTCTGTATTCTCTCCAGAAAATGTGCAGAGTGTGCACAGGACTGCGGCCTTAAGGAACTTGGAGTGCCAGGGGGCTAAGTAATGGATACATGCCTGCTAACAAAAATAATTCATTCCTCTGCCAATATATCCAGCCTGGTTCATTACCATTAATAATATTAAGCATATTTTAACTATACATCGTTCACCTGCATCGGCTTGTGAGTTGTTAATTAAAATGATATTTCACTTGGAGGAGTGTATAAGGACATTATTGGCTGTCCATAAATAAGCAGTTCCTAATGCACCTGATGGCATCTGTGAAGAAACTATTAAATACTAGGAGAAGATAATTAGGATGTGAGATTGGGAAGCACCACAAACCCACAGTGGTATCAAAGGTATGATGGTTAGTGTATGTTGAATACTAAGAGAGATCAAATTTGCATTTGGAACCAGCTTCTGTTGATGATCAGAATGCAGCATCCTAATCAAGGTTGTGTTAATAATGTCTGACGCACTATGTTCAACAGCCCTATGCTGTTGTCCCAGACATTTCTTTTCTTTTCTTCCTTTTTTGGTTTAAAAGAGCATGCAAGATAACTTCAGCAAATAATACATTATATATAATATTTGCAACAGTACATTTCATCTTGTAATGTCGAATTAGATTCTGTTGCAGTTGCTTTACACAACATACCATCATTTTCATTATGTAAATGAATGAGTGGAACCATAAGAAACTGTAAAATTATTCTGCCATTGATACATTTCTATATACATTTTTTCTCATTCTAGTGTTAAACCTGAAGAGCCAACAATTTAATCATTAGAGCTTTTAGAGTGCCATCAAAGCTAAAGTTCCATTTTTAGTCCTTTATATTACAGCTTATTCCAGAAATCTCTTCTTCATTTAAGTTATGTAACATGCCTTTTTAAAGGATTCAGAGGGAAAAGAACAAGCCAGAATTTCACACACACATTTTTAATGGTTTGCATAGTACAATTTCACCATGCAATTTAAATTTGTGCGTTGAAATTATATTGCAAGTAGAGAACATCCTTTCCCTTACCCATGGAACTTGAAAGATGGATCTGGGACGGACTGTGGTTGATGCAGTTGCTTTGAAACCCTGAAGTTCCTTATCAGGAGTCCCTCAGTTAAAGGTCAAGCATGCTAGATAAGCTTCCCTGAAAGATTGCTTATCACACGGAGAACAAATTTGGCCAGTGTCTTGTGTGTAGGGAATGTACTTTCCAGAACACATCCTCTGGATGGGACTACTATGGCAGATTCTTAGGGTGCCTGAGAAATGAAATGAAAGGGATGGTAAAAAATACGGGAATGTCTCTGCTATGCTAACATTTATCACAAGCACACAAATTTCTAGTCTGAGCTGGGTAGTTCCAGCAGCAGCCTTCAGTAAATGACATGTCAATACGTTTGTTGTGTAATGTTTAATTGTTGTCATAATTTGGTACCGTATGTGTCCTGCTTTGAGAATAGTTATTTAAAAGTTAGCTATAAATCTGGTGTATTTGAGAACAAACAAACAAACAACCCCCACCTTGACTTGTTCAAGGGGTTGTCACAATTTCTTTCAATCAGCTGTAGTGATTATTCCACCAGAAATAACAGTGCTGTTCTATGCAAGGAGCCTGTTTATTTCTGGGATTATCTAAATGGTGCCAATGCTCAGCTAATTGCCCTTTGTAAGCATTGATCACGGTGACACTCACTTGCAAAGGCACAGGACTTTGCAGGCACCACTGATCAGCTGATTGGCAGTGCCTACAAACCTCACTTTCACCCCAGCAGCATCTTTACCTGCCCCACACTTGACATCATATACAATATCAGGTGTAGGACTGTTGCATGTGAGGCCTGAGCAAAATCAGGGATGTATTCAGTAAGTTCCCCAACTTCCACTGGAACAGTTGAAACCTCAAATTCAAGACCTCTTGAGGGTTAAGACACAATATGTGTTAACCCTGATTCTGAAATTTTACTTGGTAACAGAGGTATGGCTCTGCTGGATCAGAACAAGGGATCTAGCACTCATTCCAGGAACCAGCAGGCACTAGGTGACACACCCTTCTGAACAGCAGAGTGGTCTTGTACTGTAGATGAGATCAGCGATGCAAGAAGAGCTTTTGCAGAAAATGTTTGAGAAAATATGACTAAATGATGATGTAATAATTTCCCAGAGAGGGGAGGTGCATGAAAAACAATACTAAAGAGGCTGCTCAGCCTCAGGGTGTAAAGAAGCAGAAAGTTATGGTGAAAACTTCCTTCCTTCCTTCCTTCCTTCCTTCCTTCCTTCCTTCCTTCCTTCCTTCCTTTCCTGTCAAAACAGTATAAGGTGGTATGCTCTGTTTGGAGAGAAATTGGGGAGAAATTAAAAATAATAATATTTTCCTCAGCCACAGCTCTGTTTTGCTTCTACTGGAAACAGGGGAAGAGCCCTTTCAATATTGGGAGTCCAGGGTCAGCCAGACAGACTTTATCCCAGCAACACCCAGTGCTATTTTTCTAGAACTCACCATGATTATAGTCTACATTCCACCTAAAGATGCCACTGCTTTGTCCTTCAGGAACAAGACCACTCCTTTATTTTCTTCACCTCGAAATCACCATTCCAGGAGCACCCTACTTTTTGGGGGAGTCACTGTAATCAGGAGCTCTAACTCTCTTAGATTCCCTGATTTTCCAAAGTTCTTCCAGGACTCAACATCGCTCAAGCTCAGTCAGCCTGGCTCTTAAACTCCAGATTGTATACCTATTATTGCACCTCTAAACCAGTGAACTCATGGTGATTCAATAAGAGGTGTTGCCAGGGCTTTTTTTCAGCCGGAACTCACCACAACTACCGTATTTTTCGCTCTATAACACGCACCGGACCATAACACGCACGTAGTTTTTAGAGGAGGAAAACAAGAAAAAAAAATTTTTAAACGAAATAGTGGCTATATGATTTTTGTGGTTCATGCTGTGGCCACAGACATGTGATCTGACAGTGAGTTTGGAGTAGCCCAATGCAAAAATCCTGAGGATCCATGTGGATCCATGCTTTGTAACCACGGAGGAGGGAAGGAAGGGGAACCATGGATCCTCTGCTCACGACTGCAGCAGACACCCCCCGCCGCCCGCAGGCATTCGCTCCATAACACGCACAGACATTTCCCCTTACTTTCTAGGAGGAAAAAAGTGAGTGTTATGGTGCAAAAAATACGGTAAGTTCTAGCACCTCCCAGGTAGGCACCATTGCCATTATAAGAGAACAAAGGAAATTTATTTGAAGGACATTCAATATCTTAGGACCCTCCATAGCCCATCAAAAGTTAATAAGGTGGTGCTTTGAGTAGATTAGGAATAGAAGAAGATTAAGCATTAACTATTTCAGAAGATCCCACAAAATACAGGATGTGGGTGGGACTACTCCGTTGTCTCCAGCCTTCATTTCCAGACAAAGTGGAAACCTTTGGAATCAAGGTGCTTATGAAGTAACAAACAGTGGACGCTCGGCTTGCAAATGTGACCCGTGTGGGAGGCACGTTCGCAACCCGCAGCGTTAGCAACCCGCAACGCTGCGTCTGCACACATGCGGGTCACGATTCGGCGCTTTTTGCGCATGCATGAGCGCCGAAACCCATAAGTAACCCATTTTGGTACTTCCAGGTTTGGTGCGGTGCACAATCCGAAAACGCGCAACCTGAAGCATCTGTAACCCGAGGTATGACTGTACTAGAATAGAGGCAAACAGGTGCAAAAGGACTGCCTCCGTCAATAAGCTATTGAGTTACATCAGAAGCATGACTTTATTTAACAGCAGGATAAGGGAAAAAAATCTTAAATTTTATTTTTTTTCTTTGCTATATTTGCTTCACTATCTGTAACCATTTTTGCAGCTTTGTTGATTGCAGATTTGTTAAAAGTCGTTTTAATTCAAGGATGGTTGTTAACCTTTCGGCTTTTCATTAATTTGACTTTGGAGTCATGTTCACTGATAACAATGCTATTTACTGTATTACATTTTCATCTCCATCATGTTCATTATCTTTAATTTTCTAATAAAGCGTTTATTATAATGCCTTGTTTATTTTCACTCAGAAGGTGGTGTGATGTGCTCTGGATGGCAGGCTTTTACCTGCAGGAGGAGCTGTCCTGAGTGATGCCTAAATGGTGCCTCTGCACCGAGGAAGACAAGAACACCAAGAGATCCTGCTGGATCAGGCCAGCTGCCCACCTGCTCCAGCATCCTGCTCACTCAGTGGCCATCCAAAGCTGGCTCTAAACCTCTCATGAAAATGGACTTTGAAATATAGAAGAAATTTAGATGGTAGACAGTGTGAGCTAGGAAACGATGGAAGATAGATTTCAAATTTATTTTAAGTGCAAGTTCAGTAGGGTACCTCTAACAGAGCAGTGGACAGTGGACCCCCTCTAGAAGGTCACTTGGAATAGATGCTGGGCTGTGGGGAGAAGACTGCTTGAGCCATGCTTTCTTGGGCCACTTCAGCCGTACCTTCTTCTTATGCATTAACATTTTGGCAATATCTCAGCTTGTATATTTGCAGGAACAAAGAGTGTCAGTGCAGGTGGTATGTATGGCTTTGGAAATATATACAGGCCAGTCATTTAAGATTAGATGCAGGATGTGCTTGGGAGATGCATATTCTTTTAACAGCTTGCTAAACATGCCAGCCTCATCCTCTGTTGGACCATTATTATGTAGAAAAATTCCTTAGCATAAATTAACATATTGTTCATCCATGTAGCTCAGGGACGCCACTTGCATCATTGTCAAATATTAGGTCAGCTTCATCATACTGTAGCCCTGAAGACATATTTTCTATAATATTTTATCTTTGCCAGTTCATCCTTGTCAAACATGATTTCCCAACAGACAATGAATAGTTTGTCAAGGTAATGGGAGGCAGGTCAAGATGCATATTTTTGTTTTCATGATTTTGCCATTAATTCTCTGATTATATTGCCTTGCTTTGAGTTACATGATTATTTTAATTTGAACAATTCACTTCAAGGGACTTCAAGAAATGCTACAAATATAAAAAGAGAAAATTAAAATAGCTGCATGCATATTGCTGCTGTGAGTATAATAGATCCTACTTATATTTCCTTTCAATCAGTTAGCTTTGCAAAATAAAAATAGCATAATGTCAGCACATAAATACAAATTATTATTTGCTCCAACATGCAGTGCTGTTGTGGCATTTGTTTTACAAAACAATATTAAACTTGTGCATAAAAATAACCAAGAATCCTGTGCAATAGGAATTCCATTTTATTGAAATGGGATTTACAGTGGTACCTCGCAAGACGAATGCCTCGGAAGACGAAAAACTCGCAAGACGAAAGAGTTTTTCGTTTTTTGAGTTGCTTCGCAAGACGAATTTCCCTATGGGCTTGCTTCGCAAGACGAAAACGTCTTGCAAGTTTGTTTCCTTTTTCTTAAAACCGCTTGAAGAGGTGCAGTTGCGACTTGACCGTGCTTTGCAAGACGAAAAATTTGCAAGACGAAGAAACTCGCAGAACGAATTAATTTCGTCTTGCAAGGCACCACTGTACTTCTTAGTAAATATGTATAGGATTAGTGAAACCTAATAATCAAATTTCAGAAAGACATGGATGCCTCTTGGTTTAAACATTAGTACAGTTGATGTGCATCACCTTCATTTTTGTTGTGTACATAGCTTTTGCATTAACTTACCAGGCTTGCTGGATACCAACTCAAATGAGAAACGGCTACTTTTCTATCAAAAATATGTAACTTATCCCTAAGGCCAGCTTCCGTAGCTGAGGACTACTGGTCCCATGGAACTGTCAGGAGTTCAGCCTACACTCGAGTAGGACCCTGGTAGAGACACATGCCCGACTGGCATGCTCTCCCTCCTGGTCAATTGGGAGCTTCAAAAGCTTTCTTCTGCCCGAACATCACAACAACCAATGCCAACCGACACCGGCACACTTAGAGATCTGCAGAGTGTTCGCAGTTTGTGTAACAGACCTCAGCAACTCAGCATTTTGGCTAATCTACTTTATTTACATATAAACACACATGGAGCACTGCAACATGGCTCCCTCTCTCTCTAGCATCAGACAGCAAAGAGAAAAAGAACAAAGGACAATAGTCCCACTTCGCGGAACACAGTAACACAACTATCCTGTTTCTGTCACTTCCCACTCTGTGGAGTCAAAACATATACCGTCATGTGAAAGACAACAACACCAGGACTGCAATCACGGAGCCAGGAATTCTAACAGGAACATCAAGAGGGATCTTGGAGATGACAGGTCACATAGCTTAATGCATGTTCTGGAAAAAACAAGTGGAAATCATGGCTTTTGTCATTAACCTTTTAGAGTTATTTGAGAGTGTAAACAAGGATTTGCAATGCTATCCATTTCACACTGAGTATTTAGACTTTTGAAAAGCTTTGATAATGTATCTCTACAAGGACTCCTGAGCTAGTTTAGCAAGTCATAGAGTAAGATGAGAGGCACTCTTGTGAATCAGTGACTGCTTAAGAAACAGGAAGTAGAACCTTCTGACACAGTGACCAGTAAATTTCAAAGTCAATGCAGTGTCTTCACAGTATGCTGCCAAATGTCACCCTACCTTTTCATGCCTTTTCAGTGAAAGAAAAAGAAAATGTACCATGCTAGTTTTTTAAAAATGAATTAACTAACCTTTACCAGTAAATATCAACATTCACTAAGCAATATTATGCACTAGATGCAATAATATGTGCCAAATAAATAAATAAAACTAATTTGCAGTACAATCCTACCCCAATATTGATGGCTGGGGCATAGTGGGAGTGAATAGCTGGAGGCTCCTACTGTCAGTATTTATCCCACCAGTAGAATGCAGTTGAAATTCTCAAAACAGGGTGTTTGGGAGAGGGGAGAGGAAGGGGTTGTGCCAGAGGCTTTAGATTTGCTGGGTCCAAAGGCTAATCTCTCGCCTTCCATGATGTGCTGGGGCTTGGGATGTGCCAGTTGATTCTCTTTGCTCTGTTGCTCCCTGGCCAGGCATTGTGCTGTGTCTCTAACACATGGCTATAAATGTAAAGATAGACAGATATCTGTTGTTTTAAATAACTAACGAATGTTAGAAGCCCAGCCCAAATGTGCCCCTGCCCGGAGTATGTCTAACTGTCATCTCAGCTGGCAGCCAGTAATAGGATGGAATTTGTTGTTGAGACTTGCTTACAGGTCCGTTTTCGGATAACAGGATCTGGCCCATCAGTGGAGCTCTCTCACAAATATACAGTACTTGCTGATCAGGCTTCGAAACACTGCATAAAAAGAATGCTTACCATTTGAAAGTTTTTCTGAATCCTGACAATTAAGTGTAGGAAATTTAGGAGGAGGAGTGAAGGCATATGTAAGAATCCCCACAACTCTGAGATCATGATCTAAATTAATTTTGCTTATTATTGTTTAATCATTTTTAACCGCAGGCACTAGAATAGTAATTTCAGCAGCACACAATAATAGTACATTTATTTTTTATAGCCCATAGCATGCTGGATGTTGCACAACTAACTGTGTAACTTAGCAATCATCTGAAAGATACTGGAATCCTTATACATGTTTATTCACAAGTATGTTCCCCTGAGTTTATGCCCAAGAAAAGGCATCTAAGTGCAGCATTTATTCTGTTTTTAAAAATTAACTAAAATGAAGAGTACAGAAAATCTTGTTCCAGTCTTTCTATTTATTAATGTATTTATCTTGTTATCACAAGGGCAATCTGAGTATGGAATTAGGGATCTGCACATAGATCTGGTTCATTTGGCACAGACGAGAGATGCCCAGGGAGACTTTCTCAGTGTTCAGATTCTCTTTGCCTAGAAACATCTTCTTGAAGCAGCATAAGCTGTTTTTAGTCAAACTTGCTCTGATTGGCCCAGTAGCAGGGTTGGGGTATGTTAGAATAGTGACCTTACTTTACTCCCTCTGGACTGGGATGCATGTGGTATCTGTAAGTCCAAATGAGAAAAATAAATAAGACAACACAGTACTTTGTAAAAAAAAACACACACAAAAAACACAGCAGCATCCAGCACCTGGTTCACATCAGAATAAATCACACTGAAGCCCACTGATTTCAACTGTGTCATGCCTGGCACTCTGAGGGTTTCTTTTACCGTGATCATAAAATCATTGACTGAACAAATAGTTGGTACTGCCAGCTTTGGCACTGCAAAACATCAACCCTCCCTTGCTTGGGTGTTGGGTTGGACAGAGCTGTCCCTCTTTCCCAGCACTCATGGGAATCCTTGTTGACAAGCACTGCTCCATTGGTGTGTCACCCCCCCTTTCCAAACACAGGGGGGTGGGGGGTGGGATGCCTGCAAGCATTCATTGGCAGGTGGCCTTGAAACAGGTCATTTTGGAGGTGGGGAAGGGGATCCCCGGGGGGCTGGAGTCTGAACTGAGCCAACTGCCATTGTACAACATCCTCAGGCCCCGGGTGGGCCCAGTTGGTGGAGCACCTCTTGGCTGGCACAGCGAACTTCTCATTGTCCATGTTCTGCCCTAACCATTCCTCGTGGCAAGGCTGTGGATGTGGGGGCCACCCTGCCATTTTGTAAAGCCCCACAGGGCGGAAGGGTTTGCATTGAGGTCTAAGAAGCTGCAGGAGCTTGCTGAGACAAAAGAAATTCCATAAATGTAACAAATATATCCGTTTATTCTCTTCTTATCTTAGTGCTGTTGAAGCGGAAAACATGGGAATGAAGGAGTCATTGGGGACATCTTCATATACACTAACTCGGTGTTTTTCTCTAGAAAAATAGGTGCTGGTATTCACCATGAAGTTGTTACAGTAAGTGCCACACTTTTTAACAATAAAAAAGAGGTGTCAGTACTGTGTACCCTTGAATACCCCCTGGAGGAAAAAAAGCACTGCACTTACTCCAGTTCTGTAGAGTGGGAATATTGTGATGAATATAATTATGTTTATTCTTAATGCAAACCAAGTTTATGCTTTAAAAAACTCATTTAAGAAACAAATCATACAATTTTAATGCAGGTAAATATTTAGAGCAATGATGGATTTTTAAAATAAGTTTTAAATTCAGTAAATTATTGAAATGAGAGAAGGGTCAAACCAGACATGGTGTATGCACTCGCTGTATTGAACACCTGTCATCTTCTTTCTTCATGAAAAGGAAGTCACAGGGGGACCCAGTTTGGACTGAGGCCAGGTCACCAGGGAGTGGAGTGGGTGGGTCTGACACCACATTGAAGTTCTAGAAATAAAATGAATAATTCATTTCAAAACTGTATTGGTTACAGACTGCAGATGGAAGATGACTTTTGGATGAAAAAAAAGGAAAGCTACGCTGCTAGATATCTTCCCCTGAGGTAATTGTTTTTCCTGGGCACATTTTTTTTTACATGGGGGAACATTCAAATATGTGATCTTCTCACTATAAGCAATCTTAAAACACACACTTCCATTAACAGTATTTAACATGATTGTGGATCAGCTCCAATGTGTGGAAATTTCACTTGGCAGGCTGTTTGTTTCCCTCTCGTCACTCTGTACATTTGTTGTTCTGGCTTCTTTTTAAATTGTCTACAAAGCAATATGGGGTTGAATTTTCACATCTTCTGCTATACTTGCAAAAATAAATTTAGTAAATGAGTATGGGATAAATATAAAAAACTTGCTGGAAAATAAAACACCAATGTGGCTTTAACCTACAGTATAGAGATTTGTGAATAGAGGTGGAGGTTAAATTAAAGAGGTTTGAAGAAGTAACAGCGATAGTAACAAGCTGGTTACAATATTATCAACTTAATTAGCTATTTAAGTTAATAAAAGGAATGGTTTTACAAATCAAACCTCTCAGTTAGAAAAAGACCTGCTAAAGAATAATCAAAAAGTAATGTCTAAAATATTATTAGAATGTCAAACAAACTACCGGTACTAACAGGTCAAATAATTGATGATACATTGGGCAATGGATATAGGACATAATATTGAAATGGCAGCATGGGAAAGATTGTGGAATGTGGACTTCAAATTTACAGTGTTATGTGTTAGAAAGAAAATCATATGAAAATGATGTATAGATGGTATTTGAACCCTAGTAAGCTACTAGCTAAAATGTACAAGGTGGAATCAAATACACGCTGGAAATGTAAAGAAAAGGGAGATACATGTAGTGGTTGTTTAAGAGAGCAAAAGTCTTGGAAATGGTTTATAATGAGTTGGGAAAAAATGTTGAAAATAACATTTGTTTTAAAAAAACCAGCTTTCCTTTAAGTATAATTGGTGGAGAGATACCTAAAGAACATGAAAACCCCTCTTTCTGTATGCTGTCGTGGCTGCATGAATGGTACAGGCCCAGAGATGGAAAGACGAAGCACAGCCTCGGGGCGACGCTTCAAGCCCCGGCAAGCGGCACCCTCTCGGCGCTTCCCCAATCCCGCCCAGGCACTAAGGGCCGGAAGCCGCCGCCCTGCCGGCTCGGAGGAGGCAGCCCAGAAACGGGGCCGGGGAGCAAGACGCCGCCCCGCGCCACACTCGCTTGCTGCCAGAAAAGGCCGCCGGGTGCAGGAGCGGCGCCTACATCACGCCCGGCATTGGGCGGGCTGCGGAGGCCGGCGAGGGCGGGAAAGCGGGCGGCTGGCTCCTCCCGCGCGCCCTGAAGGGGCTTTTGTGGCGCTTCCCCGCTGCTACGAAGGCCTAAGCAAGGAGAAGGAAGGCGCCTCGTGAGCCCGGCACTGGAGGGTCTCAACTTCTGCGTGTTGCAGATGTGAAGCATAACAAACGGCTCCTCATTGTCCACACCCATAAAAATATCCAAACTTTTACTGGCAGAACTCATTGAAATAAAGCAGAAAACATAAAAAATAAAAAAAGGAAAGAGGAAGCAGTTCCAGATATGGCAAAACTTACCGGAAGAGAGAGACTTTTTTTTTTAACAGAATGGAGAAAATTTATTGGATATATGAAGACAAATTGTAAATAATTGAAAATGTTAGCAGGATTGACATAAACACGAGCAGTAAGAAATAATTAAAAGGGAACATAAAGAAGAAATTTGCAAATAAATTTGAATTGGTTATGCAGTAAGAATATGACATAAAATAAGGAACCACGGGGGGTGGAATTTTAAGAAAATAGAGGTTGAATTTGTTTAGATTTTTGTTGTTAAAACATTGTAAAATGCAAAAATGAAAAATATTTTTTAAATTAAATAAATAAAGTACATTGAAAGTGCAATATCTAGGAAGCACGATGTGCTTATTCATGAAACAACTGACACCAGAATCCTAGCAAAAGCCAACAACTGCAATTGTCCCAAATAAAGATCAGTTATCCCTCTACTTCCAGTGTTCAGTGGTGTCATTGCTCATAGAGCAAAAATGGCACTACTGTACCGCTCACATACCAGAGGAAGGTATCAGTGGGCTTGAGGGAACCCCAAAACTGCAGAAGTATGGGAAATCCAAGGGGAGGGAACCCCAAAACAGCTCTGCATCTGGTGCTCAGCAACTCTCAGATGTTGTCTGGCTTTGGGGGTGTGATATTGAAATGGTTGGAAAGGGAAAGGAGTGGAAGATTCTGGAGGAAGGTGTGGCTGACTGACTGCAACAGGGTGCAGGAACAATGAGAGATTTTGTTGCATGTCTCCCTTTTGACCTTTTATATGGCATGCGCACAGAAAGTGCAAGATAAAGAGAAGAGAGAAATGTGCAATTGTTGAATCGTCATCACAAGATGTCTTGTGAAGTAAATGTCCACCTCCTCAAAACTTCCAGTTTTCTAGCTGAAGAAAATGAAACATTAAGGCTTTTTATGCTCATTACTTGTGCCTTATTGCTGTCCCTATATAAATGCATAAAACAATGGGAATACCAGCTTGCTAGAGGATAAAATTAGCAATGTAACAACGGAGGTAAGCATTGCTCAATTTTTCATCATACATTGATTAGTTGGGGAGATGCCCCAACAGCAATATTATTTCAGTTAAAATTGTAAATTAACTTATAACCCTGTCCTCTGATGGCTGATGTATTGAGAACACAAGATTGAAGAAAGCAATGAATTTTCATTTGATCCAACTGTGCCATGAAGTTCTGAGGTGCATTTTATGTTATAAATTTAAAATTTGTCACATCGTGACAGAGTTCTGACACCTGTCTCTTTCCTTTCATGTTCTCTACTTCCTGACAACACACCCTTCTGTCAGAGACATTCTACTTCTGAAGAATGTATGACAGACCCTCAAAGTGTCCCTATTTTCCAGCGATGCCCCTGATTTAGAGAAGCCGCCATGGTTTCTGATTTGATCCCAGAATGTCCCACTTTTCCTTAAGATGTCCCTATTTTCATTGCAGAAATGTTAGAGGGCATGGAGTTATCTGTCCCCAAGCCGTCTGAATGCAATCCTGTACAGTGGTGCCCTGCAAGACGAATGCCTCGCAAGACAGAAAACCTGCTAGACGAAAGGGTTTTCCGTTTTTGAGCTGCTTCGCAAGACGATTTTCCCTATGGACTTGCTTTGCAAGACGAAAACGTCTTGCAAGTGTCCCAATTTTTTCCTGCTTTCCCCCTTTTTTCTAAGCTGCTAAGCCGCTAATAGCCTTTTAGCCGCTAATCTGCTAATCCTTAGCCACTAAGCCTTTAATAGCCGCTAAACCGCTAATAGCGCTAAGCCGCTAATAGGGTTGCTTCGCAAGACGAAAAAACCGCTAGACGAAGAGACTCGCAGAACGGATTAATTTCGTCTTGCGAGGCACCACTGTATAGGGAAGTTGTTTAATGTTTTATTATGTTTTAAATATGTTGGAGGCTGCTCAGAGTGGCTGGGTCAACCCAGTAAGATGTATGGGGTATAAATAGTAAAATTATCATTCTGGAATGGGACGTCCCTATTTGCATCAGAGAAATGTTGGAGGGTATGGGGTGAGCCATTGATTTTGAGCAGTCAAAATGTTCTGCACTGCTAAAAGAAGTGTGTGAGGATATATGTAAGACTTGGAAAGTGCTTGGCAATTGTTAAGACTTTAGTTACAAGGTTTGGGTTGAATTCATTAGGATACTGATCTGGTTTGGAGTCAGCTTTGGTCTTTTGTAATTGGTACTTAGGCCCTTAAACTGGAGACCACTGTAGAAACAAAGTGGGGAACGCTTGAATGACGGTGGATTCAGGATCCATAGAATCTCTCTCATTAGCCAGGAGTATTAGTCTGGTTTGGTTCTTGTGTGGTGTTCCTGTACAGACTAGTAAAGTTATTATTCAATATGGCCTTCCTCAATGAGTTGCATCTGTTTGTTATTAAATTGACAAAGTTCTCATATTTCCTTCAATAATGGGCACAGGTTACAAGTGACGTGATTATTCCTCATAGAATTGTAGAAATGTAGAGTTGGAAGGGGCCATGAGAGTCATCTAGTTGAAGCCCTTGCAATGCAAGAATTTTTAACCCAATGTGGGGCTCAAACCCTTGACTCTGGAATTAAGAGTATCATGCTCTACCAAACTAGTTATCGTAAGTATTTCTAAGATGCATTATGCTGAGAAACCAAACAAAAACAACCCATAACAATTGCTCTTAAAATACTCTTGAACATACCTAACTGTGGGCCTTCAAGATATGCTGAGAACCTTGGCCACAAACTGAAATGACTTCTCCCCCTTCATCCTAGCCCAAAGTCTAAAACATCCTCTCTGTTTGGGCATCACTATATGCTTCTGTAGGGGAAATTTACTGTGGAAGACTTTTATATTTCAAGCTGCCTATACTGAAGTTTAAGTGATACACCATTTTCATTTACTGATTAAAAAAATACAATTATTCATTAAAAAAGGAGTACAAATACAGTCTTAGCACATGTTTTGGAAAGGCTACAGCTCCACCCTAGCTATTATTGTTTTCCTGAAATGCCTCAGAGGATGGGATAAAATGAAATTAAAAAGTTATTACTCTTCTGCTCTGTATGTCAGGACTATATCAATATCAGGCACATACATTGTAGTACTGACATCAGTGCTTTTGCAAAGGAGGAGTGTTTTTTTGCTCAACAGCTCATGGATGTGCACAGTTTTTGTTATCCTTAATTTCAAATGAAATGCATGCCTGAACCTTCAGCTCTTGTATGCCATTTCTTTTTCTGCTCAAATTCTCAGGAGTGCCTTTAAAATCAGAAGCTCTTTTCTGTGCTTGCTACTATGCAAAAAATTGACCATGTAAAAGAAAGGACATGTTCAGCTCTGCTTGATTTGTCTTATTCCAGTTCCACAGCCTTTCTGAAATAACCTATCAATTGTGGAAGAGTTGCGGGTGGGGAAAAGGGGGCTGTGCAATTTCCATTAATAGAAAGAGAACAATACATCTTGGAGACAGTTCGTTGTTTTTCCCCCTCTGGGAGCATTTTCTTTCTTGATCTGTGGCTTTGAGAAAAGATAATTTCAGGAAAGCACTTCCTAAGAAACTACAACTAGCTTAGCACTAAAAGCACAAGAGATACAAGAAGATTTCTAATTATTGCATCCCAAAAGGTCAGCTTAACAGAAATTTAAAGGGAGAATAGGACAGATGGCATTCTTCTAATGTTATAGTCTGAGAATTTTCAATTTGTAAGTAGCCCTTACTTTTTGACTGTTCAGCAATCCAGTTTCCCTGACCTGATCGGTTTCCAGCCTGCCTATGACCCCAAATTCCCCCCTTGTGGACTTGAACAGGGTGGGAGCATGTGAACATAGTAAGATGCCTTATACTCTGTTAGACCCTTATCGAGCCCACAGCTCCTGCCTCTGGCCGGCAGCAGGGCCAGCCCTACCATTTACGCAGAATAAGGCAGCCATATCAATCAGATAATTTGGGTGTCATGGAAGAGCAAGAAAGTGTTCATTACTGAATTTTTAGCCAAGGGCTAAAATAAAAACTCTGACACCAGTTGAACTGTAGGCCACATTATTATTAAATTCAAACACGAACAGAATCTGCAGAGGGAAAGCTATCAGTGCAGGAGCTAAATAAACAAATTTCAGGGAAATGCCTGCAGCCGTAGGGTTTCTATTGGGATAAGAGGAGGCAAGTCCTCTTGCCCTCAACTCCAACTTCACCCTGAAGGCGAGTAGAGAGGCTTTCCTGCTTCATCACTTCATCAAAGCTCTGAGTGGATGTGGCAAGTTGCCCCCAAATAGTGGCCCAAATCCTGCCACAGATCTTATAACCCTCAATTACAAGATTAGCCACTCACCGCCCCTAAAGGTGATCTACCTGCCTAAGTGACCATTTAAACCATTCAACCTATTTAACAAACCATCATTCTGTCCCAGTAAGTGTGGATCAGCTAAAAGGACCAGTCTTCCAGGTGTTACCTGGCTGGCTAGAAATTCCTACTTGGCCCAAAAGGCAACCAAAGTAGCCACACTATGAAACATGAAGAGTGGGTAGGTGCAACCCCCCAAAAGAGGAAAGTGGGTGGAACAGTTTGCAACTACTGTGCATGCATTCAGCTCCCCTCTTCCCATTGCCATGCAAGCCACACTGTGCATGAGGCACCCATTTGCCCGATGGGAAGGTGGCGGCTGGGGCTTCAACCCCAGAATGCAAAGTATTTTCCCACAATCCAATATGAGAGCAGGAGTGGTGACTATTATCGCTGTATTTTTATTCCTGTGAGCTTTTCTGTTCCAAGTGCCAATTTAACTTGGCTGGCTTTGGATACTATGCACCTTGTCTTGAAAGGGGGCACCATTTCTTGCTGCACCTAAGGCAGAAAAATGTCTTAGACCAGCCCTGATTGGCATCACTTCTTCACAATACCTGGCAGGGGTATTACTCTGTCTTCTGCAATACTTGAAATCATGAACCTCTAATAGGAAATTCAGGACAGGAAACTAAGGGCTGAACCACACTTGCTGGCAAAATCCTGACTTTTGTAGTTCAGTGGTTCCCTGCTTGTACACTTTTTATTTTTGCCCTGGAACCTCTTCAGCAAACTTGTGCTTCTTTGTTTACTTTTGGGTTGTGCTTAGTCCATTTTTTTCTGACTGTAACTGACTCTAATGAAAAACTGACCATGGGGAGGGGAGTGTGGAAAGGAAGGGAGGAGGTGGGAGGGTGCCCGTGGATCTGTGAAAAATTCAAAGAAAGCTGTTCATGAGGCCTTCCAAAATCAGTTTACCAAGTGGACCAAAACTCTCTTCACATTTTCCATGCAACTGGCAAGACTGGATTTTCACAAGAAACTTATGGCACAGCCACAGAACAATGTGAGAAGCTTTCAGAAACGAAGGAATGAATAGGTGCAAAAGCTGATCAAAATTTGAGCCAAGCAAGAGAATGGGTGGGTCCTGAAACAAAGGAATCTGACACACTGAAAGCATAACATCAGTGAACTGTAACCTTCCCTTAACCAAGTCAACAGAGGGACTAGAAAAGAATGAGAGTGAATGGAGGTGTGTGTATTTAAAGTTCAATTGTGACAAGAAATAAAGGGTTATTTCATGGATATAAAAATATTAAACCATGATTGTGTGCTAAAGCTTGCTGTGATAGCAAACCTGGGTGGTTTTGAACCGGATAAGCTTTTCTACATGGTTGATGTTCCGTGTAAGTTTCATTCCTGGTATGGTGCTTCTAGCTCTTTCTCAGCGGACAATCCCACTTTGGCCTGCAGCCCAGATCTCAGTCTTGTTTCAAGGAACACCTGCATTTCTCAGGCATCTTAGAAGTATTAAAATGAATAGCTTGCAGAGAGGGTGCCCTTCCCCAAAGCACAATTTGGGACTATTATTGTAGCTCAAGGATTTTAAGTGACTGTCTTGTTTTCTCTTTGTCCTTTTTAAAAAAAGGACTAGGTCATGATGTTCAAATGTGTATGATGGGTTTCAGGTTATGATACTGTTCTCATTTTTTTAAAAAGCAAGCTCTTTTACTTCCTTTTCATCTTTGACTGTATGTTTACATGTTCTATTAGCTACGGTATGTAGAATCTGCTGGGAAATATTTTGTGTGGCAACAGTTGGTCCACGTGGAGGATGCAACAATGTAGATCCACATAGCATGTGTATCTCTTGAATTTGATGGAACCTCAGTTTGCTAGGAGCTGATTTATGGTGCCATATGGTTTACATGCTGTCTCTATATGTTTCAATTAAACAGGTAATGTGTGGAGCAACTATATAAGCCAATCGTTGCAATAGACCACTATAAGACCATGTAGTCTTTGGGATTTTCTTTTGCATGTTGTTTTTATTTATTGAGTGCCATAATGTATATGGAAGCTTTTGGTCTGAAGCACAGTAGTGGGGAGGGAATAGGTATGGGAGATGCATAGATAAGGAAAACATGCATGCAAGGCTGCATGAAAGAGGTGGGAGAGCTCCAAGGACTCCCAGATGCACAGTTGTGAGGGGATTATTGCTAAATTTGGAGGACTGCGGGGGGGGGAGAGAGCTAAGGATAATGGCATGAATTGCAGGCCAACTGCTTGAAAGATGGCACCAGCCACCCTCTTCGTTTAAAAGTGGGAGAAGCCCTAAGCTAAAACAGTCTAGTGGGGAGAAGCTTTTTCATCCTGAGGGACACATTCTCTTTTGGACCACCTTCTGGGCGTCACATCCCACTGGTGAGGGGAGGAAAAAGCAAAAGTGAATGGCATAATGGATTTAACTTTTTACCTTTAAACAGCAGACTGTGTTCTTGTCATGCAAAAACCAGATATTTACATACATACACCCCTCCATCCTCCATTCAGAAAAGCCAGAAACATTATCACAATGCAGTGACACATTCTAGCCTGGCACAATTACTGAAAGGCAGACTGGCTCAGGGAAGGTGAGCAGCAGAGCCAAGGGAGAGTCCCAAAGCCCAGGTAGAGAGGCACAGGTGACCACATTCAGCTGGTGGGGTAGAGGCGCTTCATCCCATCCCTGCCCTAAGCAGAGGTGTAAGAGTGCTCTGCCTACGGAAGCCACCATTTTGACAGCTGGAGCAGTCACACAGTTTTCTTCTCCATCAGTTTTCTGTGAACAGCAGCTATGAAAGATTTTAGCTTTATCATATCTGCTCGTGAGTGATTTATTGTATTTCTCTCCTCACTCAACAAGTTTCTTAGTGATTGATGTTTTTAAAACCACATTGCCAGAAAGAAAACCATGTACTTTTTAATATATATATATAGAACCATAGGACATTCCCAGTGGTGGTTTATATTATATTTCAAAAATTGATAGATATTTTATGAGATTGGCATTAACCAAACATTGCTATAGAACAACATATTTTCATAGTACCTCTGATTTCCTATTTTCTGCTTTCCTGTAAAAAATAGGCAGTTATAGGTTAATTCCAAACAAGTTTACTCAGAAATAAATTTCACTGAGTTCAGTGTGTGCAACCGTATGCATGTTCACTTTTAAATAAGTATCAATGTGTTCACTGCAGCTTACTTCTTAGCAAGTGCAATTAGGATTGGAACCCTAAGGTTTCCTAAGATTACAGCTTTAAATTACGGTAATTTTACATTTGCATTCTCTTTTTAAAGGCTGATATAATTAATTTTTAAATCTAGTTTAATGAATCCCATGTTAGCTCCATTTTCGCTATGAGCCCACAAAATGTCACTTTATTAATTTCTGTGCACAGAGTGTGTAGGGCACAGAGGTTCAGAGATACTTGTTAACACCTAAAATGACTCCCCAGTCCCTTCCTGCACCTTCCCAGAGGCCAGACTAGCTCCTGGTGCTCCCAGTATTCCACCCTCTACAGATTCCCCCATTTGATATTCGTATAAAAAAAAACAAAAAGGAGGATCAATAATCTCAGGAGAGCAAGTCTAGTCAAACTTCGTGGACTATGCCCATGGCAGAGCAGAGCATGAGATAACAATTGAAAAGCAGAATGATCAAGGGGCTGGAGCTACAACATTTGTGACATTTTAGTTTATTTTTTAAAAAACAAAAAAACCTCAGAAACAAATACAGTATAAGGAAGGATGCGATAGAGGTGTAGAAAATTATGCACGGTGTGAGGAAAGTGAGAGTAATATTAAAACCCCATTTTTTGCAACCTGGAGGTCAGTGGAGAGGAAGTGAGGAGCACAGTGAACATTAATATAAGCATGTGGGTATCCCTTGATGGATCTTCCTTGGCCACATTGTAGAATGTTTTTCTCATAAAGTTGGTTCTTTTATTACAGCTTCGTAGTTACCTAACTCTTGGGCACAATGTATTTTGTAGTAAAAGTCAGACTTAGTGGTGTCGTTTATGGGTAGTTCTTTGACATTTATGCCACTGTTTAGTGAGTTTCTGACACTTACACTTTTGCCCAGTAAAACAGCATGACAGTAGAATACAGCGAAACAATAAAGTCTTAGCACAAAGACTTAGCACAACCATCACCTTAATTTTCTATACCAGAGAGGGACAAAGACCTCACATTCCATCACGTGAAATGGACCAGTTTATACAAAGAAGGAACCAAAGAAGAAAATCATGACCACGCTCACCTCATGAGGAGGAGTCACTGAAGGAGTACATCTGTGCGCGGTGGGAAAATGTTTCAGCTATTTGGTTAATATATGGCAAAGGATTCCCTCGGGGAAAACAAAGAGGGAAACAATGCCACCGGGATCCTTGCTTGTTTGAAGTCACTCTTGGTCTGAATTAGCAAGCAGATGACACAGCTTTCAAGTAGGTTTCTGCTACTCTTGCCCTTTTCATAATTTCTTTTTATTAGTATACCCTGGATGTTGAAGAGGTGGGATGATACATGTCTGTCTCCTTACTGAAGCCGTTTTGTTTTTTTCTCCTTCAATTTGAATAGGTCATTCGAGATGCTTAAAAAATGTGGTAATAAGACAACATTCCTGAAATGCAATGGTCTTTTTTTGCACTTGGGGGAAAAGGTATCTGTTATCTAAACAATTAAAGAATAAAATAGCTCTGGAATGATTGACATTATAATTATTCCTTTTTCCTTATATGTTATAAACTATCATTTTTTGCAATATTGATTGGTTTGTGCTGATCAATTGCAAAATTTGTATATGCTAAGGCCACAGCAGGCATATGTTAGTGATATGGAGCAGCTCAGTAGTAAATAGCCAATGAAACCTTTGAAATGATTAATACAGGGTGCTTGTATTTTGCAACCTGGTAAGTGCCCTGAGAGCCTCCTGCTCCTTGTGGTTAGGAGAAGTGGAAGGCAACACAGCATCTCCTTCTTCTGCCCCACTCCTGGCCATGCTTTTGAAACAAGAAAATGTTCAATGTGTTCAATGTGAGGGGGGTGGGGACAGGGCCGGATTTAGTTTGATGAGGCCCTAAGCTACTGGAGGTACAGTGGTGCCTCGCAAGACGAAATTAATTCGTTCCGCAAGTTTTTTCTTCTTGCGAGTTTTTCGTCTTGCGAAGCACGGTTTCCCATAGGAATGCATTGAAAATCAATTAATGCGTTCCTAGGGAAACCGCCTTCAGAACAGGTCCGGGGACAGTCTGTCCCCCGACCTCTTCTGAAGGCTGGGGGGGGGACAAGGGCTTTTCTTCCCACCCCCAGCCTTCAGAAGGCTGTTCTGAAGGCTGGCGGTGGGAAGAAAAGCCCTTCTTCCCACCTCCCGCCCCGCAAGCTCCGGGGACAGGAGGGCTTTGCTGCCGACCGCCAGCATTTTAAAAGCCCCTGCTGTCCCGGGGCGATTTTAAAATGCTGGCGGGCGGGAACGAAGTCTCTGCTGTCCCGGGGAGATTTTAAAATGCTGGGGGTCGGCAGCGAATGCTTCGCTCCCGCCCGCCAGCATTTTAAGATCGCCCGGGGCAGCGGAGAAGTCTCCGCTGTCCCGGGAAGGCAGGCGGGGGGGAGCAAAGACTTTTGCCCCCCGCCGGCCTTCAGAAGAGGTCCAGGACCTCTTCTGAAGGCCGGCTGTGGGCGAAAGTCTTTGCTCCCGACCGCCAGCAATTTAAAACAGGTCCCCGGAGATTTCCCTATGGGCTTTCGTCTTGCGAAGCAAGCCCATAGGGAAATTCGTCTTGCGAAGCGCCTCCAAAACAGAAAACCCTTTCGTCTTGCGGGTTTTCCGTCTTGCGAGGCATTCGTCTTGCGGGGTACCACTGTAATGGGGCCCTTTATATGTCCAGCTGTCCATTGTCAACAACAAATTGTCACTTTTTTGTGTTGAATATATCCTATTTGGAAACTTATGGACCTAAATGGTGTTGCTGTATGTAAGTTTAATTTTATTTGGTTTTTTATGTTATATTTTGGAAATGTACATCCAGGGTTTTTTCCTTTATTTTTTGGGGGGTCCCCCAAGAGAGTGGGGCCCTAAGCTATAGCTTGTTTAGCTTATATGTAAATTTGGCACTGGTGGGGAGGAAGCTCTGGCCATGCGCAAGACTTACAGCCCATCCATGCTTCTGCTTATTCCATGACTAGAAAGCATGGGTCCAAGCAGTTCTCTGCTTGTTCCATGCTTTTTAGGCATGGGCCTGAGAGGTTTTGCCCTTGCACTGTCACTTTCCCTCCTAGCGCTTTACAACAAATAGGCAGATCCAGATTTAAATGGTCCCCTTATGTTAATAACAATTTTGGTATTTGGACACAATCAATGGAAGGTCAACTCCTCTGGGCTGATCTGACTTCCAACGACACTGAAGAGACCTCCCCAATTGACCATTATAACACATTAATCCGAAAACTCCAACCGTTATTGTCAAGACCCAGAAGATCTAAGCAAAACGACTCCCCTACCAACAAAAAATAGTTTGACCACGAATGCACTCAGGCAAAACTTATACTCAGGGAATGCTTTAAGGTGTTCCAGCAAAATCCTAACCCTATCACTAAATTAGAGTTACAACTTAAAAAAAAGAACTACAAAGAGTTATTAAAAACCAAAAAAAGAACCGCAGACTCTCTCATCTGGCAGGCCCTAATAAAAGCGTCAATAGAAAAAGACAATTCCAACTTCTGGAAAATTATCTCCAGTCAAACCAAAGCTCCTAATGAGGGCACAATAATTCCTGCAAATTCATGGGAAGAGCACTATAAAGTGCTGTTTAGGGAACATCGTCCTTCTGCGCCGCTTAACATCCCCTTAGATAATGATACACCATGGCCCCCAACATCTGAAACTGAAATCACTTTGCTAATTCTACAAATGAAATCTGGCAAAGCCCCAGGAAGTGATTTCATTGTCGCTGAACTTTTGAAAGCGCAAATAAACTGGTGGGCCCCAGTCCTTGCAAATCTATTTTCATACATAGATAAGACAACTGAAATCCCTAAAGATTGGGGACTAGCTATAATTGTTCCCATATTTAAAAAGGGCAACCCCTCTGATCCATCTAATTATAGACCAATTAGTCTCCTGAATGTGATCTGTAAACTTTATACAAAACATCTATGCCTAAAATTATGTGAATGGTTAGATCATAATAACTTGCTAGAAATTGAACAAGCAGGGTTTACATCCGGACGTTCCACCATTGATCACTGCTTAGTGTTAGATTACTTTGTCTATAAGTATGCGAAATATTGGAAAAAGTCATTATATGCGGCCTTTGTGAACCTAAAGGCAGCATTTGATTCTGTATCCAGCAGTAGGCTCTGGGCCAAATTGGCCAATATGGGTATTAACAGAAGGTTATTACTTCTGATGATTAAGCTTCATGAGAACAATACCCTCCAGATAAGACATGCACAGGATGGCAGACTCTCTAGAGAAATCCCAGTCCAAAGAGGAGTTAGACAAGGATGCCTATTAGCCCCATTCCTATTTAACATCTATGTTAACTCCCTGGTCACATGCTGCCGTGAAATTGAAACCCACCCCCGTGTTCTCTAACGGCAGAAAAGTACCAGTTTTAATGTATGCGGATGACGCTGTTCTTCTCTCTCAAACCAAAGTGGGTCTGAAACGTGCCTTAGGAAAGTTTAGCGACCAATGTAACACTGAACTGTTAACAATTAACTTTGCCAAAACCAAAATTGTACATTTTAACCGCTCCTTCAGGAAAGATAATTGGAGCGTAAAGGGAAACACCATTGAACAGACTAAGACCTTCCAATACCAAATTCTCAACACACTTGACCACATCAGCTATATCAGCAGAAAGAAGTGCAAATGCTATCCTTAGATTATTCAGAAGGAAAGGAGCTGGCTTCCTCCCGATGGCCCTAACAGTCTTTCAGGCAAAATCTCTAGCCCAACTTCTATATGGCTCTCAAATTAGCCCCTCTGCCAACCTTAAGACCCTTGAAACAGTACAATCTAAATTCTTAAGATCATTATTTGCTACCCCTAAGTGTACACCTAATGCAGTCTTAAGGCAAGAGGCAGGACTGCCCAGAGTGGAATTAAAAGTCTGGGAACAAGCAATATCCCTCTGGCTGAAAATCCATTACAATCCTAAGGGACTGTTACCTTGCTTCCTGGCCGCAGTTCCCTATCCTCCTTGGATTATGCAAATAACTAACAAGATCAAACAAATTGGCCTAAACCCTGAAAATCTTTTTATTGGAACTCTGAACAAGGCAAAAGCTACTATCACTCGGAGACTTTATGATATCGAATTACAACAAGAAGGCGCCCTACTCCCGGAGACGTATAGATGTTTAAAAGTTTGGCCTAATTTTGCAGCTGCCCCTTACTTAACTAACATCACTAACGAAGCCTATAGATGGGCTTTCTCTAGAGCCCGCTTTGAGACAATGCCCTCAGCAGTGCTGTACGGCAAATTCACGCGGGTTCCAATGCATGCGCGTCTCTGCCCTTGTATGTCTAATAAGGTAGAATCTGTCACACACATTCTTCTATCTTGCGAATTTTACAGTGAAGAACGAGTTCAACTTATTTTACCGCTTCTATCAAAATTTATACCCCTTCAATATTATTTGGAATCCTCCCCTGAAATTCTTCGAAAATACCTCCTGGAAGATTCCTCAAGCTCAATATCATATGAGGTGGCTAAATTTTGCACTTTAGTAATTAAGAAGCGTAAATCTCTTCTGTTGAATGGCACACTGCGAAGTTCCCTTGTGTAACCTTTTTTCTTTTCTGAAGTTGTTGCTGATTTCTTGTTGTCTGATCTTGTGGTGTTTAGTGTCACTGGCTTTGGCCGCAATAAAACTTGAACTTGAACTGTCACTTTCCCCTAGAAAACCTGCTCTTTAGGACTTGTTGTTGTTTAGTCGTGTCCGCCTCTTTGTGACCCCCTGGACCAGAGCATGCCAGACCCTCCTGTCTTCCACTGCCTCCTGCAGTTTGGTCAAACTCATGTTGGTAGCTTCGAGAACACTGTCCAACCATCTCGTCCTCCGTCGTCCCCTTCTCCTTGTGCCCTCCATCTTTCCCAACATCA
Source organism: Podarcis liolepis (assembly GCF_965112155.1). Lineage (NCBI taxonomy): Eukaryota > Metazoa > Chordata > Lepidosauria > Squamata > Lacertidae > Podarcis > Podarcis liolepis. The sequence goes on from NC_139558.1 coordinate 4,493,055, forward strand.
GGGTCTTTTCCAGGGAGTCTTCTCTTCTCATGAGGTGGCCAAAGTATTGGAGCCTCAGCTTCAGGATCTGTCCTTCCAGTGAGCACTCAGGGCTGATTTCCTTAAGAATGGATAGGTTTGTTCTTCTTGCAGTCCATGGGACTCTCAAGAGTCTCCTCCAGCACCAGAATTCAAAAGCATCTATTCTTTAGCGATCAGCCTTCTTTATGGTCCAGCTCTCACTTCCATACATCACTACTGGGAAAACCATGGCTTTAACTATACCGACCTTTGTGGGCAAGGTGATGACTCTGCTTTTTAAGATGCTGTCTAGGTCTGTCATTGCTTTTTGGAACAATCAATTATCTGAGGAAAACTTGATTGTCGTTTGTTCTGCTTCAGCTCCAAGCCGCAGGTTTTCCTGGGGGAAAGTGGCAGGGCAAACAAAGGTGTGGATGAGCCTTATTTTAGCGGGAGGTGAGTGGGCTCAGGAGTGACACCAAGTGTCGCTCCCCCAACCTGCTGTGATAAAGGAGTGGCTGCTCCTTCACAACCACCAGTCCCATCCCCACAAATGGCTCAGGGCCGGATCTGTGTCAGGGGTGTGCGCACACCCCTATTGCAAGATTTGCAGAGGAGAAGGCAGAGGAGAGACAAAAGAAACCAGGGGTAAATCTGAGGAAAATTCAGCTTCATGTGCTAAGGATTTCTTTCAATAAAAGATGAGGACTAAGCCATAAACACACACACAAAGGGTGGGTTTTGAGCAGAGGGTTTTTGTGGGGGGGGGGGCACACAAAGAAATAAGGCAGCAACACAGGTGCAGTTTTTATTGACACAATTCTTTAATAGAGATGGATGAGACAATTTTCAGGCTGTGCCTCTTTCACATCTGTTCAATCACAGATCCATTCTGTCCTGTTTCCATATCATTATGGAATCAAAAAAACGAATTGCATTAAAAAATGTACCCTAACACAGGGGTTCCCAAACCGTGTTTTGTGGACCAGCAGAGGTCTGCATGTTCCATTCATGTGGTCCACGGTGCGTCTGCAAAAATGCAATTAAGAATCACACAGCATCTGGTTCAGCACGTCACAATTGCTAAAAGAGGCAGAAAAATTAAGACTCTCAGCAATTTTCAAGTTGTCTGTGGAGGGGTAGATTTTGGGAGCATATGCATTTTTGCACACGTTGAACCCTAAGAAACACATATTTGTACTTTAAATTTGTAATTTAAAACCTGCATTTCAAATGCATTTTGACACTTTTTTGAGATGCAAAATTCAGAGAAGTGTGAAAACTGAATGGTAATTGTGTTCCAATCTGCATATTACTCTGGACAGCTTAAATCTGGCCAATTTGCTTACAAATGCAGGCCAAACAAAATCCCAAAGCACCTCCATTCTTGTGTCTCTAGCAGCTATTTGGAGGGCAGAAATCCATCAGGTGACATTTTTATTAGTAGACAGAATGCATGAGTTAAAAGCACGGGGCTCTTCCAGTAAAAAGCCAATGAAAACCATTGAAAATTTGATGTTTCCTAGACCACCTAAACTGTGATGAAATGAGCTGATTTTATCCATATGTAGGTAAGCATTTCCCACCTACTTAAATATACAGTACTGCTTATTGCTCCTTGCTTTCCAGTCGTGTCTCAAAGCCACTAGCTCACTTGCTAGTTGTTCACAGAACAGCTAAGGAAAAAAACAAACAAACAAAAGGGATATCATGTTAGGTGACCCAGAGATTAATTCAAACTACTCTGGGGTAGGTAGAGGTGCCATTCAGTTTCAGTCTGAGAGAAAATTCAATTTCAATTCAATCATATTATCCAGTGATTGGAGGGCTCTGTGGTTGAACCCCCAGAGATCAATATTTCATCACTTTAGGCTTGTGTCTAGCTTCCTTTTATAAGAGAAAACACTGGATACCCTTTGTATGGGGGTTACGTCTTCAGATTACGGATGGAATTTAATGCTGTACCTTTAGTCAAGAAAGAAAAAGACCTTTAAAATCTCATGTTCACACTGGCTAAATTGACTCCTTTCCCTTGTACAATCAAATTAATTCTGTTCCTAAATCTAATCTGCATGGGAGGGGGGTGTTAAAATTTTTATCTGCTGCTAAAGGAAAAAGTTGATAAAATCAATAAAGGGTGTTAAATTGACTGAAGCACATCTTGGTACTGGAAGGAATACCTGTCGTTCTGGAGGGAGCCTGTTTGATTTACTGCTGCAGCTCTGCACGCACAATTGTTTGATGGCATTGCTTCCACAAGAGAACTTTGGTTAGAATTCTAGAGAGTTTCAGGCTGGATCTACATATGCAGTGGTATATGGTGAGACATAGTGGGAAACCAAAAGGGAGCCAAGAGGGGCTACAGAGAACGGACAATGTGTAGGAGTGGTGGAAGCAACACTGAGAGTGTCAGCATGGGAACAAGGCAAGTGTGCCTTACGGAATTGGCCCTAAAACTGTCCCCTGCTGTCACTTAATCCTTGCTGTGTCAGCAGCTCTGGGCATCTGTAGCAGTGCCACCACAGAGATCAGGCCCACAGCATCTCTTCCAGGACACACTTGCCTCTTTCCCAAAGCAAGTAAGCAAAAGAAAGAAAGAAAGAAAAGAAAAGAAAAAAAAGAAAGTCGGAGTAACCAAAATTGACAGAGTCACCCACTTCAGTTATACATGTCTGGAAACCAGCAACCTTCCATGGAAAACAGGAAGTGAAGTATAGGCATACCTTCAAAGCTTCCCAGAGTTTACCATGTTGGCTTTTTGCAGTATGGTAGCGCTGCAGAGAGCTTGCTGGGGAGACCTTGCAATAAAAAGAAAGGACTCAAAAATAACTTAAAGAAGGTTTTAATAAGAAAAACAAAAAACTCCATTTACACTAAATACATCAACAAACCAGACCCAACCATCAACCCATCCCCCAGGGTAATGGGAGAGCTAGATGCTGCTCCTTATATACTCTACCCAAATGCTGACACACCTTAATCAAATACAACTCAGCAGCACCTGCTACGTTACACAGCTGTAAAGCTGGGTCTCGTTATCTTGCTCTGGCCCTTGCTCCGGCCCCTTAAAGACATACACATGGAGTGGAACAATGATGAACCTTTACATTTAAAGAAACCATTCAACATTTCCCCTGCGGTTCATCATTGTGGAACAAAAACATAAAGCATACTTTGTACATGTTTTTCATGTGTAACCTTTGGAAGTGCTTCTTGTAAACTGCAACCTATAATGTTTGGTATGTTTAAGGTACATTACCACTCTCTTAAGAGCAGAGAAACATTGCATAGTGGGCTTTTCCACATTGTGATGCATCTTTTAACAAAAGCTTAACTTTCATATTTTACACTTGGTGAATAGCACAAATCATAATCTTCGCCTGGAATTTGCTGAAAACCCTTAGCAACTAGTCTTGCCTTGTACCTTACAACTTCATTTTTGTCATTCATTTTAACTCTAATAAACCCATTTTGAATCAATAAGTCTCATATCTGGGGTTTGTGGTACAAGAGACCAAGTGTTATGCTCTTTTAAAGAAGCTATCTCAGAGTTCATAGCTTTATACCAATTTACAGCTTGGTGCTTAGGTAAATTCTGAACATCATTGTAGCTTTTTGGCTCAAAAACCACCTTATTGGCATACACAGTATTAAAATGTTCATCTGCAAAACGTTGTGGCTTCTGCCTCTTTCTATCTGAACGTCTCAGTCCAGAAGGAGAGTCAGACTCCTCAGACTTAATGGGACTAAGTGAACTACTAGTTTCAGGTTGTAAATCATCATTGTCAGACTGAAGAGGTGCCTGTAGGCTAAGCTCACGGTCAGAAAACTCAAGAGAATCTAGCCTCCCCTCGGGTGCCTGTGACTTTAAATCCTCAAACAAATTATCAGATCCAACAGGCTTTTTGTCTTTTTCCATTAATTCAGAAGCACCATTTCCTCCTGCTGCTGCTTCTTCTACCTCTTCTTCCTCAGTATCATTTATACCATTAGTATCTTGGAAAACAGCAACTCCATTCCAATTTACAGTTTGTATCATGCTTCTGGTAATATGAAATTTGCCAGTTGCTGGTATGTAAATTCTGTACGCCCCCTGCTGGTAGCCCATTAATTTTCCCTGAACACTACGTTCACCCAATTTCTGCTTAGCAGGATAATGCATAATTACATCTGAACCCCAAATACGTAGGTATTTCAGATTAGGGCGTTTTTTAAACAGCTTCTCATAGGGGGTGACATCTAAACCAGAATGATAACTGCGATTTCTAACATAACAAAAAGCATGGAGTGCTTCAGCCCAAAACGCTTTGGGCAGATTAGCATCATGCAGATAAGTTTTAACCCCTGCCTGCAGGTCACGCTGCACAACTTCAACAAGCCCATTTTGCCAGGGACTTCGGGGGCAAGATAACTCATGAGTAGTCCCCTGCGCTTCCAGGAATTTCTCAAAATCCTCAGAAACAAATTCCCCGCCCCGGTCAGAAAACAGGTTCTTAATTGGTTTGTTAAAGTGCGTTTTTACCCAGTTGCAAAATACCTTGTACTTCTCAAATGCTTGGGACTTCTCAGCTATTGCATAAGTCCAACAATATCTACTATACTGGTCTATCAGGGTAAGCCAGTACTTCGAACCTCCTAATGATGGTGGGAGTGGCCCAACTAAATCACAATGTACACGCTCAAATGGCTCAGTTACTTTCCTATCTGAGCACCTACCCTTGCGTGCAACCTTAATCTTATTCTTGCAACAGGATAGACACTGCATAAAGAATTTACATGGTTTTAAGTTGAGGCCATTGACAATATTCTTTGTCTTAATTATATCAGCAAAATTCAGGTGTCCCAGAATTCTGTGCGCCACGTGGATACACCCGGAATGTGGTCTTACATTCCTCAACCCCTGGCTTGACTGTGCTGCTCTGCAATTTATAGGCAATTGGGAGTAGGTGCGAAAATACAGTCTATATAAACCATTAGATTCCCGGGCATACAATAGACGTTTGTTCCCCTCGAAAAACTCACACATTGACTTTAAGAAACGCACAGTTATGCCTTGACGAGCAAAACACCTTACTGATAATAAATTGTCCACTGACGGGCAGAAAATGCAGTTCGCTATTGTAATGTTTAAAGAGTCAAGTTTAACGGTACCCCTGCCAAGCGACTGCAAGACTTGTGAATTGGCTAAATGTACATTACCAATTTCCTCTTCGAAAGAAATAAACAAGCTCCGATCATTGCAGATATGCTGCGATGCTCCTGAGTCGATAACAAAAGACTTCCACTTGGCATCTTTAATTCTTTTACGATCTTTAGTCCGAGCGTGAAAAGCTCGCGGCTCGTTTTGACGAACAGAAACAGGCTTGGGAGTACTTTGCTTTCTTTTGGCTCTGCAGTCCTTTGCAAAATGTCCTTGCTTATTGCAGAACCAACAACGCTTTGCAGCTTTAAATGCAGTTGTATCACCACAGGTTTGCATATGGCGTTCCTCATTCTCTCTGGAAACAGGAGTGCTTATGGCACAAGCCTCCCTTCTATCCAACTCGCCCATTAATCTTGCCGTTACCCCTTCCACAGTTAATTGTGCTGGTGGAACAGCAGATATCTGGCTAGCTATACCATCAAAGTCCTCATTAAGGGAACAAAGGATGATAAAAACATACTGAATATCAGGTATCTCCATGTCCCTTCGAATTAATTCGCTGCGTATTGCCTCCAGACGTCTCAAGTGTGCTGCCAAATCACCACCAGGCTGCAACTTCGTCTGGTACAACTGCTTGAAAAACGTCAATGCAGACGCTGACTCTTTTCTAACATGCACTGCTGCAAGACTGTCCCACATTTCTTTGGCAGTTTTCTTATTCCTTATATAGACTACTTGCTGGTCGCTGACTGCCAAATTAATTATCGCCCTGGCTTTTGCATCTCCTTTCGACCAAGCATTAGTTACAGGGTCAGGAGGGTCATCAGTTACATAGGTCCATACTTCTCTAGAGGTCAAAAGCGCCTCCACCCGAAAAGACCATAAACTATAGTTCTCATCTGTTAGCTGTGGGAAGACCAGAGCCTTCTCAGCTTCAGGAACCCGGTCAACCATTCTGGAACTCTTCCAGACCCACAAAAACTACGCTAACAGGAGAAGGAGTTTTCAAACCTTTCTCAGAGTCCAAAAATATGCAGTCATCCACTCAGCAGCTGGGCCCATAACCAAAGATGTTGGCTTTTTGCAGTATGGTAGCGCTGCAGAGAGCTTGCTGGGGAGACCTTGCAATAAAAAGAAAGGACTCAAAAATAACTTAAAGAAGGTTTTAATAAGAAAAACAAAAAACTCCATTTACACTAAATACATCAACAAACCAGACCCAACCATCAACCCATCCCCCAGGGTAATGGGAGAGCTAGATGCTGCTCCTTATATACTCTACCCAAATGCTGACACACCTTAATCAAATACAACTCAGCAGCACCTGCTACGTTACACAGCTGTAAAGCTGGGTCTCGTTATCTTGCTCTGGCCCTTGCTCCGGCCCCTTAAAGACATACACATGGAGTGGAACAATGATGAACCTTTACATTTAAAGAAACCATTCAACATTTCACATCAGTGTTACATATAGTAATGGAAGATGTGTCTTGTGATGACAAACACAAGAGTTTCCATAATCACATTTTGAGCTGAGCCCATGAGATCACCACCACTTGAGCATGCCAGTTGACAGAGGCAAGTTTAAGGGTGGAGCTGTGGGTGCACGCAACACAACTATGATGTAGAATGGAAGGTGAGAGGCAGGGGGAGGGGATTTTGGCATCACACAGTGCACAGATGAAATCTGAGACCCAAAGGGCCAACACTGCAATTGATTGACACAGGATGCATTGAGAACTGGTTTCCCCCTGTGTCCCAAGGATTCTATATATGAGATCTATGATGCCTCTTTTCCAACCAATCAAACCCTCAAGCAGAAAAGGCTGCTGGAAGCTCTCTTGGGTTTGTTTCCCCCGCGCCATGTTTATTTTCAAAACCCTTAAACCAGGCTTCCTCAACCTTGGCACTCCAGATGTTTTGAGACTACAATTCCCATCACCCCTGACCACTGGTCCTGCTAGCTAGGGATCATGGGAGTTGTAGGCCAAAAAACATCTGGAGGGCCGAGGTTGAGGAAGTCTGCCTTAGACCTTTGGAAAGACCCTGAGCTTTCTCTAGGAAAGCTAAGAAAAACAAGTTAATTATGAGATGCAGCAACCTATAAAACAGCAAGTATATGTTTTATGAAATGAACAAGACAAATGAATGAACAGTGCCAATGGCCGGAATATCCTATTCTGTAGCAGTGCCTAAGAAACTTGCCTTTATGTTTTGAAGTAGAAGCTGCCAAGTATAAGCTCAGGACATGTTCAAGATGGAAGGATCGATATCTTTCTCTCACCAGCTATCTTTAAGAAAATGCTAAAAGGAATCAAAGACCTCTCTCATTCCTCTGAAGCTTCCAGAGCAATGAATCTAAGGCAAGAGCTTTGGAATCTGGGGTTTACTTCAGGTTGCTTTCAGTAGCTGTTAACTTTGAGTTTCAGAACTGTTTCAGATGCGACATGAGCTACAATTTGGCAAGTCTTTATATGGCTTTCAGAGCCCTGTGTAAGATCTGAGAGACTGGAGTGGAGGCACAGCCAGACAGAAAGGTCATCTCTAAGAAAAGCAGCCAGAAAGTGGGGAAGCACTGGAGGTAGTGAGCAGCATCTGGAAGCAACTTACTCTTCTTCCTAAATGCACATTCTTCAGAGTGAGGAGCCAGGCCAGAATCTGTGTCCTCAAAGGACCAAGTGATACTTTATTGTCCCTACCACCACTGTCATCTGAAAGGTGCTAAGTAATCCTTGTTAAATTGTTTTGATTTTATTATGAAATGTAACACATTTCCCCTGAAGAAAAATTCTAACTCAAACAAAATATGTTGGGGCAGTAAAATATTTCCTTTCTTCTAGGTTGAAATATGATGTGAGAAGATAGTTGTGAGAGGATTTGCCTCACATCTCCTGCAACATCTCCTTACAACCAGATTTCTAAACCAGAGTAGTATGACATGTGGAAAGTGCCCGTGCTACTCTTGGAGGCAGCAGCACTTCTGCACAATTTTTCTACATCATCTGTCTCTCCCAAGCATCTTCATCTCATACATTGCTCAGGATGAGGCATGGGGTAGTCACACCAATAGTGCTTAGGTAATGCAGCATTTACCAGGCCTTTGATGTAGGCAGGGAAAATTACCAGATAATGCACACCTTTGGGATACATAGCAATTCACATCTCACACATGTGTGTTGAGAAATGGTCCACAAACATCTTCAGGCTGTTTCAAATGTAACTTTCTGATCTATATGGTTTGTTCTCTTCTCTGCATCCATGTAGACAGTCATTCCACTTGTGGCTCTCTTATCCCACATTCACTATGTTAGGTGCACAATGAAAAACACTGTAAGTCTTATCTCCCTGCTGGAAAGTCTACTGGATGTATAGCCATGCGGGAACTCCCTCCAGTTGGACCAGAACTAGGGTGGGGAGAGAGGGGCCCTTGACCTGATTCAAGATTCCTGATTCGGGGGGGGGGTCACCAAAATCATGTCATATACATTAATTACATAAATAACATTTATTTTAATAATGTGCTAGATAAGATTATGGGATTTGGTGCTAAAATACAAAATGAGTTAAATCCTGCAGAAATTTCATCAGAAATTTAAGACTTCAGGTACTAGGCATTGTCAATTCTCTAAGTTGGCAACAAGTTTAGAACTCCTGAAAATAATCCATAAATATTCACTAATGGAGTCTCATCTAAATTTGGAAACATATTTGTCATTTTATTCCAATTGTTCATAATTTTCTATGTCATAAAATACATATGGAATTGGCTTAGGGGCATCTTTCATGTTGTTTGCCCTTGAGCTTTGCCTCTGCCCTCCAATCCAAGTTTGGTGATCTGGACTCTAAAAATGAATCCACAGAGCAATGATTGTGCATTACATGCTCATATTGTAGGCTATTTGGATCGTGTGGTCCACAATGTATTTCCTTTAGTTGTGAGTATTTTAAGCCAGCCCATTACATTGATGAGAATGCAAGCTAGTAAAAAAAACAGTGGGGCCCCCTGTTTAATAGTTGGGACTCTTCTTCCATAGCATACTTACTGAAGTGGTTAATCCGGTCCTGGTTTGCCCAGAGGCCTATAATTGTGAAATCATTATGAAAACATGAGTCACACAGATCAATCAATACCTTGGCTCTGTAATTCCTGGCAATGCATTTAGGTAAGTATTGGAAACCACCATTCTCGTATTAATGTATATTATAGCTCATGAGATGAAGAGCCTATTGATTAATATTTTTATTTTAATGGTTGTGCTGATGCAGCATTTATGAAAGTACAACTGCATTGCTACTTTGGATATGCACACAAAGTTTGGCTAGCATAAGCCCTGCATAGGGCAAATCCATGAAGACTAGACAAGGATTTTCATGACCCATGTTGCCACCTTTTTTTAAAAAAAATGTTTTTAAAAAATATTTTTGCATTTTCTATTTTTCTATTTTCTAAGTAGTCTCTTAGATTGCTGAGACAGTCAGCCATGTGGCCCAGTGGACGTATGTTGGGCCAGTCACTATATCTAAGAGAGGTCTCTCTTACCTTTCAGGGTTGTTGTGAAGAGAAAATGGCTATATATACAACCTTGAGATCCTTTGACCACACTTGTGGCTTGTGACACATAGATTGCCAGACTGTCTGAAAAGATTAAGCAATATGAAAATGCTGGTATTTTTAACAGAGAGCAACTAGTCGATAACATAGTTTTCCAAAGTACTTGGATGGAGGTGAGATGAGAGTTGGGCCACAGTGACTTAAGCAGAATTAATATACATCAGAAGGAAGCAAGGATAATTTGTATGATCATGTTCCACATGCCATAAATGTAACTGTTTTATGAGTTTTTATGTGAAACTCGTATTGACAGATCAGCTATTGTATATGAACTTCTAAACAAATGTGGCCATCCAATACCAGTCAATGTAAGGCAAACTCATCTATCTACCTACAGTTCTCAAACACTTTAGCACAGGGAAAGGGAACCTGTTCAGTGCTATTTTTCTAGAAAAAGAGGCGCTGGAACTCACCCTGAATGCCTCCCTCATTCTCTTATAATGGCAATGGTGGCCACTTGACAGGTGCTGGAACTGAGTTCCAGAGAGTTCTAGCTAAAAAAAAGCCCTGCCTTTGCCTCTCCAGCTGTTGCTGGGTTACATTTCCCTAAATAAACACATGAGTCTTGACCGGCTGTGTTCTAAGATAAATAAGGTGTACCATTCATAGTATCAAATTGTAAATTTCCACAGAAGTAATTCATAAAGTAAGTAATTCATTTAACAAACAAACAAAGCAGAAGACCCAGTGGATGAGATCATTCTATAGACAGTTCATGCATAAGGTCCATCCGTGTAATGGTATCTATTCCATAGGTTGTTTTGTTGTCGTTTTGTTAGGGTTACATCTCCCATCATCTGTGGCCACTGGCCAAGTTGTCTGAAGCTGATGGGAGCTGGACATTTGGAGAGCCACAGGTTTTGCATGATTTAGCATGACCAAGAAACGGCTCAGGATGTTTCCAGGTGGAAAAATCAAAACTAGAAACTGAACTGTTAGAACCCAATACTAAGAATTTATCTAGAATGTATAACTTGTTGCTGAAATGGAGTACACAGGATGAAACAGTCAAATCGGCTATGATTAAGTGGGCACAGGATGTTGGACATAACATTATGTCAGCTGACTGGGAATGGTTATGGAACACCGGTATTAAATTTACGGCATGTAATGCCTTAAAGGAAAACATTATGAAAATGGTCTATAGGTGGTACATGACTCCAGTCAAGCTGGCAAAAATTTATCATTTGCCCGATAACAAATGTTGGAAATGTAAAGAGACTGAAGGTACCTTCTACCACCTTTGGTGGACATGCCCGAAGATTAAGGCCTTCTGGGAAATGATCTATAATGAAATGAAAAAGGTACTTAAATGTACCTTTCCTAAAAAACCAGAGGCCTTTCTCTTGGGCATGGTCGGCCAATTGGTGTCAAAGAAGGATAGAACTTTTTTTATGTACGCTACAACAGCAGCAAGAATACTTATCGCAAAGTACTGGAAGACACAAGATCTACCCACTCTGGAAGAATGGCAGATGAAAGTGATGGACTATATGACATTGGCTGAGATGACAAGCAGAATCCGTGACCAACGAAAAGAGACGGTGGAAGAAGAATGGAGGAAATTTAAAAGTTATCTTAAGGACTACTATAAACTTAATGAATGTTAAAATGTTATGGTTTTTAGGAACAAAGGGGTACAGTGATATAAGGCCAGAATATAAAGAGGACTAAGATGACAGAGGTTGGAAAGTAACAGTTGGGAGTTGCTGTGAGATTTTGGTCTTTGGGATGCAGAAAGGAGGGGTATGGGGAAGTCCAAGAAAAGAGGTTTATGAAAATATGTTTGAAACTATACGTGTATGTTTGTCTTTTTAAGTGTTTGTTTGTTTTGTTAAAACTTTGTAAAACCAATAAAAATTTTATTAAAAAAAAAAAAAAAGAAACGGCTCAGGATGAAACTAGAAACAAGTGCCATATGCGCTAGACATTCAAAGTGGTATCATACCACTTTAAGCAGTCACATCTTCCCACCAAAGATTCCTGGGAACTGTAGTTTGTTAAGGGGGCTGGGTGTTGTTAGGATACCCTATTCCCACAGTGTTATAACTCTCAGAGTAGTTTAACAGTCAATCCCTCGTCCCAGGAACCTGGGAATTGTAGCTCTGTGAGAGGAATAGATAGAGGTTTGCAGCACAGCCAGAGGGATGTGGGGAAAATACATAGAAAATATTTCTAGCATTGACGAAGACAAGCTACTTTGTACTTTTTTGTGCCAAAGTACAAAGAGAGGCTTCTGTCTTGAAGTACAATAATCTTATGCTCTTGTCCCATCTGACCAGAATCAAAATGGAATTTGTCTGGAAAATATAGGCTTTAGTGTACAGATGTCTAGGGGAGAGTGCTATAATGGCCAAGAGACTGATGAACTAAGGCAAGTTTGTCTCTTTCAGCCTCAGTTTCTCTCCCTCACTCCAGCCCCAGCCCCAGCCCCCCAATCTGCAGTATGGGGGAATAACAGTCCTAACTTACCTTACAGGGTTGTGGTAAACGTTGCAGTTGGAAGATGCATGTGAAATGTTTTTACATCTAAAAGCGTTATATAAAGGCTGTTATTATTGTTGTTGTTTCTTTACCACATAAACCAAATTCAAAGATTCTCCTCACAGTCCCCAGTATAACCCTGGATTCTGAATGCATTGGTTGGTCAGTTAAATGGAGATCTCAATTCAGGAATCTCATTGGCATTAAAGAATTACAGGTCAATCCTAACCACGTTAACCAGTGCTATTTTTCGAGAAAAAGAGGTGGCAGTGGTGCCCAACTGAGAGTTGCTGGAGCTGAGCTCCAGTGAGCTCTGGCTGGAAAAATGCCCTGATGTTAACTACGAAGTAAGGCAAGCAGCATTCAATAGAGCTTACTCCAAGGTAAGTGGAGTTTGGATTGCAGCTCTATTTAATTTAATGCTGGGGGGAATTTTACAGACAAATATCTGACAACATGCCCACAAGAAAACTTCTAAACTTGACTGATATGGTGACCTTAAAAATTAACAATCCATGCTACAAACACTAAAGTAGAGAAACAAGTTAAAGTCTTTGCTTTTATACATTGCTGAGGTTTACGTTTTTCAATCCTGACACATTGCACTAGGGGTGTTTGGGGGGGAATTCATTATCTTTTGAAAACAGTATGTAATAGTTTCTGTTGTTTCTATTTTATGTGAACCGCCCTGAGACCTTCAGGTATAGGGTGGTATAGAAATTAAACAAACAACAACAACAAGATTCATTCTAATAGAACCAATTTTCCTTATGTGGTACACAATATGTAATATATATTGCTAACACAGCTGGTTAAAATGATTGCTAATTTTCCTTTTTGAGATCCAGTTATAACTTCTTAGCATTTTTGCTGCAATTACTACTTACATACACAAGTGTACATTCAATTTGAATCAATAATAATTATGTACATGCGACTAAATCGAGGATTTCTTTCAGGCATGCAGTCTTGTTATACTGCTGCACTTGAATTTAAGTCAATTCATGGCCATTGCACTTACAGTAACTATTTTAATATGTTCAGATGCCGTATAAATAGATTCCATATAAATCCAGCAGCACCTTTTCAGACCAAATAATTTTCAATACATCATGTGCTTCTATTATTTATTAGTATACACTAGGTTACCACACCAACCTCTTCAGATGCAAAAGTGGATTACAACTAGATAAAAGATTTGAAGTGCTTTGACCAAGCTGCAGGGATGTTAAAAGATTGTTTAATCTCCACAATCCTTATTTCAAAAGAATTCCATGTGCATATTCTAACTTAGTCACTTCCTGGCCCTGAACCTAGTTGTATCTGGGTGGAGTCAGGAGCTTCTTGTTGCTGTCTTATTCTTAACGAAGAGAGACAATCAAATTAATGTCAAGAAGCTTACTGACTAGTATATTCTCCAAGCCTTCCATGACAGACTGTACAAGTACAAACAGCATGGGGAACAGAATGATAAATGCTTCTCTCAATCTTTATATAAAGGGAGAGGAATCTCCAGTTCCTGTTGTAATCCCTGGTTAATGCAGCTGTTTTCTGGTATTATTTGTAAAAAAAAATATTGCTCTTCATCAAAATAAACATTTAAACATTGTATCAAAACCACATAGGTGTTCTTTTCTTTTTTAAAAACATGTTTACATTTTATTTTCATTGGATGAAATCCAACATTGAACAAATAGATTTCTGTTCATATAACAGGATTTCCTCTTCCTTTGCTCCTCCCTGAAGCCCCCCACATTAACTCAAAAACTACTGTGGCGGTTTGGGGGACCCTCTAGTTGGGAGACTGCAGAGGAGAAGAGGAGGAAGATCCACTGCATGAGCGTAAGTTGGAGAATTATTATGTTAATTAAATGATTCAAATCTCCAGATAACCAACACACGCCTCATGGACATAGTAGCCTCCCTCGTGCATCCTCATCTCCTATATGCCAAATAGAATTGAAGATGCAAGAGCACTCTTCCCACTTGTGACTCTCCCTGACTGGTCTCTGCAGGCATGCTGCCTCTGATAATGTTGGCAGTCATTCATTGTGGCCCATCATGCCTGTTTGGGAGTTTTCTGAATCTCAGGGTTATTTGGGCCTGATTGACAGCAAATATTACAATCCAGACATCCAGCAGTCTAGGCCCTAACATGCAGGGCTGCTCCCGTTTGGAAATGTTGAACAATGAAAGCCTGATACTCTGAACTGTCAAGCTGTGCTTGCTAAGAGAGGCACTGTAAGCTCCCAACTCTGTGTTGAAATCTGTGAAGAAAGAGGGGTAGGGAAACACTACCCACTGCCTTGAGGGACATCTTCAGGAGAAGGAAAGGCTGAATAGTAAACCCTACACAAATCCAGAGTGGAGTCCTTAAGATGGCTGGATGGCACCTTGTACGCCTCCTTCCGACATCTCCTGTAGCCAAACACATTGCTCTGCTTTCCTTTGGACCACATCAGTGAGGCCAAGAGGAGAGTTCTTGTCATCTGGGCAGCCCAGGACCTCTACCCCACCCCCCATAGGTGCTTCGTCTCTTGAGACAGATGGATGCCAAGAAAAAGGGGGAAATTATTTACATTGCAGCATGACAGAGGCAAGCATGTTAATAATGAACAATGAATAGTCTACCACTAGTTCTTTGGAAAATAGTAGACTGGCTTGCTGGTTTCCCTCCATCTTGGTATAGAGTCTCAGTAAGTAAATGCTCTTAGCTGGCCACTTGCCTTGATTGCTGGCCAGTAGTTCCTGCTGACAGTTGTGCCACTGTGCAAAGATTGGGCCCAAAATAAGCAACTGTAGCCTATTCTAAAATTCAATCCTACCTTCTGTTTGCACTGGATTTTTTGTGGGTATTTGCTGACAGATGTTCTAGCTGATTTATGGTATTATTATACTAGTGATATAACACAGTGGGGTGCACTGTGGTTGTCTGCGTGATTGATGCAGCAGATAAACATAAAGTGTTTGATTACAGAAAGTATTTTGATTTCAGAGAAATTTGAGAAGCAAGAAATTACTTAGAAAAAACTGAAAGACTATACCTAACTAAAATAAAAACAATGTATTGTTTCGATGCATTTCTTCCACTAAATTGGTGTTGAATTGGCAACAGCTGTTCTGCCTATTTGAAGGGTGTGTGTGCATTATACATGTGTGTGTGTGTGTGTGTTTTGGCATCCGTCTGTCTCAAGAGACAATGGAGTGCACCTCTGGGGGTAAAGTCAAACTGCTGTGTTAGCAGCACCAGAGTGACCTTCCATGGTGTGCAAGTGTGGGCAGGGTGTATGGGGGTCCTGGGCTGTCCCCTCTCGGCCTTGCCGATGTGGTCCAAAGAAAATAAGAGAAATCAGAGAAATACCTTGGGCACCAGCTGGGCGGCAGGTGTTGCCAGAAGGAGGCATACAAGGCACCATCCAACCCTCCACTCTCGATTTATGTAGGGTTTATTTCTTAGCCATTTATTCTCCCAACGATATCCCACAAGGAGCGGAAGCTTAGGATCAGAATTTGCCTTCTCCTGGATTGGCTACCTTCCCTGGTTGATGAGCCCACCTGCCCCTCACTTCCCTCGACAGCACATGCAGAAATCACCTTCTTAACTGCTGGAACCACTGTTGGTCTCGTATGCTCAATCCACCAAAATCTGCCTTCACGTATATTTATATGGATAGGTGGCAGACCATATTAGATACATATGTATTTTACAAAGGAAGAGAGAAACTATTTAGAATCTACATGATCAGTGAAAAATGTCTCAAGGGGGTTTAAGATGTCCCTGAAATACAGATAATATGAGAAGCGTAGAACAGGTTTAAAAGCTTTGAAAGCAACCTTTGCATTGTCCTTGCATTAAGAAACCTGGATTTGTCTCCCCCAGGATACCCATGAGAGCATCGACTAAAAAAGGGAATCGCAACAGTTCTTACTGCCCATCAACAGAAGGATAAAAGTTTTTATTGTTATGAAAGCTGGAGACCCTTCTTTCAATCTCTGTGGGATGGTTTTCAGAAAGTCAGAGACCACTTTGACCACTTTGTTTGTGTATGCCAATCAAATTATGAAGGCTTAGAAGAATAACAGTAACAAAACAAAGGAAGCCTAGATTTGTCTGCTTTGGGGGACCTTTCCTCCATATCTAGAGAAAAGGGGTGAACTGCCAGGCATGGAAAGAAGATGAGTGATGCTGCAATTTAGTTATTAATTCACAACAAACAATTTAAAGAAAAGTTAATATACTGCATGCTCTTATAAGGAATGCTTTTTTATCTGAATAAACATGTGTGAGCCAGACATTAGTAACCACATATAACAGGAGTATACAAAATATTTTAATAATTAAATAATCCTTGGGGCTTCTTGAAAGGTTTCCTGAAACTTAAACTTCCCTGAAACTTAGCTGTCATCAGTCTCCTCTTATGATGTATTTGATGTCTTCTGGGGTGTTTTCTAATAAAGAGACCACAAAAGTGAGTCTCATGGTGAATGTTCAAGCTATAACACTTCCCCAAATTCTCTGGAACGCACAGAGATTTCAGGCCATTGCCCCAGCAGGGGATAGGGCATAGAAGGAAGACACTTCATCTATGCCTTAAGAACCAAGGGCCTGTGCTTTGGTCTCCATAAAGTGTGTGTTTGTGCGTGAATTTGATTGGCATACACACACGTACACACACACAAAATGGCCCCAGGGACAGGGAACACTGTATGAAGGGCATTTTGTGTAGAAAGACAAATCAGACAGGCAGAAACATGGCATAAAACAGTTGCCTAAGGAAGCTAAAGGTACCAATCAATTCTCCATTAAAATACAAAACAAAACCCCAGGCAAGGCCCATTGGGAGCAGAGGACAGGACTCTGGTTACACGCTTGAACTGGTCCTAAAGAAATGCTATTTGGGCCCTATCCATGGCAGGTGTGTGAGGATACCTCAGCAACAGACAAGTTCATGCAGTAAAGATTTCCTGGAGGTTGACAATTTGAAAATCACTGGTCTTGTAGATACAATATCCTTGCCAAGAAGCCTCAAGGTTTGAGTACTGAACCTGCAAGTTGTAAACTTCACATTTGCTATGCAAGTGGTTTTGTTTTCGCTCCTAGGCATTTTCTCTCTCTCTCTCTCTCTCTCTCTCTCTCTCTCTCTCTCTCTCTCATTTTACCAGAGTGCTTTGTCCCAGGTGTTGATTTTCTTATGATAAAAGAAACCTGGAAAGAAAATACAAGACAAAGACCATTAGAAAATGAGGAGCTTTCTATTTTGATCTCCTTTGAGCTTAACAATTGTTTTCTGGAAGGGGAGTTTATGATGAGTGATTAATAGGTGCATATTTTACCACCGGGTGAACACAAATCACACAAACCATGTTCTGCAAAAAAGATGATTGTGTGATCTTCTGTGTTAATATTTGTAATGGAAATGAATCAAATTACAAAGCTGATAAAGGTCAACTTGAGAAAAAGAAATATTCAGCTGCAATTTCTGTATTTCAGTCATGGCCCCCCTCCCCATCTCCAGGCAGCCATCTTATTTCACAGTAAATACTGGATTGAGAGGGACAAAACACTGTTTCTGTAATACCCCATTGTGCTATGCATTTAAAACAGTATCATCCTACTTTAAACAGCCAGGCTTCCTCCAAAGAATCCTGGGAACTGTAGTTTGTTAAGGGTGCTGAGAGCTGTAAGGAGACCCTTCCCCTCACAGACCTATAATTCTCAGTTTTTTGGAAAGAGGGATTCAGGAGGGGTAAGAAGAGTTACGCCTGTGAATTTCCTTTAAAATAACTCAAAAACTTAAATTTTTTGAGATTTTGGCTTTTAATGAAAGGGCCGGTGCCATGCTGTTTTTATTGTAATTATTTGTATGACTTGAAATATATTTAATACAGGTATACAGTTTTAATTGTTTTCTATGATTGTTTTTTTCGATATATTTAGCAGTTCTTATTTTTAACTGTAACCCACATTCAGTCTCATCAGGGAAAAGGGTGGGGTAAATAAAATAATAATAATAATAATAATAATAATAATAATAATAATAATAATAATAATCGTCGTCTCCTAACAACTCTCAGCACCCTTAACAAACTAAAGTTTCCAGGGGTCTTTGAGGAAAGCCATGACTGTTTAAAATGGTATGTATAGTACAGGTTGTACATATGATGGTAACTTTTAAACTTGAGTTGCCTTGGTTACACTACCTGATTTTGGCTGCTGCGTGAGCTTTGGCTGCTGGTGTTGGAATTTTGCCTCCTCCCGACTGTGTTATCTGCAGCTCCCACAGATGAAGAGTCAATACTCCTTTGGACCTGGAGGACTGTTGAGGGTTGACCCTGGACCAAGCGTGACTGGTGCCTACTGTGGAACGGATGTCAGCACAACATACATCCTGCACCAATCTTATTACACTGTGTCTTTTTCCCACCAGCACCAGTAGCAACTAATAACATGGAGTTCTTTCACACCAGTACCTTCTTATAGTGGCCACATATCTTTTGTTTTTATAGGTCCCTGGACAAACCTAGACAGCTTTAGAGAGAAATCTATTATTGCTTTAAGGTTTACAAAGTTGTTATGCATCATTCTTCTTCAACTCATTTAACACTTGCCAACAATTTTTTATTATTTTATTTTCTGCTAGAGTTATTTTTAATTCATTTCTGCTTGTGGGGAATAATTTGATGCTATATGTATGGTTGCAAGATTAATTTCATTTTAACTTCCTCATTCTGATTGTTAGCAATTCATTATGGCAAATTCTACTTAGAATTGGGAAGGTCCTATAAGTGGTTTCAGTTGGAATATTTTGTTTTCAGGTTGGAAGATGTCAAGTTTAGAGATAATTTTATGCAAAGGTTAGAACATTCTGTTCTTGAATACATAAAGCAGGGCTGCCATTCAACATTTGAGAATTCATATATAAAAATGTAGAGCAAATAAAAACTGTCATCTCATGTCTTTGAGGGAGAGATTTTTAATTTTTAAAAATGCAGTTAAACTGCCCTGTTTTTGATGGTAGGCGTGATTACTCTGGAGTTCACCTATCTTTTCCTTTATGTAATTTCACAAAACTTAAAACATATTTGTAGCTTGGTTCAGATTTTAAATGAATAAGGGAAAATCAAAAGTAGTGAGTCAGAGCAGAAAAAGACATTACTATGTAAAAATCAAAAATTAAATTGTTCCGGGAAACAGGAACACTATCTTAATTTCCCCTTCCTCCTCCATATTGTAGCCACTTTCACAGTGAAATAAAAAAGGAAATGCGTCACCAAGGGCCTGCTGCATATTGAGTGGTTCTCAACGCC
This sequence comes from Podarcis liolepis, assembly GCF_965112155.1. Lineage (NCBI taxonomy): Eukaryota > Metazoa > Chordata > Lepidosauria > Squamata > Lacertidae > Podarcis > Podarcis liolepis. The sequence continues at coordinate 4,512,602 of NC_139558.1, forward strand.
ACCTGCCCTGTGAGAAGGAAGACCAGAGCAAGGCAGGCAGGCAAGGAAGGGCCATGGCAGGACCTGATCCAGCTGGACTGTCCCCTCCCACTGCCAAGGACAGGGCCATCTTAAGCATATCCGGCACTGTGGTGCTGTAGCACCCTGCTTGTGGTTAACGCTTAGCTGGAATGAAATATTCAATGCACTAGAGAAATTTGTCAGACAAATAAATGATAGGCACAGTGGTATATGGATACCAAAGCTCTGCCCACTCTAGCCCTGTTGGCCAGCACTTATATTCCCTCAGCCCAGCCCCCTTGCTCCTCCTTTGGCTGCCTCTGTCCAATCAGCCTGGTTGAAATTCCTATTGGCTGTTTGCTAGAACCAATCATAAAAGATACACCCATTTCCTATTACCTTTTATGGGAGACAAAGAGCTATATTTCCTTCTATCCATAAATGGCAGACAAGTAGCCATATATCTTACATTTGCCTCGACAAGGCACCTTAATTACCAGATCACCTTTGCCCTATTGCCCTATTCACTCCAAAACAGATGGCTAAAACAGATGGCTCATGGTAACAGAGATCTTGGGTTCACATTCTCACACACCATCAATGAAATAAGAATCTAACATCAGAATCTAACATTTCTTACTTTCTAAATCCTTTGCATAATTACATTAAGCCAATATATTTCTAACATTAACATATATAGCTTTTTAGAAGAAAAGGAACTTAGTAAAAACAGTTTCAAAAAAAAGCCTCTTCAGTTTACACCCCCTTTCCCAGCCAGCTGCTGTTCCTATTAGCTCTTGCCCTTTAACCTCGAGTCTAATGGGAGGCACCTGGTATTATTTTCTTTTAAACAATAAATCTTACTATTTACCAACTCTTAATTAGTGTTTTTGCAGCTTGATTGTATTCTGTAATATGTATGGTCAGTATGACCTTTGCTCCCAGCCAGTAATTACCTTTTACAACTTTGAGAAACGTGTCTCCTGCTACTGCTATAAATCAGGGGGGCCCTGTTCAAGAGGATAAACAACTGCCAAAGTACTTAGCCAGCTGCTTTTCTGCCTGGCATGAAATATACAAACATTTGCAAATATATCTTTAAGCTCATTTTAAAATACAGGCCTTGATCAGATGCCTCAGTGCAAAGCTCCCTCTGACCCCCCCCCCCCGGTTTCCCAGTTTTTTAAGGAGGACGGCAGCGGCTGGAGGGCGGTTCCTCTGGCAGGGAAGAGGAGGCTGGATGAAGCCTCCCGGCTCAGCTGGCCACTTTGTGCCACGGTGGCCACGTCAGAAGGAGGCTCCAGGGGCGGCGCAGGTTTGGCAAGGCATGGCGGAGGCGGGCGAGGGCAGCAAGCTGATGCCGGGAGATGCCATGTCTAGCCTCCACCTTATCCCTGGCGCCCTCCAGAACTTGGTGCCCTGCGCCACTAGCCTCTATGGGTAAGATGACCCTGGCCAAGGAAATTGGAAACCTTTTGTAAGGACACCAGAAGATGAGGTAAGGTGAACTAGGTCCCATTCAGCAGAACGAGCAGCATGGCCCAACCTAGCACATCTTGGAACAAAACTTCAATGAATGTTTCTGCATATTATTTTGTGAATTAAAGGGTCTACATGCTTTAAGATGCAAACCTATACATGCTGACCGTGGGAAAAGACCCATCAGATTCCATCCCAGCTGGTCTTTATCAGAACTTTTGAAAATGTTGAGAACTGCTGCTTAGGTTTGCTTTCTTTCTCTAGGAGACTTTTGAGCTGAAGGGTGGGTGAGTGGGGAGTAAAATGCTTAAATAAATAATATTGAGTGTGTTTGGTTTTCAGACCATTTCCCAGGAAGCAACAGATTCTTTGGAAGTTTTGATTAGAATAATTAGCAATACCTTTACCCATTGCTGCTGATCTGTCCCTGAAATGCCTGACAAGAGAAATATTGGGGGGTGGGGGTGGGATCTTCTCTCAGGCCACTGTTGATGAAGGTGAGGCTCCAACACTATACTATAGCAACCTATTGACATGGGTGTAGCCAGGATTTTTCGTTGGGGGGGGGCAGCCAAAGTTGCTGAAGTTTTTTTAGGAAATCAAAGTTGTTGAAGTTTATTTGCCCCCTCCCCAAGCTGTGCTCATGCATATTGTGCACCCCTTTATTTCTGTGAAGTAAAGACAAACTTCAGTATTAAAAGTTTTGAAACTCTGAAAACATTGGTTATCAACCATGTCAAACATTAAATCGGCACACCAAGTACATGTCAGCTATCAATGAAATGTCAAATATTTAATTCATATTACAATGGATATGAGGGACGCGGGTGGTGCTGTGGGTTAAACCACAGAGCCTAGGACTTGCTGATCAGAAGGTCGGTGGTTCGCATCCCCACAATGACGGGGTGAGCTCTCATTGCTTGGTCCCTGCTCCTGCCAACCTAGCAGTTCGAAAGCACGTCCAAGTGCAAGTAGATAAATAGGTACCTCTCTGGCGGGAAGGTAAACGGCGTTTCCGTGTGCTGCTCTGGTTTGCCAGAAGCGGCTTAGTCATGCTGGCCACTTGACCCGGAAGCTGTACACTGGCTCCCTCGGCCAATAAAGCGAGATGAGCGCCGCAACCCCAGAGTTGTCTGCGACTGGACCTAATGGTCAGGGGTCCCTTTACCCTTTACTTTACAATGGATATCAAATACAGATACCCAATATTCAGAGAATATTTGACTACTGGAGCAGAGGTGGATTTAGGACCCTCACACTGGGTGTGGAGCTGATGGAATTGTGGATAAGCCCAGATGCTTACTCGGGAATAAAAATATACTCTCAACGGACAGATGAATTCAGAGGGTGTAAGTGCATTTACAGTGGTTCTGCATTGGACTGTTGCCAGACTTCTTCAAGTTCCTATATTAACCCCCTGCAAAGCAGACATAATTGCTTTATTATTAATAACACGTTCCCAGTTACATAGGGTAAAGAACTAAGCTATGTTCCAGGCAAGTTAGGCATACGGAATAGCAGAACTGGAAAGTGAGTGTTGGCTAATACACAATATCCAGCATGTTGTTAATTCTACATATGATGACATAAGAATGGGATTGCACTTTATTAAAATTATTATTCTTCCCTGTGCTAATGCCTAGATTACTGGAATAACATGTTTTTGTTTTGTGATATTCTTTTACCTTATTTCATGCATAGCCCATCTTTCCTCCAAGAACTCAAGGTGGTGCAAATGGATCTCCCCCGATCCTGCCCATTTTATCCTCACCATCACACTGTGAGATAACTTAGGCTGACATATAGTGACTGACCCAAGGACACCCAAGGAAGTTTCATGGCTGAGTGGAGATCTGAACCTGGGTCTCCTAGTCCAACGCCTTATCATTACGCCACACTGGCTTACTTAGGTAAGCTAACACATTTCTTTCTTTGGCATCCTGGCCTTAAGTGCACGCAGTTTCCCCCTTTGAATGGCAGTGCAGATTTTGTAAATTTGCAGGTGCCTAAACTTTGTCTAGTTGCTATTTCTCAACTCAACCTCCCTCACAGTGTTCTTTCGAGTGCAAGCTGCATATGATGTCTTTACATCAATGGAGGGAGACTGGGATATAAATGTGGTGATGATAGTAGTGCTTTGCATCATGCCCAGGCCTCTTTTGGCCCCAAGTGAGAGGGAAAGAAAAAAAATGGTAAAGGCTGAAAATTTGTATCTCAGAGAGCATATGGCAACTGAAAGAAACAGCAGCAACAGCCTTGTGTCTCTTTCCCTTTAAACATCATGTGTATCACAGCAAATGGCCACCATTTTATTCTGCATTTCCATGTTCCCTTTCAAACGGGATGTGGAAAAGCTACAGGAAAATGAAAAATGTGATTACTCTGCATCTTATTACAGTGACTTCTCTTTCATAGTCACTGAAATGTTCTGTATATGTGTTTTATGTAGCTAGAGAAGTGTAAGGAGCAGATAAAGGCTTTCTTACTTTTATAAGTAATAATTTCATGGTTATGATAGCCCTCTGGTGGGAGATCAGATATGTCCAAAGACATGCAAGATAACTGCAACTGGGAAAACTGGGAGGGCACAATCCCCATGGACTTCAACCCATGTTCTCCCATGAGTCTGGGCCAGGAGGAAAGAAAATGGCATTTAGTTTGAAGATTTTCCTAATTAGCTAGGAGCCCCGGGGTTTTTTCTGCCCTTGGTAGCTGCCTGTAATACCCATTGGGTTGATCTCATCCTGTCTTTATGATTTTCATTACTTATCTTGATGTCATTGTTGGTTTTGGAGGGACAAATAAATCTTTCCTTGCTGCTGACTATTGACAGGCAATTTCTTCCCAGGGTGCCTTATCCATCCTCAGATGCATTTAGGTGTGAGTTTCCTGCTGTCTAGCCTGATTGCCTGTTATTTTGCTTTGCTAATCTAGGAGCCATGAAGAGAAGTACATAAATAGGTATTCTCTCTGCATGTAGTTTTAACGTTTTCTTTTAAAAAAAGGAAGGGAGGAATTGCATTGGCCTGAGGGCCTGAGAAAGCAAACTCCATCATCAAACCATCTATTTACATAACTGCTAGCACTTTACATTTTTCAATTTTACCTGACTATATATAAAATATATGTGTTTTTACTGCCAAGCTAACATGAAATGATAAAGAAATAAAATGCTGATGGAAAATCAAGGTATTAAATTCTTCATCAGATGGCAGAAATAATGAAAAAGTCAGAGGAGAGTTTATTTTGTTTCCTTAAGGGATTTCAAAGAAGAAGAAAATAGAACTAACAGGCATGTCTTAACTCCAGAGCGTTTCAACTATTGGATCTAAAAAGATAACAGATTCATGTATAGTTTCAGGAAATACATCCACTGGTGTAATTGGATGGACTTGCTGAACAACACAAGATCTTTAGGATCTTGACTGATTTCCATATGGTTATAATTTAGGGAAGATGTCATATTACTTTTATGTGAATCTTGCAGCTAAGTGTCCCGAATTCTTTTACAGTTGTTGGTTGCAATAGAGAAATGCAGAGGGAAGGCTGCAAGAACAGGAAAACAGTGACTTCACAAACAAGGACAAACAAAGGGAAGAAGGGGATTTGCCAACTTGGCTCAGGAGAAAACTAGACATAAAGTTAACCCAGTGAATGCAATTAACACACCTATCTTTTAGAATGTAAACATAAGATAATAGAACAATAGAGTTGGAAGGGATCCTGAGGATCATCTAGTGCAACCCCCTGCAATGAAGGAATCTCAACATGCTGGTCCCCATCTAATTTGAACATACCACACTCTGCTTGATTTTGCAGGTGCTGCAGAGAGTGATTTGGCATTTAGACTCTGGTGTGTGGGAAGACTCTGCTCTCCCAATGTCATGGTCCCAATGAAGCTGTCTTTGCCCTAGGAGGGAAGGAGCTTTTGGCTCTAGTGGACCAAAAAGTGGTCTATAAATGAGCCACAGAACAGCAGCTGGTGACAGTTTTCTGAAGTAGGACTGCTGCTACAGAGAGCAGCACAGTGGAACAGAACTTGCCCATTTGCCAAGTATAGAAGCCATTGTGAAATTCTATCTGTGCTTTGCATACGCACAAACACACCCACACCAGGACAGAAGAAGGCTTCTGTGTTTTTCATGTGAACCACCATTCAAATTCTTATCCCAAAAACTCCATTTGAAGTGAAATGGATGAGATGTCCTGCAATGACAGATATTTAGTCTTTCAATATCTGTTCGCGTGGATCATGTTTTTATTGCTTAATTATAAATCTTTTTAATATATATATTTATTGATTTTCCAATATCATTTCAATAACAGCCTCATTATAACAATACTAATTTTATCCAATTAATACAATTATTAATGCCAATTATTCAAATGTCAAATTATACAATTTCATTAAACTGGCCCCCTCACATGCTAGAGTTGATGAGTTCATTCTTCTACATTTTTTCTGCGTTCCAAAATTTTAATAATTTCCATTACATTACATTCAAATATAATAATCCCTTATATAACAGCTACAATCTTGTGATTTCAATTTGTGTTGGTATAATAGGTAATTTATAGATAAAGTTTCAAGTGGGGAACTTTTCTGAGTGTGACAGTTTTTTCCACGATGTTTTCCCATCTATATATCCATCTATCTATATATATATATCTGTATATCCTATCTATATATCCTTTATTCCTGCAACTGTTGATGGTTCTCAACATGTCTTGGGAGAAGCTGTTATCCCACAGTTTCCAAAAGTCACTTCATTGCTTCTTCCCATGATTCAGCTTCCAGTAAACAAGCCATCTTCTCCATTTTTCCAGCCTAGGAAGAATGGTCTGACTCCAGACTGCAGATACTTAATCCAAAAACTTCTGTTTTAGACTCCTCTCCTCCCTACCGCTGATTTGTGGCCATTTATCCTTATCTCAAATGCATTCCTTTGTGGATAATGGAGGTTAGGAAGGATTTTGCTCTATATTTTCAAAGCATAGCATTTCTTCCCCTCTTCCCTCTCTGTTCCTTTCTCTCACACATACAGTTCCAATTTTGTTAAATTCCATATTATATTCCATTTTCTTCCATCCTCACTTGTGCAGATATTGTAAATAAAACTTGCATTTGGGGAGGGGAATGGTGCCGTATCATAAATGTGGAGAAAAACTTTAAGTAAGCAAACCGTGGGCTCCCCTCGTCTCTTTCACCGAATGAAATCTACTCTTAATCCAAACCTTTCACATCCTTGTAGCTGGGTTGTTTTTGCAGTTTAACCTGTGCTTCCAGGAACGGGATTGTGGAGGGTGTCATGGCAACCAGAGTGCTCCCTGCACCCAGTGCCTTTGCCTGCCCTCGCATTCCACAGGGAAGTGTTTGGCACACATTCCTCAAACTAGCTCCATCAGCAATGCTGCGTCTGCATTAATCAACAATGTGGAGCCTATGGCCCTCCAGATACCGGATTGCAATTTCCATGTTGTCAGGTGCTGGATGGATGCTGAAGAGTGAGCCCGGGGGGGGGGGGGGCTGAAGTGTGACTTGGGAGAGGGGGGCAGTGGTTTGTTGGGACCTGTTTCAGCCAGGAGGCAAGAATCAGAGTCAGGGGAAGCTTCAGAGCTGGAGGGTGAAGCACAGGATGGGTCAGAAGAGGAGGAGGAAGAGGCAGGTTCCCCACCCTCTCCTGCACCACTGTCTCCCAGAACCAGGAGAGAATTGAAAAGGGATGTACAGAGAAAGTTTCCATGGAGGCAGAGTCTCAGGCTGCATGCATACAGTCACATAAATTGGTTGAGGGGGAATGGCCCCCTTTTGCTGCAACTGCTCCATAGAGCGTGGACCTGGGAATAGCTGCCTAGCCATTAAATTGATGTGCATAGATATCCAGAGCTGTATGAAACTGTAAGTGTTATCTTTGACAATAAAGAGTTGATCTGCTGTACATTCCTTTGGCTGGAAGTGCCCTTGACACATATGCCCCAGTGAGAATGTTCAGTGGTCAGGGATGATGGGAGCTGATGTACAACAGTATCTTGTTGTTGTTTAATCGTTTAGTCGTGTCCGACTCTTTGTGACCCCCTGGACCAGAGCACACTAGGCACTCCTGTCTTCCACTGCCTCCCGCAGTTTGGTCAAACTCATGCTGGTAGCTTCGAGAACACTGTTCAACCATCTCGTCCTCTGTCGTCCCCTTCTCCTTGTGCCCTCCATCTTTCCCAACATCAGGGTCTTTTCCAGGGAGTCTTCTCTTCTCATGATTCTGAGTAAAAAGAGGTTTAATTCCGGGAAGACGAATCTGTGGCCCTTCAGATGTTACTAGACTACAACTCCCACCATCCTTGACCATTCCTTGCTCGGGTTGATGGGAGTCTAAAAACATATGGAGGGCTGCAAGCTCTTTGTCCCTGACTTACTTTACATAGTAAGATTTCCTCACAAATCTTCCAGGTTTGATATCAGAGTTAGTACTGATTAGCTGAACATTTTAGGCTGGGGGTATATACGGCAGAGCCCATTCCAGTACCCTCTGCTATTATTTTTAACCTACCCAAGGCATAGAAGTCAAATGATGCTCATGTAATTAACTCAGCCCTTGGCCTTGAACTAAAAGGTGCACTAATTGCAGAGACTTTTCTCCTGGCGTCATTTCATTTTTGTACTTTTAATCTTTCCCAGTCCTTCAGACACAAATAACAAGTGGGTCAAAAAGGGTTTGAAGCTATGTAAGATTTCTTTTCGCATGGAAATTTCAGTGAGACAAAACACTCACACTCTCTTTTTAAGTTCCTGCTTCAAATGCAGCCTTTGTTTTGGGACCTGTGTGTGATTGCCACTAAAGATGCATGAAGAAATTGATCTTTATTAATTCCTCAATGAATTGACCTGAGCTGCATTTCTTGGAGTGATGTGTGGATGAGAACTTATTTATCCATCCAACTTCACACTTAGTTCTTAGCAGAAAAGCATATCAAAATGTTTCTCTGCACATTGTGGATGGTAAAATCTAGGAGGAGGAGGTTGACTAGATTGGCCCAGGGGGAGTTCTCCTTGGTCTATCAGTAGATTTGACACCACTGGAATGACTCAGGGTGGTGTATTATGCTTGTTGGGAAAGCTCAGAAACAAGATAAATGGGATCCATCACCAAAATTAAGCAGTTTAAATGTATAGGTATCAACTTCACTATTTTAGGATCCTTTAAAGCAGGAGTGGGTAAGCTTTCTAAGCTTGAGGGGCACATGCCATTTGTAGACATGTTTATTGAGTGTTTCAGGGGTTTTGTGTTTTTTTATTGTTGCAAAATATATTGGACATTGCAATGGATCATGATATTTATTTAAAGTGATGTCACTTTACTATTTCACTGTTGTATAACTGATGGCCTTTGGCTAAAGCAATAAAGATATGGATTTGGAAAAGTATTCAGCAACACGGCTGTGGGCAGGGTTCCTGCATTGCAGGGTTTGGACTAGATGAACCTTGGGGTCTCTTCCAGCTCTACAATTCTACGATTCTATTATTCTCTTCAAATGATGAATATTACAGTAAGAAAGTAATGATTAGATGGCACAAGTCACCAGATAATCTCAGAATCTGCCTTCAAATTCAGATAGAAGGACTGTTTGAGACTTGCTCTAGTCTTCCACTAAGCTTCGCTTTCATATTCTCCCTTCTACCTTGATATAGACATTGAGGGTTTTCCTGCCCCTCTCCAAAGTATCCCACATGAGATCTATTCATTACTCATGCTTTTCCTTTGCATATCATGCCTTCTTCTGCCATATCTTCATGCCAAGATTGCATGGCCATGGAAAGCTCCTGCAGACATGATATTCCTTCATCCTTCATGCCCTTCCTCCTCATCCCAGTTTTCCATGACTATCTTTAGGAAATGATGTTATAAATTAGGTGTTCTCCCTTGGAGGTGATTTGGGGCCCACTGTATCTTCCTCAATTATTGTCCACATGCTTTCTTGTGCTGACTCTTTAAGGCCCAGCTCCTGTGGCACCCATGCTAAGCTGCCTCTGAATGAGACGGGGAAATGGTGTTCTAATTCACATATAAGCTTCCATGTCAGCCTCTCTAATGGTTCCCTTGGTGACAGTAAGTTTGAATTTTCAATCAGTTCTCTGGCATGGTGCTCCAAAATTTGTTTAGATGATTGTTTAGCACAGACCTAATGAGCGCAGTCAGGCTTGTAATAGAAAAAAGAGTTTATTGAGCAGACAGATCTCATGAGTTGGAAGAGAGTTTCTGGCCTTTGGTCAGGCCTTAACAGGTCAGGAAATGTTAGTTCCAACTATGATTGGGACGTATTTTGTTTCCCTTCCCTTTCACTTTCTATTTGCTGCACCACTGCAAAACAAATGTACCTGTATCCTGCATGATGTAATGTATCCTGCATGAATTGCAGCTGGGAGGGTCCAAATCCCAGAATTAGCTTGTTGGGGCCAACTATGGAGAAGGTAGCTGATCCCACTCAAGGATACCCCACTGCCACCCAGATTAAAAATACAGGAACAGGCAAAGTACGCAGAGCTAAAGGAAAATGGGCCTGATCTATCTTCCTTAAACACCTCCCTCTCCTACTCTCACATGTATATAGGGAGCAGCATTCATCTCTGCAGGAGAGACTATCTGTCCCATGAAATCGACCAGTTGGCTAACTGGTGAATACCAGGAATAGGCAAATCTGTCAATTTAACATTCTCTCCATTTTGAATTTTTCCATTCTTAACTTATGTTTTTCACATTTTCACATTAGTTTGTGATTTTTTTTTATGTCCTCATGAAAATTCATCAACATTCTAGTGCACTTTTTTCCTAATATACCATTTTTCTTAGGAATTTTTTCCAATCTAACATTTTTGCATTTTCCCTAATATAAAGCATTCTTGTGTGATATATTAACTAATATATTCATTTTGTACCACACTTTATCCTAGTACAGGCATGGCCAAACTAGTACTCATTACTTGGCCTGAGAACCTGTTTGCAAATGTGAATTTCAAAGGATGGTTTTGTTTCAGTTATCATTTTGTTTCTGAAAGTACAAATTAAGTAGCTTCACTTTTAAATGTGAACTGATTTGAAATCTTCCCCATCCCTAGTGGATACTGCTCAAAGGAAGCTGTATGAGAGCAACAATTTCCAACTTAGTTGAAGCATTATTGCTGGTGGTTCTCAGCATGTGAAGGCTTGACATGAGCCGACTCTCCACCCAGATGAAAGAATTGCAATATAACGTAATTATTTCACTGTTCACTGTGAATTTGGCACTTAAAGAGGCCTGGGTGCAAGTGAAGCATGAACAGCAAGCTTTTTCTTTCATAAACTGACAGCATGAGCTCTCCCTCATCTAGAATGGGAACCTTGTCAGAGGTAAGGGGACATGGCACCAATCAACACTGTCAAGACATCTTCAAAAAGCTTTTGATAAAGCCCTTCACCAAAGACTCCTATGTACGCTTAGCATTCATGGGATAAGAGGACATGTCCTTTTATGGCTCAGTAACTGGTTTCCCTTAAGGGTGATCCAGGAATGTTGATGTATTAATTTGATCTACTGCATTGTAATGCATTTTGCATTTGTTTTACAGATATAATTTCATTCTTGATTTTGTGCTGTTCAACACCATGATTCTCCACCTCAAATATGGCAGTATATATAGTTGCGCGTCGAGGTCCCCAAGACATCCCCCAAAGAAAAACGCAATTGACACTTAATTTTTGTTTAAGGTTTTTGGCATAATTTTGGCCACAACTTTATTCAAATTACAGCAATGTGAGTGGTTGCTTAGGCATTGGTAGCACTAACTGACCCCGCCTGGGGACAGCTCTGACATTCACCCCCCCCCACAAAGTCAGGAAGGGTAAGTCACCTGGGGAAAGAGACAGGACTGGGAACCATGCCTCACCTCTCCCCAGCATGCTCCCAGGGGCTTGCGTGGCCCTAGCCCCTTGCCAGGGGGTTTCAGACAAAAGCATGGGGAGCCCCTGGGTTCCTTTAATGAAAAACCCTTGAAGCAGCAGCAGCAGCAGCATTTTGGAGGGGCAGGCACAGCCGAATCCATACCCCTCCACCAGCAGCAGCATTTTGGAGGGGCAGGCACAGCTGAAACCATACCCCTCCACCAACCAATTCCAAGACCAATGCCTAACCGCAAACCTTACAAGTTGTGACGATTTGCTACGCAGTAGGCAAAAAACCAAGTGGCACACACTAACCAGCCAAATGGACAAAATTCCTACCGGCCCCCTGCCCCAAAGCAGACGACCCCATGACAGGCATAGCAAGGTCAAGCAAACAGCCTAAAATTAGGGAAGGGAGGGCGGGTGATCCGAAGTAAGCAGCGAAAAGAGGAAGTTCGTCGCTGCGCGCATTGTATTTAACAAATAGGGCTGTCAATCAACAAATGCCAACATCTAGATTTCCACAGTAACAGCCTGCCCCTGCTTAAAGGATGGCCAAACCATTTGCCTAGCAACAGTGAGGTGTCTCGTCAGCCCCGCCCGCAACCCGTGCTCTCCATGAGGGAGAACACGCTTTGTGCAAATAAAATTAATCAATAAAACCTTTCCCAGGTTGTATGCACACTATGCTGACTGGATCACCTCTATCCATATGCTTGTTGATGCTCTCAGATAACCCTCCTACTGCTACCCCATCCCAGGTTTCTCAACTAGATCAGACCCAACATTATTTCAATTTGCAAATGAAAAGTTTTGATACATTTGATGAATGTAACATGGTGTCTGGCGTCTGTAGCAAGAATTGAAGAGGCCTCCTAGATAAGAATGTAAAATTAAACACCATTGTCAAAAATTCTTGTATGTCCACCACCGCATATGAATGTACATACCTGTTGCATCACACAGCATCTTAAGCACAAATTGGAACCTGAGTTCTTAATATGAGAGATTTTTATTTTTTACAAGTGGTGTGTCAGTTTTAGATTCCGGCACCTTCTATATGCTGAGATTGTTTTAAAAGATGTCTTTATCCACATAGGTGACCATTGGGACTGAATCTTTAGATGCAAAAGCTTCTCTGCAGCTGTTTGAAAAAGATTTCAATCTACCGACTCTGCAGCAGCCTAGGCCTGCAAGCTCTGTTCTCTCCTCCAATGTCATATTCCCTGGTTGCCTTCAAGAGCAGGGAGTAAATCATCCTTAGCCAGGTGCTAATTGCTTTCATGGTTTTCATTAGGCAGACACCAGTGAAGCTGGATTATTTCTAAGGGGACATTCCTATTTTATCAGATCCATAACACTCCTTTTCTGATTATGGGGAACTGTTGGCAGTAGAAAAGTACAACCTCATAAAGTATCTTTAATTTAGTGAGTTATGACCTGACATTGCTTGATTATGGTGGATATATGATGAATAAAAGTTAACATACTGTGTAGGTTATTTATTGCCATATATTTCAAGAAGAGCATACCAATGAAAAGAAGTTTTAAGGAAGGAAGGAATCTTCCATAATAAAATCAAAGCATCATTAGCATCTGCAGATCCTATTTCCTGGAAGCTAGCAGATCTGGAAAGTTAAAAGACTTTTTGATTAAGAGGTTTCTATATCTATACAAATTCTTCCACGGCAAGACTAATAAAAATCCCTGACTCAAGCCAAATCAGTAGCCAGTTAAATCATGTGTGACCTGATATTGAAAGATGCTGAGCATACAGCACATTTTTTTACATATACCTTAAAGATAATGATAAATATGTTCTGTTTGAGCTGATTTGGGTGCCATCTCTTACTGATGCACTGAAAGTAATGGTACCTGCAACAGCTCCTGCTCATTTTGCCCCAGCCCTCAGATCTGGCCCTGCTGCAGTGGCAAGATGTCTAGGTGAACCAGACAACAGGTAAAGGCAAGGACTGGATTTTAGGACTAGGAAGGAATGGGCAGGAGGAACCACATTTACATTATTTCATGTTTCATGATAAATTTATAGATACACATCTAGAATGGAAGCTCTAGGTTCAGCCCATGTTCTAAAGCAGTCATCAGTATGAGAATGAAGGAAAAAACATAAGAGCAGTTTAATGGGCAAGAGTTGACTGATTCACTATACAGGGCTTGTTCACATATGCCTGCAACCAACATGATTAGCATGTCAAATGATTTGTAAATGTGGATGGGCTACAGGAGATCAAACCCCACCAAGAGAACATTCTACCACATGAACTGCAATGATTTGCAGTTGATGCTTACAGGCATCAAATGATAAAATGATAAGTCACCTGGTATTTTTGTGAACTGACAAGAACAATTCAAGATAAGAATTTCAGCAGCTGTGCAATAAGATAATGCCTTGAGGCAAATATTCTCAGCTTCTGTTATAGGAGTGTTGTCATTTTTTAAATAGTATGTTATTTTTATCAGTCATGTGACTGTGGACAAAGTCATATACTCTGAAAAAAGCTAAAGGAGATACATATATTAGATCATGAAATTGTTTACTGTTGCATTGTAGTCGAACATGTCTGTGCAGAAGAACAATTTTTTAAAACAAACCAATACATTTTTTCATGTGCCCATTGATTTGGCCTTTTTAAAATCATTTTGTCAGATGGTATGTTTGATATTGTTTTTTAAAAAAATGATTTTTATTGAAAATTTTCAAATATACATTCCCGTCATTAAGTACCCATCATTGTAATCTTACATTCATTGACTTCCCTCCTTACCCTCCCATAGTTCTTTACATTTTCCTTTAATTTCTGCATATTCTAAAAGAAAAAAGTCATTTAATTTAGTTTTGCCCCTGATTATATCTCTCTACTGTATGCTATACTGTTAGCATTTTCACTCATAAGCAAGTGACAGTTATTTTCCAAATACTCCACAAACATTTTCCACTCCTCTTTATGTACTTGATCTTCTTGCTCTCTTATTCTGCTGGTTAGGCTTGCTAACTCTGCACATTCTGTCATTTGAAGCTGCCATCCCTCTTTCTCCTTGTTTGATAGATTTTGACCAGAGGATTAGAAGTAGAAAGATGTGATGACTTGTGAGACTCACCTACCGGGCAGTTTTCCACAACATGGCATTAATATTAACACTTTCCTACAGTTCTAAAGAGTTAGATCTCATACACTAATCTCAATTTGTGGACATACTTTAATGGGTTTCCAAATCTAAACCCCATTTTAACATCCATAAATGCCCCCTTTCTTGTGGTCATTGGTTCACACAGTGGATTTTGTTGTTCTGTTGCAAAGCCTCTGATATTTCAAATAAGCTTACAAATAAAATATATTTAAATGATAATTCTGCAAAATTTTGTAGAATACCTTAGGGAAATTGGAGGTGGTGGGATAATATTTTTTACCGCAATGGATCCTAGCTTTTATAACATCCTCTTTCAACCATTATTAGTGACTAGTGGTCTTCTTTGCAGGCTCACATCATTGCTCTCAATCTGCTTAATGGAAAACTCCAAGAAAGAGAGAGAAAGTAAAGAAAAACCAGGAGGTACAAGAAGTTTAAATTAACCTTGTAAGGTTTGTGCTTTCCTCCGGTTCATTAATTTAAAAGCTACTGTAGGTCTGTTTCTAAAGAGAGAGCCAGTAACTTCCAGCAGTAACTATAAAAATGATCGCAAACCTGTAGTTTTAAAGTTTTTATTTTTCCCCCAGCATGAAAGCTTAATATAAAGGGAATTTGTTAATGTGAATGCCTGTAAGGGGATGACCAGCGAGCAGGCCAGGCCAGAAAAAGAATCCTCTCCAACATTTCAGGGCTGAAAATAGAGATGTTCTGGTAAACATGCTTGCAATTCTCATACAGATCTTTCCTTTCTCTCTTTGTGCATATTATGGATTGTTATTCTCTGCCTACTGTATTTGCTTGCTTGCTTGCTCTACAGCAGCTAGGTCTGCCTTTGCAAGCAGCAGGAGAGCATGTAGTTGACTTACCATAGGAGTTTCATAGAATCATAGAATCATAGAGTTGGAAGAGACCACAAGGGCCATCGAGTCCAACCCCCTGCCAAGCAGGAAACACCATCAGAGCACTCCTGACATATGGTTGTCAAGCCTCTGCTTAAAGACCTCCAAAGGAGGAGACTCCACCACACTCCTTGGCAGCAAATTCCACTGTCAAACAGCTCTTACTGTCAGGAAGTTCTTCCTAATGTTTAGGTGGAATCTTCTTTCTTGTAGTTTGGATCCATTGCTCCGTGTCCGCTTCTCTGGAGCAGCAGAAAACAACCTTTCTCCCTCCTCTATGTGACATCCTTTTATATATTTGAACATGGCTATCATATCACCCCTTAACCTCCTCTTCTCCAGGCTAAACATGCCCAGCTCCCTTAGCCGTTCCTCATAAGGCATCGTTTCCAGGCCTTTGACCATTTTGGTTGCCCTTGACCAGAGCAGAATACAGTGGCACTATTACTTCCCTTGATCTAGATGCTATACTCCTATTGATGCAGCCCAGAATTGCGTTGGCTTTTTTAGCTGCCGCGTCACACTGTTGGCTCATGTCAAGTTTGTGGTCAACCAAGACTCCTAGATCCTTTTCACATGTACTGCTCTCAAGCCAGGTGTCACCCATCTTGTATTTGTGCCTCTCATTTTTTTTGCCCAAGTGCAATACTTTACATTTCTCCCTGTTAAAATTCATCTTGTTTGTTTTGGCCCAGTTCTCTAATCTGTCAAGGTCGTTTTGAAGTGTGATCCTGTCCTCTGGGGTGTTAGCCACCCCGCCCAGTTTGGTGTCATTTGCAAATTTGATTAGGATGCCCTTGAGTCCATCATCCAAGCCGTTGATAAAGATGTTGAATAAGACCGGGCCCAAGACAGAACCCTGTGGCACCCCACTAGTCACTCTTCTCCAGGATGAAGAGTTTCATTTTCTTTCTTTTTAATAAGAAAGTGTAATATTATGTGGAATCTCACAAAGGATGCTGTTGCATTCACGATTTAAAAACTGCCACTTAAATTCATTTGACAATATTTTACAATTTGGTGGGGTGCAAAGAAAAACGAAGGGAAGCTGGATACTGACATTTGTGTTTAAAACCTCCAGAAAGAATTAACATAGCAACAGCCTGGGTCCAGCCTAGGGATGGGGAAAACATGTAGTTCACATTTTAATCTAGATCACATCTATCTAGATCACACTTTCTGAGCTAATACATAAACTGAAAGACAGCTATCCTTTATAATGTACCCTTTGAATTCTGTGACACAATTATCCAACCAAAGATTTCATACAAATAAATGAATATGTTAGGGAGATCAGTAAAGCTGCCTGGTGGACATCATAATGAGGTCAGGAGAGTGGCACCTGCCCATCAGTCAAAGTGGCCTGGGGAGGTGGTGGGGAGATAGTGACCAAGCAAAGACTGAGTTTGTCATACATCAGCTGCTGCGCACAGATTCAGTTCTGCTTTCTGCAAGGTGCAGTTGCACTCGCTTGTGTGCCTAAACAAAGCTGTTGCCCTACCCATTCCAGTTTGCTCTGGCATGTAGCAAATTACTTCCTCCACTGATGAGATGGGAGTTCAGCTCTGCTTTCAAACCACAGGCTGCAACTGTGTCTCTGTGTAGCACCCTGCTTGTGGTTAACGCTTAGCTGGAATGAAATATTCAACGCAGCAACAGAGAAATTAAAATAATAATTTATTTGTCAGACAAATAAATAAGAGGCACAGTGGTATATGATTACCAAGCTCTGGCCTGGCCTCCTGCCATTATGGCCAGCACTTATATTTCCTTAATCCACCCCCCTTTGTTCCTCCTGTGGCTGCCTCTGTTCAATCAGCCTGCTCGAATTTCCTATTGGCTGATTGCTATAACCAATTTTAAGATACACCCATATCCTTCTGTCCTTATATGGAATACAAAGAGCTATATATATTGTTACATCTATAAATGACAAATAAGTATTAATATATCTTACATGTGTCTCAACAAGGAATCTTAATTACCAGCTCACCTCTTGCCCTCCTTGCCCTATTGCCTTCTAAAACAAATGGTTAATAATTTTAAATTTTTATCTTGAACAGATGTCAGAGACCTTGGGTTCATATTCTCATGCATCATCAATGAAATATCTCCTTTTGGAGGTCTTTAAACAAAGGTCTGACAGCCATTTGTCATAAGTGCTCGATTGGCGTCTCTTGTCTGACAGGGGGCTGGGCTCAATGGCCCCTGTGGTCTCCTACAGCAATATGACTCTATGAAATAAGAATTTAACATTTCTTTCTTTCTAGATCCTTTGCATAATTACATTTAAGCCAGGATATTTCATACATTATCATAGATAGCTTTTTAGAAGGATAAACTTCCTAAAAGTAACAAGGAAGGAACAGTTTACAGCCTCAAAATAAAATAGGGAAAAAAAAAGCCTCTTCCCCTGTTCACACTTCCCCCCTTCTCCAGCCGGTTTGTTTTCCATGTGCTCTTGGCCTTTTGACCTTAGGCTCAAGTTTAAGGCACATGGTTTTATTTTACTGTTTACCAAACTCTTAATTATGTAGGGTCTGTGTAACCTTGGTCTTCAGCCTGTAATTCCAGCTTTTACGACTTTGAGAATTGTTTTCTGCTATCAATCAAAGGGGGGGCCCTTGTCTAGGAGGAAAAACATTGCCTGTGTCCTTTAAACAGCTGGCCTTCTTGCCTGGCATGAAAACTTTTGAAAATCTTTAAACTCTCTCTTTAATTTAGGAACCTGATCAAGATATAAGCCAATATATGCCTTGATTAAAAATGCAGTCTATATTCAGATGCCACATCTGCATTAGGGTTGCCATATTCCAAAGCCCCAAAACCTAGACACGTTTGGGAACCCCCCCACCATCCCACATCTCCCTCGCTTACCCCCTGCCTGCCACTGACCCCTTCCTCATCCGCCTGCTGGCCCCCTCCTTCCCCATACCCTCCAACATTTCTCCAATGAAAAAAGGGATGTCCCATTCCATAATAATAATTTTACTACTTATACCCCACACATCTTACTGGGTTGTGTCAGCCACTCTGGGCAGCTTCATATATATACCGTATTTTTCGCCCCATAGGACGCACCGGCCCATAGGACGCACCTAGTTTTTTGGGGGGAAATAAAGGGAAAAAAATTATTTCCCCCCCAGGTGTCCTGCGCTAATCCTGAAGCTTGGGGCGTGCGGAGCTCAACGCGCCCCAAGCTTCTGGGTGCCAGCAAGGTCTCCGCTAGCCGTGGGAGAGCCGCGCGGCTCTCCCAGGGCTATCGGAGCACTGCGCTAATCCCGAAGCTTGGGGCGTGCGGAGTTCAGCGCACCCCAAGCTTCTGGGTGCCGGCAAGCAGTCCGCTAGCCCTGGGAGAGCCGCACGGTGTATATATATATATACACACACACACACATACATACATAATAAAACACTAAACATTTTTTAAAAAAACCTTCCCTATACAGGATTGCATTCAGATGGCTGGGGGACAGATAACTCCATACCCTCCAACATTTCTCCAAAGAAAATAGGGGCATCCTAAGGAAAAGTAAGACATTCTGGGATCAACAGGGATGGCTTCTCTAAATCAGGGATGTCCCTGGAAAATAGGGACACTTGGAGGGTCTGCTTCCCTCCCCTCTCTTCCCTGAAGTGGGATAGAATAATAGGATATTAGAGCTGGAAGGGACCACAAGGTTTATCTAGTGCAACCCCTGCAATGCAGCAATCTTGTTGCCCTACGTGGGGCTTGAACCTAAGACCTTGAGATTAAGCTTCTCATTCTCTACCAACTGAACTATCCCTTCCTAGTTTATGGTGGGCCAAATGTTCCCTAGCCCTGCTCAAGATTATGAAATACTCCTCCAGAGAGGTTCAGCTGCTCTCTTTATTGCTGGCCCTGAAATAGTTGCTGACAACTGTGTTGTTTCAGCAGACATTTTTATTTCAGTTTCCTACTCTTCTGTTTTTGTTTTATTGTTGGCAGTTTGTTGTTTGATCATACATCCTATTGTTTGTATTGTATCTTAAGTATGGTAAGTGATTTTTGTAAGCATTTTTTTCTAAAAGGCAGGATATAAATGTTAATATAGGTAACTATTTATAATAGCAACCCCATTGCACAGGTTGTGCTAACCCTGACAACTCCCCCCTCCACCAAA
Source organism: Podarcis liolepis (assembly GCF_965112155.1). Lineage (NCBI taxonomy): Eukaryota > Metazoa > Chordata > Lepidosauria > Squamata > Lacertidae > Podarcis > Podarcis liolepis. The sequence continues at coordinate 4,532,186 of NC_139558.1, forward strand.
GCAAAAGTAGGATCAAGCAGAAACAGAGATTTGCAAAGGAGATGAAGTAAAAATAGCATCTGTTCCTGGTAAATAAACACAGCTGAAATGTATGAAAATGGGGAAATACATAGAAAGACTTATCTTCTGATGGGACAAGGCAGGAGAGAAGGAAGAAGAAATGTGAACCTTTTGAAAGCCAGTCCCTACAATATGGTTTTTTTATTGTGTGATCTGTGCTGTGGCTTTATCTCATAATGAGGATTATTTTGTGTGCCTGGAGCTTGTTGCAGGCAAGTAATTCATATAAATATGCTTCACTGCGGCTTGATCATAACTTAAAGTATGTTTATGACCCATGTAAAATGGTCCTGGAACACTATCTGAGCAAATTAAAGGTGTAATTCTCACTTACCTTCTCCTTTGCTGAATCAGAAGACATCTTCAAGGCTGGTGTGGTACTGCTCTCCACACAGGAAGCACTTTCTGGTGAAAGCCATTATTGTAAGAAGATTGTATAAAGACATTGAGATGGACTGTAAGAAACACCTGGAGATTGGGCTGTTGCAGAGAAATGATGGCAAGCATTCTGTATTTTCAGAGTTGCATATACAAAACACCCACCAGCCTGATATAGGGCTCCTGTAAAATACTGCATCCTCATCTCAAATAGGCTCCTAAAAGCCAAAGAAATTAATTTACTTGGGATATATTGGATTTGGGCAAATCCTGAATAAAAAGGAACTGAAGAAGAATGTCTACAAAACATATTTGGAGGGACATTTGAAATGATCTGGGGCACTTAACTGCATACAATTTGCATGCAAAAATTAAAACCTTTCTCCCCAAGCTTGCCATATAAGGTCAAACTTCCAAGAGAGAATGATTTTACTAGGGCTCTCCGCTAACTTTGCTTTAACAAAGGGGTATTGGCTTGCTCTTGTCTGTTCTCAGCCCTTTGCTAGTTAGATGTTAGACATCCGCATCCTTCTGCCACACACTCACTCCTGTCAAATCTTATTTCCTGTGACTTACGGTGCCACAGAAGCCTGAAACTGTGTTTGTCCATAACTCCCTAGCAAGTGCACCCAACCTTCTGCACTTTTGAATGTTAAACCCTCTGCCTCATGGTCCCATTCTTGTCCTAATGGGAATTCAGATGGTTCAAGTTCTAGCGCTGGTGGGAGTATCTCAATCAGATGTACCAGCTTGCAGACCCTCCAAGTGTCCCTATTTTCCAGGGACAGCCCTGATTTAGAGAAGCCATCCCAGTTTCTGATTTCATCCTGGAATTCCTTAGGATGTCCCATTCCTTAGGCTGTCCCTATTTGAATCGGAGAAATGTTGGTGGGTATGGAGTTATCCAACCCCCCGAGCCGTTTGAAGGCAATCCTGTATAAGGAAGTTTTTTCCCTATTGTTTCTAATGTTTAATATATATTTTTATATATGTGTGAAGCTGCCTAGAGTGCTGGGCTACCCCAGCAAGATGTGTGGGATATACAGTAAATAGTAAAATTATCATTAGGGAATGGGATGTTCCAGTTTTCATTGGAGAAATGTTGGAGGGTTTGAGCTTGACCCCGTGACTGTGGGCACTCGCCGTGGATGCCATGGAGTGTTCATGGCCCTGGTGCTGAAATTTGTGGGTGCCTAGCTGGTGGCGCTGTGGTCTAAACCACTGAACCTCTTGGGCTTCCTGATCGGAAGGTCGGCGGTTCAAATCCCCATGACAGGATGAGCTCCTGTTGCTCAGTCCCGGCTCCTGCCAACCTAGCAGTTCGAAAGCATGTCAAAGTGCAAGTAGATAAATAGGTACCGCTCCGACGGGACGGTAAACACCGTTTCCATGCGCTGCTCTGGTTTGCCAGAAGCGGCTTAGTCATGGCTTAGTCATGACCCAGAAAAACTGTCTGCGGACAAAGGCCAGCTCCCTCAGGCAGTAAAGCGAGATGAGCACCGCAACCCCAGAGTCGTTTGCGACTGGACTTAAGTGTCAGGGGTCCTTTACCTTTTAGCCCCTTAATGGGGAATTTTGTGGGTGCTCGGGCACCCAGGGCCCCAGGGAGTCAGCACCTATGATCTCAATGCAACTCTTCAGAAATAGCCCCAAAGGTAGGAGCAGTAGCACTGTAAGACAGTGCCCTCTCACCTCCCAGCGCATGGAGCTGTTTTGGAATGATGTCATTGTCAATGATATTAAAAGCTGCTGAGAGGCCAAGGAGAAACAGGAAGGTTGTACTCTTTCTGCTTGTCTCCCAACATCTAGCAATGGTTACCTACTTTGCTTCATTAATTTTCTTGATTGTGGAAATACAGGTATTCCAAGGTCCATTGTATTTGGTGTCAGGGTAACATCTAGAATGTAGTCTTGAGCACTTAAGCTCCCCTTTGCTTGCATTTCTCATGTGTAGGACATTACCATGTTGACTCAGGGGTGAGTGTTTCCTGCAACAGCTGTGCTTCAGAAAACACTGTGGTCTGTAAAGAAACCCCAGCCTACAAATTCCTGCTCATGTGTCAGGATACCTGCACAACTACGTTTCTGCAGCCCCTAGATGCATTGGCTTTTATTTACTTTTGACTATGTACAGTGCATGGTTCTTTAAAGAAGTGGCGATTTTGGGAGCAAGGTTAATAGTGTGTCCCCACTCCACATGCTAATGCAAAAAAACACATGAATGGGGCTTTAGGGTCATTGAAATCAATCGCCAAAGCTGAGGTTCAAGCTGCATTTTGAACAAAAAGTGGAGGCTTTGCAGCACATAGGAAGTTGTTTTTTACTGATCGGGCAAGACCAGAAAATTAGGCACCTGGGATTTATTCTGACTAGTCTAGAGACCTCATACAGCCTGCAAATCACTGTGGTCCCTCTCCTGTAGTAAGAATGATACTCAAAAGTTGCAACTTCTCCTACTTTGCCTTCTTCCACAGCAGAGTTTTGGTTAGCATTCTATTGTTCCTTTATGATTGAACAAGAAAGGACATGTAACTGGATACATCAGGTCAGTAGGAAGTCCCTGGACCCACTGTTAGCTATTTCTTCCTTCAATCATTTTGTGGAGTTTATTTTATGGATCTGAACACAAGTCTGTGCTTTTGTTGTTTGGATAAGATTTCAATATTACTGAAAACCCATTAGTAACAGAGACACTTTTCATAGCTTTAAAAAGTTAGCTGGATTTATATGGAACAGGTCCTTAGCATCGTGTTAGTAATACAATAAAGGACATTTGAAGTTAGAAATATATTTATAGGGTGCATGGAGCAAACAAGGGCTAGCACAATGAAATGGGAAAGCTCTTAAGACTGTAGAATATTATCAAAGGAATATATATATATATATATATATATATATATATATATATATATATGCAGGTTTTGGTGTCTTCGGGTGTCTTCCCGTGTAAGAGTTGGGGTGTCTAGGCGACGTTTCGACGAGGTCTCACTCGTCATCTTCAGGCTGGTGCTTTCGGCTTCTTGTTACTGGAACAGAGCAGGATCTCAGTGTTTGAGTTCCTATAAATACTGTTGAGGGGGTGTGGTGTATAGCCTCCAACGTTCTGGGCAGAGAGGAAGTTCCCAGGTTAGTGTGCCTTTTCTTCTTTTGTTCCTTAATTACTTGATTACTTACTTGATTACTTACTTACTTGATTAATTACTTGATTACTTACTTGATTACTTACTTACTTGATTAATTACTTGATTACTTACAAGTAATTAAGGAACAAAAGAAGAAAAGGCACACTAACCTGGGAACTTCCTCTCTGCCCAGAACGTTGGAGGCTATACACCACACCCCCTCAACAGTATTTATAGGAACTCAAACACTGAGATCCTGCTCTGTTCCAGTAACAAGAAGCCGAAAGCACCAGCCTGAAGATGACGAGTGAGACCTCGTCGAAACGTCGCCTAGACACCCCAACTCTTACACGGGAAGACACCCGAAGACACCAAAACCTGCATTCCTGTACCCGTGAAAATCTACGAAAGCATATATATATATATATATATATATATATATATATATATATATATGGCAGAATTTGTGCCAGATTTTCTATAAGGCAGGAATTCAAACATCATCTGGTCAAGGTTATTTTGCTACTTTGAGTTCTCTTATCATTTATAATATGGACCTTGGGTTATATTAATAGGCTCAATCTGATGTTGAATGCACAAGCTTTCTCTGGTCACTTGTGTTAATGTAATTGTGGTCAGAGTTTCTATCTGAATTTCAGTTACAATTGCAGATATTTTATAGGCAGCCTAAAAGGTACCAGCTTTTCCATACGTTATTGGAATAACTATTAAGCAGAATTAGGAATGTGCCAGCTAAAGGCTTAAAGAGAGCCTACATTATGGAAAAGCACTAAGTGCAGAGGGATAGTTTATAGTATCTCATTATATTGGTCATCAGCAAATCCTTGCATGCAAATATGAGGGGAAGAGCCAGCTGGAAGGAGTTGGTCTTCATCCTACTAGTGGTGGCGCATCAGCTAATGTAATAGAGTGATCTATTTCAGCATCTGGGCTACAGATAAGAAGAATAAATCAATCGACCAGTGGTGTGAGGCACTAAACACCCCTGGAAAGATGGAGCCCCAAGTATATATGTCATTAAAATACTTTATCTTGCTTGTAGCCTAGCATAAATGCTTTGAGTTGGATTTAACACTTCAGTATTTATTGGCACTGCAGCAACAGGCTACGAGAGGAACACAAACTTATCTGTAGCTACTGCTCTGCTGGGGGCATTTTCCCCCCAGAAGCAGAGATTAAGTAGACAGTTTGGATATTTTTAGAGCAGAACACTACTTTACAGAGAAAACTTAGGTTCCATGATGAGTCGTCCCCACTCTGTGGTTCAACTCGTCCCATGTCCTGACTTCATTGTGATTTGCATTTCTCTTTGTTCCTGCCGGGGCAACCATTCCTGTTGGGGAGCATGGCTGGTGAGGTGATTTACTAGGTGAAGCTTCCGGCTGCTATAATATTACAACAGAGGAGATGAGGCCTTCCCTTTATTGCTGGGGATGTGCAGGGCAGCTAGGGTAGAGTTGCCATATTTTGAAGAGCAAAAAAGAGGACACATTTGCTGACTGCAAGGTCATACACTGGCTGGCAGCAGCTCTCCAGGGCTTCAAGCAGGGCTGGAGATGCTGGAGATTGAATCTGAGGCCTTCTGCATTCAGAGCAGATGCTCTGCCACCGAGCTCTGGCCGTAAAACAAACAGAAGATCACATGAGCAGGGAGATGATGGACAAACCCTGGATGAGGCTCACACTTTAGGCAGATGCTGGGCAGGCCACCGTAGTGTAAAACGCTGGACTTGGTGGGGGGGGGGGACAAAAGCCATGCAGTGGGCAGCGGAGGGGAGAAGAGGCAAGCCCTTGGAGGGACAAGAGACTCAGGGGAGAGAATGGAAGAGGGATCCCAGCAGAAGGAAAGAGGGGGAAGGAAATGAAGAGGGTCCAGAGGAGAAGGAGAAGGGAGGGATGGGGGAGGGCACCCAAGCAGGAGGGAGGAGGCAAAGGACTGAAAAAGCCACTCAGTGGCAAGGGGCTTGGGGGGGGGGGGCAAGGGAAAGTGAGCAGAAATCGCATCAGGAGGAAAACTCATTTGGAAAAAGCCAGGGAGCACAGCAGAGATGCAGGTAAAGGAGGGAAGGGGCAGAATTAAATCAATAAGTCCCAGTTGAGGGAAAAGAGCCAAAGATAGCCTCCTTTTCTGGACAACATCCTGGCCAAGGGGAAGAAGGGTAGTTGTGCAGGGGGGAGAGATCATTGGATGGAGAGAGAGAGAGGGAAAGGGGGGGTGCAGAGGAGGCATGCCAGGGGAGGGAGCCAGAGAGAGAGAGGCTGCTACCGATTTTGTCCTGGGGGGCTTTGATCAGGAAGTGCTGAGAGGAGGCTGCCTGCCTCTGGGTCCCACTCCCTCCTACCCTCTCTCCCTCTCACACACACACAAACAAGCACGCCTGGGGGTGGGGTGGGCAGGGGAGTGGGGCTTGGAGGATGCTGAAGGGCAAGCTAGCACTCTTGACATTTTGCCACATTTTACAGTTCTGCTCGGACATAAATTTTAAGCCTGAAAAAGAGGACATGTCTGGGAAAATCCAAACATATGGCAGCCCTAGGCTTGGGATGGGGAAGAAAATTGATTCAGTTCACATTTAAAGGTGAACCTTCCGAATTTACCCCTTTTTTTTTAACAATACATGAATTGAAGCAGAGCCATCCTTTTGACATTAGCACTTCTCTGAATCTTGTGGTGTAGTTTTCCCATTAATGTGCATCAACATGCATACACTAGGATACAGTATGCCTAAAAATGTGTACAGGACCCCCCCCCCCCCAGCATGTGACAGCACTTTTAAGACTCATTAATTAAAACGGTAGAGTTTTACATTTTTGCCATTGAACTTTAGTTTGTTTAATTTTGATTTCAATGTGTTTATGCCTGTTTTGGCACTGTACTCACTAGCCCCACAGCAAGATGGGTGGGGTATAAATAAAATAATAATAATAATAATAATAATAATAATAATAATAATAATAATAATTGCTACTGGTATATGGTATCCAGTCTGCATGTAATCAAATGGTGTTAATTACTCTGCAAGTTCAATAGTATTTTGATATCTTCTTTCTACATAATGGAGAAAGATTAGCCTTGTTGCCATCACTTCATCCATTGACCAGATATAGACAGAGATGTCTCATTAAGTTATAAGCAATACGTTTGCAAGCCTTACTAGAAATCTGTCAATTTTTGGAGCCTTTTGCCCAAATGAGTGAATGAAGTAGAGCCATTAACACAGAGATTGAGAGATTCACTGGGGGTGTTCAATGCTTAAGGCCCTCAGGAAGGTGCAAAATGCATACAGTGGTTTCCCATGAGATCTATACCTTTCACAATATTTTGTTATTGAAATGCTGTTAGAATTGCATAGGATTCTGTCTCAGGGAAGCAGCAACTGCAGTGCTTTAATAAGCACTGTGCCTGGCAAATTACCACTGAACTTTCACCTGAATCATTCCACTGATGTACTGCTCACATCTTTTACTTGGTTTGGTTTTATATTTATATACAATGTTCTAATTGTTTTTAACTGCTGTTCATAATTCTAGCCATACTTGCTATTATATTTCTTTAAATAATCTTCAAAGTATTTCTATTCCTCCCTTATAGGGGACTCATCTTGGTTTCTTATCTTTGCTGTCATAGTAACTGACTCCTCATATTCTATTAATTTATTATGTCAGTCCTCTTTTGTAGCGATTCCTTTATCCTTCCATTTTTGTGCAAAAATTATTCTAGCCACTGCAGTCACATAAAGAGAGACAAAATACTCTCTTGGGAATTTCACCATTTGTTATACCTAATAGTAAGCTCTCCGGGTTTTTTTTTTGGAAAATGTCAGCCTTAACATCTTCTTTAGTTCTATGTAAACAATTTCCCAGTATTCTTCAGCTTGCTTACATAACCACCACATATGTATAAAGGTTCCCTCTATCTCTTGGCATTTCCAACATAGTTTAGATACTTTTTTATATATTTTCACAAGTTTGCCTGAGGTGAGGTACCGTCTATATATCATATATGTATATATATGTGTGTGTGTGTGTGTGTGTGTGTGTGTGTGTATATATATATATATATATATATATATGTAAATTCTCCTTTAGAGTATAACATGCTGAAAAATTCATTGTTGTGTTCCACAGTCTCTCCCATGCTGTCATTTCTATATTGTGACCTATATCAGTTGCCCAATGAATCGTGGTTGCCTTTATCATTTCATCCTTGGTCTTGCACTCTAGCAGAATTTTATAAATTTTGGAGGTTAGTTTTTCTTTATTTCCTATAATGACTTTTTCAAATTCTGAGCCTTCTTCAGAAAACCCTTTTTCTTAATCTTTTAAAAATACCTCATTCACCTGATAATATTGGAACCAACCCCTTCTCCACTGTGTATTTCATTAGTCTTTTATGGCACATTTATTGTAGTTTGATTTTAGATATCTTGTTGGGAAAGCGTGTTCTCCATAACAGAGAGCACGTGTTGCGGTTGGAGGAACAGGCCACCATGGGATGACTAGGCAGATTTGAGGGGACCCAGCCTTTAAGAGGTTAACTGGGTTGCTGGGGAATTTTGATTGTTGCCAATGAAGAGGAGGGGTCAGAGGTTTTAAATTCAGGGGACAGACGATGAGGCAGGCTCTTGGCTGTTTCGCAACGGATCACCCGCCCCCCCCCTCCCTTTTAAAGGGTGGTTTTTTGTTTTGGCTCGCTTGACCTTGCTATTGCCTGTCATGGGGTCGTCCGCCTTGGTGCGGGGGCCTAGTAGGAATTTTACCATCTGGCTGATTGGCTGGTGCCATTTGGTTTTTGCCTACTACGTAGCAAATCGTCACAACTTGTAAGGTTGGCGGTTAGGCATTGGTTAAAGTGGTGCTTGGAGGGGTAAGTGCCTACCCCTCCAAATGATGTGGAAAGGGAATTCCGTTAAAGGAATCCAGGGGCTTGCCATTCTTTTCATCCTTGTCCGTGGAGCCAGACTTGGGCCGTGCAAGCCCCAACGGAACATGAGGGTGAGAGGTGTTGGACTGTGTCCCAGCTTCATTTTCTCACCCAATACTTGTTTCCCACGCTGGATTCCGGTGGTGTCCGGAAGGGCCAGCACTGTCCTTGGGGGCAAGGACAGATAGTCACCAATGCCTAAGCAACCACTCACATTTTGTATTAAATAAAGTTGTGGCCAAAATTATGCCAAAAACCTAAACAAAAAATAAGCGTGAAGTGTGAATTATTTTGGGGGGTGGCGCTGTGGAACTCAACACGCAAATGCCCAGCATTACAATTTAATGAACAGTTTATAATTCTAGTAAATAAACTACATGACTACCCAGCACCTCTGCCAGACATGATACAGAGAAAAGGATAGCTGCCATTGTGGGAAAATGGCCAATCTTTTCCCTCCCCCTGGAGTAGAGTTTCACTCAATTTGCATTTTAAAGTGAAGCAGCCTAATTCACATATCTCAGAGAATGAAGTTAGCAGACTGCTTGTCTCTGAATGCAGTTTCACTTCAGAAAATGTATGCAAAAATATATATTCTTAATGAGTAAAACAGTAGAGAGATACATGTAAAAAGCATGTAAATATATATATACATTAGATAAAGGGGTATACCAAGGGTTTTTTTTTTCAGCTGGAATATGCTGGGATGCAGTTCCAGCACCTCTCCAACTATCAAATCCACTTTCACCCAATAAAATCCACAGTTCCAGCTGTGTTTCCACTGAGAACGTCAACTGCAGGGAGCCTGCATGTTCCTGCTCATGCACCCAGTAGCACCTCTCGCTTCAGGCACCTTTGTGTGCAGGCAGCCCAGCTGTGAGGGGTTTGCTGGCAGGAGGTGAAAAGGGGTTCCTTCTCTGCCTTGTACACAGACCTTGGGGGGAAGGACTGGCTGGGAGGCCGGTGGAGCCAGCTTAAGAAAGGAGGCAGCCGCAGCAAGGCAGGAAAAAGCTCCCAAGCACCTTGAGGCAGGGTGCAGCCAGTTGCATTTGGAGGGGTTTGGAGTAGCTCCCCTAAGCTAGCCTGCTGCCTTAAGTGAAGTGGAGGGTGCTCTCCTTGCCACCATTGTCAAAGTTGGGGCAACCCAGTTGTGGGATATAAAGCTGTCAGTCAAGCCCAACATTCCGAGAGGACTAACTGCCTGTTTTGTCAGTTGGCCGGTTGCTGCAAGGAGCAGTCTTCTCATGATTCACTACTATATAGTATATAGTTTATCTATTATGTAACCTAAGCCTGCCTTAAGGAACAACTCTGTAAACCTGAATGAATCTGAAAGTAAAGTAGTTTATGTTAATATGATTCAGATTCATTGTGTTTTCTTTAAGAGGGACAGAAAGGGATTATCAACCAGGAAGGTATAATTATTGACAGGACTCAAACGAGTTAGCAACCTGCTTGTCGCTGCATAAACTCAAATAGGGGATTGTTTAAACTCTGCTAAATTATATAAACGTTCCCACACCAGTCAGATGGGCAGGGTATAAATTATAAAAATGTTACTATTATTAAGTCAAATTCAATTTGAATTGAAATTCATTGTGATTCAAATTCAGTTGGCTTTTGTATGTCAAATGGGGAAGGGCACCATCTTGTCTCAGATAGCAACAGCAAAATATCTTGGATTTGCCCAGGACAAAAGGTAATCAATTCCTGTAGCAAGTGATACTATGGAATGCCAAAAGTTCTAAGAGCAGAACGTTTGACAGAGTTCTCTGTCTTCTGCTGCAGGTGCCAATGTTTTATCAAATGCTGTTCCAATCATTTCCTTCTTTTTAATATGTACTCCATACTTGATGTTTTAAAACCATGGGGAAAACTGAGTGAAATGTAATGTGTAAATCAGCCCTTTGAGAGGCTGATAGAAAACTCTGGAAAAGAATGATAACATGCTAAGTACTTCCAGTCCCCAAATATGTCAGTGTGCATCACATCACAGAATAAAACTAGAAAAGAATCACACTAAGAGCCCAGATTCAAACTTCTCTTGCTTATAATCGTCCTCTTGTTACTGTTTCAAAGGTATATTCGAGAAATCTGATAGAAAGTGTTTGTATGTTTATTAGAATTAGTTGTGTGCTACAGCTCCAAGATTGGAGCAGGGAAGATATCACTCAGTTCATATTTAAAGGCACATTTTAAATTCACACTTTACAAAGACTGAAACATATCCATCCATTGAAATGAACACTTCTCTGAATTTCACAATAGTTTCCAGCCAAGTAATATGTGCAAAAATGCATATACTGGGGTGAAGTGTGCATAAAATGCATAAGGTAAAAGGTAAAGGGACCCATGACCATTAGGTCCAGTTGTGGCCGACTCTGGGGTTGTGGCACTCATCTCGCTTTATTGGCCGAGGGAGCCGGCGTACAGGTACAGCTTCTGGGTCACGTGGCCAGCATGACTAAGCCGCTTCTGGAGAACCAGAGCAGCACACGGAAACGCTGTTTACCTTCCCGCCGGAGCGGTACCTATTTATCTACTTGCAGTTTGATGTGCTTTCAAACTGCTACGTTGGCAGGAGCAGGGACCGAGCAACGGGAGCTCACGGGGATTTGAACTGCCAACCTTCTGATCAGCAAGTCCAAGGCTCTGTGGTTTAACCCACAGCGCCACCCGTGTTCCTATAAAATGCATATATTAGTGCAAATATACAAAATGTACAAAATATTAGGGAAATTGTGCTTTACAAAAATGTTCATATTAGTCAAAAATGCATGCAAAAATATGTTTAGTAAGGGAAATTAACATTCAAATGCTGATGAATTTTCACATGGATTCATTTTTATCTCAAAGTAATGTGGAAATTGTCATGAGCCAGGAGTCGGCTTCACCTGCTGAGCAGCAGCCTGAAGGAGCAGAAGGCGAAGTGACTCTACCTGCTGCTGATCAGCCTTCTTGCTCCTGAGGTGAACTGGCTGGCTCCAGCTTTCTGAAGCAGGGTTTCCAGCATAACGTGTTCTCCCTAGCAGAGAGCACGTGTTGCGGTGGGGGATACAAGCCACCCCAGTGTTGCTGGGCGGATCTGTGGAGTGACCCAGGCAGTGAATTGGTTAATTGGGTCGCTGGGGAGAATTGCTTGTTGCCAATTTTGAAGGAGGGGTCAGAGGATTTAAATATTGGAAGCCCAACTTTGGGCGTCCTCTTGGCTGCTTGCACACATGGAGCACTTGGACTTTCTTTTGCAAAAAGGTTTCCCCCATTTCTCCTGTTGCAAATTGTGGGGCTAGTCAGGGCTGTTCCCAGCTTAGCTAGAATCCTTTTGTTTATAGAATCCCCGAAGGTTGGCTTTATTTTGAGTGTGTGCAGCGCTGTTGGCCAAATTTTAAGCTAGCCTTGGGCGGGAGCACTATTTTGAGTTCCTTTAATATTGCTATGAGACTAAGATTCTCAAGAGCAGAAGCAGAGAGGCCTATTCGGCCTGCACATAACTTCCAAGCCGAAGTCTGCTACAGGTAGCAGTTAATTGTTAAGTTTCTGTGACATGTGACTCATTCTCTCTCTAAGAAAGTATCTGTTTGCTTGCAGGCCCAGTTGCTGCTAAAGACTCTCCTCCCTGAAAGAGAGGGGAGTGGTTGTGGGCGGGAGCCCGAACACCGCCCCTAGCAGGGGGCGTTGCCCCCTGCCTCCAGCTCACATGGCTGGCACTCACGCCCCCCCCCGGTGGCCGCCCAACCAGGTGCCATGGGGGGGGGGCGTGTCCAGCAGCCTTTATGCTGCAGTGCCAGCCTCTCCCCGGCCTCATTTCTCTTTGTCGTCCTGTGCGAGTCACCCACCCTCCACTCCCTTTGAGTTAGGGCTTAGGTCATTGGCCTTGCTATGGACCTTAGGTTGGTCGCCCCGGTTGCCCGGGGGGCCTGGTAGGAGTTTTTCCATTTGGCATTAGGCTTTTTGGTTTTTTCGCCTACCTCATAGCAATCGTCACAACTTTCTGGTGGTATTGGTGGGTAAGTTAGGCATTGGAATAATGTGTTGTGGTGTGTCGAAGTGCTAGGTGTGGCCATCGCCTATGCCTTCAATTTATAGGGGTATTCCGTTAAAGGAATCTGGCGGTCGTGTATTCCGTCCGAAGCCTGCTTGGCGGGAGGCCATGGCACGACCCTCGGTGACATCAGGGGTGAGCCTATAGTTGGATTAGCATCAACAGGTGTTGACCCCCTGGTGAATAAACCCACTTGTTTTGCGATCCAATGCCTAAGCCAATACCTTTTCATTGCTGTAATCAATAAAGTTGTGGCCTTTTCTAGCCCATTAACCTTATATCACGTGTCCCTTTGTCTTCATTTTACTTTGCGGGGGTCGGGTCCTCGAACCACAATGTATATCTGAGGCAGACAGAGGGCGCCAGAGGCTCCCTGTGCCTCCAAGGAGTATGAGCACTCTGTGTATTCTCTTGAGCTATGCTGTTTCTGAACAAGTTTATTTTCTTCAAGTTTGTTTTGCCCTGATAGTGGCGACTGCCATTTTAGAGATGAGCCATTGTGGCTTAGTGGCTAAAGTGTAGGACTAGGACCTGGGAGACAGGGTTCATATCCCCCTCTTAGCCATTGTTATAATAAAACAAAACAAACTGCTACTTTTGGACTATTCCGTTACTGGGTAGTTTGGCCCATTTGTGATAAAAGAACTTTGGGTTTCTTGAAGGGGTGCTTCCCTCTAAAAGGGCAAGCAGGGGTACCTGGACAAGCTGTGGGCTACCTCAACTCTGTTATTTCACTGGAAACATTTATGTCTGGCCTAGCAGGTGATCGTAGGGCTTTGCTCGCTTTGCCCTAGAATTCAATGGCCTCTGGCAGCGATTCTGGCCTGAATAGCGTCCCCATGTGGTGCACGAAGCATTGGTTTCACCAGTTCCTTACATTGTTTAGTTTTTTGCAGACTATGGCAGGGCCTTTGCAGATGCCTCCAGAGCTTGCCTCTCCTGCAGAGGATGACTTGCTGATGCCCCAGGTGCCTTCTTCCAGAAAGAAGTGTCTTCCGAGGCGGCATTCCAGGAGGAGGGCAAAGAGGAGCAGGGATGATGCTTACACTTCCTCACAGGTACATCATTCCTGGGCTCTGATGACGATTCATACGTCACCTTGGACCTCTACGGGGGTCAGGGTGAGGTTGTCCCAGGTCTTTTAAGTATCATCCTGGATAGCTCAGCTGGTCAGCACGTGGTGCCGGTAATGCCTAGGTTGGAGGATTGGTCCCTGTATGGGACAGCTGCATGCTCCCCCATCGTTCTACCTGGACACTGAGGTCCAGCACCAAGGGCCTTCTGGTGGTTCCCTCACTGCGAGAAGCAAAGTTACAGGGTGCCAGGCAGAGGGCCTTCTCGGTAGTGGCACCCATCCTGTGGAACGCCCTCCCACCAGATGTCAACTTCCAGACTTCTAGAAGACATCTGAAGGCAGCCCTGTTTAGGGAAGCTTTTAATGTCTGATGCATTACTGTATTTTAATATTTTGTTGGAAGCCACCCAGAGTAATATTATTATTATTAGGGAGTGGACTGGAAGATCCTCGGTGTCCCTTCCAACTCTACAATTCTATAAGTGGCAATTCACTATGGTGGGAATGTTAGACGCAGGGCTGCCATCATCCCCACAGCTTGCTGGGATCACAGGGACGGGGACATGTGGACCACTTGCGCAGCTCCACATTTCAAATGGAAATTCCCTGAGCAATAGAACCTGAAGCTGGTGTGCAGGAAGCTGGCCTGGCGGCAGCTTTGTTGGGACTTCTTTAAGGGTTCTGGCCAGCGTCAGCCCTGTAAATTTACACATCATGGTGGCAGCACAAGATGCCCCCTGCTCAAGTGGGGGACTGGGAGTTGGCAAGCAATAGCTCATTACCTCTGGCCCATATTCCCATAAAATTATCCCCCTTGAAAGCCTGGCTAAAAGGTTATCCAGATGGGTCAGCGGTTTTGTGTTTATGGGAAGGGTTTTCTCAAGGTTTATGATTCCTCTGGCTCGGAATACAGCAAATCAAAAGTCAGAGAGCTACCTGAGGTAGCCTGAAAGAAGGTTAGGAAGCAGCTTGCATTGGGACGTATGGTGGGATCCCCTTTGATCCTCCTTCTATTCCTGATCTTCATTTATCCCCATCGGGATTGTCCCTAAGAAAGCCCCATATAATTCCATCTGATCCTCATTTATCGCATCCCAAAGGCACCTCAGTGAATGACGCTATCCTTCTGGAATTGTTTCGTGAAATACGCATCTCTGGATCAGGTGGTTGAGCTTACCAACAAATTGGAAGAGGTGCCTTGTTGGCAATATGCGGTATTCAATCGGCTGTTAGGCTGCTGCCGGTTCACCCTCGAGATTTTAAGTGGTTGGGCTTTAATTTGGATGGAGCTCCTTATTATTGATAAGGCAATGCCGATGGGTGCGCAATAGACTGTGCAGCACTCAAGTCCTTTAGCGCCTTTCTGGATTGAACAGTGTGAGTCAAGACTCATTAATTGGGGGTACCATTATTTGGATTATTTTACTGGCTGGTTCATGTGACACCAGCCTCTTCGTAGGCTTTCTGGAACCCTTTGTTCCCTCTGGGAGCTGGGTGTTCTGTTGACAGTGGATAGGACAGTGGATTGAAAACTGGAACACTCACTTCCAGATTTTGATCGGGTGCCGAAATATATGAGTACCAAGGGAACCGGCTCTACGGACTTGAATTATGCAACCTAATACAGAATACATTGTACAAATGTTCATTTTGCATAATTTATACTTTGACTGTAGAAACTAGTTTTTCTTGGTACAATGGTTGGCATCCCATTGCATGTTATAGAATTTGTTTTATTTATTTTAGCACAAAGTGTGGACAGGAATCTATCTATGTATTATGTTTATAGGCAACCATTAAGAGGGGAATAAACTTTCACTTTGTAGTAAAAAATGTAAGCATGAAGACAGATTCCCAATATTTAAAGTACGGATTTACTTAGGCTATTCCAATCCCAAACATACTAACTAGAGTGTATGCATCATTTGGCACAGTGAGACCTACTTCTGAGTAAATATGCATGGGATTTGTCCTGTAAGGAATTACTGTCTACAGATATTTAATGCATCACAGAACCAGAACAGAAGGAGGAGCAATTCTGACCTGACTGTCTACTTATCACAGGCCAGTGAGTAGAGGCGTGTGCATGTGCTTCTTTCTCTATTCTCTGGTTGACTGTGCTATGCTGGATGCTCTACGTAACAACCTGGTTTGTACAATTATTTCTCCTTACAAAGGGGAGAAAGATTGTGCCACATGGGCACATGTGTGGCTTCGCACTCTACATTATTTATTGGTTCAATGGGAGAGGCACATTCCTGCTGCTCCACTATGAAAATAATGTTGATGTTGTTCATGCATGTGCATGAACTAAGTCTTAAATCTTATTTCTGTGTTATTTGCAGTGCTGTGCTTGTTGCCACTGCCTTTGCAGTTACTTCCAGGGTGCATCTGGTAACATCTACCCTTACGACTGCACACAGCTCACATTGATCTTTAACATGCTGTTAGGTTCTTTGTGTGCGGTTGGCCTACGCAAAACTTATACCATATGGGATTGGGCAGGTAGAAGCAATTGCAACCAATGGCTGCCTTGCTAGATGCAGCTGGTTTTTGCTATTGATGGATCATGCAGTCATGGTGTCATCTGTGCAAGGCTGGGGTGGAAACTGCCTCCATGTGCCTACAGACATCTTAAATGCACCAGTGATTCATCCCTCAGACATATTAAAATTGTGAGCACCTAAATGCAAAAGAATTGGTTTGTGTTTATCTTGCTCTGACAAGTAAAACTAAATCTGGGCAAAATATGAAATGGCAGAATTTTTCTTTGTGGAAAAAAAATTCTTGATGCCACTTCAAATGGGAGCTTTGCTGTTCTTAGCAGCCCATCTGCTTCCCTGGGACAGAATTCCACATGAGAACAGCCCTGCATCATGTTGTAATATCATTCCCAGAGGCATTCCCGGGGGCGCGGAGAGAGAGAGCTCTGCTCATTGGCAAATGGGGGCAGCCATTTGTTCCACTCCAAGAAATGCCCATGGGGAATGATGTGACATCAAATTGCTGTGGTGTTCGCATGAGGAGGTCTGTCTCGGGAACATAGGAAGGATGCTTTGGGAGGGCAAACTTCCTTCTTTTTTAGAAAAGATAAAAATAAATAACACATTATTTGAAAGTGTGAAACAACAACAGCAACAAACTGTTCTCATCATAGTTTTGTACCAGCTATATGGAGAGTAATGTTATCCAGGAGGACTCTCCAGTACTGTTATCCAGGAGGACTCTCCTGTGTGAGTGTCTGAGGGCCCTGCTCCTTCCTGCCACTTACCACCTGGCCCAGGGCAGGGCCTGAAGCCTCATAAGGACTGCTGCGTTCTGCTGCCCAGGAGGACAGGCCTCACAGGGACGGTTGCTGTCACTGCTGCTGCGGCCCAGGGGGATCCGGAGGGGCGCAGAGTTCTTTTAAAAATGTTTTAAAATTTTCCTTTTCCTTTCTTTTTTTTTTTTTTTGTATATGCGGGGACAGGGATGGGGGTGGGATGGATGTTTAGTTGGGAATTTGTTTGATGTTAATGGATTTGTAATTTTTATAGTTTT
The DNA here is from genome assembly GCF_965112155.1 of Podarcis liolepis. Taxonomy (NCBI): domain Eukaryota; kingdom Metazoa; phylum Chordata; class Lepidosauria; order Squamata; family Lacertidae; genus Podarcis; species Podarcis liolepis. The sequence continues at coordinate 4,549,348 of NC_139558.1, forward strand.
TCATTTGTATTGTTTTTTGGGGTTTTTTTGTTTTTGTTTTTATTGTTTTAAGGTCTTATTTTGTTCTTAAGGGGAGGGGTCAGGGCTGCCAGGGAGTGGGTCCCAGCCAACAAAATGGCTGGGGGGGCATGTTCCACAGAGGGGGATGCGCTGGGACAACCGATCTCAGTGATCACGGGTAGGAGGAGGAGTTATGCTAAGACCAGACCATGTCATTACAGAGGAGGCAGGTTTAGTCGTTGTCTGAGGACTATCCCTGCCTCCGGGTCTGGTCCTGACCGGACGGATACTAGAATCAGCAAGGGATACCCACATAACCTGAAGGTGCTGCTGTGCAATGCCAGGTCAATGATTCATAAGACCACTGCCATCCATGACTTGATCATGGATGGAGGATTTGACCTGGCATGTGTAACAGAGACTTGGTTGGATGAAGCAGATGGGCCTGTCCTTGCCGCTGCTTGTCCACCAGGTTTCTCTTACGCACAGCAACCCAGGTCATGTGGGCGGGGAGGGGGGGTTGCAGTGATTTTTAGGAAGTCATTAGTTTGCACCAGGCGTCCTATTGGGAAGACCCAGTTTTCTGAGTGCATGTTCTGGAAGTTGGGCAATAGGGGCAGTACAGGATTCCTTTTGGTGTACCGACCTCCCCGCTGCACCAAGGATTCCCTGCCCGAGCTGCTTCAGGTTGTGGCGGATGTTCTCCTGGAGACACCTAGTTTGGTTGCCCTAGGGGATTTTAATATCCATGCCGACACGACCTTACAAGGGGCCGCTCGGGACTTCGTGGAAAGCATGGCCTCCATGGGGCTGTCCCTGAATAAGTTTGGCCCAACCCATAGCCGCGGACATGCCTTGAACCTGGTGTTTACCTCCATGGATGTTGGTGTTCTGACACTAAGTAAAAGCGAAACAAAAGAAGTGCCATGGTCAGACCACTTCCTGGTGCAACTTGACTTCTCCGCGACCCTTCCCCTCTGCAGGGAGGTGGGACCGATTCGGATGGTCCGCCCCCGCCACTTAATGGATCCAAATGGTTTCCAGAGAGCGGTAGGGGATGCTTTATCCCATGTTGATGGCCGTTCAGCTGATTCCCTGGTGGCCCGCTGAAGGACGAGGTGCGCAGCCTGGGAGTCACTTTGGACTCACAGCTGTCCATGGAGGCACAGGTTAAATCCGTGTCCAGGGCAGCTGTTTACCAGCTCCATCTGGTACGTAGGCTGAGACTGTATCTGCCCGCGGACTGCCTCGCCAGAGTGGTGCATGCTTTGGTTATCTCCCGCTTGGACTACTGCAATGCGCTCTATGTGGGGCTACCTTTGAAGGTGACCCGGAAACTACAACTAATCCAGAATGCAGCAGCCAGACTGGTGACTGGGAGCGGCCGCCGAGACCATATAACACCGGTCTTGAAAGACCTACATTGGCTCCCAGTACGTTTCCGAGCACAATTCAAAGTGTTGGTGCTGACCTTTAAAGCCCTAAACGGCCTTGGTCCAGTATACCTGAAGGAGCGTCTCCACCTCCATCGTTCTACCCGGACACTGAGGTCCAGCGCCGAGGGCCTTCTGGCGGTTCCCTTACTGCGAGAAGCCAAGTTACAGGGAACCAGGCAGAGGGCCTTCTCGGTAGTGGCGCCCTCCCTGTGGAATGCCCTCCCACCAGATGTCAAAGAGAACAACAACTACCAGACTTTTAGAAGACATCTGAATGTTTAGGGAGGCTTTTAATGTTTGATGTATCACAGTATTTTAATATTCTTTTGGAAGCCGCCCAGAGTGGCTGGGGAAACCCAGCCAGATGGGCAGGGTATAAATAATAAATTATTATTATTATTATTCACTAGGTTTCACTGGACTTGGTAATATGTCAGGAATTTCCTGTTACTGTTCTGTACTTGTTTGAGAAAGACAATGTATTTCTTTTCTAACTTCTTGTCGTGTGTCTTCCTTCCAGGACATCAGGACAGCTGACACGTGAATGAGAAGATGGTGGTTTACAGTAAGAAGTGAATTTGACCATTTTGGTGGGGTTTTTTTTGGGGGGGGGGTATTACTGAGATTTTTCAAAAAGTGAGAGATTGCACCCTTTGTTCCCAAAGCATTTGAAAAGCTATTAAAAACAATGGAGGGATCAGCAACTAAAAAATGTGACAGTGCCTATTAATGCCAAAAATGTTTCTGATTTATAACTTTATGCATCGTTGCATGGAAAATGAATCCCTCAGGGGTGATTGAAGACTGAAAAAAGCAACTAAAATGGAAAAGTCCAAATTTGAAAGTTGAAATTCTACCATGGCAGCTGTCCTTAACTCAACCCGTTGTGGCCATATGTCACCATGGCTGTGACCTGCAGCCCTGTTCATGTGTTATGCCTGAAGAGGGAACTGAAAGTGGATGCACATGCCAGCACCACAACCAACATCCATGCCTGACCTCAATTTCAGCAGGAAGGCCTGAAGGGGAAATGTAAGCATGTTCAACTGAACACCTTTATATTCCTCCTTGTAAATGGGAATCATAATTGTGCTGGGTTTTCAGGCATGGGGAGGATCATAAACATCTTCCCAATTTATTACAGGATTGTGTAAAGGCTGCATGTCCCATTTTTACAGTTTCCCTTGTATAATACCATCTTACCCTTGGCAATTTTCCTAAAATATTGCTGACTCAGGTTGGTCAAACCATCACAAGAGTGCTATCAAACAGGCCAAGTGTGCATCCTCAGCAGTAGCTCGCATTCGTTTTCTGAAAGGTAACCAATTTATACCAGCTGCCATTCAAATTTTTCAAGCTAAAGCGTCATCCCAGCTACATTTTGGGATCCCAATATGGACACAAGCATATAACAGTGATTTAGATAAGATGCACTCAAGTATCCTGAGATGTATTCTGGGGCTCCCAAGTTCAATCAAGTATGAAACAATGTGTGCAGAACTAGGTATACACACGATGGGATATTGGGCCAGCACAATAAAATAGTGATTACGTTGTCATTTCTGTTGCCAACCTTTGAGTCTGCTCTCTGACTTACTTAAAGGCTCTTATTATCAATCCAAATGGTTCCAACTCTTACATAGCAAAATCAGATCTATTAGTATTGACTTGCAACTCTTGTATAATTCAAGTGAGCAATATATTTATTGTAATATTCTAACCAGATTAAGGGACATTGAAAAACAAAACATTGAGTAGCTATAAATAAAATTTGCTTCCCCAAGTTCTATGGTTTAAATACAAAAGATAACAGGGTCACGTATAGTTCAAAATCAGTAATTCCAGCCTTGGTTAGCCCGACTGAACGTTTTCCCTTCAGCTTTTGTCAAGGGCAAAACATCCCCAGAAACAATAGGCATTGCAGACATTCTTTGAATGTGCCAGACAGTAGAACATATTCTTTTCTACTGTCCATTGTACAATCAGCTACACAAATGTGTGCTATCCCCCTTTTTGGGTAGTCCAACATCACGGCACAATGAAAATATTAGATTCTATCTGTCTGATATTAACCCAGAAGTAACTGCAAGGGTGGCTGAGTTTTTGTCAATAGTATCTCTTAGAGTGGTTAATGAAAATCCTCATTATTACATATTTTTACATGGCTGTTTATTTGTATATATTTCAAAAATTTTTATACGGATGTTTTATGATGGCCTATATTTGTAATGCCTAATAAAGGTTTGGCAAAGTAAGTAAGTAAGTTGATGCAAAGTCATTTTCTCTTGATGTTCACTCTGTGGTTCTCCTGCTAAAATATCGTCCCCCTGAGGGCTTCCGATTCGCAACTGAGTAATTTTACTCTGTCTATTCAGGCCCTTTGTGAATTGAATGGATATTATTGCTTCAGATCCCCTCGCTCCTAGATGCATGATATTGTCCTTGGAATCATGAATGGCTTTTGCTGTGGGATCACAATTTTCAGAAATGCTGCCTTCCATAGCTGGTATTCTCTGGAATTATATTAAAACTTCTAAAATATGTAGTATCAAATACCACATGTATTAATCTAGGGAGCATATGAAAGTACTGCATATTTTAATTGTATCTCATCACTTCAATACCTTGAGTTATGCACAAAAAATAATGAATATATAATCACCAAACCCAAGTAAGATAGTGAAGTATTTTTAGCATGAATATTTTGGGACATGGAAAGACATTGCTTAGACAAAATAAACATTAACTAACTTTTATATTGAACATTTCTCTGTACTGTATGTGGTATGTTCTTGGAATCATATTTTATCCCTTAACTTGTTTGCTAGGATAGTAGTCAGATTTGGGCATTCTTATGGAATTAACTGCATTGATCAACATGTGAACCATGTGAACCATTTGTTGTCCCTAGAGCAAGAGGCACTGGACCAAAAATCAAATAAAAACCAAATCAGGCTACGAGTTAGTCACTGAATATGCAAAATTCTTACCTGTGAAAGACGTAGCCTGGATAAATGGCATTTTAGGGGGTACCAGTTCTATTTAACTTGTTCACAAATGATCTAACATTTGGGTTGGGCAGCGGTGTTTCAGATTCCACCAAATTATTCAGGATGGTGGAAAACCAAGCCTTTCGTGAAAGAAAGAATGGACAACATATTGGCAAGTCATGTTCCATAAAAGTGTATAGTAATGCATATCGAGGGGGAGGGCTGAGTTTGCATATACAGGGAGGAGTTCTAAAAATACTTTGATTACCCAAGATATCTTGGTGAAAAGGCCCCTGTAAAAATTAGATCTACATGCTTATATGACAATGGGGGAAATGGCAGATTCAGTGGTAGAAATTAATGTAATTATGGATTGAGTACAGTGTAATTTTTGGCCACTCTATCTTTCTATATAAAGAGATGTGGATATGTAGAGCTGGATAATCTGTGGGAAAGGGCAATACTGTAAAATGATCAATAGAGTCTTCTCTTCAAGGGCTTTAAAAAGTTTACAAAGGAGATTTCGACTAGAAATCTGTTAAATCCCGAATGCCAGAGAGATTAATATATGTCTAATAACTCTAGAAAATGAGATCATTCAAAGAAATTGGCAGTAGGTACAGGACTGACCCACATAAAATTCTCCTTCACAAACCACTTAAAATGTTATTCATTATTGCCACATGATGCTGCATCCAGTTAGATGAATTCAAAGGGAAATCCATGGATGGCAGAACTATTAATTGCTCTTGTTCAGTGCCATATTGAATATGTTTCTTCAGGTAAAGGAGAAAACAGGTAGCCATTTCTATGGCAGAGTTTGTGGTGATATCATAGCCATCCACATAGTCTTGGTAAATAGAATGGAAGAAATGGAACTGAGTTTTGATTTTGATTTCATTTTCTAGGGCAGGGGGCATAAAGTTGCATTGGACACCAGTATTAAGGATGATTTATATTGGATATGGGTCTTAAGCTTTCTTGTACTGAGAGACAATATTCTGGTTTGCATGTTCTTGTAGATGTCTGTAGTTAATTATCTTATTGCCACTATATAGGGAGACCCTTGAAAGGCTGGACAATTGCTGCTGCATATTGCCATTGTTGACAATGATCCAACAAATTCATGTTCAGATACCTGGTAGTTTCTTTAATGTTTCTACTTCAATCTCCTGTTTCAATGCTATGAATTGTTCCCTGAATAAGCCTGATGCTAAACACCACCTTATTGTTGTCTAGAGCATGGTGCTGATAACCCCAAGGTTGCAGGTTTGACTCCCATATGGGACAACAGCATATTCCTCCGTTTCAGGGGGTTGGACTAGATGATCCTCAGGGTCCCTTCCAACTCTGATTCTATGATTCCAGATATAGGTGGATTTTGGGCTTGGGCATTGGTTGTTTATCTGTTCCAGCCCCCCCTCCCAACAAAAAAAGATAAATTATTTAATTTTTAAAAGGTAAGGGAACTCAGTTGCTTTTCAGCTGCATGACATCACATATGATGTCAGGCATAGGGTGAATGGGTGTGGCTTCAGAAAAATGGCCTCCAGAGCCAAATTAGTATCTCTTTCAGGCCTAAATAGGGCTACAGCAGGCTTCCTCAACCTCAAGACTACAATTCCCATCATGCCTGACCACTGGTCCTGCTAGCTAAGGATCATGGGAGTTGTAGGCCAAAAACAGCTGGAGGGCCGAGGTTGAGGAAGCCTGGGCTACAGGACTGAAGGTTTTCCACCGCTGACTTATCTATGTAAACTTAATGTAGAGCTGTGACGGTGTCAGTATTGTAAGAGGAGGAGCATCCCTCATAGGCAGCTGAAAGTCCATTACTGAGATGAACCTCAGCAATCCACTTAGCAGGGGCAGAAGGCGCTTCAGCCCTCTCAATATTTTGAGGCAGGAGCTCCAGCCTCCCCCCCCCCATATTGAGGGGGCCAACACCCCCCAGCACCGCTGGGACCCTTCAGGCACCCCGGGAGCCTGGGGGGGTGGCTGGAGCAAGTGAGGGCGAAGCTCGCCCTCTGTGTGTCCTGCCCCTGCTTGGCACATGCTGTGGGGAGGGGGCTAAGCCCAGAGGCCGTGCTCCTCCCGCCCTGCCCAATGCCACGAAGAGAATGCCGAGCACCTCCTTCTCCTGTCCCCTCTCCACCTCCAGAGCACCCATGCAGCCCGGCTCAGCGTATGAGTGCTCGCACGCTGGGCAGGGGCGAGGCACGTCACATGACACGGGGAAGCCGGGACCCCTGCCACTTAGTGGACCTGCCATGCTACGCTACAGCAAGAATGTCTATGTAGCACTTTCAGAGTGTTCAGAACACTTGCTCTGCATGATCTAATTACAGCCCTAGGCGTACGGAAGCCTTTTCAGCTGGACCACAAATTCTCACATGGGGAACTTTTACCAGTGAATTGAAGGTGGATGTGAGATGTAATCCAGGAGCTTCCAGATTCATAGCATTACACCAGGCAAGCTCTCATGTACCTGAGAAACACTCACCTTAAAAAACCACTTACTTTCTTTCTTGAGCATCAATGGGTTGTGTCTCCTGTATTCTCTTTGAGAGAGTGATAGAATGAAACCGAGTGACCCTGTGACTTAATCTCCTGCAAGTCAGTTCTATTGTTCTTACCCAGTCATTCACTCTGATTTCTCTAGAGAGAGGCAACACAGTTCAAAAGCACTCTTCACCCTTATGTGTCTTTCAGCTTGTTTAAGATACTTCTTCCAACTCATTTGCCAAGTGTTATTCCTATTTATAGAGACACAATGCATTTAAGTGCCTCGAGAAAGGCCTGTATGGCTTCAGTTTATAAAGGGTTGCTGCACATGTTCCTGGAAGATAGTACTTAGCACACTGGGGGAGCTTTTGCCTCTGCTCCCAAGTGGTTACTGTTCAAAAAGCTAGGTGGGAGAGGAGCTGTATGTTATTTACTGAATCAGGCCCTGCAGATTTAGTTCTAGCACAACAACCAGTGTTTCATCATTCCACTTACCTAGACTATTTCTCACATCCAATAGCTGCTTTGGGGTTTCTTCAGAAACCTAATGCATAAGCAAGATCTGTTGGGGTGCCAATGCCATGAGCCCCTCCATCTGATCCTTAGGTTGTATATGTGTGTAAATAAAACCATATGTCCTAAAGACACCACAGTCTCTCATCATTCCAAGGAAATGATGCCCTGGGAAAACACAGACACCTCTGGAGTCTCTTGCCACTCATGGATTAGAGTAGCATGTAACAATACATTTTAAATCTATCATGGGAAAGTTTATTTCTACTGGGTTTGTTTATGGGTTACTGGAGTTGTTTTATGGAAATCACAATTTAATATCTAATGCGTTTTTTTTCTTTTAACATTTATGTAAGTTGCTTAGAGGCTTTTTTTGCAATAAGCAACTAAGAGGTCAAAATAATAATAGAAGGGTGGAATTTAAATAAGTCATATTGTCCATCTTTCCTGGTCCTGCCCTACATCATTGGCTGCTGAAGCCAGGGGCAGGAAAACATTCAACGTAATTGTGTCAATTCATGAGGCAAGTAGTGGTGTCACTCATTTTGAAAAGGGAAACTTGACACAAAAACCTGCCATTTTGTGGTACATGAAGACAGTGCAGGAAATGGTTGTTCTTTTCTGGAAAATCCAGTCCTGAGAAGTGCCAGATGGGAGCATATCTTTTGAACCCCCCTCCCCCCTTTTTTCTATAAACCAAAAGTGTCCTGCTAGGGTTCCAGTGCTCAAATGCATCTACATCTAGGCCTGCAGAACTTGTGACTCATCGAGCTAAACACAGCCCAGCAGGCAGGCTGATGGGTTCTCCACGGGTTTGATAAACCTTCTGCATGACTTCACAAAAGCAGGGAAACTGTCAAGTACCTGACCATAGGATCCATTCAGCCTGGCAGGTCATAGATGATGCTGTACTAATCCATACTTAAGTCTGCTTCCAATATCAAATGTTCCTAAAAACCAGAGCATTAAAAAGATCCTTGGGTAGACTGATGTGCTTGTGCAATTCATCCTATTGCTTCAGTTTAGAAATGAAAGCCTCCAGGTACTTTGAAAACATTGCAGAAGTGAAATGGTGATTTTCAGAATAGCATCTGGAAGCATGCTTTCCCAGCTCTTTCCTTGAATTGCTTAAATCACTATGATGAGAAAATTATTACCTATTGGTGCATAGTCCTGTTCACTGACATATACAAACAGAAGGCGAGAAGGCGAACTACAGGAAGAAAAGAATTTGATTGTAGCCCTTAGTGGTTTACCAGACATCTGGACTCAAAATAAAAGTGTTATTGATTGATATAGACCATTTCCTGGAAATGTCTGCAGTTGGTAAAAGCTGTGTACCAAAGTGAGAAAATCAAGGAAGGATTTCTTTTTTAGATACAATACTGATAAAAATAAGTGATGGCAAATCACTTTTTAGGAAGGAAATGATTGCTTGCAACTCTTAAGTTCTGGGAGGAGGGAACCGTTTACTTTGCAAAGTGCTAAGGGGTGTTGTAATTGTTGTTAGTAGTGATTGGCTTCGTTCTCCATGTGTCATAGAGCAGGAGTAGCCAACCTGGTGCCCTTTAGTTGTTTTTCATCTCTGACCACTGACCATGCTGGCAGAGTCATAGAATCAAAGAACTGGAGAGATGGAAGGGAACCCAAGGGCCATCTAACCTCACCACCTGCAATGCAGGAATCTCAACTAAAACATCCATCCATCCAAGCAACCTCTGCTTAAAAACCTCTAAGTAAGGAGAGTGCACCACCTCTTGTGGGAATCTGTTCTGCTATCAAACAGCTCTTACTGACAGAAGGTTCTGCCTGATGTTTGGTCAGAATCTCCTTTCTTGTAACTTGAATTCACTGGTTTGGGTGCTACCCTCTGGAGCAGGAGAAAACAAGCTTGCTCTATTTCCGTGTGGCAATTATCTATCATATCTCCTCTCATCCGATGAGAGTATTAGTCCAAAACAATAGAAGGGAAGTGCAGGCACACAGGGTTTCTATCTGCCATTGGCTGAGGTGCACTAATCCTAAAGAGGTAGGACACTCAGGGATTTTCCCCCAGCTAGAACTCACCAGAACTCAGTCCCAGCACCTCTCAGGTAGGCACCATTGCCATCATAAGAGAACAAGGGTGGCATTCATGGTGACTTGCCTCTGAATAGAAGAAACAGGAAAGGAGGCTCAGAGAAAGCAGCCAAGAAGGTCCTAGGACAGGCCTCCTCAACCTCGGCACTCCAGATGTTTTTGGCCTACAACTCCCATGATCCCTAGCTAGCAGGACCAGTGGTCAGGGATGCTGGGAATTGTAGTCTCAAAACATCTGGAGGGCTCAGGTTGAGGAAGCCTGTCCTAGGACAAAGAAAAAGATCCTTGGACAAGGGAGAGGTCCAGAAGAAAGAGAGGGCAGGACAGTTCCGTAGGAGAAAGTCTGGAAGGAAAAGAAAAACTGAAGAAATGCAAAAGACCCCTTTTGTAATTCTGAACTGTCTTCCTCTTCTCTGGAAGGGTCAGGCTGGGGAGGCGGTCTCCACCATTCTTCCTTTGCCCAGTCCCTGACACCTAGCCTTCAAAATCCTTTTTTACAGAACACTAATTAGAAAGCAATCTTATTGAAATGAAATGAAATTAAGAGCAGTATATTGAAGAACTACATTTGGGTATTATCAAAAAGCCAAGCCTATAATGCTTTGTAGGATTTTATTGACTGCTTTCTTTCTATATGCTTCCAAAGTGGATATAATAAAAGGATGTTGAATCATATTGTAACTAAACCTTCCATAAAATATTTTCCATATGAAGCAAATCCTTCTCGGTCTTTGGGGAAATTAACAGACAGGAAAGACTGCCTAGCAGGTTGCAATTTAAAGACTCCTGTGAACACCCCCTAAATTCCCCACCGCCAGGGGAATGCCCATCCAAGGGCTGCCAGCACTGGCCAATAGCCAGCAGCCAGGCGATCTGGTCTATTTGTGCAGTCCAGGGACTGGCTGCAACACCAACCACCAATGAGGGTGAGTGGACTTCTCAGAAAAACTGAAGACACGTTTTTTGTGAAGCCACACCATGGAGTAAGGTAAAGGTAAATGGACCCCTGACCATTAGGTCCAGTCATGGCCGACTCTGGGGTCATGGTGCTCATCTCGCTTTACTGGTCGAGGGAGCTGGTGTACAGCTTCTGGGTCATGTGGCCAGCATGACTAAGCCGCTTCTGGCGAACCAGAGCAGCACACGGAAATGCCGTTTACCTTCCCGCCAGAGCAGTACCTATTTATCTACTTGCACTTTGACATGCTTTCGAACCGCTAGGTTGGCAGGAGCTGGGACTGAGCAACGGGAGCTCACCCCGTCACGGGGATTCGAACCGCCGACCATCTGATCGGTAAGTCCTATGCTCTGTGGTTTAACCCACTCTGTTAATAAACAAGAACACAATTTTCATAGTCACATAATGTCAGATACAGGGCTCATCCACACTTACCTTTGCTCCATATTTCTAGGCAATAGAGCTGGGGTTTCCAGGTCCGTGTCTGAGCTCCCCCCCCCCCCGACACTTTCCCCATGAAAACCCACTCTTTGATGTTGAATTGGAGCAAACAGAAATCTGTGGAAGACCTGAATTGCCGTTTGCTCCAATTCAGTGGTAAGGAGTAAGGGCAAAAGGTAATTGTGGATGATGAGCCCAGAATGTGGCCAGGGAGTTTTCCCTAGTGGTCTTGATTTTTCCTAGATGGCAAATTACATTAACATTGAGCCTATAGGAACACCTTTTGCTCACACCTGATGAGTTATGTCTCTTTCTCTAGGGCAAGAAGATGAAGAAACCTTAATCTCTTTTGGTAAGTTTGGTATAGTTTATTATTGGGTTAAAGATAAAACTCATGAAAACTGACTGTATCTTTGTATACACCTGGTTATCACTACAGGAGGAAATGGTATTTTGTGGCTATTTTGTAAAATTCATATTTTTAAAGTAAAGTTTAGTTGTTCATGAAAAATAAGTTTAGTGATACCTTAGTTTCTTTAGTTTGTTTGATAAATAAAAATTATATTATTTATGAATGGATATGAGTATGTAGTCAATAAATGTTCACCTTTCAAAAAATAATTCTCCAGGTACACATCCTAGTGAAATGTGCTGTGCTTGGTGGAAGCTATTGAATATAATAAATGATTTTCCCTATAATGCTTATGTTAGGGATAGGGACAATTTGGAGGGAAGAATGGCAGGTGGGAGAAGATGCTTAAACCTTTGCTTTGCACCTCTGCTCTCTAGTACATATCCTTCAGACTACTTTGATGCACAGCCTTGGGGAAACAGTTTCAAGGGGGTATGTGCAGTGGACAGAGGTAGAATTTAGCACCTCTGCTTCTAGGCTGCAAATTCTGTGGGGGGCTTTCCGGGTGGGGCCCGGGCCTCTCCTGTGAACTGGCCTATTGCAGGCTGGATCACCCTCCTGCCACTGAATTGGTCAATGGCAGTAGGAATTTAGGGGGCGTTCCCTTGGGCATTGGTGCCAACTGACCAGTAGCGGTGCTTGGCACTATGCCCAGGACAAGGATAAATGCCCAGTCTGCAGCACCTTTCAGCCACTCTCTCACCACGCCGGTTCTCCCACCTTTCCTCCCTCAGATTAGAGTTTTGCGGATGGTACGACCTTGCTGTGGACTATGTCAGTTGCTGGATTTAGGGGCCGAGCAGGAATTTTTCCCATCTGGCAGATTGGCTCCGCCATTTGGGTTTTCACCTACCTCATAATAATCATCTCAACTTTGTAAGTTGGATAGGCATTGGGTAGGGACATACCACTCCTCCAATGGGGACTGTTCGGTGGACGCCCAGATTTGACGTAGATCATAGGGCATCCCCCGCCCCCTGGCTGGCTTCACTCTTAGATACACTCCCAGTGGACAGACGTGAGTAACATGTGCCATCGCTTACCCCAATGCCTATGGCCAAACCTTTACATCTGTAACCAATAAAGTTGTGGCCTTATTTGATCCTAAAACCAATATGCCATGTGTTGTCTAGTTACTTGCACCTTAGGGAACGGGGTGGTCACAGGGCCTTGCCACGCAAGTGATCCTCACTCCTGCATTCACATTACTTTGGCAAATGGTGCTTGGCAAAACACTTTGCCCAGATAATGCATAGGTCCACTCTGACGTTGCTTACAAACTTTACACTCACATCTGTATAGAGAAAGAGCAGGTAAATCATCAGAGGTCATGTCCTGTTCTTGCAAACAGTTTAAATACGGTAATTGTCCTTGAGGAAAGTGAAAAAAGATGGGGGGAAGAAGCCTCTTCCTTGCACTTCTGGGACCAAGAGACTTTTGTACCATGTAAAGTTAGGTAAAGGTAAAGGTACCCCTGCCCGAACGGGCCAGTCTTGACAGACTCTGGGGTTTGTGCGCCCATCTCACATCTATAGGCCGGGGGCCAGCGCTGTCCGGAGACACTTCCGGGTCAAGTGGCCAGCGTGACAAAGCTGCATCTGGCGAGCCAGCGCAGCACACGGAACGCCGTTTACCTTCCCGCTGGTAAGCGGTACCTATTTATCTACTTGCACCCGGGGGTGCTTTCGAACTGCTAGGTTGGCAGGCGCTGGGACCGAGCAGCGGGAGCACACCCCGCCGCGGGGATTCGAACCGCCGACCTTTCGATCGGCAAGCCCTAGGCGCTGAGGCTTTTACCCACAGCGCCACCCGCGTCCCTCCATGTAAAGTTAATGTTGTGCTATTAACTCACTGTGCCACCAAACAGAAGCCAAACTGATGTTTGGATGTTAATTGTTTAACATCCAAACAATTAACAATTATTTTAAATTAGATGTTTTAAATTTTGGGGGCACCATTTTTAAAAATCAGCTATTTGTAAAGCAAGCACAGGGAGAGGTAGGACACAACTGTTTAAAATGTGTCTGTGCTGCTGGAAGCTGTGGGCACACACTTTCCCTTCCAGGACAAAGTCAGTCAGAACTGCCAGCTGCCCTCTGAGTTGGCTCCAGCTCTTATTTAAGGCTGTTCTCCCCACCAGTGGTTCTCCTTTTTATTATAATTTAAAATTCTAAATTGTAACTGTAAGCTGCCTTGAGCCTTAGGGGAAGGATGGGAAATAAACAAACAATGTTTATCACACAAACAACATTTTCCAGCTTTGCATCTCTTTGTCTTTATGACCTTGAGTTTTAAACCTGAAAAAGTGGGTATTTTGCCTGACAGCTACATATTCCAAACAATCTGTATTTCATTAGATTTACCAGACGTCTGTGACCAGGGATGCCAGTAAGTGAGCTAAAACCACAATATTCTAAACCCTAAGAGCCACAGTCTCAAGAGAGAAATCATTAAAATAAGCCTTTCGAATAAGAACATTTCCCTGGCAGTTTTACTTTCCTCGTGTGTGCTGTACAATGAGACCAAGAAGAGGCTGATGCTTGGTTACAGAACAAAAGGAGAGGCCTGAGACCAACATATGCAGCAATCTAAATTTCCTTCCATCCAGTTCTCTCTTGTACACGAATAAGCACTTCACATATGTGCTCCACAGTTTATTAGCGCCACAGGGCCAGCTGAGTGAGGTAGCTGCCTCAGGTTCTTTTTACCACCAGGAAGAGGCATTTGTCAAACTTTCTGCCTAAGGTGCTTCAATAAATTGGCGGGCCATGGAGGAGACACCACTGGCTGCTCTGCCTCACATTGCAAAATATATTGGGCCAGTTCTAGAAACAGAGCTGTCAGACTCATCACTTGAACACTTCCAAACCAATCTTTTCCCCCAGGGGTTGTCACCTTTCATTCACTCATTTAGCCCTGAAATAGTGTGTGTGTGAGAGAGAGGGAGAGGGAGAGGGAGAGGGAGGGAGGGAGAGAGAGAGAGAGAGAGAGAGTGAGAGTTTTCCTTCCACCAGTGGCGTAGCGTGGGTTGTCAGCACCCGGGGCAAGGCAAGTAATTTGCACCCCCTAACCCGTGGATTTGCGCCCCCTAACACTAACCCCCAGATGTTGCGCCCGGTGCGGCCGGCCCCCCTTGCACCCCCCCCACGCTACGCCACTGCCTTCCACTGTAACTGCGATACAAGGTTTTTAGGTGTGAGTTGGCAAAGCACTGCCACCTCTCCTGGTGTGGAGGAGTAGTTTGTGATGCCCAACTTGTGGTGCCCTATCCCATGTGATTCTACACTTTCTTCACATCTTCTGTCTTAGGACAAAAGAAGGCATGAATAAGGAGGCATGAAGACATGAAGAAATCAAAGCATGGCTTCCTGGGCACTCCAGCTGAACCCTCTTATTTGACTGTTGAAGCCCTGCCTCTATACAGGCAAAATTAACAGCACATATCCAGCATGGGGAAGCAATGCGAAAAGAAATGAAAGAAGTTGTGCTTCATTTCACTTAGGGAATTGCATGCATGCAAGCATGGAAATGAGTGGACTGTTCCGAAAAGACATTCCAGGCCTCCAATATGGAGCAAGGTGACTAATTTTTTTAAATGTACCTAGAGTCGTATCCAACTAAGCTCTACATAGAGTATTACTGTATTTTTGGTTTTTGGTTTTTATGGAAGCCGCCCAGAGTGGCTGGGGAGGCCCAGCCAGATGGGCGGGATATAAATAATAAATTTATTATTATTATTATTATTATTATTATTATTATTATTATTATTATAGAGTAGACCCATTGGAATGAATAAACCTAAGTTAAATCTGTTCATTAACTTCAATGGATCTACTCTGAGCACAACTAGCTTTGGATTCAACCTCTAATTTCTAGCACAGGTGAAAAGGGTATTTAAACAATATTCTGTATTGTTAATATCTTCTCCTACATGTTTCTAGACTCCACATACATCCACTATATAGAGAAAAACAGAAATAATAACAAACGTATCTGCTCTGTCCCTGATGCAAAACATCTAGTTGCTTACTTGCACAATTAGCTGCAATTGAATTTTTGAACCTGAATGCTTTGCTGTATGCAGCCAGCCATGTAAGCATTTCTGATGAGATGCTGGAGGTCAAATATGATGCAAGGCTGACACAATGTCTGCAACTGCATATGCTTTGCCATTCAGATGCCGAAGATTCTCAAGATATTTTATAAAATTACTTTTTGCTAGTAGAAACTGTGTGTGTGAGAGAGAGTTTTGGTGTGCTATCCTTTTATATTTCCAAAAATGTGAACTAGGCTTCTCATTTTATAGGTTTGTATTTCAAATAAAAAGCTAGTGTTCCAGAGAAAAATAACTTTTTGGCAGACACCTTATCCAATTCCTCCAGTTCTGGCACCTTTATCAGTGCTGGTTTGGCACCAGGTTTCTCATTTCCACACTTCAGTACTTGCCACAAAAATGACGCTTCCCATCCTGCTGTGCTCTGTTGTTCTTGCCATCTAATCTTCTCTCTCATGGGGCTGCCTTGTGAGACCTGGGATTGCTGTGTGTCTGTCACTGCATCATTAATTAAACATGTTCAGGTGCACTGGATCATCCAATCACATTCAGCATATGATCCCATAACATTACAAGGGGAAATTGGGGTGGTGTCGTCCCATAAGGAAAGAGCAGCATGTCCATAAATAGCCATTCACATTTCATTGAATCAAATGAAAACCACTGGAAGAAACTCAATGGCTCTTTTTACAAAGAGTCTCTAAATAAATTGGTTGACAAAACCCAGCTTTGACACAGCCGTGTTTTCAAATATCCAAACATTTAAATGAACGTAGCTGACTTTTCATGTGTGGTAGATCTTTTTGACTAGAGTCCTTTGGAGTTTGTCCATCAGTTAACATAAAGCTGGGACAAACATCTAAATGGGAACACAAAATGCTAGGTCAGGTGCAGTCATGAGTTTGATTAAGGTTTACTGGGAATGGCAAGGGGGAAAATGAACAAATAGCAATTCTCTACAGCTGTCTCACTGATCCAAAATTGCTTTGCTCAAATGAAATACCAATTATGGCAGGCCTGCAGGACTTGAGGCCTATTAAGCTGAGTGTGTGCATGTCTAGCCATCAGGGCACTTACTGGTTTATCTGCCCTGCTTGGGGTGGCAAAATGAGAGAGGTTCCCAAGCACCTGGCAGGTCACAATGATGTGGTTGTGCTTGACTTGCTTGATTACAAGTTTGTGAAGGGCTAATAATAATAATAATAATTTATTATTTATACCCCGCCCATCTGGCTGGGTTTCCCCAGCCACTCTGGGCGGCTTCCAAAAGAATATTAAAATACTGTGATACATCAAACATTAAAAGCTTCCCTAAACAGGGCTGCCTGCAGATGTTTTCTAAAAGTCTGGTAGTTGTTGTTCTCTTTGACATCTGGTGGGAGGGCGCCACTACCGAGAAGGCCCTCTGCCTGGTTCCCTGTAACTTGGCTTCTTGCAGTGAGGGAACTGCCAAAAGGCCCTCGGTGCTGGACCTCAGTGTCCGGGTAGAACGATGGAGGTGGAGACGCTCCTTCAGGTATACTATATATGGCTGCATCAGCCTAGTCATCCCTGAGAGGGATCGCAGAGTGCCTTCCTCCAGTCTGGCAATAGCTTCTAGGTACCCACACTAGAAAGTTGTACAGAAGGGAGTCAGTCAACAGCGGCATTTGGAGGCTAATACTGGGGCTTGTTGCTGGTGGTAGCTGCTCTTTGGGGCTGACTCTGCTCTGCTCCTCATCCTCAAATGGGATTGCCCTCTGACTGCCGTTCATATCTAGGCCTGCAGTCTTATTTCAGGCTGCTGGCTGTAACTCTTTCTGGCACTTCCCATATGTTTTTGTGAATTTAGTGTTTTCAGAATTAAGCGAGCCATCAGTGAACTAATGGCATCGTGTTACCTCTGCCCCAGCTTTCTTCATATCTGCCAGTTTTAATTTATCAGCCCACATTATTTAAATTGGTGTTTTGAGGTTTCTGGGTATGATTATCAATTTATACTTTCAGTTTTTCTGTAGCGCATTATATAAGGCACTAGCATCTTGCCAGATTATTTGAAAGGTTTAGAAAAATAACAAGGGCACGAGTTAGGGAATGGAACATGCGGGGCTACCACCACTGCTTTTGCTTCCTCAGTCGCCACAAGCAGCCATAAAAGGCGCAGCAGCTTGGTTTGTATTTCTTGGCTTTCTTGTAATTTGCTTAGAGGTGGTTTTGTTCATCGGTGACTTGTTTTAAAAAAAGTCCCATTGACTGACACCTTATTTCCCTCTCTGAACTTGGAAAATAACTTCTCTAATTCCAGATGAGGCACTCTCAGCAACCAGAGCTTCACATTTCCAGGAGTGGCATTGAAAATACAGTGCCATGCAAAAAGTCCAAAGGACCCTAACTCAGATTTGTCCCATGTGGTTAAAATAATTAGTTCTTCCAATATTGGGGAAAAGCTGCAGCGGGGTTTGAGGGTCTGAGTGGTACTTCTGACCCACAAGATTGCATGAAACTAGGATCTAGTATTCCCCGACATTTTACTGTGCCCTTCCTCAAGCCCCTGGTGGTTAGGGATGCTCAAGGATTTAGTGTGGTCTTTATTTTTAAATAAACTAGCCTGATTTATGCTTCCTGAATTAAAGTGAGAACTGGAACACAGTTCTTAAGCTAAAAAAGCAAACAAACAAAAGACCCAGCCCCTACTAAAAGGTGTTTAAAATGATACATTTCAGGGTCAAAACCAGTGTGAATTTGTGTGAGCATTTTTTTAAAAAAAGTTCAGACTGATGCGGAAATAGGACAGAACCGACTTATGAATGAACACATGTGAAAGTGACACAAAATTGTTAATTTTATTGGAATTTTATTTACAACATAACACAAACCCCCCACCCCCCTAATACACAAACCCACCCTCATTAAACGTGAACATAACATACTGTACAATAAGCATAACATACAACAATACAAATAACCAAATAAAAACTTCCTTTATCTTGTATCTGGCCTTCTTATTTACTTCTTATAAACTGTTTCCTTTATGAATACTTAAGATTTTTCTAATTATAACTTAAATATCCACAAAGTCTCCTACAGACATTAATCAAAACAAGTCCAGGTATGTATTTTAGGGCACTGTTTTGTGAAGTATTCTCTGCATTTCCCCCATGCTTTTTGAAACTCTTGTCTAGTGTGATTTCTAATTGCCTCTGTTAATCTAGCCAGTTCAATATACTCTAACAGTTTTTTCTTGCCATTCCTTTTTTGTTGGCACAGTTTCTTTTTTCCAGTTTTTAGCAATTAGGATCTTTGCCGCTCATGTGGCATAGAGGAATATTTTTTGATCTTCTCTTGCTATAAAAGAAAGTGACACACAAAAAGAACAGACTTGTTTCTCTATCCTTCGTTGCGAAGAGAGGAATTCTTGAGACTCTTAATACCAGGACTGTGAGTTCGAGCCCAACGTTGGGCAAAACATTCCTGCACTGCAGGGGCTTGGACCAGATGACCCCTGGGGTCCCTTCCAACTCTCTCATTCTATGATTCTAGGTTGAGCCTTCCTGCTTGTACAGATGTTTTTGCCTTATTAGCAAGCAGCACCTGCCTCCTGTGCTTCACTGATCATCCTTTCTGAAGTTGCCTGTGTATCTCAGCTGCTTTACATATATTTATGCAACATAGGGTAAATCTGTTTTTATTTATTTATTGCATGTATATTTCATGCTTCCTCCAGGGAGCTCAGGTTGGCACCTTCCCTTGCTTTTGCCTGTTATTTACTTTACCTATGGTGTGTCACTGAACTTCACAAGGCGTACAAAGTGCCTGCTCACATCTTCACAGAATGTGTGTGTGTGTAGGAATGATTTTCCCCACTGTTTTTGTGTGTATTGCAAAACCAAAAGTAATTTCCATGACAATGTTAAAAACAGAAGACCAAATCACTCTGCCACCAGCTAGCACTGCAAGTGTCATTCATCATTATCAGAATTAATTATGTCCCTGTGCCCAAATTCTTACATGCAGTAGGCTGGGATGTGCACACCCAACCACCCACCTCTCTACCCTCCACCCAGGCAAGTATAAGACATTATCAGAAGTCAAGGACACATTTGAGCCAGGTAAAAATGCTCATGTGGGGCGAAATAAGATAAGAGAGGGGCTGTATCCTGGGGTGATGATGTGGTAGCGTGTTGCGTAGGAAGAATTCCAAAGATACAGAGGACTGGAGAGCAACATTTGGCTCGTGGGCCTGAAGTTCCCCACTCCTCTCCTAAATGAATTCATACTTTATATCATAACCTTCTGATACAACTGACTGAGGCCTCGGCTGTTTGTTTCTGTGTATGGATTTTCTCTATCCTTTTAGCTAATCCAAGCAGCAGAATATCCAGGACTCACAAGAAGATGTGGAAGCCGATTGGCAAAACGCACATGAAGAATTGGAATGTTTATGACCCAATTGCAATGTAAGGCCTCTGTTTGGAAGATCCATTCACATAATTCCACTCCATTAATCTGCATTTTTAACCCCCCCCTCAAAATACATATTTATACAGCACCAACTATGTACTGGCAGATTGCAAAATTTCATAGGCAAAAATAGAGGGGTCCTTGCTCCCCTGAAAGCTTACCATTCAAAACAGACAATGGGGAAAACAGCAGTGACAGGATTGATGTGGACAAATGCATTACAGCTTGCTTATATTTGAGAATGAGGATTAACAGGATAAGCCAAAGGCCCTGTAGGAAAGAAGAGTTTTGAGAGGGCATTTGAAGGAGAAGAGAAAAACAAATAGCTTGTAAATGAAAACTCCTAAAACTTCCTAATTCCCACAGAAGAAACAAGCACAAGTACAAATATAATTTTGAGTTATGTTTCCAAGTCTGAATAACTTTGCACACATCAGTAGGAGAATCCTCATTTACCCTCTCCTATCACTTATGGTGAAACCCCACATGGAAGGAGATGCTCGTATCAAGTCCTGTTGTCACACTATGTTATCACACTGAAGACCTATGAGACAAATCTGAGATCCATGACCTTGCAAACCATCAACTAGCAGAGTGCACTCTGGACATGGAATTTGAGGTGAAATAAATGTTCTTAATTCTGTTTTTGGAAATCCAAAATTTTGAGAAAATTTAGTATAAAACATTATTTATATTCTTATATCAGTATCCTACTTTTTTCATACAGTTAATTTCCAGGAGGTCTCCTGTCCATGCATGGGCCAGATCCATAATGGCAAGGTGGTGGCCTTATGGGACTTCAGACCACACCAAAGCGCCCCCCCCCTGCTTTTGTCATGGGTAAGTGCAGTCGCAGCAAAGGGAATCCAAGCCTTGTAGCACTGTTTTCTTTTCTTTTTAATATGGGCCCAAGATACATTCTGTGTTTCTCATTTTTGTAAGATATAAATATTACCAGTTTTATTTTTCTAGAAAAAAAGGTGCCAGAACTCATCATGAACACCTCTCTTGTTCTTTTATAATGACAACGGAGGCCACCTGAGGTGCTGAAACTGAGTTCTGGCTGAAAAAAACAGTTGTTCATGGGAACAGCCATGGTATATATTTCTATTAGACCTGCAATCTGTAATCATTTTTGAAGTGTAGGTGGGTTCCCACGAGGCAAGACACAGCGATAACAGCAGTAACTTTTATTGAACTACGTAACTGGAAACAGAGGCAAAGCAACTGCTTATATACATTCCTGAAAGTCTGGGCCACTCCCACTCCCAATGTGATTGGCTGTCTAAATTTCCAAGCTGTGAATCATGACTCAGACTTCAAGGGCCAATGGCAGAGGCCCAAATCCTGAAATGTTCTGTGATTGGGTATCATGTATTGAATCAGAACACAGGAGCTCAGAATCCTTAGTCCAGGCTCAAGCTTAGGCAAACACAAACCACTGAATACATAACAATTTTAATCAGTAAATTCATGAAGTAATGTTCCATGGAGAAATCTTGTACACAAGAAAGTGGCATAAAGCAATTTGGTCTAAGTTAACCAGTGTAAAGTTACACCAGATCCAAACTTGGTTCAGCAGCAGGACTACTGCCGCCTGAATCAGCATAGGTCTGGCAGAGGCAAAACAGACCTTTAAAATAATGTTTGTATCACAGCACTCTTTCTGCCAACTTGACTTATGCTGGATTGCCAAGTCTTGTGAGCTGAATTGGCTTAGGCTGCAGCCAGCACCCCCCCCCCCATCCCCAGTCTGACCACCACCATGACCCTGGATTGCTCCCCTTCTAGGGCTTGTGGCATTTGCAATTTGCTGGGCTCATCTTAGTTGGATAGGGGAGATGCGCCAGCATGTCTTTGAGTGACCTGAGGATCAGAGAGCGAAGCTGTGGTAGCCCAGCAGCACCAGGAACCTCCTGCCTCAGCTGGAGATCTGCTGGATCCTAAGCTGCTCATTCCATACTGAAGTGCATTGTGCCCACAGTTGCGCAACATGATTCTATCTACATTTATGTATGGCATGAGACACATTTGCCCATTACATCTAACTTGCCTTATATCACTTCCAGAGCACTTGTAAAGCCATCTCTGTCCGTGGTGGGCAGGTGAATTCTTCACCCTGGGTGATCTGAACTGTTATAAAACGTATTTTGACCATCCTTTGGTCTAAATCTTTTACCCCTTTCAGACTTGAAAGCATTTCTTTGCACAGTGATAGTGGTGTATTACAATTTCAATACTTGGAAAATGTTTAAAAATATTTTTTTGCTTGTTGTCCAATCAGCTTGGGTTACATGATAGCATACATTTTGACCACATATTTTCTTTTCTTTTCAGTGCTGACTTTAACAATAAACTGTGATCCAACGTTTCATAAAACAAGCAGTCCCATTATAAATGAACATATATTTTGCAGAACTAATACCATAGTGGCATAGTTGCATTCACTGAAGTTGTAAGCTGCTTAAGAATGCATGCTTTAAATCCAGTTCTTTAGCAGAGATTAACTGAACTCCTAGTGGGAATCACGTTTAAAACACTTCCTTATGTGCTCAATTAATGAAAAAAGAAAGCTGTATCATGTTTTTAGCTAAAGACTCCAAGGAGATTATTTAAGAGGTATTTGTCATCTTGAATGCATTCCTTGGCTGTATAAAATTACTTTTATGATCACATTATCTATTCATTCCAACCAGCAATCCTAACATAAAAAACAAAACCACTTAAATAACCCCAGGAGCCAACAGCATTATGGTTTTATGTGATTACATATAGCATAAATATAGGTACTCTATAAATGTAAGTACATTTGTACATACACCTTATGATTAAATTCTGAGAAAGGGGTGGAGGAGGAGGAAAATGACAGTTTCTAAAAAACACAGAACTTAATATTGCACATGAGATTGGTAATTTGCCAAATGTTTGCTCACATAATGTCTAGTTCAAAGTTTAGCAGAATGTGAAGATAATGTTAAGTCTATTAAAAACACCATTAAAATAATTTGTTTTTAATTGAATAATGAAATTAAGGCTATCAAGTAAGGCTTCCGTTTTGCTGACATTTTCCCAATCACTGTAGATGGCTAGAAAATACTTTCTTAAATGAGCAGTAATGGCCTGGATGGTTGGTTCTTACTAGCTACTCAGTACATAAGCTCCGTGCCCCGCTCTCCTCAGGACGGGGCTGCAGAGAAGCAGTCTGTGCATACGAAGCCCTAGTATGATTGGTAGGCTAAATCGTGTCCTCCAAATCATGGAGAGCCACGTGTTGTGGTGAGATCACCAAACTGCCTTCTTGTTGCTGGGGCGGGCCCGTTTGGATGATCTCCGCACATCACTGGTTGCCTCTTTGTTACTGGGGAAAATTTTCTGTCATTGGGGTTTGATTGGCAACTAAGGGGCTATTTAGGGGCTGCATGAGGCGAAGTACTTGCTCTTTCGCATCATGCAGTGGATCTCCCGCCCTCCCTCCCTCCTTATAATTTAAGGTTGTGTTTTTGACCTTGCTATGCCTGTCATGGGGTCGTCTGCCTTGGAGCAGGGGCCTGGTAGGAATTTTGCCACTTGGCTGATTGGCGGGTGCCATTTGGTTTTTGCCTACCGTGTAGCAAATCGTCACAACTTGGTAAGGTTGGCGGTTAGGCATTGGTTCATTCTTTGGTGGAGGGGATTATGGATTGGCTGTGCTGGCCCCTCATTTTTTGTTCTTGCTACTAGGGAATTCCAGGGGCTTGATTTGCTCTGTCCAATCAGGGGTAGGGCCATGCCAGAGTTCCTGGGAGCATCTGGGGTGAACTAAGAGGCGGAAATCCTCCTCTGGGCTCCCCCAGTATGTTTTCCCTTACTGACCTCTGGAGGTCCCAGCTGTCAGTCCTGTTGCGTGTTGAGTCCCACAATGCCACCCCCCAAAAAATTCACACTTCACACATCAAATTTTGTTTAAGGTTTTTGGCATAATTTTTTGGCCACAACTTTATTCAAAATACAAAAAATGTGAGTGGTTGCTTAGGCATTGGTTATGACTATCTGTCCTTGCCCTCAGGGACAGAGCTGGCCTTCCAGACACCAACGGAAGCCAGCGTGGGAAACAAGTATTGGGTGAGAAAATGAATCTGGGCATCAGCCCCTCACTTCTCACCCTCATGTTCCTGTGGGGCTTGCACGGCCCAAGTCCGATGCCAGGGACAAGGGCGAAAAGAATGGCAAGTCCCTGGATTCCTTTAACGGAATTCCCTTTCCGCACCATTTGGAGGGGTAGGCACTAGTGGGAAGATTAATTAAGTGACCCAGCAAGATCAGATCTGATGAAGCATCACTTGCTACAGAGGAAGTATTACAAAATAACTTCCTTCAAGGCAGACAGCTTCTCCATAGGCCAGTGGTATGTTTTAGCAACGATATCCAACTGGATCCCTAAATAAAATGGGAATATGGGCAAAAGGTATTGAGCTATTGCTTGCCAGCTTCCAGCCCCCGCTTGGGCAGGGGGCATCTTGTGCTGCCATCCCTAAAGAAGTCCCGACAAAGCTGCCGCCGAGCCAGCTTCCTTTCCAGACACACACTCTGTGCAATGCAAAAACACACTCCGTGCAACACAACTACACACTCCGTTCAATGCAACTACACACTCTGTGCAATGCAAAAACACACTCCCTGCAATGCAACTACATTCCATGCAATGCAAAAAACACACTCCGTGCAATGCAACTACACACTCCGTTCAATGCAAAAAACACACTCCGTGCAATGCAACTACACCCTCCATGCAATGCACACACTCCATGCAATGCAACTACACCTTCCGTACAATGCAACAACACACTTCGTGCAATGCAACAACACCCTCCGTGCAATGCACACACACCCTCCGTGCCATGCAACTGCAAATCTCTCACACAATGCAATGCAATTGCAGCCGGTGCAGCGCCGTGCTCTGCAACGCACAGAGCAAACTGCAATGCGGGCACGCAAAGGTGCTCTCTCCCGCTTGCATATTGCAAACGTGGCGCCCGTTACATCCTTTGCAGTGAGGTAACCACCAAAAGGACCTAAGTGTCCAGGTAGAGCAATGGGGGAGCATGCAGCTGTCCCATACAGGGACCAATCCTGCAGCCTTGGCATTACCGGCACTATGCGCTGACCCAGTGAAACCAATGCTTCGTGCACCACATGGGGACGCTATTCAGGCCAGAATCGCTGCCAGAGGCCATTGCATTCTAGGGCCAAGCGAGCAAAGCCCTAGGATCACCTGCTAGGCCAGACATAAATGTTTCCAGTGAAATAACAGAGTTGAGGTAGCCCACAGCTTGTCCAGGTACCCCTGCTTGCCCTTTTAGAGGGAAGCACCCCCTCAAGAAATACAAAGTTCTTTTATCACAAATGGGCCAAAATACCCAGCAACGGAATAGTCCAAAAGTAGCAGTTTGTTTTGTTCTGTTTTGTGATAACAATGGCTAAGAGGGGGATATGAACCCTGTCTCCCAGGTCCTAGTCCTACACTTTAGCCACTAAGCCACAATGGCTCATCTCTAAAATGGCAGTCGCCACTATCAGGGCAAAACAAACTTGAAGAAAATATACTTGTTCAGAAACAGCATAGTTCAAGAGCATATACAGTGTGCTCATAGTCATTGGAGGCATAGAGAGCCTCTGGCGCCCTCTGTCTGCCTCAGATATACATTAGCAGCAACTGAGCCTGCAAGCAGGTACATTTTTATAGAGAGGTCAGAGACTTAACAATTAACTGCTACCTGTAGCATACTTAGGCTTGGAAGTTATGTGCAGGCCGAATAGCTTGAGAATCTTAGTCTCATCGCAATATTAAACGAACTCAAAATAGTGCTCCCGCCCAAGGCTAGCTTAAAATTTGGCCAACAGCGCTGCACACACCCAAAATAAAGCCAACCTTCGGGGATACTATAAACGAAAGTGATACCAGCTAAGCTGGGAACAGCCCTGACTAGCCCCACAATTTCAACAAGAGAAATGGGGGAAACCTTTTTGCAAAAGAAAGCCCCTAACGGGGGCTCTCTCCCCATTGGGAAAGGCAAGCCACAGATACAGGGAGAATCTTCCCACAGGGCAGGGTAAGGGGTGGGGTGGGAAATCGAACAGGAAAAGGGGGGAATTAAATTATTTAAGGGACTAGAGAGGATTAAAAAGAAAGGGGAAATAAAGAAATGTAACCAGACAATGAGAAGATTGTACAAGTGCTCCATGTGATCCGATGCAAAATGGCCAAGAGGACACCCAACGTCGGGTGTCCTATATTTAAAGACTCTGACCCCTCCTCCAAATTGGCAACAATCAAACCCCCCCCAGCAACCCAATTTAACCACTTAAAGGCTTGATTCCTCCCAAAAATCTGCCCAGTAACAGCAGGGTGGCTGGTTCCCCCAACCGCCACACGTGCTCTCTGCTATGGAGAACACACTTTCCTGCCGGTGCTGGAAAGTAGTAGTATGCTACTCCAGGTTCCATGAAGACAGCAGGGCAGAATAAGTAGAACAACCCAGCAGGGCAGAATAAGTAGAACAACCCTGTTTATTAATATATTTTCACCTATATCATAGAAACAGAAAATAATCTAAAATATATTTCATATGCATTTCTACCTGGAAACTTTGATTCTAAATTAGGATATATGTAGAATTACCTTTAAAGAAATGTATGGATATCCATTTTTGTAATAGTGCAAATCAAGTGTCAATACATTTTGGTTACATGCAGGACATTTTCGGATTTGAGCTGTTTTAAACCAAACGGCATAAAGTGTTCTTAACCAAATGTTTTCTGTACAAACATGGCACTTTCATAGAATTGCCCTCCTGAAAGCGCACTTTAAAAAGATTGTTTGTGAACATTTTCAGTCACAGTGTTTCACCTCTAGAGTCCAACGACATTTGGAGAGCTTTAGGTTGCCCCTGAGATACATGTTGAAGTCACTGAGGGATGAAGAAAAAGGAGAGCACATACAGTGGTACCCCGCAAGACGAACGCCTCGCAAGACGGAAAACCCACTAGACGAAAGGGTTTTCCGTTTTGAAGGCGCTTCGCAAAACGAATTTCCCTATGGGCTTGCTTCGCAAGACGACAGCCCATAGGGAAATCTCCGGGACAGCGGGGAAGCGCAGCGCGTCTTCCCCACTGTCCTCGGACCTCCTCCCGCCGCCCGGCTTCGGAACGAATCTCCGATGCCGGGCGGGGGGGGGGAACGCCTCCTCTCGCCGCCCGGCATCGGAACGAAGCTCCGATGGGGGGGGACGCCTCCTCCCGCCGCCCGGCATCGGAACGAAGCTCCGATGCCGGGCGGGGGGGGGGAACGCCTCCTCCCGCCGCCCGGCATCGGAATGAAGCTCCGATGCCGGGCGGGGGGGGGGAACGCCTCCTCCCGCCGCCCGGCATCGGAACAAAGCTCCGATGCCGGGCGGGGGGGGGGAACGCCTCCTCCCGCCGCCCGGCATCGGAACAAAGCTCCGATGCCGGGCGGGGGGGGGGAACGCCTCCTCCCGCCGCCCGGCATAGGAACGAAGCTCCGATGCCGGGCGGGGGGGCGGGGACACCTTCTCCCGCCGCCCAGCTTCGGATGGCTTTCCTGAAGACTTGGGATGGGAGGAGGGTTTTCCTTCCCACCACCAACATTCAGAATGCTGTTCTGAATGTTGGCGGTGGGGAGGAAAAACCATCCTCCCACGCAAGCCCCGGGAACAGAGGGAAAGCGCTGCGCGCCTTCCCCTCTGTTCCTGTACCTGTCCTGAAGGCTTGCGGTGGGGAGAAAAGCCCTTCTCCGCACCGCCAGCCTGGCAAGTGGTTTCCCTAGGAACGCATTAATTGATTTTCAATGCATTCCTATGGGAAACTGTGCTTCGCAAGACGAAAAACTCGCAAGAAGAAAAAACTTGCGGAACGAATTAATTTCATCTTGCGAGGCACCACTGTAAAAAGATGCACTTTAAAGAGTTTATTGAGGACCAATACTTTTTAAGTTGAATTGTCTTATTGGGGAAAATCATAAGTATTCAACTTAACATAGCTGTAGAAACTCAGTAACAAAAGCACTTGTGTGACAGTTTAACATGTTTAAAACAATTAAATAAAAAAGAAAGGCCGTGACAAAAAAATGGGACTAACTAAAGACCAGCAAATACAGCATGTAAAAATAATAATTGTTAATCTCTTTAAGAATAGCAACTGATGATGTGACGTAAAAGGTATCAGTGCAGTTTATGGGTTAATCAAGAGGGTTTAGCCAGCCCACACAAAAAAATGTAACTAAATATGTAAATGTTCAAAAAACCACACATGTAATCACTTGAAACAGGATGTTCATTGAAACACAGATTATGAACAATGAAAATTTCCTCCCTTATAATCCTAAGTATTTATGCTTATACTTTATGTTTTATATCTTTCTGGCTTTACCAGAATCGGTTTCATCAGTATTTTGTTGACATTTCCACCAGCAGAAGCACATCAGGACACCTGGACTTGCTTTGGAACCTGAGCTGCTTGGTGCGGATAAAACAGGCTGGGAAGGACAACGTGGCAAGCTGAAAAGAAGGAACAACTGATAAGTACACTCTTCCGGTGCCCCACTTCTCTCCTTCAACTTGCACTCTCTTGCATCACTTGCAATAGAAAAGATGTGTGGGCTAAGATAAATGAGCTTAATTGTCTAACCTGATATTTTGCATCTCCCTGCCGTTTGGAAGGGAAGAGGCACTGGTCTACAAATGTGCTGAAATATGAATGGATTAATGGAAGAGGCCAAAAGCTCAGCTACTCTGTAAAACAATACAGGAGCAAGGGGGCCCTTTACTGGTCCTTGGCAGTACATCCTCTCCGTCTAGATTTAGGCTTGAAAGACCAATTAAATATGTGTGTGCAAGGGAAGGTTGGTTGCAAGCATTGCACCATTTGTGACAGTGCACAATTTATTGCTGATCGCAATCACTTAACGTACCAGTGCTAGCTTCCCATTTCTGAGATTTGTGGATCTTTAACTGGCTGTGTTTTTTTAAAAAAAATACTAATTAAATCTTATACTGTGTATGCAGTAATCAGAGATGTTTCTACAACTTGGCATAGTGTACGACTCTGACACTGTTGATATGAGCTGCCAATCAGCCAATGGGCACATGGGAAATCATATCTGATTTATAAAAGGAAGGCCTCTATGCAATAATTGATGTGACATGACACCATCACCAAAGTTATTCTTGGGAAATAGTAACGGTTGATTTTGAATACTTTGACACTTCACAGATACCTGTCAACTTTCTGTCTGATGAGGGGCATGTTTACTTGTTCTGAATTGTTATGAGAACATCCAGTATCTAGTACAGCTGTATTCCAATGCTTTCGTTCTTGGGTTAAGATGCCCATTTGCTGTTGGCAAAAGTTCTGCATGGGATTATAAAGGCCTAAATGAATAGAGAATATCCACAGCTATTAGACAGCGTGTGCCCAGGGCATCTATCCTAATAGTTGTAGTGTGCCCAATGAAGCTTTGAGCTGGACTGGGGAATCAAAGTAAGCTATATTGAAATCAAAATATGAGGTCACCAGCTGCCCACCAGCAGAAGATAAATACATCTTTTTGCACTGCCAAATGCTGAAACATCATGGAATCAGTGAAGTGTAATATTATGCCTAGGTTTCTAATGCATTTCTTCAGTGTTTGGCACAATATGGCTAAGTGGCCGATGTGCCATGAAATCTCTAATGTACCTTCGTGTCTGAGAGGTGGCCAAAGACAAAGCAATAGTATTATACATCATAGGCATTAATGTATAATACTTAAGTGCCTCTTCAAACTGGTGGTGGTGATGGTTTGGTGGTTTGTGTTTTCTCCTCTATAAAAGACCTTTTACTGCTCAATGAATTCAGATTATCAGTTTGACGCAGTAATTGAAGTGACGTGACAGCATCACCAGAGTTATTCTTGGGACACAGTGACTGCTGATTTTAAATATTCTGACACTTCACAGATACCTGTCATGTTTACATCTTGCCCTGTTCTCTGTAAAGGGGACATAACTCAGCAGTAAAGCATGCAAGCAATCTCAAGGTTAATTATTTCCTAGTATCTCCAATTAAAGGATATTGGGTAGCAGCGCTTTATTAGACCTTTGCCTCAGAATCTGGCCAGTTTCATATGGAGATGACAACACTGAGCTTGATAGACCAATGGCCTGACTCAGTATAAGATAGATTCATAGCTTAAAAAAAAAGAAAAAAGTTGTAGGTGAATTGTGTTTCTCACCTCCTTAAGTGGGTTTTCCAAGTTTGCACTCCTGGGCACTTTCACAAATATGGACAATTATGGTGGTCAGAGCTCAGAATTTGGAAGACTAAACACTGGTGTATCTAAAGCTCATATTTATTAATCATAAAAATAAAATTTTGCATCCATGAGAGATGGCCATCCAACCTCTGCTTAAAAACCTCCAATAAAGGAGAATTCACCACCTCCCAAGGGAGTATGTTCTACTTTCAAAAAGCTCTTACTGTCCAAAAGTTCTTCCTGATGTTGAGTCAGAATCTCCTTTCTTGTAACTTGAAGCCATTGGTTTGTGTCATACCCTTCAGAGCAGGTGAAAACAAGCTTGCTCCATCTTCCATGTGACAGCCCTTCAGATATTTGGAGATGGCTCTCATATCTTCTCTCAGGCTCCTCTTCTCCAGCCTAAACATAGCCTGCTCACTCAACCATCCTGCATAAGGCTGGGTTTCCAGACCCTTAATCATCTTGGTTGCCTTCCTCAGCACACCTTCCAGCTTGTCAACATCCTTCTTAAATTGTGGTGCCCAGAATGGGACACAGTATTCCAGGTGTGGTTTAACCAAGGTAGTACAGAGAGGTACTATTAGTTCCCTTGATTTTGGATACTATACATCTGTTGATACAGCTTAGAATAGTGTTAGATTTTTTTCAGCATGAGTCTGAAAGTTACTTATATACATAGGGGATGGTAGCCCAGGTCAATCAGGATTCTTGTCCACATAGAGCACATAGATGACCAAACGTGGCCCTCCAGCTGTTTGGGGACTACAGTTCCCATCATCCCTGACCACTGGTCCTGTTAGCTAGGGATGATGGGAATTGTAGTCCCAAAACAGCTGGAGGGCCAAGTTTGGCCATCACTGACATAGAGGGAGCCCTACCTGTGTACTACTTAGACTTTCAGAATGATGCTACTCAATCACCAGACCAGCGCATATTGGCATCTGGGAGTGAAGAGAACTGTTTCACATCTTCCATACCCATGGTTACCAAACATCGGACTTTTGTGTCACAAAAATACAGATTCCCTTCCAATTTCAAATCCCTCCCTTCTTTGCAGATTAATACTGTGAACCCAAAAGTTGTTGTTTTTTTTAATGCAAAGCTGGGAGCTAGAAATAAAAATGGAATGAAATATTAGCCAAGTGTAGGGGATTGGGATTTGAATTATGCAACTTTCTCCAACAGGAAGGTAACAAGGTATACAATGCAGAGTAAACAAGGTGGTCCCTTTTAGCCTAAAATGGCAGAATGCTGTCTCTTAGGGTGTTCTCCCCAGAGACCTGCAAGTGACAGGGCCCCTTGACCCTAACATAAACTGGCATGAGCATTGTAGTTTTTGACATGACAGTGAGTATTCCTGTTACCATAGTACTGCAATCACACCAAAGAATGTGATTTGAAAGAGTGTATGTGCAACGATGTCTAATGATGCTAACTTTCAGCTGCAATTTTTTTTTGGGGGGGGGGTCTAACTTAGGAAGCCAATATTAATTTGCAAATAAAAGCAGTTTGCTAAGAATTGGCTGGACATAATAAAGTTCCCCACCTTTACGGACTAATGTGACAAAACCTATAACAAAGGGAAGAAACAAGCCACAATGTTATTTGGGAATTGTGGTGCAAGGCTTTAAGCTTATTGTGCAAAGGCTGGCCATGAATTTCTGTCACCCTCAAGTTTTTTACAAGGGTATTACTAGCTCTTCATGTCCTCTTGGGAGAGGCAACTAATACAGAGAAGGTAGGATATATAATCACTTCCACATTATATCCAAGCCAAGCCATTCATTTAACTGTAAACTTTTGAAATCTGAATTTGGATTCTTACTTGGCAACATTGCAAAAGGCACATGGCCCAGTTCTTCAATCTGTTAAAGTCATTTTGAATCCCGATTCTGTCCTCTGTGGCATTAGCTACCCCTCCTAGTTTGGTGTCATCTGCAAATTTGATGAGCTATTTATAAAGACACTGAACAACAACAGGCCCAGGATGGAACCCTGCGGCACCTCACTTGTCACTTTCCCCCAGGATGATGAGGGACCATTGATTAGTACTCTTTGGGTTCAGTCAGTCAACCAGCTACAAATCCACCTAACCATTACCTTGTTCAACCAACATTTTACTAGCTTCCTCGCAAGAATATCACTTTCTCAAAAGCCTTACTGAAATCAAGATACACTATGCCCACAGCATTCCCCTGATCCACCAAGTTTGCAACTCCATAAAAAAAAAAAGCAATGTGATTGGTTTGGCATGACTTATTTTTGAGAAGCCCATGCTGGGTCTTAGCAATCACAGCATCCTTTTCTTAAATGCTCATAGGCCAACTGTTGAATTATATGTTCTAGGACTTTTCCTACACAGTCTTCCTAGGCAGCTTCACAGAAAGGGTTATAACCATTCCACTCCACAATGTTCTTCATAGCTGCCATGTTATTGGCCTATTCCTTCAATAAAGTTGTGGCCAGTTTAATACAAGCTATCAGTGTTCTTTTTATTTCTTCTACTTGCAAACATTAAGAGTGTGGTTTCTGCTTATAAGCTGTTATTAGTCTATTGATCAGCAAATGTTTTTCTAACACTCTGGAGAGAAATAAGAACATTTTAATGGTATAATAGATCACAGGATCTCATACTGTGGAATGCACCTATTCCCCGTCCCAGGGAGGGGGGAAAGCATTTTGGGCAGTGGAAGTGCAAAGTCTTTAATAGAATACTGGGCATCACAGCATTAACATTTATTTTGATCACTTGTGGCTGCAGAGAGATGTAACTAGTACAGCAAGAAATCGAAACTTTTCTCTCTCATCACACCCTTATGCAACTTATGAGGGTAGATATTCAGAATTCATTTTGAAACATTTGGGAAGACATATTGGAATAATTCTCTGGTACTGTATTCATTTACCTATATGTTCCAGGAGTGATATTTTGAAACCACTGGTAGAGTTGTTGCGTTAGTGTATTTCAGATGGAATTTTTGAATTTTTATGGCTTTCTTTTGATGCCTTGTAATGGACCCTCCTAGAGGGTTTTTTTCTGGTAGATGACTTGATGCTCTTTTGTCTTCTGGTTTCTTATGTTTTGGACACAAAGGGAAGCAGTGGAGGCCAAATCTGGTAGGTGGTGAGCAGTAACTGCTATTGCAGATGACATTTGGGATTATTGCTTTAAGTCAATTTATTATTCCAGCAAATGCTGGAAATGTTTGCTAGGATAAGGCCCAGATATGCATTTATGGGACTTATAAATGCTAACTTTAAAGAAAAGGTGAACATTATGAAACCCCTGGTTTTCCCCTGCTAGTATTAAAAACCCCTTCCACACCATAGCCAGAGTGCTGCTATCATTGCTGTTGCTTCTATAGCGGACCTAATTAAGTGAGGCTTGAAAAAGAAATTAGCAGGGGACTCTTTTCATGAGATAGACATTAGCTAACATCTAGAGCTCAAGTTGCTGCCAGGCATACAGAAATTGGGGCAGGAGTCAGTAAAATTGGCATCTCTCTCTCTCATCTACCTATCTATCCCACCCCTGCTCCATCGGTGGAGTGATCAAATACAGTGGTGCCTCGCAAGACGAAATTAATCCGTTCTGTGAGTCTCTTCGTCTTGCGTTTTTTTCGTCTTGTGAAGTACGGCTATTAGCGGATTAGCGGCTATTAACGGCTTAGAGGCTTTAAGAAAAAGGAAACAAACTCGCAAGAACTCGCAAGACGTTTCGTCTTGCGAAGCAAGCCCATAGGGAAATTCGTCTTGCGGAACGACTCAAAAAACGGAAAACTCTTTCGTCTTGCGCGTTTTTCGTCTTGCGCGTTTTTCGTCTTGCGAGGTACCACTGTATGTTGTTTTCTGCAGACTGTGGAGATTATGGAAGGAAAGAGGGGTAGTTCTAAGGTACTCAGTTCTTAAGCAGCTTGGAGCTTTATGAGTTACAAGTATACAGTTTTGCCTAGAATGCTATAGGAATTTAGCTAGTCTGCAGGAGCCAACTCCTAGAGGCCAAGGGGTATTCAGTCCCCCCCATTGAGGGGTATTGCCATTCAAATGGTGTCCATGCGTTGCATCATGTGATTGATTATGCAGGGCAGGGCTTGCTTACTTACCCTCCCAATATTTTTTTCCAAGTTGACACCCCTGGACCAGTCATTGGGGTGCTACTATAATGATAACTGATTGTTGTTATTGTTTAGTTATTTAGTTGTGTCCGACTCTTCGTGACCCCATGGACCAGAGCACGCCAGGCACTCCTGTCTTTGATAACTGATTACAGAACCATTAAAAAGTGAGCAACTGGGCAATAGCTGTGAGACCCTGGACTGCATGGGATCTTTGTGCGGAATACATCTTGATTTGTTAAAGGCAGGAATGATGGGTCCTAGAAAGCAAAACTGGAATTAGTGAAAAGTAGCCTCTGCAAGATTGGTGAAACTACTGACCTGCCAGCCTTCAGAACCTCCTAGATGCTTGCTGAAGAACATATGTACAGTGTGGTCCCCCCTATTTTTACATACATAAATTAGTAAAGGGGAAATCATAGAATTGTAGATTTGGAAGGGACCATGAGGGTCATCTAGTCTAACCCCCTGCAATCCTTTTTCCCAATGTGGGGCTCGAACCCACAACCCAGAGATTAGAAGTCTCATGTTCTACCAACTGAGCTATGCGAGGTGTTAAGGTAAAAGTAAAGGGACCCCTGACCTTAGGTCCAGTCGTGGCCAACTCTGGGGTTGTGGCGCTCATCCCTCTTTATTGGCCAAGGGAGCCGGCACACAGCTTCCAGGTCATGTGGCCAGCATGACTAAGTCACTTATGGCGAACCAGAGCAGCGCATGGAAACGATGTGTTACGCAACGATAACATTTCATAATTATAACCTCGAGGACTGCTGCTCCCCATCTGAACTGATCCGAATTTTGCTATTGTCATGAGCATGCAGAGGATGGCAACGTGAGAAAGGGCCTTTTCTGTAGTGGCTCCACAATTAAAGAATGCTCTCCCTAGGGAGGTTTGTCTGAAGCCTTTATTATACATCTTTAGGTGCCATGCAAAAGCATTCCTCTTCTCTCAGGCCTTTGGCTAATTAAACAATATATGGCCTTTTAAACTGTGTCCATGTGTGTTGTTTTTGTTTGTTACTATGCTATGTATGTGTGTGTTTTTATATTTTTGTCTCCTATAATTGACCTGTTGTTACAGCTTGTCTATCAAAAGTATCCCAACATTTGTGCATCTGCACTTACAAGTCTCCTGAACTGAAATGTTTCTGATCTTTCCAGTGCTAAGGTGTCAGTACAGGCAGCCCCCCGTTTATGTGCGTTCAATATGTGCACAACTGTGTAAATGTGCATCACACCAAGCCCAGATGTGACCCAGAACGTCATAAAGACGTCACTGAACTAAAGGGGGGTGGGGGGCAGAATGAGGGTGGAGTGGAATGGAGTGTTCGCAGGCTATTTCAATGGGTTTTAATTATACAGTACGCAATTTCACCGACACATATGAGCCTCGGAACATAACCCCCGCGTAAATGGGAGGCCTGTAGATCAACAGATATCATTAAATGGATTTTTATATAGCTGTATATATTTAATTACATGTAGCATTTTCCTCATCAATGTAGTCTTAACAGCATTGGAAAATGAAATATTTTCTATTAAAATTTGTTATATACCGGTATTATTCTTTCTTTCTTTCTTTCTTTCTTTCTTTCTTTCTTTCTTTCTTTCTTTTGCATACCAGTATCCAGAAGATCTTATGAGTGGTGTATACCCACTATTTTTATATCTGTTTTTCCACATTGATTAGAACTTTCCTAATATATATGACTGTTACTCCAAACATAGCAATGGTATGTGGAAATATATATCTCTGAATAACTGCATATCCACAAGTACACAGACAAATATGTGGTGTATTTTTGTTCTTGCCAAATGTGTTAACAGCTGTTTTCCTAAAACATAAGCCCAGTAAATGTGATTAATACTGATTAGGTCTGATTAATTTCATCAAGCAGAAAGCAGAAATTCACATGCATGAGATTGCTTGAACAAAGATTTGAAAGCAAACATATTTATTTAGAGTAATTTGCTTCCTCCTAAAATCAAGGCTGCTCATAAGCTTGGTTAAAATGTTAAGGGGGTTCTTTTCATCCAAATCATGTAGCATTGTGTACAAGCCTAAGATCTAGAAGAGGAAAAATTATGAAAAAATGCATGATTAATCAGCAAACTTTTTTTTAATGAAGCTGTGGCATGGACTTACCTTTTTAAGAATAAGATTGAAATGAAAGCTGAAATCCTATTAGCAAGAGTAGCAAAACCACCAGCACAGGTAATTCAAAGATGGCAACCTGGATCCTGCCTCCTATTTGTTGAAATGTTTGACTTTGAAAAGAATCACTATTATGAATCAAACAGTCTCTCTCTAGCCCCACAGTTTAATCCGTAGTATAAAAATCTAAGGCTTACAAACCATGAGAAGATTGATGGATGCAAATTTTGTTCTGCCAAATGCTTTCTCAGCTGCATGTTTATTCTTAAACCTTGCCAAGCAAATATGATTGATACTGCATATAACTTATGACACCCTGGTAGGAGCAGGCTCTTTTTTCTAATTAGACAAAGCTGCTGTTGAATGTGTGAGGAATTCACTGGGTTCTAATTCCTTAGCAAGCTCACCTGAGCTGCGCCTCCTGGGCTACAGTGCCAATCGGAAAGCATGTCATCTGAGCAATTGCACCAAGACAAATTGTACAGTTTTAATCTTTCATTTTTAATCTTTCCTTCTTTTAAAGTTTAGAAGTTGCTTTGTGCAATAAACAAGCACAGTTGTTGCCCACCAAAAGGTGGGACCACAAGTGCTCTCTGGGTCGTGACTAGAAGGTAAGACAGTACTCACCAGCACAGAGTGCCAGCGCCCTTTCTGTTGCTGTCCACGACAGCCATTTTGTGCTGGTACCCATGGCACCTTTATTAATACTCAAATACCAGAAGCCTTTTTTTTTTAAAGCAGAAAAGGCACCGAGAACAGTTCTCTTTTTTCTCTCTCCTTACAATGTGCCTGCAGGCAGCCAGCACACCACCTCATGAGAGGAGAATTTTGTGTGGCTTAAAAGAAATCTGCATAAACAGGATGGAATAGAGATAAAAGTGAACCATATGACAGTGAAATTAAACTTACCCATCCAGTCCTTCTACTGAGGAGCACATATCAGCACAATGATGCACACTATATAGCCTCACAGTAGGGCTTTTCAGATGATCAATTTATGGTGAATGAACATAGGTGTGAGGGGAACAATTGCAGTTCCAGTGAGAAGGTGTTGGAGTGGTTAAAATGTTGGACTAGG
This sequence comes from Podarcis liolepis, assembly GCF_965112155.1. Taxonomy (NCBI): domain Eukaryota; kingdom Metazoa; phylum Chordata; class Lepidosauria; order Squamata; family Lacertidae; genus Podarcis; species Podarcis liolepis. Next base: position 4,586,812 of record NC_139558.1, read on the forward strand.
GTTGGGGACGCCCAGGGTTACATTCCCCCTCTGCCATCAAACTCACTAGGTGACCTTGAGCCACTCACTGTTTCTCAGCCTAACTTACCTCACAGGCTTGTTGTAAGGATAAAATAGAGGAAAAACCCTTTATGACATCTTGTACTGATTGGAGGAAAGAGGGATTTAATAAGTAATTACATAAATATTTGAATTCAGATTTGTCTATTCAATATATATATAGGGGAATGAAAGCTACTAACACTGTAAAGTTAAGGTGAAAAATATATAAATAAGCACAAATAAATGAGTAGATGTGTTGAAACTACTATCTTATAGCACTGGTTTTCTTTTATCAATTGTCCTTAAATATCAGGTGCTCAGAGTGTGCTTTACAATTGCCCCATCTTTCTCTTCTTGATCTAACAGTCAAGTGTGAAGTTGCAGAGGGCAAATTAAATGGAACAGAATATATATCTTCCAATATTTTGCAGATGAAAAACAGTCACAAATTTGTAACACGTCTCAATGACAATTGAAAATTGTTGAAGGATTTCTAGTATCTGAAGCAGGGCCATGTAGTTTAGCGCTTAGAGTATTGGACTAGGACCTGGGAGTCCAGGGTTCAAATCTCCACTCAGCCATGAAGCTCCTGGGTGACCTTGGAGTCAGTGGCAGTGCCTCTCAGCCTAACCCACCTCACAGGGTTGTTGAGGTGACAAAATGGGGAGGAGAAAAACTATATACCTCACCTGAAAAACAGGGATATAAATAAAAATAGGGTATGTTGTTAAAGCAAAAAGTAAGGTTAAGTGCACATAAACCTGTTTATGATTGCTGCAGCCCAAAAACATCAGCAACATTATTTATTTACCATCTAGAGAGGCAGTTATGGATAGGGGGGAATAAAATGGAAAGGGTGTACTTAGGTTTTGTATTGATATATATGCATTTACAAAAGAGTGAAAACATATCTTCTCCTAACTCTGTTAACAGAGTTAACAGAGCCCTCTGGGAAAGGGCCCTGCGATGGCTGAGGGCTCTGTTTAAAGGTGTTTCCGGTCAGTTGGACAGGGCTTTTTTTGAAGCATGGAATCACATTTAAATCAAGCTTTATACAGGAGGAAGCAGTCTGTTGCTTGATCAGTTGATCCCTTAAGTAGAAGTGTTCTGCCCAGATCTTACCTAATATTGTCTTGTTGTGCAGTTACTAGAGAAGCTGGCAGCCTCACCTGCCAGTCACCGCAGGCTCCTCCACACCTTCATGAAGGAGGACCACCACGTCTCTGCCCCGTCTCAAAGGTTGCTGCAACCAGCCTGCCTGCCCTTTGCCAGCAGAACTGAAAGCCTGAAAATGAGGACCTCTGTGAGTACAGCTGGCCAAAGGCTCCTCCCTCTCCACATGGACATTTTAGATTTGCACCGGGGCTACACTCCATTTCATTGCCCTTTGGATTCAAACCATTTTGATATGAAGTATTTTTAATTACTTATATTTTGTGAGCAGCCTGCCAAAGCAGCAACAGCCAGTGACTGGGAGGTGAGAAGGATCATAAATCTTTTTTCCTTCAAAACACCACATTGTCAAATATCCTTTTAAATGTAGCACACCATGTTCCTCTGACTGAGGGCTGTTCCATAAAATCCATAGTTTAACTGGCAACCTTTGCACCCTCCTTTCCCCTGAAGCAATTGCAAGGAGGGAGTGGCAAACCTCTGAATTTCCCAGAGACTATTTTTTCTTCAAAAGAAAGTGGAAAGAAACCTTGTACTGGACTGTAATGTGAATCCCTCTCTGGCATTGCCAATTATTCACAAGAGAATTCAGAATGTTACAGCAAGCAAGACTACTCATGTTACCTGCTCATAATTGTATTTAAAGGATGCCACACCGGGGGTGGGGGTGGGGGTGGGGCAACACTTCTGTTCTTTGAAGTTATGCAAGAAGTATAGATTTATTTGAAAAGAACATGTCCTAATTGAGGAGATGTGTTTCGCCAAAGAGGGCTAGTACTTTAAATTAATCAACAGATAGAGGGATGGCTTGCATTTCTTTTTCCTGAGGTTGTAAAGGTTAGGATTTGAGTTGAACTCTTCTACTCCTAAACTGTTACAAAAACACAGGGGGTATGAAAACCAAGCTGGTTTTTGTTATGTACTGAAGTTCTCACCCTGGGCCAGCAGGGGGATACAGTAGATAGTTATGCAAATGAAGGATCAAAAATGACGTTCAGTGATTGGATAGTTTTAGAAAGTTGTTACAGTAACAAGGCACTGGAGCTCTATATAAGCAGGCTGACTGAGCCCTTCAGCTCAGTTCAGTTCTGGCCTCAGAATAAAGAAGAGCTGTTTGAAGAATCGCTGTGTCGTCTGATATGTTCGCCCACAACTTAACAGTTTTCACAGCAGAAAAGGACACATGTGCAAAATAGATTTTCAGACTACCAGTCTTAGCGCTGCAGCGGTGAACCGGAAAGAGAGAAAAGGAGAATATAGGGATGTGGGAAGCATCCTTACGCTGACCATTGATCTAGTGAAGGGGAAGCTGTGGCCCTCAAGATGATGTTGGAAGCAGCCAGTGTGACCAGTGGCAGAGGATGATGGAAGCCACAGTCCAATAACATATGGAAGGCTGCATTCTCCCACTGGCAGCATCTCTGCAGATCATAGTTTCAGGCATCACATGCAAAATCTGGGGGAGGCTATGTTTCCTCCTGCATATCAGTTTGATATATGTGCACCCAAGTCATTTCATACAAGACTCAACAAAGGTCAAAATACTGAAGCCTTCACAGGTGAAACAGGGCCCAGACATACTTTCATTTGTCCTGAGATTTCAAACGATTTCAGGTCATGGATCTGAGAGGGTGCCCCCCCCCCACACCCTGCTGCTTATTCCAGGAAAACCCACTGTTTACTGCTGAACTGGACCAAACGTCAATCAGATCTTCTGTGGATTGGCATTTGTTCTGATTCAGCAGTAAACAGTAGGTTTTCTGGCGGAAAATGGCACAACAACAACATTGGGACCTTGCTTGGTGTCATCGTGCCCTGCTCTCATTTTTGTGAAGAGGTGGGGGAATGGATGTCATTTCTTGCTATAGTACAGACAACAGAAACAGAGAACAACTGATTTATTTCCCTTGCATTTTAATATATTTTCTATAGTTCATTCGGTTTTTTGCATCTGATTAATAACAGACAATGGAAGGGCTCCTAGTCTCAGTTGTATTTTTTATTATGTAGAAACTACCCCCCCAAAGAAAACATTACAAACATAGGGGGTTGAACTAGATTACCCTCATGATTTTATGATTCCACGATAACCAGCTGGAGTTTGGTAGGTTGAGAGCTTCTGTTTCTACATCTGCTGGCCAGTAATCCTTAGGAGTAAACGGACAGTTCCCTGGGCAGGTAGCTGATTCTATTTCAGGAGTACAAATCAATCCACGCTGCCTTAATCAATTTTAGGAATCAGCTCTAGCACACAAGTTTACTTACCTATTGATATTGAGGTTAGAGGTTGAAACCAAAATGGTGCTTAGCCATACCCCACAATCAAACTAGCAATTAAAATAGTTTTATGGATCTGAGCATTTATGTGAACCAATTATTTTATCTCACATTGCCACACGAAGCTGACTTTTTATTTATGGCTGCCAAAGTACATAGCAGTTTGAGTCAACAATTTGCCATACCATGTTATGCATATCTTCCTAAAAATATTTTCCTTTGATGTTGTTTCCTCCAAGCAAAAAGGAGAGAGAATGTGATTTCACACAGTATTTGCTTGTCTAGTGTTCAGTTGGCCATAGACAGCAATGTTGCTAGAAGAGTGGTATATAAATAAAATTCCTAGCACACCAATCAAATGCCAAAGGATAATTAAGAGAGCAATCTTATGTACAAGGAGCTGGTGTAAAACAAGCTGATGTCAATTAAGGCAGCATAAAATTGCACCAGATCCAAATCTTGTTCAGAGGCTGCTGCTGCTCTGCCTAGGCCTGGCAGAGGGAAGACAAGCCTTTAAAAGAGTGATTTGCAACTGGGTGGAATCTACACACATATAAAAAAACGTTCTGAAAATGTTTTTTTAAGCATTTTTAAAAATACATTGAATTTTCCATAAGGCTCACCATCACCATCTAGTGTCACATTGTATATTGCACTTAAAACACGTTTTATTTGCAGCTGTGTAGCTAAGTCCCAGGTTGCCAGGTCACAGGACCAATCTGAACAGACTAAGGATTCAGCCTAAACAGAGCTCTCTCATCCCCCTCTCACCATACCTATTCATGTTCTTGTATGTTCTTTCATATCTTCTGTTCTTTTCTTTGGCCCCTCCATTTATCCAACACAATTCTTCTCCAAGTGCCTTGTGTTTTTTTCTCATTTCCATGTCTCACATCCCCTTAGATGGTAAGCTCTGTTAAGCCGCACGACTGGTCTTCTCTTTAACCCACTTTCAGACGTTATTAACACCTAAATTTCTCTCTCTAGTAGCTTACCAAAACTTTTTGAATGTTTCATTTCATGAGCACACTACCACGGTCTGACCTAGAATCTGAAATATGCTTGAAGATGTAAGGCAGGACTGCCCATCTTGCTTCCCCACCTGGGCACACACTTTCTCTCCTGCCCAAGCTTGCTTCCCAGGGTTGCATGACTGGTTTCCTCCGGGATCCCATGAAATCACAAGGGGCCTCGCTTCCTTGGTGGATGACGGGAGCCTGGCCCTTGGAGTCTACCGCCTGCTGCAGCTGCCTCAGTCGGCCTCATGGGCAGGCCAGCCCAGAGGTAAGCTAAAGCCTGAAATGTTTCTAGGCGGATGTGGCTTTTGCTGATTTTGTTGCTGTCTTCTTGTGGGTTTTTCAAATAATAATAAGAGGAAGATGCCCGAGTGAAAGAGATATTACTAGATGGGTGGAAGTGAAATGATCGGCTGTGTAATATTTTCTTTTCATTTCCCATACTATAAATTTGCAACATAAATTTGTTTATCTTGAGCAGTTGGGAAATAACATAATTTGTCCATCAACCATGCAAGCAACATATCACAGCGGTAATGAAAAAAGGCAGAATTCCCAGACTATTCTTGCCCTGAGCATATTGTCTCTCCCAGATTCTGTTCCTTGAGTTAAGAATAGACACATTAAATATTTCTTTCCATCTCTCTACTTCAGGCTGCTCTCTTGAATAGAAGCAAAGATACAATTCATTTTCAAAGAGCCTTTTCAAAGGCTATAACTAGTTGCATTAATATATCATGAGTTAATCCTGATTAATGGTATGAGAGAGAATCTGATTGCAACTAATTAGGCAAAACTGATATTCTGAGCAGCAGTATCACTTTACCCTACCAAAGTACTTATTCTATGAAGATAAAGGGAAGGAAAATAGAGTATAAAGGTTTTCATTAAAACCACCATTGACAGCCTGTTCAGTTAGGCCTCCATTAAAAATCTAGTGACACTGAGATCAGCAAGAGAGAGCATTTACAATGTGGTTGCAATTGCCCATTAAGCTAAATATGATCTAGCAAGTGACCCTCCCCAACTGGAAATCTAGTTATAGGAACACTTTAAATTTCTTGAGAAATAACAACAACAATTTCATGAAGTGCTTAAGCACTTACTACTACTACTACTACTACTTCACATACAGAATTTTAGTAAGCTTAAAAGCTCTTGAACAGTTTTTTTGAGCCAATCCAAACATTAAAAAAAATTAATGCATTCCCACCCATTTCTTGCTTCTCACAAAATTCTCACAGCCAGTCCCACCCACCCAAAATACCTTTCAAGAGGTGTATGGAAGTGAGAAGGGGATTTGAGGGAGGTTTTTCTTTTCCTTCTCACTTTCTTGATCTCCGGTGTCTGGTGCCTGGGGGACTCCTGGATGAAACATTATTCTAAGGGCTGATGCAATTTTAATTCGAGCTGGAGTAAAAATTCAGGGTTTAAAAGCTTGCCTTTTATTTGAGGTGAGCTTTTAAGAGTTCTCCAAGTTTATTTCCAAGCCTTGCTGAAGTTTGGCAGAATATCTAGGTGAAATGTGAACTGCATTTCTCACTTGCAGCTTAATCTCTTAGCTACTGTGGTACACAAATGTGGATGATGCCCTAGGCTGACCATTTTCTCGAGTGTTTGAGAAAGTTCCCTGTGCATCTGTACCATGCGCATGGAGCTTTTCCCAGCACCAGAGAACTGGAAAGCTCCCATTTGTTTGACATTCTGGGTTTACAATGCTCCTTTTTATTTTATTTTAAGAATTCTTCATAAGGCTTTAAAAATATTTATATTTTATTAAGGTGATTTTGGTGTAAAGAAATAAAGTGATACAGAAAAAAGAAGAAGGAAAAGTGAGAGGAAGAAAAACAACAACAACAAATTATATATATATATATATATATATATATATATATATATATATATATATATGAAAATATACAAAAAAGAAGCAGCAGCAATATATGATATTCCTATACATTCTTATATAAATTGGTATACTGTTATTGTCCCACGTAAATGTTAATAGCCTACTACATTTGTATAAACTCATTCCAAATGTTATCATATTTATCCATACAGAGTCTGCGCCTGTAAGCAGTCCGTTCATAAATTGCCAGTGAGGACGTATCATCAGTCCATTGATGGAAGTGTATCATATCTTTATTTTCCCAATTCCTATATGTACACTAGTACTGCTGTACTGGAGCTATTGTAATGATATGGACATATCACAACGTGAAGAAAAATCCCTGCAACACAAAACTTTATTTTGGCCAGTGCTTCCAAGAATACACAGCCAGATACAGGTTTCTAGTCCTCATGGATGTGAAGACATGGAATCATGCAGTAACTGACAAAATATGAGTCGTCATACTAGAGCACGGGTGTCAAACATAAGGCCCGCGGGCCGAATCCGGCCCGCTAGACCTCGTCATGTGGCCCGTGTAGCCGCCGCTGGCCGCCAGCCTTCACCTTTTATTCTCGCTTTTTTTTTTTTGACACAAGAAAGCCGCCTCTTCAGCGCATGTGTGGCAGCCTACAAGCCAGAGAACGTCTGCCCTCTAGCGGTGCCGGCCGTTCTACACAGGAAACCTCCACTTTACATGTCCTTTACATAGTCCTACAGATACAACCATACAACCGGCCCTTTGAGGGTGACCAAACTGCTGATGCGGCCCCCGATGAATTTGAGTTTGACACCCCTGTACTAGAGGCTAAGCAAGATTTTCAGTTAGCAGGAAGTGTGAATACAGAGCACTTTTTGACTTGGCCTCAATCAGGGGAAGCTCTTCAGCTATAAGTGAGAGTTTTGCTATCTGCAGGAAATATACATCTTTATTTCAATGTGTGAGACAAGAGACTGCAAAGTATCAAATAGGACTGTGGCATTTAATAACAATCTTGTTCAATTAATGTGTTTAGCCTTACTCTGATTAAAATGCAGGAGCTCTGTTATGATCAAATCATTGGCTGGGTTGAACTGCGCGTTATTTTTAACCACCAGTTTAGGATATTTGATTTGTCGTTTACTTATGCTGCAAGTTTTAAAGTGTGTGTTTTTGGAAAAGACCGAAATTATTTAAATGCATTTTTTTAAAGGGCCTCTGGTGCCATCTTGTGTTCAACCACATTGTTGTGTCTCAACCGACAATACGATGGACACTATCATGCTTTAATACTTGGATCTACTGTTGTGTGCTTACCATGTCCTGCTTACTAAGGTCTGATATGTGTAACAGCTCAGAATGAGCAGAGTTGACTTTGTTCCTTGAAAAGAAGCAGCTGGCAGAGAAGTTCAATGTGCGGCACATATGTGACATAAAGTACTTGAGTTCTACATGGCTTGTATTTTATCATCCTGCAAGACATGAGTATGGAACATTTCAAGGGCAATCCTCTGGCAAGATCCATGCAGATGAGCATTTTAGGATGCAGCACATCTCTGGCTCAGCTGGCTGATTCCCAGCTCAGCTGGCATTAAATCCCCCATCCTGGTTCAGCCAAAGATACACCACTGTGACTTGCTCATCCGGGCTCAGCCAGTGCTCAGGTGGCTGAGCCAAGGCAGTTGTAAGTCCCCAGGAAGTGGGGGAGGAATAGTGTTTGATGCAGCACTGCCAGGTCACGAGTTGGACAGTGAGAAGTCAAGGAGAATTACCAGGGACACATTTCCCCTGTCTCTCTCTCAGCAGAGGTCATCATACAGGGTGACCCTGATTGAAATGGATCTAGGAAATCAGTTTCCTCCAAGAGTGTCTGGATCTGGTCTGCAACCACCTGCTCCAGAACCTTGCTCAGGAAAGGGAGATTAACAACTGGCTGGTAGTTAGGTTTTCCAAATCCAAGGAAGGTTTCTTAAGGAGTGGTTTTACCACTGCCTCTTTCAAGCAGGAAGGGGCCAGCCCCTCTTATAAAAAAGCATTAACCACTTCCCTGGCCCAGCCAGCTGTCCCCTCCCTGATGGTATTTATCAGCCAAGAGGGGCAAGGGTCTGGAGAGCAAGTGGTCGCCCTGACTTGTCCACATCCTCAAGCCGGACACCCCATGAGATTCATCTGCTATAAGAGCAGAGTCAAGATCTTGGTGGATGCAAGCAATTTTATCCTCAGAATGCTTTGCAAACAAGTCACAGCGAGCTACTGTTGGTTCTACCACATCCTTTGGGCCAGCCTGTACAACTCAAAAAAGCTCTGCCAGATGACATGATGAGGATGCAATGGAGGCAGCAAAGTGTGCCTTCTTTGCTGCCTTCACTGCCACTAGGTAGGCTTGATGATGAGCCCTCACCAGTGTTCGCTTGCATTCATTCGGATCTTTCATCCACTTGCGTTTGAGTCGTCTCCTAGCTTGTTTCCTTGCCCTACGCTCTGGAGTATACCGGGGGCCAATCGGGCTCCACAAAGTGGGAGAGGGCACTCAGGGGCGATTGGGTCAATATGCAGAAAATATTAAAATAAACTTAAGGAACCGCAGAAAGAGAGGGAAGTCGAGTTTCGAAATGTTAAAATGTTTATAAAATTACTGAAATGTATGTAATTGAAAATCATAAATTAAAAAAGAAAGAAAAAGAAGGTGCTTTTGTGGTCATGCCCTCAGTTCACGTCCTCTGTTTTGGGGCAGTCGGGTGGCATTAAGGCTACCGCATCTGGCAGGTGGTTGTCCCACTACAGCAATACTGGAGAAGAAGCTTTTGCACTGTGTATTATTTCTCTTTACCTCGTGTTTTCTTCCTTCTGTCCTGGGTTCAGTTCATATTGGATATGGCAGCTATATCTCCAGTCCTGTTGCAATGTGTTGCATAGGAAGACAGACATTTTTTCATTGGATAAAATGAAGACAGCTTGCGGGGAATGATCACAGGACTCTCAGCTGTGCTAATTTGCTGATCTCTCAAGCAGAATTGCCTCTGTTGCACTCAAGTGCAAATGTCACTGTTAAAAAGAAATGAATTTAATCAAAGGGTGATGGTGTGCAAGGCATTACGTATGTTGGTCTCAGTAGCTCATCATTAGTGGGTTTATTGGTGTGAGAATGACCCATAATAACATTCAGAAAGGAGGAAAAGATATTTGTTTTCCTATTTTTGTAAACAGTTATTCAGAATTGATCCCATGTAGGGCAGATGTAATTTAGGATGAAGAGTTGATTTGTGGTGGAAGTTCTTTGAACACATATTCACTGTGATCTGAAGCATTTGATTTCAGGACAGAGAACATGTATCCAAATCACTTCAATTGCACTGACAATGTATATCTGTGTCTTCAGTGGAATATTGCTCCAAATTGGTCAGAGACACTTTATGGCGTCCCTCCTTCTGCAAGACAGTCCCCTCTGTTCAGGAGGAGTCCAAAAAGTCTTCGAAGCAAGCAAGCAAGCAAGGAAAGACTGTCTGTGCATGTTTCCTTCTGCTCGTGCAACCAGTGGATACACCCCAGTCTTATCTGGAGCAAGAAAGCATCTGATAGAGGACTTGCAATGTTACTTACTATTTCACAGTGTCAGGTGGCTGACTATTGATAGCGCTTCCTATGAATGCCAGCCAAAGAAATCCCGAGGTCCCAGTGAATTCAAAGTAATCAAACTCCCCCAAAGGTCAGGTAAAAACATCACATTCAAAGTGTTATCTTGTATTTTAAAACTGAATTTGGAAAATTTGGTTTTCAAAAGTTGTGATTCTTCTAACGTTTTTGGATATTTGTTTTACCTCTCTAATACTGCTACCAACATGACATAGGTTCTTCTTACTGTGCAGAACAGTTGGCAAGGACAAAGAGGTAAGTAGACAGGCAAGTGCAGTTCACAGTGAGGTGTGTGTGTGTGTGTGTGTGTGTGTGTGTGTGTGAGAGAGAGAGAGAGAGAGAGAGAGAGAGAGAGAGAGAGAACACTTGCATATTGCTGGTTCAATTTCACTGTGATCCCACTAGCTGCACTCCAACTGGAAGAAAGTCCTGTGTGTACTAACCTTTCAAGCAATCTCATTATGCAATTCTCTCATAAAGATGTCAGCTATGGAAAGTACTGGGAACTTTCAAGGCTTGCCATTTCTTCTGCATGGGAAGTCATTCATATCCATGTCTTCTGCAAATTAGTTCAGTGTTGTGCGTATGGTTTAAAGCTGGAAATTCATTAGATGACCCTTGTACACTGGTGGAGCATGGGGGCCGGGGGGGGGGGCATGGCCTGGGCACAGAATCTTGGGGGGGGGGGTGAACCAGGTGCCCCAACATGAACCCAGTGTGTTGAATTGACTTTTTTGAGCTTTGCGTGGTTCACCAGCTATGGATCCTTTTGGACAGAGAATACTGATAACATTATTGCAATGCACTCTACGTTGGGTTGTCCTTGAAGATATCAGTAACTTCACTTGCTTTCAAATGCAGCAGCCAGATTACTGTCTAAGGGTTCAATTTAGATCTCATAGAATCCATAGAATCATAAAATTCATGTTTAAAAATAGCTGCTTTGGTTGCCAGTTTGTCTCCATCCCTTATTTAGACACCTTACTGTCTAAAACCCTAAATGATTCAAGCCTAAATACCTGAAAGAACACCTCCCTCCCTCCAGATTGTCAGAGGGTTGTTTCACTGTCCTTGGAACCTCGTGGAGTGGGGGGGGGGGAGAGAAGCCATTCTCTGTAGCACTCCCTCACTTGTTGAATTCCCTCCTCACAGAGTGTGTCTAGCACCTTCATCACAGAGCTTCCAACAAATGCTGAAGATGTACGCCTTTACCTTGGCATTTGACACTTCTGACATGTTTTTTTAGGACCCATCTTGTGTCAGTGATTGAGTTGTTTAAAACTGATTTAAAACTATTTTAATGTTGTGTTTAAATGTTGTAAGCTGCCTGGGGCTCTTAGGGGGAAGGCAGTGTAATAAATTACTATCATCATCACCCTCATCTTCATAATCAGGTTCCCATATGCAATATGCGAACAGTGAAGATATGCTGTCATTTAGTAATCATAGAAGCTGCTGAAATCCTGTATATGCGGTAGCCCAACTCAGTGGCGTAGCGTGGGGGGTGCCAGGGGTGCCAGCCGCACCGGGCGCAACATCTGGGGGGGCGCACTCGCCACCTCCAGAGTCGCCGAAGAGCCTCGGGGCTCAGCTCCTTTGGGAGGAGGGGTCGGGCTGGGTGACCAGGGGGAGTAGCAGGCGCTAGCAAGGAGGTCCGGAGCCGGAGCCTGGCCAGGATCGGGCGCGGGATGGGGCGCAAGAGGGAGGGGAGAGTTGAGCCTGTCCGCCCCGCGAGGACTGCTGCGAAGAGGCGGGAGGGAGAGGAGGCCCCTTGGGAGGAGCGGGCAGGTGCTGGGGCGGCAGTGCCGGGCGGGGGCCGAGGGGTGGGCGCCCCCCTGCGCGGGCATCGCCTCGCCGCCGCCGCGGGCTTGGCTGGGCGACCGGCTGAGGGGAAGCGCCAAACAAGGCCAGGATCCAGGCCCCCGCTCTCCTTATTTGGCGCCCATTTCCGGCTCCCGGGTGGCCTCCTCCCACCCGCTCTCGCTACCAGTGGAAAGAGAGACGGAGGAGCAGCGGAACCCGCAGCCTTTGCAGGCGCTGCCGGCCAGGAGAGGGGAGCGCGGCCCCGGCCAGCCGAGGGATCTTGTGGCGAGGAAGGAGCCCAGTCTGCGCCCTCCTTCCCCACAGAGCTGCAGAGGGAAATCAAGGTTCTCCTGCTAGTTTCTCTTCTTCTCTCCCCCCCCCACTGCGTTACAGCCGTGCCCCCCCTCTCGGTGCACATAGCACGATTGCAATCTCTCTCTCACCCCCCCCCCCAAGTTAAACTAATGGAGCAAGCCAGCGCCAAAGATTTGTAGAACTGTGAATACCCGGCCCAGGCAGCAGCAAGAAGCTGGCAGCGGCGGCAGGTTAGGGGTTAGGGGCGCAAATTACTTGCCTTGCCCCGGGTTAGGGGGCGCAAATTACTTGCCTTGCCCCGGGTGCTGACAACCCACGCTACGCCGCTGGCCCAACTCTCTGTGTGTGACTCTTTTCTTCAGTGAAAAAAGGATCTAATTCTTAAGTTCTCCTTCAGTTCTGAGCACTACTTCTTGCTGTGCACCACTTCTGCCTCATTCAGACATGTTCTGCTATCCAAGCTATTTTACAGCAAAGGCCTTTCATTTTGCAATTACTACACAATTAACATTTCCACCAGGAGGATTTTATTACACTAATGTGGTGGATCCACAGCTCTGATTATAATTACACCCTGGCTGCAATCACATTGGGAGCAGTTCAACTCAGAAAGGGGATATTACATGGCTTCTCACTATCAAATGACATGAAAAGCTTAGCAATCTTTTGTTCAAGACCATTTAACTTTTTGATCCTACAGTTTCACTTAGAAATCTGCAAAATAGGCAGAAGAAGCTAAAATACTCACATTATGTGGAGTGTGGTATACACCCCTTGCTCTTTGATCCTCATCAGATTGGAGACTTTTGTTTCATGAAGCTGGAAGGAGGTTATACTAAAGGATAAAGAGTGTGGGGGGGGGGGAGTGTCAAGAGAGATTTAGAGCAGTGCACTAGGAACTAAGATTATTTTCAGAGGGTGCATTTATGCTGCCCTAATACTCTCTGCAAGTTATACTGAGAAGCTAAATGGAACGGCAAAGGGGAGGGTGGTGACAACCTATTTTCTTGACAGGTGTGTGAGGTAAAAATATGAAATGGTGGCACCTTGAATTGGTGACCAGAGGGCTATCTGGTCCACCTTGAATTGGTGACCAGAGGGCTATCTGGCAATATTTTTTAGTTTTTGTACCACCCCCACCTTTGATCATGATGAAACTGTAGGCAGACCAGTCTCTTTGTGCCCATAAGCCATAACGAACCAGGCGATGCTGCCAGACCTATAAACCTTCTGAATCCTTAGACTTGTTTGCTACCTTGCGTTGGCTGCCCTTGAGCATACCAGCAGCTAGTGGGCTGATGGGGCACATTTTTAACAACACATGACACTATTGTTAAAACATCTGCACTGGTTCTAAGCCAGGTTCGAGGCCTTTGTATTAATTTACAAAGCCCTGGACAACTTTGGTCCAGGATACCTTAAGGACAGCCTGAACCTTTATATCCCAGCTCAGTGACTGAGGTTATGTGCAGACTTGTCACTGATTGTTCCCTGAGTTGGCAAACCTCACTGGACATCAACATGAAATAGAGCCCTTAGTGTGATTAGCCCCGTCCTGTGAAATGCACAGCCAATAGAAATTTAGTAGGCACCTTCTGTTCAACCTTTAAATGCTTGCTGAAATTTTTAGCTTATTCAGGCAGCTAAGAAAATAACTTTCTATAATAGTTGATAGCTTCAGATTTTATATTTTAATGTGTTTTATTAGTATATGCATATGTGTATGTGTAAACCACTTGGATATATTCTTATGCCATAGTACTATATGAATATTTTTTATTTTAAAAAACTGACTTCCAGGTGCAATCTGGTTTGATAAAACTGATTCTCCATTAAGTCAGAGACATGGGTTGCAGATGCATAGCAGAGACTTTTTTGGAGTGAACCATACTGCAGCATATAACTTGAACTGCAGCTGTCGGTTTTCTCCCTCGTGGCTAATGTCAGTTTCAGGAGGGCAATTTGGATTGGGGTTGTGGCATGGTGGAAGCTTGGGGGGGGGGACACTGTCCAGAGTGGAGCTGCATCTCCCACCTCCCATTCAGTTTGGTTCCTATTCAAAGAAAGGAATGTGAATTAGAAAAATTCACCTCCTATCCGGGCTGGTTTGCAGCACTTATTACCAGACTCTCTCTCATACGGAAATGTCCAAACAAACAAACAAACAAATAAATAAAAAAATACTAAAACCATCCATATTCTTCTCCCTTTTCACAAAGCAGATAATTAGAAACCAGTACGGGTTTCTTTTATAATTTTACAATAGATACACATGGCTTTACATTTCTTTATTCCTGTTAGCATTTTTGGGAACTACAGCTAAAAACAATAAGCTTTTCCATTAGCAGCCTCCCATTAGCGAGGAGAAAGGTGAAAGATTAGATTTACAAACATACAGCAAACTGAAATGAAGCTTTCAATACTTTCACTGTTCATTTATAAAGATAGCTTGGAGCTGATGGAATTTTTATATAATTTTTTTTATATTTTCCTTTCCATTTGTTCAGCCACTTTCTACAAAACCTAAAGCGATGGTTGATTTTACGTTCTAACAGTTAATCAGATTCAAGAAGTTTGCTCTTTCAAGCTTTCCACCTTAAAACGTATGAACCTGCCTTGTCTCGAGCAAGATCATTGATCTCTCTCTCTTTTTAAAAGATATTTATTGAAATTTTCAAAATGTTACAAAAAATAAAAAATAAAATAGAAGCAGAAGAAAGTACAAAATAAAAATAGTTGACAAAGTAGAAAAAGAAAAAAAACAAACCCCTTCCCACCATATGAGTAAAAAATTCAAAATAAGAAAAAGTGAGAGAAAAAAAGAAAAATACATCACAAACCGTTTAAACATTTAAAAACAAATTCATTATTTTCAGATCCTTAGCTGTCATTGCCTTCTTTCTTAGACCTCCTCCTCCTCCCTTTCTTTGTATCCTAGTTATTAATTATCCCAGCAAATCCTTTCCATGTTTCATAATATTCTGTCATTGCATTACCCTAAACTATTTTAATCTTATCTTTCTATAATAAAATAAACCTTAAAGCTTAAAACTTAAATCTTATCCTTACCAACTTCTCATAACCATAATATTCTTTCATAATTCTTTAAACATCTTTGCTAAAGCCAAGTAATTTCATTCCAACATTTTTCTAACATTCATCAATTTTATAAAACAATTCTAATGGTAGAGAAAAAAGATACAAACAGATCCAATCTTCATCCAACATCCCTTCCTCCTGGTTCAGTCCTTATTATCTCGTCGATCTAGCCCATTAACCTGGCAACCTTATATCCGAGGCCCTCAAGTCTCTTCCATGTCCCTTCCGCGGCTCTTCTTCATATTTGTAACTGTATTTTCCCTTGTCTCCTGCTTGTGGTAACTCCAGCTTGACAATGTTTTTAACCCTTCTCGACAGATCAGCCCCTTTTCCATGTTCAACACTGAATTCCATGTAGTATTTAAAAGCATGTTTCAAAGACCCTCCGAAATTAAGAGCCCCCACAGTCCTAAACATCTCACGACCCATTGCCATATTTGAAAAGTCCAAACTTCCCAGCATAGGGGGGTCAATCCAGCCCCCCATTTCCAAGCCAAACCAAACTTTTCCTTTCCAAATCTGGCTTTTTCCAAGTTCATTTGTCAACTCCGAAAAATCATATTCCTGTTGGGCCTGTTCTGTCAAGACACACTCCTGGTTTAATTCCTGAGTGGGCTCCACATATTTTCCCACTGTCTGTTCAAAATTTCCCACTGCCTGTTCAAAATTTCTTGTCGAAGTCGCCATCCAATTCACCTTCTCATGTAACTGTTCCAGTAGGGCATTTGTTTTATAGAGAGCACACAACAAAGCTTCTGAATACATTGTCCTGCAAGGTCAGATGCCTGTTCCCACAGTTGTAATCTGTAACAGTTGCCGGCTCCCTGGAGTTAGTTACAGTTTCACAGACTCCCTCTAGGGGGAAAACTTCTATTTGTTCTTGCAACAAAGTTCCCCTTTTTCAGATACTTTGTCCATATATATTCCTTTAAAATGCGAAAGGGAACAGTGGAATCACTATGTTTCTCTTCTTTTAGCTATCTGTCAAAAACACTTGTCTTTGGTCAATGAACTTCAAACGTCAGTCCTGACACCCCGCTCCAGGATCAGGACGGAGGAAAGTTACTTTACTTTAAAGTCACTTTAAACAATCCAAAAAGATCCCCCTCCTGCTGTCGAAGGGGGGTTCCACAATTTTAAATGGTGAAATCCAATCTTTTAACAACGATTTTCTGAGCTCTAGTTTAAATTGTCTTTGCTTTATTCTGTTTACAAAAGAATGGAAGGCTGACTTCCTGTTTAGACCTTCCCGTTCCGTACCAAATTAGAGTAGATTTTTAAAATTCAATTCTTTCCTGCTCGCTAGTCCTTATTTGATGTCCAATTGTTCAAAGTCTAAGTACTCACGGGTGCTTATTTTAAAGTCCAAATTGTCCCAGGAAAAAGGCAGCGCTCTCCGGCAACGGCTATGCGGCTTCGCTCCACGGAAATAACAGTTGACTCACAGCACCGCGCCACTTCTCCCTCTTCGCTTCGGAGCCCGTTAGTGGGTTCCTTAGCGGGTTGGGGGGGCGCTAAAGGTGCCCGCCGAGTCCCATGGTCACAGGCTTCATCCGCCTGTGATTTTTAAAAGGGTCCCCGCTTCGCCGTAGCGGAGAAGACCCATTTCCCGCGGAGCTAGTCCCTCCAGTTCAGAGGGAGTCTGCCATTGCCGGTGGCGCCACCCCGGAAGTCCGATCATTGATCTCTCTAAATTGATCTCTCTGCTTGCTTTGACTGGCAGAAGCTTTTCAAGACTGCAGTCAATGAAAGGGGGACTTCTGGATGAAAGAACACCAGCCTATATGCATCTGTGAGCAGGGAAGGAACTCTGAGATAAACCTCTTCATCTAATGAGCATAGCCTGAGGCCAGATTCTCATTTCTGCTCTTCTAGCCTCTGCCATATCAAACCAGAAGGCTAAATGGCACAGTGGTCTTTGCATAGTAGGGAGATCATAAAGTTACCAGAAATGTATCTCACATTAAACCACTTCACAGCACCACTCAGACTCAAAGTGTGTGTGTGTGTGTGTGTGTGTGTGTGGATGGTGTGTGGCAGTCATGGTCAGCCAACTGCTGGAATCAACTAGTGACTTAAAAAAAATAGCAAAGGAAAAGGAACCCCAACCTTCCCTTATGCCGTTTGACTTTTCTGCACCCCAAATTGCAGCATGTATTACAAAGGCTTATGCTGGAATTCTCGACAGAGGAGCTTAAAAGCTGTTATATGTTTTCTTTAGTAAATACCATATACCTATTGTCCATTGTGGAGGAAATTCACGGAACTTCCTTAAATATAAACACAAGTCTACTCCAAGATATCTCATCACTTAAATTACTCCTATGAAAAATAGAAATGATACCAAATAGAATTTGAAGTACAGGGATGTGTGCAGTCAGTTTCTATTGACAATTTTAGAGATTTATGAATGTAATTTTGCCCACTCACTTTGAAACTCAACCACCATACTGTTAAAAATGTGTATGGTGTTTTGCCATTTTTCTCTCCCTGCTACCTTTGTAGGAAATCTGTGTAAATCATGTCAGTCTTCATTGCTTCTATAGATTATTTCTTTGTTCCAGGTGCCTTGGTTCCTTGGATGCTTGCCTTAAAGAGAAAGCATATCAATGGCTTTTGATTTATTTTGTCATTACAGCTAATTTTCTGCCTCCCTCCACATTTCATTAGAATCTGAAGAATATAATCACACCTTGATTACGGTATCTCTGTCCATGGCAGAGACCGACAGTGACACCTGCAGCCAAGAAACATCCACCCTCTACTTGTTTCAGACTCAACTAAAATGTCTAGATCTGCTGTAACTGACTTGTAGTATATAACTGGAGTCTTGTTAAGTGCTGTCTGAAAGTACTACATAGATAGATGAAATAGGTTGTGTAGCTACCTTCATAAAAGTTGTGAACACTGCTCAATCAGACACACCAGGATCAGGCTACCTATAGCACATATTAATTATATCTGATTAAACTTCCTCCCCCAAGAGAGGGAGAGAGAGTCAGAATTCCCAGGAAAGGGAGGCTGTCAGGCAGGTGTGTAGGATCATGACCGGAAGGGATAAATACACTGATGAGTAAATAACAGTACAGTGGTACCTCGCAAGGCGAATGCCTCGCAAGACAAAAAACTCGCGAGACGAAAGGGTTTTTTGAGCTGCTTCACAAGATGATTTTCCCTATGGGCTTGCTTCGCAAGACGGAAACGTCTTGCAAGTTTGTTTCCTTTTTCTTAACACTGTTAATACAGTTGCGACTTGACTTTGAGGAGCAACTCATAGAACGTGGTGTGGTAGCCTTTTTTGAGGTTTTTAAAGACTTTGGTGATTTTTGAAGCTTTTCCAAAACTTTCCCGACACCGTGCTTCGCAAGACGAAAAAAATCGCAAGACGACAAAACTCGCGGAACGAATTAATTTCGTCTTGCGAGGCACCACTGTACATGTTATTTACATGTCTACTCATTTACATTTACATGTCTACTCAGAAGCAAGTCCCACCAAGTTTAATGGGGCTTCTTGCTGTTGTTTAGTCGTTTAGTCGTGTCCGACTCTTCGTGACCGCCTGGACCAGAGCACACCAGGCACTTCTGTCTTCCACTGCCTCTCGCAGTTTTGTCAAACTTATGCTGGTAGCTTCGAGAACACCATCCAACCATCTCGTCCTCTGTGGTCCCCTTCTCCTTGTGCCCTCCATCTTTCCCAACATCAGGGTCTTTTCCAGGGAGTCTTCTCTTCTGATGAGGTGGCCAAAGTATTGGAGCCTCAGCTTCAGGATCTGTCCTTCCAGTGAGCACTCAGGGCTGATTTCCTTAAGAATGGATACGTTTGATCTTCTTGCAGTCCATGGGACTCTCAAGAGTCTCCTCCAGCACCATAATTCAAAAGCATCAATTCTTTGGGGATCAGCTTACTCCTACATAATTAAGTACAGGATTGCAGCTTCAGTTAGGAACGACACAGGATAGATTTTTTAAATAAAACTGAAGGAAGAAAAACTTACTTTGTTCCCCTTTAATATAAAATGTTGGGAGCCTACACCCATAATCAACATACAAAGCCAACCTAACAAGTGCACCCCCCATTTTTTAATATACGTGTTACAGAATAATCAACAAAAGGGGGAGATAACATAGTGTTACATAACACCCCACATATAGAATTTTCACAGCTACTACATTAAGGGCTATGTTGTACGATCTGTAGAACCCTGAGAACAGTGTTGTGGATAGGCAAATAAATCTATTTACTACGTTAAATGGCTTGGTCCCCTATTTACACTACAGCCCACCCCTGTGCTCCATCCCACTTTGCTCTGGCCTCTGTAGAGGTCACAGGTAGGAGTAAAGAGGCCATCCAAAAATTTCCTTGTTTAAATTAATTTTGGATTCAGGTCCAATTTGGTGCATTTCCTCCTCTCTCTGCTTCCTGCACCCGGTCTGCCATTGGGATAGTTCATTTGGGTGTGAGCATGGAATATAGGGCAGAGCTGTTGTTCAGGCCTTTCTGTGCCAACAGCAGGCGCCTTAACTTGGCCCAGTAGCGTATCAACAGTCACTGCAGCTCTTTCAGCACAGGAGCTGTATGGCTCTAGCTGTGGCTTCCACACTAACCTTAATGGCAGTAATCAATTTGGGGGCTACCAGTGCCTAGATGACCATAACTAAACTATCGTGAATGAGGAATGTAGTTTAGCTCAGCAAACTTCAGGCAAAGAAATATGTTGAGCATGTGACAATGACTCTGGCCTATAATGGTTACATCTGCAGCAGAAGGTAGTTTTGACTTTCGTGCGTATAGTTCAGGGTCTTAGAAATACATAGGGCAAAAATGTATTGACTTGTAGCTACCAGATGCACTAGACCAGGGGTTGTCAGCCTGGTCCCTCCCGCCCACTAGTGGGTGTTTCAGGATTCTAGGCGGGCGGTAGGGGGTTCTACGGCACAAGCTGAATCCTCCTTCCATCGAGCACTGGTGGAAATTTTACCATCAAGAAAGATGCATTAGTGGG
This sequence comes from Podarcis liolepis, assembly GCF_965112155.1. Classification (NCBI taxonomy): domain Eukaryota; kingdom Metazoa; phylum Chordata; class Lepidosauria; order Squamata; family Lacertidae; genus Podarcis; species Podarcis liolepis. Next base: position 4,607,043 of record NC_139558.1, read on the forward strand.
TGGTAGGTATAAAAACGTTGACTATCCTTGCACTAGACAGACTCCCAGGGCTGCTATGCTTATTTATTGAGCAAACTTATGTCGTTTACTTTGTGTCTCTAAAGTTATTTTCCTAAATTTATTGATTTTTGGCATGGAGTGAACTATTAATATTTGAATTCACCTAATTAGCCCCTCAGAAGAGAGTCTGTTGTTGTCTGCATAGATAGCATACCCTCCAACATTTCTCAGATAAAAATAGTAAAATTATCATTATGGAATAGGACATTCCTATTTATGCCCCACACATATTACTGGGTTGACCCAGCCACTCTGGGCAGCTTCCAACGTATATAAAAACATAATGAAACATTAAACATTTTTTAAAATCCATATACAGGATTGCCTTCAGGTTCATCAGGGGGCAGATAACTCTTTAACTCTATAACCTCCAACATTGCTCCAATGAAAATAGAGACATCCTAAGGAAAAGTGTTTCTGTGCGCTGCTCTGGTTTCGCCAGAAGCGGCTTAGTCATGCTGGCCACATGACCCGGAAAAACTGTCTGCGGACAAAGGCCGGCTCCCTTGGCCAGTAAAGCAAGATGAGCACCGCAACCCCAGAGTCATTCGCGACTTGACTTAACTTTCAGGGGTCCTTTACCTTTTAAGGAAAAGTGGGACACTCTGGGATCAAATCAGAAACAGGGATGGCTTCAGGGACATCCCTGGAAAATAGGGACACATGGAGGGTCTGAGATAACAGCAGGCTCCACTCTAAGTTCTCATTAGAGTGTTAGGACACAAAAACTAGTTTTGTTATACTGATAGCAGATAGGATGAGAGCAGGGTTTTATATTATCAGAACCAAGTCCAAATTTTTAAACAAAATAAAATAGGGAGGGGTGTATATGTAAAGATGGAATATGATGCAAATGTTAAAGTTTTTGCATAATGAGAATTATTCCATTCAGTAGGAATGGAAAAAAGTAAATTGCTGTTAAAGTTTATTTTAAATGCTGATGGGCGCATTTAAAGCTTTTAGATACCCATCTAGATTCCAGGAGGTGTCAGCAGAGCATCAAGAAAATGAAATAGCCAACTCCTGTAACCCTTGCAGCATTTAAATAGTCCAGAGATAGAAATGTGTATATTAAACTGCCATATTCATGAAAAAGACTGTCTGAAAGCATTACTCGCCCCTCTGATCTCATCACTGACATCTGTAATGAAGGGCTGAGGGTTTTCACTTGCACTTTGATCTAATGAATTAGTTGGAGGATATTGAAACATAACTTGTGGAGAAAATGGCCTCAGATCTCACTGCCAGCAGGAATAGAATAAGCTAAATAAGTCCACTTTGAAGATCACAGCAGTATTAAATACAGAATGGGAAAAGACCAGGGCAGACAGTATTTTCCCTTTTTGGATTTTGACAAATGGGCTAATAAATGACACTCATAATGGTGTTGAAAGAATAAGAGAGGTATTTTCCAAACAGTTTTAAAAGAGAGATTAGGAACCTGTGCAGCTGTTTATGTGGTAGCTCGACAGACACTTTCAACATGAACACACACGGCAGGTGGGGAAGAGGAACTGTCTCCGCAGGCCAGCTCTGGGCCATATGCAGGCAAACATCTGTCTGCAGGCCTCTGCATCCATTGAAATGGCAGACATGAAGCTTATTGGCCCTTCTGCATTGCCATACTAGGCAGCACCTGAGTCCCCTTTCAAGCATTGTGCTTTCATTTTCAGTTCTATCTTTCCAGCTGAAATCTGCTGCATCTCTTTTTCTATATAAGCCACTTACTAAAATTCTTGTCGCTTATGCACCTTTTCGGTAGCCTTCTCTTACACACAGGAAGCTGCCTCATGCTGAGTCAGATTATTGGTTGCTCTTGTTCACTGTTGTCCACCTGGACTGGCAGATGCTCTCCAGACAGGAGTCTCTGCCTAGAATCTGGGACCTTCCGCTTGCAAGGCAGATTGCCTGCCACTTCAGAGTGATACATTAATATTGGTGAGAAATATGGGATACCTCTGAGGCACAGAGAGTTCTTCCTTAAAAGGACCAGAGAGAGGGGCGGGAGAGTTTTTCATGAATATGCCATCATAAAGATACTTCTTGTGCCAGATGTTTTCTTAGGAACTTGTTGTCAAAGCATCAGCTTGTGATCTGGTTAGCAGGCTACTTTTTTAAAAAAGCAAAAAAGTCTGAATTGGGGCCTGAACTTTATCTTGTGGTCAGTGCATTGCACACCCTAATATACATAGGTTAGACTTGTCAACATTTAGTAATTTGTTTTTTGCAGGTTTCCCATTCACACATGCAGTTTTGCGTGTGGAGAGTCTGTACAGTTGACTGCATGAAAGTAAGGGCCAGTGCACATTGTGCTCATTCTCTTTCCAATTCCTGCATGTGCACAATGAAAGTTTGTGTAGAGTTTTGTTGGGACTGGAATTATACTCATCCTTTGTGACCGAGCCACTCCTAGCGGAGGACGGATGGTCCAGTCTACTTCCAGTCTGTGTCATTTTCAAATGTGTATAAATATGTTCCATCTGATTTTGGCTTTAATCTGTGCATAAAAAAATCAATCTGGAGTGGTAGCAAATAAGTTGAAAGCTCTGTCAGTTTTTCTTATTTTTCTCTTTCAGTTACTGCAAAAATGCAAGATACGGATTGTGAGGAAAAGTCTATATGCATACAGCGTTTATGCATTTGGCGGTGTGCAGCGATTTGGATAAACATGTGGAGGCAGTGGTAAGGTCAGCAGACATAAATCTGACTCCTTCTCCACTCTGCAAACATACACATTCATCACTGATAGAACTTTGTTCAAGACAACTCAATACTAGTACTTGCAGCTCTGCATAAGTAATGCCATCCTGGGAGATGTTTATATCAGCTTGGTAATTATACCAGACACCTATATTAAGAATCACCTTCAAGCAACCAGGCAGGAAAGTTTATTATTGCAGGGCCAGATGGGACAGTAGATTTAGCTGACCTGTTTGGTAGGCTGCCCTATGTAAACCAATTAATGCAAAAAGCAGCTTATATTGTTCCTTGCTGCAGTAGGAAGTCATAAATTTTTGTTGTTTACATGTGCAGACCCCTTGTGAAGCTATATAGAAATATAGGGGTACAAATTTTTTTACCTGGGGACAGATTTTACTTGGGCACAGTTCCAGTAATGTGTCCCAAAATCAGTTCTAAAATCAGTGATTGCTAATCTGCAATGACAAGAACTTTTAATGAACAACAGTAAAACCATTTGCAATGAGTAGCAGCTTGTGAAATATCAAACTGGCAGTAAAAGCAGTATTAAACTTCAGCTGTTTGAATAGTAAATTCAGTTAAGTGAAGCCCAGCCTCATATACAATTGCAAGGTAATCTGCCTGTTGTGCATCGATTTGGAGTAGCAATACAGAAAACATTAGCAATATGTCACTTTTGTATGCATGCACCCATAAGTCAATTCCACCCTATTTCTGCATTAATTTGCAATTTTTTTAGCCTGCATGAAAATTTGCATTTAAATGCATATATATAAAATTATATTATCTCAGAATATATATTTAATGTATTTTGATCAATTTTTTGAATTTTTTTGAGTCAAGAACCATATTAGAACATTCTGGAAGTTGACAGATAACTAAAGTTCTGATCCACATATGTCTGTGAGGTATAAATTAAGTCAGGTCAGATCAGAATCCAGGAAGATCAATTCCCTAAAGCATCCCTAAAATATATTTTCAGCTCAAAACTGAGCACCCACTTTTTCAGAAAATGGAGGTCGTGGAAATACTTTGGGAAGTTTATGCATTGAGAGCCAGTGTGGTGTAGTGGTTAAGAGCGGTGGTCTCGTAATCTGGGGAACCAGGTTCGCGTCTCCGCTCCTCCACATGCAGCTGCTGGGTGACCTTGGGCTAGTCACACTTCTCTGAAGTCTCTCAGCCCCACTCACCTCACAGTGTGTTTGTTGTGGGGGAGGAAGGGAAAGGAGAATGTTAGCCGCTTTGAGACTCCTTTAAGGGAGTGAAAGGCGGGATATCAAATCCAAACTCTTCTTCTTCTTCTTCTTCTTCATTCCTAATGGCAGAATACCTTACAATCTTTCTTTTTAAAATAATAGTTTACTCATATTTCCCATATCAAAGGAAAGCAAGCGAAGACTCAGAATATACATTTACATTCGATTTCAGCAAACATGAGATCAAAACAAGTAGACAGTAGAAAATCTGCAAATATACAATTGATAACACATAAAGAAATGAACACTAATGAAGCTATCAGAGAACCATAATAGAAGTAATCAATTTGCAAACACAAAGAGAACGAGGAAAAACAACTTAGCCCATACTATCACTCCATAAAGCTGTATGGTTCGGGAGAAGCCAATCATGTCATACTCTGAATGAAACTTATTTAATAAAACAAAATTTCACATAAAACTTATTTCTTTAGTTGACAAGCACGTTTTTCCATTTGGCCACCAACCCAATTTGAGAATACCACTTCTCCATCAAATTAGGCAAACTAATATCCAGTTTCATTATATGGGCCACAATGAAACCAATAAACTCTTATAAAGTGTCCTTTTGTCTCCATTATCATTTTTTTTAAAAATTATACACAGCTTGATAGTAAACAAAAGCAAAATAAAAAAATCCAAACCCTCAAAGGTAAAGAGGTTTTCTAGTCAAGTACAGTGGTACCCCACAAGACGAATGCCTCGCAAGACGGAAAACCCGCAAGACGAAAGGGTTTTCTGTTTTGGAGGCGCTTCGCAAGACGAATTTCCCTATGGGCTTGCATCGCAAGACGAAAGCCCATAGGGAAATGCTGGCGGTCGGGAGCAAAGACTTTCGCCCACAGCCGGCCTTCAGAAGAGGACCTCTTCTGAAGGCCGGCGGGGGGCAAAAGTCTTTGCTCCCCCCCGCCTGCCTTCCCCCCCGCCTGCCCCGGGCGATCTTAAAATGCTGGGGGTCGGCAGCGAAGCGTTCACTGCCGACCCCCAGCATTTTAAAATCTCCCCGGGACACGGGGAGATTTTAAAATGCTGGGGGTCGGGAGCGTTCGCTGCCGACCCCCAGCATTTTAAAATCTCCCCCTGTCCCGGGGAGATTTTAAAATGCTGGGGGTCAGGAGCATTTTTAAATCTCCCCCTGTCCCAGGGAGATTTTAAAATGCTGGGGGTCGGGAGCGAAGCGTTCGCTGCCGACCCCCAGCATTTTAAAATCGGGGAGATTTTAAAATGCTGGGGGTCGGCAGCGAACGCTTCGCTCCCGACCCCCAGCATTTTAAAATCTCCCCGGGACACGGGGAGATTTAAAAATGCTGGGGGTCGGCAGCGAACGCTTCGCTCCCGACCCCCAGCATTTTAAAACGCTGTTCCGAAGCGGGGCGGGGGGGGGGCGGGAACACCCGCCCCAGCCGCCCCGCTTCGGAACGCTGTTCCGAAGCGGGGCGGGGGGCGGTAACACCTTCTGAAGGCAGGCGGGGGGCGAAAGTCTTTGTCCCCCCTGCCTGCCTTCCCAGGGGCTTTTAAATCGCCCCGGACAGCGGAGAAGTCCTCCGCTGTCCCGGGGTTTTTTAAAATGCTGGGGGTGGGAAGAAAAGCCCTTGTTCCCCCCCCCCAGCCTTCAGAAGAGGTCCGGGGACAGACTGTCCCCGGACCTGGTCTGAAGGCAGTTTCCCTAGGAACGCATTAATTGATTTTCAATGCATTCCTATGGGAAACCGTGCATCGCAAGACGAAAAACTCGCAAGACGAAGAGACTTGCGGAACGAATTAATTTCGTCTTGCGAGGCACCACTGTAGATAGTGCTTTTATGGTCAACAGCAACACCCCCCTTGACTTGACCCCTCAGTCTAGCCTGATGCTTTAACCAAGTACACAAGTGGACACAGGTGGGCAAGGTGAGGTCCCCCCAGGACACTCACTCAAGTCTTGGTAAGACAACCTAGATCAGCCCATTCATCCACAATCATGGTCGAATTATGGACTGATCTCTAATTGTTTGCATACCCACTGCCCATTTCCCATGCCTTAAATTGTTTGAATTTATCTGAACTACAGAACAACTGGTGATTTAAGCTAGAGGGTAGAGGTGATAAAGTGGGCAACAATATTTTTATCCCTAATGTCCCAAACATTTGAACCAGTTAAGCAAAAAGGCCTTTTCAATTTGTTTAAATGCTTTTTAGTTCTAAAGGTGAATGGTAAAGCTCTAATTCAGTGATCCCAAGGAATATTCCATTGTTAGCAACATTCGACTAAACTTGTCTCCATGATTGATTTAGATTAGGGGTTTTTTTAAAAGATGTACTGCATCATGATATAATGCTGAATTTTGTATACCCATCTCCCCAGAGTTAGTACATTGTTGCTTACTGCAAATGTGGCTTTTTGCCCTTATGTATAAAGTCAATAAGTAGACATTCCAATTATTCTGTATTGCCATTCTGTATTGCCAGATAGATAGCAATAGGGATAGTTTGCAACAGGAACAGCAGCTTTGGTAATGTAATCATTTAATTGCTGCAGCACTCTCCAGTGTCAGAGGAATATGCAGCTATTCATGCAATCTCTTTTAATTTCCTTTAGCAAATGTCTATAATTAAATTCTTATATACTCAGTAAGTTTTTAAGAATCATTACACTAAAACATTTAAAGGTCATGGTACACATTCTTATTTATTGTAGTTGTTGAGCTAAGGTCAAGTTTAATGTCTCCTATTGGGCTTTAATTTATCCAGGTCTGGTTTATGTATAATCTTCAATCTTCAATATATAGTGTTCCTCACTCAGTCAATTTGTTGATTGCTTCATTTGAGAGGTTATCCACTCTTTCCTTTTGTGCTACTCCTTCCAGGCAGTGTTCCACGCTTTAACTTTCTGTGTTTGAGCATGCCCCCCCCCCCGGTTTTCCCTGTGAAAACCCAGTCTTTAAAGCTGAATCAGAGCAAAGATCAATTCAGGGTTTCCACAGATTGAGCTCCGATTCACTCCGATTGGGCTTCAAGGAATGGATTGTCAAGAGGAAATCTCTGGGCCAAAAAAAGAAAAACAAACAAAAAGCACATGGACAGGAAGCTTTAAATTGCAGGCCATGCCTGAAAAGACTGGGGGAAAGATAAGTGTAGATAATACAACCATAAAACTGTAAAGTTAGTTGGGTCCCTGAGGGTCATCTAATTCCAACCCCCTGCAGTGCAGGAATCACTGAAGAATCCATGACAGATGGCCATCTGACCTTGCTGAAAAACATCCAATGAAGGAGAGCCCACCACCTTCCAAGGGAGTTAAGCCCTGGGTTTATCAAAATGAGAGTAATATTATCCACACACAAAAAGTCAGTGAGTAGTTCCATAGGTCTGGAGAACTTTTATTGTGCCATCCATTCTCAGTTCTCTAATGAGTGGTTCTGTCACAGAGAAAAAATAAGTGGCAACAATGGATAACTTTGCTTAGTGCCCCTGGAAATGTCAAACAACAGTGAGACCTGTCCATTGGCCCACACAAAACCCTACAGTCCACAAAATACCTTAGAAACTTTACTGTGGAGGTCCTAAGAACAACCTTGCAGGGCAGGCTGCTGATATGTCAGTAATGAAAAGACTTGGGATGTGTCGAGGAGCTTGGTTAAATAGAGAAATGCTTACCTGCTTCCTGAAAAAAGGAGTTCATTCAAAAGCCATCTGTTATGACATGATGAATCATCTCACAATTTTCTTCCTCAGTAGATTTATGCAAAGTTGGCTGTTTGAGACTGAGCTTTCAGATTGGTAATTATATGGAACAAATCCAGTGTATGGTCCATGTGCAGTAAGTAGCTGCCTATTGGTCTGGAAAAAAGATGCCCGGAGAGTGTTCATGTTTACTATCTCCAGCTCTATAGGATTTTCTTCTGCCCCCCAGATGTTTTCCATTTTCTACACTGTTATCATTTAAGAATCATCGGAGAAAAGAGGGTCCACATTTTGACTGGTTGTCATGTTTCAAGTTCAAGACACTCACTTTTAATTAATTCAATAGGCAGCCCTGTTCAGGGAAGTTTTTAATGTATGATATTTTAGTGTTTTTTTGGTTTCTATGGAAGCCGCCCAGAGTGGCTGGGGAAACCCAGCCAGATGGGCGGGGTACAAATAATTTATTATTATTATTATTATTATTATTATTATTATTATTAAGGCTTTGACATCTCAAGAAGCAGATTAAAGTGATTTCTGCATGTTACAGTTTTCAAGGTTTCTTTCCAAAGCAACATTCTGGAACAGAACAGCTTGCAAAAATTTAGCTGCAGAAACAGATGGATTCATTACAGCGGTCAAATGTCTCTTCACAAAATGAGGTGAGATGTTCCATAAAAAAAAAAAATCTTCCAACTAATTAGGAGAACCCTTGGTCCAATAAAGCCTAGTCATGTCAAAGCTGATATTAGAAGTCACACTGAAATAAATCCAAGTTATGTAGAGGACTGTTGAAATTAGCTCCAGTGCTTCTTTGGGGTACAGGTTTAGACAGGTCATTATAACCCAACAGGGCTGCTAACTTGGGCCCCACATTGTGGGCACCCAGTGTGCGCGCACCATGATCACGTGACATCATGAGGGCGCGGTGTGCATTCCGGCAGCAGCGCTGTGTGCCAAAACCCAGCCCTCTGTGCAACAGCTTTCATATGCTCTGACATTTCCCAAGAAGGGATCAGGTCACCGCTTCCTCGGAAGTAAGATCTGCTGCTGCGAAGCCTGAGCCCAGGGAGCTCCAGGCAGGCACGTACACCTCCAGCCCCAGCCAGGGAAGCGGAGCTCTAGCAAGAGGGCGCTGGTGAAGCAGTTAATTTATTTTGAGTGCAAATTCAATACATAAATGTACAAAGAAGGTCAACAAGCCTTAAAAGCGGCTTGTCGCAGCGCCCGCCACGTGGCAGTGGAAGGCTGGGATTGGGCTGCTGGGAAGGAGCCCGAGGGAGCGGCTGTGGTGGCGGGATGCCATTCATCCAAGCCACCAACGGTTTGAGAGGGGGCCTCACCAAGGCAAGCTCCCACCCAAGGATGTCTCTATGGCGAGAGAGAGGAAAGGGTAGAGTTGCTTAGACGCAAGGCAAGGAGGCTCTGGGGGCAAAGAGCAGGCTTGCAAGAAGCCCTCCTTCCCTTGCTCCTGGCCTATCCCAAGTCCCAAGGAAGGGCATGTGGAATGGGAAGGAAATGCGTCTCCTTCCCTCCTCCACCGCCTGTTTCTTAGCGTCCTGTGGAGGCGGCCACTGAGAGTTGTGGATGCCCAGCCCCTTCGTGGGCAATTTTATGGGTGCTCAGGCAACCCAAAGTATCAGGAGGGCACAAGGTTTGGAATGGCATTCACAGCAAGGAGGAAATGAAATAGCTCTGGATGGACACATTTATATCCTCCTAATTCACTTTCACTTAATTAGCCAGATTGGGTATATCGCACTAAGTGTTCAGATACATTGTACCTCTGAATACCAGTTGCTGGGGTTTCCATGATAGTGAAGGACGGTTGTAGTTACACCTTCGTTGGCTTCTGGGTGGTTATTCTTGTAAACAGGATGATGGATCTTTGGTCTGATCCAGCAGGACTCTACAAATATAATGCATTGGTATTGACCTAATTAATGTGACAAAATCCTACTAATCCTGCACTATACTCCACAAGCACCTGCAGATGGAGCTCATCTGTTTTTATCTTTTGTTATGCTTGCAAGCCAATTTGGATGACCCTAGAAAAGTGGCCTACAAATATTTTAATTAACCTCCCCTGCTTTCTTCTGTCTATAATTTCACTTTTTGCCTGAATACATAGGTTAGTTATTTGTGGGCGCTAAAACAGCATGCATATGCATGTCCATTGCTCAATGAGCTCTAGTTATGGGGACTATGCTATTTTATTCATTCAGTACTCTGACGACATGGGATATTTAGGCTCAGTACTACATATACTTATTACGATGTAAGAACCACAGAAATCAATGGCTTAAGCTAACATTGTTATATAATCAATTTCAGTACACATCAGGGGAAGGGAAGTGTAAAAAGCAATGCAGAAAATGATATAGTTCTTTACATAACCATTTTAGGCTTAAAAAAAAGATAGTGAATACCACTCATATTTGCTATCATGATTTCTTTTCCTGACTGTGGATGAACATGTGGATTGTGGCCATTTCTGTTACTAACAGAAGCCTCCAACAACCCTAGCCATCAGAAAGAAAGGCTTCATCAACATATACTGGGTTTGATATTCCTTCCCCATATACTTTCACATTTGCTTTTAATACACAAGCTTAGCAGAATGAAAAGTATAGTTGTACTAAGAATCTGCAGCAGAGAGGAAGGCCTTTACAATGTGTCCTGCTTCAACATTTCACAAGCCAATTTATATGTGTGAGGGACATTCCTTCTTGCTATTCCACCTTGTGGAAAGGGAGTATTCACTGAACCATTTATTTTTAAGTGTTTGGCTCAAAAGGGGTGGAGAAGCAAGGGAAAGAGAATGATCACTGGTGCAATGGCAGCTGTTAAAATGTTCCCAAAATGCCTATGAAAGGGAAACGGGTTATGAAAAGGCTTGCAGCAATATAATGTTATGCCTAGGTAGTTAGTAGAAGAAAAGTAACATGCAAAAATAAAATAAAATTGGGGCACTGAAGTAGGCCATGGTTTGTGATTGGTTCAAATAAAACAGAAGAATTATGAGCTATTTCTGTTCTGAACTAGGTGATTGCAAACTTTATGTCATGAAAAATGTATTTTCATTTTGAGTAATATTCTCTCTGGCATCTGTATGCGAAAAGATGTGTAAGAGCAACTGCAGGGCTCAGGTCAGCAGCCCAAAATTTTTGTGAGTTCCAGGGAGTCCACCACTGATCTTTTGGTGAGGGTGAATTGGGAGGAGTTCTTTAATGGAGGGACCAATGATAACCACATGAAGACTTGCCACTGCCTTAAGTGGTGACTTGGCTGCTCCCAACAGGGCCCTGGGAATTATGCTACTTCAACAGGTTCACACCCGCTCCATCCATATCTCAGTGATGCCTACAAATGAGGGTGACCAAATCTTTTTCCATTCTAAAAACAGACCTTAATCCAGACAGGAAAAGCTCCAAATTATTCAGGAATACCTGAAGTTGAGATGGTGCCACACCAAATCGCTTATGTGAAGGTTAATTGTGTTGGAAACTATTCTGTGTGGTTGCTGTCAGGAAAAAGCACCAATGCAAAAGCCAGCAGCAGGTGGCTGGAATGCAAAACAGGATGTTGTGGCTTGCAACTGTATTGTTGGAGAAAAGGGGGAGTCTATTCTCTGTACTGAGCACCGGATGTTAGCTCAGAGTGTCATCTGACCTGTACTGGAAGTACAGGGGCGGAGGTGTGACTCTTCTGCTGGAGTCTGGAGGGTACAGACACGTTTTCTCTGTACTGCTGAACGACAGGAATAAAAGACATGTAAAAGGACTCCTGTCTGTCTCTTCTTCCCCTCCCTGGGAATGCAAAGAGGGAGAGGAGGAGGAGGGTGTGTTCTCCTCACGTCTGAGGAGAATCGCCGATTTAGGACCTTGCCTGCCGGGAGACGCAGACGGAAGGTCAGCAAGGATCCCAGCCGAATGCCTGGGAGTGAGGCCTCGGCTGGAATCCTGACATCTGGTAGCAGAGGATGGTTATGATTCATCGTAAAGCTGCATGAGAGGTGGATGGATCGTTGCCATCCTCTGCTCGAAGGAAGATAAGCGTCTACGTGAAGCCAGAGGCTCAACAGATGGCTGGTGGAAAGGAGAAGTGTTTTTCCATGCAATGGAAGCCCCAAGGTATGCTGAATTTCGGGCTAAAAGTGTGAACGCAGAATGATTTATTCTCTGGTTCACGGGAGCTGCATTTGAAAAAAGCAACAGCTCTGAGAGAGAGGCCTGTAGCTTGCCAGCTCAGCCTGCATTCCAGAAATTCTTGTGGTAGATAAGCTGTCCTGTTGGAATGCACTGTTGCAAAGTAACGTGGAAAGTTACTGGCAAAGGGGCTGGACTGTGAGGCTGAGCCTGACAAAAGCGGAACAAAACCATGGAGTGTTTTGGCTACAAATTTACGAGCTCTTGGAAGGGACTTTCCATAGCAGCCAGCGTTTAGCTGCCAGGTGCCAAGAGCATAAACAGCTTGCAGTTTGCCTGCCTGAGAAAGGAAAAAAAAACAACTGTTGGATGTTAGAGCTTACTAGAGTGTGAGCTGAAGGCTTGGATTCAAAATGGATGCCAAGAAGGGGGGAGGCCTGCCTTATTCACCTCCCCTGACTAGAGACAGTTATTCATCATGGTCTGGATGGATAACTACCCCAGAAGGGGTGAGCCAAGATGATGCTGGCCAAGTTCCTGAGAGCTCATCGAAAGCTGAGGAGAGCTTTGACCCCAGAGGGGAGGGTGAAGGAACTGTGGCTGTTGGAACTGTTGCTGTTGGAACTGTTGGTGTTCCTGAACAAGATGCAATGGATGTTGCTGACAGGGGGAGGGAGGAACAGAGTTCTGACTCCCCCGCTGATGATGCTACTGGAGAGCGTGCTGTAGCATTGAGTGCTGTCCAATCTCACAATTGTGGACAGACTGGGCATCTACAGTGAAACTGTAGGAATCCGCGCGAGTCAAAAGGAGCCAAGAGCAGCTCTACGAAGCCTGAGGCCTCAGGCAAAAGCCGTACCAAGTACCAGGTGAAACCTGCAAAGGCTTTGATGGCGAAAGGAACCACGCCAGATGTTGGGAACGCGTTTATAATCGATACTGGAATGACGGTTCATATGTGCCCGCACAGAGAACTGTTTTCTACGTTTAAGAAGCAAAGCTTCGCTGTGAAACAGGCCAACGGTCAGGAGCTGGAAGCGACCGGGATTGGGACTGTGTATCTTGAAAGTCTGAACTTGACTATAAACAATGTTTACCTGGTTCCAGAATTGAGATTTAATCTGCTGAGTGTGTCGCAGATTGCAAAGAAAGGACTGAAACTGTCCTATGATGCTAAAAGCTGCAAGATCTACAAAGATGGAGAACTGTATCTTACTGCCAGAGAGTAAGATGGACTGTATTTGTTGGCTTTTGATCAAAGTGATTACATGAAATGTAATTCTTCTGATTCTAACGAAATCTCTCTTGCAGGTGTGACCAGTGTGAGCACCAGGAAGGTGCCGAAGGTCGACAGGGCTTTTCAGCGGGTGTATGCTGATGTGATTGGTCCTCTAGAACCATCTAGAGGCGGTGCACAATTTTACCTTGTGTGTGTGGATTGTTTCACTAATTATTCTTGGGTTTTTGTGATGGAGAAACCACAAGAGACCTTAGAGAGGTTTCAGCAGTTTTGTGACAAGGTTAAAAATATGCATGATGCTAACATTGATTGTCTTTTCACAGATGAGAAGCAAGTTTTTCTGTTACAGAAGTTTCAGAAGTTCCTGGATGGAAAAGGGATAGACCACAAAGTTGCTGTTTCGGCAGAAGCATGGAACAGGGGGATCTGTGTGAGGGTGAACAAAGAATTGCAAAAAGGGATGCGTGCGCAATTGCTGAGTTCACATTTGCCACATGAATTTTGGGCCGAATCGCTAACGTCCTATCTTCACGTGTGGGTGAGAAAGGTCTCAACAGATTTGGGATGTTCTCCTTTTGAGAAGCTGTTCCATAGAAAACCTTCTGTTGCCTACTTTAAGGTTTTCGGGTCTCATGTGAGAACAGAAGCTCCAGGTGGAGTAAAGAATGCCAGAGGCATTTTTGTGGGATATGAAAAGGGTCTCTACAGAGTAATTTTATCTGAATCTGGTCAGGTGATTCCCACAAAGTTTCTAGAGAGTGCTCCAGAACAGGAGCGGGTAGTAGTACACACATTTCCCACAGAGAACGATTCAGATGATGATTTTTCTGATGTCACAGAATACAGTGGTACTGACGATGACAGTGAATAGCTCAGAGAGTTCAGTTGTAACAGTCATTGAGAGAAAATCTCACACAATGGATAGACCTTCACAGGTGAAGAATGAACCACTGTTTGCCATTGCTACCGGTTCTCAACGAAGTCCAGAGGTTGAACCAGTGAGCAGAGATGATCAGCACCTCGTACGCAGGTCTGAGAGAGTTACAAAGGGTGTACCACCAAAGAGGTACTCAAAAGAGTTTGCTAACTTAGCTGTTGCATGTGTTGCTATTGTTAACAACTCAAAGCAGGTTGAAGCAGTGTCTAAGTCAGAGACAAAGACACAACAGAGAGTAGCAAGCCAAGGTAATGCCGAAGCACTCATTCCTTGGAAGCCAGACAACCAGAGAGGTACACTGGTGGAACCAGTGGTGGGGAGTTCCAAGGGTGGAACTGAAACAACAGGGGTCTGTTATATGTATAACAACTGTTTGTTTTCTTCTCTGGATCATGTTTTGCCCATTGATGCTTTTGGGGGAGGATGTCAGGAAAAAGCACCAATGCAAAAGCCAGCAGCAGGTGGCTGGAATGCAAAACAGGATGTTGTGGTTTGCAACTGTACTGTTGGAGAAAAGGGGGAGTCTATTCTCTGTACTGAGCACCGGATGTTAGCTCAGAGTGTCATCTGACCTGTACTGGAAGTACAGGGGCGGAGGTGTGACTCTTCTGCTGGAGTCTGGAGGGTACAGACACGTTTTCTCTGTACTGCTGAACGACAGGAATAAAAGACATGTAAAAGGACTCCTGTCTGTCTCTTCTTCCCCTCCCTGGGAATGCAAAGAGGGAGAGGAGGAGGAGGGTGTGTTCTCCTCACGTCTGAGGAGAATCGCCGATTTAGGACCTTGCCTGCCGGGAGACGCAGACGGAAGGTCAGCAAGGATCCCAGCCGAATGCCTGGGAGTGAGTCCTCGGCTGGAATCCTGACAGTTGCTTCATTAAAACTCACTGCAAAGTGGCTCCCCTAATTCACCTTTTGTAGGTAGAGTTTATTATTATTCCATTTATAATGTATATAAAACAGAGAGAACAAAATGATAACAGTCAAAATTTAAAAGATGAAAAACAAAACTATAAAATAGGCACATAGAATGAGTAGTTGTGCATCAGTTAAAATAAACTATGAGATCATCAAGCATAGTTCCATATTTGCCAGGCTTGTGACAAAGGTTGTCTTGAAAATGATGGTTCAGCTGGATATGTCATAAAGGAATGCCAAATCATATAAAAAGTATCTGGAGGTTCTAGTCCTTATTGAAATCTCAAATTATGTATTATTATTTGAGAGTGAACAGTACCAAGCATCCAGTGTAAAATTCTGGCCTGTTCATAATTGAATTGTAATTGCTATACATACTGCTAAGATAATATATAAGACCAATTCTTTTGAAGGTATATTTATATAGGTATCATCAAAGATATTCAGTAACATTAATTTTGGACTACAAACAATAGTTCCCTTAGTAATATTTATCATTACTGCCATAATTATATTCCAAGAATCTTGCACCAACTGACATTCCAACCATAATTTATATTAGGCACTAACTTTATTGCAGCTGCTCCCACAATTAGGTGATATAGAAGAAAACATTTTAGATATTTGCAAAGGTCTTAATTCACACTCACCCCTTGGTGTCTAGGAATTTTGGCTTCAGGGCTGAGCTTCCTGCCCCAGGAGAGGGTTTCAAGTGGGGCCGTGCAATTCTAACCAGTTCAAACCCTCCAAGTGTCTCTGTTTTTCAGGGACAGCCCCAAATTTACAGAAGTCATCACAGTTCCTGATTTGATCCTGGAATGTCCCGCTTTTCCTTAGGATGTCCCTATTTTCATCAGAGAAATGTTGGAGGATATGCCCATTAAGTACTGCCTTGAGACTAATATGATCAATACAAAATAGATGGGTTCTGGCTGCTTCAGAAGTGCCCTTTAAGAAATCATATCAGCTTGGTTGTTCACAACCATTTGCTTTTTTTTGTTACCTCTTTTTATGCTGACAAAATCCTGCTATGTAATTGAATAATTAAAAATCTGAATTGGATGATTCACCTTCAACCTCGACTCCTCTAGGACAAGATAATAATGATGTATGAGGGGAAACTGAAGCTGAACACATGAAGAAGTGATTATCATCACCCAGATGTTGATTACTGCCTATTCATTCATGAACTGAATGTCAGCTGTTTGTGCTCAATGCAATTCAAAACTTCCTGAATACTTTAATTTGCTTCCACTCTGTGGACAAGCTGCCTAAATAAATATCATCAATTGTTATCTAATTCTTGTTTAACATGATCTTCAGACGCAAACAAAAAAATTTCAGCGGAACATTAGAAACAGGCAGTTTACAATGCCTATCACTGTAAAACGAAGACTCACTCTTTCCATGTCAATCTCATCCAGCAAAGAGATTTCAGTGCCATATGGTTTACAGACCCATCTGTGTACCCCAAGGAGAGGCTTGACTTTCATTGCAAATGAAAACTTGTTTTGTGAAAGGTTAAAGTGGCAACTATATATATATGTATTGACGGATTCTCTAAAACATCGTTTCCCAGCTGTTTGTGCCAGATCCTTGTTTCTATTATTGGAGAATGCTTTTAACTTGAGGGGAAGTTACAAATTTCTAAATGCAACAAACAAATCAAATCTGTAACAACATACTGTTGGTGCTATTGGCAAAGTACTAAAAGGGGTGAAAGAGCTTAGCTGACTTTTGCAAAACTTTCACTAGTGTTTCCCAGTGTTTTGATATCTTCTTTATCCTTCAGCACACATGCACACTAACACCCACATACCCCTAACCTATCTCTCATCTATTGCCACAGGTTCAGGATTTCTGGCATCAGCTTCTATGAACATCTAATAAATAATGTTTCCATCATCCAAAGTCTCCTTCAAGATTTGATTGATTTGATTATTTAATTTCTATACCACTTGATATATAAAAAAATATCTCTAAGCAGTGTATAGGAAACTGAAGCAACAACAGACAACTTAAAGAAAATATTGCAAAAAGACACAATTACATACAAAAATGTTACATTAGTACAAAGTTGCATACATATCATCTATCTATCTATCTATCATCTATCTATCTATTATCTATCATCTATCTATCTATCATCTATCTATCTATCATCTATCTATCTATCTATCATCTATCTATCTATCTATTTATCTATCTTTCATCTAATCAGTTCATTTCCCTTCAGGCACACCCTCCCTCTCAGCCTCCAGGTTTTCACCCAGGGTCCAAACAAACTTTCAGCTCACCCACAAAAGTCAAGAGCAATAGTTGCCATTATTCTCTCCAAGACTAGATGTACCAGACATATCTGTAACATTTAAGGCAAATTCCTAGCAATTTAGGAGAAAGATCCTTTCTACGCATATCTGTATAATACCTTTAGTAGCAGCTCTAAGGAACAGTTAAAAGTGGCATTTTCATGGCTTTATTGGACCAGCAGCCCCTGCAAACAGAAGCAGAAAGCAAACGGCTGTTCTTCCTTGGAACAATTTATCTAGATTCACAAATTGTCCTTTGTCCCTAGGACTCTGCCTCTCTAATCTCCTTATTCTGGGCCAAGGGCTACTGTCTCATTCATGGTGCATGCCAGCAGGGGGTGCAATTCCAAAATAGCCCAATGGGGGCTGCTTGGATACCCCACATTGGCCTTCAACTAAACCAGTGGTTTTCAACAGCATGCTGTGGCACCCTGGGGTGCCTTGACCAATGGTCAGAGGTGCCACTGTCATCACTGGCCTTTGTTCCTCTTTCCTTCCTCCATCCTTTGATGGCCTCTTGCATCTCTGCCTCCCAAAGGCTTGCACAGCTATTTGTTGCAGCACCCCATGATGCCTCTGGGGCTGACCAGGCGGTGCTGGTTGCCAGGAGCTGAGGTGGCCTCAGAGCCAGCCAGTCTGCTGGCCCTTGCTGTAGGGAATGGACAGAGAAGTGGCAGGCCAGGCAGGCCCAGCGGTGCCACTGTTTGTTCCCAAGGTAAGGTGCTGGTTTCACGTTCACCTTTAGCCAGTCTCTGTTGGGCTGCTAAGGCTAAGGGCATCCTCTTTCCAGGCCTCTGTGGGGTGGCTTCAAGGAAGCACCTCTCTTTTGGGTGGGGGGGGGCAGCTCAGAGACCAGGCTTCAGCAGCAGCGACTACCCAGAGAACTCCCAAGGAGAGGGGAGAGGAGAGGAGGCTGAGGGAACACTTCACAAGGGGAAGGCGTTCGAAAAAGGGTGAGGGGCTGCCCGCTCTCCAGGCAAAGGGTGACATAACTGGGCTCCTGAGCCCCACATAGGTGCAAGAGAAAAGATGTAGTTGGTCAAGGAAGCCGTGGACTCAAAAGGGTATCTTCACGGTTATTCCAGAAGGCAAGACTGGACCAATGTTGGCAATATAAATATCCAAATATATTTAATCATACAGTGTAACGTGCTTTCCTAGACACTAATGAAAGTGAGATTTAATATACTGTATAGTAAAAGCTATGGTTTTCCCAGTAGTGATGTATGGAAGTGAGAGCTGGACCATAAAGAAAGTTGATCGCCGAAGAATTGATGCTTTTGAATTCTGGTGCTGGAGGAGACTCTTGAGAGTCCCAAGGACTGCAAGAAGATCAAACCTCTCCATTCTGAAGGAAACCAGCCCTGAGTGCTCACTGGAAGGACAGATCGTGAAGCTGAGGCTCCAATACTTTGGCCACCTCATGAGAAGAGAAGACTCCCTGGAAAAGACCCTGATGTTGGGAAAGATTGAGGGCACAAGGAGAAGGGGACGACAGAGGACGAGATGGCCGGACAGTGTTCTCGAAGCTACCAGCATGAGTTTGACCAAACTGCGGGAGGCAGTGGAAGACAGGAGTGCCTGGCGTGCTCTGGTCCATGGGGTCACAAAGAGTCAGACACGACTAAACGACTAAACCACAACAAATACGAAATCTGTTCCTAGTGTCTGTTCCAGAGTCTAAAGTTTGTTGATGCCAGCCACTTGGAACTCTGCAGTAAAGTTTGTGAGTTTGCATGGGATGTTGCTGCAAAAGAATAGGTTTTTTTTTTTTTTTTAAAGAACCACCCATTTCTTTCTAGTATAGTATTTCATTGTCTGGACTACATATCCTTCACCTACATCTTCAAGACTTTTCAGCCACTGTGCCCTGCATGGAAACTAATCAGAAATCAGAGAACAGAGCAGAAAACACCTTAAAACAAAGAAGAGGTTTTATATAATAAAAAATAAAATTGAACTCTTGTGGAATAAAATATTTTTACTATTTGCTTGGAAATGTTATTATTTATACCTTGCCCATCTGGCTGGGTTGCCCCAGCCTCTCTGGGTGGTTTCCAGCACATATAAAAACATAATAAAACAGCCAATGAGAGTATGCAGAGATATGAGGAAATATAACCTCCTTTGGTTTCTGCAGTCAGGTTGCTGCCTCAAAAACGCCCTGCCACTCAACTCTCTCAGTGGTGCGACGTACAACTGAACCTGCAGTTCATCAGCTGCAGTTTCTAAATACCTCTCAAGGGCAGACAATATAAAATGCTTTGCAGCAGTGCTCTGAATAGGACATCGCTCAGATAGGCATGTATGTTTGTGTGTGTGCTTCTGTACTGTATGACAACCACATTTTCCCCCTTGGCAGAACCTTTATGCCTTCGCCAGCAGCAAAGTAGACTAGAATTGAATAGTACGAAGTGACTAGGTGCTCCTCAGGGTCCCTTACAACTCTACAATTCCATGATGAGGGCTATGTGGTATAGCTTGAAAATGAAATTGTTGAAATTGTTTGTTTGTTTGTTTAAAAAAATCATTTTAGCCACTTGATGGTGCTATTGGATAGGGAAACAAAGCTAATCAGAAATCCAGAAATATATTCAGGGTAAGCTAACCACAGTTCCCTGCTTTTATTCAGCCACAATCACCTTTATTCTATACAAATACAGTAATATCCATTCCAATCACAGATTCATTCTATCCAACATATTCTATTTTGTAACATTTCATAATATTGAAAGGTTTTTCCTTTAATATTTCAATAACCCACAAAGCACATAGGAAATTGGTAGTTTGAAAAGTAGGGTTTAAATTGTACAACTAACTAAATATAAGCCATTAATGATAATGGTATTCTTTAAAAAGCATGCCACATGTCTACCTCTCTCTACTAAAACATTAGGGAGAGATCTCCCTCAGCAACCCTATACCCTCCAACATTTCAGGAGGGCAAATTGGGACACACACCCTGCACCATCCCGCTGCCCCCATTGCTTGCCCAGTCTTGCCCACCACTGTCACTTGCCCACCCCTTGCCTTACCCACCCACCCACTCGCTTGTTCGCTCTCTCTCTCCTCACACCTTCACCCTCTTCCTCCTCCTCTACCCTTCACTTCCTCTGAGGCCACAGCTTCCACCTCCTTCTCCTCTGCTGCCTCTTTCACCAGAAAGCACAGCCCCCCAGAGGCACTTTGGTGTGACCCTTTAACATTGCCAAAGCTCCTTTCTGGAAGGCACCCTGGCAATTGCCAGCAGGGTCGCTCCTGGGCACCTTCTGGTCCAGCGTTCTGGTGCTTGTCAGCAGGGTTGGGCACAACCTTGCTGACTCACATCAGGGTCCCTGTTTTAACTGGGACATTTCAGGATCCAAACAGAAGTCAGGATTGGCTGCTGTGATCCTGAATGTCCCAGTTAAAACAGGACAGTTGCAGGCTATGCAACCCCAATTGAAAAGGTAAGCCACTGGGGGAGGTTCCTTTTGACTTTTCTTAATCTTAAAAGATGTGCATTGTGCCTTCCATGACGCTCTCTTCCCAGGGCCTGAAAACAAGGAAGTAGTGAGCATCATAGAGGCTTGAGGGGAGCCTCCACAGTGCCCTTTTTAAAAAGAAGAAGCAGCTTTATAAATGTAAGAAGAAACTCCACCCCCACCTCCCACCCCCGTAGGATAACCACACAGTTGTGCAGCAGGGCTTGCCAATCGGAAGGTCAGCGGTTTGAATCCCCGCGACGGGGTGAGCTCCCATTGCTCAGTCCCAGCTCCTGCCAACCTAACAATTTGAAAGCACGAAGTGCAAGTAGAAAAAAGGTGAGAAGGTAAACAGCATTTCCGTGCGCTGCTCTGGTTCGCCAGAAGCGGCTTAGTCCTGCTGGCCACATGACCCAGAAGCTGTACGCCTGCTCCCTCGGCCAACAAAGTGAGATGAGCGCCTTAACCCCAGAGTCGGTCACGACTGGACCAAATGGTCAGGGGTCCCTTTGCCTTTACCTTTAAGTATGGAGAGCATTGTAACAATCCTGTAAAAAATGCATACCCCTCACCCACATTATCCCAATACTCTGGCATACAAAGGCATGCCATCTTCACCCTTCCCTCTTCAGGTGCATTTCTGTTTCACCCTTCCCTTCTGTGAATGACCAAAAAGAAATCAGGAAAAAAATCATGTACACAGAATGGAAGATGCACGCTTCCCAAGGACGTGTCCATGGGGAGCTGACTTCAGGCACTAGGCCTGTTGGCAGACCAACTCTGCGTTACAAAGATGTTTGTGAATGAGACATGAACACTGGCAACATCAGGCCTGCCATGTGGGAATCCCTTGCAGAAGACTGCAGTGCCTGGAGACAGGCAGTCAGGTTGTGCATCCACAGCAGTGACCAGAGGAGGAATGACCAGAGCAGCACAACCGGACACCTTCATCTGCCCCAGCTGCAACAAAACTTGTCTCTCCAGGTGTTGTAGCTCTCCAATGGTTTGACTTCACCCTCAAAGGCACATTCCTCCATTGTCTCCTGAGACAGGCAGATGCCAACGCAACAACCATTTAAAGCCTTTCTTACACCATATCATCAGTTCAGACGGTGTTCTGTTTCTTCCCTTCCAATACCTTTTACATGTTTTCATCTTTATGTTTGAGGCATGAGGAATTTTAATATGCTAAAATACAAAAACATAAAGGTGTCTCCCTCCTTTGTATAAAACAGGATTTTTGCCCCTTGAATCATATACAATTTACCCAGTTTTAGCTTGTTAGCCTACAATAGATCTGACTGGTAGTAGATGATAGTGATGGTGATAATGATAATAATGATAATAATGATAATAATGATAATAATGATAATAATGATAATAATAATAATAATAATAATAATAATAATAATAATAATAATAATACCCCCACCCATCTGGCTGGGTTTCTGGTTTCCCCAGCTACTCTGGGTGGCTCCCAACAGAATATTAGAAGCACAATAAAATGTCAAACATTAAACTTCCCTAAACAGGGCTGCCTTCAGATGTCTTCTAAAAGTTATAGATGTTTATTTCCTTGACATCTGATGGGGGGGAGTTCCACAAGATGGGCACCACTGCAGAGAAGGCCCACTGCCTGGTTCCCTGTAACCTCACTTCTTGCAGGGAGGAAACCACCAGAAGACCCTCGGAGCTGGACCTCAGTGGGCTGAACAATGGGAGTGGAGACGCTCCTTCAGGTCTACAAGCTATAATATCACTGGTGTATTGAAAGTACACCTGATAGTTATATTATGGCATGTATAGCAGTGAAATTCACTGATTACATCCTTTTATTGTATGATAAAATATTACAGGGAAAGACAAAAACAATGAAAACAGCAATGAGAAATGTTCCTGGCCCTCTAGCAAAATATAATCAGAGAATGAAGTGGCAAAGGAAAGCAATGGGGAAAGCAGTGGAAATATGTCCATCATCATGATGGACAGCTTATGTGTGTATATAGGGATTCTGGAATGAAATGACTACAATAGTTGGGTTTAATATTTTGGCAGCAAAGTTAAAATCAATTAAACAAGATTCAAAAGTGTCAATAGAATGTTTGAAAGGAGGAAGGATGCACAAATAAAGACAATATGGGGTGTGGATGTTTAAAGAGCCACTTGGAAACTTATTGCAAATAGTTCAAGTTAACTTGAAGATCTTTATTGCTACCATAAATTTCAACTGCCTTGTGGCACTTTTCAAATGTCTCTACCCATTCTTAGATTATTTTATTTTAAAATGTTCAACACTTAACCAAATTGCATTTACCATACTTTGCATAATTTCCTATTACCATGGGTGGACTTCAACTTAAGTTTTACTCAGAGTAGATCTATGGACATGAATGAATTCATTAGTTTCATTGGGTCAGTGCTGAGTAAAATTTAGCTGAAGTCCACCCATTGTCATTAGCAACCCATGACGCTAGCTTTAATCACTTCAGTTATTAATGGGAGCTGGCACCAGCAAGCCACTAAAATCAATTATAGGTTTCTTTCTGAAAGTGATAAGGTAGTGTTTCTCAAATGGGGGCCATATGGCCCCCTGCCCCCTGGACATTCCCAGGGGGCCACAGGTGAAAATCACATAAATGGGGGGCCACGGCACGAGACTAGGGGGTCCCAGAGGGAAGTGAGAAGTGAAGAAAACAGATAAGTGATGAGAAAAGAAAACAGAGAAGTAGAGAGAACAGAGAAGTGGCTGTGCTTCCCAGTGGATGGAGCACCAAGTGTACTCTGCAGCAATGTTGCTTCCGCTTCCTTCTTCCTCCCAATTCCACACTCCAAAGCTGTCCACATGTCGTTTGTCATGGACAAGGCGCTTGGCTGCAGTAGTGCAAGTATTACTGCGAAATGAGGTATGTGGCTGGGAAAAAGCAAAATTGTTTCTCATGGCATTTCCTATTTTGTATTTAGTAGAATCAGGTTTCAGTCGTGTGAATTATTTTCTCAGCCTAGCCACATATGTTTAAAAATCTGTTTGAAAATCTGTTTAAAATCTGTTTTAAAATGTTGAGGTGTTGGAATCTAAAAAATAAAAGGTAGAGATAAGATGCAATGATAGTAATATTGAGAGGGCAGGCTTTTTTAATGAATTAAAAAAATTAAATGGGGGTAAAAAAATCTAACAAAAAGAATAGTAGTAGTTGTAGTAAAAATAGGTGAGTAATAATAGAAAATGTGTAGAAGTGAATAAAAAATGAATACAGTGGTGCCCCGCAAGACGAATGCCTCGCAAGACGGAAAACTCGCTAGACGAAAGAGTTTTCCGTTTTGGAGGTGCTTCGCAAAATGAATTTCCTATGGGCTTGCTTCGCAAGACGACAATGTCTTGCGAGTCCCTGCGGTCCCCCCCCCTTTTCCTAAGCTGCTAAGCCGCTTATCAGCTGATCCGATCAGCAGATAAACCGCTAAAAGCTGCTAAAAGCCGCTAATAGCGCCAACCCGCTAATCCTTCAATGGGCTTGCTTTGCAAGACGAAAAAACCGGTAGACGAAGAGAATCACAGAACGGATTCTTTTCGTCTTGCGAGGCACCACTGTACTAATGGTATTAATGAAGAACGGGAGCTCCTTTTTTCTTTTTCTCTCTGCTTTGTTTTCTGTTTGGCTCCAGAGGCCCCCAGGCCCCGGAGCTCTGCTGCGCCACCAGTCAGGTGCTCCTGGTCCCAGTGCGATTGAGGCCATTGGGGAGGCTGGGGGCTCTGAATGGCTTCCCTGGCTGTCGTGCCGGCCCCCCCCGGCTCGTTCTGGTCGCAGCAGCAGTTTTGGCGGCTTGGGGACCAACCAGGAAAAGCAATTGGTGCTGGCAACTGGTGCTCCACATGGCCGTGGCGCTCGCCATTTTGCCTGGCCAGAAGTTGTCACAAACAAAACATTTAAATAGCTACCTTTCTACCAGTAGGATGGGGGGCGGGGGGACACAGGAAAGAAACAAGGTCGGAAGAGGGCCACAGTTGGAAAAAGGTTGAGAAACACTGACTTAAGGCACTCAGTAGTATGCAACTATTAATTTTATTTTATTTTATTTTATTATTTTATTTTTTGTTTCAATACAATATTTTATTGGTTTTTACCATATTACATCACAGTATAAATAAACCAAAGCCATCACCACATCCTCCCCATCCCCCCATATACCCATCAATCAAACCTAATATTCTTTTGTCCCTCCCCCTGCTTCCCTCCGCCCCCACTCGATTTCCTCTACATTCTGAGAATACCTTTATCTTTGCATTTTACAATCTTCCCAAATCTTCTATATATTCTTATTATCTTTCCTTACTAATTTACCTTCCCTCAGATACTTCACATTTTAATCAAGGCATATTAGCATATATTTTTATGAGCAATATTTTACCATATATTCATCAAAACATTCCCACTCCTTTATTAATTTTTGATTTGATTGGTTTCTTATAATACCAGTTAGTTTTGCCAGAGTTAAGTATTCATTTAGTTTACAAATGCATTCCTCCCTTAAGGGGGAGTTTGTGACTACCACTTAGCAGCAATCACTGCTCTAGCTGCTGTACTTGCATATAAGAAGATTTCTTCCTCCCCGTGGTATCTCTTCCCCTATCAATCCAAGGAGATATATCTCTGTTTTTTATTATTATTGATATTTTCAACATCTTCTTTAATTCTTCATGTATTACTGTCCAAAATTTCTTAATTTCCTCACACCTCCACCACATATGTATTGTTGTTCCCATTTCTTTACCACATCTCCAACAAAGGTTGGATTTCAATTTATGTATCTTTGCCAGCTTAACTGATGTTAAATACCACCTATGGAACATCTTAACAAAGTTTTCTTTGATTGTAAAGGTAAGGTAAAGGGACCCCTGACCATTAGGTCCAGTTGTGACCGACTCTGGGGTTGCGGCACTCATCTCGCTTTATTGGCCGAGGGAGCCGGCGTACAGCTTCCGGGTCATGTGGCCAGCATGGCTAAGCCACTTCTGGTGAACCAGAGCACCACACCGAAACACTGTTTACCTTCCCACCGGAGTGGTACCTATTTAGCTACTTGCAGTTTGACGTGCTTTCGAACTGCTAGGTTGGCAGGAGCAGGGACCGAGCAACGGGAGCTCACCCCGTCGGCAGGGATTTCAACCGCCAACCTTCTGATTGGCAAGTCCTAGGCTCTGTGGTTTAACCCACAGCGCCACCTGTGTCCCCTTTGATTGTATATGAGGTGGTAAATCATATATCTTCTCACCAGAATTTCTCCCATTGCTCTAGATAGATAGTGTGACCGACATCCTGGGCCCATTTAATCATCTTTTCTTTCACTTCTTCATCCATCAATTCCCATTCTATTAAAAAGTTATAAGTTTTAGATAACAATTTCTTATTGTTATGAATTATTATAGCATTGAATTTTGAATCCTCTTTTACAAAGCCTTTCTTTTGATTAAATATACTTCTTAGTTGTATATAGTGCCATCTCTCAATGTCATATTGCCATATCTCTTCAAAAGGTTTTAGTCTGAATTTCCCTTTTCCCTCTTCCAATAGTTGTCTGTATGTTGGCCAATTTGTCCTCATATTCTTTTTTTTTTACAGCATATGCCTCCAGCGGCAATATCCACCAAGGTGTCTTTGGTTCCAACTGTAGTCTATATTTGTTCCAAAGCTTATATAGCGTTCTTCTAAGTATATGATTTGTAAATTCTTAACTTTTACCTTCTCATAATTGAGATGCATGCCATCCATATCTATTGTTAAAACTTTCAAGGTCTAATATATTAGTTTTTTTCCAATCTAATCCAATCTCTTACCCATATTAAACATTCAGCTTCATAATATAATTTTAAATTTGGCAATGCCAATCCTCCCCTTTCTTTCCTTTCCGTCAATAATTTATATTTTATCCACGGTTTTTTCCCTTGCCATACAAATCTCATTATATCTTTCCTCCATTCTTCGAAGCAATTCTCTTTATTTATAATTGGTATGCAGCTATTTATTTATTTATTTATTTAAACATCATTCTTCATTGGATAAATTTGGAAAAATATAGAATCATATTCATTTTAAATGTGTTTTTGCTTTTCTGTACAAACTTTAAAAAGCATCCTTACCAAAAGTAAAAAAATAGCAACCCAACCGTACACAAGCTATTTTACCTGTATAAATGAAGTGTGCATTAATTCACAAGCATTTATTGGGATAAGAAAGGTTTCATATCTAAATATTGGGGTACAAATGGATTAAGGAGGGCTGAATTGAATATTTCAGGGTTGCATTAGAAATAATAATAATAATAATAATAATAATAATAATAATAATAATAATAATATATGCCGCCCACCAGACTGGGGCAGGCTTCCAACAAATTAAACAGCCAAATCATTGTGAATCACTAGTGACTAAGATGAATACAGCAAACCATCCTTGCCAACTGTTTTCATGATTGTAACAATCTGTACCTGGCATTTCCCAGCTGGACTACCATCTACGCCTTGTAACTGTTAGAGGTGGAGAATAATTTCATTTGGTCTGTATTTTTAAGCAAACCAACATAACTTTCTGTTCTTGGATTTATATGAGGATCAAAATGAAGTTAACAACCAGATTTCACATTTCTCCAAATTTTGCAATAATAATGTGTGTGTGTGTTTGGGGAAATGCACAGAAAATCATATAAATATATATTTTATCCTGTGAATGCATACAGAAGTGCATTTTAGGGAGAAATTCATACAAAAATGGGAAGAATGTAAATGCAATTTTTTCATGCAGTTCATTGTTTTGTCCAGGGAAAAAATGGCACCTTTTCTGTGAAATCTCACACCAAAACAGGCTGATTTGTTGATCTTTCTAATTGGCAAAATTGTGCAGATAACCATGATTTCCTGCTTAAACTGGTGAACCTTTTCACTCCTCTCACATGGGTGTGTGTAAAGGAGCAGCCTCAATATTGATTGGGTGTGTGGTGAATTCTTTCAGGAGGTGAGCATTAGGCCTGGACGATATAGCCATATATCGCCCATATATCGCCCAGGACTAGTCTTAGGGGCAGACCATAATGACAGCTTTACTCAGCGGTTTCCCCGCTGCCAGGCTTAGGTCAGCTCAGCTAGCAGTAGCCCAGCTGCTGAATGGACTTTGGATCTGGTATAGCCTTACACCAGCCGAAATTGCTATATGCAGCGTCTTGTGTGAGAATAGATGCATATAGATGTAAGGAAAATATAGTGTATGAGAAGGTTGAACAGGGTGCAGCTAAGAGGAAAGGTAAAAACACTGCTACACATTTTGTATGTATGCTTATTGGCACATTGATTACTTGCATGTTGTAGCATACATTGTCCAGTTTGCCTATGGATATCAATATCCAGATTTCTGACTCGAAACTGCAGAAACCTGTGCTAAACAGAAAAGTTGCTTCTAAGCTTTGGCAAACAGAAAGGGACCTTCTTCAAAGGACATGCATGGTGCTTCTAAGAAAGTTGATATAACTTTGCGGTATAAAGTTATTTAACCCTGAGATACAAAGTTATTTTCTTAGCACTTAAATATGCACAAGAAAGGATTTGCAAAAGATATATGAAACAGCTTAAAGTTTCCTTAAGGGGAGGGGGACTTGATTCTGGTTTGAAACTTGCTATTTCCCTAATATAAAAGAAATAGGAAATATTTGAAATGTATATGATTAACTATTATTCATAGGGCAAACTTTGGTAGGCTTTTAACAGTATAAAAGGTTTGCTACCAAGACCATTCATTGTCCAGAATTATGGTCATGGACTCAGTGAGAATGTAAGCAGTGGGTTGTATCTAGACTTAGGCTGCAGTCCTAATCAGGTTTATTCAAAAGTAAGTTCCATTTAACATAAGGGGACTCACTCATGGCTAAGTGAGGGTAGAATTGCAGCCTTATTTGTGCATAGAGTAGATCATTGACATCAATGGGACTTCAGTAAGTCCCTTTCACTGTAGGGTTGCCATATGTCCAGGAAATCCTGGACATGTCCTTTTTTGGGGGGTCTACATACCCATCTGGGGATCTTTACAAGTTATAGCAATTGTCCAGGTTTGGAGTTTTTTTAAAATTATTTTTTTGTGCCCTGGCGGCTCAGGCTCTGGCATGGTCAGCCTGGGTGGGTTGTGGTTTGGGTTTGGGTTCTGACGCGAGTGGCCTGGGCTCTGATTCATGCTTGGGTTGTGGAGGGTTAGGGTTCTGGCATGGGTAGCGGCTGACAGCTGGGGGGGGGGGTGAGCGCAACAACTTTTGTCCAGATTTTTACCTCTTGAAATATGGCAACCCCACCTTGACTGCATCTTTCTTTCACGAAGTTTTAATCATCAAGATGGACTTTCATTTTAAATGTAAAGGACCCATTCCCAATACACAGGGGTGACATTGTAAAAAACAAAACAAAACCACAGCCCAAACACAGAAAAAGGAGCAACGTATTTATTGTCATTCTGAAGCAGATCCCGTTAACTAAGACTGTCAACACAAACGCATCAGGTCATGCTGCAGGAGTTTTATCACAGAGAAAAACTTCGGCATTAAAAGAGAGAAGAATGCAGTCTCGGAGATAGACTAGTAATTAAATATTGATTGCTTTATCTGGTACATGTGTACAATTCTAAACAAATGCAGGATCATTTTTTACCCCTCCTTTTTGGAGGGGGTAAACACAAAAAATTGTGAGGGCATTCATTTTCCAGATTAGAAAATATGAAGTGTGGCTTCTACCAGTGATTCACTGATCTTGCTTGGGCTCAATCAATACTGCCTATAAATACAGTCTATTCTAAGAATGTCAAGAAGCTCAGTGAAAGCTCATCTCTGACAAGAATGAAGAGTTAGCTTAGAAAAAAGTCCCAAAAATGTAGAAGGGAACAATTCAAGAACTCCATGGGAGAGAAATGTTTGTGTTGTTGTTCTTTGTTATTTTACAATGTGCAGCTTCCCCCATGATATTTATTGATCATATTATATATGAAGGAATGTAGAATAGTTGCCTAGTACTTAGTTACAACAGGTTATACAAGATGCCCCTCACGAAATTGGAACGTGGTCCAATTTGGTCCAAAACCATTCCCTTCTCTCATCATACAGACCATGTAATATCTGCCCTAAATCTTTCTTCTCATTGTGGTACCAGTCACAGTGCCACCCTCCCCCATGCAGTGAGTAATGTGATGTGTGATACAACAGACAACAATCTGGATTAAAAATGGCCACAACTTTATTGATTACAGATGTTGGTGGAAT
The DNA here is from genome assembly GCF_965112155.1 of Podarcis liolepis. NCBI lineage: Eukaryota > Metazoa > Chordata > Lepidosauria > Squamata > Lacertidae > Podarcis > Podarcis liolepis. Next base: position 4,637,020 of record NC_139558.1, read on the forward strand.
TTTGGCTCAGGCATTGGGTGTATATTCGTTCCAACCTGCATTTTCACTAGCAAAAAAAAAAAAAAAAAGAAATATGGAAACATTAATTACATTATATTAACTACATTCAATGAATGACCTCATTAAAAATGTTTCTGGTTTTGGTAATGCTGTATTAGGTGATACATATTTTCTTTTCATTTCACTTTTGATTTGTATACCACCTTTAAATAAGGCAGTTTACAGCAGCAAAATATGCAACAAAGAACACACACCTTATAATAATCTGGTTCAATATAAAAAGTCATAATGAAATTTAACTTTAAAATGGAATGACTTGTATCAAATTAATTTTCAACAATCTATTAGAATATAATAGTACACAATAAAATTAACTCTCGAAACACCAGCAAATAATAAACAGAAATGCACTCTTAACAATTACAATTAATAATTACTAAACTATGATCAATAAAAGTCACAATGCATAAAATACCACAATACATACAAAACCATGTAAAAGGATCAAAATGAGAAACAAAGACATACAACTTATAAAACTAACCCACCCACCCCCACCCCCCACCACCAAAAAACCCCTTCCTCTTCTCCTTTCCCAGCTGCTTCTGCTGTTCTTAAAGTCATGGACTGGGAAAGACAAATTGCTCAGTTGCACTTGATTGAGGGCCAGGGAGGGCAGCTCGTTCCCCCTTCTTTGCACTTCCCTACTGAGGAAGCTGACTTCTGATTTTAGAGCAGGAGTTTCCATCTGTTTTTGGACTACAATTCCCATAATCCCTGACCACTGGTCCTGCTATCTAGGGATGATGGGAGTTGTAGACCAACAACAGCTGCAGACCTACCGTAAGTTTGTGAAACTCTGTTTTAGAGGCTTTCTGTAGGTTTCCCTTTGGTGAGATTTTTTCCAAACAACTTCCAGCCAGAAGCAGGTTTGAGTTCCTTTGTCCTTTTAGTAAACTTTTTTTTTGCAGTAAAACATTACAAACATGCAAACCTCAGCACAACTGCAAGAAGCTGGAAAAAGGTAAAGGTAAAGGACCCCTGGATTGTTAAGTCCAGTCGAATTTGACTATGGGGTATGGTGCTCATCCCCACTTTCAGGCCAAGGGAGCCGGTGTTTGTCCACAGACAGCTTTCCGGGTCATGTGGCCAGCATGACTAAACTGCTTCTGGAGCAACAGAACACCATGACGGAAACCAGAGCGCACGAAAATGCTGTTTACCTACCTGCCGCAGCGGTACATATTTATCTACTAATGCTGGTATGCTTTTGAACTGCTATGTTTGCAGGAGCTACCATCAACCTTCCTAATGTCAATCCCAAGAGGCTCAGTGATTTAGACCACAGTGCCACCCACGTCCCTTCCAAGAAGATGTACTTACCAAATTGCCACATGATTATAGCCATAAACTGTCTTACCTGGTCAAAAGAAACCCTACAATTCATGGTAAAGGTCTCTTTGAGTCCCTCAGAAAGGTTTCTCGGGTCCCTAAACTGGCTCCCATTAAGCAATTTATCAATGCACCAAACCAACAAGCTTTCTTTGAAAGTTTAGAATGTGTCTTAATTATCTTAATTATCTATTTACCCAATAGAATGCTCAGTTGCCAAAAGTTGCAATCCTATTTTGAAAGACTATTTTGAAATAAATTTGAGGACCGACGTGGAGAAAAGAGTGATCTGGGATGCAAGTAAAGCGGTGATGAGAGGATTTTTGATTCAACAAAATTCAATAAAGAGGAAAAAACAAAATGAGAAAAAAGAAAAGATTCTGGAAAAGATAAAGGAAGGAGAGAGAAAATTAAGAACAAAACCAAAGTCTCAGGACATTTTAAGAGAGATTAAGTTATACCAAACACAATATATGGAATTGATGAACCAAGAGATTGAATGGAAGATAAAGCAAATGAAGCAAAAGACTTTTGAATCAGCAAATAAATGTGGCAAACTTTTGGCTTGGCAACTGAAGAAAAGGCAGAAATTAAATACAGTCACAAGCCTAGAGGTCGACGGAAAGAATATATCTAAACCCAATGAAATTAGAAACTGCTTTTTAAGTTATTTCAAAAAACTCTACACTCAAGGCCCGCAAAATGAAGAGGACATAGACAAATTCCTTGGAAAATATGGATTACAAAACATCTCTCATCAAAGTAAGATGGATTTGAACCAGAGAATCTCAGAACAAGAGATAGAGGCTGCCATTCAGAATATGCAACTGGGCAAATCTCCGGGACCAGATGGACTGACTTCCAGATACTACAAATCGCTGAAGGAATGGTTGACTCAACCATTAAGAGAAGTTTGTAATGAGATCCTTGAGGGAAAAAGGGCACCTGAATCGTGGAAAGAGGCATATATTTCACTCATACCAAAGTCAGAGACTGAAAAGACCCAACTTAAGAACTACCGCCCAATATCATTGCTCAATGTGGATTACAAAATTTTTGCAGACATTTTGGCAAAAAGATTTAAAAGAGTGTTGATGGAGAAGATTCATAGGGACCAAGCAGGCTTTCTCCCTAAAAGACACCTGGCAGATAATGTAAGGAATGTAATAGACATTCTAGAAAAGCTAGAGGTGAACATAAACACTAAAGCAGTATTGATCTTTGTGGACGCGGAGAAAGCCTTTGACAATATTTCTTGGAGTTTTATGAGGAAGAATCTTCATGGGATGGGGGTAGGCCAGGGTTTTGAGAATGGTATGGCTGCAATATATTCTGAACAAAAAGCTAAACTGATTGTAAACAATGTTGTGACTGAGGAACTTAAGATAGAAAAAGGAACACGACAGGGGTGCCCGATCTCCCCATTACTTTTTATCTCAGTTCTGGAGGTGTTGCTGAACATGATAAGAAATGACCAGCAGGTCAAAGGTGTGCAGGTCGGAGCTAAACATTATAAGCTAAGAGCGTTTGCAGATGACTTAGTATTGACTTTGCAAGAGCCAAACACTAGTACGAAAAAGGTTTTAGAAATAATACAACAGTTTGGCCAGGTAGCTGGATTTAAGTTGAATAAGCAAAAAACTAAAGTTTTAGGGAAGAACTTAACAGATATGGAAAAGGAGAAATTTCAAGAGGAGACAGGTTTGACTGTGGTCAAGAAGGTGAAATACCTAGGGGTTTACTTAACATCTAAGAATGTGAATTTGTACAAGGATAACTACGAAAAATGTTGGTCAGAAATTAAAAAAGATCTAGAAATATGGTCAAAGTTGAAATTGTCAATGTTAGGCCGAATTGCAGTGATTAAAATGAATGTATTGCCTAGAATGTTATTTCTGTTTCAGACCTTGCAGATTCTTGACAAGATGGAATGTTTTAAGAGGTGGCACAAAGATATCTCGAAATTTGTCTGGCAGGGCAAAAAGCCCAGAATTAAATTTAAGATACTGACAGATGCTAAACAAAGAGGGGGTTTTGCCCTGCCGGACTTAAAATTGTACTATGAGGCAGCAGCTTTTTGCTGGCTGAAAGAATGGATGCTCCTCGAGAACACGGACATCTTGGATCTGGAAGGTTTTAATAACGCTTTTGGTTGGCATGCATATCTTTGGTATGATAAAGTCAACAGTGCCTTTAAAAATCACATTGTCAGAAAAGCATTGATTAATGTTTGGATAAGATACAAAGATCTATTGGAAAATAAAACCCCTAGATGGGTGTCACCAGTGGAGGCTAAAGCAGTGAAGAAACTCAATATGGAGGTCGGATGGCCGAAGTATTGGGAAATTTTAGAACAGGATGGAGATAAGTTCAAACTACAAAGTCAGGAGAAATTGAAACACAAAGTAGAAAATTGGTTTCAATATCGCCAAATAATGGAATTTTTTAAACAGGACAGGAAAATCGGTTTCCAAGTGGAAAAATCAAAATTAGAAACCGAACTGCTAGAACCCAATACTAAGAATTTATCTAGAATGTATAACTTGTTGTTGAAGTGGAATACACAGGATGAAACAGTTAAATCGGCTATGATTAAGTGGGCACAGGATGTTGGACATAACATTATGTCAGCTGACTGGGAATGGTTATGGAACACCGGTATTAAATTTACGGCATGTAATGCCTTAAAGGAAAACACCATGAAAATGGTTTATAGGTGGTACATGACCCCAGTCAAGCTGGCAAAAATCTATCATTTGCCCGACAACAAATGTTGGAAGTGTAAGGAGACTGAAGGTACCTTCTACCACCTTTGGTGGACATGCCCGAAGATTAAGGCCTTCTGGGAAATGATCTATAATGAAATGAAAAAGGTACTTAAATGTACCTTCTCTAAAAAGCCAGAGGCCTTTCTTTTGAGCATTGTCGGCCAATTGGTGACAAAGAAGGATAGAACTTTTTTCATGTACGCTACAACAGCAGCAAGAATACTTATCGCAAAGTATTGGAAGACACAAGACTTACCCACTCTGGAAGAATGGCAGATGAAAGTGATGGACTATATGACATTGGCCGAGATGACAGGCAGAATCCGTGACCAACGAAAAGAGATGGTGGAAGAAGAATGGAGAAAATTTAAAAGTTACCTTAAGGACTACTACAAACTTAATGAATGTTAAAATGCTGTGGTTTCCAGAAACAAAGGGGTACAGGGATATAAGGTTAGAATATAAAAGAGGACTAAGAGGACAGAGATTTGAAAGCAATAATTGGGAGTTGCTAGTTGAAGTATGGACATTGGGATGCAGAGAGGGGGGGTATGGGGAAGTCCAAGAAAAGAGGTTTATGAAAATATGTTTGAAACTATACGTGTATGTTTGTCATTTTTAGTGTTTGTTTGTCTTTTTAAAATTTTGTAAAACCAATAAAAATTTTATTAAAAAAAAACAAACAAAAGTTGCAATCCTGCACACAATAACATTAGATTAGCTAAATTCCCGGATTGCAACCAGAAAGTTTGATGAACGGTACACCTAGGGAAAGTTACATTTACCAACTTAAGGTCAGTTATAAAAATAAGGCAGTAGGGAAATAACACAGGATAGTACATTTTCTGTCTGTGTTCCTCCTATCTATAATATTTGTGCAAAACTCTCTTGCAATACTATGCTGGCATTTTGTCATAATCCCTGAGGAGTAATAATTTTGCCTGAGGACGAGTCTGAATCATTGGTGAGCTTCCTGCTGCCAGTGACCTATAGATGACATTTTGTACCCAATTAATTAGACATCTTTCTTTTGAAGGAAATGGCACACCATGCATAATTAGAATAGGCATCAAAGATCAAAGTTAGAATCATTGTTTCTTTACTCCGATGAAACTAGGCTACGGTATTTAAAGATTGTTTTGTATTGTTCGTGGTGTTGGTGGTACTATAGTTGTAATTAATACCAGATGGATTTACTCTTCAAATAGATATGAGGAGTGACTGTTTGGACAAATATACACCCATGCTGCATGCGGGTGGCTCTGTGGTCTAAACCACTGAGCCTAGGACTTGCCAATCAGAAGGTCGGCGGTTCGAATCCTGTTGCTCCTGTTGTTTGGTCCAAGCTCCTGCTCCTGTTGTTCGGTCCCTGCTCCTGCCCACCTAGCAGTTCAAAAGCAACCTTCAATGTCTTTTCCATTGCTGCTTTAGCTAAACCTGTCATGCTTTAAAGCAACACTTTTTTGTCCCAGTGTCTATCCACTTCCACCATTGCTCTTTTAAATGTTTCTGTCTTCCATTCCTCAACAGATTCACTTGGGAGAAAGGATTCCATAATATCTTCACACAATGTATTTTATTCCTGTTATCATGTGTTGTCTTCATCATGAAGTTCCAGATTTGATGTAGTACTTTTGAATATATACCGGTATTTTATTAACAAGAAAACACCCATATAATCAGCTGAATTAAGCCGACAGCCATTTTCTTAAGATTCTATTCATCTTAGCGATACAGTAACATATATCAGCACGGGGTGTGTGCAGAAGGGGGCCTCAGAATAGGAGAAAGGAAGAAGCATGTATATGGGGTGGTCTGTATGCAAGGCAAAGTTGAAAAAGTAGGGAAGGGGAGGCAGGACAAAACAGTTGAGGGTGTGTGAAAAGAGGGCTGAGCAATAGCAGAGAGCAGAAGGCATAATAACGAGATGATCTTTGTGAAGGGGGTGGTAGGATGGTTGACAAACAGCAGAGGTGTAGCCCCTAGTATTAATATATTTGTTGTGTATTGAGTCAAAGGATTTTATATCTGTATTATTATTGTCTGTATTTGCATTAGGGTAAAGTAACTGCCTTTTGGTTTCAAAGGGTACAGCTACTATTGGTTCATTTAAGCTGCTGTATTTGGATCCTCTGTCTTATTGGTTCCCTCCAAAAGGCAGGACTGTGATTGCCTGATATTGTTCCCTCCAAAATGTATCCTTTCTTGCTAGTTCCCTGTCCCTATAAATGTAGCTTTCCTCTCCCCAGTCTTTAGTCTTGTTGCTTTAATAAAGAAGTGTTACTAGAGAACTGTCTCCAGCATGTTATATCAAGAGAGCTGAAATCACAAACCCCACGACTCAACAATATTGATTATCAAAAGTAGTCAGTCATAGGGTTTTTTTTGGCAATAGTTTTATTTGCATGATTGCACTGCATCCTTCATTCAGCAAACAGACTTAAATATATTCAACAGTTTCAGGTTATATGCAGTGCTATTTTTCTAGAAAAAGAGGTGCTGGGACTCACCATGAACACCTCCCTCATTCTCTGAGAGGTGCCAGAACTGAGTTCTTCCTGGAAAAAGATGTTCCTGTGCAAAGACATTGACATGAAAATTGGATCAGGAACCTATATTTTCCATTGAATTGGAACCAGAGGCACCAATTTGGGTCCCACACTATGCGTGCCCAATGCTGGCGTGCACCATGCCACACCGCCAGGTGGACTGGGGCCTCCACCTGCCATGGCTGTTGCCCTTGCACCACTCTCCCACCACTGCCTGCTCTCTCTCTCTCTCTCTCTCTCTCTCTCTCTCTCTCTCTTTGTGTGTGTGTGGAGGCAGCCGCAGAGCTGGCGGGCAGTGGGGGGTCCCTGTCAGGATATGATGATGATTAGTAATAATAATGGTGATGGAGAATGATAAGAAACATACCAGAGAGTAAATCCCATAGGACTCAGTGGGACTTAGTTCTGAGTAAAAATGCTTAGGATTGCAGTGAAAGGCTGCCCAGTCTGCACCCAGTTACCTGGGAGTAAGCTCCACTGAATACAGTGGGACTTACTTCTGAGTAGACAGTGTAAGATTCCATTTACAGTAAAGGAATAAACACTCCACGCATTACCAAAAATGGCTGGCTGCTTAAGCATTACAGTTAATAAATTTAAAGTGGATTGGTGACATTTTCCTTCAAAAATATAGGAAGAGCTTTGTATGCCAGCTTCACCATTTCCTTCATTTGGTGCAGCAATTTTATTCTCAGCATAAATAGGACTCTCTCTTTGCACCCACACAACCACACCACTTTTAATTTTTCTCTGAGGCATGGAGGAGAGGGAAAAGGAAAACTGGGACATTCTGGGATCAAATCAGAAACTGGGATGTACCAGGAACAGGCAGGGGGGACTGAGGAACAGACAAGTGGCATTGCATCCTTTGCTGGTCCTGGGGGGGACGGGACAGGATGACAACAGAGACTGGGTGCAGAGGGTAAACGAAACCTGGCACACCAGCCCAACCCTCACCACCGCTACCAGATGGGCACGGGGCTAGAATGGTTCACAGGGCTGCTCTGCACTTAGTTGGCTGCCCACACAGAGGGGAGACTGGCTGGCTGACATGGCCTTTGGTAGACGCATCCCTCTAATGCTGGCCAGGTGGCAATTCAGCAAGGGGGGTGCAATGCTTCAAGGCATGGTGGCAAGGCAAAGCCGGGCTCTAGGGCCCAGGGACTTCCCACAGCAGGCAGGGCAGGGATCCCTGTATGGGGAAACATGGCTCACGGCCCCTTAAAACCATGTGTCTGGGGCTATGACTCCCCCAGACCTCTCCACACTACTCCCTGCAACAGACAACTTGTGAACTGCACAAGGTTCTTTGGTGCAAAAGGTCTACTGACATGAAGCAGAAAAATACACTGAGAAATTGAAAGAGGTGAAAGAAAGGGCGTGATGTTTCAAAGAGATGCAGTGCTTCAAGGAACAGGGCTTTAGCACGTCCTAAGAAGTCTGTAGTTTTGAATACACCCCAGCACTGAAGTGAAGACACTTTACAGTTAAAAATTCTCAACAAATGTTAAAAGCCAGTTTTAAAAAGAAAATATGAAAAAGTATGGTAGTTTTATAATAATTAGTTTGGAGAAACTAAGGGCTACTAAACATCAAGCGACAATGAAGAAAAATAACATTATTAACATTTGAATGACATCTGAGAGAAAGCAGCTGGCATGTGATATATAGCAGGTATATTCACTACTCTTCGCTGCCCCTTTATGCTATGGTAAAAGTTCTGAGCAAAAAGAAAGTTGTGGCTGTGTTGTGCAATTGTTTTGATGCACTGATGGGGGCACTGTGGGAGAAGCGAAGCCAGCACCCAAAAAGTGAGTGTGACGTAGCTATACGTCTCAACTGTCTGATTCATGGAGCAACATTAAAGGTTATGGCAGTCAGTAAATAACCTGTCAAACTCCTACTGCTTCTTCTACCTGATTCAAAGGACTCATCAATCTCTCCATTCACTTGTGCTGCACATCTGGATTGCTTATTGATGATCTGGATTGTGCTCATCAGTTTGTTGCTCATTTAATGCCTCTCTAATCACCTCCAGCCCATGTAAACCCTTTCAGAACTACTGGCTTGTAAAATCTGTTTTTTTGTTATTTTTTGTTGCTTTTGTGTGTGTGTGCATCTCAGTGCTTTTAGGCTCTCTGGTTGGTAGTCACTGTTTTTTTATTAATAACCCCATCCCATCTGCCCTTCTCACATCACCTTTGGAGGAAAATAAGAAAAGTTTCTAACTGGGGAAAAAGGAGTCAGTATCAGGTCTCAACTCAAGAAATGTACAACAGTTGCATGAGGATATTTGATTGTGTAGCATCATCTCCATCAAACACTAGTTTTTCTGAATATTCTGTATTTTGAAACTATGGGACTGAGGAAAAAGGCTGAAGCTGACATTTGTTGTTCTATAAATGCATATCAAAACCAAAACAAACAAGATGAACTTTAACAGGGAGAAATGTAAAGTATTGCACTTGGGCAAAAAAAATGAGAGGCACAAATACAAGATGGGTGACACCTGGCTTGAGAGCAGTACATGTGAAAAGAATCTAGGAGTCTTGGTTGACCACAAACTTGACATGAGCCAACAGTGTGACGCGGCAGCTAAAAAAGCCAATGCAATTCTGGGCTGCATCAATAGGAGTATAGCATCTAGATCAAGGAAAGTAATAGTGCCACTGTATTCTGCTCTGGTCAGACCTCACCTGGAGTACTGTGTCCAGTTCTGGGCACCACAGTTCAAGAAGGACACTGACAAACTGGAACGTGTCCAGAGGAGGGCAACCAAAATGGTCAAAGGCCTGGAAACGATGCCTTATGAGGAACGGCTAAGGGAGCTGGGCATGTTTAGCCTGGAGAAGAGGAGGTTAAGGGGTGATATAATAGCCATGTTCAAATATATAAAAGGATGTCATATAGAGGAGGGAGAAAGGTTGTTTTCTGCTGCTCCAGAGAAGCGGACACGGAGCAATGGATCCAAACTACAAGAAAGAAGATTCCACCTAAACTTTAGGAAGAACTTCCTGACAGTAAGAGCTGTTTGACAGTGGAATTTGCTGCCAAGGAGTGTGGTGGAGTCTCCTACTTTGGAGGTCTTTAAGCAGAGGCTTGACAACCATATGTCAGGAGTGCTCTGATGGTGTTTCCTGCTTGGCAGGGGGTTGGACTCGATGGCCCTTGTGGTCTCTTCCAACTCTATGATTCTATGATCTTCAAAACCATTTTTTTGTAATTGCATATTGCACAGTAGGCCAGTCTGGATGCAATAGTAGGCCATAGTAGCAGTATAATGAATTTAGTTTCTGACTCATGCATTCCTCCTTCCTCTCTCCTCCTCCATCACTGAGGTGAATGGTGGGACAGAAAATATTATTATTATTATTATTATTATTATTGCCTACCTGAGCAGGTCTGCAAAACTGCTTTGGTAGAGACCACCAAGAAGAGGGTACAACCATTGAAAATGCCTTGGCCTTTGTACCAGCATGAGACTAGGACTTGAAAGAAGAGAGAAAGTAAGACTCCCTTCTTGAGGTCCACAAGCCTCACCTTTTCTCCGAATTTTAGCCTGCATACCAATGCAGTTGTTAAGAAGGGTAATCACAAATGGCAAGGGATCCCCCCATCTAACTGTGCCCTCTGTCTCCCTCTCACACACTTACCTGATCATAGGATAAGACTATACAGCCAGTTGAACCGTGGCTCCATCCAACTGCCATGGTGCACAGAAAGTCTTATAAGGCTGAATTATCCCTTGAAATGCCTTACACAAAACCATGTAGGTTGATTCAGGAATGACCCAGCTAAGAAGCCTAATCTTTTAGATTGCATTTGAAGGGGGGGGGGCTACATTTCCAAAATGCATTAGTAAAGTTAGATGCTTTTGAGAAACCTGTCTCTCCTGATTGCCTATGAACTATGTGAATTGTAGAAGAAAGTGATAAATTGCATACACTTCTGTGGGCTGGATGGAATAATATCTTTTGCACATGGCATATAATGCTGCTTCAAACATAATACAGTGGAACCTCGATTTTTGAACAAAATCCGGGCCCGAAGACTCTTCGAGTTCCGAAACGTTCGAAAACCAAAAACTCAGTATGGAAGCCTCCATATAATAGGGAAACTCAAAACGGAAGCCATGTGGCATGTTCAACTTCCAAAAAGTGTTTGAAAACTGAAGCATTTACTTCTGGGTTTACGGAGTTCGAGTTCCGAAATGTTCGTCAATGGATACTTCAAAAACCGAGGTACCACTGTACCTTTGAAAACAAACAGATCAGTAATAAAAACCCATAGACCTACTATGGTCCTCATCTTATGCACATTCAACATGTGTGCAATGATCACATATGATGACCCACATATGGTTGCAGACTGTTTTCTGTGCAGAGACATTGTGTGCACATTTTATTATAGTCAAATTAACTTTAAACAGATAATAATGGATTAAAAGGCCTTGTCCTGTGTCATGTGTGATTGGTGCTTCCAATTTGAGTCTTAAACCAAATTAATCTAACAACCACCTCATTAACTTTTAAAAACCCTTACATCCAAGTAATCTTAATTATAGACCTCTTGTACTGTTATGGATGTACTACCAACTTTGGATGCAGTTCTGCATAGTTACCTAGATATACTGTTCCACAGACATTTTTCACACAAAAAGCATGTGCAGAATTTGCAAAACTTTTTTGTGTCTCTCTCCCTCAGTCTCCTGCTCTGGATAAAACTAGGCAGCAGAGCAAAATGGACTCCCTCCAAAGTATTCACTTGCCTTATCACAGATGGTGTAGGGGCACTTCTGGGATGATGGCAGACTGAGAGGAACAATCACAAACTCTTTCCCATGCCGTCCAGTGCTGCCCAGGATCTAGGGACACAAAACCACACCAAAGGACTGTGGAAATGAGAGAAAAAAGAGGGGTACAGACCACTCCAACCCTCAAAGTGGAAGAGAAAGGAGAAAGAAGGCCGCTGAAACCTGGGCTTTGAGTCAGAAAGAGAGACAGTCACATGCCGGTTTGGAAGCCAGCCCACAAGAGGAAGGGAGGGAGAGAGAGAAGAAAAGGATAGGAAAACCAGCCCAACAGCAGTCCCGGCAGCCTAAACAGAGCCTACCCCCGAGTGTAAAACGCAGTGCTGAACATCCCTCGGTGGCACAGAGAAGACCAAACCCTTTGCAGGCCTTCTGTGGGGGCTCCAGCAGACCAAGAGAACTGGGGAGCACCACTGCAATTGTATGAGCAATGTGAGCTGCTCTGTGAGGACAGCTTCTGGTTATGATCTCTGGATCATCTCTTCCAATGGACCCAAATAGGAATGATTAGTCCTGGGCCAGATCACCATCTCCTCGGAATGTAGGATGTGAGTATTTTCTTACATTTGGGGGCTAAATGGAACCTCAATTTTCAGATAATGTTATCCCCCTCCATTATTAAGTAATACAGTGGTACCTTGGGTTACAGATGCGTCAGGTTGTGTTTTTTCAGGTTACGAACGCGCCGAAACCCAGAAGTACAGGAATGGGTTGCTTCTGGGTTTTGGCAGTTGTGCATGCGCAGAAACGCTAAATTGCACTTTGTGCATGTGCAGAAGCACCGAATTGCAACCTGCATGTGCACAGACGCAGTGCTGCGGGTTGCAGACGCTGTGGTTGCGGACGTGCTTCCCGCACGGATCATGTTCGCAACCTGAGCATCCACTGTAATAATGCTGAGGACTAATTATAAAATATGAATCTTCACTGAAATCTTGAAACTGAGATTGAATATTCAAGAGTTGCTATGCCAAATCACGCTGCTATTCAGTTTATGAAATTCTTTTTTAAAAGGACGCTTACACCAGAACTCAAGGACAAGTGTACCCCCCCCCCTCATTTTTCACCATTGGGGGGCATAGATGCCATCTTTCCCACAGAAATATTTTGTAAAGTTTCAAATACTGCCTAGGCCCATATAGTCACCAATCTATAAGCACTGATTACAGTCTCTATCAGCAAGATCTGTTTTACTAGAGCTTGTTCATTCTTTCCAGATGCACCTTCTAAATGAATCGAATGGCCATTTGGCTGATCATACAGGGCTGGGCAACTTGCAGCCCCTAATTTCGGGCAACCCTTTGCCTAATTTCATGCAGAGGACCAAGAGAGGAAAACTAGGGGGAGGTCAGTAGCAGAAAAGAGAAAGAAGGGGAAGGCTGGAAAAGAAAAAGGTGCCCCACCCACTTTTTTGCCTCTCTCCCTAACCGCAAGGGGCCCTGGCCTTTCAATTGCCAGCATGCAGTCCTTGAGAAAATGGCATTTTACAGGAAAAAAGGTTCCCACCTTTGATATAATGGATTAGTTGTTTTTGAAGATATGCTTCAGCTACACGACTTTATTCTTTGAACCTACAAATCCTGAAACAAAATCTTTTAGATCAGGTGACTGGGAAACTTCAGCTTTAATCATGACCTATTCTTGGTATTATAAGTCTAAGCTTCAGTGCAAGAGCTGTGCCTACTTTGAACTGCAATGTAAAGCAGCCAAGATGAAGGTTAACAGTGATGTGAAGCAGTTAGAATCTGATGGCATGGAGTCCTCTGTATTGCAATTAATTAACTTAAGGAAAGAATATAAAAAACACCAGAAAGAGAAGAAATTTTCCCACCAAGGACATTTGTGGCTTTGTTTGGATCATGCCTTGACATTTAAATGCAGTACTACTTTTAGAATTTAATCAGCAAAGGTATATGAAGGATAAAAAAAAAATTATGTTAATATCTTGTGAATAGCATGGGAATGACATTCTTTGACACTTTTAATCAGGCTCTCAGGGTTCAAAAATTCCAGGACCTAAGTCTGCTGACCTTGATCTTTGGCCATTGGTTGCTTTGCTTGGAGGAAGACAAGTCTAATCATTAGTTGGTCTACAAACAAGACTGCAGGTGATCATGGAATCCCTGTAGAACATTGGTCTAACCTCCCTCAAAGCTTATTGGGAAGATAAATGAAGTGGGGGAGAATGGGAGGGATCAGCCATGCATATTGTCCCACCTCCTTGGAGAAATGTTGCAATAAAAAAGAATATATAATGAACTAGTGTTGTTAGGTCTGGACTTTTTTAGTTGTATCTAGCCATGCTAGAATGAGACAATTCTAAATCAGGGCTGAGCTGAAACTATTAATTTTTTGATTTAAAATATTTGCCTTGTCAATATTTTTTTTTCATGACAATTTGGGTATTCCTTCCAATAATATTAACCACTGAGGACCATTTACACTGTCCTCATTTTCTTTTGTATTCTCTTACCCTCAGCAACAGTAACATTTGATTGGCTGTATAATATTGTCATTCATGAAGATGGTATAACCCCCCCCCCCCCAAATAGGTGGACTGGGTCTCCCCGACATAAAGTTATATAGCAAATCAGTTAAGATAAATCATAAATGGGATAACAGAACAAGGAGAGTTAGAATGGTTAGAGAGTGGTACACAGGAAATGAGGAAGAAGTTAGTGAATACATTTTTCATCAAACCAAATAGGCAACGGTGGCAGAATATTGAAAATCCCTTATTAAGAAACATCATTGAGATATGGGTGAAATATAAAGGAAAAATGATACTAGTAAATTCCCCACTAACTCCAGTGGTGATGATAGAAGATTTCCCAGTAAATTTAGAAAAGGGTGGAGAAAATGAGAAGCAAAGAACAAATAAGAGAACCTGTAACAGGAAGTAAAATAACTTTGTATAACTGTCTTATTAAACCAAATTACTATTTTCAAATTGAAACTCAAGGATAGTAGGCACAGCACCATCTTTCCCTCCATATTTTGGCTCGAAATAGTACAGTAATTGAGCAACTGCAGTATATCTATATCTATAAAATTGCCTTATTTTATTGCAGTCCTAACACTCAATATAGTAATGAATTCCTTTTAAAATAATCCTCATTAATACTTTTTAAAAATACATTTTTCGCTTATGCCACTCAGAAACAAAGTTCCTTTTTTAAAAAAAAGTTCCCTTTAGTATCATCTTAAAGTTACTTTTGGCATCAGCTCTTCTCAGGTAAAAGCACTGATCTTAACAATCCTGGTTCAGTGCAAAATTCATGCGCTCCAGATATTTCCATTAAGTGAAAATACTTTTAAAGGGTTACACCATATTTTTGACACTGAGCTCTAGAAACTCTTTGCCCATTATTGCAAATGGCTTTGTTGACCTACTTGGGAAGCCTCTGGAGATCAAACTGCAGTTATAGCAAACAAGATAAACAAAATGAAGTTATTCTCTTGTATTCCTTCTTGAGTGCCAATTTCTTCAATAGATAAACTTGTGTTTACTTGGGCAGCTTATCTGAAGTAAATCCGTCTGCCCCAATATTTGACAGCCTTCAATTTTGCTATATTGTTCTTTCAGATTATATTCTTACAAAGTGATTAATCCCCCTCCCCCCAAAAACCCACCGGGAGTTGTTTTTGTTTTTGTAAAGATGCCATTTCAAGAGACTATGCAGCCATTTTATTTGAAACAATGGCTGGAGTGAATGCACTGGATCCATTAGATGTTCCCACAGGCTGAAGGAGAGGGCAGGAAATTTTCCCTAATCCTTTCTCCCTGCACACTCCTGTGGCTTTTTTTACACTGTTTTCTTCTATAAAGGTGGCATGGCATGTGTGTAAGGGGAATTAGTGAACCACCCTTTTCTACCAATGTGAGCAGAATTCCCTCATGGGAAGTCAGGGTCCATTGTGTATGAGCCAGTGTTGTGTACCTCACATGAGTGAACATGCAAAAGAATATAAAAATAGGCTGCTGGATCAGGCCCCTAGTCCAGCACCCTGTTCTCACATTGCCAAGCCAGATGCCTGGGAAAGCCAGCAAGCAGAGCAGGCACACAAGAGGCTCCCCCTCCCATGGTTTCCAGCAACTGGTATTGGAAAGCAACTATTGGAGCTCTCTCTCTTTTATTCCTTTTCTTTGGTGATCACTTGTAACCAAGTCAGATTGCCTTCCATGAATATGGTCTTAACGGTGTGCCCATAAGTAACTGTGGATAAGTAACTCTGGATCCACACGTCCTTCCACAGCGGGGACATAGGTTTCCGGGCGGGAGCTGATCATGGTGAGGATTTGCCAAACACGCCTTTCTCTTAGAGCATCTTCAAAGTCCATGGCACCTTTGGTAAAAGCTGTTCTCACAGGCCATGGAGGCACAGCATAGCCATCCTGGCTAGGAACCACTGATAGCCCTCTCCTCCATGCATTTGTCTAGTCCTCTAACGCCATTCTACTTGGTGACCATCATGGCCTTCAGGGAGAGTGAGTGCCATAGTTTGACTATGTGCTGTGTGTGAGGAAGTACTTTCTTTTATCTGTCCTAAATCTTCCAAGCTTCATTGGATGTGCATGAGTTTCAGTGTTATGAGAGAGGGATAAAAAGTTTCCTCTATGCTTTTTCTCCATGTCATACAGAGTTTTATAAACTTCATCATTTATAAATTTACTCACCTTTTCTCTAAACCTTGCCTTCTCACTCAGTTTTCTGATGGTGACCCCCAGGACTTCTTTTCAGCTGGAACTAGCAGGAACTCAGTTCTGGCCCCTCTCAGGTGGGCGCTATTGACAATAAAAGAGAACTAGGGAGGAATTCATGGTGAGTCCTGGCACCTCCTTTTCTAGAAAAATAGCACTTGGTCACACACACACACCCTTCTAGCAAAGGTGTTCAAAATGACAAGGCAGAACCACCTGCACACACAGGGGACCTTATTACACAATGGTGGACATATTCTTAAGGAACAGCATATTTTTATTGAGTTCACTGCAAAATCTGAAAACTCCATTGTGTTCCTGCCGGCATAATTGAGAATGCTACATCTTCCGAATGCCTCTTCTTCATAATCCCCACTTCTGCATGCATTCACGCATACATCTGCTATGTCCCATTTCTGCATGAATCTGATCCCCTCTCTCAAAATTTGGCATGTAAATACATGTTCAAGTAATGCCTTAGACATTATTTTCTCTCTGCATATGTACAGTGGTACCTCAGGTTACAAACGCTTCAGGTTACAGGCGCTTCAGGTTACAGACTCCGCTAACCCAGAAATAGTACCTCGGGTTAAGAACTGTGCTTCAGGATGAGAACAGAAATTGCACAGTGGCGGCAGCAGGAGGCCCCATTAGCTAAAGCAGTGCTCCAGGTTAAGAACAGTTTCAGGTTAAGAACAGACCTCCAGAACGACTTAAGTTCTTAACCTGAGGTACCACTGTATTTTAAAATTCATTTTGATACATTTAAGCTGTTGAGAACTGGAACACAACAATTGGAGACGGGTGGAATCTGGTAGATGGCTGAGTTTTAATCTGCACATTAGTCAGAGGCATGCAGAACGAATCATTTTGTATTGGAATTCACAAAGACCAAATTCCCCAAGCATATCTACATTCACTTCTTTAAAAAATCTCTATAGTACCTCATGTCTCTCGATTGCCAGGAAAGAGCAGTGTCCCAGATGGCAAGTTGCTTGAGTAGGCATTGCCATAGGCATTCTGGAAACAATGTGCCTTAGTGTTCCTTGCACCTTTAAACTTCATAACTTTCATCCACACACAACATTTCAGGACGTTGCTTGCCTGAAATGCCTAGTGGGTACTCAGCCATCCTGGAAATGTACATATTTCAAGGCTCCTTGCTCACCTGCACATACTGAAAGAAAATTGTCCCAAGTAGTAAGAGAGAGCAAAGTATAATGAGTAAGAGAAAATCATGCTGTGGACAAGGGTAATAATAATAATGAAGTTTGGTGGCATGTTAAGGTTTAACACCCACCCACCCACCCACCTGCTTCTCCTATGCAGGTCTAAATAAAGTGGGGGCCATTGTTTTCTAACTCCTAGGTAAGTGGAGATAGGACTG
This sequence comes from Podarcis liolepis, assembly GCF_965112155.1. NCBI lineage: Eukaryota > Metazoa > Chordata > Lepidosauria > Squamata > Lacertidae > Podarcis > Podarcis liolepis. The sequence goes on from NC_139558.1 coordinate 4,654,628, forward strand.
CAGCCGGAATCTGCTTTCACACATGGCTTATTCATTGTGGTGCATAATTTGAAGCTACACACAGCACCCACTGTGATTCAAAATAACCACCCTCCTCTGTCTCCACTACTGCTGCCTTGATCAACCTCAGCAGTTAAAAGAAATTAACAGCTCTCTGATTGCTAATTAAAAGCTCTTTGCTTTCTCTCTGCATAGCCTGCACATCTGCTTCTCCACCTCTCCTAGTGAAGGAAGCACATAAATTCAAAGACAGTATTGTGAGCAGCACCTGGCACGCCTTGAACCTGCTGCGGCGAGACAGTATTTCATTGTGTCAGTAAATGAACATTCCTCGGGGTTGAAAAGCCTCTTCGCTTTCTCCCCTAGTGTTCCAGAAACAGTAGTTCTGCTTCCATATTCGATGCTCAATGCATCAAAATGTCATTTGTTTCACTGGTGCATACACCTGCCTCCTGCTACAGACAACTTGTTTCAGTTTGGAAAGATTTCCCAAGGGCCTCACCTTCAAGCAAAGTCTTGTAACTATGGCTTAATGTCGTGTCCGCAAAAGTCTCCTAAGAAAAATACAGCTTACCAAGGCATTTGAAAATGAACTTGCATCCCCTTGAATTCTGGAAATGTCCTCAGAGCATCTGAAAACCAGATGAGACACACAGAAGTCTAATGGGTAATTTGTAAAGACCAGAGCCAGCCATACATGCACCATCTATTTCCATTAATGATTAAGCTAGACTTACATAAACAGCCCCCCCCCCCAGTCCTGGCCCCCAAAGAAGAGCTCTGATATTTTCATGCCTTATGCATGATCTCCAAAGAGCAATAGCAGCGCAAACAGCATAGTCTGTTGAGGAGGGAAACAGGAACTGCACATCAACGCATGGGGAGTCAATTTGCTCTTTTTGTCCTGACTCATCGGGGTGAAGTGAGGCCTGTAAATCAATATGCAGTTTTGGTGTGCCTACTTGGACCAAATATTGAACAGAAACAAAAAGAGTTTGGAAAAGACTAGAGGAATTTTTTAAATTACCCCTAGCATCATCACGGTGGGCAAACATTCACAGAAATCACTTGCAACATCTTTTTTTAAAACCAGTCATGAGAACTAGAAACTTAAGTTTTAAATGATAAATGACATTCTAAGTATTTTGGAAAGCATCTACAAGCCTCGTAAAGGACAACAGGTGATGCTTTCAGCCATGTGGCCCACCACAGGTGCATAGATAATTAGACACCAGAATAATTATGGGGAGGTGGCAGAGGGCATGTGCAACAGCTGGTCATATGCTACAGTGTGACAAGATGTGTGCCTGCCATTTATCAAGGTGCTATTATTTTTAGTTCACACCTGGCGCTTTCGTACTGAGAAACCTTCAGAAGGACAACTGGGTTTTGTTTTCCCAAATTCTCTTCCTTTCACTCAGTGGCAAAATGGTATTTATAATTCAGCTAAGGAAAATATTTTACCTTGAAAGCATTGTTAGCAAAGTTTCATAAATTAGACTCTGGAAGTACTTATTATTTCACCCACTATTTGAAATAGAATAAGGGGGGTGTTATTTTTTTAAATAGGATTAACACATACTATAAACATACTATAAACATGATGGTTGTTTTTAAGAGCTCTGCTTATTGAGACAGTAGTGACAAAAGCAATGGAAATGGAATCTAGTTATCATAGGCCAGGAGTGGAGAGTCTCTAGCCCTTTAGGCCAGCATGGCCAATGGGAAGTGACCTATTTCTCCACCCTAGAGATCTTTCATTGTGTTCCATTGAATCATCCAAATCAAATGCTACCCACCAGGGGAGAGAAAGAACAAGATAATGTTTACACTGTATGGTATGATTTTATTAAATATACTGTTGCAGATTTTTTTCTGTGGGGGAGTTAGGCTGTATGATGCTTGAGTTGCTTTTAATCCCCTGGTTTCACATAGGGATGGTGAGAGCGTTCCCCCATCCCTATCACCTGAACCACAGCCTATCTGCCACATGAGCGCGCAGTCGCCGCCAACCACTCACACCTGTAACCAATCCCTTAACCCTGCTGACACTGCTGTCAGCCACAAATCATTCCCAATCACAGACAGATGGACCCCATCAACCCTGTAAAGGAACGCATCTCGGAAGGTAATGCCTGGGTGACAGATCACCGTCCCGCCCAAGGCCAGAACCTTCTTGGCCACTGCGCTCTGGACACACCTCCTGACCCTCTTGGTGGCAGTTGGGCAACAACTTCCTCTCCAAGTTGCTGCAGGAGTTGTGACCAGAACATTTTGAGTCCAGGAAGAGCTGCTATCAATTCCTCCAAGTCCTCCTGCATGCAGGTCCATAGGCTTAAGCCGGGAGCTTCCAGCAGGTCGTTCTCGCCCAGCTGCACCACCATCACCACAGGTGTGCCTTCTGCAGACACATTTGCCCACACTGTTGGAAGAAGCTCCTCCCAACACATTCCTCATCTGGACACCCAGAAGACGCTCATGTGGTCAGGGAGCCCAAGGCTGCATCCAAATCCAGACTCCTCTGCCCTCTTGCCAGCCCAGTGGACAATGCTGTGCCCGACTATCCAGATGTGCAAGATGGGCAGATCTAGCAATGAACAAAACAACATTAGCAACTGCACCTCAGCACCGCTTCCGAACATACCGTATTTTTCGCCCTATAGGACGCACTTTTTCCCCTCCAAAAATGAAGCGGAAATGTGGATGCGTCCTATGGGGTGAATGCAGGCTTTCGCTGAAGCCTGGAGAGCGAGAGCGGTAGGTGCGCACCGACCCCTCTCGCTCTCCAGGCTTCGCGGACCTCTCGGCAAGCAGCGGGCACGCTCCCGCTGCTTGGGGAGAGTTGCCTGCATCCCGAAGCCTGCGCGCGCTGATCTCAGCGCGTCCAGGCTTCGCGGACCTCTGGGCAAGCAGCGGGAACGCTCCCGCTGCTTGAGGAGAGTTGCTGGCATCCCGAAGCCTGCGTGCGCTGATCTCAGCACGTCCAGGCTTCGCGGATCTCTCCTCAAGCAGCGGGAACGCTCCCGCTGCTTGGGGAGAGTTGCTGGCATCCTGAAGCCTGCGCGCGCTGATCTCAGCGCGTGCAGGCTTCCTGGATCTCTCCTCAAGCAGCGGGAACGCTCCCGCTGCTTGGGGAGAGTTGCTGGCATCCCGAAGCCTGCGCGCGCTGATCTCAGTGTGTGCAGGCTTCGCGGATCTCTCCTCAAGCAGCGGGAACGCTCCCGCTGCTTGGGGAGAGTTGCCGGCATCCCGAAGCCTGCGCGCGCTGATCTCAGCGCGTCCAGGCTTCGCGGATCTCTCCTCAAGCAGCGGGAACGCTCCCGCTGCTTGGGGAGAGTTGCCGGCATCCCGAAGCCTGCGCGCGTTGAGATCAGCGCGTGCAGGCTTCGCGGACCTCTCGGCAAGCAGCGGGAGCCACCGCTGGGCTCCCACAGCTTGCAGAGAGCTGCCTGTTTGGGGTATGGGGTCGGGGGAAGCTCAGGCTGCCCCAGCCCTGCGCCTGTGGGGGGAAAAATAATTTTTCCTCCTTTATTTCCCCCCCCAAAAAAACTAGGTGCATCTTATGGGACGGTGCGTCCTATAGGGCGAAAAATACAGTAACGCTTGTATGCTTCAGATTTCCAGAGGCCCAGATCCTTAATCCTGTCAATGAATGAGGTGCAAACTCACTCTCCGACAGGCCGCATGCTGCCAGCGCCTTGTGCATCACTGCAGCAAACTGATGCCTCCTTAGCAAGGACCCATCCTCGTGAACCAGGAAGGGACCAAGCAGGTGAAGTGACAGGTATTTCTTGGCATCCTTAACCGGACAAGGGCCGGGCTTACCAGTGGCAGGCAGCCTCATCAAGGCGCCTCTGCCCAACTGGTCAGTTTTTGAATTGTGAATAGTAAGCACCAGCTCAGCATCAGACAGTTGAACATCCTGCAAAAGCAAGCCCCTGGGAGTCCTTCCCTGTGCTGACTTCACCCACACGCAGTGCACCAAAAATGCAATGGAAAACACTGTCGAAAAGAGTCTCACCACAGAAGTAGATCAGCAAATTAGCCTCAGCTTGCTGCGCATAGTGCAAAGAATGTCAAATGGTACCAGCATCTTGGCTGGCGTCCTAGATGGTTGCGCACCACAAACTTTGCACAAGGGTCTCTGGAATAAAGGGACTTACAGAAAAATGAAATGGCAGACGACTGAATTTGGATGGACTTCACCGCACGACCCATAAAACGCAGCTGAGCCAAATACTGCCACACCTGCTGTGTAGATGGTGACTCTGTGCTAAGGCTGGTCATGAACTGTGCTCTGAAAGCTATATTTCATTTCTCAGGGTACCCTCAATTGTGGATGCTTTGGATTAACTAGACATGATTCTTTCTGGTTTATTCGGCACTAATCAAACACTTTAAGCATGAATATGGAGGCATATGAAGTTTAGGTAGCAAAGGAGACTGGGCATCTGTGAAGATCCCCTTTTTGTGACCTGGGAAAGGCAGGGCACTCACAATGCTGGGATGGATCCAAATAGAATGAAGGACCTCACACTAACATTCCCCTGTAAAAGTACAGGTGACTTACCTGTTGCTGATGCAGCCGGTCAAAGGCAGATTTAGGGCTATGTGAGCATATGCACTGGGCGCTGAGCCAAGGGGGAGCCACCTCAAACCCAGTAAGCGAGGTGCTGGGGTTGGGCAAGGATGTGTGAGACTTTGGTAGCTCCTAGAGTCTTCCCATCTTCTTCCCAAAGCCTCGTTTGCACTTTCCCAGCTTTGGGAAGGCAGTGTGAGGGCTGGGGGGGGGGGAGGCACAAAATGTTGGCCTCTCACAGGTACCCAAGTCTGGCACTGCCGCCAGTTAATGCCAGTTTCCATTCGGATGCATCCACTGGGGTGGCAAGGTAAGGGCCCTTTGCAGCACGGGCCGCATTTGACTTGCTCAGTTTTCAGATCTGTTCCTCAAGACAGAGCTCAGTGTTTTTGCATTTGTCTAGTCTCTCCACATACTACTGCATAGATCTTGATTTTGTTGACCAAATACAGTGGTGCCTCGCAAGACGAAATTAATTCGTTCCGCAAGTCTCTTCGTCTTGCGGTTTTTTCGTCTTGCGATGCACGGTTTCCCATAGGAATGCATTGAAAATCAATTAATGCGTAACCTAGGGAAACCGCCTTCAGACCAGGTCCGGGGACAGTCTGTCCCCGGACCTCTTCTGAAGGCTGGGGGGGGGACAAGGGCTTTTCTTCCCACCCCCAGCATTTTAAAATCGCCCCGGGACAGCGGAGGACTTCTCCGCTGTCCGGGGCGATTTAAAAGCCCCTGGGAAGGCAGGCAGGGGGGACAAAGACTTTCGCCCCCCGCCCGCCTTCAGAAGGTGTTCCCGCCCCCCCACCCCGCTTCGGAGCAGTGTTCCGAAGCGGGGTGGCTGGGGCAGGTGTTCCCGCCCCCCCGCCCGGCTTCGCAGCAGCGCTACGAAGCCCGGCGGCTGGGGCAGGTGTTCCCGCCCCCCCACCCCGCTTCGGAACAGCGTTCCAAAGTGGGGCAGCTGGGGCAGGTGTCCCCGCCCCCCCCTTCGGAACAGCGTTTTAAAATGCTGGGGGTCGGGAGCGAAGCGTTCGCTGCCGACCCCCAGCATTTTAAGATCGCCCGGGGCAGGCGGGGGGAAGGCAGGCGGGGGGGGCCAAGACTTTTGCCCCCCGCCGGCCTTCAGAAGAGGTCCTCTTCTGAAGGCCGGCTGTGGGCGAAAGTCTTTGCTCCCGACCGCCAGCATTTCCCTATGGGCTTTCGTCTTGCGATGCAAGCCCATAGGGAAATTCGTCTTGCGAAGCGCCTCCAAAACAGAAAACCCTTTCGTCTTGCGGGTTTTCCGTCTTGCGAGGCATTCGTCTTGCGGGGTACCACTGTAATTTAAAATTTGCAGCACGCAATAAATCCCTAAGTCTCTTTACCTGCTACGAGAAGATGCTTTCTAGGAAGTTTAGAGCCAAAGGCATGCTCCCAGTAACAGGTGCACATTCCTGAAGTAAGCAGTTTCCTAGTTCCAGTGTGTATGATAATTGACTTTATTGCCTAAAGTGATTTGGTTAGTGTAATCTATTTATCATATTTACCTTTTAAATATTTACTCTGATAAAATCTGTAGAGGTAAAATATAATTGCTGTCTCAGGAAATAATCAAGATACTGCAGTGCTCCTAAATATGCACTAAAATCATCCTACCGTATTTTTCGCCCCATAAGACGCACCGGCCCATAAGACGCACCTAGTTTTTTGGGGGGGAAATAAAGGGGAAAAAAATTATTCCCCCCCAGGTGCGCTGCGCTAATCCCGAAGCTTGGGGTGTGCGGAGCTCAGCACGCCCCAAGCTTCTGGGTGCCGGCAAGCAGTCCGCTAGCCCTGGGAGAGCTGCGGGGCTCTCCCAGGGCTAGCGGACCCCTGCGCTACACCAGAAGCTTGGGGCGTGCCGAGCTCAGCGCGCCCCAAGCTTCTGGGTGCGCGCAAGCAGTCCGCTAGCCCTGGGAGAGCTGGGTCTCCCACAGCTAGCGGATAGCTTCCTGAAGCCTGGAGAGCGAGAGGGGTCGGTGCGTACCGACCCCCCTCGCTCTCCAGGCTTCAGCGAAATCCTGCATTCGCCCCATAAGACGCACCCACATTTCCCTGTTCATTTTTGGAGGGGGAAAAAGTGCGTCTTATAGGGCGAAAAATACGGTATTTTGTTCAGGGTTGGTGTGTGTGGTAGAACAAGGCAAACTTTGTTATCTACAGTGTCTATTACTTTTTCACAGTCTAAAGGCACTAAAGCTGCAATCCTAACAATATCTACTCAGAAGTACCTCTCGCTGGATTCAGTGGGGCTGACTCCCAGGAAAGTGGGGTTATGACTGAAGTCTTAATCTGTTTCCCATTGTGAATTTTAAAGGCCAATGAAATGCTTCATTCCTGTCTTCACATAGAAATAAGATATCTATTTTTGTTACCCTGTAGACTTCATCTGTGCTGCTCGGTTAAAGTCTAAGGATTTCAAGCTGTTAAACCCAAAAATCTTGTTACTACAAACATGGAAAATACATTTCATGTTGTGCATTTCTGTTTGATTTTGCTTTGCATGGAAACATGGAGCATCTTTATTGGGTCTGTGTTTCTGTATTTTAACAATTCTTGCCCTCCATTCATTGATACAGATACAGTGGGTGCTCAGGTTGCAAATGTGATCCATGCAGGAGGCACGCGGGTTGCGATTCGGCATTTCTGCGCATGCACAAAGCGCGATTTAGTGCTTCTGCGCATGCGTGAGTGCTGAAACCCGGAAGTAGCCTGTTCTGGTACTTCTGGGTTCGACGCAATATACAGTCCAAAAATGCACAACCTGAAGCGTCTGTAACCCGAGGTATGACTGTATTAGAAAAAGCACACTTGTGATGTAATATGGAAAATTAATTTTCACATTATATTTAACAATAGCAATTAAAAGAGTAAAATTAATAATAACAAAACTTGAAGGTCAGAAAAGAAATACATTATGGGTCAGATCCAGACATATAAAGGGAACACCCACTGAAATCAATGGGACTTACTAAAGTCAATATCAGATAATGCCTATATTTAATTATATTTAATTTATTGACACCCTCATTTTTCCAGATTTCTCCTTTTTTCAAAGCCACCTTTACATCCATCATTTCAAAATTCTTTGGTCCTTTGATATTTTCTTCTAATTGCCAGGCAGCATTCATTTCTACAGTCTACTGCTGATTATTCATGGAGAACCCATGTTTTGGCATCATAAGTCAAATGTTGGCAGGAACAAAATTATTTTTGGCTATCTGCAGATGGTGTTGACTTTGTGAATTTGGAATCTTATTTATATAGCTTTACACTTGTGTCACAATTAAAATGAAATTAATTATTCAAATGTCAAGCTATAGAACTAGAATTCAAGTTGAGAAAGTGGCGGCCTTATTGGACTAATCCAATGTAGCAGAAGCAGAGCAGAAGCAGCAGGCAGGGCCATCTCCTGTTTCTTCTGTAATAACCTTGCAGTGAAAGCTGTTAGGAAGCTTCCCCTTCTTACAACTTACCATTAACTGCAATCATGTTTAGATATTCTTTAACAGGTATAGGCAAATGTATGGCTTTATATGTGCACTGTGATACTGCTGGAGTGAAGAAAAAGCACATAGTAAGATGCTAAGGGCAGAAGGATGTTTCTTTCTCTCCCAGTCCCAAAAATATCATTTAAGGCTGCAGAAATAGGCATGAAAGTGTGTGTATAAAGTATGAGTATTAGGTTTTATGCATACTGAGGAAAGGGACAAGAAATGGTTAATTTCCATGTGCTGTTTAATTTGGGGGTATTTTGTCCTACAGCTGCAGCTAGTTAAGCATGTGAGAATGACTCAGCACAGTCTACAGTATAAATGTTGTTGTGTTTAAGGCAAGTTTTCTCTTGGCCTCTGGCCTTGGCCAGAGCATAGTGTGTATGCCCAAGGAGTCTGAATCTACAAATGTATGTCACTGAAACTGCATTACTGCCAATAAAGCAACTGACTCTTTCTAGAACTGTTTGGTGTTTCTCTGTTCCTTTGGCACACTGCTGGCATTAGGATGGGCACTCTGCGCATGCCCCAAGAGAGAATACATAAGGGCAGGGGTCATCAATCCCCTCCAGTTGTTTGGGGCTACTGCTCTCATCAGCTGAAGCCAGAACAGTCAGTAATCGGGGATGGTAATTATAATTTATAATAATAATTTATTATTTATACCCCACCCATCTGGCTGCAGTCTACAACATATAGCGGCAGAGGTGGCCCATTTTGTCACCTGAGGTGAAACAGGAAGGTGCTGCCCACCCTGTCACCACTGCCCTCCCACCAAAGCCTCTCTTACCAGAGATGTGTGGCAGCGGCATGTGGGGAGCTCTTGGGGGAGACACATCATAGGATCCTGCCGCCCAAGGCTTCAGTCTGCCTCATGGGTGAGCCAGCCATGTATGGAGGCCGCCATGTCTGCTATGAATAGGATTCACTCTGTGAGACATAAAACACTTAGACAAGAATAACGTGAAATGTGTTAGGTTCCCAGCTCTTAGCGGTTAGTGTTTCTGTTAGCTAGCCAAATGCACCATTAAAATAAATAAACAAAATGCTTCATTCTGTAATTGCGTGCTCGTTTTCATGGGAGTGCAGATCAGGGGTTTAATATTTTGCATCACAGAGTTGGAAAAGAAAGCACATCAATGATTACATACATACCACAGCACCTTTCCCATTTTTTATTCTGGGGACACCTCTGGGTCCTGGACATTTTCTACTAATATTTCATCAGCTCAATTTTTAATTTGGGATATGAAATTGCCTTCCTCTAAAAAATGTTATGATGTATCAGTGTACCTCATGCTAGTCAGGCTTTAAGATAGTTATTATGCAGCAGATAGTCCTGAGTTGCAGAGGAGTGTACTTAATCCTCAAAAAATCTATTTAAATCATAATATAATAAAGGTCACAGATACATAACTATGATTTAAACAAGCTGAGTTAACTCCTTGAAGAATGATCCTCCCCCAGGTTTTGATGCACTGTATTTCATTCAAAGGTATCTTCTTTAGATGTACCAAAGTTGAAAAGACCATTAAAGCTGAAGACCTTCTTGTAAGGTGGTGGAGTACTGATGGTTATAGATTAAAATCCCCAAATCAGTGGGAATAAATTGCATCCTTCACAACATATGCTTGGATTTAAACTGATTAATGATGATTGATCATCAATAGTTCTTGTTTTGGCCAAGTAAAGATGATGCACATTAATAAACAATAATGATTAATCACTGCCCATTGATATCTCCCCTCATATCATTCTGCCATGGTTATACTAGTTTGTGAAAAACAAGAACCCCATATGTTCATTTTATGGTTTGTTTGTTTGTTTGACATACTTTAGATGATCTAGCAGTGAGTTCACTGCTGAAGAGGGCAGACAGCCTAAAGCATGTGATATTGTTGCAGAAATGTCTGCACTGGCTGCCCATAGCCAACTAGGCCAGGTTCAAGGTCCATGTGTTTGAATACAAAGCCTTGAACAACTTGGGACCACGAAACCTTAAGGACTGCCTGAGCCCTGATATCCCGGCCTGATCACTGAGATCATCCAGAGGAGTACTACTAGTTGTTCCTTGTGTCCTGGATGCCTCCACTAGAAGTTGGTATTTAGTGCTACTGGCACCATGTTGTGAAACACTATTCCAGCAGAGGTTTGAAAGATATCTTCACTTTTTTTCTAACCTTCAAGTGTCCCTCAAAGACTTCTTTTATGCAAACAGGCCCAAGTAGCTGTCCAAAATATCCCATGAGCAGCCAGTAGCTGGTTTTGATCTATAAAGCTTTAAACAGTTCAGGACTGCCTGGACCCTGTGATCATCACCCGGGATCCTTGTTCATGTGCCTTCTTCACAAAAAGTCCAAAGGGTGGAAACACAAGAACAGGCCTTTTCTGTGGTGGCTCCCTGCTTGCGGAATGTTCTCCCCAGGGAGCCTCATCTGGCACCTTCATTATATATCCTGGGGCGCCAGGCAAAAATGTTTCTGCTTAATCAGGCCTTTGGTTGATAAACATTTCATGTCATTTTGAATGTGTTTTTTGGTTGGTTTATTTATTAATGTTGTTGTTTAACTTAATTTGTGTTCTCATTTTTGTATTTGTATTTTGTGAATCTCCCTGTGATCTTCAGATGAAGAGCAGTATACAAAATTAATAAATAATAGAAATAATACATAATGACTGCCTTGCATTTCTTTTTAACATTTTTATGTTGTACCCACATACACCCCACATACTAAAATTTTTGTGACAGGGCAGTGTGTGTGTGTTTCAAAATATGGGTACACATGAACCTGGAAGCTTTACATAGGGATAATGATTACAGAAAATTACAACATGCCAACACTTTGTTGTGGATGTTTTTAATGTAGTCTTATCTGAAAAGGTACAAGAGCTGGAGTTCAGCAGAGGGGCGTAATACTGCTGTTGCCCCAGCAAAGCCCAAGCCTTACCCAGAAGCTTGTGTAGCCCTACTAGATCTGGGGGCAGGGCATGTATCTAGGGAACCAATGCGTTTCTGGGATGGTAGGAATCCCCATAGAAGGAAGCCACCTGCCTCTGATCCATTTTGATCTGCAGCACAGTAGAGACCCACCAGCACCTCCCAAGTGTCTTTGCTACACAGCTCCATTCTTTAATTTCCACAGCCATGGGCAGAGTAGAGTACACACTGATGGTCTGCAAGAGATGAATGATAAAATGAGTATTTGAACCAGAATGTTTTCCGGTGAACCAGAGAGATGAGGAAGCATTCTCTTGGAAGATAATGCACTACTACCAGAAACAGCACAGTGTGCTTAAAATAGTACTGAGGAAACCATCAATATTCTTAGCCTACACATTTTTATATGGATTGGAGACTTAGGACCAAAGTTCATAGATTGAAGAATTATTTTCTCGGTACAGGAAATTTTGTTGGAAGGAAGGGGAAATGGGATTTTCTTTGAAAAGGAAAACAATTATAGAGCTCTAATAAGCAGGTAGCCTATTTTTGATGAATTAAAAACACCTGCTGGATCAAGGCCATCTAGTACAGAATATTTTTCTCACGGTGGCCACCCAGACGCCCATGGGAAGCACACAAGCTCAGGACCTGAGTGCAAGTGCCCCCTCCCCTCCTGTCACTTCCTGCAACTGGTATTCCAAAGAATTACTGCCTCAGCTGTGGAGGCAGAGCATCTCATGAATGGCGAGGAGCCTTAAGGAACAGAATCAAAAGAATGCTACCTTCTTAAATTGCTTGCTGCCTCTGTTCCTCCTTTTACTCAGTGGTGTAATAAATGTAAAATTCTCAAGAATAAATAAGCTACTCTGGCATATTTGTAGAAGAAAGCTAGACTGTGGAGCAGCTCTCACTGTCACACCAGATTGGTGGATTGGAATACCAGATTGGTGGATTGGAATACCAGATTGGTGGATTGGTTACCTCCTGCAACAACATGAGATGGCATAGTCAGGTGTGTGTACTACCACAATGAGTGGATACTGAGGGTTCATCAAGTAGGCACTTTCTACGGTGTGCTTGGAAGGTGACAATCTCTATCATTTTGCAAAGAATTTCACCATGAATCAAGTGTAGATGTTTGGTAAAATGGCTGCCTTAACCACCTTTGCCCTCTAACTGCTCAGTGCAGCTGAATATTATTAGTGATGTGATCTGAGCACAAGAACATTTCCCACCCCTGTAGTTTCCAGAAACTGGTACTCAGAAGCATTACTGCTTCCTATCATGAGGCAGAGTAGGGCCATCATGGCTAGCAGCACTTTGTTAATCTTATCCTCCATGAGTTTGTCCAATCCTCATTTAAATCTATCCTGTCTCCTGTGGAAGTGCCATAGTTAATCTGGTTCAAAGGGGTGGGAGGGTGTGTGTGTATATGAATATATCTGCAAGTCCTGGACACCAATTCACTTTATTTACACTCTCTGGAGCCTTATCCCTTCCCTACAATATAATCTTGTACATGACCATTTGGAAGTGAGCCCCATTGTATTCAGGGTTCATCAGGGTTTCTGTGCATTTACATTGTGTTCTGGCTTATTCCCACTTGTGCATCAGACTTAAAGCACATTTAGTGTAACTCACAGTTTGCCACAGTGGCAATCAGAAATTCTCAAACAGGACATGAGAAGAATGTGCCTCTGATCTGGGGGGAGCCATCACAACTAGTAGCCATTGACAGCAATCACATTCCATAAATTGATGATGTAGCTGGGATTAGGGCCCACTGATTGACTTCAAAGTGACATGCATAGGCTTGGGCTGTTGGTGCCTGACTTTGTGCTGCATCTCCTGAAGGCAGGGGCAAATTCAGACTGGCTTTTGGAGCTGGAGGGAAGGCGTATCTCAGCAGTTACAGCAAACATCTCGAGAATTCCAGGGTGCCTTTCCAAGCTTCAGACTTGGAGATGGGGAATGCAGGCTTATTTTGGTGCTGATCAATAAAGGTAGCACACCTGTCACCCAAATTAGTTCAAGTTCCTCTCTATACGGATGGAAAATCTGGAACTTGTTTTTTATGGTAGAAGTGCACTTATGAATGCTGTCATGATTGAGCTCCACAATGCCGTGCCCTTCAATATTTCTCTATTCTATGTTAGGAAACTTCTCTCACATAATGTAAGGACAATGTAAGGCTCCATTTACAATAAAGGAATAAACACTCAACACCTTTCCTAAAAAGTGGTCGGCTACTGAAGCATTGCAATTGAATTTAAAGTGGATTGGTGACATTTTCCTTCAAGATTTTAGGCAGGTCTTTGTATGCCAGTTTCACCATTTCCTTCATTTGGTGGAGGAATTTTATTTTCAGTATAAACAGGGCTCAAATTTTGCACCTATATGCACACACCACTTTTAATTGTACCCTGAGACATGGGGCGGGAGAGGAAAAAGGAAAAGCAGAACATTCTGGGATCAAATCAAACTGGGGTGGCTTCTATAATTCTGAGACTGTCCCTGGAAGATAGGGACACCTGGAGGGGGTGCAATGCTGGGGCTCCTTTGTGCAACAAACAGCAGAGGTACACTTCAGAATTATTGTAATCTATTATCAGACTTGACTGATGCTTGTCTGCATGGTGTTCAGTGGGCTTGAGGGTGTCCTGCTTTGCTACAGGGGTTGTCTGGGCAGTGGGCCACAGAGGTGCATCTCAGAACACTCCCACTATCCACAGAGCTGATGAAGAATGTTGTAGCTCTTTCATGTGGTGTGCAGTAGAGACTAGTGCTGTCTGAAGATTTCTTCTGCATTTTTCCCATTCCCCCATGAGGAAAGAAATTGCATTCCAGAATTATCAAAGGGGACACAAAAAATGCAGGGAAATTTTTCATGGACAGACTTTTGATTGCACTTACCTTAGTTCTGGGGCGGCCAATGCATTTTGTGGCTGTCCGTTCATTCTAAAAACCACCTCTCTGGTGGTCTGCACTCTGCAGCCTTCTTGAGGGCCTGTGTTTCTTTAAAAGTCCACGACAAAGTCAGCAGGACATTCTTGTAAGTGCAGGCTGGTGTGGAGTCTGCCTACTGTGCACCTGAAAGAAGTCTTCTTGGTTTTAAAGAAATCAACACTGAAATATTTTTTTTCCAAGCTTAAAAGCAGGATTTCCCTAGCAGTGGATTTTCCCTTGTCTTTTTCAATTTTCAACTTTGTTTTGGTGCTGCTACTAGTTGCAGATGATGCTACATCAAGACGTGGTAAGCGCCCATTGCAGAAAATTGCAAATAATTTATCTTTGACACATTACTGAAGTCTGAGAGAGAGAAAATCTCATTTGCAAACTTTCATCTCAACACTGGCTTACTTAAGTTCATAGAGAAAGAAAGCAAATTGCAGCATATGGTGGTGAGATTTTCCAAAAGTGTCCTGTGCTTCCTATAGATCAAACCCACAGTTTAGTGGAAATACTGTAGACTTGGTGGGGGTGACTATTGAATGAATGAAAGAATAACAGAATTTTGAATGTGAGGATTGAGATGAGAAAAATGTCTGTGTAACCCAGGATGGATGTACACACAGGGGAAAAGTGCTATAAATAAGTCATAAATTAAATTGTTATAACAAAGGAGGGGACACTATGTAAAATTGCATAGAAAAGTTTTGTGCTCTACAGCGCCATCTGGTGTTGCATGTTTATAGCACATTTAAAACACTGGGGGTTTTTTACGTATGTAACTGAGCCCTCAGAATACACTGACACAGATTCTATAGATATGAGTGCTGAAGACATATTCTCCATTTCATTTGAAGATAAAAATGTGACCATGAAGGTTGCTGGCAGGTTATTCTTTCAGTTCCTAGTTCACATTTTCTGCTTACCTTCTGTGAGCTGAAAGATAAGAAAATAAACTGTCAAGTGTAACTGTGAAAGTAGCTGGGAGTATCATGTTAAAAATCCTTGTCAGGGCCCCCGATAGTTGATCAGCACAGTTTTTTACCACCATCCCCATCACCCCATCTGGACCAGCAGTTTTACTGGATTCACTGCTCTCAATGCAGCTTTCACTTGATGGTCATATAGAATAAGTGGCTGAGAGTTTGTAGGCTGGCAGGCAGGAGCTATGATACCTGATCTTTTTACCTCATAGCGGGCAAAGAAGATGTTCAGCTCCTCTGCCAACAAATCATCGGCCTTAATCGTGTTCCTCGTATTGCTCCTCGTATTGCTGCAGTCCCTGCCATACTTGATTTGTGTTGTTATTGGCTAGGCAATTCTCCACCTTAAGCTTATACAGGGGTGGGGGTCAAGTTAATGGGATTCTTCTAGCCAGAGGTCTACAAACTGTAGCTGGACTTAGTAGCCAGCCTTTATTGTCTGGCAGCAATGACTAGAAAGGAACTGAAGTCTTCTTCTGTTTCTGGCCTATGTCAGTTCACATTTGATCATTCATAAATCTGTTCTGCCTTTTTTCTGCATTAATCTATGATTGATTGATTTCCAATCCATATGAAAATTTGTATTTAAATATGTATTTCATCACAACATATGTATTTAAATATTTTATCACAAACTACATATTTACTTTGCATGTGAGAGAATGATGAGAGAAAGAAAGAGAAAATGATGTTGTGCAGGTGGCCTATTCACCTCCTTAGCTAATGCTCCATGCAGAAAATAAACAGTAGTTTACAGCTAAGTGTGCCTGAAAGAAAACCTCTTCTTGTGGCAGAAATGACTGGCAGAATCCGAGACCAGGGAGAAGAGTTGGTGAAAGAAGACTGGAAGAAATTTAAAGACTATTTACAGAAATATTGTAAAATTGATGAATGTTAGAAGGATGTTGGAAAGAAACTAAGGGGTTTCCATCTGTAATGCTTCAGGAGATACGGGAAAAAAAAGGTTTATAAATGGGTAAAAGCTTAATGGTAAGGATTTGCTGAATTAACAAATTTAAGTGGAATACAAAGAAGGGAGGTATGAGGAGGTCCGGGGAAATAAGCGTAAGGAAGATACGTTATGGAAAAGTATTTGTTTTTTAATTGTTTTTATGTTGTATTTTGTATTTTGTTTCTTTTTATTTTTCATTTTCATTGTTATATTTTAAAAACTTTAATAAATATCTTTGGGGAAAAAAAGAAAACCTCTTCTTGTACTCATCCGACAAATCTCCAAGAAGCCTTCAAGGGAGGACTGCATCAGCACGTAAATATGCTTGTTCTCTGCTTGCTCTACTTAGGCCTTGCTGTTTCTGCTTATTTGCAGAACCAGACAGAGCCTTTTCTCACCTCACATTCTTCTCACATTCTTTGGAATTCATGAAGAACGTGGCTAGAGTTGAAACATGGCATCAGAGTTGAAAAAGCACTTGCCTCTGTAGGCAAAGGGAACTGTCAATACCTACCCCAGCATACCTGTATAAGAGGCAGACACTCAATTACACCATATCCTGTAAGCCATGAACTTGAGTTTGCTCTGCCTCCAGGAAGGGGTAGGAGCTAAACACTAAACCACTAGCAGATAGCATGGTGGGGCTGTGTCACTCACCTGACCTTCCTCCAATTAGAAGGTGCTGCAGACTGGGACAGAGAGAAAGGAATGGCATAGCAGTTGTTGTTGTTGTTGTTGTTGTTGCCTTAACATGTACTGCTAGTAAGCTAAGTGTCCCTCATCTTATATTGGTGCAGCTGATTATTCCTGCCGAAGTGTGGAACCTTTCTTAAACAAGGCCAACAGATGAAAGATAATATAAGAAATACAACTGATATAATAGAATATCTGGAAGTCAGGAATGAAAAGCAAGCAGACTTGATGTTTGTGGTTGCAGAGAAGGCCTTTGATAATGTGTCATGGACCTTTATGAAAAAAAACTATGGCGATGATGAATTTTGAAGAATTATTTCTAAAGGTAAGTGATGCAATCTCTACAGGCCAGAAGGCAATGATGATAGTGAATAATGTAATATCAGAAAAATGTAAAATTACAAAAGGGACAAGACAGGGCTTCCCCCTGTTGCCATTATTGTTTATTTTAGTATTAGAGACCCTGGTGAGGTATATAAGATCAGATGAACAAATAAAAGGTATAACAGTTGGGTGGAAAGCATACCAGCTGAGAGCATTTGCAGATGACCTTGTAATAACAGTAGAAGACCCATTGGGGACAATACCAAGGGAATTGGATAAGATATCTGAGTTTGGTCAGGTAGTGGGTTTTAAGTTAAAGAAAAACAAAATGAAAGTATTGGTTTAAAAACATGACAGGACAATATAAAAATGAGCTACAGTTAGCAACACAATTGACAATCGGAAAAAAGGTGAAATATTTGGGGGTTTGGTTGACAGCTAAGAATATAAATATCTTTAAGGATAATTATATAACAACTTGAAAAGAGATAAAGAAAAACATGGATGTTTGGAGAAGGATGAATTCATCACTATAGGGAAGAATTTCAGTAATAAAAATGAATGTATTGCCAATAATGTTATTTTTATTTCAAACAATACCCATAGTCAGTGAAGCAGGATGCTTCAAACAATGGCAAAAAGATGTTTCAAGATTTATTTGGCAGGTGGGGAAACCAAGGATTAAGTATAAGTTATTAACTTATGTTAAAGAAAGAGGTGGATTTTCAGTGCCGGATTTGAAATTATATTATGAAGCTTGCTGCCTCTGCTGGCTGCGGGAATAGACAACTTAAAAAAATACAGTTATTTTAGACCTTGAGGGTCATGATAACAGATTTGGATGGCATGCATATTTATGGTACGAGAAGACTAAAGTGCCTAAAGGGTTTATAAATCATTTGGTGAGAAAATGAATTTATGGAGTATGGGGAAAATATAAAAACCTATTAGAACGGAAGTGGCTTTCCCCATTGGAAGTGATATCCTTGAAAAAGACTAATGCGAAAAGTGAATGGGCAACATATAAAGAGATTATTGGAAGTGGAACAGCAATTAAAGTTGAAAAGATTTGAGGATATAAGACACTTAGTAACAGATTGGTTGCAATATCACCAATTAAATGATCTGTTTAAAAGTGATAAGAAAAATGGGTTTAGTAAGGAAATTTCAAGATTTGAAAAAGATATATTAGAAAATAATGTGAAGTTGCTTTCTAAAATGGATAAGTTGTTGCTAGAGTGGCATACTAAGGATGAAGAAGTTAAATCTGTAACGATGCAATGGGCACAAGATATTGGGCATAATTTTCAATTTTCATCTTGGGAAAAGTTGTGGAAGGAAGACCTAAAATTTACAGCATGCTGTGTGCTAAAGAAGAATTATATTAAAATGATGTACCGGTGGTACTTAAGACCTATAAAATTTGCAAAGATGTATAGAGCTGCTTCAAATGTATGTTGGAAATGTAAGGAGAAGGAGGCACCTTCTACCACATGTGGTGGACGTGCAAGATAACAAAAGCATTCTGGGAAATGATATATAATGAGTTGAAAAAAATGTTTAAAATAATGTTTGTGGAAAAACCAGAGGCTTTTTTATTAGGAATTTTAGGTGTGGAGATACCAAAGGAGCAGAGACGATTATTCATGTATGCAATGGCAGCAGTGCAGATACTACTGGCCCAGAGATGGAAAGAGGATAAAGTCCCGGATAGAGACAAATAGCTGATGAAGATGATGGACTACTCCAAATTGGTGAAATTGACTGGGAAAATCAGAAACCAGGAAGAGAAGAACTTTAAGAAGCCATGGGGAAAATTCACATTGTACTTAAGAGAACACTGTAAACAACTAAAAACTTTGGCAGGATTTGAGTAACGGATTTGTACAGGATTTGTAATGTAGGTAAATAAGGTAAAATTGGATCATTGAAGAAAAAGAGATAAAATAAGGGAAGCAGTGGAAAAAGATTAAAAATGGTAACCATGGAAGGGTGGAGGGGAGTCAAAGTATTTGGGGAATCCTAAATGATGACGTTGTTGTTTATTGTTTTTTGAATTTAAATTTGCAATGTAAAACTCAATTTAAAAGATTTTTTAAAAAACAAAGCGAAAAAGAGGTTGAGTTTGGGAGCCAAGTTCCTTCTCGGCCCTTGGTTGGGGGTAGGGAAGAGAAAGGAAGGATAGCTGGAGCGGATGGGAGAACCGTGGCAAGTCAGCGAGGTTCCTGCATGAGGAACAGCCAGAGAGGCGGCAAACTCAGGGATGGCAAAAGCCCTATCTATGCCACTGGATTGGCCAGCTGTATAACTCCCAATTAAGCTCAAAGTGCTCCCTGAAAAGTAATATTTGTGATCTTTAAAGTGTATTGACAGCCTCATGGAATCAAAACAATTTGTACAACATTGCAAAATCCAATCTAACTTCTCTGTTGCCTTGGCCCAAACTATAGTTTCTGCTCTGGTAACTTTCATCTCAGCTGCTGTGAGCTGCTTCTCTCTGTTCCTCTTGTTTCTCTCCCAAACTCTGCCCCCAGTCATTCACCGCTCTTCTTGCTCAAGCTGTTTGGTATATGACCTTCCTTCAATGCCTGCACTGGCTTCTAATTCATTCTGCATCTAGCACAAATTCCATGTCCTTATCTTCAAAATGCTCTATAGACTTCCCCAGCCCTTACCTCTCTCTTTCCCAACCTCTTCCTGCCTCTCCCTCTCTGTGGGGGCAGGTATCAAATTATGCCCTATAGTTCTAAAGTGTCTGGCACATCACTCAATAAAAGTAACCATCACCATCCATGGTCCCTGTTTGCTGTAGAGCAAAGGAACCTTAATTTATACAGTGGTACCTCGTGTTGCGTAACCTCCAGGCTACGGAATCTTCGGGTTACGGCCACGGCAAACCCAGAAGTGTATACTTCTGGGTTTTGCCGCTCGCACATGTGCAGAAGCACTCTGCGCGCCGTGTGTGTGTGCAGAAGCGAATTAAATCCGTAACCAGAGGTACCACTGTATCTTGTTTCACAAGGCTCCCTTGATTGGAATCATTCATGGTTGTATAATGTCTGACTAATGCTTTTAAGTAGGAACAACACTGGGCAATAATATTCTACTTTAAAATAGGAGCTTACATTATAGCAGTGACAGATATTTGGTGCCTCATTTCTCATGGTCCATGATGAATCATGGCAAATATACAGAAAGACAATATTCATTTTACAGTTATTGTTATTAACTGAAAGCTTTATGAATAAAATCACAAATTTCACTTGCTACTCTAGTCATTACTAAAATATGTGGTTGAAAGACTTTTTATCTGTCTTGTATTTCACACTGATTGCACAACTAAAAATTGGCAGAGCCAAGCGATTTCCCCTCCTCTTATTACCAGGTTGCAGAAGGTACTGAATACTGGAGACTTGCATGATGGATATATTTGCAGCAGATGTTGCTTCACTCTCATTTGGTGTATTAAATTGACTACAGTTTCATTCTGCTGCAATTTATTAAAGCTGCAGAAATGAATTGGCAGCAAGCACTGGTGTAAAGTATGTATCTTACCTGCTCATTCACAGACATTATTTGGGTGGGAAGCTACCAACAGTAACCTAAATGGACTTTAAAACGTGCGATTCAAATAAATTGTTGCACCATTAGAAAACAATGCCAGAGCAGCTGCATTAGTACAGAATGGTGTGATTGTTGTTTGATTGTGCATTAAGTACAATGAAGACAAATATATTTATAATCAGAGAAGGTGAAATGAAGCCTCATAGAGAGAAATATATTACAGCTAAACAGAAATGATGTGGTGTTTAGGCATTTAATGAAAACTCCCTGCACTGATATTAAAATCAGCCACAGAGAAAATTATTCCCAAGCACAAAATGGCAGAAAAGTTGCCTGACATTCTGCTGCTTTTGGGGAGGAGGCATAAGACGATAAAAAAAAAATATAGCAAGTGTATTTTCAGACTGCAATTCATGAGAGAAATCTATGTAAAGGTGAACCAAAATGTTGTGAGAAGATGCACACAAAGTAGAGAGAATCCCTAACTGGTGTAAATTATTTGCAAGTAAGGGTTAGGGAACAAAGTTTTGAAGCCTTAATACCAAAATGTAAAATATGTACTTACGATGCCGTTAAAATCCTGTGACACAGGTTTTTTGTTCCACAAATCCTATGGCAAAAATCTTCTCTCAAGTCACATTAGCTTCTCAGAATACAACCCAGCACATAAACGTATAAATAAAACTAACCACATATGTAGTTACAACATTCTACATCAAAAATAAATTGACCCAGCATCTTTTACTCAACCCTCAGTGGCAGCATATTGCATACACCTTAAACACCGTCACACAACTATTTCTCTAGCTGTGTACACATTACTGGCTAAAATGCAACTAAGGTGGAAGCAAGCAACATATACAGTGGTACCTCAGGTTACAGACGCTTCAGGTTACAGACTCCGCTATCCCTGAAATAGTACCTCGGGTTAAGAACTTTGCTTCAGGATGAGAACAGAAATCGTAGCATGGTGGCACAGCGGCAGCAGGAGGCCCCATTAGCTAAAGTGGTGCCTCAGGTTCAGAACAGTTTCAGGTTAAGAACGGACCTCCAGAATGAATTAAATTTTTAAGCTAAGGTACCACTGTAAAAAAAACCTCTGTGGAAATGCTTTTTTAAAAGCATTTTTTAAAAGACTGTATTTTTCCATCTATAAGACTCCCCCATGTATAAGACGCTCCCTATTTTGGGGAGACTCAGTTTTAAGAAAATGGCAGGGAGATGTATCCATGCATAAGACGCCACCTAATTTTTGACATTTTTGAGGGGGAAAACCTAGTCTTATACATGGAAAAATATGGTATATTGAATTTCCCATAAGCTCAGCATCGCCATCTAGTGCCACATTTGTATAACACACTTAAAACATATTTGCAGCTGTATAGCTGAGTCCTAGGTTGCTTTTTTCTCCATTCAGATGGAAGCCAGTTTGGGGAGAAACACATCAAAATGCAGTATTTCATTTTTAAAAACCAGAATAGATATGAATTGTGGAGAATGTTGTGCGTGCTCCACTTCCCAAACCAATTGTAGGAGCACATTGGAAGCAGAGTAAACTGGAATGCAATGTGTCAGAAACGGGCATTCATACAGATGAACACCTGGCTCTGGAAGTGTACAGATAGCAAACTGTGTACTGTAAAGATGAATTCCTAGAGCAACTCCATTCTATATTGCAAAACAGTCTGTGCTTCTTTGTTACTTTCATAACCAGACAAGCTTTAAGCTTTATAGTGCTTTCTAGACATGAGAATTTTTTTTTGCAACGCTAGCCTTGCAGTAACTTTCTCTATTCCTGTTACCCTGTGTTTTTTTTTTAAAAAGGCACACACATTCTTATTTCAGCATGCCTCAAAAACAAATACACTGCTTGTATTTTTACCTGGTGTAATCAGTTAAACCTGTCAGTTTACCCACTCCAGTTTCTTATCTGTATCTTATGATAAATTGCACTATAAATCCATGCCACATGGCATTTAGTGAACCTAGATAACGTTAGAGCTTATTTGGGTTTACTTGTATTCTTGTGTTGCCTATTATATTATCATTAAAAGTTTCAAAATAAAAGTTTCAAAAGTTTCAAAACAACAACTAACTGATTTGTCAGTTTCTGCTCTGATATTTTCCTCTGTTTAATTTACATTTTCAGACTAGATCCCAACAGGATACTATTCAAAATCATTAAGAGCAAATATGTGTTTGCAGCTAATCTGAATCAATTGCTAATTAACTCCACCAGGTCAAAATAGATTTTTGCTTAGCGAGATGTGTGTGTGTGTGTGTGTGTAATATCACAGGTGTATGTATTGTGTCAGCATTCATAATAATGAGAGAAGCAACAGCTTGAAGGAATTTTATAAGTGCTCAGATTAGTCTGATACGAAGACATCAATGGCAATTCTTTCTGAGTATATAATTCTCATTCTGCTGTTTATTTCCACTGAGTTGACATGCTTAATTCTCTCTGCTTGGCATGAATGAGACTTTAAAATGCCCCCATGGAAATGTAACCTTGGAAAGTAATCCTTGCTTGCATCATGCAAGAATTCCAGTTCCTTTCAACCTTGCCTTGGCATCAGTGTCTCCATCACCAGCTGGTCTGGCCTCGTGTCCTGACTCCATTTCCCTCCTCAGTGTGGCTCTTTTAATTGCTCTACTCCGCAGGAGAGTGAGCTGCAATTCGGATCACTGCCCCCTCCAATAAAGAGGGAATGCTCCACAGACTGCATCCATGGCTTGGTTTTGTGCTGCTTTTCCAATCCCCACCCCCATCTCCAAGACCCCTTCCCTAATAACAGCTGCACTGAGAAGTTTTACTTCCTTTCCCTCTGCATCATCTCTACCTGTTTGTGCTCTTGTTGTAGCTTTTGTAGAGCTTGGGGTGACACCAGGAGAACACCTGAGCCTAAATGTCAGTGATACCTGGCCGTCTTTCTTTCTTTCTTTCTTTCTTTCTGGCTAGCCTAGTTGCACCCTGGAGTTGCCAGAGAGCCAAAGCAGCTCAACTTTCTAACCCTGAATTGCTGAGTTCCAAGTTGCAGAAAAGGAACCACTCTCTTGATTAGAATAGCTCAATCAACTTACATTTAGTCATTACTGGGCCACAATTAGGATTGTGCTCTTAATACCCTTGAATAATTCATGTCCTGCTGCAGCTTCTTAGAAGGGAAAATAAACTCTTCTGATGCTAATTTAAGGAAGAGATCTGTTTGTGAATGTGGCTCAAGGTCAACATCTAAACACTGAAGCTCATTTCAAGAAATCTGCCACCATACATGTCTACCCTGGAATATTTATTATAAGAGTAGACCTTTAAACTGAGGGCTGGTTCACATTGAGAATTTCAATGTTTACAGAAGCATCTGACTTCCTGAAGGAGCTGCCAGTTGTGGTAGCTGCTATCAGTAGCCAGAAATTCCTTTCCATTCCCCTCAACCTTGACAGTGCTTGGTGTCGTATCATATATACACTACGGTTGCAGCAAGAGTTCTAATTGCTGCAAATTGGAAATCTGACAAACTTCCACCTACACAAGATTGGATCCAAAAACTGAATACACGGAGCTAGATAACTCGTCTGAAAAAATTTAAAATAAACCAAAGCAGGTATTTGTCTCAAAATGGGAAGTCTTTAAAATATATTTGAAAAATAATTACGGTAGTTTAAACTCTGTTGCAGCATTTGACTAATTTCAGTAGTAGTTTCAAGAATGATGTGAGATCAAAGAAAAATTAAGAATTAGTTAAACCATGATAATAGTTTTTATTGGCAATAAGTGATATGTAAATGAACTAAGGAGTAGACGGGAGGGCAGGTCTATTGTCAAAAGACCTTCTTTTCTCTTTCTCTCTTTTTGTCATAATGTTTTGTGGGTTTTTTTTTGGTATTTTCTTTTACTTTGTATATTATTATTTCCACTTGTTTTTTGTCCAGTTTTATGTAAGACTTATTTATTGTGCATTAATAAAATAATAATAATAATAATAATAATAATAATAATAATAATAATAGACAGTGCTTGGTGTCTGTGGGCTGCCAAAATCATTAAAAAGAAGTGACAGGCAGGGCCGCCCCTACCATGAGGCAGAGTGAGGCAGCTGCCTCAGGCAGCAGATGCTGAGGTGCAAGGAGGGGCCAGAGCAGTGAGGGCCATGTGGTCTGCCCTGTACCCCATAGGC
Organism: Podarcis liolepis; assembly: GCF_965112155.1. Classification (NCBI taxonomy): domain Eukaryota; kingdom Metazoa; phylum Chordata; class Lepidosauria; order Squamata; family Lacertidae; genus Podarcis; species Podarcis liolepis. The sequence goes on from NC_139558.1 coordinate 4,679,297, forward strand.
TAGTCGGCTGCCTTCAAGTGAGTGGAGGACACTGTCCTTTCATCAACATTGGACTAAGATCAAACTGCCAGTCAAGTTGGCTTGTGTATGTGCCTTGGGGCAGGGCACCTTCACTTCAGGCAGCAAAATATATTGAGTCGGCCTTGGTGATAAAATCCAGCCTGAAATGTCAGTTTCAGATTTGGAGTGATACACATGTGAGCCAGCCCTGTATCACACACAAACGTTACAGAACTTTCATGAATTCCACCCTAGTCCAGTGCTCCCAAATGAAAAGAAAACTACACTTACAAAGCCTCATTGAGGTGAGGCCTCCATCGTACAGCTAGAGTGGTTTATGGCATGTAGGTCTGCAGTCATGTACAGAGCTCCCCATGTGCTGCCACACACAATGAGCAATGGCAGGAACTGACACCAGATCCTCTGCATTACGGCAACAGAGTGCATGTGGCAAGCTGGTCTAACTGCTGCCACTACAGAGCAGAGGATTTCTCACATGGAAGAGGCTCATGACAGCATCTCTATTCATGTGTAGCGATGAGCAAGCCACTTGGGTTAGTTTAGAAATAACCTGTTCTCCCCTTTCCCCCCAAACTGGGAAATGGCTAGGTCTGGCTTATCATTGGCCTGATTTATCATCAGCTGGAGCTATCATCAACTTTCAATCTAACAGATAGACTAGGGTTGTGCACACAATTCCTTAAGTGCTTATGGATGCATGTGGAAAACCTATGAATCACATATAAGAACTCAGAAAGCTTCTGCGTAAGACACAGCTGAGCTTACAAAAAGAAGCAAAAACAAAATCTATAAGCAGCACTTTTAGAGATTTTTTTTTTAAAAAATTGCCATGAAAACTTTACATTGAACCCTCCTTGTTTTTATTATAGTGAAAGGAACTAATCGTGTTGCATTGATTTAATTTCAAGAGCTGGTTCATGTGTGGAATTTTTAAAAGGTCAGATTCTAGTTACCCAAGGCTGGTATCTATAAATTACTTATGATTTACAGGCATCTAAGTGTACTTAAGACTGTGTCCCTGAGCAGTGAATCTGAACACTTGAGCCTCATCCAAAGTACGTTTAAGCCTTCAGGCAACTCTCCACAGAGAGCCAGGAAAGATTTCTAATTTGCATGAGGGTGGGGGTCATTCAGGTTCATATCCCCAGTGTTTCAGGAAGTCAAGTGGACAGCTTTCGGGAGCCAGCATCTCTCACAATCTAACATAAGCTTGCCATAAGAGTAAGAAAGATGAGGATAGGAAAGTTTGAGTTACCACTGAAAATTGACATTCTTGAAGTAAACTCAGAGTTGCAAGACACTGAATGCTGAGGGAAACAAAAAGTGCTTTCATAAAGCCACCAAAATTTCTCAGCAGAGCTCTGCTCAAGCTTACTTTGGGCTGCCATACGTCTAGAATCCCGGATATTTGTCCGCTGAAAATGACGTTTGGGCAGAATTTTTGAAATTCAGATAAAATGTCTGGACAGTTTCTTAGGACTTTCCAAATGAAAGCCATTATGAGGTGTGTGTTCGGTCCTATGTACCACTGTGAACATATTGCACCTGATGCGGGGTTCATTTCCAATGAAGGCAGAGAATTCAGTATTGGTGGTAGTCTTTGTCCCCACCATAATACGATCCCAAATTACACTTTACCTATGTCCCAGCCAGAATGAATGACAGTCATTCATTTATTTGGGATCATCAGTGACGTTGGTGGAATAAGGAAAGGCTAAAAATGCCCTCTGCCCAAGTATGTGAGGCGGGGGGCAGAGTTTTCTCCTCTCTCCCAAAAGTTGGGCCAGTTGTAATCTCTTTGCTCTGTCTGCCTTTAGAGCTCCTGCCTGGCTGTGCTAAATTGCTTGGTTATTCAGGTGTTGCATGAATCAACGATGTGGAGATTCAGCTCTGAGGAATGCATGCCTGTTCAGAGAAAGAAGGAATGCAGTGGAAGTTCATTACTCACTTGAACATATGTTTTATACCTGTCAGTTTTCCTGCTTCAAATCGGCACAACATGCTTATTTTTCAATGAGCTGAACTTTGACAGCTTTTGAAAAATCTTTTTTTTTTCTACAGAAGCTCCATAACTGACAGCTGCATTTATTCAATATTTCTACTGATTAATGTACTGACAATTTTAATACAAGGGAAATAACAGGTAAGCAGAAGCAATGAACACAGATAAAAGCCAGTGTTCCCTAAGAATACACCTCACTCCAGGGGCATACTAAGAAATACACCCAGGTGGAAATATGAGTGGTTGGATTAGATTTTAGATATTCCCATATTGCATGTTATCAAGAATGGTCACAGAGTGGTTTCCAAAATAAACAAACAAGGTGACATAAAAGCATAATGCACAATAACCTAAGTCATTAAACTAATTCTAATTAATTACATGAATAGCATAATCTTAAGTGATACAAAGTATGTAGAAAAGAGCTGGTTCTGTTCCCAGTTGCACCCATCTCAGGCAGCTCAGAACAAAGCGCCTACTTCCTGAGATACAGTTGATGGACTGGAATGGAGAAAAACAGGTGCTGGGCTTCCCCCTCAATGGTGTCTGCCTTACTATATTCCACATACCGTAAGTAAATGGATTCATACAGAGGGGCAACAAAGTGGGCATCCCTTGTGTACACAACCTAGACCAGGTTTCCCCAAACTTGGGTCTCCAGCTGTTTTTGGACTACAATTCCCATCTTCCCTGACCACTGGTCCTGATAGCTAGGGTTGATGGGAGTTGTAATCCAAAAACAGCTGGGGACCACTCAAGTTTGGGAAACCCTGCCCTATATTAAACAGGCAATATGCAACATACAAACTGCAGTATACAAATTCTTCTTCCACTAAGGTTGCCATGTCTTGAAGAGCAAAAAAGAGGGCAACTTGAGCCGCTGCCACCCAAAGCCGGGGAAAGAGATGCGTGGGCAAACAGGGCCACTGCCGCAACCATGGGCCTCTTTCCCCTGCTCAGGCTGGCAGCAGCTGCGGTTTGCAGAACAGGTGCATTTTGTGAGGAGGCACAATCACCACAGGCTCCCTCATCCAGGCCAGATCCACAAGGAGAGAAGTCGTTTACAGTGCAATTCTATGTCTAATCACAAGTAAAAACCATTGAGTTCAGCAGGCCTTATTCCCAGGTAAGTATGCAAAGGAATGCTGTCTTAGATACAGCACTGCACATATTTTTTTTGTTTTGTTCCTACTGAACAATATATTTGGGGCACAAAACCTCATATAAAGATAAATAACATAAAACTGACTCAGGCATCAGCCTCAGGCCCCCATCAAGGTGGTATTCATTTTCTCTGGTGATTTGGATCTTCTCCCTTTTATTCTTTGTTTTCACTTTCCCCCTTACTTTCTCATTGTGGGATATGTTAATTTCTTAAAGGTCATGAATCACTTCTGCTAGCACAATATTAAACTTTTATGACTACATGAAATTTTAAGTAGTGAGTGCTAAAACTTGGTTCAAACAATTGTTAAAAACTTTAGTGCTGCTGGGGGAAAAAAAGGCTTCCCATGTATGTCATTTATGATTGCAGGAGGGGAAAAAAGATTTGGTCAGTGTGTGTACCAAATGAAAGACATGAGATCATAAGCAGGTTTAAAAACCCAAACTTTATTTGGGTCTTCAGTGAGAGAAAGCTTTGACTAACTCAATCAAATGTGGGCGTCACTGGCTGGAGGAGACAGCTGGGGGTATCTTCTGTTGGCAAAAGCAGCCTGTGAGCAAAAGCACCCTGGCTATAAGCAATAAATCCATAAGATAACTGTCTCATGCCTTCTAGGGGCCACTCACTCAAAGATGAACTGAGGGGAGCCACATTTGGAATAATGAAGCCTCTGTGGCCCAAGTTTACCTGAGCCATCTGTCAATGAAAGGTAGGTTCAGCAACCATCCCATAAAGATGCCACAGGGCATTCCCAACTAATCAGCTGAATGTCCATGATGTGGATGGAGTAGACAAAAAAGTAAAAAAGATGGGCAAATGGGAAGCCTCCAAAAGAATCATACTCAGTCCTGGCAGGTGGCAGCAACCTATGCTATGTGACGTGAGGACAGCTTGCCTGTCTGGGTCCGAAAAGGGTCTGTGCTGGGGCCAAGATCAGTAAACAGGGGCATGGAGAGGGAATCTCTCGTCTGCATTCCAGTTCCTGCCTGCACTTTACAAGGCACAAGACAGCTTTATGGGGAATAAGAAGGACACATGCCACTTACAAGGTAGCACTAGGTGTTGTGTTCCTCATCCTCCAAAACCAGGGTGTGGTTCAGCAGTTCCTCATTTACTGCTGAACCTATATTTCAGCCTAAACTTTCTACACTAAATTCCACTACCATTGTTCTGTGCTTCCGAAAGAACCGTTGATTATATGAATAGATAGGATAAATCCCAGTTGTTGGTATACATGTCCAAACAAAATAAAATTAAAATAAAAAAATCCATCCAGTGGCACCTTAGAGACCAACTAAGTTTGTTATTGGTATGAGTTTTCATGTGCATGCACACTTCTTCAGATACCATAAATGTGTATAAATGTGTTGACCTATTTTATTGGACCTATATCCAGCTCCATCCTAGAGTTTGTATCTTGCCTGTTGGTTATTCTACACTTTCCTTCCTGTCCCTGGACATTGTGCAACCTCTTAAATAACAGTGCCTACACTGATTCCAGAAGCCACCCAGGCTTTGGTTACTACCTTTACCAGAAACAGGACTTGTAGCTCCAGATCTGGAATCAGTTGCCAGCCAAAATTAGGCAGGTGCCTAGTGTGGTGATATTTAAAATAATGAAGGCACTATTCTCACATAATCAAGCATTTCTCACATAAACAACATGATGCACTTGGAGACAGAGTCACAGATTTTTCCATGTCATCTGTGATTTGATTCTTAGCAAATAGAATTCTGTGTTAACCTCAGGCAAATCACATACCAATCACAAGGATGTTCTGAGTATGAAATGTACCCACATGTATGTCACCTGAGCACCTGGGAGGGAAGATGCAATACAAATGTAATTTTTTAAAAAATCAAAATGTGGAGATAGATGCTAAATTCTTTCAAAATTGTGTTGATATGATATGGTTTATATCATGCCAGGACTAGGTTTCATTTTAAGCATGCTTAGGGAACCTATAAACCTTCAGCTATTATGGATTACGACTCCTATCAGCACTAGTCAGCATGGCCAATGGTGAAAGCTGATGGGAGTTGTAATCTCTGGAGGACCACAGTTTCCTCACTTCTTCAGTGAGCATTGTGGTGAATAAAACGCACACACACACACACAGAGAGAGAGAGAGAGAGAGAGAGAGAGAGAGAGATGGTATGTAACTTCTATGCTTTGATTTTAAAAATATTTGTGCAGGTCATCAGTGCAATTTCTATTTTTTCACAGACATCCAGGCTACTGACATCTTCCTTCTTAGATTGCTAGAAATTATTAGGATCATCTAAGAATGGAAGCACCATGCCATTTTGCTCATGGAATTCATTTCCTAGACTGAAAATTGAGCCATTAGAAGCAGATTTGTAAGCTAGTGGTGTGTGTTAATTACCAGTATCATAGAACAATAACAAAAATATTCTTTCAAATAAACCCAAGATCTTTCTGCTTCTGTCCTGATTCACACCTCTCTGCCTCTCTCATGTATTGAGCCCATCCAAGATTTGAAATTCATAATGTACAACACTGAAATACTTATTTTCCTCAGTGCTCTCCTTGATCATCTTTATATCTGTTGACAGCACCCTATTGATGAGACATACAGACTTGAATTTATCTTTGATTTCTCCCTCTCCTTTGCTCCTCACATTAAATTTACAGCTTCCAAGTCATGATTCTCCTCCATTTACAACTTTCATATCTTATTTTTAAAACTCTCTGTCTGCATCTCATATTTAAAGTTCGTCATGGCCTTGCCTCATTCTAACTTTTAGATTGTGGCCCAGTTTACATGTTAGCAGCATCTTGGCTGTGAGTCCTGGAAGACCTGCTCTCTGCCTTGCAGGACTTTTCCCACCTGGCCTGGGAGGGCAGAGCCTGGACTGACCAGCTGCAAAAGCTGAGGGGTATTGCTTAGGAAGTTTCGCTGGGGTGGGGTGTTGTAGCTATTACTTATATTATTTTTGTGTCTTTATTTTGTATATTATGATTTATGTGGAAATTGTGCAGTTTGGTTGTGTATCTTTTTGATGCTTTATTTATTGAGGGACACCGTCAGGAAAATAAAAGGCTAAGGAGTAAACCCTGAACAAATCCAGAGTGGAGTCCTAAGATGGTTGGATGGCGCCTTGTACACCTCCTTCCAGCAACTCCTGCAGCCAAGCTGGTGCCAAACGTATTGCTTTCCTTTCCTTTGGACCACAGCAGTGAGGCTGAGAGGGGAGTCTTGTTGACTGGGCACTATAGGCCCTTCATACACGCTGCCTAGGCTTCCACTCTGGGGAGGTCACTTTGGTCTGTTAACATAATGTGAGTGATAGCTGTTAAAAGTTACTAGTCACTGCAGCTGCAGCAGCCACTGTGACTCTCCAGTGGTTTGACTTCACCCCCAAAGGTGCACTCCATTGTCCTGCAATATAGACTGATGCCAAGAACAGATCTTTCCCCTGACTATATATAGGGAGCTGCACTGCTTCTTCTGCCTTTAGGACTAGATGTCCAGTGCGCCTCCGACAGAGGAACTGAGGGGGCAAATGCTTACACTTTTAAAAGAAATACTTGACAGCACCCTGGGGCAGTAGGACAGTACCAGGGGTTGGCAATTTTTTTCAGCAGGGGGCCGGTCCACTGTCCCTCAAACCTTGTGGGGAGCTGGACTATATTATTGGAAAAAAAGTGAACAAATTCCTATGCCCCCCTAAATAACCCAGAGATGCATTTTCAATAAAAGGACACATTCTACTCATGTAAAAACATGCTGATTCCTGGACTGTCCATGGGCCAGATTTAGAAGGTGATTGAGCCGGATCTGGCCTTAGTTTGCCTCCCCATGGTACAAGCCTTCCTTTCTTAGAAAGGGAACTTCCAAAGCATGGGAATTGCTGGGTGTTAAGCTTTTTGGGGTCACCCAGAGTAACCCTGGGCACCCAGTGGATCCTTTCCTCCAGGAGGTACACAGGGGCATCTGCAACAATGTAAACCAGCTAAAGTTTGCAAAATCGCGCTGTGTTCCATCATCACAAAGGGAAAGCGCTGGTTTTGCCTATATTGACATTCCATAGCCTTCTTAATCATTTTGGTTTATTTGATTTTTACCTTGTTGAGATCTTTTTTAAAAAAAATATATGCTGGGGACGGGGAGATAATTAATCTGGATCCATAGATAATTGGCAAGTGGCAAAATGGAGCCTCAGTTAGTTCAGCTTATTAAAAGAGATGCCTTGTATCTGGTAGAAGCAGAATCTGTTTGTTCAGAGATACCCAGCAAATAAATAATTAAAATCAAATATTGGCAGATGTGCATCTTTCCCCAAATGACTCCCTTTTCTCTCATGCACACTAGCTCATGAAGCTATTAACTTTAATGACTGATTCTCCACCCCTTGTCCCAAATACACCTCTATCTCTATCTCTCTATTGCTGCACAAAGACATACAAATATACCCCTTGAAAAGAAAGTTGCATCTGGCTATTCCCTCTTGTGTTTGTCTGATACTTATGTTATAATGATGTAGAAACTGGCAAGTATCTGTATTCTTTCCATTCACCTCCAGGCATGGAAGAAAATCTGCTGGGATTGGCTGCAGCTGGGCTTCATTTTTGGAAGAAGAATTTAGCTCCTGTCAATGACTCATTCAGTATGCATGATCAAGCAACAGTCAATGGTTTCTTGTGCCTCATTAACTGTGGCAACAGGAAGAAGTATGATTCTCCCCAAATACCTGACCTTCTTACAAATGAGGGCCAATATTTTGAAACAAACAAAAAGGAATTTGAAACATTATTGATTTTTGTACAGTAAACACTCAAAATTAACATAACTTTGCTGACAATTAATTTTCTAGTGAGCAATTGAATTGCATTGTAATAAACTCCTGGCATTTCGGCATCTACTGCAATACTTTTCTTTCCCCTTTCTCTTCCATTTCAAATAAAATAAGGAGTATTTCAACCAGCCAGTTATCAAATTTGGGAGGTTATAAATAGTTGGGAGAAATACACAAGGGATCATTGTCTCCGCTTCCTTGAGGAAGGACTTCTGGCAATAGATGGGCTGCACCTCACAGTGGTTGGCAATAATGTGTTTTCTAAGAGTCTCATGAACCTGATCAGGAAAACCTTAACCTAGAACTTGAGGGGGAGGGAGACAACATTACAGAAAACAAAAGAATACCTGGTACTGGGGATAAAAGTTTCACTAATGCACAGGAAGCTGAGGTAGGGCTCCACAAACCTGCTAAAAAACAAGAAACTACAAGAAGGAAGCAGCTGGAGGGAATGACTCATGGTTTCAGTTGTCTGTACACAAATGCACAGAGTATGGGAAACAAGCAAGATGAACTGGAACTTTTAATGCAGGATGGCAATTAGGACCTGGTAGGTATTATTGAAACCTGGTGGGATGAGACTCATGACTGGAATGTAGGAATTGAGGGGTATAACCTGTTCAAAAGGAATAGACCAACCAGGAAGGGGGGAGGAGTAGCATTATATAGAAAGGATGTGTATACTTGTGAAGAAATCTATGATCTGGAGCATGAGAATCAGACTGAGAGTACACAAGTAAAAATTGTAGGAGAGAGAAACAACAGTGACCTTCCTGTGGGTGTCTGCTATAGACCGCCAAGCCAGACTGAAGACTTGGATGATGCCTTACTAGAGCAGATTACCAAACATTCAAAAAGGAAAGATTTGGTAGTCATGGGAAACTTCAATTTCCCAGATATCTCTTGGAACTCAAACTCTACCAAGAACGTAAGGTCTGACAAATTCCCCCATTGCTTCGCTAATAATTTCATTTCCCAGAAGGTGGAAGAACCAACAAGGGGATTATCTATCGTGGACCTGGTCCTCACCGATAGGGAGGAACTGATCAATAAAGTGGAAGTACTCAGAAACCTGGGAGGAAGTGATCATGTGCTCCTGGGTTTCATGATACAGAGGCAAGGGAAAGCTGAGTGTAGTCAGACGTGTACTCTGGACTTTAAGGTCAATTTTAAAAAGCTTAAGGAGCTTGAAATATACTCAGAGTTGCAAAGTGATTTCATGCTCTTTATTCAGCTCATAGTGGTGAGGAGGAATGAATGAATGTCCCCTCACAGTATCTGCTTTATATACATTATTTACACAATGGGCTGCACATGATTGGCTAATTCCGGAATTCTACTGTAAGCCAATCAGGTTGTGGATTCACTTCTATCTGGAGCAGGATTGGGTGGTTCCTGCCAACCAATCATACTGCTGCATTGTTCTAGGACCAATCAGACTGCTGCATTCTCAATCCTATTGTTCTAGGACTAATCAGACTGCTGCAATTTGGATCCTATTGTTCTAGGACCAATCAGACTGCTTCAGTTTGGATCCTATTCAACTCAGTACATAACACCCCTCCCCTCTAAGTTCCAGTCCTGCCCGGGAGGTCGCATTCATAGTCCTCAAGGTATGCCGGCGGCCTACGTGTGCGTTGCGGCCTGGGGTGTTCCCTGGTCCGGGTTCCAGGTTCTGGCTCGTGTTCCAAGGATACTGGCTGTGATGGGGCTGTTTGGTCTGGTGCAACCGGCTCGCTCAGTCGTGGTTCTGGTTCCGGTGTCCTTCCGGCCTCACGGGTCCTCTCTGTATTTACTGATTCTGCCTCTCCTGCTGGCCCCTCCTGCTCTATGGGTCTCACTGCCCCGCTGTTCCCTTGGGACTCCTCTGACCTGTCCTCCTCCTGGGTTTCTCCCAGGAATCGTTGCCGTATCTGGTCACAGTGGCGGCGCCAGCATTGCCCCCCATCCGTTAGCACCTCGTACGACACTGGGCCAGTGACCCTGGTGATTGTGGCGGGTACCCATGCTGGGCCTGCCCCAAAATTCTTTGCGTACACTGGGTCCTGGGCCTTGAAGGTCCGGGGGTTCCTGCCTTCCCCCACCACTACCTCATCCTGAGCTCTATCGGGGTGAAGGCGGTCCAATCTGATTGCAAGGCGCCGACCCATTAGTAGTTCAGCGGGGCTCCGGCCAGTCGTTGAGCTGGGGGTGCTGTGCTGTGCTAGAAGGAATGTGGCAAGGCGGTACTCCCAGTCCCCTTGTGTCATGCGGCGGAGGGTGTCCTTGGTGGTCCGCACCATGCGTTCTGCTTGGCCATTGGTGGCAGGGTGGAACGGCGCCGAACGGATGTGGCGGGTGGCGTTCTGTGCTGTGAAGGTTTGGAATTCTCCTGACGTAAATGCAGTCCCGTTGTCTGAGACGAGAGTGTCAGGGAGCCCGTGGGTTGCAAACAGCCTGCGTAGTACCCGGATGGCTGCGGACGTGGAAGTGGACGGTACCAGTGCGACTTCCAGCCATTTGGTGTAGGAGTCCACCACTATGAAGAATGTTTTTCCCTGAAAGGGGCCAGCGAAATCCACATGCAGGCGTGACCATGGTGCTCGGGCGGACTCCCAGGACTGGACTGGGGCCCTTGGGGGATCTGGGCGGGATTCTTGGCAGGCCTGGCAGTGTTTGACCCAGGCCTCTATCTCTCCATCGATCCCCGGCCACCACACATAACTCCTGGCCAGGGCCTTCATTCTTACTACCCCTGGATGTGTCTTGTGTAGGGCTGTGAGGACCCTTTTGCGGAGGGGCTGGGGAACAACGACCCTGCTTCCCCATAACAGGCACCCCTTGTGGGCCGACAGTTCATGTTTGCGGGTTGTGTAGCCGGCGAATTCTGGCCCGGGGCTGCTGCTGGGCCATCCCCTCCACACCCAGTCCAGGACCCGGGAGATGACCCTATCTTTCTTGGAATGGTGTGCAACTTCTTGTGCCTGAATGGGGCGGTCGGGAAGCAGCTCCAGGGTCATAACCTCTTGTGCAGGTGCTGGGTCGGGGCCTGTTTCCGGTAGTGGTAGCCTGCTGAGGGCGTCCGCATGGCCCATCGCCTTCCCAGGTCGGTGAATCAGTGCATACTGGTAGCTGGCAAGGAAAATTGACCACCTGAGGACGCGAGGAGACAGCACTTGGGGGGTCTGCTTTTCGGGAGCAAACAAGCCAAGCAACGGCTTGTGGTCAGTCACCACGGTGAAGGGCCGCCCGTACAAGAAATCATGGAATTTTTTTACTCCCTTCACGATTGCCAGACCCTCCTTGTCGATTTGCGAATAGTTCCGCTCGGTTGCGTTGAGTGTCTGTGAAAAGTACGCCACCGGTACCTCTCTTCCATCCGGGAGTTGGTGCCCCAGGACAGCGCCAATGCCATAGGGTGAGGCGTCGCATGCTAGCACCACCGGCAGCCTCTCGTCGAAGTGTGCCAAGACAGAGTTTGAGACAAGCAAGTCCTTGACTGCCTGGAATGCGGCCTCCTGGCGCTGGCCCCACACCCAAGGGGCCCGCTTGTCCAGGAGTCTGTGTAGGGGCTCCACTACCGCCGCCTTGTGGGGAAGGAAGGAATGGTAAAAGTTCAATAGTCCCTAGAAGGCCTGAAGTTCAGTCTTGCTCTTGGGTGCTGGGGCATCACAAATGGCCCGTACCTTGTCCCCAGTCAGGTGGACCCCTTCTGCGTCCACCAGAAATCCCAGAAAGTCCACCTGAGGCACTCCTAGTAGACATTTTTCCCGCTTCACCTTGAGACCCGCCGTCTGGAAACGGTGCAGAACTGTGCGGAGGTGGTCCTCAAACTCCTCTGGTGTGGGCCCGGCAATCAACACATCATCGAAGAAGGGGGTGACGCCAGGAATCCCTTTAAGGAGAGAGTCCATTAGATTCTGGAATATGCCTGGTGCCACGCTGACCCTGAATTGCAGCCGCTTTACCCTGAACGCTCCTCTGTGTGTCACAATCGTCTGTGCCTCTGCTGTGGCCTCATCTACTGGCAGCTGTTGATAAGCTTGGGCCAAGTCCAGCTTGCCAAAAATTTTCGACCCAGCCAGGGTGGCAAGGACATGGCTGACCACTGGCACTGGGTATGCGTGGGCTGTGAGGGCCTTGTTTATGGTACATTTGTAGTCTGCGCAGATGCGGACCGAACCATTAGGCTTGACGGGTGTGATGATTGGGGTTTCCCAGGGGGCATTAGGCACCGGCTCCAGCACTCCTTGCTCCACGAGTCGGTCCAATTCCTCGTCTATACGGGGTTTCAAGGCGAACGGGACCCGCCGGTTAAAATGTTGGGGAAAAGAGGTTTAACACTCGTGTCCTTAAAGACTCTTGTTGTTACAATCTCCCAGGGTGCCAGCCGATCTTTTTGTCTTGCAAGAAGATGTGGGATCCTTGCAGACTGGAAGGAGAGCATAAATTTCCTTGGCCAGGGCGTGGCATTTAGGGGTACTACAGATAGAAGATCTATCCGGGAAAAAGGAATATTTAACAAATCACGTAGGTACCCTTTAGCCATCCTCAGGTTATTCCACCTAAGTCTGGGGGCGTCACGGGAAAAAATGGATAGACATATTTTATTACGTTGAAAACTCAAGGATTGCTTATTCCTTTGGGGCAGTGGTAGCCTGCATCTTGAGCCCTTAAGGAGAGATTTCTGGTCAAGTTGTCTCTTTAAGGTACTCACAAGCTGCACAGGAGATTGATGCAAATTAGATAGCTCAGTTGAGGAAGGTAGATGAGCTAGAAAGGCCCGTGTAAGTTTATTCAATGACGAAGAAATCCCCTCCAATTCCTTGAAGATGAAGCTTAAAGTCCTGATTACCAGTTGTATTTGATCAGGTACTAATTCATGGGCAGTTTGCCGTAATGCTTCCCGTTTCAGTGACGGAGCTGTAATTAAGGTATCAGGGAGGAGGGTTTCCCTATGGCTTCCATCCCCCGCTGGATCAGCTAGCTTTTCCAACTCTCCTTGATCATGCAGAGGCCAAAAGCGGTTGTATGTTTCGACCGCAGAAACAATTACTTGCTCCGTTTTGCTGTTATTGTTAGTAGATGGTGGGGGAGATTCAAGCTTTGACTGCTTTACTCTTGGAGGTGAACAACTTTTCTCAGCAGATCTTGGTCGCTTGCCATGACCCATTTGTCGCTGTCTCACTAACTACGAAGGTTCAAAGTAGAGGTAAACGGAGATAAAAGAGATAAAAGAGAACTTATCTTTATGGATGCAACTCCTCTGCTACTCCTCGTCCACTGCTCAACATAACCCAGTCTTCAAGGCGGCGTTACTAATCAGCAGCAGGCTTTCTCAGCAGGGGGTTTGAATATCCTTGTTGATACGTATATGGCCCCGACAGGCCAACCATAGAAGTAAAACGATTAAAAACTTCCAACAGAGGTAAAATAATTTAAAAGTCAAATAAAAACAGCTATAAAGACGGCTGTAAAAGGCTATAAAAGGCAATAAAAGGTTTGTAATCCGGAGGGTTCACGAAGGAGAAGTTGTTACAGCCGCCATCTTCTTTGGCTCCTCCAAAAAGCCACCACCCGGCGGGCCTTGAGCCTGACCGGTCGTACTGCGGGGTCAAGCTGTAGCGCAATGGGGGGGCCCGTATACTGTCCCAATTTCCCGTCGAAAACCCCTGGAAATTCCTTGCATATGGCATCCACGTCCACTTGTAAGCTAGTGTGGTTCACCCCAGTGACAGCTAGCCCCAATGGTCCAAACCATGCCAATCCCAGTAAGCTAATGTAGGGGCCCTTGACCACGAGCAAGTCCAGTTGCCGCGTCCGCCCTCGGTATTGCACCCTGAAGGTCCCCACCCCCATTGTGGGGACCTTATGTTTCTGGAAGTCCCGTAGGGTGAATGGGGCCGGCCTGAGTTTGGGACCCCCAGTAGGACACAGTTTCCTTAAGGTCTTTGCCGAGATTATGGATAGAGTTGAACCCGTGTCAAGCTCCATGCGGCATGGGGTCCCCTCTATCTGTACCTCTACATAAATTTTCTCTACGTTGGGGTGGGGCAACTGGTATACCTGGCAGTCCGTGAGCTCCGTCGAGTTGCCTTGGTGCGTTGGGCCCTGGGACCTGGGGCTCTTGGGTTGGTCATCTGATGCCTGGTGTCGGGTGGGCCGAGCCTGACACACCCGGGCGATGTGTCCCGATTTTCTGCACTGCCTGCACTCTGCGTTGCGGAAACGGCAGGTCCTCCTCTCGTGACTCTCCCCGCAGCTTGCGCAGTTTCCTCCTTCTCGTCGAGGCAGCTGTGGTCTGTGCGCTGCTTGAGTGCGCTGCTGTACTCGGTGCACCTCCTCCCTGTCGGATCCTGAGTCGTCGGTGAGGTCTTCGTGGTGGACCCTCGGTTGGGATGGCAGGCTCGGCCGTGCCTCTTGCGTCGACCTCTCGGCAGCTTCCGTTGCCAGGGCCTCCTCCAGAGAGACCTGGAACGTTAGGTCCTTCTTGGCGTAGAGGCGTCGTTGCAGCTTCTCATCCTTCAGGCCACCGACGAGGCGGTCACGAAGCATGTTCTCCAGCTCTGAGAAGTTGCAGAACCGGGCGGCTTGGCGGAGAGAGGTCACAAACCCAGTTATGGTTTCCCCAGGGGCTTGTCGCTTTGCGTAGAAGGCATTTCGACGAGCCACCACTGAGGGCTGCGGCGAAAAGTGCCCCTTCAGCTGTTCCATTATTGTTTTGTATGGAACAGTAGCGACGTCTTCAGGCGCAAGGAGAGCCCGGGCGATTTCAAACGTCTCCTCTCCGCAGACGCTGAAGAATATCGCCCTCTTCTTGGCGTCTTCTTCGTCGGTGACCCCTTTGGCTTCTAGGAGGAAGGTGAAATGGGAGGCATACGCTTCCCAGTCTCCAGATGCTGGGTTGAATGGAGAGAAGCTGCTGTTGGCTGCCATTCTGAGTTCCTTGTGTCCCGGAGCTGAAGCCTGGATCCACGGTGCGAGGCAGCGTTGCGGCAGGTGGCGGTGCTGCGGTGCTGTGTGTGGCAGTCAGCTCAGCGGGATCCCACCTTCGGCACCAGTGAAATATACTCAGAGTCGCAAAGTGATTTCATGCTCTTTATTCAGCTCATAGTGGTGAGGAGGAATGAATGAATGTCCCCTCACAGTATCTGCTTTATATACATTATTTACACAATGGGCTGCACATGATTGGCTAATTCCGGAATTCTACTGTAAGCCAATCAGGTTGTGGATTCACTTCTATCTGGAGCAGGATTGGGTGGTTCCTGCCAACCAATCATACTGCTGCATTGTTCTAGGACCAATCAGACTGCTGCATTCTCAATCCTATTGTTCTAGGACTAATCAGACTGCTGCAATTTGGATCCTATTGTTCTAGGACCAATCAGACTGCTTCAGTTTGGATCCTATTCAACTCGGTACATAACAGAGCTGCTGGGTGAGATCCCATGGTCAGAAATACTCAAAGAGAAGGGAGTCCAAAATGGATGGGAGTTTCTTAAAGGGGAAATATTGAAGGCCCAAATGCAGGCAATTCCAACAAGGAAGAAAAGTGGGAGGCATCTAATGAAACCAGTGTGGCTGCCTTAGGAGCTTAGAGATGAGAAGAGAGTTAGGAAGGGCATGTATAAGAAATGGACGAAAGAGGAAATCACGAGTAGCCAACAGTTGCAGGGTGAAGGTTAAGCTGACTAAAGCTTAGAATGAGCTCATACTCGGAGGCATCCACCTCAAGATATATGGGTTTAAAGAACAACAACAGAAGGCAGTGCTAGTGGCAGCATAGGTAAAGGTAAAGGTACCCCTGTCCGTACGGGCCAGTGTTGACAGACTCTAGGGTTGTGCGCTCATCTCACTTAAGAGGCCGGGTGCCAGCGCTGTCCGCAGACACTTCCGGGTCACGTGGCCAGCGTGACGAAGCTGCTGTGGCAAACCGGCACCAGAGCAGCACACGGAAACGCCGTTTACCTTCCCGCTATAAAGCGGTACCTATTTATCTACTTGCACTTAAGGGTGCTTTCGAACTGCTAGATGGGCAGGAGCTGGGACCGAACGACGGGAGCTCACCCCACCGCGGGGATTAGAACTGCCGACCATGTGATCGGCAAGCCCTAGGCACTGAGGTTTTACCCACAGCGCCACCCGCGTCCCTATAAGTGGCAGCATAGACTAGGGGTAAACTTAGGACTCATCCAGACTTCTCTTTTCCCACCACTTTCCCCAGGAATACCTACAATTTATTGCTGAAGTGAACACACAATAGAGATGAACACACACCTTGACTGTTGCTGTTTTATTTGCTTTTTAAAACTACATTTGTACCCACAAGTCAACAGAGTGCTTCTTTTTTCTTTTTCCCTTGCTCAGTGAGCATGCACCAGTATTGTAGCCAATGAAATTTGGTTACAGAAAGACATTGAAATAACAACAACAAATTATTATTATTATTATTATTATTATTAATAATAATAATAATACTTCACCCTTCTGGCTGGGTTTCCTAGCCACTCTGGGCGGCTTCCAACAAAATATTAAAAATACAATAAAACATCAGACATTAAAAACTTCCCTAAACAAAATTAGGGTAAGGGCAGTGTTTTTACTTGCAATCACTGTAATGAGTTGTGGGTAAAATTCTCTCTCCCCCCCTTAATTAATCCTACGAATTGCCAAGAGTGCTGGAAATTGCATCTCTGTGGGAGGAAACTACAGTTCCCATGATTCTTTGGGGGAAGCTCTCTACTTGAAATGTAGACCTTCAAGGGAGCAATTTAAGTTGGCAAAATAGCATACAGAGCATCTCATTTAAATTTTGTATCAGTGCAGCTGCTTTTAACGCAAGTAAAAATATTTTCCACATCGATAGCATCCTCATTAGATAAATAAATACATTGCAAATATATGGCATACCCATATCAAATCTGCCTTCACATTTTCCCCCCAAATCATAATACCATTTCTTGTATACTCATATTTTTAATCCCATGCAAAAGTTTGATGCTCATTAGCCAATTCTGATATTGCCTTAGTGTTTGGACAATAGAATCTGAAATTGCTGTTTGGCTAATCACACCTTTCCATGAAGCCAAAAATAGTTTCACTTCACTCCTCCCAAACTGCAGAGTGGATTCAGGAATCTGTTGCTTGGCCTCTCTGTACGGTTCCAAGGCTTTTTGTGGGGATCTTTTATGTTTTGTTATACCTCCTTTGCATGGTTATAAGTCACTAATATTGTGGCATCACCACCTCCCCCTTGCTGTGCCAGAGGCCCTCCAGCATTCCAGGAAGAGCAAATTTAACCTGGTAAACAAATATTGCAAAAGCTCTGGAATCCACCTCCATTCCTCTTTTCTCACAGGAAACTGACCCAGCAATGCCTCCATCTGGAATTCCCTACCACTTGGCAAGTGGGGACTATCAAACAGTAGCTGAAGCTGGACAAAGGATACTTCTCCTTGGTGTTTGGAAAACTTACAAAAGCACACTTGATGTAAAACAATTTTTGCACTTCTATAATTTTTATATACATTCTTTAAAAAAAAATCCATATGCAGTCTTAAAAGAGACACTTCATTATAACAAGAAAAATGTGTTGATCCCCACAACAGTGATTAGGCCATTTGTCAAACACTGCTAGTGTTTCTGATAACATTTACAGGTCACATCCACAGGTTTTTAGCATCCAACAGAATCGAGTCTGTCGAAATGGAGCATATCCACCTGAACTTAGGAGATTGATCATTACGATTAAAGTTTGACAAATTCAGTTAAACTTTCTGAAACTCCCTTCCAAAGTGCAATATCCCTCCCTATAAGCAAGGAAAGTCAGGGCAGTGATGCGTCAGCTTTCTCTTACGTTCTTTTCTGAAACTGCTGGCTGTGTGGATGTCACAACAGGGGGCTTAGCAAACATTTTTGCTGCATCAAATATGGAATAGAGAATTTTGCTTTCTCTACAGTTTAAGTTACCAGGATGATTTCTCTGTATAATGTTTTATTGTTGTGGCTAAAGTCTTACAAACAAAACAAGACAAAACAACCCTTTAATGAAATGAAATCCCATACTTGTTTCAATTCACATATTCTTCTAAAGGCTCTGATTAAAAGGCGTGCGGGGGGGGGGGGGAGATTAAATGATGTACAAATAAGAACCTTAAAATGTTCCTTTAGTATTCTCATCCAACTCATAATTGGGTGTGATTTCAGCTAATTAGATTAAACTATACAGTATGACATTTAAAGCATAATAATAATAATAATAATGGGACGTGGGTGGCGCTGTGGGTAAAACCTCAGCGCCTAGGACTTGCCGATCGCATGGTCGGTGGTTCGAATCCCCGCGGCAGAGTGCGCTTCCATTGCTCGGTCCCAGCGCCTGCCAACCTAGCAGTTCGAAAGCACCCCCGGGTGCAAGTAGATAAATAGGGACCGCTTACTAGCGGGAAGGTAAACGGCATTTCCGTGTGCTGCGCTGGCTCGCCAGAGTAGCTTCGTCATGCTGGCCACGTGACCCGGAAGTGTCTGCGGACAGCGCTGGCTCCCGGCCTCCAGAGTGAGATGAGCGCACAACCCTAGAGTCTGTCAAGACTGGCCCGTACGGGCAGGGGTACCTTTACCTTTACCCTTTAATAATAATAATAATAATGCCGACCACTTTCTTTTTCTAGAAAAAAAGGTAGCTGAATAGGACACAGATTTGAATACATTTAACATTTTCTTCCCTGTTGGTTTCTTGTTGAAAACTCCACCCTCCCAAATATTATTTTCTCTTAACTGTTCTGCTGACTGTAAGCAGTTCCTCTGAGAGGCAAACAGGAGCTGGGAGGCAGGTTGGCAGGAAACCAGCACAGAGATGCCAAGGGTCTCCCTGCTCAGCGCAGACCCATCTGGATCCATGTCCCGCATGACTCTTTTGCTTCATGTAACAGGCAGCTTGACCCTCTGCATGATGGAATTTTCCATAATGTACACCTTCACTTTAATTACATAAGTTGATTTTGCCTCTGCTAGGTGTGTGCACACGTATATATATATTTGTGTACACACACACACGAGAGAGAGAGAGAGAGAACTTCATAGAGAATAAGGCTATTAATGGCTACTAACTCAATATGTTCTACCTCCACAGTTGGAGGCAGTATGCTTCTGAATACCAGTTGCTGAAAACTGCAGGAAGGGAGAATGCTGTTGCTCCAAGGTTCTGCTTCCATGCTTGCCAACTGTGAAAAGAGTCTGGGTCATGGGCCTGACCTGGTAGGATCTTCTTATGTTCTTATGATCTGGCACTTGCTTATAGGACACTTAGACCAAGGATATGACTCCTTCCCATGTCCTACTGTTGCCTCACGAGGATGAGGCTATTGGGGGGGGGGGACTTCCCCAGTGTATCTTGTTTTGCTATAACATTTCCAAAGCAGCAGCCATGTCATTCCTGTTATGTACAAAATTATCCTTTACAGCAAACTGTTAACAGCAGTAGCAGTTAAAATGTGAACTTGAAGAGCAAACAGAACAAAATATTTCTGATAGCTGTTCTAATTGTATGCATTTGCTTTCCCCTGGAGGTTCACCAGAGCATTAATTTACCCCCCCCCAAAAAAAAAAACCACATTTAGGGAGCAGCTGAGCAGCTGTAGGGGCTTTATTTTACTATGTTTTATGTTATGTTATTTTAAAATCATGTTTTACATATATTAATTTGGGAGGATAAAGCCTCAAATTAATAAAACCAAATCCTAATCTCAATTAAATTCCCAGAACCTTAATATTTGACTAATTGGGACAGGACTTTTCAAAGATGAGCTGGAGGAAACATAGGAGTAATGGTAAGGAACATCAATTGAATATTAAAATACCGTAGGAAACTGAAAGATGTTTTATTGATCATTATAAGCAGGGCTTTCTAAGGATTATACTCACACAACAACTAAACATGTGACACCTCTGGGGCTTTTTTCAGGGGGAACTCAGTTCTGGCACCTCTCAGGTGGATGCCATTGTCATTAAAGGAGAACAAGGGAGGCGTTCATGGTGAGATCTGGCACCTCTTTTTCTAGGAAAATAGTCCTAAGCATTGTTGTTGTATCGATCTTAATAGGAGACATCAGCATGTGCTCCAACCTCTATCATGAAATTTAATGGGACTTACAAGTGTTTAGCTATGGCTGGTTCATGTGTGCATTAGACCTGAGATAAATTTGGCATGTGCTATTGTGCAGGCATTGGCCATGGTTCTGTCAGCCGTGGAAGTCATTTCATTAAGGGCCAGCTAATGATCAGTTTGTTGATGGCTGAACTATAACAACAACAACAACAACAACAACAATTTATTTATTTATACCCTGCCCATCTGGCTGGGCTTCTCCAGCCACTCTGGGCAGCTTACAAAAAAAATACTATCATACAGTAATCCATCAAACATTAAAAGCTTCCCTAAACAGGACTGCCTTCAGATGTCTTCTAAAAGTCTGGTAGCTGTTGTTCTCTTTGTCATCTGGTGGGAAGGCGTTCCACGGGGGGGGGGGGGGGTCCACCACCGAGAAGGCCCTCTGCCTGGTTCCCTGTAACTTGGCTTCTCACAGCCAATTCTCACCCCATCCAGATGGAGCTGGTAAACAACTGTCCTGGACACAGAATTGACCTGCGCCTCCATGGACAGCTGTGAGTCCAAAATGACTCCCAGGCTGCGCACCTGGTCCTTCAGGGGCACAGGTACCCCATTCAGGACCAGGGAATCCCCCACACCCGCCTGCCCCCTGTTCCCCCAAAACAGTACTTCTGTCTTTTCAGGATTCAATCTCAATCTGTTAGCCGCCATCCATCCTCCAACCGCCTCCAGACACTCACATAGGACCTTCACCGCCTTCCCTGGTTCTGATTTGAAAGAGAGGTAGAGCTGGGTATCATCTGCATATTGATGAACACCCAGTCCAAACCCCCTGATGATCTCTCCCAGAGGCTGCATGTAGATGTTGAAAAGCATGGGGGAGAGGACAGAACCCTGAGGCACCCCACAAGTGAGAGCCCAGGGGTCTGAACACTCATCCCCCACCACCACTTTCTGAACACGGCCCAGAGGAAGGAGCGGAACCACTGTATGACAGTGCCCCCAGCTCCCAGCCCCTCAAGACGGTCCAGAAGGATGTTATGGTCAATGGTATCAAAAGCCGCTCAGTGATCCAGCAGAACTAGGAAACAGCTCTCACCTTTGTCCCTAGCCCGCCAGAGATCACCGACCAGCATGACCAAGGCAGTTTCAGTTCCATGATGAGGCCTGAATCCCAACTGGTAGGGATCCAAATGGTCCACTTCTTCCAGGCGTGCCTGGAGTAGTTCAGCAACCACTCGCTCAATCACCTTGCCCAAGAATGGAAGATTTGAGACTGGGCGATAGTTGGCCATATTGGCTGCATCTAATTTTTTTTTTTTAAAGAAGTGTTTTGATAACCACCTCTTTCAGTGGGTCTGGGAAGGTTCCCTCACAGAGAGGAGCATTCACCACCCCACGAAGCCCATCACCCAGCCCTTCCTGGCTAGCTAAGCCAGGATGAGCAAGAATCAAGGAGACAGGTGGTTGGTTTCACGCGTCCAAGCAACCTGTCCACATCCTCGGAGGTAACAGATTGGAATTGATCCCACACAACTTGACTAGACAGGACTCTAGCACTCTCCCACTCCAGCCCTGCTCCCACGGTGGAGTTTACCTCTTCCCGAATCTGAGCAACTTTATCTGCAAAACCTTTGCAAAATCATTGCAGGAGATCATGTGGCCTGTACTGGGCCCTGATGGAGCAGGTGGTTCCGCTAAATTGCGAACCACCTGAGTCTCCTGCTGCTGTTTTCCGCAGATGCAATAGAGGTGGTGAAGAAGGTCTTCTTCGCCGTTGCTATTGCCACTTGGTAGGCTCAACATTGAGCTCTAACCCGTGTCTGGTCCGATTTGGAATGAGTTATCCGCCACCGGCGCTCTAGCCATCTCAGCAATTGTTTCATTGCCCTCAGATCCGTTGAGAGCCACGGGGCTGTCCAGGCTCCATGCAATCGGAGAGGGTGTTTCGGAGCCAAACAGCCAATAGCCTTGGTTAACTCCACATTCCAGCGGGCCACCAGGGAATCTGTTGAGAGGCCATCAACATGGGATAAAACATCCCCTACCACTCTCTGGAAACAATTTGGATCCATTAAGTGGGGCGGTCCATCCGAATCAGTCCCACCTCCCTGCAGAGGGGAAGGGTCACGGAGAAGTCCAGTTGCACCAGGAAGTGATCTGACCATGCCACTTCTTTAGTTTCACTTTTACTTAATGTGACACTACCAACATCCATAGAGGTGAACACCAGGTCTAAGGCATATGAGTTGGGCCAGACTTATGCAGGGACAGCCCCATGGAGGCCATGCTTTCCACAAAGTCCCGAGCGGCCCCTTGTAAGGTTGTGTTGGCGTGGATGTTAAAATCCCCTAGGACAACCAAACTAGGTGTCTCCAGGAGAACATCCGCCACAACCTGAAGCAGCTCAGGCAGGGAATCCTTGGTGCAGTGGGGAGGTTGGTACACCAAAAGGAATCCTGTACTGCCCCTATTGCCCAACTTCCAGAACATGCACTCAGAAAACTGGGTCTTCCCAATAGGACACCTGGTGCAAACTAATGACTTCCTAAAAATCACTGCAACCCCCCCTCCCCGCCCACATGACCTGGGTTGCTGTGCGTAAGAGAAACCTGGTGGACCAGCAGCATCAGGGACAGGCCCATCTGCTTCATCCAACCAAGTCTCTGTTACACATGCCAGGTCAAGTCCTCCATCCACAATCAAGTCATGGATAGCAGTGGTCTTATGGATCATTGACATGACATTGCATAGCAGCACCTTCAGGTCATGTGGGTCTCCCTTGCTGATTCCTGTATCCGTCCAGTCAAGCCCAGACCCGGAGGCAGGGATAGTCCTCAAACAATGACTAAACCTGCCTCCTCGGTAATGACATGGTCTGGTCTTAACGTAACTCTTCCTCCTACCCGTGATCATGGAGATCGGTTGTTCCAGTGCACCCCCCCCCTCGTGGAACTTGCCCCAGCCTTTTTGTTGGCTGGGACCCACTCCCAGGCAGCCCTGACCCCTCCCTGTAAAATCAAATTAAAACCTATACAAAAAAAACAAAAAAACAATAAAACAATGAAAAGTCAAAACAGTAAACGTTACAAACACCCCAAAATTAAGCAAATTCCCACACCTGAATAAACATCCACCCCCCCCCCGAAGCCTCCTTGGAGCCTTATAAGCTGTGGTGGTGAGTATGGGGCCCGCCCCCAGCCCCCAGATGGAAAATGGGCTTCAAGGGGAAACAGTCCTCCCCAATACTCACTGACAGAGCAGCAGCAGCAGCAGGAACTGAACTTTCTTTTTTTCATTATGGCATGAGAAACTGAATGCAGGATGATACCTTGGTATGTTTGTTAAAGCACTTTTGTCTTGTTCACATTATTTCATTCATGAGAATATCAGAATATTCATTCGTCAGTCAGAAGGATTGTAAATAGCTCTTCCTTCATTGCTTTAACATTCCAAAAGCTGAGGCACTCTTACAAATATACTTTGTCTGCCATTTTCCCCTCTATGAATGTGATGAAAACACCTGTAAGAACCAGCCTAAAAGGCAAATAAAAATTTGTTACAGCAAGCAACATTTTATACTTTAATGAGCATTCCCCTCTCCTGTGATTTTGCAATTTTTGCTTCTGATAGACGATTTTTTTTTTTTACTACAATAAACTTATTTTTCACCAGTGAATGAATGAATTAGCATGCCACAGCTGAAAAGTAACCAAGAGTTTTGTGGTGCCTGAAAAGCTAAGAGATTTATGGTGGCATACACTTTTATTGACTTATGCCACAATGAGCACTCCCACTTTACATTGTGGGTGCCCTTTGCAGGATCGCGCCTGGTGCTACAGTTCCCAGGGAGCTTACTGGCAAACAGGGGCTGACTTGCCTCTCAGTGTTAAGTTTTGGAGGTTCACGCCCAGCTTCAATAATCAAGTTTCTTGCTGGGACGTGGGGCCAGCGGGAGCTGACAACAGCCAGGCAGTTGGCTCTGAAGATTCTCCCTCCCTTTGTTTAATGTTTCTTGTTTGCAAGCTATTTTTTATTCATCTTTAGCGGGTGCTGCTATGGTCTTTGTCTGGTTGCTGTTGAAGGACTGGGAAGAATTTTTTCTGCATTGGCAGGTTTTGTCTTCCCCGTAACAATTCATCACAACTTTGGCAGTTATGGCCTGGGCTGGAATCCCTTTGTCTTTTCTTCCCTTTGGGGGGTAGGGCATGAAGTGGTGACTCACCCCCTGCAGCAGTGATTCCAGGGTCCCCCTCTTAAAGGGGTTATATATATGGGTGTCACTAGCCATACACTGAAAGGTCGTCAGTGAACTACCCTGCGTGCAGGGATATGGGCTTGGCTGTCTGCTACACTTATGTCTTGCAGAGCACCCCAGTATCCCATTTACCCTGATGAGCCCCAGTTCCCCCCGGCTGGGGGGCTGGGAGGGATACACGCCCAAGGCCAAGCCAAGGTCTTCCTACATCTGGAAGTTTAATAAAGTTGTGGCCTAATTTTAATTCCATATAACATTGTCAGAGTCTTTATTCCTTCCTTATGATCCCTGGGGGCTGGGGCTGTTGCCGCCTGGTCACGCAATAAATCTGTTTGCCACAACACTCTTGTTTGTTTTAGCCACATCAAACCATCACTGCTATGTATCTGTAATAGGCTGAAAGTGACTATTCCCCCCCCCCTACTTTTTAAAACAGATATGTTTCCAATCAGAAGATGGGGAAATCACACTGAGTGCAATTCTTTGCATTTCTCGCCAGAGGTGAATCAGGGAGACTTACTCAGTAAAAGGCTGTAATCCTAAACAGACTTAGGAAGTGAGACACATCACTGACACACACATAACACTTACTAGGAAGTGAAGCATAACTGAGACGTGAGTAGCTGAGTGGAGTGAAATTTTACCCAGCTCAACCCACTCACTTGCTTGTGAGGTGTTCCCAAAGTAAAGGAAGGATTGAACTCTGATTAATAAGAATACACACAGAGGCTTGAACCAGCAAGACTCTGGGAAGGATGCGTATACTCCACCCCTCAGCCCAGGTTGTTTTATTCACAAAAGAACTTTTTACAGCGTGTTCAAAAGAACCAATCAGATTTCTTCTGAGCATTTCAACAAACCCACGTGGGGGCAAAGTTAAACTACCAGAACATGGGGTAAACAAAACAGAACTACAAAGGAATACATTTGGCAACCCCGGGAGGTGATAAACAAGCAATATACATGATAAGAAGGATGGCCAGGATGACAGCGATCATTATCGCCTTCATGTGAGATCTGTTTCCTGGCCCTAAGATTAACATCCTAAGATTAACATATTGGAAAGGCTACTTCAAAGAAACTTGCCCACTGTCTTTGATGACCCAGGAGCCTGCCTGGCGAAGCAGCTGGGCTCTGTATGTGACTTGTGAAGCAAGAGAGATAGGCAGTAGAGGAAATGGCCAGAGATGCAGAGGGTTGTGGGATTTGATCAGAAATTATTGCCAGTGAGTCAAACCCAGTCAACACAATGCATTCATCATGAACACAATGGCTTGATGCATATTTTATATTTCCTCATAGTAATACCACCTGACCCCACACTCTGGATATTTGCACTCCTACATGCTTGATGTAGCATCAAAGTAAGTTAGAAGGCTGGGGAAGGGGAGTCATCATGGTGAGTAGGGCCTTGGTCCAGCTCAACAGGAACCCCTTATCATTAAAGCAAGATGGGATGCTCTCTACCTGATGTTGGACCATTGGCTGATGTCATTGTGGATTTGATGTTGAATAAACCTAGGATGTTGGTTCTAGATGACTTCAATATTCATGCTTAAGCCACCTCAAGTCCAGCTCAGAAGTTCATGACCTCCATGGCATGAACTTGGGTCAGTCTCATTGGTCTGTCTTAACTTGTCATCAGTCTAACACATATATCTTTTGATTGCTCCAATTGTGAAAGAGATGGTTCGTGGTGGGGGGAGGGGCATGCGTTAAAATCTCATTGTTATAACAATTTACAATCAGAAGACTCACACTGACCTTCAGACTTCTGCCTTATAGGACTATGGTTAATTTGAAACTTGCAGATAAAATGTATGTGATATAATTCTAACAACAGTATAATACCAATATCATCTTACCAAAATAGTATTAAAATACTGTCTGCTTATATAATTCCTTCCATATAAAATTCCTTCAGTGGTGGAAGAAGCCAACCGCACTCAATCACCGAATAGACATATAGGCATCAGCCCTGCTAGGAACATCCTATATGCAGCTCTCAGTTATAATCAAAAGAAGTAGCATTTTGAGTAAATACATAGCCACCTGCAAATCTCTCTTGTTGTTCTCTGCTTGTGGATGTGTGTCTCAGTTAAAATTAAGACAGAGCTGAAGTACTGCCTATGTGAACACTTAAATGGAGTTTGGATCTGATGTAACTTTACACCAACTTAACGTAAACCAGCTTGCTTTATGTTACCTTGTGTAAGTTTGCTTCCTTAGCAGAGACAACAGTAAGTGACTTACTTCTTAGTGAACATACTATACATAGGATTGCATTGTGGGTGTATAATGTAGAATGTGTCTCTTTTGCCAAGGTTGAATTATATAGAGTAAGGTGAGAACTAAACGAACTACCGTGGTACCTCGGTTTACGAACTGAATCTGTTCCTGAAGTCCGTTTTTAAACCAAATCCATTCTTAAACCGAGGTGCATTTTCCCTAATGAGGCCTCCTGCCGCTGGTGCCCTTCCACCATTCAGCGTCTGTTCATAGACCAAGATAAAGTTCACAAACTGGAACACTACTTCCAGTTTTGCGCAGTTTATAAACCGAATAGTTCATTACCAGGGCTGTTCGTAAACCGAGCTACCATTTTGTATGTCAACAAAATTAAAAGATGTCACAAAATACTAATCTTTATTCAGTGTGTAAAAATTCAGTGCTATCCCTTCTAAGTTCAAATATTAAAGCCCTACTCTTTGGTCATTGGTTTCAAGATGGTCAGAAGTGCTACACAGTCCTTTAGGGCGAACATGTTTTGTGGAAACCTGAGTCTAGTTTTCATATAAGTTTTCTTTTGTTTTAACCTAGTCCTAACTTTCTTTCACAGGAGAACTGTCCACATTTAAAGGAGAAGAATTTTGGAAGGTTGAAATTCATGAAGAGTGGAGATTTCAGGTTTTCAGGAGTTGACCAATCAATCCTTTATTGCTTAATCCTTGTACCTTTGTTCCAATTTCCTTTCATTCTTCCATAGCAGCCACAGCAGATTAAGTATGAGGAAACTCAATGGTTCAATATTTTATCAAAGTTAGTCTGAGGATGAACCATTATCTAAAAGACATACTTAGTTCAAATAGAAAGCAAAAGGAAGGATAAACAGTGTTTTATCTCCCGGTATATGAAGTGTCTCCTCAAGGTCACAGCTTGATGTGTGTTATATCAGGAGTTTTGAGCACCAGCCTGCTCTGCCCTAATTCCGGATTTCTCTTTTCACTCAGGCTTTCTTTCTGGGAGCAAAGGAATTGCCGTTCTCCTATAGCCCGTTGGTCCACTGTTACACTGCCTTAGGCATTTAGCAATACTTGATGCATCACAGAAAGGTAAAGTGCCGCTATGCACCAGAGCAATGATATATTAGGAAAGGAGGGGAGAAGTCCCTTTAATTCCCAGCAATCAATCAGCTGAAACCCCGAGGCATGAAAGTTGGTATTAGCATTGGCAAACTGAAAAATAGCTCCTAGGTTCAGTGCAGATAAGCACCTAAGGCCTAGGTGAATCCCTCAACTCTTAGCTACATCTTTGGTCTCTGAGGGAAAAATAGTCTCAGAAAGGTTGCCATCTTTTACACCTTTTGTGTGAGCTACACAGAAAAGTGAGTTACACAGAAAAAGACAAGTTAGCTTAAAATTGGCTAACATTAGCCTACCTGAGAGATTTTTATTTTTTAGATAAAGCCAAACATATCAAGCAGAGTTTTCCTTAAACTTTGTTCTATAACCTTGAGACCTACTTGAGAAAAAATAACAAACTTAAATGGTCCCAACAGGCATAAATGGCTGCTGAAAACCTGCAGCGACTGCGAAAATCCCTGGGCAGATCCACACCATGTACCGTATTTTTTGCTCTATAAGACGCACCAGACCATAGGACGCACCTAGTTTTTGGAGGCGGAAAACAAGAAAAAAAAATTCTGAATCTCAGAAGCCAGAACAACAAGAGGGATCGCTGCGCAGCGAAAGCAGCGATCCCTCTTGCTGTTCTGGCTTCTGGGATAGCTGTGCAGCCTGCATGCTCTCCATAAGACGCACACCTATTTCCCCTTACTTTTTAGGAGGGGAAAAAGTGAGTCTTATAGAGCAAAAAATACGGTATTTAAAGCACATCCAGCACACATTTAAAACACATGGATTCCCTCAGAGAATCCTGGGAACTGCACTTTCTCCCTCACAGAGCTACAATTCTCAGCACCTTTAGCAAACTACATTTCTCAAAATTCTTTGGGGAAAATACGGTGCTTTAAATGGGCATTAGATGTGCTTTAAATGTATGGTGTGGATCTGCCCATAGTCTCCAGAAGCCAGAGGTTGTTGAGTTCATTGAGTCCCTTGACCAACTACATTCTTTCTGCGGTACCCCATGGGATTCAGGAGCCCAGTTATGTCACCCCCTGACTGCAGAGCTGGCAGCCTCTCACCCTTTTTTGAACATGATCCCTTATAGAGTGTTCCCTCAGCCTCCTCTCCTCTCCCCTCTTCTTGGAAGTCCTAAGGGGCCTGGGACTTGTCCATCCATTCACAACAGCAAGGGCTGGCACCGCCTGGCTGGGCTCCCTCTCTTGCCCGCTTGGTTGCTTGCTCCGAGGCTGCCTTAGCACCTGGCTACCAGCACCCCCTGGCCAGCCCCAGAGGCACCATTTGCCTGCAAAGCTTGTAGCCAGGGCTGCAACAAACAGCTGTGCAAGCTTTTGGAAGGTAGAGATACAAGAGGGCATCAGAGGAGGGGGGGGAAGAGGGACAGAGGCAAGTGCTGCCTGCAGCACCCCTGAACATCATTCAAGGAACCCCAGGGTGCCATGGCACACTGGTTGAAAACCACTGCCCTAAGCCATAGCATTTATACTTTTAGAAACTGCCTTTAAAAGGTAAAGGGACCCCTGACCATTAGGTCCAGTCGTGACTGACTCTGGGGTTCGGGGCTCATCTCGCTTTATTGGCTGAGGGAGCCGGCGTACAGCTTCCAGGTCATGTGGCCAGCATGACTAAGCCGCTTCTGGCGAACCAGAGCAGCACATGGAAACACCGTTTACCTTCCCACCAGAGCGGTACCTATTTATCTATCTTACTTTGACATGCTTTCGAACTGCTAGGTTGGCAGGAGCTGGGACTGAACAACGGGAGCTCACCTTGCCGCGGGGATTTGAACTGCCGACCTTCTGATCGGCAAGTCCTAGGCTCTGTGGTTTAACCCACAGCGCCACCCACGTCCCATAGAAACTGCCTTTAGAGATACCAAAAAAGGTACACTCCAGCTCTCAGTGAGACAATATTCTGAATCCACTTCTGTGACTCACAGTCATGAATCTTTCTTTAACAGAAAACAATTTTCTTAAAGCTCAAAAATATTTAGCAATCTTTATGCTAACATTTAATAAACAATTTCTTTCCATGTAAAAAGTCAAATAACATCAGTTTTGAAGATGATAATTATTATCCTTTTAAGTTAATGCTACTGATCTTTTAAAACAACAACACAAAACTTAGTATTTATATTTTGCTTTCAAAACATGTCACACAAATTATCTTATAAGTCCTAACAACAGTCCTGTAAGATTGATACAGTGGTGCCCCGCAAGACGAATGCCTCGCAAGACGAAAAACTCGCTAGACGAAAGGGTTTTCCGTTTTTGCGTTGCTTCGCTAGACAAATTTCCCTATGGGCTTGCTTCGCAAGACGAAAACGTCTTGCGCTTTTTTTTTAAAGCCGCTTGAAGAGGCGCAGTTGCGACGGACTGTGCTTCACAAGACGAAAAACATCGCAAGACGAAAAGACTCACGGAACGAATTATTTTCGTCTTGCGAGGCACCACTGCACTGTCACCTTGAAAAGAGCAGGCAAACATGTAGTCAACTGAAATACCGGTAGCAGAAATATATTGTCATAGACAATAGAAAGAAGCAGGGACAATGAAATATTAAGTATGAAATGATTCTGAAGTGCTGCCTTATCACTTGATCCTAAGATTTTGCTGACCCAGCAAGTCCAGATGAAGAATACCGATTGCTGCTCCCGTGATCAAGTGCCAAAGTTGAGGCGCAATTTCCCCCCGGAGGCTGAATTATGAATGTGGATGATAATGGATCCTAAAATAAGTTACTAAGTAAATTCACAAAAGTAGTGTTTCCTGTTCTATCCTGCCCCTTCACAGTCAACACCACTCCTTAGGAAACTTATCCAGGCAGTTGGGGAGCTGTCCTGAATCATGTGGGTTGGCCACAGGGGGAGTTCCTGTCAGCAGAAGGAGACCTGAAACTTTCCTTCTGTCAACTTCCTTAAGCTGTTTTATCTTTAGGATCCAACTCAAATTGTTTGTGCTCTGTTCTTATTCTTATTCCTTCCTAGGTACTTGCTTCATACTTGACCTTGACTGAAATTCAGTGGCAACTTAGAAATGTGCACTCTACACAACTTCCAACATTTTTTATAACTTTAC
Source organism: Podarcis liolepis (assembly GCF_965112155.1). Classification (NCBI taxonomy): domain Eukaryota; kingdom Metazoa; phylum Chordata; class Lepidosauria; order Squamata; family Lacertidae; genus Podarcis; species Podarcis liolepis. The sequence goes on from NC_139558.1 coordinate 4,710,094, forward strand.
TGAAATTCTTTCAACCCTACCACAAACCCCACTGAAATTCTTTTCACTTTCCTTGAAACTCATACATATATATTTGCCTAAGCAGCGCTCTAAATGCATGAAACATCGCTTTAGCGAAATTCAGCTTCTAATTACTATTTCTATGCAGCTCCCATTAGGACCCCATTAGAAGTTGTTTGCACTTCCTCCAGAGGTGTTGTGCTTTTATTGACACCCAACCATTTGTTTTGTTTCATTCAAAATGAATCTGAGTTAATTAGGCCACATTGCAGCACACTGAAGTACTGTGTGATTATTTCATTAACAACCAGTATGTTGGGCTATTGTTTTATTTAACTTTGGTGGCAGGAATGCTAAACTCTGATCTGAGAAACTGACTTTACTGCAGGGAGGGTGGGCTTAAATGGCACAGACATGAAGCAAAGTCTCAGCATGAACTGGGACATGTTTTCTGATTGCTTTTGCCTGCCTTCCTGTTCTTTCAAAGCATGGGGACAAGGGGAGGACCATTCCAGAAGATTTATTGGGCCGTAAAGTCACCACTCATTCCGTTACCAAAGTTGCTACTGAGAAACAAAATTGTGCAAATTCTCTGCAAGTGGGTCCTAATTAGCTGACACACTTAAATGGTAAGACACATATATCCAATAATGTGTCATATATAATTCTTTTCATCTTACAACTGCCAGTCATGTTTCAGAGATTAACAACAGAAAGCTTACTGTGTCATTGCAAGGTAAGCAAGCCATGAATCGCATTCAGTGACAGATTCAGGAGAATTATTCAAGGATGCCTGACAGGTGAACTGCTGTATACTAGATTGGGCAAATATAGCAAGGTCAACCAAAAGAAAAAAGGAAAAGATAAGATAAAGGCTTCGGTATATTTTAATGACAACATTTGAGACGCATTTCAGATGGTGACTAAATATTTGTCTAAGAGCAGGCCTGGCCAAAGACACATGGCAAAGGACAATATGACACCCCCCCCCCCCCAGTCTTTGAGGCACATTCATCACACTGACATTGGATCACTGACTCTCTGATGCACTTGAGAACAGTAGGCTATAGGTCTGGGCACATGGCACACTCGGACCTGTCTTCCAGAACCTCACCACTGCCAGCTCACTATTTGGTCAGTCACCTACTTGCTGCCTGCTCAAAATAGTCCTGCAAAGCAGCAGCAGCAGCAGCAGCAGCAGTCCCAGCACTTGTCACAGGAGCAAAGCATAATTTGAAATGACCACTAACAGAACTAACTGCAGTGCACTGGAGAAGAAAGGTGACTAAGCAAGATAGCCAGCCCAGGCCAGAAATAAGCAAACACTGGTGCTGGCTCAGAACAATGAAATAAGTTTGGGAGGGGAAACTAATTCCTGCACCCCCATTATCTTCCGTCTTTAGCAACTTCAGAGACAGCCCATTTCTTCTGCCTAATGGTAGAATCTTCTGCCTAATGGTAGGTCCCATTGTGCCAGAAGCGGTTTAGTCCTGCTGGCCACATGACCCAGAAAGCTGTCTGTGGAAAAACATCAGCTCCCTCAGCCTGAAAAGCAAAATGAGAGCCGCAACCCCAGAGTCGCCTTTGACTGGACTTAACCGTCCAGGGGTCCTTTACCTCTTTACCTTTACTTTCATGGTAGGTCTGAGACCAATAGCCTTGGATATACGTTACTTCGGCAAAAAGCTCTGCCCTTGCTACAGTGGTCTCCACAAGTTCAGTGCTTTTGTTTTAAGTTTTAAGAGGGAATGGCAGCCAGTCATCCTGTATGAGGCAAAGTAAAGGGATGAGGGAGGGACCTCTTATTGATGATCCCAGGGCGGTGGCAACTGGTGAGAAAGGGTGAGGGTATAAAACTTTAAGAACCCTGCAAGATCAAACCAAAGGGTCATCTAGTCCAATTTTTGGTTCCCAGATGCCTATGGGAAGCCCACAAACAAGACATGTAAGAGGCCACCTCCATGACAAGGAACTGGAGGAATTACCTTGAGGTGGCCATATCAGCAGCAGGAGAGTTGCTGATGGCAGAGCAGAATATTCCAGTTGGTTGTTGAGTAGATAGCATCCCCCAGGATGGTTATGGGCTGTTAACACCACCAGTCCATTGTGAATGCTGCTAGAGAACCAGTAACCATACATCTGTTTCTAGCCACCCATGCCTCTGTCCCATGACAAATCCCGAGAAAGATAGGGAACCCACCCCCCTTGGTTACCACTCAGCAGGAATAGTTTCAGGCTACATTCTGCCCCAAATCACCAGCTGCCACCAGCCTGTGTCTGAAGAGAGAAGCATGAGGTGTGGGGGGAGGTTTTTTTCCCCCTTCCTCGTTTTAATCGTATTGTAGATGTTTGTGGAAATCATTTAGAAACAAAATAGTCCCTGCCTGCGAAGGCGTTTTCCTGGTTCAGTTTTCTCATCACCATTAAAGTGTGATAGAACTTCTGGCAGGAGTGTCTGTATTTCAAATTCTGACTCATTTCTGACTGCAAAATAGGAAGACACCAAACAGCTCACTAAACGTAACGGTGGATCCATATCTGTGTTTGTGTGTGTACACACACTTTCAACTTTTATAAATATTTTAGCCAAAAAGAACAAAATCACCACAAATTTCATTTACCTTCCCCCCAACTTCCCTCCCTTCAGCGATTATTTATTTCACATCTTTTTATTACTGCATATCCAATTCCAATATATTTATAAGCATTCCTTTATCCTCCCCTTAATTATCATTTACTGCACGTTTTATTATCAATCCTGCTAATGTTTTACCATATTTTTTGCTCCATAAGACGCACTTTTTTCCTCCCAAAAAGTAAGGGAAAATGTCTGCATCTTATGGAGCGAATGTGTGGTTGATCATTGGCTCCCTTTCCGGCCTCGGCCCCTTGCCCAGGCCTCCATTGTTGAATGTTCTGCAGACGGAGGCTGTTTGTTTCCCCAGCGACATGTGACTGGTTGATTAGATTATCTGTCTGGAAACTGTAGAAATGGCTCCCTTTCCTTTCCTAAAGAAGCTGCAGAACTTTGAGTTGAACCCCATAAAAACAGGATTTTTCCCCTTTGCAAAAGAAGTTGCACAACTTTGAGATGACCCCCCCCCCCAAAAAACCCCCAGGGCTTTCCCCCTTTCCTCCTCTAAAAGCTATGTGCGTCTTATGGTCAGGTGTGTCTTATGGAGCGAAAAATACAGTACGTCCTCCAATAATCAATAATTCACCCCCATTCCACCACATATGGAAAAACGTACCCTTTTTCTTTACATTTCCAGCAGGTATCTGATTCTGACTTATACATTTTTGCAAGGTTACTAGGAGTCAGATACCATCTACACATAATTTTCTTTTATCACAGACAAGCTGTAAATTTCAAATCTACATTCCACAGTCTTTCTCATGTTGACATTTCGATATTACATCCTATATCTATTGCCCAGTGTATCATTGATGCCCTCACCTGTTCATCTTTTGTTTCCCATTCTAATTGCATTTTGTACATTTTAGGATCAGTCTATTTCTTACCCATGCAAATTTTTAATGTATTTATTCAAAAGTTGTTTGTCTTAATTCAATTTTTTTAATGGAAAAAATAATAGAATCATGGAATTGTAGAGTTGGAAGTTATCCTGAAGGTATCTAGTCCAATCCCCTGCAATGCAGCTCAACTAAAGTACCCTCTGATGAAAAACCTCAAATGAAGGAGACTCCACAAGCTCCCAAGGGAGTCCACTGTCAAACAGCTCTTACGGTCAGAAAGTTCTTCCTGATGTTTAGTCAGAATCTCCTTTCTTGTAACTTGAATCCTTTGGATTGTGTCCTACGCTCCAGAGCAGGAGAAAACACATTAACATTTGTATTTAAATAGTTAAAAAATACACTATGAATTTCTGAAGATATTTTATCACAAAGCACAATTTTTAGAAGCAGTTTTAATCTAATAAGTGAATTGAAAAATTTGGAAATTCAAAGGATGATTACGGAAGTGTGGATCAGGTTGCTTTGCATCAGACTCCACAGAAATCATTTTTTAAAAAATAATCTTTTATTGCTTTTATTGGGAGAAAAGGACAGAGAAACCTTTGTTATGTTTTGTATCTTTAAATGAAAAACCAAAGCATGAATTGAGAGATTATCTGGTTGTTTCTTAGCTTCTACCATAGATGGCACTGTTGGTCTTTCCAAAAGAATTTTTCAAAAAGCTTTCACTAACATACCACAAGCGGCATACCAGTGCACCCAGAAAGGCAAAATGGTACTGGGCAGCAGAAAACTATTTGGTTGTCATAAAAGATAATTCAGAATAATTTGATAATGAAACCAAACCAGGAGATGTATATAAAGATAATCTTCTTTGAGATCTCGCTGCACTGTGACAAACCTTTCAGAATATTCAAACAGGAACACTATTTGAGATTTCATTGTGAAACAGATGGAAATATTTTACCAGGTATGAAAAATATGTACAATGCAATCTGACATGTGTTTACTCAGAAGTAAGCCTCACTGTTTAGTGGTGCTTATCCAAGTATATGTGCATAGGATTGCTGCCTTAGTGACATCAAAATACCCACTTTGGGATAAAGTCGAGGTTAAATTACAAGAATGGAAATATAAGAGTATTTAGTTACGTTGCACACATCTACAGTGATATTACCATAGGATGACACCCTTTAAAGTATTTTTATAGGTATTTGGGCCTTCAGCATGGACAAGCACAGATTCATTTGCTTTACAAAAGACTGGCAGTTTGAAGTTCATTGATAATGCTGCTATGATGATGATGTATTATAAAATAGACTCATGGAATCCAACTCCCTGCAGTGCAGGGATCTCAGCTAAAAATAGTCACAGCAAATGCTCTTAAAATACATTCTGTTTTGCAATTTTATCTCAAAAATATTTGACAGAGGGCCTTCAAATGTAAAAAACAACTTTAGCCTACCCCTGTTCCTCTCGCCTCCTGTCCCTTGATACTGATGTTTTAAAATAATGTCCCTTTATGGTGTGAGCTAAAATCTGTTTCCAGAAGCAGGGTAATGCAAATTTCTGCCAGATATCCACTACTCCGGCAACACAAATTACTGTATTGGCCCAAATATAACCCGCCCCCGAATATAAGCCACACTTTAAAAATTTGGCAATGGCGGACTCCCTCTGAACCGGAGGGACCAGCTATGCGCGAAACGGGTCTTTTCCGCTGCGGCGAAGCAGGGACCCTTTCAGAAACCACAGGCGGATGAAGCCTGTGACCGTGAGACTCGGCGGGCACCTTTAGCGCCCCCCCAACCCGCAAAGGAACCCACTAACGGGCTCCGAAGCGAAGAGGGGGAAATGCTGTGAGTTCCCACCCTAGAGGGGGACTGCGAAATTGTAACCAATTCTAGGGAGCTTGCAGCTGCCACAGATTAAAACCGTGGGAAAGAAATTGTGACCTTGCAGGACAATGTTATCAGAAGCACTGTTGGGTGCTTTCTGTAAAATAAATGCTCTATTGGATCAGTTAAGTCAGAAGACGGATTTGATGACTAATGCAGCCAGAACATTTAAACAGGTAGTGGCAAATTATATGGAGCCCACCCAGGAACTTAAACAGGAGTGTGTCCTGACAGATCAGATGATAGAAGAGGATGTTGCAGAATCTTGGGCGCCAGAGATGGAGGGACTTTTGGCCCAGCAGGAAAATGAGCCTTTGGATTTGACAAATGAACTTGGAAAAAAACAGATTTGGAAAGACAAAGTTTGGATTGATTTGGAAATGGGGGGTTGGACTGACCCCCCTAGGCAGGGATGTTTGGACTTTCCGAGTCTGGCAATGGGCCGTCAGAGGTTTGGAGCTGTTGGGACTTCCAATCTTGGAGGGAATTTGAAACATGTCTTAAACTACCACATGGAGTCTAGTCTGGACTATGAGAAAGGGGCTGATTTGTTGAAAAGGGTCAAAAACACTACCAAGCTGGAGTTCCCACGAGTGAAAGGAAAATATGAAGAAGAGCTGCGGAAGGGACATGGAAGAGATTTGAAGGCCTCGGATAGAAGATCACCAGGTTAATGTGCCAGACTAATGGGATAAAAAGGACTGACAATCCCGGGACCGGGGGGGGGGGGGACACTGGAAGAAGATTGGATTGTTTTTATTCTCTTTTTTTAAAACATCAGAAATGTTTTATGAACGTTGGAAAAATGTTGAATTACTTGGCTCTTGTAAAAATGGTTAAAGAATTAGGTAAAAAGGTAATGGTTATGAGAAGCTGGTAAAAATAAGATTTAAGTCTTAAGTTTTAAGGTTTTTTATAAGATAAGATGAAAATAGAGTAAGGTAATGTAATGACAGAATATTATGAATTATGGAAAGGATTTGCTATGACAATTATTAATCAAGATACAAGAGATGGGAGGAGGAAGAGGTCATGGAAAGAAGGTAATGAAAGTGGAGAATTTGAAAATGATGGTTTTATTTTTTTCTTCTTTTTCTGTTTTTGTCTTTTTTCTTTGTAATTTTGTATTTTTTCTTTGTAATTTAAAAAAATTCTTTTTTCAATAAATATCATTATAAATAAAAAAAAATCGGGGTGGGGGAGAGAAAGAGACAATACCTGAATAGAAGCCACTTCCTTAAAATTGGTGGCAACCACGTTAAATGAGAGGCCCTGCCTGAGCTGAGTGGAAGGGGGCCGTGATTCATCAGTGCCAGCAGCGGCATGAGGGAGAAGCTGAGGGAGTGGAGAAGGGGCAGCTCTGCAACCAACCCCCCGGCGCCACCCCTCTTTAGACCTCCAGCCGCCAGCCCCTGCCGCTCACCCCACACAGGTCAGCAGCCATCAGGGGGATGGCGGTGGGAGGTGTGTGTGTGGAGAGAAGGCCCAAACTTCCCATTGAAATACTTATATGTATATGTTGATTAAAATTGTTCTTCATTTTAAATATTGTATTGTTTTTCCTGTTTTTTGTGCTCCACAAATAAAATATGTGCAGTGTGCATAGGAAATTGTTCTTTTTTTTTTTTGAACTATAGTCTGGCCCCCGGCAGTGTCTGAGGGACAGTGAACTGGCCCCCTGCTGAAAAAGTTTGGGGACCTCTGATTTAAAACATGTTAAGAGTAGCCAACAACTTTACACATTGTGGCTATTAATATTCATTGCTGGAAAATAAAGTTCAGGGCATAAGGTTACCAGATTTTTTTCAATGAATCCAGGGACACTTATCATCATCATCATTTTTAATTTGTATACCGTCTTTCTATCTTACAATACTCAAGGCGATTTACAAGCTGCAGAAACAAAAAATGTATATCTTATAACAATCTAATGCAATACAAAAATGTGATAATAAAACAAAACTTTAAAATAAGCAACCTACATCAAAAAAGTAACATTGAACAATTATTAGAATAGTACCTCGGATTAAGAATATAATTCATTCTGGAGGTCCATTCTTAACCTGAAACTGTTCTTAACCTGAAGCACCATTTTAGCTAATGGGGCCTCCCGCTGCTGCTGTGCCTCTAGAGCACGATTTCTGTTCTTATCCTGAAGCAAAGTTCTTAACCCGAGGTACGATTTCTGGGTTAGCGGAGTCTGTAACCTGAAGCGTCTGTAACCCAAGGTACCACTGTATAAAATAATAATATCAACATGTAGAAGTTAAACAGAAATCCACTCAACAGTTACAATAAATAATTTCTAAACTATTATCAAGAAAACAACGGCAAGCCACAGTGCATAAAACAATACAAATTGAGAAGCAGAGACTAGAGGGTGGGGCAAGGCAGGTGGAAGAAGGTCTTGCCTGACAAAGCCTCTCCCCTCACTGTTCTTATTGTTTGCTGTGTACATGTGAATGCTGAGAAAGCTGTAAATCTGGGGACTGTCTCTGGGAAATGGGGAGGTCTGGTACCCTTACCCCAGCAGCCTGAGTAGTATCAGCTGGCCTCACTGTTGCCAATTTGGTTCTAGATGTGGGAGTGAAGCTAGGCAGAAGACAACTCTGGGGCTGCCTACAACCCTAACCTACCACCCCATTCTCCACTTGGCTCTCATGTAAAATACGCTGCTGATTATGACCATAAGTTTTCATTTGTAGGCGGAACCAAAATGTGGACCTCTTAAACAAGTGAGTATATTAAAAAATTATTGCTCTCTTAATTATTTAAACAGCACTGCCATCATTTGATGGTTTATTCATGCATAGCCTCACTGAAGCCCATGCAAGTGTTTTAGTAACTGTTTCCAAGCAAGGGGTGTAACTGGGGTTGCCATATTTCGGGGGCAGGGAGGACACCTCAGCCGTGCTAGGCATCATGGGCATTATAAGTCAAGGGTGGAAAATCTGTAGCCCTCCAGATGTGACTGGACTACCACCCCAATCATACTTGACCAGCAGCCATGCTGGCTGGGGCTGATGGGAACTATAGTACAACAATATCTGGGGGGAGACGTTCCCTGTCTCTAGTGTAGATAAGCACTATTAAACATTACAGTTCAAAGACTTTAGATGCAGGACGGGTGGCCTCAATAGGCAGAATAAGTTTAGAGAAATGAGGAAGGAAGGAAGGAAGGAAGGAAGGAAGGAAGGAAGGAAGGAAGGAATCATAAAAGTTGGGAGGGATCCCAGGGTCATCTAGTCCACCCCCTGCAGTGCAGGAATATCAGCTAAAGCATCTGTGACAGATGGCCATCCAACCTCTGCTTAAAAACCTCCAAGGAAGGAGAGTCCCAAGGGAGACTGTTCCACTGCTGAACAGCTCTTACTGTCAGAAAGTCCCGACCCCCCCAAAAAAGCTTAGTCAGAATCTCCTTTCTTGTAACTTGAAGCCATTGGTTTGAGTCCTACCTTTCAGAGCAGGAGAAAACAAGTTTGTTCCATCCTCCATGTGACAGACCTTAATGTATTTGAAGATAACTATCATATCGCCTCTCAGTCTCCTGTTTTGCAAGCTAAACATACCCAGCTCCTTCAACCGCTCCTCGTAAAGCTTAATTTCTAGAAGAAGGTGGTGTTGCTAAGCATTTTTTATTAAAAAGGCTTAATAAACAAAACAAATATTGCTTTCGCCAGAACAGCTTTAGAAACTACCAGATCCAGGCATCGCTAATATTTACTAATTGCCAACTATTTATATTAAAGCTACCGCCACCAACATACACAGATTACAAGTTCTAGTTGATGTCAATTAACAACACAAATATATACATGACAACTCCCGGTGCTTTTTTTTCTGGAAAAGAAGGTTCTGGTACTCGCTGCCTAGAAATGGCTGGAGGGACAGCCAAATGGGCAAAAGGGATCGGTGCTCTGCACATGCTCAGGAAAGGAGGCAGCAAGGCTCCAGGATCTTGGCAGAGCCTTGTGCCTCATTCCCCAAGGCCAGGAAGCGCTTGCCTGGCTTTGGGATGGAGCCAGGAGGGCTCTGGCAGGGTCCAAGAGCCCTCCTATTTCCTTCCCAAATCTGGGTAAGTGTTTCTTGGCCTTGGGGAAGGAAGGAGGCAGCAGGGCGCCAGGATGGTGACAGAGCCTCGTGCCTCTTTCCCCAAGCACATGCGTGGAGGGTGAATGGAGCCTGGGAGGCACATGGCTGTTGCTGCTGCCACTGCTGGGGCACTGCCACATGCAGTAATGTAGATGAAATACTTGACGGAGCATAGGCAAAAAGGAGACATTATTACAACCTTAAGTAGCACCCTAAACAAAAGCTAGTTGAAGGCATGAGGACTGGCTACATGCACAGGACAAGCAGATGAAACTACCCTATTGTAGTTTCTGAAGGCAACCCTGTTTAAGGAAGTTTTTAATGTCTGATGTTTTATTGTATTTTTAATATTTTGTTGGAAGCCACCCAGAGTGGCTGGGGAAACCTACCCAGATGGGCAGGGTATAAATAATAAATTCTTCTTCTTCTTCTCCTATGCAGAAAGTGGAAGGGAATGTCTTCCTTTCCCCTCAAACCTCCAGCCTAATGAAACACCTCACAGCACATGCTTTCTGTCTTCCACTCCCCAGAAGAAACCCTTCTTCCAGTTTTACAAGCAACTCCACTGAAAAGTTTTGCATTGCTCCGCCACCACAGATCCCTACAATTTGAAATGTTCAGCATACATTCTTTACTTTGATGTAGCAACTGATGGGTGCTTTTGTTTTTAAAGAGAAAACAAATGCAAAAATCAGTCAGAATGTTTGTATGCATGGACACTGGATAGCAGTTTCTCTGCTTCCTCATCACCATGTACATCATTCCAAGGCCATTGCTAGGGGGAATCGCCCACTACAGAGTTTCTGCTTTTGCTACACACTGCGATGCCACCCACCTGACAGAATAAATGATTAATCAAGTACGCCCCCCAGGGGGACTCTTCCCCATCGGCATCAGATTCTGCTGGAGCAAAGGAAGCCTAGCCTATCATGAGACATGTCTCGATCATGAGATCTGGGAAACATTTTTTTTATGTGATTTATTAGGAATGGAAACTAGATCTCATTTATAGCTGCTGAAAAAGGTGCTGTAAAATCCCAATTGATCTCTCTCTCTCTCTCTCTCTCACACACACACACACACACACACACACACTTTTAATATCTATCCAGAGGGCTGGTCCATTTTATCTTAGGTAGGATTTAAAAATTAATAAACTGCTAGCGATCAAAACAAATCCAGGTCCTGGTCATTTTAACCCCTCCTGGGAAGAAGAAAAAGAAGAAAGGGGGGGGCAGGTCATATGCAGATCTTCAGACACATTTTCTCTCCAGCAAAGACTTGATAGGTGGGGTGCTTTCTGTTACCTGTCCTTACAAAACTTGACCCCCCCCCCCAAGAAGTGTGTTCCCAATAACAAAGAATATTAAATAATACAACTACATATCCTGGGTTTGCATCATGACGATCCAAGGTGCAGGGAGGGAGGGAGGGAAGGAGAAGAGCTGATCTCCATATAAATAAACGCTAGATGAGAGATCTAGGAGGAAGGGAGGAAGAAGCAGGAGAGAGAGAAGGGAGAGGCGATCGATCCCTAAATTCTGCAAACTGAGGTTGGAACGGGACGTTTAAAGCAGAAGAGCGCTCTTTGGCAGAGGTGGATTTGACCACGAAAATGACCTGGGGGAGGGAGGCCCAGCCTGCCTCCCAACACGGATCCGCTGGAGATTTTGTTTGGCGGCTGAAGCCTCTTCCGCTTCTTTGATCGGAGTCTGGCGAGGGGCTGCGCTCGAGTTTGCTGCCTCTTGGTGGCTCCCTGCAGCCGGCAGAGGAAAAGGAGACGGAGACACAACGAAGCGAAAGGAAAGAGGGGAAACCAACTGATGCGTTTCTTTCCCCCCGGAAAAGCAAAGCAAGGAGGTGCCTCCCAGCATCTTCCTGCCTCCGTCGGGGGCCGCACCTGGCGGAGGAGGCTCCTTCCCCGCCGCGCACTCGCCTCCCTTCTCCTCCTCCCCTGCCTCTGGTCCAGAGGAGGAGGAGGCGCCCCGCCGCCCAGCCTCTTCCCGGGCGCCTGCTCCCGCCCACCGCCCCCCGGCTCCTCTCCGCTGCTCTGCTCCGGGGGACCCTCCGTCTCAGCTGCCGCCTCGCTTTCCACCCCCTTCCGGCATCGGACACGGCACCCGGGACAGCCAGTGGGCAGCTAGATCGGAACTGCCTGCATCCAATCACAGGGCTGGTTTCGCTTCAGAATCCCCGAGGTCTCAAGGGAAATGTAGTTCTCTTTAGAAGCCAAAACAAAAAAATTCCGGACGTTTTGACAAGTTTTAAAGGTCTCACCCCCACCAAAATTCCCCCACAAACACAAAAAGAGGGCGTGTCCGGGAAAATCCAGACGTATGGCAACCCTTGATCCTACATGAAATTCATGATACATGCCGATAAAGAAAACAAAAAGCACCTGTTGACCATGTGTGCCAGAGGTTGAGAGACTGTCCATTTGCTCAGGATGAGCTAATAGAATAGGTGATATTCTTAGGGGTCATAATCTTTGTGAGACTAAGCTAAAAATAGAACAGTAGAAAGAGAAAGCGACAAGAGAAATCAATACATACTAAATTGAAAATATAAAAAGAATACCGAGACAAATTCTAGCTTGTGCTGCTCAGAAAGAAATTAATTGTCATATCTAGATGGACTAACAAGGGGGCACAGCTGAACAGGAAAATAATCTTTCACATGCACATGAGTGGATATCCTGTGCTGGATTCTGATCAGCTTGAAATGTTCAGGTGTGGTAGTTTTTTTAATGCACTTGTACCTGAGAATAGTTTCCAGTGAGCTCAACAGAATTTATTTGTAAAGTACATACTTTGGATAGATCTGTTATTGCCACTTTCACAGATTAAAAGTTTCATATAAACTGCAAAAGAAGTACCCAACTATTTCCTGGTTCTTTTTTTAAAAAAATGTTTGGGCTGCCTTATAAATTAAATGGGTGTTCAAAATCTGACCCTTATCCAGCAAAGGGCAACAATTCTGCACATTGAGTAATTGTCTTTTCATTCAAGGTTATATACTAAGTTTGTAGAACTGCTGAAACACATTGTATAAATCAATATGATCATTGGCTTCTTGGGGAAATTATATCAGCACTATGAAATATCTTTCTAATAAGTCCTAGGTACTGCATGTGAAATTGAAATTCAATTGATATCTAATTAAGGATGAGAAGAAACCCTCCTGATAAACTCACCTGTCCTGAGAGACCTTACCTTCAGAAGGTGGTGGACACGTTTGCAAGGCCTGGCATTAGAGGCTGACCACTGGCAATTTACCTGGCAATACTTGGAAGGCTTTAAGAAAGCCTGATCACCTCAGAATTAGGACTTAGCTTGAATCTTATGACTCTGGGTGAGAGGTAGGAATCAGGCCTATATAATGTCCCCATGCCTTGAGATTATGCTAGTTGGTTCAGAACTTCAGGGAGAAAACACTAATGCAGCCATGATACAAGAGAACCTTAATTACGGCAACTAGTGGGTCTTAAAAAGAGTTTTCTGGCTTCTGTTTCCTGTTGCCAGTCCATTGCTCTCTTGAAAATGGCACCTCTCTTGCCATCAAGGATGAGCAGCTTCTGGGTGCCTGCCTGGCTGCCTTTAGGGTCTTCAGAGTGATGAGGAAGCAAGGTCATCTTCTGAAGTAGCCAATCATGCCATCTTCATTTCCCCATTTGAACTCATCTGAAGCCTATTTTTCCATACCCTCCAACATTTCTCCAATGAAAATAGGGACAGCCTATTCTATTATTATTATTATTATTATTATTATTATTATTATTATTATTCCCTGCCCATCTGACTTGGTTGCCCCAGCCATGCTAGGCAGCTTCCAACATATATAAAACATGCAATATTTAAAAACTTCCCTATACAGGACTACCTTCAGATGTTGAATAGTTGTTGTATAGTTGTCAAGTTACCTTTCTCTTTGGCTCAGGGGTCACATACTCCATACATCCTATTTGGGACATTCTGGGATCAAATCAGAAACCTGGATGGTTTCTGTAAATCTGCGACTGTCCCTGGAAAATAGGGGCACTTGGAGGGTCTGTTTTGTCATTCCTAACAAGTACAGCCAGGCTTGCAGGCATTTTCACTGCCCTCCCTTTTGCTTTGACCCACTGAAAGAGGTTTGCAGGGTGTTTCTCCTACTAAAAGGTTCATTTTGGATATAACCCACCTGAATGTGAGCTTAATACTGCTTGCTTTGTTAGGGTTAATTGCCATGTGAGTTTAGGTGGTTGGATGAAGGCCTCCCAGAAGCACTTGAAGTGTGTATGGGAAAGGACATTGATGCTGATTTTCATGACCCTACTGTGAAGCAGTTGAAGCTTTGGTTGGGCCCATAGGGAGACTAGAGGAATGCCTTTTGGTTGTGTGTTCCACACTTGAGGGTGGCCATAATTTGCCTCCAGCTTCGCCTTCTTCCTCTGCTCTAGAGAAACCTAAGGCTATGACTTGATATGATGACTGTTTTTGTTTGGTTACAGGAATTTGTAGGTAGGTTGGATGTACTGGAATGTAGCTCTGTGGGTGTCCCAGGGCCTGAGTCAGTATGGTCAGCAGCAAGGGAAAGCTGGCTGGGCAAGTTGCTGGGAGTTCCCATTGTAGAAGAAGAGGGCTATGAGTGCACATGTGCACCTGGCGCAAGGGGTAGGGCTGCAGAAGCAAGGGCACCATGCAAAGAGCAGGAGGAGGAGGAGGAGGAATTGAGCACTGCTGCCTTTGCTGTCCACAACAACTCCTGGAGGCCTTTTGGTCCTCTTGGGTGAATCCAAGGAGGCAAGGACACAAATTTACCAAGGGAGAATGGAGTGCCGAGAGTAGGAGAGAGGACTGGAAGGGCTGGATGAGAGAGTTGTTATATATTTTCATTTGAAGCTGAGACTAGATGGGTCACTTAGGGGGGAGCTGGCAGGTCGGGGGCTGCCTTGGAGGTAGAAGAAAATAAAATGCTGGAAATTCTCAACCCCATTCCTGAGTTTTCTCCTTCAACTTCCAGGATAGCTGCCCTACTGCTCCCCCAGAAATAATCCACTTGAGAACTATAGGGATGTGCACAGGAAATCACTTTTGGTATGGAAAAGAATGGAGTGGTGGAAGGGAAGAGATTCTTTTTTTTTCCTAAATGAAATTCTGGATTGAAAATAATGTAATAATATATATGGAGGACTGGTTGGAAAAAATATAGACCCTACTGGGTCGAAGATGCTCCGAGATCGGATGTTCAACATAAAGGACAGTCAACAAAACCTGCTGAAAGGGACTGAGAGAGATTTAAAGGCCTCGGATGTGTTAGATCCAGGCTGAGAACTGATAGATTGAAGGACAGTTTTTTTTTTAGGGATCAAAACCGGGGGGGGGGGGGGGAATAACTTTAGAATCCAAAGGGTTACAATTATATGTTCTTATTTGTTAAGATTTTTTGTAAGTATTTTAATAATTGGGAATTTCGTGAAAGGGAATGTGGATCGATCTTAGAAAAAGGGGTTGATGTTGGGTATTAAAATGAAATTCAGAAGTTTGAAATTGGTTAACTAAGATGAATTAAGTAAAATATTAATAAGGGATTAATTTGGGTACAAAGAACTTGCTGGGCTAAACTTTGAATGGGGATGCAAGAAGGGGAGGTGGGGGAAGTCCGGGAAAGTGGTTAAGAAAATAAGGTTTTAAAACTATATGTGTTATTTGTGTGTAATGTTGATATGTACCGTATTTTTCACCCCATAAGACGCACTTTTTCCTCTCCAAAAATGAAGAGGAAATCGGGGTGCGTCTTATGGGGCGAATGCCTGCAAGCCTCGCGCGCCCGGCAGGAGGTCCCACCGGGTGCGCGAGGCTTGGGGCGGCAGCCTGTCGCCCGAAGCACGGGGAGCCCTCGGGAGGGCTCCCCCTGCTTCGGGCAAGTGTCTGCAAGCCTCGCGCACCCGGCAGGAGGTCCCACCGGGTGCGCGAGGCTTGGGGCGGCAGCGGACTGCTTGCGCGCACCTAGAAGCTAGCAGTCCGCTGCCGCCCCAAGCCTCGCGCACCCGGCAGGAGGTCCCACCGGGTGCGCGAGGCTTGGGGCGGCAGCGGACTGCTAGCTTCTAGGTGCGCGCAAGCAGTCCGCTGCCGCCCCAAGCCTCGCGCACCCGGCAGGAGGTCCCACCGGGTGCGCGAGGCTTGGGGCGGCAGCGGACTGCTAGCTTCTAGGTGCACGCAAGCAGTCCGCTGCCGCCCCAAGCCTCGCGCACCCGGTGGGACCTCCTGCCGGGTGCGCGAGGCTTGGGGCGGCAGCGGACTGCTAGCTTCTAGGTGCGCGCAAGCAGTCCGCTGCCGCCCCAAGCCTCGCGCACCCGGTGGGACCTCCTGCCGGGTGCGCGAGGCTTGGGGCGGCAGCGGACTGCTAGCTTCTAGGTGCGCGCAAGCAGTCCGCTGCCGCCCCAAGCCTCGCGCACCCGGTGGGACCTCCTGCCGGGTGCACGAGGCTTGGGGCGGCAGCGGACTGCTTGCGCGCACCTAGAAGCTTGGGGCGCGCTGAGCTCAGCACGCCCCAAGCTTCTAGGTGCGCGCAAGCAGTCCGCTGCCGCCCCAAGCCTCGCGCACCCGGTGGGACCTCCTGCCGGGTGCGCAAGGCTTGGGGCGGCAGCGGACTGCTTGCGCGCACCTAGAAGCTTGGGGCGCGCTGAGCTCAGCACGCCCCAAGCTCCTGGTATAGCGCAGCGATCCGCTAGCCCTGGGAGAGCCCCGCGGCTTCTGGATTAGCGCAGGGGTCCGCTAGCCCTGGGAGAGGCGCCCGGCTCTCCCACGCTAGCGGAGACCTTGCCGGCACACAGAAGCTTGGGGCGCGCTGAGCTCCGCATGCCCCAAGCTCCTGGTGTAGAGCAGCGCACCTGGGGGGGAAATAAATTTTTTTTCCTTTATTTCCCCCCAAAAAATCTAGGTGCGTCTTATGGGCCGGTGCGTCTTATGGGGCGAAAAATACGGTATGTTTACGTTTTTGTGTGTTTGTCTTAAAAAAAGGAGAAAATCCTAATAAAAATTTTATAAAAAATAAATAAATGAAAATAATGTAATATAGATTCACAAAAGAACTTCTGCTGGCCGAGTGATATTTTTGGCTCCACTCTTAAACACAGAGTTTGGGGAATTAATTGTGTGTGTATGTAAAGTAGAAGTTTGGAAAGGTCTGTTTTTGGTGTGAAATGAGGATCTGTGCAATTTTCAACTCTCACCACATCCCATGTCTTAAAACACAGAGCTTGAGGACTAAACTGTGTGTATGTTTCTGTTTAAAGTAAATGCTATGAAAGGGGGTGGACTTTGGCCTTTCAAATTTCTGTGGTTCCCTGTGCAAGGCCAACATTTGGCGCCCACCCACCCTTGCCTCACACCTTCCATTGTTCTGAATTAACTGCATCACAGCTGTGGCGCCATGTGCCACCCCCTTTGGCTCAGAGCCCAGTGGGGGGGGGGGGAGCAGTTGGGCTGCCTTAAATGTTAGTATTTGTAATGCAATTTCATGTGAATGTATTTCGCAAAGAATAAGTGGTACTGGAGAAAGGAGGTGGTAGTTGACAACTGGCAGTTGGAAATTGGCAGTTGAGAGTTGCTTGTTACTTCTGTTAGTTCTGTCTTGACTGTGAAGGTGAGAGGTGTGGGGACTTCATGCAGACACTGTCTGGAAGGCTTTGTAAATTATACTTCAAATGTTGCCAGCTTGACAAGTAAAAAGACTGTTTGTGTAAGACACATATTTTTTTATCAAAAATAGCTAACACTTCTGCTCTTCATTTCCTCTTCTACCAGGTTTGTTTATGTGCCAGACAGGTAGACCTGCACAGCTGATCATCTTAACATTATGTGTTCCTATGAACACTTGTCTTTTCTTGTTTCCCCCTGTTTCCCCCCCTGTTATCTTGTTTTTAGTAAAGAATAACAATATACCCTTGACCGAAGAAGGGTGCACTCCTTCTATCTGGGATGGTTGTCCTCTTCCACCGAGCGCGCAGCTTCGGGTGGGATGCACATGGAGCGGTGAGGGAGGAAGGGGACACCCCCTAGACAGCCAGATCAGCCGAATCAACCCTGGCGATTAATGGGGTGACAGATGTCGCAGCCAGATCGTCCTCACATCCGAATAACAATATGTATAATGGTATAAGCATTGGTGGTGGTGTAGACAATGAAGTCAGAAGGCATTTATAAATGCATACAGTACTGACTGGCAACTATGGAATCAAAGAATCATAGATCTGTAGAACTGGAAGGGACCCCAGGGGTCATCTAGTCCACCCCCTGCAATGCAGGAATCTCAGCGAAAGCATCCATGACAGATGGCCATCCAAGCTCTGCTGAAAAACCTCCAAGGAAGGAGAGTCCACCACCTTCCAAGGGAGCACTTTCTGTCAGAAAGTTCTTCTTGATATTTAGTCCCACCCTTCAGAGCAGGAGAAAACAAGCTTATTCCCTCTTCCATGTGACACATGAATAATTGCATCATTAACACTGGCTGTTCAAAAGTGCAGTTCACAACAAACTTAGGAATGCCACTTATAGTTAAGGTTTCTATCTAAATTTCCAACCAGTGACATATTTGCTCATTTGTTTTTTATTTGAATGACATGCTCACAGTGACTGTAGTTAAAGTTTAATGTGTCATATGATGTCATGCCCCTGTGAAATCCATGACATCTCCATGATGTCGCCAGGGGACTCCCTCAGGTTTGGGCCCTGAAATCTCAAGGTCTGGAATACTCCTGACTTGACAACCCTTTTCTCTAGTCATCAATCAGGACTTGATTGGGTGGACAGGATAGTTGTTTCCTCATTGTAAACTATACATAGATGTTTCTGACCCATTTAGGGACCATTTATTCCTGTAACCAAGCAAAATCATTGTGAAGTAAGCATTTCATATTTCAAATATGAAATGTGAATGGCAAAGATTGAAGCTATACTAAATTTAAAAAATTTTGATTATTCATTTCAGCTCTGCTATTCATGACTTACCTATATGACTTTAACTTTATAATGTATTTTACACCTCTTGTTTTGTCTGTTCTCATAATATGTTTGTGAGTAGAGGCACTATTAATCCTCCTGTAAAGACGGGGAATTGATTTTGAAAAGTAATGACTTGCCCAAGGCCACAAAATGACGCCGTAGCAGAAGTGGCAAATTAGCCCAGGTCACGAAGATCCAGCTGTGATCTGTTTTCCTAGGGAATCTATCCAACACTACATCACACAGGGCTTTATTCAATGTCTTTGAATTCAGTTTGGCACATTCCCTTTCACTGCAGTGTGAACAGCTTTGCTCAACTTATACCAGTTTATATAAACTCAGAAAAAGAGTTTCCCAATTTCCTTGTACTCACAGTTTCCCTTGAATATTTTTAAAAAGTTGCAAAGACCAAATCAGAATCCAATGTCTTCCATTGATTCCCTTTTGTAATAGAAGGCTCTAACATAATTCTTGACTTGTCTGTTGCTACAGATTGGATTTTTATTAGCTGACAACTGTTGCCTGTAAATAAATAAATAAATAAATAAATAAATAAATAAATAAATAAATAAATAAATAAATGCCGTCTTTAAATAGTGTGCATTGACAAAATTAGATTTCCTACTTGGATTTTACATTTATTTTGTTTGACGTCATGTAACCAGTAAATTAGACCTACAACACCTGGGGACTCACATTTGAAGAATGCCGCATTAGATTTTGTCAGCAATAATAAAAATAACAACAGTAGTTGATACTGGTAATAGAGTTTATTCTGATGATTATTAAATCTCACTAGAATAGTGCTAAATAAAAATCCATTAATCACACTTTTGAATTATTTAGAAGGGTATGTGGAGGAAGGGAATAAAGCAATGGTTACAATATTTTAAACATCAGCTAAAATGTCTAAATATTTTGTTTTGGGGGTAACTATGCCTCCCCTCTTCTCTTAGTGGCTCTATAGAATATGGGATCCATCAGTTTTGTATAAACATACATAACTGTGTGAGAGAAAATATAAGATGTGGAAACAAATTTATTGGGGAAATTTGTGATTTTATTGCCCTTTGGAATGAAAAGTTTGGGGAAGTTATTAGATCACTAGGTTCATTAGTTAACTCTATAGTATTTTAAATTGATAGACAATGTAATATTTTCTGTAAAAAGGGTAAAGGTAAAGGTTCTCCTGACTGTTAAGTCCAGTCACAGACGACTCTGGGGTTGCGGCGCTCATCTCACTTTACTGGCCGAGGGAGCCAGCATACAGCTTCCAGGTCATGTGGCCAGCATGACTAAGCCGCTTCTGGCGAATCGGAGCAGCGCACGGAAACGCCGTTTGCCTTCCCACTGGAGTGGTACGTATTTATCTACTTGCACTTTGACGTGCTTTCGAACTGCTAGGTTGGCAGGAGCAGGGACCGAGCAATGGGAGCTCATCCCATCACGGGGATTCAAACCGCTGACTTTCTGATTAGCAAGTCCTAGGCTCTGTGGTTTAGCCACAGCGCCACCCGCGTCCCTAATATTTTCTGTATTTCTTTTAAATGCATTTATGTAAAACTTTTAATTTTTATTATTTTTCTGTTATTTACATCTCCCATATAGAAATTCTTTAAACGGAAATGGGATTTTTAAAAAAAAATCTTTTGACACTAAACCCAACCCAACAATTTCAGCTTGAAAATATTGTTTTAGATTCACTTAGAGTCACTATTCAAACATCAAGGAAGGAAGGGAAAGAAAGACATTGTGATAGGGTTGACATGAATCCGGGAATTCTTGGACATGTCTTCTTTACATGCCCATTCATGGGGAATTTTACATTTTAAAGCAAATGTCCTGGATTTTGGGTTAAAAAATATATATATATTTGTGGGCAGCTGTGGTTGAGGCTCTGGCTCTGGCTTGGGTGGCTTGGGCTCGGCGGCAGTGGAGATGCTATCAGAAGCTCAACACCTTTTGTGTCCAGATTTTTACCTCTTGAAATATGGCAACCCTAATTGCGAAGGCCTCCCAGCAATGGAGGGATTTAGAGGGGAATGCTGATCCGCATGTGCCCAATGCTCACCAATAAGGCTGCTCTGATGGTCCTGCCAGAGAATGTCGTAACCCTTTGATTGTTGGGTGAAGTGGGGGAGTTCCCTTTGCATATTGGGCATGGAATGGTGGTAGAGGATGGTTCAGGCTGGCAAGAGGTGACCCTGTATAGTTGTAAAAAGAACGATCCTACTCAAACCACTACAGTGGTACCTTGGTTTGCAAACAGTCTGGTTTTAATACGTTTTGGATTACAAACACGTCAAACCTGGAGGTGCGTGTCCCGGTTTGGATTACAACCCATAATTATATTTTTTGGATTATGAACAAAAAATTTTTGGAGGCCCCACTGGCGAAAGTGCGCCTTCGGTTACAACCTGTTTTGGTTTATAAACGGACCTCTGGAACGGATTATGGTTGTAAACCAAGGTACCACTGTACTTGCTGCTGAAGTACGTAATTCATAATCCATCTGTCAAAAATGGATGTACTATCTATCTGTGAAAAGCTGTGACAAATATTTACAGATTTTTGAGGGCCATGCCTAGTAAATCACTCTTATTCTGTCTATTTTTGTCTATTAAGACTGCCTTCATATTCTATGTATTTATATATTTGCCTTTTGGTCCTATCCTGTTAAAAAGGTTTAGTATAAGATGCTAGGGCTGTCATTCAGCATCTCCCCCCCCCCAAACAGAAGTTATTCATTGGAGTAGAGGCAGAAGAAGACCCCACATCTGCAGTGCATGAGCATGCAAATATGTGCATGCGGACACTGTGACTTCATGCCAGCACAGCATGCAATTTCGCAAACTGCAGCTGCTGTGAACCATTCATAACATCTTTTAGGATATTTATATACTTTTGGTATATCTTTGACAGCAACAAATAACTGGCTTTTTACATCAGTGAAAGACTGGCAATTGCTATCGTAGAGTACATGAACGCAGCAGGTTGTGTATTACCGTTCTACAACATGTAGTAGACAGTGAGTGGTTGGTGATTGGGTAGGGGTGAGGACAATAATCCATGCTATGAACCTAGGGTGTTGCAATAAAAACATGTTTATATGTGCATTATGTGAGGGCTTGTGTGTCAATTATATTACAAGTTTTTTCCCTGCAGCTTAAATTTAGAGGGGTTTTTTTGTCTTTTTGACACATGATAGCGTAAACTGCCTGCAGACAAGCCAGAATATGCAACCTGTCATATGTTCATTATCATTACAGATACTGAGTGTCATGAAAAATGGTTCTAATTGTCTGTTTTTTAATTGTAGAAACTAATTCACCTAATATATCTTCTGCTAAATATAATTCATTGGTTTCTCCTGCTCTGCTGATACCTAGTTTGGGACAGAAGTTTTCTCCCGAACTCAGGTGATCTACTCTTATCATTCTTGTGACCCCAAATCTTGTGCCACTTTAGACTTACATCCAGGACTTTTTTTTCAGCTGGAATTTGCTGGAACTCAGTTCTGGCCCCTCTCAGGTGGGGGCTACTGCCATTATAAGAGAACAAGGGAGGTCTTCATGGTGAGTTCCAGCACCTCTTTTTCTAGAAAAATAGCACTGCTTACATCCCTGATTCAAGGTTACCTAAGCAATCATACTACAGAATATCATTGCATTTAAATTTATGTTTTTAACACTTGAATCATTTATAGGTTTATAAATGGTTCTGTCTCATCAACCCATTCAGTTTTAATATAGCAGTTATTGCTTTAATTTTCTCTTCAATTCTTTGGCTTTACCTTTTGTTTTTTGTTTTTCTTTACAAAAAGAATAATGAAGGGAAAATAGGGCTGACCCAGAACAACAAGCGTCTGTTGTAGTCTTTCTGAAACTCTTTTTGAGTTCTTCAGAGTTTCTCAGATTTTTTTACTTGAGTATTTTCTTGCCATTTCTCTTTAGGCCGTACTAGACACTCAAGTGAAACTGAGCTACCATAGAAATTCTGCTAAGCTTATTAAAATTCCTTCATCTTCCTTTGAAATCCTAAGATATTGCATGAAGGAGGAAGCCTTACATTTACTTGATATTTCACTTTAAGATAAACATTTAGTGGAAATTATGTCTTTGGTTTCTCTATCATGTAACTCCTCACATTTCTTGCGGAAACCTTAATGCTTTACTGAGCTCACCAGAGCAAAATAATGAAACTGAGGTCTCATTGACCCTTTTTGCCCTGTAATTTCTAGGCACAGGCTCACACTTTTCCGGTTTGTGTTAAAGCACTTCCCCCCCACCCCACTGTTTTCCCCAGGGAAGCACAAACTTGGAACAAATGGCAATTTGGGTGTTCCACAGCAGTGGCGTAGCATGGGGGGTGCAGGGGGGGCCGGCCGCACCAGGCGCAACATCTGGGGGTTAGGGTTAGGGGGCGCAAATCCACGGGTTACGGGGCGCAAATCCATGGATCAGGGGGCGCAAATTACTTGCCTTGCCCCGGGTGCTGACAACCCACGCTACGCCACTGTTCCACAGATTGCTGTTTGCTCTGATTCAGCAGAAGTGAGTGAAAATCCCGGGGGAGGGGAGCACTCAGACACAGACCTGGAAAGCTTGGACCTGTGCCTAGAAATGCCGAGCAACGGTAAGTTGGGTGAACCATGAGTTTGTGAAGCTCAGAAGCTCAATTCTATGCAAAGATGTTTAATCCACTGTAAGCATACCTTTGACTGCAGTCCTAAAATACACTTATACACCTGCTAAAAGGAGTACTAAAAGACCGAGATTTGATGTAATATGTAACCAGTTCTGTGGACAATAAAGTGCTTTTGACTTTTTCTCCCCAACTGAAGCCCCTGCTTTCTCCAGGCTTGAAGACAAACCACTTCTGAACTGAATGAGAATTTCATGTGCAGATTACAGCATGGAGAGGTATGCTGCTCCAAAATACAATAAAAAATCGAGCTGAGTGGAGCAATCCCCATGGGTGTACCAAAAGTAGCTCTTTGAATTGTGCCTGTCGTTTATAAAATCATAATGAATTATATAGCTCTTGTTTGCAAAGTTATTAATGACAGCTCATGAATGTGTACAATCAATAATATAGGGGGATTTACTGGAAAACAGAATGAAAGACCTTGCCCAAAGCCACAGAGAAAGTCACTGTAGAAATTGAACTCTACATTTCTAGCTTTTGGTGACATATAAGCTACACTTTAGTATCTGATGTCTGAAGCCTCCCATTTTATTTTCCTAGTGAGCATTAAATGCACCTTGAGAAACACTGTACACTATATTTGCTTGTGTAACCTAAGAAATCCACAATCTAAGAGAATAGGAGAAAATCCAGTTCAGGGAATGCTGAACCATGGAAGCCAGAGGGAAGGACTGTTAGGGTATCCAGTAGAAAACGTTGGAAACATTGGAAATGACACTAAGACAATGAATAGGCCAACACTGCATTATCAGGATCAACAAAATAATAAATCAGTCATTGGGGAGATTTTTTAAACAACAACATGGAATGAATTATGAAATGCAAACACAAAGCTGGAACCAGCCTATCTATGGAATGCTTCTAAGTTTATTTACAAGGGAACACACTAACAGATTACTCGTGGCATCGACAGTAAATATATTTTTATCCTGGATGACTGCAGGATCTGTGTGGCAGAGGGATTAAGTTAATTGGGAAGAGTTGAAAGCAGCAAATCTCTGGGAACAGGCAGACTTCAAGTCAGGGTATTTAAAGGACAGTCAAAGCCAATGTCACTTGCCATGGAAAGAATCATAAAAAGGTTGGCAAGGGCAAAAAAGTAATTCAGAAATGGTGTGGGGGAGGGGAGGAGAGGGGGCAAAGCCATTCAAGTCACTCACTAAAGGACAGTGGTTAGTTGTAAATATATAAATACATAAAAGCAAGTAGTGTCTTTTTTCATATCCTGTATTATCTGTGCTTGTGAGTTAATGTGGGTAACTTCTGAAAATCAGTTACAGATAGGTAGCCGTGTTGGTCTGCCATAGTCAAAACAAAAAAATTCCTTCCAGTAGCACCTTAAAGACCAACTAAGTTAGTTCTTGGTATGAGCTTTCGTGTGCAAGCACACTTCTTCAGATTCTTCAGTGTATCTGAAGAAGTGTGCTTGCACACGAAAGCTCATACCAAGAACTAACTTAGTTGGTCTTTAAGGTGCTACTGGAAGGAATTTTTTTTTGTTTGGCATATTTGGAACACAAGAGTGATTGTGAGTTACCTCAGCATAATAAATTATGCAGAATGGTTGCCACATTTTTGAGTATTTCCCTATGGGAGAAGCACCTTCATATAGCAAAACTGCGCATGAGAGAGGCCTGTTGGGTTAAAAACAACAACAACAACAAACCCCCACCACCATGGAGATAGAAATTACAGTCTTCTTCATATAGTCTCAGGTAGTACAGTCCAGAATTCTATTACCTCAGCCTACCCTGAGATCCTGACTAAAGATTAGAGCTCTCACATGACAAGTGGCCTGATCTGTTGAGAATTTTGAGATATTCTCCAGAAACACACACACACAGAGAAGAAAAAATCTGGAGAGACTCGTGCGCCTGCTGGCCACCTTTCTCCATCCATTCTCTTCTCCTGCCCAGCATCTCCCTGGGAAGCTTCCGAATTCCTACCACAGTTTTCTCCAACCTGGTGCCCTCCCATCACTCCTCGACAATGTGGCCAAAGGGAAGAGATGATAGGAATTACTGTCCAAAATATCAAAAGGTTGGAGAAGACTGGTGCAACATGTAACCAAGCACTCATTCAGAATATTATGTAGAATAGCTGTGAGTTTCTTCAGCAATTCAAATGTAACCAGGTAAAAGGGAATTTCATGGATGTGTTTCTTCTGTAAGCCTCTTTCCTTTGATGTAGGCATCAAAGTCTGGATATGAAAAGCAGAAATATGCCAGTACAAGCATCCATTAGGGAACTGATTTGAAAATCTACCGCCTGTTCCATCTTTCAGATCTTACCTATGCCTTTCTTGAAACTCAGCACCACTGAGGGAAATTTCTTGGTTCTACTATAGTGATAACATGCCATTATGGAAAGCTTACTTTGCACCCCCTAGACCTTTTGGGTGTCCTTTTTTCCACTAGAACCCCAAGATCTACCACCCAGAGCAAAAGTTAGGATTAAAGAACAGGATGTCTCTGAGCAAATTCTGAGTTGTAGAATTTGTTTTCAGGACAAGAGCTGATCTAAGTTCAAAATCTTTCCACACAAAAGTCCACTCCTGGTTAGTGTTCTTCATTTCAGCAGCCTTAATTTAGGTGAATTTTTCTTGTTGTTGTTGCTATTATTAAACAATCTAAACAAGTTAGAAACTTTTGCCTGCAAGTTACCCAGAGATCTTTTAGTAGATCTCTTTTTTTAAAAGGATATTTATTAAAGTTTCAAAGAAAAGAATTACATGAATTTAAAAAAGAAAAAAAAGAAAGACAAAAGTAAAAATAAAAGAAAAAAATACAAAATACAAAAAAAGATAAAAAACACTTTAAAAATACGTCAATCTTTCCATACCTGTAATGTGTATGGGTTGCTCATGCGTAAGTTGCCGCCTCTCCAGGCTTTGTTGCCTTGCTAAACCTTTCAGTCTGGGCAGCCCTTCACTTCGTGGCTGCCTCACTCGCTAGCAGAATCCGTCAGTGGGCGTTTCTTAAATCTTTTCCAACATAAAAGTTGTTTGACACCCAGTCTCCTCCTACTCTCTCTGCGCGGAAGTCTTCTGCGCAGGGTGGGCATGGGTAGCGGAGGACCCGTGCTCTCCCCGCTGGTGTCCGGTGAAGAGTCCTGGAGCCCTCTCGCCGATTCCCCCATCTGCCCCCCTTTATTCCTGGTGTTGCGCTGATTTGCGTCCCCATCTGTTGAGCTGCCTCTCTCCCTGCTGGGCCCTTCTCCAGCATCATTTGAGAGCCTTCCCTCCTCCTCTAGCTCCGATGTCAGTTCCCTGACAATACCTTACATTCATTTCCTTGTTTCCCTGACCTCCTCACACCTCCCTTTTTTGTATTCCAATTCAGTTAGCTAATTCAGCAATTTCTTTCCCTCTTTGTTTTTATCTTAGTCCTTTAACATAATATATTATAACTTTGGATTCTCACCTGTTAACAATCCATTTTTACATACACCTTTATAACATTACTGCTTAAACCACTTAACTTCATTCTGACATCATTCTAACATTCATTAATTTTACAATTTTTCTGTAAATAGTCTTTAAATTTCTTCCAATCTTCTTCCACCGACTCTTCTCCCTGGTCTCGGATTCTGCCAGTCATTTCCGCCAATTCCATGTAGTCCATCACCTTCATCTGCCATTCTTCCAGAGTGGGTAGATCTTGTGTCTTCCAATACTTTGCAATAAGTATTCTTGCTGCTGTTGTGGCATACATAAAGAAAGTTCTGTCCTTCTTTGACACCATTTGGTCGACCATGCCCAGGAGAAAGGCCTCTGGATTCTTCAGGAAGGTATATTTAAATACCCTTTTCATTTCATTATAAATCATCTCCCAGAAAGCCTTAATTCTTGGGCATGTCCACCAAAGGTGAAAGAATGTACCTTCAGTTTCTTTACATTTCCAACATTTATTATCGGGCAAATGATAGATTTTTGCAAGCTTGACTGGTGTCATGTACCACCTGTATATCATTTTCATAATATTCTCTCTTAAGGCATTACATGCCGTGAATTTCATACCTGTGGTCCATAACTGTTCCCAGTCAGCCATCATTATGTTATGTCCAACATCTTGTGCCCATTTAATCATAGCAGATTTCACCGTTTCATCCTGTGTATTCCATTTCAACAGCAAGTTATACATCTTGATCTTTTAGTAGATCTGAAACTATCTTTTCCTCACCCCATTGCACACACAACAGTTTGTTGTGTGACCTCTCTTTACTCGAGGTCCAGACAAGATGCTCACACTTGCTTTCCTCACAGTTCTAGATATTATGCAAAGAGGAAAATATGCCTGTATATTATGAAAAGGTATGCATGCTCCTAGTGCAGAACTAGAGATGAGGGAGAAATCTGATTCTGGTCTCATGTGAAGTTGAATGGAACAGATATTCACAAATTTGCATCTAGACTAGACCGTTAGGAGCTACATTCCTCAAAAACAGAGCAAGAGATGGAATACCTTTGCAAAGATATAGCCCTGTCTACATATTACTAACCCTAAAAATGAATCCAAGAAGATCCACATCCAGGGGATGGACAGGATGTAAGCAAAAAGTGGACTTCATGCACCCTTGCCATCCAGGTAGATCAACTAAACTATTTCATCAAAGGAACTGTACCTAACTGATGCCAGTTCCTAGGGGATTCCAACCTTGACCGACTTCCCCCTAGGGGAGGGAAGATTATGAATAAGGTGATATTGACTTCCAAGTGAAGATGGCAACGAGTAAGGCTGCTTGTCCCTGAGCTCTGCAGTCTTGTCTAGTTTTAATTTGTTTTTAACTGAATAGTTTTAAAGTAGTTGGCTCAGAATTACAATTACAATTCTATTCCTGTTTCTAATTTAACGATTCTCTGCTCTTTTAAAGCCACCCAAGTTTGTGGCTATCACTGTTTCCTGTGTGAAGAAATGCTTTACTTTATCTGTTGTGAATCTTCCAACATTCAGTTTCAACATTCAGATGCTCTTAGACTCCAACTCCCACCAGCCCCAGCCAGATGACCAATGATCAGAGACCACATCTGGAGGTCCCAGGTTCTCCACTCTTTCAGTAGACTATACTGAGCCAAATGGAACAGCACCCTGACTCAGAATAAAATAGCTTCCTAGAAGTTATCTGAAATATATAGCATAGTGTCAATTTTCACATAAAAAGGAGGATTACAGCTCAAGACTTACTGCTGCGCAATATAACTCTTTCACTCGAGCGGAGCCTCTTTTTTCTGAATACCCAAATAAGAAATAATCTTGTTTAAAAATATCGTATCTTTATGTCATGATAAAGATAGTAGCACCATCAATATAATGACTGGTGACAATGTAGGTTTGCTCTGACACACTACTAATTCAGTACTCTGCCTTCTGGAATCTTTCTGTCATTTATAACACAAAGCAGTCAGGTGATAATGGGCCTTTTGCCTTACAGAGTTTCCAAGCTACTGGATTAAAAAAAAATCCTCTGTAGTCCCTATAGCATTCTTCAATAACGCTACTGAAAGAGCATCAATCACAAATAGCAACTTTGCTGTAATGTAACCCAGCAATGTAACATAGTTACAACTAGAGTGGAAATTCATTCTGTGCACATTTTAGAAGTGGCATTTCAAAATCCCAATTAAAAGCAGTTGGGGTTTTTAATATGAAGCTAGGTATTTGAGGCCCCAGAGAAGATGAGACTATTTTATTGCTTCTCTTCTTTATCCAGGCTTCTCTGCCCCCCATGTTACCAGTGTCCTTATGTGCATGGCTTTTTAAAAGCAATGTATTATTTGATTGTTGTTTCGTTTGTTATATTTTTACCTCACCCTTCCTTCTAAAGGAGACCAGGGTGGCATACACATAATCCAACACATTACAAAATTAAAACATTTTAAACAACCACATAAAAACTAAGCAAAAAACTAAACTAAACAAAACCAACAGTACATCCCAGTGACAAGTGATAATATAAGGTTAGATCCAGTAACCCTCCCAAAAGGCTTGAAGAAACAAATACATTTTTAGCTTGCCGGGAAATGCAGACAATGTTATGGGAAGGCGCTCTCTCTCTCTCTCTCTCTCTCTCTCTCTCTCTCTCTCTCTCTCTCTCTCTCTACTTGCACCCACTTTGTGCAGTGTTTTATTGTTGTTCACATGCACTTTGGTAAAATGATGCAGAATTATAATCTTTTTTAGCGCTGCAATTATAGCCCTAATGGAACAGTCTCTCTCACACAATTTACAATTCAGGTCAGGGAGCCCTTCCCTCTGTATCACATCTTTTACTGTTTGATGGAAACACTAACAAAACAACAGCAACACCTAAATGAGTGAAATATGGTCTCTTCCAGTTTCCCACCAACCCCGGAAAACAAAATGAAGAAGGGAGGGTGTAACTAGCAGGTGAAAGAACTCACTAGCTCAGGACATAATTTTCTGCTGCGAATCACGGGATCTGTACTTTGCTTCCTGAATTGATTCTAGAGTCAAAACTATAACTCCATGCTCTCCAACCTAAAATGGTGGCTGAGGGGCATAGGACTGTTTTTCTTCCTGAATCTCTCTATCGAGGGCTCATAGCTCTGTGTGAGTGAGACAGGTTAGCCATGAAGGTGGCCTGTACGTCACCCTTGGGTTACAACAGACCAGCAGGGCTGACTTTAATGAGGCAGCGTGTAGCAGTCTGCTTTGGCAGCAGGCCAACAGGGGTGGCAAATCTGACCACCTGCCACTGCGGCTCTCATGAGATCTCACCAGAAGTCACAGCTGTTTCCCCTCTCTTTTCTGGTGCTGCTGCAGCTGCCTTGCTTATCCCCCCCCCCCCCAAAAAAAACCAACCCCAGCACCACCACCAGAGAAGCAAGGAGAAGCAGCTTCCAGGTTCCAGAAAAATAGAGATCTTGCAGGGCTCTAGCAAGATCTCGCTGGAAACCAGCACCACTTCTTTTCACTTCTCCAGTGGCACATTGGTGCCTCGCCTCACAAGAACTCCATGAGATCTGACCGGAAGCTGTCACACAATCCCAGTAAGCAA
Source organism: Podarcis liolepis (assembly GCF_965112155.1). Taxonomy (NCBI): domain Eukaryota; kingdom Metazoa; phylum Chordata; class Lepidosauria; order Squamata; family Lacertidae; genus Podarcis; species Podarcis liolepis. Next base: position 4,740,269 of record NC_139558.1, read on the forward strand.
GGTGGCAGTGGTGGAGCAGCTCTTTTGCCTCAGGTGCCAAAATAGGACAGGCTGCCCTTGCAGAGCAGGGGAGATGAGTTTCATGAATCCTACATCACCTTGAAGTTGTCTGTGTTTTCCCTCATATGTTTTATTTTCCTGTATGCCGCAGTGTTGTGACCAGTTAGCATTTCTTATTTACCCTGCCCATCCAGCATTAATTGTAATGGGAAAGTGAGAAAGATTGCAAACTGAAGCCAATATGTGACCAGCCAGTTCTACCCTGTGACTCAGGGGTGGTCCTGCCGTTGCCGAGAAATGAAAAAGAAGGTAGGGCATATTTAGCTCTTCTACCTCACTCAAGGCCAGGCTCCATCAACATGCAAATCCAACTCTGCCTGAACCCTTTTGGATTGGGTGGACAAATTACTTTGTTCTAGAGTAGTTTCCAGCACTTATTTCAACGTTGCCAGCATATTGTAAGAGTTTGTTCCATAGCACAGCTTGCAAGGCAGATATTTTTCTTCAACTATTTTAAGCATAACCACAATGCTAGCACAAATGAGTACATTTTATTATTATTATTATTTTAAAATGATATTTATTAGAAGTTTAAAGATTACAGAAAAAAGAAAAAAGGAAAACAATAAAAAATTTAATAGAACATACATTACAATACATAAAAAGAAAAAAACATAAAAAACCAATACAACAATACAGCAAAAAGAAACAAAAACACTAAAACACACATCCAATATTCCATATCTTTACCTTTCATTTACTTGTTTCATCGACCTCCTCACACCTCCCTTTTTTGTATTCTAGTTCTTCACTATTTCAGCAAATTCTTTCCATCTTTCTCAATTTTTGTTCTATAATTTATCTTAACGGTCTAACCTTAAATTTTTTCATTTTGGCCCATTATCAATCAGCTTTTACTTAATTCTTTATTACATTTCTGCTAAAACCATATAGCTTCATTCCAGCATCCTTCTAACATTCATTAATTTTGCAATGTTTTTGTAAATATACTTTAAATTTTTTCCAATCTTCTTCCACCGACTCTTCTCCCTGGTCTCGGATTCTGCCAGTCATTTCCGCCAGTTCCATGTGTCCATCAGCTTCATCTGCCATTTCGTTTTTGTTTTGTTTTGTTTTCCAAATAGGGGCAGCCATGTTTCTGCCCCACATCCACACACCCCAGATGGACTGAAACAATGCTATCTCTGGGCCACAGCTGAAGTCAGCCTAACCTTTTTAAAAAGTTTTTTTTTTTTAAGCATTAAGAAACTGCCTGCTGCTATAAACTATATAGTGTAGTGGTACCTCCGGTTATGAATTTAATTCGTTCCGGAGGTCCATTCGTGACCGGAAACCGTTCTTAACATGAGGCATGCTTTTGCTAATGGCGCCTCCCACTGCTGCTGCTGCTGCGCCACCGGAGCGTGACTTCCATTCGCATCCCAGGGCAAAGTTCACAACTGGGAGCATCTACTTCTGGGTTAGCAGAGCTCATAACCCAAAGCATTCGTAAGGAGGACAGTATGTAACACGAGGTTCCACTGTATAAGAAACAGCTCCTACATTCAGTGCCTGTAAATGGAGCAACAATATTCAAGAGCCATTTCAATACAGCTGTGGGACATTCATTCGAAATTTCTATGTTTAATGAGATTCATTGTTTCTTCTTTCCTTTTGTTCCTAATTTGCTGACAATCAAGATCTATTAGTCTTCTAAAAGCAATTTTCCAGAGAATATTTGATATGATTTCACTTTGAAATAACTTCCAAGGATTAATTATGCAAAAATAAGTAATATGATACTTTTTGAAACTATAGGCCATTTGCTTCATTGGTTGCTTTTAGATTACAATATTTTAATGTCTCTATTGGTTGTGAAATAAACAAGATTAAACATGTCTAGAACTTGAAAGGAAATGTTTAAAACTACTGAGGAGAATGGTTTCTTTCTGGGGTACTAACAAAGGAGATTCAATAAATAAAAGTAGTTAGCAAATAATTTAACCTGTGCAGTTGCAGCTGCCTTCAAAGCAATATGGGGTTTTCAGTAATACAAACAGGCTCAGCTGTGCAGAACCAGGCATGTCAAAGGGACATTCTAATAGTTTTACGGGCAACTTCAAAAGAAACAGTACGTAATAAGCACCAGGAGATTTGACAGCCCTAATCTTTTGGTAGGCAACCTTTAGACTTGAAGGGCAAGTTGAGTTATTCAGATAAAGCAAACATAATTAAAACTAAGTGAAAGTTTATGCTATCATGTATCTAAGTATGTATATATCTGTACATATGGGTATGTCAAAACAAAAAAATTCCTTCCAGTAGCACCTTAAAGACCAACTAAGTTAGTTCTTGGTATGAGCTTTTGTGTGCAAGCACACTTCTTCAGATACACTGAAACAGAAGTTGCCAGATCCTTCTATATAGTGAGAAGGTGGGGAGGGGTATTACTCAGAAGGGTGGTGGGAATGGGTGATTGGCAGATAGCTGAGATGAGCCTGTTGACGACTCTTAACACTGCAATAGGTCTTACAGGAAAAAGCAAGGGGTGAGAAGGTGAGAAATGGCTTTGTCATGTATAATGAGATAAGAATCCAATGTCTTTGTTCAGGCCAGGTCTCTCCATGGTTTTAAGTTTGGTAATGAGTTGTAATTCAGCAGCTTCTCTTTCCAGTCTATTTCTGAAATTCCTTTGTAGTAAAACAGCTACTTTGAGATCTTGTATAGAATGTCCTGGGAGATTGAAGTGTTCTCCTACTGGTTTCTCTGTCTTGTGATTCTTGATGTCAGATTTGTGTCCGTTTATTCTTTGGCGTAAGGTTTGGCCTGTTTGTCCAATATAGAGAGATGAATGACACTGTTGGCATTTGATGGCATACACAATGTTAGACGATGAGCAATTAAACAGTCCCGAGATGGTATGTGTGATGTTGTTGGGGCCAGTAATGGTGTTGTCCGGGTGTATGTGGCAGCAAAGTTGGCATCTGGGTTTATTGCAGGCTCTGGTGCCAGTGTCCGTGTTAGGTCTGGTTGTAGTATTATTGTGGGTTAGGAGTTGTTTAAGATTGGGTGGCTGTCTGTAGGCAATGAAAGGTCTTCCTCCCAGAGCTTGAGAAAGAGAACTGTCATTGTCCAGGAGAGGTTGTAGATCTCTGATGATGCGTTGTACTGTTTTAACTTGGGAGCTGTATGTGATGACTAGAGGTGTTCTGTTATTTTCTTTTTTGGGTCTGTCTATGGGTATGTGTTATAGCATAGTTGTGGCCCTATGTTAAGGATGAGTTGACCGAATTACACGACATCATTATAATGAGAAATAGGAGTAGATGACATAGCTAGAAAATGGACTGATTAAACACTTGGCAGTGTAGAAGTCAGTGTGGGGGTTGTGTGTGCCAAATTTGGGCTAAGAAATGATTTAATGCAGGAAAGGGATTAGAGTTGGCTTTTAAAAGATTGTTAGATATCTCAAATGGACCTCTTTCATGTCTTAAAACTGTGGCTAATATAGATATAGTCAGTGATACAGTTATAAACTATGCTAAATGGGAAAACTTATGGTCCTCTAAACCAGGGGTAGACAACCTAAGGCCCAGGGGCCAGATGCGGCCCAATTGCCTTCTCAATCCGGCCTGTGGACGGTCCAGGAATCAGCATGTTTTTACATGACTAGAATGTGTCCTTTTATTTAAAATGCATCTCTAGGTTATTTGTGGGGCATAGGAATTCATTCATTTCCCCCCAAAATGGTCTGAGGGACGGTGGACTGGCCCACGGCTGAAAAAGGTTGCTGACCCCTGCTCTAAACCATACAAAATGGTGTCTGCTTATGTGATGGAAAGCTCTTTAAAGATACCACACAGGTCATACTGTACACAAGTACAGTCATACCTCGGGTTGAATGTGCTTTGGGTTGAGCACATTCGAGTTGCGCTCCGTGGCAACCTGGAAGTAACGGAGCGTGTTACTTCCGGGTTTCACCACTCGTGCATGCGCAGATACTTAAAATGATGTCGCGCGCATGAGTGGAAGCAGCAAAACGCGATCCGCGCACATGCAGACGTGCCATCACGTGTGTGTGCTTTATTTAATGGATTTCCTATTTTTCCTTCGCAACCTTTAAAGGCTAAGCTTGCCAGCTGACCTGAAAACCCCTAGCTGTGGCTGGCCCTGCCCCTTCAGGAACCAAAAATCTGTAGAAATCAGGTGGGGTGTTTGTAGGACATGGGGACCAATATTATCCCATTCTCATGTCACCCAATGGACTAATTGTTGAATACAGAGAAACAGCTGTAGCTATTAAAATTTGGCAACCTTAATAAAGAGAGAGATGGCTTGTCAGGGGAATAAGTTGGCAACCTTTATTTCTAATCTTATTTCACATAATAAATTAGCACCTAAATGGCATAAGGCAAGTAGCACATGAATTCTTACCCTTCTAAATGGTGTGTGATTTTTAACAAACAAAAACAAACAAACAAACAAACAAACAAACAACCTAATGTGGCTATTTCTTCCTTACTTTTTCCATTGCATTTGAAAATGGAATTTCCATTTTCCAGTTTTCACAATGAGAGAGTTATTGGCAAAGCCCTTTCCAAACTTACTCAAATTCAATTGATTAAAAACCCTCTCAGTTTAACTTGTTATATTAAGGGTTTCCCTTGTGTACTTAAGCTCCAAAATGCAAGGAAAATACATCTGTTAAATGTAGCATATGCATTATCTAGGCAATATTGATATTGTACGAAATCCTATTCTATAGCTAGTTCCAGCTTCAGCACCACCTTGGGGCTGGATAGCTTTCACTGGCAGAATGGTGAGCCGAAGCCCTAGATTTTTTTGTTCACTGGAACAGAGACACATGGAGTAGAATTCAACGTCACACTCTTCTAATTGTTCCAACTGCAGAAGCCTTCCTGCTTGTAAGTCAAGGCCCCACTCCCTCCAAAATTGAAGAAATAAAACACATGGGCACCAGTATTTTAAGTTAATGGGCTAAAAAAGGCCACAACTTTATTGGTTACAGAATGTGAGTGGTATTGGCTTAGGCACTGGATCCAAACCAACTATACTTGACTCCTGCCTGCTCTGCAGGGAGTCACACAAGGGTTAACTACCAGTAGGGGGAGCTTGTTGATGCAAATCAACTGGAAGCTTTCCCCTAGAGTCACTGGGGGTCAAGCCATGGCCCTACCCACCACCTGGGCTTCGGATAGGAACCACGACCACGGGATTCCTTAAAGGAATACCCTTCAAGGGGTGGGGTAGGTGATGGCCACAACCTCCCCTCCAACACGCAACGTGTTTTCCAAAGCCTAACCACCAAACCTTATAAAGTTGTGATGATGTGCTACGAGGTAGGCAAAAAACCAAGTGGCTGGTGCCAATCTGCCAAGTGGAAAAAATTCCTACCAGGTCCCTTGAACAGGCAACCAACCGAGGTCCATAGCAAGGTCATGTGCTGAAGCAAAACCTAGAGGGAGGGAGGGAGAGCAGGTGATCCGTGTAAGCAGGAAGCAAACAGAAGGAGCCCCAGACCCGTGGCTGCTTAAATGCGGCAAACCATGCCCCCCAGCCAGCCAGATTGACTGACTGTGAGCGTGACGCAGGCCGGGGACTCCCCGTGACGCAGGGGGCCTTGAGGGGTTACCAGAGGCATCTGGTTGGCGCCTATGAGAACAGATGCTGGACTGGATGAGCTTTTGAGCAGATCCTGCTGGGTTCTTCTCAGAGCTGCACATTTAATGATTTTGCCTTTCTGTTTTCTGTAATATAGTAAGAACAGGTGCAATGGTAGAAGAGAGGGAACAGTAAAAACGCAGAACAATATTTGTTGCTCTGAAGAAGGTTCTGTTGATGACACTGAAATTGTGATCTTTATTCTGGCTCTCTCTCCACAATTTGTTTAAATATGACTCTGCCCTTGACAATATTATGAGCTTTGTTTGAGGGTGTTAAGCTCTGATAATTTGTTAATTTTTATAGTACTCATCTAAACTCACACTAGGTTGCTTCCATTGTAATAATTGCAATGGAACACAGAACAGTAACACAGAAAAACATAATTTGTTCTTACAAAACAAAACACCTCATTCCTTTCCCTAGTGCTCTTTAATAGTCTACATGCACTAGCCTGACACAAGAACGGCATAAAATCAAATTTGATTCAGTTAACATGCTTTATACAGGGTTCTGTGTACTCTGTGATAAGAGTTTCTTGTTGTTAACAATTTATTCTGCATGTTACATTATTTTGCATGATTCATACTGGTTTTGCAAGTCATGTGAGGGACAAGGAACTCCAACCCTAACCACCTAGAGTTGGTTTCTGGTGGGGGTTTTTTAAGCTCCCATTGAACCAATGGATTCTCAGCAAAAGTTCATAGTGCGCTGGGGATTAAGACAGAAAAATTCAGCCTTCTTTATTAAGGTGATGCTGAAGCTTGTAATAATTGGTTCAGTATATTAATTTGTCCACTTTGTAATTCTCAGTTGTAATATAATTCAAGTGCTGGATGAAAATGCAGTCTTGAAATATTAGAGAACCTGAGACATGAGGCAAAATATACAAGCACAATTCTTATATTTTTTTTATTTCTGTCTTGTCAGAAACTAGTCTGCTTTCTCAGGTTTCAGCATTTACTTTGTTGTTCCCCCTGGAAAAAAATCCTGCAGACACCCCCGTGTTTAACCCCTTGCTTTGGATTACACTCTCCTTGTTGATGGCAGGAAGGTACAATAATGACTAATGGCCGGCTAAACTAATGGAGTATGCAGAATTGAATGGTTGAACTGGCAAATTAAGAGAACAGGAAGGGAGAATTTTTAAGGATGATTGGAAAATATTTGTTGAATATTTGAAAGCTTACTGTAAACATCTAAAAATGTTAGCAGGAATAGAATAACTCTAGCAGTGAAAATATAAACAAATGAATGAGTTAAAATATGGATGAATTAAAATAGGGAGTAATTAGAGTATGCAGCAATGAAGGAGAACTGTAATGAACCATGGAGGGCAGGAAGGGAAGTCGGTTGTTAATGTATGGATGGATGATTTGATGTGTGATGATTTACAAAACTGAAAATGATAAATAAAGTTTTTTGTTTTTAAAAAACTCTCCTTGTTGATTGCTGGAAACAGTGTGACCAGACCTCACAGTCAGGCAGCCTTTCTTTGTTTGAGTATCTTCTCTAATTGCGTCAATTCTCTCAACTGTTTCCAGCAAACATTTTAGGTGATGTTCTACATCCAGCTCTAAAAACTAATTTTGTTCCTTCGTGTGTTTATTGTGGGAGGTGGGGGGAAACAGAGCAATCGAACTTTTCCAAGCTGTTCTGCACTATGGATGGTTGTTTCTGGTTCATCTGTGCCTTGTTCTGTTCCTTTCTTGAAAGTCCTAGGCTGTCTTTCATATAGGCAGTGATCAATATGAGACCTGCTTAGATTTAATGGTGCCCACGCCATCCTGGCAACTGGTATAAACATAGTTGATATTCCATGGGAGTAAACCATAGCCATGCCATGAAGGGAGGAGGCCAAGGTCAACATTTGACAGCACGGGTGGCGCTGTGGTCTAAACCACAGAGCCTAGGGCTTGCCGATCAGAAGGTTGGCGGTTCGAATCCCCACAATGGGGTGAGCTCCTGTTGTTTGGTCCCAGCTCCTGCCAACCTAGCAGTTCAAAAGCATGCCAGTGCAAGTAGATAAATAGGTGGGAAGGTAAACGGTGTTGCCGTGCACTGCTCTGATTCATCAGAAGCGGCTTAGTTATGCTGGCCACATGACCTGGAAGCTCCCTTGGCCAGTAAAGTGAGATAAGCGCCGCAACCCCAGAGTTGTCCGCGACTGGACCTAATGGTCAGGGATCCCTTTACCTTTACCTTACCAAACTTTCAAAATGGAGGTAAAACAACAACAACAACAACACACACAACAGAGAAGAGATAGAACTTAAGTGGACTTTGGCCAAAATGCAGTTGTGAAATGAAAGGAATTTGGAGCCATGGATGAGAGAGGCATGGAGACTGATGGTGATTAATTAAAATGAAAGTACTAAAAAGAAACCCCCTGCTGTGGAAGCTAGATCCCTCTTTTTCGGGCTATATGTTTCTCTGGCTAGATTTCTCGGGCTAGATTTCTAGATGTTGACTGAGTAGTGAGAAAGAGTGGACTGTTGTAGTATGATGTTGTCCAGAAACACCAAGCAACATGAGAGCACAATGGGAGGGAGCTAATGAGATATTTTGAGAATTCTCAAGGATTATAGCCCCATCCCAGCTATGTTGAGAGACAACAGCAACTGGAGGAATTTCAAGTATTGGACAGCAGACAAAGGCCAAGGACTTTTATAATTGGGCATATTCAGACTGACACAAGCAGGGAAAAGGAAAATAATTGGAGCACATCATTTGAAATCCTATGGAAAGTTAGATAAGGTATTAACATAAATAGTAATTGCTAAAAATTCGGCTGTTATCTTAATGATTAACATACCAACTGAAATGTAATCAGATGTTAATAAAAAAATCTGAACCTCAGCAATATAAGAACTGCACAAAAAACACTGATCAAGGAGCGTGTGAAACCACTTTGATTAAATTGTATGAATTTGGAAATAATTGGAATTTTTTTAATATTAATTGGAATCTGTATAATTGGTAAAACTGGTGATATTGGGTAAATATTGGAAAATTAATGAAAAACAAATATTAGAAAGAAACTAGTCTTTGTGGTGGCCACCATAAAGAGCATCTCTGCTGCTTCTCCTTTCTCTCCCCTCACCCCTAATGCAATACCAAATGCATTACTTTGTTGGTCTGTGAGTCTTGGCTCCATTTTGTATGCATCTACTTGCAGGGGTGGAAAGAATTTGGGTGCTTCCCCACAACAGTATATTGTGAGCTTGGTGCTGCTCATGCATGAATGTTTTTCACAGTGCCTCTATGAGACTGTCCTCATCAGAATCACATGCCACACCCACCATTTAATCCAGAATTAGTCTTTCTGCAAGGAGAGAGAGAGAAAAAGGTATTTCTGTGGCAACAGTAAATCCAGATTAAATGAAAGTCATATGTGATGGCATTGTGATGAGGATGTGCGTGAAAACTTAACATTCACAAGCAACAGTGAGTCCACAGTAAACCGCTGTGTGGAAGCATTTTCATGGTTCAATGAAATCAGCTCATCTATTTTCTATAATTATAATGTCTCCAGGGGATAGAGGAGGTGACAAAGGGCTAGTATTTCTGTATAACTAGCTATAGCCTTAGTACATGCCCGAACTGCATTATCAGTGTTTGACACACAGCTAGCTGGAACCTCTATATCACAACCAAAAGTCCCTGAAATAAAGATCTTCTAGCTGGTGTCGGCATTGACAGAAAGAAAGGTTAGCACTGAGCCTGTTCTTCCCATTTTGTCCTCTATTCTCCCATTTGTGGCTTTCCAGTTATACCACAGCCAAGACCAGTAGACTGAATAACTCCATCCCAGAGAGCCATCTAGAGAAGGGATGGCCAGAGTTATTTGTATCCCCAGTAGATCTCTGAGATACTTGGACTAGATCAGGATGGATTTATGACCCCCGGTTGTTTGACAACGGTTTTGGCAACAAAGCAGAGAGAAAGGCTCCTCCTACCGCCAAATGAAGAATACTGAAATGAAGCGTGCTGGGGAACAATTTCCAGGAGTGGAAGTTTGTATGGAAAGACAGTAGACTCAGTTCAGTTCTGGTACTAAAGACAAATCCTTGGGTTCAATATTATTTAGTTCTAAAACCCTCTTCAGTCATCATATGTGCCATACGTGGAGAGGATGTGGGGCTGCACCCAGAGTGTAGCATGTGCTAAGATGTCCCCTCCCCCTGATATGCACATGTACTGTGTTGCTAACATCTTTAGTGTGGGGCTTTTGGACATACAAGGGAATGCACAGAGGCTTCCATACAGCCAAGGTGTTCTAAATCATGTGGAATCCTATGTGCAAAGAACTGCAGGGGCACAAAGCCCCACCCCATACATTTGAACTGTAATGTGGAAAATAGGAGGGAGTGTTGCTTGGATCATGTAACACTGGGGACTGAGCTACTCAGCCTGGCCACACTTGAAGGATAATGCTAAAAAGGATTCGTGTTTATGTCATTGGGGCCTGGTTTCAGTTGGTGGATCTCAGGCTTCTTGTGAAAACAAAATAAGATCCCTGCAGGTTTGAAATCAGCCCACCTCATGATCCGGGGAATGCCCATAGCTTTTACAGAGTGCTCATTTTCTGTGGTCGAGGCTTCAGTATTATCTATCTGATGGGACTTATGGCCTGCATATTAGACCAAGGCTGTGATTCGAGACATTGAATTTTCTTTGCTAGATTTAGAAAACTGGACACAGTAACCAAAGTACAATATTTCAAAAGTGTTTCATGTAAGTAGGACTGGCTTTCTATAGAATCTGACATGGCTTCTTCATCCCATCATGGCTAATGCAAGCTGATACACTCCCTTGTCTTGAAATGGTTAGAGTGATTGTTCAGACTTGTTTATTGCCAATCTCCCTTGATTTCAAAAGCACTTATGTGTGTTTCTTATGCAGACAAAACATGAACAGCTGCATTGTTGCAGAACAATTACTTTCTAGCTTAAGGCTTCATAGTGTGGTGATAATAAACATTCTTATGACATTCAAACAAGCAGATTTGATATACCCTTTAACTAACATGATGCTTTTGTCATTGAGTTTTCCATATTTGTATGTTATAATGCATAAATTTGAGGCAGCAACAAGCATTCTTTCCCCTTTAATTAGCACCTTGACAAAGTTCAGAATTTGCAGTTAGGAGTGACTGTTATTAACCTTTTAAAAATGTAGGCTTTGTAATGTGGGTACTGTTGTCTTCATGTTATTGGATGACCACCTGTCATAAATCAATAGGTGAAGCAAGTCATGATAAATTAGACCAAACGTAATTAAACCATAGTATTTATTCTAAATATAGATTATGTTTTTGAGATCTGCTTCAAGGTGGGTTTTCTGCAATTGTCCAGGGAGCCCAGGGCTCAAAGACTGTGCAACCCTTTTTTCATCTTTCTTCTCCTGATACATGTTTGTGTTGCCTGCAGCTGTTTAGATCGTCACTTAATATTTTTCAGCTAAGGGTGTCTAAGGGGACAACCATATAACATGATCTGCTGAGAAGAGCAGCTCAGGCTCAACAGGTGTTAAATTCCCAATCTTGGGAAAGCCAAATATATGCCAACATAATTTGTGCATCCTGACTCACCTGGTACTCAGCCAGATCAATCAACACTGACTGTAAGTCCCATAAAAGGGACATTCCAGACATAGGGTAGGGGACCAAGGCGGAGGGAATTTAGCTGGATCCTAAACCCATTCAGCTTACTCACGTGACCTAGGAATCCACCATAGAACACTATTTTAAAGGCTTATTTTCCATCTGCTAGACTTAGGCAGAACAGCAGCAGTCCCGCTGCTGAACGGAGTTTGGATCTAGTTCTATATTTGCTGGCTTAACTTACACCAGGGTGCTTTACCCCAGCTTTTTGTGTACAGAATTACTTCCTTGGGGTCTGTATACTTACAGTCTCTAAACAGAACACAAACTTGATTGACAGTGTAATATTGAAGTGCCTTCCACCTCAACATTCACAAGCAGCCTCCACTGGTGTTCTCTACATTGTGTACAAAAGGACAGGCTGTCATGTAATCAGCTGTTTTGATTGTACAGTGCACAATGTATTTGGATTTCTCAATGTCAACTTCTCATCTGCTTTATCTTCATACACAGTACTGCTGTACATGCAACTATTAATGCAACATGCTTTCTTACGAGGCAGAAGGAACAATAGTGATATTGCCAGGATTCCCTAAAAATGTATTTATTGACAATGGTATCACTAAGGGTGATAAAACAACCAGTTTTTGAAATAAAAAACAGTTTTATTTCTTTATTCATTCTGGAGTTCTTCTAAAATATCATGGGCCAAATGATAAGGATACAGAACTAAAAAAATATGTAGGGCCCATACCAAGAACCAGCACTTACAAGCTGAACATCACATAATTTATCAGGAGTAGCTTCCTCTGTGAATTAAACACATTCTTAGTTGCCACTCTTAGAGATTAATTGTTTGCCAGTATTGAGTCACTAGAGATGCAGATACAGCAAGATTGGTATCATCAATAAAACTGGGAATTCCTTGTGGCAAATAGCAGGTATGCCCATAATTTAATATGTCTAATTGCCTAGTGGTTCAGCGTAGAGGGCTGAAGAAGAATTGTTCCAAACCAATGGGAGATACTAAATAAGTAAGGAAGCAAAGGATTATGTGGACTCTTTGACAATGAAACAAATAAAGGGGTTATTATGGCATCAGGTTTCATAGTCAACTCTCTACTCCATCAAAAATAATGCAAGCAATATATGGCATTGTTCTGAGTTTGCTTTGCAATTACTGTGACTGGGTCTGTCATTATGGTTTTGTCTTAAACTTTCAGCTAATGAGTGCCTGGGATTTGACAAAAGAATATTAATATCCCTTTGACAATTGCCAGAGGGGTAGCCATGCTGTTGCAGCAAAAGCAACAAAGAGCCCTGTGACACCTCAAAGACCTGCAAATTATGTATAGCACAAGATGTCATGGTCTAGAGCCATCATCAAATGCATAGAATATGATTCTTAGGTATATACATATGTGTAAAGAGAAAGATGTAAAGATTGGGGTTAAATGGCAAAGGAACGCAATAGTACAGCTGGCGACAGTTCAGTCAGAGCTCAAGGGAACAATCTAGTTTACGTTAAGCCAGTGTGAAGTTACACCAGATCTAAACCCCATTCAGCAGTGGGGCTGCTACTGCTATTCTGCCTAAGCCTGCAGAGGGAAAAGAAGCCTTTAAAACAGTGCCCTGTGCTGGGTTGCCAGGTAACATGGCCAAACTGAATGGTTTTAGGATCCAGCCAAAATCCTTCCCCTCTCTGGTCCCGCCCACCATTTTCAGAGACTTACACAGGCCTTCCCTTAGCCAGCTTTGACTGTGCTCCAGCTGAACAACTTACACAAATATATCTTTGGCTGAGCCAGGGTTGGAGACGTAATGCCAGCTGAGCTGGAGATCCACTGCATCCTAAGCTGCTCATCCTGGTGGTTCTTGCCAAATAATTTCCCCCTAGATGTATGCAAAATTATCTTAACAGCAGCAGTAACTTTTGATAATGCAGTTATCTTAGCATTGCTAAATGAAGTGACAATATATTATTGCTAACATGTATGCAACAGGACAGTGACCACAGTAGTTGTGACTGGTGATAACACAATTGCTTTAGAATCACTGAGTAAATTAACACACATTGTGGCACAGCAAACAATTTTCTCTATTCAGATCTGAACTTTTTAAATAAGTTACAGTTCAGCCGTTTTATGATGGAGTTTTCTTTGAAGTTTCTTTGTTCTGGGATGATCATCTTAAATTAATCTGTGGTCTTGTAAGAGTACCAACTATCCCTTTCTTCGAACCTGCTTGTATATTTGTAAATAAAGCAAGTATTACAAAGATACTGGATAGTGAACATGTGGACCTCCATAGGTTGTGGACTATAGCTCCCATCATCTAGAACTACTGTCTGTGCTGGCTGGACCAGATGGGAGTCTTATAGAGAGGTCTCATAGACTTCTCATTGACTTTGGACCTTCTCATTGCTTAGAGAAGTAGAGAGAGAATAAGTATTGTTGAAGGGGAGCTCTGCCTGTTGTAAGCAGAGCCCTTGAATCCCAAAGGTGATGTCTTACTGAACTCTGAGGGCCAAGTTCCAGAACTGGGCTGCTAGTCCAGTCTTTGCCTCCAAGGATATTACAATCTAGTACACATTTTGTGAGCATTAGTTATTACTTATTATTTTTATTCAAAGTAACTTACAGGATCACAACAGAGATTACAAGAAATATTAAGTGGATATAAAAGCAGCAAGAAAATCAGATCTCATATATAATACATATAATTCCTACCCACCCCATCACATAAAGAGGTCATAGACATGGTTTCCTGCCAAGTGTGTCATCATTATCACGTTTAGAGCTCTCTAAAACATGGAAGGTGCAGATGTGAAGCTAGAAACTTTCTGTGCTTGTGAAGCCTCGTCCCATGCAAACCCGAAACCTAGTTTTAATTATGAGTTTTAAATCTAGAGTTTTAAATAATGAATTAAACTCCTACAATTTTGAATTGTGTATGGAGCCTTCTAGAGTTGAGGAGGCTTCTTGCTTCAGACCTTCAACCCAAAATTCATGGAGGGCGCTAGATTGTGTGCAGGTGATGTGCCAGAGGGGACAACATTTGCCACCACCAACACCACTTTTCTTCCTGTTTGTGCTTTCAAGTTTGGGGATGGAATATCCCCAATATGGGCCAAAGAGGGACAAGAGAAGCTACATTTTGGAAGTTATTTGTCTTTATAAAGTGAGCTTACTGCAACATAATATACACTTAATGAATCAATGATTTGTCTAAATAAATAAATAAATAAATAAATAAATAAATACTTACAAGTGTTAGAACTGAGGAACAAATAAGGTCTTATAATAATAGACCAAAAACTCATAAGACCAGCTGCTGTAGAAACTGTAAGTATTACTTTCAAACTCCAGTGCACACGGCTTTATCTTTTCCTTGTGTTTCACTTCATAATATGCTTCAGAATCAAGGAGGTCACTTCTATATCACTAGGTCACTTCTTGCCTTTCATTAAAATGAAACTCAAAGGATATAGATGTCAGTGGATGGGCAACCACTGTGAACAGGAAGTCAATCAATCAAATCCCTTTTCTGTCTTATTTTGCTGACCAGAATGGGTTGAATTTCTGGCAGCAACATTACCTGAATTATGCATGTGTATTACAATGTAAACCCCAAATATGCAAAGAGCAGGACAGTATCATTAGAAAGTAGAAATGAAACAACTAAGAATGCATTGACCAAGTACAACCTATAAATGAGTAAACTTCCCTCCCTGCTAAAGCTGTACATAGACAATATTGATTTAAAGGCAGACTGATAGAGGTGAAAGTCCCATATACACAGACACAAAATTACTATAATCTTTGGTCAAATAGGCATTTGTAGTGATTTAGAAACCTGCAAAATCTGTTTAATCAAAAACAGTAACAGGACAGAATACATAACTGTGTGTATTAAGTACTTGAAATCTCTCCCTGTTGCACTTGCAGAGATATATGGTGGGCCTGGTTGGCAATATTGGATTTCTGATTGAAGAATTCTAGGCCTCCCTCAGAGTACTCCGGCAGCTCTCCTAAGAGTGGAAGTAGGATTACCTTCTATGTCTGCCAGGGCCCACTTAAGATTCCTGCGTTTTTTCACCAACCTCACAGATGCCCCGAACACCTTATTGGGCTAAACAAGCCTTTGTATTATTACAAAATAATACTACTTGGCGTAAAAACCTACTAGATATCCTATTCAGATACAATCTACCTGAGTTTAATACCCTCAAATTGTGGAGCCCTGATAAAGTTCGGGAATGGATCTTTGAAAAAGACGCCTTTTTGGACTCCACAAAGATAAAAAACTCTGGGTTTTCCTACTGGTTTCCCCAAGTAAAAGCAGTCAAAATCTGTGCCAAATACTTGGTGGAGATCACTGATCCCACCCTTCGGAGAGCTTTCACTATGGCACGGTTTCAAACATTGCCAACTGCATATCTGACCGGTAGATTCACAAAACCCCCAGTAGAACATCGTTTATGCCCTTGCCTTATGAAAACTAAAGAGGATCTTACACAGTACCTCATCTATTGCCCCATCTACTCGGGCTTTAGAGACACATTGCTGCAAATTATACCCAACCCTATAACCAATCCTGAAGATAGAGTAAAATTTTTGTTAGTTGATGCAAACCCACGTATTACCCATGTGGTAGCGGTTTTTGTGATGAAGGCCATGAAAGCCAGGGAAAGATTTATGGATGACAATGTAAAGACCCCTTCATCGTCTGTTTAACTCGTTGCTTGTTTTCCCTCTCTTTCTATTTTGTGGGATGAAGGTTTTGTTGGCATAGTATGCAATGAATTTTAATATTTTTAACTATTGTTGTGTTGATGTTTGTGTACAGGCATGGTCCTCACAATAAATGGATTTGTTGTTGTTGATTTCTGATTTCTTTCTCACTCTTGCTATGGTTACTGATGTGGTCAATGGAGCTAGTGGACTTCCAGCTGTGGTCAGAGCTGCTGAGATCCCGCAGCCACAACATGCCTTAGAAAATCTTTCAATTTAGCCTTGGTAAGACGGTTAGCTAAAAAACCTGGATCAGCACTTCCGTGCTCTCCAAAACACATTCATTGGAAGATGAATCTCTGCTTTGCTAAAGATATCTTGTAGGAGAGTGAACTCTTGAGTAGTCTGAATATGAATCAAATGCCACAGTAAATTGTGTTTGCTTTCCTTGTCAAGAGGTCAGGTCAATCAATATACTTTACCAAGGGCATTATATTATTTGCAGAAGATGCAATTGCTATTTGGATAATAAGTGATACACTGGATACCCATAGTACTTTTTAACTATGTCACACTGTGTACTAATGAAGCATTTAACTCTCTTGATCACAATTTTGTATAAAATGTTCTTTTCAAACCTTTAGCTATTTTATATGGTCACCACCAATTAATTGATTGTGATTGAAGCATGAACAAATAAATGTACTTTTGTGAAGTCAGTAGAGTACTTCAGTCCACACCCCAATAGGCCAGATGAAGTCAAATATATATTATAATTCCTATAAAGGTTTTGTTGAGCCACAAGTACTCTTACCAGTAGCAGCCAATGGGGTGGCATGAATGAGGCTGTGTTGCTAACCTGGTTTCCCAGTGACACATGAAAAGAGAGAGTAGGGGTAAGAGGCAAGCTAGCAGGAGCTCAGCATCTTGCCCCTTCCCTTCTCGGTAATCAGCAGTAACACACAGCATTGAGAAACCAGGATAGCAGCGCAGCTCCACCTTTGATGCACTGCCAGCCGCTTCTGGCTCTTACTGCCTTTGCCTTGCTTTTTGTGCCCCTTCATGCCTACTACATAACAACATATTTAATGGGCTTATAATTATAGCTCTATATTTTATGAAGTGAGTAGAACATGAGAGCGGGGGAGTGGAGCCAAGCACACGAGCTCCTACCCGCTTGCTGCCCCTGTCACCTCTATAGGTCTGCAGTGCAGAGTTGAATAGACTTTATCTGTATTGTAAAAGTCAGAGTTCTACATAATGCCTGCTAGGACTTCCCCTTTCTGTCTTGAAAAGTAACTGCAAAGCATCTAGTAAGTCCATTTAAAATTCAAAAATAAAAGATTAAAACAGTCTAAGTCTCTTTAGTGCCACTCATGAGATCATCTCCACCAGCTCAGGCAGGGAGGCTATTGAATACAATCACTATCCTGTGTTGAACAACAACAACAACAACAACAACAACAACAATAACATGAAGATGGAATCACAGTGGGATCACAGTGAAATCATGCCCTTAA
Organism: Podarcis liolepis; assembly: GCF_965112155.1. Classification (NCBI taxonomy): domain Eukaryota; kingdom Metazoa; phylum Chordata; class Lepidosauria; order Squamata; family Lacertidae; genus Podarcis; species Podarcis liolepis. The sequence continues at coordinate 4,757,809 of NC_139558.1, forward strand.
AGACTTAGCACTGTACTGAGAAACGTCATGTGCTCAGCTGGGAGAGACAAGCACACACACTTTGCCTTGTCAGGTCTTGGTAATAATATGGTAGGTCAGCTTGCCAATCCAGAATGAAATCTGGGGTGACCAATATTTTCCCATTAACTGACATGACATTCAACAGGAACATTATGAGGCTTAATGGGTAATTGATAATTGCAACTGCAGGAGATCCCTGGATGGAAGAAAAACTGAAAAGGAAACAAATGGAAACTTTTTCAAATGTGTCCATCTCTTGCCACCATACTTCCCTGAGCTAGAGAACCATTTATTCAAAGGAGCTCCATCTTGTCAGGTTTACACTTCAGTTTACTAGTCTTCATCCAGCCAGCTGCTGAATCCATCACCTGAGTTGGATAACAAAAAGAAACAGAGTTGAGTTTCTTTGCTCTAAGTCATTTGAATGGCCTTTTCCAGTAACCTTTGTTCAGATGTTAAAGAGAAAGATGGAACAAGATGAAACCTCATGGGACTCCACAGAAGTGCCAAAGGGTTGAGCAGGAATCTTCCAGTGTAGTCCATGAAAAATTACTCTGAAATTAGGAGTGGAACCATTATAAGACCATGCCCCCAATTCTAAACTCACAGAGGTGATCAGGGGTATGAAAAGTCTCCATGAGGTCAAGGAGAATCAACAGAGTCATGTTCTTCATGCTTCTGTTGGAAGTCATCCATTAGGGCTACCCAGGCTATTCAGTGCTGAAAACAGGCCTGATGTGGGTTTGAAATTAAACTATATAAATCTACAAGTGCAAGTCAAAACTGCAGATGCTGAGGGTTGGGGTAACCCACAGGGTTGTATCCAATGTTGCATATGGAGAGTTCCAGTCCTATAACAATACTTTCTCTCCTTTTCCTGTCCCCCAACAAATTGTTCTAGACTGGATTTTGAGGGTGTTTGTGGAGAAGAGGGGAAAGTTCTGTTGTGCAACTGGAAGTTGGTTGCATGAACAGAATGGCAGCGTTGGGTAGATTTTGTTGTCTTGTTCACGATGCTTGACTTGATCACTTAAGAACTGTTTTATGTAACTCTGTAAAAATATTTGCTTAGCCTGTGGAAATCTTGTCTATATAGCTACATAGCTACCTTGATTCCAAAGTAGAATGAAATGCCATCAGTTTTCAAAGCATTTATTAATTGAAAAGATGTCACCAATACTATTTTTAATGGGAATTATATGCTGTGGAGCACAGTCAGACTATTAATGCTTTAGCAGCTGGTTTTTGCTGTGTTGCAAAACGTACATTTTTATTAAAATGGAAACTCTTAGCAATATGAGAAGCAATCTCGATGTATTTGAGCTATTTATAAAGAATTGAAAACAAAGGCACAGGCTAGGTATGGTTTTGACCTCTTTGCTATTATATACTTCATTTCAATAGGGAACCATTTGAAGGAGACCATTCTTCATCTTTTTCTCCTTTTGGTATTGCATGGATATAATGTTCCTTCACAATTTCAATGGAAGAATGAATAAATATCCTGGTAGCCCAAAGGATGTATAGGGTCAAAAATGAAATGGGTTTTGGTGGCCTTGATATGAACTTTATCAACATTTTTCAGATGACACAAGAAAATAATGAGCAGAAATGTTTTGCCAGTACAAGCAGTTTGGCTATTGATGTGAATTAATGGGGTCTTGAAAGGATTTAGTTCAAGGCAAAATAATAGTCCTTGTAATCGAAGTCCCTATTAGCTCAGGAAATATAAAGCATTCCCTGTGACTCAAGCTCAGTGCCCTTTGTTACAACCACAACAAAAAGAACCTATCGGGGCAGATCCAGTCTTAGTCATTCAAGTAGTGGCAGAATTTTCTGGGATGTGGGGAGGAAATGGAAAGATAATGCCGTTCCCAAACTACCATGGCTTGAGTAGTGATTTAGATGGTATCAGTTAAGTTCCATTCATTTTGTGGATGTTACTTTAGCAGGTGGTGCTCAAGATTTAAGGAGAGAGAGACAAATGGGGTGGGGGCTTAAAAAGGAAAATAAAAGTGGTTTGAATCCAGACTTAGTCACACTAGAGTAGACCCATTGAAATAAATGAGACTTGACTAAGGTCCTATGGATTTCAGTGGTTTGTGAATGTGGAATTTGCAGCTTACTCATGAGAGGATTCCACTCCACAACATGAACTGAAGACTCTCTAACTGGCAGGTTTGCTGTAGTCCTTGCAAAAATGCTACCTTGGGGAGAGGGCTCTGCTTCAAATATTTCCTGATATGACCTGCAGTCTCCCTCAGCTAGCAGAGCTGTAATGGATAGGTCAGATGGGATTGTTCTGTTTGAAACTGGAGGCTGGAGCTCTACACACCAGCGGACTTAACTGCTTGATTCCTTTGTGCCAAGGAGCACAAATACGGCCTCTTGCCAGGGGCCAACATTATTTACTAGGTAAATACCAATAAAATTGTTCAGCTCTTCATATGTATCCCAGTCCAGATGTACCAGCTTGCATTATGGTTTACTATTCCTCCTCTCCAAAAATGCTATTGCTAAGGACATTGTTTTGATTTCAATGCAATTAATAGCCCAGCCTTAACTACCTCCCACTTCCCAATCCTTAATAATAATAATAATAATAATAATAATAATAATAATAATAATAATAATAATAATAATTTATTTATACCCTGCCCATCTGGCTGGGTTTCCCCAGCCACTCTAGGCAGGTTCCAACAAAACATTAAAACACAGTAGTCCGTCAAACATTAAAAGCTTCCCTAAACAGGGCTGCCTTCAGATGTCTTCTCCCTGATAAGTGTAGTTTTAATTGCAGTCTTAGTTATAGGCTGAAGATTCACTGGTCTAAATCTTTTGATTGCACCATTGTGAAGGCAAATTCCATAGTAAGTTCTGTGGTTACATAATTCACTCTTGAGTTCATATTTTCCTTTATTTGATTTAACTCAAACCAACCGCAAGCCCCTTCAACATTACCTTTAACAAATGGGATCCACTACACAGTGGCTGATTCCCATGCTTCTCAGGTCATATGGGAAGAGTCCCAACCATGGCTCCAGCATTGCTTCAGTTCCCAGAAGGGGTGGCCAGTAGTGAGAAAAGGAGTCTCAGCATTGTCTCTTCCTGTGTAAATTCAGATTTCTGACCTTGTTGAATGGTGGTATAAAAAGCTCTATGCAGCAGCAGCTCAAAGCAACCTTGGGAGAAGCTTTATGATATGTGATGAACAGACTTTCTCTGTGGTTGATTCAGTGCTGCTATACATCACAATTGGTTTGTGATGATTTCATCTGAAAATAATTACTTTAGAACATGCAGTCACCACATGGAAGACAGCTGAAAGAACCTCTGCCTGGTATGTATTTCAAGTGGTGGCCACAACATGTAACAAATCTTGATGTTTGGATGGCCAAATGTAGACATTCTTATGGGTGGCTGGCATTGACATAGAAACTTGTCACACAAATGAGATGATACACCTGGCAGGCAGCATGGCGTCTTATGACAACAGCATGGAGGCAGCTGACAAAGCTATTTCAGTATGCTCTAACATGCCACTGTAGCATTTAAGGCAGCCATTAGCTAAGTGACAGTTGTGAGGCTATTATTACCAGAATCGTCAGGTTTCTTTTCCTCCCTGCCATCTGTGTGGGTGATGTGTGAACATCTGAAAATAGTCACCTACCTTTGGGCTGCATCTCAAATTGTTAAATTTGCAGGTACACCACAGCTACCTACTTTTTACTTGCAAAACATGACTTTGTGTGCTGTGTAGCTGTGGCGTGGAGAAAGGACCCATCAAAATTCTAGTGCCATTTGCTTATAGTCTGGAGATGAAATAAACTCTTCCAACACACTTATTCATTAAAATATGTGTGTATTATCCTCTTGTAAAATATCATGGCACGCGCGCACACACACACTCTGATTGAAATTCTGTTTCAGGAACAGGAACCTATGAATTCATTATAATTTTGCTCTGCCCAAAATTTAGTGGTGATCTAGAGTTGTCCAACAACCCTTAAATGTTTGAACACTTTTTGTTGCATTTTCTTCATTTTAAATCTCTTTAAATACTTTCTCCAAACAGGATTTCCCACTTTGGCCTTAAGTGTTGCTTTCGGTGAGTCTACAAGTGGGATATGCAACAAAATGTTGCATTGTGAAGTGTTATTGTTCAGGGTTGCACCTCAACATGCTGTCTTTGTGGATACTCCATTCCCTCCACCTCTCACTAGCATTATGTAGTCAATGAACATGCTCAGTCTTCAATCAGCTGTTTTGAATCTTGTCCCCATCCTCACCCCAAATGTAGACATTTGCTTTTGTATATTTTTAACATTACTATTCACATATTGCTCAGTTGAGTATCCATTTTCTCAGCTGAAGTACATTAAAAATCCTAGCGGAACAACTATGCAACAAGGCCTTTCTCTACTGAGTATAGAAGCAGGTGTGTGATCTAAGATTAGTTTTGAGGATCTGATCAAAGACTTTACAATTTCAAACAGTAGGAGAAAAAAATCAAATATAAATAAAGTGGAAGTATACAAAAATAAACATTATTTTCCATCTTACGGTAGGTTTCATTTCATTTCGAAAAACAAGTTTATTATACAGTTTATTATTCTTTATATTTTGAATTGAGGGTACCAAAATCTTTTCAATGCTTAGGGTCTCTAAAGGTATTAATCTGGCCACCAAAGAGGAATTCAAACAAATAGCCAGCACGTGTAGACACAAAGTCAGAAAAGCTAAAGCACAGAATGAACTCAGGCTTGCTAGAGAGGTTAAAAGCAACAAAAAAGGCTTTTATGGGTATGCTCGTAGCAAAAGGAAGAACAAAGAAACAGTGGGGTCACTCAGAGGAGAAGATGGTGAAATGCAAACAGGGGACACAGAAAGGGCTGAACTCCTCAATGCCTTCTTTGCCTCAGTCTTCTCCGATAAAGAAAACAATGCCCGACCTGAAGAATTTGGAGCAAATGATTCAGCAAAGGAAACACAGCCCAGAATAACTAAGGAGATAGTACAAGAATACTTGGCTAGTTTAGATGTATTCAAGTCTCCAGGGCCAGATGAACTGCATCCAAGAGTATTAAAAGAACTGGCAGATGTGATCTCAGAACCACTGGCAGTCATCTTTGAGAATTCCTGGAGAACAGGCGAAGTCCTGGCAGACTGGAGGAGGGCAAATGTTGTCCCTATTTTCAAAAAGGGGAAAAGAGAGGACCCAAATAATTACCGCCCAGTCAGTCTGACATCAATACCAGGGAAGATTCTGGAGCAGATCATTAAGAAAACAGTCTGTGAGCACCTAGAAAGGAATGCTGTGATCACCAATAGTCAGCATGGATTTCTGAAAAATAAGTCATGTCAGACTAACCTGATCTCGTTTTTTGACAGAATTACAAGCCTGGTAGATGAAGGGAACTCAGTGGATATAGCCTACCTTGATTTCAGTAAGGCATTTGACAAGGTGCCCCATGATATTCTTGTAAAGAAGCTGGTAAAATGCGGTCTTGACTATGCTACCACTCAGTGGATTTGTAACTGGCTGACTGACCGAACCCAAAGGGTGCTCATCAATGGTTCCTCTTCATCCTGGAGAAGAGTGACTAGTGGGGTGCCACAGGGTTCTGTCTTGGGCCCGGTCTTATTCAACATCTTTATCAACGACTTGGATGATGGACTCAAGGGCATCCTGATCAAATTTGCAGATGACACCAAACTGGGAGGGGTGGCTAACACCCCAGAGGACAGGATCACACTTCAAAACGACCTTGACAGATTAGAAAACTGGGCCAAAACAAACAAGATGAATTTTAACAGGGAGAAATGTAAAGTATTGCACTTGGGCAAAAAAAATGAGAGGCACAAATACAAGATGGGTGGCACCTGGCTTGAGAGCAGTACATGTGAAAAGGATCTAGGAGTCTTGGTTGACCACAAACTTGACATGAGCCAACAGTGTGACGCGGCAGCTAAAAAAGCCAATGCAATTCTGGGCCTCATCAATAGGAGTATAGCATCTAGATCAAGGGAAGTAATAGTGCCACTGTATTCTGCTCTGGTCAGACCTCACCTGGAGTACTGTGTCCAGTTCTGGGCACCACAATTCAAGAAGGACACTGACAAACTGGAACGTGTCCAGAGGAGGGCAACCAAAATGGTCAAAGGCCTGGAAACGATGCCTTATGAGGAACGGCTAAGGGAGCTGGGCATGTTTAGCCTGGAGAAGAGGAGGTTAAGGGGTGATATGATAGCCATGTTCAAATATATAAAAGGATGTCACATAGAGGAGGGAGAAAGGTTGTTTTCTGCTGCTCCAGAGAAGCGGACACGGAGCAATGGATCCAAACTACAAGAAAGAAGATTCCACCTAAACATTCGGAAGAACTTCCTGACAGTAAGAGCTGTTCGACAGTGGAATTTGCTGCCAAGGAGTGTGGTGGAGTCTCCTACTTTGGAGGTCTTTAAGCAGAGGCTTGACAACCATATGTCAGGAGTGCTCTGATGGTGTTTCCTGCTTGGCAGGGGGTTGGACTCGATGGCCCTTGTGGTCTCTTCCAACTCTATGATTCTATGATTCTATGATTCTATGGCCCTGGTGAAATCCAAAGGGAATCTAAAAGTTCATTTTTTTCATTATCTATGAAATTTGAAGGGAGGTTGCAATCGTTGCATTTACAAAGCATGTTCTCCTTCATGGAGAGCACGTGTTGCTGTGGGGGCTGGCAAGACACCCACTGTTACTAGGCGGGAAAATTAGTTGGCCACCTTGCGATTGGGCTCCCCTTGTCGTTGGGGAGAATTGGATGTTGCAAATTGGTGATTGACAGCCTGAAGCATTTATAACCCCTGCACACAGCGTTGAGCTTCCTCTTTGCGCTGCGTGTATCAGAATTCCCGCCCACCCTCCCTTGATTTAGGGTTGTTTACGTTGACCTTGCTATGCCTGTCATGGGGTCGTCTGCTTTTGGGGCAGGGGCCTGGTAGGAATTTTGTCCATTTGGCTGATTGGCTGGTGCCATTTGGTTTTTGCCTGCTGCGTAGCAAATCGTCACAACTTGTAAGGTTGTGGTTAGGCATTGGTTTTTGGATTGGTTGGTGGAGGGGCATGGATTGGCTGTGCCTGCCCCTCTAATGCTGCTGCTGCAAGGGTATTCCGTTAAAGGAATCCAGGGGGTCGCCATGCTTTTGTCCAAACCCTGACAAGGGTATAGGGCCACGCAAGAGCCCCTGGGAGCATTTGGGGAGAGGTGAGGGGAGGTTCCCTCCTCCGAACACACTCCCCAAAATATTTCTCCCTTTCTGACTTTTGTGGTCGTGCAAATAGTCAGACTGACCCCATGGGATCAGATAGTTGCAACCAATGCCTAAGCAACCACTCACATTTCTGTGTGAATTGTGTTTTATTTGGGTGGCTTGGGGACCTCGACATGCAATGCAACTCTATACATGACTACTTGAGTTCAATGGGAGATTCCTAGAGAGGTCGCTCAGGGCTTCAGCCGCAGTGCTGATTTCTGTAAGACATATTACACTCAAAAGTACATCAGTTTGTATAACCTGAATTCTTTCCTTAAATTAAACATGCACTGTAGTTGAACTGCCATGTGCATGTTTTGAGAAACAGAGATAATGAATGATACAAAGATGAATGACTCACCAAAGATCAATCTAAAAAAAAAAAATAGTGGTATTTATAATGCAAGGTTTGGACATGGATTTATCCCTAATATACATATGCCTAATTTAAATGGAAGCAACTTCATTTCTTTTTTTCGGGGGGGGGGGGATCAGTCATTTATTCAAATAACAAACCTGAAGTAGAGAAAAAAATAACTTCCTTTGATTAGTGTGTGGGGGGGAAATTGTTCTTTTTTTTAATAATGTGCAGGGCTTGTAACCTTTTTTAGTTCTAATTCAACTAATTTAAATTTAAAGACTCAAATCCTCATGTACCATTTATAACACCCCCCCCCAAAAAAAACCCCCACACACGCTGGTAGCTAATATGTTAGTTGCTTGGTTTCTGTGTTCCAGGAGTAGTTTAAATAATGACACACTGCTTAAAATGCCTTTGATATGTATTTATTTTGCTCTCCCTCTACTAACCTTATTTGAAAGTCTATAAGGACATTAGCTGGTGAAAGTTAACAGATTGAGTGCTTCCTTTTGCCACAAGCTTCCTAGCACAGTATTGAAGCTCAGGGAAGGACAAATTATAGACAAGAATGGCTCAAATTAATTTTCCTTTCCCAAAGGTGTTATATTACCCTTCTCTATCACATGCAGGACTACTGCTTATCAGATAGACTGATATATAAAAAAAAAATATTGTTGGCTGTGCAGCAGATCAGAGCTTTGCGCTTGGGAACCAAGAATAAATGCTCTTAACAGAATTGTGCCTGCCTGATTAGATTGTGTTTTCCTCCTGGTAATTAGGGATGTTTATTTTCCCTGCCAGCTTCTCACAATCAATTCCAGAATTATTGCATATATAAATAAAGAGGGGTTTTCAATATTTTCAGTATTAACCCATCAATAACATTCCTCCATAATTTAAAACAGGGAAAATGCAGATTGCTTGGGAAATGGGAGAAAATTGTTTTCTCTCTTAAATCTGGCACAAATAGCTTGATCTCACAGAGAGAACTTTTACAAGCTCACTGAAATCTGAGATTGGATTGCAGGTGGTTGGACTAGATGACCCTCAGGGCCACTTCCAGATTTAAAATTCTGTGATTCTTTCTATCATGTGTTTGACAGATAAAGGCTGCTTTGTAGACAGATGCATCGTGCAGGTGATGGGGACATGCTTGCGCTTAAGGACTGCAATGTCCCTTTGCACTGCGCATCAGATGTTTATTGTGGAATTGATGTGCAAGGTGGAGACTTGCATTAGAAGAATTCTCAAACCTAGTGACCCACAAAGGTGAATGCAGTCCACCAGTCAGGTAGTGTAGCCTGTGAACTTCTTGACAGCAGTTTGATTTTGAAGTCCAAAGCAAACAGCAGTTCACTAGGCTAATCCAACCTATATTAATCCACTTCATAAATTGCCTTTGGTTTCATGGATCCCAAATTGCCCTGGCCAGCTTTTTCTTACCATTTGTTTTAGAACCTTAAGTAGTGTAGTTCTGATTTTCTTTGGATTTTTTTTGGAGGGGGGTTCAGCCATTCACCTGGGGTGCAGGGAGAGAGCACCACACAGAAAAGGTGGGAGGGGACCTTTTATATATTATTGCATTGCATTGTATTATGTATATTCAAACCGTTCTTACACTCCGTGGTTTCACTTAGTTGGTTTTACTTCTTGCAATGTCCACCAGAGAACATAGATGCTGGTCGGTGACCGTATTAATAAATTCATTCATTCATTCATTCATCAGAGAACATAACATCATTTATTTTAAACTATTTCTTTATGCTTAATATATATAATATAATGCCTTCCCTAGGCATTACAGGAAATAAATTGGAGAGAGTGTGTGTGCTTTTTAAAGGCTAAAGAAATCTAAAATTCACCTGCCTCTTCCACTTTGGGGTAGGGTGGATTTCAGAGCATAGATATACAAAGGCTTACACTTAAGTTTTCCCTCTCCACATACTAGTACACATCTAACTATATGCACAGATGCGCAGAAATTAGATGTGCTGGTTTGAATAGATTTGGTTGATGGGTTGCCCACACCAGAGCTTGAGCCTGACCACTTAAAAAACAAACCCAAATCCAGGACATTTGCTTTAAAATGTAAAATTTCCCCCAGACAGGCATGTATGACCCCCCCCTCGCAAGAGGACATGTCCAGGAATTCCCAGACGTATGGCAACCCAAGGAAGCAGTCATCAATTTCTCAGTGTGTTCTAATATAGGCTTGACACAAAGACAACTCAATGGCTTTGTGAGAAGATGTTTCAGAGCTAAAACACCAGTGATATAAGGGCTTACCTCCCCAGGGGAGAAATTAATGGGATATATTGTGCAAAGAATGGTACAAACAAGACCATCATCAAAACCAGGCCAGGGGCACTGTATTAGAACCTAACCAGTCCCAATATTGTCTTCCTTTCTTTCTATACTCATCATCGTTTAGTAAGCAACTTCAACCAATTTTTCCCTTAAAGTAGATTGATTAGGAACAATCCATTTATGTATATAGCAGGAGCAAAGCAGCAGAGACCAAATATGAAGGTAGAGAAGGAGAGAAAAGGACATTAAAAAGCATCTACAAACCCATGTCCATACATCATAAAACCAATGGAAGCATCCACTTTCAAGTTGCACCCCAGTGTGTGAGGCAGTGTGATTTAGGGGACAGTTTTGGAATGTAGATCACAGGGACACAAGGTCAAATCCTCACCCAGCTATAGAGGTTTTTGTGTGACCTTGAACCTCTGACTGTGTTTCTTTTCCACGATGGCTATTATATTATAACATTTAAATGTGCAATCAAAGGCTTTCCACCAGTAGTGGGAAGCCTCAGATCCTGGAGCCAAATACAGCCCTACAGTCATCTTAGCCCTTGGTGTTCTCCCTTTATAATCCACACTCATTCTCCCCAGGCCACCCATCGCCAGACCAGCTCTGCACCCTCCTCTAGTTCTTCCCCCTGTCTGGAATGTGCTGGACTGTTCTGATGCCTCTGGCATGATTTCTGTGTAGAAAGCTCTGGCTTTTGCTTTGCTGCACAGCAACCTACTCCACCAAGGCCAGAGCTGCCCCACCCAACACTGGCATGCAGCCCTGGCAGGTGGTGTTATAGATGGTATAATAGCAGGTCTTGGGTTGGGGTTGCAAAATGGGAAGGTGCCTCCCCCCACCCCCTCACCACCCCCACACACTGAAGCATCACTTACTGAGGTCATGCAGTGCCAAGATATCACAACATATTGCAGAACTCTTGCAAGATCTCATGAGATCTCACCAGAAGCTGCCTCCACTTCTCCTCACTTCTCTTGCAGGAAGTGCAGGTGGGGTGCCCATGGGGGCCCCAGCCCATGGGATTCTGCCACCCAAGGCAGTTGCCAGCCCTCCCTTGGACAGATAAATGCTTTAAATCCATTTTATTCCAATGGAAGTATTAAGCATACACTTAATATTCTATGACTTAACTTGAGGAGAGTTTTGTTTGCAATATTTAATTGAATCTTACTGTCTAATCTACTTCATAGAATTGTTGGCAGAGATCAGATGGGAGCTCTCCATATAGGAAGAGAACAAGGGAGGGATACAATTTAAAGGGTTGAGCCTTTGTGAGTGTACTGATCAAATGCTTGCAAAGGTTTGAGCTTTTTCTAAGCATTCAGTGCTTGCAAAAACAACAACCCTCAGCTGACAATCACATATCTCCTTCTTCCACTTTCCCAAAGGTCTAGTAACTTAACTTGGGGCAGACAAAGGTGGTAGCAGAGACCATCGTTGGACCTCTGCCTCAGCTGAATGATGGATTCTGGACCTGCTGATCCTAGCCTTGTTTCCATTGCCAGCAGGAAAAAATAAAAGATGTTCCAGTGGGGCTTGCAGAGTGCCTCTTACCACCTCTTGCTCCCTCTCTGTCTCCCAAATTAACTGACTGATCTCTTGAGACAGGCGGTGGCAGAGGCCATTGCTGTGCTAACAGGACTCTGCAAGTCCTGCTTGTGAGCATTTGAATAGTGAGCATCCACAAAGAAGAATCAGAAGAACTAAAACAAAAAACTGCCATTGTAGTTGTTAAAAATGCCAAGTACTTAGGAATATGGTTGACAGCAAAAAACATAAATCTATATAAGGATAACTATGAAACTACGTGGAGAGGCATTAAGAAGGACTTAACAATTTGGAACAGACTGAGACTATCCTTCTTAGGTAGAATCTCAGTGATTAAAATGAATATTCTACCCAGAATGTTATTTTTGTACCAAACAATCCCTGTGATCAGAGGACTTAAACAATTTAAAGAATGGCAGAGAATTTTAGCAAGATTCTGGGAGGGCAGAAGGCCAAAAATAAAAATGAAGATTTTGGTGGATAAAAAAGAAAGAGGAGGCTTCGCTCTACAAGACATGAAGATGTACTGTGAAGCTGCTTGTTTAACCTGGGTGAGAGATTGGATAAAGTTGGACAACCCAGATCTCCTAGACCTAGAAGGCCATGATAACAGGTACAGGTGGCACTCGTACCTGTGGTACGATAAAGTAAGAGTTCACAGAGGATTTCTAAACCATGCATTTAGGGGACCATTGTATGAGGTATGGGAGAGAAATAAAAATCTACTAGAAAGAAAGACCCCCTTGTGGACATCTCCAATAGATGTATTAACCATCAAGAAAATTAACATGGAAGGAAACAGATCTACATATGAAGAGTTGCTTAGGAAAACTAATCAAGGCCCAAAGTTATTTTTTTTATAAAATATTTATTGCATTTTTAAACAACAAAGATAACATCAAACACATAACAAACAAAGAAGTTCAAAGTAAGATGATAAGAAAAAGTAAGAATAAGAAAAGAAATTACAAATAAAGTAAGGATATTCATAAATCATATTTTCATAATCTTTGGACTTCCTCACATCACCCTCCCCTGCGTTCTCAGTCATATAGTTAAATGCAGCAATTTGTTACCTTACTTCCATTCTTATTTTATAAATCTCAAATATTCAATTCCAACTTTAAAATGTTTTGGTCATAAATTAACCTACTAGGTTTGAACATAATATTTCTTCAGATTTCACAATTTCCCTAAACATCACCTATTCTCGTATGTCTTACACTAAATTTACTGCTGCCGTGTTACTCTCATTTGTGAGTGGATGGCTACAATATCATCAAATTAATGCAATATTAAAAGAAGATAAAAAGAGGATGGGATTTGAAGATTAAAAAAAAATCAAAATTTCACATGGATATTATAGAAAGCAAAAATAAAACAATGTCCAAAATATATGAGTTATTATTAAATTGGTATACTAAAGATGGAAGAGGTGAAGGAGGTTATGATTAAATGGGCCATAGACTTTGGTTATAATATAGAATTAGAAGCCTGGCAAGAATTGTGGAATGTGAACTTAAGATTTACGGCTTGTATGGCATTACAGGAAAATGTATGGAAAATGATATACAGTGGTGCCTCGCAAGACGAAAAGAATCCGTTCTGTGATTCTCTTCGTCTAGCGGTTTTTTCTTCTTGCGAAGCACGCCCATTGACGGATTAGCGGATTAGCACTATTAGCGGCTTTTAGCGGCTTATGTGCTGATCGGATCAGCTGATAAGCGGCTTAGCGGCTTAGAAAAAGGGGGGGAAATGGAAAAAAACCCCGCAGGAACTCGCAAGGCATTGTCGTTTTGCAAAGCAAGCCCACAGGAAATTCGTTTTGCGAAGCACCTCCAAAACGAAAAACTCTTTCGTCTAGCGAGTTTTCCGTCTTGCGAGGCATTCGTCTTGCGGGGCACCACTGTACAGGTGGTACCTCATGCCGGTAAAACTGTCAAAGATGTACAAAATGAAAAATAAGAAATGTTGGAAATGTGGAGAGGTAGAAGGAGATCTTTTCCATATGTGGTGGAATTGCAGTAAAGTGAAAGGCTTCTGGGAATTAATTTACAATGAGCTTAAAAAAATGTTTAAGTATACTTTTTAAAAAAAAACCCGAAGCCTTTCTACTGGGACTAGTTGGAAAATATGTTAAAAAGAAAGATAAAAACCTATTCCTGTATGCCACAACAGCAGCAAGGACTATGTTAGCCCAGAATTGGAAAACAGAAGTAATACCAACTATTACTGAATGGCAGGTCAAAATGATTAATTATGCAGAACTGGCTAGAATATCGGGGAGAATAAAAGATCAGGATGAACAAAAGTTTTTTGAAAATTGGAGTAAATACTTGGATTATATAAGAGACAACTGTAAATCTTTAAAGACACTGGCAGGATTTGATTAACCTCAACAGTTTATGATCAAATAGATAAATGTATAAAATACGTGACATAATGAAAATATATGATACTTGCCAAAGGGGAGGAAGGAAATCGAAAGCTCAACAGAGGTAATGTTATGTACGAGATGTATTAATACAATGAATGTATTGGAATGTATGTTTGATGAAAACTAATAAAAATTTAAGTTGGAAAAAAATGAATAATGAGCATCCATAGTTTGCCATGCCTAACTACCAGGCAGGCAAAAGTGAATGTCTGTCTATTTTAATATTTGTGTTATTCTGCTATTAGCACAGCCAGCATTGTGCTATTAGGACTAATGGTATAAAGAGCCTATAATGTAAGATCTTCTGTTGGTTTGCTATGATGTGGCGCTGTGGGTTAAGCCACAGAGCCTAGGACTTGCCGATCAGAAGGTTGGTGGTTCGAATCCCTGCGACGGAGTGAGCTCCCGTTGCTCGGTCCCTGCTCCTGCCCACCTAGCAGTTCAAAAGCATGTCAAAGTGCAAGTAGATAAATAGGTACTGCTCTGGTGGGAAGGTAAACGGCGTTTCCGTGCACTGCTCTGATTCGCCAGAAGCGGGTTAGTCATGCTGGCCACATGACCCAGAAGCTGTACGCCGACTCCCTCGGCCAATAAAGCAAGATGAGCGCCACAACCCCAGAGGCGGCCACGACTGGACCTAATGGGCAGGGGTCCCTTTACCTTTAAACCAATCCTGTTGTTACTGTCCATGGAGTTTTCTTGGTAGGGATACTGGAGTGGCTTGCTGGTCCCTGCTCCAGGTAGATCACATTTAGTCAAAACTCTCCACTCTGACCTGTCCATCTTTGGTGGCCCTGCACAGCACAGCTCTTAGCTTCTCTGAGTTACTCAAGCCCCTTCGCCACGACAAGGCAGTGATCCATGAAGGAGATGGACCATAAATAAGGCTGATCGCCGAAGAATTGATGCTTTTGAATTATGGTGCTGGAGGAGACTCTTGAGAGTCCCATGGACTGCAAGAAGATCAAACCTATCCATTCTGAAGGAAATCAGTCCTGAGTGCTCACTGGAAGGAAAGATCCTGAAGCTGAGGCTCCAATACTTTGGGCACCTCATGAGAAGAGAAGACTGCCTGGAAAAGACCCTGATGTTGGGAAAGATGGAGGGCACAAGGAGAAGGGGACGACAGAGGACGAGATGGTAGGACAGTGTTCTCAAAGCTACTAGCATGAGTTTGACCAAACTGCGGGAGGCAGTGGAAGACAGGAGTGCCTGGCGTGCTCTGGTCCATGTGGTCACGAAGAGCCGGACACGACTAAACAACAACAACACAAGCCATTGCACCAATGCGAAAATAACACAGAAACCACACAGCCAAATGCAAGCTTCCTGAAAACATATCTGATTATATGTGTCACTAGAGAAGAAAAGAAATGTTACCAACAGCCTGCAAGTCCAAATGTGTGGCTAATTTCAAATTCATTTGCAAAAGTTTTTCAGTTCCCAAACATAATTTTAGGGTAGCATTTGGGGTATAACTGTATAGCCCCCAATTTCAGATATCTGATGTTCTTCTGTTTCAAAGCTGTGTGTTCTAATCCATAAACAAGATGAGGAGCATTGGTCCAGCCCTCTGTGAAAAATAGGACAAATTAATTCTAAACAACAACAACAATCCAACCCTCTGGTTTAAGCAACTAGCTTACTTTGATTGCTTTGATGTTAGTTTTGATGTCAGTTTCCTTTGAAAAAATGCAATCAGGCATAAGACATGTCGTGTAATCCAAACTGTAGGATACCCTACAGTGATGCTTCAGAAAAAAAATCATTCTTTTCTCCATAATTTCCTTCCCTTTGCTTCTTATAAATAGTAAGACTATGCCCAAATATTTGTTTCAGAGGTCATCTGCTGCTGTATACAACATTACAATGAACATAATAATCTTTTGCAGAACTGCAGTCATTTTCCTTGTAGCCTACTGTGATGTTACAAGAAGAATTTATGATTTGTGAGTAGAGCTGTAATAGCACAAGCAGCAGAGCTCCTTAGAAAACAAAATTTACTTTTATTCAAATATTCAGAGTAATAAAAAGAACAGCAGGAGTGACAAATTGCCCCATTTGGTTCTAAATGAAATGTTTATCCAAGTGCTTTCTTCAAATGTCAGAGGGTCTCAAGAAAACAGGATGCATTATTAGTCTGAATAACTTTTAAACCCTTTACTGGAATAGAAACGATGGTTGCAAAAATAAATAAATTAAAGCAATGCTGAATTTATGCTGGTGATATATTTCTGCATGAGATAAACATAAAATGTAGAAATTCTTGGATGCCAAAATGACTATTTGATGTATACATACCAGTGATAAGCTAAATTCCCAATACAACTGAAATGAAATTAAGGAATTTTTCCTTCCACTGTGTCATCTTTGACAACATTAGATGTGAACAAATTGCCTATTAAAACACCCTGCAATGTTTGCTGAACTTCTTTCACTTTCTTGAGAGCTCCTTTCTTTTCATGTGATATACATGTAAAGAGAAAAAAATTAAACGATTGAGGTTATGAATACTCTGTAAAATAATCTAGGCATTCAATTGTAGGAGTCATTTGACTGGATTGTGTTGCATGGAAACAAATAAAAATCTTTGGAGAGTTCTGATCTTTGGAAAAATCAGTGGAGAGTTCTGACTAAACGTGATCCACCTGGAGCAGGAACTGGCAAATGGCTTGTAGGTAATATTTATTCAGTTAATGCTTGATCTAGGTTCACAGGGTGGCTTACAATATGTTCAAATTACAACAAAGCAAATGAAAACAAATGTATTAAAACACCACAGTATAAAAGAGGAGTCGGCGGTAATAAAAGCAAAACAAAAAGTAACGTAAAAGGAGAATTTCCAAAGATTTGGATAATACTAGGTGGGTGCCAAGGTAAACCTCTATGGGGCGGGGGCATTTCATAGTCAGGGTGCTACCACCAAGTAGGCCCTGTCCCCAGTAGTCAGATGTTGGAGGGCACTCAAAGAAAGAACTCTGAGTTTTGTATGTGTAGGAGCCTCTGACTGTTTTGTGGCTTCAATAAGGCACATTGATTGCTCTACCTACTTTTGCCTTGCACTCCTCCGCCAACACCATATATAGTACCCAGAAGGCTCGAAGGCTCACCACAAGGGAATGTGGTTCACCCTGGAATAGACAACCCTGAGCTAGATTTATTTTTATTTATTAGACTTATATACCACCCTTCATCATAAGATCTCACGACCAAACTTCCTATATTCCTTGACTATGAATCCACATGTATTCAACTATGTAAAACCAAATAACTTTCTTTTATCTTTTAAAAAGCCAACCCTGTGTATTTGCTATCTATAGCAAATTTATAACTAATATACATTTCAAAAGTCCTGAAATCCAAATGCCAGTTCTAGGGGGTTAAAAACAACACGTATTTCCAATCACAATTTTATAATTAAATTCTCGTTTGTGTAAGCTCACCTTGCTTTTCAGACATCACACACAGAGAACTATTTTTACGTCTATTCATACATAGCCATTCTTCTGAAATAATACACAGTACCATTTTTAAACCTTAAGTATAAATATTTTTAAATTGATTATTATCATTAGGCTTGAATGACATTGCAGTGATAAAATGTGCCAGGCAGACTTTATCTCAAATTGAACCAATAGTTGTTACAATATCTACTTCTGCAAAATTTATGTTCACCTTGAGGAACAATAGGATGAGCTTTATGGAGTCATATATCCTTTTAAGGGATGCACTGATGACAGCAGCTTTGATTTGGTGTCAACACTTGGAGATATAATGAAGACTAATGTTGACTAAATGCCAACAAGAAAACATTTCAGAAAAATGGAAGGAATTCCAAAGAAGTCTGTGACAGCGGTGTGATGGGCTTATGAATTTGAGAGGTTCTCTTGTGGGCTGTTAGTGCTATTGGGCTGCAGGGTATTTTGTTTAGGCTCTGAAGGCCACAGTCTGCTTCCAGGCACACAGAGCCAATTAGCATGTGACAGAGTGCTTCGATTATTCCTGCCGCAATTGTTGTGTGGCTCAGATTGCAGCCTGGCTACTGAGGCCAGGGAGCTGTCCAGTCAATCAGAGACCCATGCTTTCAAGATAACAGGAGAGCTCTCCACCTCAGAAGTCCCTGATTGCAGAGCAGGCTGAGGTGTTGCAACACTAACTTCAAGGTACAAAAGGAACAGCTTGATATAGTCACCATCTCTTCCTCTAGTGTCATTGGATCCTTGATTCAGAATCTACCTTTCTCTCCAATTTAGAGATTTTAGGTCTTGCACTGCCCATTGGTATTTGATTTTGGGAAAGTTGCCAAAGGCTCCTTGTGAAACTTTCACACGGACACCTGATACTATGACTTAACTAGCCCCAGGCCTCATTTGCTCAAGGTCACCTCAACCTGACCCATCACAGTTTCATTTTTAAAGTGTGTACATAACTGTGTCCTTGCTTTTTTGCCTTTTTGCTCTAAATTGTCATGTTCCTATTTAAATCTTAATCTGTAAGGGCTGTGCAATTTATTTTCTATTAAATACTACTACTACTAATAAACTCTGATCTTTCAGCTTTTCTAAAGCTAAAAGGGGAGATAGACGACCCCCCTTCTGCTCCTGGCATCTTGGGTAAGAAAAAAGAGGCTGTTGGCCAATGTCACCCCTATTATACAGTCATGATTGTTTTTACAGTAGAACAAGAAAGCTGGTGATAGGTTTGCTTTCCCTTGGGTCCATTTTTCAAGGATAGGGCTGACATGGAATTCAGCAACACAGCTCAGAAGCATTTGACTTGACACATCTAAGGTGACTGGGTTGAAATGGCTCTTCCCAGTGGGAAGAGAAATCAGAAGACTGCTACGAGTGGATGTCACTTCAACAACCCAATCCCATAAGTAAGGGGAAGAAAGCAAGAAAAAAATGTATCCATTTATGAATCATGCCTCCAGGAACAAGACTTAATAAAAATAATATTCTTTCTTTGTGAAATGCCTTCAGTCAGATAACATATTTCTAGTCGTAAGCTTTTGCTTTCACCATGGGATCTATAGCGTGAAACTGTATGAATGAAAGAGTTTTTGAGAGATGATATTCTCAATGTCAACTGTTTATTTGGATGTGATTCCCTTCCTGCTAATTTTGAGACAGCAATGTTTGCGTCCTTAATAAAGTTGTGTCAAATATTATCTACTTTCTTTTTCTTTTTTTTGCAAGTATTTGGGTAAAGACTAGAAATTTGGGGATGTAATTTCAGCTCCTCAAAAACAACAACAACAGACAAACAAAAAAAGCTCACCCACCCCTCACTTAATTCACATATTCATCTTGTTTTCTGTGCAGAACCATTATTTGCTCTGTAAAACTCGCACCCAGTCACTGGTCACACTGTGAACAGGATAATGTTGCCGTGCTACATAGGCAGTCAGATTTGACTATATGATTATGTGACTCCATATAATTGAGAGTGATGACAAAATAAATTAATAAGCAAAAGTTTAAGAAAGGGTTGAAAAAAACAGGTGGTGGTGTCTGTCTCCTCAAACTGACCTTGTAAAAATGTGCGTGTACCACTATTGTAGACTGTGCAAGCAATAAAAATGTTGTGCTGTCACTGACGTCAAAGCCAGACCAGAGTCTGGTGATGCAGTGCCTCAGAATCCCACCAGGGGGCTAGAGCCTCTCTCTGATTGGCTACCCAGACAGATGGGGGTGGAGCAACTCATTGGGAGAGAGAATAAAAGAGAGTGGTCAGAGAGGGAGGTGGTTTAAGAGAGAGCAGGAGGGAGGGAGGAGAGTTGGCTTGGATCTATGGGTGTAACATCCATTCTGAAGAAAATATCTGTAGGATAGATAGATAGATAGATAGATAGATAGATAGATAGATAGATAGATAGATAGATAGACAGATAGAAAAACAGAGTGTGGTGTTGTGATGAAAAAGTTGGCTTTGCTGGATCAGGTGGATCAAAAAGTGTTTCTTTTTTCTTTTTTCCCCCTGCCAGCAAATGGTTAATGAATGGCAGCCTCTGATTGGCCGTGGTTGCAGGAGGGATAGTTTAAAAGGAGAGGATTTGAGAGACAGTTAGTTAGTTGAGGGAGAGGGTTGGAACAGAGGTTGGAGAGGTCAGGTGATAGGTAGGGACACAGGTTGGGGTAGAAAGAGTTGGTTCCGGAAAACGGCAACTTCCACTCTGAGCGTATTGTGAAGGACAGAGTGTGGTGTCCTGTAGGAGGAATAGACCAGAGTTTTACTGGGAGGCAGATGTTGAGCCAAGAGAAGTAGGAGCTGGAAAGGAACAGCCTCCTTGGGACTCAAATCTAGTCCGGAGGGGAGAGAATCTTCTAAGGAGGAGAAGAAACTCCCAAACCCAGTGAAGGGGGGGGGGTGGAGAGCCCTTGGGTCTATTGCTTAAGGTACCCCAGGAGCAGGATTGTTAAATTTAAATTTAATCCAGTTGTGTTAAATACTATCTTGCCTTAAATAAATCTTTGTTTATTTAAAGAAAACCTGTCTGAGACTCCAGCTTTCTAAATATCCCCTCACAAAGGTCCCCCGCAAGACACTCTGGGCTAAAAGTTTAAGGGGAAAGGAAAAGAAACCTTTGAGTAAAGGGCTGTTCAGTGAGGTGGGGGCAATTTATCTAAGTGAGAGTGGGCACAATGGTGTGAGAGGAAAAAGTGCCGTTGCGCCCGTCGTCACAGGTGTCTTGGGAGAGTATTCAGACATGAGTTAATTAGAGGGCTACATTTGAGCATGAGAAGTAGAAGCTGTTAGGATAGAGGACTCCACTAGATTGATAAAGAAAAAGTGATTTATATGAACATATTCTAGCAAAATAGCATTACACACACCTATATATATATAATATTTAAATGCCATTATATTTTATCTATAACATATCTTTTCTGTCCACAACCAAGATCAAATCTTTTGTTTTCTTTACTGATTATGTTTGCTTCTTTAACATCTGTTGGCATTTTGAAAAAAAACAAGGGGGGGGGGTAGAGACAACAATTTTAGTAGACAGATGCCCATCAATTTAAATCACAGAATTGGGCTCTCAAACGATTGAGATACTGGGGAATATAATTACAATAGTGTAAGAGTTTTTAATGGCCACTGTAATTCCCCTTTGTCCTCTGGATACAAGTGTAATGAGTTTGTTTCTGACATGAAGGATGATATTTCTAATGTTTATGGCAGATTAATTCACTGGAGGTAGGTGAGTGACAATGTGCTGCTAGCGGTCATGACTTCTTATGCAGGGTTGCCATTTAACATGGTTTATTTCTTAATAAAAAAAGAAAACTTTTAATCAGTTTATGGCTTCACAGTTCTCCTGGGAAACCCAATCATCTGTTTCAGACAGCAGTAGAGGGGCAAGAGGGAAACAAAAAGGATCACATAGTTAAGCATAGTTTCACACAGGAATATATATATTTTTTAAAAGTTAGCCAAGCGACTCTTGCTTATACTTCTCTACTTGGACACAGGAACAGCCTTAATATGTCAGGCCAATGATCCATGCAGAATGCCTGTTGGATAATAGCAAGCCAGGTCTGTATGACTTAGAGGAAACAAATAAAAGCATGAATAATAGAGTGATACAATCTCTCCCTCTTCTATCTGCCTGCCTTCCACCAGACTTTGAGAGTGAAGTGATCATTATGACTGGCCTAGATGGCCACCAAGGGACAAGTAAAAGGGAGGGGGAGAGAGCCTTTCTGCCAGCCACCAGGCAACTTTATATGCTGTGTGTCCTTGTTTCTCAATTTGATATTTTTACATGGTTTTGTATGTTTTGTGGTATTTTTTGCATTTTGATTTGCTCTTATTGATTATAGATTAGTAATTCTTTATTGTATTTGATAAATGTAAACTGCACTTATTATTTGCTGATGTTTAATTTTACTGTTTACTATTAGATTCTAAAGGATTGTTGAATATTGCTTTATTTGATGTAAGTTGCTTATTTTAAAGTTATTGTGACTTTTTATTTGGTTCAGATCGTTACTATTAATATTCAGTGTTTCATTATTATTTGTATGTGTGTTGGAAGCTGCCAAGAGTGGCTGGGGCAACCCAGCCAGATGAACGGGGTATAACTAAAAAAATATTATTAATAAATGCAAGAGAACTCCCACTTTAGATTCCCCCCCCCCATGTGGAAGTGGGTGGTAAAGAGGCAGTGGTGTGGGTGCAGGGAGCCCCTGTGGGTCTAGGGGCCATAGCTCTACTTTCCTACTAACACATTTGTCATTAATAAGAGTCAAACAACTGAATAGGGTTCCTGAACAAACCATGTGCCAACACTGATGCTTTGGACTCTATGATTTAACAACAACCCCCTGCCCAAACCATAACCCCAGCCCAAGAATCCGTTCAGCTGCCTCCGCTTTTGTAGCTAGAATCAGTCAGGGCCAGGTGGGAAAAGGCCAGCAAGGCAGAGAGCAGGTCCTCCAGGATTCACAGCCAAGAATGACCTCTCATTTGGTATTTCAAGTGGATTATGTTCCACAAAGAAGTTTTGTGGGAGCTCTGAGTAAACACGCATAAGGTTGGGCTATCTGTCAGGGATGCTTCAAGTACTATTAATTGACATAGGTAATTCAGAGTTAAGGGCTCTGGATCCTCAAGGAATACCCTATTGAATTTAATACATCTATATATTACTGTCCTTCAGCTAAATAGCCCCCCTAGGTAAAATAAAAATAAAACCACTTTAAAATAACACATATAAACAAAGACCAGCAATTAAAAGCAGTGGTTTAAACAAGCTTAACTCTTGGAGCTTTAAAAGCCTGTAGAAGCCAAAAGATTTTTGTCTGGCACCAAGAAGTTGGCAAAGCAGATGCCAGGCAAATCTCTGTAGAAGATGCACCACTATTGAGAAGGCCCTCTCCCTAGATGCTACCCCCTCACCTGAGGTGGCAGTGATACATGGAGGATAGCCTCCCTTGGTGACAGTGACATAGCATGAGGGGCTGTGGGGGCTGTGACCTCTACCACATTTTTTTGAGGGGACGTGACCAGGCATGAGGGAGCGGCAGAGTCAGCTTCATGCAGCCCAATGCCACCAGCTTCAGCTCTATCCATGGGTCAAGCCTAACACAGGGCAAAGAGAGGAGAATGGGTGGTAACGCTGCCGCCCACTCTCCTGGGCTGTGGCCAACAAGTAAGCAGCCCTGTGCCCAGCCGCGACACCTCCACGGATCAAGCCTGACCCAAGGACGAAGGAAGACTGTGGCACACGAGGCACCTGGCCGCAGCAGGCCCCACCCCCTCAGGGGGCTGCAGGTGTATGGGCCCTGGGCACCATTTGATTACGTTCTGCCACTGCTCAGTGATCTCAGCACACGAGCAAGTTGTAGTGGGAATAAGCATTCCTTAATGTTAAGGTCAGGGATGTGGGTGGCGCTGTGGGTAAAACCTCAGCGCCTAGGACTTGCCGATCGTATGGTCTGCGGTTTGAATCCCCGTGGCGGGGTGAGCTCCCGTCTTTCGGTCCCAGCTCCTGCCCACCTAGCAGTTCGAAAGCACTCTTAAGTGCAAATAGATAAATAGGTACCGCTTTATAGCGGGAAGGTAAACGGCATTTCCGTGTGCTGCGCTGGTGCTGGCTTGCCAGAGCAGCTTCGTCACGCTGGCCATGTGACCCAGAAGTGTCTTCGGACGGCGCCGGCTCACGGCCTCTAGAGCGAGATGAGCACGCAAGCCTAGAGTCGGACACGACTGGCCCGTATGGGCAGGGGTACCTTTACCTTTACCTTTAATGTTAAGGTCAGAGATGTGTTCAAAAAGCACACAATGGATTACACTGTAAATCACCACAGAGTGCATATGACACTGGTTACAGAACACTTATTTTTGACTCTACCAAAACTCTTTAGTTTTTTGTCAGCACAGGGCAAATTTGTTGCAAAATGAATGTACAGTTAGCACTGTGCGCAAATGACCTCTAAAAATTACCCACCCTATTTATGGGCAGTGAAACTGGGGGAACATTACCCTCAATGTTTTCCATTGGTAGAGAAGTTTAATAGTTGTCAGTAGGGAGTATGGCTGGAGCCAGGGAGATAAGAGTGCGCTCAGTCATACCATATGACTCCAGTGGAGGCTGATCACCTCCTGATTTCGCTGCCTTCCAGGAACTGCAGAAATTGGGGTTTGAGCTATTGAAGTCTTGATAGACCACATAGCTCACAGTCGGCTGTGCTTGACTTACCTGTGGGTCACAAGTTGTGCAGGGGTCAATAACACTGAAGGTAGCATTGAAAGCACACAATGTAAACAACATTTCTCTACTCTTATACAAACCTTTGTGACTGTTGTCAAAAATCATCAAAAATCAAATATTTCAGTTGAGAAGGGACCCTAACATATACATCAATTTACACATTGGCACAAACAACAAAATAAAACAAAGCAAAAATACCCATCTCTTCATTGCAGAAATGTGCAAGAATAGATGAATGGGAAGTGGATGGAATGGAAATATGTTGACACTTATGTCATCCATCCTGCAGGGTGACCATGCTAAGGATGGGATGGGATTTGTTATCAGATCTAAATACTTTCAAATATTACAATTGGCTATTGGGATTCATCATTTTTAAACATTTCAGAAGTTGTTATAGAAGCTTAACTCCACTTTTGCTAACATGAAATTCAATCAGTGACTTGTGCTGTAGTTTTAAAATTATGTACAGTATATAGTGATTTCATTTTGACAAGATGTGGTTTCAAATAACTCTCAGAAGGCGAGGGCAGAGTATGGCTGAGTTAATTTGAGACCAGTGATAAATGAGCCTGCTAGGTTAACTGGTAGGAGCATAGGAAAATCAGCACTAATAGACATTATTTTAACAAATTGCCATTTTAAATCATCTTCCTCAGGGTCTTTAAGCAGATTTCATCAATTACATGCTTGCAGTTCAAATTAGTGATAACACTTTTTAAAAATCTCTCATGTGAATTATTTTTTTTAAAGAGAGATAAACATTGTGCATGAAATATTATGTTCAGAGAACAAATATTTGCTTGGTGAAGGGCCTTTGCCATCAAGGCCTGGTGAGGACACCAAAATGTCCTGTAATGCTTTTTCAAAGTTGTTGTTTTTAAAGATAGTCGCTCAGATTCAGAAATAGGTAGACTCCAGATGTGGTAGCAGGGCCTAGTCTAGTCAAGTTACATGGGATCACTTCCAATCTGTTACCTCTGAGGATGTGGGCAGGCTGCTTAATTTGCGTCGACATGCATATGTAGCTAATCTGTCCATATTATCAATCCATGTGCTCAGTGGAATATTTTTGTGGCTCTTCCAATTCATCAAAACAAGTTGTTTTGCTTCTAATATAGCACGGTACAGCCATATTTTTTTTGACCCCTTGTAATCTCCCATGTTTCCAGAATATAGTTTAGAATTAAATTCATTTCCCCTAAATAACAATTACTTTTTATTACTCTTGCTATAAATATCCTCACCTCACACCAAAATGATCTTATCATCGGGCAGTTAATCATCATATGTACTAAGTTCACATTTTTACTCCCACATCTCCAGAAGTTGTCTGCACTTGTTATTTTCTTCTGGTATAGTTTTGCAGGAGTCCAGTGGGCCCTGAATGTTATTTTCTGTTGAATAAGTCTTAGTCTTAGATCCATAGAGACTATTTCTGTTGATTTTATACTTGACTCCCATATATCATTTGATATCTGTACCCCTAACTCTTCATTCCATTTTTGTCTATCATATTCTAAATCATATTTCTTCCTGTTGACTAAGGTACTTTCAAGAATGTATAATTTGCTGCTTAAATGGAACACTCAGGATGAGACAGTCAAATCAGCCATGATCAAATGGGCGCAAGACATTGGTCATAATATTATGTTTGCTGACTGGGAACGGTTATAGACCACCGGTGTGAAATTTACGGCATGTAATGCCTTAAAAGAAAATATTATGAAAATGATATATAGGTGGTACATGACCCCAGTCAAGCTTGCAAAAATATATCACCTGTCTGATAATAAATGTTGGAAATGTAAGGAGGCTGAAGGGACATTCTTTCATCTCTGGTGGACCTGTCCAAAAGTGAAGGCCTTCTGGGAAATGATTTACAATGAGCTAAAAAAGGTATTTAAGTATACCTTCCCCAAGAAACCAGAGGCCTTCCTCCTGGGCATTGTCGGCCAGAAAGTGTCAAAGAAGGATAGAACCTTTTTTATGTATGCAACTACAGCAGCAAGAATTCTCATCGCAAAATACTGGAAGACACAAGATTTGCCCACACTGGAAGAGTGGCATACGCAATTGATGGACTATATGGAACTGGCCGAAATGACTGGCAGAATCCGAGACTTGGGAGAAGAAACAGTGGAGGAGGACTAGAAAAAATTTAAGGACTATTTACAAAAATATTATAAGTTATATGAATCTTAAGAACTTGCATGATTTGGAAAAATTAGCTTCAGCAATAAGATTTGTTGATATGGGAAATTAAGTTATAATTATGAAAGGACTAAAGTTTAAGGAAACATTATATGTATTTTAGAGCAAGAGTAAATTGACAATAAGTATCTTAAACCTAAAATATAACTATTTGGAATTATAAAGGAATGCACGAAACAAGGTAATAATTTGCTGATATCTTTATTGTAAAGAATGCAGGGTGAGGGAGATGTGGGGAAGTCTGGTTGGTTAAGGAAAAATGTTTTGGATTGTTGGATTTCTTACTTCTTTCTTCTTTTTTCTGTTATTTTCTTCTTATATCTGACTATATAGCTGTATCTGAAAATGTAATAAAAAATATTTATAAAAAAATAAAATAAATCATATTTCTTCCTGTTGAGTAGGGTTTTATATAGTGCAAGTGTAGAGTTTTTTGTTTTTGTTGCAGAGATTAAATCTTGTAGCAACATGGGTGTTTCCGATGCTGCTATAGCGTCAGGGCCAAACTGCCTTTCCAACATATGTTTCAATTGGACTGTCATTGTGTTTCACTGGTTAATCCATACTTTACTTGCAAAATCTTATCTTCCACAAATTTGTAATTTTTATCAATTAATTGATTCAATGTCAAAATACATTTTTTCATCCAATTTTGCCAAATTATTACTTGATTTCCAATTTTTAATTTTGGGTTGACCCATATTGTTAATTTTTCATGCTGATAGGGTTCATCCTTATTACTTTTATTTATATTCATCCAAATTTTTATAGGTGCTTTAATAGTCTCCAGGTTAATAGGATATTTCATAAAACTGGAGCCGAGTTTAGTCCACCCTACAAGAGGTTCAAAGAAACTATATTTGAGAGTAGCCCAATTGGGATTCCTGCTAGCTCTCCAATCTTTAGTCTTACTTAGTGATATTTTTCCAGATTTGGGAAACCAAAGCCACCTTCCTTAGTTGGAAGTTGTAAAATTAAAATTCTTTGGTTTTCTGATAGTTTATGTGCTTCTTCATCAAATGTACCGTACTTACCAAGCTAAATGTTGTCCAATGACGGAAAATAGTAGCATATTTGAATTCTTCATACCCAAAACAATCTATTTAAGAACCCTCACTGAATAGATTTGCAAAAATTAAGTTTCACCTCCTAAAATGTCACGTATTAAGGTTCTCACATACATGTTGATTACAATATATCACATTGTTGAATTCCTAGTGACTTAAGTGTTCTAGCTGAGGAGATATTTCTATGTCTTCTCTCCCAGATGCTTCAGTTATTGAGGCGAAGCAAAACAACTCAGTGCCTGCATGCCACAATGGATCTTTTTGTTCATTATGGTTTATGTAATACCGAGGGGGGAAAGTGGGGATTCTGAAGAGGAACAGGGAGTTTGGGTCTGCCCAGCTGTGTCACAGTTAAATCTCCCGTGGCCACACCCCCTCCTGGTGCTGATTGGCCAGTGACGGCGATGCAGCCGGGACAACATGGAAGGAGGCGTCAACTCTCCACCCCCCACACCAGATCACTGCAGAGTCCTGGATGCCTGGCCACAACGCCGCCCACCGGAAAAAGTGAGCGGACTCCCTTAAATGCTGAACGCTTAACAAGTGTCATAGCAAGATATCCATACAGATAAATATAACATTAATTAGAACAAATATCCTGACCTCATTTACAACCCAGAGTTATTTTGTCTGCGAACTCTTTGCTACCGGGCAAACCAAAGATTTAAAATGTTTCATTTCTGGATTTGGAAAAGACACCAAAACGGCATTGTTAGCAAAGTGGTGACCCTCACTTCTTCACTTGAAAGTGATCAAAAGGCCAGTATTTGCTCTGCACCCCTTATTAAAATTGCATCTTCAGATAATGAGCCTTACAACCAATTAACTATTTAAGTATATGCAAAGACTTTCTTAAAAAATCCCCCAAGATGAATGGAAAAAGTAGACATTTGTAGATTAAAGTTTTTCCTTTAGGAGACTTTAAGTGGGAAATGGCATTGGCAGCCCAGCTGCGCTTCCTCAGGGACTTAATTTTAATGTTAAGTTCAGTCTATTCTTACAGTAATGATGATGACACTGGTCACTTTACAAACAGCTGGCAAGACTCACAAGTCATAATGCAGTTTTTTCTTAACTGACTTCAGGAAATGCTAAAATATTTTTAACTGTTTGATGCAGCTGGGTTTTAATAGCCAAGGCTTTCCTGCAAATGAAAAAGGCAACAATTCACATTTAAGCAAATGCTCAGAAATTAATTTATTGTTATTTCAAATTTAAATATTGACTTTTGCAAAATATGGAGAATCCAGGTGTTCGCAGACACCATACTTTTGCTCCTGTTAATTAATTCCTCTTTTTCTCCATTAGCTACTACAGTGGCAGCAACCAAACAGAACAAGCTTCTCTACATCTCTTGTTTGCTTGAACTATAAATGCGATGGCATGCTACTGACTGACTTGTTAGCTACTTGTGAAAAAAACCTGATATTTATTCAGCAGTAATGAAAAGTCTGTCAGGTTTGATGCAAGGGATATAGAGAGTTTACGGTCCCCTCCTCTCTAGCCACCCACTGCCCTCTATTCCCCTCGCATCCCTATGAGGCAACAATTGAATTGCTCATTTCACTGACCATAACCACAGTAAATAAAAAAACCTGGTCTGTCCATCTATCAAGTAGATCAGTGGTTTTCAACCTGTGTGCTGTGGCACCCTGGGGTGCCTTGAATGACAGTCAGGGGTGCCACAGGTAACAGTGACACCTGTCCTTCTTTCCTTTCCTCCCTCCTCTGATTTTCTCTTGCATCTCTGCCTCCCCAAGGCTTGCACGGCTGTTTGTTGCAGCAGCCCTGGCTACAAGCTCTGCAGGCAAATAGTGTCAGTGTTTGTAAAAAGCAAAAAAAGAAGAAGGAAAGGGTTCTGACCTCCCTTTGTCTCTTCAGCCTGGTCCTCGGACCCTTGTCTGCATAAAAGAGTCCACGAGAATATCCTTGCAGAGTTTTATTCTTAAAAGTCTTTGTGCAAAACACAACTGAATACACACCAGCACCAACCAACCCAAACACCAGCCTCAGCACAAACTAACATTTCTCACTTTATATATACAACCTGCTGCAGGCCGCTGAGTCATGCTGACCCAGCTTTATTCACATTAAAGAAACAGCGGCCATTTTAGCCGTGACAAATAGTGCCTCTGGGGCTGGTCAGGCCCCTGTGGGAAGGTGAGGAGGCACCTCTCTATGGGGCAGGGGACCAGGGGTGGCAGCAGAGGCTGACCAGAGGACTCCCAAGGAGGGGGGAGAGGAGAGGAGGCTGAAGGAACGCTGCACAAGGGAGGGTGTTTGAAAAAGGGTGAGAGACTGCTAGGCAAGGGGGGATATAACTGGGCTCCTGAGCCCCACAGGAGAGCCACAGAAAGGATGTAGTTGGTCAAGGGAGCCATGGACGCAAAAAGGTTGAAAACCTTTGAATTAGATAATTACCATGGGCAAGTCAGACAAAGCCAGGCCTGCTTTTTCAAATCTGATTCAGCTTTGTGTTCTCTGAACCTGACTGCTACTTTCCAAACCAGAAGCTGCATTTAGGGCTGGGGAGGAGAGAACCAAAGCTCTGTTATGCCTCGTCGCCTTCAAAGGATCTTAAGAAGAAGTTGTAATTGTGCTTGAAGTCTTTAAAACACTTAAAATAAAAAACAAAAAACAGCTGTTAGAAAACACACGAAAGTACAGATTCTGTGGTTACTTTCACAAAGCTATAAGAAATCCAAATCACTCCTCAGTTACAGACACATCGTAACTTCAACAATTCACCTAAGTATTGCATTTTTAATTCTTTTTTGCATTCCAAAAAATATTCACAGATTTTTAACCACATTCTTGGTAGATATTTGTTTCTTTGGAAACAGGTATTGGCTGCCATCAGCTTCATTGCATTTCGTAGCATCAAATCTCCTTATATCACATCATCTTGTTATGTCAGCTCGTAATACTGTGTGCTACAGAATAACATGACGGGAGGTAGCAGAATAACTGTAATGTAATCTGATGCATCAGAAATGTAAAGGCTAGAGAGATGATATACCTGGACTCAATTTAGATACAGGGATCAAATCCAGACTAATCCAGAAGGTTCTAATAGAGTAAATTGCAGTGTCCAATTCACCTGTGAAACTCAAAATGCCACAGATTATCAGAGTTCATCTAGAAAAGGAATATAGTTAGACTATGGAAACGGCCTGCCCAGTTTATGAGTTTCTCCCCACAAATGAATGCAGCCCCCACCTGTTTGGGACTGCAAAGACAAAGGGGTTGCCAAGCGCGTGTCAGGCCACAATAAATAGCTGGTTAATTGTGTATAGCTGTGATCACCTACTAAATTATCACCTAATAAGCCAAACACAGTTTTATTTCATTTGGTTTTTTGCAGGCTAACATAGTGCAAAATGGGCTATCTGTAGCAATGGATATTAAATATTTTCTAACTCTTATGATGAAGAATGGATACCATCATCTTTCTACATGCAGCTGTTCATATTTAATTGTATCATATGAATGAAAATTAAAGTTATCCATCTAGGTTTTCTTGGAAGAAGAATGCACATAGCAGTCCATCCATCCAGCTGGGGTTTTGTTTTGTTTTTTGGTGGGGGGGCTTGCTGGCTGGAAAATTGAACTGTTAGAATGAGATGTATAAAACAACTGAAACCCTGGGGGTAGTAACAATGGTACAAAGTTTTCTAAAATTCATATTTTATATTGATGAAATAATCTAATAAAAACACAGTGGAGGAGAATGCTGTACCCTCAGACAACTTTGCAAAGAGTAGGTCATTCATTTAAATGTCCCTAATTATTAGGGACAGCCACAGTCTTCTGGTGTCTGTAGCACTCTGCAATATTATATACTACCCTGACGTTTTGCGACAGGGTGGTATATAAATACTTTTATAAATAAGTAACTAAAAAACGAACAGCCTATGAACAACTGCAGATTAGATCCCAGCTGATCCATGAAAAGGCATGTGTTTGGTGTTTTTGCTTGTCTCCCTCTTATGGCTCTCTTACATAACAAAATGTAAAATCTCCCTCTTTAGTGCATTAGATACACAAGCCCTACTCCAGAGATTTTGTGCAAAGTTTCTGTCCTTAAATTCTAAAACTCTAGTTTCATACGCTGAACCCAAGTTTCTCTGTTGCTATCATCAAAGAGATATTGTTAAAGATAAATAAATCAGAACATGGTTTCTGATTGAGGGATCCAAAATGGAGCTTGGCTTTCATGGTGATGACAACAGAACTGATAAGCAATGAAGACAGCTTTAATCCTTCTGCTCTCGACCTATAATTCTGCTGGAAAAGAAGGTGGTGTTTTGATGACTGCTGCCCTCCCACTGTGCCTCTTCCCTTTGTGATATTTACAAGTTTTGAGGTTTAAGTAGTTTTTCACCAGCTTGAAAGCTGTGTCTTTACAATAAGGTTAAAGGCCTGTATCAAAGAAGGCCATGTTTGCTTCACTGTTGTAGGAAATGGGAAGTAGGGTTTGCTGCCAATTTCTTCAATTTCCTTCTGCTCTTGATGCTGTGTGCTTGTTGAAATATTGAGTAAATGGTGAGAAATGCAATGGGCTATTAGGAATGCTTTCTCCTAGCTTTAATCATATAATGTTGTAAACAAGAGAAGGTGAAGCATTTCTCCCACACTGCTCACAATAATGTCAAAACAAGCCCTTAATGACCAAAGCCACAATAGTAGAAAAATGTGGCAGGGAAGCCAAGGATGTATACAGTTGTGCGAAAGAAGGTTATAACTGTGGGAAATTCCAGTCAAACACAACTATTTATGAGTATTAGTTTGTGCATGAAAGGTTTAAGATCAGAGAGCTGTGATCCTAGACTCAGGTCACACACCCTTTCCATTGGTGAGGGAGGAAATGAAGCCTTCTCTTTTCTTCACTCTTTCTTCCACCATGTGAAGCTGACCAGGCAAGACATCCGTGCTTGAATGCTTCAAGCACAGGCCATGTGTCCAGAAGTATTTTTCTGTACCCTTTTTTTCTACCTGTGTTCTTGCTGCAGCATGGAATAACGCATGAATCTGACCTCGCCCTCAATCAACCTCAATCAGCTGCCATCCATCCTCCAACTGCCTCCAGACACTTATGGTATAATGAGTTTAAGTTGCAGGAGGGCAGATTTCAGTTATCCAGAGGGAAAATGGATTCTCCTTTATTGGAAGTCAGAGGAGGGAGAGTCATGTGTTGGAGATGTTCTAGCTCTGAATCCAGAATAGGAGATTGGCTACAAACATGCCTCCAACTCTGTTATTCTATGCCTTTGCCTGCACACCTCAGAATGAAAACTCAGGAGACATGAACCATGCTCAAATGGTTACAGCATTATTAACTATGAACTTGAGGATCTGCAGCAATACCTGGCTAGGTCATTTTGGACCCTCCAATAAAATATTTGAGGGGGCGCCCCTAAAGTTGATGGCCATTGCCATTCAAGTCAATTATGCATGGTGAGGCTTACCCGCCCCCGCACCCAATATTTTATTCAAGTTGTTGTTGTTGTTTAGTCGTTTAGTCGTGTTAAAGGGAGATAGGTTTCTCTCAATATTTTATTCTGTTGCTCTCAAATATTATCTACACATAATAAATAAATTCCTGCACTCTGCTAGGAGGGACAAAACAGCCCAAAAATTGCAGTAGCTTGCAAAAGCCTAATCAGCTACTTGAAACTGCTGATGCTAGCTACAGGTCAGAAGGTCGCTTCCTGCCCAGCCAGAAACTGCTGTTAACTAGAAAAACCACTAGCAAGAAGTTTCCTGTTTTACTTCTGCTTAGTGATGCAAGAAGAAAACCACTAACAAGATGTTTCC
This sequence comes from Podarcis liolepis, assembly GCF_965112155.1. NCBI lineage: Eukaryota > Metazoa > Chordata > Lepidosauria > Squamata > Lacertidae > Podarcis > Podarcis liolepis. The sequence continues at coordinate 4,791,111 of NC_139558.1, forward strand.
TGCTTTACTTCTGCTTTTAAGTAATGCAAGATAGGAAGAGATATGAAGGGAAAAGCTTAGCTAACAAAAGAAGACACGTGCACAAGGAGGTGGGAGGGAGTGCTGGCTTAGCAGAAAGACAGAAATGATTTAGCAAGCAATATTTGCTAGTCGATTGGGGAAGTACGGCGGGTATAAGAAAGACTGTTGAAGTGACTTGCTTTACAGCCAGAATATTTTTAGGAATTATCCAGTTGGCTGTCTCTGAGTACAGACCTTGACTCTGTGCTCAGATCTCTCAATAAACTCTTTTTCTCCAAAGAAGATTTCCTGGTACTTTTGTTCCCTCCGAGGTCCAAAGGGATGGCGTGGCTAATGGATCCCTAGGTAAATAAGGCTTCATCTCTCTGGGGGCTCGCCCGGGATCAGCCCCCTTCCCAAATACGGACCGGAGGGCCAGGCTCAACCAAGGTGAACAGCTCCGATCGGCGTTCGCATTTCCGGTGCACACCCTGCCAGTTTGTAGGGGGAGATTGCCACACCGTCCTGGAGCAGAGACATCTGGTTGAGGGAGAATAAGAGGACAGAACGGCGCCGAGGGGACAGGTCCGCAGCGGAAAAGGTAAGCCCGAAGGAAAGGGCTAGGGGCCCGAGGGAAAGGGCTAGGGGCCCGAGGGAAAGGGCTAGGGGCCCGAGGGGCCAGAGGTCTGATCAGCCTCACCTGGTAGTTGGCAGTAGCGTGCCCGGCAGTAAGAATGCCACCAGGAAAGGAATTGGTAAAGGTTTGGGAAAGGGAATGGGGCAGAGGGAATTGAGTGTTTTGTTGGCATGCTGTGTGTCAGATACTCTAGTGGATGAATTGTTGAATGAGGGCTAAGGCTTAGTGTCCCCTTGGCCGAGCGATTGTAGGATTGTGCATTTTCTGACAAACTGTAGCATGTGGAGTGTGAAAGAATTTTGAAACCCAGTTAGGAGGAGAGTATCTGAAAAAATAGGATTTGGAGCAAGCCAATGTATTCCTCTGGAATGCTTTTTAAATAACTGGAAAACAGCCACGAAGAGTGATGATTTGGGGATTCAAATTGAAAAACAGAGACTCTAAAACTTTATGTGAGGTGGACTTGCCAACCCAGGGAACTGTGTGGCTTTGATTTGCAATTAATCAACCCCCTGTGGCAAATCAACCCCCTGTGGCAAAATATATTAAATGTCCACCCAGACCAGATCCCCTATATCTCTACATGGAAGACCAATGTAAAAAAAAAAAAAGAATCTACCATGGCTAAAGTCTTGCTGTGACAGCAACACACAGAACAGGATTTATACAGTGAAACCTCTGGTGTTAGAAGACCCAGAAGATGAGGAGGGGGAGTGATTAAGCCACCACCTTACACTCCACCAACAGCCCCCTCCAACCCCCCCCCCAGGCCAAAATCAAAAAGCACAGGGAGGTGCTGGTGTAGGGGGAGGAGGACCTGCGAAGGAAGATAGTGAGACGGAAAAAGAGGAAGATGAGGAAGATAACGAAGAGTTTAGGAAAACACTAGATGATATGAATCAAGGAAAGAAAATGTGGACAGAAAGACAGAAAAAGAGACTAAAAGGAGTTTGTAAAGCCATTTGAGGAAAAAGTTGGATGAAAGCCCCTTGTTAGTTGAGACAGCAGAATACTGCACCCCTGAAAAGAGGAAGAGATAGCAACGTAAGTGGGGACAGGCGGCGAAGAGAGTTATGTCTCACAGACAGTATGAGAAAACCAGGAAGGATCAGGCAGCTGGAAAAATGCCCCTTCGGAGGGTTTATGATCCACCAGCCCCTGTCCCAGCTGGACAAGCGGAGGCATGGTCCAGCATATACCCTTTTCAAGTGCAGATGTTTGTAATTGAAGAAATCAGAACCCCTCTTTTGAGGAGAATCCAGCAAAGATTGTAAAATTGTTTGAAGGGATTTTTTTAAAACCTATAATCCCACTTATGATGATGAACAATATCCCCTGGACTCACTACTAACTACAGAAGCATTGCTTGGCCCCTGCATGAGTCAACTAGGGGAATAGAGAAGGATCCTTTTATATGGGGCAGGGAACAGCAGCAGGCTTTTCAGGATCTCAAAGTGACATTACAACAAGCCCCAGTGCTTGGCATCCAAACCCCGAGAAGCTTTTTACCCTGTTCACAGATGAAGACCAGGGGGGTAGCCAAGGGAGTCTCATGCCAGAAACTGGAAAATTGGCAGCAACCTGTCGCATACTTGTCAGAGAAGCTAACCCCAACAGAACAGAGGTTGCCCCCCCCCCTGTGTGAGAGTGATTGTGGCAGTGGCCACCCTACTCACAAAGGGCAGATAAATTCACGTTTGGACAGGACACCAGCTGTGTAACTCCAAGAGGAAGTGCCAGATGCTGTTATTACATTCACGCCTGAAGTTTCAGGTTGCCACAGCCCTTAACCTAGCTACCTTATTACAGGTAGGAGAAGGTGAACAAGGGAGCTGCCCACTCAGTCTTACCTGTGCCTGTAACAAAACCCACAAACCAAGTGGTTAATATAATTAGAGCCACAGGTAAATCACAAAAGGCCCCGTTTTTGCAGTCTGTTACCTGCTGCCTAGACAAATTTTTGTATATACCAGAGTGTCCCATTCCTTATTGGGCCGAGACTTGTTAACAAAATTACAAGCCCAGATTTCCTTCCAACCAATGGGGGAAGTAATGATGACAACTGGACCAGCAGGAGAGTTTTCTTTAGAAATGCCCCTGTGAGACCATTGATGTTTGATGATGGTAAAAGAAGAGGAGGGAATCCTCCCTGTTAGCCTGCTTCATGATGTTGACCCTGGACTATGGGCGGAAGATAAAAACCAATACCCCATCCCACGACAGGCAGCTGAAAGAGTGTGGGTGCATTTGAAGCGATTGCTTCAACATGGAATCTTGAAACAATGCCAATCACAGTGAAACACCCCACTGTTGCCAGTGAAGAAGGAAGATGGTGGGTACTGCATATAGGCCCCAAAGTTCTGGAAAATAGGAAAGGAAGAAAAGGACTTTGAAAAACCATTGACCCAAGAAACAGGGTCTAATTGGGTGTTCATGTTGCCCTTGGCTTTGCTTAGAGTTTGTAGCCTCCCATTGAAACGTATTCACTTGTCACCCTTTTGAAGTGATGTTTGGGAGACCGGTTCCTTATGTGTGCATGCTTTCACCTATCCCTGCTCAAGATGTGGAATTGAACAATTATGTACAGTCTCTCTCTCGAGATTCTCTCTCTCAACCCAGGCCCGAACTCCTTGCGTGACCAGTTTGAGCCAAGTGACGAGGTGTGGATAAGACTGGTCCCAGGCACCACTGCAACCGTGCTGGAAAGGCCCATCTGCTCTCCACACCCACAGCTGTGAAGATCGCTGGCGCCACCCCTTGGGTCCACTACATAGGAAAGCTGCTTCAGATTGGACTGTGTCTCAGCATCCTGAAGATCCCCTCCAGTGACGACTGCCTTGCTGATATCACTCCAGAGGCTGATATCTCTACGCACGGTGAAGAATTGGATGGGAGGGGCGCCCACAGGCAGTGCCCCAACGTAGACATTTGTTCTCCAGCCAATTTAGAGGCACCACCAGGACTTTTGATATTGGTACCAGAACTCACTCCAGACGATGTGGAACCACGTTACACCCTTGATGAACAGCAGTGGACCAGCCAAGAAGGAGCAACGCTCCAGGAAGGACCAGACAGCCGTGTTTTTGTACCCCAACATCTGGCCAGCACAATTGTAAAGAATTACCACGCGTCCACCCATTTGGGAGGCCCAGTTGCTAAAGCACACCTTGGGAGAATATTCTACCTCAACTAACTGCTGCTATATCCCAAAATGTGCCCTGTGCGCCAACCAAGAGACTGAGAACTATCACCCTTTGAACTTCTATATGGCAGGCCAACCCCTTTCGTCCGAGGCATCCCCGCCAGTTTGGGGCAGATGGGAGATCACATCACCCAAGAACAAGTGCAATCCCTGTGTTTGTTGTGTGTGTTTGCTTCCTTTCCAGGTATTCCCTCGAGCGTACACCTGCAGTCCCTGGCAGTCTCGCTGAGCCGGTTCACCAGTTCCTCTGAGTGACAGCGTCTGGCGACCCCCTCATCCCCAACTGCAGTGAAAGTAGTCGAGGTGATCCCCTGGGTACATCACACGCATCTGAAGAAGGGTGTCTGGACTTGCAAGAGAAATCCTGCTGACCCTTTGAAGTTGATCATCACCTTGTGTCTGACGCTACCAGGAAAAGCGTTAGGCCACGGGCAACGCGATCCTGCGACTAATCATCACAAGGACAGTTACAAAGACTTTCTCTTTTCTCTCTTATTTTCTTTATTGACTTGCTCTATGTCTTATTGCCCTGACCCTACCGAACCATACCGCCCTTATTGGCCTGCTGACCTCTGCTACGACTGGTTCGTCTTGCCGGTGGTAAGAGATGGCGTGCTCCTTGGCTATTGGAAACTGGGGTCTGATGAGATTACCGTATTGAGACACCCCACTGTCCCGTTGTGGCTCCTCTCCCACACCACTGACCAGCACGCATGGACAGTGCTCTTACGGGAAGCTGCAGAGACGTTCGAAATCTATCTAGTTCTGTACCGCTCTTGCTGTTGTGGGAGGGTAGTCAACTGTTATCCGGAAGGTAGAGCACTGTACCAACCTCATTTGATAGAACAGGTCCTACTCTTAACCCAGGTCATAGATGGGACAGAACCTATCTTAATGCAAGTATTGCAGGGGTGGGAGCCTTAGCCAGGTGTGCATTGAAAATTACTAAACAAGTGCCAGTAAGAATTGCCACCCCAGGATTTCAGCTTCCATATGTTCTGGTCACTAGGGAGGCAGCACGAGAGTTCAATCCACCCAACAGGGTTAATAGAAAAATTGACCCACATAGTGGGAGCATCAGCTCACCGGTGGGCTCTCATCCTTGAGGATGAGATCCTTGAGGCACAAATATCAGTGGGCTCTTCAACAATGAGCACACCCCCTGAATATTGGTGGGAGGAACCATGGAGATATTGGGTTTGGTGGGTAGGAGTGATATGTACCGCTCTTGTCATATGGATGCTCTCGTATTTCTGTTGGCATGAACGGTATCGTATTTGTGGGAAGAATAGGCCCAATAATGCTTCTATTGCTTCTTTGCTTCTGTATACCCTGCTTAATGCAATGCCTGCAACATATGATGGGAAAGATGATGTCTCGCATGATGGGACCTCGCGTGATTACTGTAATGAGAGAATATAGACCCCTACCCCAGAACGAATCTAAGTAATAGATTGTTCAAAAGAAGAGGACGGAGTAAAGGGAGATAGGTTTCTCTCAATATTTTATTCTGTTGCTCTCAAATATTATCTACACATAATAAATAAATTCCTGCACTCTGCTAGGAGGGACAAAACAGCCCAAAAATTGCAGTAGCTTGCAAAAGCCTAATCAGCTACTTGAAACTGCTGATGCTAGCTACAGGTCAGAAGGTCGCTTCCTGCCCAGCCAGAAACTGCTGTTAACTAGAAAAACCACTAGCAAGAAGTTTCCTGTTTTACTTCTGCTTAGTAATGCAAGAAGAAAACCACTAACAAGATGTTTCCTGCTTTACTTCTGCTTTTAAGTAATGCAAGATAGGAAGAGATATGAAGGGAAAAGCTTAGCTAACAAAAGAAGACACGTGCACAAGGAGGTGGGAGGGAGTGCTGGCTTAGCAGAAAGACAGAAATGATTTAGCAAGCAATATTTGCTAGTCGATTGGGGAAGTACGGCGGGTATAAGAAAGACTGTTGAAGTGACTTGCTTTACAGCCAGAATATTTTTAGGAATTATCCAGTTGGCTGTCTCTGAGTACAGACCTTGACTCTGTGCTCAGATCTCTCAATAAACTCTTTTTCTCCAAAGAAGATTTCCTGGTACTTTTGTTCCCTCCGAGGTCCAAAGGGATGGCGTGGCTAATGGATCCCTAGGTAAATAAGGCTTCAGTGTCTGACTCTTCATGACCCCATGGACCAGAGCACACCAGGCACTCCTGTCTTCCACTGCCTCCCGCAGTTTGGTCAGACTCATGTTTGTAGCTTCGAGAACACCATCCAACCATCTCATCCTCTGTCGTCCCCTTCTCCTTGTGCCCTCCATCTTTCCCAACATCAGGGTCTTTTCCAGGGAGTCTTCTCTTCTTATGAGGTGGCTCCTTCCAGTGAGCACTCAGGGCTGATTTCCTTAAGAATGGATGCATTCGATCTTCTTGCAGTCCATGGGACTCTCAAGAGTCTCCTCCAGCACCATAATTCAAAAGTATAAATTCTTTGGCGATCAGCCTTCTTTATGGTCCAGCTCTCACTTCCATACATCACTACCGGGAAAACCATGGCTTTAACTATACAGACCTTTGTTGGCAAGGTGATGTCTCTGCTTTTTAAGATGCTGTCTAGGTTTGCCATCGCCTTTCTCCCGAGGAGCAGGCGCCTTTTAATTTCGTGACTGCTGTCACCATCTGCGGTGATCATGGAGCCCAAGAAAGTAAAATCTCTCACTGCCTCCATTTCTTCCACTTCTATTTGCCAGGAGGTGATGGGCCCAGTGGCCATGAACTTTGTTTTTTTGATGTTGAGCTTCAGACCATATTTTGCACTCTCCTCTTTCACCCTCAATAAAAGGTTCTTTAATTCCTCCTCACTTTCTGCCATCAAGGTTGTGTCATCTGCATATCTGAGGTTGTTGATATTTCTTCCGGCAATCTTAATTCCGGCTAGGGATTCATCCAGCCCAGCCTTTCGCATAATGAATTCTGCATATAAGTTAAATAAGCAGGGAGACAATATACAGCCTTGCTGTACTCCTTTCGCAATTTTTAACCAATCAGTTGTTCCATATCCAGTTCTAACTGTAGCTTCTTGTCCCACATAGAGATTTCTCAGGAGACAGATGAGGTGACCAGGCACTCCCATTTCTTTAAGAACTTGCCATAGTTTGCTGTGGTCGACACAGTCAAAGGCTTTTGCATAATCAATGAAGCAGAAGTAGATGTCTTTCTGGAACTCTCTAGCTTTCTCTCTCTAGCTTTATTCAAGTTACCTGGCAGTAATTCATTTTAACTTCCCTTCTGTGGGCACCTTTAACTGCCGAGACAAAGAGGTCTTCTTACATGGGCATAACCATTCTGGATCAAAGCCCAGCATTAGTCCATTGACTGATGTAAGCCTGTCACTCTCAGTTCACCATGAAGGGGAGTTCAGGGAGCACATGTTTGAGCCAGCACCCCTGCGCTCCAGCTTTCAGAAGAGTGTACACCCCAGGTTGTAAGAGCATCAGAGCACACAATCTCCCCACATTGCCTGGATTAAAACTGTTGTGGAGGAATGAGCATGGCTGGCAGGCATACTCAACAGGAAGACTTCTCATTGAAACACTTTGTTTCAGTGCAACGTGTCTTTTTAAAAACAACAACAAGGAAGGCCACAATCATTAGGGGTGTGCTTTGATTATGCCTGTATAATGCATGGTGTATTTGAAAAATATGGCATTCTGATGAGATGAGAAAGGTGAACATTTAATTATATGGTAATTCCTAAGAAATTGATGCCTGCTTTGACATTATTCTAATTCTAGGTCAACACAGACATATCATTGCCTTGGGACAGCAGTAAATGGTTTCTGAAATGAGTTACTACATTTATGATGTAAGCATACACTTGGCCTTGCAATTTTTCATCTACCTTTCCATGCCCTCTTTTGGAGTTTCATAGCATGGGAAGTTAAACTTGACCTGATATAAATGTGAAATGATTTCAGTGAAGTAATGAGTTGCCTGCTTGCCTCAGCCTTCTCTGAATTGATATCTCTAATTCCCGTAAAATTACCATCACACAACCTGCATGGAAGACATATATATATATATGAAATTTAGTTTTCAACTTAGCCCACAAAGTGAAATAACACATTGGAGGTATGGGTTGCAATTCATCAAATCTATTGGTTTTGTGGCCATCCTGGCTGAGCTGTTGTCTCATATATTGAGAATCACAGAATTGTAGAGTTGGAAGGGACCCTGAGGGTCATCTAGTCCAACCCCCTGCAATGCAAGAATCTCACCTAAAGCACTGGTGACAGGTTTTAAACTTGTGCTTAAAACTTCCAATGAAGGAGAGGCCAACAACTTCCAAGGGAAGTTTGAGGGAAGCAAGTTTGCAATTGATAGCGAAACTCAGATACCACAGGAGCATAGGAAGCTGCCTTCTACTAATTTAGATCATCGGTCCATCAAACTCAGTATTGCCTGCAGCGGCTAACAGCAGCCGTGCAGGATTTCAAAAGGGTTCGTTCCCAGCTGCCCCTGGAGAACTTGGGGCCATTTGTATGCAACTGTGGCCCTTCTCCAGATCTGTTTCTGTTTCATATCTCTTTCTCTTCCCCATAGCAAAAGTGGTAAAAGTGTAGCATAGAAATTAGATCCATGACAACCTACCAAATACATAAATAAATAGATAGATGATAGATAGATAGATAGATAGATAGATAGATAGATAGATAGATAGGAAAAGGTACCCCTGCCCGTACGGGCCAGTCGTGTCCGACTCTAGGGCTGTGCGCCCATCTCACTTAAGAGGCTGGGGGCCAGCGCTGTCCGAAGACACTTCCGGGTCACGTGACGAAGCTGCTCTGGCGAGCCAGCACCAGCGCAGTACACGGAAACACCGTTTACCTTCCCGCTATAAAGCGGTACCTATTTGTCTACTTGCACTTAAGGGTGCTTTCAAACTGCTAGGTGGGCAGGAGCTGGGACCGAAAGACGGGAGCTCACCCCGCCGCAGGGATTCGAACCGCCGACCATGCGATCGGCAAGCCCTAGGCACTGAGGTTTTACCCACAGCGCCACCCGCGTCCCATAGATAGATAGACAGGAGTGGTCTAAAAAGGCTGATCTACCAAAAACAACAACAACAACAAAAAACCCTCAGGCATACGATTGTCATTTGCTGGACTGGCAAAAAGCAGAAGAGTTTTCACTTAGAAAAGAAAGAAAACTCTAAAACAAACAAACAAACAAACAAAAAATTGCATTAGATATAATTTGACAACCTAGAATTCAGTTTTTTCTTGAATAATCTGATTGGCTTTATTCCCATAAGCCTCAAATGTAATTATCCAGAAAAGGCTGTGGTATTATTGCATTTCATGAAGCAGCTATTTACTATTTTATTGGTTTTGTAACTTTTGATATGTTAACATATGCCTGCATTGGTCTGCTGTATTTATTATGTTTCATTTAATTATATTTCCAGTTTGGATGCTTCTGCTTTATTTAACAATTTGATAGTTAATTATTGGGAGACTAGATGTGACCTTCTTCCTCTGCAGAGGGGAAAAAGCATGATATTTATCAATGGACTACCCTCTTATAACCCTAAACTGGGTAATAAAAACCTCTGTGGATGTTTATATATATAGATATTTGAAACCCAATACTTCAAATAAATTCAGGATGCAGATTCTGAAACCTTGACAGGTAAACGACCTGGCTCTAGCATATTGAAGTAAGGCATCGCTATCCATTGTCTCAGCTCTCTGGCATTATGCAGCATTTATGAATATTCCAACCATTTGAGAGAGAAATCTGCATTGTTACAGTGTTGGTTAATTATTAAAGAGTGTGAGAGAATTTTATGTTTTATGATGGTATGTGAATGTTATGTGCATATGGTTAGAAAGTAGGTAATATATGAATAGCTGCAAGGGTAACAACTTGAATAAAATATTGGGGAGGACAGGTGTGCTTCACCCACATAACTGATCACAAGAGCCAGTGCACACACACGATTTGAATGGCAATGCCTATCAACTTTTGGGGGGAGTGGCCTCCTCAAATATTTTATTGGGGTGGGGGCAAAGGAGCCTCGGCCCCTAAGAGTTGGCTGCTATGAATGGCTGAGTGTATGAGAGAACCAACAGTAAACTGATAAGAGTCTTTCTGTAACTTTTTGTTCCATGATTAGAAGGACCTTCCATTCCTGGAAGGAGAGTTGCACTCACAGAGGCTTTCCATGAGCAGAAAGAGTCCTTCCATTCATGAAGCAGAAAGATCCAAGCAGGAAGTGTGTTTCACATACATCTGCAAATTCACCTCCCCTTGTATGAGCATTATTTGTGACAATGGATTAGGCACAGAAACCTCAAATGTAGCTCCTCTTGCTGTATTTGGATTTTCAGGGGGGAGGGGGATGCAGTCTAAAATGAGTGAATGTCCCCCTGAATTTTCAATTTGCTGTTCCTTATTAACTGGAAACATAACATTTTCAACAACTCTCATAGAAGTACTAATTTGTAGTAAAATAGTAGGTTTTTCTTGAAGAGTATAAGCCATTTCTTAGACAAAAACTTCCATTAATATAAGTACTATACTTAACAAATGATTATTTTTAGAGGCATCATACCAGAACATCAATTTAAGTAGGAAAAAATTATTTTATCTACAGTATAAGGTCATATAGAATAATGTCAGGGAAAAATAAACAGAATATAAAAGTAATTTTTTGTACGAAAATATTTTTCCTCCTGTTGTGTGTTATCAACATCACTTCTTAAATATAGTTTTCTTAACATACCCATTTCATCTCTCCTCATGTGTCCAAAGTAAAACCTAGTTCACTCAAACAGGAGATGTGGGATAAAATTTATTGGGTGCTTCTATCTCTCTGTGAGACAAAACAGATCTCATATGAATCAAATTGTGAATCAAAATCACAAGAAAACATAAAACAACCCTGACCCTGACCCCTCCTAACCCTGACCCAACGTATTAATCGGTGTTCGGTTCAGTAGTCATTGGGATCATATATCTGGTAAGGAGGACATCACAGCAGTTTTTAGCTTGGACAATTACATAGTCTAAGAGATGCCAGTGGTTCCACCAAGGATGCCTCCAATATGTTTTAAATTTATTTTTTGTTGAAAGCATGTGTTGATAATAATGAGGTTGTACGCTGCACATATAGTCAAAAGTAGAATTCTGTTCTGGTTGCTGTTGCCCATTCCTTCTTTCCCAGTACAGCGTTACCTTGGGTTACAGACGCTTCAGGTTACATACACTTCAGGTTACAGACTCCGCTAACCCAGAAATAGTACCTCGGGTTAAGAACTTTGCTTCAGGATGAGAACAGAAATCGTGCAGCGGCAGCGGGAGGCCCCATTAGCTAAAGTGGTGCTTCAGGTTAAGAACAGTTTCAGATTAAGAACGGACCTCCAGAATGAATTAAGTTCTTAACCTGAGGGACCACTGTAGTCCCTGGCCACAGATTGCTAGTCTAGCAAATTGATGTAACAATTGAACTTTCGGGAAATGGCCCTGGGAGCAGGAGCAGAGTCACCTAAGTACAGTGCTCCAATCCCCACCTCCTTAAACTGCTCCGGTGCAATTAACTCTAATTTTCATGAGTGTAAGATTGAATGTGTATGTGTGAAAGAGATGTATATGTCAATTCCCAACATTGCACCAGTATGATCAAAGCACTCAAGATGAGACTATTCAAATGAGCACATGGGGCCATTGCACAGAGGAATAGTCTTTTTGAGTGACTAGGTCACAAGTGGCAGGGAACAGATTAAATCTCACCCCTTTTAGGTCTCTCTTTCTCTAATTATTAATGTGCAAGAAAGTAAGTGTGAGGGGAAACTGTCATCCATCTTTGAACCTGCATAACAGCATTTGTTGTTGTTCAGTCGTTTAGTCGTGTCCGACTCTTCGTGACCCCATGGACCAGAGCACGCCAGGCACCTCTGTCCTCCACTACCTCCTGCAGTTTGGTCAAACTCATGCTGGTAACCTCGAAAACACTATCCAACCATCTCGTCCTCTGTCGCCCCCTTCTCCTTGTGCCCTCCATCTTTCCCAGCATCAGTGTCTTCTCCAGGGAGTCTTCTCTTCTCATGAGGTGGCCAAAGTACTGGAGCCTCAGCTTCAGGATCTGTCCTTCCAGTGAGCACTCAGGGCTGATTTCCTTAAGAATGGAGAGGTTTGATCTTCTTGCAGTCCATGGGACTCTCCAGAGTCTCCTCCAGCACCAGAATTCAAAAGCATCAATTCTTCGGCGATCAGCCTTCTTCATGGTCCAGCTCTCACTTCCATACATCACTACTGGGAAAACCATGGCTTTAACTATACGGACCTTTGTTGGCAAGGTGATATGCATAACAGCATAGAGGGGGACAAATTGACCTGAATTTAAGCAGAATCTCTGCGTGGTTGCACCACATGCCTAGGTGGCAGCTCATAGCTACTGGTATTGGGTTCAGGTGTGGCACACTCAAGAGAGCAATCCTAAATTTACTTACTAGGAACCTATTGATTTCATTGATACTTACAGCTGAATGAATGATTACATTTTAAAAGTTTTATTATTTTTTCTTTAGAAACCAGCATAAATACAAAACTATAACTGAAGAATAAAAGAAAACTATGTCTCATAAATATGCTGTGACTAGCAGTTCTGCTTCTTTGTCCATGTTACCTTTGAGATGTGCATGAAACACCATCCTGTACTAGGAAGTCCAGGTATCTCAAGATATTTAAAAATATATATGAAAGATTCTGCCAGATTCACCAGTCCTGTGCTGATGGGCAATGTGATAATGACGTTTTTCATTATAGAATCATAGAATCATAGAATCATAGAGTTGGAAGAGACCACAAGGGCCATCGAGTCCAACCCCCTGCCAAGCAGGAAACACCATCAGAGCACTCCTGACATATGGTTGTCAAGCCTCTGCTTAAAGACCTCCAGAGAAGGAGACTCCACCACACTCCTGGGCAGCAAATTCCACTGTCGAACAGCTCTTACTGTCAGGAAGTTCTTCCTAAGGTTTAGGTGGAATCTTCTTTCTTGTAGTTTGGATCCATTGCTCCGTGTCCGCTTCTCTGGAGCAGCAGAAAACAACCTTTCTCCCTCCTCTATGTGACATCCTTTTATATATTTGAACATGGCTATCATATCACCCCTTAACCTCCTCTTCTCCAGGCTAAACATGCCCAGCTCCCTTAGCCGTTCCTCATAAGGCATCGTTTCCAGGCCTTTGACCATTTTGGTTGCCCTCCTCTGGACACGTTCCAGTTTGTCAGTGTCCTTCTTGAATTGTGGTGCCCAGAACTGGACACAGTACTCCAGGTGAGGTCTGACCAGAGCAGAATACAGTGGCACTATTACTTCCCTTGATCTAGATGCTATACTCCTATTGATGAGGCCCAGAATTGCATTGGCTTTTTTAGCTGCCGCGTCACACTGTTGGCTCATGTCAAGTTTGTGGTCAACCAAGACTCCTAGATCCTTTTCACATGTACTGCTCTCAAGCCAGGTGTCACCCATCTTGTATTTGTGCCTCTCATTTTTTTTGCCCAGGTGCAATACTTTACATTTCTCCCTGTTAAAATTCATCTTGTTTGTTTTGGCCCAGTTTTCTAATCTGTCAAGGTCGTTTTGAAGTGTGATCCTGTCCTCTGGGGTGTTAGCCACCCCTCCCAGTTTGGTTTTTGAATATTTTTCTTTTAAAAGGTATACTAAAAATTGTTTTAAAGATTTAGTGCGCCTTTTAAAAGATTTTGTTAAAAGAGTCCATTGTGTAAGTAATATTAACGTAAAGGTAAGAGGCACCTGTTTTCAGAGGATGAGTTACATTTCTGCATAAACTAGCCTCCAAGAGTTATACAGTGGTACCTCGGGTTACATACGCTTCAGGTTACATACGCTTCAGGTTACAGACTCCGCTAACCCAGAAATAGTGCTTCAGGTTAAGGACTTTGCTTCAGGATGAGAACAGAAATCGTGCTCTGGCAGCGCGGCGGCAGCAGGAGGCCCCATTAGCTAAAGTGGTGCTTCAGGTTCAAAACAGTTTCAGGTTAAGAACGGACCTCCGGAACAAATTAAGTACTTAACCTGAGGTACCACTGTATACACATTCCCACCATGAAAGTAATTGCCAATATTTCTGCCACCTCGCCAACAGGTTGGACATATGGCACAAAACATTCAAAAGAATTGTAAAAGCATAGAACACCCCCCACAAATGAGATTCAAAGAAATCAGCCAAACTGATATTTTCTTCCACTTCGTAGCCAAGATGGTTTGCTAATTGGTTGGCAACATGCTTGATCCTGGCAGGCTACCAGACACCTTCCCAGCATTTGTTGCATTAACGTGGCTGGACTGAGGCCCTGAACATCAGAAATTGAAAGGGAAGCAGTGCCCCATGCAGTTAGAATGGATTTGTCCCAGGGTGATCTGTGGCTAAGCATTTAATAGCCTGTCTGACGCTCGTAGTGTTTAATCCATACTTCTGTGTATACTGATGTAGACCCTAAACTGACTAAAAGTAATCTTAAAAAACTATAAAGACTCTCCTTGCAGGATATCCTTCTAAAATTTAGCAGGAGACATGCTCTCAGAAGGGGCAAAGTAGCTTGCAAATTTCATTTAATTATGGCAAAAAAATAAAAATAAAATCTTACATATGATTCCTTTTTGGGTAAATTCAGATTTTAAAGTGTCCAGAATAAGTGACGCTGGACCTATCTTTTCCCATATTTTGGCATAATTTATTGATTCACAGGGGATGGTTATGCCTGACACAACGGGACACCATGATGGAAGCCAGAGCTCATGGAAACATTGTTTATCTTCCCGCCACAGCAGTACCTATTTATCTACTTGCACTGGTGTGTTTTTGAACTGCTAGGTTGGCCAAAGCTGAGACAGAGCAATGGAAACTCACCTTGTTGCACAGAACTGAACCGCTGACCTTCCAATCGGCAAGCCCAATAGGCTCAGTGGTTTAGACCACAGCTCCACCTGCGTCTCTATAAAGATGGTATATTATTTCCTGCTAGGTGTATTCTTTTCATTTGTTGCCCAGAATAATATTTCAAATGTGTTTCACCTTCCAATAGAAACCTTTTAACTCTTATTGGCTTTACATAGCCTTAAAGCTTCCATTTATTTGACAAAATGCCTTTACGTATATAACTTGTCTCCAGAAGGGAAGTATTTCATTTCAATTATACCTGACTTTAATATATATATAATACAGCAGGCACTGCTTTCACTGACAGAAATGTCTATGATAAGAAATTAATTAGCAATGCCCTATTTCTTCCAATAGATGTTCTCTATTGTAGTGATGTGACTTTTTAAAAAACCCCAGAGTAGGTTAAAATGAGACTTCCTTTACAGTATTTTATACTAAGGTGTCATGCCTTCGCTTTTATTCCTGCAAAAATAAAAATGATTTGCAAAGAAAATGGTTTCAAAAGTTTAATGACCTACCGGTAGATTAAAACACAGTCACTTTTATTACATGCATTAATTTTAATACTAGGTTACCTTCTGCAATTACTTTCACAGTCTACGATAGTGTCAGCTGAAATAATTCCGCCTTAGTCTTAGTATACCTGATTGAAGTATAGATGAAATAAAGGAACAAGGCTTAGCTAAGGTCAAAAAAGGCTACATTTCTACAAAATTCCCGGGAACTAAGAAATGTTCCATAATCAGAAACAACAATAGTATTTGAGGAATCATCAATGTATTTATTTTCTTCCTTTTTCACTTATTCTCCTGATACTTACTCGTAAGCATTTTGACAACTTTTGTTCCATTCCATCTACTATATATTTTGAAAACTGGTTTGTCTGTTCTCTATGGATTCAGACATCTCTAAATATATTGTCACCCAATTTGGCAAAGGAGTTCCCAAGTTGGAAGAGTCCGTCTTAGTCTATATTTGAATGCTGGGCATCATTTTGAATTAAGATGGTATACAAAAATGTGACTTTGGTATGATTTTTCCCAGTTTGCCAAAACTAAGACCTGACCATAAGACATGATATTTCAAAGTCTTGGGTGAACAAAGAGACATTCACCTTGCACTGAGATGGCACCAGGTAAACCTCTGCAAAGGTTGTTCCCTATCTGGAATGCCATTACTGAAAGAGCAAATTCCCTGGTGGTTATTCACCTCACTTCATTTGGTGGGCTCATTTAGAGCAGGGCCCCTGAAAAAGATCTCAAAATTTGGGTAGGTACATATAGACAAAGATGGTCTTTTGGCTCCAAGCTATTTAGGACTTCAAAACACATATAAAGGAATGTTGTTCTTTTAAAAAATGGATGAACCAATTAACAAAATATTAAATAATAAACTTAATGGTAATTGTTGAAGCGTTGCCTTGGTCTTGGGTTGTCTCCCAGGTGATTTTAATCAACTTCTATTTAAGAAATTTAGTTTTAGTTTTATTTCATGTCTTCACTGCTTCAAATGAGATTTTGAAAGATTTTTTCTTTTAAAAAATGCAGAGGAAAGAGAATAAAATGCAAGCTTTAAATCAAAATTTGATGAGCTCTTTGCTATGGTAATATATTCAGATGTTAACAGTTGTAAATTTAAATATAAGAATAGGCAATTTTTTTATTATTAAAACGATGTGTATGAGAGATAAGCAGCAAATTCTGTTTTATTATTTATCAAAGTACTTCAGTCAGCTATGGCTGTAACAATATTATACTTGCTTAAGAAAAAATACTTTAAATAATCTACAACTCTGAGAAATGAATAAAATGGGATTACTGATATAGCAGACTTTGTGTGGTCTCACTAGAGCTGGAATTGGAGAACCTCAGACCAGAATAAAGGCAACCTCCCAGGGATCGCTATCTGGCCCTCAGGACTCTGCCTAGACCTCTCAGCCACACACTTCAGTCATTCTGGTCTTGCACCATCTACAGTTTTCTGTTGCTTGGAAGCAGAAGCCTTTCTGCTTTATGACGCAAAGGCTATATAATGTAAAGAGCCCAAGTATCAATGTATGAGTTGGAGTTCAGCAGTAGGAAATATCTGTTTGGTAGTTCCATCAGCTGACTTGTGAAATCACTTCACTACATTTTCCTAATAGCTTGTATTAAAACAGACACGATATATTTATTTTGCTTAATAAGAAGTTGCTATTTACCAAAGTTTAAAAGGGGAACAAAGGAAAATAAATACGCAGATTTGTGGCTGATTATGGAAGCAGGGGGTGGCTGGGTGTCTTATATAGTTTAGAGCAGTGTTTCCCAAACGGTTTTGGGCAACGGCACACCTGTTTACCGGGAAAAAATCTCGCGGCACACCACCATTAAAGCCCCGCCCCGTGACGTCAGCGCGCAGCGTCACGCCGGGAGGGACGCACAAAAGTGAAAGTTTTTTCCCTTCCCCTTGCCGGGGTGGGAGGAGGCAGCAGAGCGAGGGATTGAGGGACGGCGGCAGCTGAGGCGGCGGCGGCTGTTGTGGTGGTGGCGGCGATAGCGGGCGGAGGAGGAGCCGTCGCCGGGAGTTGCTGCTGCTGCTGTTGCTGCTGCTGCCCGGACATGCCGGCCTCCTCCTCCTCCGCTGTCTCACGCTCCTCCCTTTTGCGCGCGCTGCCCCGCCGCTCGGCACCAGCACCGCAGAGCCGCCCCCGGCTCGACGCGGATCCTCGCCGCCGCCGCCTCTCGCCGCCCGACTCGCCCGCCTCCCTCCCACGGCACACCAGCCGGTGTCTCACGGCACACTAGTGTGCCGCGGAACACCGGTTGGGAAACACTGGTTTAGAGAACATACTACACTTGTCAAAAGACCTCCCTATTTCACAATAGAGCATCTCAAAGTTTGCAGTTTAGACTGTTAATTTGGAAATGTGAGCAACATTCTTATTCAGCATCAGTTTCATGATCCTGCTGCTGAAAATAGCTTCAATATTTTATAGCCCCAAAACAAGAGGAGGGCACCACATTTAACAGGGAAATGAGCAATGGTAGTAATTAGTTTCAGTCTGGAGGCTTAAATTTACATAGATTGTAAATTAACTTGATATTACAAATCTCTCATTGTCGGGTCAGTGTAAAATTCAAACTGCTTCTGTGCTGAAATGCATACTCCTGCACGCCTTCCCCCCAAACTAGATAGTATAAAGAATGTCATCACTTGGGTTGTCTGTTCAGTTCATGCAATTTCAGGTGGGAGAGGGGGTGTTATTTGGAGCACGGCACCAGCAGACAAGAGGGGTTGCAAACTTAATGCGATTTATTTATTTCAAGCTTTTTTACTTCACTCTTCTGTCAGAAAGGCTCCCAGAGCAGCTAAAATATACACAATTACAACAAGGCAGCCTCTTACAAACTGAAAGACATGGCACAAGAGGAAC
Organism: Podarcis liolepis; assembly: GCF_965112155.1. Classification (NCBI taxonomy): domain Eukaryota; kingdom Metazoa; phylum Chordata; class Lepidosauria; order Squamata; family Lacertidae; genus Podarcis; species Podarcis liolepis. Next base: position 4,809,318 of record NC_139558.1, read on the forward strand.
AACAGATGGGGAAGGTAGAGGAGAAGGCAGGCAAACATTTGCAACCAATTCTTAAAATAACTAGTAGTTAATTCTTATAATGGCCATGCTAACTCTGTTACAATGGTTAAACCTTTTGTATATTTTAAATTGTATGTTGTTCTATCTTTTTCTAAACTGCTTTTAAGGGTTTGCTTTTTTTTGTTTTGTTTTTTACAATCAAGCTGTAAGCTTCCCCCAGCTGGAGCTCCAAGACTGAAAGTACGTAGTCCCCACTGGAAGAAACAGTGATGGGGCTTCACCCCCAGCTTAATATACATTTGGTGGTGATGTGACTCTTACATGTGGATTTTCTGCCTATTTTGGTCCTCACTAGCTTCAGCTAGATGCGATGATAAGCACATGATTCAAAAACATGCTTAGAGTCTCCCCATCTCTTCATTTATAAAAGGAACGAAGAACATGCATGGAGCCATGATCTAGGTGGGGACAACAGCATGGAGTGGCTGTATTTTATTTATGCATTTATTAAGAGATTCCTATACTATACAGTGGTACCTCGGGTTAAGAACTTAATTCGTTCTGGAGGTCTGTTCTTAACCTGAAACTGTTCTTAACCTGAAGCACCACTTTAGCTAATGGGGCCTCCTGCTGCCACCGCGCCGCTGGAGCACGATTTCTGTTCTCATCCTGAAGCAAAGTTCTTAACCCAAGGTAATATTTCTGGGTTAGCAGAGTCTGTAACCTGAAGTGTATGTAACTTGAAGCGTATGTAACCCGAGGTACCACTGTATTGCCCTCCACCAAAACTGACCACAGGTCAGTTTACCAACATGAATATTAAAAACATCATAAATAAATGCTTTAAAACATTTCCCATGCACTGCATAAACAGCATAATTAAAAAGAAACCATGAACCTGGACTTATCTACAGCACATGACTGAGAATACCAGATAGGTTGTACAGATTTATTATGAGGATTTATATCCCACCTTTCTAATACATTTGCCTTAATCAAAGTGGCTAACAATAACAGAAATCACAAAATAACAGCAATCATAAAAACAGGTTGAAACAGAGTAATTAAAAAAAAAAACCCTTTAACAGAAAACTCAAAACCCTGCTGAGATAAAAATGACAATACAAACCTGACCAATTGTAAATATAGGTTTAAAAGGGGGTAAAGGAGCCCTGGATGGTTAATTCCAGTCAAAGGCGCCTGGGGTTGTGGTGCTCATCTCGCTTTCAGGCTGAGGGAGCTGGCATTTGTCCACAGACAGCTTTCCGGGTCATGTGACCAGCAGGACTAAACCACTACTGAAGGACCATGCCGAGTGCAAGAGCACACAGAAATGCCGTTTACCTTCATGCCGCTGTTTAGGGAAGCTTTTAATGTTTGATGGACTATTGTATTTTAATACTTTGGTGGTTGCCGCCCAGAGTGGCTGGGGAAACCCAGCCAGGTGGGAAGGGTATAAATAAATAAATTATTATGATTATTATTATTATTATTATTTGAACTGCTAGGTTGGCAGGAGCTGGGACAGAGCAATGGGAGCTCACTCCGTCAAGGGGATTCGAACTGCCGACCTTCCAATCAGCTAGCCCAAGAGGCTCACTTGTTTAGATCACAGTGCCACCTTCATCCTAAATGCAAATATATTGGCTTGGGAGCACAATATACCCCCCAGCCCATAAACTCGTAACTGGAGAACAGAGTAGCTTGGGAGAATACAGAAGTTGGCCATATGTCATGTCTATGCAAATGTCATGGGAACCATGGCCATCAAATTTAATACGCCATACTGATGCTGGTTTCATGGTATCTGTTGCATTCCATCTTTTATTGAGTTTTCCACAGACAAGAATTTTGCGGATGTAATTTAGTGCTCTGCGGATTTCCAGTTTTTACCAAGTTATCCTATCCCACCTCTCCTAAAATGGAGGTGGGGCTCCATGTGTCCCTCAAGCTATTTCTGAACTCCAGGGATGATGGGAGTAGTAGTCCAACTATAACTGGAGGGTCACAGGTTCTCCACCCCTGAGCACAACAGTAGGCCCGTCAAAGGATTTCGTGCAACCTGACAAAAATGCTTTGCCCGTGCATGCCTGTCCCTAGTGGGAAGCCAAGCACTCATCTTGTTCAACCTCCCTGTCACCCTCCTTACCCCTCCTACATTGCAGGCGGCTCTTGAGGCGCATGAGGCAGTGGCGCAAGCTCATGCGCCTCATGCTTTCCTGTCAAAACCAACCTTCAAGTCTCAACTGCACATGACTAGCCCTCCTCATGAATTCTCCCTGGGCCCCAACAAACAGGGAAGGAAAGAAGGGGAGAAATGTGGAGGGGAAGGCTGCCAAAAGAAAAGGGAACCGTGAGCCAAGCCCTAGATGCAGCCACGTGTGTTCTGGCCGGACAACAGGAAAACTCTGTACCCAACGGAGGTCATCCCCTGGGAAATGGCAGCAGCACAAAAAAGGGAGCTGCCTCCTGCCTCCAACCCAGCCCACCACAGACCCTCCACAGACCCAAAGAGAACCCCCCCCCCGGGAGCCATGAACACTGTGGCTGCTGTGCTGCCAAAGAAGAGGCCACTGAGGGGTGTGGCGGCACTGAGCCACAAAGAAAGAAAATCTACAGGCCTCTTGATCAACCAACCGGCAGATCTGTGGCCCGAAGAAGTTTAGCCTATTTTTATTTTGATTCCAACTTACTGCCAAGTTGTGTAGGTTTGATGCAGGATATACTTTCTACATTCATGTCACCATATCAAGGCTAGCTTTCTTTCCTCTAATCGGTTTTTAAATATGTCGATGAGATTTCTCAGATCTGGGCTCGAAAACCATAACTTCCTCCAGGACTGAGGCTGGGCTTGTTTCATGTGGACCACTCAGCTTCCTTTAATCTTTCCTGCTGATTTCAGGCTGAATGTGTGCTTTTATTTTATTGAACTTAGAAATAATTGCTGCTACTTGGAGTTTATATCTTTAATATGTGAGTTAATGAGCCCTTTGAATTTTTAATTTCCAACAGGACTTGCTGCACTGCTAAATTCCTTTTGTTGCACTCTCACAAATTTCTTGCAGAACATATGCACTGATGAGCTCTTGAGACTTTCTTTAATGCATTTTTTAAAAAGTTGTAGAAGTATTGCAATCCCAGACTCACTCTATTACCTGCCTGCAAGCCATATCATGAAACCGTGTAGTGGAGATTGGCTGAGGCACATCAGCACGTTGAGTACAATTTACAGATTTTGCATCCAACTAAGATTTTGTGAAATGGGCAGAACAGCCAGCTAGTCAGCAGTCATATACTGCCAACACAGCTAGGAAAGGAATTGTGTGGCCTTCAAGAGTCTTCATAGCTTGCTTTCAGTTTCAGCAATCTGCTGGAGTGAATGCTTTTTTAATGGTACAGTACATGCATTGCAATGGTTCTGTGGTTCTGACTTCTGTTTTATAGTTTATATATGAACTATGGGGTTTTTTCCTGGGCACCTAAATGGGTCTAATGTAGGGAAAGGGATGTAGCACACATAGAGCTGTCCTCCAACAACCTCTCAGCATCTGCCACCTGAAGCAGCCACCTCACTCACAGTGCCAATCTTGTCCAACATCCTATTTTGCATAATACCCACCCAGATGCCTATGGAAAGCCCACAGCAGGTCATGAGGGCAATAGCCACTCTCTTCCACCAGCAACACTTATTGTCTAATCCCGGAGATAGTGTACTGTAGGGGCAGGCATTAGGGCTGTATATTTGCCAAATGTTTTGGTGAATATGGTGAGTCAGGTGAGATCTTCACATGTCTGAGTCAGATTGCACAGTTAACAAGACATACTGAGTTGGATCAGGAATGCCCTAAAGTCCTGGGTTACTCTGTGGGTTACAATGTTCTTCTTAAAATGACCCCAAGCTGACATGGAAACACTCAACATCTGAGTGGAGAGAGATATGGCTGGGGGTGTCTTTTATTTTAACAGGTTTAGGTTTTAATCACAAATTATTTTTCCAGGGCTCTCCAATCATACTGGTTTGGAAGATGGATAGTTAAGTAAAGTTTTAAAATGGTATTTGTTTTTTCACATGGATCATTGCTCTTTTTTCCATCACCAACCCTTCCCTTGTGCAAGTCAATGGATAGATTTCTCTATCAGAGGCTTTAGGTGCACTAACACAATGCTATAGAATGCTGAAATATGAGAGCCCAAAGTCTGCCACTGTAATTATTCCCACAGACAAAAATCCCTAAATCCAAGCTCTTTTCCCCAACTTCTCCCCCCATTCCCATTATAACCATACCCAAATGGTAAAGTGTGGTAGAACCACTGATTTCATTCTGAAATCAGACAAACTTCATCGCTTCTGAAGGTGCAGCAATGCCTACAAATTGCATACAAATCTTGTAGAAAATAATTTTTAAATGTGTGCTGCGTGTGTGTGCATGTGCACACACACAGAGACAGGCATGCGCACACAAATACTGTATTTGGCTTAAATCTGTGTGCTGAATTCACTCTGGTGGTACTCATGTGCTTGAAATTGGCATTCACTTCTGTGAAAAGGGAAACGGCCATACTGTAGCTGTTTTTCGATTTCACTTTATGGTGAGCAAGCAGGAAAACAGAGCATTTTAAACAGCTCCAATTTGATCAAGACTGGTAAGTTGAATTTGAAAGGCATGGAGCTGTTTGAAAACTGATCAGTCTGATTCCCCATCCACAGATATGGATGCAAGTTGAATCTTGCAGCTAGTGGTGGATCTTGGGATCTCAAATTTCAGTGGTGCCTAGTGCAACACCAAAATTCAGTGCCCCTCTGCCTCTCACACTTCATCGCAAATAATACAATGTAATGTCCCCAGCAGCACTTCCGAGACTCTGTGCCTAGTGTGCCTGAAATCTGCCTCTGATGCAGCCAGGGCACATTCCTAGTATGGAGCCATTATGACTAGAAGCCATCGATGGACTCATTCTAATGAAATTTGTCTAACACCCTTTTAAACACCTACACTAGTTGCCACCAGCACCTTTTAACACCTCACAGATCACAAGGAAATTAACCCTCTCCTCCTGTTTTTCCTCAGATTTTTCAGTCATAGGCCGTTTGGACTTTAAAAGATCACCATTAGCAATTTGAACTGGGGTCAAGAACAAACTGGAAGCTAGTAAAGATGGTGTAAAGCTGTATTTCAGCAGGTATTGTTCCATTCAACGATTTCTTGTCAGGACTCTTGCCATGGTGTTATGAATCATCTAACATTCTTTAACTGTCTTCAGGGAAGCCCATCTTAATTATCCAGTCTGAAAGTTGCCAAGGTACATATGACTATGGACAGGTGGGACCTCTTCATAAAGTGTCTGTGTTTAAGAAATTATTTCCATGGCTGTTGAAGAATCCACACTGGAGCATTAAAAACACACATCTATGCAACCAAACCTCTTCTGAATTGTTAGTTTGTACTTGTTTTTTAATCCCCTAGAGGTTTGAGTGACTGCACTTATTTTTACCCTATGGGTGACCTTGAACAAACATTTCCACCCACAACACAATTATTCCATTTCAAAAATCTGTATTGCTTTGATGGAAATGGAAATAGTTGCAACTCAATTCTGCTGTGGAATAAGAAGGCGAGTTAGGAGGGGGGAAATTGCATTACTCAGCAGATTTTGTTTCCATGGAAAGGCTTATTGAACAGCTAGTGAAGTGGATCCTAGGTTAAATAACTCACTGTCAGCTACCAGCTGTCATAAAAGATTAGACACAGCAGTTGAACACATAAAACTGTTAATTTGATTCTGCATTTGTATTCTTCCTTGATGTATGTTTCAAAGGCTTCCACCGCAGCTGCTACAGATTATCCATTATAGACTTTTCTATAATCATTGTGGGTAAAAAACAAATAACAAATAACAAAACAAACTAATATATAATTAATCTGCACAATATAAGAACTATTGCCTCCCCTCCCCTTGAAATGTTTATTCCTGCTTGTTCCTATAAAGAACTATTGTTGATTTTCTTCCCACCAGAAATGAATTGCATATAAAACATGCAAAATGTTTATAAAACTGCCCAGCACTAGAGAACAAGGTGAATTCTGATAGATGCTGGCCCGACTGTCAAACAACTGTTGGCAACTCAAAACGCACACTTTTCATCACTTTCTGAACTAATAACATACTTATGTGATTTGCAAACTTCCATAGCTATACTGCTTATTGGTGCAATAAGCAGTTGGTAGCTAGAAATGAATTGCTGATCACAAATGAACTGATCATAAACTCCTGCACACGCTTTGAAGTGTAGGACTGACTTCTCATGGAAGAAGATGTGAATCCTATGTCCAAATGCATATAAATAAGCATGTCAACATAGCAACAGAAGAAGCACCTGATATACCCATTCATTGCCATATCCACGCACTGCTGTTCTCACTAGCTGGGCTGGGGCCCCCTAACCCATCAGTTCCACCTGTCCTCTGACGAAAAGCAGTTGGATCATCTTTCTCTAGGGGTGAGGACCTCAGCTGGGTCCTCACCTACCTGTCAGGACGGGAATGAGAAGAAGCTGATCGATTCCAGCTAGGCTTCAGATGGCAAAGGCCTCAGCCACTGAGATGAAAGTGTGAGTGCCAGCGCAGTCAATTTCAGGAAAGTTCTTTCACCAGGTGTTAAGTCGTGGGTTGACATAGCAGCCGGCACAGCGATTTCTTCAAGTAGCTCTTTATTCTGGTAAGCTGGAATAGAACTGACTGCGAACAGCTCAGCCGGCCTGTATTTATAGGCAGCCGGCTGTCAACATTGTAACCACAACAGCCCAGAGTTCCCGCCTAAAATAACTGGCGCGGACCTGAGTGAAAACTATCTACAGACCTGAGTGAAAACTATATACAGTATCCCCCTGTTGGCCCAGGGTGAAACTACACTACATAACACCCCTCCCCACCGAGATAAGGCGTTAGTTACAATCATAATGGTTTCCTTATATACAGCACTACGCGTAATGGTTCAATTAGGCACAAAAGCATATCGGTTACATTTCCCATACTTAGACCAACAGTGATACCTGTCCAACAACATAGTCCTTTAAATGAGTTGGGCGCTTGGAAACTCTGCCAGACCGCCGGGGACTGGTAGCCAAGTCCGGAGGGCCACACAGTTCTCGCTGAGGCTGTGGTGCGACCCTAGGTGGCGTTGGAACCAACTCCCCTGGATCCGCTGCTGTGAGTGGAGCCTCCGCAAGTGGAGTGGTCTGAGTCTGTTCTGAAACGGCTTGGTTCGGCTCCACGCTGGCAGTTTGCGAGGGAGGTGTAGGTGGGGCCTCACCATCTGTACGTGTCTCTTCTGGAGCCGCAAGCGCAGTTGGGGGCACCTCGGTAGTGTCCAAGTCCCCAACCCTGCGCCTAAGCTGGTCTATGTGCCGTCGCCACAAGCGTCCGTCTTCGAGTGCCACCTGGTACGAGCGAGGTCCAGTGACTCCCACTACTGTGGCTGGCACCCAAGGGATGTCCCCCACATAGTTCCGGGCAAAGACCTGGTTTCCTGGGACAAATGACCGTGGTGCGTTGGCACAGCCTGGGGGTTCAGCCACGGCAAAGTCTGGGTGTAGCCGGTCGAGCGGTGACCTGAGGCGGCGGCCCATAAGCAGTTCAGCAGGACTCCTCCCTGTGGCCGCATGAGGGGTGATGTGTTGCACGAACAAGTATTCGGCGACCCACTCATGCCAGTCTCCCCGGTCCAGGCACGCCAGTGCCTCTTTTGTCGAGCGCACCATTCTTTCCGCTTGCCCGTTGCTGGATGGATGAAAGGGTGCCGTTAGGGCATGGCGGATGCCCAGTCCCAAAAGATACCGCTCAAACGTGCCTGACGTGAACTGCGGTCCGTTGTCAGAGACAAGGACATCAGGACACCCATGCATTGCAAACAGGCCTCGCAGCTCCCGGATGACAGCTTCGGTAGTGGTGGAGGGCATCAGGGCGACCTCCAGCCATTTGGAATAGGCGTCCACCACTACCATAAAGGTCCGGCCGTGGAAGGGGCCAGCCAGATCGATGTGCACCCTCGACCAGGGTGTCTTTGGCGTCTCCCAGGTGTGTCCCTTAGCTGCCGGTGGTGCAGGCCTCGACTCCTGGCACGCTTGACAGGCGGACACCCAGGCAGTGATGGCATCGTCCATATTAGGCCACCAGACGTAACACCGAGCCAACGCCTTCATTTTGACAATTCCCGGGTGGCCAACGTGCAGAGCCTCCAGGACGCGCTGATGGAGTCCCTGGGGAATCACGACGCGGTCTCCCCACAGCAGACAGCCGCGATGAGCTGATAGTTCATGTTGTCTGGTTGCGAAGGGCTGGAACTCCGATGCAAAGGGCCCTTGTGGCCACCCCCTCCACACCCAGTTGAGCACCCGGCTGATGGTGCGATCCTGGGCAGATGCGGAGGCCACAGTGGCAGCCGATACAGGCGCTGCCGGAAGATCCTCAATCAGAAGGAGCGATGAAGCTGGAGCCGGGTCTTCCACAAATGCTGGAAGAGGGCAACGGCTGAGGGCGTCGGCATGGCCCATCGATTTTCCCGGGCGATGGATGAGCCGGTAGTGGTAGGCAGCCAGGAAAACAGTCCATCGCAGCATGCGTGGTGAGAGGACCGGTGGAGTTGGACGATCACCGGCGAGGAGGCCCAGGAGTGGCTTGTGGTCAGTGATGAGGTCAAAAGTCCTGCCATAGAGGTATTCATGGAACCTCTTCACTCCAGCCACAAGTGCCAATGCCTCCTTGTCGAGCTGGCTGTAATTCCGTTCCGTCGGAGATAGTGTCCTGGAAAAGTAGGCGAGCGGTGCTTCTCTTCCATCTGGAAAACGGTGACTAAGGACAGCACCGATGCCAAAAGGTGAGGCGTCGTAGGCAAGGACCAGCGGCCTGGATTCACTGTACTGTACCAGCACACTGTCTGAAGAAAGGAGAGCCTTGACCGCGTTGAAGGCTGCCGTCTCCCGATGACCCCAGGCCCAAGGCGTCTTAGTGCTAAGGAGTCGGTGAAGAGGCTCAGCCACTGTGGCTTTGTGGGGCAGGAACATGTTATAAAAGTTCAGCAGCCCCAGGAACGCCTGCAACTCCGTTTTGTTCTTTGGAGTGGGGGCCTGCTGGATAGCGCGGATCTTGGATGTGGTTGGATGAAGACCGGAGGCATCGATAAGATAGCCCAGGAACTCTACCTGTGGAACGGCGATCTGGCACTTCTCCCTCTTTACCTTGAGCCCGGCCTCCTGGAACCTGGTCAGCACGGCACGGAGGCGCTCGAACAGCTGCTGGTGTGAGTCTGCAGACACCAAGACGTCATCAAAATATGGTACCACGCCCGGAAGCCCTTGCAGGAGACGCTCCATAAGGCTTTGGAAGATGCCAGGAGCCACACTCACCCCGAACTGCAACCGGCGGCAACAGAATGCCCCCCGGTGGGTGACGATCGTCTGGGCTTCAGCAGTGGCATCATCGACTGGCAGTTGTTGATAGGCTTGGGCAAGGTCCAGCTTAGCGAAGACCTTACCCTCACCCAGGGAATGCAGCAGGTGTTGGACAACAGGAACCGGATAAGCGTGCTGCTGAAGTGCCTTGTTGATCGTGCACTTGTAGTCAGCGCAGATTCTCACCGACCCATCTGGCTTGACAGGCGTGACGATGGGGGTTTCCCACTTTGCGTGGTCAACCGGCTCCAAAACTCCTCGGGCGATCAGTTTGTCCAGTTGTTTGTCCACCTTAGCCTTGAGAGCAAAGGGAACCCGGCGTGGCTTTAGCTTGATGGGGGCGACTTGTGGATCAAGGCTAAAGGAGATGGGTGTACCTGTATATTGGCCCAAGGTGCCGTCAAAAACCTCGGCAAAGTCTTTGACCAGACCCTCAGTCTCTGCGTTAGAGATGCAGTTGATGCCGGTGACTTCCAGGCCGAGGGCATCAAACCAGTCTAGCCCTAGGAGGCTTGGCCGCTGACCTTCGACCACCACCAACCGGAGCAGGCCCGAAAAATCCTTGAAGGCGATCCGGAACCGGACAACGCCTACCACGGGAATGTCGTTTCCCTGGTAGTCTCTCAGGTGTACGCGGTGAGAGTCGAGTTGCCTTTTGGACACTCTGGGTACCAGTCTTTTGATGGTGCTCCATGACACGATGGACAGGGCAGACCCGGTGTCGATCTCCATGTCACATGGAGCTCCTTCAATGAGCACCGTGACGTTCAGCTTGCGTCGCGTAGGCGAGTCGGTTTGGCCAATCGTGGTTCCAGACGGGCAGCGGCAGTTGGTGAGAGCGAAACAACTTTCCTTGGCAGACTGGAGTGAAGACTTGGACTTGCGAGTCGATGAAGGGGGGGTGTCAGACGGAGCCGATCGGCAGACCTTAGCGATGTGGCCCCTTCTGGAACACTTCCTACAGATGGCGTCTCTGAATCGACACTTGGCACGGGAATGGTTGCCTCCGCAGCCAGCACATTCCGGTTGGCCCTTGGACTTCTGTTGGAACTTCCTGCGCTCCCGCTTTGTCTGGTGCACGTCATCGTCTTCACTGGAGGATGCCTCCTCACTGCTGGCCTCTTCATGATGCACCGGAACTTGCTCCCTAGCAAGACGCGGGCTGCTGGACTTGCGGATCTCAGCAGCTTCTGAGGCCACAGCCTCCTCAATGGCTTTCTGTAGCGTGAGGTCTGGCTTGGCTAGGAGGCGCCGTTGCAGATGGATGTCCCGGACCCCGCAGACGATTCGATCCATCAGGGCATCGTCTAAGTCTCGGAACTCACAGTGCATTGCAGCCTGTCGCAGGGCGGTGGTGTAGTTGTTGATTGACTCCCCCTCTGCCTGGTTCCGGTGGTAGAACGCATGGCGGGCAGCAATCTTGGACGGCTTTGGTGCGTAGTGGTTGCGGAGCTTCTCTTGGATCGTGTCCCATGGTGTTGCCTGGACTGCTTCAGGCGCAACCAACGCTCGGGCCGTCTCAAACACCTCAGGCCCACAGAGGCTGAGGAATAGGCCCCGCTTCCGATCCTTTGATACTGCTGTCAGCTCGTTGGCTTGGAGGTAGCAGTCGAACCGAGCGAGGTAGGAGTCCCATGATTCAGAGGCTGGCGCAAACGGCGGTAGAGGCACAAGTGAAGCCATGATTCCGATGCCGGCGTGAAGGGCGATGGATGGAACACAGTGCTCTAGCCAGAACAGTCAGCTCTGAATTGGTTCTGTCCGGTGATTTCGCTCAGTGATTTCGCTCTGTGATTCAGCTCAGTTCAGAGGCTGGCCGCATCTGGCTGTGCTCTGATGTCCATCGATCCCATCCTCGTCGCCAGTGTTAAGTCGTGGGTTGACATAGCAGCCGGCACAGCGATTTCTTCAAGTAGCTCTTTATTCTGGTAAGCTGGAATAGAACTGACTGCGAACAGCTCAGCCGGCCTGTATTTATAGGCAGCCGGCTGTCAACATTGTAACCACAACAGCCCAGAGTTCCCGCCTAAAATAACTGGCGCGGACCTGAGTGAAAACTATCTACAGACCTGAGTGAAAACTATATACAGTATCCCCCTGTTGGCCCAGGGTGAAACTACACTACATAACACCAGGCTATTTCTCAGGGGCTGCTAAGGCCTTTCTTAAAAAAAACAACTATGATCAGCATGTTTCCATCCAGTTTAGTGACTGAGACAACCTTATATCTCTTTTTCAATTGTATGCTTGAGGGCAGGGACTATGTTAGTTTATATTGATTTTGGTTATCTATTTTGAGCCAGGGTACAAGCCTACTTCTCTAGTACTTGGCCAATGCAAGCAGTATATGTTCTATAGGCTTTCCTCCTTAGAACAGTTTTCATGAAACAGAAGACCTAGGTTCTGTTTTGCCATTACATATTGACATATTGACACACTTCACTTGCAGGGGCATCTTCAAGGAGGTGTGGGCAAAGGAGACACAACAAATATATTTTAGCCATTCTCCTGGGATTTGCAACTTCTGGAATTTGGGGTTGTGGTTTGTTTCTGAACTTTTCTCAGCTTCCTTATTGTTAAGTATCCGCCAATTTGTGGATTATGTGGAATGTTATTGTACACATATAAATTCATTAGCAGGATTAATTTAAACAGTTAAAATTAATGCTAATGGAAAATTAGGGAGTGATTAATAATTGGAACAATGAAGGAAATTCAGTGTTACAAATTAAAATAATATAAGAAACTGCAAAAGGCATGAGGGGAAAGTCAAAATATTCATATTTATTGAAAATTTTTGGATTTGTACTTTTGTCAAAATACCTTTTAAAAAATCTGAAATATAAAATGTATATATATAAAAGGAAAGCAACAGCAGAATTGGATGTAATACTGAACAATGAGGAAAATTAACTCTCTGTCTACTGAAAACAATGAAAGTTTTTGGCTGGTTAGATTACTAACTAGTCAAATTTCTGTGTTTCTCTATTGTTACTTAAGTGCAACTCAGCATAATCTCCACAACAGGCCTGCAGCACATAAATTTAAATCACAAAGCTGAATTCAGCTGAGAAGCCATGTATATCTGCAGGGACAGACTTCAGCCTTTCAAATTTCAGCAGTGCCCTTTGTGAATCCCAAATTTAGCACCCCACTGCCTCTTGCCTTCTGTTCTGCACAATGCCCTGTGGCTCCCAGTGCAGGGGAACTAGACACCATGAAAGTTGTGGACCTTTTTTTTTTTTTTTGCTGCTTTTTTTTTGGGGGGGGGACCACCAAAATTGCTGAACTTTTTTAAAGAAAAGCCTGGACAAAGTGCCACCTTTCAGAAATCCCCACCCCACCCCTGGACGTCAGTTCAGTCTTTGAAACCCCAGTGATGTCCAGACGTATGGCAGCCCTACTAAATCTCCCTCTGATGTCAGCCCCACAGAGTGTCAGTAGATGAGTTAGTTTTGCTGTTTGTCTGGGACTATAAAATAGGGAGTTATGAACCAGCACAGTCCCAAATAAACATAAAGCTCATTGGATGTTCTGAGGTGCTGCTACTTATAGACGTCAGGGTGAAAGTCTTGGGCCCCCACATCCTATCTGCAGCTCCCACTGTCAGTTGCTCCTGGGCCTAAACTCCCTCTCCGGCAGCTGCTGCTGTACTGAGCCTGAGGCTGTCGCAGCCACTTGAACTTCACAGGCAAAGCCATTGGCTGCACTGCTCCTGCACAGGCATTGTGGGAGTTGAGAGGCATGCACAAACTAATGCAATGTGCTCCTCACGGCCTCTGCCCAGTGTTCTGCCACTGCTGCCACCACCACCTTCTCTCTGCCCGCCCAGAGTTGAAGGGGTGGCAGTAGCAAGGGTGTGCCAATGCAGTTCACAAGTCAAGCTACGCTAGACAAGGCATGCCTTATTGGGTTGGCTTGTGGTGAGACATCTAAACATAAGCTGGCACATAGTGGCAATGGGCAGGAGTAGGGCCTGGCTTTCAAGAGTCCTTCCGACTTTCCCACATGGTTGTGGTATAGAGCCTGTTGTGTTTTTCCCCACTACTACCACCCAGCCAACAACTAGGCTAACATGGTGGAATCATGACTTGAGCTCAGTGGAGCAGGTATGGATGTAAATTTGTAGAGATGAAAGAGATGAAACGCTTCAAGATGCTCTCCTTTGTCTTTTTGCTGAGTTCATGTGTGTGTGTGTGTGTGTGTGTGTGTGTGTGTGAGTGAGAGAGAGAGAGAAATTAGGAAGGAGGAAATCCTTTCACTCTGTATTTCTGCTGCACCCCCTTTCTTGTGAGAGATGCATGAATTCATTTTTTCCCCAACTTCTTTTGGCCCTAAAAGTACTGCTGGTTTATTTTATTTTATTTTTAATAGCCTTTGTTACATTGAAAAAAGGTAATGCCTTTTGGTTTGGCTGTCTTTCAAGCCCCATCAGGAAACATGATACTTCACATATAGTAAACATAAAAAACCCAATCCTCTGCTCCGCAGAGCTTACAGTCTGAAGTGGAATGGGTTCTGTGTCTGTGCTATCTCCTGTATTTGTTATATTCTCATTTTTTTTCTAGAAAAAACAGCACTGGATACATTAATAAACTCTAAACTCTGTGCTGTAGCTTTTAAATTTAGCATGGCTGCCAGTCATATAGCCCAACTTTCTAAGAGCTCTGCGCGATAGAGATTTCTTATGCATGGCAAAAACAATTGCATAAAGTTGTGCACTGGCAGACACAAGTTTGTTGTACCATACAAGAATCTTTTCAAGAAATCATTAGAAGGGCTTAGGCAGTTGCAGGACCCACAAAATTATTCAGTCACCACCAATGAAACTACCACTGTGCTAATTAGCAACTTTGTTGCTCATTGATGCAACAAAATTGAATTTCTCTCAGACTCCTGAAGGTGTTCACAGCCATTTCCTTCTCTCCTCCTACACCCCTCTTCACTTCTCTTTCTTCCTTCTCTTGGTTCATTGGTTTCATGTTAGTGTTTACTTCTGTAAAGCAATGGATGTTGAGTGAACATGGTATAATTGTCACAGAGACTAATCTTTTTCCTGAAATGATTGCAAAATGCCACCTCACATTAGGATATATTTAATAAAGCAAGAGTTAAGAAAATGCATTACCTATTGTAGGTTATCCTCTCAAATTTGCAATGCTGAAGGCATTAGCTGCTTCCCCCGCCCCCGCCTTCTTGTGCAACTAGGAATATGAACTTTCAGCAAAACTTCAATCTACCTCTAAAACTAGGTATTGGGGGAGGCATTGGAATCGGCTGAGTGAACTTTATCATGGAGACCTTTCCCCCCTGTAAGTGATGTAATTGAACCTTGCTATTAGTCTCACTGCAGGCATGCTCTCTTGGGCTGCTGCACTGTACTTTTTTATTGCTTTAGTGTAGAAGCTTGTTGCCTGCTGCTTTTGGTGATGGGGTTAAAGAGAATAGGAACACGTGGAATTTCCAGGCAACCTGCTCTTTTGCTTTTCATTGTAAATTCAATGAGAAAATAATCCACAAAGAAACATCTTCAGTGCAGCCCCCCCCCATGGAAATGAACACCTAAATGAGTTTTGGAATGTCATTGGTTTGTCCTCTTACCCACATGCCATTCATCAGGACTAGCTATATCAATAGAGTTTTGTGGGACAAATTTTAATTTCCAATATTTAGGAAAATTGATACTCTTTACTTATTCATCTGAAGTCCAGACATCATCGCATGAGATAGAATTAAATCTTTATCCCAAAGCAACTACCTATGCAGCTGTGTCTGAGCTCATTATTAATTTATCCAGTTCTGGCTTAGTGCAGGGAGTAAAAGAGATGATCAAGTGATACATCACATAAACAATTAAAAACCATCCTTGTGGCGTCCGACTACTGAAGTGATGTAGAGCTCGTACAAAATGCAGCCGTCCTTGAATTACTTTTGCTGTTCTGTGCCTGACAGTATGACAAATCCTAGTCCAAGTCATTCATTTACAATGGTATCGAAAAAGTACTACACTGGCCTTGTTTATCTTTATTATTGTCAGGTAACTTGAGTTGACGTAGGATTGATAACAAACGCAATGATGGTGCATGGGTTACATTAACAATGCTTACGTGGCTCATTGTCTTTCTTTCTGCCCCCCACTCTCTTTAATGTGTCAGAACTGGGAATTGTGCAACTATTACCATTAATTTAGCTTTGCTGAATGTTCAGTTCAAGAAGATATCAACCAATCTTCCTTATTTTGAACATTCACTAAGAAGTTCCTTGACAGAGTAACTCGTCTCCCCCTTCTCTGCAAGGTTTAACATTCATTTTGAATTCATAATTATTAATCAACTTGATGGATAGATTTGTGCTGTGTATTCTGCTGGGGCTCATGAAAGTCACCCATGCTCTCTTTGGGGATCGGGTCCAGCCCTTATATACCAACCTGCAGTGTAAGAGTCCTGCATCTAAGAATATGGCTATGACACAAGTTTGAACCAATTAAAACTTGATTAAAATAGTGTGATCTGGGGATCTCCAGGGCCAAGTTTCTGACCTGACATCATCTTAACCGGAAGTCCCGAATATGGCTATGGCTTTGGTTTAATGTTTAGAAAATAAGTTGTGAATGCTTGTTAAAAAGTTGCTTAAAAGACAAAGTTGAATTGCATAAGTTAAAATTCTGCCTGCTTTCCATTGAAATGTGATTATGTATGTTATCTGTACAATGTAAGCATTTCTAATGCTTCTTATCTCCTAACACTGAGGAGATCTGAGCATGTTTAGCAACCAAGCCTTATGAAGAACAGTTGATGGAAACAAAGTGTTATGAGGAATGGCTGAGGGAGCTGTGTATGTTTAACCTAGATAAGAGAAGACTGAGAGGAGATATAATAGCCACCTTCAAATATCTAAAGAGCTGTCACATGGAAGAAGCTTGTTTTCTCCTGCTCCAGAGGGTAGGACCTGAACCAATGTCTTCAAGTCACAACAAAGTAGATTCTGACTACATAGCAGGAAGAACCTTCTGGGGGTAAGAGCCGTTTGACATTGGAATGGACTCACTTGAAAGATGGTAGACTCTGCTTCCTCAAATGTTTTTAAGCAGAGGTTGGATGGTCACCTGTCAAGGGTGCTTTAGTAGAGATTCCTGCATTGCAGAGTGTTGGATTAGATGACCCATGAGGTCTCTTAAAACTTTACAATTCTATGATTCTATGTATATGTGAGAATGTATACTACAGATCAAGAAAGGTACTACCATGACTAACATGGTTCATTAGCATAGTCCAGGAAGCTATTAGAAGAAAGAAGCAGAGAAGGTTGACATGAAATATTTATCTATATTTCTGACCTAAGCTGAAAACACTTAGGTTATACTGTTGGAGAATGACCATGAGTTATTCTGTGAGCCCAAGGAAGTTTAACCTTATCTCACATGAAAATGAGTACCACATATAAAATTGTTGTTAAAGCTAAAGGGTGCTTCTTCCACAAGGACCAGCTACTCAGAGAAGAGCTACTCTGTTCTTCTTGGTTAGCATAATTACTCAAGCTTAAGTAAGAAACTCATTGGATCCTGGCCTATGGATTTGCACAACCTTCAAGTGTCCCAATTTTCCAAGGACAGTCCAAGAATTACGAAAGTCATCCCGGCTTCTGATTTGATTCCCCATTTTCCCTGCTAACCCCACCAGTGCTGAGCTTGGGGGGGGAGGAGGAGGAGCTGGCACTTGTCCTGAGTGATGGTGGTAGCAGCAGTGGTACCTGAGAGGGAGTATCCCATTTCCTCTCCACGGCTGCTGCTGCTGCTGGCCTCCTCCCTTGGGCAGCTTGTAGCGGCTGCTGGAGATCGGCCAAGGAGGAGGAGAGACTTCTACCACCGAGTCCCAGCCCCGCATGACAAGCCAGCTCTGAGGGGCAGGAAAAGGTAGGGCTGCCCTGGGGGGGGGGGGAGAAAGGGGTGAAAGCAGAGTGCAAGGAGTTTTAATAATAATTTTAAATATGTGCATCCGCATCTAATTTTGCCCCTTTCTAAAATTTATTTAATGCTGTGTGTTTTTCTTTTTGTAAATCTACCAAAGAATAAAATGAAATGAAATCAGGATTAGGGGTTTTTCTCAAGATAGTGGAGGGTGTGTTTGCTGTATCCCATTAACTTAGTGGTGATGGGAATGCTCTGTGGAGGGGGGGGGGAAATGGGGGGGGTCGAGGAGGTTCAGTTGAATGAAAAATGTCTCTATTTTCATCTGAAGAACATTGGTGACTATGTAATAACCTGAATCAAATTGGGCTGTCTATTTGAATGACCAGTTGTGCAGAGCTTGTATGATCCTTGTGAAGAGGAAGAATATTGTGAAATGAGCTTCTCAACCTCTATGTGGCTGGCTATTTAAACACTGCAGGCCAGAACTTTCCTAACTGTGTGTCGTGACACGTTAGTGTGTTGGCTGAAGTGCAGGTGTGTCGTGTGAATGCTCCCCAGGCTCCTCCCAGGGCTGGAAAGGGGTTACTTTAACCTCCAGTTTGCTAGTAAAACTGAATTACTGTGTCGCAATATGAGGCAGGTCTAAAAAGTGTGTCACCAACATTAAAGGTTTGGAAAGCTCTGCTGTAGGCTATCAGTATGGTGTAGACATGTGGGATACACAAATTGTATCAATCGGGGCTATGTGCTTGGTACATCCTGTGTATTTAGTTTATCCTGAGACTGAGACTGAGTAGTAGTGGCATTTTATTTTTATTTTTTAATATATTTTTTATTACATTTTCCATTTTAACAATCCAATCAAACCACATTAAGTACTCCAAATTATACAAATACATGTCATATTCTGCCAAATTATAAATTTTTGTTGGGGCTTCCCATGTTTCAAGTTCAGTGGGGCTCTAATCATCTTATGTTCCTACTGCCTTGAGTTTCCAATAGTCCCTTCTTTAAATCTTCCTGTTGTTATCCTTCCTTCTTTTTGTGGCCTCTGAGTTGTTTCCACAGGCGAGTTGAAATAAACAATAATGTGCTTCTGTGTGAAATTTGTATGACTCTCCTTTTTTGCAGCTGGTAAGTCTGTTGTTTGCAGAATGTCCTCACAGGCTGGTGTTTATGCCGAATCAATCCAAAAGTCCTTCTCTGGTGGCAGACGCCATCTTCACTCAGTTCCGATGAAATAAAATCTAGGCGTTTGCTCATTAATTTTCTCAGACAGGTTGCATCAAACATTAGTCTCTCTAGGGGAGATTTGCCAAATCTGACTTGAAGTATAGATATAATAACAAATTAAGAGCTCACCTCCCCCATGACTATTTATCTCTGCAACTCGTTCTTCCCATAATGGCGGATCCCAATTAAAGAATGCATCACATCACCCTTCTCAGAATCCGTCCAAAGTTTTTGGTGTCTCTCCAGCGGCTAACGAGATCCTGCTTCTTTCTAATATCAATATTTGGAGAGTCTTTTATCTTCTTCCAAACGTTTCAAAAAACAAAAGCTTTAGTTACCGGTATATAGTATTATTATTTCCACACAGTTTATATTTTCCCATCTCACTTGCTGTAAATAATGTAAATAAATCTTCTGGGGGGGGGTTGTTAGGTAATATCGTAGTAGAAAAAGAAAAAGTTTTATCCCCCCTCCTTTCCATTCCATTCCAACATACCGGCTTAGATGTTATTCTTAGATTTTATCTTTCTTCCTCTCCGTCACTCTTGGCACCTCAGTGGCTGGCTTAATTGGCAGATTAATTATCCCTTCTTTGCTTGAAGTATGTCCAAAACTTAAATCCAATTTTTTATCTTAAGAAATGGCACTAGGTGCACTCGCGGAGACAGCGTCCAGAAGATCTGAACTCCCTCGGGGGCTTTCCATCCCATGCCCCTACCCCCTCCTTCTTTACGAACTCGGAGGTGGTTTGCTGGGCACCGCGGATGAGACTGCATCTTCCCTTCCACCGGGAAGAATTTGGGAGGCTGATTACTCCCATCTCAGCCTCTAAATTACCTTGTGGGAGCTGGAGAGATGGTATTGTCAGCCATCTTCTATGGCGCCCCTAGCGGAGTCTTAGTAGTGTCATTTTAGCTGACATTCAAGTCTAGGCCTTGGACTTATAAATTTTGCTCTGCAATAGACAGAGACAGGGATTGCATTTATATTTTGTGAGTTCACATCAAGGAGCTGTGTAAACTCCACAGCCCATTAATTAAAAGTTTGTTAATATTATTGAAACTCTTTCCCCCCCTTCAAAGTATTCAGATTATTTGCTCAAACACGAAACTCCAAATCTGAATTCAAATTCCTCTTCCGGTGAAATGTGGTGGCTATTCTAGATAATCAAAGTACTTTCATAAATATAGGCAACAGAAACTTTGTGCAATATATAAACATTGTTGTAGCACATAGTGGAGAGGACACCTTTATAATATAAAAAGCTGGAATACTTCAGCCACTGACAGAAAGTGATTCAGGTCCTTTGACTATTTGCAGCTGAAGAGATATGCAATGATGAATTACCAGTGATAACAGGTGACAAAAATCAAGGAACAATTTTCTTAAGGGTTCTGAAGTTATTCATTATTTTTACTGAATTGCTGAATTTCTGCTCCATGTTAAGAATCTAGAGACTTTTTTATGTACACTAACTGAAAGAATGGGATAACTTCTCAATTTCAATACTTTTTTTGTCCTTGTGAGAGGCTGTCATCAATTCCACACCTTATGCTTTCCTGTCTAATACCTGGAATTGTGGGCTGTGCAATTCAAATATAAATTAGAATCCCAACAGAAGAAAGATAATTTTTCAAATAAACTAATAAACAAATAACAGTGCTGCAGTATATGCCAAAATAATTATTTTAGGAACAACATTTTGAAATATCCACACAATCTCATAATTTGAGATGTCATTAGCCTCATTCATAAGCAGGAATGGACAGAGCCATTAAAGTCCAGTCCATCCCTGCTCACATTTTAAAGGAAAAATCCTTTAAAATCCTCCCCCAGGTAAAAAAAGAAAAGAAATTAAACTACTTACAAGGCAGTTCCAGGATTGCACTTTGCTTTCATTCCCTCCACAATGTTATCTCCTCTGCCTTAAGTTGCCCACAGCCTGAGCAACTTCTCCTGGGAGTAAACACACACCCCTGGGTTTTTTTTGGGTTTTTTGTACCATTGCCCTAAAGAGTGATGGAATGTCCTAATGCCCCATCAACAGAAGACAGAGAGCAAGGAGCCCCCTCACCAGCAGCTCAGTCTTCGAGGGGATGGATACAATATTTTTGAAGGTTTAAAGGGATTTGGAGCAGGGAAGGGGAACAGAGGCAGAATACAACCCTTGGACTGCCCTGTAACAGAAGGTGGATTCTAAAGTGGGACATTAATCAGCCCAGGTCATGGTCAGCCCAGATCAGATCAGGTGAGTCCACTTTGGAATTCAAGTTGGGCTTCAGCCCTCTTTGGGAGTTTGACTAAACATGTAGCACTTACGCTGGGAAAGAGCTACACACTCAAGCTCAACCCCAAACACAATGCACACAAGGTTCCATTTGGACTTCTGATAACAACCCTGGCGAAGCAGGATTTCATATCATGGGATGTATCCAAGCACATTCAATAGAATGTATTTGGCGCAAAGGTCTGAAGAGCTTTTCTAATGCTTTGAAATGGGGGTTGGGGAGGAGGCACACTCCTGGCCCCCCCTGTTTTTAACCCTACACATGTTCAAGTGAATGCCTCATCACAGCTGCTCTGATGTGACACCCAGTGGCTCTTCCCCAACCCCCATTTCAAAGCATTTATTGGCTGTAGCAACAAGCAACATTTCTCAAAACTTGTTAAGTCAACATTGCAATGACACCACTATAAGTTTCTGTCGCCACAGGCAAATTGGGGTGTGTGTGTGTGTGTTATTATGATTATGATCCAGATGTACGATTTACAATACTATCCCTTACAATCATTTGTTCTTAAGCTGATTAAGCTTAATTGAAACATTGTTCTGTTGATCCTTCTATCAATTCCATTTAAATAAGAATTTAACTCCCACCTAAAGAATTGTGCTTGACTGTCTTTGTTCATGTTCAGTTCTCTCCCTGGGCATCATTTCCCACAGGTGGATAAGTCTTGTGCAGCCCCAGTGATTTATTGGCTTTAAGTTGCCCTGGTTTACTTATCACTTCTACCTTGCTGACCTTGAAGTAATTCAAGATAGTAAGTACAAGGTCAATAATAGATGACGTTGGCTGGTTCTTTTTTAAATGTGAACTTGGTAAATATTTTTACATACTTGGCTTGCTTCAGCCATCTTCCTTTATGGTTAGTCTCACTCTATATCAGTTTGACCATTTGTGATTTATTAAACTTTTAGCTATATCTGCTTCAGTTATGTCAGTAGTTCTTTGGCATCTTTCTGCTAGAATCAGTGCTTTTTTCCCTTAAAATGTTTAAGGGAAACATCCTGTTGTTGTTGTTTAGTCGTTTAGCCGTGTCAGACTCTTCATGAGAATGCCAGGCACTCCTGTCCTCCACTGCCTCCCGCAGTTTGGTCAAACTCATGCTGGTAGCTTCGAGAATACTCTCATTTTCCTACTCATTGAAATACTGCCCCCTAATGAGGCCAAACTTAGATTCATAAAATGTTGAGGGGTATGTGTAATCCTGTGTCCCCAAGAAAAAGCACTGGCTAGAATCCTCCTCTTTGGTTTTTATTTTTTATGCTTACATCCCACTCTTGAAAGGTCAGTGTGTTTGGGGCTCCTCACTCTTCCCAGTAGAGATCAGGTCCACATTTAAATATCTTTAATAATATTACAGCATTAAGTGCTGCTGAATTCTCCACTGAGGTAGCAACTTGTTTAAGAGTGTTGCACTTATACATTCTTCATTACGGTCCAAAGACCTGAAAATAATATTTCAAAAGCAAAGTACAGCAGAAATGTGGAAAAGACATTACTAGGCAGTCACTGTCTTTTATCCAAGTCATGTTGATTTCTAATTCTTACTACCTCCGAGAAATCTTTTGCCATGGCCAGAATTATATCATTTTTCTTATTTTCAAGGAGACACTTGAGATAAAAGACCTTGGAGCTTCCAGGTAAATTTGCCAATAAGGGCTTAATTAATTGGTTCCTGGCTTGTATATACAGTCCATAGTATAGTAAAATATGTTTCATGCGATCAACAACCTGAGAACATAAACAGAGTCTATTCTGGTAAGATATACTGGTCAGTGTGCTGTTTAGGGCTTCAGATGGGAATACATTTAATCTAGTTTTGGTAAACAAACGACAGAAATTGGGTACTGACAAATTTGTAAGATATGAGGGTAATTGAAAAACATGCCCACATTGAATTCTGAATGCAAACGGTCCACCGGTTACATATGATTGAGAACGAAGCTCGCTGTCTGCCTCAAGGATTTAAGAGTTATATCATAACCCAAATGAGATAAAAAGGATGGTGAGAGCCCAATTGAGGAGGCTTTTTGGGCCATACTTTTAGACCAAGGGCTGATAAGCTCTTCATTGGATAATTGTCCCAGTAATCCCTTATCCAGGCCGAAGAATGAAACTGTTAGCCAATATTTCAAAACTGCCCAGCACGCTTTGCTGGAAAGTGGGCATTCACTAGTTTCCAGAAATAGAATTGAATTAGGAACATAAATTGGGACTTGAAATAGAGACTGAAGGAACTTTGTATGGAACCTGTCTAGCTTTGGAAGTGACATGCCCTCATCCTGCAAGAGAGAATTGCATGGATTCTTTCACCTACCCCTAAACTGGGAGAATGAAAACAAGGATATGGGGTTTGTTTTGCCTCAGTTGCCACATACGACTACTTGCATTTTCTTATTCATTTTAGGTCACTATGTGTACCCACTTAATATTTGATCACATTTTGTGGAATGAACAATCTTACTAACTCATCATTATTGTCCTCTCATAATAATTTCAAAGCTGATCAGGAAAGTTACAGTTGCCCCCAGAAATAAAAGGCCATTTTTGATTTGCATATGTTGATTCACTGAAATGGCAATGAATTCACTTTGCCCACAGCAAAGTGGTAGAGCATATGCTTTACATGCCAAAGCTTTCAAGTCCAAGCAGGATATGCTGAGAGAAGCTGATGTTAAGGAGACCACATCCACAGCTCAAGTCACAACCTCACTGCATTAATATTTTGTATGGTTCCCAGATGGTAGGGATGTGTGGACACACCTCAAATCAAAGTTCTTTTGCTTCTATCAACAATTTCTTTGAATTTTTCTCCCTAACAGGAACCAACAAAATAATCTCTACATTTAGCTTTGAATAGCTTCTGGTAGTCTCATACCCTCTAAGTCAGGGGTCGGCAAGGCTTACCGGAAATGGGCTGGATCACTCCCGCGGAGATCCTCTGTGGGCCGGACTGGCGCAGAGCAACAATGGAAATAGCATCTGCACATGTCCACGGCACCAGAAATTGCTTCTGCACATACCCAGACACTGAAAATCGTGCCTGCACAGACGCGATTTCTGGAGCCATGGAAGAGAGTCCCCGCACTGCGCTGCACCTCGCCAGTTTAGCGCAGCATGCAGGGTCTCCCGAAGTGGGCAGCTCAGTTCAGGGGTGGCTTGTGGGCTGGTTAAACAGCCTCTGTGGACCGCTTCTGGCCCATGGGCCTTAGGTTGCTGACCCCTGCTCTAAGTGTCCTGATTTTTGAGGGATAGTGTCAGAATTACAAAAGCCTGGGTTCTGATTTGATCCCTATTTCCCCCTCCAGTGCTACCACTGCCAAGCTCAGGAAAGAAGATGAGCGGTCCTGAGTGGTGGTAAGGGAACATCCTGTTGCCTCTCCATGGCCTCTCCATGCCCACTGCTGCCAGCCTCCTCCCTTGGGCAGCTCGTAGCAGCTGCTGGAGAGTGAGGAGGAAGAGAGGCTGCTGCCGCCAAGGCCCAACACCACATTATGTGCTGGCGCTGATGTGCTTCTCCTGGGCGGGAAGAAAGAGTCAGTGGAGCAGAGTGCAAGGAGTTTTGAATTAACTTTAAACAAAAAACAAAAACAAAACCTTTGTGTGCTTGCATCTAATCTTGCCCTTTTCTAAAGTTTATTTATTGGTGTCTGTTTGTCTTTTTGTAAATCTACCAAAGAATAAAATAGAATAAAATTGGGATTAAGGGGTTTTCTCTGGATAGTGTAGGTTGTGTGTGCGCTGTGTCCTGTTGGTGACGTGGGGGTGGCACTCGCCCTTCTTCTGATAGGAAATGCTCAGGGTGGCGGGAGAAGAATGTGGGGTTGGGGAGGGTCAGTTGTCCCCATTTTCATCTGAAGAATGTTGGAGGGTATGTAGTCTGTTGCCCTTTCATTCACTTTTAAATTTAGAAGTGATAAGGAAGGGATTGCCAAGAGTGAAAAGAGACAAACGATCTATCAGGGGGTCAGATCAGCTTGCTTGGAACATGCAAGGCTGGATTTCTGTAATGGAGTCTCTCCCGAGGCCTCTCCAGGCCACAATCAAACCTTCCTTCTGAGGTGCAGGCTATCATATTTTTAGGGGTGCTTCATAACAACATTGAGAAGTTGTATAAATTACTTCTGAGTAGACACCCCAGTAGTGATGTATGGAAGTGAGAGCTGGACCATAAAGAAGGTTGATCGCCAAAGAACTGATGCTTTTGAATTATGGTGCTGGAGGAGACTCTTGAGAGTCCCATGGACTGCAAGAAGATCAAACCTCTCCATTCTGAAGGAAATCAGCCCTGAGTGTTCACTGGAAGGACAGATCCTGAAGCTGAGGCTCCAATACTCTGGCCACCTCATGAGAAGAGAAGACTCCCTGGAAAAGACCCTGATGCTGGGAAAGATGGAGGGCACAAGGAGAAGGGGATGACAGAGGACAAGATGGTTGGATAGTGTTCTCGAAGCTACCAGCATGAGTTTGACTAAACTGCGGGAGGCAGTGGAGGACAGAAATGCCTGGAGTGCTCTGGTCCATGGAGTCATGGAGAGGCGGACACGACTAAACGACTAAACAACAAGACATGGTTAGGAATGTGCTATAATGCTGCAATCCTGTACTCAATTACTTGGGAGTAAGCCCATTAACTTTAGAGTAATAGTTCAGGATAGACATAAGAAATCTGAGCTTAGATGACGGCAGTTACACCAGTTTTGCTTTATTATCTGAGATCCAACCATTAAATTATGTGCCTCTGGGACTATGACATGGTTTGAGGGCTTGATGATGTAATTTTCTTATGATTTTAAAGGTATTTTTTCTTATATATGTAGGACATAATTCAACAACTAAGAAAGTTATTTGCTATTCTGCCTGCCCAATAAGCTTAAAGCATGCAATGAGAAAATTTAGATTTAGATTTAGATTTAGATAAATTTATTGTCATTGTCCGTATATACACAGTATACACAACAACGAAAATCAAACACCCACCCAAAGACCGGGTTCACATATACATTTGCACGTATCTCCGAACTCTCATCCTATTTAGACATAATCTATAAAACATAACATAATCCAGAATATAGCATGACCTATTAAAAACATAACATAACCTAAAACCTATCTCATTCCTTCCACTCCCTACTTACTAAACCTTGCAACTGGCCCTGAGATCATTATTTAGTGCAATCAGAGCTCTTGGATAGAAACTATTCAGAAGGCGTGTGGTTCGTGTTTTCATTGTCCTATATCTTCTGCCCGAAGGCAATAGTTCAAAGAAGTTGTGAGCAGGGTGGGTGGGATCTCTCAGAATATTATGTGACTTCTTCAAGATGCGAGACGTGAAGATCTCATCCAGGGTTGGTAGTCGGAGCCCAATAACGTTCTGGGCAATTTTAATTGTTCGCTGTAAAGCTTTTTTATCCGTTTCAGAGCTGCTCCCATACCACGATAATATACTATAGGTTAGGACACTCTCGATGGTACTATGATAATAGGACAGGAGTAGGTGCTGGGATAGATTCAGTCCCCTGAGCATTCTCAGGAAATACAACCTCCCCTGCACCTTCCTCACAACCATATTAACATTTGCAGTCCATGAGAGGTCCTCCGAGATATAAATGCCCAGGTATTTAAAACTACCAACCCTCTCCACTTCCTCGCCATTTATGTGCAATGGTAACAATACACTTTTCTTTCTCCTAAAGTCAATTATGAGTTCTTTGGGTTTTTTGGTGTTAAGCATAAGATTATTTTCTTTACACCATTGAATTAACCCCTGTACTTCTTTCCTATAAGCAGTCTCATCGTTCTCACTGATGAGCCCCACCACTGTTGTATCATCCGCAAATTTGATGATTGTGTTGGACTTATACAGTGGGGTGCAATCAAATGTGTACAGAGAATAGAGAAAGGGACTTAGCACGCATCCCTGAGGGGCTCCTGTGCTTAATACTAGAGTAGAAGAATAGTAAGGTCCCATTCTCACTGTCTGCGGCCTATCAGTCAGGAAATTCCTTACCCACAGACAGATCTTCTGATGTATACCCAAGTTGGTCATTTTAAGAAATAACCTGTCTGGCAGAATTGTATTGAAGGCAGAACTGTAGTCCACAAACAACAGCCTTGCGTAGGTTCCCTGTCATTCTAGATGACTCAATACAGTATGGACGGCGATGGAAATAGCATCATCAGTAGATCTATTTCTTCTGTATGCAAACTGGAACGGGTCTAAAGTGGATGGAAGACTAGCCTTAATATAATCTAGCACCAATCTCTCAAAACATTTCATAACAACAGATGTTAAGGCTATTGGTCTATAATCATTGAGAGATACCACCACTGACTGCTTGGGGACTGGCACTATAATCGATGTCTTCAGGCAGGTAGGGACATAACCCTGCAACAGGGATAGGTTGAAAATGTCCGTAAATACGCCGGCTAATTCTGCAGCACAGTCCCTAATAGCCCGTCCCATGATTCCATCCGGTCCAGCTGCCTTCCTGATGTTAATGCTCCGAAAGGCACGTTGTACGTCACAGGTCTGTAATAAAAGTGGTTGTCTATCAGTAGTAGTTTCTGATAATGTGCTGGTGGCCAATGCTGTAGTGACGGTAGTTCCAGTTCCCTCCTCAAAGCGGCTAAAAAATTGATTCAGTTGATCAGCCAGGTGCGCACTGCTGCTAGCCAATTCGTTTTTAGTATTTTGCCCTGTAATTTGTCTCAAGCCTTGCCATACTCGACGAGGGTGGGAGCTCTCAAAATGTTTTTCGATCCTCCGGCAGTACATAGCTTTGGCGTTCCTAATGCCCTTTTTCAATTTGGCTCTAGCTTCTCTATACTGTTGCACATCACCAGAGTGAAAAGCAGCATTTCTTGCCTTTAACAGAAGATACACATCCCTGTTTAGCCAGGGCTTGTTGTTAGGGAACACCCGTATTTGTTTGGTGGTAGTGACAACATCAATGCAGCTTTTAACGTAAAACAGTACTGTTGAAGCATATGTGTCCACATTATTCTCCTCAAAAAGCGACCACTCGGTGCTCCGAAAGCAGTCTTGGAGTTGCTCAGATGCACCTACTGGCCACACTTGTATCTCTCTAGTTGATGGTCTAATTCTGCGTACGAGAGGTCTATATGATGGTATCATAAGTAAGTAAATCAATATGAAACACATCAGTCACTCTTCTAGAAGAGCAAAACCACATATTTTAAATGAACATTACATTGGAAACATCCTAGAAAACCACTCCTAATAACTCAGAACCATAAAACAAATATGTATGGGGTGGGACACGCTTTGTTTTCATTGAATGCTAACTCATGTTGCTCCTTCATACAAGTGACCCTTTTTAACATTGCTGCAGCCTGCTGATAGTTCTGAATGGACAGAGCTTCCTAGAATGCTGTTATCATGCAGATTGCTCCTGCTACAGTTCTCCTGACTTTCACTGCCTCCACTGACATTTTGCTCCTGTGCTCAGTCCAGATGTCACTCGTCAGTGGAAACATTTTCTTTTGGAAACCTGGCAGTGCGCAACAATACTAGCATAAACAGAGTGTGGACGGTGGCATTTTAGGGAAAGGTGTTTTGTTTGTTTGTTTAATGAAAAACTTAACCATCTGTCATCGGTGAACTTTTTTTCTGTTGACATTTGAGTGGCAAAGGGGAAAAGAAAGAAGCCAAGCACAATGGTATTTACCCTAACTTCATTAGGTGGCAGCTCACATTAACTAAACCTATTTTGCCCTAAACTTAAGTACTCCACAAAAGCCTATGCGTGACAAGTGCTTCTTGCATCTTCCAGCTGGAGATGCTGATCACGTGAGAGTGATCCTCAAACACTTGGAACTGGGTTTGGGGGAATTATTTTCAATATGCTAGACATTATAGTGCAAGAACTAATCAGGCTGTCTAGAATACTGAAGATATGTTTTGTTCATTAGGTTAGCACCCCCTCTCTCTTTAGACATGTTTACAGTTGTTTACACTGTATAAATAAACTGAATACAAATTAACCAAAAACAACCTCCTGTCTTTCAAACGTTATGTAAATTACAGTGGTACCTTGGGTTACATACGCTTCAGGTTACATCTGCTTCAGATTACACACTCTGCTAACCCAGAAATAGTGCTTCAGGTTAAGAACTTTGCTTCAGGATGAGAACAGAAATCGTGCTCCAGCGGTGTGGCAGCAGCGGGAGGCCCCATTAGCTAAAGTGGTGCTTCAGGTTAAGAACAGTTTCAGGTTAAGAACGGACCTCCAGAACAAATTAAGTACTTAACCCGAGGTACCACTGCATAGCATACACATTTTTTAAAAATAAAAACCTTAAAAGTTGCAATATAATGAATCATTCTTGCTTCCAAATTAATTGCCTGCAAAAAAGAAATATTTTCCTTTTTTTAAAAGACAGTCCTACAGGTTCTTGGGTTATCCATAACATGTACATCGAGTTATAGGTTTATTTAGTATTTTGCATTAAGTACTAAGCATATTTCAAACTGGCAAATGTATTTGCTAAACAAGAAAGAAAATGACTTTTCTGTGTTAATAGCCCTGCTGTGGTTATCATGAAGCAGGAAAAAAAATACCCTAACCAGTGCTCTTAATTAAGCCTGGAATATATCAAAGAGTACCTCACTATGTGCCCCAACTAAGTGACATCTTTGGCCCCACCAATTATAGTGTAAAATGGAAGAAAGTGGGAGACAAAATTTTCTGTGACTTTCTCCATGGTAGCACCTGCCTTGTGGAATGATCCTGCGTGGAGATCAGGTGGGCACTGACTCCTGAGTGCTTCCACCAGCAATTAAAACGTACCTCTTAACCTGAGGTTTTCCTGATTAGTTTCTAATCGTGGTTCCTCGCCTTTGTAGCAACTATAATTGATACCGATGTTTTACTTTTTTTAAAAAAAAGGATATTTATTAAAATTTTCAAGATATTACAAAATGAAAAATAAAAAAATAAAAAAATAAAAAAATAGAGAGCCAGTGTGGTGTAGTGGTTAAGAATGGTAGTGTGCTGGTCCCGGGGGTAAGGTACCTTGGGTGTAGCAGAGTCCACACGAAGAGGGGCGAGGTCCGAGGCAGAGAGCCGGGCGGGGAACAGGAACGCTGGAACAAGAGGCTGTGCAGGGAGCAGGAACACCGGATGGTCGGGAACAGGAGGCCAAGCAGGGAACAGGAGTACCGGATAGTCAGGAACAGGAAGCCGAGCAGGGAACAGGAGTACCGGATAGTCAGGAACAGGAGGCCGAGCAGGGATCAGGAACACAGGAAGGTCCGAAGCCAACAACGACGTTGCTCCCGCAACCTGGGGCCGGGCTGACTGGGCTTTTATCCTCTTCTAAGGCCAGGGGTGGTCCCGGCCCCCAGGAGCCCCGCCTCCTCTGGCCTTAAGGCGAGCACTCCTCCTGGGGGCAACCAGTTCCCTTCGCCTCTCTGCCCTAAGCCTCTGCAGATCAGGAGAGGCCGAAGGGTTACTGGGCCCTGGAGGAGGCTCACCTGTGGCCACTGAGTCGTCAAGCCTCTCTGGGGCCAGAAGGGTTTCACCTGGGGCCAGCTCCTGATGCACTGCCACAGGTGCAGGTTCTTCAGCATCTAGGCCTTGCCCCAGTTCAGCCGGCCCTGGAGGCGGGGACTCTTGTGCAGGCTGGGATTCCTCTGTTTCATCCTCCGAATCGGAATCCCAGGCCATCACAGGTAGTCTCGTAATCTGGTGAACCGGGTTCGCTTCCCTGCTCCTCCACATGCAGCTGCTGGGTGACCTTGGGCCAGTCACACTTCTTTGAAGTCTCTCAGCCCCACTCACCTCACAGAGTGTTTGTTGTGGGGGAGGAAGGGAAAGGAGAATGTTAGCCGCTTTGAGACTCCTGAAGGGGAGTGAAAGGCGGGATATCAAATCCAAACTCTTCTTCTTCTTCTAAAAGAACTAAAAAACAGTTAAAAACAACTCAGTCTTTCCATTACTTATTTTTCATTAGCTTGTTTCCTGGACCTCCTCACGCCTCCCTTTTTTGTATTCCAATTCAGTTTGTTAGTTCAGCAAATCCTTCCCCTCTTTATTTATCCTAGTCTTTAATCTTAAAGTATTGTAACATTAAATTTTTACCTATTAGTAATCCATTTTTCATATTCCCTTATAGTATTACACTAAAAACCACTTAATTTCTATCCAACATCATTCTAACATTCATTAATTTTACAATATTTCTGTAAATAGTCTTTAAACTTTTTCCAATCTCCTTTCACCGACTCTTCTCCCTGGTCTCGGATTCTGCCAGTCATTTCCGCCAATTCCATATAGTCCATCACCTTCATCTGCCATTCTTCCAGGGTGGGTAAATCTTGTGTCTTCCAGTACTTTGCAATAAGTATTCTTGCTGCTGTTGTGGCATACATAAAGAAAGTTCTATCCTTCTTTGACACCAATTGGCCGACTATGCCCAGGAGAAAGGCCTCTGGTTTCTTCAAGAAGGTATATTTAAATACCTTTTTCATTTCATTATATATCATCTCCCAGAAAGCCTTAATCCTTGGGCACGTCCACCAAAGGTGAAAGAATGTACCTTCAGTTTCTTTACATTTCCAACATTTATTGTCGGGCAAGTGATAGATTTTTGCAAGCTTGACTGGTGTATATCATTTTCATAATATTCTCTCTTAAAGCATTACATGCCGTAAACTTCATACCTGTGGTCCATAACTGTTCCCAGTCAGCCAACATAATGTTATGTCCAACATCTTGTGCCCATTTAATCATAGCAGATTTCACAGTTTCATCCTGAGTATTCCATTTCAACAGCAAGTTATACATCCCTGACAAAATCTTAGTTTTGGGATCCAACAGTTCTTTTTTTTATATATATATATATATATTTTATTGAAAGTTTTCTCAATTTCTTCAAACAAACAATTTCCACATCACATAGTTACACTTATTGGACCTCCCTCAACTCCTCTAGTAGTCTTCCATAGTTGTTCCTCTACCTACGCATTCCTTAATTATAATATCACCTTTAGATACATTTTTCTATCTTCATTTTCTTTCTTGCAATATTCCTTATTTTTTCACAAAGCTTCTTTGAAACACACTAGCGTTGTATGATCCTCACATACAGTTTTCAAATATTCCCTAATTTTTACCCAGTCCTCCAGGAATTTATGATCTCTTTGAAATCTAATTTTTCCGGTTAATTTGTCCAATTCTGCGTAATCTGTTAATTTTGCTCTCCATTCTTCCAAGGTCGGTGTTTCTTCATTTTTCCATCTCTGAGCCAATAGGGTTCTCGCAGCTGTTATTGCATATTGAAAAAGTTTTTTATCCCTCTTATTTATTTCATTTCTAGTTACTCCCAGTAGAAAAGTCTCTGGTCTCTTTACAAAATTATACTTCAACATTTTCTTTAACTCGATATATATTGTTTCCCAGAACCCCTTCACCCTTTTACATTCCCACCACATGTGCATAAACGTGCCCTCCTTCTCCTTACACCTCCAGCATTTATTACAAACTTTGTACATTTTAGCAAGCCTAGCCGGTGTCATATACCATCTGTATACCATCTTCATAGTGTTTTCTTTCAACGTTATACATGCCGTGAATTTCAGATTTTCAGTCCATATTTTTTGCCACTCCTCCAACTCTATACTATATCCTAAATCCCTGGCCCAATGAATCATTACCTCTTTCACCTCTTCATCCATTGTTTGCCATTCCAATAGGATTTTATA
Organism: Podarcis liolepis; assembly: GCF_965112155.1. Lineage (NCBI taxonomy): Eukaryota > Metazoa > Chordata > Lepidosauria > Squamata > Lacertidae > Podarcis > Podarcis liolepis. The sequence goes on from NC_139558.1 coordinate 4,841,921, forward strand.
CATTTTGGATATTATCTTACAGTCATTGTTAATAATTTCTATTTGGAATCTCGATTCTTTTTCGTTGTATCTTCTTTCTTTAACCTCCTTATTAAACATGTCCCTTATCTGAAGGTATTGCAACCAGTCATATACTTGTTCTTTTACTTGCTCATATGGTTTTATTTTCCATTTATCCCCTTCTTTCATGACCAAGTCACCATATGTAATCCAATTACTCCTCATATTAATTTTCTTAATTGCCATGGTCTCTAATGGAGATAACCAGTGTGGCACTCCCCTTTCCAATATGTTTTTATATCTATCCCATACTTCAATTAAGGATTTCCGGAAGATGTGATTTTCAAACGATTTGTGGCCTTTTTTCTTTTCTTTCCATAGATAAACATGCCATCCGAATCGGTTATCGAATCCCTCCAAATCCAACAATTTTGTGTCTTTTAATCTTATCCATTCTTTTATCCAGCAAAGACATGATGCCTCGTAGTATAACTTCAAGTCTGGCAGGGCAAAACCTCCTCTTTCCTTTACATCCGTTAACAGTTTATATTTAATTCTTGGTTTTTTGCCCTGCCAGATATATCTTGATATCATTCTTTGCCATTCCTTAAAGATCTTAACTCCTCTTAATACTGGGATCATCTGAAATAAAAATATCATCTTTGGCAACACGTTCATCTTAATCATTGCTATCCTGCCCCAAAAGGATAGTTTTAACCTTCCCCATCTCTCCAAATCTTTCTTAATTCCGTGCCATACCGGTACATAATTATTTTGGAATAGGTCAATATTTTTAGTTGTTAACCATATGCCCAAGTATTTAACCTTTTTAACAATTTCAATACCTATTTGTTGTTGTAGCACCTCTATCATTGTTTGATCGATATTTTTTGTCAGAATTTTTGTCTTCCCCCTATTCAATATGAAACCAGCCACCTCACCAAATTTTTCAATTTCCTCTAAGACTTCAGTTGCATTATTCGTCGGGTCCTCCACCATTATAACTAAATCGTCCGCAAAGGCTCTCACTTTATATTCATTTTTTCCTACTGTCACCCCCTTTATCTTTTTATTTTCTCTAATCGAATTCAGGAGGATCTCCAAAACCATGATAAATAGCAATGGCGAGAGCGGGCAGCCCTGCCTGGTTCCTTTTGATATTTTAATTTCTTCTGTTGTTACGTTATTTACTATCAGCTTTGCCCTTTGCTCTGTATATATTGCCTTAATTCCATTAAAAAACTCATTCCCCATCTCCATATATTCCATATTTTTTAACATAAAATCCCATGATATATTATCGAATGCCTTTTCGGCATCTACAAACATTAACATTGCTCTTCTCTCATTGCTCGCTGTCAGGTACTCCAAAATATTTATTATATTCCTCACATTGTCTCTTATCTGTCTTCGAGGAAGGAAACCCGTTTGGTCTTCATGGATAATTCCTTGCAGTACTTTTTAAAGTCTCTTTGCTATTATTCCTGCGAAGATTTTATAGTCAGTATTAAGCAAAGAGATTGGCCTATAATTCTTTACTTGTGTTAAATCCGCACCTTCGGGATAAAAGTTATATATGCTTCCTTCCAGGTCTCTGGAATATCTCTTTCTTTTAATATATTATTCATTGTTTCTTTCAACGGTGTTACCAGAGTTGTTTTCAGTTCTTTGTAGTACCTTGCTGTAAAGCCATCTGGCCCTGGGGCCTTCCCATTTTTCAATTCTGATATAACCACCTTGATTTCTTCTTCTTCTATCGGGGCATTCAATCTATCTCTTGCCTCTGTCGGGATCTTTTGCACCTTTTTCTCTTTTAGGTATCTCTCTATTTTCCTTATATTGTTCTTCTCTTTTTTCCTATACAATTGACTATAGAAGTCCAAAAATCCTTTCCTAATACCTTTAGGGTTGGTAATCTCTTCTTCCTTCATTCTAATTTTATTTATTGTACTTTGCTCTTTTCTCTTCTTAATCTGCCAGGCTAACCATTTTCCTGATTTATTCGCAAATTCGAAGTTCTTTTGTCTTATTCTTTTAATGTTCCATTCCACCTCCTTATTTATTATCATAGCAAATTGGGTTTGCAAGGCCTTAATGCTTTGTCTAATTTTCATATTATTTGGTTTTTTAATTAACTTTTGCTCATATTCCATAATTTGTTTTAGAATTTCTTTCTTTTCTTTCTCTCTATTCTTTCTTTTAATTGAGTTTTGTTGTATATAAAGTCCACGCATCACTGCCTTGCTTGCATCCCACACTATATTCATTTTCGTACCTTTATTACAGTTATCCACAAAGTATTCCTTCATTTTCTTCTGTGCCTGTTGTACAAATTTTTGATCATCAAAAAGGTAATCGTTCATCTTCCATCTAAACGTTCGTTCTTCAAAACTTTTAATCTCTAACTTAATCGGATTATGATCTGAAATTACTCTTGGTTCTATTTCTACCTGGAGGGTTCTTAGGGTCAGCTCGTTCGACATCCAAATTTGATCAATTCTCGACAACGATTGGTTTGGTTCTGAATAAAATGTGTATTGTTTTTCCAATGGGTGTTTTAACCTCCAGATATCTATTAAGTAACAATTTTTAATCATTTCAAAAAATGATTTGGGTAATTTACCTTCTTTTGAGCCACTCTCTCTCAGTCTGTCCATATCAGTTGAAACCACCCCATTCATATCTCCCATCATAATTATTTTTTGGTCCACATATTCCATTAATCTTTCCTCCAAGTTTTTGTAAAAATCAGTTTTATTTCCATTAGGGGCATAGATTCCGACAATTATTATTTTTTCGCCTTGCCAATTAATTTGAACAGCAATAATTCTTCCTTCTTCATCCTTGAAGATTTGGTGAGCTTCTATATTGTTTTTAATATACAAAATTACTCCTCTTTTCTTCCCTTTATCCGAAGATATAAATTCGTTTCCAAGTCTTTTATTTATCAAAATTTTCCTGTGCCTTTTTGCTACATGCGTTTCTTGTAAACAGATGATATCTAATTTTTTTTTCTTTAAGAATTGTTCCACCTTATTCCTTTTTTTCTTTTCATTTAGTCCATTTATATTCCAGTTCCATAATTTTAATGCCATATTTTTCTCCATTAACAAAAATACTTTTTTCTCAGCTTAAATTCCTTATAATCTCTCCTCTTCCTCCTCTCCCTCCTCCTCCCCCTCCTCCCCCTCCTCCTCCTCCAGCCCCTCCCCAACCTTCCCCCTCTCCCCCGCGTCTTTCAGACCCTTTACCTCTACCCCTCCTACTGCTCCCCTGACCTCTTCTTCCTCTTCCGTTAACAACTCTTTGTATTTTCTTTGGAATTTCCCTATTTCTTCTGGGCTAGTTAATTTGTGCCTCTTATTTTTATAAGTGAATGAGATTCCCTCTGGGAATTCCCATTTGAATTCTATATTGTTCTTTTTGAGGATTTGCGCCTGTGGCTTGTAGGGATCTCTCCGTTTCAACAGTCTGATTGGTATATCTTTGTAAACAATTATGTAACTACCATCAATATATAATCTTTTTTCTCTGTTTTTTTGAAGTACCAAATTCCTCATGTCTCTATCCTTAAAAGTTATAAGACAGTCCCCTGGGAATTTCCTCGCCTTGATCGTCTTCACTTTTAATCTAAAGGCATTTTGTATAGTACTCGCTACCTCCTCAGGTTGTAACCCCAGCCATTGTGCCAGTTCTATTGTTAGTTTTTGTCTAATATTTTCACCTTGGTTTTCTGGTATCCCCCTCAACCTTAAATTTACTTCCCGTTGCCGAAGTTCACCCATGGAGATCGCATCCCACATTTCCTCTTGTATCTTATTGGTTTCCAGGAGTCCTATCCTAAATTTATCGTCTTCCCGTTTTAAATCCTTCATTTCCAGTTTTGTCCTTCTCATCCCTTCTTCTAACGCATGAGTTCTTTTGGATACCTCTTTGATCTGCCCCTTCAACTCATTCACTGTTTCATCTATTTTTTTGTCCATTTTCCCAATTTTAGAGTCGACCTGTTCTATTTTTGTTTCCAGATTTTTTTCACTTTGCCTAATCTCTGCGAACATCTTTAATATTTCCGATCTGAAATCTGTCTCTTGTTTAGATCCCTTTCTTTCTACTGGTGTCCCCCCATTCCCACCTTTCTTTGGTACATGAGACATTTTATATAAGTATAACTTAATACACCGACTGAGTAAAATAATAAACCTATTGCAGTGTCCTAGTTGCCCTTTCCCAGTCAGAGCCTAACCATCAGTTTAACAGTATTTTATAAAAGTCCTATTAGTTCTTTCAAATCCACTAAAGTTCCGTACACTCAGTTCTGTTAGGTTTGTGGTGGGGTATGGAATAAAGTGTATTAAATAGTCTTGATTAAGATTGGGTGGGAGTCTAATGTTCTCTTCTTATTACCGCCACTTAGGCTAATCCATCGAGTAGGATATTCCAACAAACAGGAAGAAAGGCCCAGGGGATAATCGGGAGAGAGGAAAAAGAAAGAAGAAGAAAAATATAATTTATCGACCTCCCAAAGTCTTCAAATATTTTAACTCTAATGAGTAGACAACTCTCCCAACAGCTCCAGACAGCTTTGCCAATTAAGGGATGATCAACTGTACCCAGCAAGTAGAGAACTCTCAGTTCTTCCTGCCCCCAAGCGGGCTAATCCTCATAAAGCTGTTTATTCCATAAGTTGTTTTTTGAAAGCCATTTCTTATTCTTCTTGCCCTCAATTGGGCTAAATCCCAGCCACGGAGAGGATAACAAAAACTTCAAACCGTCAACAAAATATATATAGAAAGACAAAAGAAAAAGGGCAGGGAGAAAAAAAAACGAGTTGTAATTTCTCCCCCGTCCACCAGAGGTCTGATACCAAGCAAATGGAGAGGAAGCCAGGAAAAGGAAGCGCAAAAAAAGGGAGGGAGGAGGGAAAAAAACTATCCAGCTTCTCTTTTAGTTTTACTCGCAAAAAGCAGTGGCGTGTATTAAGTCTTTAGTATTAAGTCTAAAGTTTTTTTAGGATTAAATAAACTTAGGCTCTCAGGGGTGTAAGTTGGCACTTAAAGAAAAGTGCCTTCTTCCTCCCTCTTCCAGAGGCAACTCGAAAAGTTTGTAATGGAGCCCAAACCTCGCAAAATGGAATCTCCAGCTGCGCAGAATTTCACAAAGAAAGTTAGGTTTGGTTTCGCCTCTTTCCCCCTTCACCGGGAGGGTTAAAGGGTAGCCAAAAGTAACGAAAAGTTATCTCTTTGTTCCCCTTCCAAGTTCCTCTTCTATTAGTTATTTAGTATCCTCCCATGCAGACAAAGGAAGTTGGGAAGGAGAAAAGAACTTTAGCCGCCAGCGTCACTCACGTTTCTCTCCGCTTTGTCTAGCTCCTTGCGTTTGTAACGACTCCAGATAAGAGTTGAGCCCTTTTTTTCACTGCCTTTTTTATCGAGCCTTTTCTTTTGTAATGTCCAAGTTATTTATCCTCTTGTCGGGCTCGAGTTTCTTTTTTCTGAGAATCCAGCACTTCTCATGCAGGCTCGGGGCTTCGCTTTTCCCGGAGACAGCTATGGCTTCCCTCGCCTGCTTCTCCCCCCGCCGTACTCTTCGCTCCGAAACCGGAGTTACCTGACGGCCGAGAGGTCCGCGTTTTGGCTCTGCGGGAACCTGTGTGTCTGGACACCCTCCAGACACTTTTCAGGGGACCACGGCGCCCTGTGGAACCCCTATTTTCTCCGGAAAGCTCAGGATCCTCCGCGAGGAAGAGATCCCCGCCTGCACTAGAGTCGCGCTGAACCGGAAGTTCCGGGATCCAACAGTTCTGTTTCCAATTTTGATTTTTCCACCTGGAATCCAATTTTTTTGTCCAAATTGTATGCCTCCATTATTTGATAATAATGAAGCCAATCTCGCACTTTGTTTTTTAATTTTTCAAAACTCTGCAATTTCAATCTGTCTCCCTCTTGTTCCAAAATTTCCCAATATTTCGGCCATTTGGCCTCCATATTGAGGTTTTTTTGAGCCTTCGCTTCTATCGGTGACAACCACCTTGGGGTTCTATTTTCAAATAAATCCTTATATCTTATCCAAACATTAAACAATGCTTTCCTGACAATGTGATTTTTAAATGCTTTATGTGCTTTGACCTTGTCATACCATAAATATGCATGCCATCCAAATACATTATTAAAGCCTTCTAAGTGCAAGATGTCTGTGTTTTCAAGAAGCAGCCATTCTTTCAACCAGCAAAAAGCTGCTGATTCATAATAAAGTTTAAGGTCTGGCAGGGCAAATCCGCCTCTTTCCTTTGCATCCGTTAATATTTTAAATTTTATTCTAGGCTTCTTGCCCTGCCAGACAAATCTAGAGATATCTCTCTGCCACTTCTTGAAACAGTCCATTTTGTCCAAAATTCGCAATGTTTGAAACAAAAATAACATTCTAGGCAATACATTCATTTTTATCACAGCAATACGGCCTAGCAGTGAAAGCTTCAAATTTGACTAAATTTCCAAGTCTTTTTTCACTTCCGTCCAGCATTTTTCGTAATTGTCTTTAAATAATGTCAGAGCTGCTTCAAGATCCTAGCTCACAGAGGATCACGCTAGCCAGCGATCATTAAGTAAAAGTCTTTATTGAGTTACAGTTTCCATTCTCAAGCTGCTGCGTGCAACTCTACGTCTAGTAGCTAGATCGGCGAAGCTCCGTCTGAATCTCCGCCCCTTGTACACCAACTTAATATCCTCGCCCTGCTCCACCTTTTCCGCCTGACTGTTCTCCTCTGGGTCCCTCTGCCCACCAGGGTCTCTTCCCTCCGGGATTCATCTGACGCTGACCCCCCGGACCCTCCTGTCTCCTTGCGCCAGGCTTTAGGACCTGGCTCCCTTTCCGGGCTGCCTACTGCGCCGCCTTCCTGTGCATTTGAACTTGGCGCGCGCGCCCAACCTTCCACCTTCCGTCTAACCGTCTCTTCGCTCCCCAATGGAGGTGTGGCCACTCCTGACTCGTGCCCTCCCTCCTGTTGTGAGCTGCCAGCGCTTGCCCCCTGGCTCCCTTCCTCTTCCCTGCTCTCTGGCGGTGACGCTGGTCCCGATTTCCAACTGCTCTCCTCCGAGTCCCCTCTGGCTCTATCTTCCTGGGGTGCCCCCCTAGACTCCCCCCTTGCCCTGGCCACTGGTGCTCCTTTCTGTGAATCCTCTGATTCACTGGAAAGACTCGGAGATCTCGGGTCGTCGTCATCACTCATCTTTTCTTCTGCCTCCTCCCCTTCGCTCTCTGTTTCCTCCCTTGCCCTTGCCTCTGCTCCTGAACCCCTGACAAATAAGTTCCCATTTTTAGCTGTCATATTAATCCCAAGGTATTTCACTTTCTTAACCACTGTTAAACCTGTCTCATTCTGAAACCTTTCTCTTTCAATCGCTGTTAAATTTTTCTCTAAAACCTTTGTTTTTAGCTTATTCAGTTTAAATCCTGCAACTTGACCAAACTCTTGAATCAGTTCCAAAACTCTTTTAGTACTAGATTCTGGCTGATACCGATGTTTTACTGCTATGCGATTGTCTACAGTGTTAGCCATCCTCAGAGCAGACCCATTGATAGCTAAGGGACACAACTATCTTAGGACCATTAATTTCAGGGAGTCAGCTCTGAGTAAAACTTAGGTGTTTTTTTATTTTGTTAAAGCTGTTTGTTTTATTGTTTCATTTCTTTGAAAGGAAAGACCCTATATAAATGAGTTTAATAAATTGGAAACTTGAATCCCATTATATATTGAATTCATAGGGTTCCTGGAATTTTCTTTCTTTGAGAATCCAAAGAATGTTTAGGAACCCACTTTTCTTCCTTCAAGACTGGCCAGGTCAGTATATGTTCCTGCCTCATGGTCTGTTTTCACTACGCAGGAGTCATGCGCAGACACTTGTTAAAAGGAAATTACATGTGTAGCTGGAATATTTGTCATTCAGCCAGAATCTAGACCTGCCCCACCAGGCTTCCCTTACCACATGCCACTAACAATGTAGGGCTAATAATCCTGCATTTTGTATTTGCACAGTATTCCCTGTGCATTGATGTGTTTTTGATGTGGTGTTCTATCTGGAGTGAATGACTTCCTTAAGTAGCTGAGGTAGAAGAAATGTCAACTTAGATATCCGAGTGCAATGTTTCTGATCAAGGTTCAGCCTCGTGCAGGTCAGGAGGAAAGTCATTCAAGACGATTCACAGACAACAATAAAAAGGTTGAAATAAATCAATAATTTGCTATGAATTATTTACTAAGTTCCACTTGCTACAAAATGATCATTGGGATACCTCAAGTATTGCCCCATTCGGCAATAAGATCCTATTGGCATGCGGGATTTGCAATCAATTTTGGGCCACAAATTAAAAAAAAAGCCTTATGAAACCTACTGATAAATAAGTAAAGCTCCTGTTATCAGCTCCTTTCTTACATAAAAAGGAAAATTAAATGCAAATGTTGGTTAGTGTAAATGTAAGCCAAGGAAATGGTCACATAAGTGTTGTGGGGATTATTCCACTGTTATACAAACTAATATTCTCTGACAGCATGAGTTGACATCTTTCCACCATTCTCCTGAACAGTATGGGAATTGATTTAGAACTGAGTTTTTCAGAAACTGTGATCATTTAGAAGAAGTTAACTAGTATTAGGAAAATGTGGAGCAAACGGTACTGTCACTGCCTGTTAGCAAATCACTATATAGAACTTGTGTCACTAGCAATATTTGGACAAATGAATTGATGATATAATAAAAGCAATCATTTGCATCTTGTATCGTGTTGACTTCCATCACTACATAAACTAGAAACCAGAATTTCTTATCAAATATGCATTGTGTGTAAAATTGTAACTTGGCACTTGCTCATTTTTCCTTTTTCTTTTTTAAAGGACAGGTGCAAAATGTTGCATGCACAAGCCAGGTGTCTCCTACCCATGGAAAGGGGACAAGTGGACAGTGCACCTCTCTTCACAGGAGTGAAGACCGGAGGGGTGGGGTGGGAATTCTCACATAAGAAATTCATGGCTCCTGCCTGCCCTGCTTCCTTCTTGCCCCCACTGTTACGCATTTCAGACTCATGCTCACTATTACTGATCCACGTGCCTCACCTCAGGCAGAGAGGAGGAGCCAATTTCCAGCACTGCATAGCTTATTCCCTTTCAAGCATTTCGCTTCCATCCCCAGACACTCCTCATTCCCACCTACTGCAGAGAGCACTGAATTTGGATTCTACACAGGATGTGTGTATGTTATGAACATTTGGGAAAGCTAAAGAAGACAAACCAACTCAACAAAGATGCAAATACTGTTGAGAGATTATGATGGTGAAGTTTATATACCCTCCTTTTGACAAAAGACCACAGGGCAGTTTACAGCATAGGACACAGATGTCAATATACTACATACAAATCAAAACAGTAATAATAATAAAAATGTAATAAGAATTATATAATAAAAAACAGGTTCTCAAAAGGAAGACAACTTTCACCTGGGAGCCTTCCTCTCCTCTTCCCATCCCACCCAGGGTCATCTTCACTTTCCTGCCTTTCTCTGCTTTCCATCTTGTATCTGCCACTTTCATGTGGGTACAGTCCTTGATCCCAAATAGTATTCCAGAAGGGGAGGCATCTCAGGAATAATTCCCTGTGTTGTCTCCCCCTCAAAGTGGCCCCAAAGTTATGGGCATTGGCTGGAGGGTGGGCTGCCTACCCAGCTTCTCTCATCCTGAAATTCACCCTCAGGGTGTTTCAAGTCCAGTTTGCCGGTTTCTATGTAGAAACACTGTCTCATGCATGAGATTACTGTATTCCGTTTGTTTCCTTAATAACCTAGTTCTCAGCACACCTGTCATTGCTGCTAGGGTGCTGCTGCTCAATGTCTCTATCAAAGACCATTGGTATCTCTAGGAGCACCTCAAAGGTGCTGCTGCTGATGAAAAGATATCCCAGAAGTAATAATAATAATAATAATAATAATAATAATAATAATAATAATAATAATATTTTTTATTTATATCCTGCCCTCCCCAGACATAACCGGGCTCAGGGCGGCTAACATCAAAATATAGATACATTAAAAAATAAAATTCAGCAATCGACTGAAATACAGCTTAAAATTGGATTAAAATCAAATAAGATCAGAAGGCAACCGTCAAATTATGACTATAGGGGTTGGGAACCTTAGGTACTCACCAGGCTCAGCTATTTATATGAGCCGATGAGACAAATTAGAGAGGCCTCTTATATATAGGGTCTTGTAGGAGGAGAGGGGGTCAGACTGGGCCCCCACCAAAGGCCTGGCATACCAGGAGAGGTGATCCCATAGGTCCTATAATAAGTAAAGCTGTTCTTTGTCTTGCTTGTGGAAGGGGAATCTGCTCTTGATGGTTTAGGGTCAGCAGGGATTGCTCAGCTGACAACTGACCCCCTAGCTGAAAGATCTGGCTCTTGTCCTTCAGTCTGCACCTCTGAGTGGTGGCTCCCAGCTAAATACCTTAGCAGTGGGAGAAAATCATGCCCTCAGGATACAGGCCAAGGTCTCGCAGGTGTTTCCATTCCCTTCTGCTCCAGTCCTTCCCTCCAGAGGCAGCCTTCTGGGCAGTGGCTCCCAGCTAAATACAAACACTTAGCATTTATTTATATAGCGCTCTTCAATTGTTCAAGCTGTGTTAGATACATAAATCCTATAACATAGGTTGGGATTATTATCCTCATATTCTAGAAGGTAATGAAAGTAAGAGATTGTGGCTTAGCTAAAGCCTTATTCACATTTTACTCGTGTAACCTTGCTGCATTGATGGAGGCTTGGCAAAGGAAGAATTAGGGGCATGCGACAGGCTTGCCCACACTGGGCACCGATCCAAGAGGGTGCTGCAGGGGGTGCTGCAACAATGACTTAGAATGGAAGGCAAAAAGTGAGGGGGTGCTGGATTTTGGTATTGCACGGGATGCCGCTGAAATTTCAAAGCCCAAAGTCCACCACTGGGAGTGGGACTATGTTCTTAGTTGCAACATCATTAATCCTTTCTGCAGCAACTAAGTATGTGTTGTGCATGGTAGTGAGTATCTGCACCTTGCATCTGCACAGATGTGGAAGCTCACCTCTGCATCCCGATGTCCCTTTTTGTTAGCAGCTTCTTATGCACTTGAATTCACTGCAGCCAACCACACACAACACAAGTTGCTGCAGAAAGAATTGTCTGGTGTGGGTGAAGCTAAAAGTATTAGCTGCTCCTCCACAAACATGGCAAGACAAGAGACCTGCTTTTGTTTCTTTTGCTACAAAAATAGTCTTGTTATTGTACCATTTAGACTGTACAGAAATAGAAATTAATAAAATATAACATGCTACATAAAAGAATGTTCAAATGACTAGCGAATTCATAGCAGATATTTGAACCCGAGACTTTCTGGTTCACAGCTCAGTGCTGCAGCCACTGGTGGTTGGTTGGCATCCATCTGTCTCAGGAGGCAGTGGAAGAGTGTGCCTTTGGGACTGAAGTCAAACCATTGGAGAGTTACAGCAGCTGCTGTGGCTGTAAAGACCAATGTGGGAGACATGCTTTGATGCAACTGGGGCAGATGATGTTGTCTGGTGGCGCTGATGCAGGTGTACCATGGCGTTGCTTCCCTCTGTGCTCCTGGTAACTCCTTGTAATGCACACTCTTTTAACATAGCAGCTAAGAGAGCAGGCTGTGAACCATGAAGTTCAGAAGTTCAGAGGCAAGCTCTTATTTCTCAGCCTCCTGCCACCCCTCACTGCAGTATTGATTTTACAATTTGGTCCTCATACTGTCAGCACTAAAGGAAATATTCTTTTGAATATGTGTGCTGTGCTCTCACCAGCTCTTTGGTACCTAATGTGCCAGCACTAAGCAACATCTCATAAATGGCTAGCGCTGTTATCAGCCCTGGAGCACTGCAGGAAAATTAGAACATTTAAAATGTTATCATTGGGCCAATTTCAGTTGGCCTTTGGGAGTAGACAAATTAAGAGCTAAGTAAGACACTACCCTATTCCCTCCTGCCCCGCCCCCAGACCAGCCACCTTCTGCCAAACCTGTCGCTGCAACTCGGTAGGTCATGAAATGTGTGCACCGAGCATAAAGCCACAGAATTCTTGCAGTATTTACCATGTCACAAGATGGATGCAGAAATCACTGTGCCTAATTCTTGTTGACAAAAACGTTCACATGTATTGGCAAACAGTCAGCAGTAGTTGAAAAGAACAAAATAGAAATTTGCAAAGCATAGCTAGCAGCCAATAACTGTTTGCCTCCTTTTACCTAAAAGCAACTTAACGATTCCAGAGAGCTTGCGCCAGATAACTCTCCTTTCCATTGCTGTTTTATAATATGCTTATTCATTAGATATGCAAAAGCCTTCCAAATCTGTTGCAGGTATTTTTGTGTACCCAAATAGTGCAATTGCATGTTCAATATATTTGCATATATTTGATTTTTGCTATTCCTCATTATTTCATATTCAGAGCAACAAACAACTATTTTACTTTGTGTGGGATTGACATTCAACTGTTTCATTCATTTAAAATACTGAAACACCCAATTAGCTATTTCGCACAGGCAGCTGACTTTGGTTGGTATTCCACTAACTTTTTCTCAGAGTAGAGTCATTAAAATTTATGAACATGACTAAGTTAGGTCCATTAATTTCAAAGCCTCTACTCTAAGTGAAGATTAGCTGAATATCACCCTATGGTTACATTAATTTATTGTAGATCAAATAATGCTTTTATAAAGCAATTGCTTATTTAGATCACTAGATATGTGCCTTTTAATTATTTTATTTTCCAGAATAGTACTAGTCTAATAGTATTCTTAGCCAATATAGTGGCCTTCAGGTGTTACTGGACTACAGCATGGGAAATGGTCAAGGGTGTTGAGAGTTGTAGTTCAACAACATCTTGAGGTTGCTGTGCTCTATCCATGAAAGATGTACCTTCAGCCTTTATACCTCTGGTCTATGGTTATTCTGACGCTTACAAAACAAGTATAAATTCAGTGCATGTTTGCACAAAACATTTACATCAGGGTTATATAACTATCAGAATTTCAATAGGAAATGGAAATGTAGGTTGCTATCTCACAAAAATGGCTTAATTTTCACAAAAGCCTACTCAGGAGGAAGTGATGCTGCTATTTGACAGCTCAGAGGTTGCTTACATTTCCAATTGAACAGCGATGGAACTATCTGATATTTTTTTCTGAACATGATCACAAATACTCTTTTTTCCCCTTATTCATTAACATGTCCTTAGGCTAAGCCACATTCCTTTGACAAGTCTTTCACTTGGGGGTAGTAGTAGTAGTAGTAGTAGTAGTAGTAGTAGTAGTAGTAATAATAATAATAATAATAATAATAATAATAATAATAATAATAATAATAGTATACCAACCACCAAAGATTACAAGGTGGTGTACAATGCCAGTGGTGGGCAGGGGACAGAGACAGAAGTGGGCAGAGCAATTCTTATCTTAGCACACTAGACTATACTACTATAGTATACTTCTCCTCCACCCAATCTCCCAAACACTCTCCATCCAGGCAAGCAAAAGGCATTACCACAGTTCAGTGATACGTTGCAAGTAAGCAAAAGCACACAAGGAGGGAGAGGAGATGTGCTAGTGAGGGACGTGGACTGGAGAGGGTACATGCCCTGGGAAAGTCCTGGAAGGTCCTGCCTGGGCTCTGACCCTGAGTTTCTCTGCCCTCGGCTAAGTCCTAGGACCTGGGTCAAATTAGGTTCTCTGGTACTACTAAATGTACAAATTAGATGCTGTGAGGTCAAAGCATCAAAGGCAATCACATTATGTTAATATAAATTGTTCAGGTTATAGAGGATTATATAAAATAAATGGCTTTAGGAAATACATCCTAAATAAATGACAGCAGAGGTGACACAGTTCAAAACGGGTGGCAAATGCTACAAAGGTTAAAGAATAGTCAAACATTGATTGACTTGGGGTTTTTTGCCAAGACAGTTGCACCTAAACTGTAGTAAAACCAGTGCTTTTTTCCCTATAAACAACAACAACAATGTGTCTTATTTTCCTACTCGTATTGAAATACTGCCCCCCAATGAGGCCAAAGTTAAATTCACAAAATGTTTAGGGGTATGTGTACCCCTGCTTCCCCCTAGAAAAAAAGCATTGAGTAAAATGTTATTAACATTGTACTTTGAAGATTAATTATCATGGGGTTGTGCCAGCAGACAGTTTGTCGCCATGTCCATCAATATTACAGTCTCTCCCTCCCCTCTCCTTTATAAGATTCAAAGTGCAGCTTCCTTGGTAAGACTTTACGCTCAGTCTAAACTGAAAGAAGTTAGCTTTTTTTTCCAACTAGAAGAAGGATCTAAGTATGGAATGGTACTCATTATTTGAAAATCTCTTTTCATATAGTTATTGTTAAATTCTCATTATAACATCATTTTTATCACTTTTATCCGTTTATCTATATATTATTATTTCATGAGAATAATTATAGATATGGAATATTTGTTTTGTACTTTAATTGCAATCTATTTCTGGAGTCAATTTCCAAATAGAACTAAAAGATAAAGCATGGTAAACATACTTAGGATTCATTATTTCCTGGTATTACGCCATTTAAACCCAAGGAAGGTCTCCTGGTCTTTGTACTGATGGGTGCACAGTGTATTTCCTTATTAGTTAAGGAAAAAGTTTCTGCCATCAACACTATGTTGCTGTTTTGAAAATCTTCACAATTGCTTGCCTTGTTTTAAAAAATTATATTTCTGCATAATGTTGCTGACAGCATGAAGCACTTCTGGCAAAATAATGGCATTCCTGTGAAACTCAAACACGTTTTCCCCCTTGCTTATCTTCCCTTCTTTAACTTGCCTGTAGGGGTCACTGTGAGACCACACTGACTGCCCATTCCTGGCTGAGCGGTTGCATTCCTTGCGCAATAGCCTTTGCTTTTAAGTAGCCGCCTTGTTCTACACACAGTCTGAACACTTTTGCCTTGACGCTGTGGACGGCCCTGAATGAGGCTGCGTTCTCCTCTCTGCTTCCCTCAGATCATTGTTTAAAGCAAACAAGCAGGAAACAAAAAGTCTATCACTCCCTCCTTGAACCTTGATCAAGAGGCCACGGAAAACTTACAAGTTTGCCTACCGCCACTTACCAAATAATACTCACCTTTCATAATATGCCTTAAAGGGCTCATGAATCATAAATACGAAGAACTTCGACATTCAGTGTGGTTGGCAGCAGAAAACTGAAACATGTTAAGAATGCAACTAGCAGAAATGTTTTAAACCTTAAAATCACTGTTGGGGAGAGATAAATCATTTACAAGAGGCATTCTGAAATCTATATTAAAAAGTAAAGAAACTATACACAGAAGCTGCAGTACAAAGATTGTGCAGAGTTCCACTTTAAAAACCGATGCTGGACTTACAGAAATAAAACTGGTAAAGTTTTTTATAACTATTTTATTCCAGTGGTATGAAGATTGCTAAATTTGTGCGCTGCATGTGGCCCCTTATGCAAAATTCTGGTGTGAAATTGAATGTTGGAAGGAGAACCATTCAAGGCATTTGGCAAGTCTGCTAAAGGATCTCAAGAAAGTTTCGCACGTGCAGCTACACTACACCTGGAACAATGAGATGAGAAATAAACTATTACAACAGCAGCAAGAATACTCATTGCAAAGTATTGGAAGACACAAGATTTACCCACTCTGGAAGAATGGCAGATGAAGGTGATGGACTATATGGAATTGGCAGAAATGACTGGCAGAATCCGAGACCAGGGAGAAGAGTCGGTGGAAGAAGATTGGAAGAAATTTAAAGACTACCTGCAGAAATACTGTAAAATTAAGGAAAGTTAAAATGATGTTGGATGGAAAATAAGTGGTATTGGTAAAAAGTTTTTTAAGAGCATGCAAGTATGGATTGTTAACACGTAGAAATATATATTTACAATAGGTGATGACACAGAGTTATGAAAAATGACAGAGGGTAAGGATTTGCTGAAAGGATTTTTAAATGGGAATACAAAAGGGGAGGTGTGAGGGGGTCAAAGAATCAAGGTAATGAGATAAAGGATGATTGAAGGATGGAATTAATTTTAAACTTTTTATACTTGTTTTTTTTCTTTTTATATATCTAATCATTGTTTCTTTCCTCTTGTCTATATATTTTTTCTCTATGTGTATTTTTTTGTTTTATTCCTTTTTCTATTTTTTTAAACTGTTATTTGTGTGAACTGTATTGTATAATTCTATGTTTATTTCTAAAATCTTAATAAATATTATTATAAAAAAAGAGAAATAAACTATTGGTTGAATTAGGCCACAGATGAAGCTGTCTTCAGGCATTCTTCTTGCATCTTAAATCAACATGCAAGAGAGGAAATGGGTTGAATCGCCCACCTCCCCCAAGTGCACTGTCTGGTCTCCTCCTCCTATGTGTAGAGGGGGCCTTCATGTGTGCAGCTGCACAGACAGAGTTCCGGGTCATGCAAGTGAAAATGTATGCACAAAGAACTTCCTCTCCTTGCAGACGTTCACAATGTGTACATAGATGCCAAGGGAAGGGCTACACCTCACATATCAATGGGGGCCATGGCTACATGTTATGGCTCCCCCCCCCCCCCGTAAGTAAATTTCATGCATCAGGAGGGAACTAGTCTAGATGTGCTTTGAGGCATCTTCCAACTCTGTGCTTCGAATAACTATAATATAGCAGGACTGGCAACAATCATAACACTATGTGGTACCTCGGGTTACAGACGCTTCAGGTTACAGACGCTTCTGGTTACAGACTCTGGTAACTCAGAAATATTACCTCGGGTTAAGTACTTTGCTTCAGGATGAGAACAGAAATCGTGCTCTGGTGGCGTGGCAGCAGCAGGAGGCCCCATTAGCTAAAGTGGTGCTTCAGGTTAAGAACAGTTTCAGGTTAAGAACAGACCTCCAGAACGAATTAAGTACTTAACCCGAGGTACCACTGTACTGTTAAATGCAGGACCCACCTCACTGCTATCCCCCTACCTCAAATTAAGGTCAAGGTTTTGGGTAATGTAATTATCACTATGCATTTAACTACATTTGCATATAGCAGCCTGTCCCAGGCGATCAGGGTGGTGTGCATCAGACTTTCCCCAAAGCAACCCTACAGTACAATGTTGGATTGGGGTTGCAGCCCAGGTCGGCGGTGCCGTTTTTGCCATTTCCCCATAAAAATAGCTCAAAACATGTTTTTGGGGATTTTGCTCAACAGTTTTTTGGGGAAAAAAGAACTTTTCTGTCTGGATTTTCACTGTTTGAAATATGGCAACCCTAGGAAGGACGCAATGCGAGGAGGTGACTGGCCCGAGATTCTTGGCCGAACAGGATTTTCACCCCATATCTTCATTGTCCAAACTAAAGATTCTGTTGACTGCTAAACATGCACTCATTGAGGAAATGTAATAAACAATTTTGAATGTAAATACTTCCCATTAATTGCTCCAATTGTTGTTGTTGTTAAACTATTATTATTATTTTTAAAAACTTACCTCAGTAACTGCTACAGAAATATCCTGACGTTTTTCTGTATAATTCTGTTTACTTTCTGGTTTCTGATTCCTATGGAACCTGCCATGAGAGAAGGCTTACATAAATATAATTATATTGGTCAAGAATATATCATTAAAATACTAGAAAAGAAAAGAAAAAGCTTTCCACAAACTATAATTTCAGCTGAAGTTTAGTATCCTTTGCCTGATGTAATCTAAAAATAAATAAAACCATTTTATAATCCATTATCTGGCCTGACAAAGATTATGTTGTCATGGCAACAGCATCCCAGTATCCTTCTCAAAGTAATCAAAGAAAATGGTAGTTTACAGGAGCCCATATACTATAGACTAGCAATTAGAAAAATTAAAAAAGGATCATATCCCGGTTCTTATTGTGATTCACTTCTTACTCTGCCAAGGCTGGTTCACTATAGATTATGCAGCTTTAGTAGACCTCTATATGGCTGTGTTTATTATCCAGTCACGTGAATGGGCATGATAAAAAGGCATGGGTGGGATTATCTCATAGCCAGGTCAGGGGAAAATACAACTAAATGCCACTTGTGTTTATGTGGCCTGCACAAGCTGGTGATCTAAGTGGTTAGGATACCTTCCCAACGTTATTTTTTCAGGTTGACATCATTAATCACCCCATTCCCCTCCTACTTCCTACAAAACTATCCCTCTTCCTTTCCCCTTCTACCTAAGGCACTGGATCCAAAGGTAAGCAAGGCAGTGCCTCAGAAGCTCCTCAGGAGTAAATGCATTTCCAGATTTTGTTGCTTGTTGGGACTTAAAAACTGTATGTCGGTTAGAGGAAGCTGGCTTCTGGTTTGCCGTGAGGGGAGAAGGAAGCCGGAGCCACTATGGCAGTGACCTGGCTGCTAACCTTTTGGAGTTTTGGGGTAGCTCAGAGGCAATGAGCACCCGAAAGATGTTCCTGGACCAAGACACGGAGGGGTCCTGCAGCCACCAAAGCGAGCTTCCAACGGGCCCACTCGGTTCCGTCAGGAGCCAGGTTGCCCGGCGATTGAGCCTCAGTAGCTGGACTCTAACACACTCCAGCAGTAGGTTGCCTCATCATTCCTCTCTCTGGAGTGGTAAATTTCCCAAAATTTAACCAAAGGAACAAAAGGATTAATTTTGAATTGTTTTAAATTATTGGATCTATTTGGTGTATTGACTGGAGAACAGAAAAAGGGAGTCTTCTCCAGAAATGGTTGCTGCCCTGCATGGAATAAATTAAGGTAACGGAAAAGTCTGCCATTGGAAATAAAGGAAGCGGGTAGGGTGGTCAAGCTGAGAAGCTTAAGTGACTGATCTTTAAGACTCCCCCCCCCACACACCTGTGACTTACTGTCTATAACCACTTCTGTATTTTAAAAGGCACACAGTTATAACTTCCTCCTTTTTTCTTTTCTTTTTCTTTTTTTGCTCTCGAGAGGGGAGGGAAGAGGAAAGACTGTAAATGGTTGCTGCACTTTCACTTTTTACCCTCCCCCCCAATACGTTTTGTTTTTCTTTTATTTCCTGCTATTAAGCCTACAGTAACTGGGTGTACACCCCCTGAATTATAATAAGAACTTTTGAAGAACTCATTAAGTCATCCCTGAAGAGATCTGCTTTCTTTCTTTTTCTTTCTGGTTTTTTCTTTCTATTTTGCGGCATGGAGGTACACCTAACTTTTAAATTTAACTTCCTGCTTGGACTTTGTGGCTGACTGAACAGGAAAAGTTGGACTGTGAATACTTATACATATTTAATTATTATTATTATTATTATTATTATTATTATTATTATTATTATTAGACTCCTGTGTAACGATTATTGGGACTGTTTTGCTTTCTCCTTCCTTCCTTTTGACTGGAAATTCTTCCGTGCTTAATCGACTGAGATTTGAATTGTTGCATTGGCTGGCACACAGTTTGTGGATTACAGTAACCTGAATTGCTTTTTACCTTTTCCTGATCATTGGATTATAATTTTTTAAGAAATATTTTTCTTCATTTTCTCCTTCCTTTGGATTTGGGATTTTCTTTCTATTGAACTGCAACTCATTCATAGGGTTGTTTGTCGGAAAAACAAAACTGACTGAGGAAAGTCCTGTGACTTGATTTTTAGACATAACAAAAATAACTTCAAGAATTTCACCCCACCCGGTGGCCAGAAAAAGTTACTGCATCCAATATAAAATTTTTGTTGACTTTCTTTTTTCCCTTTTGGGAAATAAAATAATAAATGGCTTCACAAAAGAAAAATTTGGCACAGATGCCTAGCCAATCAAGGAAAGGTTCCCTTCAAGAGGGGGAACCCAAGATGGACCTTGTGTGGAAGTCATGATGGAAATGCGGAAAGATCTTCAAAGTCGCACTAAGGTGCTGGGTGAATTATCAACAGAAATAATGACCCTTGCAAGTAAAACAAGTCATTTGGAGAAAACAGTCCAACCCCTTCAAGATGCAATGCAAAGAAATAAAGGGGAAAAAATAAAGAAATAAGGAGAGAACAGGAAAAGATGGAAGGAGAAGCTGCTGAGCAACTCAAGGAATTGATGGCGGATAATTTGGCTCTAATTGAATTAAGACAAAAAGAGATGCTTTTGAGATTTAGATCCATCCCTCACCAACCAGACGAAGTAAAATGGGATAAAATAATTGAGGCACTTGCAAGCATGCTAGGGATGCAAAAACAGGATCTGCCTAAAGCTATTGATCGTGTATTATGGGTTAAATCTCCATATGCTAAAAAAACACAAAAACTTCCAGGTGACTGTCTGGTTCTTTTTAACTCAAAGATAGAGTGCTTCAGATATATTATGAGAAAGGTCTTGAAATAGATGATGAAAGGATTATAATTTTAAGAGATCCCTGTAAGACTATTGAAGAAGAGAGGGTTACAAATTTTTGATGAAGGCCCTTAAAAAGAAAAATATTTGCATTAGATGGGAATTCTCTGAAGGAATTTCCTTTACCTATTAAGGCAAAAAACAGAGGTGTGTGGAACCAATGAAAGCACATGCCTTTGTAAGGAGATATATATATTTGGTGAGATTCTGGGAATTCAGCATGGAGAAGAAAAGGGGGAAGGGAAGGAAGAAGGAAGCGGAGAAAGAAGAGGATAAGCAATAAAGTAGGAGGGGAGCAGAAGCAAATAGGAACTGTGTGAAATAATCTTAAAGATAAACAAGAAATAACAGAAAATGGATCTTAGACTATCTTCATGAAATGTAAATGCAACAAAATGAAAAGGAACAAAATAGCGCATATATTGAACAAACAGAAATTAGATATCATTTGTTTGCAGGAGAAACATATAAAAAGACAACACAGAAGACTATTTATCAACCACGGTCTGGGACAAGAGTTTATCTCTTCTGATAAAACCCAAAAGAGAGGGGTAGTGATGTATGTTAATCCTAAATTAGACCCTAAATTAATCTTGAAAGATGAATAAGGTAGAATTATGAGTATGGAAGTGAGACTAGATGGAGAATCAATTATTGTAGTGGGAATTTATGCCCCTAATGATAAAAAACTTTTTTTAAAAAAAAAGTATGGTAGAGAAATTGTTGATTTGCGTGACAGTAAAATAATGATGATGGGTGACTTTAATGGGGTTACATCCCCTTATCTAGACAGAACTATTCAGAAAATAGATTCCAAAGAAGGGAAATTACCAAATGGATTTTTTGACATTGTGTCAAATTTTGATTTAATTGATTTCCAGCCTGTTTAGTATCCATTAGAATGTGAATTCGCTTTTTTTCTCAAATGCTAATAATCTTCAAGCAGAATAAATCTTTGGGCCTCAAAACAATTAACAACAAATGTAAAAAAGGTTGAGATCCAACCAAAGACATTATCCAATCAAAATGTCGTGTGTGTGTGTTTTACAATTTCAAATAAACATTTCACATCCTTAAGATATCAATGACTTCCCTTCCTCTCTTTCCATGGTTCATTTTACATATCATAAATCCATGCATATTTTACAAAAAATATACCAATCAGTTTTCCATTATTGCATCCATCAAAACTTATTTACACTGTTGAATTTATCTTAATGCTGCCAGCGTTTTCAGTTGTACACGATTATTTTCCATATACAGTGGTACCTCGGGTTACAGACGCTTCAGGTTACAGATGCTTCAGGTTACAGACTCTGCTAACCCAGAAATAGTATCTCGGGTTAAGAACTTTGCTTCAGGATGAGAACAGAAATCATGCAGCGGCGGTGCAGCGGCAGCAGGAGGCCCCATTAGCTAAAGTGGTGCTTCAGGTTAAGAACATTTTCAAGTTAAGAATAGACCTCCAGAACGAATTAAGTTCTTAACCTGAGGTACCACTGTTCTCAATAAACGTTTTCCAATCTCCTTTAAACATATATTCTTCTTGTTCTATTATTCTATATATTAGTTTGCAAATTGTGCATATTCTGTCAACTTAAGTTGCCAGTCTTCTATGATTGGGACCTTGCTCATTTTCCATTTTTGGGCTAAAAAGCACTGGCCACAGTCGTTGCATACATAAATAACATTTTCTGACATCTGGAAATTTCAGTCTGAATTATCCCCAACAGAAAGGGGGGGGAGTACTTTTAAACATTATTTTTTAATTTATTATAGATCATTTCCCAATACTCTTTTACCCTTTTACATGTCCACCACATATGAAAGAATGTTCCCTCCACCTCTTTACACTTTCAGCACATAACTGATTCTGTCTTGTAAATCTTAGCAAGCCTACTCAGAGTTAAATACCATCTGTGAATCATTTTCAAGTAGTTCTCCTTCAAAGAATAACATGCTGTAAACTTCTAGTCGCTTTTCCAAAGTTTCCCCCAGAGGTTAAAATCTATATTGTGTCCTATATCTATCGCCCAGTGTGTCACTAAAGCTTTAACTAGCTCGTCTTTTGTTTCCCATTCTTATAACAGGTTATACATTTTAGACAAAAGTTTATCTTTGTTTTGTAGGAATTCTTTTTTGAATTGTGAGCTTTGGTCCAAAAACCATTCTTTCTATCTAATTTAAACATTTCATGTAACTGATGGCATTGCAACCAGTCCGTAACATGGCTCCTTATGTTTTCCATTGATTTCAGTTTGGATGTCTGCCCTCCCCCTCGAAGTGTAGCAATTCCCTGTAAGTTGCTCACTATCTATCCATATTAACTCTCTTAATTGTAATCACCTTGATAGGAGATAGCCATAAAGGTGTTTTCCTCTCCAGCAGATTTTTATATTTCTCCCAAACTCTGTACAGATTCTTCCTAAGGATAGGATTTGTAAAACTTTTATAAATTTTCGCCTTCCCAAAGAAATGCATGCCAGCCAAATTTGAAATCATGACCTTTTAAGTCCAGGATGTCTGCATTATCCAATGTAATCCATTCTTTTAACCAACATAAGAAGGCTACCTCATAATACATTTGCAGGTCTGGCAGGGCAAAGACTCCACTTTCTTTTATAGCTATCATAATATTATATTTAATGCTTGGCTTTCCCCCCTGCCAGATAAATTTAGAAATATCCTTTTTCCATTATTTGAAGCAGCCTGAAGTATTTACAATTGGAATTGATTATAATAAAAACTGCATTCTGGGCAATAGATTCATTTTAATGACTGGGATTTTATCTAGTAGGGAGAGCTTCATTCTCTCCCAGATCTCCAACTGGAGATCACAATTCCATCTTGTTGATAATAGCAGGTGAGAAGTGTTCTTCATTTAGATGGAGGTTGAATGATGAGATACTGCAAAATGAACAAATTGTTAATAAGGGGCAACGTTCCCTACAAGAATTTTTTTGACCTCAATCTAAATAAAGAAACTGATCTAGTGTGGTTTGGGATGTCAGTAAGGCAGTGATGAGAGGTTTTCTAATTCAACAAAACATTTTTCAAAAAAAGAAAGGAAGGGGAGCAGGAGATCCTTTAATGACCAAAGAGCTAATTGTAAAACCAGAGGATAAATATGTGTGCCAAGCTATTAATTATTGCATGCTCAATTATTGATGCTAGTTAATCAAGAGACTGAGAGGGAAATTAAATTAATGAAACAGAAAACCTTTGAATTTGCCAACAAACCTGGTAAATTGCTAGCATGGCAACACAAAAGAGAAAGAATGAATTAGACAATAAATAATTATTGTTGATGAGGATAAGTATCTGACTAGCCCAAAAGAGATAAGAAAAGCATTTCAATTTTTTTATACTTCTTTATATTGTTGTGAGAAGGAGGACAATGTACTCTTATGCAAGTGATTCTAATATACCCTGAGTGTCTAAAGAAAACCAGCTAATCTTGAATGCACCAATATCAATTTTGGAATTGCAGGTCACAATAAACCAGATGAAGATGGGCAAAGCACTAGGACCAGATGGACTGACCACAATTTATTATAAAAAGTTTCAGGATGCACTTACAGTATAGAATAGAATTTTGGTATCTGGCGCAGTTCCAACTTCCTGGAAAGATACATTTATTACTTTGATCCCTAAACAAGACAGTGACCTAACAAAGACTAAAAATTACAGACCTATTTCTTTATTGAATTGTGACTATAAACTATTCGCCACAATTTTGGCTGATAGAGTGAAAAGGACATTGATTGAGTCAGCCCACAGAGACCAGGCTGGTTTTATACCAGGCCGACAAATGAAAGATAAATCTATTTCCAGATTTTGTTGCTTGCTTAGGACTTTAAAACTGTATGTAGGTTAGTGTCACACACATGGCAGACTACAATGTCCAGCTGTTGGAATGTGTTCTGCTTTGCCATTCATACGTTGTGAAGGCCTGCTGGTAAACATATATTTCCCAGCTTTGCCTGTTAGTTTACTGACAATTTAAAATCCATACCATTCCTTATTTATTCTTATTAGTTTAACTAATAATAGAAATAGAGCGTTAGGAGTTTAAACTGTAAACGGCATTTCCGTGTGCTGCTCTGGTGTCGGTGTTCCGTTGCACCAGAAGCGGCTTAGTCATGTCTGCGGAGCAGACAAACACTAGCTCCCTCGGCCAATAAAGTGAGATGAGCGCTGCAACCCCAGAGTTGTCTGCAACTAGACTTAACTGTCAGGGGTCCTTTACCTTTACCTTTACCTTTCAAAACTTCAAAAACAAATTAGTAAAGGTAAAGGGACCCCTGACCATTAGGTCCAGTCGTGGCTGACTCTGGGGTTGCGGCGCTCATCTCGCTTTATTGGCTGAGGGAGCCGGCGTACAGCTTCCGGGTCATGTGGCCAGCATGACTAAGTCACTTATGGCGAACCAGAGCAGCACACAGAAACACCGTTTACCTTCGTGCTGGAGTGGTACCTATTTATCTACCTGCACTTTGACGTGCTTTCGAACTGCTAGGTTGGCAGGAGCTGGGACTGAGCAACGGGAGCTCACACCATTGCAGGGATTCGAACCGCCGACCTTCTGATCGGCAAGTCCTAGGCTCTGTGGTTTAACCCACAGCGCCACCTGCATCCCCCAAAACAAATTCTTAGCCTCCTATTTTAATAGATTCCTATTTGAGATTCAAATTTATTGTGGCCTCGTTTTTCATTCAGTGAAAAAAGCCTGTTCTCATCAACACTGAATGTGTCACCAACAGGGGCAAGGAAAGGGTATGGCTATTGGGCACCTTATTGCTACCCCCTCACACATTCACTTAATGCATGCGGAGGTTTACCCTTTTCATAAATCTCCCCATAGTTGTTCCTCAAACATAGTTGTTCCTCAACCAGATGCCTATCAAATGTTTTGATCTAGAACTCGGATCACCATGAACAGTTGATCATGTTGGCTGGAGTTGATGGCAATTGTAGTACAAAATCTTGTGAGGTGACTGTATTTTTGAATTTACATCAAAATGCAAGAGAACCCATAAGCTCTATTTCCAGAGAACAGGGAATAGCAGGTCCTCTCATGGACACTTTTGCATTGGGGTTTATACCAACGACAATATTTGGATCAAATCCCAGTTAAGTGCATTAGAAAACAGCTCACTTCACTCTGACATGCATCAAAGGCTGTTCCATTTGTCTTCGGGTCCAAATCCAAATTCTGTTTTGCAAAAAATGAAGCTTTGTGCCTCCCTCATTTAGAATTATGGGGGATTTAAACACAACAACTCTAACTCCTCCCTTCCTTTTTCATGGAATTAAATTTGCAATTAGTAGTTCCTCCTAAGTAGATAAAGTCTGTTGCAGTGCAGACCAAGAGTTCCAGGTGTTTTGTGTCTTTAAACTGCATTTAAAACAAAAAACAAAACAACAAAAACCAGGAACTGTATGTAACATTTTTAGAGCATAATTGCTAATGATGCGTTTAGTGTCATATCTAGTCTGATCCTTAAGCAATACATCCCAATAGACAAAAATAGAAACTGATTTATCGGGGGTCAAGTAAGAGGAAATATGTAGTTTGAGTTGGTTTAATTGTAAAGATGCCAACCCACAGAAGCAGCCCTTTTGTTGATATTATCTTTCCTGTAAATAATTACATTATAATTGTGCCTATTAGTCATTCCATTTCCAAACCATTAAATGCAGGCTATTTATATATTTTTCACTAAGACACATTTTAACTACTTCTTGCACAAAAGTATTTATATTTGAAATTAAAGCTGGGTTCTTTAAGTTTATGTATAGGCTGCATTTGTGCTTCCAGATGTTCATCATATTACATTTTTATTTTACTTCTAGTTTTGGTGTTTGACATGCATTTGACATGCCTTTTGGCATGCATTTGACCTCCCACATGCTTCACAACCCCTTCCTGATTCATTTTTGTAAGCACCCCTAGAAAGGCAAACCAACAGGAGGCTTATGAAGCCCAAGGTGGACCAGCCCAAGCACATGGCTAGTGGTGAGCTGTATTGGTCTTGGGGGGTTACAAGCTGTACAGGCTTCATTAGGCTTTCTCAGCTTTGAAATAAAAGAAATGGGACTTGGGCAGGACCTATCATTGCTCCAGGCATGGAATTCAGTATTTGGAGGGTATGGGCCCAAAGGTGGTCTTGGGTGGATCTCAGCTTTCTATGTTCATTTAGATGAACAGCTAAAAGGAATAGCTGGGGGCAGGGGGACTCGGTATTTGCCTGTTGCTTTCTTAGAACCCCCCCCCCCCAAATATCCTGAGCAGACTAGGTGTTTCTCTGGTCAGTTGGCTGCACAAGATAGAAATTTAGGCTCATGAAATATGCTTCAAAATCTCACACCATTATTGAAAATAGAAGGTATAACAGAGGAAACGCCTGAGAAGCAAGTTATCCCCCTGTTCTATTTTAATAAACTCAGAATGGGATTGCAGCCTGAGCTCTGTTATACATTCTGATTCTCAGCCAGGTTGCTAGAGTCATTTTACAATTTTCCCTTAAGGCAGGAGACAATAAGTCTTGAGATGAAACATTTAGCTTGTCCCTGTTAACTCTGGGGGTGATGAGTAGACCAGGCATTCTTCCAGTTCATTATGAATGTTCAGCACACAGCATGGTAATATTCAGTAGCACAGGCTTTTTATGTGTGCACAGTAGTGTGGGTGATGAATACACAATGTGGAATTGTGAATAACTTCACACAAATACAAACAGGCCATTGGCAAGAATAGTTCTGTAATGTGACTACTTGATGGTTTAGCAAAGAAACTAATTCCAACTTTAATGATGTCATTGCATCTGGCTGCACTAGCTGTCCTGAAATTCCGTCCCTGGTAAATTGATCACTGAGGGGGGAAATCCTTGGGAATGGTTGTCCTAGTAATGGGTTGAGCCCACAGATTGCATGGTTTTGTGCACCAACCCAAAAAAGCACTTAAATCTGTCTATTAGGGTTGCCATACTTCTGGGAATTTCTGGACATGTCTTCATTTGGGGCTCCTCCATGACCACCTGGTGGGAATTTTATATTTTAAAGCAAATGTCCTGAATATTGGTTTTTTTAAAAAATAAAAATCTGGTTCAGGCTCTAGTTCTGGCATGGGCGACCCGGGTTCAGGCGGCTTGGGCTCAGCAGTGGCAGAGGGGCTATTGGGTGATTGCCCTATAAAAGCTCAACAACTTTTTGTGTCCTAATTCTTACCTCTTGAAATATGGCAACCCTACTACATATCTGATGTTATAATTCTTGATGCCTGGAATTCTTCTTCAGATGGGTTCCAAGCGCAGTAGAATTGGGTTTGGTTTCAAGGGTAATGCATATACACAAAAAATGGCATATAGCCAGAACTGCATTGCTCTTGGAGCCAACCCACAGTGAGGGGGCCAATCCCACAGCCAGTAGGCTTTGCCCAGAAGCAGTGGTGCTATATGGGGAGGGGCAGAGGGGCTGCTTTGCAGGGCTGCAGGGCTGCATTGGGAGGACGCAACAGGCATGCACCCTTGCTGTTCAGTGGCGCTTTTGTGCCCAGATTTTCACTTTTTGAAATATGGCAGCCCTGCTTGCTTGCTTGTTGTATGTTTGTTTAATTTTCAACACATGATACAGATCAGATAATGTTAGTGGGGAAAGTTGGTTGTGCAATAAAATAGGCTGATATATTCAGGATCTTCAGAGATTTCCACATGGCTATATGACATCTCATATCTTTTTATGCCATGGTAATTTGGGGTCTCTAATTCAGTTTCTTGCTATATACTCCCATCAGAATACCTCATGTGAAAGTGCTACATCTTTGTCGTCAGAAAACATCAAAGATAACATTAAGGAGGCAGCTCAGCAGGTACCTGTTTAGTGCAAGTGGTTAAAATTTTTGAGCCTAATTCAAGGGAATACTCTCTTTGTGGATGACAAGTTGCTGGTTAGTACTGGATGTCACAGGGGAAACTTCTAAGCATGGAGTTATAGAACAGGGAACTAGGAGAAATTTGTCTGAAGAGTTCCATCACTGCACGAAGCAGAAGTGAAGGCTTTCACCCATGATACAGGAGAGCAACAGTAAGAAGCTATAAAAACAACTGAAACTGTGAGAACTTAAATACTGACAAATTAATTGTTCAATGAGGACTCCATATACAGTATGTTAGGACTAAGCCAGAACTAATTAGCTGGTTTTGAAATGTTTCTCTTGTTTTTGCTAAAGATGTATTGAGCAGTCAGTCACTTGTAAATGTGAGTAGCCCTGACTGAAAGCTGGAGAACAGGGTCATATCAACCAGAGCCCCATGTGCAGCCTGCTCTGAGCAAAGATAGAGGGGTGCTTTTGCCCTGCTATTGTGAGATGCTTCTGCTGCCTCCCCTTTATCAGTAGCTTACCTTGGGCAGGAAGAGCTCAGCAGAAGAAGCAGGTTCATCATGATGCAATTCAGATCTGATATAATTCCATCATTATTTTGCAGGCAACTGCATTTGATGAAATGCCTCCTGCTTACTTAAAGAGGGGATGAATCATTTCCATGAGGCTAGCTACATCTATTCATTTTGAATGTTCTTATGTAGCTTAAATCTGCCTCTATTTTGAAGCTCCAAGATACACAAACGTACTATTTTCACCTTTTTTCAAGTTACCATGAAACTGGTGTATTACCATGAGACATTTTTGTCAGTGTTACATTGTTCCGCCAAGCAGACCTAGCTCTTCCATCACCCATTACCATTTCAATTGCCTTCTTCAGGTTTGGTTAATGTCTGTAGTTGAGAGCCACTTGTATCCCTGCTAATATTGTCTGTTATCCCAGCACCTATTTCCATTGGATTATTTGACTACTATGTGCTGTTACCTTTTGAGGAATTCTAAATCAAAGTGTCTGTTGTTATGTACAAGTGATATGGTGCTTCTAGTAATTAGCTAAGGGGGTTATAATTCTGCTCACCCAAACACCGTTGATGCTTCATCAGCACTCCTAAAATGGAAAATAATGATGTCATAGACAAAAGTGTACTAAAAATTCCAAAGGGTTCTGCTCTGTTCCTGCATAATTAAGTCTCAGCAGCCAGAACAGTGCAACTAACAGTGAGGACATGCTTCGTTCCAGCTTCTCTATGCATCTCAAGGGAATAATATGATACACTGGCATTTTCTAAACAATGGCACTATGAAATAATATGCTGTTAAGCATATTTGTGTTGAGATTTTAGAACTATTAGGAACCCTTACCAATGCATTATTCAGGAAAAAATGGTTGACTATCTTATCTCTCCATTCTACAGCCCTTTCCTGTGCCACTAGTTGGCAAAGTTCTCACAATGATTTAATTTATTGTGCTGGTCTGCATGCACCAATAAAACAGGGGATATTGAAAAGGTCACATTAGCCCACAATACTGTTGACCTTCCCAGCATAAAATGAAACATGTAAATTAAAATATCCCATTGCTATTGGAGAAGAATACAGGAAAACAGTGACTTCATATTTGATTCCAGGGACAATTCTCATTGCATTGATGAAATGTCACAGCTTTGGTCAAATGCCTGGCAGCTTATTCAAAGAGGTTTTCTTTGTGTGTGTTTTAAAGGAACTAGGTATGCAGGAGTTTGGCTCTGGCAAAACACTGTTGAAAACAGAATGCTGGGCAAGGTTGGCCCATGGTCTGATCCTGTGGGGCTCTTCTTCTACATTTGGTCTAGAAATGCCAGCCTTGATTTAGCAAGTTTACTTAAGGGGGAAAGGAAAATTAAATCCACAACCTTTTGTTTTTACCCCAAGAATCATCCCCCGGGAGCACATTTTTCAACTATCCCACATAAGTGAATGGCAGCTATTCATTTGGGATCAGCCTGTGTGAGCCACCAAACCCACTTCAAGCCGCCTGCTATGTGCTGTCTGCAGGGAGCCAGCAGCCGCCACCCCCTGTCCATCTCTGCTTTGTAGCAAAACATTTTTATTGCACTTCTGGCCACCATAAGCAGCTAGTGTCCTGAAACTGGCTTTGTGGCACACAAATTGTGCATGCTTGATCCAAGAACAAACTTTTTCAATGAAGCAGCTCCGAGTTTCTTATCCTTGATGACTTCTAGCTATTACATTTCACTTTCATGTTGGACTTTTCACACCTGGAAGTATATTTATAGCAAGATGACATTCCTTACCTTTGGCACAGTATTAATTTCCTTTCAACACTTTACATCTCCCCAGTGTCCTTGCTTTATCCGCTTGATGTCAATCAATACTACATTCCACAGCACACGACTCTAGTAATTGTTTATGAGAACAAAGTGGATGGAGGGCTGTTCCCAAACTGCAGCTCTGCTTGTACAATGGACTTCCAGGCAAGCAACGGAGCTTCTCCTTCCTTTCCTGCCCCTTCCAGCCTCCTATGTGCCCTCAAAATAATCTCTGGAGCATTGAGATGGGGATGGAAGGGAAGAAGGTAAAATGCAAATTTCTGTTGTGGCATCATGATCCCACTGGCACAACACTGGATGCAACCTTTAATGTTTGAGGGGTTGTTTTTTTTGCCAATTAACTTTAATTGAATTTCATTTTTAGAAGCAAATTAATATGAAATTTAATACATAATTTAAAAATTGACTTTCCACCCCCTTTTCCATGGTGTTGGTATTCCCACCCTTCTATGCTGCATTTTACTTTTATCTATTCCAAATTTCTTTCATTACTATTACATTTTATTTTCCATCCACTGCTCATAATTTAATCCTGCCCGCAATTCCATTTAACATATAATATTTCCAAATGTCCGAATATGGAGGTTTTCCCCCTTCCAAATCTAATTCATTCCCACAAAATCTTCTTTGCTGTCATCTTTGCCACGTCCACATAGGTTTTAAAAATACTTTCCATGTTGCTATTCCTTCTGCTTTCATTCTACATGCATGTGATGCTGCCTGCTGATCTATGTACAGCCATTGATCAAGTTTCTTCTTTAAAACATCTATTCTTCTTTTTCCCACACTGAACATTGAAGGGGGTGGGGGATGGGTAAAACTTCCTTAGAGACTTTATGAAGATCCCTTCCTTGTCATCCTTATTTGTACCGTGTGTTGTTGTTATGCTTATCGTCCCAATGCAAAGGGCTTTGGGTTTCTGGGAGCAGTCATTCCTATTTCAGTATAAATCATTTCCCAGATTCCCTTAGTCCTGTCAGAGTCAAATCACAAGCCTCACGCTGAAACCATTTTCAGCTCTTGGCCAGACTAAACCCTCCTTCTTTATCTTTCACTTAGTCAGGTTCCCATCTTGGAGCCATTTTATTGTTGGTGTTTTTCCAAGTTTTTCTTTTCTTATAAAATGTTTCCATTTTACATGGCTATGTCCAGTTTATACCCCAACACTCCTTCTTTGGTTTTAATACTTTTTATTTCATCAGCTGGGATGAGGGAAAGAAAGAAAAACCTTAAAAACTTTACGAGCAATAAACGCAGTCCTTCCCTCAGCCCCTCTTCCCTTCTCTTCCACGGCGACTAATTAACATTCTTTCTCACTCATAAATCAAACAGCCAGAATTTTACCTTGCAGCTTCTTTTGCACCGTTTCTGAGAGGGCACCTTTAACTTTAAGTCAATTAATCCAAATTGTCCTGACTATTAGGAAGTCAGCCACTTCTGTGGAGCTTCTGAGGCAGCTCAACAATGGAGTCTGCAATGGCGTTGCCTGTGTCTCAACCCTCAACCTGCCTGAGAGGCGTCCTCTGACTCCTTCCAAGCCAGGAAAGGGATGAATAATGACGTCCACGGCTAACCTTCACCCCCTGTACCACTGGGGTGGGTGGGTGTGTCAGAGGGCACGTTTGCCTTCACCCAAGTGTTCTCTGGTCCCAGAGAAGCAACTCCATACAGCCGTGGCTTGACCTGGAAGCATAATGTTTGAGATTTTTTAAGGATGAGATTTTAAAAAATATTTTCTCCCCTGAAATGCTTGTGAGTTTTTTTAAAAAGCCAGCTAACACATTGTTATGGAATATAAGTGCTATAATAGATGCTACAGATTTCCCCAAGAATCCTTACAGGATTCATCAGAGAAAGCCATTAGTGCACTCACTGGTGTAAAAATTGCATGATACCATGAATCATTTAGCAGCAAGCTACAGAAGTAGCAGGGGATTATTATTTTTTTAATGAAGGTTATATGTGCAAGCTAAGTTGCAATACATGAGCTTTCAACATGAG
Organism: Podarcis liolepis; assembly: GCF_965112155.1. Classification (NCBI taxonomy): domain Eukaryota; kingdom Metazoa; phylum Chordata; class Lepidosauria; order Squamata; family Lacertidae; genus Podarcis; species Podarcis liolepis. The sequence continues at coordinate 4,874,527 of NC_139558.1, forward strand.
CCTTCAGCATTACACTCTCTGGCATTCAATGAAATAGGGATAACAAAAATGCAACGTCCTTTGAGGCCTTGTTACACTGACACCAGTAGCACTCGATATCCTTAGAATGGCTCCTGTTTTTAAGCTGTAAAGGATCTGTTTTATTTGCTGGATATAGTTAGGAAACGCCACATTTCTCAGGAAACTGCTACCAAAAGTTGAAAGGTTATCCCAGGGATCGAGTAGGAATGTTGAGGGAGTCCTAGAGTGGCACTTCACTTACTTTCACACTGTTGGACAGATTATGTTGATGTGTTATTTGGCTGTTTGGCATTCAGTGTGGGCAGGTAAGGAAAAGAAAATAACTTATTTCAGTGTCACCCTGAAGCATTATGGGGATAGCGGTACTCTTGAGTCATCACCCATAGCATGAGGCTTGCAAGTACCCTTAGGAGTGCCCTTAGAACCTGACCTGCACATCATGCTGAATGCTGGTCATGCTGAATGCACTGGACAGTGGGGTCAATTACTCAGTGCTCACTTAGCAGGCAGGAAGACATTTCTTTCCATCCTTGGCTGAGGAGCAAATATTCTGCTGGTTTATATGCCTGGCAGGTGGGGTGGAATGAGAGATGTTTCCCTCTTATGTAATCATTGATTCCCCATGTCCACACATAACTATTTAGCTTATTGCAGACCCCCCAATTCGTTATATTTTACCAAACACAACTCTTTTTTTTACTACATGGTAGGTTCTCCTGAGTCTTCTTTCTGGATGTGGGGGCAAATGAACACTGCACTCTATGTTTTGCTACATCTTGGCAGCTGTGATTTTATTCCCTAGTCTAGTTCATAAACGAAGCGCTGAACATGATGGAGCAAGAGATAAATTAGGTCTGTAAGGTTTTTGGACTTCTTGCCATGTCTGTGAGCCAAACACTTATTGAGTATTTGCTTCCCCCCAAATAGGCAGGGCCAATATGCACTTTACATGTTTGTACTCAGCCACAGACTGTGGAACATATACTACCTCTCATTGAGCCAGAAGACATATGGACAATATTTATTTATTTATTGTTCAATATGATTTAAAATGAATATGAATTACTTCCCAGCAAAAACAAAAATCTCCCAGTTTGTATTTTAAGTGTGTGACCCCTTTTAAAATACTTTGAACAGGGGGCCTATTTACTGTTTCTGTGGTAAAGGGATGCATTCCATTTTAAAAATAATTAGTATTATTAAACTATATAAACTAAAGATAAAAAGTATAAAGAACTGCTGCTGTGGCAGATGGAGCTGTACAGAGTTGGACATTATCATTTCCCTTGTTGTTCTCAAACATTACAAAATTTTAAGTTTTTCCATAATTATGTTTTGCTGGTTTATATGTATTCTTTTAAAATAAGTAAGCTCAATCATGGTTACTATGGAACAAATTTTATCAACCCATTCAAATATAGTAGGAGATAGGCTTTCTCCAATTTTTAGATATTATAATCTTAGCAGCAGTTACAAGGTTGAGCACTATTTCTTTTCCATAATAACTTATTTTAGATAACCAAGCAGAAATATTTTAGATTCCAAGGGTATAGGTTATGCTAACATATCAGAGATCTTAGCTGGAACAGATTTATAGACTGTTTCTATCAGAGAACAATTCAAAAGTTCTGTATGTAACCTGCCTTATTTAATCCACATCTCCAACATTTATCAAATCCAATATATTAACTTCAATTTATAAGGCATTAAATAACATTGAAAGATGGTTTCAAAACAGTTCTCCTTGAAATCTGCTGAAATCCCAAATCCATTTTCACTGTATCCTAGTTATTCTTTGATCCAAATCTTGCACTAATTTTCTCATACATGTATCTTGTTCTGATCCAAGTCTAACCATAGAATCTTCCAATTAAGCATTTATTCAATGAGTGTTCAATTTATTCAATTTATTGTGTGTAGCCAAAGGCCTTTACACTGTACAGAAGGGAATAAAAATAAAGCTTTCCTCTGAAATCACAAAACATAACCAGTAAAAGTTTGCAACATAAAAATTTACAACACAAGGTTTTAAAATTAGGAAGCATTAACATATCTAGAAAGGAGCTTCTTAGCTGCCAGAGCAAATTTGGCTACCAGATGTGTAATTTGAAGATTTTTATCAGCTAAAAGTTTGGCTGTTACTTTCTGGAGGGATAGGCCAGAGAAACAGTTTAGAATCTCCAAATGAAGAAATATTTAGCCCTCAGTCCACATGACCTCAGAAATTGGATCTTTGACCAGGACATCAGTCAAGATAGAGCAGCTATTATAACTGCCTGTTATTCTATTTGGTATATAGTTTTAATTCTATCAATGTTTAATTGCTTTTGAATTGTTTCTTTTTCTTTATTTTTAGCTATTCTTGTTTTTATCTGTAAGCCGCCTTGAGTCCTGCCAGGGACATTACTGCTGCTCAAGTTGTTTGACCTGCCCCTTTGCTTTCCCTGTGAAGGAGTTTTCTGACATCAGCCCTGGCTTTAGGTTTCAATTAAAGCATTTTTCGAATTCTGCCATCAAAAATACTATTTATGTGATCCGGTGCCCTTGTCATTTATTGTATGTGGGCAAATGTTCTAGATCTTTAAAGACTAGCATAGGGGAACATAGATCTCACATTAGGAATGCTGTGACAAGTCCCCCTCTAGTGGAACACTATCTCCAGAAAAAGCAAAGAAAGACTGACATACATTTTTTTTGCCATTTTGCAACTGAGGTCTGACCCATACAACAGAATTAGCACTGAGAAGGTAATCTTGAGACAAGAAATTAAACTTATTCATCTTTTCCATACAATCGCACTGCATGGGTTGAATACATCTTTTGATTTGAGGTGTTTCTTGTAATACCTCTTTCAGAAACCCTTCGCGCTTCACAGTCTCTACCCATAAATATCCACTAGTGGGCTTCCTCTGTGCTCTGCGAGCCAGTACGCAACAGTTGCCTCTACTTGTGCCCGTTGTGGGACCTTGTTAACTTCACAGGGTGAGTCAGCTTGCTCATTATATTGTTTGGCTTGGGTTGCTACCATTTTCTTGTATGTATATTGTCAGCTGAAGAAGGAGTTTCTCTTTGAAACTGGGATTACCAGGCTCCAGTCCTGGTTGCCACAGCTTCTCCACTGCTTCCAATAATTTTCTTGCATGAGAGATAATGAGAAGACATAATTAACTGTAATACTGTACTTATTTTGATGATTCTGGAGTACCGCTTGTATGTACTACATGCCTTGTAATAGCCGGCACATTGTGACAAATACATGTGTTGTACTTTACTTGCCATATATTGTGTGTATGCTGGCCTAAATCTCTGTTTTTTTCTATTTGTGTATGTTTTTATACAGCAGGTTCCTTATTTTTGTGCCCACCAGGGGAAAAGGCAGGATATAAATAAACAACATAACACCACCACCAGTAGCAGCAACAGCAACAAGGCATAAAACATCATGGATAGCTCTGTTGTAATTTCTAGGATGTTTAAGCTGAAATTTGAAGAGGGAAGACACCCTAATCTATCAGGCCATTTTCCTAAGGGAAATTGCTTCTACCAAATTCTTCCTGGGAAAATACATAGAATTATATTTCCTGAGTCTCCTTGAACCAGGAATATTACATGTACAGTGTTTTAGGAAGGAAACACGAGATCTAGGGGTTCATGGAGCAGGGTTGGGGAAACATGGCTCTTCATATCTGCTTGTATTTTGCAATCTGTCCTTGGAAACATCAAAAAGACTGAAGTTTCTTTTTTCTGAGTAGTCTGAAGCAAACATCACAGAAAGTTAGTGGAAGGTTTGTATATACAAATGGTGGTTTGTATGTAACAGTACAAAATGGGATCTTAGAAATAACAGTCATTTGTGTCAAGAAGTTGTCTTTCATATTCATAATAAGCATCCTAGGTCTGTATGCCTTGGTACTACATTATAATACTTTATGGTGTTGAACATACACATGCGCTAAATTTGCATTACATAAGCTCATTTTTCTTTCTCTTCTCTGACCTTCCTTGTATGGCTATCCTTTGCAGTATATTTGTCAGTGTCTTTCCTATTTTACCTGTCTGGCAAGCTGTCCATTGCCATCCTCATAACATCTGTCACAAATGGCTGTTGACACTATTCCTGTGGTCCTTCATTTGTCGCCATGTCTGTGGGATGTAATTGCCACATTTATCTTAGCTACCTGTTGTCAAGTAACAATGCTATTCCTCTTGGATGCAGAAGCTAATGTCTTCCTTGTAGTTCATTTAGGTTTTCATCTCTGAAAGTGTTTACATGGTCAATGAATAGATGACAATGAGATCCCTTCAGGAATATTTTTTCTAGTATCATCACATATTGTTCTAACAGAAGAAATTGGCCAACCATGTTGCAGCAGATATTTATCTACTTTAATCTTGAACAGTTGTTTCCGTGAAACTTCATCAATAATAAAGCTGTTTGGGATTCTTCCTTAATAAGAGACAGGGATATAAAATTATACATAGCTGTACAGAAAAAAGTAATATTTTGAGATATATTTCAGTATATAGTAGGGCTAACCAACATGGTCTTCCCAGGTGCTTTTTAAAAACTCCCACCAACCCTAGATAGCATTGACAATGTTCAGGGAAGATGACTCTTGAGGGCACTCAGTTGAGGAACGCTGTTATAGAGAATGTAAAGCCTGCAAACGTGTGACTTGCCAAGCCTCAAAAGTCCACAATTTATTTTCTTGGCAGGGAGGTAAAAGAACGTTGGTTTTAAATGTGAGCAGTTCACTTTCTAGAGTGGTAGGAGGAGATTGCTCCTCCCACTCACTCTAATAGACAGGATTTATTGTCAATCAGGTTTGTTGAGTTGTATGGGAGAGAACAACCTCCTACAAGCCAGGCAATGTGGTTGCTAAGCTTCCTTAAAAAAACTTTGAGAATGGGGGAAAAATGCTTTCCCCAAACAGGTCAAATAAAAACATCAGGGAAAATGGCCAGGACAGAATTTGAAGCACCCACGGTGTGTTGGATTACTTCCTACCATCACAAAAATCGAGCTTGCCACAGAAAGGACCTATGTTCTTTTTCATATGGTGGAGGACGATATCCACTGCTGGAATGTCTCTAAGCAGACTAACCCCAGGGTGAAATCTAACTACTTGTTGGACCCCCTCGCCTGAAGCAGAAGTATTCAGCCTGTCGTGGTGAACAAAGGATGACATTGCTGTCAATGTTGCCTCCCTAAAGAGGTCGTGGGAACTGAAAGTGGCAGAGGCTGCAGCACTCCTAGTGTGTGGGACCATGGAGAGAGGTGCAAGCCTTGACAAAATGGGAAGTATGCTATTGGAGAATTCCTACCTCATTGTTGCCAGCTGGAAAGGCACAAAATCCTTAGTGAACCTGATGCTAATCTGAACAGCCCAGAGTACATTGAGAGTATGTGTGCCCTTCTTTTCCCTTTTGGTCAAATAGCTGGGAGCAAAAAGATGACAAAAATCACTTTGAGGATGAATGCTAGATCTGTGAGGAAACTAATGGAGTCTGGCTGAATGATGCATAGCTGTTTGCACACAAACAGGGCCTCTATGTCAGATACACTCCTGGCAGAAGTCACAGAAACCAAGTACGTGACATTGCAGGAAACCAGTTTGAGGACACCATCCAGAAGGGCTCAACAGTGGTTTGGCCCTCAGCACCCTTCTTCAGTGGGATAGCTGCAAGTAGCCTTAGTAACAAAGCCCTTCTCTAATTTCTAATGTGTGAGCAGGAAATGTCATGCTTTTATAATAATGCCATTCTGGGCTGAGATCTCGGTCTACTTCAATAGGTCCTTGAACCTCAGTTGTCTCTACCATAAAAAATCTGTCTGAAGAGATGAAAAGTACTGGAGCATACTCATGATCTGATCCAAGTCACAATCTGCCTAGATTAAATCAGGTGAGTTTGCATTAGAACCCAAGTTTGGCATATTCCTGCTCCCATCCATAGTCTAGGTGGGCATCCCTGTGTTGGAAACCATGCAATAAAGATGGTCTCCTTCAAACTTGCAATAATATATATTGGTTTGGGAGCACTGCATGCACAGCACTTCTGAGCGGGCAAAGTCAGCTCTGCACATACCTACAGGTAACTTTGCTGGTTTCGCAGTATATGCCTAAAGAGGGTTACTGTCTTTTAGATACAGGATTGCATCATTGTATACACTACTATCACTTGTTATATGATTTTATTTTTTAATTTCAGTGAGTTTTTATTACAGGTCTCATTTAACACTTTAGGCATGACTGAAAAACAGTGTGAACAATTCAGAAAAAAATAGCAAAAGAGGAAATATGCTTCAGCACCATGGACAGCTGTGCCATGAAGTACACAGGTACCTCGGGTTACAGACGCTTCAGGATACAGACTCTGCTAACCCAGAAATAGTACCTCGGGTTAAGAACTTTGCTTCAGGATGCGAACAGAAATCGTGTGGTGGCAGCAACGGGTAGCCCCATTAGCTAAAGTGGTACCTCAGGTTAAGTACAGTTTCAGGTTAAGAACGGATCTCCAGAACGAAATAAGTTCTTAACCTGAGGTTAACCTACAGTAGGCTGAAGAACACCACCCCCCCCCCCAGTTTGTGATATTTGCAGCCAGCAGGAACTTAACTTGGAACTAGAGTTCAAGATCTTATATCTTGAGTACAACAAGCACCAAATCTTTTCCTCACACAAGAGGAGAATACCAGATTCTTCATGCCAGGCCTGGTCTATCCAAAGGTTTAATAATACTAGGCGATCGCAGTGCCCAGTGTTGCATACCCTTGTTCTCTTCCAGACCAAAGAGGGCTACAGGCCTCAGGCACAAACAGCTCTATGTATGCTATTAGGTTTGGTTCTACCTTTTTGATGTTCCTGAATGAAGCCCCAGATCCCTTGGCAATATTAAAGAAAGTTTCTTCTATCTAAGCAATGACATATTAATATTACATAACATGAGTGACTTTTTTCAATTGTACATTGACCCCTTATTCCACTTTCCAATTCAGTTATAACTGAAGTGTGTCATAATTCTAGCTTAATTGAAAGTCTGATGATCTGCACTGCAAAAGATAAGAAAAATTATATTTTTAAAGGTATGTATAAATGTTTATAATTGTATGACACCTAAAGTAAGAGCAAGCTATGAAGGAATCAAGTATGTTTTAACATGAACTTCACTTGAAAGACCAAAAAAAATCCTCTTACAATTATTTCAACTTAAAATCATGGATCATAAACATGCTGGGCAAGCAATCCTTAACAGAAGAGAAATATTATAAGTGGTGCCTATTTTCTTGCTCCTGGCATCTTCTTTTCTGCAAATATCATTATCATTATATGCTGTCAGAAATTATCAATATATAATGTTCTTACATTGCTGCTTATTATAACGTACTACAAATGCCTTAGCTAACACCCCCATTAGCTGAGTACCAGCTGTTCATGTGAATTTTGACCCTTTGTATCCAAGACTCCCACGGTGTTGTAATTCTCATATCTTATTATAATATATAGCCCATAACACTGCAAGCTAATAACATAATAGCACAGCGAAAGTTTCATAAGGAGAGAAAGATTGTAGTTACACTAACTTCTGTAAGAAAAAGTAGCTTATTGTGATGAACATACAGATTAACTTCAAAAACAATAGACATTTACATCAATATCTGGTGCCTATTATATTAGGCAGATTGGGGCAGATGAGCTTTGACTGGTATAAGAGAATGTAATGAGCAGTCCTAGTCATTGTCATTCACGGCAAATGTTTATACCTTCCTCTGCTGGTACCACACATCACTTTGCAGGCACAGCTGCTTCCACTAGACAAAGACGAGTTATCATTTTCCACCAATGACAATAGGGATGGGGAGAAATTCAATCTGGTTCATATTTTAATGTGATACTCCCTAGTTCCCACGTCCCAAAACAATATGCAAACTGAAATGCTGCTATTCTTTGAAATGCACACTTCTCTAAATTTTGCAGAGCTGTTTTCTTAGTGTAGACTACTAATGCGGAATCACTTCGCAACAATTTCTGGAGGCTATTCGTGTGTTCATATTTCTACTAATAGACTTGACTTAAATTTAGCTCACACATGCAAACTAGCAGTTCGAAAGCACACCAGTCAGTGCAAGTAGTTAAATACATACTGCTGTGGTGGGAAGGTAAAGGGTCCTCAGTGTGCCAGTATCAGTTTAGTCATGCTGGCCACATGACCCAGAAAGCTTCCTGTGGACAAATGCCGGTTCCCTCGGCCTGAAAAATGAGATGAACGCCGCATCCCATAGTCATCCTTGACTGGACTTAACTGTCCAGGGGTCCTTTATCTTTACCACACTTGGATTGGGGCCATAAGAGTTAAATTTGTTCCCCCCTCTCCAAAAACTTTGGTTTGTTTTTCCTTTCCTGCTTCCTTTCGGAGCATTGTCCGTGCTTTTCTCTCCGGTTGGTTAATACAGAAATGTGTGACTTTTGCTTTTTATGAAGTTATACATCTTTAACAAGCAGAATATTAGATTCCAGATTCTCCATTTTGTCAAAAGAGTTTTCTTTGATAAAAACTTGTTTTCTTTCTTTGTCTGGAAGTATGTTGAAATGATTCAAAGAGTTTGTTTTACAAAATAAGAGATATAGGGGGAAACATTTTAAACTATGAGTTGCATAACAACAACTTTTTTCATTATAGATTTTCTGCAGTAGCAAATGGCATTGTGGGGTGCTGATGCTCACTTGACCCCCAGTTAGTCAGGTAGGATGAGACACTGGTGAGGTCAGCATGGTACAAACACACTGGCAGAGCTAATCAGGTGCTTCTGCTGGTGTGTTTGCACCATGCCAAACTCCTGTATCACCTTGCTCTACCTCCCAGTAAGCATCAGTGATGTGACTGACCAGAGATCAGGTGAGCAGCATTTCATTATCATTATCATCATCAATAACATCTGAAAATCTCAGGGCAGTGCTACTATTTTGAATAGTCAGTGTTGATTTTAGTGTTTTACAGATATTTATAAATGTATATACCTAGAGCAGAATCCTAGAATGGCTATTCAGAAGTAAACAAATAAATCATTATTATTTATTAAATTTGTTAGTCAATTTATCTTGCCCAAGGAAACTGAACGTGGCTTACATCCAGCTTAACAGTGCAATCATATGGCTGACTGCTCAGAAACAAGTCCCACTGAGTTCAGTTGGGCTAGCTACCAGGTATGTAAGACGTAAATTGTAGCTTAAATAAATTCTGTCATTGTTTTCCACCTCTGAGGAAGAATCTTTTAGCTCAACATTTTGCCCTAATGAGCTGACTGGTGGTTCCTGTGCACTTTTGAGATTCCACACCTGCTTACTTACTGTTCAGTTGACATCTCTCCAACTCTTCTCATGGTTTAAATATTCTACTGACAAATATCCTGCATGGAAATTAACTCAAACAGAATTACACTATATTTATTGTACTATTTATGTCCTAAATTCACTGAGATAATTTAATTACTGTCATTTGAAAATGTTCCCCTTTTAATAAGGTACTCATTAGTTGCATTATTTGCAGGAAGAGGTTTCTTTTTTGCTCCCCAATCCATCTTTTAATTTAAACTGCAACCATTTTTAATGTTTTATTCAAATTTCCGTATATTCAATTAAGTCCTCACTGAACAATTTGTAATTGGGGTTAATAAAAAGAAACTCATTCAAGCAGCCTTCAAAATTTTCTCCTCTGGCATTGAAGTTGAGTTCACAGGTAGAAATATACTCGCCCCCCCCCCCACACATATACATGAAAAAATGAACTAGCTGTCCTCCTCCACTGAGAAAAGCTTCGTGGCTCTCCAAGGTAATGTCATCTAAAAATCTATAAATGTGTTGCCTATAAAGAAAATAGATTTTTGAATGCACTGATTAGTTTTGGTTTACTTTTTCTGCAAGAAAAGTCAGTATAGAAGAATTTAAAAATCTGTTGTCTAATTTGCCATTCGTGTTTGTTTTGTTCAAAGACTGGATAGCTCAGCAGATACAAATAGCCATATAAGCAATTTTGTTTCTTTCTGAATTGCTTTGGGACAATCATAGTAGCTGCTATAATAAATGTGATGTTGATAAAACTGTGACACATTCTATATCGGTGACCAACATGGTTGGCAAATGTATTGCAACTCAAGATACAGGTGCCACTACAAATCTCACTACATATCAGCTCTCCTGTGTCTTGCAGTGGTATTATCTCTCTGAGGTGAAGAGTGAACAGCAATATAGCTCAGGGATAGTGGGTCACAGTACAAGCCTGTCTGCACTCATGATTTGTCTTATCTGTCTTAGCAGAAGTTGGATGCGTATCTGTCATGGATGCTTTAGTTGAGATTCCTACATTGAAGGGGGTTGGAGTAGATGACCCTTGGGGTCTACAACTCTACAATTCTATGATAATGAAGCAAGACTTCCCTCCAATCTGCACCTTAAGCCCTATCTCCCAGGAAGCAACCTGAGCTGCTGATTGGATCCCAGGTTAGACCAACCTGGGGCACAATGAAGGGCTGGATTGTTTGCAGGTCCATGCTGTGTTGGTAACACACTGTGGGACTACAATGGAGTGGCAGCAGGCTGGGGAAGAGGAAGTACCCTCCCGAAATAGCTACCCACCAAGCAGAATCTCTGTCCAAAGAGCCATCCTACCTTGGAATCCCAAGGACTCTACCTGGGGCATTTGCATCCAAGAAATTGTCTCTGTCAAAGAGCTATGGCCATCCCAAATGAAAAGAGCATTCTGATCTCAGCCATAGCCCTAAGACCAATGCCTGCTAGGAAACAAATACCACTGATATCAATATGCCTTTCTCCAAGTAAGTTGCCCTAGCATCACAGTCACAATGTTTGGATTACACTTCAGTGACAACATTCATACCTGCTACTTATAGCTTTAGTATCATACCTAAGTCATTCTACATGTTACATGCACCACTTCTAGAATTAGTTTCTACCCAAATGGTTTGGGTATGCGGCATGCTTGTGTGACATAGTCATGACAACTATCCCCTTGGCATGTGTGTTGCTGATGTGTTATATAATATAATAATATTTAAGTACTTTAGAATTATGTGACTGGAAGTTTTATGTGTTCTGAGTGACAGATAGGTTGACTATGTGGGTGGTGGCAACCAAGCAGTCAATGCTCCTAAATCAGTAGTGTTCAATTTACAGCCAATGCTGAACTTTACATTTAAGAGTCAGGGGCCTGGAGAACATAATTTCCTATTTAGAATGTGGTTAATGGGATATCTAATATGACTTGCATGGTTCACTCTGAAAGGTTACAGACCATAGACTTAATGTTTGTGCCCTGTGATTGCCAATGCAAAATCATTTTTTAATCATAGCAGTAGAATAAAAACAAAAGCAGAAATGACACTTGATAAGAAAGGCAGCCCAACAACAGCAACACAAACCCTCTCTCTTGTAACATTTAGATGGATGAATCCATGCTGAAACACCATCGTGTTGTTTCTCCTTATCCTTTGCTGAAATGTAAGGAAATAATACAGGTAAGTTATTCGCATCAGCCCTGCAAGGATTTTCTCCCCAGTTCTCCCCTAGGGCTTGTAACTTTTAGAAATCCACAGAGATGAGCCTGATGCCTGATTTATTCCAGCGTCCCTATGGAAGGATACTATTAATATTCTGTTAACGTGAGCACTTGCCTGGACTCAAATAAAGTTTTGATTGGAGAAACAAATTACCTTGTACATCATAATTCCACAGAAATCCTGCACAATATAATGCTTGCTACTATAACTTGCTTGTATGTGATTGGCAGCTTCATTGTAGCGCAAAGTACCCACAATTTTTGGCTAACTGCTGTTCTATGCTTCTTTGATGCATACTTTGTTATTTACCTTCCCTGCTGCTAGCTACAATAAAGTAAGATTAATCTCCTGTCATTCTCACGTCAGCAGTTTCACAGCTTTCATGCATGTTGAAGGTGTGAAGACTCATTTTCCTCATACCTTTCACACTCTTTTTGCTTCTGTGGAGATGATGTATTTTTACCTTGAGAGAACTTTAAAATCTTAGATCAAATCTACACTGAAGTGCTAAAAGTGTAGAGTGGGGGGGGTGTTGTGTTTTCCCCCTCCTTTTTCTTTTTTGCAGTGTTCTCCTGATGTGTCTAGCTAGCCACTCACCTTTCTTTGAAAATGGTGGGTGGTTGGAGTTTAAAAAATACAGGCAAACGAAACTGCTGTTTGAGAAGCACGTTGAGAGAGACAGCAAGATGTCTAGGGTGAAGAAATTGCTTCTCAATGCTGCTACTTCAGTTTTATTTACAAAACTTTCATCTCTATGGATGGATGGCAAATGCAGAGGATTACAGAACCCCCCAATTGCGAGGGTGTTAATATATATATATAATCTGAAATAACAACAAGAAGAAACACTTGATATGGCTTACATGACCATGGGAGACAACCCTTTAAGGTATAAACAAACAAAAATGGATACAAATTCAAGGCAAAGCTCTTTCCCCCCATAAATACCACTTGAGGTAAACTGTGCTTGAGTAATAGACATTTTTTTGTAATAAATCTCTTCTGTGAGCAATGTTATGAGCAATTTTTTATTTGGAAAATTATATTTTCTTCTACAGCAAGCTTCCTCCTACCCCCAGTAGTTAACATCTACAACATGATGTTCTGGCAATTGCTGACACTTGATACAGTCTCAACTGGGATATTTTTTTCAATTGTTTTTTAAAATAAAAATCTTAAAGATATTGAAAAGGAGCTAAATAACCCAATCTCTCTCTCTTTAAGGAAAACTAAAAAAAAAAAAATCACTTTCTTTCAACTAGTGGTCAAAAGCTTATGTCTAGACAGATTGTGATTTCTTGATATAACAATCACAGTCCGTGACTGTAGTTTACAATAGTATTGCCATAGGAAACCCATATGCTTTTTTTTAAAGGCTAATAAGAGGCCTGGGGGAAGAATTTTCATTTCTGGGAGCAGGGTCCTTCTCACCGTATTCTGTGTCAATAGTAAATCTTGATATGGCTTCACCCATGTGTGAGGCCCACAACAATTGCCCTGCCCCTAAAAGGGGCCTGTTTTAGCAGCCAGTATGGCTAACTGTTGAGGAAATGCTTATTTGATAGTCCTAAATCCACAGGTCTTAAAGTTTCCCTTTCAGTCTGTTGCCCTCCCTCCCCTTTGATGAGCGGTCTAAACGTTTCTCTGTTCTGTACTTCAAACTTTATGTTGTGCATCAATAGATCTGTGGCATATTCCTCTTACTGACTGTCTATTACAACTCTGATGAAAATATGCTAAGCCTTTTATCACTACAACATATTTTGTGTGTATTGAAGCACTGTCAAATTATTACAAAACATCAGAGAATAAGCCATTTACATATGTGAAGCCCAAATGGATATTTTACTGTTGTGTAATCTGCCTCAATAGCTAGATTTATTACAATTCAGACTGTAAGCATTGCAAAGTGCAGACAAAAACCAATGTGCTACACTCTCACTTCACTCACTAGCATAACACCACTCCAAAGACAACAGGTTCAACACTTTGTTCTTTAGGACTTTTATACAGGAATTGGTCTATACCAGGCCCTCTGACTGCTCTTAGACTAAAACTCCCATCCTCCCGAACCATTAGCCATGTTCTCTGGGTCTGATGGGAGTCCTGCTGTTGGATACTTTGGTTGGTTAGAATGTGGTGCTAATAACACAAAAGGACAGTCACATCTTCTTGCGTTGGTGGGGGTTGGGCTAGATGATCCTCAGGGTTCCTTCCAACTCTGTGAGTCTATGATTGTATGAACATCTGGAGTCCACCAGTTCACCATCCCTGGTCTATATGCTACACTTATCATAGGGATTAGCATTCTTCTGCTACATTTTTCACATTGGACATATCATTTAGTGCAAATCAAAAAGACAGAGTAATCATACTTGCCCCATTGGCATATGGTCAGTCCTTATGTGCTTGATGTATAGAACAAAACACTAGCTGATCTCTTTAAACACTTTTAAAAATAATTTAAAACTCTGTATAGAGTAAATAAACGAAATACAGAACTATTTGCTGGAAAACTAGATCAAAGCTGCTATGCTTCTGACCAGTTCTTTTGAAGTCCCATTTGCCATTTTATTTCCCATTATAACCATTCTGTTAACTTCCTTGGAAGTCAGATGAAAATATTCATTGGAACATTCAACATGAGCTGTGGAGAATGGTAGGCAAGTTACCCCTATTTTCTCTCCTCACACAAATTTTGTCTGAAGCACTGAGATGTTCATTCTCCAAAGTCAGTTGTAAATTCTCTTTCAAAGGCAGGAACATGCGCATCTTCTTACACAGGGTGAGTGAATTCCATTTCTTTGGAGAAGACCTAGAAATGTAGAAAAGGGAACCACCACAACAACACCATTTTATTAAGCTATTTTATTAAGACTAGCATAAGGATAAAGAAAAAGAAAAAAGGAACCACTAGTTTCTTAGGGTTCCTTTTTGCTCCTTTGGATTATCCATAAAAGGTATCAGCTTGCTTTAGCATAGTAGAAAATAAATATATTTTTCAACCTCGCAGTTTTCCTTTCAAACATAATACATTGAGGACCTAAAGCATGGGTGGCAAATATACGGCCCTTAGGCAAACAACTGGCTTTAGGCCTTTAGTCCCCATTGTTTTAAAAATATGTCCTTTTCAGATCAGTTGAACCAACACTGCAAAAGGTTAACATAGAAGAGCCACAAATCTGATTGGTGGTTGAGGACTTGCCCTTGAAAACTCATTTGTACATTCTTATTCTTCTTCTTTGGCGATCCCTAGTAGCCGAGTAAGATTGTCTTCCATAAACACAGTTTTAACAATGAGTCTGTAAGTGACTGTGGAGGCCAATTCTGGATCCACACGTCCTTCCACAGTGGGGATATTGGTTTCTGGGAGGGAGTTGATCACAATGTGAATTTGTCAAGTGTGCCTTCCTCTTAGCATGTTTCTCCTTGCGTCCTGAGTTCGAGTGTCTTCAAAGCCTATGACACCTTTGGTAAAGGCTGTTCTCCAACTGGAGCGCTCACAGGCCAGTGTTTCCCAGTTGTCAGTGTTTATACTACATTTTTTTATATTTGCCTTGAGATAGTCTTTAAACCTCTTTTGTTGACCACCAGCATTGTGCTTTCCATTTTTAAGTTTGGAATAGAGTAATTGCTTTAGAAGACGATCATCAGGCATCCGCACAACATGACCAGTCCAATGAAGTTGATGTTGAAGAATCATTGCTTCAATGCTGTTGATCTTTGCTTCTTCCAGTACACTGATATTAGTTCGTCTGTCTTCCCAAGTGATGTGTAAAAAATTTTGGAGACACCATTGATGGAATCTTCCGAGGAGTTGGAGATGGCGTTTATAAGTGGTCCATGTTTCACAAGCATATATTAAGGTTGGTAGTACAATAGCTTTGTAAACAATCATTTTGGTTTCCCTGTGAATGTCTTCGTCCTCAAACACTCTGCACTTCAATTGGGAGAAACTGCACTCACAGAGCTCAGGTGATGCTGGATTTTGGCATTAATGTCAGCCCTTGTGGAAAGATAACTGCCCAGGTAGGAGAAGTGATCAACATTTTCCAACATTGCACCATTGAGTTGGATTTGTGGTGCTGCAGAGGGGTTATTTTGTACTTGGTGCAGCCAAGCTTTTTGTATTTCATCACACTCATATGAATGAGAAATAGAACACTCCAAAGATAGTAGCAGCCCTTGTTCTTGACTGGGTTCATTAGGAACAGAGAAGAAGTCTAGTTTCCAGCCCAATGCTCTTCCCGAGTACACCTTTCACTTTCACCTATGTGTGTGAATGGATGTCATTCATTCCTAAGGGGAAATGGATGTACCGCTTGGTAATGTCACATGTTGGGAACAAAAGTTGCCCATCACACTAGTCTGTGAGGGAAGATGTGTGGAAGCAATGCCTTTGCATTCTCATTGGAAGATAGCTTTACAATTATGGGGTATGGGGGGCTTAGTTAGCATAAAGAAAGTCAACTTTATTCAATATCTCCTGTGTTTCCTTAAAGTGGCAGCTCATTTAAAGAAACTTCATCTCTGATCTGGCAAATCAGGGTCATCATGACAACCAATCCCTCTCATATGTTAGGAGATGTCGGAAAGAAATGAAAGTATTTTGTGCAGGAGCTCTTTTGAATTCTCTTTGTCACGCTAGACACGTCAGAAAATTCTGTTAAATGCAAAGTATTCTTGAGGCTGACATGTCATAACAGACCCGTTAGCAATTTCAAAAATAACAATACAACGTGGTGGAAATAACAAGCCTGCCATTTTCTTTGCCACATTTGGAAAGACAGCTCTATTTGTGACCTGAACATTCTGGGATTCCCAGCAGGAGAAATATCCCAAAATTCAATGCATTTACTAACTTGTCCCCAGAAACACTGTAATTTGAGAGATTGAAAGATAGCAACCACTTTGATAGTGTTTGCCAATAGAAAAACATATATAAAATGTATAATGGCATTGATTTTGCAGTCTGAAGGGATTCAGGAATAGATTTAAAGTTGCCAGCAGTGCAATTCTGCTAAAGCAGGCCAGCAAAACTTGGAACTTACCTAGTCCAAACACACGCCTCCAGCGCATTAGACCCTCATTCCCTTGTTGCAGCCTTGGAACCGCAAGCGCATGGCATGGGTGGGAGGGTTTGTCAAGCATTGAATAGACCACCATAGAGAACTAGTGGGATGCATTCAGACTGGTGAATCAACAATTGTGCAGAACTGCAATGTAGTCAGAAGGAGAAGTATTTTCCAAAACCAGGCAAATGCCCTCGAGGAGCTTAATAAATCAACTCTTTTGGCTGCCAACCTGGGACTATTTGATCACCTTGAGGTCTATGATTCATGCCTGATGAGTCACATGACTTGGAGATCAGGTGGATTCCAGATGTATGATGTTTCAGTCAACAATTCAAAAAGTAGCTATTTACCGAGACATTTCCCTGACTATTGATACCCATTCATTGCAATTGATCTTATTATTTTGTTCTATTGATCTGGCTTTATTCTGATATTTTGTTCTTGTTTTGTTTGTGAATAGCCTTGGTAGTACTTTTTGAAATGTAAGACAATATATAGGTAAGTTCTTTTAATGAAATAAATATTTATTTATTTATTCTGGCCAAAAAAGTTCAAATTTTCTTTGGAAGCTGATCCAGTTAGAATATTTTATACAATGAAACTCATCTCAAGATCCCTAGGAATGACACTCGGGGCAAAGACAATATAACAACTTGTTTCTTTGTTTTAATATTAATATAATTTACATTTCACCTTTTCAGCATACAATAGCATTCAAGACAGCTGAAAATGCAATAAAATAATAATAAACCATACCAAAACCCAACAAACGTTGAAGTTTTGAAAATATTGAATGTAATATTGAAGTCAAATGTTAATAAATTTATTTCCATCCTAATGCATGCTCTCCTGGTTTTCACTGTGGTTCAGTGTAAATCATGAAAATGCTTATGTGGAGTCTGCCTATTGGTAAGCACCAGGGACATCAGCAACAGCCAGCCTCCCACTGATTTTATAACTATTCTGGAAACAAACACACACAGGAAGAGAGCCCCCTGTTGTTATTTTTTACTTGGGGGGGGGGCAGGATAGGTGAATCAACATTCAACTTGCTGGTATGCCTGCGTGTAAAGCAAGTTTCAAAGCTAAGATCACTCCAAGGGCAAACGAAATCACTGTAACTGCTATTAAAATCCTGTGCCCATTGTTACCCAACAATCTGGTCCAAAAGGCAATAAAAAATATAGCAAGGTTTGGTTGGGCAGACCAAAGTCCACCTAGCTCAGCATTCTGTTTTCAACAGTGGTCAGTCCAGTACTTCTGGGGGAAATGTATATTGGCAGTAAAATGTAAAATCACTTACATTCTGACTGCTTGTCGGCTTGCAGATTCCATTAAACCTCATTTTCTATTCTAAATATCTCAAATTAAATGTGATAGCAGTGGAGCCCAGGTCATGGTCTGAAGCCCATTATTCAGCAACTATGCAGGTTTGTCCAGTGTCTAGATGAGTCATTGCAGCTCCCTGGGGGAAAGATGATTTGTTATAAATACAGTCAGTAAATAGCTTTGACACTGACAGATCCATCTCTTAAAATGTGGGCCTTACCCAATCATGCATAAAACAGGTGTAAGTGAGGTCAGTGTGATGAGAAAAGGGGCGGGGGGAGGGGGCTAACTCTGTGACCAACATAAATCTCTTCACAACCCTGCCCCCTGGCACTTCTCTCTAGCTAGGCTCAATTTTGGAATCAGATCCAGTTAGAGGGGAAAGGAGAAGAGGTTAAGTGGTCAACTATGGAGAAGTAAGGCTCAGAAGAACATCTCCTCCATGTGAGCTTTTGCTACATCCCCATTTAAATGTGTGCGCACAAACACACACAGTTTAATTATTAAAAGTGCAAAAAGATAAAATGATCAAATCAGATGAGCTACCAAACTAACAAGCAATTATTACAGAAGGTCATGTTTGGGTATAAATACAGAAATACAACAAAACTAAAGCAAAAAATAATAATTAGGAAATGCCCCTTGACACTGCTATTTATTGGTATTTTTCCTGCATTGCAGGGAGTTGGACTAGATGACCCTCAGGGATCCTTCCGACTCTACAATTCTGTGGTTTGTTAAATTTATTTCTCATCTTTATCCATCAGTGAGCTCAAGACAATGATGAACTGAGAAAAACAATCCATACTTGAATCATGATTGCAAGAGACTCTTGGTTGGAGTGATAGGTCCGCCATTAGCACATCTAGGTTGGGTCTTAAAGTCAAGGTTGTCCCACTGCTATAAAAATAAACCTGATTTAAGCCTCTATTGACTACCCAGAAAGCCTCAACAAACACTTTGATAATTGGATTGTTGTTAGCATTCCCTTTTCCTAGTCATTGTGAATTAAGTGCTTCTCACTTCTCAAGGTGCTTCTCCACTGCCTTCTCACAGTGCCACAGTCAATGAGCACAACATGTATAAAGTAAAAGGCTAATACTTCTCTTGATATCTAGCTGATATATTATTCATTTATAAAAGTTTTTTAAAAATAAAATATCTATAACCAAATATAGATGCATCTGGATGATATTAAAATGTGATGTATCTAATATCTGTATCTCTTGATACATCACTTGTGATGTTAATGAAGAAATATAACCTCATACGAGAGATATAGGACACATAAATTTGGGATTGGGCTTCTTAATAGGACAGTTAATCCATGTATAATCCTTCCTTAAATTAAATTCCAGTTCAATGTGACAGGATCTTGCTTGGAATTAACATTGCAATCTTCTGATCCATCCGTGAGTTCACACTTATTAGTGCAGAATTAGATATAAAGCAACTACTGTAGTCATGTAGACCATTAAGGATCTGGACAGAACACAAATCTCTGCAGTGAACGCAGGTTTTTGTTCTTTGTGTGTTCACTTCTCATTTTTAAAGGTACAGCATCCTTTTAAAAGTGCCAGATAAAACTTTGATGTTACAGTTGAATGGAGTGACATTTATTGCAGATGGTTTAAGTAATAAAACATGACAAGCTATCTAGATACACTGATTAATGACAACCTCAACTGTGCAGTAATTTGAAGATGGATGCTTTGAACATAGAAAAGTATTTTTTTCCTTGTGTTTTTCACTCAAACACTTCAAAAAGAGATTTTTGAATTCACCACTTTCCCCCCTGTATCTGCTTCACACATCCCATGAAAATATTTTAGCAATCCTTAGCATAAGTACAGTTAAAACTGTATCTGAACATAAGTTCATTTAACAAAAAAGCAAAACTGTATTAAACTCTCTGTTCTTCCACATGTTTTCTCCTGGAAAAAATGTTTGCTTGTGACCTGAAATCTAGATGTATCATTTCAAGACAGCAAGTTATATGTTTGAATGAAATCCCTACACATATAAAACCAAGTAAATCAGTGAAAAGATCATGCTAGGTTCTTTCACGCCCACATCTCAACACCCACAAACCCTTAGTCTGAAGGAATAGATTTTCGGAATAGCTTTACCATGATCTGGTGCAAAATAGGGTTTTAACCCTAGCAGTTCGAAAGCACGTCAGAGTGCAAGTAGATAAATAGGTGCTACTCCGGCGGGAAGGTAAACGGCATTTCCGTGTGCTGCTCTGGTTCTCCAGAAGCGGCTTAGTCATGCTGGCCACATGACCCGGAAGCTGTACGCCGGCCAGTAAAGTGAGATGAGCGCTGCAACCCCAGAGTCGTCCACGACTCGACCGAACGGTCAGGGGTCCCTTTACCTTTATGCTTAACCAGAGCTGGCCCTTCCAAGATTCAGAGTGTGGCAGCTGCTTCAGGTGGCAAATTTTGTGTGGCATATAGTGGCTAGGAATGTGTGCCATGAGGTCTTAGCTGCTTGCAGTCCTAGGGTGCAGTGGAGGATTCTATTCTATCAGTTTTTCCGGATCACGTGGCCAGCATGACTAAGCCGCTTCTGGCAAACCAGAAGAGCGCACGGAAACGCCGTATACCTTCCCGCCGGAGTGGTACCTATTTATCTACTTGCACTTTGACGTGCTTTCAAACTACTAGGTTGGCAGGAACAGGGACCAAACAACGGGAGCTCACCCTGCCGCTGGGATTCAAACCGCCAACCTTCTTATCGGCAAGCCCTAGGCTCTGTGGTTTAGACCACAGCACCACCCGCGTCCCATATGTAGTATGTCTATATAGTTGAATGGGATTTCACTCAACTAAATACAAGCACTCCTCCTTAACTAGGTGAAATTGGATGCAATTATACATATTAACATTTTAATGTTGCTCCGTTTTTTCAATGTTTTATTAGTGTGCAAGCGCCTGTCTTCAGTTACATACAAGGACAGAAGCAAGAGAAGTGAAGGTACTGCAGAACGGAAAGCTGCAGAAAATGTGCATTCTCCAATTCTATAATTTAATTTTAGAAATTTCTGTAGTTAAACTGGAATTCAAGAGTGGAACCTGGGTCTGAGAGAACCAAAGGGGAAATAAATGAATGGAACTCGGCAAAATCAGTCATTCCTAACCAATAACTGTACATTCTGAGCTTATGGATGACACGGCTGAGGCATCACACTGTCAAATGCCATGCTAGAAATGGTGTGGTGTAACCATGTATTGAACTAATGTGTAACTCCAGGTAGAGGTTAAGTATTCCTCGTACCACTTCCAGTGCCCTACTGTTATGTCACAAAAATTAGCAGATTACTAGCTCCAGGAGACCAGAAAGAAAGAAAGAAAGAAAGAAAGAAAGAAAGAAAGAAAGAAAGAAAGAAAGAAAGAAAGAAAAGATTTAAGTTGTAAGAGAGGCATGGCAATATTGAGGATAAAAAGGCTGTCCCTGATGTTTATCGTCAAATTCAATTACTCTGGGAAATATGTTTAAAACATTGAAAGCTCAGAAGTCTCTGTCCTTCAGAGTTTCTCTTTCTTGCTTTTTCGTGGTAGTTTTTTCATCAGAATTTGATGAGTTAGGAGTAAAAAGGATCCTTCAGTATTCACAGGCAATGCACATACATTAAAAATAATGAAATTGCTCTGCATACAGTAGCTTACCTAGCAGATTGTCACAGCGTGCCTTCTCATTAGGATGCCTGCTTGAAGCCTTGAATCTTGGCATCAGGCAATACAGGAATTTCCAGGTGTGAAAAGCCAGACACAGGTATTTATCTTCATTTCTAAACTGCTGTTCAGAGCACTGTGACATCCACAGAACTTTGTTTTCAACAAATATAGGAGGTCCAGATTTTCACATACTGCCAATTTCCTTCCAGTCTTTAAATGAACAGCTTAAGTTTCTCTGGCTGTTTCTGGGTTTCTTGGAGTAGAAGTGTATTATTTACATTATCTGTGATAGCTAAATGGAACTGCCATGTTAAGAGGAACCAGTTCTTTTGAGCACAAGATGCTGGGAGAAAGCAACATGGAGTCTTCCTGCCTTTGTACCCTCTTTGTGAGATTCCCAGAAGCACTTGGCTGGTTACAGCTGAAAACAAGATTCTAGATTAGATGGGCCATTGAATCTTATCCTGTTCTGTTAAAGTACTGTGGTGAATGAAGAGCTAACAAGGCAGAGGACCTTCTTGGAAGTGGCGCCTGTCCTATGGAACGCCCTCCCATCAGATGTCAAGGATATAAACAACTATCTGACTTTTAGAAGACATCTGAAGGCAGCCATGTTTAGGGAAGTTTTTAATGTTTGATGTTTGACCGTGTTTTAAATATTCTATTGGGAGCCCCCAAAGTGGCTGTGGAAACCCAGCCAGATGGTCAGAGTATAAATTATTATTATTATTATTATTATTATTATTATTATTATTATTATTCGTAGTGGAGGCCATCTGCCTCCCAGGGCTGTGGGGAAAATAATGTTTGTGGGCCCGGGCACAGAGCTTAATCCAATTCAATGCCTTATCCACCAACACGTGGTGACAATTGCTATAAGGTACTCAAAACCCTCCCGATGGGCCCAACTTACCTGCAGGTAAATCCCTCCCTGGCCCTGAATGCAGTGATACAATATTTCCATAGCATGGTCATACACAGAATCTGTCTGCCCACCTTTGGGCAGGGCCACATGCTACATAGGGTGGGAGAGTGGTGAATTATATGTTAGGGTTGCCATATGTCTGGGAAAACCCAGGGCCAACAGGCCCATCTGGGCATTTTCACTTTTTTTAATGTCTGGGTTTTTTTTTAATTTGGGGGTGGGTGGGTTGGGGGGGGCACGCACATGCTCGGAAGGGCACTGTGCCCTGGAAGCGGAAGCACCGCAGCGGAGTGAGGTCATCGCATCAAAGATAAAGCAGGTGCTGGGGTCCTGCATCCGCTTGGGCTGGCAGGGCTCAGGCTTGACTAGCTTGTGCTTGTGCCTCTCTGCAGACTGCAGCCACTGTCATCTCAAGCCAGGGAAAGAGGCACATGGGGGTGGGGGTGGCCCCACCCATGCCCACACACCTCTTTCCCTGGCGCAGGCTGGCAGCGACTTGGGCTGTCCTCTTTTTTGTTCTTCAAGATATGAAAGCCCTATTATATGCCCAGTGAGCAGACCTGTGAAGACAAACAGCTGAAGTCTTCACTCAGGTCTGCTATTAAGATCCTCCCACCCCCTGCTTGTCTGTGACATGTCCATTCAAATGCAGTTGGCACTCACCAGAACACAAGAAGTTCTTGTGTTTGTTTGTTTTTTTCTGCTGTTGTTAAGATGGCCAGGGTGGCAGCAGTGGCAGTGACTTCTTCTCATCAAAATCTCGCAAGATCTCATGCACTCCATGAGCTCTCATAACAGCTCTGTGAGAGCTCACAGGAGCTCTTGAAAATATTGTGAGATCTCACCAAAACCCATTGCCATCGCTGCTTCATAGGCACTGCCACACGACCTGGGAAGAGGAGGAATGAGGATTTGGTGGGGAGGCACCTTCTCATTTCACCTCAGGCAGCGAAATGGGACATAGCACCCCTGAAAATGACTGATTGAAGTCAGCGATTCTAAACCTCTATAATGCTTTTATCCTAAATATAAAAATAAGCAGTTTAACTGGATTCATAGCTTACCCTCCAACATTTCTCTGATGAAAAGAGGATGTCGTATTCCATCATCAGCAACATCATCATCTGACTGGGTTGCCCCAGCCATTATGGGCAGCTTCCAACATATATAAAACGTAATAAAACATTAAAGATAAAAACTTTCCAATACTAGGCTGCCTTCAGATGTCTTCTGAAGGTTGTATAGTTACTTATCTCCTTGACTCAGGGCTCACATAACTCCATACCCTCCAACATTTCGCTGATAAAAATAGGGACATCCTAGAGAAAAGCGGGACTTTCCAGGATCAAATCAGAAACCAGGATGGCTTCTGTAAATCTGGGGCTGTCCCTGGAAAATAGGGACACTTGGAGGGTCTGTCATAAGAAGTTGTTTCTTAGTGAAAGCCACAGAAAATATCAAAAATCTCTGTGACTTATGCATATGTATTTAATACATATGTATTTAATTTAAGGCATTTGTATACCACTTAAGCCTTATTCTGTGCCCAATAAATGTCTTTGCCCGGCGGCGCTGGGACCATCAATGAGCAATTTTGGGTCAATGGTGGACAGGTCTGGAAACAATTTTATTCCCTCTCAACTTGATGGGCACTTGGTTGGGGTTTTTCCTCACCTTTACCCCAGTGAATTTATGGCTTCATTGTTAGGCAAGGAACATTGTTTGTATAAGGGTATCGGGCAGGATCAGCATGGTATGGGGGCCCCCATATGGACTCTGAGGGGAGGATTGACCACGACACCCCCTAGCTCTGTGTTAGAGTATCTGCCTGGCAGGAATCTGCATCCTGGTCACCCAGTGAGGCCTTGCTTGCTTGGCTTGCACCACGACAAGGTTCAACACTGGCCAACTCCCGTCATACAGGTTTGGGACAGTCCAAACCCAGCAGATCCATTCCATCAACATGGGGCTTATGGAATGATGAACTGATCCTGGGACCCAATGCCATGCCAACATTCCCCCTGCCTGCTGCTGTCAATAAACATTTGGCCTGATTTTATCCCACCAATGTTGTGCTGTCTTGTTATTTTGCTGCTTTCATGGGTCACACAATGTGCTGCCTGGGCACTTACATATCTTTAAGAGCAATGTTGAACAAATCTACCATAAATGCAGGATTTAAAAGGTGGTGAATGCCAATCTTAAAAAAGAAACAAAGAAACTGAGAATACAGAGCACTATAATTCCTGAATGAGATTATCTGAACCCATACCTGTAGGTTGGGACAGAAGCCTCTGTAGATGGCCCAGATGACAATCTTACTCGACGTAGCACTCTGCCCATACTTCTGGACCTCTCAGTAGCATCTGATCTGAGAGATGACCAGAATGTCAAAGATGGATTGAATTGGGGACACTGATTGGCTGTGTTTCTGTTCTTACTTGAGGGTAGTAGAGGGTGTCTGCTCCTGCACTCGGTGGAGTCCCAACACATGAACTTAGTTTTATTCACACATGAATGGTATTACAATGATGAGCATGCAAAGGTGAACCAGACCCATGCTGCAAGGTGAACCAGTGCCGCCTCTCCCTTAATACCTTCACCGGTTTTCCAGATACAGTGCTCAACAAGGAAATCTCAAAATATTTCACTTATAGCAAACTCTTTGAGCTGAAGAATTTAATGAAGTGAATAAGGATTTAGTTGTGCGTTATGTAATCTAACTTGCTCTCTGTCAATATAATTTCACAGCAGAGATGATCACAAATAAATAATGAAACTGAACTATTTTTGATGCAAAGAAAGCTATCAGTGGTGATTTATAGCCTGGCTGTGTTTCATTCAGCAATGCAGTTAGCAATTTATAATTTTTTTGATCTGTATAAATTCAGAGTAGCCTAGACCAAAACAACCAAATACAAGCTACAATTCACAAAAGTACCCATTGCGTGTTGAGGTCCCCAAGCCACCCCCCAAATAACTCACAACGCACACTTAATTTTTGTTTAAGGTTTTTGGCATAATTTTGGCCACAACTTTATTTAATTACAAAACCGTGAGTGGTTGTTTAGGCATTGGTTAAGACTATCTGTCCCCCCCGCCTGGGGACAGAACTGACTTCCGGGCACCACCGAAAGACAGTGCGGGGGAAAGCAAGTCGGGGAGAAATGGAGCTGAGTCACAGACCCTCAATTCTCACCCGCATGCTCCCCGAAGGCTTGCCGGCCCTAGTCCCATTCCAGGGATTGGACGAAAAGATGGCAAGCCCCAGGATTCCTTTAACGGAATTCCCTTTCCGCAGCAACCATGGAGGGGCAGGCCCAGCCTATCCTAACCCCTCCTCCACCAATTTATAACCAATGCCTAACCGCAACCTTACAAGTTGTGACGATTTGCTACGCAGTAGGCAAAAACCAAATGGCCCAGCCAATCAGCCAGATGGACTAAATTCCTACCAGGCCCCTGCCCCAACGGCAGATGACCCCATGACAGGCATAGCAAGGTCAATGCAGCAACCCCTTACTCAAGGGCGGGTGGGCGGGTGATCCGTTGCACACAGCAAAGAGAAAGCTCCAGGCTGCGTGCAGAGTATTTAAACATTTTACCCCTCCCACCAAAATTGCAACATAACTTTTACCCCAGCAACCCAGTGAACCAATCACTGCCCCAGGCCATCTTTAGAGACCCTGCCTGGTAACAGAGGGGTGGCTCAGCAGACCCCACCACAACACGTGCTCTCCATGAAGGAGAACACGCTTTCCAGGAATTATGCAGACTAAAAGCTTTTTTTAAAAAAATGCCCAAATTGCAGCAGTTAGACAGTTATAAAGATAGAAATGATACTGCAAAAGTTGATACTGCAAAAATCATCAAACCATGGGCAGTGTTTCAGATTTCATTTATATGAAGGTAAGGTCTGCGCATAACTGTTCAAGATTTGATTATGTTATCCCATTTTTCAAGTGCTAGAAACATCACTTCTATGTCGAAACCCAAACCCTGTTCCTCAGCACTTCAGTTTGCTTTTAAAGTAATTATCATTAAAGACAATGTGGCTGAGGGTGTGTTCCACCCTATTTTCCCTATTGTTCATGCTTCATATGGCGGTTTGGCTACCCACAACTGACAGGTGGGTTCCATCCCCCTGCCCCCGCCACTATTAATTTACCCATTTGAAATTAGGAATGAATTCTTCTTGGTTAAAAATACTCATTTTTGATAATATGTTCACTTCACTGAACATTATTGTCAGGGAACTGCCATCAGAGCATCAGGTGGTGGAGGGACTCAGGCAGGATGAAAGAGACTCAACTGCTGAAGCAGGGACCAGCAGGGGGAGGAGTGGGTCTCTGAGGGAATGCGAGCAGGAGGGAGGGCTCAGGGAGGCTTCCAGCGAGAACAGTGGGGAGGTATCGGAGTCTCCCATAGGCAGACCCACACCTCGCAGGAAACTGTCACGCCGTGAGTCCAGGAGACGCGTTTCCGTTAAGGAACTTCTTTGCTGGAAACGCTTCCGCAGACAGCCACTGTCGGACTCTACTAGTGACTAGAGCAGACATGTCTGAGGAGCTCCGTCACACACGGAGGTTTGTGGGGTCGCACAAACTCTGAGGGAGCACGTTTTCACGCACAAGCAGCTAATCAAACCCTCACAGCAGTCCGACAGTCTTTGTACGCTGCCTGTGCAAGAGAAGGCATCATGAGCGAACCAACCGGAACCGGAGGAGCAGGGGCTGGAGCTGGTCCAAGCTTGGAAGATAGATACCGAGCGTTGGAGGTTCAACTGGCCCTGCAGACGGCGAGGTTGGAGGAGAGAAGGGCTCAGGATGCAGACAAGAAGGGGAGAGCCACGCAATTCCCCAGAAAGGTACCAGGATTGGTGCAAAAATTTGGGGGGGACCCCAAGGACTACCATGCTTTTAGGACAGAGATGCAATATGCCCTTAATGTGCAGTTCGATGAGTTCCCTGATGAGGAATCGCGAGTTGCTTTTGTAATTGGGCATCTTGAGAAAGGGGCTAGAGACTGGGTTCGACCCCTAATGGCAACGCACAATGACATACTAAAGGACACAATGAAGTTCTTTCGTGCAATGGATATCATGTTTTCCAGCGATATTGAGGAAGGGGTGGTGCGCAGACAGCTAATGGCTTGTAAGCAGGGAAGTCGATCTGTCCGTGAATATTGGACTGAGTTTACCATGCTGATTCACAGACTGAGTTGGGATTTATCGGCGGCACCCGTTCAAATGCTATTTGAAGAAGGTCTTTCTTCGGGGGTGAAAGACGAGCTGGCACGGAGCCCCAGGGCGGAGTCTATGGATCAGCTGACCAAATCTGCACTGACCATAGGAGCGCGGCAGGAGGCAAGAGCCTTGGAGAGGCGGGAAGGGAGAGGGGAACGTTGGAAGGAGTTCCGCATTCCAGACATTCCTGAGCCAGCTTTCCCGCCGGCAGAGCCGATGGAAATCGGAACAGCGCGCGCGCGCGCATTTTCAAAAACCAGCGAGGGAGCTAAGAAGGAGGGAAAGGGCCCCCGGAAATGCTATCTCTGCCAACAGCCAGGCCACTTTGCCAGAGTCTGCCCCCAGAGGAAGGAATGGCAAGGGATGGTGGGAGCTGTTGAGGGGGGAGAAGAAGGGGGAGCGGAGCAGGTAAAAGCCAACGCCTGGTTGCCACAATTGGGGCACTGCAGCCAGGCCAAAGAGCAGTGAAAGTGCCCGTGCCAGAAGCTCCTCGACCTGCTCTAGTGATTGAAGTGTCGCTAGAGCTGCAGAATGGGCACCCCCTAAAAATAAAGGCGCTATTGGACTCAGGCAGCTCCTGCAATTTTATGAGCAAGGAGTTTGCTGCTGAACACCAGATACAGACCATCCCTTTAAGCAACCCCCTGCAGGTGACCACGATTGATGGCAGGGAGTTGTTGGGAGGAGGAGTCCGCTTGCAGACTGTCCCAATGATAATGAGGGTGGCAAGGCACACAGAACTGATAGCGTTTAATGTGGCCACCCTGGGAGGCGCTCCCATTATTTTGGGAATGAGCTGGCTAGCTCTACATGATCCGCTGGTTGGCTGGCATCAAAGAGTGGTGTCCTTTGGTTCAGCACATTGCCTAGAACACTGCAAAGGGGAGAAGGGTTCAGCAGGGGCCCAAGCCACCCTAGCAGGGACTGAAGTAATGGGGAAGGTGAAGGTACCACCACAGTATGCAGATCTCAGCGACGTGTTCAGCGAGAAGGAAGCTGACCAACTACCACCTCATAGACCCTTTGATTGTCAGATCAATTTACTCCCAGGAGCACAGCTTCCCGTGGGCAAGTTGTATGCCATGTCAGACAGGGAAATGCAGGAGTTGCGAGGGTTCATTGACAAGAACCTGAAGAGAGGCTTCATCAGAGAGTCCAAAGCAGCAGGGGGGAGCCCAGTGTTCTTTGTGGACAAAAAAAATGCGGACAAGCCGAGACTTGTATGTGATTTTAGGCGGCTGAATGCAGTGACTGAACCGGTGGCGTTCCCTATGCCCAGAATTGATGATATTTTGACCAGGGTGAGGAAGGGAAAGATTTTCACAAAGCTGGATCTAAGGGGGGCGTACAACCTGATACGCATAAGGAAAGGGGATGAATGGAAAACCACCATGTTTACCCCTTTGGGGGCGTTTGAATACCTCGTTATGCCATTTGGATTACAAGCAGGCTCCGCGTGTTTTCAATCTTTTATGAACCACGTGCTGGGCCCTTTGCTCTACAAGAATTGCGTTGCCTTTCTAGATGATGTGTTGGTGTATTCTGAGAATGAGGAGCAACATGTGAGAGACGTCAGAGAAGTGTTGAGCAGACTGCAAGCCAACAGGCTGTGGGTCAAACTGGAGAAGTGTCGGTTCCATACCAAGGAGGTGGAATTCCTGGGGTACCGCCTGTCAGACAAGGGATTGGCCATGGATCCCGGCAAGGTACAGGCAGTGCTGGAATGGAAAACACCCAAAACCAAGAAGGATGTGCAGAGGTTCCTAGGGTTTGGAAACTTTTATCGTAAGTTCATCCGCAACTTCGCCCATCTGACGGCGCCCATCACTGACTGTCTCAGCAGTAAAAAGAAGTTTGTATGGACGGCGGAGGCGGAGCGAGCGTTTGAGGAACTGAAAAGGGCCTTCGCCTCTGAAGAACAACTTCTGCATGTGGATTTACGAAAGAAGCTAAGGGTTGAAACAGACGCATCTGACAGAGCCATAGGGGCGGTGCTTCTTCTGCAACCGGGGAAGGAGGAGTCAGAGTGGCGTCCGTGTGCCTTCTTCTCGCGGAAGCTGAACAAATCCGAGAGGAACTACACGGTGTACGACCGAGAACTGCTTGCTATTCATGAGGCGTTCCGGAGATGGAGGCATCTGCTAGTTGGTGCACAACATAAAGTGCAAGTGTGCACGGACCATAAAAATCTAGAGTACTGGAGAACGGCGCGAGTGCTCAACCAAAGGCAGTTGAGATGGGCCCAAGAGTTCTCCAAATTTAACTTTGAGATTTGTTATGTGCCAGGCCCAGAGAATGTTAGGGCGGACGCTCTCTCACGCAAACCTGAATATTTGGAGGGGGAGGGAGCACCCGAAGAAACCCATATCATTCCAGAGGACCGCTGGGTGTGTGGGGCGACTTTGGTGGGGCAAAGGGAATTGATAGAGGGTACGGTGCAGGATGCATACGCCCAGGGGAAACTCAGGGATCTCAGAGGGGAGGAAGACAAATCCGGTGGTTTTGAGGAGAGAAATGGGGCATTGTATTATAAGGGAGCGTTATATATACCTGAAGGGGAATTGAGGGAGAAGGTACTCAAGCAGCTGCATGATAGCCCCACAGCAGGGCACTTTGGGCAACACAAAACCATGTGGCTGGTTACCAGGGAATTTTGGTGGCCCAAGGTCAGGGAAGATGTGCGGGAGTATGTGAGAGGGTGTGAACAATGCCAAAGAGCCAAGGGGGAGAGGCGGGCGCCGGCTGGTTTATTAGAACCACTGCCCACACCTGAGAGACCGTGGGAAGCAGTGGCAATAGATTTCATGACTGATCTGCCAAGGTCTAGAGGGAAAACAGCCATCATGGTTGTAGTAGACCTGTTAACTAAAATGGCCCACTTCATAGCCTGCTCACATGCGGTTACAGCAGAAGAAACCGCCAAATTGTTTGTAGAGAATGTGTTTAGGTTGCATGGCGCCCCCTTGAGGGTGGTTTCAGACCGAGGGAAACAATTTACTTCCAGGTTCTGGAGGAAGCTCATGAGCTTACTGCATGTAGAGGTTAATTTCTCGACGGCCCGTCATCCTGAAACCAACGGGCAGGCGGAAAGAGCAAATGGGGTTCTCCAACAATATTTGAGGTGTTATGTTAATGACAGAGAGAATGATTGGGTGGAGAAGTTGGCGTTGGCAGAATTTGCCTACAACAATGCAGAGAACGTGTCCACGGGGATGAGCCCCTTTTTGGCTAATCACGGGTGCCATCCCAGAGCCTTCCCAGGGGGGGAGGGGGAGAACTGGAGCGTTCCAGCTGCAGAACAGTTCGTGGAAGAAATGGAAGCGATCCATCGCCAGCTCCAACTCAATTTAAACAGGGCTAAGGAGGAATATAAGAGGCAGGCAGACAAAAACAGAAGGGAAGGTGAAAGCATCAGGGTGGGGGACCAGGTGTGGCTGTCAACCCAAGGGTTGCCATTCAAAGGAGGTTGTAAGAAATTAAGACCCAAAAGGCTGGGTCCGTTTGAAGTCATACAGCAGGTCAATCCAGTGGCTTTCAGGCTCCGGTTACCGAACCACATGAAGCTGCACCCAGTTTTTCACAGGTCGTTGCTGTCACCGTATAGAGGAGACAGTGAGGGGAGGGTCACTAGGGGACCAGCAATGGAGGAGAAGGAACACAGCTACCATGTAGCGGAGATCCTCGATTCCAGGTGGAAGGGAGATCAAGTAGAGTATTTGGTAATGTGGGAAGGGGAACCGGAGTCGGAAAACACCTGGGTTAGGGCAGAGGATGTCAATGACGAGGTTTTAATAGAGACTTTTCATCAGAGGTTCCCACGTAAACCTCAGCCGGTAGCGAGGTTCCGAAGGGAATACTTTGCCACCACCGACGAGGAAGAGGAGTTGGAGGGGTTCCCAGATTCTGAAGAGGAAGAGGATTCAGCTGGCCAGGACGACGATCGATGGAGAGAATTGTTCGAGACGTCAGAAGATGAGGAAGATTCGTTTCGGGGTTTTAGCCCTTCACCTCCCAGGGGGGAGGAATTGGGAGGGGGTGAGGGGGGCCCTGGAGGGGAGGTGGATGTCAGGGAACTGCCATCAGAGCATCAGGTGGTGGAGGGACTCAGGCAGGATGAAAGAGACTCAACTGCTGAAGCAGGGACCAGCAGGGGGAGGAGTGGGTCTCTGAGGGAATGCGAGCAGGAGGGAGGGCTCAGGGAGGCTTCCAGCGAGAACAGTGGGGAGGTATCGGAGTCTCCCATAGGCAGACCCACACCTCGCAGGAAACTGTCACGCCGTGAGTCCAGGAGACGCGTTTCCGTTAAGGAACTTCTTTGCTGGAAACGCTTCCGCAGACAGCCACTGTCGGACTCTACTAGTGACTAGAGCAGACATGTCTGAGGAGCTCCGTCACACACGGAGGTTTGTGGGGTCGCACAAACTCTGAGGGAGCACGTTTTCACGCACAAGCAGCTAATCAAACCCTCACAATTATATTTCCTTTCTTACAAGTGATGTCCTACATTTCAAAATATTTAGTAAAATCAATAGTGTTCTGTTTTCTTAGGCTGCATAGCACTATCATTTTGTTCTAGAGTCAATGGAGGCATTCCTTTTTCCACATGGTCCACACACAACCTATATCTATTGCATAATTTTTGCCCGTGAGAAGCACTTCCTGAGAAATTTGTTTCATCCTGAAAATAAAAGCTCATTACAAGCTGATTCTGCATTTCCTCACAGTATGTCCATTTGTAAACAGATCTAGGCAGTCCTGGAAATGTGTGCGTGTCTAACCACACCTGCCCTGTGACATTGTGGAGACGTGTCTACTAAGATCACAATCAGTACATCTTTCTTCAATCACCTGGGGCATGCGCAGGGAGGAAAAAACATGGGTAACCTAATCAAATGGTTTTGGGTCCTCACCCACTTCAAATGTATATCTCAAATCAATCTTATTTTAATGTTTTGTTGGAAGCCGCCCAGAGTGGCTGGGGAAACCCAGCCAGATGGGCGGGGTATAAATAATAAATTATTATTATCTTGATTGCAAGCAGCATGTTGAGGATGAGTATTGACTGTTCAGGATTGAGGGAAAACTACATTTTTGTGCTACAAATGGGTTAGTGTGTGCCTTACTCCTTGCTTCACCATGTTGTATATGCAGCCTAACCTATCAGGAACATGTGGATGGATGTGAAATACACTAAACAGACGGGGCTGAGGGAAGATGTCTGAGCAGAGATGAATAACAAGGCATGGCAATGAGGACGATATATTACATCCATTTGCCCTGCTTTTTCCTAGTCTCTGAGGACACCGGCTGCAGCCTCTCTACTCTTGGGCTTCCCTGAGCTCAAGGCACCCAAGCCCCCATGCTCTCGCTCACTTCCTTTTAATCCTTAGAGCTGTAGCAGAGGCTTGTGCTGGGCTGAATGCTGAAATGTCCAATGACTATAAGGGGCTTTAGATCAGGGGTGGGAAACTTTTGGTCTTCTGCATGTTCATAGAATCATAGAACTGTAGAGTTGGAGGGTCATCTAGTCCAACCCTCTGCTATGCAGGAATCTTTTGCCCCATGTGGGGGCTTGAACCCACAGCTCTGAGATTAAGAGTCTCATGCTCTGCTGACTGAGCCATCCTGAGTTATGAGGCCATCAAGAAGAACCTATTTGTGTTATGAATACTGCTATTCCTTTATCACAGGTATGGGGAAGCCTTGGCCTTCCTGGTCTTGCTGAACTACAACTCCCATCTTCC
Source organism: Podarcis liolepis (assembly GCF_965112155.1). Lineage (NCBI taxonomy): Eukaryota > Metazoa > Chordata > Lepidosauria > Squamata > Lacertidae > Podarcis > Podarcis liolepis. Next base: position 4,908,118 of record NC_139558.1, read on the forward strand.
CTGGCCATGCTTCCTGGGGCTGATGGAGATGGTAGTTCCAACCATATTTGGAGAACCTGCTTTAGTTGATGCATTTCCATCTTCCAAGCCAAGGTGTCAGGGCTCATATAACTGAAGGTGTTGGCCCTCTAAAGCCTGTTCCCTGCCTCTCTCCTTTGAACAAATGACACTAGTTGTATGATGTTCTCTCTGCTACCAAGATTTCTCAGCTGGATGGGGGGAGTGTGGGATTCTGGTGGACAAGGCTTTACACCACCATATGCCCAAACTCTGTATTATCATGTGTGCTTCAGGGTTTTTCCTGCCTCTCTCCCTCTCCCTACACCATTGCAGGGACCCACTTTGGCACTCCCCCTCCCCTTTAGGTACCCAGCCTGGGTGATTATGCAAACGAACTCCTGTTTAAATAATCCTGACTAATAAAATGTGTAACTACAAACTCTTAATTGTTTACATGAAAGCATGTTTTCTGCTTTTATTGAGCCTAGAATGCAAAATAAACAGTGATTAAACTGAATATGATATCATAAAGCATCTGATTTGCTTTTTTAAAAAAAAGATGCGCTGCCAGCATTTTAATCATTTGGCTGCATTATAATCTCTTTGTGATGCTGTAATTTTTTTCCTTTTATCTGCAGAAGTATATACAACTCTGTTGTTTAAGGCTGAATTATCCCCAATTGAGAAAAATGTAGTTTTGTAAGTTTCCTCATGGGTTATCTGTTGCAGAATCAAAATGCTTCGGGGTATATTTGTCTCTTTTCCAAAGAAAAACTAATTTTAAAGAGACAGGATTCACCTAATGAACACTGCCAGCTTAAGCCCTGTGCAAGGGCTTCTGCTGGGGCAACAAAGCTTCCCTTCGCATGTCCCCCTAAAATTGGCTGGGGTGAGGTTCACACAGGAGAGCACACAGAACAGTGCACAGGGAAGAGGAGGTAGATCATTCCCTCTAGCCAGCTGAAATGCTTGCGCAAATGGAATGTTTGTAATAGTGTGACACTGAATTCCACCCATAGCATCGCTTTGGATTTTGGTTGTCTCTTTAGATGAATTACAGATTTACAGATTTTCCCTTCATTCCCCACAATAGTATCAAGCAATGTAAGTGAACCATTTAGACAGGTAAGTGACTCTTATTGCAAGGATAGGATTCCCACCCACTTTTAAACCGGCAAATCGAGGGCAATCCAGCACCATGCTGGCATCAAAATGAGAGCATCAAAGGGCCATTTGGGCATCATATTTTTAGACTATAAACACAGGTGCCAGGATCCAAAATCTGTTCACCTAGTTCTATAAATTCCTTGATACATTTGCTAATGATGCCTGAACTTCCCCATACACACAGGTCCTGCTTATTGAGCACAATGTGTTCCCCAGAAATCATTCATTAGGCAAGCGTTTGTATCATGAAACAACAATTTCCATCAATTCCTGTGGTATTTTAAAAAATTGTTCCTGACCATATGGTTTGACCTCTATAAAAGTGGGGGGGGGGAGAGGGACACGGGAAAACTCATTTAAGAATGCTCTCTGATTTGTCTGATCACTCCCCACCCTCCCATCCTCAATCAGCAAAAGGCAAACAAAGATGTAAAAAAATGCTCACTCTTCAAAAATATGAATCAGTGGTGTGTATAGATAGTGAGGTTTGGGTAAGTGTTTGGATAAGTGAATTTTCACATAGTGAATGTTCATAAAGAGAGATTGTACTGCAAAATACCTTTCAAATATAGGATACTTTTCAAAATCACTTTGTGATTTGCCATGGAGGGTTTGCTGTGACCAAAAGAAAACAGAAAGTTCCACTATAGGAATAAACGTCTTTAGAATAGGCCTGGCCTGGAAAAATGGTGACGAACCTAAATGCAACCCGCAGCCATGTTCACAGCCTGCTAAATGCTTAGCAATCACCATCCTCCACTCCTGTTTTTGTAGTCCATCCATAGTGGGTGGAAGTTTACTAGGAAGTTTACCATATCCCAGTAGTGCCATAGATGAGCAGTTGGACTATGTTTTGATTAATTGATCACAAGTAGGGATAGGCAAATGAGTAAGTTCAGTTATCCACATTCCAACCTCAGTTTGGGTTCATATATAGAGACTTCATGAAAAAGCATTAGCGTGTTTGTGTGAATTTATCCTAACAGATATGTATTTGTATGCAATTTTGCTCAATAGACATTACTTTCTGTAGCAGTTTCCCCCAATATTTTATACAAATATATCAGAAAGATCTTCCTGGCTTTAAGAGCTGTTTGACAGTGGAACGGATTCCCTTGGGAGGTTGCAGACTCTCATTCCTTGGAGATTTTTAAGCAGAGGTTGGATGGCCGTCTGTCATGGATGCTTTCATTCCTGCATTGTAGGAGATTGAACTAGATTCCCCTTGGGGTCCCTTCTAATGCTACAATTCTTTGATAAGCATTTTCATGCATACTTTACCCCAGTATATGCATTTTTGTACACATTACTTGGTTTGAGAACTGCATTGCAAAATTTGGAGAAATACAAATGATGAAGAATGGCTATAATTCAGTTTTTGTATTGTTTAGTAAATTCTCCTTTCCCTTCTTCCCCCACAACAAACACTCTGTGAGGTGAGTGGGGCTGAGAGACTTCAGAGAAGTGTGACTAGCCCAAGGTCACCCAGCAGCTGCATGTGGAGGAGCAGGGAAGCGAACCCGGTTCACCAGATTATGAGTCTACTCTTAACCACTACACCACACTGGCTCTCAAATATATCAGAAAGATCTTTCTGGCTTTAAGCACTGTTTTTCTTTCTTCTCAAAGAAGACTTTGTGGACTGACAAACTTGAAAACCTCTCATCAGGAGTCCAGTTTCCCCATGGAATTCCACTCGTAATATCAAAACTCTTCCCGTTTCCCTCTGAAATCCTAGCATATTTTGCCAGAAGTTGCAAATTTGCTTTGGAATTTGGCTTTAGGTGAACTTCAGCAAATATACATAAAGGCAAATTACAACCGTGGGGGGGGGGGGGGGACTCAGCCCTACCAATAGAAGAGGAAAAGGTGAACAGGCAGAGTCACTGAACGGAAGGAGCTGATTCAAATTTGTTCTTGTTTGCGCATTGTTTATACTCCTGCTTGGAGCTCTAATCTTGGTTGTGTTTGTCAGATGTTTGACAGCATCCTCTGTCACATTCTCTCTGTGTTGGGAATGTGTGGTTCTCCACACTGGAGTGTTGGGAATTGTGTATAGTATTCTACGACAAGCTACCTCAGCTCTCACCATCTGGTACTGCACACTGCAATCCCTCCTCTCATACACAGGCAATTCAGATACAATTCTGTACTTTTTCACATAGGTTTTCTTTAGAACATTATAGTCCCAGAATTTTGACAACTGGGGCACAGGTAGATTGCATAGTTCTCCTCCCTACTCCGCAATAAAACTAGATACACACTTTGAACTCTCAAAATTAGATATATTGTAAACATATTCCTTCATAATAATTTGTCTCAACCGATTTTCTATTTTATTTTATTGAATTTATATACTGCCCTATACCCGGAGGTCTCGGGGCAGTTTACAGAACAGAATGTATGGTTTTTGTGAGCAAATGAAAAAGTTTTCTTTTTGAAATTGTGGGAGAGCCTAGTACAATACCTCCCTTCTTTGTATTCCACTTCAATTTGTTAGTTCAACAAATCCTTACCATTAAGCTTTTACCCATTTGTAAACCTTTTTTTTTCGTATCTCCTAAAGCATTACAGCTGAAAACCCCTTAGTTTCTATCCAACATCCTTCTAGCATTCATTAATTTTACAATATTTCTGTAAATAGTCTTTAAATTTCTTCCAGTCTTCTTTCACCAACTCTTCTCCCTGGTCTCGGATTCTGCCAGTCATTTCTGCCAACGTTCTTAGACTTCTTACTAGGTGAGCAACACAGCGAAGCAACACAGTTGGAGCCTCCCTCCTCCCTGGCCGGCAGGGAGAGAGGGAGAGGAGCTGCTTCCTTTGAAATTTAAGGGACATCATTTAAGGGACATCCATCAATAAGGGACAGCAGCGGGACATGGCGCTGGAATAAGGGACTGTCCCTTCAAATAAGGGACACTTGACAGCTATGGTGACAAGGTCAAAAAATTTTGGGAATTAATTTATAATGAACTTAAAAAAATATTTAGGTTTACCTTTACCAAAAGTCCGGAAGCTTTTTTGCTAGGTCTAGTGGGAAGGGAAATTAAAACAAAAGATCAGAATTTGTTTTGGCATGCTACGGCCACCACGAGAACCCTACTGGCCCCAAAATGGAAAACATAAGATATACCAACCATCCAGGAGTGGCAGGTGAAGATGACAGACTTTGCGGAACTTGCCAAATTGACAAGGAGGATCCAGGACCAAGAAGACCAGACATACAAGAACAATTGGAGTAAATTTATTGAATATCTAAAGGAGAATTGTAAAAATGTAAAGACACTAGCAGGACTGGAATAATACCTTCAATGTAAAACAGTAGTGATAAAAGAATAATGTGCACGATAAGAATGGGATAAATATAGCAAGTGCAGGGAGGGGGGGAAGTCAAGACTCGGCAGAGTCAAAGGGAAAATATGGTAATAATAAGGCTTAATGGAAAAAGAGTATGTAAAGAAAATAATAAAAATTTACTTGGGAAAAAAGAAGAAGAGAGAAAGTCTTTAAACCTCTTTTGTTGACCACCAGCACGACAGCTTCTACTTTTAAATTTGGAATAGAGTAGCTACTTTGGAAATGATAATCAGGCATCAGCACAACATGACCAGTCCAACAAAGTGGATGTTGAAGAATCATTGCTTCAACACTGGTGATCTTTGCTTCTTCCAGTTCGCCTGTCGTGCCAAGTGATGTGTAAATTTTTTCGGACACACCATTGATGGAATCTGTTGAGGAGATGGCATTTATACGTGGTCCACATTTCACAAGCATACAGTAAGGTTAGTAGTACAATAGCTTTGTAAACAAACATTTTGGTTTCCCTGTGAATGTCCCGCTCCTCAAACACTCTGCACTTCATTTGGGAGAAAGCTGCACTTGCAGAGCTCAGGTGATGCTGGATTTCGGCCTCAATGTCAGCCCTTGTGGAAAGGTAACTGACCAGGTAGGAGAAGTGACTGACATTTTCCAACATTACACCATTGAGTTGGATTTGTGGCATTGCAGAGGGGTTGTTTTGTGCTTGTTGGTGCAGCACTTTGTTTTTTGTGATGTTGAGCAATAGGCCAAGCTTTTTGTAAGCTTCTGCGAAGATATTTAGGATGGTTTGGAGGTCATCCTCTGAGCGTGCACACACTATGTTGTCATCAGCATACTGAAGCTCTATGACGGAAGTTACGGTAACCTTACTCTTTCCTTTCAGCCTGCTCAGATTAAAAAGCTTTCCATCTGTTCGATATATGATTTCTACTCCGGTGGGGAGCTTCCCTTCGACAAAGTGTAGGATGCAATGAAAATTATAAATAGATTTGGGGCGATAACAAACTAACACCTACACAACATTGGTGCACTTCAGGCAGATGCATGCCATTAAAATGTATATTGAAATGTGTGTTGGGAGTGGCATGAATGTATGGTCTGGATCTGTCCTTCCTCTTTCTAGAGAAAGGGGTGTTCCTGGGATTTCCAAGTGCTCATTGCATGTCATAGAAACAGTTTCTGGGAATTAGTACATCCTTACTCCTTCCCTCAGACTGATGCCACTGTCTATATATTGGCAGGGAGACAGGAAGATCAGTTCTGCTTTGTGAGCCAAGGAGCAGATAGTCAGTGCTGCTTCCAACATATTTGCCTAATCTTTCAATTTCACCTTCATGGAGCACATTTGCCCTGTCAAATTCTTTGCTCTAAAGACAATGTGTGGATTAAGAAGTCTCAGAATGGACATTTCTACAACTACCCCCCCCCCCAAATGAGGTAAAAAGTGTACCCTCAAATGGTTATGTTATACCCACAATGGATAGGAAGCTGAAATTTGGAGCACATATTTCCAAAGGAATGTCAGTGACCAGAGAAGTCTGGAAATGGGGTGTTTTTATAACTCTCAGTTAAAAGTCAGGATGTGACATTTAGCTCTTGATTTGGGTGTTACATATATCCATAAAGCCCACTGGAAAGTACTGCCCCTGCCACTTTGCTACCTAAACCTTAATACAGCACTTTAAAAGAGATCAGAAAAACATTTCCAGGGGAAGCAAAGCATTCAGAGCAGAAGGGAACTCGCCATTTTCTACAGACAGAGAAGACATATTGTAGAAACTAATGGGTGTTTCTAGGTTCTAATGTACATGCACTGGAAACTGGGACCGATCATAGCAGGGAGAAGCCATCCCTATTTTGTTTTTATCTCTCATTTCTGTCTCTTGCACTGCAGTCTGTAAAAAGGAGAGCAGCTGAAAAGTGAATTCTTTGTGTTTCTTAAAAGCTTACACCCTTTTATCTGAAGTTGAAATTTTAAAAGTATAACATCTGTCAGAGAAGTTCATAGAAAAACATGTCTTTGTTACACTTCCATTGCCATGATCATCTCCAAAATGTGAAATCCTTTCTAGCAGAGGGGGAATTTATGCCCAAGAAATTTAGACACCCAAAAAAAGCCAAATAGTAAGAGGTGTTAAAAAAAATGCTAGAGATTTCTATTTAGAAAACACACAGCTTTGTTTGATCCTGTTGTTTAAAAGTATGTTCAAAACTCTTTGAACTATGGTCAAATTATGCCCTTGCGTACATGTTATTGTTATTGTTTTGGTGTGTACCTAATAACTTTTAATGATGTGTGGATGCAAGTCTCTACAAATTATTTGCAAGTGGATGCAAATGTGGATGCAAGTCTCTACAAATTATTTGCAAGTGGATGCAAGTGTGGATGCAAGTCTCTACAAATTATTTGCAAGTGGATGCAAGTGTGGATGCAAGGATCTACAAATTATTTGCAAGTGGATGCAAATGTGGATGCAAGGATCTACAAATTATTTGGCCACCCTGGACCCCCTAGTACGGACGATGTCTATCAACCTCCAACACAGGGCAGTCCAACTTCTCAGACCAAGTAGGCAGCAAGAGTACTTCAACACAGAACCCACAGGTGACTGCAAGATAGTTAATATTATTTAATATAAATAATTAATATATTTAATTGAATATATATAATTAAATACACAATAGATTAAAAGCCTACTTTATGCTCACTTATATCAAAGCTCTATGCTTGAAAGGGAGCTGTATAGTGGAAAACGCGCAAGAAAAGTGAGGTGTCGGGTTGGCCTTGCGCAGCCAACCCTTCCTGTGAGTCCTCGCAGGAGCACTCCTGCCCTTGGAGCTGGACTGCCCAGATTGGGAGCCCTAATCAGCTTGGCTGGTGCAGGTACCAATGGTGTAGGGCAACGCAGTCAAGGAGGATGAGGATGGACCAAACACTGCTGAGGCTCCCTAGGGCTAAATCTGGTGTATGTGGGTGAAGGTCTGGTGGGGGAATTCTTTGGAATTGTGCCTTTGCAGTTATTTATCAGTGTAAGATCTTTATTGCCGTTTAAGAAAGTTTACTGTTGGGGGGGGGATTGTTGCTGTTTGAGGAGGTTTTCATATTTTGTTCAAATAAAAATAACTTGTCCCTCATATAGGTAAAGGTAAAGGGACCCCTGACCATTAGGTCCAGTTGTGACCGACGCTGGGGTTGCAGGGCTCATCTCGCTTTATTGGCTGAGGGAGCCAGTGTACAGCTTCCGGATCATGTGGCCAGTATGACTAAGCCGCTTCTGGCGAACCAGAGCAGCGCACGGAAACGCCGTTTACCTTCCCGCCGGAGCGGTACCTATTTATCTACTTGCACTTTGACGTGCTTTCGAACTGCTAGGTTGGCAGGAGCAGGGACCGAGCAACGGGAGCTCACCCCGTCGCGGGGATTCGAACCGCCGACCTTCTGAGCGGCAAGCCCAAGAGGCTCAGTGGTTTAACCCACGGCGCAACCCGTGTCCCATATTGTCTACCAAATATCCTTTGAAGAACCCACAGTGTTAATTGGCAATACAAGCTTTTGCATGCTTCCTAGTATTTAGGAAATACATTTAAATCTTGGTATGCAAAGCATTCCTATCCATTCTTGAACACCACACAGAACCCATAGGATTTAGGGAAAGATGTAGAGTTAATGTGGGACGATGCTTCCTTCAGTTAGTGTAATGCAGTGTGTATGTTTGGCTACATTATAATGTGTCACCTCTGATACTCCCTAATAATTATTGTTTAAAAAATTAACATATGTTCCCTGCAAACCAGTAATAGATATAATGAAGTAAATATTTCACAAAACAAAGGACTTGCTGAAGCTTCACTACATTCAAAGCTTCTGGAGTTTAAATCAAAACAAGTATAACTATTTGTTTTCAACAGCAAACTACAATAGAATATGCCTTTTAGAAATGCAGCAGCAAGATGATATTTTGCTGAAGAAGCCATTTGAATGTTTTAATATGCTCTGACAACCTTGTGAGCAAGTTCGAAACTCTCGATCTGAGGAAAATGAACAAAGCTGCAACCGGGCAAGTTAATACAGCAGCTGTATTAAGCTGCAGTCCTGTACACATTTACCTCGAAGCAAGGCCCCGTTGCACTCAGTGAGGCTTACATCCGAGTAAAGTTTTGCCCTGTTTGTTGCTTATTTGTGTATTAGTGGTGTCATGGGAGCAGCTTGATATTTGAGCCTATTTCAATGCAGAAATTTAATTTTCTCTGAGAGTCATTTTCCCACTCTAGGGCATTTTTTCTTAAGAGTGTCTGCAGTGTAATGGCTCTCAGATCGCCCTCTTCCATCTCTCTGTGTGTGTGTGTGTGAGAGAGAGAGAGAGAGAGAGAGCGCGAGAGAGATGTATTATTTTCTACAATCCTTCCTTGGTTTCAGGATAACCTCTCATTGAAAATGTCTCCCCCTAGTGGTTTTCTTTGAAGATTTGTAAAAGTACTCATTTACTTCATGTTAGTGTTTTACTTTGTTTCTTCTGCTTAATTCTATTTTTTCCCCAAAAGGGTTGCTATGCTCTACTTAACTGTGGTGCTTTCAGTAAGAAACACATTTGATATATTTCCCCAAAAGCCAGAATTACATCTAAATAACACAAGTGATTGCCCTATATGGTTGTTTTGCTCTTTTCCTGCAAATGTGAGGCAATTATTATGAAATATATATTTTCTATTTGAGAGGAAAATATCATTAGATCATGTACTTAATTAAAATGGGAAGTTAGCCATTTTTCCTGATTGATGGACTGCATGACTCACAGGTAACACTTTGTTGCTTGTGGGGGGAATAAATCTGATTATCTGTGTTTAATTACATGTGATGAAGTGCATCAAAATGTTAGTTCCTCATCCATCACTCACATTTCCTACATTTTTTTCAGAATCCTGTCAATAAAATTATTTTATTGCAAAGTGTGACATTTTAAAGTAAGCTGCTACTGCTTGATTGCTAAAGGTCTCAGCTAATGATGCTGTTGATTTAAAACATTTGATATCCTATGCATGCATTGTCACAGAAGGGGAATTTCCATTATATTGTATCTGATCTCAGGGGAAATCAGTACAGTGGTACCTTGGTTTAAGAACAGCTTAGTTTATGAACAATTTGAATTAAGAATGCTGCAAACCCGGAAGTAGGTGTTTTGGTTTGTGAACTTTGCCTTGGAAGCAGAACAAGTTTCGTTTCCTGTTGAGTGTGTTCCATTTGTAAATTGAATCTCCCGCTGCTATGGGAAAGCATGCCTTGGTTTAAGAATGCTTTGCTTTAAGAATGGACTTCCAGAACGGATTAAGTTCATAAACCAAGGTACCACTCTATGTCCAATTCTGGTGAAACTAGGCTCATTGGGAGCAGCTGGGTTGCAGGTAAAGTATTGCAATCTGCTGCTGACCCCAACCTCCCTTTAAAAGAATAGACTTCTTTTTATGGTGTGGTGCTCCAAAGAAAAGTGCCATGTAAGACAGCTGAAGGCACCCCAACATATGAACCAGAGGCATCATAATGTACTAAAAACAAGGTGTGCACGTGTAGGCTAAAGCAAAAAAACCCCAACATGTTCACATATTTGAGAAATATTGGAGAATAGCTGAGATCCCTGCAGACTGGAAGCAGGTAAATGTTTCCTCCATCTTCAAAAAGGGAGGGAGAGAAGATCCAGGTTATTACCAGCCAGTCAACTTGACATCAATACCAGGAAAGGTCTATAATTAAACAGTCAGTCTATGAGCACCTTAGAAAAGGGTGCTCTAATTACTAAGGGCCAGCATGGATTTTTTGAAAACAAGTCATGCCAGACAAATCTCATTCCTTTTTTCTCTCTTTTTCTTCTTCTTTTTGATAGAGTGACAAGCTTGGTGGATCAGGAGAATCCTGTGGATGTAGTTTGTATTGATTTCAGTAAGGCTTTTGACAAAGTTCCCCCTGATATTCTTGCAGAGATGCTAGTAAAATGTGAGCCTGACGAGGTAACTGTTACAGTGGTACCTCTGGATGTGAACAGGATCCGTTCCAGAGCCCCGTTCGCATCCTGAAGCGAACGTAAGACGTGACCTCGCGTCTGCGTGTGCAGCATTTCGCCACTTCCGAACATGCGTGTGATGTCATTTTGAGCGACTGCACATGTGCAAGCGGCGAAACCTGGAAGTAACGTGCATCGTTATTTCCGGGTTGCCGTGGAGCGCAACCCGAAAATATTTAAGCCGAGGTTTGACTGTAGTTGGATTTGTAGCTGTTTCACTGACAGATCCCAAAGTGTGCACACTAAGGATTCCCCATCACCCTGGAAAAACTGACAAGTGGGGGGCCACAGGGTTCCATCCTGGGCTCATAGTTGTTAAATGTCTTTATAAATGACTTGAATTGAGGGAATGCTCATCCAATTTGCAGATGACACCAAACTGGGAGGGGTAGCTATTTTTGCAGAAGACAGAATCTGGATTAAAGATTACCTCAACAGATTGGAGAACTGGGCCCAAACTAACAAACTGAATTTCAATAGGGACAAATGTAAGGTTGTGCACTTAGGCAGGAAGAACCAGATGCACAAATATAAGATGGGGAGACCTGGCTTGCCAGTAATAAACGTGAAAAGGATATAGGGGTCTTAGTAGACCAAAAGCTTAACATGAGGCAACAGTGTGATGCGGCAGCAAAAAAAGCTAATGCTCTTCTACGCTGCATCAACAGAAGCAATGTCCACATCAGTGAAAGTCATAGTATTGCTCTATTCTGCCTTGGTGAGACCACACCTGTGTCCAATCCTGGGCACCATTTAAGAAGGTTATTGTCAAGTTGGAACATATGAAGATGGACAAGCAAGATGCTCAAAGGTCTGGAAACCAAGCCTTATGAGGAATGGTTGAGGAAGCTGGGTATGTTTAGCCTGGATAAGAGGAGACGGAAAGGAGATATGATAGCCATCTTCAAATACCTCAAGGGCTGTCACATGGAAGAGGGGACAAGCTCGTTTTCTCCTGCTCTGGAGGGTTGGGCCTGAACCAATGGCTTCGAATTACAAGAAAGGTGATTCTGACTAAACATCAGGAAGAACTTTCTGACAGTAAGAGCTGTTCAACAGTGGAACGGACTCCCTTGGAAGGTGGTGGACTCTGCTTCATTGGAGGTTTTTAAGCAAGGTTTTTAAGGTTGGGTGGCCAAGTGTCATAGTTGAGATTCCTGCATTGCAGGGGGTTGGACTTGATGACCCTTGGGATCTCTACCAACTCTGCAATTCTATGATTTTAGGTCATGATGATGGGGTGGGGGGGGGGGAAGGATGAGGCAGGACTAGGAAACATGACCTGCTCTCCACCTCACCTGAGGAGGGACACTTGAAGAGGGCTAAAGCTTAGCTATTTTTGACCAGATTAATCTCATATTACCATTTCCCCTCTTTTTTCAGTGGGGTTGTTCCCTTTGCTGTTTCTTTCCAGCTCCTCCCTTTTCCTTCCACGTTCAAAATTTATGCTGCCAACACTTTGAGGCATTGATCTAACTTTCTTTTAGCTCTAAAAATGTTGTGTATGTTCATTTCACTGTATAAATTATAAACTGTTGTTATTACTTCTTAATAACATGTGATCACTCAGTATGCTCTATAGTTCTCAAGGGATACTAAAGTCCTGTTGCACAAAATCAGTTGTAGTTTTGTCTCCCTCTCCCTCCATTATTAATTCGTTTTATTGAAGGTGGGAAACACAGGACTGGGAATTTACAGAAATAGGCTTGATGTCAGTAGGTTTGATGCTCAGGACCACAAGACCTCAAGGACCATCTCTTTCCATATGAAACTACCTGGACCCTGAGATCATCTTCTGAACCCCCCTTCATGTGCTTCCTCCTCAAGAGGTCCAGAGGGTGGCAACACAAGAACAGGGCCTTCTCTGCAGTGGCACCCCATCCGTGGAATGGGAACTTCCCCAGGGAAGTTCACCTGGCTTCTTCATTATACACCTTTAGGCGCCAGGCAAAAACATTCCTTTTTAACCAGGCCTTTGGTTGATTTGATTGACATCCTATGCCCTTTTAAAATGTGTTTTTTTTGTGGGGGGGCATATTGGGTTGTTTTTATTTTGATTATATATTTTGTAGTTTTATATTTTGATTTTGTTCCCTGAGTGTGTGCCCTGAGACCTCTGGGTATAGGGCGGTATATAAATTCAATTAATAATAGTAATTCATTTAATAATAATAAATAATAATAATAATAATAATAATAATAATAATAATAATAATTCCACTGCCTGCCATCAATTTGTACTGTTAAACCCTTGCCATTTATTTTTTTTTATTTTGCACAAAGTTAATGTACATCAATGATATTTGAAATGGAGATTCTTCTTACCACTGAGAAATGAAATTGCCTTGCAGCACTGCTAATCTGCAAGGGCTTGACAAACCCTCAAATTTTAACTCCAAAGGGAGTTTGTCCAACAAAAATATATCACACTGAAAGAAGAATGTGCAGTCTTTTCCTATACAATCCTGAAAACCATGACACTACACAATAAACATTTCATGTCACCAAAAAACATACACCCACCTTTCCAGGAGCGTGTTCACGATGAGGTAGAAATGCATGTCAGTGCTTTGTATGGGTGCAAGAAACTGCCAAGGGTGGCAACCAATGCCAATAATAGCCCAAATAGTTAGAAAAGAATTGTGCATCACGCCCTAAACTTTGGACCACCCTATATGATGCAGACACGTAGCAAGAGAATGTGCAATGTCTGCTGCACTAATGCTGGCCATAGCAATGGAGCACAAAATAGCCCCATCTTTTGGCAACTGAAATGATTTAGTTTGCACATATTTGCAGCCGCACTAAGGATGAGAGTTTCAGAAGACGAAGTGAGGAAGGCTGCTTGGGCATTATTCTTTTTATTTCATTCTGTTTTATAGTTATTACTTCTGTTAACTGCTTTCCAACTACATTTACATTACACAAAACACTTAATGTGAGAGCCTGCAAATCCAATATGCATGTTATTAAGAGAATGGAACTTTTATCAGTAATTGTGAAGAAATAAGCAGCTATTTTAGAGTGGGGAGGGGGGTAATGGACAACCTACGTCAAGCCCTGGTTTTATTACTGGTTTTGTCTCTCCTCCCTTCTTGCAACAGTTTTTAGAAGACAATATTGGTCATGTGAAGTATTCTAACTGAGATTGGTATAATGCAATGCAGTCTCCAAATTTCTGCAGTGGGGGGAGAATTTCCCCCTTAGCGCACACATGATAAAGAAGTTTCCTGATTCAAAGCTTAACCACTCACTACAAGGGATAGATTTTCCCCCTAAAAGTCTTGATGTCAAGCTTGTCCACAAGGATTTCAGTAATAATAATAATAATAATAATAATAATAATAATAATAATAATAAATGTATTATTTATTCCCCAGCCACTCTGGGCAGCTCCCAGCAGAATAGTAAAAACATGATAAAACATCAAACATAAAAAATTCCCTAAACAGGGCTGCCTTTAGATGTCTTCTAAAAGTCAGATAGTTGATTATTTTCTTGACATCTGAAAGGAGGGTGCCACTACCAAGAAGGCCCTCTGCATATAACTTCGCTTCTCTCAGTGGGGGAACCAGCAAAAGACCCTCAGAAGAGGACCTCTGTGTCTGGGCTGAATGAAGGGGGTGAAGATGCTCCGTCCGGTATACTGGGCCATCCTTCTCCTTGATGTCAATGGGAAGCAAATTATTTTCCTCCTGGTTCTGTTAAACCTACAAACGTTTTTCACATATTACATGCATCATTATACATATACATATGGCTATTATATGCATATACACTACAGGTTTCCTAAAGCAAACAACATATAAACAGACCCCTGCAACAATGTTGGTAACTATATAAAAACACTTATGCTGCAGAAACACAATACAGCATGCAGCTCTTTCATTCATATTGTATGTATTATATATATGTGGGGGGGGGGGGTTGTACAATTAGTTTTTTAAAAAAAACCAATGGCAATATGACAATGCATGATAGTCTTGGACCTAAGCAGGCCCTTGGGAAAAGAGGCCGTCTAATTGATCCAAAGCTCAGTTGGGTCAGAAGGGCTGGGTTCCATGTATAAAACAATTTTAAGCAAACTCTTCCTCCATCTCCCCTAACAGAAATATATCAACATAAAACTAAGGCTTTTGTCCTTGTGTACTTATATATATACACACATGCATGAATCCATGAAGGACACTTGTTAGAGGTTTCTTCTAATGGAGTTGTAGTGCTGAGAGTGAAAAGTTAAAAGGTAAAATGTTACCGTTTGTCACAATTACGTCTTCTATTGGCAGGCATTCTGAACTTTTCTGTTTGATAACTAGACACAGAAATTTGAGTTCTTAAAGCTTTGCAGCCAATTTAAAGGCTCATTTATTTCACTGACAGCAAGATGTATATGCTGCCTTGGATGCACGATGTCTGGGGCCAAATACTGCCACTTTGTTGCTTGCTTGTCTCTCAGGAAGTAAATAGTAGCAATTTTTCAACAAAGGAATACTAGAGCAAGGTGTTTAGCAAATAAATGAGCACAATATGACCTATGGTGTCCTGAAAATTACTAAAATTCATGAATAATAAAATGATCTATAGATTGTTAGCAGAAAGCTATAGCAAAGGCTAATTTCTAGCCAGTGAAGCTTCACAGGATAATTTGTAACTTTTAAAATTTTAATGACTTCATCATTTTTTAACCTTTTTAAAAAACCAGTATAATTGTTTGGATGCAACCTTCAAACAAGACGGCCTATGTAGAAAAGGTCTGTATGGATGCTTCAATCATGTTATGAAATATTAACTGTTTCTGTCAGAAGGGGGTCTTCAGTTTTATTTTTCCTTTCCTTCCACATATGAGGAAGCAACACAGCCTCAGACCTGGTCCATGCATGCAGCAGAATGAAATGGGAATGGAATACTAGAATGTGAGGGTAACATCAGAATGCAGGCAGGGGCTTTTTTTAACATTCTCATTTCTTAAAGGTAACATTTCTGCTTGCAGAAATGTTTGTAGAAACTAGCGCAGAAAGGAACTCTTCTTTCCCTCTAGCAAGTTTTTGCTTTGTTTTCAAATGTGGAAGCCTTCAAATTTGTATCCCTAAGCTGCAGCTTGATGTGGTACAGTCTACTTCTACTTTATAAGTTACACTGGACACCCTGAAATCCCACTATTTGCTTTAGGGATGCCAACCTGAATAAAATATTGGGGGGCAGATAAGCCCTGCCCCACATATTGATCACAAAACACTGTGCATGCACACCATTCAAATGACAATGCCCTTTACCTTTATTGGGGGGGGGAGGATGTCCTCTCAAATATTTTCTTGGGGGGGGGGGGCTGAAGGGGCCTCAGCCCCTAGGAGTTGACTATGCTTTGCTTTACATATTATTTTGCAGTCAGATGGTGGCAGAGCATTGAGTGGTGCCCCAAAGTCGTGACTAAGAAAGACATGGACCCTCTGCATTTCTTAGGGGAGAATGCCTAGACCTGTGAACACAGGCTTACTTTTTCATTGTTGTTTATGCCTCTTCTGGCCCAGATAGGAAATCAGGTGGTTATCACATGCCAAGCTCAAAGAAAGATGGTACAATTTGCTGTCACAAAGTGATTGACCAATTATGCCACATTGGTGCTGATACAGTCCCTAGGGTCTAATCTATGGACCAATTTGCTTGAAAGAGGGGGAAATTATCTGCTGGCAAGGACTTGGGCCTATTCTCACTGAATGTGCAGGTGTGGAAGGGGAACAGGAGCAGATACATGTACATCATCCTGCTTTCCTTCACACTTCCTATCCCATCCAGCCTTGGGGTACCTTCCAATTTTACAATTCTATGATTCTCTGTGTGATTTTAAAAGTGAGAACAGAGCTCCCCCCCCCCCACTTCTCAGGTTGTTGCTTAGTCGCATCTGCACAGGTGAGAACTCAAGCAAAGTGTTGGATGAAAAGAGGTCTGGAACAGGGCTTTTAAAAAATGAATGCATCTTTATATATCACATTTATGGGACTGAAAATAGACCCACTGCTCCCTGACCCGGGGTCACCTCATGTGGAGAGAAATTAACCCTGCTTGGATCTCAGCTCTCAGTGGCCGGACACTGCTGTGATAACTAAGTATTTAATTTGTTCCAGCTCAAACAGCACGCACACAGTAACACTATTAGGTCTCTCTAGCCTGTTTTGAGTCTATGCTGAATTAAAAAATAAAAAAATAAATTTGTTTGCCCTGGTAATACGAATTCAGCATCACGAAGAACTGGCATCCAAGTCCCATAGAAATTATACAATTCAGGTACCTTTGTATAATTTCTTCTATTTCCTATAATGTATTTTGTTTTTTACATAATGGAGGCTGCAATTGTACGAAATTTACCAGGAATTAAGCCACATTGAACTCAGTGAGACTTACTTCTGAGCAGGAACTATAGGATTGCATTGTTTTTCTAGGACCAAGGTGAGACTGTAAAGCTCCTTTTTATTTTTGCTATTGGATGCATTTTTCTGCTGTGACTCAGCTTTTCTTAATTTTGTTCTAGCCTTTTCTCGACCCTTCATTCCTCCGCTGAGAGTGGGAGAGGGGAAGGAGCTGGATCAGGCCTGTATTGCAGAGCAGGAGACACAGTCCCTGCTCCTTCTCTGTCAGTGTCTGTGGAAGCCTCAAGCCTCTCTCCCTCCCCCTCACTCTCTGATGATGATTCCTTCCTGTCCCCCAGCCTGAACCTGGTTCAAAGTCCTCCTTCAGGAGCCTCCTGGACTCCTGGCTGCCACCACCCTTCTTCGTCCAGCCAGGCCCTGACATTAAAACAGCAAAAGAAAAAAACCAGGAAATTCTCAAGAAGTCAATACTTGACTTCTCAAGTCTCATGCATGTTTTGATGTTTGGGGGGGGGGGGCAATAATTTGATAAAGTGCATAGCTTTTCCATACTAAGCTTGGCAGTGGCCTATGCCTGGAAGCCTATGCTAATGGAAGAAAACGGGGGCTATTTTGAGACCTCTATTCTTCTTTACACTTCCTCTGAGTCTGATCTCTGTGAAGTATGTCGTGTCAATGACAGTTCTGAAACATCAGACAATGTGACAGTGAATATGAGCGCTCTCTCATGCTTTGAGACCATCTAGTTTGATAAAAGTCTAGCAGTCTAGCTAGCATATGATCAGATTTTGCTACCACAGATGTAGTCAGTGAAACATTCTGACTATGCTGAAGGCAGTTTTTTTAGTGTATGGTCAGATTCTTCCCTTCTAATTAAGCAGGACTTGAATTTAGCTTTAAAAGCTCCTAAAATTTATGGGTTGCGCACATGCATATTTCTGCTTGCGCAATGAGACTTCCCTTTGTTCTCCTCCCTTCTACAGTCCCCAGACACCCTCAAAATCACCCTCCAGAAGGTTGAGGGGCTCACTGGAGCAGAATTTGGGGGCATGGAAGGGCTGCAAGGGGAAAGAGAGGAAGGGGGAAGGAGAAAAACTCTCCCATGCTGCCTTGAATGCAACCAATGCATAAATACATAAATCAGTCAGCATGAATGACTGCTTCAATATGCTGTTCACTCTTGCAATATAACATGATGTGGTATGCAATATAACATATAATGAGTATGGTGTTGCACTGGCTTCCATTTTTGCAGTACAAAAAAGTATTGATCTAATGTGTAGAAATCTATTTGCTTCAAGATGGTTCTGGAAACTTCTCTGTGTGATACAAGATAGAAGCTTGTATCTAGCACTTTCTAGCTGGTGCAAGCTGCCTTTTTTCCTTCTTCTTCTAACAAATAAGTTTCCTTTGTGCTGAGAGCAGGTGTTGTTTGGGTTTAAGCTGGTTCAAACTGGTCCTGTATCCCTTTCTCCCAATGTCATGCTGCCAGAATGATCCTGGCTTTCACTTTCTCTTTCCTTCTTGGTTCTGTCTACAGTACAGTGGTGCCTCGCAAGATGAAATTAATCCGTTCCGCGAGTCTCTTCGTCTTGCGGTTTTTTCGTCTTGCGAAGCACGGCTATTAGCGGCTTAGCGGCTATTAGCGGCTTAGCGGCTATTAAGGGCTTAGCGGCTTAGCAGCTTAGCGGCTATTAATGGCTTAGCGGCTTAAAGAAAAAAGAAACAAACTCGCAAGACGAAGCAAGCCCATAGGGAAATTCGTCTTGCAGAACGACTCAAAAAACGGAAAACTCTTTTGTCTTGCGAGGCATTTGTCTTGCGAGGTACCACTGTACTTATTTCCAGTGTGATGATCTGTACGTTGTATTAAACGTGTTAAAGGTTTAGTCTTATTGTTAAGTTTTTTTGCTGCAACTGGATTCTCAAGCACTATGCCAATCCTGAAGAGTTTTGCAAACTGTCATGCTTATTTGCCTTCAGCAAATAATACTGGATGAAGTTGGTTGCCTTTGAGTTGCCTCTTGAGTTGTTTTTTGGAACCCTGCATCATGTTTACTTTGATAACTATTCGTTGTGACTTGCTCTGGATTGTAATGGAGCAAAACCACAATAGGTGTAACATATTACTGTATTGGCCTGAATATAAGCCTCACTTTTTCCCCAAATTCCGACCATGAAAAGTTAAAGTGGCGACTATTTGTGACCTTATGGTATGCAGCCAGGAGCGTGGGGTGAGCGCGGTGAAGCGGCACCTGCCCCTCGTGTAATCCCTCATCCTCTTCCCCAAGGCCAGGAAGGGAGAGGGCGAGGAAGGGGAAATGCGGCAACGTGGCTCCCCACCCCCAGTATGAAGCCAGGAGTAGCGAGGAATGGAGTGGCTTATATTTGAGTATTTTGTCTTTTCCCCGCCTCCAATTTTAAAGGTGTGACTTATATTCGGGTGCGGCTTATATTCAGACCAATACAATATCTGCTTGATTTTGTTTAGACTGAACCATAAACATGAAGAAGAGATATGTGCAGAGAGGCCTATAGGTACTCTATCTATATTTAAGTGTGTGTGTTTGTGTGTCCGCGAATGTCCACCTCGTCTAGCATCCATTCCGGCGAACGTCCACAGCAAACCCGGAAGTACCAGAACAGGTTACTTCCGGGTTTGTCGCTCGTGCATGTGCAGAAGCGCTAAACCACGTTTCGCGCGTGCGCAGAAGCGCAAACTGCTCTGCACGCCTGCGCAGACACGACGCTTTGCCCTGTGTCCTTTTTGGCTAGTGGCCGGGGCTCCAGAACGGATCCTAGCCTCAAAACAAGGTATGACTGTATATGCAAGGAGTTCTATAGGTACCCTTTCTTTATATTTTGGATTCAGTATAAGCAAATTAGACAAAATCAAGCAAATAAAAGTAGACGATTACAGACCCAGCAAGTGCAGTGTGGCTTGGAACTTCCCTCTAATTGTACAAAGCAGCTAGTGCCGACATGGCTGTAAAACTCAAGGCCTGGAAGGTTTCCAAAATGGAATGTCCAGCTCCCTGCCGTGAGAATCAACCTTCAGTAACCAAATAACCAGAAACTATTTGCTCATGCCATCAAGATCATAGTGTGCCAAAAGTAGTTTGCAGGGCTGGGGAAATTAAAGAACGCCTTAAGAGAAGAAGTAAATTAAACTCCAGATACTTAAGCAAGCAAGCGAGCAAACAAACAAAACCCCAAATTCCTGGCAATCTGATTACAGGGGGGAAATTCCTCCAAATGTAGAAGTGTCCTGCCTTCTGAGCCTTCCCCAGGGGAATGTATTCATAACCTTTCTCTTGGTCATCTTGTTCAGTTTTTTTGGATCAGGTGTTGTTATTGTATGCATGGTTAATAATGCATGCCTTAATAATGGAAAATACTATGGTACTTTCCATGTAAGGCTTCTCTGGAAGGACCTGTTCCTCCTTTGTTTACTTAAAAGAGTAGTGCTTGCTAGGAGCAAAGACTTTTTCAGCTCTAGAACAAATTCTCTGAGGAGATATAATGCAGGCCAGCAAGCCAGGGCTGAAATTATCTGGGAATGCTCAGGCTGTAAACAACTCATCTTTACTGTTCCAGCTCTTAAATTCTGTTTTAAATAGATTAATTTCAGAATTACATTTAGAATGAAGGATGTGCTTCAGCTATCAAGTCTGCTGAGGTTGTTAATAAGAGTAAGAAGTTGTGCTGCACCATTCACAACCACATAAGCTATTATTATCTGCATAAGTGAGTCCACAAGTGGAGAATTTGAGCAACAGGGCTCACTCCAGCTTTTAATAGAGGAGGTGAGGGCACACTTGCTTGACTATCTTGCCCCCACTCCATGGCAGCCATTTGGTGGTGGACCCTATGAATTTTGAAATGTGACTGCAGGCCAACAGCTAACATAAAGTCATTAGGCCAACCTATGTTGGTGAAGAGAAACTGTTAAATGGACACGTCAGATTTTATGCTGGATCTATAACTAGATAAACAGGGGGGAAATAAGCAGAGGAATATATTGGGGGGGGGGGACAATGTGCAGTAGTCACTAGTATTGGAGCCTCGCACCGGAACCCTGGGCTGTTGATTGCTGCCATATCTACCTGAATGCCCTGTGCTTTTCAATTAAGCCTCACGTTTAAGAAAAGCAGTAAGCTTATTAATGTCTTTCTTGCAATTGGGGCTTGAGGTCAGTACCTGTCAGTTGCCTGATTACTTCAAGCCCACCTGGGATTGCCTGCTCTCCAGAGTTTCAGATCAGGAACTCTGGAGTGTAGCTGATCTAAGTTGGGTTGGAAGTCACCAGCAATTGACTGAATAGTGGTGACTTCAAGTCCTGTGGGAACATTCCTTTGTGGCATGGCTTGTCTCCCAGTTAATGTTGCAATGGAAAAAAATGGATCATCTGATGTCATGGTGATGTCAGTTGATGTGTACACAACCCCACCTGTCAAAGTGGCCTACTGGGGGTGGCGGACTATGGATCTGGCCTGCTAGGCTGAAACGTTTCCCCACCCTTGCTCAATAGTCCAGCCATAGTGTACTGCACTAAGCTGCAGCTTCCAAACCAGGCTTAACATCAGTCCCACACACAGCACACAACTGTAGTCCAGTCTTGAGGTTACCAACACATAGGTCACTGTAGGCAAGCTATCCCTGCCCAGGAACAGGTATACATGTTTGCAAAGGGGCTGTGGGGCTATACTGTTAGTCCCTACCTCATCACCACTCAATTCATTTAGGCTTCCCACAGTATTAAGCATTATCTTGCAGTGATACTGAAACCCCATGATACCAGGCCAGAAGTTAGCAATCTCCCTCGGCCTACACAAAAGGACCCCTTGACCTAAATTCAGCCATGTTTGTACTCTGCTTCTTCAACCCTGCACAAATATTAAGACCCCTTTTGCTTGACACACCTAGCTCCCCGCAAGCTGACACATTTAACCAGCTGCAGTAGACGTTAGAGGAACTTACATTGCTGAGCTTTGTGATTAGCTAGCGTCCCAGAACTGCAGAAGGTACAAAGATGGTAAGGGGTCCCTCTAGAGGGGATTCTTGGACATTACAAGAATGGAACTAAAACAGGGAATACAGGAAATACGTGCTGGCGTGAAAAAGCTGACCTTTCTCGTGGGAAAGTTGCGAGAGATGAATGAGAAAGGCCTTGTTTTGTCTACGAGCCCTTCAAACCCGAAGTTAACTGAAAATATACCTATTGAATTGGAAAGGGACTCGTTGCTCAAAACACAGGCAGCTGGACAAGAAAAAGAACCAAAGATTGAGGAGGATAAGACATCTGCCAAGCAGGAGGAGCTGAAAAAAGGGATGGCTGAGACGTCACAGAAGAGAAAGGAGAGCTGGAGACCTGCTAAGAAGAACTTTAAATCGACCAAGGTGAAAGTTGGACTATTTGGGACATATAAATTTATGAAACAGCGTTCAAGTAGGCCTCGTTGGAAGAACCATGGTCAGCATTGGGAAAATACTTCTTCGATCCTGGGTGTTTAGTATGAGAGACTTTCAAAGAAACCGGCTGAAAGGGACTGAGAGAGATTGGCGAGCCTCGGACGTAAGATCACCAGGCTAAAAAGATGGACTAATTGGATTTTGGTTAGGGATTGAAACCGGGGAGAGAAGGGTGGGATCTAGAAGTCCGAAGGGGGTTTGTTTTTCGCTTTTGCAGTATAAAAACTATAGGGTTTATTATTATTATTATTATTATTATTATTATTATTATTATTACAAGAATGGGGAATCCGTGGAGGGGAAATAGAGGCAACCTTAGGAAGGGTATCTTTTTTAAATTTTATTCTTACATCTTTGTTTCTTCTCTTTATATAGGGTCAAGGTATATATTTTAAAAACTGCTAAGGTATAACAACGAATTAAAGTTTAACTCTACCACAAAAAATTATTCTAATTAAATTAGGGTTAAGTGATTTTAATAAACTATGTTTTAGGACATTAAGGGGAAAACTTGCTTGAATAAACAATTGGAGTTGGAATACAATAAGGGGAGACGTGGGGAAGTCTTGAAAAGAAGTTACTGAAAATGAGTGTTAAAAGGTGGAAATTTTCTTTGCTGTTTTTTCTTCTCTCTTTTGGTTTTTTTACTCTTTTCTTATCTTTTTCTTTCTTTTCTGTTCTATTATTTGTAACCTTTTGAAAATGTAATAAAGATTATTTTTTTAAAAAAAACACAAAGATGGTAAGGGGAAGAGGAGCACAACACAAGGAGTTGCCTCTAAATCACAATACTTGCCTGAACTAGACTGACACCCACCTCTAGCCAGGGAGTTGACCACAGAAGTTCTTGTTCTTGTAGTTTTGTCCGCTTGTATTAGACAATTGTTAGAGAAGGCAAATGCTTGCTTGAGAGAAAGCAACACAAGAAGAACATGTCCACACAATGACAAAGACCCCTTTCTACCAATGGGGCACAGCCGGGATCACAGGGGAGGCGGGAGGGTACATGTAGAGAAAGTACATAACGTGTGTTCCGTATATAATGTGTGTGCTTCGCTGGTTCAGCTTTGGAAAGGAATCCCTGAACCCAAATTCCAGTGCTGAATAAAACTTGTGAACTTCCACTCAATTGTTTGTCCTTATTGGCTGGGAGCTTCAACGAAAGATTGGACCAGCTGGGGCCCTAAATCGTGCAGCGAGATTTACAACTACATGGGAAGTTGCCTGATGTGCGTAATGATGAGGCACTGGCTAAATGGATGGTCCCACACCCCCTTTGCACCCACACTGCCCTTTAAAGTGAGCAGCATCTGAATACATCTAGTGTATTTGGGAGAGCACACCAGAATGCACTAATGTGAATGCACCAGTTTCTCCTCTCAGTGATATGTGCAGGTCCCCATCTTTACCTCCTGCCCCATGTCCAGTCTGGCTCCTAATAAATCTTGCTGTGTAATCCTGTTAATCCTATTAATTTTGGTGCAAATTGCTCCCAGGTATGTGGGTGTAGAATTGCAATTGTTGCAATCAGTCAGTCACAACCCAGTAATAAGGGTGATGATGAAGACAAAGATCCCTGGTAGGAGGCCAAGGAGTTTACAGGTACACAAGACTTCCCCCATTTTTACAATTGAACTATTTTTACAATTGAACTATTGCACAATAATCAAAGATGCAAGCAATGTTAACAAATTATTGAAATCCTGCAGCAAAACCGGGGGGGGGGGGGGAGAGAGAGAGAGAGAGAGAGAGAGAGAGATGGCTCTTGGACAAGAGAAACAAGACCAACTGGTTGGAGAAAAGCAAGTAACACAAAGTAGGTCAATTAATAAATTAAGATGCAATGAAATTAAATGCTTTTTTAAGTCTTAAGAGACAGTGCCTTTCTTTCTATTTGCCTTCCATAAGAAAACTAAAGAAAGGTTGTAGCTAACTAATCAGCAAGCTTTTCCTAAAAAATGGTCATTGAAAGCAAACTGGGAAATAATTTGAAAATTTGAATCTGTTCTGGTGTAGTAGATAAAACTCTAAAAGATATGAAATAAATTAACAAGCTTCCCTTAGCAAACCACTGACAATTATTTTTGAAAAGCCATGGTAAAATTGACAAAGCTAAGTTTTAGAGCAAAGGCTCTTTCTCATTTTCAAAATGGCAACATTCACTCCCAGCACTAACTTTTATTTCTAGAAACCTCCCCAGTGAACCTTGGGAACCAAACAAGAAGAGATGCTGAAAGTGTAATTGCCAGGGGAAACAGCAGGTGTGCATTTCACCCTTGCTGTGTAATGCCTAGAAGAACTTACCTGTATTTTGACACTGCAATATTCTGTGTATCCATGGTGGAACTGTTGCCACATTCCTAGTTGGTGGCTCCCACATGAAATTGCTGGTGCAAAACAAGGGAGGAAAAGCGAAGAGCAGTTGCAAAAGGAAACCACTGAGCGGAGTTGACAGGAGCAAACTTGCTCTTCTGTTGTGTGGGTTGCAAAAAGCAGCTGCTGCTAGCAGAGAAACAGCAAGCCCATTCAACACACTTTAAAAGTGCATGACTCTCCTGAAATAATATTGGGAAGTACACTTGGCCCCTCACACGCATCTAAAATTCCCAGCATCCTTAACAAACTAGTTCCCAGGATTCGGGGAGCAGTGCGTTTGACAAGTGTCTCTTTCCAGTGCTTTGGCCTTCCCATGTAAGCTTGACTCATTTTAAAACAGCACTCTTTAAAGAGCCAGTTTCATCCTTACTGTTGATTCAGTCAATCTTTAAAGCTGTTGTTCATCAAATATGCCAACTTGCTGACAAATATGGACTCCTACTTATTACTGATTTTGCTTCAGAAACTCTGTGCTGCACATCAGGGGTTGGGTGAGGGGAAGCTTGTTGGATCTACTTTGCAGTGAAAAAAGCAACAGCCTAACAGCTGCCAGCAGGAGCCAAGTGCAAAAATGCACACACCGCCCAGCTGCGGTATCAGTTAAAGGGATTATAATACAATGGGATTATAATAATTCAAGTAGAGAGGATTTTAATTTCAAATTAACTTTGTTTGATGCGTTCGCAAAGTTGCTTGATTAAAGGGATGCCGAGTAATGGTGGGAGGCACCAGCTAAGAAACCCCCAAGGGAACCCCCAGGGGAAGAAGGCTCAGAGTCAAGGGATTGGTGGGGGTAGGACAATGAGTGGTCAGAGGGAGAAGGAGCAAAGCGGGGGGAGGAGGTGTCAGAAGAGGTGACAGGGTTTAGTGAACAGGAAGAGGCTGCGGCAGACCATAGTTCAGACTCTGAGGCACAAGCAGAGGTTGGAGGGGAGGGGAGACAGGAGGGGTGCTAAAGAGTTCAGGGAGTCTCCCCCTCCTGCTGCAACCAGCTCCCCTCCCTCCTGGTCTCTGAGAACCTATCAAAAATGGAATGAGCAAAGCAGAGGGTGGTTGTGTACAAACGCAGCCTGAGACTGTGAGGGAAAGACCCTGGAGAGGAGGAATCCTAGTGGGCACTAGGAAGGCAGGTACCTTAAGTCCTCACAACTGCTTCATCAGGGCAAGACCTCCTAGAAAGTATTGCTGAGAGCTGTGTTTCCTTGACTAAAAAGTTAACTTCACTGGTCTTGGATGACTTATAGTTTTGTTGCAGACCAACGCCTGACTCCAGCCCTGACAGGCAGATACTCAGATCATAGAAATACAATTGGTAGATAGGGCTCTGTGTGATGTCATTTCCTATCCATTCCTAGAGTGGAAGGAGCACATACTAGTTCCTGTTCCTCTTCCTTTGACCAACATTGGATGTAGACATGTCCCCGCTTGCTCCAGCTTTGGGCACATGCTTGAAGCCATTTATACTGCAAATGTAAGTATTTTGCCTGCATAGTTTGTACTGCTGCCTTTGCTGTGAATCAGTGACATTCAACTGCGTGTATGGGAGGCTTCCTATATATACACTGCTGCTCTATGTGCCTGGGGTGTTCCATGCAATTAGAAATCTTACTCAAATATAGACTTCTATTATGAGTTTTCTAGTACCCTCCCCCAAGTACTTATTCATGCAGCTCATATTTAAATGATGGAACTCACTTCCATAGGAGGCGGGGTAACCACAAACCTAGATGGTTTTAAAACAGGATTTGACAAATTCATGGAGGAGCAGAGGGCTCTCAATTATCATAGCTATTAGCTATGATAGAGGTTGTGCTTTGCCTTCTCAGTGGGAGGCTGCAAGGCTTCTGAATGCCAGTTGCTGAAAACCACAGGAGGGGAGAGATGCTCTTGTCCTCAGGCCTTGCTTCTAGGGGCATCTGGCTCGCCACTGTGGAAGGACTTTCTGACAGCAAGAGCTGTTTGACAGTGGAGTGGACTCCCTCAGGAGCTTTTGCTATCCTTCCTTGGAGGCTTTTAAGCATAGATTGGATGGCCATCTGTCCTGGAGACTTGAGTTTAGATTTCAGCACTGCAGGGGCCTAGTGAGCCTCAAGATACCTCCCAACTCCATGGTCCTATGATCCCATGACTAGATATGCCAACGTCCTGATCCTGGAGGCTCTTCTTATGCCCTTATTTCTATTTCCCCATTGTTAACTGTAGTTTGCTTTAAAATAAAAAAATTCCTTCCAGTAGCACCTTAAAGACCAACTAAGTTAGTTCTTGGTATGAGCTTTTGTGTGCATGCACACTTCTTCAGATACCCAGTTACAGATAGGTAGCCGTGTTGGTCTGCCATAGTCAAAATAAAAAAATTCCATGCATGCACACGAAAGCTCATACCAAGAACTAACTTAGTTGGTCTTTAAGGTGCTACTGGAAGGAATTTTTTTATTTTGACTATGGCAGACCAACACGGCTACCTATCTGTAACTGTAGTTTGCTTTGTCATTGTTATTCTAAAACAAAAGATGGACTTACGCTGCAGCTTGTCTACTGCTTAACAAATATCTGAAAATGGGTCAATTTTCACTGACAGTCAAACAAAACAGAGTATGTGTGAACATTTTCCTCTCGGCAAAAAATACTTGCCATTGTTGTAATCTGCTAATGGCTTCCTTACCTTAGTGTAAATTCTCAGGGTCGGCCCTGCAATGCAAAGAATATAAGACCATAAGAGGAGCTCTGCTGGATCAGGCCAGTGGCCCATTTAATCCAGCATCCTGTTCTGGCAGTGGCTGGGCTGATGCCCAAGGCAGGTCTGCAAGCCAGACCTTAGCGCAACCTCACACTCTCCTTCTGCGGTTTCCAGCAACTGGGATTCAGAATCACACAGCCTCCAATAGTGGAGGCAGAACATAAGTATCTTGGTTAGCACTGGCAGAGGAAGAGGAGTGTGGGCGGTGCGCCATGCCCCTGGGACACGCGCCAGCTCCACCCCCCCTACTCTTCGCCCCCCGGTGCCATTCCGGAGCATGAAGCTCCACCACTGATGGTTAGTAGCCACTGATAGCCTTTAAAGCTAATATGGGATGATTAGTGCAGCAGCCCCAGGATACTGAGTGGTTTGGATATTGAGTGGTTCTAGTCATTGCCAACATGCCCTTGCATTCAGCAAGCAGATCTTCATCCTGCCTAGGATATAAAAGACAAATAGGCTAACACTGCTCTTTCTGAATTCTGATAACTGTCAGATAGTTTGAAGAATATGTTTTTGTCTATATCCTGACAAATAAATCAATATTGCCTTTTAGTTTGAATGATTGTAGTACTTGGAGATATGAAGACTAGCTTCTTCCTTGCACAAAGACTGTTGGTAGTCAAAGTTAATTGTTCCCTAAATAGTAATAATAATAATAATAATAATAATAATAATAATAATAATAATAATAATAATACAGACAGTCTCTCTCAAACCCTTCCATAACATTTTATTTTCAGGATTATATGACATTAAACTTTTAAAACCATGGTTTAGCAAACAGTTACTGGTATGAATACATTTGGGGAGGAAACTAAGGACAATTAATAAGTTTTTTAGTTCCATCTAGTGGGAAAGATGTGTATGTTGTTTTGTAATGAAATTGGCAACAATCATGACAGAAATGCTGAAAAAAGAGAAATGGCAAATGTTCTGTTAAATATAAAACTTCTACAAATGGGGAGATTTAATAATAATCAAGAGGGAGTGCTTATGTTAGTGTTTTTTGTTTACTCGGTTACGTTGGAGAGAAAAATGGGTTTGAATTTTCAAGCTCTGAGAAGTGTATACATTAATGCAGGTTATAGCTTAGATCAGAAGAAACCAAACATGGCTGGGATTTTCCTCAGATACCCAAGTAATTGAGAAGTGAAGGGAACAAAACTTTGCCACAAACCACCATTGTAGACTCTGGGTTGGCTGAGTAGGTTAGAACTAAGGCCCCATTGAAATCAATGGGGAAAGATATTCACAGCTTTCAACAATTCTATAAATGAATGGAATTTATCTTAAATAAAGGGACTACAAAGGTCCTCTATTCCAACCCCCTGCAATGTAGGAATATTTTTGCCCAGCGTGGGGCTCAAACCCAGGACTCTGAGATTAAGAGTGCCACGCTCTACCAACTGAATGTTTCTTTATTTCTTTGTTTTTGCACTAATTATACCTACCTTTATATTTCGCCAATTGCAGTTTTTATATCTTGACATGCCACATCATGATGATATCTCTCCTTTCCTTAACTTTGAGAATAAACAAATAAATAGTAATTGAAAACTTGGATATACAGTACACCAATTCTATCACTCCTCTTTTGATTCTTCTTCCTTTATACCCAAGAGCATAATTACAATCTACAATAATGAATTTATAAAAGCAGATCATTATGTGTAATGCCAAAGTCCTTCAGTAATTTATTTTTACCGTTGTAACACTGAGCTGCATTATTGTCGACAGAAAATCATGTAAATTCTCTGAAGCCTCTTAAACAGGCCCTCAAGGTATAGAGTTATAGCACTTTTCTGCTACAGGCTAGTTATACTTTCACTGCCACGGTATAATGTTAGAACATAGGTCATGAAGAGCCAGCTCTTCAAAACTGAAGCAGAGAAATAGGTGGAGAATTGTTTTCATATAAAAGGTGCATTACTGAGTTGATCTGGAAGTCTGCATGTGAGTCAGACCTACCACTAGTACTATTATTATTTAGTGACATTAATGTATTAATGACCTTCTATACATTAAGGCAAGGGGTGTGGGTGGCGCTGTGGGTTAAAACACAGAGCTTAGGACTTGCCGATCAGAAGGTTGGCGGTTCAAATCCCTGCGACAGGGTGAGCTCCTGTTGCTCAGTCCCCGCTCCTGCCCACCCAGCAGTTTGAAAGCACATCAAAGTGCAAGTAGAGAAATAGGTACCAGTCCAGCAGGAAGGTAAATGGCGTTTCCGTGCGCTGCTCTGGTTCGCCAGAAGCGGCTTAGTCATACTGGCCACATGACCTGGAAGCTGTACGCCGGCTCCCTCGGCCAGTAAAGCGAGATGAGCACGCAACCCTAGAGTCATCCATGACTCGACCTAATGGTCAGGGGTCCCTTTACCTTTACCTTTATACATTAAGGCGATGTACAACAAAAACAGCAAAAGAAAAATTAAAAAATACAAAAAAGGTCTTGATACATTTAAAACAGAACTAAAACCATACGAATAGACACATGTGACAAAGATCCATATATCCAGTTTGGAAAGCCTGAGACAAAAAATGCCTTTAATTTAATGTCCAATAAATTTCATTATGGTTGGTTTGTGGTTCTGAACCTTCCTTCTTCCCTTCTTGTGTCACATGAATGTAGGACAGAATGTGGACAACACAAAACAAATGAGGTCAGCTACTAGAGAGAGGATCTTCTCAGTGTTGGCACCCACATTGATATGATAACCTTTTTAGGTGCCAGGTCAATACTTTTTTCTTTTTTTTACTCCTTTTTATATTAGCTGTACTAATATCATTATCTGTTGCTGGTTTTAATTATGTGTTAGATTTTAGTATCATGTTGCATTTTATATTTTTAATTTTCAATTTTTCCCCCAAGGGGCCTTTTGTCATTAGGTGGTATATCATTATTGGGGATAATAAATAAATTCATAAATTTAATTGTTGTATCTTGGCCAGAATGCTGTTCCACGGAACAGGGGTAGCCACACTGAAAGCCCTGCTCTGAGTTATTGTGGAGTGGACTTTTGCAATCTTTGGAACTTGCAGGCTTTTGAAGACATTGGAAGTGCTGTGCATATAACGGATCTACAGCATATGTGATAAGGTGGTTTCTCTAACGGCTCTGTGTACAACGAGTTGCCAATATAACAGAGCAAGCAAACGTTGGCTCAGGTTGACTACTCTTCTTATGCATGGCACTTGGACATCAGCACCAACTTCAGATGTTAAATACTGCTAAAAATAACAAAGACATATCGCTGCTAATACCTAAATAGTCATTGACACGATTTGCCACATCTAAGGCAATCATATGCCTCTATACTAGCATTGGTTAGCTCTGCTAGGATCAAAGATGTCATTCTGACCAACAAGTTCTACTGATAATTGAATCAATGTACTATTAGCATTCCCTGGGAAGCAAACACCACTTGTTTCCTCAAGGGAAACCCTCGATATCTGACTGTTTTCATTGGTTCAGAAAACGGTTGTGACCACCCAATCAATCCATGACAGGATACCTGCTTTGTTGTAACCTGCTGATGACTCAGTATCAGTGCCAGTAGTCATTGAATGTCCCTTTTGTCTAGCTTTGTACTTGATTTAATCATATTTTTTGTCTAGGAAGCTCTGCTCTCTAATTGGTGTCTCTCAAATGACATGTCCTCTAAATGGTTTCCCTGTTTAGTTTTAGTTTTTTTATCCCAGACTCTCCACAGTTCAATCTTTGAAATTCCTCTAGGAGAATGGTATATGCTTCTCTCACGCAAGCCTGCTCAACTTCATGAAAGTCCATGGAAATAAATCTTGTAAGCCTTAACTATATCTTATCCCTTTGTCTCCTCTCTGTGTTTCTTTTCTTCAAGTTAGCCAGGACTTCTCAAGGGAACATGTTTTATGTTCTTCCCTTAAGGGGGCTCCCCCCCTCCCATGTTTAAACCATATTATGAGAGTTCTAAGCAATCCAAGCTTGTGAATCACTAACCACTGAAATATATGTATGCCCCTAGGGTGACCTACAAAAGCTTTCCTACCTTCATCCATCCCATCATCATCTGACCCTCTTTCCTGAAGTTTTTTTCCCCTTCTGAGTCTTACTATCAACCATATTCAGGTGGACAAGCTAAGGCAGACTAAAGAATTTGTGCCTAGTCTTCATCCGGTCCATGGAACCCCACATTCTTCAAATCAAGATGAAATCTGGAGAGTCACCTCCTTTCCTCCTCCATTCCACAGAACAGGCAACTGAGAGTATTTCATTTCACCTTTTGTTCTCTACCTTTACTGTTTCCCAAATTGTGCTGTCTTTCTACTATCATGTGATCCAGGGGTAGGCAACCTAAGGCCCGGGGGCCAGATGTGTGCTTTTATTTAAAATGCATCTCTGGGTTATTTGTGGGGCATAGGAATTCGTTCATATTTCCCCCCAAAAAAATATAGCCTGGCCCACCACATGATCTGAGGGATAGTGGACCGGCCCACAGCTGAAAAAGGTTGCTGACCCCTGATGTGATCCAAAACAAGGTAATTTGCATTCAAGCATTCCCTTGTGTGACCAGGTTTCCACTGCAGCTCTGTCAGATCCCTCTTCCTGCTCCTTCTCTGGCAATTACTGAACTGAGTGCGTCCATCGATCTCTATCATAATAACGCACTTATTCTAAGTCACTGGTTAACTTTGCATACATGCAAACCCAACATTCATCACCTCTTCCCAACTCTTCCTCTCTTCACAAATCAGTACAACCACCAACCACACACTGCACACAAAATCTGGGATTTTAAAATAAGAAGAAGAAAAAACTTAGAGTAGTAGGGATAAGTAAGCTGATGAAGTGCTTTGTGAATCAGACTAAAAGCACATCAAATAGAGCACCAATTTTCATATGCTGTCAAACAGTTTTAAAAGAAAGGGGTGTTGACCTTGCCCCGTGTTTTGTGTGCTCATCTCTGAGCTCTGCACTTTCTCTGTGCTCAATAGATCAGTTATACTTTGTTCAAAGTGCTGAAGGGTGATTTGATAGGGTGATGGATGATTATCTTCCAGGTCACTTTCATCCCATGATGCTTGGGGAAAGAGACAGAAAGGTAAATAGATCAATGGAAAGTCTTAAAGAATCCTTGATGTGTTCTTCCTTCTCAAAGCAGCTCAGCTATCTACAGGAGCTGCGGAAAGGGAAGCCATGGGGAATGGCAAATGAAGAATATATTTGCTTTGGAGTGAAGTCCATTTCAGTAGAAGAAGGAAACTGTTCCTGAATCTTCTATTTTCTCTGTTAATTTTTTCACTGAAATATTTTAACTAAATCTAATTGGAACATGATAATAACTTAAACCATAGCTGTCAACTTTTCCCTTTTCTTGCGAGGAATCCTATTCAGAATAAGGGAATTTCTCTTTTAAAAAGGAAAACATTAAGAGCTATGACTTAAACATGCTAGCATTTCACTACAGAAGAAGAACCTTCCTTATTATCCTCCAGATATTAATTGCACATTGGGTTGGATTCAAAGCGTAAATGTAAAGCAAACATATTCTATTTGAGTAACTAACTTCTATTTTATACTTCCATCCAATCTCAATATGTGTTTTTTTCTGGAATGCATTGCTTCCACCCTTAACATCCACACCACTCCTTCTTTCAAAGGCCTTTTTCAAATGTGCAATCTAGGTAGAATAAGTAAGCATAAGAGAAGAAGCAGGTTCTGTCCAGAAACATTATGCATTCAATTTCAGCATCTTAAGTGAGCCAACATGCTAACAAGGCAGGATTCTCATTGCAACAACAGGACCCATAAATGAATGCACAATAGTTGAGGATGGATCCTTCCACCATGATATCCATGAATGTTGATTCAGACTAAAAGACTGAAAAAGGGAGTAGGGCTACATCAACTAACCCCACACCTGACATTGTGCACTCTGACTTGCCCTGCCCGCAGTACAAAACAAACATCTGTACTAGGGAATCGTTGCATGAATTCCAGGGGGATACGACAAACTGGTATGCGTGATATTGGAAAATGGGCTAGTCAGTACTTCTGATGAAGGCTGCTGACTATGCATTATGTAAAGGGAGAATTCAAACTTGGGGAACTGTTTTTGATGGCAGGGGTTCCCATAACATATATAGCTCAATGCACACTTTATGGCCAATGCTGTCTGGAAATGGGCTGCAATTACCTGATGGCCAATTCAAAGGGAAAAAGGAAAAACTTAAATTTTTCAACAAAAGTAAAGTGTTGGTTTTTCCTTTCCTGATTTCACAAGAAAGCAGCGTGTGCATATATTTAACAAACATGCACATTTTACCTGCCCACAAACCCACTAGGCATCACACCCCAAGGGGCAGAAGTAGCCTATTCAGTATTCAGTCCGAGTGTATTTATAGCCAAAGAGTTGAACTGTGAGAAGAATTTATCAGGGCTGTGAAAGGAGCATCATGAATTATTTACCCCAAAAATCAAATTTTATAACCCTTCTCAATCTTTCATAAACTGTGTCTTCCCATTTTATTTGAAATTTTACCTGCAATCATAATACAGCATAAGTCAGAGAAATGTCTTTCTGAAAGATTTGTAAGAGCACAGGTAGAAAGCGGGCACACAATAGTGCCTGTACTTGAAAGAATTGCTGGAATGACTAGTTAAGTGTTTAATTTTTAAAGCATGCAGGGGAATGTGACAGATCTCTTTTAAAACTTCCATAACCCCCTTTCTTTCCATTTAGGAGGAAAGAAAGACACAAAGCATCAGTCACACCAGTTCTTCTTTAAAGATCTTCTCCCTCCCGCCCTGTTTCAGAAAGAGCAGAAGGAAGGCAACCTGCAACTCTCCCTCCTGCCAGTTCTTTTTTGTTCCTACTGCAAATTCCTCCTTTTTATCTCTCTCCAAAACCAAAGCAATCCTCTGCACAACCTCCATGGCTGAAACCCAGTTCACTTCTCGCCCTCTCCTACTATCTTGACTCTAGGACGGTTAAATATTCAATTGCCGTTTTATTTTCTCTCTCAATAAAACTGGGTTTTGGGGAAAGCTCTGATGTAGTCTGTGCTGCTCTCTGAGTGGGCATTCTGCTACCTAGGCTAAATGATCTGAAAGTTACCCAGATGTGCTCCTTTGTATTTGGAAAAAGTGTGACTTTCGGCAGCCTGTCTACTGTTCAGCAGAACAAAACCAGGTTCAGAGTGGGAAAGGGTCTCCCTAGCACAGGTTAGCTAAACTCTCCCCAGCCATTTGTCTTTCAGAAGAGTTTATTACTTGGCACAAAGTAACATTTCCAGGCATGTATAAAGACATATGGCCAAAGCAAGACAGCAGTATTGTCAAAGGATTCATGGGGAGGGGGGAGTATGTAGTAGCAAGTACACCTTGGATGTTAAATTGTTGTTCTTGTTGTTATTTATTCTCGTGATTCTAGATGGCCCCACTCACATCCAATTTACCATATTCTGCTAGCAGTCAACCCCAAGCATGCCCTAGAGGGAGCTTTCTTCCCCCCAAATTATTTTTACTGGTTTTCATGTAAATACATTAACAACACATAACTACCGTAACTTGTCCAGTGATAAATTAAGTTTCATATGCTGTACACAGTATACAAGCAATATGTTTATTTATGCATTATCAATTCAATATGTGTCTATTCTTGAAGTGCCTTTAATTACCCTTCTGTGGCGAGCAAGGTGTTCTGATAGGGCCACATTCCAAATATTCTTTATCTAGATTTCAATGGGGATATCTATAGGTTGTTTCCAGTATCGGACTATTGTTAATCAGGCTGCTGATAAAAAACAATAACTAAACCTCTGAATTTAAGGTAATTGTTTAAATTTGAGTCTAAGGATAACGAGGCAAGAGCCAAATTGGGTGGAAGGGTTGCTGCGTAATTTTGGAAATAATGTGAAACACGTTTTCTCAGAAGGAATATACCAATGTTCAACTCCACCATGCATGAAATAGGAACCTCACTCTCTGCAGCCTTTCAAACATAGGGGAGAGATGCTAGTGCTTATTTTGACTAGACATGAAGGAGTCCAGTGCTAGTGAAATATAATTTTAACAGAAGTCTCCTGCCAATGAGCAGAGATGGTTTGTAGGGATGGGTTGTGCCAAACTGATTGTCATTTATTATCTGCAATGATGATCCCTAAGTCTTTCCCCCATATTATCCGGAGGCCTCCTGTATCACCCGTATATTGTTCCAGAAGAATGCTATAAATTAAAGACACAACTCCTTTTATTTCATATCTTGATTTGTTAAAGACTCAAATGATGTAAGAGAACGAAGGCCTTCCGCCTTGTGTTCCAAGTATCTTGCAAATGTGCACAACTGAATAGACTGAAACCAGGTTAACTGGGCATCATCCAGTTTCCCCATGAGCTCATGCTTAGAAATTGCAGAAGGTTTCTTTTCTCCTCACGTTATTAAATTGTCCATATTTATCCTCCTGTCGGAATAATGGATGGTCTAACAGTGGAGTCAATGGTGAGGGTTTAGGGTCCCAATCCCTTCACACCATCAGCACTGCCTTTAAAAATGGGTTTTTAATCTTTGATGCAATTCAGACACAGGTTTATCATTCTGTGTGAACTAGGCCTAAACATTAGTTGGTCCAAGAGCTGCTGTCAAGAACCTACATCATGAGGTACAAAAGGTTTTGCTATCTTTGTTTTCTATTTATTTATTTAATTTGTATACTGCCCTTCATCCACAGATGCCAGGGCATTTCGCAGCGTAAAAATATAAGATAAAAACACAAAATACATAATAAAAAACAAGAACAGAAACATAACAGACGAATAATCCCTCTCCCATAAACACATTTAAAAGGATATAGAATGTTAATTAACCAAATATGTTATCTAGACATCTTAGAAAAGTAGTTCCAAAACTGCTGGGTTGGGTGACAGTCCCTCAAACTATTGTGGCCAAAAATTGCATCACAAGGCACAAGAATGAAAGAAGCTGCATCTGTTTAGGAATTACCTGCTTAATTTCAGACTCTCCAATCTTGGTCCAGCCCCTCTGGAAAGGCATTGCAGAGCCATAAAGTGTCTGCCGGAAACTGGAGCAGCTCGTAGAAGCCACCCTCTTGTGTGGTAAAATATTCAGTCTGTCTTTTTTATATGAGGCAAATCTCAAATCAGAACATTTAATATAGTCCAAGATAGGAATAGGGTATGAATTTGATTCAGCACACATTTAAAGCTAAATCTATCAAATTCACATCTTTGAAAACATTCTGAAACTGAAACACTGCTATCCTTTGAAATTCACACTTATCCACATTTTGTGATGCTGTGCAGACATGCTTATATTAGCAGAAAGGGTGCAGAAAAAACAAATATATTTATCAGGGGGACCTGTGTTATATTGCTTGGAAATATGTGTTTATTAGTAGAAATTCAAACTAAAGTGCTTGGTAATTTTTATAAGGTTTTTTTTATTGCAAATTGCTGTAGAAATGTGGAGACTGAGTTTTGGATGGTGACACTCAGAACTGAGGAAACAGAAATAGGAAGGTCTTTCCATCCATAGTCTAAGACATAATCATTTCCATTGTACTAAATTTGAAACTATGTCGTTTCTGAAATTAGGAACTACTTTAGGAATAAAATCATTATCTTTGCTTCAGGAGTTGATAGTTTTGCATTTCTTCCACCCAATGTTTTCATAACTGATAAAAAAGAAACATATTGGGTGGTGGTATGTGAGTTAATTGAAACTAATGGGCATGACTAAATTAAGCCCATTCATTTCCGTCCATCTGCTCCCAGTAAAACTTAGGTGAATACTACATACAACCTCCAGAAAGTCCCAACATTAACCCTTTATTTTCCACCCATGCTTCAACCCCAAAGCATCTGTTGGTCTTTTTTCCTTGGAAAAGCAAATTATGTATGTGTGCGTGCATGCAGTTGGCAAGCCCTGGGTTACAGTGACAAGAGGAGCAACATTTCATTTTTATCAGTTTTGTGTTGTTTTCATTGCTCCATCTACCATTACCTGATAGAGTTATCAGCAGTTGCTGATAACACCTGGCAGTTTAGGAAGAGGCACACAGTATTTGTAAGATGTCTAGACAGGTGTAGCCTGACCAGAGGAGTAATCGCCTCTTGGAAACAGCATCTCTGCCTCTTACTGCAGGGAGTGGGAGGCATTGAGCAGTGAGGTGAAGGAAAGTTTGGGGCTGCAGAATAGCACCAGTGGAAGCTCTGGATTGGCTCTGCCAGTCGACTGCACAGCCCTGACCTCACCACTGCCTCAGTGCCATGGTAAGCAGCCATAACACTGCTGGTGGAAGGCTATTGCTAGTTATGCACTATCAGGCAAGTCACTCCTGGTTATTGGAATAATTTTGGTTTGTTTAAAAGACTCTGGTGCCTCCTTTAATGCAAACTTGGAAAGCAGAGTAAAAACTGGAGGGTGGGGAAAATACAGTTGTGATAATCCCAGTCCAGGGCAGTGAAGTCAGTAATTTAACAAGCAAAGGCTTTTTTGAAAATGAAATGCCCTGGCCAAGCAGGATTTGATGCTTAATACGTGGTTTGGTCTGATAAATGTGGCTGGAGCTACGGACAAAGAAGCTCTGCTTCCGACTTGGGTTAATTTATCCTCCACGAAGGAGGGAAGTTGCAGCAGGGCTTTCAGGCGAATGCTAATGCCATACCTCTCTGGTCCTTGCTACTGTTTTGCCTCTGCCTGCAGTCCTTGGATGCCTCTCTCTCTGCATCTGAATCCTAACAGTTATCTTGGCTAAAGTCCTTCATAAATGCTTGACCTTAATGCTTGTTCCCTTGCTACTTACCAATGCCAACCTTAAGTCCTCTGGTTTGATTCTGTTTTGCACCCCCCCCCCATGAGCAAAAGGTTCCTGACCTTTGAAAGGCTCCTCTAAAAACCTCCCTGTGTGTGACAACTAAACAAATCCATTTTTGTAATGTAAACTTTGCATGATAGGTGGTTTGCCATTTCAGTTGTCTATAAACATCTATGCATTTTTATGATATTATAATAATGAATCCCAGCTAACTGGTTTAGTTGCTAATTAAGGGCTAATTGACTTCATTGGGAGTTGGCTCAGGCAGTAATTGCATCCAAGTCTCCGGGAAAGGAAAAAATTCTCTCTGGGCAAATCATAATGTGATTGCTAATGTTGTATTTGGCACCTGGATATTAGAATGTGGGTCTGAGATTTCTGCATCGGCAGAAAAACAAATCTTGCAGCAAGAATGTCTTGTTCAGATTGTTTGAATAAATATATACTTGAAAGTTAACTACATACTATGGGCGGAATCACTTGAGCATTTACTGCATAGCGACTGTTTTAAATCTTGCCCCATGTCCGTTCCTTATATGGAGAGCCAGAGGCTTGAGTACTCTGGCCTTCTGGTAGCTGAGCACCATCCATAATCAGATGGAAAAAGAGCATGTGCAGGGATGCCACAGATACCTGCAAGCTTCCTGTTGCAGATACATTTCCTAATGGCTATTACATGTGCAATGGATATTACTATATCAGTGAAAAAAGACCAGCGGTTTAATCTGCAAGCTGTTGTGCAATTAAGGTAATTATACATTCATGGCACAAAATGATTCAGATCTGCATTAATTTATACAGCTTTCTTTCTTACGGAAAGCTTGGCCTATCACGCAATATCCAGAAAACCAAAGTGCTGCACCAACAAGCACAAAACAACCCCCCCGCAGGGCCACAAATCCAACTTAATGGTGTAACATTGGCAAATGTCAATAATTTTTCCTACGTAGGCAGTTATCTTTCCACAAGAGTCAACATTGATGGCAAAATCTAGCATCCCCTGAGCTTTGTGAGTGCAGTTTTCTCTGGATAGAAGCGTAGAGTGTTTGAGGACTGGGACATACAGAAACCAAAATGCTTGTTTACAATGCTATTGTACTATCAACTTTACTGTACACTTGTGAAACAAGGACCACTTACGAATGCCATCTCCAACTCCTTGAAAGATTCCATCAATGGTGTCTCCACAAATTTTTACATATCACTTAGGAAGACAGGTGAACTAATGCCAGTGTACTGGAAGAAGCAAAGATCACCAGTGTCAAAGCAATGATTCTTCAACATCAACTTTATTGGACTGGTCATATTGTTTAGATGCCTGATTTTCATCTTTCAAAGCAACTCCTCTATTCCCAATTTAAGAATGGAAAGCATAATGCCAGTGGAAACAAAACGGGTTTAAAAAATGTAGTATAAACACCAACAACTTGGAATCACTGGCCTGCGAGCGCTCCAGTTGGGGAATAGCCTCAAGGACTTTGAAGAAACACAAAAAAAGAAAAGAAACAAAATTTCAATATCTTGTCTTTCTTTCACATATTTCCACGACCTCCTCACACCTCCCTTTTTGTATTCCACTTCTATTAATTATTTCAGCAATTCCTTTCCATCTTCCCCTGTTTTCTGTCCTATAATTATCTTAACACATTTTAACCTTATTTTTCCATTAGTGCTCTATTAATCTATTTGTACTTAATTCCTTATAACCTTTCTACTGAAGCCATATCACTTCATTCCAACGTTCTTCTAACATCCATTAATTTTACAATATTTCTGTAAATAGTCTTTAAACTTTTTCCAATCTTCTTCCACCGACTCCTCTCCCTGGTCTCGGATTCTGCCAGTCATTTCCACCAATTCCATATAGTCCATCAACTTCATCTGCCATTCTTCCCTGGTGGGTAAATCTTGTGTCTTCCAATACTTCGCGATGAGTATTCTTGCTGCTGTTGTTGCATACATAAAAAAAGTTCTATCCTTCTTTAACACCAATTGGCCAACCATGCCCAGGAGAAAGGCCTCTGGTTTCTTCAGAAAGGTATATTTAAATACCTTTTTCATTTCATTATAAATCATCTCCCAGAATGTCTTAATCCTTGGACATGTCCACCAAAGGTGAAAGAATGTACCTTCAGTCTCCTTACATTTTCAACATTTATTATCGGGCAAATGGTAGATTTTTTCAAGCTTAACTGGTGTCATGTACCACCTATAAATCATTTTCATTAAATTTTCTCTTAGAGCATTACATGCCGTAAATTTCATACCTGTGGTCCATAACTGTTCCCAGTCAGCCATCATTATGTTATGTCCAACATCTTGTGCCCATTTAATCATAGCTGATTTCACCGTTTCATCCTGAGTATTCCATCTCAACAGCAAGTTATACATTCTTGACAAATTCTTAGTTTTTGGATCTAACAATCCTGTTTCCAATTTTGATTTTTCCACCTGGAAACCAACTTTTTTGTCCAATTTATATGCCTCCATTATTTGGTAATAATGGAGCCAGTCTCGCACATTATTTTTCAATTTTTCAAAGCTCTGCAATTTTATTCTGTCTCCATCTTGTTCCAGAATTTCCCAATATTTCGGCCAGTTGGCCTCCATATTGAGTTTTTTCTGTGCCTTTGCTTGCATTGGTGACAACCATCTTGGGGTTTTCTTTTCTAGCAAGTCCTTATATCTTATCCAAACATTAAACAATGCTTTCCTAACAATATGATTTTTAAATGCTTTATGTACTTTTACCTTATCATACCACAGATATGCATGCCAACCAAATACGTTATTGAAACCTTCTAAATCCAACACTTCAGTGTTTTCAAGAAGCAGCCATTCTCTCAGCCAGCAAAAAGCAGCTTATTCATAATAAAGTTTGAGGTCTGGCAGGGCAAATCCACCTCTTTCTTTAGCATCAGTTAGTATCTTAAATTTTATTCGAGGCTTCTTGCCCTGCGAAACAAATCTGGAAATACAGTAGTGCCCCGCAAGACGAATGCCTCGCAAGACAAAAAACTCGCTAGACGAAAGGTTTTTTTGTCCGCGATTTGCCTCGCAAGACGAATTCCCCTATGGGCTTGCTTCGCAAAACGAAAACGTCTCGCGACATTGTTTCCTTTGTGTAAAAACCGTTAAAACCAAGGGTGCTTAGCTTGAGCAGCTGCAGTTGCGACTTGGCTTCGAGGAGCAACTGTTAGCACGTGGTTTGGTAGCCTTTTATCAGACTTTGCTCACTTTTGAAGATCTTCCAAAACTTTTCCAGAACTTTTCCAGAACTTCTCTTTCATCCATTTGGTAAGTTAAACTTTTATAACTTTTTTGGGGGGTTTTGGATTTTGGGTTGGGGTGTTTGGGATTCAAGGACTTGGTGTTGGGAAGGGGTTTGCGATAATCTGGGGGCTTGTGGGCCTTTTTGGGGAATTTTTATGATTTTCTGTGACCATTGTGCCAGGTTGTTTATTTTTGAAAATTTTTCTGAGTTTGAATTTCTGAGTGCTGGCTGGCTAGGGGAACAGTGGGGGAGGTTTCTGCAGAAATCTGGGACCATGTGGGGTTTTTTTTGGAATTTTTATGATTTTCTGTGACCATTGGGCATGGCTGTTTTTTTTTGAAAATTTTTCTGAGTTTGAATTTCTGAGTGCTGGCTGGCTAGGGGAACAGTGGGGGAGGTTTCTGCAGAAATCTGGGACCATGTGGGGGTTTTTTGGGAATTTTTATGATTTTCTGTGACCACTAGGCATGGCTGTTTTTTTTCAATTTTTTTTTTCTGAGTTTGAATTTCTGAGTGCTGGCTGGCTGGGGGAACAGTGGGGGAGGTTTCTGCAGAAATCTGGGACCATGTGGGGTTTTTTTTGGAATTTTTATGATTTTCTGTGACCACTAGGCATGGCTGTTTTTTTTCAAATTTTTTTTTCTGAGTTTGA
Organism: Podarcis liolepis; assembly: GCF_965112155.1. NCBI lineage: Eukaryota > Metazoa > Chordata > Lepidosauria > Squamata > Lacertidae > Podarcis > Podarcis liolepis. The sequence continues at coordinate 4,950,349 of NC_139558.1, forward strand.
ATTTCTGAGTGCTGGCTGGCTGGGGGAACAGTGGGGGAGGTTTCTGCAGAAATCTGGGACCATGTGGGGTTTTTTTTGGAATTTTTATGATTTTCTGTGACCACTAGGCATGGCTGGTTTTTTTCAAAATTTTTTTTCTGAGTTTGAATTTCTGAGTGCTGGCTGGCTGGGGGAACAGTGGGGGAGGTTTCTGCAGAAATCTGGGACCATGTGGGGTTTTTTTTGGAATTTTTATGATTTTCTGTGACCATTGGGCATGGCTGTTTTTTTTTTGAAAATTTTTCTGAGTTTGAATTTCTGAGTGCTGGCTGGCTGGGGGAACAGTGGGGGAGGTTTCTGCAGAAATCTGGGACCATGTGGGGGTTTTTTGGGAATTTTTATGATTTTCTGTGACCACTGGGCATGGCTGTTTATTTTTGAATTTTTTTTCTGAATTTGAATTTCTGAGTGCTGGCTGGCTAGGGGAACAGTGGGGGAGGTTTCTGCAGAAATCTGGGACCATGTGGGGTTTTTTTGGAATTTTTATGATTTTCTGTGACCACTAGGCATGGCTGTTTTTTTTCAAAAATTTTTTTCTGAGTTTGAATTTCTGAGTGCTGGCTGGCTGGGGGAACAGTGGGGGAGGTTTCTGCAGATATCTGGGACCATGTGGGGTTTTTTTTGGAATTTTTATGATTTTCTGTGACCATTGGGCATGGCTGTTTTTTTTTGAAAATTTTTCTGAGTTTGAATTTCTGAGTGCTGGCTGGCTGGGGGAACAGTGGGGGAGGTTTCTGCAGAAATCTGGGACCATGTGGGGTTTTTTTGGGAATTTTTATGATTTTCTGTGACCACTGGGCATGGCTGTTTATTTTCGAATTTTTTTTTCTGAATTTGAATTTCTGAGTGCTGGCTGGCTAGGGGAACAGTGGGGGAGGTTTCTGCAGAAATCTGGGACCATGTGGGGTTTTTTTTGGAATTTTTATGATTTTCTGTGACCACTAGGCATGGCTGTTTTTTTTCAAATTTTTTTTTCTGAGTTTGAATTTCTGAGTGCTGGCTGGCTGGGGGAACAGTGGGGGAGGTTTCTGCAGAAATCTGGGACCATGTGGGGTTTTTTTGGGAATTTTTATGATTTTCTGTGACCACTAGGCATGGCTGGTTTTTTTCAAATTTTTTTTTCTGAGTTTGAATTTCTGAGTGCTGGCTGGCTGGGGGAACAGTGGGGGAGGTTTCTGCAGAAATCTGGGACCATGTGGGGTTTTTTTTTGGAATTTTTATGATTTTCTGTGACCATTGGGCATGGCTGGTTTTTTTTGAAAAATTTTCTGAGTTTGAATTTCTGAGTGCTGGCTGGCTGGGGGAACAGTGGGGGAGGTTTCTGCAGAAATCTGGGACCATGTGGGGTTTTTTTTGGAATTTTTATGATTTTCTGTGACCACTAGGCATGGCTGGTTTTTTTCAAATTTTTTTTTCTGAGTTTGAATTTCTGAGTGCTGGCTGGCTGGGGGAACAGTGGGGGAGGTTTCTGCAGAAATCTGGGACCATGTGGGGTTTTTTTTGGAATTTTTATGATTTTCTGTGACCATTGGGAATGGCTGTTTTTTTTTTGAAAATTTTTCTGAGTTTGAATTTCTGAGTGCTGGCTGGCTGGGGGAACAGTGGGGGAGGTTTCTGCAGAAATCTGGGACCATGTGGGGGTTTTTTGGGAATTTTTATGATTTTCTGTGACCACTGGGCATGGCTGTTTATTTTTGAATTTTTTTTCTGAATTTGAATTTCTGAGTGCTGGCTGGCTAGGGGAACAGTGGGGGAGGTTTCTGCAGAAATCTGGGACCATGTGGGGTTTTTTTTGGAATTTTTATGATTTTCTGTGACCACTAGGCATGGCTGGTTTTTTTCAAATTTTTTTTTCTGAGTTTGAATTTCTGAGTGCTGGCTGGCTGGGGGAACAGTGGGGGAGGTTTCTGCAGATATCTGGGACCATGTGGGGTTTTTTTTGGAATTTTTATGATTTTCTGTGACCATTGGGCATGGCTGTTTTTTTTTGAAAATTTTTCTGAGTTTGAATTTCTGAGTGCTGGCTGGCTGGGGGAACAGTGGGGGAGGTTTCTGCAGAAATCTGGGACCATGTGGGGTTTTTTTGGGAATTTTTATGATTTTCTGTGACCACTGGGCATGGCTGTTTATTTTTGAATTTTTTTTCTGAATTTGAATTTCTGAGTGCTGGCTGGCTAGGGGAACAGTGGGGGAGGTTTCTGCAGAAATCTGGGACCATGTGGGGTTTTTTTTGGAATTTTTATGATTTTCTGTGACCACTAGGCATGGCTGGTTTTTTTCAAATTTTTTTTTCTGAGTTTGAATTTCTGAGTGCTGGCTGGCTGGGGGAACAGTGGGGGAGGTTTCTGCAGAAATCTGGGACCATGTGGGGTTTTTTTTGGAATTTTTATGATTTTCTGTGACCACTAGGCATGGCTGTTTTTTTTCAAATTTTTTTTTCTGAGTTTGAATTTCTGAGTGCTGGCTGGCTGGGGGAACAGTGGGGGAGGTTTCTGCAGAAATCTGGGACCATGTGGGGTTTTTTTTTTTTTCTGAATTTGAATTTCTGAGTGCTGGCCATGTTGTTATTTTTTGAAATTTTTTTTGTCTGGGTGGGGAAGTAGTTGGGGAGGGGTTTGCAGCAGTAGGGGAGGGGCTGGGGGAGCAGTTGAGGAGGGGTTTGCAGCAGTAGGGGAGGGGCTGGGGGAGCAGTTGAGGAGGGGTTTGCAATTTCTGTGTTGTGGGTGGGTTGGTGCGTGTCTGTGGGAGCAGTTGAGGTTTTTGAAGACATTGGTGATTTTTGAAGCTTTTCCTAAACTTTTTTTGCAGCCATTTGAGGTTCCTGAGGACTTCGGTGGTTGATTGCTGAAGCTTTTCCAGAACTTCTCTTTCATCCATTTGGTAAGCTCAACTTTTAAAACTTTTTTGGGGGTTTTTGGGATTTTGGATTTGGGGTTGGGGTGCTTGGGATTCAAGGCCTTGGTTCTGGGTTTTAATTTCTGTGTGGTGGGTGGCTGGGTGCTTTTGTATTTTTTGGGTTTGAAGCACATCACTGATTTTTTTTCCTGTTTCTTAGTTTACGAAGGTAGGACCTGTGCTGCCATGGGACCCAAGAAGACTGCTGCTGCGGTGGCCGGCGAGAGGAAGAAGGAGAAGGTGACGCTGGAAATGAAGAAGGACATCATTCGGAAGCACGACGGCGGAATGCGTGTGACGGACATCGCCAGGGAGTACGGCAGGAACCCATCGACCATCGGGACCATCCTGAAGATGAGGGAGAAGATCATGGCGACTGATGCAGCCAAGGGAGTCACCAGGATCGTGAGGAACCGCCCAGCTGTCCTGGAGGAGGTCGAGAAGTTGCTGCTCATCTGGATAGAAGAGAAGCAGCGTGCAGGGGACACAGTGTCTGAGGCCGTCATTTGTGAGAAGGCCAAGGCCTTGCATGCTGACCTCATCCGGGATCAGCCAGGAACCTCAGCCGAGCCAGAAGTCTTCAAGGCTAGCAGAGGTTGGTTTGACCGGTTCAAGACGAGATCTGGCATCCACAGCGTGGTCAGGCATGGAGAGGCTGCCAGTTCTGATGTTCCTGCGGCTGAAGACTTTGCAGCGGAGTTCCTGGAGCTTGTGAAGACGGAGGGCTACGTTCCGCAGCAGGTCTTCAACTGCGACGAGACCGGGCTGTTTTGGAAGAGGATGCCCAAAAGGACTTTCATCACTCAGGAGGAGTCCAGGCTGCCTGGCCAAAAGCCCATGAAGGACCGTCTGACCCTGCTCTTCTGTGCCAACGCAAGCGGCGACCTGAAGATCAAGCCCCTGCTGGTGTACCACTCGGAGAACCCACGGGCCTTCAAGAGACACAAGATCGACAAGGAGCGGCTGAGTGTCATGTGGCGATCCAACAGCAAGGCTTGGGTCACACGTGTGCTGTTTGTGGACTGGGTCAATCTTGCTTTTGGCCCTGCTGTCAAGCAGTACCTGCTGGACAACGACCTGCCGCTGAAGGCTTTGCTTCTGATGGACAATGCTCCTGCCCATCCTAAAGGCCTTGAGGTGGACTTGTTGGAGGAGTTCAGCTTCATCAACATCATGTTCCTGCCGCCTAACACCACGCCACTGCTCCAGCCGATGGATCAGCAGGTCATCGCCAATTTCAAAAAACTCTACACCAAGGAGCTTTTCAGGCGATGCTTCGAGGTGACTGACTGCACCACCATCACCCTGCGGGAATTCTGGAAGGACCACTTTGACATCGCCACCTGCTTGAAGATGGTCAACACGGCCTGGAAAGGGATCAGCCAGAGAAATTTGAATTGCGCTTGGCGCAACCTGTGGCCGGACTGTGTGGCACCAAGTGACTCTGATGCACCAGAGTCAACAGTGGTGCAGGACATTGTTGCCTTGGGGAGGACCATGGGCCTGGAGGTCACGGAGGAGGACGTCTGAGAGCTGGTAGAGGGGCACGACGACGAGCTGACCACCCAGGAGCTGGTCGAACTGCAGGCAGAGGCTGCGCAGGAGCAGGCCTCACTGGAAGAGGAGGAAGCAACTGGGGAACGGCTGTCCTCCGAAAGACTGAGGGACATTTGCCAGAGGTGGAAGGAGGTGCAGACTTTTGCAGATCTACACCACCATGAGAAGCACGTGGCACATGACGCTGGGAACTTTTATGATACGAGGGTCATGTCGTATTTCAGGGAGCTGCTGAAAAGGCGGATAAAGCAGCAGACAATGGACAGGTTCTTGACCAAGAAGCAAAGAGTGGAAGAGGAGCCTTCTTCAAGTGGTCCCCCAGAGTCTTAGAAAATGTCTGTATACTGTACTTTGTTGATTTTTAAATGTATTTCTGTCATGTTTATAAAGTTTATTTATTTTCCCTTAAATTTTTGAACTGCTCTTTACAGTATGTGTGACTTTAAAGAGCAGTTAATAAACTGTTGTTGTACCAAATATGGCTTTGTTTGGACTTTTTTTGACCATAGGAACGCATTAATTGATTTTCAATGCATTCCTATGGGATTTCGTGCTTCGCAAGACGAAAAATTCGCTAGACGACAAAAATTGCGGAACGAATTAATTTCGTCTTGCGGGGCACCACTGTATCTTTCTGCCACTTCTTGAAACAATCCATCTTATCCAAAATTTGCAATGTTTGAAACAAAAATAACATCATTGGCAGCACATTCATTTTTATCACAGCAATTCGGCCTAACAATGATAGCTTCAAATTTGACCATACTTCTAAATCCTTTTTCACTTCAGTCCAACATTTTTCATAGTTATCCTTAAATAAATTCACATTTTTAGCAGTCATATTAACCCCTAAGTATTTTACTTTTTTAACCAATGTTAGTCCTGTCTCCTCCTGAAACTTCTCTCTCTCATTCACAGTTAAATTTTTCTCTAAAACCTTGGTTTTTGTCTTATTCAACTTGAAACCTGCAACCTGTCCAAATTCTTGAATCAGTTCCAGTACCCTTTTAGTACTAGATTCTGGCTCCCACGGAAGACAATCTTACTAAGGTACGAGTGATCATCAAAGAAGGAATTTAGGCAGCTGTATGGGTTTTTAAATCAGGAATATGGCACAGAAGTATGCCAACTCTGCATGTGACATACACAATAATGATTGTTTGTACTTTAGAATGAGGAACAGCAGACACTAACAAATATGCAATGCACAAGAATGTGGATACATGTTGCCAGGCCCTGTAGGTTAGTCAGGTTGCACACTGGCTGAGCAGCTTGGAAGGGCCCCCAATGGCCTGACCTGGCCATGCTGCCATTCACCGGCCTCCCTTCAAGACCCCTGGATCATTCTCAGTTGTGGGCAGTGCTGCAGCTTTTGAATGGGGACCATACTCAGCTCTTATCTCCTTTTTGGAGATGTCCCAACCTATTGATCTATTGATCGCATAGCTCTATGGCTAAAATAAGATGGTGGGCATCCCCATTCAAAGTGCCACTACCCATCCTCCATGAAAGCATATTCAAAAACCTGACGAAGGGTGGCATCAAAGCAGTAGGTGTGAAAGCATGTGGCAGCCACAGGTAGGATGTCCTGTTTGAGGGGTTGTTGGGGGGTGGTAGCCCATCATCAACACAATGTAAAGGGTCCCCTGAAATCTGATGTTGGCCCTGTGTGCTCATCTGGTTTACACAAACACCATTTGGGGAATCCAAGGGGCAAAGTTGGTATGATCATACAGATAAAATTTTGCCACATGAACTTCTAATTCATGCTTAGACTGAAACTCAGTTTGTTGAATAGTTCAGTTTCAGCTAAGCATAAAGTCCTCAGTTTCAGTAGTGTTGGTGAAGCATTTGGAGAAGCTAGTATTGCTAATCGTATGAAAGAAAGTTCTAATGTACTTGAGGTGCAAGATTCTTATATACTGGATGAACACATCATATTTCACCCTTGCTGCTTGATTACATTTATCCCAATATATTCCAGTACATGAATTGTGGCAGCAATGCAAAGGTAGCAGTAAATATAATATTTCATTTGGTTGGGTGAGAACTTCTTGGTGTATTATTGAAGGTATTATTCAAGCATTTTGGGAAAGGCCATTTTTTATTAAGAGAGAACTCTTGTTAAAGAATAAATAGCAAAGTTCATTTTAATAAAAGTAGCGTTGACACTGGTGTCTCTTTCATTAAAATATAAACAATATTTTTATTATTGGTCTAGGAAGTTGGTCTAGGAATGTTAGTTATGGTGGGCATAATTCAGCCTCATTTAAACTTGTTTAAGGCTGCACCTTGTTGAATGCAGTAGGACTTACTTGTGAGTGAATATGCATACAATTACTCTTTATGCCTCACTTTTTCTTTGTTTTTCAGTTGAACAGCTCACTATGCGTGTTCACCCTAAGCAAACATGTACAGAATTGCACTGTAAATCTTTTCCGTTAAAATTATTGGGAATTAAAATGGTTTGGTTTTTGCTGGATCATTCCTCATGTGTTCCCAAATTTCTCACATATTATTTTTGCACAAGGCTTCAAGAACATCAATAAAATAGGACGATCGTTTGCACCAGCCCCATTGAAGCAGTTAGCATGGCATATAATAATAATAATAATTTATTATTTATACCCCGCCCATCTGGCTGGGCCTCCCCAGCCACTCTGGGCGGCTTCCATAAAAACCAAAAATACAATAAAATATCACACGTTAAAAACTTCCCTGAACAGGGCTGCCTTAAGATGTCTCCTGAATGTCAGGTAGTTGTTTATCGCCTTGACATCTGCTGGAAGGGCATTCCACAGGGCGGGCGCCACTACCGAGAAGGCCCTCTGCCTGGTTCCCTGTAGCTTTGCTTCTCGCAATGAGGGAACCGCCAGAAGGCCCTCGGCGCTGGACCTCAGCGTCCGGGCAGAATGATGGGGGTGGAGACGCTCCTTCAGGTATACTGGACCGAGGCCGTTTAGGGCTTTAAAGGTCAGCACCAACACTTTGAATTGTGCTCGGAAATGTACTGAAGCAATCTGAATGGCACACTATTTCAGTACACTTTGCACTAGAATATGCCCCAAAATGAATTTAATCACTATCCAACAGATGGCATAAGATGTTTGCTATGTCTGTATACTGGAATGAAACAGTAAGCTCCAATCCCCCAGTCCCCCAATATGAATTAGGTGCAAGAGAAGAAAGATCTGTAATCACAAAACCATTGTATCTAAAAAGTTATAAAAAGGTTGACCATCAACTCTGGTTTTGAAATATTATATTTGTTGGAGCAATCTTGTTTTAAAAATCAGCCAGTTCTAAACATAGGAGCCAAACATAGAGGGTGAGGTCACTTTGCCCCCCCCCCCCCAATTTTTTTTTGACGAGGCTGGCCCTCCAAAGTTGATGGGCATTGCCAGTCAAATAGTGTGTGCACACCACATCTTTTGATTATGTGGGATGGGGCTTACCTGTCCCCCAATATTTCATTCAAGTTGGCACCCCTGGTTCTAAAGCTTGTTGAAATAAATAGACCCCATGCCTGTATGCTAAAGTTTCATACAAACAGGATTGCTTCTTAATGCGAGTTGCCTACAGAACTTTAGGATATTTAAGCCACTTCCTCAAACTACTTACACAATCAAGGATTCATCTAAGGAAAGGCATTTCAGTCCCATTGCTTCTAGCGGTAGAAGGTTCTTAACTCTCCCACTGACATCAGTGAGACCCCACCATGTTTCTGTATGTCTTGATCGTGCCTTAAAGCTGTGTGTGAAGCATTCACTTTTTTGGAGAATATGATGACCTTGAACAGAAAAGTAAGGTCATGCAGAATCGTTAAGGACTACTGGGAAAGCGTGTTCTCACTAAAGGAGAGCACGTGTTGCGGATGGGGCCTAGCAAGACACCCCGTAGTTGCCAGGCAGGATAAGATAGAGGGGCCTGGCAAGGATTGGCTGTTTGTGTTGCTGGGGTAAAATTGATGTTGCCAATTTGGGGGTGGGAACAGAGGTTATTTAAACAAGGTTCACAGCAAGCTGCTTTCTCTTTCGATATGGGAACCGGATCACCTGCCCTCCCTCCCTTTTGGGCTTGTGCTATGCCTGTCATGGGGTCGTCTGCCTTGGTGCGGGGGCCTGGTAGGAATTTTTCCATTTGGCTGATTAGTGTGTGCCATTTGGTTTTTGCCTACTGCGTAGCAAATCGTCACAACTTGTAAGGTTGGCGGTTAGGCATTGGTTTAAATTGGTTGGTGGAGGGGTATGGATTGGCTGTGCCTGCCCCTCCAATGCTGCTGCTGCACGGGAATTCCGTTAAAGGAATTCTGGGGCTTACCATCCCCTTGTCCAAACCCCTGGAATCGGGTGCGGGCTGCGTAAGCCCCAAGGAGCATGCGGGGAGAAGCTGAGGGTCTGTGTCGCAGCTCCAGTTATCCCTGATCTTGTTCCTCCACATTGGCTCTCGCTGGAATCCGGGAGTCAGTGCTGTCCCCCAAGGCGGGGGGGGGGGGACAGCTAGTCATAACCAATGCCTAAGCAACCACTCACAATTTGTATGTTTAATAAAGTTGTGGCCAAAATTATGCCAAAAACCTTAAACAAAAATTTATGAGTGATGTGTGAGTTATTGGGGTAGGGGTGTTTTGGGGAGACCTCAGCACACAAATGATTTATAATGAAATGAAAAAACTGTTTAAAACAGCATTCCCCCCAAAAGCCAGAGGCTTTCCTTTTAGGAAAGATAGAGACAGAGGTACCCAGGGGTCAGAAAAGGTTATTTATGTATGCAACGACAGCAGCTCACATTTTGTTACCCAGAAATGGAAAGTGGGAGAGGTCCCAAAGGAGGAGGAAGGTCAGCTGAAAATGATGGAATATGCAGAGCTAACAGCCAGCAGGGTAAGAGAACAAGAAGGAGTGGAGGAAGATGAATGGAAATTATTTGTGGAGCATTTGGAAAATAACTGTAAGCAAGTGAAAATGCTGGCAGGATTGATATATATTCAACAGTATAACTGAAATTAAGATTATATGAAAAGGGGAGGGATAGACGGCAGAAATAGAATATGCAGTATGTTTTGGAAGTATAAAGGAACCATGGAAGGAGACGAATGGAAGTTGTTAGATGTAATGCTTTATATTTTATTGTGGGAAATGTATATCTGAAAATTTAACAACTTCATCACTTTTACATCTCCCCCTTCCCCAGAATGTGGAGGACTTGGTGGACTAGGGCCTGGGAGATGAGGGTTAAGATTCAAATAAAACTCATCATGTGATCTTGGGCAACACACTCTTTCAGCCTAAACTATCTCACAGAGTTGTGAGTAGAGTGGTACCTCGAGTTACAAACCCCTCAGGTTACAAACGCTTCAGGTTACAAACTCTGCTAACCTGGAAGAGTTACCTTGAGAACTTTGCCCCAGGATGAGAACGGAAATTGTGTGCTGGCGGCGCAGTACGCCTCTAGTTAAGAACAGTTTCAGGTTAAGAACAGACCTCTGGAATGAATTAAGTTCGCAGCTAGAGGTACCACTGTATAACATGGGGAAATGGAGAACTATGAGTGACAGCTTGAATGACAGCTTGTAGGAACGGAGAGAGGATATAAATAGCGATGAGGAATAAGAAAATATGCAGCCTGTATGATCCTGAAGCAGGTGTGCTAGGTTTGGAATAATACAAACAAACCCACATATGAAAGGAAAAAAAGAATCTAGAGCACAATGGGAAGTGGGTGAAGCTCCCTGATCCCTTGACCCAAGGCTGAGCTACCCTTGCTCTATGTACCCTATAGAAAACCCTTCCCCATCAAATGATCAACACACTGTACCCTTGTTTCACCCACACTCATGAGCACAGGCTTTTTTCAAACTTTTGTGTGGGTGCCTCCCTTTAGAGCACACAGACTGCCTCACTTTCAGGCCCAAAATCGCCTTTTGATAAACGTGTCTCCTCGTGACTTTGCAATAGATTCATCACTTTGCTCCAGATTCAAGACAAAATTCTGCTGCACTGATATCTTGAATTCCAGTGCAAAAATCAAACCTGTGAAGATTTTGCTCAGCTCTAGTTGCTAGTAAAAAATAAAAAAGGAATTAATTCCAAATGAATTTAGAAATAAGCATTTAAACTATTGAAATGTGCTACAAAACATCTGACCCTCTAAATGGGTTCAAGCGTAACTTACTGTTACCAATCACAAGGTCATTGCTGTAATTTAAGTGCCTCGTCCGGTGCGAAGGTGGGGGGAGCATTTATAATTGATCGAGCTGTTCCAAATGCTTTGCTCATCTCTCCAGACCACTTTTTCAGCTGCCTGAGGTTAATCACCAAGTCCACCACATGCTAATGCCCTCTGTTACATCATAATTAGGATGAGACTGACGGAGCTGGGGAAGGCTGATGAAATTATTCATTTTTCCCCCCTGAGAAGCCAGATGTTGCCAGATAGATTTCACTTAATTCTCTGACAGCTGCAATAATAGGCGAAATATGCAGCGGAGACTATAGTGACACTGATAACGGCATAAGGAAAGGAATGAGAGGCGTGCTGCGTGGCTACTTCATTATGATTATTCATTACGGTGGATCACCTCGTTTTATGTGGCAATTAGAGAAGACTGGGGAGGGATTTAGTGGCCAAAAATGTGGAGTTATTTTAAATCTGCAAATAGAGGCATGTGTTAAGGCTATGATGGTATATTCCCAATCAGCAATTCACCATGGATCTGTGGTACTTTGTAATAATAATAAAGAATTCCACAGTACTGAGCTGGCATTATTAGAGCAATGGATTATTAGGGGACATGGAATCTCCCAACATTCCTACCCACCCTTTTCATTGTCAGTGTATCTTTATTGATCATTGAAACTGTTCAGTGGTCAGGATCCAAAGATCCCACAGTGTAGGCCCATAAAGGTGAACACAGCGCAGCTCACCAAGGCCTTGGTAGAATTCCTAGTTTTATTAGCTGCCCAGACTAGGGGAGAAAATAGAAAGTTGCTGAGTACTATGTTAGTCTACAAATGGGATTAGCAGACTTCAGGTGGCTGGTGAACAAAAGTTCTACATAATGATACCTCTTGTAGGTGCATACTAGCCTAACAGTAAGGTAGAAGAATGACATAAACACAACAATTATACTTGGAATATAACAGAACTACATTCACTAGCAATGAATAATGACTAAACAAACAACATTTGAGAAAACATATTAATCACCCCCTGTGGTACTTAATTTTAGAAACTCTTTATAGAGAGGTCCATTTTCTCACTCCTCAATGACTTTTAAAACAATCAATCAGTTGGTCAGTCATCAGGTGGAGACTTCTATCCTCAGAAACAAGCCTCTGCAAAAGCATTGGGGCAACTGAATTTTGGGTCAACTTGTAAGGGTTTTTGCAACATTGCTTTGTATGTTACCTTGAATATAAATGTGGAAAAGTAAAGGGCTTTTGGGAGATGATTTACAATGAATTGAAGAAAATGTTGAAATATACATTTGTTAAGAAACCAGAAGCACTAGGAATAATAGGTAATGAGATTAATAAGAAAGAAAGGAAATTGTTTATGCGGTGACAGCAGCAAGAATATTGATGCCCCAGAAATGGAAACAAGAAGAACTACTCACGATAGAAGAATGGAGAATGAAAATGATGGACTATGCTGAACTTGATAAATTAACAGGAAGAATCCGGAATCGACGCGACCAGAGATTCACAGAAGACTGGAGTAAATTTACAGAATATATGCAAAAATTAAGTGATAATCAGATAACATTTGTAAGTTTTAAAGAAGTTTTGTGAAAATATTAATTAGAAATATTGTTAAAAAATAAGGTAAAATATAAAATAACATTGTAGTGCAATATTAATTCGAGAAATGTGAAAAAAGTGAGTAAAATGGGGGATTATCAGGCAAGCTGAGGGAAGTCAAAAGGGAGAAATTGATGATGAAGAGAAAAGATGTTTTGACTGTATAATTTTGTATTGGAAAATGAATAAAAAATTTATATATAAAAAAGAATATAAATGTGGAACGGCATTTTAAAAAAATAAATAAAATAAGATATTGAGAGCAATTCAGTGTTACACTATTTTGATTGTTTCATCAGCACAAATATTTCAGCTTGCTGGCAGAACCATACCCCCTCCCCTCACCCTCCATGCTGTTCCGGGGGTTATTCTGACATACACCCCCCTAACCAATTTGAGGGACATCGGGGGAAGAGAGGTGAGGAAAGTCCCATTGCACCAGCAGGACTCATTTCACTAGTTTCCACTAGCAGCTCAACTGTTTAATACAACCCAGGCCTTTACAACTGTTTACATTGCCTCATCAGAGATATCGGAACTACAGACATTCAGTTAGCAACTGATTGTTACTTTAATTTATTGCCTCTTGCTCTTCTGTTTCCATAGAATAAGCTGCTATTCTGAGACTTTTCAACTTGGCTTCTACGTCAGCAGATGTATGCTGTTTTTATCCATGAGAATACAAATCAGATCAAAAATATCTTTGCACCAACACGTTGGTAAGCAGTTTGTGGTAAAACTTTTAACCAAGTACGTCAAAGATAGTTAATTTTTGCAAATCTCGAATATGTGTATTGTTATATGTGGTGACATAAAATAATTTTAAGAAATGGGGCGGGGGGTGCTTTACATTTCAAGGAATGTAAATGAAATGACCCAGATTTGCATTTTGTGTGTATGTTTAATTTTCTTTTGAATTCAGCTGTATTTTCTTTCTTTCTTCTTGCATTAAATCATAATAAAAAAGATAGTTAACTTACTTGAGGTAGAAAAATATTTATCTTCCAGGGTTATTTCTGTTTTTCTGTTTAGGGATAGAAAAGCTCTTTCTTTTGAGTTCTCCCCACTCCCAATTGATCCTTGTTATGAACAAATACAGTTCACATTTGAGTATGTTAAATATGCAATGACTTTCAGAAATCTCGCCTGTTAGAGTAGAAATCACTATCTCTGTCACAAATGTTTGGACAGCTGTCCATTGTCTGTATATATTAGAAAACTGTAACAACGACTGTCTCTGAAGAATAACATTTAATAGAACAATGTTCTGAAAACAGCAATGAATGAACCTGTTGTGTTTAGCCAGTAATACATTTTTATTGAACTATTTGGAACCAAAAAGGGGGAAGTTAATCCTAGGTCTTTGGTCATTTTACAGTAACTAAAAGGCAGGGGCGGCCATTTGGACTGGATCCTGTAGTCCCCAGTGGCCCAGCCCATCTGAATTTTAATCAAGTTGCGGTACATACTGAGCTTCTCCTCAGTTTACTCATACTGTGCTGCAAGATGGCAGACCAGTGGCAGTGCTTGAGGATACACAGAGGTGGGTGTCACAGTGTCCCATTCAATCTAGTGGACCAGCCTTGAGTGTTTATTTGGTTCCAACATATTCTAATCCCGTTTTGGTAACTTTGGTGGCCATTCCAAAATTTCTACACAATATTGATTTGCCTCAGGGCCATAGAAAATGTGCAAAAACAAGCAATCTATTGAGTATTTTGTTCTCTCTCTCTGTCTCTCTCACTCTCTCTTACACACACCTTATCCACAAATCTTTTTCCCCCATGAAAAAAAATCCTAGTCCAATTATTTCTTTCTAGGTAGGGCTGTCACAGCTCAATGCTAGACAGCAGTTAAAAGCAGAAGAATTCCAAGGGGAAATCTCATGGGAGAAACAGAATTTTCTCTCAGCCTCAGCACAGTAGGATTTGTGGTATGGTAGCAATAGTTTCTCCATCAAATTTCCAAATTGTAGCCCTACTCTTTCCCATTTTCATCTGTATGAATGAGTGGGGGGTGGGGAGTGTCCATCCATTTGGATGAAGTGCAGAACAAGAACAAACATCAGGAAAATGGCTAGGGGGGAAACGCTAAATCAGATGATGGGAAGGATGCATTTATTTTTGCCTAGGGAAGAAAAATAGCTTCTGCAGATAAATTAGTATGTTCTGCAGTTGAGAAGCTTTACTTAGCAGACATGAAGTTTCTCCCCTTTCAGAAGAAAGGTCAAAGAAAGCCTAGAAGAATGGAGCCCAGATGATCATTTTGGATATTGATTTATGTCACACTTACTAAGACACATGTACCATAATGTCTGAAGAGACTCAGTAGCTAGAGACTCCTTTTACATTTGAGATGCTGGAGGCAGACACAAGAAAAATGATACCTACATACCAAGTAAGTTCCATCTCCAGAAGGCAAACACTAGCATGAAACTAGCTAAAAGAGTGTAATGAGATAATGAAACACTTTGCTTTCACAGTCACTTGCTGCCTGGACATATTTATTTAATCCTGGAGCCGGCCATTGAATTCGCTAAAGCTAGAAATGTACTGAAGACCAGTGAAATGTAGTGATAGAGCAGGACCTGCGTTCCAGTCACTGTCCAGCTCTGAAGCAGGTTACCTTTATATATTATTATGTAGCTGAACATATTTGCATAGCTGTCAACTTACAGATTTGAAAGTAAGGGACCAGCAGCCAAAATAAGGGACCTGCAGCCTCACCTGTTCCAGGCACTCCAGTCTTCCTGTCCTCCTGCAGTCTGGTCAAACTCATGCTGGTAGCTTCGAGAACACTGTCCAACCAACTTTGTAACCAGAGGTTCAACTGAATAGAATCTGAACCACATGCACCACAAGGCCTATGAAGCCTCAACTTAAGATGGCTCCCCGGCCTGGCTTTGCACTGCAAAGTTTGCAGCAGCACGTGCAACAAAATGGCGTTCAGCATTCAAAAAACCCCTCAGCTTGCATTAACTAGCCACACACAAGGCATGCAAGCTCCACCCCCCCCCAGTCGTTCTTAGACTTCTTATTGGGTGAGCAACACAGCCAAGCAACACAGTTGGAGCCTCCCTCCTCTCTGGCCAGCAGGGGGGAGGGAGAGGAGCTGCTTCCTTTGAAATTTAAGGGACATCATTTAAGGGACATCATTTAAGGGACATCCATCAATAAGGGACAGCAGTGGGACATGGCGCTGGAATAAGGGACTGTCCCTTCAAATAAGGGACCCTTGACAGCTATGCATTTGGGATAGAGGACGGTGTCACTGAGAGCAGATAATGCCAATAGATAAAGTGTGTGAGCATAAGAAAAGATAATAGAAATCAACTGGAACAGAGAGGAATCAGATGGTTTTTTTTTCCACATTGGCAAATATGTGCATAAAAAATTCAAAGTAGCTTAGCGGTAATATAAACAGAGAGAGAGAACAAAGCAGTCAGTGACACAGACTAACAAATTCTTTGCATTCCTTTGGGGCAGCCTATGCAATGAAGGCCCTGTTACTAGTGATAAATATTTTTTGCCAATTATTTTTTAAATTATTAAAAATCGTTACCGAATTAATACAATTTAATACAATTTTCCAAAACTGGTTTCCCACTCTCCTTACAATATATGTCCAAGATAGACTCCCATTGCTGCATTAGTTCTTAATTAGTCTCTAATTGACATAGAATCATAGAGTTGGAAGGGTCTAGCCCAAATGGCGATCCAACCTCTGCTTAAAAACCTCCAAGGAAGGAGAGTCCACAAACTCCTAAGGGAGACTGTTTCACTGTTTCACTGCTGAACAGCTCTTACTGTCAGATTTTTTTCCTGAAAGTTTAGTCAGAATCTCCTTTCTTGTAACTTGAAGCCATGGGTTTGAGTCCTACCCTCCAGAGCAAGGAAAACAAGCTTGTTCCCTCTTCCATGTGACAGCCTTTAAGATACTTGTAAATGGTTATAATATCTCCTCTAAGTCTCCTCTTTTCCAGGCTAAACATACAGTACCTGGCTCCTTCAAGCGCTCCTCATAAGGCTTAGTTTCCAGACTCATGATCATCTTTGTTGCCCTCCTCTGCACACGTTCCAGCTTGTCAACATCCTTCTTAAATTGTGGTGCCCAGAATTGGACACAGTATCACTGGTGTGGTCTGACCAAGGCAGAATAGAGTTGTACTATTACTTCCCTTTACCTGGAGACTATACTTCTGTTGATACAGCCTAAAATAGCATTAGCTTTTTTGCTGCTGCATCACACTGTTGACTCGTGTTAAGCTTGTGGTCCACCAAGACCCCTAGATCCTTTCCACATGTACTGTCAATAAGCCAAATGTCCCCCATCTTATATTCGTGCATCCGGTTCTTCCTGCCTAAGTGCAGAATCTTACATTTATCCCTATTGAAATTCATTATTGTTAGTTTGGGTCCAGTTCTCCAATCTGTTAATCATTTTGAATTCTGATTCTATCTTCTGCGGCATTAGTTACCCCTCCCAGTTTGGTGTCATCTGCAAATTTGATGAGCATCCCCACAATTCCTTCATCCAGGTAGTTTATGAAGACGTTGACCAGCAAGTGGCCCAGGACAACATACTGTGGCATCCCACTTGTCACTTTTTCCCAAGATGATGAGGAACCACTAATGAATACTCTTTGCGTCAGTCAAGCAGCTACAAATCCACCTAACAGTTACCTCATTCAACCCAGGTTCCTTGCAATAATATCATGGGGGACTTTGTCAAAAACCTTACTAAAATCAAGATACACTATGTCCACAGCATCCCTTTGATCCACCAAATTTCTATTTTTATTTTTAAAAAACCTTAGTAAATTGAAAATTACAGAATATGCAGAATTGGCTAGTTTGACTTGTAAAATTAGAGATAAAAAAGAGATTGACTTTAAGGAGAACTGGAAAATATTTTTAGATTTAAAAACTCAGTGTAAATTAGTTAAGACACAAATAGGATTTGACTGAGAACAGCAGTGGAAAGGTCAGTGGAAGTTTTTTGTTTTTTCGTTTTTTGTAGAAGCAAAGGCATGGAGTAACTAAAATATGCAGCATGAATCCAAACCTTGGGGAAACCTTGGAGGAGGTGGAAGTTCAAGGTTGAATCATTGACTGTAAAACCTGAAATGTTGTTAGATTAGTGTGTGTGTGTGTGTGTGTGTGTACAAACAAACAAACAAACAAAAAACCAGTAAAAAGTTATCAGGATTTTCTTTCTCTCTGGATTCTATCTGCATTATTTAAGTGACTTTTCTAACAGATTATTCATATAGCCAGAAGTCATTGTTCTCATTTATGTCAGAAGCAGGCCAGTGGTGTTTTTTTGGTTTTGTTTGTTTGTTTGAAAAAAGAAGGTGTCAGGGGTTCAGGGACAGAGGCACAGGGGAGGCAGGAAATGGAGAGCGATGGGGAGGAATCCCAGGACAGCGAGGAAGAGGATGACAATGACTCAAGGGATTCCATGAGTCTTTCCAGCGAATCAGAGGATTCCCAGAAGGGGGCGCCGGTGGTCAAGGGAAGGGGAGCCCCAGGGGGGGCGTGTCAGGAGCAGGGGGCCAGCAGGGGATCCCAAAGTGGCAGCTGGGCATCAGGACCAGCCTCCCCGCCAGAGCGCAGCGAAGGGGGTGGAGGTTCCAGTGTATCAGAAGAAGCAGCTCCGGCAGCAGAGAAAGAAGGGGGGTCGGAGCAAGCCACCCTCCCGGAAGGGAAGGGGAGTAGTGAAGGGAGTAGTGTAACTGTCAAAAGGAAGGTTAGAGGTTGGGCGCGCGCGCCAAGTTCAAATGTGGAGGCGCGCGGAAGAACAGGGAGCCCGGAGGAGTCAGGTCCCAAAGCCCGCAGGAGGGGGGAAGAGCAGGCTGGGGGGCGAAACCCCAGCGGGCAGGAAGACCCTGCGGAAAAGGAAAGAAAGGAAGAGGTGGAGCAGCGTAAGCCTCTTAAACTGGTGCAGGGGAGGGACTGACTCAGAGGGGACTTCAACGGTCTAAGCGTAACAGACGTGGGGTTGCGCGCCTCGGTTGTGGAGCGAACAATGAACTGCAATAAACATCTTTGTATATAAGAAGAACTTGGCGTTGGTCTTTTGTGAGCTGAGACCAGAGGCAGCCCTGACAGAAGGAAACCTAAAGATTAAACATTTTTAGCTGAGCATTTTAAATGAGACCCACAGGTGTTTAAAACTGTGCAGCATATCAGTAGTGGCATTATCAGACAGCCAGGATTGGTTGTGTTTCTCTGTTGCAAATATACTAGTGGCAATTCTAGGGCTGTTGCAGTGAAACATGTGTACTGGCTAAACATGATGGGTTTTGGCATAAAAGATTTTAAAAACACAATGAAATCTGCTAGCATCTCTTGTGTTGGCTCAGAGTTGATTTTGCCAAAGAGATTTAGACGTTTCCATCCTGTCACCCCCACTCTGGCAACTGAGTTAATTTGGCAATGGAGATTCTCAATATTGGTGAACCTACAAGTGTTGAATGTCGCTGATAATGAAAGCTTACTTAGTCCACTGAGTGCACACACTTCCTCTCTCTTTCCCCCCTTTTGCATATCCTCTGTTGTTGGGTGTGTGTTTTTTAACACAGATGCTGTATACAAGAAAGTTTAATGATGCAGTCTTGTCAGAGAACTGGGTCACCATATTGCTGCTGATTAGCAAGCTGTTTCTGAAGCAACCTTTGCTTATGCATTTTTTGAAAGTTACTTTCATACTGTCATAACTTCTGGAGGGCACAGATGTTCCCTTCCAATTACTCTTAAGGAGATTTTAAATCTGAACTGCTTTGGTTGACAACTGCACTGTGACGATGCATACTGAAATCAATCCCCAAATTAGCTACCTTTTTTGTTCAGAATGGCAAAGAAAGTTTCTCTCAGTTGTATATAGAAACAATGAATGATATCCAGCAACCATCAAGAGCTGCCAGGACTTACATGGTCCCTTTTTTTTTTGCTAAAGCTGTTTAAATGAATGCCAAGGGCAGACAGGCATGATGGATACTAATAAGACTATGGAAGATTTTGTTTACCAAATCCTAATTTGATTGCACTCTACATTAGTCAACTCAGATGAAATGCAGCTTCATATACTACATTATGCTCTTAGGAAGGGATATCAAAACACAAACTACATGCACTGTATGCCTATGCAACACAAAGGGTGCAAACATATGACATACAATTATTTTTCAGTAGTCATTTTCAAATGTGGACCACATTTTATAGATACATTCTGAACATTTATAGAACTAATACATGCATGTGTGTCCTCTGGTTCCCTATTCTAGTATACTTCAACTTATTTTACAAATGGAATGGGAGTTTATTTATCACATCTGCATCCTGATGTTTATATGAGTTCAGAGTGGCATGAACTTCACAACAAACTTGTTTAAGGTTGAGAGATGCTGTGACTCACTAGGCCTGTGTTATTGGTTGTATAAATCACCAGGATTACTAGGTAGCCTTGTGCAGCGAGGCTTACCTTTTCGATGAGGGAATGATACTCGGCTATTTCTCTCATTGTAACATGCTGTGCAGCTTCACCTTAACCCCACATGCCCAAACCAGTCAACAAGCTTCATAATAATTTCCCCTTCTTCAACTCTAACTCTGTAGCCAGCACACACACAGTGGTTGCTCATTCTTCCAGTGTCAGCAATTCCCAAGTGACCTCTCTAACTAATAAAAAGGCATTTTTTTAATATAAAAAAAATATCTTCACCCATGCTTTCACAAAGTATTTCTCATTAAGTAGGTCAGATAAATGGACTGAGGCACCGTTAGTGGGTGGTTCCCTAGACCGGATGGATGGGAAGTTGCCTGCTCTTGCTGGGGTTACATTCCCTCTGAAGCAGCAGGTATGTAGCTTGGGGGTACGCCTAGAACCACTGCTGTCGCTTGAGGCACAGACGGCCTCAGTGGGAAGGAGTGCTTTCCATCAGGGCTAATTCAAAGTACTGGTTTTGACCTGTTAGTCCTTAAATGGCTCGGGGCCAGAATACCTCAATGCCTCTCCTCATATGAACTATCCCAGACCCTGAATTCATAATCTGAGAGCCTTCTCCATGTCCCTCTTCCATGAGGGGTCCAAAGGGCTGCAACACAATAATGACCGGTCCCCGCATAAAACGGGGGGGGGGGGCGACCTTTGCGTGGACGCGCGCAGCCCCTGGATCTGGAGCGGCTCCATCAGCATAGGCTTGGCTTTGCCTTCCCTCAGGTGGGATACCTGGAGGTCTCCACCTACCTCAGTCAGTTGTCCAATCCCACCTGGGGGAAGCGTTGCCAAGGAGACCAGGCCAGGTAGGGGAGGGATTACCTGCCCACACAATAGAGGGAGGATCTTACCTAGGAATCCTCTCTTGGCTCCAGAGCTTCTCCCACCCTACCCACCCTCAGTTAATGTCTTATTATGCAGGTTAACTTTTCTTCACAGGTTTTGCAGGTTAACTTTTCTTCACAGGTATGCTGGCGCTGCTATGTTAAGGTCGCTGTTAAAGGGCTGGAAAGGAATTTCCCTGAATTGGCAGGTTTCGCCTTTCCCGTAGCAAAACGTCACAACTTTGGCAGTATCAGGCCTTGGGCGGAATCCTTTAGTCCATCTTCCTCTTTGCGGCGGCGATACCAGGGTTCCCCGTTAAAGGGGTTTTCTGAAGGGAGGCTTTGGCCGTACACCGAAAGGTCGTCATTGCTCTCTCCTGCGGCGGCGGCGTAACGAGGGCGGCTATCTCTGCTTGAACATATGTTCTCCAGAGCCGGCCCATCCCCCCCCCACACTGGATAACCCTGATGCTCCCTAGGTCCCCGGCTGGGGACCGGGGAGGGAGAACGCCCAATGCCTGAGCCAAGGTCTACCCACATTGGAAATTTAATAAAGTTGTGGCCAATTTAATCCCATTTAATCGTTATTCCACATGACGGGGGGGCCGCTCGGGACCTGGGGACTCCGCCTGTCCACGCAATGGGCTTTTCCTT
Source organism: Podarcis liolepis (assembly GCF_965112155.1). Taxonomy (NCBI): domain Eukaryota; kingdom Metazoa; phylum Chordata; class Lepidosauria; order Squamata; family Lacertidae; genus Podarcis; species Podarcis liolepis. Next base: position 4,971,617 of record NC_139558.1, read on the forward strand.
CGGTGGCTCTACTTTTGTGGAATGCTCTTCCCAGAGAGGCTCACATTGGGTGTAAATTTGATAGATTTAGCTTTAAACACAAGCTGAACAAAATTTCTCCCCCAGTACCACTTAATGCTGTGGGCCCTACTTCCAAGTAGACATGTATTTGTAACATTCTCATCGTTTTGCTGGTACAGATGTGTGATGTTTGAGTTAGAACAGCATTTAAGGAAATCACCACTTTCCTATAACGACTTCCAAAATGTGTATTTTGGGTTGCATGGTTCTTACTAGCCACATGTAGATGAGCAATATGGCCATTTAGGAAATTAAAACTGTACTAATGAAAATGCAAGTCTTGCTTCTGCCTAAATATTCTTGAACAATAAAGAAAATTCCATTAAGGAAATTAGAAAGGACTTTCCTTTATTGCCTCTTTTTGTAAAATCAGATCAAGCAGTATTCCCACATATGCTATTTGGTACATTAATTTGCTTCTTCAAACAGTGTGCAACCAATTGCTAAAAGTTACACAACATTGCATTATTTTAAATGGACTACCTACATTGCCCTAAAGATATTCTCCAAGATAACTTATCTGCTTCAGACACACTATTGATTGCATACATTTTCTAAAATGAAGTTCTAAAAGTTGACTGTACAATGGCAGTGCAATGGCATCATGGTGTGTTTAGAAGAATTGTTTAATTCCTCAGCTTACCAGGACAAAGCAGCTGAGAGATCCCAAAATAAAGAACAAATCAAAGTAGCTATACCTTATTTTTATGAATATTGTTATGAATAGAAGCAGGTGGTGATATTTGTGTGCACAGTTACTTAATAAACTAGATGGTAACATTTACTTCCTTACAGTTACCTTCATTTTTAAAAAAATGTTAACAACTATATGGTTCCGCTCAGTGTGAATGATCTGCCACTTTAAGAGGATATGTAAGAGATTCAGTTCTTCCCATATCCAAACCTAAGCCAAATTCCCTATAACACTCCTATCCAGTTAAGATTCAGCAAGCTAGGCACTGAGGACTATATTTGCAATCTTCAGTTAAGACTGCAACCTCTTCCATGTGAAGTCTCTCAGGTCTTTTGCTTCCCCCCTGGTCCAGCCAGGGCCGTCTTTTCTATTTGGTTTAGTAGGTCCTGCGCCATAGCGCCTGTCTAGCAGCAGACAGCAAAGCCTACAGATAGCGGTGCTTTGCTGCCGCTTTGCCACTCACTGTAGGCTTGGGAGTCACAGAAGCTGCATGAGGAGCAGCTGCCCCACTTCCGCTCGCGGGAAAAAGGGGCGGCAATGCGCGTGCTGGCTGGCTGGGCTCTGCTCAGCTCCCTGCAATACAGTGGTACCTCAGGTTACAGACGCTTCAGGTTACAGACTCCGCTAACCCAGAAATAGTACCTCGGGATAAGAACTTTGCTTCAGGATGAGAACAGAAATCATGCAGCAGTGGCGCGGTGGCAGCGGGAGGCCCCATTAGCTAAATTGGTGCTTCAGGTTAAGAACACTTTCAGGTTAAGAACGGACCTCCAGAACGAATTAAGTTCTCAAACCGAGGTACCACTGTATACAGAAGAAGCCCTGGCTGGGGATCCGGCAAGCAGAGGCAATCTGGCGTTGGTCCAGCTTCCTTTGCTGTGGGATCAACTTCCCCCTGCCAGTTCCCCGAGGGAGCAGCTACTCTTGCAAACTGTCCTGTTAGGTGGATCCTGCAACCAGTATGTCTCCATCCTTGGCGCCCTTTCTCCAGACTTTGCTGCCTGGCTGCAGCGGCTCCGGAGGGCAAGACCAAACTGACTTGAGATTGCCCCTTTCTTTTTAGTGCATGTGCTCATCCCCTGCTGAATTTTTTTGGTGTGTGTGTGTGTGTGTGTGTGTTGTGTGGTGAGTTTTCCCCTGCGTTACTGGTTTGGGTTCTAATGAGCTGCCTGCCTCTTTAAGAAGCTTCCACTCTGCTGCCAAGGCTTTGGATTTTTGGGGGCTCTCTTCCCTTTCCCCCTGTTGCCTGCTTTTAGTTTTTCCATCTCCGTTTACAGAGCATGGAAAATATATGCTCCTTTAAGGAGTCAGCATTGATACCTCCCCCCCCCACCGCCGCTTTTACTGAGCAGGTATGTGAAATGGGGCAAATCTCCGCCCTCTGGGAAAAGTTTGCAACTCAAAGCTTCCCCCTCCCAAGCTGATTTTGTTAAGAGCTCCTCCTGCTTGGCACCACTTTGGGCGATCCCTGCTTCTTGATGGGGGCAAGTTCTCTTTCGGAAGAGCAAGTCTGGGCTGGTGGAAGGAATCCTGCAAATATCCGATGGTGCCACTTTGCGAGGTGTGGTTTTGTGTGTGTTATCTCTCCCCTCCCACCTTTTTTTTTCATTGGGAAGTTCTAGGACTGGTGGGAAAGGAAGTATGTAGGACAGCCCCCAGACTTTTGCAGGTGCAAATAATATTGATGCATGTCCAATGACAAGGAACTTCAGAAGCACCTAATGTTCCCTGGACTTTTGTTTTACACATAAAAATCTGGTTGCTCCCAAAGACTTGTCTTTCTGTCTCTGCACCAAAACACTGCTTTGGAGCAACTTCTTTCTGATTGGTGGCTAAAATGACTGTTGGTTGGTGCTGGTGCTTGAGGATGATGGAAGGTGCTTAACAAAAAAAAGTTTTTAATGAATAAATAAATAAACAAAATTCTTGGAAAACATTATTTAAAAAACTCTTCCAAAAAAAATTCCTTTAAAAGAATCAAGTCCTTTAAAAAATTTCTTAAAAGAATAATTCCAAAAATTGCCCAGTAGCACTTCAGAGACCAACTGTTTGTTATGGTATGAGCTTTAGTGTCCATGCACACTTCTTCAGATATCTGATATCAGGTATCTGAAGAAGTGTGCATGCACACCAAAGCTCATACCCATAACAAACTTAGTTGGTCTTTAAGGTGCTACTGGACAATTTTTGGAAGGATTCTTTTCGCACTGGATACCACCTGACCTTACTACGCCTCTGGTTATTGCCCCCTGCATCACGGGAGTCCTGGGCCCACGTTATGCCACCCCGCCAACCAAAAGGTTGGCAACTCTGGGAAACAGCAGGGAGGGGGTGCCGGAGGGATCTTTGCACCATGGCGCCGGATATGCTTAAGATGGCCCTGGGTCCAGCAACCACTGTTCCCTCAGCTTCTCAGCAATCTTGCTGACCCTTGACTGAAGACTATTTCTTGGGCCAAAAGCTCTTCCTTGCAACCTTCTCAGCTCTGGTCTAGTGCTAAGCCACTTCTTAAGTCACTCAGTGTCTACTACCTGGCTCAAATTTCTAGTGCTTCCTTCAGGTGATCAAGCAACTACTCTGTTCTCCTGCCCTCTCCTTGCTTTTCACTCTCTCCAGCCAGGCCCCTGCCCCACCAATCATTTCCTTCCTGCTCATTGGCCTACAGTACAGTATAAGCTATGATCCAACAGGATAAACCAGAATGTCCATGAACTGATAGAACAACAACAACAGCAACAATTTTATTATTTGCCGCCCAGAGTGGCTGGGGAAACTCAGCCAGATGGGTGGGGTACAAATAATAAATTATATTATTATTATTATTATTATTATTATTATTATTATTATTATTACCCCATCCATCTGACTGGATTGCCCCCACCACTCTGGGAGTTTACCAGCTTCTGATACATTGGCTCCTTCATATAAAGGGAGAAACATCACTAACAGTACCATCTTTGAATTGAATTGATTTGTAGTGATTGCCCCATTCCCTAAAGAAGTGGATGTTCTGCTGGTAACATGGAGTTTGATCATCCTCAGCTTTTCACTTTCCTGCCACTACAGGTAAGTTACTGGTCTCTTGTAGAAAAAGGAAAGAGAGAAGCTTGGGCTACAGAGAAAGCAGAAGTAGGCACAAGTTTGGAGTCAGCCAGGCCCTATTTGACTCAACCTAAGTCATTAGGAGGGGAGTTAGGGGATGGTGGGTGACATGCCATGCTACTTCTGGAGGAGTTTGCCCATGTTTGGTCACCAATCTGCACTCATCTTCTAGGAGCCACAGCTGAGAGCTATCAGCATGCAACAGAAGTCATACCCAGGAATGGCTTTGAGTAGCCAGCTAAAGCAGGTGAGAGTAGTTGATGAGTCTCAAACTCTCAGTAAGTTAGGGACTTACCCTGCATATGAAAACAGGCTCTGGTGGATTGAGTGGACAAGACCAATAGTATGTTCGACATTCAAGAAGAGGGTTTCTGAAAATTCTGTAGAGGGAGATGGGCAGATATGGCTCATCAGCCTGAGAAGGAGAAGGAAAACTCTGATCCTAAATCTTCACTGCCTTGCAGGATATCTTCAAGAGAAGAAAAGGTTAAGGAGTATACCATACACATATCCAGTGTTAAGGTCCTAAGGTGGTTAGATGGAGCCTTGTATGGCGCCTTCCTGCAACTTCTGCAGCCAAGCTGGTGCCAAACATGTTGCTCTGCTTTCCTTTGGACCACATCAGCAAGGCCAAGATTATCATCTTGGCAACATAGGACCTCTATGCACACTGCCTAGGGTTGCTCACCAGGGAGGTCACTTCTGTGCTGCAAATGCAGTAGTTTTACTTCATCCCCGGAGGCACACTCCATTGCCTCTTGAGACAAATGCCAACAGCTCATCAGGAATCAACTTTTGTGAACATAACTTTTTGATTTTTCACAACATCCCTATATAGAGAGGTTAAACAATGAATGAAGTACTTGCTTTTGAAAGACTTTATAATCTTGCGTGGAGGATTGGTTGATTTGTCCTATGTGCACAGAGAGAAGTTTGATTGCTACATTAGTGAGGTCAGGAAGAAGGGTGTTTAATCCCCCCCCCCTTGAAACAGGCTAATTGGTAGGAGACCATCTGCCACATCCTGAAGCATAGCTGCTTGAGTCCTCTGGAGAGATCACACTAAACCTTCTCCATTCACTGTAAAAACATTTATTGCCTAATATCTAATCTGATCTCAGTGTGTAGCACTCATTTTCAATTGAAGTCTTTTATTGATTACTATTTGACTTATTTATGTGCCTTTAATTAAAGCCATAGCACAATGGTTCACAATAGGATAAATTCATTGATCTATCTAACAATGACATCCATGAAGCGGTAAAACTGACATTAAAATAACTGTGGCCCAGGAATGCCTGGCCAAATTAGTAACCACCACAGTTAGTACCTTCCAGATATTTGACAGGTGATCATTCCACAAAACAGGTCATACCACCAAGAAGGCCCTCTTTAATATGGTCATGTGATGCATTTCCACACAGCACAGAATGACCAGGAGGGCCACCTCTGAGTATCAATGTGGTCAGGCTGAGCAATATGGGGGAAGGCATTTCCTCAGATAGCCTGGTTGCATGCTGTTTATAAATCAACATCAACACCTTAAACTTGGACTTGGTAGCAAATTGGCAGCCAGTGCAATTTCTTTAGCATATGCTCTGTGCTTCAGCTTTTGAACCAAGTTGTGGGACAGCATCACATAGGGAGCATTGTAAAAAATCCTGTCTTGATGTTACCAATGTCAGCATTAATAAGCTATTGGACCTTCCAATGATCCCAAGCATACCTCAAATTCCAGCAAGGCTTGGTTGCAGAAGTCCTGGAAAGTTCTACAGTGGCCACCACAGTCACCTGACTTGAACCCCATAGAAAATCTCTGGTGGGATCTGAAGGTGGTTGCACCATGCAAACTCAAGAATATTGATGAACTGGAGGCCATTGCTCTGTAAAAATGTTACATGGAAAAAATACGAGAGACATTACACATACTTCTGTAAAACAAGAAATTCTTTAATAAAAAGAAAAGAAAAGAAAAGAAAAGAAAAGAAACGGGGCCAAGAGCTGCTGTCTGGTTTGCATCTCATTTGCAGCAGGTCATAGCAGCAAAAGGCTGCTCTACTAAGTACTAAAGATGCTTGCCATGAAGGGGTTGAATAGTAGTGACACTGGAGAAGCCAGTATTAGTAGCAATTTCAGCTGAATTTGGGGAAAACACTTGAAGCATCCATTGTGTTGAGCTATTTCAATTGCTTTTGTTTGATTTGCTCATTGTAAACATCTGATAGTCTAAATTTTGATAATAAACCTGATTTATAATGGGGGCTGAATAATTTCGATTGCAACTGTGTATGTGTCACAGCATGATGGAAGGCAAAAACATACAGGGTCACTTTTCCACTGCAAGGGAGATGAGGGAAAGATGCATTAGTCACCTTTCCAACAACCCTGTAAGGTAATACAAAGGAGCACTTGCTCTTAACTCCAACATTCACTGACTGGAGGAACACAAGTGTAAGTTAGGGCTGTAAATTAGTGCACTTTCCTCAGTTTGGGCACAATCCACCATTAGTGTGGAAAGGAAAACTCCACATTCACTGTCTGTTAACAGTGACATGTGACCAAAGACACAGACCATCAGCTACAAAGTCATTTGAAATAACATTGGATCAAACAGCAACTGCATCACTAATAATGACACGCGCTGGAAGACCCTAAAAATGAAACGTGAGATGAACCTGATGATTTTGCAATACATATATATATGAAAGGTAAAGGTAAAGGATCCCTGGACTCCAGTCAATCGACTCCAGTCAAAGGCAACTATGGGGTTGTGGCGCTCATCTCGCTTTCAAACCGGCGTTTGTCCACAGACAGCTTTCCAGGTCATGTGTCCAGCATGACTAAACTGCTTCTGGTGCAACGGGACACTGTGACGGAAGCCAGAGCGCACGGAAATGCCGTTTACCTTCCTACCACTGTGGTACCTATTTATCTACTTGCACGGGTATGCTTTCAAACTGCTAGGTTGGCAGAAGCTGGGACAGAGCTCACTCGGTTGAAAGGATTCGAACCGCTGACCTTCCAATCAGCAAGTCCAAGAGGCTCAGTGGTTTAGGCCACAGCGCCAACTGCGTCCCTATACATGTAATACATGTAGGTCCCGCTTTGTAGGTACAATACATTCCTGGGTTTCTGCCCAAAATGGCTGCTACCAACCAGCAAAACACAAATAAATAAGCAAGTGGGCAAACTCTGGCTTTTCAGATTTCTGAATTTGCCGTTAGTGTTGTGAGGTTTGGGTATAATTCTTGGTGTTTGGATAACTGAAATTTCTGATAATGACCATTCCAGCAGTGGGACCTGCATGTACTGACATTTGAGATGTTGAAACCCACCTTTTAAATGCTAAAATCCACAGCTGACCTTTGCCTTGGTGACAAATTTCAATCAATGAATCTATTGTTCATCATAAATTTCAAATGCTGTGTTGCAGATTTGAAAACATTTTTGTATAAACTCAGTATAGTTTTAATCCTGGGTGCAACAAAAATATAAAGAGATGAATTCCAGTCTAGTTCACATTTCTTGTAAAAGTTAAGATCTAATAGCTATAGCTAGCAAGTACTGAAAACCAGAGTATGATTTGACTTTTTGCTAATAAGCATGTGCCTTGGGATAATATTAATGTTAAACATTCTGAAATGTTTGCATGTGTTCGAAAGGTCAAAGCGTTGGAAAGTTATTTTGTTTGGGGGCTCAGATTGACACGTCGAGCAATCAGGGCTGTTTTGCTCTCTGCGTTGTTTAACAAATCTCCTGAGCCTTCCGTTTCTTAAATCAAAAAGGGCCAGAGGCGGGAAACCTCCATAAATGCGCTTTGGAAAAAAGAGTGTGCTAATTTCTTGCTTGCCTATCTCACATTTGCTGCACTAAATTCATATGAAACACCAATTAATCAGCTTTGGTTGTTTTTTTTAGTATTATGCGCATTTGACTTATTCTGATTTGACTTCAGGAGTGCATGAGCCGCCATAACCTCTATGTCTTCTCCTTTTGCTTGAAATAATCCACCCTTTCTTTTAATCTCATCATTACTTTCCATTTGTTTTGCAACCAGTAAATGCTAGGAGAGTTCATGAAGCACCTTATTAGGTTTTGTGACCTCTGGATGAGGAGTTGTGATTCGGGCAGCCAATCATTTATGCACTTTGTCTTTTGGAATAAAACCCTGATACCCACTGAGTCAGTTTATGTTGAAGTAAGGGTAGCAGAAACGCAGCTAAGAAGGTCAAATAATATATATGACTGATAACCTCATTTGGAAATTAGACTAGTGTCTGGACTTTAACATTCAAAAACTTTACTTGCAGCAACTTATAGATGAATTAAAACACAATATTTACAGACACATGCTTCTCCAAGCATGGGCTTACAGTTCTAATTTCCAAACAAGTGTGTTTTTCTCTCTTTCTAGAACTCAGCACTCAGCCTTCTGTATCTCACTTAGGCCATGTCTTGCAGGTCCTATGAGACATTTCCACTTTTACCCTCTTCTGCAGCTTTGCTTTCTTTTTTTCAAGCAGAGAAGTAGCACTCGAACACTCTATTCTATTTAGCAGTGTTCACAGTGGACTCTAAAACACAGTAATCTTGCTTCACATAAAATGGAGTCTCTCCTTCACTAGATACCTCCCATGTGACCAACATTAGCCAATCACATGAGAATTCAGTTACCAACCAATCAAATTTAAACACATAGTAATGAACAGTGCTTTTTTCTGGGGCAGGGGTCTGCAACCTTTAAGACAAAAAGAGCCACTTGGACCCGTTTCCGAAGAAAAAAAACCTGGGAGCCGCAAAACCATTGCATGCGTGCCGCTGCCCTCCGATCTGACAGCGGGCGGGAAGGTGACGCCGGGACGGTGCGTGACTAACGCACGCACCACCCCCATGTGACGTCACAGCCAGTACAGCGCCCGCCACAGTGGGGAGTGTTGGGGCGCACAATGCGCCTCCTCCCCTCGCTAGTATCTGCCCCGGAGCCGCGGCCAAGGTGTAAAAGAACCATGTGTGGCTCCGGAGCTGCGGGTTGCTGACCCCTGTTCTGAGGGAATGCAGGGGTACGTATACCCCTAAACATTTTGTGAATCTAAGTTTGGCCTCATTGAGGGGCAGTATTTCAATATGAGTAGGAAAGTGAGACTACCCCTAAACATTTTTTTTAAACAAAAAAAGCACTGGTAATGCATACAAGCACTTACAATTTCAGTGAATTAAATTAGTATACTTAATAGTTTAGGACTGAGGTGTTTCACATAACCCCCCGAGTTTGGGTCTAAAACTCTAATACTAATAAGAAAGTAAAATCTACACAAATCTGGAGTTCCTAAGACAACCTTGTAAGCCTCATTCCAGCAACTCTTGCCTCCAAGCTGGTGACAAACATTTTTCTCTGCTTTCAGTGAAGCTAAGAGTGTGGCAATGTCATCTGGACAGCCCAGGATCTTCATACACAAAGCCCAGGCTTGCACCTTGGGGAGGACATTTCAGTGCGGCAAAAACAGTGGTTTGACTTTACCCCCACAGGCATACTTCATAGTCTCTTGGAACAGATGGATGCCAATAACAAACTGCTATATAATATGAAGACCTGAGCTCAATACTGGAAAAATCAAAGAACCAAGAGAAACCGAAACTGGCATTCACTCATCCCTTGTTGTCACCAATGCACCCAGTGCAAGAGGTGTTGCACATGTAGCTTTGAATGGCAAAAGGTATCACTACCTCTACTATCAAGATGAATATATAATATCACATGTTGTACCTGTCAGTTGCTATAACGCTCAGCCTTTGGTTAATAAAAATGTTAAGTCCTTTTGCTATTAGGATATGGCTTTTGAAATATTGGAAAGAGACTCATTTTGCATTCTAATTTTTCAACCTGCCTGCTTGAAGAAAATGCCACAGCCACATTACAAAGTGCGTAGGCACCAAAGGTCAAATTTACAATTCATATTCTGACACAGTAAGTTTAATTAAAAGATAATAAAAGGCAATCATTTATTGATAGTTTTAACATTAATGAATGACTTTGACCTCGGGCATAGCTGCTGTTTCCTAGTTAAAGCAAAATATGACTGCTTGTCATTACAAGATTTTTATTAGTATTAATGGTTTTAACTTTCCTCCCATGTATATGTCACAATATGTCAACAGTTCATTGGGGAAAAAAACTATTGATATGTTTCCAATTTGTAAACAACCCTAAAACCCTGTCTCTACAGATTCCTTGTGTTATACCCCAAACAACGTTTCACAGATGAAAATACATGCACTCTTGTATCACCGTTATCTTCATACTAAGGAGCAGCGCCTGAACATCACATGCACCTCAGAACATAAGCAGAAATTGCTGGATCAGCTCCATCTAGCCAGCATCCTGTTCTCACAGTGGCCAACTAAATGCACTTGCAGAATTCCAAAACCTGAACTTTTCTGTTCTCTCATTTATTGTACAATACATTTAAAATCAGATGGGAATTTGTTGTTTAAGTCACTGATTGAGAGTACAACAAAGTCAAACAAAAATAATTGTCCTGGAATAAGTTATCGAAGTGCCAAATGCAATATATTTACTATGAAATCCTTGTTTGGGTTCATCGTGGGGCTCAAGCTACACATAGTCTAAACCAGTGTTTCCCAACCACTGTTCCGTGGCACACTAGTGTGCCGCGAGATGTTGCCTGGTGTGCCGCGGGAAAAATTTAAAAATTCGAAAGATTTTTTTTAAAAGTCAAATTTTCGATTGGGGCACCGTCACTAGATGACCCCTGGGGTTCCCTCCCTCCCTCCCGCTCTGCGCCTCCCTCCTCCTCCTCCGGGGAGGCCCTTCCTGGCTCTCGGCCAAGGCTTGGAGGCTGCCACTCACTCACTCGCTCGCCCACCCGTCCCTCCATCCCTGCACCCGGCCTCTCCCCCTTCGTCCCTGGCGCGGGGGCTGCCGGGATCCGTAGTCCCCTCGCCTTGGGCTCCGCGCCCGCGCGGGGTGCGCGAACTACATTTCCCAGCGTGGCCTGGCGGGCCGGGCGTTTTGTTTGAAGCGCTCTTCTCCCGAAGCGCTCTTCTCCCGGCCATGGAATGAGCGCAGCGGCGGCGGCCGGGCGGGCAAGGGCTCTTCCGCGCAGACCCCGCGCAGCCTGCCTGCGCCCCCGCGGAGATCGGGCGGCAGGATGGAGCCCGGGGATCCCCGCGGAGGCGGAGCGGCGGAGGCTGCCCCCCAGGTAGGGCTGCGTCGGGGGGGGGGGTTTATTTTTGCAATGCTGCATCCGCGCCGGAGGGGACGCATCGGACCGCGGGGAGACCCCTTGGCGGGCGTGCAAGGCAATGCATGCGTGCAGGCGTTGCATGGAGTGCAGTGCAATGCAATGGCAACGCGGCGCCCTGCATGCATGCATGCAACTTCCACCGGCGCTCCGGACTTGGCAGGTGAGGGGGGTCCCCAGTGGGCGGCAGAGAGAGCCGGGAGGGCGAAGGGGAGCCAGGGGGGAGCAGCGCTGCTCCCCGAGCCGAGCCCAGGGGGGAACTTCGGCGTCGTTGCGCCGGGTGTTGGAAGCGGAGGCTGGCGGGGGCCCCTCACCTGCAAAACCTGGTCGCCTCTCATATATTTCGTGCATTGCATTCATCGCCCGCTTTCTCCTCCAAGGAGCTCCCGGGGGCGCGCGTGGTTCTCCCCGTGTTATCCTCGCAACAACAGCCCTGCGAGGTGGGTCAGGCGAGTGGCCCAAGGGAGCACCCAGGGATTGTCCTGGCCAGGTGGGGTGATTTGAACCCTGCTCTCTGCCCGGTCTTCGTCCTCATTTAGCCCCCACATGTGCATGACTGTGCATGACTGAGGTTTCCCCCCCTCGTCTTGGCTATGGTGTGAGTCTGTCCTGTTAATTAATGGGGTTCTGCCTTCGGAGAAGATGAGCCAGCCCTCAAGGAGGTGATTATGTAATTTGCTAGCAATTCATGTCCCTCCCGGCGTGACGCTGCGCGCTGACGTCACGGGGCTGTAATGGTGGTGTGCCTCGAGATTTTTTTCATGAAACAAGTGTGCCTTTGCCCAAAAAAGGTTGGGAAACACTGGTCTAAACCACATCAGTTGAGGTGTAATTATTACATTATGCTTCTTGTTTAAAAGAGAAATAGCATACTGGCCACCTTCCAGGATTGGGAGCATGGTGTAAATAGATAGAGGGCATTCCTCCCCTGCCACTGTTTGGATGAAAATTGCTCCCTCCTCCCAGCTTGAAGATCCCACTGGCATCAAAGTGAACTTTCATCATAGGATTAAAGGCAGCAGGGATGGGGAGGGGACTTCCTCATAGGGACTGTGATGGGGAGAACAGGGTAAACCAAATCCCTGAATCTTCATTAATACATAAATGGCAAGTGGGGGGGAGAGATCCCTCTCCCCTTCCTGTGGTCCAAATGAAAAGCATCCTCCCTCACACTACCCTGGGCTATTTGACAGGAAGTTGAATGTTGAATTTAATTCTACTATCTGTATTTTCCTGCAATGTCACAGACCTAAATAATTGGCTGTATACCCTTCGGAGTATAAGCATGCACACAAAAATAAAGGTCCTGTCTAGTTGTGGTCACATTTGCTGCTCATGGAAGCAGTAGCACAATGTGGAGATCCCGCCCCCCCCCCCCATAGTTAGAGAGAAGTGTTTCACACGTTAGTGTTTCTTACTCAGCTGTGATGCTTTACTTACTTTTTTAACCCTTTTACCTCTGCCACCATATAACTAAATAGCTCAGCTTCCGGAGGTTGGGAATAAGTGTGGGACAAAGCAGCACAGGTTCAACTTTAAATTGAAAACAAAGTAAATTTTATTGTATTTTAAATAAGCAGGTGGTGGTGTTAATTTGTATGGTTACTATTAGGGATTTTTTCAGGTTCAGTTTTATCCTTTCTTGAATTCAATTCTCCACATTTCCAAATTGGTTTGCAGGTTTTTTTTTATTTTTTAAAATAAGTTCTCATGAAAATTCACCAGCATTTTACTGCAGAATTATTCCAATATACTGTATATTAGGAGAATTTCAAAATACAATGCACTTTATGTGCTATTTTCACAATATACTTTCCCTCAAAACTTCACTTTGGCATAGGCATCTTTGTACACATCACTTTACTGAAAAACCGCATTGCAAAATTCAAAGAGGTGAGAATTTTGAAAGATGGCTGTGTTTCAGTTCACATACTGTTTTGGGAAGTGCAAAATAAGGAAGACTGCATTTAAATGCAAACAGAATATAGTTTCTTCCCCCACCCCTAATTGGTATGTGTTGATCTTGGTTGGCTACTGTTTCTTCAGTGCAAAATGGTTGCACTGTGTGGTTGCTGCTTCTTTAAGAGGAAAGTTAAGACAAATTTAGTTCTTCCACCTAATCAAAGTCAATTCCCTAAATCACTCCTGCTCAGTTACCATCACACCCATTCATTTGGCGCTTGTGACTATACTTGCCATAAGGCTCATGAACTCTTCATTCTGGAGTCTCTCAGGTTTTTATCAGGACTTCTGCCACAGTCTTCACAATGGTCTCCAGCTTGCAGCTGACCTCCTCCTCTTGTTTTCTTTTTCACCCGTCATCTGACTGACCTTGGCCTCAGATTAGACTTTTATTTCAAAACAGAGTCAATCTCTAGCCAGTCATTTTGAATCTGTGTGAAATTCTCCCACCAGTTCTGTTCCATTGTGAAGAGGCAGAATATTTCCTATCAGTTTTTAGTTCACAAAAAAGGGTTATGAGCCTGTATTTCCAGGCTAGAGATTCCCTTTGCTATAAGCACAGCTTTTTTCTTTTGCTTGAATTTATTAAGTAAGGGAACCATGTCATACAATATGCATAGTGCTTTGGGGGCAGGGATGTGGAAACCATGTCACTGTTCCAGCAGTGTCACTGTTCCATGTCACTGTTCCAGGCCTTTTGAGTTCTGCTCCTGGAGATCAGTTCCGCAACGGAGGGTGTCCACAGCCACATTTCAACAGACAGGCTCTGTTATAGGATTTCTTCTTGCACAATGATTTCACTAAGAGTAACTGAGAGTAGCCTGCTTTGCTGTTTATTAGTTTTGTAGTTTTAATATTGTATGTTTGCTACTTTAATTGGAAACCTGATGAATAGGGTTCTTTATCTGCTTTTTTGCTGTTGTAATTTTTTTTACAGTTCGTGCATTGTAACCTACCCTTAGATCTATCACAGTGAAGGATGGGCTATAAATATCCCAAATAAATAAATAATGTTTATAAAAGAACTGCAATTTCAACTCCATCCTAGTAGAAACACACTGAATATTAATTTTGCTAGCCCCAAAATTCTTTTGAAGGACTAGACTATAGGAGGTATCTATTATTGAAGGTCTGTTGCCCATCCTTTAATTTAAGCAGTTTGTGTTCTCTTATCAGGTCCTGGGAGGAACTGATTAAAAGAAATATCATCCTGGATGGTGGCAATGAACAAAATGAATCTTCCTTTCATTGTTAGTGTATCTGATACTAGATAAGACACAGGGTGGTGGTAGGTGATCTAACCACTGTTGTTTTCCAGAAGTGAATATGCTTTTTAATTGATGCCCTCCAAAAGAGTTGTTGGTGTGCCATTGCTGTTAAGACCCTTGAACCAGAAACAATCAGTTCAAATTTTACCTCAGCCATGAATGTAATGGATGACCTTAGGAGCGCCATTCTCACCAAGCCTCTCCCAACCACAAGAATGTTCTTATTTGAAATATGTACATCTCTCACCTTTCAAGGCAGCTGTTGAGAATAATGAAATATAAGAAGAAAGGCAATATGCAAAAAGAAGTGGCAATAGAAGCTTGCAATGTAGCAATGTAATAAGAGAGCCAGTACGAAACATATTAAAAAGTTGGAGGAAGGAAAAATCCAGAAGGATGGCATGTGATTATGGCAGGAAAGCAATGACATTCAGCCTTCCTAAATAGGTAGGTCTTAACACCACATGGAAGAACAACAAGATAGAGGCAAGATGAATCTCCTGTGATAATACTGTGATAATAATTCAAGTTACAGATAGGTAGCCGTGTTGGTCTGCCATAGTCAAAATAAAAAAATTCCTTCCAGTAGCACCTTAAAGACCAACTGAGTTAGTTCTTGGTATGAGCTTTCGTGTGCATGCACACGAAAGAAGTATCTGAAGAAGTGTGCATGCACACGAAAGCTCATACCAAGAACTAACTTAGTTGGTCTTTAAGGTGCTACTGGAAGGAATTTTTTTATAATAATTCAAGCCAGCCTTATAGCATTGTTGTAAGGACCACTGGTGTAATATATATTCACGTAAATCATTTATTTGTCTTTAGGGGAGCAGAATCCATTTCACTCACATAGCCTGAAGAGTCTAGATTGCAGTTCTTCCTGCTTGCCTCACCTTTATAAATATTTGTGCTCCACTTGGCTTCTTTTGCTCTGACAAGATTTGCAGAAGCTAATGTGGATCCAGGAAGAATGCCAAGAAACGGCTTGCTAAAGTTGCTAAAGTTTTGACATGAAAGTCTGACACCCCCCCCCCGTCCCGCTTCTAGTAGGAACCTGTTCCTCCATCGTGACCATTTGATCCATTTTCTACAACAGGTTTTATAACATAGGCCAGTGATCCTAAATTCAAGTTTTTAGCAACTTTCAGTTTCACTAGTTTCAGTGTCTTGGGGAAAATCCAAGGAAAATTTGTTCATCCATGATCGGTACTGGTGGATACATAACTTCTATAGTAACAATTTTCTAATTAGTTGCCTCAGTGACAAATGAGAGTACTAATTATCTCTATAGGGAAAAAACTTCAGCTGAGGAAGTCCTGTTTTGGTGGCCAGCACTTCTAAACCAAGTTTATACAAATCATAAATTTGTGGCTGCATTATATATTATTATATATTATATCTTATTAGTTTCTCACTCTCACAAAGCCCTGGTAACACTACGCACATGCAATATTCTTATTCCCCATTCAAATATAGCTCTTGTTGATGATACATGAAGCATTTATAGACATTTATATCAGATGGCCAACAATGTGACCGGAACAAAAGCAGCTTCTTGGGTGACAAGACCCATGGTTTCAAATAAACATCTCCTGGGCTTCTGCAATGCCATTAGTAGGCCATTGGATGCGCTTTACCCTGCCTGGAAGCGAGGCAGTGTTGAAGGAAGGAGATGAAGCAGGAGTTGTATATAAGCCCTACTGACTCCTCAGCAGGATGCCTGCTGAACACTGCCTTCCTCTCAAGTTGGGTAAAAGGCACCCAATGGCCTACAAATGGTATCACTGCCATTCTTTTTCCTCTGAGCCACATGCTACTATATGCACACCTGGCTACATTTTCTCATTTTTATGTTTATTTACCAGTTCTCCCAGGACGCGGGTGGCGCTGTGGGCTAAACCACAGAGCCTAGGACTTGCCGATCAGAAGGTCGGCAGTTCGAATCCCCATGACGGGGTGAGCTCCCATTGCTCGGTCCCTGCTCCTGCCAACCTAGCAGTTCAAAAGCACGTCAAAGTGCAAGTAGATAAATAGATACCACTCTGGCGGGAAGGTAAACGGCGTTTCCGTGTTCTGCTTTGGTTCGCCAGAAGCAGCTTAGTCATGCTGGTCACATGACCCGGAAGCTGTACGCCGGCTCCCTCGGCCAATAAAGCGAGATGAGCGCCGCAACTCCAGAGTCGGCCACAACTGGACTTAATGGTCAGGGGTCCCTTTACCTTTACCTTTTACCAGTTCTCCCTAAACCTGTATTCTCACCCCCACCCCGAAAATATTCACTTTCTTACTCCATGATACCCCTGAATGTCCAAATGTTGCATCTCAGGCCCCCATGAATTTAATATACATATATAAATCCACTATTTGGAAGGGCATAAGACATTATTCTGTGTACTTGTCAGTGCATGTCTCTTCTATTGATAGCTCTTTACAGCAGTCCATTTTCCTTAGAAATGAGCTATTCGTATCTTTCAAAATGAATTTGTACCAGCTCAGGAACTCATTTGATTATGTTGGCTGCTCAGAAGGTGGTTACAACACCTCAAAACTGTAGTAATCCATTGTCTGATTATGAATTTGAGGAATCTGTGGTGTGTTTGGAGCATAGTGTTTCTTCTGTTCCTATCTGATCTTTAACAAAGCAGTTTACATGTCCTTGGTCATTACGTACTCTTCATTTAGGCATCTGCTGGTGTTGGGATTTCGGGGATTACAATATCTGTGTCCTCCTCTGATCTTTATGGCTCTGACTGGCTTGTGGTTTTTCTATGCTTTTCTTTAATTGGGATGCACATTTAAGGCAGCTCCTTGTGGACTACTGTGTTATAGTTTCCATTTACATAATACAATAATTTGCATCCAAGATTTTAACTTTATGGGTTTACTGCTAGTGTACCTTAAATTTTTTACAGTGGTCCACCTCTAATTTTACACTAATAATGTTGCATTCCGAAACCATAAATGAAATATAGTCTAGCTGAAAAAGAACGTAATGGTGCAAAAGTGACAAAGAAGATGAGGCAGCAAAACTCTAAAACGAGGCTTCCCAGGTAAAGTTAACTGTTGAACAAAGGCAGTAAAAGAGAGAAGAGGACATAAATCTGATGGCTTGTAAACAAAGGCAGCATGACATGTATCTAATTTAAACTGCCTTTTCCTTTGTCAGCATTTTCTGTGTCCTCATTCTGGAGACTTCTCACACCACTCATTACAAAACAAAAACAATGGGGATCCAGTATAGTTTCCCATCAGGTAAATATTTTATTAAAATTAGGGCAAAAAGCCTATATTAGGGGTGCTTGAGCCGCACTGTAGCTAGCCTTGCTTGTTAGGTGGGGTAACCACGTTTGTAGGTGGGGCATTTTTTGGGGGGTGCCTTGTCATTGCTCATACTCAACAAACAGTGCTTGGAAAGACCATTTCTGGCCATCCCTCATAGTACAGCTTTTACAATGCACTGTAATGTTCAACGAAGAACTAATTGATGATGGTTCTCAGAGAAGGTAATTGGAATTAGAATTTATTTGGTAAATTAGGAACAGAAATAAAGCTAATTGTAAGGAAAGAAATCTGTGGATAACACATGAAGACATTTAGCTAATAACTGCAATTTGCAAAATATGCTTAAATACTAACGTAACTGTTTAAGATTTCATAGCTTTAAAATAAAACCCAGAAGTTTGCTTTTTACATGCTATTATTTAGCACAATTTACTTGCACATAAATTGGGTTCTTTCCCTATGAAAAACAACAACCATGCTTCTGGCTGTTGGAGTATTTAAACAGAAGTTATCTTTCAGAAAAGCACAAGATAGGAATTAAGTTTCAGTGTTACATATGCAGGCAGCCCTGAAAAGGGAAGCCAGAGTGGCAGGGACAACCCGGTCAAATGAGTGGGGCACAACATCATCATCATCATTATTATTATTATTACAGAAAAAATAATTAGGGCATAACTAGAAACAAGGGACAAGAATGATTCTCAAGATAGGGGAGGTAAAGCATATAGCAAGACTCAGAAGATTTGTTGTTGATGGTAATTTTAATTTAATACCCAGCCTTCATCCTGAGGTCCCAGAAGGGGTTACAACAATTTAAAAGACAACATTAAAACCAGAATTAAACATTAAAATACAGAATTCCATCATACTGCAAAGGATTTCTGGTGTGTGTTCCAGCATGCACAGTCAATTCACCCATGACATACTGCTAGGCTTGTATTGTATTACCAATACCAAAGAACAAGGAAGCCCAAAGGTACTGAGGATTAGGTGGAAATCAACAACACTCTGGATCACAATGTCTCACCTTAACTTATTCTGAGCAAAAGTCTCTCTTCCTCATTGACAAATTTGCGCTTTATCCCCATCTTGCATGTATCAGTGCAAGCTAGTCATTTTCTTCTCAGGTAAACTACTTGTGCCACTTGTGAAATGTGTAGGTGTAACTAGGTAATCTGGAGTGGATTTTTTTTTAAAAAAAAAAAAAAGAATGAAACTTAATTCTCAGCACGTTTGGGAATCATCTTGGTTTTTGGATTTGCACTGCCTTCTCTTTCAGTATTTTTGCTTTAACCAGCACCCCAAACAATTAACACTGTCTCTAGAACATGCTCAACACACCCTGCAGGAAGCTGTGCAATTCTTTCAGCAAAGATCTGATTATCTATCACGGATGAATTCTTGAAGCCCATCCCAGGACACTCCATGATTCCTGGTCACATGCAAAGGCAGCGTGGCAGTTCCTGAGCTCCACTTATCCCAAGAGCAGGCAGTAATCTACACCAGCCCCAAGGACGGCAAGTGCAAGAGGCTCTTGGCTCGTCTTCTCCAACTTGCTGCTTCTCCTCCCAAGAACTGAAGGTCCCTTTGCCAGGATAGCAAAGCATAGGTGGCACATGGAGGCAATCTGTGTCCCCTCCCTCCTCTGTGCTTCTATCTAAATCTGAAGAGGTTGCAATTCTTGGCTATTTGACATATGGTGACTAATGAAATTAGATAGCTAATTTATTGAAGGCTGTTCTGGTGATTTATGTGGTCATCACCTCATCAAAAGAATGAAGTTGGTTTCTCTTAACAAGGTGACAGTTAGAGGGCAGAAGAGAAGTACAATTTCACTGTAAACACAGTTTGGGTGGTTTATTTTCAGGCCCCAAATTATTTAAAGTCTAAGCATGTGCCCTGGGATTTATTTGTCCTACAAACATTGAATTCCTAGGGCTGCAATCCTAGGAGTCAGTCCTATTGTTCTCAACGGGACTTACTTTTGAGTAGGTATGTGTAGGATTACTTACACTTACTTAATTAGAAATGCTTAATTAGAAATAAATCCTGAGGAAATAAATTGACCCTTACAGTAAACATGACTATATATAATCTGAGTTATAAATAATGTGAGAGGTGGATGGGGAAACATGTAGATGGGCAGAATGTTTATTCAACTTCTATCCCCTTTTATATATATTTAGTCTTCAGGATTGTAAGCTTGGACCAATACTTTTATTTTGATTTATATACAGAACCTAGTTAATTTAGGTTTTATAGGAACTAACTTCCTAATAACTGAAGTGCTTTTAAACCAGATATTATTTTAAAGCTATAAACTAATTCAGTGGCTGATATATACCTAAGTCATACTCAGCGTAGCTCCATTGAAATCAATGGATTTACAGTTCCACTCGGGAAATCATCCAGTCATTTCACTCTGGGGATGTAGAAAGAATTGCACACACACACCTGCCCAACCAAGCTTTAAAAACCTCATATAGATGATACCCTTGGTCCCCCCTCCTCTCAGTATGGTGACACACCCAATGCTTTCTACTGTTGTGTCACATCACACCCACGGGTATGAATGAAACTTTGTGAGATATGGTGGTATATTGATCAAGAAGCCATAGTTCCATAACAGAACAGGTAACATAACAGTATAAAGTGAATATTAGAAATTGGGACACTAGCATTATAGCCAGGAAAATTTATGCAATAATCCCTGCATCTGAATGCACCCTGTCAGTCTACTGAGCATTCCAGTCCTCACTGGGCTGTGTTTTTAAAGCAGTTTTTCTTTTTTCACCCTTGATTGTATTTTTGAGAAATGTTGGCACTGTATGCACTGTGGAAAAGACTGAAAAAGCAAGGCAGCCTCTTCCCACAGATTTACATTCTGATAAATGCAACACAACAGTGGAAAGAGGGATGTGGAGAGAAAAGGAAAACAATGAAACTGCAACCAGTTCTTATAAATATGAGCTGGAATGAAGACAGTTCGGAAAGAGAAGTCAAATGGCAGCTGGTCTGTCAGATGAGTCAATGGAGTGGGACCAGTTACCCATTTTCTCCCTCTCCTGCAGTGAGTTGTAATGAATGCTGATGTACGGCTGTTTGGGGAAGAAAGGCGCCAAAATCTGGTTAGTTCCATCCAGGTGTATTGTGTCTTTCTCTCTGCTGAAGCCAGGTAGGATGAAATGGGCATTTAGCCCCTGGTCATGAACCGGCACATGGGTGGTGGGTACAGATTCAGTTGTTCTGACTCAAGGAATGAGGCAGTTGAGCAGCTCGGCAGCTGTATCCATGACTGAGCAGTCCTATTTAGGATCCACTCTGCTCACCCCGAAAAGGGCGAGGAGCTAGAAAAGGTGCTCTAAACATAGCCCCCCTTTCCCCCTGACTGGATGACCATGCCCAGTGGGGTCGTAAAATACAACTGAACTTTGGGACATGGAATATACAGAATTTGTCGGATAACACAAATAATGAGCGTCTCGAACGCAGCACTGCCATCATTGCAAGAGAGTTGCGATGTTTTAACATTGATATTGCAGCACTTCAAGAAACTTGAATCTCAGGAGAGGGACAACTGAAGGAAGAAAAAAGAGGCTACACATTCTTTTGTAAAGGTCTACCTGAACAAGAACACGGAATACATGGAATAGGCTTTGCTCTCAGAAACGATCATGTGAAGCACTTGACGGAAGTCCCTACCAGCATTAATGAGCATGACAGAAGTCCAGCTGTCATTAAATGGTGTTCAGCATAAAATAAAGACACAGTGAGCCAGCTATATTTTCAGGAAGGTAAGAGCAGCTCCTTCGTCCACTCTCCGCCAATTTTATTCTCCTTTGTTCTCCCCTGTCGCATGGCCGTTTGCCAATGTCTCACGTTACCTCATCCGGTCATGGCTTTTACCCACCCATCGCCATATAAGGTAATTACTGCGCAGAGGGGGAACATAACTCCATATAAGGTTATGCACTTAATACACTGCAAGGCACGGACATGCAGGTCACCGAGGTCAGCGAGGCACCAGGTGGCGCTACAAGCCTTTGCCATGACTTCATGGCTCCCACATGAGCAGCTTTCAACCCTTCAAATAAAACTCACCAAAAACCAACAGGCTACTATTCTAAGTGCTTGTGCACCAACACTGGATGCCGGTGAAGACAGTAAAGAATTTTTTTTTACTCTCAGCTGTATGCCAGCCTGTCAGAGATGCTTAAGGAGGATAAAATTCTCCTCCTGAGTGATTTTAATGCAAGAGTTGGGCAAGATTTCATTCTGTGGCCTGGGAACTATTGGAAAATAAGGAATTGGCAACAGCAACCAGAATGGAATCTTACTTTTGATGATATGTGCAACACACAACCTTGTTGTTACCGACACACTCTTTCAACAACAACAACAACATTTAAAACATCTTGATCAAACCACTGGCACCTCTTAGACTATGTAATTGTCTGAGCTGAAGATCGCCATGATGTGCTCCTTACCAGAGCAATGATGAGTGCCAATGACTACTGGACAGATCACCAATTAATGTGTTCCACAATGCCTAACAAGATTATACCTCAACACAGGCTTCAAGGAAGGAAACGAGGGTGCAAAATGAACACTTCAAGATCCTATTAAGCAGGATTGCTTCCAAACAACTCTTAAGAACCATCTGCTTTTGGAGTTCCCTGACAACATTGAGGAACACTGGACCAATCTAAAAACGTCCATTTTTGCAGCCTATGAACAAACGACTGGATACCAAACCAAGAAACACCAGGACAGGTTTGATGAGAATGACAGTGAGATTGAATGCATTATTGACAAGAAAAGTAAGGCCTTTCAGATCTGGCAAAGAGATAGAAACTGTGTCACTAAGAAAAAACCTATGCCAATGCTAAGGCTGAGGTTCAAAGAAAAACCAGAGAACTAAAGATCACCTGGTGGATTAAAAAAAGCTCAAGAGATCCAGCACTTAGCCAACACTCATGATGCACAGCTTCTTCAAAGCCACAAAGACCATCTATGGGCCAATAAATCATGGCATATGTCTCCTATGCTCAACAGATGGTACCACACTTTTAAAAGATAAAGAAGCTTTTGCAGTGCACTGGAAAGAATATTACCAACATCTCCTTAACCGCAACTCCCCCGTAGCTGCTGAGGTCCTCTCAAAAATTCCACAAAAACAAATTAGAGATGAGCTTTCAGTATCTCTAAATCTGGGACAGTTGTGTACAGCTATTAACCAAATGAAAAACAACAAAGCCAGCAGACCTGCCAAAGGCTTCAAAGTGAGCGGAACTGAACTTGCACAACAACTTCATGCTTGAACTTGGGACGAAAGACGAAGGCATGTTTGGCAAACCCTCACCATGATCAACTCCCACCCGGAAACCTATGTCCCCACTATGGAAGGGTGTGCAGATCCAGAATTGGCCGCCACAGTCACAGTTACGGACTCACTGTTAAGGCCATATTCATGAAAGACAATCTTACCTGGCTACGAGTGATCGCCAGAGAAGAAGAAGACTGTGTCCTTATCTCTGCCCCAGTCAGGTAGGATGAAATGGGCATGTTTTGCTTTGGATAAAATTGGAATTGAAACACAATGTGCACTATATAAAATAAACATGTTGAAGGAGGAACTCCAAATTAATTGCATAATGCAATTCAGGAATCCACGACCTACCACCAACACACCACCCACCAGTTTATGTTTGTTTGTGCACAAAATTGCCACTTTTAAATCATTATCTCTAAGATGTAGAGCTAGATAGTTAGCATCTGTTTTCTATTTACCAGTTTCATGAGTGAGGCATTTATTCACTGTGGGAAACCTTAATAGTGTTTATGAAGGATCCCATGAATGCAGCATGCTCTTATTTTCTGCTCCATGGCGTGTGAATTAGGACTATAAAAAATAAAAGTAATTATCATTCATGAATTACTGTCAGCTAAAATTCCTTTGAAGCATCATATATTCTTGTTTCTCCAGAACATATGAAGAGGTAGGAGGGAAAGAGTCTAGATTGTAAACTATTTCATGAGGGAAATTAGTTGATATTAGAGATGGAGAATTTATTTTTGTCCACATTTTTAAGTGAACTGACTTTACTTGAACCTCCCAGACTAATGCACAGATCAGAACATCATTATCCTTCTGATTTTGCAAGTGTCTGAATTTCACAACACAGTTCCTGCCTCAAAATCCATATCAAAATGAGTAAGAAAGATATATGTTTAGAAATGCATACAGTGAAAAAGAGTATGTACTGAAATATGTACTTTTTGTGATAAAATACTCTTTTAGTATGCATTTAAATGCAATTTTTTGTGACCGCTTTTTAAGATTAATGAAGAAATGCACTTATGAATAAACATATATGAAACTGACATGAACTGGGAATGGTCTCATTAGTCTATCCTTAGTTAATATACATATTTAAATGTGAGAAATGGAAAAACAACTGCTCTTCATAATTACAGAGGAAAAAACAGGGGGGGGGGACACTAAACAGATGCATTCTAAATTTAACCATGTTACTTCCATAGATATATCCACTATTCCATGCCTTTGCGTTGTGTATTGAGAATATGGAACTAAAAAAGAAGGTATGCAGTTTTCACATAACAGATCTTAATCACTGCACACATATTACTTGC
Source organism: Podarcis liolepis (assembly GCF_965112155.1). Lineage (NCBI taxonomy): Eukaryota > Metazoa > Chordata > Lepidosauria > Squamata > Lacertidae > Podarcis > Podarcis liolepis. The sequence goes on from NC_139558.1 coordinate 4,995,901, forward strand.
AATTCACGAAGAACCCTGGAAGTCGTGCAATGCATATCTAAATTATTTTTGCATACCATGTATGCATATTGTTGGCAAAATTACCTTCCAAACACAGTTGTAACTATGAGAAGTTAGCTATGGTATTTTCCAGAGGTGTGTCCAGAGGTGTGTTCACATCACAGCAGTTGTCTTGTTTATTTGTCTATTTCCGAGTCACTCTGTGCTCTCTCCACATGGATCTGTGTTTGGGCTCTGAGTTGTGTCAAATGAAGCCCTGTGTTTCCTGATTCACTATAATGGGGTATCTGAACATGGTGGTAACTTTCCCCCCTTTTTGGTCAACGTGGGTAAGAGCAGGCACAGAAATCTCTCCAGAGTAGATTAACAATGCCTGTCAAATGCAGACAAATAGGCCTGGGGGTCTTTTGTGAGGGAAGTAACTCTCTTTTCTTCATATTCACTTATGGGGGTAGGTGAACAGTAGCTTGGTTCTCAGTTTTTCACACCTTATGAATTATGAGGTGGCTGGCTTGCATACCCTTCAACATTTCTCCAATGAAAATGGGGGTGTCCTATTCCATAATGATAATTTTACGATTTATACCCCACACATCTTATTGGGTTGCTTCAGCACTCTTCGTAGCTTCCAACATATATTAAAAAATTAAAAAAACATTAAAAAAAATAAACTTCCCTATATAGGATTGCCTTCAGATGGCTCGGGGGTTGGATAACTCCATACCCTCCAACATTTCTCCAGTGAAAGTAGGGACATCCTAAGGAAAAGTGGGACCTTCCAGGATCAAATCAGAAACTGGGATGGCTTCTCTAAATCAGGGACATCCCTGGAAAATAGGGACACTTGGAGGGTCCGGACATGTAGAGCACTGGGTTTGTCTGTTTTTGTTAAAGCAGAACAACACAGGATTCCCCCCCTTAAGTTTTTAATTCTCACCCACCCCCCAAAATCCTACTGTTGTGCATTACCATAAAAGTCTAGAGTTCTTCCATTATCTGCAAGCAACATTCTGAAGCTCTTTACTTGTTATTACAACACCTATGGACGTAAAGAAGCACTGAGTTATAGGAAGACATACAGAAACAGCAGATCTCTGGAGTGGCAGCTTTGTGGGGTGTTACTGACATCATGCTTTGACTAAACCAGATCAAGTGATGGGATGGGGTGGAGTGAGCCACACAGGTCCAAAGACAGCCTAGAAGAAGCATGGACAAGCTGGAGTGGCCAGGTAGGCCTACTAACAAAGACACACTAGGCCTAGTGGCAGTGCAGACATGAGTGACCCAAAATCAGAACCCAAACCTCTCCACAAGACAGCAGCAGGGAGACCTGGGTTCAAATACCCACTCAGTCATGAAGCTCATTGAGTGACCTTGGCCAGTCACCATCTTTTAGCCTAACCTACTTCACAGGGTTGTAGTGAGGATGAAATGGGGAGGAGGAGAACCATGTATACCTTTCTGAACACCTTGGAAGATGAAGGTAGTCTATAAATTAAATTTTTAATTAAATTAAATAATACAGAGCTGTGCTCCTGTTGATGGGGAGAACATAGTCGAGCAAACAGGATAGAAGCAGCAAAGAGAAAGGAACAGCAGTGGCCTCTGCTTAACCATGCCACTGCCAATGTGAGGAGTGCAATCCATCCTGTGGCAATTTGTGAAGCAGAAGGACAATGTGAGTTCATCAAGGCTGCAGCAGCAAACGGAAGGGAGAGAGGAGGCAGAGCAGCCCTAAATATAGGCTTCTTTGCCCCCTCCAGCTGGGCACTCATCTACCAACCCTCTTCGCCTGGGAGACAACAGCTCATGACTCTTTCAAGACAAAGGAGGTAAGGAAAATCCACCCCCAATGAAGTTGGGGACATGGTTCTCTAAGAAGGTGAAGTGCACATACCCGGTGAAGTAGGTTGCTCTCAGAAGTAGTAATTGACCAAAGATCACTTAATGATCTGGTCCTCGGATCACAATGCCACACTGTCTTTCTGGTTGTTGCTTCATTTCCCAGAAAGCAAATTCAAATGGTTTTTAAATCTTCTCCTCAGGTGAGTCATCTGAGGAATTTCAGGTGAAATCAAACAGAGAAGAAAAACATCTTCCAGAGGTTTTGTAAACCTTTATGTTTTTGTTGCAGTTTGGTTCTTCTAAGTTGGTTTGTAGTTTTCTGTGCTGGAGGATAGACTCTTATGGATTGATTCCATTTGTTATGCATCCCCAGTCTTCTGAATGTTTGAGTTAATGTGGCACATCTTTCTTATTGAGAGAGGCATATATAAGCTCTGAACTAGCTGGCCTTTTATCATGTTCCCAGGTGGCAAGCCTTGGCCTCAGCAGCCTGACTTAATGCATACGCAGATTACTGAACTTGGCTGCTTATGCTCACGCCAATCTGTTAGGGTGGCATTGCGCCCATGGAAAAGTTGGCTGAACCACTGCCCTAGGGCATAGTTGCCAAGGAATGATTTTTATGAGCAGCCTGTCTGACGCAGAAGGTTCCATATCTATGCAAGAATTCATTCATCTGTGCTGATACTTACGCTCCAGTATCTTATGGCTCCTTACACTTAATCGTACCTGTTGGCCCTCTTTTGCTACAAATAGAACATCTGAATGATACAGGCACAGAAAGCATATGGGGCACTGAACACTCAGGGCTGCCTCCAGGCAATCAATCGTGTTGCCTATAAAACTAGTAATTCAATCTGCTGGTCATTCATTTCTCCCATGTTCATTTAACAAACTTTCACTTAGAGGCTTGCCTCCCCACCCCCACCCTGCACTTTTTAAATAAGCCAAGAAGTAAGATACCGGTAAAAATAAATCCTTTTTAAGGCATTGATCCAAAACCCATTATGTTTGTTCACTTCAGCTGGCTTGGGATGAGGACCTAATAAATAATGCTTTGCTAGAAGGGTTTATGGAAGGTCAGCATTTCTTTCTCAATATTTCCTCCGGCAAGTAACCCCAAGCAAAAATTAATAGCTGCATCCAAATTCAAATGCCACTTAAATGAGGTAAGGAAAGGGCAGAAAGAAAGTCTCTTGAAGCAAGGAATGAAAGACGGTGGATGCATCACTCCTTATGTGCTCTAGGGCTCATCGTAATATATCCCACAAAAATCTCTGTTGAACACAATATTCAGCTATATGGGTCAACAAGTAGGAAGAGCTGCAAAAAAATGTTGCAGCGTGGACTTCTCCTGTTCCCTCTTCCAGTCTGTCAGCCATGCCCTCCTCCACAGGGCAGGCACTTGATTCTGTTTCTCTTCTGACTGGATTTTCAATTTTCCTCCCCAACAATCAGCATGCTGTTGCCACCTGAACATGCTCAGCCCTCAGCCAAGTCATGTGCCTCCTCACTTTTAGTTTTGCTTTTTATATTTGTATTTCTGTAAACCTTGGGGTTCCTCAAAACTGAACTGGGAACCAAGTCAAATGCAAATATTCAGGCTCTTTTGAGACATTCCTTTGTGCTATTTATGTACCAAATTTGTCTAAGTGACTGTTTGGAGGCAACATTCCTGTATATCATCCTTTTGAGGAAGAGATAAATGTCCCAATTTCTAGCTCTCAGGCTATACCCATACCAAATCCTAGTGCTTTAAATCAGTGTTTCCCAACCAGGGGCTATATGCCTCCCTGGGGGCCCCAGGATATCCAAGGGGGCACAGGTGAAAATTGCATAAATTGGGGGCCACAGCATGAGGCTAGGGGGCCACAGAGGGAAGTGACAAGTGAAGGAAAAAAACACATTAAAAAATCCTGATTGGCTGGCTATCTGCTTGGCCAATCACAAGCAGGTAAGGGGTACCCCATCAAGGGGTTACCTAGCTCTTCTTTTTGCCATGTGCATTTTCTTGGAGCAGTCCTGGTTTGTTTCCAGCGAGGCTCCCATTTTGGCCAGCGGTAGAACCCCCAGGACAGGTAAGTGCAGTTGTGGGGTGGCAATGGATAAGGTTGGGAGAGCTGGAGCTGCTTGTTGCTGCTGCCAGTGCTGGGCACAGTGGCAGCCTGAACCTGACTCCACAAGGCATGGGGTTCAATCCCCCCTAGTGCCTAGCAGATCGGGGCCTTTGGAACTTGCTGAGGGGCGCAGGGCCCGTCGACAGCATCGTCCCAGCTTTGCAAGGCACAGGGTGAAATCTGGCCTAGCGGGGTCGTCTGGTACTGCTGACTTGCACCTAGTAAATAACTAAGTGTCTATGCAGAAGAAAGCCACACAAACTTCAGTGGGCCTTCCTCCGAGCTATAGTGTTTTATCTAGGTAGCTAGGGCTCTTTCTGCACCAGGTCAGTGAGGACCACTTGCTTTTTATAATTCTCCCATATTTACAGTACTCCCTGTGTGCCTTCTGCAGACCCTCCAGATGTCCCTTGGAGGGACATTCCCAGATTTACAGAAATTATCCCAGTTTCTGATTTGATTCCAGAATGTCACACTTTTCATTAGGATGTTCCTATTTTCATCAGAGAAATGTTGAAGGGTATGGAGTTTTCTGACCCCTGAGCCATCTGAACTCTTCTTCCTTGGAGGTTTCTAAACAGAGGCTGGATGGCCATCTCTGGATGCTTTAGCTGAGCTTCCTATGTTGTACAATGAAGATGACCCCTGGGGTCCCTTCCAGCTCTATAATTCTATGTTTTTCTGCTTCAATAATATTTCATTATGTTCCTATCATTTTATGTAATTGTATTTGTATAAATTATACAGAAATAAATAAAACATGTTCTATTTACAAACAAAACATCTAAATAGCTACCTTTCAACTGGTAGGACAGGGTGGGGGGCCACAGAAGGAAACAAGGTCGGAAGTGGACCACGGTCGGAAAAAGGGTGGGAAACACTGCTTTAAATTATGAAGAAAAACCCGTCCCTAATAATTTAAAAATGCTTGTAAAGAAATGAGGGAGCAAGGCCACATATCCTATATATTAATTAAAATGTGCTCTGTCCATGTATGTATGTATGTATGTCACAAGAATGGTGGAAAACACTACTTTCATCTTTGTCTGAAGTTTACCTGATGCTTGCTCCACTTCCTGACTTATTAAAATACTGAATAGGACTATCAATGTTTATAATATGCTGTACAAAATACTGGACTTGTTGCTGCATTACAAAACATGGTGATACACCAGAGATGGAACAGTATTTTTTGAAGATACCAGAGTCACACATTTTTGCTGTGGCTTTTAATGTGTCCTTAACATTAACTTTCAGTGGCCATAATATAATTCCTCCTTTTTCTATTCTATAGATCAGGAACATAAGTCATAATTACAAAAATGAGCATTAAAATGATGTGCCTGGAACAGTCGTGCTTGGGCAGCCTTGGAAGCCCCTCCTCTAATATTGTGTATGTATAACAATTTCAATCCACAAGAGTTATTTGAAATAAGCAAGCAAGAGTGAAATGAAACAATTTCAGAATTCACTGCAGGTTTTCAAAGACAGATTATTCTTGAAAATTTAGCAGCATGTTTTATAGTTTCACATTTTTTTGGCCCAAGACTCAAGACTAGTTACTGTAATACCAGTATCAATATCTTTTTACCTAGCTATATAGGTAAAAAGGGTTTAGGTGATCCTGTACAATCCGGCTGACCTTGATTTTGCAAGAATTATTATAAATCAAGTGAATTACTCATGACTTTAGGTATTTCTCCCACTGCTATTGCAACTCATGTGACAAACAGAATATTGTTCAGAACAATACATTGTGGAGAAATGGCAACCAGGATGCCCTTCTGGATTGGCCATGATCTCAAAGAGCAAAACCATTGTTTCTGCAATTTTGTTATAGCTGCAACTGCACTCATTATGTATATGCCTATTGTTAAGCCAGAGGATGTTTCTGAATGGAAGCAGGCAGAAATAGCTGGTGTGTCACATGGCCACTGTCCCTGTCCAACAGCTAGGGTTTTACACAAATAAATCATTTCAACAAAGCTGAAACCTTACCAACAATGGGATGCTCAGAAGGGAACAGAAACTGGATCCAGTTCTCCCATTCCCCTGTCCTGCCCAAAAGCTGAAAATGGCGGGTTCCACTTTCTTAAAAGGACCATGCACATATTGTACACAGCTCTTACCCACTGAGGACTAAAGATTGCATGACTGAGTGCTGAGTCACAGGATATCATCCAAACTTTTTTGGTCTCGTGGCCAAATTATATGTTACACATGTGACCCTTATGGAACCAAAGTCAGGTTCAGGATCTAGGAGTTATTTTCTTTCCTTTGTATCTCATGGTTAATTCAGGGATGCAAACAGTGAGTTGGGGTCCTTTGTGTGCCCCACAAAAATGAAAGAAATCTGAGAGCATTGTGACATAAATTGTCCAGATGTGTTGCAAATACTTCAGCCAGGTTTATATTCTCGCTAGTTGGTGGCAGCAAAGAACTATACGTAGCATTTGGGGGGTCTCTGCTGCTTCAGCCAATAGGAAATGCAAGCAACATCCCGGCTGCTAAAGTGGCTCAGTAGCCCTTCATCCAAACTGATTTCAGCCAGGAAGGATCACACCACTTATAGTACTTTCAGCCAGTATTCATTGAAGTATTTTTGTTAATTCATTCAAGAATTTGTGTGCCACTTTTCATCAAGAAAAAGATCACAAAGCAGTTGCAAAAACCCCAACAATATTAAATAATACAATATAAATGATACAACAACAAAATACAATAGGCATCTGATGGTATCAAAACATTTGGGCATGTCACAGCTTATGAAGAATATCTGGAAGCCAAGACTTACATGTCTAGCAAATAGAGTAATCCAGTATGAGAATCCCTTTACATCCATGTACATCATTTGATTTTTCATCACATGATTATTACACTACTCTTGAATATTACTCTCTCAGCTAAATGTGTGAACCCAGTCCATTAAAAAGTACAGGTGATAATTATTTTCTAGCATTTATTGAAAGCATTTATATTCTGCTTGCTATGAAATCATCTTGAGCATTAACAGTCTGTAGAAAATGTAGCTTTAAAAGCTATGGAAAATGGCTGAAGCAGCAGCCTCTTCAACAACCAGAAAAGGCCTCAGTGAAATGATCAGTTTTCAGCAGGCCCTGAAACCACGTAACTGTCTAGGGAAGGCTATTCCATTTTTATTTTTTTAAATTAGATTTTCAAAAATAAAGAAAGGAAAGGAAAAAAGGGGGGGAGAGATAAACTTACATCAAAAATCATACAAATTCCACATACTGAGACTACTCTGAATCTCCTGACTCCCCCCCCCCATCCCATCCATGGGTCCTCTTGATTCTATTTTCTATCAATACTTCTCCATTTTTTAAATCAATACTTCTTTAAAAACCTTTCTAAGTTATCTATACTTTCTATTACATAACAAGTGTATTTAGAATCCTGCTAATGTTTTGATCTGTTTGCAGTTATTTTGTACATACATAAACATTTCCCATTCTTTTTTAAATTTCTTGTCTTCTTGGTCCCTGAGCTTCCCAATTAGTTTTCCGATTTCAGCATAGTCCATCAACTTGATTTGCCATTCTTCTTTGGCCGAGGTTGTCTCTTCCTTACATCTCTGGGCTAACAGCATCCGAGCGGCAGTTGTAGAACGGTTTCTTTTGATCTTTTGGGATCTCAATACCTATAATTCCTAATAAAAAAGCTTCTGGGTTGTTTTTTTTAGTGAAGTTTAAATTAAATATTCCCCCCCCCATTTCATTATATATTATTTCCCAGAATTTTTTGATTACATTACAATTCCACCACATATGATAAAAGGTACCCTCTTTTTCTTTTCCTTTCCAGAATATATTGGTACTTGTTCTATACATTTTTGCTAATTTTACTGGCGTTAAGTACCACGGATACATCATTTTCATATAGTTTTCTTTCAATGAAGAACATGCTGTAATTTTCAGATATGTTTTCCACAGCCTTTCCCAATCCATCATTTGTATATTATGTCCCACATCTTTTCCCGGGGAAGGCTATTTCAAAGTCTGGGTGCTACAGCAGAGAGCGCCCACTTCCTAGTTGCAAGATGAACTTCTGCATCCTACAGCACAACCAAGCTTAGATATTTGGTATGTAAGTTCCTATTTTTATTATTATATTATTATTCATTAACTTTTTAATCTCATCCATCAAAAGATCGCATGGTGGTTTACAATAAAGAAACACAAAATGCATAATAATAAAAAACAATACCCACTCCAAAGTTGATTGGAACAACTCATAGAATCATAGAGTTGGAAGAGACCACAAGGGCCATCGAGTCCAACCCCCTGCCAAGCAGGAAACACCATCAGAGCACTACTGACATATGGTTGTCAAGCCTCTGCTTAAAGACCTCCAAAGAAGGAGACTCCACCACACGCCTTGGCAGCAAATTCCACTGTCAAACAGCTCTTACTGTCAGGAAGTCAGAACTCATTTATGAAAAGAACTCTTTTATTTATGAAAAGAACTCTTTTGCATCAGATCTGTCTGTCTTTCTTCAGGAATTCTCTCCCACACATTATTATATCAGGGTGAGGTAGGGTCAGCGATGGGGGAGGCAGAGTTGGCACACTCATTCCCACTCACATAAAAGATCTGAATGCCAGAATAGGACTAAAGTGGCAAATGCCAGGTAGCCCTGACAATTCTCTGACAATTTTTTCCATGCAAAGAATATTCCATATACCATGTAAATGATTCTTAAGTTCTTCAATTCCCACCCTAGTTTGTTGCTATACAGCATGCATTTTCAACATTTCTTTTATTGACAAACTTTTAAAGTTTCCCAAAGTTATTCTCTTTCATTTTTTTCATTACCATATTCCATGACAAGGAACCACTAAATCCCATGACGAGGACTGACATTTTAAAGGAGGAAGCTTTTTGCAGAAGAAAATGCAAGTCTCTTTGAGATTAATTTACTATAAACGTTTTCTTAGACAATCATAACAGACAACTTCATTAAAATTCAATTTCTCTCTCACTTAGCTATGACTACCTTTTTAGATTAATATTCTCCCAGTGTTGACTCAGGATCCCTCATTGATATGCTTAGGCACTCTGACCTTGGGATGTTAATCTGAACACAAACATTTATCTCCCTGTCTTGTCACCATTTTAGCTTGTGTCTTATGATCAAATCCCTTCAATAGCTGGAGATCCATCACTATGCTGCCATTGGCCCGATGTGATTTATGGATGACAGCTAGAAGCAATAGTTATTTTGAACTCTTTAATGCTTCATAAAATACAGCCAGAAATGTCATACTACTACCGTGCTGTGGTAACTACATATAGAATAATAGAATTGTAGAGTTGGAAAGCAATGTGAGGGTCATCTGGTCCAACTCCTTGCAATGCAGGAATCTCAGCTGAATCATCCAGGACAGATGACCACCCAACCTCTACCTAAAAACCTCCAAGGAAGGAGAGCCCACCGCCTTCCAAGGGAGACTGTTCCACTGTCGAAAAGCTCTTACCATTGGAAAGTTTTTAGTCAGGATCTTCTTTTTTTGCAATGTGAAGCTAAATAAAAAGAGATTTATTTTTTTAAAAGAGAGAGAGAATGAGAGGGCAAAATATGGGGATGGCCAAACTCCAACCCAAGGAGTTAAAGGAGTTTAAATAAAAGGAATATTCTGGAGCTATGGCTTGCTTACTTTTTTGTGAAATGAGGTTGACATATGTATATTTCTGCTCTACATTCCATTCTGGCCTCCCCAAAGGCCAAATATCATAATGCTTACCATTACTGAAGTGTTCTTCAATATTCTGGCAACAGTGACAACCAACAGAAGCTAAAGAGCATTGTTGTTTTGAAACTGCCAGAAATGAAAAATAGAAAGGCCAATTATATTTGCTCATAAACTGTATTACTTTTCAGCTTGACTCATGATGTTAAACTAATGTGGTGTCCCCAACCCCACAGCAATTTGCTATCTAAAGGTTGTAAGTTTCATTCAGTTTTTTGCTTTATCTTTAACCAAAACATATGGATCAAATTATTGTGTACATGAAATTCTTGCAAGTTTACCCTCCTATTCCCCAAAAGGTAAATTCTCCAACCAATTATATTTTCCCACATGGCCAGGCATCAGCTACTAAATTAAATATGAATTCAGGAGAAAAATATATTGTTATTACAAATTAAGCTGTATAGTTCTGCCTCTTTGCCTTTCTTCATATTATGCTGGAGAAAAGTTTAAAATTGGTCCAAGCTCTGTTTGTTCTTAAATCTGTAAATATTTATATATTCTACACAGTTGCATGTTTGTGACCGAAGTGGAAACTCTTCTGTAATTCAAGCAAATTCTGAAGGGACCACAGAATTTCCATCAAAAAACATTCTGTCCAAAGTGTGGCTATGTGATGAAGTTCTAGTTTCTATTATGATATGAATGTCAGGTTCAAAGCATTGCATGTAAGTTGTAAAAATGTCCCATTTTCTAATTTTTCTGTCCATTCATTAGGTTCCTTCCTCCTCCAGAGCAGGAGAAAACATGCTAGCATCATCTTCCATATGACAGCCCTGCAGATATTTGAAGATGGCTGTCATATCAACAATACCAACAAGAAAGAAAAGCGGGAGGCATCTAAGGAAACCGGTGTGGCTGCATAAGGAGCTTACAGATGAGCTGAGAGTTAAGAAGGGCATGTATAAGAAATGGAAGAAAGGGGAAATCACAAAGGAGGAGAACGCAGTTGCAGGGGGAATGTCAGACTGGCTAAAGTTCAGAATGAGCTCAGGCTTGCAAGAGAGATTAGAAATAATAAAAAAGGTTTCTTTGGCTATGTCTGAAGTAAGAGGAAGAACAAGCAAGTGTTAGGTCCTCTGCACAGGGAACACGGAGAAATGTTATTTGGTAACAAAGAAAAGGTGGAACTATTCAACACCTACTTTGCCTCTGTCTTCAACCAAAAGGAATGTAAGTCTAACCTTGTGATAACAGAATAAATGATGTAAAGAGGGAACTGCAGCCCAAGATAGGAAAAGAGGTGGTATGGGAACATCTAGCTACTTTAAATGAATTCAAATCTCCAGGGCCTGATGAGCTGCATCTAAGAGTACTAAAAGAGCTTGTGATGTAATTTCATAGTCTTTGTCTATTATCTTTGAGAATTCTTGGAGAACAGGCAAGGTCCCTACAGACTGGAGGCAGGCAAATGTTGGACCCATCTTCAAAAAGGGGGGAAAGGAAGACCTAAGTAACTACTGACCAGTGAGCTTGACATTGACATTGACATTGACAGGGATGGTTCTAGAACAGATAATTCAACAGTTGGTCTGTGAGCTAAGACCCAGCATGCTCCCAAATGTGCTCCCAAATGCTTGAAGTATAAATTGAACAGAAGCAGAATCCCTTCTGAGGCAGCCAAAGGCATGTGTGAGGCCACATACTAGACAGGGGTGTGGGTGGTCAGACACCAGCCCCATCAGTAATGTCCCTATGTGTGTTGGCCCCTCATCTCCTGACTTACGTTTGGTTTGCAGGGGATTCTAAGTGTGTTCAGCTGAAGGCAGTTATAATCTCCCTGAAATGGGGACTACCAGGTTTCCTGACCACTTTCCACTTTGAAGTGCACTTCATCTTCCCATTTTAGGGAGAAAAAGAGATACAAATTCTCATTCTCATCTTTTCCAAGTACCTCCTTCAACCATGTGCAAAATTTCAGATTGCTGAATGGTATGGAAGCACCCCAACAATGTTGAAACTCATGGGCTTCTCTTCATGAGTACTTGCTAATGCAGTTTTCAAAAGGAATTACTCCACATCGCGATAACTTAAGGGAAACTACATATTCAGATACAGTATAACTCTGAATGCCAAATCCTGAGGACATACAATGGAGGGCAGAGAAACATTGACTTTGTTCCTTGCTTAGACGTGTCCTAGATGGGCACTTTTGAGAACATATTGCTGGCCTTGGTGGACTATTAATGCCATCTGACAGGACCTCCCATATGTTCTGTACTTGGTTTTAACATTAAACCCATTAAACTGACAACAACATTGTGTGATGAAGCTTGTAAGAAAAAGATGAAAATGCTCTGTGGTAGCTCATTCATATTTTGAAGCATTGGTCATGGATCACTTTGATATTCTGATTTATCGAAGAATGACATCAAGTAAATATGTCTTGATCAAGCCCTATCTTGTTCTAAAATTAGTCTTGATTGGGGGGAGGTTAAGAAAGGGTCAATAGTTTACATGGTTTGCATAACACTTAGAAGTTACTTTTAGTAACTTGTTAAGTGGAACGAACACAGACACACACACACACACACACACACACTTAAGATGTTATATTCTTCCTTTCCAAAAAAGCTTTCTGTTCTCCCCAATAGAAGTGCTTTCTATTGGCAAATTCAATTCATTCCTCACAGTGTTCATTTATATTACTGAGGGTTCAGTGAGCATTTTGGATGGATAAATGAGTGATAGGTTTGAAAGGTAAAGTTTTGCTGTTTGTTGAAACAGCAATGGAAATCAGTCTTTTAGAGCTGAGATGCTAATTGGAGATCGGTGAGCCTGAAATACGAATTGTGTATCCAAAGTTATTCATGTGGAGAATATAGTCACAATGTTTAGGGTCTTTTAAGAACCACGTTCAACATCACAATTTTCAATCGCCAGAGTATTCAGCAACTTTCTGTCCCTTCAGTGGGAATAACACAGGACTTCCGCTGGTGTTTTGCCTTCATTGAGCACATGAAGGGATAATGTGGGATGAATACACTTCTGTCACCGTCAAGCCCTTCCCTGAGGTGGAGGGTAGCAGTCTGCAGCAGGAATTATTGCGCACTGGTGGAGGCTTTGAACCCCGATTCACACACTCACCCTTACTCCCCACCCTTGTATGTCCAGTAAACATAGAAGGGAGACACCTGAAGAGGGCTACTCCAAGTCTACCCTGTTGACTTTGTATAATTCTTATCAATATGCTCTCACACCCTGGTAGCTAAGCAAATCCAGAGTTGTTTCTTAGTGCCAATTTTTTTTCTATTATACACTATTTTGCATGTGATTTCCCCCAATATACACATTTTTGAAAAACAATTTTCTGAAATGTATTTTTAATGCTATTCTCACAAAGATTTGCATTTTTATGCACACATGACCTCAGACCATTCATCTGTACACGCATTAGCTGACTGGAGAACTCCATTGCATAATTCAGATGACGGTGAGTTTCAAAAGCATTTCTTGCATTGTTTCAGAAAATGTGAATTAGGTAGGTTCATTTCAAAATGTGAGCCAAAGTGAATTTCTCTCCTATCACCCCTCCATACTATAAGAAAAATTAATGATAAAGCTAGACATAAAGAAAATAATAATATCCTTCCTATATTGCCATTTTTAACATATAATTGATTTCACCTAATTAGCTGAAATTATGGTGATGGCTAGACTAAAAGAGTTAGATAATTACAAAAGGTTTGCTACATTGGTACCTTGGCAGAGATCTGAGCTGTAAACCAGAAGCACTGGTTTTAGGAATGTTTTTGAGTAAGCTTGAAGCTTTGTTTGAAGAATGCATAGTCATCTGCATTCTCCCCTCCTCCAATTTCCCCTACAAGGCAGGGGCACCATATGGAGGTGTGGGAAGTTGCCTGGTCCACATTTCTCAGAATTTTGTGTGATTATTCCTTGGGGACACCTCTGCCTCTGGACAGCTTAGCAGCTCTGAACACAGAGCAACTAATATAATCAAGATCATTTCTCTGTGATCAGTACAAACTTGAAACATGAGCCCTTTCTCGCCCTCCACAATCCCTTGTCTGTTTTGCAAAATTCATAAAAAAGGCCTTGGCTCCTTTAAAAAAAAAAAAAGGTTATCATATCCTTTTGCTTTATCTTGGGGTCGGGGTGTGTGCGGACTTGCCATAATCTCTAGAGTCAATAAAGAGCTAAAATTTGAGCAAACTCTTAAATACATGAAGTAAGCAAAGTTTGGTTAATTAAAACTAAGCCAGGTGCTGTTGCCTTCAGTTTAGGATCACAGGCAGTTTCACGTAGCTAGCTGGGGGATAGCAAAGCTGGAAAAGGTGTTGATAGCCCATCTAAGAGGAATCCTTGGGCCTGGGCAGACAGAGGGTGCCAAGGGGATGGTGGTTTGTGAGGTGACAGGAAAAGAGCGTTTTTACCAAGGTGTGCTGGGAAGAAGGAGGGGGAGAACAAAGAGAACCATTTTAGCAGGCTGGCTGAAGGAAGGGTGGGAGAGATGCTCTGGGCTCCAGTGCTGCACTGCTGCAACACCTACTAAGGTTGTCGTGCTGGCACATCTTTGTACTCTGGAGAGTAAAGGTATAGCTCCATTTACTGACACAAGTTCTGGCGCCCGAGTTCTTTCAATATCAACGGTTCCTAATTTCTCAAAGACATTGGTTATGTGGCATTTGCCTTTCCCTCCTGCAGGCAGTCAGCTGCCACAACTTCTTGTCTCCTCTCATCCGTGTATAGGAAATATCAACAGCAACCAGGGAATTGGGAGACTTGTGGTTATTGATCACTCAGGATGACATACTTCTATCTGTCTCTCAATGTACAAGTCATAGAGTTTCCCTGTTTTTCTATTCTGGAAGAAGGCCTGGTCTAGCAGCTCCCTATTAAGCAGAGTGCTGTTATTTTCCTTCTGACTCTGCTTCCCACTGGCTCTAGCAGTATGGGCAGCCAAGCCGAGGTGCCGTCTCTATAATCTTCATCAGAACCTATGCATAGGGGAGAATGAATGGGTATATTTTACAAGACCTGTGTCTCTCTGGGCTCCACACACCTGGTAAAATGAACCAAATCCCGCACCCTAGCCAGGCTGAAGCCCAAATCAAGGGACAAACCATTGCTAGAGTCTCTCCTCTCCCTTCAATGGTTGTGCCTGGTTGTGATCGAGGGCCAGCAAGTCGATATGCTTAAGTCACAAATGTAAATCAGGGCTTAATTTGGGCTGGGCCGAGCATTCCTATATTTATAATATCTATTTAACACATGGAAAAGATAAAATGTAATTTTGTAACACTCTTAAAAATAAATTCCATCACTTGTTGCAGTTCTGTTTTTGGTTACTGATGTAATCCATGGTAAGATTGGCATGTGGAAAAGCTACATGTATAACCCAGTTATCTCAACAAAACAAATCACCAAATAAGTGCTGTCCTTTATTGTCAAAAATGTCATCCTATTGGGAACATCGTGATGGGTTTGTTTTTCCTGTCCTCAGGAGACTGCCTCTCATTTTCCAAGGAAATCTGAAATCTGAAATATCTCAGATAGCATGAGCATACATTGTGTTTATCTGAACACTAGCAAGATGTTTCAACAAATTACAGTTGCTGTTATTTTCTTTTTCACTTTTTCAAGTAAGCATATTAAATCCCGCCCCCCCCCTCCACTATCACTTCCTCTACCAGCAAACTCAAGTGGCAAGTGCTGCAAAAACTGAGCCCAAATGTGCCATTGATGCTTGCTTGGGGAACACCATGTCTTACCGAAGTGTCTAAAACAAATTTTTATTCTGTAAGTATACTGACTAAGAACTGCTTTACTAGACACTTTGGTCTGAAAAGTAAAGTAACTTAAGGGGGGGGGGACCCTCCAAAAAGAACTGAACTTGCCCAGTGGCCATAGAATGGTAGGAATATAGCTTAGTATGTTCAATTCACAAATAGCTTCTCACAACATAATGTCCTGAAGTGGTTTGTAGTAAACATAAACATATTAAAAACATAATCAGAGTAAAAAACATCAAATTATTGTTGGCTCCCAAATGTTCAGAAAAACAAAGTTACACCAGGAGAGAGCATTCCATAGCACTCCTTCTGCAAAGGAAGCTGCACAGTGTATGTTGACAACATAGCACAACAGAACACTATTCCCCTTCCCTTGCACTCCTAAATCTGTTCAGAAGACTCCCAGGTTTGAGAATGGTGCAGGGCACGCATGGTGCGAGGAGGAGGGGGAGACCCTTTGCACCAGCACTAATCCTTCCACTTGTGCAAAAGGTTTATGATTATTTGATTCAGTAATGCTTACAGGTCAAAAAGAAAAGACAGGGTATGAAAAACACATATGGGGCTACTTTAAAGAAACATTAACTTTTTTGGGGAAAGATATGGCAAAAACTGAGACACACTTTATAAGTATTGAAAAGAGGAAAATGCAGATTCTGATCCACATATTACTCCAATGTTGAAGTCATTTTTGTCAAAATTTATGATGATAAAAGTTGACTTGTGATATAAATCACAAGTATTTAGTGGTAAGAAGTTGGAAGATGCAGAGAGAAAGCGAACAACCAAATCAAAAAGTGGTTTAAAAACACACACAATGCTTCTTCTTTTAGCCAGACTTATTTAATGAGACCTGGTTGCATGAGCCCAGAGGAATTTTCCATCTCTAATAATTTTGATAAATGGCTCTCTGCTGCAGTAATTGGATCTCATTATTGTACTACACACAAACAAAAGTTCTTTGTGCAAAAAATGTAACAGTGGCAAACTGTTGTTTAAACTGTGTCCAATTTCTGTATTAAATATCCCAGGCTAGTTTTCTATTTTCAGTTCCAACAGATGCATTTTAGAATGGGACCACTTTTGCACATAAGCCCTTAAATCTGTTAACAAATCTTCATCTCCAACAGCAGGTAAGCCTAAGGTGTGTATTTGTGTGGCATCCCCTTTGGCTGAGCGTCCCATCTTGGAAGTGGCACATGATCAACCTACCGTATTTTTCGCTCTATAGGACGCACCAGACCATATGACGCACCTTGTTTTAGAGGGGGAGAACAAGGGGGGGAATCTCCCCCTCTCTGCTCAGCTCTCTGCTTCAGCGAAGCGGCAGGAGAAATGGAGCCCCTTCCATTTCTCCTCCCACTTTGCTGAAGGGGCGCTGCGCAGCTCTCCCTCTCTACTGAAGCCAGGAGAGTCTCCCGGCTTTAGCAAAAGGAACCCGAAGCCTTTGGTGTGCAGCACGATTTCCTGCTGCAAGTCTTCAGGCGGCTATCCCTGAAGCCTGGAGAGTGAGAGGGGTCGGTGCGCACCGACCCCTCTCGCTCTCCAGGCTTCAGCGAAAGCAACATGAAGCCTCCGGAGCGCAGAGGGAGCACTCCCTCTGCGCTTCGGAGGCTTCGCATTGCTATCGCTGAAGCCAAGGAGCCTGCATTCGCTCCATAGGACGCACACACATTTCCCCTTCATTTTTGGAAGGGAAAAAGTGTGTAACATAGAGCGAAAAATATGGTAGTTGCTGTATCTACCACCTCTCTGCCATCACATTTGGGAGAAACGCTGGGGGAAGTATGGCAGAAAGTCAGTCTGAAATGAACTACTTTATGCAAACTTAAGCACATAACTGTGTTTTGATTGGTTAACTGTTCCCAATCTTAAGGAAAGAAGGCAGTAGAGGGATGGGCAATATATTTCTGTGGAAATTTTTTGGAGGTGAGGACTGTCTTTTTCTCTCCCTGTCCTTCTGGAGAGCTATGGGGGTGGTGTCAGGCCTAGCAATGCAGCCTGCAGAGAGCAGAACAGTAGGCTCTAGATGTGGAATTAAGTGGGGACTGGAGGCTGCTGGGGAGGAGATTGGTTCTTTTTGGTGGGTCACTTCCCCTTTCCACCCTTGGCTTGTCAGGCAACAGTTCCCAGTGAGTATGTCTTGTTGGCAGAGTAGCTATATTTCAGCCAGGAAGCCAAATCATGCAAACAAACTGAGTCTTTCTCTCTTTCCAGTACTTGCACTCAGGCTTCTGCACATGACCCAGCTTGGCCATGCAGTTCCTTCTGAGAAGTTTCCACTTTCTCCTTCCAGCAGACTTCTCCTGGCTGCTTCTTTGGGAGAACATCAACTTTGTACTTCTTTCTGTCACATGCATTCACACAGAAACGTCAGTAGTCCCCTCCTCTATTGCATTTAGAGAGAGAGTTATCCGACACTGTCTCTTCTTCAGTGCTCATGGAGATACAGCCATTGCGGTCAAGTCAGTCACACACAAAACAAAATGGAAACTATAATAAGATACCTGCCATGTGACCAGAGTTAACCAATCACACAAGAGTTACTGGGGAGCATTCCAGAATTAAACACACAGTAATGCATTTAAGCATTCCCAATTTCAGTGAATTATATCACTATACTTAACACCTCTGAGGCAACAGAGTGGAGCTGTACAGCTGCTTTTTTAAGTTAGGGGTGTGTGTTACAGGGATGGGAAAGATGGGTGGAAGCAGCATATTCATCTCCACTCTCCCTCTTTATGTCTGAATATTTGTTTAATATGAATGCCTGCTGGGTCAATTTATAACAGGCCACTGCAAAAGGAAACATAAAGGTGAGTGGGGGATGTTTCTTCTCCAATTGGTTGCAAATATCTGGAATGCTGAATTTGACTGTAACATGTACAGCTTCAGTTACTGATGTTTTGAATGGCATCTTATGGTTTTAAACCTCACAAAATGAGCTTAGAGAGCCACCCTATGTCGGCTGCCGAAATAACTGTACTGCAAAGTTTTGTAAGGTTGTACAAATCTTTCTTTTCATCTTTGATACAAACCAGTTGAAATGGTTCCAAATAGCAAGAAATGCTGTCATTAACATTTTCTTTTTCCCTTATGGTGGTACAGCAGAGACAAAATAGCCTCTAAAATATGTGTGTGTGCCTTGTACCCTTATCTCTTGGACCCATAGAAGCTGATGACTTTGTAAAGCATCCAGAAGGAAACAACAAAAATGTTGAAAAATAGAAGAGAGTGGATAAGTATAATGAAGTACTACATAATGTCAAGTGTTTTGCTATGATGGTCATCTGTTTAATTGCACCAAATGATTTGTCTATAAAGAGCCAAAGTCTAGGCTGTGTGGCTTTGCTACCATCAACCTCTCCCCCCCGCCCCATTTGAAGAAATTTAAAATTAATTGGACATGTGTTAAGTCCAGGAAATCAGGAATAGGTTTGATTGATACTTTCATTAATTGTATTGTTTTACTAATGCTTCAAGATGGAAATGAGTAGTGTCACCAAGGTGAAATCTACACACATATAAAAAAACGTTCTGAAAATGCTTTTTTTAAAAGCGTTTTAAAAAATACTGATTTTCCATAAGGCTTACCACCGTCATCTAGTGTCACATTGTACATTGCACTTAAAACACACTTTAAACATTTTATTTGCAGTTGTATAGCTGAGTTTAAAACTGTATTTTTAACAAATGATCCAATACAGATCGGCATCTGCCAAATGCCCTACTCTGTATTCCATCCATTTCAGTGAAGTAGGATAGAAAAGTTTCCACAAACTACTTGTTGTTGTTGAAAAGCTTCCATAAAAAAAATAAAAATGCATTTCTTAGCAGCCATAACCGATGAAGACAATACTACTCAAATTGGTATGTGTGTTGCCATGTTGTAATGTGTCTCAGTAGGTGGGATTTACATGAGCACACACACTCCAGCATATAAGGAACACACAAAGGCAGCTCTGAGTGCCAAGCCTAGTGGGTGTGGCAGGGCACCACAACTATGACCTAGTGCAGGGGTCTGCAACCTTTAAGACAAAAAGAGCCACTTGGACCCGTTTCCGAAGAAAAAAAAACTGGGAGCCGCAAAACTCGTCATTATAAAAATAACTTTTTTGTCACTTTTTTATTATTTCTTTGTTTGACCCCTCAGAATTACTCCTCCTCATAGAAATAAACATTAAATTAACAAGTTACCTTTTTTGTGTGTGTGTTCTTCACTCCCCTTCAAAACAGTGACCAGCGTATATGCCCCCTTTCAATGCAGTGACCAGCGTACATGCTCCTTACAATGTAGCGGGCGGGCGGGTGGGAAGGTGACGTCAGGACGGTGCGTGACTAACACACGCACCCCCCCATGCGACGTCACAGTCAGTACAGCACCCGCCACAGTGGGGAGAGTCGGGGCACACAATGCGCCTCCTCCCCTCGCTAGTATCCACCCCGGAGCCACGGCAAAGGTGTAAAAGAGCCACATGCGGCTCCGGAGCCGCGGGTTGCAGACCCCTGACCTAGTGAAAGCAAGAGGTGTGTGTGCTGAAGTTTGGGCTCACACAGGGCGCCACCCAAAATTTGAAAGACCAAAGTCCACCCCTGAAAAAGATGGGAGTTTGGGAGCTCTGTGGACTAGTCCTGCCCCATCACACAGCCACTCTCTCTCAGTGCAACATATTCAGAAGTAGGACTACACATGTAACACTGAATGTATATGCATAGAGCTCTTTCATTGTGTTAAACATCTTCCAATAAATGCAAGCATGGGCATGGAGTGGGAGCATGACGCTGGGCTTGCCGGCATGGCGCCCAGCCCCACTTTATCTCCTGAATTGATAACTCTTCCCTTGTATGGAGACAAATAATGTCTTGTTTTGATTTAAAAACAAAACAAAACTTTCTCCTGCCATTGCATCTCCTAAATGTCAGTTGGCAGAGCAGTTGCTTGTGATCAGAGGCGTCTTGGATGGCAAGGAACTGATGGAACTCTCTGCATTCCCCTGTGACCTATTTGCTAAAGATTCTGCCAAAAAATAAAACAAAATAAAATAAATTGGTTTTGACTCAGATTAAAAATAACATTGGTTTTGACTTCTAGCACATCTGGTCATTTCTAGGTGTCCACTTAGTTCTGTTGTAATGGATGCTTTTCTGTTTGCTTGAGGATTTCGGCATCAGGGATGCCCCACTCCTGTGCTGCTGCTTCCACGGGCTTCTCGCCCACCCCACCGACTCCACTGCCGGAGATCTTGCCAGAACCTGTCATCACCACAGCTGCTTCACTGCCAGACAACCTAGGTAAGGAAAGCTTTGGTGGGGGCAGCAGTGGGATGGCAGGGTGGAGAGGAACCGCCCCATTTTGCCTCACACAGCAAAATGGGACATGCCACCCTTGTTAGGAATTTATTTATATATTGCTTGCATTTAGATACTGCCCAATACCTGGGGGTCTCAGGGCGGTTCACAGAATAAGATCAACAACTTGGGCTCTAGATTCTGTGAGAGATTAGCAGCCAAATCTAACAATGCATATTTTTGTTAGTCAATACCATGCCCAAGGAATACAGAGAGATAAATCACAAACTAAACAACTCTGTATGTAGTTTACAAAAAATCATTAACAATAATGTATAGCATTTCAACATCTTTTGTTACATGAAATCTTAAATAATCTGTACAATGCAATAATAATAATAATAATAATAATAATAATAATAATAATAATAATAATAAATTTTATTTATATCCCGCCCTCCCCAGCTGAAGCTGGGCTCAGGGCGGCTGACAACAATAAAACAGTACAAAAGTACAACATAAACAACATTCTAAAATCAGGCTGTGCCCTGGCCAAAGGCCTGGTGGAACAGCTCTGTCTTGCAGGCCCTGCGGAAGGATGTCAAGTCCCGCAGGGCCCTGGTCTCTTGTGACAGAGTGTTCCACCAGATCGGAGCCACAGCCGAAAAAGCCCTGGCTCTAGTTGCGGCCAGCCTAACTTCTCTGTGGCCTGGGACCTTCAAGATGTTTTTATTTGAAGACCGTAGGTTTCTCTGTGGGGCATACCAGGAGAGGCGGTCCCGTAGGTACGAGGGTCCTAGGCCATATAGGGCTTTAAAGGTTAAAACCAGCACTTTAAA
This sequence comes from Podarcis liolepis, assembly GCF_965112155.1. Lineage (NCBI taxonomy): Eukaryota > Metazoa > Chordata > Lepidosauria > Squamata > Lacertidae > Podarcis > Podarcis liolepis. The sequence goes on from NC_139558.1 coordinate 5,017,512, forward strand.
CCTGATCCTGTACTCCACCGGGAGCCAGTGCAGCTGGTATAGCACCGGGTGAATGTGATCTCGCAGCGAAGACCTCGTAAGGAGTCTCGCTGCAGCATTCTGCACCCGCTGGAGTTTCTGGGTCAGTCTCAAGGGCAGCCCCACGTAGAGCGAGTTACAATAATCCAGTCTGGAGGTGACCGTCGCATGGATCACAGTGGCTAGGTCAGGGCGAGAGAGATAAGGGGCCAACTGCTTAGCTTGGCGGAGATGGAAAAATGCCGCCTTTGTTATAGCTGCAATCTGCGCCTCCATGGAAAGGGAGGTGTCGAAGATTACACCCAAACTCTTAACGGACGGTGCTGGCACTAATTGCGCCCCCGCAAGAGATGGGAGTTGCCCCCCCAATCCCATATCGCCCCGTCCCAGCCACAGGACCTCTGTCTTCGAAGGATTTAACTTCAACCGGCTCCCACGTAACCATCCAGCCACAGCTTCCAAACATCTGGTCAGTGTGTCTGGGGCCGAGTCAGGATGGCCATCCATCAACAGATAGAGTTGGGTGTCATCGGCATACTGATGACAACCCAGCCCAAAACTCCAAACAAGCTGGGCGAGGGGGCGCATAAAGATGTTGAAAAGCATCGGGGAGAGTATCGCACCCTGGGGCACCCCACACACCAAGGAGTGGCGCGATGACAATTCCCCCCCAAGCGCCACCCTCTGTCCCCGACCAGAGAGAAACGAGCGCAGCCATTGAAGGACTGTGCCCTGGATCCCCACGTCGGCAAGGCGGTGGTCCAGAAGTTCGTGATCGACCATGTCGAAAGCTGCTGATAGATCTAGAAGAATCAGCAGCCCCGTGTGACATTTGTTATCAGCCGTGACTCCCGCTAATTGATTTACGAACCTCGATTAGCGATATATGGCTGCCCGGCACACTTCCGCAGCGCCTCTCCGTCACGGCTCAGCAGAGTTTCACACAGCGGTGTAGAACTGTCACGCAGCTTGATTCAGCTTCCAGACAAACACACAGAGTCCAGTTTGTCTATTTACAGCTTTTATTCCAACATTTCTCAGGAATTTCCAGGACTATTTGCAGCCATGCCAGACCTGCGTCTTTTCCCCACGGAACACAGAGTGGGACTGGCAATCTTTGCCCAAGCTCCTCCCAGGCTTCCAAAATTGACGTCAGAATGGTGTGGCATCATGGGAAGAACTTAAACTGTTAAGTTCCAACTCCCACACCCCCTCTTGCCGCACCTTCTGACAAGACCTTTTTGAGTTCAACACCTTTCCCTTTGCCTTGTGCTCCTTCCTAGCATCTTTCCCAGGCACCTGTTGAACCCCCTCAACACTCCCAGAATCACTCTGTGCGAACCAGGCCCACGCACTTGTCGCTTGGTACCTTTCCGGCGGAATGCCCTTTGTTGAGCGACTAGACCTTCTGGGCACAAACTCAGATGTTACCTCTGACTCACTGCCACCAGGACCTGTGTCCTCAGCCTCACGGGATTCCCCCTCTGACTTAAAACGTTTTCGAACCCTCTCCATTACACTCACCGGAGAACTGGGTTCGCTTTTAGGTGTTCTCTTGACCTGTGGAGAAATTACAGATACCTCCTCCTGTTCCTGACTTTGGTCAGTTACCTGATCGTCATCATCAGACTCAGTTTCTTCTTCCTCCCCCTCAGAATCTTCCTGTTCTGAATCAGAAAGACATTCTGAAAGAACATCACGCTTGGAAGCAGGTTTTGACTTTTCATCCTGCTCATAGAACTCAGCGTGCTTGCTGATCAGTAACTTACTCTGATCACCTGATGGAAATGCAAACCTCCATGCACTCGCTGTTGGCTCATACCCACAGAAGATCATTTTCCGGAACTTGGATCCATCTGGCCCCTGCAAAGCAGCAGGTACTGACACAGATGCACGTGACCCGAACATACGCAAAAAATGAATCCGGGGTTTCCTGCCATGCAACAGCCCAAACGGTGTGTCCCCTACCATGGAATTGTAGGTGCGATTCCAGGTGAAGCTCACATACTTGATTGCCTCCAACCAAAACCTTGGAGGTAACCCAGAATCTTTCAGCAACACCTGTGCAGTTTTAACCAGAGCCTGACACTTGAGCTCTGCCTCCCCCCTCTGATTGGGTGAAGTCACTGTGTGACGTATCCCTTTCTTGCGAAAGTACTTTTGCAAAGCAGAACCCGTAAACTCAGCTCCCCTGTCACTTGTGACAGCTTGCACTTTGGTGGAAAACCTTACTTCCACCTCCTCAATCCAACGTTTGATCAGCTGTGCTGCATCATCCTTGGATTTGAGACCGTGTGTCCAGGAATTCTGTGTAAAATTATCCTGTATCGAGAGCAGAAACCTTGACCCTCCCAGACTTGGTTCTTTTACAGGACCCCACAAATCTACGTGAATTTGTTCAAAAGGCCTAGTGGTTGTCCTCTCAACTTTTGGATAACTGCATCCTTTTACCTTTGCCAGCTTGCAAGTTTCACAACTTACAGCATGTCCACATTCTAAAATCTTACACCCCTTAGAAACTTCCGGCAGCACCTGTAGTTCTTCTACTGAACTATGAGCCGTCCTAGCATGCCAAATATGGGCACATTGCATATGAGCGGGAATTTCAGCACACAGGGCTTGTGCTTTCTCAACCTTCCCCTCACCCTCCAGAGACGTTTTAAGAATGAAGAGATCATTCTGCCCCTTTTTAACCTTGGCAAGCATCCTCCCTCCTTTGGAGATTGTGCACACATCATTCTGAAAACAAACCATAAAACCCTTTTTCAGTAAATAAGGCACAGATAAAAGACAGTGGTTCATCCCAGGAACGGTACAACACTCCAGCGTTTCCTGTAAAATACGAAAATGCAGATTTACAACGTTAGTCAAATTTCCTTTCTGTCCATTTGCAAACAGTACAGATTTCCCGGCAGGAATTGCTGTGCAGTTCCACCTCTCGACAGCAGGTGTCTCTGGAATCAAATTGCGATTAGCTGCAGAGTCAATAACAAAACGAAACTTGGAATTTTCCACACGGCCGTCTTCGAACAAAGCCATGCTCGCGGAGACTTGATAAGACTCGTGTTGTTTACCACGACCACCTGGTTCGGCTCTACGCCTGCCTGCCTTCCCAGGCCTGTTGCCATGGAAACCCGACTGGTTCCCATGAAAAGTGTCCTTGACAACATCCTGCCGCGCCTGTGTGCTCCGGTGGGGGCAACTGCCACGCAGACGTTGAACTCCAGTGGAAAAACACTGCCCGGGGCTCCCAGCTGGCTTGGCCTTCCTCCTTCTGGAACGGCGCCTCCCACCAGCCTCGCCCCCTCTGAAGCTGCTCTTCATTCCAGCAGGTTCAGTGGAAAACTTTTCAAACTTGCCTTTGGAACTTTCCGCCCCCCCGACTTGCTCACTAGCACTCCTTGAGGCTAAGTCATCAGGAACAGGGGCTCCAGCCATCTCTAGGCTTCCAGCTTCAATCTGCCCTTGGCCTCCTGCTGAGCCTTCACACAGACGTTTCAGCACACGCCAAGCCTCACACGCAGATTCAACGCTTTCCAGGTGCTGTTGCAAATTAGCATGAACACCTGCTCTCAACATGCAGAACTCAATTCTCATAGCTTTCTCCCTCTGCATTTTCTCCTCCAGAGAAGCAGATTGCGACTTTCCTGCAACTCTGTCATCTCTGTCCACCAGTTGCACTGGTTCCCTTTGGGAAATGTCCCAAACTTCCGTGGCTAAAAACCACGCTCTCACCCTTTTTGTCCAGGTATTCCACGCTTGGACGGTGAGTTCCTCAAGCTGTTCAAACGGAGCTTGAATCCCTTCCTGGCCATCTGCCATCTCCTTCCGTTCTCCCAAGGGGGCCCCAAGCTGTACTTACAATAACGTCAGCTCCTCTGGCTTCTCTCCCTGGAGAAACGATACCTCAGCTCTTCGCAGTTCTCAGCAACACAGGCACTTCTCTGCGTCTTGCAGCTTGCTTGTTTGCTTCTGCCTGCTCCTCCTGCCTCCTCTGCTCGACACCGCAGATTTCACAGCTCCCGTGACAGTTTTACAAGCGATGATTTAGGTCACCCATAACCTGTGACATTTGTTATCAGCCGTGACTCCCGCTAATTGATTTACGAACCTCGATTAGCGATATATGGCTGCCCGGCACACTTCCGCAGCGCCTCTCCGTCACGGCTCAGCAGAGTTTCACACAGCGGTGTAGAACTGTCACGCAGCTTGATTCAGCTTCCAGACAAACACACAGAGTCCAGTTTGTCTATTTACAGCTTTTATTCCAACATTTCTCAGGAATTTCCAGGACTATTTGCAGCCATGCCAGACCTGCGTCTTTTCCCCACGGAACACAGAGTGGGACTGGCAATCTTTGCCCAAGCTCCTCCCAGGCTTCCAAAATTGACGTCAGAATGGTGTGGCATCATGGGAAGAACTTAAACTGTTAAGTTCCAACTCCCACACCCCGACCCGCCTCGATCCAGCTGTCTACGAAGGTCATCTGTTAGGGCGACCAGAGCCGTCTCGGTCCCATGACCAGCGCGGAAGCCGGACTGGAATGGATCCAGAGCCGATGTTTCATCCAGAAACCCACCAAGCTGTTCAGCAACCGCTCTTGTGCAACGCAGTATCTCAAGCTAAGCAATACAAATATTTCTGAAATAAGTCTATGAGAGAAACTCCCTCTGTGTCTACTTGGCTGGTGCAGTCCCAATGAAACTCCAGCAACGAGATACCAGATTTCAGTCTCCGTTTCATGAATCTTCTTCTGGTCAGCCCAAAAAGGAATTATTCAATGGCAATTCAATGCTCCACCAAATAGGTCAGCACCAACCTTAGACACTTTGCTCTTTTTTGAAAAGACGCTTTTAAAAAATGCTCAGCCCCGCATTTTAAACAAGCTGTAACCTGATATTTTTGTATGTTCAACCTGTTGGAATGTGGATAGGTGCTAGGAGATGATATATTTATTAGCTATTATCCTTCCTTCCTCATGTTTGTGAGTTCAGCAAATTTGCAAATTAAAAGGAAAGCTTAGATAGGCTAGTTTTAGCCTTTTAGTTTAAGTAATCTAGGATGCTTGATGTCAGGGATTGGTCAGATGAGGAGGAGGAGTGGACACTGCTGCCCCAGGAGGCCTCCAGGAAGGAGGAAGATGCAGATAGCATGGATCCAGATTTGTGGTGGCGGCAAGAAAAAAGCTGGGAAATAATGGAGGATGAGGAACAGGAGCAAGCTAGCAGATGTCCCAGTCCTCAACAGAGACAGGAGTCAGAAGTGGTAGAAACAGCGCAGCAGGCTTCTGACCACAATGTCACTTGAAAGCTTGGTAGAGCCTTCTCATTCTCCTTGAACCAGGCACTCCTTTCATAGACAGAAATATTCCTTTGCTGGCTACCGTGGGCAGCAGGAGGGGGAGGGAAGCTAGGAAGCAGCCCAAGGGGTGTGGAGAGGGCACTCTGAACAACGGCTCAAGATTGAGGGAGCATATTTGTGTATTTGTGTATTATGCCTCTGTGTATTTCTGTTGATTTAAATGAAAGAACTGAAAGAAGCTCTCCGTGTCTCTGATTTCACTAGGCAGTTAGCCAGTGAGCTTGTGACACTTTAAGGCAGACTGGATTTCCTTGGTACGTATGTCCCCCTTCTCTCCCCCATTAAAATAATAATTGCACAAATAGTCTTGTAAAAGGCAAAATTAACCTTTACTCACTCAGAATACTTGCTGAAGAGTAACAGATACAGTCGTTGTGTTCAGGCAAGCTCAAAATGGTAATCCCCTTTCAAAGACATACTTAAAAGCCTAGCTTAAATCGTAGTTCTCACATTGCTAGCTTGGTGATGAAGGAAGAGGAAGAGGCTGTGCCCAGACAGGTAGGAGAATAAATACACCCTCCCCCTCCCCCTCTCAGTGCACAGTGGGAGTGACTCTCACCACATTCTCGCTAATAAGTTTACAATAAATTTTTGTGAGCTTCAGCCCCGATCATGTGCCTATCTAGCAAAAGATGAATTGTTGGTTTGACTGCATTTTAAATATCACACACACGTGGGCATCTGGAAGCATAAATTGCAATTAATATTTTCTCTCCTACCTGAATCCCATTCCACAGTTTCTACTGGTTTGGGCTGATAAGAACTGCTAAAGCAAATCCTTCTACTTCATTATCCTGCATGCAGAACCATTTGGAGGTGAAATATAAGGGTGGGAGAGTCCCATGGAGGACCGGTGGAGATTAACACACATACACTTAGATTTCACCCTCAAATGTAATGAAAGCTAATGGAGCAGAGCTGGCAGGTGGGAAGTGTTGGAAAGGTAAAATCCAAGGGCAAGGAACCCTATGGTTGTTAATGGGACTGACCCATGAGACCAGGCCTCCTTGCAGCTAAGAAGAATCATAGAATTGTAGATTTAGAAGGGACCATGAGCGCTATCTGGTCCAATACTCTGCAACATTGTGCAGAAAAGATCTCCTGATCAGATGGTATCTGCAAGATGCCCTCTCTTGCAGAACCCAGTGAATGGCTTGATATGTAGGGGGTGCAGCAATCTTTATAGCAGTGTGTACGTGTGCGTGTGTGTGTGTGTGTAATGTCACCCCCATAAAATAACTTATTAAATTATTTCAGTTGAACATTAACAACAATTTCCAATTAAGTTTCAAAAAAGCCTATGCAAAATGCCATGCTTTTAGCTGGCACCTGCAGAACAGCATAAATTCCAGTCAGATTTCAAGGTGCAGGAAATTACAAAGCTGGTTCACCGCCAAACTAAAACTGTCAACTATTAAATTCCACTGCACGCCTGCTGTCACATACCAACTGCCAGAGATCAAATACTGGAATCAAGTGCCATTCAGCAGCAAATGCAGATATCAAATATCCAGCTAATACCTAGAGGATGTCTGACTGTAAATATTAAACAACAACATCTGCAATGTGAGTTTTGGGGAGAATTCCAGCTGTGAAATATGAGCAATGCGCTTGCACAGCTGTAGGGCTGAAATGGATTGCATTGTGCTTTTGGTATCTCCATCAATTATTAGGAAAATTTTCATTTTGCTCAAATAAGGTTCATTATGTGTATCTCAGAACATTGCACTGCCTTTGTCCATGGCCCGGTTTGTGCCTTTTGTTTCTGTTCCTCCTGTGTCAATTGTAATTTCCAGTTAAAGCAGCAAACAAAAGAAATGTAAAATTTCACATTTATCAATGATGGGAAGTTTGAGAAGGGATGAAAAGGGTGTATGCTAGACTATGAAACTCTCCATGCAGCTGACATTACAGAAGGTATCTACATTTATGAAAGTGCCTTTTCTTTTATATGCCAGCTCTTGGAGAGACAGGCAGTAGATGAAAGGAATGAGGTGCAATGGGTTAGTGTGTCTGGCTGTTAACCAGAAGGTTGGTGGTTTGAGTGCACCCAGGGATAGCTGTTGGCAGAATTTCTGCATCACAGCGGGTTGGACTATCAGGCATAGTCAAACTTGGCCCTCCAGCTGTTTTGGGACTACAACTCCCATCTTCCCTAGATAACAGGACCAGTGGTCAGATATGATGGGAACTGTAGTCCCAAAACAGCTGGAGGGCCAAGTTTGGCAGATGATCCTTGGGGGTCCCTTCCAATTCCACAATTCTGTGATTCTATAGTATGAATGCTGCTTTGGAATGTGAAGGGCTCTGCTGTTGGTAAGCACTGTAAAGTGAACATTTTCTGATACTAGCTATATAAACCAGTTCACTCTTATGCACACATTTCACTCTGTGGAAGGGACTTCAGTAGCAATATATGGAAATTTCAAAAATGGGAGCAAGGTGCTCAGAAATGTTTAAGGGTCTGTTCTTAGGATGTAACTGCAAAGTACTGAGCAATTTGTCTTCTCTAAATGTCCGAGTCCTATTTATTAGGTTAAAATCAGCATTGGGAGAGAACAATTTGCAGTGGGGCTACAATGGGTCTGGGAGCCCTTCACCTGACTCTAACCCCACTTTTGCAACTCTCCCTCTCCCCACATATCCCTCCCTCCCTCCCCCCTCTCTCTCATCCTTTTATTTAATCTTCCAGTTCCATAACACAGTAACCACATGTATAATCCACTTAATTGTTTCATACTTAACATACAGAATTGCTGCTTCATTTGTTTTATACTGTGGAAAGAAAAAAGGTAAGTTTTTTTACTAAAAGTCTTCATTTGTAACTCAACTGGTTATGAGTTCAACGAAACAATTTCTTCTTCCCCTGATAAATGTAGTTTGCTTTCTATAGCTTTGTCTGTATTTGAACATATAATATTGATGCCAACATGTGTATCAAGGGACTAGTTCCTCATATATACGCAGATTTCCTTTCTCAATTATCTCCTACAATAACAGGTTTGAAGTCAGTATGGGAACAGGACCTGGGGGAGGAAACTGGTCTTTATTTATTTAAATTTATACACTGTTTGATTGTGAAAAATTGCAAAGAACTTTACAAGAAAAAGTTAATAAATGAAATGTTAAAAGCAAATTGTTGGCTTCATCTGATTCTGAGAACTGGGTCTCAGTCTATGCCACTCAGGTGAGATGTTTTTTAACCCCTCACCACCACAGGCACCACTTACAGCCTGAAGTTATATAGTCCTGGCACAAACTTCACCTGGTGTTCAAGAGAACTAAAGTAAAATTATAGTCTGCACATAACATAATCTTGGTTTTTGCTGTTAACATTTCACAAATAGAGTTGTGTCCCTTTAAAGTGCTGTGAAGCAATAATAACTTTGGTGTCTCATGGTGACAACACATCACATTATAGATGAGCAGTTCCTGAATGGCTTTGGCTCCCAGTGGTGTGTTTAAATACTTCAAGCACTCATCTGAAGACTCAAATGTTAAGTAAACCTTGGGGACAATTGTCTGTGGCCAAAATGGAAGGCTTGGGGTTTTCAGTGAATAAATCATAAAGCTAAGCAACAGCTTCAGCTTCATTTTGGAAGCAGGGAACACTTTTTGCTCGCTAGGGTGCTTTGGGACTTCTCCCTTTGCAAATCAGCACTTTATCAGACAGCAATATCCTCCCCCTTGGGCGCACTTGGGCAGCATTTGGAAACAGTGAAAGCAGAACCAAAGGCAATGAAGAACTGTACTGGCTGTTTCCTTTTCATATTAGGACTATTTGTATTGGAGTGAGATGTTTGAGGTTGCTCACTGCTACTGCCGCATGGAACAGCTCTTTATGACCCCCCCCACTCCCACTGGTATTGCTTACCAGAATAGTCAGACATGTATGTTACTATTTTGATTTAATCTGTATTCCACCCTTCTTACAAGCAGCTCAGTTGAACATGCCTGAACTTGAACATGATACTCTCACAGTAACCCTGCATGGAAGCTGAAGCCTGAAAGATCATGACCAGGGCTAGGCAACCTAAGGCCCGGGGACCGGATGCAGCCCAATCGCCTTCTCCATCTGGCCCACGGACAGTCCGGGATCAGCATGTTTATACATAGGTAGAATGTGTCCTTTTATTTAAAATGCACCTCTGGATTATTTGTGGGACATAGGAATTCGTTCACCCCCCCCCCAATATAGTCCGGCCCACCACATGGTCTGAGAGACGGTGGACCGGCCCAGGGCTGAAAAAGGTTGCTGACCCCTGATCATGACTGACCAAGCAAGCACAGGTTTGTGATGGATAAATGACATTTTGAACCCAGGTGATCTGCTTGGTCTGGGTTGCATGCTCTATCAATTACCCATGTTGGCTCCCATCCTAATCAAAGCTAAATTTGCAGATGAGTGCAATACCTTGGCCCCCAAAGTTACAGAGGCCCAACTTCTCAACCAGAAGTCAGGCATTTTGTGCAACCAGACTCAGGCTGTGGAATATACCCTCACACACCCTCCAACATTCCTCAGTTGAAAAGAGAGACACTTCTCGCTCTCCCGCAACTGACCCTTCTCAACCCTGCCCTGCAGAGTGTTTCCTCTCAGAAGGAGGGCAAGTGCCGCCACCACCTCACCAACAGGACTCAGCACACCCACACACCCTCCGCCATCCTGAGGAAACCCCTTCATCCCCATCATATTTTATTCTTTGGTAGATTTACAAAAAGAAAAACACACATCAATAAATAAATTTCAGGAAAGGGCAAGATCAAACGCAGATGCACAAAGCATTTTTTTTTAAAAAAAATCAAGATTCCTTGTGCTCTGCTCTGCTCCCCCTTTCTTCCCGCTCAGGACGGCCCTGCGCTCACTGTCGACAGCCTGTCCTCCTCACCACTACAAGCTACCCAAGGGAGGAGGCTGGCAGTGGGGGCCACGGAGAAGCAACGGAGAAGCAATGGGATGCTCCCTCACAACCGCAGCTGCCATCATTTCTTGGGACAAACTCTGACTCATCCCTCTCCCCAAACTCAGTGCTGGTGGGGGAAACAGGGACATTCTGGGATCAAATCAGAGGCTGGGGTGGCTTTTGTAATTCCGGGACTGTCTCTGGAAAATTGGGACACTTGGAGCGTATGGTCTTCGACTGCTATTCCTAGTGACTCTGGAACGATGCAGAGAAGGTGCACAGCTCACTACAGGAAAAGCCTTTCCTGGCAGGACCTGGAAGGGCCCATCAGCAAAGTGCTCTTTGCCAAGGTCCTTGGGTCCCTCTGGCGCCAGTGTTACCTGGTGGCAGCAGTGGTCAGCAGCAGTGCTTGATGGAGGAACTCTGTAACTTTGGGGGCCAAGGTATTACTGACAGTAAGAGCTGTTTGACAGTGGAATTTGCTGCCAAGGAGTGTGGTGGAGTCTCCTTCTTTGGAGGTCTTTAAGCAGAGGCTTGACAACCATATGTCAGGAGTGCTCTGATGGTGTTTCCTGCTTGGCAGGGGGTTGGACTCGATGGCCCTTGTGGTCTCTTCCAACTCTATGATTCTATGATTCTATGAATCTTTCTGAGGTAAATGAGATGAAAATAACCCTCTCCCCCAAACGAATCTCTCTCTCTCTCTCTCTCTCTCTCTCTCACACACACACACACACACACACACACCGTGTTTATTGGAATTGAGCACTAATTCAAAGGCGCCCCAAGGCAACAATGGGTTGTTCTGAAGTACTGAAGCTCCAGCTGCTGCCCCCTGACTAGGATGCCACGTGCGTCTCAAATCTGCCTGGTGATGAGTCTAAAATGCACTTCCACCTCTTACACGTTGTTCTTTTACACATTTGTGGTGCTGTCTTACATTTGTTTAGCTGGAAATAAGGTCCAGTTAAATTAATGGAACTTTCAAGGAAATGTGTTTAGGATTGCGCCATTACTGTGATTTAAGTCTGTTGGGAGAGCATAAAAACCTTTGTGAAATGATGGGGAACTAGCATGGGCTAAACCAATTCTTGTAAAGGCAGAAAAAGTGAGATGGAAGTTGGCAGCGGTGATTTTCACAAAGAAGACATATAGGACAGAAAAGTTAGCTACTTTTGGTGTCTTTTATAGTACTGATGAAGCCCTGCTTCCGGGTTCAGAGTCTCGTGTGGCAGCCAGAAACATTATCACTTAGAGTGTTGGTGTGCTGGCTAAGGGCTCATCCACACTTCGCTTGTCTGCTGCTTTTGAGGCATGGGTCTGAGTGGTTTTGTGTTTGTCTCACTGCTTTCTATGGGAAAATCTGCTTTTTACCACTGAATTCGGGCCAAAGTCATTCTATGGGAACAGTGGCATAGCATGGGTTGTCAGCACCCGGGGCAAGGCAAGTAATTTGCACCCCCTAACCCGTGGATTTGCGCCCCCTAACCCTAACCCCCAGATGTTGTGCCTGGTGCGGCCGGCCCCCCCTACACCCCCCACGCTACGCCACTTTATGGGAAACCTGACAGGCATTTGCTCCAATTCAGCATTAAGAGCAGGTCTGTCTTGGGGCAAAGCCCCTGATCTCTACATGCAGCAGAACAAGAAAGTTACAAGGAGATTCAAACTAAACATCGGGAGGAACTTTCTGACAGTAAGAGCTGTTTGACAGTGGAATGGTCTCCCTCAGGAGATTGTGGACTCTCCTTCCTTGGAGGTTTTTAAACAGAACTTGGATGGTCGTCTGTCATGGATGCTTTCGCTGAGATTCCTGCATTGCAGGGGGCTGGACTAGATGACCCCTGGGGTCCCTTCCAACTCTATGGTTCTATGATTCTACATTAGCTCTGGATCCAAGGCCTTTTTCAGTGAGATTCCTCTAATCCTTTCTTAAGGTGACAAGAGAAAAACAGCAGCTTGATCCTGCATTTCCCCTCAGAAATCACCACTTCAGAACAGCTGCAGTATATTTCTGAATCTTCTGACAATACATGGCCATTTATTATTTTATTTTTTGCATCTTAAGCAAAAAATTTCTTGAATGAATGAGCGTAATTTATTTCTTGACTTTAGGTACCCAGTCATAGTAGAGAAAGGAGGCATGGACTTTAAAAGGAAAGGATTCACATGAGCAGAGAACCACAGCTATTTCTGTTTTTTACTTGTATTCCACATGGACTGTCAATCATTTTTATTAACTACTTTTGTGTGTCAAATTTTTTATCCATAATGATTTCTAATACTCCTTGGAATATTCTGTCAAGTGGTGTATGCATGTCTGATTTTCCACTCTTTGAATGCAAGCTGCATGTTTGTTGGTGTGGGTAAGTGTCCCAAAGAATCAGCTGATCTTCAGACTTTATCATCAGATGCTTGAAGAAACTGCTGCATAGTCACAAGCTATTGCACATTTAAGGCAATTTAAGACGTGAAACACAACAATGACACTAAGCTACGTAAATGTGACTGCTCTCTGTGCTTCTGAATGGGAACACAATGCATAATCAAGCTAACTGTGTATGCAATGAAAAACAATGACTGATCTGTACTGCTTCCTCAGCTTTTGAATGGGGAACATGATTTAAAATTGAGGATATTAATATGCATGCAGTGCACAACAATGATACACTTTGCAAAATAATAATAATATATATATGCTTCTACAGATGTTAGAGATAAACTTGATTAAATAGTTATTCCCACCACTTCTGTGCAACTATTAAAGGCACAGTTTCTCTCAGAACGAAAGGTTAGAGATGTGGTGAGAGAGAACTCAGATCAAGGTCACCATTAGGAGTGCCCGCTTCATGTCATCTAAAATGTGTAGTTCCAGCCTTATTTGTTTTAGGATGTGCACTGAATACGTGCCTAATGCTTTAGGTTGATGATGCCCTACCTCAGGCTTCTTCAACCTCGGCCCTCCAGATGTTTTTGGCCTACAACTCCCATGATCCCTAGCTAGCAGGACCAGTGGTCAGGGATGATGGGAATTGTAGTCTCAAAACATCTGGAGAGCCGAGGTTGAGGAAGCCTGCCCTACCTAGTTCTTACTCTACTGTAGGTGGCTTTTAGGCAAAGTCATAGAGCATAGGTCTATCAATAGGTATTAGTCACTATGGTTCAATGGATATAGCAACCTGGAATATTCAGGTGCAGGAACACTATTGCTCAGAATATATAGGTTGGGGCAAACAGAAGGGGAAGGATATTGCCTTTGTGCTGTGCTTTTAAGCTCCCGGAGGCATCTTGCTATCAACAGTTGAATACAAAATGCTGGATATATGGATGTTAGTCTGATCAAGAAAGACAATCCTTATGTTCCTTTAGTTTTGATGAAACAATATGGTCTCTCTTGGGAATGTGATGCCACAGCCTTGCTGAGAATCTTAAAATGTCAATAGATTATGAGACTTAATGCAATAATAAGCATATACCCCATGTAATTGGAAATGACAACATGCATTCTCTGTTGTTGGAAAATGTGTCTGAGGCTGCAATCCTAAACACACTTACCTAGGATGAAGTTCCACTGATTTGTTTAGTCAACATAAACAGGATTGCTCTGTTAGTGACTGAAACTGCAATCCTGTGCACACTTATTTTGGAATGAGCTCCACTGAACTGATTGGGGCTTACTTACAGTTAGAATTGTGCTGTTAGCCAGCTGGCACATTCTCTAATTTCATCAGCTGGATGAAGAATCCTATCCATGGTACATGGTTTTTCCCCTCGCATCAGTTAGAGCAGGGCAGAGGAACCTGTAGCCCTCCAAATGTTGTTGGGTACCCACTCCCATCAGTTGTATAGTGTAACAACTTCTAGAGAGTCACAAGTACCCCCTACCTTGTTTAGAGAGTCATATATATTTCCACCTGAATACACTTGGAATAATATTTTCCCCAATCAACTGTACTAGAAGCCTGCAAAGAAATGTGGTTTGTTATTTTAAACAATGCTTGATATTTGAGCAGCTCCCCGCGCCTATACTTTCCCCCATTGCCAGTTGGTTTTCCTTTCCCCCTAATCATCCTGTACACTCCCTCTTTCAGTCTTGCTTTCTGGGGTTTTTATGCCAGTCTAAGAAGAGATTTACTTATTTATTTAGCATTAAAGCAGCTCAGCCAATAGCAGTCAAAAGCCTTGGGGAGAGAGAGGTAACACTGCACACCACTTCCATAAAAACCTTTAGTGCCTTTCAGTCTGGATTGCCAAACAAAATTCTAAAGAACTTAAAATGCTTTGCAACGTTTAGAAAGTATGTTACGACTCACTTTGCCTAACTTTTACTATATATTACAAAGCACCTTAGTGATACAATTCTGAATAACGGGCTAAAATGCTACGTGATGTAAAAAAATAATCAAGTTTTAAAAATAATATAAGGGTGTTTTAAAGTGTTATGTTTTTTGTGTTTTTTAGTTTTCTTCCACCATAAGCTTTGTGTTACACAAAGCTTTGAGGATTTGAAGCTCCAATACACTATTTTTGGTACTTCACAGTCACAGATCAATGGGTCACAAATGGATCTGGGAAGGAAAAGGAGAGCAGATGTCAAGACACATTTGATCATGCAGAGACCCATAAACACGTGGAATGGTCTATGAAGCCAGTTTACTGAGGCAAAAAGAGAGATTAGAACCAATTAAATGGCATCTTGGGACACGCAGAGAGTGCTGAAATGGGATAGGCCTGATGGGCTGAGTGTTCTTTAGTCATGCCAGGAATATTGCTGATGTTTATTTTCACTCCTGACCCTTGCTTTCCAGAACACTGACTTTCAGTCCATTTGCTATGTTTGTGCTGCACATTGATTGTACCACAGCTTAAATGTGGAGACTGACAGGTTTGTTTAGTGATCAGAGTGATCTGAAGCAAGTTTAATAAGTCTGTGAGGTAACTTGAAGGTTGTGGTTGGCAACTGAAAGTAATTCCTTGTGGTATGGAATTCAATAGTTTTAACGCTGTGCTTTACTGAGCTGCCCCTAGCAAGATAATTGTGCTAGAGATTATTAAGAAATGAGTTCATAGTACATAATATATTTCTGCTAAAATGCTGTTCATCACTTAAGGCATCATATTTTCACCACTCCCTCTGATGACTTCTTAAGAAGGTGTATATGGGAATGTTGTCAGCATTGCCTCTGGTGACAGGAGGGAAGTGATAATGCCGAAAGTCCAGTGGCCAGTCACATGCACAGTCATGCAACATTGTCAATGAGAGGTGAGTGTGCAAGAGGCTATATAAGACTTGCTCCCACCCCCAACACGCACAGTTCAAATCACCACTTCCAGTTGTCTTCAAATAGGGTTGCACTAAACATTGGCTGGTTTTGGTGTTCATGTCAAAAGATGTACAATCTATATATATATATATATATATATATATATATATATATATATATATGCAGGTTTTGGTGTCTTCGGGTGTCTTCCCGTGTAAGAGTTGGGGTGTCTAGGCGACGTTTCGACGAGGTCTCACTCGTCATCTTCAGGCTGGTGCTTTCGGCTTCTTGTTACTGGAACAGAGCCAGTAACAAGAAGCCGAAAGCACCAGCCTGAAGATGACGAGTGAGACCTCGTCGAAACGTCGCCTAGACACCCCAACTCTTACACGGGAAGACACCCGAAGACACCAAAACCTGCATTCCTGTACCCGTGAAAATCTACGAAAGCATATATATATATATATATATATATATATATATGTTGTTGTTGTTTAGTCGTTTAGTCGTGTCCGACTCTTCGTGACCCCATGGACCAGAGCACTCCAGGCACTTCTGTCTTCCACTGCCTCCCACAGTTTAGTCAAATTCATGCTGGTAGCTTCGAGAACACTGTCCCACCATCTCGTCCTCTGTTGTCCCCTTCTCCTTGTGCCCTCTATCTTTCCCAACATCAGGGTCTTTTCCAGGGAGTCTTCTCTTCTCATGAGGTGGCCAAAGTATTAGAGACTCAGCTTCACGATCTGTGCTTCCAGTGAGCACTCAGGGCTGATTTCCTTAAGAATGGAGAGGTTTGATCTATATATATATATATATATATAACAAACACACACACACACACACATATATATAATTTTATATATAAAATAAAACTGTCCAGAAGCACCTTAGAGACCAACTAAGTTTGTTCTTGGTATAAGCTATCACCATTACCATTTTTCCACTTTGTAAGTCACATGGGTAATCTCAGATAATCAGGAAATGACAAATAGGATGATGTCATGATACTGTGCAGCCAATCAGATGTGATTACATGCCAATGTTATCAAAGGCAAGCTAAGAGCAGCAAGGAAGCATTGTTCGAACTTTGCATTTTTGCCTCCTTTCAATGCAGCAAACAAAAGCTGTTCCTGGTATTATTATTTTTTTGAATTATGCTTTACAAGTTCAGGGGAAAAGCATCCTTTGTTTCATTTCTATATTTGAAAGTAATTATGTTGAAAGGTAATTATCATGATACTTTCTATTGCTAAGGTAGTATATTTGCATTCTGATCATTACATATCTCTACTACGTCTAAATGTTTGATATTACATTTATATCTTGATCTACTTTGATGGCTTTTTTACAGTAGCCTTTGTCTTCCTTAATGTACTGAATGTTCAGCCTTCAGGGACTATCTCCTTCCACTGAAGTTGTCTCTTGAGACCTTTCTGTGAGTTCTCTCCCCTTCCTTCAGCATTTTCAAATCACCAAGACAGAAGATAGCATCTTATCGGCCATAGTCCTGTTTTAAGACATTCTCTTCTTGAAGAATTCAATGAGTTTTGAACCATATACACACAGTTACATATAACAGTGAAAACAATGGCACATAAAAATTATTTTTAAAAGCCAATTATAAATGCAAAAACAGTTTAAACAACAGCACAAACTGGTACATAAAAACAGTTCAGTGCCAAGACCAATACTAACTGAGAGAAAGATTTTGGAAGGCTTGTTGAAAGAGTAATTTATGAAAAACAACTTTATGCCACTCTTCAAGTACAGCAACCTCAAAATTCCTTGTGAATTGTTTCAAGCAACATTTAGTAACAGAACACCACTTGTAAAGCCTCCATTGTGTTGTGCTGCAGAAATCCCCAAATTTAACCAAAGCTCTAGTTCTCTATAATTATTGATTTCAGTGGTGAGACATTCACATTGGATGTGACAGATTCCTATCTGCCTGGCCTGAGAAATGCTGCCATATAAGGGAAGGTATTCAAGTGTGAAGTGCAGAAAATAGAATTTATGCTTTGGATCCGGCACAAATATATTTGAGCTATAAGAAATGATTGAATAGCTCTTACTACTTAAAATTAATTATAAGTTAAGATGCTGTACAAGACACTATGAAGGTGGGTAATTACACACTGTAAATCTTAGTTTCTTGTGCTAAGATTTCTGATAATAAATAATAGCTTACTGTCCTGTGTTCTCCACAGTCCTGGCCATTTCATCAATTTGCTCTGATATATCAACTCAATTATATTCTGGCAAAACCTTTACTAGGGACTGTGTATTGGAGAAAGGTTACCCAATGTGATTGACATTGTATTGGTAAACTCCCAATGACTCTAGGGTACAATAAGTCACCATGAAGGAATGTGTTGTTCCCAGCAGAAGGGGTGGTGGTGATATATGGACAAAATTTAGGACCAGTTTCATTCATGCCTCAGAAGTGAAGAAGGCAGGATCCCCAAGGAGGTGCTCTGTTGGGAGCTGGCTTCAGGCAACAGGCATGTTGGCAGATCAACTCTGCATTATAAAGATGACACGAAGGCTGGCAACATAAACCATATGCCATAAGAAGAGTGACCAGTGGGGTGCCACAGGGTTCTGTCTTGGGCCCGGTCTTATTCAACATCTTTATCAACGACTTGGATGATGGACTCAAGGGCATCCTGATCAAATTTGCAGATGACACCAAACTGGGAGGGGTGGCTAACACCCCAGAGGACAGGATCACACTTCAAAACGACCTTGACAGATTAGAGAACTGGGCAAAAACAAACAAGATGAATTTTAACAGGGAGAAATGTAAAGTATTGCACTTGGGCAAAAAAAATGAGAGGCACAAATACAAGGTGGGTGACACCTGGCTTGAGAGCAGTACATGTGAAAAGGATCTAGGAGTCTTGGTTGACCACAAACTTGACATGAGCCAACAGTGTGACGCGGCAGCTAAAAAAGCCAATGCAATTCTGGGCTGCATCAATAGGAGTATAGCATCTAGATCAAGGGAAGTAATAGTGCCACTGTATTCTGCTCTGGTCAGACCTCACCTGGAGTACTGTGTCCAGTTCTGCGCACCACAGTTCAAGAAGGACACTGACAAACTGGAACGTGTCCAGAGGAGGGCAAACAAAATGGTCAAAGGCCTGGAAACGATGCCTTATGAGGAACGGCTAAGGGAGCTGGGCATGTTTAGCCTGGAGAAGAGGAGGTTAAGGGGTGATATGATAGCCATGTTCAAATATATAAAAGGATGTCACATAAAGGAGGGAGAAAGCTTGTTTTCTGCTGCTCCAGAGAAGCGGACACGGAGCAATGGATCCAAACTACAAGAAAGAAGATTCCACCTAAACATTAGGAAGAACTTCCTGACAGTAAGAGCTGTTTGACAGTGGAATTTGCTGCCAAGGAGTGTGGTGGAGTCTCCTTCTTTGGAGGTCTTTAAGCAGAGGCTTGACAACCATATGTCAGGAGTGCTCTGATGGTGTTTCCTGCTTGGCAGGGGGTTGGACTCGATGGCCCTTGTGGTCTCTTCCAACTCTAGGATTCTATGATTCTATGATAAACCCTGCTGTATGGGAATCCCTTGCAGATGACCACAGGGCCTGCAGTCAGGTTGTGCACCCGTAGCAGTGACCAGAGGAATGACCACTGGGCAGAGCACAGAGAGAAGAAATGCCATAGTGTATCTGCAGCACAACCTTCATCTGCCCCAGCTGCAACAAAACATGTCTGTCCCATACCAGGCTCTACAGACATAGCAGAAATTGTAACCTTCCAACAGTCTGACTTCACACCCAAAGGTGCACTCCTTCATAGTCTCCCAAAACAGATGGATGCCAACCACTCATGCCATAAGCCTACCCATTGGTACCAAAGCAACATCTCCTGGGCAATGAAGAGGCTGCTATTGTTGCTGTTGTTTAGTCGTTTAGTCATGTCCGACTCTTCGTGACCCCATGGACTGGAGCACACCAGGCACTTCTGTCTTCCACTGCCAAGGCTGCTATACTTTCCCTTTATTTTGTACTGTACTTGTTCTCATTGTGGGGTTTTGGGAGGTGGGCAGGAGAAGCGCTTTGGTGCTTCTGTCTTAGCCTTGTTGCTTGTATGTATTATTAGCATTCAAACAACGTGGAGTCACACTGTGGCACTGAGGGCAATTTTACGATGAAAATGATTGTGTTGGTGATCAGCATACAATCTACAATTCCATCTCTATCACCATGGAAAGTTTAAAATTGCAAAACAGTTTTCTAGGTGGTTTTTTGTTATTATTGTGTAGAAAGACACATAGATGCTTCATCATTAAAACTTGTCATAATAGACCTCTTAAAAGAGTATTTTATTGGATATGCCACTTAAATTAGCTTCCCCATCAATTCTGCAGCCACTTATATGTGCTTGTAGAGAGCATCACAGCTATTACATTACCAGTTTTATAGAAATCAAAGTAAGAGTGCAATGAATGGAAAACTGCACTGAACATCAGATAACCATACTGATATTCTTGTTCCTGCTGTGGCAATTATGGCATGTAGAAAATACTGTTTTTGATGCTATTAGGCTGTTGACAATTCAATAATCTGAAGGGTTCTCAAACACCTTTCAAAGATAGCACTAATACATACAGCCACAAAGCTTTCATCCCAGCAAAGACTTTAAATTGCCACCATATCTAGTTTAAGAATAAATAAGAACTTTAGACAATGAAACACATTTTTTTTGTTTTTGTTTTCTGTACAATTCAGAAATGTTAGCCTCCGAGGTGCCCTTCATTATGGTGTATCATACAGCCTGGAAACGATGGGGACAGACCTAGATGTTCATATCCCTGCACTTGATTTGCTCAGAATAGCCCTAATTCAAAGAGTCCTTTCTCTCTGGTAGGAATGAAACAGCTGAGTTGCCCATTTGATTTGATTTTTGACATAGCTCATAATCATATAAACTATATAATATAAATGAAGCAAAGATCACCAGTGTTGAAGCAATGATTCTTTAATATCAACTTCGTTGGACTGGTCATGTTGTGCAGGTGCCTGATTATCGTCTTCCAAAGCAACTGCTCTATTCCGAACTTAAAAATGGAAAGTGTAAGTAATGCTGGTGGTCAACAAAAGAGGTTTAAAGACTCTCTCAAGGCAAATCTAAAAAAAAGTAGTATAAACACCAACAACTGGGAAACACTTGCCTGTGAGCGCTCCAGTCGGAGAACAGCCTTTACCAAAGGTGTCATGGACTTTGAAGATGTTCAAACTCGGGACGCAAGGGAGAAACATGCTAAGAGGAAGGAATGTTTGACAAACCCTCACCGTGATCAACTCCTGCCCAGAAACCTATGCCCTCACCGTGGAAGGACGTGAGGATCCAGAATTGGCCTCCACAGTCACTTATTGACTCACTGTTAAAACTGTGTTAGATAGTAATCTGGACAGTTGGTTAGGTTTGCCAGCTTTTCAAGTGGGCACTGTAGCTGTGTTTAACAGTAGCTTGATATGCATACAGAAGTTCACTCCCCACTTTTCAATCCTGTGCAGCCAGAACGAACAGAGAGGGGAGGAGGGTTTCATCTGCCAGCCCCACTCCCAGCCTTGATGCCTGCAACGTAAGGTCCTGTGGGTAGCGACTTCTCCTGCTCTTCCCTGCGTGCCCCCATTTCCTCTTAAAAATATCAGATTTGCACATGATTTGGCCAGATGTGCATTTAAATAAATGGGTTTGCTGCTATTGTAAAATGATGAATAGGGCTCCTGCAATACTCTGATCCATTTTTACCCTATTTTACATGTATTAAATGACCTCTCTTGCTCTCATTACTTTTTAATTAATTCCTTAATTAAATGGTTAAAATCCTCAGGGAAAACACTGTACTTCCTAATATGCCTAAATACCCAGAAGTCTCCTGGATGTTCAGTAAATAAAATGAACAGTCATTCTCTAAATAAAATCCTATAAAATCATTAAGGTCATCTATAGTCTTGACGCAGAGTCGGGTACCTGAGTTTTCTGTTTTAACACACAGATGAAATATCACCACAATATCCATTACCTGTAGAAGCCTGAGCATGTTTTATAGCAGTTGTGAGATTAATGTGGTTGCTTAACAGCCTAATTTGGTTTAATTGGGACTTCTCAGCTGGCTGAAAAGTCCTTGAAGACTCAAGAAACACCTCCTGGGAAGTAGTATTTTTAATTTAGAGACCATATTTTTTGTAACAAATAGAAGCAATGTTTCAAAGTTTACTATCAGCTGGGGCAATTCCCCCCCCTCTATTTCTCAAGGTGGTCACTCTACAATGGTCTTTTTAAAAATTTCACCACCCAGAGCCCTCATTCAGTGTCAGAGGATGGGGGCGGGGGGGGGCGGTCCGCCCCGGGTGCCAGCCTGGGGGTGACATCGCATGGGCGTGCATTGCCCCCTTGGAACGCTTGCCCAGGCGGATGCTGCCCCACTGGGACGATGCTCACACAGGTAACAGCAGCGAGACCCTGTGCTGGCAGGCTCCTTCCCGCCTCCTGCGAACAGCCTCCCTCCCTTCTCCCGCTGGAGTCTTGGCAACGCCTGGTACAGCGCCTGCAGCTGAGTCAGCCTGCCTCCAAAGGCGGCAGCGGCGGCAGTGATGGCAGCGGCGGCAGCAGAGAAACTGAACCCATCGGCTTGCCACCGCCAGCTGCACAAACAGCCGCTGCCGCTCTTTTCAATGAGCCTCATTCTCCAGCCACATCATCTATCTCCCTGAGCAATGTTTGCTCAGACATTACTCAGCTCTGGCAGTAGCACCCCCCCCCTTTTCTCTCTCTGGCCTGGCATTAAGCCACAGCAAACTCCTGCAACTACATCCGCTCCCTGGGAGAGGACTGAAGATCTGAAGATCACAACATAAAAATGCTAAAGAAAAACAGAGCAAAAGTGAAGGTTGCCGCTTCGCCTTCCAAGCAAAACCCCAAAGTGTTGCCTGC
Source organism: Podarcis liolepis (assembly GCF_965112155.1). Lineage (NCBI taxonomy): Eukaryota > Metazoa > Chordata > Lepidosauria > Squamata > Lacertidae > Podarcis > Podarcis liolepis. The sequence goes on from NC_139558.1 coordinate 5,040,019, forward strand.
CAGCCTTGCTTGCTCATCCAAGGGATAAAGAGACCCGTTTCCTCGACTTCTGGGCAACGTCTCCCTCAGAGCCTTCAGACACACATGGGCATCTGGCAGCTAAGCCTCGGGGTAAGAGGCAAATATATTGCTTGGCGGGAGCTCCCCATCCCATACTGACAGAGCACATGAGGGAGAAAGATGCAGCCGCAGCCCATCCCCTCCGCACTGGCTCCTGGCTGCTCTCAGGCAAGTCACAGCGCCCCTCCTGGCAAGGAGTGAGCAGAGGGGGGAGGAAAGGGAGGGAAAGACATCTTGGGCAGGACTCCTGAGAAGCGGCCAGTGATCCCTGGGTCTAGGAGGGGTTGCAAAGCAAAGTGACGACAGGCTACCGCCTATCAATCACAGGTACAGTAGACACTCGGCTTGCGAACGTGATCCGTGCGGGAAGCACATTCGCAACCCACAACGCCGCATTTGCGCATGCACGAGTTGCAATTCGACGCTTCTGCGCATGGGCAAAGCGTGATTTAGCGCTTCTGCACATGCACCACACAAAAAAAAACCTGCTTTGAAGGGTGCACTAGTTTTTTTCAACAAATGAAGGTTTTTGGAGTTTGGGCTCCTTTTCATGGCCTTTAAATAAATAGCTAAGCAACGGAGCCAACACCAAAGGGAAAAGAGGTGTGGGTGTGTGCAGCTTGACATAGGTTTACTTGGAAGCAAGTACTATTGAGTTTAACGGCGCTTATTCCCAAGTAAGCACAGACAGGATTGCATCATGAATAAGCAGCGAGACAGGAATTCAGGCTGGAAAACCATAGTTATGTTCATCTTATCTTCACAACAGCCCTGTGAAGTAGGCTAAGGTGTAAGAGAAGGGCAATTCATGGCTGAGTTTCTCCAGGCCCACTCTGAAAATCTAACCATAGTGGCTCTGTATCATGCAAAAGAGCTGCAAGGGTAAGTCACTCTATTAGCATGTGTGTGTGTGTGTGTGTGTGTGTGTGTGTGTGTGTTATAATAGACATATTTTTGTTTTGCATTTTGATACACTTGAAAAGGGATTGGAAAAGCTCAAAATAAATTGGCTCAGTCCAGGAACAAAAATAATCTGTTATAGACATTTGAGTTATTTCCACTTGATTTTGTGGGTAATAAGATCAACAATTGTCTGCTGGCCTGGTTCATATAAATATATAAATGTTATATTAATTTAAATATGTCACGGTGTTTCTTTGCACAGTACAATTATTATTTTTGTAAAAAAACTTTGTTGGCACTTGGAAAGCATTATAGCATACGTAAACCAACAAACAAGTCTAACTTCATTTGCTACTCATTATATAATTACATACCAAGTTGAAACATGCTGTTGCTATGAATTGTTTATGCCACAGTTGTGTAGGAGTGGAAAGTTCTGTGCCTACAGAATTGAAAATCAAAATTTAATGAAGGACTGGGTACTTCCTTATTCCTATAATTATAGAACTCCTATAATAATATAGCAATATTAAGCATAAAATAAGAAAAGTTGGCCTTATAGAAAGATCACAAAATGAAATCTTAAAATGGCTGTCTCTGAAAAGAAATGTCTAGAACATGAGTCACAAACTATTTGGGGGTCAGTGGGCAAATTTGGCTGCTGTAAGTGTGTGACATAACACAAAACGGAGGCGCTGGGGACATTATTTTATTTTATTTTTCAATTTCTATACTGTCCTTCATTCAAGGATCTCAGATACATTTCATAATGATTGCTCTAAAAGAAGAGAAAAAGAAACAGGAGTAAACAATGGTGTAGCCATGCTCCTAGATCAGTCACTCCATCAACAGAGTAAAAGGTATCTGCACCAGCCAGGGATAGACTTGCTCACAGGGAGGAGCTCTTTGAACTTCTAATCTGTTCAGAATTGGAACAGGTGGGTGGGTGGGCATCAGCCCTGGCATGCAATGAAATGTAGGCATGTTTAAGGGGGCACGTTTGATGCAGGAGAGACTGAACCAGTCCAAACAGGAAAAGCAAGCACTCTCTTGTGTATTGTGGATTTTTAAGGGAATATTGGCTGAGTTTTTTCATAGATGCCATAGGATGTACTTGTGGGATGGATTTTAATAGATAGGAGATTTTAATATATAGATATATTAATGGCAATTTATTCATCCAGGTGCCCAAGTGTGTGGGCTGAACAGTTTCAAAATCCCTTTGGTGGCAGAAAAATTAAAAACATAGGAATTAGGCAGTAAAAACTTGTTTTGAGCAAGTCCAGCTATGAAGTAAGATGGCTTCCCCCTTTTTAACCCACTTAACAAAGAATTGGGAAACAACTTGTAAAGTAAGATAAAGTATAAAGATAAAATAAAGTAAGCAAATAAGATTTACTTACTTTATAATCATGCATTCGTTCACAGCAAAGGCAGCAGTAAAACCTATAAAGGCAAAATACTTATATTTACAATATAATCAGTTTCAGGCATGTGCCTAAAGTTGGAGCAAGCTGTGGCTGGTCAAAGGAAGACAGAAAAGAGAGGAACAGGAGAGGAAGGGAGATGACATCCCACAGAGCCCTCTCTACCAATTACATTTCTATGGTCTGTGTATCTACCTATCACCAATCCATCTCTGTGGTATTAGCTCCTCTCATGCTAACTTGTAAGAATATGCATTTGTTAAGTTTGGCTGCTAATCTCCCACTGTACAGTGGTACTTCGGGTTAAGAACTTAATTCGTTCCGGAGGTCTGTTCTTAACCTGAAACTGTTCTTAACCTGAGGTACCACTTTAACTAATGGGGCCTGCCGCTGCATGATTTCTGTTCTCATCCTGAAGCAAAGTTCTTAACCCGAGGTACTATTTCTGGGTTAGTGGAGTCTGTAACCTGAAGCGTATGTAACCTGAAGTGTATGTAACCTGAGGGACCACTGTATTGAGAAATCCAGCAGAACTAGGAAACAATTTTCACTTCTGTTCCTAGCCTGCCCGAGATCATTGACCAGCACGGCCAATGCAGTTTCAGCCCCATGATGAGACCTGAATCCTGACTGAAAGCGATCCGAATGGTCCACATCCTCCAGGTGTGCCTGGAGTTGTTCAGTGACCACCTACTCAATCACCTTGTCCAAGAATGGAAGATTTGAGACTGGGTGATAGTTGGCCAAAATGGGTTTTTAAGAAGCTGTTTAATAACTGCTTCTTTCAGTGGGTTTGGGAAGATTCCCTCATAGAGGGAAGCATTCACCACCCTGTGGAGCCCATCACCCAGCCCTTCCTGGCTTGCTTTTATGAGCCAGGATAGGCAAGGATCAAGGAGACAGGTGGTTGGTTTCACTTGTCCAAGTAGCCTGTCCACATCCCCAGTTTGGAACTGATCCCATGCAACTTGACTAGACAGGACTCTAGCACACTTCTGCCTCTTTTTGAACCTGAGCGACTTTATCTGCAAAAAACTTTGCAAAATTGTTGCAGGAGATCTTGGCATCTTTACCAGGCCCCAATGGCAAAGGTAGTTGCCTTAGATTGCAAACCATCTGAAAGAGTCTCCTGCTGCTGTTTTCTGCAGATGCAATAGAGGCGGTGAAGAAAGTCCTCTTTGCTGTTGCTGTAGGCTTGACGTTGAGCTCTAACCTCTGTTGGTTCAATTCAGAATGAGTTTCCCACCACCGGTGCTCTAGCCTTCTCAGCGATATCTTCATTGTCCTCAGCTCCAGGGAAAACCACGGGACTCTCCAGGCTCCATGCCATTGGAGAGGGCACTTCAGAGCCAGACAGTCAATAGCCCTGGTTAACTCTGCGTTCCAGTGGGCCACCAGGGAATCAGCTGAAAGGCCATTGACATGGGATAAAGCATCCCCTACTAGTCTCTGGAAACCATTTTGAGCCCTTAAGTGGCAGGGGCGGACCATCCAAATTGGTCCCACTTCTCTGTGAAGGGGAAAGGTTGCAGAGAAGCCTAGTCTTGCTCCTTCATCTCAACAAGAAAAAATCTCAATTTTCTGCTAAAATACGTATGATTCTTGCATTGTTATATGTACAATGTTACATGCATATACACTCTAGGTTTTCTAATATAACGAACATTTAACAGATACATACAACAAGGCATATGACTGTGTATATATGCAGAATTGAACAAATGAGGTCAGAAAGAGGCTAACACTAATTCTTCATTGCAACATTTTAAATTTACAGCAAAACAAGCAGCTCAAAGCCTATGTTCAATTCCGCAAAGGGGAAAAATGATGATTCCTGATTGATTGGATAATATGAATAAATTATTATCCCTTACAGTAGCAGAAAAAGAATTAATCTTCTGAGCACAGTGAAATTAAAAGGTTTTGGCTTGCCTGATCTGAACAAAGTATGATGAATTTTTAATACTGTGAATTAATTAGGCACATAATGAGGAATAGTCTGCATAATAGCTCTAATTCTGATAAATATGAAAATAATCTAAATCCTGAAGGAAATAAAAATCATTTATCACAAGAGCACAAAAAGTTGTTTCTCGGGGAGATATGAATGATAATAGAATCTGCAAAAAGGTATTAACAATAATTTTATTTACTAATTTTGCATTATGTAAAGTTATGTTATATGTAATTGCATTAGGTGTTGACCCTCATCTATAAGTTTTGTGGTATGGCTGTTGGGATATTAGTCATTTTGGCTGAATTTAATGTACCATAAAGGATGTGTATTATTATTAAGCATCCTGCCCATGCCAGGTGTTACATGTAATTTTCATTTATTCTGAAGATTATTAATTAATCTTTATGACTGTCCAGAGTGTTCCTTCCGGAAGCTGTTTTTTTTTAAAGTAACAAATCCTGCCAAAACTAAGCACATGTCCCACTGATATCCCTGCATCTAGCATTAGCTCCTCTTTTGCATTTGGTAAGAGGAAGGAACCATTGGGGAAGAGAAATGGAACCAATGGGGCAATGGAAGCAAACAGCATAGCAGCTCCTTGAATCTAAGGGGGGGGGGAGGGGAGGCAGCTGATTAAGTGGACAAAGGTGGGGCAAGAGAGGAATGCAGATGCTGTCTGTGCACATGGCCCCTGCAGGCAAATAGAAGCTTTTATCCACATGCTGCCTCATTAAAAGGCTTTTGGGTGAACTGGCTCCCAATTTTCGCTTCTTTCTGGATGCAGACATTGAAGCTTATTAAACCAGATTGAAGGAATCTGTGCATCACAACACAAGCGTGGAGCTGGTACAGTAGTGCTTTCAATTCCGTGCCCACTGTCCTTTTCAGTGTTGTGTCTCATACAACAGAGTTATTCCTTGTTTATTTTTCCCCTTGTATGGTTAAGTCTTAGCCTGCCAAGTAAAATTTAATCGGGAGAAATGAGTGGTCTTACAATGGCTTAAGTGGGATGGTTTGAGAAGCAGGGGGCTTACACAAATCCCCTTCTGAATCCAGGTGGATTTCAACAACTTGCTGAATTTCCAAGAACTGACAGCAAGCAGTGTTGCAAAGTCCTCACTAGCGGAATCCCCTCTCTCTTGTGTGGGATTATTTATTCTGCGTGCGCTATGACCTGCTGACTTGCAGGAACTCTCTTTCTCTTTAAAAAAGTGGCCTCACAGAAGGGAATGAGAAGCCTTTCCTACACACCAAAAAGCAATAAAATAAGTATTTTGATAAGACCTTTGCTTACACCTTATGGCTTTGTATATTTTTAAAAATGTTGTCTTGTATGCTGCTATAAATGTATGTCATATGACATTTGTGCATAATTAGTAGCAGAGTTCCTTGGTGACATTTTCATTTCTCTGAATTTTGCAATAAAATTATCAGCTCCGAAAAATAAACAATCCCAAAATGTGATAAATGTAAGTGTATGGTGAGGACAAATACATTTAAAAATGCATATCTTGTGATAAAATCTGGAATTACTTACATTGCGATAAAATATGCATGTAAGTACAATATTTTAAAATATTAATTTTCGTATGGATTATTTTCCTTTCAAAAATATTCACAGATTAATGCAGAAATAGGTTGGAATGAACTTATAAATAAATGCATGCAGAATTAATGAAGACTAGAAATAGACTGCTCTGCTCATCCCTAAAGCTTTACCTCTTCGATCTGCTGACTGTGTAAATTAGCTTCTATTCTTCTGTTTTGGGAAAAGATATACATGTCTAATGTAGGGTTTATGCACCTGAATCCAAAGGTTTTTATGCCTCAAGATGCTGGAATCCATTACAAGTGTAAGCAGCAAAAGAATAAACTGCTGCGCAAGGAAGTACAATGCCTTTTGTCAGAATGAAAAGCACACTTGTTGAGAAATATGTAGTCTTTTTTGAATCAAAAGAGGGATGTGTCTTACCTCCCCACAGTCTACATCTTCTGTCACTTGTGCACTAGCCAAGTGACTTCTGTTATCACAATCAGGCTAGAGGGAAATAGGTAAGGGAAGAGTGCAATTCTCCCCACCTGTTATTTCCTTTTAATGTTAAAATCAAACCTGCCTTGGCCAGCTTTATAAATGGGCAGAACCAGCATGTAAATAAAAAAAGCGCAATTGCCACCATCACAAGTACCGTATTTTTCGCCCCATAAGACGCACTTTTTCCTCTCCAAAAATGAAGAGGAAATCGGGGGTGCGTCTTATGGGGCGAATGCCTGCAAGCCTCGCGCCCTCGGCAGGAGGTCCCACCGGGTGCGCGAGGCTTGGGGCGGCAGCCTGTCGCCCGAAGCACGGGGAGCCCTCGGGAGGGCTCCCCCTGCTTCGGGCGAGTGTCTGCAAGCCTCGCGCACCCGGCAGGAGGTCCCACCGGGTGCGCGAGGCTTGGGGCGGCAGCGGACTTCTAGCTTCTAGGTGCGCGCAAGCAGTCCGCTGCCGCCCCAAGCCTGGCGCACCCGGCAGGAGGTCCCACCGGGTGCGCGAGACTTGGGGCGGCAGCGGACTGCTTGCGCGCACCTAGAAGCTAGCAGTCCGCTGCCGCCCCAAGCCTGGCGCACCCGGCAGGAGGTCCCACCGGGTGCGCCAGGCTTGGGGCGGCAGCGGACTGCTAGCTTCTAGGTGCGCACAAGCAGTCCGCTGCCGCCCCAAGCCTGGCGCACCCGGCAGGGGGTGCGCCAGGCTTGGGGCGGCAGCGGACTGCTTGCGCGCACCAAGAAGCTAGCAGTCCGCTGCCGCCCCAAGCCTGGCGCACCCGCAGGAGGTCCCACCGGGTGCGCCAGGCTTGGGGCGGCAGCGGACTGCTAGCTTCTTGGTGCGCGCAAGCAGTCCGCTGCCGCCCCAAGCCTGGCGCACCCGGCAGGGGGTGCGCGAGGCTTGGGGCGGCAGCGGACTGCTGGCGCGCACCTAGAAGCTAGCAGTCCGCTGCCGCCCCAAGCCTGGTGCACCCGCAGGAGGTCCCACCGGGTGCGCCAGGCTTGGGGCGGCAGCGGACTGCTAGCTTCTAGGTGCGCGCAAGCAGTCCGCTGCCGCCCCAAGCCTGGCGCACCCGGCAGGGGGTGCGCGAGGCTTGGGGCGGCAGCGGACTGCTTGCGCGCACCTAGAAGCTAGCAGTCCGCTGCCGCCCCAAGCCTGGCGCACCCGCAGGAGGTCCCACCGGGTGCGCCAGGCTTGGGGCGGCAGCGGACTGCTAGCTTCTAGGTGCGCGCAAGCAGTCCGCTGCCGCCGAGGCTTGGGGCGGCAGCGGACTGCTTGCGCGCACCTAGAAGCTAGCAGTCCGCTGCCGCCCCAAGCCTGGCGCACCCGGCAGGAGGTCCCACCGGGTGCGCCAGGCTTGGGGCGGCAGTGGACTGCTAGCTTCTAGGTGCGCGCAAGCAGCCCGCTGCCGCCCCAAGCCTGGCGCACCCGGTGGGACCTCCTGCCAGGTGCGCCAGGCTTGGGGCGGCAGCGGACTGCTTGCGCGCACCTAGAAGCTAGCAGTCCGCTGCTGCCCCAAGCCTGGCGCACCCGGCAGGAGGTCCCACCGGGTGCGCCAGGCTTGGGGCGGCAGCGGACTGCTAGCTTCTAGGTGCGCGCAAGCAGTCCGCTGCCGCCCCAAGCCTCGCGCACCCGGTGGGACCTCCTGCCGGGTGCGCCAGGCTTGGGGCGGCAGCGGACTGCTTGCGCGCACCTAGAAGCTTGGGGCGCACTGAGCTCAGCACGCCCCAAGCTCCTGGTATAGCGCAGCGATCCGCTAGCCCTGGGAGAGCCCCGCGGCTCTCCCAGGGCTAGCGGACTGCTTGCCGGCACGCAGAAGCTTGGGGCGCGCTGACCTCAGCTTGCCCCAAGCTCCTGGTGTAGCGCAGCGCACCTGGGGGGGAAATAAATTTTTTTTCCTTTATTTCCCCCCAAAAAATCTAGGTGCGTCTTATGGGCCGGTGCGTCTTATGGGGCGAAAAATACGGTAGTTCAGTACTCTGCCCCCTCTGCCCCACTGAAAATTCTGCTGCTTCATTCAAACACTTGAAACTAGGGAGGATGATTGCATTTGATTAATAGTCTCATACATGTTTCCCCCCTCTTTTTACTCCAACAATTAAAATAATGAGGAAATGAGGAAAGTCAGCGGGAAGACAAAACAAAGTGGAACATTATTAACATAAATATAAAAGGCTAGTTAAGGCAGTTTGTAAAGCTGCATTTGAAAATTATTCAAAATTATGCAGTAATCAAAAGTCTTTCACATTGTGCACGAACTGGCAATGACTGACAATGATAAATGATATTCTTTCTGTTATTCATTTGAGGATAATGTGCTGTTCACATCTGAATAGCTTTATCTAGCCATGGTATTCTCCAAATTTATTTTGCATTGTTCAACTGTTATTTGGTAATAGACATTTTCTGAATGGAATGCAAGAGCTGCAGAACGGATGCTATTTTCAAATCTATACTGGAGTAGAGATCTTGCATGTTCTACTTATTCAAAGACAGAAGGATTATTTCAGATGAGAAGTGGAACTTTGTTAATGTATAAATGGTCTGCATGGTATCATATATGCCTCCGGGACGGGTGCCTTATACTACGCATTTATTTTTCTCTTTCTGCTACTGAGTGATGCCTTTGAAAATGGGAATCTACAAAATGGGAAAGGAAACAAAAATAATATAAACCATCTCCTCCAATGGTTAAAATTGTCTGATGAAGCTATTCTACAATAATACAACTGTGAATTCTAATTTTTTTTTAAAGATCTAAAAATTTACAGTAAATAAAGATACTTCTACAGAGAAGCATCTCTGTTTCCTCATCTAATATAATTCTTGATAAGGAAAATATGTTTAAAGGATCAGATCAATCAAATCAGTTCAGAATATTAATAATCATGAAATTTTCTGTCATAAAATAGTCTCTCTTGAGAGGTGGGGAATAAGAAAAATAATGAATATTCATTTTGCAAAGTGTCACATCTACAAATGACAGATAAAACAATGAAATCAAAATAAATATATTCTGATTATAACTTCCTATGCAACTGAAATAATGGAAAGGTTTATACCATGACTTAATTTTTAAAAATCCTGTTCACAGCCATTAAATCTCAGCCAACCACATTTTCTCCAGCTAATGCGCACATTAAATATATTTTATTTCCATTAAAAACCAGGACCTAAATCTTTCAGCCCACTCCCAACCATGCTTTCCCACAAGTAAGTCCACTCGGTATAATGGGACTGAGTACCAAGTAAGGATTCATAGGATTTCTGCCTAGAGAATTTTGCTTGCTTAATTGCTTAATGTGCAGTATGCACAAGAAGAAGAAGAAGAAGAAGAGTTTGGATTTGATATCCCGCCTTTCACTCCCCTTCAGGAGTCTCAAAGCGGCTAACATTCTCCTTTCCCTTCCTCCCCCACAACAAACCCTCTGTGAGGTGAGTGGGGCTGAGAGACGTCAGAGAAGTGTGACTGGCCCAAGGTCACCCAGCAGCTGCATGTGGAGGAGCGGAGACACGAACCCGGTTCCCCAGATTACGTGACTACCGCTCTTAACCACTACACCACACTGGCTCCACAAGTTACATATGACCCCAATATGTTGATAGAGAATCGTAGAATCATAGAATTGTCGAGTTGGAAAAATCAGTGTATTGTCATTCACTATTGCTGGGATTTTTTTTCTTTGTATCTATCATCTATCTATCTATCATCTACCTAGTTACCTACCTACCTATCTAATCTCCCTGTAAATTACAATATTGTGACAGAATATGGATGGGTGTTGGGGGTTTTTCTGAAGACACGGGATGAATACTGCAAAGACCAGTAGGATAGGTTTAAGGGTTTTCCCAAAAGGACAGATTTTACAACATGAGGGTTTGTGTGTGTAAAAAAACCCCCTTCTTACCGCTTTCTGTTTTTTTGTGGGCAGTTTTTATGAACATGATATACATAGTGAAAATATATAAAACTATGCACCGTGTGGCAAAGTGGTCAGATGTGTTGACTCTCCTTTCGTAACAATAGAACATGGAGTCTTTCAGTGAGATTCAAGACAGTCAAAAGGAAGTACTTCATTAAAATGTGCACTTTTGAACTGCCAGTGGCAGGGGCTGGAGACCATGAAGAGTAAAGGTCACCCTCCATGCCCCACACCTGCCTGGCACACGAGTGCTTGCCCGTTGGGAGCGGGAGGGCATTTTGCAGACGGGAGGCCCAACTGTTTGGAGCACCCTCAGTATGGGGGGGGGGGCTCAGCCCGTTGCTCATAAATATTGAGGAGGCTGAAGCCCCCTCCACCCTCATAGCTGGCGCCCCCGATGGCTACTGCTCAGGGTGGCTATTTTGCCTCCAGTATCACAGGCAGAATGCTTCTGAATACCAAGCAGGAGAGTGAGCTCGCTTGGGAGCTTGCCAAAGTTTTGTGGTTGGCAAAACACTGGACTAGGAAGTGGTCTAATCCAGCAGGACTCTCTGTATGTCGCTGTGTTCTTAGGTTCCTCAGTGATAAAGGGGTGAAACAGCTTGATTCTGTCCTGAAACTGAAGGCAGGCATAGTAAAATTATATGGAGGGAGAAGGACTAGGAGGGTTGGTTGAAATTCATGGTGGCTGCCCATGTAGGCTTTTGCATTTTCCTCCCTTCTGTGCTTTAGCAACCTTTTCCTTTGAAGATTTGTGCTGGTGCAAAGAAAAATGGCTTATTACTGTGTTATGCCACTGCGAATGGATGGCACGTGTAGATGGCTTCCACATTTTGAGAGTCAAAAGAACTTCCTAATATTTTTTCTTGTATGCATTAGTATGAATATGCAAGAGGAAAAAACAAAAGGAAGAAAAAGTAGTTTGCAATGTAATTAGTATTATAATTCAATACTGCTGCATGCAGCCCAATCTCTGAGCAGTGCGAGATTCCAGGGGTTTCAGAAGCTTCTGCAAGATATGGTTTCTTCAGAATGAGGGACACAGCAGAGTGTGGTATCTTTATAACATATGGTTTATTAACACAAATACACAACCTGGGCCAACAACAGGGCTCACAGCACTAATACCCCCAAGAGGGTCTTGCTTCCTCCAGCCTTGAATTCCAACGGGAATCAGAAGTGGCTCTTTCTCCCTGGCTCCCCAACCTGCTCCCAGCTTCTGCCTTCTGGCTCACATAACCCAACACCCAACTCTATCTTTCTAACTACCAGAAAGTTGAGGGAGGGGAGCCCACCCATTTTCTATCTGGCACAGAGCCACTTCCTTTGTTACCTCAATAGCCCATACTCAGAGGGCCATTACCTCACCAGGAAGCTAGCCTGGCTAGTTCAAGAATTGAATCAATGCTGTATCCAGGAATTCGAGGGGGACTCGGGCATAAAGCCTACCCCCCCCCCAAAAAAACCCCTCAAAAAAATACTATAACAGCCCAACACCATCTACATAGCCAGCATTTACTAGCACAAATACATCTGTGGGCAGGAGAGGTCAGGAACATGCTGCAGTGGCCACGTAACACCTGTTCTCAAGGATTTGCACTGGTTACTGAGCTGCATGGGCTCAAGTCAAGGTGCTGTTTTTGACCTTTAAACTTGTTACAGAATTTCTAGAGCTGAGAAATTCACTTGGCATCATTGGCATTGAATTTTAGGAAGCAAGTGCCTTTAGCTGATACTGAGTTGCTGTTGCTGTTTTAACAAACACAGAGCTTTGTTAATTTTATTTTTTTGTGATTTTTTTTGTTATAGTGATCTTGGATTTTATTGTGTTTTATTAAAAACATTGTTAACTTTTATTGGCAATGCAGGGAGTTGCTCAGAGAGCTGTGCTATGGGGAGGTATAAAAATTTAATCAATCAGTCAGTCAATGTTTTAAGTTCCTGATTGGGACTCAGTGAATCTTCCTAGAGGAGGTCTGCCAAAAGTCTTTTGAAAAGGCTTTGTGCATAAATTTAAAATGGGAGGGAAGTGACTGGATGAAGCAATACCCTGGCCAGGTGAGCCTTCATTTGATCTAGTGAAGTACTTCTCTTCTTAAACAAGAGTGCATGTTCAGGACTGCTTTGCTTATGCCTTAGAAACTTAGTAAGACCAAGTATGCACTTTTATTTTGTAAATCTATAAAGTCTGCAAGCAGGACATGAGCTCTCACTCATAATCCCCAGCTACTGGTATTCGGAGGCACTCTGCCTCCAGCAGACCAGGGAGGGGAGCTGGCCAGATGAGAATAGTATTCTGTTTCCTTTGTATTTTCTTATGATCCACATAAGTTCCAGCAATTCAAGTGACAAATTCAAGCATGCAAGGCACTGACAGAGTGTAATCAGGGATGCAATGTAAGCAGGAAGGAATAGAACTCAGAAAGTAAGTTTTTACAGTTATTTGCTTTTGTTGGCATTGTGAGAGATTAGAGGCTCCAGAGCTTGGTTGGTTGTGTTTAGTTGACTGCAGTGTGGCTTGTTGGGGGGGGGGGAGGGGAGGGAATAGGTCATTGTCTTGTTGTGCTGTGTATGTGATAATGCAGAACCGCACCAGGTGGAAGGCATACGCCTTTGCTTGTCCCCATGCTAGCTTAAGTTGGTTGGTTAACTTTTCTAACAGGGCAGTTTCCTGTGCATTTTTATATCAGTGGTCTATGTTCACTCTTGATAGGGCCTTCCGGTGTCTAGTTACAATATTTCTAGCTGTTGAGAGTGAGTGGCTTATGAGTTCCTTGTCGTATTGACCTCCTAAGCCAATTTAATTTTGGTAAGCAGGTGGAGGAGGGTGTCTGTGTGCTTCCCCAATGTCTTTAATCCTTCACAAAAGTTTTATCCATCTGCCTGGTTTCTCGCCCCACCTCATTTTGAAATTTTCACTCTCCTGCCAGCTGTTAAACCAAAGGTGTGCTGTACTGGTGCACCAACAGAGTGAATTTGTTATCATGATATATGCTGCCAATGCATAATCAGCGACAGCTTTGATTGCTCCTGGGCTACTGATGCATTAGGGCAGTATATCATCAAAATAGGAACCAGAAGGAACAGAAGGTCCAGGAGGGAATTTTTTAGTACTGTTGTGAACAGTGCGCATTTAATTATTATTTATTAAGCAGTGCCACATAGGCACAGACAGACTAATGAGAAATCCATATTAGCATGAAAGCTCACCGTCACATCCAGTTTGCATACATACAGGCATGTTAAAAATAGACATATGCTAATTCCAGTCCTTTTTTCTGGGGGTACTGAAGGGTATGCAGTACCAACACCTTCTCCCCCCCCCCATGTTAAAAGTGGGGCACTTACTCTAACAACTTCATGGTGAGTATCACCACCTTTTTTTTATAAAAAAAGGACTGGCTAATTCTGTCCCCAGAGTGGACGGACCTTCTGTGTGCAGTGAGACTGGAAGGAGTTCTTATGTTCATATTCTTTCTCTCCTTTGCCACTCACTAGTGGAGATACTGATTGAGCAAACATAGCTTCTCAAACCTTATTTGCAGGTGGTGAAATACAGGAGGGGTTTTTTTTGCTGAATATTGTTTGGGTGATAGGGAGAGGCAGAATACTCCAACAGGGAATTTCATCAAATTATTTTCTGAGAAATTCTGGCCCTGATTTCCCAAGGGGAGGATGGAGGTGAGAACCTCTCTCAGTCTGACTATTCATAGAATTTTTGCTTCTGTCAAAATTCCTCACATATTTCTCTAGTAATCTCCAAATTACCATTTAGGCAAAATTCCCAGGCAGCTGTAATCCCAAATCTGCTGAGTGGACCATTTCCTCCTCAGTCCCAAACTCTGAAAAAGAGGGTGATGAAGGGCATCTTGACTAACAACTGGCAATAAGGAACATGCACAGAAGACACCCCCCCTCCACCACCACTAGCTTTATCCAAAGCTACATCTTTGTAGTGTCTTCCCCCTGCTTCCTTCTCTTCACCCCACCTTTCCCAAATGTGCACCTATCCCACCCCCCCACAACCAAATTTCTGTTTATTGGCTTATGCACAATAAAACTGTAGAACTATAAGTGCCACCACTTAATTGACTTTAAAAATGCATGCAGCCCATTGCTCAGAAAACATGAGACCATATTTGGGCACTAAAATGTATTTTGAAGGTCAAACAGAGGCACATGGGAAGGGAGAATTACAGTTTACAGGAACCTGGAAATTTCAGGGGTTTAGATCCAGAGGGAGCGTATTTAGGGTAGTGCAGGTGATTTCCTGCACAGGGCGCCGAGCCAAGGGAGTACAGAACAAGAACAACAAAACCTATACTTGTATGGGCACCAATTTTTTTACCTTGCTCAGGGCTCTATATTACCAAAGTCTCAACACATAGGTGGACTGAAGAACACTCTTGATCCACAACTGAAACATGACTAGAACAGGTGTGGACACTAAACTTGGAGGTTCAATAGGTGATGGACCATTGCATGAAAGGGGGGGGGGGCTAAAAAGAGCATTCTCCCCCACTATCTAGAGTTCAGAGGGTTGTCATTCTAGGGTCCCCAGATGCTCTCACTATTCTTCCCCTTAAGCCAGTCCCACCACTTCAGTGCTCACCAAGACAGATTAGCTGTCCTGCTGTACTCCCTGCCAATGTGATGACTGAATGCAATCACTCAAATAACAAAGCTATTCCAGTCCTGTGTTGATCACCAGTGTTTGGGGTGGGATGGGAAGCTCTCAAATCCAATCCAAGACTCACAAAATTCCAACTCTGTCCTCAATAAATACAGGGAACTGTATCAGGAGAGTTCTACATGCGAGTAGGAATCCCACAGATCACATGCCCGGCTGGCATGTTCTTTCCCTTCTGGTTGGTTGTTCGGGAGCTTCAAAAGCTTTCTCCAGCCCGAACATCACAGCAACAGATACAAAGAAGCATCAGCATACTTTAGGATCCTGCAGAGTGTTGGCAGTTTGCGCGACAGACTCAGCAGTGCAGCCTTTTGGATAAACTACTTTATTTACATATAATACACTTGGAGCTTTTTAACTCAGCTCCTTCCTCTTCAGCATCAGACAGCAAAGAGTAAGAACAAAGGACAAGCGTCCTACATCGCGGAACACAGTAATACAAACATCCTGTCTCTGTCACTTCTCACACTGTGGAATGAAAACATACACCGTCATGTGATAAAAAACAATCCCATGATTGCAAGCACGGGGCTAGAATCCTAACGGGAGCTGGGTAATCTTTGCCTGGGTGACTGAAAAGGAACAGCCAAATCACATGAGTGGAGCTGGAAGGACATACCAGGCCCACTCAAGGAGAAAGACCCAGCACAAAAGTGACACTCAATGTCCCACCATGAAGGCCTCCAAAGTTCTGGTCACTGGCATCAGGCCTCCTAATAAAAACTGGTGCAGCTGATAACCAGAAAACAAAAGAACCCAGAACTTGGGTGAAACTGGCCAACAAAGCTGCACCCATATCAGTACACCAGTGTGGCTTCATCCTCTCATGAGGGAACATGTTTTATGATGCTTCATTCAGGAATCAAGTTGCGTGGACTTGCTTCCACTTTAGCTCCAGTGGAATTAATACTGGTAATTTTGGAAAGCAAGAAGTGGAAGGGTGGCACATTGGTAGCTGCACATGAACACGTATATTTAGAAATAGACGAATGGGGCAGTGTCAAAACCTACCTCAGCCATCCCCAGCCAGTCCTCACCTGCCCACCTCCTTTCTTAGGTCCAGTCCTAGCAGTGTTCTTCCTCTCAGTGCTGCCACTGTAGGAGAAGGAGTCAAGCTGGCATTAGTAGACTCCTGTCTATCACTGGGATTGTGTCCGTTGAGGTAGGGCTATCTGCTTTCTTCCCCACCAATCTCAATGGGCACCAGCCACCACCAGCTACTTCTCCCACCCTATCAGAACTGATGGTTTTATTTTTGATAGTCCCATAGGACACGGGTGGCGCTGTGGTCTAAACCACTGAGCCTCTTGGGCTTGCCGATCAGCAGTTTGGCGGTTCGAATCCCCATAACAGGGTGAGCTCCCATTGCTCTGTCCCTGCTCCTACCAACGTAGCAGTTTGAAAGCGCGTCAAAGTGCAAGTAGATAAATAGGTACCACTCCAGCAGGAAGGTAAATGGCATTTCCATGCGCTGCTCTGGTTCACCAGAAGCGGCTTAGTCATGCTGGCCACATGACCTGGAAAAACTCTCTGCAGACAAACACCGGCTCCCTCGGCCTGTAAAGCAAGATGAGTGCTGCAACTCCAGAGTCGTCTGTGACTGGACTTAACTGCCAGGGGTCCTTTACCTTTTACCTTTTGGCAGCATGTTTGATGCTCATTTCTATATGGGCTGGATATAAGCTGTACTAAAGTTAGTAGCACATGGATTTCATAAAATAACCCAAATACTTTTTAAAAGAAAAATATTTTAAAATTCAGAGCATGTAAGAAGGAAATATTCTGGCTGGTAGCAAAAACTTCTGGTAGAAGTCCAAAAGAGGGAGGGGGTAGGAGATGGAGAAAGAGAGAGAGAGAGAGAGAGAGAGAGAGAGAGAGAGAGAGAGATGGATGCAAGTCAAAAATCCATTAGGAATTGATTCTTCAAAAATAAAATGAATAAATAAACTCAACAAGATTTATCCCAAAATCAAAGATAGCAAGATCACACAGAATAATTAATTCAGTCTTTTTGTCCAGCAAGAGAGTGCAAGAATCTGAGGAATTTGCTTTCAATAGGTCACTGAAATACTAAGTGAAAGAACATGTTCTTATGTAGTATTTAATCAAAACTTTGATTAACTTAATTGCTAATATTATAGTCTGCCATTTATAGATCCCCATGATTTTCCGAATAGAGGGCAGTCTTTCATTTGCCTCTTCTGGAAAGGTGTGGAGGCTATTCCGTTTCTGGAGCACTTGGGCTTGAGAGAGCCTTGATCACCCTGGTGGGCAAAGGGAGAGTGACCTGAATGATCTTCCTTGACTCTCAGTGGCATTTGCTATTACGAACCATATACCATTGGGGGCAAATTATGGTCAGAGACAGGACTCCCCTCTCCCCTTTGTCCCATGGTTTACCAACTGGAGACTGAAGCTCTTGCAAAACTGAGCCCCTACACAACATGGGGGAGAGGGACAGGACTTGATGTGGGGGTGGCCGTTTCCCCCTTATGGTCCAGTGAAGGTCCCACTTACATAATTACAACTTTTTCTCCTTTTGTACTTCTCGAGTATTGACTGAACTCCCCCCCTCCCTCTGGGTTCCTTTTTTCCCTTCAGAAAGCGAACAGTGCCCAGTCTTTATTGAGAGGATCACTTACTTATCACAGTGTTGCTGGTTTTCTTAAGTCCAGGGGGTTTGCTTGACAATAAGCATGTTGATGTTTTGTAATGTTTCATTCTAGAGCAAGCCTTGGGGAGCAAGGAAGAAAACAGGCCTTGTGTTAATGATGCAAACTAGTCTAAAAGAGCAAACACACAATGAATAGTGAGATCGATAGCAGAATCAATAGACCTGGAGAAGGATGAAATAGAGGATAAGCTAACCTCATGATTAGTAAGCAAGCAACAATTCATAAGAACATCTACAAACAAAGACAGATCAATGGCCTTAATATTACGAGAGGGTGCAAACTAGCAGTTGAATGAATTTAATATTAGGGAATGAACCAAAGGAATAGATTACTAAATACAAAGGTACAGCCACCTGTATCCAGAGGCAGAGGTGAAGCTCAGGTGAGTAGTTAAAAGTAAAAAGACATGCATTACAGACTTACATGTTTCCACAATGTAATAAAAAGGCCCACTTAGCTAAGTTCTCCCTCCTGATTAATAAAAGCACAGTGTCTTAAATAATACACTTCAGTTGCTTCTAGATCAGTGTTTCCCAACCACTGTTCCGCGGCACACTAGTGTGCCGCGAGATGTTGCCTGGTGTGCCGCGGGAAAAATTAAAAAATGTGAAAGATTTTTTTTTAAAAGTCAAATTTTCGATTGGGGCGCCGTCACTAGATGACCCCTGGGGTTCCCTCCCTCCCTCCCGCTCTGCGCCTCCCTCCTCCTCCTCCGGGGAGGCCCTTCCTGGCTCTTGGCCAAGGCTTGGCGGCTGCCACTCACTCGCTCACCCGTCCCTCCATCCCTGCACCCGGCCTCTCCCCCTCCGTCCCCGGCGCGGGGGCTGCCGGGATCCGTAGTCCCCTCACCCTTGGGTTCCGCGCCCGCGCGGAGTGCACAAACTACGTTTCCCAGCGTGGCCTGGCGGGCCGGGCGTTTTGTTTGAAGCGCTCTTCTCCCGGCCATGGAATGAGCGCAGCGGCGGCGGCCGGGCAGGCAGGGGCTCTTCCGCGCAGACCCCGCGCAGCCTGCCTGCGCCCCCGCGGAGATCGGGCGGCAGGATGGAGCCCGGGGATCCCCACGGAGGCGGAGCGGCGGAGGCGGAGGCTGCCCCCCAGGTAGGGCTGCGTCGGGGGGGGGTATTTTTACAATGCTGCATCCGCGCCGGAGGGGACGCATCGGACCGCGGGGAGACCCCTTGGCGGGCGTGCAAGGCAATGGATGCGTGCAGGCGTTGCATGGAGTGCAGTGCAATGCAATGGCAACGCGGCGCCCTGCATGCATGCATGCAACTTCCACCGGCGCTCCGGACTTGGCAGGTGAGGGGGGTCCCCAGTGGGCGGCAGAGAGAGCCGGGAGGGCGAAGGGGAGCCGGGGGGAGCAGCGCTGCTCCCCGAGCCGAGCCCGGGGGGAAACTTCGCCGTCGTTGCGCCGGGTGTTGGAAGCGGAGGCTGGCGGGGGCCCCTCACCTGCAAAACCTGGTCGCCTCTCATATATTTCGTGCATTGCATTCATCGCCCGCTTTCTCCTCCAAGGAGCTCCCGGGGGCGCGCATGGTTCTCCCCGTGTTATCCTCGCAACAACAGCCCTGCGAGGTGGGTCAGGCGAGTGGCCCAAGGGAGCACCCAGGGATTGTCCTGGCCAGGTGGGGTGATTTGAACCCTGCTCTCTGCCCGGTCTTCGTCCTCATTTAGCCCCCACATGTGCATGACTGTGCATGACTGAGGTTTTCCCCCCTCGTCTTGGCTATGGTGTGAGTCTGTGCTGTTAATTAATGGGGTTCTGCCTTCGGAGAAGATGAGCCAGCCCTCAAGGAGGTGATTATGTAATTTGCTAGCAATTCATGTCCCTCCCGGCGTGACGCTGCGCGCTGACGTCACGGGGCTGTAATGGTGGTGTGCCTCGAGATTTTTTTCATGAAACAAGTGTGCCTTTGCCCAAAAAAGGTTGGGAAACACTGTTCTAGATGACTTGTTTATTGAGCATTCATGGGGAGTTTGTGGGGAGTTTATACCCGTTCTTTATTAAAGATTCGTTTGATTTATTTACAGGAAGGTTATACAATGTCCCACCAAACAGTTGTTACTTCACACTTTCCAGTGATTATTCTCCTTGCGGCATAGTCACAGCATACATTTAAAGCACTATGATACCACTTGAAAGCCATGGCTTCCACCAAAGAATTCTGGGATCTGTAGTTTGTTAAGGCTGCTATGAGTTGTTAGGAGACGCCCATTCCCCTCTCAGAATGGCAATTCCCAGTGTGGTTTAACAATCAGTCCCTCTTTACAGGGAACTCTTTTCACAAGGGTGCCAACTGTACTTGAACTGAACAACCTGCATTTGCCCTTATGGGATGGAATTCTTCCTCTTTACTAGGAGCAGTTTTCAATGTTTTTGGTATTGAACCAAGATTGTCTCTGTTTGCTTTTGTCCCGTTTGCTGGCCCAACATATTTTTCTGTCTTTCTACCCACCATACTAGTTGCATCATAACCAAAGCTGTGGCTGGCCAAGTGATTTTGGCCCCTGAGGGAGAAATCCCACAATCATCTCTCCTCCCCCCGCTATCTGTTAAATTATGATAACAACAAATTAAATATCTATCAGTTTTCTGCTCACTGCGGTGCTTCCTTACTCTTTCTTTTCTTCTTTTTTAAAAATATATTTTTAGTAAAGATTTCTTAGTTTACAAAAATAGGTACATTGTCCCTTTCTTCATGTTGTGTTTTCTACAGATGAGTTTCATTTGCTGTGAGACATTAGTGTTGCATACAGTGTTAGGTTAGGAAGAAAAGAGGGGAAAGGGGGAGGGGGAATGATGGGAGGGGTGGGGTGGTTATGCTTCTATTCTACTTGGCGTATGTGTGGGGTTTTGTGTCAGCGTCACTTGTTTTTGTGCATGGGTGCTGAGCATCTTGGGGTGGTGGATTCTGTACTGTATTTTGGATGAGTACACTGATAAATCTCACTGCCAAACAGACTTAACCAGAAGGTTCCTTGTTCAACCCATGTAAAGTCTATGCAGATTGTCACCTGATTTGGCATGAAGCTGTATTTTAATATATTTCCCCAAACTTTCACAATAGTCTCCAATGTTTGTTGTTGTCATTTTCTCTCTCTTTTTTGTGCCTATATGAAATAGAATTTTCCAGTTCTTGTCTCCAGGAACTTCGTGTGTTCATAAAGACATTCACCTCTGTATGTATGCACGTGATTGCTGAAAATGTAGTTTGTAAGCTTGGCTGTTCATCAGATTTTCTCAAATACACCATCAGTTTT
Organism: Podarcis liolepis; assembly: GCF_965112155.1. Classification (NCBI taxonomy): domain Eukaryota; kingdom Metazoa; phylum Chordata; class Lepidosauria; order Squamata; family Lacertidae; genus Podarcis; species Podarcis liolepis. Next base: position 5,060,938 of record NC_139558.1, read on the forward strand.
TCATAAGGGCTTATTGCATTTAGAAATCCATACCTTGATTCACTTGTTGTTTTTAGGAGGAAAACAACCCAGTGAAAGCATATGACCTATGAATGTTCTTTTATGAATATGTCCAATAATTTCCCCTTAATGTTCTTTCTGATTATGCTGAGAGAAGAATTGACTTCCAGTGTCAGGACCTTTTAAAAAATGCCTTTCAAAACAGTTAGCTGACTGATTGCCTTTGCTTGACTTGTTTAGAGTTCAGTGTTGTTCTCAGTAATAACTCTGGCTTTTGATAAGCTGTTTTAACATGAATCAAGGAGTCTGTCAATGGCTATAAGAAGAACAGGCTGCTTTCAAACAAAATACGTGCTGTGTGGAAAATGCATGCTTCTGCCAGGAGGTATGTTTTTAAGGACCCACATTAGCTTTAAATCACCTGAAGCACTTTTTGTTATTGAGCTGACTATTTATTTATCCCTGAAGCTCCAGAAGATGGTCTGAATTCACACACACACACACACACACACACACACACACACACACACACGCCATAGCAAGTTGGTACACAGGAGTGAGCTGTTCTGGGGCTAGGGACCCACAGAAGCTAAGCTAGTTCTGGTGAATATTGATCTTCAACAGACAGAGGCAGGTAATGGGTTACCAGGTAAAAGGAACAAAGTATACCTTTTAGCTAATGGAAGCAGAGTCAAGCTTTGCAGTATATGATAGAACCCAGGGAAGTCTGATATTGATCCTCATCCAACAGAGTACAGGACCTAGCTGAGTTTCCCTCAAGCAGATTTTCAGATAATTTTAAGAAGCAGGACTCTGGCTTGAAGCCTCACGCTGAGATATACCTAGAAGTGCCCTCCACAACTAGCTGCTCAAGGGGCAAACCATGTTGGGTAGTCCAATTTGAACTCCAAATGCTTCCTGGGTCCACAGCCTAGTAACCCTTGGGCTCTCTGAGCTCCACTTTGAGAGCTCGTGGTCATAAGAATGCTCTCCCTTTGCTGTCTGGCTTCGCTGCTTAATATCATGCTCCCAAGTTTGCAAAACCCCTTAGTTTACTGTAATGTGAATATGAAGGCAGAACAAGGGTATTTCCTGCTCCATTACACTCAAAACCATCTGATAGTGCACACTGCAGTGACACCTAGTGACAGATCACAAACTTTGTAAATGCAATCTACCAAATGCAACCCATAGAAGAAGATTGAAAATAAATTCTCTAAATGTATGCTTCCAGATACAGAAAACATAATAGCACATACTAATTGTTTAAGATCAGGCAGACATGCAGGTAGACTCTATGTAGCTTGCTGCTCGGTGCCAATTAATAACAAAATGCATTTATATTCTACTAATACAATTTGCTCAGGAGACAATAATAACACACTTATTAACCATTAGAACATTACTCTTTTTCCATGTCAGAAATGTCTCTCTCTCTCTCTCTCTCTCTCTCTCTCTCTCACACACACACACACAGAGAGAGAGAGAGAGAGAGAGAGAGAGAGAGAGAGAGAGAGACATATTCTAAAAGCAGAAAGAGGAGAAAAAAACCACAATCCTAGGAGTGTTGCTGATTATGACTCCCTTATGATGGCTGACCATATGGAGGCCCTTGCTGCATAGATTGTGGCGATCACATTGGGACTTGCCATGCTCGTTCCTGTGGCAGTTGGGGATATGCTGTGTGGCAGTGAAGGTGCGAGGACTCACAACGATGCCTCCATTCCTTCATTGTAGATGAAGGAGAGAAGTTATCAGGTTTCATCAACATCTTCTTGGCGACTGTAAGATGTGCTCTGGTGTGGAGATTCTGAAATAGCACCAGTCTTGCAAGTAAATTGCTCCAAATAACCCTTGTCTGTTTACCCAGCTGTTAAAGTCTGGTTTATCAACTAAATATACTACATCTGATTGTTTTCATTGTAGCCGACCTGTGCAAGTTGCCACTCTCCAAAACCGAATGCTGACTGACCTATCAGATACTCCACCCCTTTCTCTTTCTTTCTTTCTTTCTTTCTTTCTTTCTTTCTTTCTTTCTTTCTTTCTGCAGTCCCAAGTAGGGAAACTGCAAAAATATTATCAAGTTTCTAACTGACCTCTCTATGTGGCTATGCAGATCTGACTTAAGAATCTTTCTCATTTTTATCCTTATTTATTTGCTCATTAGGCATATTGTGAACTACTATCTCTAAATGTGTCCATGTGTGTTGATATGACATTGTAAGGGCAACTATTCTAACTGTAATAGTGATTCCATTGCTACCTCATTATTTGACAGCAGTGGTCTCCTTTGCCCATTACGATACTTAAGGAGTATAATCATAATCTTGTACTGTGGCGTAGTTTCCACTTATTATCCTTATGTGGGAGTAGAAGTAGGTGTAATCTCATTATTTCTACTAGGTGGGTGTAGATATTTATGCATTTATTTATTTATTTATTTAAAAAGTGTGTGTGTGTGTGTGTGTGTGTGTGTGCGCGCGCGCAGATATATATGCATCTTCTCAGGTCAAGTCATGATGAGGGATAGCAGTATTAGTTTGAGCCCACAGAAAGAACAGTGAAACAAGAGCAAACAAAAGTTTCATGGCACCTTAGGCTAGCATATTTATAATGACAAGCTTCCATGGACCAGATACGCAACGTGATTATCTTCTTAGGATACAGGCAGAAAGAAGAATTAATTAATTAATTTGCATACGAGGCCCAAAGAGCACAGATTACGCAGATTTCAATCCAAGAGAAGATCCAGGTGACATGTATGTGACCCGTTCCTGACCAACAACTACTGACAAAGAGAAGGCAGAGTAAATTCAGTTGTGCAGAGAAGCACCAGAGAGTGGCCAGGCAGTCACCCTGGTGCATCCCTCAGGGCCAGGTGAGTGTGCAAAACCTTAACAGACCAAGAGACAAAAATAGGGGGGGGAAATGGCCACAACTTTATTGATTATAGAAGCAAAGCAGAATTGGCATGGCATTGTGTTCAGGTCTGCTGAGCTGAAGACTTCCAACCTGAAGTCCCATACCTTCTCCCAGCATGCTTGCTGTAGCATCTTAGAAGTGGAGTAGAACAATGCCATTTGTCTAACCACTGGTTGGTACCAACTGAATACATGGAGTGATCTATCATATATGGAGAGCAAATATTTCCATCACCAAACTATGGTATAGTAACGTCAGACCGGCACAGTCTGTGACCCACCAAACCATATGCAGCCAAATGTCACTCACCAGACATTTTCTTTTTTCCTTTATTTTGCAGTTTGCTTCATACTAGAAAAATAGGTGATTTGTTGAACACCTCTATTTAAAACTGACCAAGTGGTTATTCTCAAGATAGACCCCCCTTGTGCACCTGGCCCTGTTGTGCAGCTTCCATGCAGCTGCTTCAAGGGCTGAAGAGGGAAGGTTAAAAATCTTTTGGCTTGCCTCTTTGACAATCAGAGCTCTGTATTGTTTGTTTCCATTTTGGTCTAAGTATTCTCATATGACTGTGTGACACTTTTACATGCTGTACTGAATTTGTCACATAATCAATCTACATTATCAGAATATATGTTCTGCCTTAATGACAACAGCTCAAGACATAAACTTTAAAGATTCGAAGGCACACAGCACTTACAAGGCAGTTTTTATTTCTGAAAAGTTAAAAGCAAGTACTTTATGAGTTCATTTCAAAAGCAGTACATAAATCTTGATGTTATTGAAACTATTTCATGCAGGTTGTCAAAGGTTTAGATCATATTTCTTAATTGTTTCCGCTTGCATTTGGGTTATTATTTGTCACACACAAAAATAGCTACAACGCAGCCTTTGAAAATACAGATAGGGATCAGGGGCATTAGTTAGCTGAATTTTACTCAGAGTAGACCTACTGAAACTAATGGACCAAACTTAGTCATGTTCATTAATTTCAATGGGTCTACTCTGAGTAAAACTCAACTGACCATCAACACAGGCTTTTGAGACACTTCTCTTCATATACTTTAATAAGCTGTATGAATAAGAATTTCCCATTGGGCTGCTTAGCAGGTGTCCGCCCTTGCAAAAGTATTGTGAGCTAAGCCACTGTTATTTCCCCCCATGTTACAGATCAAGTATGGAGACCGAATGGTGGTGCTTTGCCTAAATTTGTGGCTGACATGATATTCAAAGCTGGAAATTTCTGTCTTACAGCTCCAACACTTATGTCATACCAGCTTTTACTTCTCACACTGACACTGAGACATTGTACCTTAGTCACTGTAACAATTTTTGGTTAATTGCTGGTATGTGATTTGTGTTTGTTTTGAAGCCCCTTGACATTTAAACAAGCAAAATTAATGAAAAGTAATTGTCTTCTTTAATCAAATGAAAGCTTCCTTTTGACCTGTATTCTGAGTTTCTCTGAGCCTGAATAATTTGCATGTAACAGTTAGCTATCTGGCTGCTACCTTGATGCTCATATAAGACCATTAAATCAGCTCACCCTTTTCCTCATTATATAATATACCTGGTGATCTGTGCACACTTTTGTTAGCTTCTTGGTTCCTTCCACTGCAAGAAATGATCAGTTTTTCACATTAGCAAAAGGTCATTCTCTTCATTAATATCTTCCAAAAATGGCAAGTGCAATCTCTGTGTGAGGCCTGTCTGCGCTTTCTAGCTCATTTTTACATACCAGTAGGCTTAACTGAATGCTGTTCCTGATTTGAATTTGTTAATTATTTAAGCCAGACCTGCACAACTTGGCTGCAGGTAGGGGCCAAAATTAAAATAGGCTAAACTTCTTCAGGCCACAGATAGGTTTTTAGTGGTTCACTTTCCAAGTAAAGGTATAATTTTATTGATTTTAGAAAATAAACTGGATGTATATACACTCTCACACACATCAGTCTCACACACATCATGTTTCTTGTCTAAAACTGAGATATGCCCATTTCTTAATTTTATTATGTATATCTAAATTTATCTTTTCAATCTGTCTCTTACACAGTACATAACACAGTACATAAGCACTAGATGGCCCAGATGTAAATCTTTGTATAAAATAAACAAATAATAAACAGTTCCAAAGAATAAGTCAATTGCAATCTTTAAACATGTAAAATCAATATTAAACCCACCCTTCCAGCCACTCTTCCCACGCATCCCTAGAGCTTCATTTCTGCTACCTAACCCTGGGCAGCAGTGGTGGCGGCTGCAGGGGACTGGTGATCTAGCCACCAGGAGCTGTTTCCAGCGGTGGAAAGCTGCCAGCACTCAATAGACATGGCAAAGGGTTCTCACCTCCTCCCTCCTGGGCAGCACTTGGAGGTGGGCTTGAGAGGCTCATCCCCAATGCTAGAAGAGAAGCCCGACCTGCCGCTGTTATGCAAGGGAGGGGGATGCCAGAGAGACGTCAAAGGATCATGGGAAGCTGCCGATGGGAGGCTGGACGAGATGGGTGCTCGGCTCCTGGGCTGCCCAAAATTTGGGGGAGGGAGTGGGGAGTGGCTCACAGGCAGGCCTGATTTAAGATGTCCAGTCATTCATTAAGAAAGAGAAGAAAGCATGACGGGATGCACAGACTTTATTTTCCTCCATAGAATAGAAGGTCCAAACACACACAGTTGGCTGGGTATTTAAGAGGTGGATTTGATATTTCCCATAGGGATGTGGGTGGCGCTGTGGCCTAAACCACTGAGCCTTGGACTTGCTGATCAAAGGTTGGTGGTTCAAATCCCCATGATGGGGTGAGCTCCCATTGCTCAGTCCCAGCTCCTGCCAACCTAGCAGTTCGAAAGCACGCCAAAAAGTGCAAGTCGGCGGGAAGGTAAATGGCGTTTCTCTGCACTGCTCTGGTTTTGCCAGAAGCAGCTTAGTCGTGCTGGCCACATGACCCGGAAAAACTGTCTGCGGAGCTGACAAATGCTGGCACCCTCGGCCTGTAAAGCAAGAGACGTTTGCAACTGGACTTAACTGTCAGGGTTCCCTGTACTTTTACCTTGATATTTCCAGCAGTTTAGAGGCAGCCTGAAAAAGGAATTTCCTTGAATTTTTAATGGGGTTTTTTGGACCAGTTTTAATAAATGAGAGAGAGTGGTTTGAAAACAGCAGAGGACTCAATACCTGCATCCTAGCTGTTTATAAAGATGTTGAAATTAAAGGGGCCCAGGGAAGAATGCTGTGGCACCCCACTTGTCACTTTTTTCCAGAATGGTGAGGAATGATTAATGAGCACTCTTTGGGTTCGGTCAGTCAACCGGCTACGAATCCACCTAACAGTAACCTTGTCCAGTCTGCATTTCACCACCTTATCCACAACAATATCATGTTATTGTTGATATATTTACAGAGGTTCCTCGGGTTACATATACTTCAGGTTACATCTGCTTCAGGTTACAGACTCTGCTACCCCAGAAATAGTATCATGGGTTAAGAACTTTGCTTCAGGATGAGAACAGAAATTGTGCTCCGGCAGCGCAGCAGCAACAGGAGGCCCCATTAGCTAAAGTGGTGCTTCAGGTTAAGAACAGTTTCAGGTTAAGAACGGACCTCCAGAACGGATTAAGTACTTAACCCAAGGTACCACTGTATTGCTGAATAACTTCAGAGGTGGCTGTCACCGATGGAAGCGAAAGCTCAGAAAAAACTCAATATGGAGGTCAAATGGCCGAAATATTGGGAAATTTTGGAACAAGATGGAGATAGGTTGAAACTGCAGAGTTTTGAAAAACTACAAAACAAAGTGCGAGACTGGCTTCATTATTATCAGATAATGGAGGCATTCAATTTGGACAAGAAAATCGGCTTCCAGGTGGAAAAATCAAAATTAGAAACAGAATTGTTAGAACCCAAAACTAAGATTTTGTCAAAGATGTATAACCTGCTGTTGAAATGGAATACTCAGGATGAAACGGTGAAATCTGCTATGATTAAATGGGCACAAGATGTTGGACATAACATAATGATGGCTGACTGGGAACAGTTATGGACCACAGGTATGAAGTTTACGGCATGTAATGCCTTAAGAGAGAATATTATGAAAATGATATACAGGTGGTACATGACCCCAGTCAAGCTTGCAAAAATTTGCCCGATAATAAATGTTGGAAATGTAAGGAAACTGAAGGTACATTCTTTCACCTATGGTTGACGTGCCCAAGGATTAAGGCTTTCTGGGAGATGATTTATAATGAATTAAAAAAGGTATTTAAATATACCTTCTTGAAGAAACCAGAGGCCTTTCTTCTGGGCATAGTCGGCCAATCGGTGTTAAAGAAGGACAGAACTTTCTTTATGTATGCTACAACAGCAGCAAGAATACTTATTGCAAAGTATTGGAAGACACAAGATCTACCCACTCTGGAAGAATAGCAGATGAAACTGATGGATTATATGGAATTGGCGGAAATGACTGGCAAAATCCGGGACCAGGGAGAAGAGTCAGTGGAAGAAGATTGGAAGAAATTTAAAGACTATTTACAGAAATATTGTAAAATTAATGAATGTTAGAATGATGTTGGATTGAAGTTAAGGGGTTTCTAGCTGTAATGGTATAAAAGAATATGAAAAAAATGGATTCTTAACAGGTAAATTTAGGTTACAATATATCAAGATTAAAGATCAGGATAAAATAAGGAGGGAAAGGAATTGCTGAACTAATAAATTGAACTGGAATACAAAAAGGGGAGGTATGAGGAGGTCCGGGAAACAAGTAAATGAAAGATAAGTGATGAAAAGATTGAATTGTTTTTAACTATTTTTATTTTGTATTTTCTCTTTTCTCTTTTTCTTTTTGTAACATTGTAAAAACCTTAATAAATATTTATTTTAAAAAAATGTATTGCTGAATAACTTCAGGATGTTTTATGTGATTCATAAATTGAACCACGCATGCAAACCTCAGGCTTAAGGGTGAAATGTGAGCCTCCAGGCCTCTCTTTCCAGCCCTTGGGATTCATCCCAGACCACACCCTTTTCGGGCCATGCCCTTCACTTCCCTTGCTCTATGTCCTCCTCAGTTTTGCCTGGCTGGGCTACATCATTGAACTATGATAATATATTTTGCTTGCATGGATGGATGGCAGAGGTGAAGAAAAAAATATTTTAGTAGAGACATTTGAACTTAAAATCATTTTTAATCAGAGAAACTATCAGCCTTATATCCAACATTGCTTTGGAATGCAGTGGCAACCATTTCACGTGGCATTTCTGTTTCCAGCCCATGTGCTCCTTGGTGGAGTGCGTAGAAGTGCACCTCGCCCCCATTCTTCCCTGCCCCTGTTCCGCCCTCATTTTGTCATCTTCTGGGTCCAAAAGGACCTTCATGTTGGTGATCGCGCATCAATTGGATGTGCCTAAAATGGTCACCACCTGTATTAAGAAGCTAAAAAAAAATCAGTGCAGTTTTGAAAGGTTCTTTATTCAATATGACTTCTGGTTGCCTCCAAGTGTAGATGGAGACCTTCTTGACCTCAGGAATTACCGTATTTTTTGCTCTATTGGACGCACCGGACCACAGGACGCACCTAGTTTTTAGAGGGGGAAATCAAGGAAAAAAATATTATCCCCCCCCCCAGCCCCAAAGAGGCTGTGTGCTTCCTCTTTAGCCTTGAGCAGCATCTTTAGCCTTGCACAACGGGATGGATCATGCCCGCTGTTCACCGGGGCTGGACTAGATGACTCCTGGGGTTCCCTTCCAACTCTGCAATTCTGTGACCTCGGAAGTTGTTGGGGGTCTCCACCACTGGAGGCTTTTAAGCAGCGGTTGGGGGACCATCTGCCTGGCGTTCTTTAGCTGTGATTCCTACATTGTGAGGGGGCTGGGCTAGATGACCCTCGGGTGGCCCTCCCAACTCTATACAGTCCTACACTTCTGTGGCAGGAGATCCACAGCCACTTCACACAATGCCCACTCCCAATTTTCATTGGAGAGACATGTGGCTTCACTGTCTAGGTAGGTACCCCCCTACCTGCCACTCTTCCCTCATCCCACTTAAGCCGAGGGAATTCCTGCCCAGAGAAGCTCCCAGGTGAGGCAAAGGTTAAGATTACCTCTGGTAAATGGCTTTGTATCCTCCCTCTTTCCCTTTTCTCTTCTTCTATGCTAGTTCCTTTTCTTGTGTTTTGTTTAATCTGTTTTTATTGTATACTAAAATAAAAGCTGCAAAGTTTCCTTTTTTATAATATTCCCCCCCCCCAAACTAAAACGTTAATCTAGATAAAAACACTGATCCAGAGGAAAATAAGGGGGTGGAGGAAGGACGAAAAAAGAAAAAGAGGTAGAGAGAGAGAGATTTTTTAAAAAGTTGGCTTCTTTAGCCTTGTGCAGCCTCCCGTGGCTGGAGAGGCGTGCTAGGCAAAAGAGGAAGCCCGGGCAGCGAGCGGGGTGGATCGCGCTCGCTGCCCGGGCTTCCTCTTTAGCCTTGCACAGCCTCCCATGGCTGGAGAGGCGCGCACGGCTTTTCTAGAGGAGGGAGAAGGGACTGACTGGCCGCGTCAGTCCCTTCTCCCTCCTGGGGAAAAGCCAGCAAGAGCCGCGTGAAGCTTGTGTGTGGCTCTTGGGGGCTTTTCCTGCTTGCCTCCCCCCCCTGCATTCGCTCCATAGGACGCACAGACTTTTCCCCTTAGTTTTTAAGACGGAAAAACTGCGTCCTATGGAGTGAAAAATACGGTATCAGGCAGTTTGATTACAATATCTTAAGAGGTGTCCAAATGCATAACAAGCAAACAAACAACTTTCCAAAATATATAGTAGATGGTAGGAAGTAATGACAACAATGAGTGTTTTAGACAGAGGATAAGACAAAGCCTAGTGCAATTTAACTAACAGAACATCACTGGCTGGAATGCTTTGCTTTGCATTTTCTTTCCCTCTCTGCTCCTGGTTCACCTCAGCTTCCAGTGGTGCAGCCTGCTCAAGCCAAAACGAGAGAACAGCAGTCAGAAAAATTGAGGAAGCTTTGCTTTATAGTTGTCCTTTTCCTTTTTTCTGCTTGGAACTATGTTGAAACTGCCTCCCTGCTGAGCTATAGTAGGCTGCTTGTCCATCATACAAGTGCTCAGCATTCAGGGTTTGCTGGAAAGGTATTAACCCTATGCTTGGTGGTGAGAGGAGACAGGATTGTAACAAAATCTGGGTGACCAGGAGCAGATGGGGAAAGCAGTATGTAGATGTATAAACATGAAGGGAGATGGTTATGAATTTCAGGCTAGTAAAGCAGTGCAGGGAGGAAACATGCTGGCAGATAGCTTATTTTGACCTCATGCTCAGCAATGTTGTGCAGGAGAAGTCACAGGTTGCTTGTGCATGCCCTTTCAGGCAAGGGGATTTAAGTTGGGAAAGAGATGTGGTAACACTGTTGCTCTAACGGTCCAGCTCAGGGCACAAGCCTGGGGAGCAGGTGCCTAGGCAGCTACGTAGCAGGAGTGGTGTGTATACCTGGTGCCCCTTGGGAGATGCTGTAGCCAAGTGCTTTGCCGATAAAGAATTAAACTAATCCCCATTTGTTCTCCTTGGGCTGGATGTGCTCAGGACATTTACCAAGAGGGGAGGAGCAGGGAGCTTAAGGTGATGTGGGCGCAGTGGTACCAATCCAATGCTCCTGCCACCACTTTGCTGCACCGGCACTGCATTCAGCTCTCCATTTCTCACTCCCCTCACTCTACGTTAGCACATAGGAGCCAGCCAGCTCCTAGGGGCCAAGGTCCCTTCACCCCTCCCCCCATAAAATATCCCCCCCAAAGTTGATGGGCATAGTCATTCAAATGGTCTGTGTGTTCTTGGTCTTGTGATCAATTTTGCGGAGCAGGGCTTACCTGAGCCCCACAATTTTTATTCAAGTTGGCACCTTTGCCAGGTGAGCAGATATAGTGCTTGTTGTTCAGAAGCCAGCTGCACAACGCCACCCTGTCTTTGCCACTCTGCCAACTGCTACTGGCATTTTGACCTGCATGTGGATATCTAAAGTCTAAAGGGACGTTTGAGACCCAGCACCTTTTTGTGGCATTCCATGAGGTCCTCATAATGTTCAACAGTTTCTTTGCCTGTTTGTGCCAGCCTCCATGCCTGCTTGGGCCACACATCACTGACACAGCACATGTCAAGGTTGGCACATAAAGGAAGAGTTTATTTCCTAATGCTGCAGTAGCTATACGCAGAGTGCCACTTTGTGTACAATCCAAGATATGATGTATCTGTCACTAAATTGTGCCACTTACTGCAGGTTGCAGATGAAGTGCTGGCATTTTCTGCTATATTAAAGAAATTATAATTTTCTTTGCATGCAAGAGCAGCAGGACGAAAAAGAGGAGCATGAGTCTAGACTGCTGCTTTGACATGGTGAGTTCGTTAAGCCAGGGGTTGTCAGCCTGGTCCCTACCTCCCACTAGTGGGCGTTTCAGGATTCTAGGTGGGCAGTGTGGGGTTCTATGGCACAAGCTGAATCCTCCTTCCATCGAGCACTGGTGGGCGGTAAGGAAATTTTACCATCAAGAAAGATGCATTAGTGGGCGGTAGGATTAAACAGGTTGACTACCCCTGAGTTAAGCAGAAGAAACACATGGCTTCTATAAGTAGTCTGCAGTGATACAGTCTAGCCTGAAATAGAAGTATTACCTCTCAAGCATCCCTTGCAATAAATCAAGTGAAAAATATAAAAAGTTTTGATGGCTGCTCCTTCAGCAATTTCACCCATTTTTCAGTCCCTCCTCCTCCTTTCTGTCTCATAGCATTTATATCCACATTTCGTAATAAAAATTTTTAATTTTAATTTGAAGTATAAGCTGTTTCATAATATCAATTAAGCACAATTCATTATGATTACTTGGATTAGTAACTAGTGCAGCATTTGTGAAGGTCAATATCTTGTTGTGCAGTCTAAGACTATTCAGAACTTTAGAAATGATTCACAATTCAGCATTGAAAGCACCCTTATATTCTGCAACACTCTCAATGAAGAAAATGGGCAGTGACATTCCTGAGAATGTATGGGTATTTGGTAGAAGGAAGGAAATAAGAATAATGCTTGAGATTACCTTAACAAGGTCTAGTACAGTTAAGATCTAGTCTAAATATAATGGGTAGTATTCAACTGAGCTAGACCCAGGGTTTCTTGTTTTTTCAGCCAGAGTTCACAGAAGCTCAACTCAGGTGGGCGCCATTGCTATTCCAAGAGAACAGGAGAGAAGTTCATGGTGAGCTCTGGCACCTCTTTTTCTAGAAAAATAGCACCATTATTATAAAAATAGGTCTATTATTTTCAATTGGTCTGCTCTGAGCAAAATGCAGTTGAATTCCACCCACTGCCTTCTGGCCCTGGAACTCTCTTTTCTATCATTTGCATTTTCTGCTAAGGAGTATTTGGGAGTCAGAGCACTTAATCACTCCATAAAATGGTAATCTAGTCATCTTTGTAGATATTGTGACCTTCTTTCTGCCCAAGGCTTTCTACCTTATAATTGGTTGTATCCAATGATGGCATTGTATCAACACTTATGCATGATGTGGCATCCACTTTTTGGTGATTCCCCCTCTGGGCTCCAGTCTCACCCACTCCCAAAATGCTACTCCTGAGGATTCAGGGACCCAGGGACTCAGTTATTCTTAAAGGAATTTTCTTTATGGATTAACTGTTGGAATGAAAAGCTTCATTTTGATAACATTTTGAATCAAGGCTTGGAAATGGTCTACAGTGGTGCCTCGCAAGACGAAATTAATCCGTTCCGCGAGTCTCTTCGTCTTGCGGTTTTTTCGTCTTGCGAAGCACGGCTATTAGCGGCTTAGCGGCTATTAGCGGCTTAGCGGCTATTAGCGGCTTAGCGGCTATTAACGGCTTAGCGGCTTAGCGGCTTTAAGAAAAAGGAAACAAACTCGCAAGAACTCGCAAGTCTTGCGAAGCAAGCCCATAGGGAAATTCGTCTTGCGGAACGACTCAAAAAACGGAAAACTCTTTTGTCTAGCGAGTTTTTCGTCTTGCGAGGCATTCGTCTTGCGGGGCACCACTGTATTTTATTTTATTTTTAAAAAATAAATGTTTCAAGCTTAAAATACTACAATAAAGAGAATAAAATACAATGACAAATTATATAATAACCATATATTAAGAGTCTTTGTTGTCTTTAAAAATAATTGTAGTTTAAAATTAGTGAGTTTCTGTCAATGGAATATAATAGTATTTTTCATTCATCAATTGATGAATTTGTTTTTCTTCTTCTTTGTGCTATGTTTTTATAAATGTGTTATTACAGATTTGGAGCATTTTGTACATGTAATAAAACTTTGGAGGGGGAGGGATTCAGCCTGGCTGCTGAATGGGGTTTGGATCTCATGTAACCTTATGGTGGCTTAGTTTGCATCAGCTGGCTTTATACCAGCTACTTGTGCAAAGGATTGCTGCCCAAGTCTCTAGTTGATCTCTTCACATGCAGGGCTTTTTTCAACCGGAATTCACCAGAACTCAGTTCCGGCTCCTCTCAGTTGGGCACCATTGGCATTGTAAGAGAACAAGGGAGGTGTTCATGGTGAGTTCTGGCACTTCTAGAAAAATAGCGCTGTACACATGTCTGTGCAGACCTGACCTAAAAACAATACGCTTCATACTTTCTCAGTTTTCTCATTTATTTGCTCATTATGCTCATTGGGCATATTATGGACTACTATCTCTGTCCGTGTGGGTTGATATTACATTGTAAAGGCAAATGCTGCTGAACTGCAATGGCCATTCCATTGGTACCTCATTATTTGGCAGCAATGGTCTCCTTTGTCCATTACAACAGTTTAAGGAATATAATTGTGATCGTGCATTTCAGTGTAGTTTCTGCTTATTATCCTTAAGTGGGAGTAGAAGTAGATATAATCTCATTATTTCTACAAGGTGGTATATATATTTATGCATTTTTTTAAAGTTGGATATATATACACACACACACCCCTACACACCTACACACACACACACACACATGCACAAACTTGTTTTCTCTGCTGGCAGCAAGCTCCCCGCCCCAGCTCAGCTGAATATATGCTGATGCAATTTGCTCACCTTGACTCAGTTAGGACACAGCATGCTGATATGGAGAGTTGAACTTAAAACTGGAAAAAATGAGAAATTGAAGCAGATCCAAGCTGATAGATTCACCTATTCCTAGCCCCTGCTGTACACCAGTCCTCTAAGGTACTCATATTATTAGCTGAGTTTCTATAAGGAAGTATGAACATTAAAGAAACATAACAAAAGCATCCTTTACAGAGAATATAAATATAGATTCAGACTTTAAGAAAGTCAACATAAAGTAGTTTGTTTCCCATAAAGTTTCCTGTCCCCGGGGATGGACTTCTGATAATTAATGATTACTAGTAAGTCACAATAAGAAAGAAAACATTTCATTTTTTTCAAAAGTAATGTACATCTTCACCAAAAACTCATAATCTAGGTTACATCATTACTTTGTTTAGAAGTCCCATTAATTTACAGTGAGAGTTACCCGCCTCCCACCCCCAGCTGAGGAGTCCTATATTACCCACTTACCCACTTTAACTCAATGGGTCTTACTTCTCAGCAGTCATGTATGTGATTGCCCTCTTAAATTGATTTTTCCCGTAAGGTGTTTTTTTTTTTAAAAAAAATGCTTGCTGAGAACATTACAGTTGGCAGAATTTTAAATGGACTGAACAATAATGTTTCTATGTTTTAGGCTGCTTAGGGAAATAGTCGGATTTCTGTCTTCAAGGTATATCTAGGTGCTAACAAAATTTGCACCTTGCAACTGGAGTTAAACTCTCTGGAACCCTTCTAGGTTTAGACCTTGCAGTTATAAGCAGCGTGGGAATGTGTGAGAAACATTTGTTTTAAAAGCCTTACATTTGTCTTTCTTGCAGTTACATATAATGCTGTTTAGTTAAGCAGCTATTAGCTCTTTAGATAGGCATTTTAAAATACATTTAATTATAGTTAATATTTTAAGAGTATAAAAAGCATTTAATTTTCTTTGGTACATTTGACAGTGAAATTGCCAGACCACCAAGGAAGTGTGATTTAATTACTGACATTTTGTTCCTTAATTTGAGTTCTAAGACTGCTGAAGGTTAATGGACCTCTCTTGGAACATGATTGTGGATAATCAAAAACCATTATACTATGTTGAACTGTGGGATAATAGCTGAGAGACACAAAACAATTGGGTTTCTTTTCGTTGCCCAGCAGGAGACGTACCCTGCTCCCCTGCCCACTCCCAAAACCAAGGAGGATTATGATGTGCTTCAAGGCTGGGCCTTATATATCTTCAAATATGTACAAAATATCAATCCATATATTCATTATTGCCTCAAACCCTTCAAGAAATGTGAACAATAAATGTCTTTAGTGGGATGAACTCTTGTGGGATGGGGAAGAAGGAGGGTTTCTCTCTCCCCTTTCTTCTCCCCAAGATGGGAAGGCGTTGGCAGCAAGGAAGATTAGGAGGAAGGAATTGGACTATAGCTGTGACCTATAAAGGGCATTTGAAGATCTAAATCTGAAAGACATGTTGTATAGCAGCGGAGGCCCCCTTGTTATAGTCTCCTTAGAAATAGATGTCTTAGTCAATGCCTTGATTTATATATTGTATTTGAAATTGTTTGTGTTTTTATGCTTTGGTCATGGCCTTTGGCTAGCACAATAAAATTAGCAATGATGAAGATTGGAAGGATGAAGGAGTGAAGGGGGGAAAAGAGTCTTCTCTGCCTTTTCTCCCATATACAACCCCCCCAGTCTTACTTTGATTCCTCCCTTTGATTCCCTCCCCACAAAGACTGCTTTGGAGACAATTTCAGAGACAGTACACCACCCTGCAGTTGCTTTGAGGCACTTCCGTTGGAGCATGAAAATGCTAGTCCTGAAAAGGACCCTCTTAGGGCCTCCACTCTGGATATATGTAGGGTTTATTATTAAATTTGTTTATTATTTATTATTAATATGATTTATTAAATTTGTATACTGCCCTATACCCACATGTCTCAGGGCGGTTTACAGGATAAAATCACGATATAAAAACACAAAACACGGAATCAAAATAAGAACAAGAACAGCCCAATAACACCCCCTAACACATTTTAAAAGGGCATTGAATGGCAACACATTTTAAAAGGCCTGGTTACAGAGGAACATTTTTGCCTGGCGCTTCAAGGTGTATAATGAGGGCACCATGCGAACTTCCCTGGGGAGAGCATTCCACCAATGGGGAGCCATGGAGGAGGCGCACAAAGAAGGGCCTCAGGCTAAGGGTTTACTCCTTAGTCTTTTCTTCACCTGAAGATATCCCACAAGACAGCAGAGGTTTAGGATCAGAGTTTTCCTTCTCCAAGACGGGCTACGTTCCCAGATTGAGGAGCCCCATCTGCCCTTTACATCCCTCTACAGCATGTGCAGAAACTGCCCTATTGACTGTAGGACACACTATTGGTCTCACTCACTCAATTTTCACATGCAGGGGAAGTCCCTAACTCACCAAGGGTTTGAGACCCATCTGCTACCTTCAACAGGTTTAGCTGGCCAGTTGTGGTGTGGGGCCACTCTTGCACGCTGACAGCTTCTAGGAGTCACAGGTGAGATCTGAGTGCAGGGTGGGGACCAAAGGTGGACAAACTACCCCAGAAGAAGCCCTAACACCCCATACCCCATACATACTGTTCTACTGGTAACTTGGAACCTTCTAGCAGAGGACCACCAAGAAGAAGAAGAAGCCCGAAGAAGAGGAGATTAAGGAAAAACATAGTAGCTATTTTCAAATATCCAAAGGACTGTCATGTGGAAGATGGAAGAGAGCAAGAAGAGGCGGAAAGCATCAAGATCAGTCAGACAAAAACACAGATAAGTTCCTAGTACTATTGTAATATACTGTCTATTTTCCTCAGTGATTTGTTTGCCTTGGTGACTTTTAGAGATAAACTTCCTTCTTCAGGAGCTATAAACAAAACCAACACAAATTGTGACAATATACAAGGAGGTATTTTAGCAAATGCGCAATGATCATTGGCTACAGCCAATGCTGCGGTTTTTTAAGACTGTACAGTGGTACCTTGGCTTAAGTACTTAATTCATTCCGGAGTTCCGTTCTTAACCTGAAACTGTTCTTAACCTGAAGCACCACTTTAGCTAATGGGGCCTCCTGCTGCTGCCGCGCCGCCGGAGCCCGATTTCTGTTCTTATCCTGAAGCAAAGTTCTTAACCTGAAGCACTATTTCTGGGTTAGCGGAGTCTGTAACCTGAAGTGTATGTAACCTGAAGTGTATGTAACCCGAGGTACCACTGTAGTCCTTAGACTTGATGACTTCAAAGTCCCTTGGAACGCTAGGAGTCTATGATATTTTTATCCAATAAACACTTAGGAGTAAGTCTTACACATTGATTTCAAAACCACCCTTGCATGGTCCTGGGTGCAGAATTCTGAAGAGGTGTAACTTCTCAGGCTCCCTTGCTGAGGCCACGTGGCTGACACCTTCCAGAGACATGGGGAGGTCAGCCATTTTGGATTTCTATTCCTCTCACTGTGAAGATATGTAGGACTGGTTCATCACATGTCTGTGTTATGCATTCCAGCACCGACTGTTGGAATCACCAGAGCGGATGTTTACTGTACTCTGTTTCCGTTTGTTTTTGCTTTCACTTCTGACATCTCTCCGAGGAAGACCAGAGAGAGGAGACACATAGCTGTCAATGTGTCCTTTTTTTAAAGGGAAATTCCCTTATTCTGAATAGGATTCCTCGCAAGAAAAGGGAAAAGTTGACAGCTATGAGGAGACATGTTTTCTTTTGTTCTGCCTTATGCTTAATAAAGTAGCTTTAGTGCTTACAACCTCAGCCTAGCTCTGACTGAGTTTACAGTGGTGCCCCGCAAGACGAATGCCTCGCAAGACGGAAAACTCGCTAGACGAAAGAGTTTTCCGTTTTGGAGGTGCTTCGCAAAACGAATCTCCTATGGGCTTGCTTCGCAAGACGACAATGTCTTGCGAGTTCCTGCTGGTTTTTTCCCCCTCCCCCCTTTTTCTAAGCCGCTAAGCCGCTTATCAGCTGATCCGATCAGCAGATAAGCCGCTAAAAGCAGCTAAAAGCCGCTAATAGCGCTAAGCCTCTTATCAGCTGATCCAATCAGCAGATAAGCCGCTAATAGCGCTAATAGTGCTAAGCCGCTTATCAGCTGATCCGGTCAGCAGATAAGCCGCTAATAGCGCTAAGCCGCTTATCAGCTGATCCGATCAGCAGATAAGCCGCTAAAAGCCTCTAAAACAGTGTTTCCCAACCTTTTTTGGGCAAAGGCACACTTGTTTCATGAAAAAAATCTCGAGGCACACCACCATTACAGCCCCGTGATGTCAGCGCACAGCGTCACGCCAGGAGGGACATGAATTGCTAGCAAATTACATAATCACCTCCTTGAGGGCTGGCTCATCTTCTCCGAAGTCAGAACCCCATTAATTAACAGCACAGACTCACACCATAGCCAAGACGAGGGGGGAAAACCTCAGTCATGCACAGTCATGCACATGTGGGGGCTAAATGAGGACGAAGACCGGGCAGAGAGCAGGGTTCAAATCACCCCACCTGGCCAGGACAATCCCTGGGTGCTCCCTTGGGCCACTTGCCTGACCCACCTCGCAGGGCTGTTGTTGTGAGGATAACACGGGGAGAACCACGCGTGCCCCCGGGAGCTCCTTGGAGGAGAAAGTGGGCGATGAATGCAATGCACGAAATATATGAGAGGCGACCAGGTTTTGCAGGTGAGGGGCCCCCGCCAGCCTCCGCTTCCAACACCCGGCGCAACGACGCCGAAGTTTCCCCCCGGCTCGGCTCGGGGAGCAGCGCTGCTCCCCCCGGCTCCCCTTCGCCCTCCCGGCTCTCTCTGCCGCCCACTGGGGACCCCCCTCACCTGCCAAGTCCGGAGCGCCGGTGGAAGTTGCATGCATGCATGCAGGGCGCCGCGTTGCCATTGCATTGCATTGCACTCCATGCAACGCCTGCACGCATGCATTGCCTTGCACGCCCACCAAGGGGTCTCCCCGCGGTCCGATGCGTCCCCTCCGGCGCGGATGCAGCATTGCAAAAATAACCCCCCCCCGACGCAGCCCTACCTGGGGGGCAGCCTCCGCCTCCGCCGCTCCGCCTCCGCGGGTATCCCCGGGCTCCATCCTGCCGCCCGATCTCCGCGGGGGCGCAGGCAGGCTGCGCGGGGTCTGCGCGGAAGAGCCCCTGCCCGCCCGGCCGCTGCCGCCGCGCTCATTCCATGGCCGGGAGAAGAGCGCTTCAAACAAAACGCCCGGCCCGCCAGGCCACGCTGGGAAACGTAGTTCGCGCACCCCGCGCGGGCACGGAACCCAAGGGCGAGGGGACTACGGATCCCGGCAGCCCCCGCGCCGGGGATGGAGGGGGAGAGGCCGGGTGCAGGGACGGGTGGGCGAGCGAGTGAGTGGCAGCTGCCAAGCCTTGGCCGAGAGCCAGGAAGGAGCCCGGAGGAGGAGGAGGAGGAGGAGGGAGGCGCAGAGTGGGAGGGAGGGAGGGAACCCCAGGGGTCATCTAGTGACGGCGCCCCAATCGAAAATTTGACTTTAAAAAAAAAAATCTTTCGAATTTTTTAATTTTTCCCGCGGCACACCAGGCAACATCTCGCGGCACACTAGTGTGCCACGGAACAGTGGTTGGGAAACACTGCTCTAAAAGCCTCTAACAGCGCTAATAGCGTTAATCCGCTAATCCTTCAATGGGCTTGCTTCGCAAGACGAAAAAAACGCTAGACGAAGAGAATCACAGAATTGATTCTTTTCGTCTTGCGAGGCACCACTGTATCTTTGCTGGACTCTGAATATGTGCTCAGTGTCTCCAAGACATGAGTCATTATAAATCATTGGGGAAGGTGATTCGGAACTCCCTAGAGCTGCACGCTGATGGGAGAGACAGGCTGGAATTGTTCCTGTTGTATGCCTGGGGGTCATCCTAGCCCCCAGCCGACCCGACAAGCCATGCCTCCTTTTCCTTGCGGTTTTCAAAGGGAATACCCACCCTTGGGCAGAACTCCTGCTGGCCAGAACTTGGACTTTGGCCAGCCCATGCCAGTCCTTCCCTGGTACCTCCCTCCCAGCAGTGTCCTTGGACAAGGCACGTGCCCCATAGTGTGAGCGCAGAGAGGAGAGCTACCCAGGACCTGCTGGCACCTGCCCTCGCACTGCATAGCCAAGGAGAGGTGGCAGGGGAACAGCTATGCTTGGTGCTTCGGTCTGCTCTCCACCCCGCTTCTCCTAGACTTTCTGCAGCTGTGGCTCCGGTGCTGCTGGGATGCTGCCAAGTCCGCCAAGGAGACCAGCCGCTGCTTCCGCTGGGAGCTCGTCAAACTGAGAGGTGAACATGGTGACTGGCAGGTGTCTTCTGTGAGGAGTGGCAGGGGCAGGGGCACAGTGAGCGAAGACTGCCTGTTGCCTCCCAAGCAATGCCCACAATGAGGTTATGAGGCACAATCCTTGCCTTGCCCTAGTTGCATCTATGCACACTGCCACCGCACCCTAGTATATACCACGTTAAGAGATATCTCTCTTTTCCCTTTCCCCTTCCAGCTATATTATAGAATTGCATTTTTCTTAGAGAAAGAAAAAATGTAGTACAACTTCCTCACGCTCCTTCAGTTTGCTCATGTACTTGACTTCAGCTAGATGTGTCATCAGCTATTTTATTAATAAACTGATGTTTCTTCTATCCTAACAAACTGCAAAGAGGAATCTGTTTGGGGGTTACATTGATTTTTTAAAAGAACTTTTTTTAGAACTGACAGGAAAATAAAGCTGATATATTTCCCAAAATAAATAGGAGACCCTAGCATATTAACACCCCCCTCCCAAGGAATATGCAATTTCCTCCAGCATTTTCAGAAAATCATTGTGTTTGTTCCTGTCTTTTTCTATATCTCATCAAATCATGTCTGATTATGACTGGGATCCCTGGTATTTAACTGTTATTGAATGCAGTAATGAAAGGAACCATAGAGCTACTTAATTATCCACCCAGTAGGTGTCCAATGGCGAAGTTTCTTTCTAACCTTTTCCCCCCTCTCTCTGATAAGATAATTACTGCCGATGCAACTGCTGCTAATATAAATACTCACTGATTGTAAACTGTGGCCGCGAGGCTCTTTCTGATAAAGACTCCTCTGCGAATCGGCAGGAGTGCTATTGTTCATTTCTAAACAAAGCAACCTGTGTTTCCACATGAAGAATAACTAAGAGGACGATATGAATGTTCAAAGTGAAAGAGTGCCAGAAGTCTTTCATTAATGAAATGGCCTTTGGTAATTGTGATCGGGGGGGGGGGGGCACGCCGGGCACCCTTATTTCTACTCAACTTTTTTTAAAAAATACATTTTTAAAAAACTAAACATGTTGCCAAATTGCTCTATACAAGGAACCATGATGGGTTTGGGGGCAATTCTAAATAAGGGTTGGAAATGATGGGAAATCAGGATTCAAAAACATGAGGTTAGTCTCCATGGATGTGATCTCCATAGCTGATCACTGTTCACAATGTAGCCAGGGTGCTGGACTGTCTTGAGGGGCAGCCCCAAAGAAAGAAGGAACGTATCTGTGCACAGATAACTGTGACTGGGCGATCTCTCACCAAGGGGGTTGCAGTTCATCTGACCGTCCTTCGTGCTGCTGAGACTCAAGATCTGGAGTTGACTCTCATAATAGCACTCTTTGACTGGGTCTTCAGGGAGACTACAATCCACTCTGCAGACAAACCTCCAGCCAACAACACCTCTGTCTTGTCAGGATTGACTTTCAGTTTATTAACCCTCATCCAGTTCATGGCTGCTCTGAAACACTGGGGGTGGAATTCAATGTTGCACTAAGGTGGCCATTCCATCTGTGCAAGCATTTTCCCCCTCTCCCCTGTTAATACCCTGTTCTGGAGGTTCTCCTGATCCCCCAAGTACATTTGGGCAGGCTGTGGTGGCACATGGGGGAGGCAAAAAATAGAAGTCCCATTGTGCAAGTGGGACCCATTGCGCTGGCTTCTCCTGCTGCAGCAACTTGGTGCCTTGGTGTCTTCTGCCTCATCTGACAGCTGGAAAAGGCAGGCAGAGCATACTGATGATATCCAACTCCATATTCTTTTTGGACCTTGTAAATGTTGAACAATATGGGGAATGGAACAGATCCTTGAGAAACCATGTCATGCAAGGGCTATGGAGCAGAACTAAAGTTCCACAATATTATTTTCTGAAATCTGAAGTGGAATCACTGGAAAAACCACTGCCTCCAGTCCACAGAGAGTCTATCCAGAAGGCCAACATGCTCAGTGGCATTGAATGCTGACAAAGGAACAAGTAGAATCAACAGAGCTACCCCCTCTCCCCTCCACCCCCACCCAATTTTGATCTCAGTACAAGATATACTTCTGGCAATTTATTTACATGCGGAAACTTGCAACCACAAATTCTGGACTGTATCAAGAAGGTATTTACTGTTTAGTTAGAAATCTTGGTCCATCAGGTTTAAGGTTAGAGGGGAGAAATTATTTCTGTGAAGAGAAATAAAGGTTAGTATCAAGGGCTAATACAGCTACTAACTTCTGTTCTTCTGTCTGACCCGATAAATTTCAAGTGCACATTTTAGTAAAGCTTAATGAGCTTTTGCGCTGTTTAACAGTGTTGGCTGTACCATGGTAATTAGCACTGAGGTGTTATTCACTCTTATCCTAATAAGGGCTTTATTTTAACCTCTGTAAGAGGTTCTGCTGCCTTTTCTCCCCTCCCTCCCCTTTTTTGCTTCACTGCTTTTCTTTATTGAACAAGGTAAGCAATTAAGTATGATTGTAAATGAAATTAAATCACAAAAACTGAATTAACATGCTGAAACCCATAAAAGCTGGAATACCAATGTTAAGGTTGAACCAGTGCCTTTACCATCTCATTTCCCCTTAGCATTCAAAATTACACATTTTCTGCAGCACAACCAAGTGAGATGGGTGGAGTGGAGAGGAAATGGGCCCCTCTCTTGCACTCTCCCCCAGCAACCCCTTCTCCCCACCCTCCTAGGCCACTTTCCCCCATGACGTAGCAAACACATACTTCTGGAGTCCTGTTTGGTGAGGGGATCAGATGGAGAATAGGGTGGCAGGAAGATGGCAGTGGGCAGAGATTAGGCAAGGAAGTTTCTCTGCAAATCTCCCCCTCACTCTGCTCCTTCACAGCTCTTTAGTAACAGTTTGGTCCTTAATATTTCAAAATGACAGGGGGAATCCCCAGCTTGCAGGATGATCCAGTGGTTGATCAAGACACCTTTAATAGTTGTTACCACATTTTCTGTAGGTTGTACCAGCAGCGTAACAAGCCGCTGGGGTGTGTGGGGCAGGTGTGCATGCCTCCCAGGGGGGCATGGCATGCTGCCATGGGGCACAGTGTGCCACCCATGGGGTGGGGCAAGCTAGGGCAGGACACACTGCTGGAACTGTGTCCCTCCCAGCACCCTCCAGCAGGACACAAGCAAAAGCAACACAGGACTTAGGTCTGAGCTGCCACATTCCTGTGGGGTGCCGTCCAGCTGGAGGGTGGCTGCAGAGGAAGTGAAAAGTGGACGTCAGCCCTGTGCTGCTTTTTTGGGCAGTGTGGGGCAGACGCTATGGCTCAGGCACTCTGCTTGCAGGGCCGACATATGCCAGTTGCATCCTGCTCAGCAGCTCTCTGGTGGCTGGGCAGAATGCAGCAGCTCGATGCACTATGAGCCCAGCCCTAGACCGCACCGCCTTTGGGAGTAGTGCACCAGCCTCTTGGGCGCCTGAACTTGTGTGTCATATTGGGGTTTGGCATGCTGCCCCCAAAGGTAAGCTCCACTGGGGCTGACCCACCAACTAGCTATGCTACTGGGTTGTAAAACCCTCACCCCTTTCTGGAATTTTTTTTAAAGGATTGCTTAATTGCACTTGTATTGGTTTTGTAATGCAGTCTTCCAGCCAAGTAATGTATGTATATTTGGGTAAAGTGTAAAAATGCATGCAAACTGGGCACCCGTAACCTGGGGCCCAAGTTGGCTCCCCTGAACCACGGGTTTTCCTGGGTGAAAGCAGCAGGCAGAGCAGAGGCGTGGATGAGCCCTTGGGAAGAGTAGCAGCTCTGCTGCTGAACAGGGTTTGGATCTGGCTTAAGTTGTACTGGCTTGTTTCATGCAGTATTTTACTCATATATACATGTACTTATGCCAACTGGTAAAATTAAATAAAATCTGGATACAATAGTATGAGTTTTCAGGGTTGCTTTTTTTTAAAATAAGGTGCGAATGTTCACATCCTCATGAGTAGCACATCACACTGAAATACTCTTGATACAATCATACATAAGATCACCTCAAGATTGCTACTTTGTATAATCCCTACCATACAATTACTACTACCACTACCCACCATAATTTCCCCCCAGAAATATCTTCCTGTCCCTCACAATTTTTCAAAAAAAAAATTCATTTCCTGCCACCCATGCAATGAACTGTATAACAATAACAATAACAATAGGCAAATTTTCAACACTGCCCTAAGTTAGCATAATGTTGAGTTTTTTCAGCTACGTTATGTGTTTCTGATCATTCTTTGCACAGACTATAGCATAAGCGCTCTAGGGAAAAGAGTAAAAAGTCATGGGGGGGGAGAAGAAGAATGGTGTGTTTGATCAATGCTCTGCTTTTAAGCTCTAGTTGCAATTCAGTGTCTCACTTCTGACTATTAAGAATTCTGGGTCCCTTGGCATGGGCCTCAGGAAAAAAGTCATAAATCCACACAGAAAATTCAAGAAGTTAGTATTTTTGGGCTCCATCCCCATAACTGGTATGATACAATGGTGCTCTTCTCTGGACCATGAGCTAAGATACACAGTGTAAAAGAATTGATCAGCACAGAATAACAGGAATTTCTTTATTTCTGGAGGCCAGTTTGGCTGTTACAATGTGCTTATTAATTTATTGCAATTTATATAAAAATCAAACCATTTATAAATAAATATAAATCTGAATGTGACTAGTGGCTGAAATATTTAATATTTGTATGCTAGCAAACCCGCTGCAAAAGTACTTGTAATCAAAATTAAATTATAACAGCTAGAGCAGGGGTAGGCAACCTAAGGCTTGGGGGCCGGATGCGGCCCAATCGCCTTCTCAATCTGGCCCACAGATGGTCCGGGAATCCGTTTGTTTTTACATGAGTAGAATGTGTCCTTTTATTTAAAATGCATCTCTGGGTTATTTAGGGGGCATAGGAATTTGTTCACCCCCCCCCCAAAAAAAATATAGCCCGGCCCCCCACAAGGTCTGAGGGATGGTGGACTGACCCACGGCTGAAAAAGGTTGCTGACCCCTGAGCTAGAGTGTTGTTCTTAGGAGGAAGGGAGGAAGACACAGGATATATCGTTATTCTTAACATGCATTTTATTGAATATTGGCAAAACTTCAATTATGCAAAATTGAACTTTCAGTACATAGGTGTACCAAATCTTTTTATTTGCAACACACATTCCAAATATTTTTGGGGGAAGGGCTGCTTACTAAATTAATGCAAAGTAGTCAGCTGAAAATATAGCTTAGTTAGCTTGTAATTTCTACTTGACATTCTATACAGACACCTGGTCCAGACATGGTTCCCTTCTGTGAAGTCCATCATCTCAATCTACAGTGTGTCTCCTTGTGTCTCACAAAAGATATATGTGTACTTGCATACATTTGCCTAATATTCATGATTCTTTGCACTCCCATAAGTTAGAATGTCCCATTGCATGAAAAGGCAGTCATAGAATCATAGAGTTGGAAGAGACCACAAGGGCCATCGAGTCCAACCCCCTGCCAAGCAGGAAACACCATCAGAGCACTCCTGACATATGGTTGTCAAGCCTCTGCTTAAAGACCTCCAAAGTAGGAGACTCCACCACACTCCTTGGCAGCAAATTCCACTGTCGAACAGCTCTTACTGTCAGGAAGTTCTTCCTAATGTTTAGGTGGAATCTTCTTTCTTGTAGTTTGGATCCATTGCTCCGTGTCCGCTTCTCTGGAGCAGCAGAAAACAACCTTTCTCCTTCCTCTATATGACATCCTTTTATATATTTGAACATGGCTATCATATCACCCCTTAACCTCCTCTTCTCCAGGCTAAACATGCCCAGCTCCCTTAGCCGTTCCTCATAAGGCATCGTTTCCAGGCCTTTGACCATTTTGGTTGCCCTCCTCTGGAGGGTGTGCCTGCTTGGACATGCTTGGACTGAGTCAGGGCTGACAGTATTGTTCATGTGTAGACAGTGCTAGACCCATGACGATGCATCTCTCACCGCTCTATTCAACTGGCAGTAGGTCATGTCCCCAAGCAGAAACCTATTTCCATGTGAGGAGTCCTCATGCTGGATCAATGAGGTGAGGATTTGCAGTTTTACATTAACACAGAAGTATTCATTCAGCATACATTGCCACACTTCACAGGTCATGCTACTGGTTCATTAATCTAAGCAGCAGCTTGGAGATTAGGACAGAGTTTGGTTGTGTTTGAAATGAAACTGGCATTATTCAAATTAAGATTCAAAGCCTGTGACAATTTGATTCTCCCTGGCAGACAGAGATCCACTTCCAAGTCAGAAAACAACAATAATTCATAGGATCTGCACTCACGTAGCTAAATGAACAGCAGATTAGTTGAGAAATCATAGAATTGTGGAGTCGGAAGGCACCCCATCTAGTCCAACCCCCTGCAATGCAGAAATCTCA
The DNA here is from genome assembly GCF_965112155.1 of Podarcis liolepis. Classification (NCBI taxonomy): domain Eukaryota; kingdom Metazoa; phylum Chordata; class Lepidosauria; order Squamata; family Lacertidae; genus Podarcis; species Podarcis liolepis. The sequence goes on from NC_139558.1 coordinate 5,087,648, forward strand.
ACTTAAGCATCCATGACATAGTAGGGCTTCACGTCTTCTGTATCAGAATGCTTGTGATTATGTTCCTTGTGGGATGGAGGAGAGCACTGATATGTGGGGAGTTATTCTGGCCCAGCTTCAGAAGAAGCTTATGAATGAGTTCTCCCTTTATTAGTGTTCCTCATATTAAGGTATTATTGTCTTTCTTGGTACATCCATGAGGTGCTGGATGCTTTCTGCTGGAACAATTAAACAGTTTCAACGGAAGCTGCTTGATGCCATTGGGGTGAGTCACATGGCCCCACCACCACCACCTGATGGGAGGGGAAATGCTACTTGCTCCAGCAAAGGAATAATCAGGAGCTCACTTTAAGTTCCAGATTGTTCCATTCTAGCCATGTTGGTACCTGCCCCCACACCTGATATCACAGGTGTGCATGCTTGGATTGAGTCAGGTGTCAGGTGTGGGGTAGACCCATTGAAATTTATAGACAGGGTTGACTTGAGTCTATTAATTTCAGTGTGTCTACTCTGTGTAGAGCTTAGCTGTATGTAACCTATAGTCTGTAGTGATCCATAGGAATTATTTATTTGTCTTCAATTTTCATCAATGAAGCATGCATGTTATACAAGGACTGGAGACATGCACATGGCCACTCTGTGCAGCAAATGCCAACAGACTTTATGTAAATGAAATAAATTGAAAAGCAAGATCACTGAAAAGGCTCAAATTAGTATAGCGCCTCAAGCTTAGTGTGATTTCGAATGCAAGGTGAAATCTTACTACTAATCATACCTTTTATGCATAAGTGAATCTGAAACACTCTTTAGGCACAAGCAAAAGGGTGGCTATATGAATGGCATTTTTCTAATTTTCTAATTTCACCCAGAAGCATATAATATTTCAATAATGTAGGGGGGAAATGTGCACAGCAAACATTTCATTGGAACAGAGGAAGACTTGTATGGAGTCAGAGCATTGGGCTCAGCATTGTCTACTGGTATTTTCTTGGCAGGGTTTTTAAGCAGGAGTCTTTTCCAGACTGTTGTTGTTGTTGTTGTTGTTTAGTCATTTAGTTGTGTCTAACTCTTCATGACCCCATGGACCAGAGCACGCCAGGCACTTCTGTCTTCCACTGCCTCCCGCAGTTTGGTCAAACTCATTCGAGAACACTGTCCCACCATCTCGCCCTCTGTCGTCCCCTTCTCCTTGTGCCCTCCACCTTTCCCAGCATCAGGGTCTTTCCGAGGGAGTCTTCTCTTCTCATGAGGTAGCCAAAGTATCTTTTCCAGACTAGCCTGCACCAAATGCCAGAGACCAAACCTGGAAATTTCTAAGTGCAAGATATGCACTCTGCACAATATAAAACTGCCACCTGAATTAACTTCCTCAGGGAGGGATAGCTTTGGGTATCTTCTGAACTGAGTTTTAGGGAGTTTTTTGTTTGTTTAATGATTTTCAGTTTTATACATTTCAATAATTTTACAATCATTTTAACATTTCAAAATGTACACCCCCTCCTTCCTTCCCACTCTTTATGCAGTTCCTTAAATTTATTTTTTTATATTTTTTGAATATTCCAAATTAACTTAATTTGCTTATTTATTCATCTACTTTAAACATATACTCTTATAAAACTGCAGGTTGTTACAATAATCCTGCCAATGTTCTTATCTGTTTACAATTTGTTTGTAAATATTCAATAAACCATTTCCATTCTTTTATAAAAAGTTTGTTATCTTGATTTCTTATTTTTCCGGTAAGTTTCACCATTTCTGCATATTCCATAAGATTTGTATCCATTCTTCTTTCGCTGGGACTTCTTCTTTCCATTTTTGAGCACATAGCATTCTTGCCACTGTAGTCACATACATGAATAAATTTCTATTCAGTTTGGGTAGTTCTGTCCCTATAATTCACCAAAGGAAGACTTGTGGGTTGGGTTTTTTTACAAAAGTTATTTTAAACAACTTTTTTATATTCATTATATATCATTTCCCAGTAAGCTTTAACCTTATTACAAGACCACCCCATATGATAAAAAGAACTTTCTTTCTCTTTACATTTCCAACACGTATTTGATTTTGATTTATACATTTTTGCCAATTTACTTGGTGTTAGATACCATCAATATAACATTTTCATATAATTTTCTCTTAGACCCTAACATGCTGTAAATTTTATATCCCTATTCCACAATCGTTCCCATGCTTCCATGTCTATATTATGACCAATATCTATTGCCCAATGTATCACGAAGGATTTTATTTCCTCATCCTTTGTCTCACCATTCCAATAATATCTTATACATTTTAGGCAGCACTTTACATTACATTCCAAGAGATCTCTCTCCAGTTGTGATATTTGGGGAGTTTTGGGAATGATCTGAAAACCTTGCTGAGCATTCCACTCCCCCACAAGGCCCACAGAGGGCATGAAACTCATTGTTTTCATTGCTGGTGCCAAAAGTTTTGGAATGCTCTGCCATCTGCAGGCCTGTTTAGATGCACTTTTATATGGTATTAACAGGCTTATGTTTTACGTTTCTGACTTAAATGCTGTTTGTGTTATTTTATATGACCATTGGAGGACTTATGATAGGGCTTTGGGATTTTAATATTGCTTTTACAGCTACTTGCTTTTATGTTGTTTGTTTTTATTATAGATTTCATTATTGATTGTTTTATGACTACATTCCGTTTTGTGAATACATATGTCAAGCTGGTGTGGATTTTTTTTTTTAAAGTTTAGTGACCATCTATTTAGTTAGCAAGCTATACAAGTCATTAGGGGGGAAATATGTATGTGTTTTGTCAGCCCAGAAGCGATACTAGGCTTTATTGCACCTGGGTCATAGACCTCCACACACAAACCCCCAAACTGTCTAGCCCCCCCCCCAGCTACAGCTATGCCTCAGCCCAAGAGAATAACACACCCTTCATGAACATTTGATAATTTTTTATGATATGCCTGTAACCCCTGGGTAAGCCGGGCACCTGTACTATCCTTCCAGGTTGTCAGAATAATCCTACTACAGTTTTGCATTGTACCAGAAATCTAGGGAAGTAGGTAAGACTCTCTTCCCTATCTGACAGGATCCACTTGCCCAATGTTTTCATACATTTTGAAGACAAGTTTCCCCTAAATGTTTGTAAAGCATTTTTTCCAGAAGCCTCAGATTACTAGGTCAGGGTATGTGGAGAGGTTCCAGGTTTGTAGGAACAGACATCTGGCAATAAGTCTAGCATGTCACAACCAGGCTGGTTGAGAGGGCCAGACTGTGTGTGACACCCTTGAAATATAGCTAATTATTAAGTGTGTGAATTTCAAGAAAAGCCATACCCAATACCACTTAGTACCAGAGCAGCATAGCAATGGAGTATGTTCATCAGCTGCCTATTTGGTGGCAAAGTGGCAATACATTTTGTGCTGGTATTAAAGAGCTGCCAGACTGATGATTTTCTCCACTGTTGTCACACTTCATAACATTTAGTGAGACTTTTGTAAGTATTCAAATGATAATGCTGCTCCATGGCCTGTAAAATGATTTCTGAAGTGCTGTGGAAGAACTAAATCCTTTGGCTCAGCCTTTCAAAGAGTGCTTCCCCCCCCTTTATTATGGAAATTAATGGTGGTTTACATATGTTAAGTCTCTAATCTTTCCATGTGTGAGTAGAGAAATCCCTCAGGCATTGACAGAAATAAAAACACAGAAGAGAGCCTTAATCATTTTGTACCTTTGAGGTGAGGACAAATAAAAGGAACCTCAACATAAAGTGGACAGCCATTATATTGTAGCTTTCTGAAACACTCTCCTATGTTACCCCAATAAAACTTACATCAAGGGACCTCATAAAGATAAGGTCTCAGAGAAATAGACAATGGCTTCAGAAGCAGACAAATCAGAGAAAATCAAGAATCATAGAATTGTAGAGTTGGAATGATGCCAAGGATCATCTAGTCCCTGTTTTAGGGTATTAAGGTTGGGGAGGGAAAGGATAAATTCCCACTCCCCAAGTACTACAATCTCAATAGCAATGGATGAATAACAATTGAAGGGGTGGGGAGGCAGGGGAGAAGATGTAGGTGCATATTTAGCATAATATGGAGCCTGGAACACAGACGGCTCTTTGCTGCACATTCTATCACTTTCCTTGGAGTAAAAGTCTCTCTGTTATTTGGCAAATGGATACTGATAACCAAGCAACTCCATGCCCTCCAAGTGCCTCTATTTTCCACGGACAGTCCCAGAATTATGAAATCCATCCTGGCTTCTGGTTTGATCCCAAAATGCTCCTATTTTCCCCGCCAGCACTGCCACTGCCAAGCTCATGGGGGAGGGTGAACTGGTTCTGAGCGACTGTGGTGGCTGCAGTGGCAGCTGCGAGAGAGCACCCCATGGCCTCTCTAGGGCCTCTGCATGGCCGCTGCTGCTGGCCTCCTCCATTGAGTAGTAGCGATTGCTGGAGAGCCGGTGAGGAAGAGGAGAGACTGCTGCTGCCCAGCCTTTCGTGATGCAGCAGCCCTGGGTGGGGCGAAAGGGGGAGCCGAATGTAGTGCAAGGAGTCTTGCATTTAATCTTGTCTCTTTCTAAAATTTATTTATTGGTGTGTGGAAGGCTAATGCTGCTTTGGCTGCATTAGGATAGACACTTGGAGAGTTTGTTAATAGTATAATAGTCCGTGCCTGTGCGTGTGAGATCCTATGAGATCCTTTCCTCTGTAACACTATAATATCAAGTGTGGGTGTGTGTTTTTAAGTTACATGATACACAATGATTTGGAAAATGCGTGTCAGAATGTTCCTCATCTTAGAGCATGAAAAAGGGAAAGGTAATCTGACTCCGAGTGACAGACCTGCCAGGGGTGATTATTTTCATTTCATCAGATACATTTAAACAACCATGTTTCACGTTCCTCTAAAGCATTTTATTCTCATGTCACAGAACAAATTAGTGAAGACTAAATTTCAGCTCAAGGCTCTGCGTATCATTTCGTAACCGTAGCCTGGAAAAACACATGCACGTACTCACACACAACTTCCATCAGGGACCCAGAATCTCCTCATTTACATAAGAATGGAAAGTTAATTGTGTTACAGATATCCCAGCTCCCCCAAGGAGTTCATTAAGCATGCTGAAACATGCTGAAAAAATCACTTAACTGTCAGCTCAGATAATCATGAGAAATCTGTCTCAGATGCCAGACACCCAGGACATAACGCTCCCTATACATAGATACATAGATAGATAGACAGGCAGGCAGGCAGATAGACAGACAGATAGGTAGATGTTACTAAACAAGCTTTTTTAAAAAAGAAAAGAAACCACAACATCTTGCTCTTCTGAATCAGATAGTGAAATCCATGTGGAATTCAGTCTTTTGAATGTGCCTCACCACTGCAGCATAAATAACAAACTAGACTTTGCTACTTTGTGTTATTGTGGTGGCCAGTACCCAAAAGTAACTGGATCCATCCACAAAACTGGTTTCTGTTCAGAAAAAAAGCCATGCAAAAACCTGTTTCAGCCTTCAATATAGGCAAGTCCTTGTTAGTGTTTATGGGAAAAAAAAATGGTTATTTGCTGTCCTTAATTTCTTATGATTAGTTCCTGCTCTTCCTTTAAAATGTTTGGAACAGCTTACAAGAGGGTTCCAGGAGTGTCATGAGCACAGATCAGGTCCAAAACTCAGCAACAGCCGTTTTGTAGCCTGGGGTCCTTGAGTTAACCATTTAGAAGAACAGGAATGCTAGACAGGCTTTTCTGAAAGAGCTTACCTGCCACCATACTCTCCTTGCATACCCTCCAACATTTATCAGATGAAACTGAGGGCACAGTGAGCAAATTACAAGCTCTCAGTCAAAGCTGCCTCCCAGGATTCTTGTAAGAAAAAATGTGGAAGGAAGGGATCATGTACAACACCTTCCGCAGATAAATGGAATGAAATAAGATTTTAGCTGTAAGCTATCTCGAGTTCCTGTCAAGGGAAAAGGGGGGATATACTACTACTACTAATACTACTACTACTACTACTACTACTAATAATAATAATAATAATGGGAACTGTGAAAATGATCTGGAACATATCAGAGAATAAATCCTATTGAACTCAGTGGGACTGAGGGCTTACTAAAAATGCTTAGAATTGCAGTGTAAGGCTGCCCAGTCTTTACCAGTTACCTGGGAGTCAGCTCTAGTGAATATTGTGTAACTTCTGAGTAGACATTGTCAGGCTTAATTTACAATAAGGGAATAAACACTCCACACTTATTCTGTGAACTGCCCTTAGACCTTCGGGTATAGGGCAGTGTGTGTGTGTGTGTGTGTGTGTGCGCACGCACATGCTGCAGAAGAATTGCAATTAAAGAATTTAAAGTGGATTGGTGATCTTTTCCTTCAAAATTATAGGCAGGCCTTCGTATGCCAGCTTCACCATTTCCTTCATTTGGTGCAGGGATTTTATTTTCTGTATAAACAGGACTCTGTTTTTGCACCTACACATGAACGTGCACACACCACACGTTTTAATTGTTCTCCAAGATGTGGAGGGGAGGAAAAAGGAGAACCGGGACATTCCAGGATCAAATCAGAAACCAGGATGGCTGCTGTAATTCTGGAACTGTCCCTGCAAAATCGGGGTCCTTGGGAGGTATGTCATTGTGACACAGAACATTAGAAGACTGATACGTATGTTAATCTAGGACATTCACTCAGTTCATGGAATAAGCAGAATCCCAGCAGGCCTTTCAGAGAAAATAGCAGGAGTGACCTCCAAACACTTCCAGAATCCTTTGCAATGCCCAAGGGATCACCCCAGATAGATTGATGGGGGAAACCTTCCCTGAAGAAGGGATGGGTGAAATAATGTTTTGATCATGCCCTCTTTCACATATTTTTACCTATACATGTTGCATTTCCTCACTAATCTACATTTAAAAATCATATGTTCTCTCAAAGTGTGTATTTAGATGTCCTACCTTCTTTCCAGTTCAAGTGTATTTGCATAGGAGTTTGAATGAATGAAGAAATAAATTGCTCAAGCATCCCTGGTGTGAAGTGTGTCAATGACTGAGTCAAACAATCTGAACCACAAACCAGATAATCTTCATGTATCCAAAAATGTACCAAAGGGATATATTAAACACTATCTGTTCTTGCATTACTAACTTATTCTACCAACGTCAGAGCAGAAAACACACAGAGGAAAAATCCAAAATTAATTGAGCTTGGCTAGCTAATCAACCAAGATAATGGTGTGGCCTGCAGCTTTCATTTAATGCTTTGCTAGAGATATGCCTTACCTCAGGTGCAAGTATGAAAGTATTGAAATTTGATTTTCAATATTGGGTTATACTGCACAAAAAAGTTGGCTGTGGTAGCCTATGCAGATGACTATTTTATTTTACCATGAGTGGTATATGGTACAATGCCACAGGACTCTTGTCTACACACACACACACACACACACACACACACACACACTCATACTGATGGGTAGATTAGTTAGAGAGAGGAAAGGCCAATAATACAAACAAATATTTAGTTCATAAAAAGAATGAAAATGAATACTAAAACATTGCCCAAAATTTCTTCCTTTTTTTTTTTTTACAAAATGCTTTTTATTGTATTTTCTTCATCATACACATCCAAAGAAACACAGCCAAGAAAAAACATTAGACATTAGACATTAAACATTAAAAAGACGTTAAATAGAAGAAAGTAAAATAAAGGAAAAAGAAAGGAAAAAACACATACCGCACACTAACATCGACTTCCTTCCCTCCTGATTTCGGGTTTCTACTTTTAATAGTTTCATCTTACAGCTGGTGTTGGTTTTAAGTTTGTAACATCGGAAGATTTAAATCAAACCTACTGTAGTTGGTAAGTTACAGAAATTACCTTCGATATATGCCATAAATTTGTTCCAATCCTCTTTTAACTTTGTATTTTTTTGATTTCTGATTCTTTGCGTCATTCTTGCCAATTCTATAAAATCATATAAACTGTACTATGAAGCTGCCTGCCTATGTTGGGTGAAAGAATGGATAACCTTGGAGAACACGGATTTATTGGAACTCGAGGGTGCAGATAACAGGTTTGGTTGGCATGCCTACCTTTGGTTAAGTAAAGGAAGAGCACATAAGGGCTTTTCGAATCACATTATTAGAGGTCCGCTATATGAGGTCTGGGAAAGAAACAAGAAACTGCTAGAACCAAAAACACCCTGGTGGTTGTCCCCAACAGATATCCTATCATTTAAAAAAACAAATTTGGAAGAGCAAAGTTTGACATATGAAGATCTATTGACAAACTCCCATGAAGGCTGGAGATTAAGACCGTATGAGGAGTTGAAAGAAAAGCTGAAGGGTTGGCTACAGTATCATCAGATCAATGCAAGGTGGACGGAAGATAAAAAAGCAGGAATGAGTGAAAAGAAATCAAAATTCCAAATCGAAATAATTGAAAGTAAATCCAAATTACTATCCAAAATGTATAATATCCTATTGGAAGAGGACACAAAAGATGTAGAAATTAAAGAAGTTATGGTAAAGTGGGCAAGAGATTTGGGCCACAACATAGAATACGAGAAATGGTCGAAATTATGGAATGAGGGAATAAAATTTACAGCAAGTGCTGCAATCAGAGAAAACTTAGAAAAGATGATATACAGATGGTATTTAACTCCAGAAAAATTAAATAGGATGTATAAGACTGGTAACAAGGCCTGCTGGAGATGTAAAACAAATGAAGGGAACTTCATACACATGTGGTGGTCATGCGAGGGAATAAAAAAATTTTGGAACCAGATATATGATGAATTAAAAAAAATATTTAGACATACATTTCCCAAAAAACCAGAGGCCTTTTTACTAGGGATGGTTGGAAAAGAAATACCAGAAAAATATAAAACCCTGTTCCAATACGCAACAGCCGCAGCTAGAATGTTAATTGCTCAAAATTGGAAAAACCCAACTTTACCAACGGTGAAAGATTGGCATAGGAGCCAATTCCTAGGGGCTGTGGTGGTTCAGCCCCATAATAAAATATTTGAGGGAGCCGCCCCTCCCCCAAGTTGATGGGCATTGCCATTCAAATACTGTGCCATGTGTTTGATTATGTGGAGCGGGGCTTACCTGGGCCCCCACAATATTTTATTCAAGTTGTCACCCCTTTGGTGAGATATCTGGAAGGAGCGTTCTCTGTTGATGCCTGCTAAAGATAGTCCTCTTTCAACAAGCCTTCTAAAAATATATCTCATCTGGTATCTGTCTTGGATTTGAATTGATGTTATGTAAGTGTTGTTGCTTTAAACTGTTTTTATATTACTTTAAACTTGCTTTGATATTACTGTAATTTGCTCTGTGTGGGGCTGCCTTTGAAAAGTGCCCCAAAACTTCAAATTTTTGACGAGGGCTGGTTGTAGGGAGCAGGCAGCTCTCTTGTGACAACAGCTCCCCTGGCTACTGGTCTGTTTCCAGGCACAATTCAAAGTGCTGGTTGTCACCTACAAAGCTCTACATGGCTTAGGTCCAAGCTATCAGAAAGACCATATTCCCGCATATGAATCTGTCTGGGTTTTGAGATCTCCAGGGGAAAAATATCTTCTTCTTTTTTTTAAAAAAAGAGAGATCTCCAGGGGGAGGCCATTCTCTTGGTCCTGCCACCCTCCCAGGCATGTTTGAGGACCTGGGAGAGGGACTTCTCCATGACTGCTCCCAGATTTTGGAAATTCCTACCAAGAGAAGCTAAACTGGCTCCTTCCAACAGCAGCTGAAGACTTTCTTGTTCCAGCAGTCTATTGTGAAGTAACTGCTTTTAATAAAAAGGTTGATGCCAAGCTGTTTTTATTGTAATTGTATCTTTTAATCAGATTTTATATATGTATATAGCTTTAATTCAATCAATGTTTAATTGTATTTTAACCACTGTTTTTCTATGTTTTATCAGTTCTTATTTTTAACTGTAAGCTGTCTTGAACCCCACCAGGAAGAAAGGCGGAGTATAAATAAATATATAATAATCATATAATGATAATATGAAAGTATTTTAACTGTTTTATGTATGTATCTGTTCTAGATATACTGTTATATTTCAAATAGCTTTGAGATGCCTCATGGGCATAAATGGGGAAAAAGTACTCTCACATACATAGACATTTTTGAATGGATCATCTATGTAGCTTTCTTTTTATTGCCAAGAAACATTTTCATTTTCTGCCAGATCACCATGATCACCCCTTCTCAGTGGACAAAGCTTGTCACATTTCAGACCAACAGCTGCAGTGGATCACCCACAATGATAGGTTGTGCTGTTTTGGGCTGGGTACAATATTTATCATAGCTGGATATGATGGGGAAGGAGAAAATAACATTAAACTTCAGGAAAGACTGGGGTGGGATAAATGTTTTTTAAAAAATCTGATCCAAGGGTAAACATTTAAGTTCTTAAGAGGGGTTTAAAGGCATTGCTGTCTCCACCTCACAAATTATCCAAAAGAGGACATCCCAGAGGGTGGGTGTTATTTCTTCTACATTGTTGCCAGATGACAAACTGCTGTTTATGGAATAACAAGTATGGTCTCCTTAGAAGATATTAAATATTGGCAAGGTCAGTAATGGGTGGTGGTGATCCACACAGTTAAGTGTTCAGCTGAACATGGTTAGAATCCCTCAGCAGACCATCATGCTCAATGCTGAATGCCCCAAGAATTATGGAAATGCCGATATATGAGCCATAGTTTTTGAGGTAGGAGAACAAACCTGAAATAGTTTTTAGGCCATATAGAAGTTATAAATGCCTACAACAGTTAGTCAAATGCTGACATTTTGTGGTAGGGGTCTGCATCAGATTCAGAAGAATCATGAGGGAAACTGCCTCAGAAGGATTTTGGGATCCGTCCAGGGCTGCAGGAGTAGAAGCAAGACTGTCTGGCAAAAAATAGAAACGTCCAGTACACTTCTATTTACCTGAATTTGGCATACTTTATCCACCTTAGTGGACGCAGGTAGCGCTGTGGGTTAAACCACAGAGCCTAGGACTTGCCAATTAGAAGGTCGGCGGTTCGAATCCCCGCGATGGGGTGAGCTCCTGTTGCTTGGTCCCTGCTCCTGCCAACCTAGCAGTTCGAAAACACGTCAAAGTGCAAGTAGATAAATAGGTACCGCTATGTCGGGAAGGTAAACGGCATTTCCGTGTGCTGCTCTGGTTCGCCAGAAGCAGCTTAGTCATGCTGGCCACATGACCCGGAAGCTGTATGCCAGCTCCCTCGGCCAATAAAAAGCGAGATGAGCGCTGCAACCCCAGAGTCGGACACGACTGGACCTAATGGTCAGGGGTCCCTTTACCTTTTTATCCATGTTAGAGGACTACTATGCCTACAAATTTCATCAACTTCTCTCAAAAGGAGGGGGAGAGGGTATAATCACTTTAAATTTTTCCTAATGGTGAACAAGGTGGAGGGAAAAAAGTGGATTCATACCAACCCCAGCTGAGTTGAGCTGTTTTAAATTCACAGCAATATAGCATCCATTTTGGGTAGTAATATATGTAGTCAGTCAGTGAATGCCTGCATGAACAAATCTGTTTTTAACATGCAACAGAAACATAATATTGTCAGCGCATATCCTTCAGAACTGCCGAAAATGATTTGCTAGGTTGTGATCAAAACAAGCACATTTCACAGAATTTCCTGAATAAAATGATAAATTATTAGGTCCATTTTATGTAATGGAAGCAGATTAAGAGGACCATGACTCCAGATCTGCAGTCTGGGATTTATTTATTTATTTTACACATTTCCCAAAATCATAGTATATACATCATACATTTACCATTACAAGTAACACCTCTCAGGACTTCCCAGTCCAACACTCCATGGCATTCTATGTGATCCTTGTTCTCCTGAATATCCTTTTATTCTACCCCATTTGACCCCAAGCAGTTTCCTTGTTGTTATTAACTGCTTCTCATACAATTCTTCCTACTTGTAAGTTAATTTGAGTGTTATATCTCTTTAAATACTCTCCAAAGTATTTCCACTCCTCTCCTTTGTGTCAGTGTCTTGACAAAGACAATCGGTTGCCTTCCAATTGAAAATAAGGAGCCCTTGGCTGCGCACGCACCCCCACCCCCACCCACCCACCCACCTTATTCCATGCCAAGATGAGGACACGTGAAAGACCCTGTATGCATAGAACCCAAACAGCCAGTGTACACTGAACAAATTCTGCTTCTGTTTAATATGTCTTTATAAAGAACCTGAGCACATGAATGAATTTCTATGTATGGCATGTTATTGTTTATTTAATACATTTATATTCTGCCTTTCCCCCCTGGAAATAAATTTGTATAGTGGTCATTAGATTTCCATAGCATTTCTCCCATTCTCAATGGTTGTATACACTATGGAACATTTGATAATAACAGCCTGCCTTTCCCCTCCCCCTCCCAAAAGTTCAAAAACTATTATGACCGGTGCTCTGTGCTTTGCAGAGTTTTGTTGTTCAGGTCATGTCTTTGTCTTCCCACTTACTGATTTTATTGTGCTTCTTGTATTTTTAAGATTTAGAATTTTACTGCTTTGCTGCTGTTATGTTTTAATGGATACACATTGCTTCTAGGGCTTTCTGTCATAAAAAAGGCTCATAAATACAATAAATAAAATCAGTGAATGCAGCTTTAGTTTTTTAATTACTATATTTGTGAAATTTCACATATACCGATTTGTTATTGTGCACACGGGTAGCATCCCTCGCTGAAATATATATTTTCGGACTGTGTTAGTGGGAGTGGGAGTTATGCAAAGACTCTACATGTTAAATGTGATCCGTATTTGCGGTTTCTTGAGATGGGCAGAACAATCTGAGCCCCAAGTCAGCTATGCTGGGTGGGGTTTGGAAAGAGCAGAGGTGTCTCTCTGTTCATCATTGTCTGACTCTGCCAGCACAGAAACTCCTCCAAGGACAGACAAGGACCAATGGACTCACAAAAATGGTAGATGGGAACTTCTGCCATCAGTGGCCATCAGAAACTCTTGAAACAGAGCAGGGAGGGAGCAAGGAGAGGGCTGAGCCAACACGGATCTGCTGGGTCCTGTACCAGCCCTACTGCCACCACATGCTTCAGTGGACCCAATCTGTGCCGTTTCTGTGCCAGACGGTGCCAGACTATGTGGGTGCATCTTGGAGTAGAGAATGGACATTTTCCCTGTTGCATCACCTGCCCTGGTGCTGCTGCATCAATCCCCAAGGGGTAGGATTGTAGCCTAATTCTCTTTACACCATTACACTAAACTTCTTAAGCTGCAATGTTGAACATGCTTACTAAGAAGAAAGCCCTATTAAAGGCAGTGGAATCTGAATAAATAAGCAGAGAGCTGCAGTGCTAGACATTTGAGATATAGTTTAACATAGATTGGAAATGACTACCTAATGGTCATGCTGTTGACATGTTTTTTTGATTGAGATGAGGGGGTTAGTGGGATTCTGGAGCAGTATTTTGTATATTGTGGGTACCATTCCCTTGCCATGACCCTTTTGCTGTCAGAAGGGTTTCCAAGGTGGTCAAAGACCTAGTGGCTGCTGATTTTATTGCTGGGTTGCTTAGGAAGGCATGTAGTTGCTGGTGTGTTAGCCTGCGTATTTGGGTGTCCCCTGGTTTGTCTTGTATTTCTTGTGTCAGGATGGGTTTATTATTTTTGTAGAAGTCTGTTAGGCAATATAAGGCTTTGGCTTGCCAAGTTTTTATTTGGAAGTTTTGGTCTGCGTGATGGAATAGATGGTGGGCCGGGGTGTGTGTGTGTGTTAATGGGGATGGAATCTGGGACAGTTTTCCTACTTTTTCCTTCCATGCTTTAAGCATGGACTGTGTGAACGTGTTTAGTGTTGTTGTTTTGGTGGAATGGGTATGTTGTTGAGGCTGTTTTCAATTGTTTCTGTCTCCAAGTGTACCCATTGTTTCGTCTTGTCTTCTAGGATGTATGGGATTATGTGGCGAACTTGGTTGGCTATGCAGTATAGTTCTATATTGGGAATTCCCCATTCTCCTTTGGAGGGGGGGGGGCTTATTCTTGGCATGTGAGAAAATAAATGAATGCAGGTTTTTTTCTGCCACTAATGGAAGTGGGTTGAGGGAATCCAGATTGGGAGGGTTTGACATAGGTAGGCTAGTTTGTTCATTGTTATTATTAAAAGAAGAATGCTTCTTTTGGATTAATTCTGTACATAGGAGCTTGCTACAATAATGACAGAAAAAACAAGTTAGAATATGAGATCACAAGAGAAGAGCAGAAGAGAATATTTCATTTTTACAAATTGAACTTGGCATTACTGTTGCTTAATAGAAGGGGGACGTCTAACTAAAGCAACCGTTAGGAAAAAGTAATGTGATAAACTACTTTCTGTTGCAGCTTCTAATGGATTCCATGCTTTGCTGCAAGCCAGCTGACATCTTCATGAAATTGAGTTACGTTCTTCTTCTGTGAAAACAAATGTCTATTTTAGCTATCTACCATTCATTCATCCTAAGGAAAATACCCTCTGTAGTATCAAAGGTGTCTCCCGACATGTTATAATCCTAATAAATCTATTAATTCCACCTGATATATTCTGTTACTTAAACTGTGGGTACAATTCAAAAATAAAAATAAAATAAAATGATTCCATACAGCTGTGTTACTGTGGATAAAAACAAGGAAATAAATACACTGCACCAACAATATCTGGATTTTGTGATCTGTATCAGTTATGTGGAATTTTTGCTTATTTTGCATAATTTATTCTGCTTTGGGCTGCTTAGAGAAGGAACAGGCTGATGTGGAAGGTATTGTTGTTGTTTTATTTATTATATTTGGAGGTCTCATGGTAGCATCACAAGCATCCCATGATCAAAATAGATCTTGTTCAACTGCTTATATCCACTTCTGAGAGTGACACTTCTGAGAACAGCAGCAAAATGTGAGGGGCTGCAACCACTGCCCACCCAGGAAAGGGATAAGCGGGCATTCTGAAAAATGGAAGCAAGCATGGCTATAAGGCCACAGTCAGCTGCCATGGCAGTCGTGCATTATTCTGTCATCTGGTACAAAATTCAAAATGCTACTCTGACTTTTTGCTATGTATGGGATCTAGGGCTATGGTAGGTTTGCAAATCTTTTTAAACCTCTTTTGCAGAGCAATCCTCAACCCATTCTGGCAGCAGCATAGTGTGATGAAGTGGCATAGTCACCACCACACTGCAGCCACGTTGCTCCTGGACGAAGGCAGCAGTGTGGGCCGCTCAGAATCCAGTGAATTCTGGGGTGGTATAGCCCTTCTCTGTCCCCAGAGTGCCCCACAGACAATTTTGTGGGCTACCACAGGTGAGACTCCTGCCAGCAGGCAGAACATGGAGCTTGACATGCCTTGGTGTGCAGAGGTTGGTGGAGCTGTTTTGGACTTTAGAAGGTGGTGGACTCTCACTCAAAGGTTGTATAGCCATCTGTCATGGATGCTTTAGTTGAGATTCCTGCATTGCAGGGAGCTGGACTAGACGATGACCCTCCAACTCTATGATTCTATGACCTCCACCTCTATCCAACCCAGCATGGCAGACTGGGGGATGGAATTACAGCTCTAGTATCTTTCAACAAATCACTGATGATCACATCACTGAGTGATGAATGCGAGTGATGGCATCGCTTTTGCCCCAACACTTGCATCTTGTCTGACTCTACTTGTCAAGGGCCAGCAGCTGAGGCAAAGGAGTTGGTTATCAGGGCCAATGTCCACCCACCATTGATATGGTTGTTAAAGTTTCCAAGCACCAGAATTCCCCACACCACTTGAACTCTGGATATGCTAAACCACTTGAGCCAGCCTTTTAAGGGTATGTAACAAGCCTCTCTTTCTGTGTCTCCCCTCTCTCCTTCTCTTCCCTTCTTTCCCTCTGCTGATGCCAGGTACTAGCTGATGGAAGGAGAAGCCTGTTGGAACTGGTCTCCCAGTGGAGCTGGTGGAATGGTCCTGTTTCCCATCTCTCCCTCTGCTGCTGCAGCCAGATAGATGGACTGCTGTCAGGCTAATTATTATTGTTAATATTCTTCTATAAAATATAGATGATTATAGAATTTTAAAACATCAAAGATGAACAGATAGACACTAAGAAATGTGAGAATAAAATAGAGTGGGGATTGTGGGGCAGGGGAGGCAATACAATAAAATAAATAAACCAAGTCATTAGACAGATGCACTAATTTGGATTGCATGAGACAAACCATTCCTCATCATGATCTAGAATTAGGGTGAATTCTCCTGCTACGAGCTGGGTGATGAATGGATATTCAAGCAGCAGTCTCCATGCGGACTAAGAACCCTGCTGTGCTGTCTCATACAAAATGAATATCGGTGTTATATTATTAAGTCACCTACATTTTTCAAGTACCTGCTGGGGATTTGAAAGTATAAGCAAATCATCAATAAGAATTTTTTGCTCCTTAGGAAGTTTCTTTTGCTAGACATTTAGTTAAATTGCAACCCCATCCTAAAAATAGTTGCTGACTGCAATATTCATGTTATAAAACTCTGATGCTGATACGTCAGTCAGAATGGCTAATTCTTTGATACCTCATTACTCACCCAAAAGTCCTAAGACTACAGGGAGTTATATAATATTTAGCAGCATGTGCAGCAAGCAAGTTAATTATCTGAGTTGAGGGGCCACAATAGTATAAAAACACGCAACTAGTAAATCAGAACAAGGAAATTTTTACAAAATTGGCCAGGTCAGGCGTACAAAAAATCAATAATAACCTTTTGTTTGCCATTAACTCTTTTTTTTAACTTATTTAAACAGCTATGGGTCCAACTTTATCTGGAATTATTGGCTATCCACTGGGTGACTAAAATATTTCCAATGTGAAGATTTGGCCCTTTGACCAATTTTTATACCACGTAATCATATACAAAGATCTACGCAGTGTAGCAAATACAAAATCTAAAAACAACACATAATAGAACAGTTCAATACAGAAAACTAATGAAATGCAGCATGTACACATATGGGTCACAGGAATACAATATGGGTGATCTTCAAGAGAAGGCTAGCTCAAACAACCAGGACACACCCTGGGCCCTGGAGTGGGCTCACTGGAGTGACATCAAAGGGCACCAGGGAAGGACATGGCAAAATTTGCATGCAAAATGGGGGGCGCTGCTGCTGCTGCTACCACCAGCACCTCTTTCCCTGGCTTGGGCTGGCAGCAGCCATGACATGCAGAGCAGGCCGCATTGGCACAGCCTCCTCCACTCCTCCTCTGCCGCTATCACTAGCGCTGCCACCGCCAGACCCACACACCTCTTTCCCCAGCTTGGGCTGGCAGCAGCCGCAGCCAGCGCAGACTCACTTAAAAGGTTACTTCTCCTTTTGGAGGTGGGGTGGCTATGAAGAAAAAGCTTCCACTGCCTGTTCTGAGACCTCATCTTGTGCCATTGCACGTGCACGGAGGCATGAAAGACAATAATTTTTTATAACACTGCTACTGAGGAAGAGGGTGGAGGGAGATGCCACAGGGCGTTCGGGAGCCAAAACATTCGAGTCGCAAGGTGTTTGACTCCCAAGGTACGACTATATTTGTGTTTATTATATTAAAATACAATAGCTATAGGGAGGGGGAGAAGTGGTTTGGTCTCCTTTTTGTCAGCATATTGATCCAGTCTGACCCTCTTGTGTGGAGCAGAATTGATCTTCTAGATTGATTACACATTTTTCTCTATATTTTGTGATGCAGTTTTGGTGCAAAAAAGTGTACAAAAATTACATAAACACGTGTACAGAATGCTTTATGGCTTAATGTTTTGAAAAGCATTGGACAGTGTGTATCTACAGTTTAAAGGTTTGTATTTCCTATTAAAATGTGTACAATTAAATGTGTAATTTCTGTGTGTTCTTTCAAAAATATCTGCAGAAAATGGAATGAAGTGGATCGTTGACTGAATGCCAGCAGACTAAAATGAATGAAATTAGCTGTTTAGGCCATCCCCAGGCTAAAATCCTATGTGTGTTTACCTGGGAATAAGTCCCATTGAACTTTACATAGGATTGCATTGTTAGTGCTGGAAGTGTAATACTGCTGGGGGGGGAAGTCAAAAAAGTTTCACTCAGAGTAGGCCTATTGAAATCAGTGGCCCTTCCTTAGCCATTTTTATTCATTACAGTGGTGCTACTCTGAGTAAAGTGTAGTTGACTGCCACCCACCTTTTGGAGCAAAATATGCAAAGCAAACTGTATGGAGCAAAATTCAATACAGTATTGGAGATGGCAGCACGCATATCTGGAGTTCTTAATAGCTTTGGGGGGTTATGATGTCTATTCAGTCATTTGAATACCCTCCAAGTGGTTCTATTTTCCAGGAACTGTCCCAGAATTACAAAAGCTGTTCTGGCTTCTGATTTGATCCCAAAATGTCCTTATTCCGCTGCCAGTGCTGCTGCCGCCAAGCTCAAGGAGGAGGAGCTGGCTCTTGACCTGAGTGACTGAAGCAGCAGTGGCAGCTGCAGTGGAGCCTCCTGTTGCCTCTCCATGGCAGCCTCCTCCCTTGGGCAGGCCATGGTGGCTGCTGGAGAGCAAGTGAGGAGGTGGCTGCTGCTGCACCAGCTCTAAGAAGGCCACCCTGGGTGGGAAGAAAGGGGGAGCGGAGTGCAAGGATCTCTTTAAAAATTGCTTCATGCATCCAAGTCTAAACTTGCCCCTTTCTAACATTTATTTATTGGTGTGTGTGTGTTTATTTTTTATAAAACTACCAAAGAATAAAATTAGATCTGGGTTAAGGGATTTTCTCAGGATGTGTGTGTTCTGTGCGGTGGTGGCACTTGCCCTTCTTTTGATAGGAAATGGTTTTTTTTGGGGGGGGATGGGGGGTTGAGGTCAGTTTGGACGGGGCATGAAAAATGTCCCTCTTTTCATCCGAAGAATGGTAGAGGGTATGCACTTCTGAACTTCAGAGAGGCATCTGATACAGATGGTGTACATTGCCATTGGTGCTTGCATGCAACAAAATGTGATTCATTGGAGCTATTGTGCATAGCACAATGATGAACTAATACACCATTGTATCAATTGTTTTGCTCATGGATGCTTCTCAAAGTGAAATGTACAAATAGTTTTTCATAGCTTTAAATACCATGCAGCTAAGTACATCTATATTGGGAGATTAGATAGTTAAATGGCATTGGTGTGGTCTTGGAAGGTGGGGAATTGCATTATATAATAGTGATGAGTGATTATTATGAAAACATTTACCCAGTAAAGTATGCAGGCAAAAGACTCTTGATGTTTTAACATCTCACATTGGATGAGCTTCAGTACATATCACTTTTACTTCTGATCTTATATTGCATGTGGTAGCTATGGGTGACAAAGTGTTGCCTAACACTTCTTGAAAGCATCACGTGGTAAATGTTCATTAATAATGCATTTTATGAGGAATTATTAAAGAACAGAGATGCACTCCTGTATCGTTTCATCAATATGCTAAAAGCATTTATAAATGCCACCTTCATTTTAAGTTTAGAGCTGAGAGTGCATTAGTCTACTTTGCTAGGTTTTGCATGTTTAGACTAGTTGCAACCAGAAAATTCATGTATTAACATTAACCCATAGAAAACTGCATGGCCTGGTTCTTCTTCCAGGATTGAATGTCTGACTTATACAGAAGCTTCTAAAATATCATGGCGAATCTTGGGCGAGGGATTAAAAGTGTCTGCCCAAACATGGCTGCTTTTAAGAATATGTAGAATAATGTAGAGAATAGAATGTGACATTTGGATCACTGTGGTTTGTTAGGCAGTTTTTTGTTCTGCAGTGGCAGCTGGACTTTGCCTAATATGCAGAGAGACGTAGTCTTGATTAATTCCATTAGTCTTTTATATAGCAGGCAACACTAATTTTAAATGGAAATATTTAAATACAACTGTTTTTCAAGGCTGTTTCTGCTGTGACACCATCCCTTATTCTGTGAAGCTATTGATCTCAGTCAGCCAGAATTTCATGGACTGCCTATGTCAGGGGTGGGAACCCTTTTTGTATCCCAGGGCCATATCACTTGGGTGGAAAGCTGTCAGGGGCCACATTCAAAAAATAGACATGGCCAGCCCCAAATGTGGACATGGCCAGGCAGCACACAATCACACACAAAACCACCCATGATCATGTACATAAGCACAGAGGGGAGAGCACAGCACAGACACATATACTTAACATAGATACATTTGATACACACTCAACACAGACACCTAACATTTAACATATGCAAACACTATTCTCTCTCCCTCCCTTAGAACACACTGGAAGTTGTTCTGCCTGGATAGCCAGCTCCCAGCATTTTTTCTCCATGCACTGCGAAAGGATTGTCCCTTTCTTAGAGCAAAGAGAGAAACCCAAATGAGCTGGTGATCCAGAAAGGGAGTAGTAATCTTTGCCGTGATTGTCTGGCAGGCTGGATGGGAATGCCTGGTTGCCTTGTTAGTGCACACAGGATGTTCCCCACTGCTAGTGCCACAGACCGTTAGAGTTGCCATCACTGAATTTTGCTCATAGATACATTTCAAAGCAAATTTGAAACCAGCAAAATTCAGGCAGCAAAATTGCCCAGTGGGATTCTGTACATTTCTTTGAGGGACCTTAAAATAAGATTAAGACGAGGTGTTAGCCAACCTGCAGTGAGCATGATCTACATTTTCCCACTCAGAAATTCTCCACTCGGAAAGAAAAGCTGCTGTTTTTAAAGTTTTGTTTGTTTGTTTGTTTTTGTAATTGTTTGTTACTCTGGGTTCTTTTAGGTGGAAGGGCAAGATGTAAATTTTATAAATAAAATGCCACTGAAGTTTTGCTACAGCAATATTTTAGACATTTCTGCTTAACAGTAATGGGGGGGGGGCAGGAGAGAAAGGGAGAAATGAAGGAAAATTTTGAGTCCTGAAGTTGGGATAAGGAATGATAGTTTGGGGGCTAAAGAAATAGAAAAAGGAATGTATCTGGTTCTCAATTAGCTGAAAACATTTGAGGTGGTGGGAATGAACCTTTTCAGAATTGCTTAACGTCATGTTGGCATTTTTTAATTTTGGATGCCTGATTCCTCCTAGCAAAGAGGAGCTCATAGACTTCCCAATTCATCCATCACTGGTTCATGTAGCAGACCCCCAGAATTCTTGGTATGAGTGACAAATGACCTCGACCCAGAAGTATTTGATTTGCATATACATAATGTAATCTGAGAAGTAATGCTTTGGGCTACTGGGAATTCTTGATATAATTATGTTAATTTGCAATATGTTTCTGGGTGTTCTTTTAATAGCAGAGATGCTGAAATTGAAGCTCATATATTACATTTAAAATGAGGCATAAAATTAGATATACATCATAGAGCACATTATATAAGCATCACTCTATTAGAAAATATGGTTACAAATTTCTAGATGTGTTTACTTTTGGCTGTTTATTGCTGTGCATTCTAGTTTTTAAGTGCATAGTCCTGATTTAAATTTAGGGGGGAAAGTACAATAGCATTTTTAGGACAGCTATATCATTAACTTATTTACATTGCAGCATGAAGTCAGCCATAATTATTCACCATCAAGGCATAAAATTTCAAGATAGCAAGGGGAGCAGGGGGTGCAATAGGATTCTGCACTGTGATTATCATATTCCCATATAAGCCACAATCCTGAAAACAATTAAGGCAGTGGTGGCCAGAGAGTGCAGAACATGACACGCCATTGGTGTGCATCTTTTCATCTTTCTGTTTTCATTGCATAACTTACCTACACAAAAGCAGATATGTGCAGCCAATCAATTACAACCGACCACACCCTAGGCCACCCGCAACCTCTCTCACCACAAAAGAAACACAACAAGCGTATAGTAAAGAGAACCCGCACAAGCGACGCTGACACAAAACCCCACATATACATTAAGTAGAATAGAAGCATTGCCACCCCACCCCACCGCCACCCACATGCCCCCCTCCACCACTTTCCCCCTTTTCTTCCTAATGTAACACTAATGTCTCAACAAATAAAACTGATCTGTAGAAAACGCAACTTGAAAAAAGAGACAATGCACCTATTTTTGTAAACCAAGAAATCATTCATATATATATATATATATATATGCAGGTTTTGGTGTCTTCGGGTGTCTTCCCGTGTAAGAGTTGGGGTGTCTAGGCGACGTTTCGACGAGGTCTCACTCGTCATCTTCAGGCTGGTGCTTTCGGCTTCTTGTTACTGGAACAGAGCAGGATCTCAGTGTTTGAGTTCCTATAAATACTGTTGAGGGGGTGTGGTGTATAGCCTCCAACGTTCTGGGCAGAGAGGAAGTTCCCAGGTTAGTGTGCCTTTTCTTCTTTTGTTCCTTAATTACTTGAGGGATATCTTGAGTGATTTCTTGAGTGATATTCTGAGTACCACTTAGGTGGGTCATTAAGTGTGGATTAGTTGCTAAAGCTTTCGTGTCTTGACCTCTTGAGCTTGTGAAGAGTTTTTTTTGAGAAGATGGCTGTACTGCACTTAGTTGTGCTCTGGCTTGGCTTCGTGTATAGGGGCGAGCTGTGGTTTTGTGCCCTGTGCCAGCCAGATCTGTGTAGGGATTGCAGGGGGGTGCAGCATCCGGAGGTGCCACTATGGTTTGGCTACTGGATGGTGTCTGTAATTTATCTGTGGAGAGGGTCTGGGTTTGGGTCTGGTGTGGTTGATTGGTGATGGCGTTCTGTGTGCCTCTGGTTCTGGTGTCGGTTTTTGTGGGGAGGGCTAATTTCCAGATGTCTGGCAGGCGGGACGTGTCGTCACGCTTGTTCATGTTGTGAGGGTGTTTCTCTATCTCGATGGCTTCCATGATTATTCTCTTGTTGTGATGTTCCATGTTAAAGAGCAATTTGGAATCTGCAAAATTAATTTCGTGTCCTGTTTCTTTCATGTGTTGGAAAAGAGAGGAAGTTTTTTCTTCTTTTTTGACGGCATTCTTGTGTTCTGCGATACGTGCATTTATTCGTCTGTTTGTTTGTCCAATGTACGTGGCTGGGCAGACTTTGCAGGGTATTTCATAGACCCCTTGGTTTTCCAACTGGATTTTATCTTTGGGGTTTCTGAGGATATTGGCTATTTTTTGGTTGGTGCAAAAGGCTGTTTTGATATTGTGTTTATGGAGGATTTTGCTAATTTTATCTGTAGTGCCCTTGATATAAGGAAGGAGGGCCATGCCATTGTTTTCTTCTGTGTCTTGGTTTTTGGGGGGTGTTTCTTTTTGGATTAGCTTCGTAACCCTGTTTTGCTGGTATCCATTGGCGATTAACACATTTGAGAGATTCTGTAACTCAGTTGTCAAGTGGTCTTTGTCAGCCAGGCGTTTGGTTCTGGAGATGAGAGTCTTGGCTACGGAGTTTATTTGTGCAGGGTGGTGGTGTGATTGTGCATGTAAGTAGCGGTTGGTGTGTGTTTTTTTCCGGTAGATAGTGTGTCCTAGGGAGCCATCAGGTTTTTTGTAGATTAGGACGTCAAGGAAGGGAAGTTGGTTGTTGGCTTCTATTTCCATAGTGAATTGTATTTTGGGGTGTAGGCTGTTGAGATATGTGAGGAAGCTATCTAGTTTTTCTTTCCCGTGTGGCCAAATTACAAAGGTGTCGTCAACATATCTGAGCCAAAGTTTGGGTTTGTGTTCTGACTTGTCTAAAGCATTGGTTTCAAAGTGTTCCATGTACAAATTTGCGATGACCGGTGAGAGGGGTGATCCCATAGGTGCTCCTTCTATCTGTTTGTATCTTTGTCCATTGTGGATGAAGTACGTGTTGGTTAGGCAGTGGTTGGTCAGGTCCAGGATGTATTCGGGGGGATTGTATTTGTTTTGAATGGCTGTCAAGGCTTCATTGATGGGCACTTGTGTGAAGAGAGATACAACATCGAAGCTCACAAGTAGGTCATCGGGATGTAGGTTTTGCTTCTTTATTGTTTCTATGAACTGGAAGGAGTTAGTAACGTGTGAAGCGATGGATTCTGCATAGGGCTGAAGTTGCTTAGCGAGAAATTTAGCGAGATTTTGTAGAGGTGAGCCTATGGAGCTGACTATTGGTCTGAGTGGTGTTCCTTCTTTGTGTATCTTGGGGAGACCGTAGAGTTTGGGGCATCTGGATGATTTTTCTCTGGGGATGATTCTTAGCTGGATTTCTTCACTGATAGGAGAGGCTTTTATTTTGGATTTGGTGGTTTTTTCCAGATAGGTGGTGGGATCTGTTTTTTCCAGATAGGTGGTGGGATCAGACCCTCTCCACAGATAAATTACAGACACCATCCAGTAGCCAAACCATAGTGGCACCTCCGGATGCTGCACCCCCCTGCAATCCCTACACAGATCTGGCTGGCACAGGGCACAAAACCACAGCTCGCCCCTATACACGAAGCCAAGCCAGAGCACAACTAAGTGCAGTACAGCCATCTTCTCAAAAAAAAACTCTTCACAAGCTCAAGAGGTCAAGACACGAAAGCTTTAGCAACTAATCCACACTTAATGACCCACCTAAGTGGTACTCAGAATATCACTCAAGAAATCACTCAAGATATCCCTCAAGTAATTAAGGAACAAAAGAAGAAAAGGCACACTAACCTGGGAACTTCCTCTCTGCCCAGAACGTTGGAGGCTATACACCACACCCCCTCAACAGTATTTATAGGAACTCAAACACTGAGATCCTGCTCTGTTCCAGTAACAAGAAGCCGAAAGCACCAGCCTGAAGATGACGAGTGAGACCTCGTCGAAACGTCGCCTAGACACCCCAACTCTTACACGGGAAGACACCCGAAGACACCAAAACCTGCATTCCTGTACCCGTGAAAATCTACGAAAGCAAATATATATATATATATATATATATATATATATATATATATATCAGATATGTGGTTTTCACCATGTAGATGCAGATCATTACTGCACATTGCAGTTATCCTGTTATTCTCTCTGACTCCATATTCCTCCATTCAAAAGAAGCAGCAGTACAATATAGAGCTGCAACATGATACAAAAATGTATCATAATTTCTCATTACAGCACTCAATGAAGGTGTCACATCACAAATTAGATATTGGTTGAACCACGTTCTCCCATGCCTACTTCTTAGGTGTCTGACAATCCAAAAGCAACACGGTAGGCTAATAATATGATTACAACACTTTTATATCACTGCTGAATTGTATCTTAATTAATTCATATTAGTTGGTGCCACCACACACACACACACACACATATATAGTATGCTATCTGATTGTAAATTAAAGCTGAGGGGAGCAGCAGCAACACCTCGAGAAATGCCCCCTTTCACCAAGTTTCTTGACAAAAAGTGGGCATTCCCACAGAGCAGCTGCATTGCTGCTGGTCTCCCACCCTCCAGGGGCACAAGAGGGGGGGCGGTGCCAGTGGCAAAACATCTCAGGCTGGCCCGGTATATAAAGCACGTAGAGGTTGTATGGAGAGGCATTCATTCACCATCCTAGACATTAAAATGTTTAGCACTGCATATATAACCTTATCACATTTTCATCAAGTGCATAACAAGAAATTTGTTTCTAAGTCCGCTTGAATGGCCTGCCCAGGTGCACTCTCAGCAGCTGTTCTATTATTATGAAATGCCCTGTCAGGTCTGCATACTATGTCCTTCCAGTATCCATGAACACATATTCAGACAAGATGTCGGACCATGGTATAACTTTTGTGCTTCTTTAAATACCCCCCCCCCCGAGATTTTACTAAATATGCAAGAAATTATTATTGAAATCACAATGGAACAAAGGCATAAATATTCTTAAATTATCAAGAATAATCTAATAAAAGAAAACACAGAAGGGGGGAGAAGGAAACAAAAATAAATAAATAAAACATTTTCCAATTTCAGAGTTTGGTTGTTGTTGAGAAAGTTAGCTGGGAGTGGCTGAACATTCCAGGGATACTGGAAACCTGTGTCAACTATGGATTGTTCCATATCTTGCCTGAGTTGCTAGAGTTTGTGATTCTTCATTCATAAGTTTGATAAAATTGATTCAAGTTGAATAAAACATGTTTTTTTCTTTCTTTTTTTGACAAAGCTCTGTGCAAACAAACCTTCTGGGCAAGTTCTTTTGATAAGACTAAAACCTAGATCTGACCATCCCATACTACTCAATGATGCTTCTGCTGCACTTAATAAGTAGATCTCTGGAAACCTGGGTACAAACTATATACATATAGAGATGTATTCTGTACTTAACTTCCATATGCATTAGGCAAACACAAACATAACGTGTAATCAGAGATGTTTTAGCAGTGTTTGACAAGCTCTGCCCCCCAAGAAACATTCCATGCATATACAGTACAATACCTATAGGAAGCATAAATAATAATTCATAAAGGTCTATGAATACATTTCCAACATCTATTAGGAGAATCTAAAATACGGTGGCTTGCTCCATGATAAAATTAAGGTGCTATTATTCTTGGGAAAGAAACACACATAAAAGACACCAGTTTTTGTCTTGAAAAACTGAAATCCCTAAAGGGATTTCAAGTTCCCCTTTGAAATGTGAAGATTACTGGAGAAGAAGGGGTTTTGTTTGTTTGTGAAGGCACCTTTTTCAGAGCAAGTACTGTGAAGTTTTGACAGATACTTCAAAAACGTTCACTCAAAGACAAGAGCTGTCTTTGAATTTTTGGTGGGAAACTTACAAAGCTTTAGAAAGGTTGGTAGGGCAGGGGAACAAATATTCTTAGCAAACAAGATTCCCACCATCACAACCACTACCACCCAGGTCTCTTCTCACACGCAAAGGCAGTCCAGGCAACTATCTGTGAAAAGCCTAGAAAACAACACTTCTGCAGTAGGCTGTACAATTGCCACACCAATCTCACAAGATATGGAGCTTGTTTACTCAGAAGTAAGTCCCACTGAGAACTGCCTTCTGAGATCATGGTAATATACTTGCCTCAGACAAGGTCAGAAAATTTGTCCATGTAGGGCAGAATCATCTACTCATAGGCAGCAGCTCTCCAGGCTTTTGGGCAAAAGTCTTCCTGCCATTTAATATTTGACCTTTTAATGGGAGTTGCATGCACATTTCAGGTGGTAGCTAGTTGAGAAATTCAGTGGCATATCTGGAATTTCAGTGGCGCCCTGTGTGATGCCAAAATTTGGTACCTCCTTGCCTCCTGCCTTCCTTTTTACATCATAGTTGTGGATCCTCCAAGCATAGATGCCAACTCTATGGGGCTGAAGACACCTCAGACATATATTGGGGTGGGACTGAGCCACCCCCATCTTGAGGGGCTGGGCCTCATCGGGCTTTGCTGCCGCGAGCCCCACTGGGCCTTCCTGCAGCTGCAGTGGGACTCGCCAGGCCTATCCGTGGCTGTGACGGGCCTCGCTAAGCCTCCTTGTGGTTGTGGCAGCCCCTGTTGGGGCTCCCCATAGCTGCGGCAGGCCTGGCAGCCTCCTCCCACCACGTGATGTCACACGCGCCACAGGCTCCCCCAAAGTTGGGTGGAACCCAGTGCCTATGTCCCCGGGTCTCCACGCCCAGTGCCACCAAACCAGTCACACTCTCCTAAATCTACCTGAGTCATTCGAATGCCCAGCAGACTGCAAGGACAGGTGTCACTTTTTTGAATGCTGCCCAACATCGGAATTCCATAGAAATAAAATAATTATGTTTGTAGGGATTTGTTTTATTTTGTTCACATTGGGGAAAGCTCAAAAGCAACATCCACCTCTTTTAATCCAAGGTGGTACAGCTCATTCTATCACCTCATTCTGTGGAGTCAGTTGGACTTACTCCCAAGTAAGTGCACACAGAACGGTATCCTTAACAAACTACATTGTAAGAAACATTCTGACCAAAGCCAGGAAGTCATATTTATTGAGAACATGCAATTGTCCATGCATAAGATCTCGTAACCAGAAAAGTCATTTAGGTTGTCTTTATTTTCTTTTTCAGTCAAGAGAAAATACAAAAGTCTCTATTCTGCCTTGAGGTAAACCAACTGGCCATCAGATTTAAAGGCATTTCTGCATTTTTAAAATCACTTTATTAACTCAATAAAACATCAAATACAAGAAGTGCAATAAATAAGATTCAAGTGGAGTAAGTCAAGACATCTGCATATGAATATTGATAATATTACAGCAAATGAAGGCAGCATAGTGTTGAACATTATCATATATTAACATTATTTCAGAACATTACAAAAATACCAATTTCCCCATGAACCTGCTGGTTGATTTATGTGTATTTTTTATAGTAAGTTAACTTAACCAGTGTTACTGTGGACTAGATGGCTATCATTATTTTTGCTGCTGTTATAAAAGGTTGATCACTATTTCTCAATCATTTTTCTGAGATAACTTCCTACAAATATTTCAGGTTCTAAAAGTATATGAGCTCCTATCATGTCTGAGATATTAGTCTGTACAGGTTTTCAAAATGTTTGTATTTGAGAACAATTTGAAAAAATACGTACTTTAATCAGCTTTACTTGAAACTGGTTATTGTGATTTTATGTGGTGAACTGCCCTGAGACCTGTGGGTATAGGGTATAGGTTAATTAAATACAAATTTAATTAACAATAATGATGTAAGTAAATAAGTAAAATGAAACAGGTTATATAAAAAACCTTTCTGCATTTTGAAAGAAAAGCAAAGGTTTCCCATTTCTAGTGCCCAGGTATTTACATACTTTTATTTTGAGGAATATTGCACTTTCTGAGTTTCTCACAAGTGTTATAAGTATATTTAAACTCACCTCTGAAAGAAACACAAACAGGCTCTGTGTACATTGTGTGCTGTTACTGTAGAAACTAAAATAAACCAGGACAGTTTTGGGTTGTGTTGTTGTTGTTTTAAAAAAAGCTTGTAAATTGCCAGACTTTCAATAAATTGATTGCTGTAATTCAGTGATTACATTTTTCTAAGAAGTGTGTAATTTGAAAATCTCAATATAGGCGCCTCTTTCAAAATTTCAATATAGGTGCCTATATTTATTGAACAAAATATGTAATATATAACAATTCAATAAACAGAAGCTAGTCCATTGTTAAAACAAAAAATCATCTGGTCCACTGGTTAAAACTGGCAGTGTTCTTTGTGCCTGGACCAGGAAAGAGAGCATAATAGAGGACAAGAGGAGGAGGAGGAGGAGGAGAGAGAGAGAGAGAGAGAGAGAGAGAGAGAGAGAGAGAGAGAGAGAGAGAAGAGTTTTCTCACTTTATTCCTTTGCTGTCAGTAGTTTGGTTGTGGGAGGTAGGCAGAAATTCTTCTCCAGCTCAGATTAAAATACAAGTCACAGAATAACTCAGAGGTTATAAACAAAGAAATTATGAAACTTGGCAGGCATGTGCACCCAGGGATTATTTATTTATTTATTTCAATGAACTAAGGGGGGGGGGAGATTTGATGAGATAAAGAAATAAGGACAAGGAAGATGTATGGAAGCAAGAAGCAAACAACCACAACAAGAATGGCCAAGAAGTGGCCAAGATTTTTCCTGCAGAGAAAGACTTATGCCAAGCTGTCCAGAAGCAGGGCAGATCTGGGAGTTTGAGGGTGGGCTGGCTCCCGAGGTGGACCCCCCCCCAAACAGCATCTCCTCCCTGCCAGGGAAGAAGGGGTGAGGGAAGATCTGTTTCTTAACGTTTTGAACTGGTAAATACCAAATTTGCAGAGACAATTATTTCTTCTCTACAATTCTGTATTGTAACATTTCACTTGACAAATCCATTCTTTTCAGAAGTACAATGCATGGTGCTGTGGTGCCTGAAAGAGAAAGTCGTGATGCTTTGTATTTGTGACTGTGCTGTGTTCTGGAGGTTAGGAAACTATCATAAGGGAATCTGAAGGAGAGAAGAAGCCTTAAGCATTAAAATGGTGAACAAGTAGGAATTCTAGAATAATCCATGCATAAACCATAGTTTCAAGGCTTAGACCTTTAAATGCCCAGAGCAACTATTGATGTAAAAAGTTGTATACACAAATACACCACCAGTATTTAGGCTATAAATGCAATCTTATCATGCTTTTCTAGAGAAAGCTGCACAGCATTAAATGAAGTTTGCTTCTCAGCAAACACGATTCAAGGTGTTTATCAGATTTGCTTCTGAGCTTGACAAACTGAAATAAAAATAATACCAAAAGATGTGTGAAAACGCTCATCTTGCTCATCTATATTTAAGAGAGTGCTGTATGTTACAATGCTAGAATAAG
This sequence comes from Podarcis liolepis, assembly GCF_965112155.1. NCBI lineage: Eukaryota > Metazoa > Chordata > Lepidosauria > Squamata > Lacertidae > Podarcis > Podarcis liolepis. The sequence continues at coordinate 5,117,871 of NC_139558.1, forward strand.
CATTGGGATCACGATGATGTTTTTCCATGGTACTTGTGTAAAGCACTGATATATGCATTATTATATTATATTATATTATATTATATTATATTATATTATATTATATTATATTATATATTGATATAAGCCCTTTGGTCCAGTGATCCAGATCCAAAGGTGTCCACCTCTTGGCAGACCACTTCTGACCGGGGGTGAGTCCTCCCCTCTGTCAGTCGCCTGATGTCAGGAGGAACTGTGCCTGCTGGAACGTGGAGCTGAACCCAGGGGTCTTGTAGTGGATAAAAACACCACTTTCAGCAGCTATCAGCTACACCCTGAAGCTCTGATCAGGAGCTCCTTAGTGGAATGAATCCCAGAGAAGCTTGCATTTGGTATCAAAAAAGGAGCAAATGCAAGCTTTGTTTGCAATGGAAGAACTGGAACTACACTCTAAGGCTCTCAATTGTTCCTTTGAAGCTGCCCCACTCCTGATGTCATATTCCACCAGGTGGAATATGTTGGTGTGGGAGGGATGATCTTGCCAGTTAAATTAGGACACCTGGTGGGCCTTAGGTCACAGTTCAGATGTTCCCCATGCCTGATGGAAAATATGAATACAAATGCATGTATAAGTAGCTGTATACACATATCTTTAAGTACTAAGGCCAGTTGTTTCCCATAAGTGTGTACAAATATACATACATACTTTACTTCCATATTTCATATGTTTCTTGAAGCACAGAATTACTGTGTCTCATAGCAATAATAAACCGGTGCTGCTGCCGTAAGAGCTGGATCCTGTATTCTGTGGCAGAGATGTGTAGCAATCTGAAGTGATATCAGAAAGCTCAGCTGGTGATGCGCAGTAGCCTCCTCGAACCCAGAATATAAAATTTTACAAAATAAAACCATGATAGTTCTTACTATCAGGCAAAACACAGCTTTGAGAGGAATGATTTTCAGTGGAGAAGAAGCATCAGCATCATATGCCTAAGTCACTATCCTACTATCACACACAAAAAGAGGAGACTGTTTTTAAGGATGATGACTGGGAAAAACCTAGCTCCAAAGATAGCAAGGCTACTTAACAAAACAGAGTTCTTCTGCTATGTTCCACATACTTGAAATGCTCACCTTCTTCAAGTCTTCTCCTGAAGATTGCACTGTAAATCAAATTGAAATAATATAAAAGTGTCCCATTTTGGTGGCTCCACTGGCAAACTTAATTGGTAGTGTTCACAGACAGCAAGAGTACTGTAGTCAGAGCTAGGCAGCAAGCCACCATTTCAGTTTCCTGAAAAGCCCCAACATAAAACATTAGGTAAAGGTAAAGGGACCCCTGACCGTTAGGTCCAGTCATAGACGACTCTGGGGTTGCAGCGCTCATCTCGCTTTACTGAAGAAGAAGAAGAAGAAGAAGAAGAAGAGGAGTTTGGATTTGATATCCCGCCTTTCAGTCCCTTTAAGGAGTCTCAAAGCGGCTAACATTCTCCTTTCCCTTCCTCCCCCACAACAAACACTCTGTGAGCTGAGTGGGGCTGAGAGACTTCAAAGAAGTGTGACTGGCCCAAGGTCACCCAGCAGCTGCAGGTGGAGGAGCGGAGACACGAACCCGGTTCCCCAGATTACGAGACTACCGCTCTTAACTCACTACACCATACTGGCCGAGGGAGCCGGCGTACAGCTTCCGGGTCATGTGGCCAGCATGACTAAGCTGCTTCTGGCAAACCAGAGCAGCGCACGGAAACACCGTTTACCTTCCCGCCGGAGCAGTACCTATTTATCTGCTTGCACTTCGTGCTTTCGAACTGGTAGGTTGGCAGGAGCTGGAACTGAGCAACAGGAGCTCACCCCATCGCGGGGATTTGAACTGCCAACCTTCTGATCGGCAAGCCCTAGGCTTTGTTCAGTGGGCCTAGAAGTGGCCTTATGGTAGACACAACCAGGGTGTTGGGTCTATGGCAGCTGAGAGTGGGCCTTTTGGATACACAAGCATGAACATGATCCCTCCTTCCCCTGGCACACTTAGGAGCCTCATCTTGCCATGCTTCTAAGTTGGGCCCTTTGAAAACCCTAAATTCCACCAAATAATTAAATCCTCAGTGATGATAAGTCAAAGTAAAAATATGTCCTCCATAGCAAATAAACAGCTTTTTATTAAATACAGTTGCTTTAAAAAATGTAATGGCTCATAAATGATCCCACTACAGCTAGATAATTAGTATAAAGCAGACCATGAAGAGTTACACAGAATCCCACAGCACCGAGAGCATGAACAACATAGCAACAGATTAAATTTAATGGAAGTAATTCAATGTGTAAAGTGATGCACATTGGGAAATATAAGGGCAACTCTGCTTATACGGTGTTGGCTTCTAAATTAGCCATGGCCATGGAATAAGGCTGTCTTGGGAGTCATGATGGTGCTCAGTTGGCAGCAAAAGTAAGGAATTAGTAGGAAAGGGGTGAAAACTCTAAAGGAAGAACTCAAGCATCCATTTATAGATAACTTTGGAATTATTTTCAGCCTTAGACACTTCATATCAATATGGAGAGGATAGAACTGAAAACAGTGCATAGTGATTCTGAAAATCTCACCCTTTTTCTTCACAATTAACATTCAGTGTTTACTTTAGGAAATTGTTTTTTGAATGCTACTCAGCCCTTCTGCCATTTCTTTCTTTTTTAATGGATTTTGTGCCACAGACAACTAGTTTACCATTGGTTAGGAAAGGGTGTGATGGTAGTATTGACAGCATGGGAAGACCAGAACATAAAACAGGTGTCCACTTTTTCATATAAAATGCTGGAAATGCAAATTATTAAGGGGCGTATACTCTTTATATAAAATTAAGTGATTAGAGGTGGCTCTTGTTCGAATCCCCGCGGCGGGGTGAGCTCCATCTTTGGAGGGTGCTGGCTGCAGGCACCTTATACTACTGCCTCTTGGAATGACTATGCTGTAAGATCTGTACTCTCTCCATGCAAACCGAAAGTGTAAATAGATGAATAAACCATATTTCTTAAAGCACAACAGTCTTCTATTCTCCAAAGGGACACAGACCCTGTTTGTGTGCCTGGGACCTCATGGGCTCTTGCCACCGCTCAGCAGGGAGAGTGGCAGGCACCTGGCTTTTGTAGCAATATATACAGGCACCTTGGCAGGTATATATAACAGATGAATTTAGGTTGGATTCATCTCTGAGAGCTTTGTGCTACAGAACACATAGCATGCTCGAAAAGTTGCTGGGTTGCCAGCACCTCAGCAAAGTCCACTGCTGTGTTAATTCCATCCTAAGGTCCCCATGAGAAGTGGCTCTGAGCCATATTTTAAATTACCCAGAATGCCCCGGAGCTAAACTGCATCAGGGGAAAGCAGCCTGGTGCTCATCATAGCAGTGCTGCTGGCTGCCATGGTCAGATAATCCTGACGGGATTTATCAATGGAAGAAGGCACGTCGTCAAGGGTCTCTTCAGACTTGGGGCTGGATGTGCTCTGTGCATGGCAGGCTGCAACAGAAAGTGGGCTATGGCAAGTTTGGGATGAAGCCACAAGATAAACAGATGAGTGCAAGCTGGTAGGATGGAAAGCTTACTGCACTGGCCATAAGAGCTTTATTTTACTGAGGTGATTATATGTATATGCTACAGACTCCCTTCGAAGGAGATTGCCACACACATTATTTATTATTTCAGAAGATTTATATCCTTTCCTTCCACTGTGTTTGCAGGGCAATCAGAGTGGCTTAGCCCAATTATATTTAATGTTTAATTAATTAGTTGGATAGATGATTCCCAGGGGAAGGTATGTTGATGCAAAAAAGTACTGAAAATCACCAACATCCAAAGCTGTTTTCCCAGGAATAAAGAGCCACTGGTATTTTGTTCCATGTTTTTACATTTAGAATCATAGAATCATAGAATCATAGAATCATAGAATCATAGAATCATAGAGTTGGAAGAGACAACAAGGGCCATCGAGTCCAACCCCCTGCCAAGCAGGAAACACCATCAGAGCACTCCTGACATATGGTTGTCAAGCCTCTGCTTAAAGACATCCAAAGTAGGAGACTCCACCACACTCCTTGGCAGCAAATTCCACTGTCAAACAGCTCTTACTGTCAGGAAGTTCTTCCTAATGTTTAGGTGGAATCTTCTTTCTTGTAGTTTGGATCCATTGCTCCGTGTCCGCTTCTCTGGAGCAGCAGAAAACAACCTTTCTCCCTCCTCTATGTGACATCCTTTTATATATTTGAACATGGCTATCATGTCACCCCTTAACCTCCTCTTCTCCAGGCTAAACATGCCCAGCTCCCTTAGCCGTTCCTCATAAGGCATCGTTTCCAGGCCTTTGACCATTTTGGTTGCCCTCCTCTGGACACGTTCCAGTTTGTCAGTGTCCTTCTTGAACTGTGGTGCCCAGAACTGGACACAGTACTCCAGGTGTGGTCTGACCAGAGCAGAATACAGTGGCACTATTACTTCCCTTGATCTAGATGCTATACTCCTATTGATGCAGCCCAGAATTGCATTGGCTTTTTTAGCTGCCGCGTCACACTGTTGGCTCATGTCAAGTTTGTGGTCAACCAAGACTCCTAGATCCTTTTCACATGTACTGCTCTCAAGCCAGGTGTCACCCATCTTGTATTTGTACCTCTCATTTTTTTTGCCCAAGTGCAATACTTTACATTTCTCCCTGTTAAAATTCATCTTGTTTGTTTTTGCCCAGTTCTCTAATCTGTCAAGGTCGTTTTGAAGTGTGATCCTGTCCTGTGGGGTGTTAGCCACCCCTCCCAGTTTGGTGTCATCTGCAAATTTGATCAGGATGCCCTTGAGTCCATCATCCAAGTCGTTGATAAAGATGTTGAATAAGACCGGGCCCAAGACAGAACCCTGTGGCACCCCACTAGTCACTCTTCTCCAGGATGAAGAGGAACCATTGATGAGCACCCTTTGGGTTCGGTCAGTCAGCCAGTTACAAATCCACTGAGTGGTAGCATAGTCAAGACCGCATTTTACCAGCTTCTTTACAAGAATATCATGGGGCACCTTGTCAAATGCCTTGCTGAAATCAAGGTAGGCTACATCCACTGCGTTCCCTTCATCTACCAGGCTTGTAATTCTGTCAAAAAACGAGATCAGGTTAGTCTGACATGACTTATTTTTCAGAAATCCATGCTGACTATTGGTGATCACAGCATTCCTTTCTAGGTGCTCACAGACTGTTTGCTTAATGATCTGCTCCAGAATCTTCCCTGGTATTGATGTCAGACTGACTGGGCGGTAATTATTTGGGTCCTCTCTTTTCCCCTTTTTGAAAATAGGGACAACATTTGCCCTCCTCCAGTCTGCCGGGACTTCGCCTGTTCTCCAGGAATTCTCAAAGATGACTGCCAGTGGTTCTGAGATCACATCTGCCAGTTCTTTTAATACTCTTGGATGCAGTTCATCTGGCCCTGGAGACTTGAATACATCTAAACTAGCCAAATATTCTTGTACTATCTCCTTAGTTATTCTGGGCTGTGTTTCCTTTGCTGAATCATTTGCTCCAAATTCTTCAGGTCGGGCATTGTTTTCTTTATCGGAGAAGACTGAGGCAAAGAAGGCATTGAGGAGTTCAGCCCTTTCTGTGTCCCCTGTTTGCATTTCACCATCTTCTCCTCTGAGTGACCCCACTGTTTCTTTGTTCTTCCTTTTGCTACGAACATACCCATAAAAGCCTTTTTTGTTGCTTTTAACCTCTCTAGCAAGCCTGAGTTCATTCTGTGCTTTAGCTTTTCTGACTTTGTGTCTACACGTGCTGGCTATTTGTTTGAATTCCTCTTTGGTGGTTTCCCCCCTAATTTAGTATGTCATTTAGTATGTCAGCCAATTCACAGAGGGCTGCTTTAAGGATTACTGAGAGGACATATTATCTAAATGAGAAGTTTCAGTAATATGGATAAATTTCAGACTAGAAAATATGAAATGCTATAAATTGGGAAGTGGAAGAGTACATAGAGCAGCCATTTGAAACCAATTGTCTATCAAAAACTTCACTCTTGTGGTCTATCACCACAACAGCTACTCACTTTGGGTTTTAGTAAAGCAAACAGACTAATTTGTCAGTGCCTAATGATATCGAGTGTCAGAACAACTTGGCCACAATAAGGAAATTTTGCCCATAGTACAACTATTTTCCACCTTCCCATTTCGACTCTCTGGCACCCTATCTGCATAACCTAGCAATTCTAAAATGTAGACACGGTTTTACCCTCACAAGATTGAATGTATTGCCCTCAGCTGTACTTGAGGGAAGATTCCAACAGATTCCTCACGAAAAGCACTTATGTCCCTGTGGAGATGGCAGTACTGAATCGGTGGTGCACGCCCTTCTGGCTTGCACTCTTTATAAAGACTTAAGGAATGAGGTTATCACCCCTCTTTTATTGTCCATCCCGGGTTGGCAGATCAAGATGAGCAGGTGACAGCAAAGGTTGCAAGGTTTTTAGCTGGGGAAATCAGAATAAGATCCACTATTTGACTATTGATTCAAACCCCTAAAATGTATTTTATATAATTGACTTTTTATTCTTTTTATATTGTATTCTTTTTATTCTTTGTATATCGTATTGTTGTTTTATTGCTATGGCCGATGGCTGATACAAATAAATATTCATTCATTCATTCATTCAACCAAAGTTGATTTGAAATAAAGCATGATGCATACTCCCTTTTTCATAGTCTTTTTCTATTTGTGATCTGAAAGTTGGGAGAATGGGATTGTTATAGGAGCTGGATAAAGTGTCCATTTTTTAGAAGTTGGTATTGAGTGGAAATGAACTGTTTATTATTTAGAGTACATCACTTGTCCACCATTGGCCACTCCTTAGACTGAGAGCCTTTTCAATGCAGTGATTGATGAACTTAGGGCCAAATAATACGTTACAAAACCCAGGCATTTAGCAACTGAGAACTCAGCTACATTAGTCAAAAATCAGTGCTTTGAATGTGTTGTAAACATGTAACACCAGATGGCGTTGGAGAGCAAAAAAAATTCTTTGCAATTTTTTCTTTTGTTGTAACGATTTAATTTATGACATATTTACGGTGGTTCCCCCCCCCCATGTGTAGATCTATCCTGAGTGAACGGAGGGGTTTTTTAAAGTGCAATTGTTAGGCGTGGGATTTCGCTTGTAGTTTCATCCTTAGATGGAACTTCTACAAGCTGCCCTGTGACCTGACAAAAAGACAGAGTGGGATAGAAATACAGTATAATGAATATGAGAATAACTGTAACAACAATAATAGCCTCCACATCCCTTTCTACCTGCATTTCTATCTAGTGTATGCTATTACACTAATGTTTTAATGTTGCATTTTAATCTTGTTTTTTAAGTTGCATTTCAATCAACTTGTTTTTTATTGGTTGTTAGCCACCCTGAGCCCGGTCTTGGCTGGGGAGGGGAGGGTATAAATTATTATTATTATTATTGAACACCAGCTGTATGACTAATATGCCTGCTGGGAAGAAGTAATGGTTCTACATTTTTAGATACCTTAAATGACTATGTCCTATAACAGTAGGACATGAAACAGGCATGTGGGGAAGTGAGCCTGGACTTAACCTTGAGTGATGTTTGGGATCTGGTGTGAGATGTTTGTGTAATTGAAGAGAATAAGAACCAACCAAGTGGATGCCAGTGTGGTTAATGAGCAGAGTGCAGAAAATTATTAGAGGCAAGGCATCCCTCAGAAAATGGAAATCTTGTCTAAATGAGAACAAAAAGGGACACAAACTTTGGCACACAAACAAAATGCAAGCAAAAGCAATACAGGATATTAAAAAATTAATTTGAGGAGCACATCACTACAAACATTAAGACCAATAACTGGTTTTTTAAAAAAATAAATAAAGAATATTCAAATAAATTAGAAGTAAAAAAAACAGCTATGAAGGTTGGGCCTTTGGGTGTCCATGGAGTCAAGATTCTGCTCAAGAAGGACAAGGAGATTTGAGAGCAGCTAAGGAAGCTGTAGAGAAGATCTCTGGGCCTGAACTAACTTTCTCAGGAAGGGAGTCAGAGGAACTGAGGCAGATTGCTATGGCAAGAAATGAAGTTCTAAGCCTTACTGACACATTAAAAATGAATAAATTACTATTACATCACCCCAGAGTTCTTAAAGAACTCAAATGCAACATTTCTGATATTCTAACAAAAGTATTCACCTTGCTCCTAAGATCATCCTTCTTAATTGAGGATTGCAAAATGGCAAACCTAACACCCTCCTTTAGAAGGATCCAAGGTGGGAAATTATAGGCTGATTGGCTTAATGTCTGTTCTGGGAAACCTTATGAAAACATGATTAAAGAAAGAATTATTAAGTATTTAAAAGAAACAAGAACCATAATGGCTTAGACAGGTCCTCTTATTGTTTCATAACTGGAAGAAGGGGGTCTGTTGTGAGTAGGACTAGTACTGGAGACAGCCCTCTTCCCAGTAGCCAGGGATCAGGTCCAGTGCTGTTGTGCTCATATCCTGTTTGAAGGCATCTGCTTGGCCACTGGGAGACCAGGACGCTGCACTAGATGGACCTTTGAACTGATCCAGCAGTGCTTTTCTTATGTTCTTATGTCATCCTGACACGTCCCTGTTAACCGGTGATATATTCCTTCTGTGCACAATGTCTCACAGCCTTCACTTCTCTTCCTTCCCTTTCTATAAGATATTGTTGCAAATTCCAGGCTGCATGTTAAACTGGAAGAGTTTTTTATCTTTACAATGCTTTAGTTTCTCTCCATGGCAGGCAGTAGTCAGAAAATTATTTGTGTGCCAATGTACCAAATGAGAACCAAGATTCTGCACTCCCTTTCTAATTACATAAGCAGTCTTCCTTTGGGGACAGCAAAGCAATTCTGAGTAAGTCTTCCTTCTTATCAGAAACTGATTATCTCGAGATGAGTCTATTTTCCAGAGAGTCCATGGGAACAGCAATTACAGACACACTGATTGTGTGACTCTGAAATGGAGGGGGGGGGGAGTCAAATGAATCAGTGAAATTATATTTTAAGACTTCACAAATAAAAGAAAATCAATTTAATTGGCAAAAGTTGAGGCCATGTGGAGTTCTTTTATTCCCTTATGTATTCGTGAATTATTAAACTACTGTTTGTTCCTGTTCATATTAATTTTGTGAAGGGAACCTATAGCAAATTAAAGTCAATTGTTGTAAGGCTTAAAGTTAGGAAATTAAGACTAATATTAATGGCTAGGGACAGTGAATTTAAAATATAATTAACAAGCTAATCTTATTCTTCTTCAAGTGTTATGTGAGTTTATGAGGCCCCGTGTAGGTCCCCTTGCCCAGGCACAGCTGCAGACAAAGCTATATGGACTCAGTGCTGCTATGAGGCAAGACATTTATGCTCCACAACAACATGGTGGGAACCCAAAAAGTGATTAGGGAAAGGGATATGATGGGTGAGCAATGCAGTATGCTGGCCATGTTCCTCCTCATGGAGGTAAAAGTGTAAGGCATCCATCCTGGCTCAGCCGAAGCTGAGGTAAGTCCTGAAAAGGGGTGTGGAGGGCAGAATGGCAAAGAAGGAGACTTACCCATATTCCAAACTCCATTCACCTTAGTCACTTGGCCTAGCAACTCTATTTTCAAGACTTAAAATAGAATAAGAAGCTGGGGCTGACAGGAATTTCAGGCCATCAAAATCTGAAGGGCACCACATTGGCTACAGAACTAATGTCTCTGTGTGAAATTTGATCCAGCCAATGGATCCAATGTATGTCTTGAGCATCAACACTTTTTTAAAAAAACACACAAAGACAATATATTGAAGCAAACAAGAGCTGAAGGGCGAGCAAAACTGACTCTGCTCACTGTATCATTCCTTCACATGCCCAGACTCCCAGAGCTATTTTGCCCTCTTTCTTCAAATATAAACAGGAGAAGCCATCACTTTACGTATGCATTTTTATCACAAGCAGTTAAAACTACTACAACCATAACATCAACTTAAACAAACAGCTAACTCACTGAAATCAGCAGTATCATAAACTCTGGGAATTAGGTAGCAATAAAAGCATGTCTAATAAAAATAGCTTAAACAATCTTCCTAAAGATAGGAGGGGAAAGGCTAAATGATACACAGAGGAAGAGTTCTGGCAGCACAACCCAAAGTATTCTGTTCTTAAAGTTAGGGATGGGGGCTTTGTCAGTTCTGGTTCTCTCAGTTTCTCATTTGTCCATTCATAAATTCATTTCCATACATCTTGCAGCAATTTGTGATTTTGTTGTTGTTGTTTAATCCTGATGAAAATCCATCAAGTTTTTGGTGCAAAGTTCTCCCAATAAGCATGCTTTATATGCAGTTATGACTAACGTACCCATGTTTGCTAGCAGTTTCCCCAAATACAATGCATTTTGTGTATGTCAGGCATAGGCAAACTCAGCCCTCTAGATGTTTTGGGACTACAATTCCCATCATCCCTAGCTAACAGGTCCAGTAGTCAGGGATGATGGGAGTTGTAGTCCTAAAACATCTGGAGGGCTGTGTTTGCCTATGCCTGGTGTATGATATTTACACCAATTTATTTGCTTTCCCCTAATATATGTATTTTTGTAAATATTTTTGTTTGACTGCATAGCAGAATTTGGATAAGTGCTAATTCTGAAGGATAGCTGCGACTTGTTTCGCAAAATGTTTTGTAAAGTGCAGATTTGATAGATTTGGCCCTGAATCGAATTCCTCCCCCATCCCTACTCACAATAGCCAGCCAGATGCCTAAGTAAGCAGGACCCGGGTGAAATGACATGCTTCACCACTTGTGAATGCCAGCAACTGCTATTCAAAGACGTATTGCCTCCAACAATGGTCGTATCCTCCACCTATTGACTTTCTCCTTCAGAGGGAGGCAGGGGCACCAAGGAAGGTGGGTCGAGGGGCAGGATCCCACAAAATTGCCAATTAAAGGGCTGCCCCCCAAAAGCACACCATGGGGCCTGCTCATGTCAGTCGCACAAGCAGTGGGGCATCCACACAACATGTCATCATATGCACACAGATGTTGCTTGGCCCTGGGCCCCCTCAATCATGGGGGCAAAGCAGTCTGTGCTGAGGGAGGCAATTCCAGGGCCTAGGCACCACTACCAAGAAATCCCTACCCCACTCATTCACCCAAGCACCTCCAGTGGTGATAGGACATGAAGCAGAGACTCCACAGAAGATCTGTGGAGCAAAATCATGTGGGAATCATGTCTCTTTGCCACTCAGTACCATTTCCCTGTGTCTTCTTAATGTACATAAAAGAATGGACAGCTGAAGTTTGTAAGGGGAGAACTCTTCCCAAAACTCTGGTGCTCTTTCTAAATATGTGCATGTTTGTGCCTTGCAGAGGGAGAGGCTTTGATTAGGAAACAAACGAAGGGCATCAGGGTGAGGGGCTCCTGGAATCAGGGGTCGTATAGCAGTACGTATGGCATGTATGGTGGAGTCTGCCATCACTGAGTCTGGCATCACTGCTGCTTACATGGCTATGGCTGTGGCAGGGCAGCGGTGAAGTCAGAGCCACATGGTTGTGCCAGTGGGGCCTTCAGATTGGCCTTGTGGGAGTCCTGCTGGTAGATAACGAGCCTCACCACTGGCCTGTCTAGTAAGCAGCAACAATGCCAGTGTCAGGAAGATGGTGTCACCCCCATCTCACACACTGCTATGTTGATTACCAGATAGAGGGTTTTGGGGGACCAGACTCATGCGCTGGACGCCAGCTGCCTATTCCTAACATACATGCAAAAATGAATAGAACCCTCTATCACTATAACACGCTCTCTCTCTTTTTGACAAGATTAAATAATACTGTCAGATTTAGTAGATTACCGGTAATTTTATTTTAAACTTAGCCAGTGGTTTATCTGAAACTAGCAACCTTACTACATTTTTATTCCTTGCAGTGTGTTTTTTTTTTAACAGTCTGTTCTCTCTAATGATTTCATATGCTTTCAATGAGAAAAGAAGTGTTAGCGGTTTAAAGTGATGTGAACTTGAAAAACCAAGGGGGGAAATATTGGATGATGTGGCTGTCAGCAAAAGGAGAATGTAATGAATCAATCAGGAAAACTGTGCTTGGACCTTAAAAAGACAAGGGAAAAGCCGTAGAACCAAATTGATCATGAAAGGTTTACAGGTGCAATTAGAAAAAAAGCTGCAAGAAGAAATTGTCAAAGTGCAAGAATATCCATTTCGAATCCCTGAGGGGGGGGGGGGGAATAAAAATATCCCAAAGAGAATTAATCATCAAAGACAAGCCTGCAAGGGGGCCAACTTGAATAAAATATTGTGGGGGACCAGGTAAGCCCCACCCTGCATAATTGATCACATGATGCAGTGCACACTCACCATTTGCATGGGAATGCCCAGCAACATCATGGGGCCCTGGCTCCCTAAAATATTTTATTGTGGGGGGCCGAAGGCCCCAAGGAGTTGGCCCCCATGCAAGCCTGCTTGCTAATAATCTGTTCCAGGAGAATTCAAGGAGCAGATTGCAATGTAGACTGGCACTTACCTTTAATTTTGTTCCTAATAAGTGGTGAACCTAATATTAGAGTTAAACCATCTCCCATAGGGTAGTCAACGTCTGAGAGCTTAATGATACCAGAGCACACTGATACGGTAACAGGAATGTTGCAACAGCTGTGAAATCTGGGAATGAAGTGGAAGAGTGAAGTTGGTCACCAAAGATACACAATTTATGGTTAAAGAATTCCACATGTAAACGCTCAAACTTTGCCTAAGATATCGAGGAGCCAACCAGCACTGCACTGTATCCCAAAATGGACAATGGCATTTGCACTACCATGCTTCAGGCTACCATGTCTGGAATATCCTACCCCAATTTATGAAATTAATTTGGGTGGTGAATGAGTGGGTGGTGAGCAATCAGCCACTCTATCCTTGAGGTGGGGTTTCTGGATTTTTTTTGAAAATGTCTATTGATACTTGATAACAGGCCATGACCTACAATATCTCAGTTTCTTTCAAGAAGTAACTAACAGGGCACTCCTAAGAATAAGATGCTGGCAGAATTTACCCTAGCTTAAGTTAAGTCAGTGTTAATTACTGCTATTCCAAATTCCATTGTGGGGCTACTGATAGTTGAGCCAACCTGAGCTTGACAGAGAGAAAACAAGCTTTTAAAACAGAGCTTGACTATACAGGTTACACAATCTTTTTTGCTGCTGCAAATTCTATCAGGGTATCAGGTTACATGTCTGAGTTGAAAGAGGCTTAGAATAGGTATAACTTTCTCCTTGTACAGTCCCACCATGTTCCTAATGTTGCGTTCACAAAGTAAAGGAAGGATTGAACTTTGATTAATAAGAATACACACAGAGGCTTGAACCAGCAAGACTCTGGGAAGGGTGCGTATAATCGTGTCTCTGTGCCTGTCCATGTGCAGCCCCTGGCCCAGGTAGGTTTATTCACAAAAGAACTTTTACAGAGTGTTCGTAAGAACAAATCAGATGTCTTCTGAGCATATATCAAACCCAGTCAACATAATGCTTTCATCGTGAACACGATGGCTTGATGTATATTTTATAATTCCTCATGGTAATCCCATCTGATCCCTACACCTAGAACATCCATTTTTGGGAGAGGAGGGGGACTTATGTCAGTGTAAACTCTGCTGATGGGCATTCCCATTCAGATCTTGGGCTGTCACAGCTGAGCTATTCCAGTGTAACTCTCTCATCCCAGCTTTTGGGGGGATATGCACTGGTATAGCCCTGGCTCAGCTGTGACAGCCCAAGATTTGCCTATTCCAAACTCGCCCATCCTGGAGGGATGACCTTACTGAAACGTTGACCCAGAGGGTGCCCTCTTGATTCTAGGGTAAGTTGTGAGATCCTGCAATCACATGGCATTGCTTTCTTGACCAGAAAATAGTATCATTTCAGGCTTCTGGTATTTTTACCAGGCTAGGCCAATCCTGAAGCTTCATGTCCCTTCCCAAGTCACAGGAGATGTCATGATCTTGGGTCTATGAACCAGAATGACATAAAACTTCTACAGAAATTCCAGGCCTTTCTCTTCTCCAGCAGCTTCCTATGGCTTTCTGGCATGTCTAAAAATGCATCGCCAACTCTTAAGGAAACGTCTTTGAACTGTACACTATCAGAAGAGAAGATAGTGTGGTGTGTCTATCTCCTCTGTGTTTGCAGTCAACTCTGAGGCCCAAAGAACAAGGTTCTTCAAAGCCTGGTATCCCTGACTGTGTAAATGCCACATCATATATAGCAGGCATGTCCAACCGGTCGATCGCGATCTACCAGTCGATCAGGGGGTGTCCCTGGTCGATCCTGGTCGATCGCATGATCCTCCAAAGAAGAAGAAGAAGAAGAAGAAGAAGAAGAAGACGACGACGACGACTTTGGTCAATCCAATGGGTAGATCATTGCCATTTTTTAAATAGTGGGAGTAGATCGCAGTCTCTTGGGAGTTGGATATGCCTGATATATAGAATAAGTGTACCCAGTTGGGTCATTACTTTCAAATATTTTCATAGGTGGAGGGAGAAAGAAAGAAAGACCCAAAGCAATTCAAAAGGTTGATTGTTTTCCACCAAGTAATTTATATTCATCAGCTCCATGTATTTAAACAGAAAAGGAACTAATGAAGCGCCAGTGACTGAACACCTATTGGTATGTTCCTTATTATTTTTTCTCCTTAAACCTTAATGAGGTGTAATTACAGTTTCTCGTTGTTTTGTCTGGGACATGCATTATTCCAACAAAGAATAGTGACAAGTCGCAGGGTTTCACTTCTTGAATGGCAAACTTGCTTGCAAGTATGTAAATGAGGAGCAGCAGAGAAGAGCCCGGAGATATTAACATCTGTGGGAATGAAGCAACCATTTCACAATTCAGTGGACCTTAAACAAAGCAGACATTCAAAGCTGTTCAGTACATGGGGCGGATTTTTAAATATGTTCAATTACTGCTTGTCGCCCAGCTGTCACCAGAGCACAGCTTCTGTAACACCAGGGGATTTTGCATTGACATTGCTTGCATGTAAAAATGGTGTTCCTCGGAAACTGCAGACTGGCATACTAAAGCTGCTCATTATTCACACACGCTGGTGAATTAGAATTCACAGCTACTCCTGGAGTCATAGTACGCTGAGGATTGATGGATAAGAGGTATATGCCACAGACGCTAAATGGGCATTTTGCCATCACGTAAGGTGGCTTTGCTCATGCTTCTACTTTGTCCCAGAACAAGTAGATTGGGGTGGGGTGGGGGAGAAGACATTGCAGCTATAAAGTAATATAAAGAAGTCTGTTTTCCATAAATGGGACACCATTTACTAGGATTAGGTATTTATGCTGGAGTTGTTCCTAGAAACAGGAAACACCTGCCTAGAAATTGGATTCTGCAGGATCAGTTCTGGCAGGCCCATTTTGCTCAACTAGTTTAAATGAACAAATGTTGAAACAAGACCAAAGAAGGCTGGACTCCCCTCTCCCCAGCCAAGAGGTCAATGTGATGAAGGGGACCCAATGCAACCGTGCTCAGTGTCACTTCTGGCCTGCACCATGTCCTCTCTGCTTCAACATCACTGACTGTGACCAAGCTTAAAAGTTATGCCAACCCTAAATTAATAAACACATGTGATATAGAAAAATAGGGGTGGTTGGCTTTTGCTGCCCAACTCCCCAAGAGTCTGAATCCCCTAATTCAATGATCAGTCAGAGATGAATGGATGGAGGCAGGATGCAGTAAAAGCAAGGCAGATCTTTATTTTTCTATTGTCCCCCCACCCCAGCAAGGAGGCAAGAGAAACCCAGAAACAAGAAGAAAAGGGTTATGCATTTTGGCATGGCTCAATTAATTGGGTTTGGCTAGTGTAATTCGTCTTTCTTCTGACTCTGCCCTCCCACTAGTTCAAACATTTAGAAACTTTATAGTACTCCTCATGGCATCATCCGGAGTGTAAGGACTGAGCTATATTAGTCAAAGAACTGTGCTATGAATGTGTTATAAACATGCACCATGCTGGAAAGCAGGGGGAAAAATTCTTTGTGATTTTCCATAGTGCCCCCCTTTTGTTATAACAATTTAATTTCTGACTTATTTATAGTGATTTTTCCTGCATGTAGATCCACCCTAAATGAGAGCAAGCACCTGCTGCAACTCCTTTGCCTGCTCCCCAACACCCTATTGCCTCACAAACTTATGACATGTTGCTCTGATATATGTCATTTCTGGACATCCAGCATTAGGGGGGTGGGGGTGAAAAAGTGTCACTCAAGAAATACTATTCAGTTCATGGTGTATCTCAGTTTTATAACCAAATGAGTTTGTTTTCCAAATCAAGTAAACATAAGCTTCAGTGACATCACAACTTTTTCTGTCACAGTTTATAGAAGCTTTTTATATAGCATACATTTTAACATGTGACCCCCCACCTGAAGTCCAAAGCAGGACATTCCAGGGGACAATTGTGAATTAATTTAAATCTTATGCCACTTAGGTAAATTAATCAACTCACTATTGATCCATTTAGAGGACTCAAAATCTATGATTGAATGTCATTCATTGGACTTTGAGGAGAACTGAAAATAATTCCTTTGATGCAAAGCTTTCCCCCGCCTTTCAAAGCTTTACATGAATTACTAAAGTAAATGAATGGCCTAACCACAAATCAGCTACAGTTAATCAGCTGAGTAAAACTTTACAGTGAATAGGTAAACATGAATAGATCTTCTGAATCTAATAATAAATTTGAGATCTGAAGCTTATCCTGTTCAAATAACACATGCTTTGAAATTCTTTGTGATAGAATCCAGATAGAGAACTGGTAGAAAAATCTGCTTAGTAGAAAAACTAGAGCAAAATTCTAAATGATCTGTAGAGGTATAGTTCCTGCCAAACCTCTTGGTATAATGCAATCCAGTGGATAAAAGGGCTAGGGAGTCACATAAATTAACACAATATAATTTTGTGATACCCTAAAGACTACCACTTTTGTTGTACCATAAGCTTTTCTGGATTGAAGTCCACTTCTCAGATGCATGTAGTAGGTTTTACCAGTCTCTACTCCATGAATGTTTATGCCTCAGTTAATCTGATAGTCTTTAAAGTAGTAAAAGATATTTGCGGTTTTGCTGCAGTATACAGTAGTTACTTATTTGAAATATATATTACAGTGATCTTTGCAATACATATGCAAAGTAGACAGATCAGTAATCTTATTAGTATTCAGACAGATAAGCAGTAAGTTCATGACAGTTGGGAAGCAGTAAGTTCATGACAGTACAGAGATTCCAAGTGGGAATATCCATCTCATAAACATTTACTCTTATCCAACATATACCAACTATTCAATATGTTGACAGAGTTACTTGCTGCATAGTTCACAACCAACCAAACTCAAAACTACCCTCTAAACATGCAACAACAAAATTCTTGCCAGCAAAAAAATAACTGAGGCTGGGGCATCTTATCTGATGCCATAGAATAAGGCAAACCAATGCATTAAGTTGGGCAGAATCTATTGCCACATAGTAAGTGGAACCAAAGGTGCTTCAGTATCTCTAAGCTAGGGCCATTAAGATACAATGCAGGGCCACTGAGGGCTATTGGCAATGCAAGAGAACTGCCCTCCCCCCTGCCCTGAGGTGTGAACAGAGACTGGGGGTTTGGTAAGTTGCCAAGGTAACTGGGTGTGGGGTGATAGGAAGAGAGTCCTGAGCCAGGGTTGCTGGGAAGAAAAGAAAAAGAAGAAACTGGGACCCATTTCAGGCAGGCTAGCTGAAGGCCGGCTGAACTGCTGTGGGTACAATCCCCTATTGAAATGGCCATGCTGTAAGGTGACAGACTGAAGGTGTAAACAGGTGAATAAACAATATTTATTAAAGCTATGACTCCAAATTGTCTGAATTCTCCAAAGGACCACAGCCTCTGGCTGGAACCCCATGGGCTCTTGCCACTGCTCGGCAAACAGAGATGGAAGCACCCAACTTTTATAACAATATATATTTAACAGAGTGTCTGTTACTGTCGGCAGACATTCTCTCCCACAATACATCAATACAAGGATGCTATGCTGTGATGTAGCATTGTTGGGTTAAAGAAAAATACAACTATGTTAGCATGATGTTTCTGACAGTCTTGACAAGATAGGAAACGTGATATATTGTGATGTTGATACTCTCACAGCCACCAGTCACTGTCTTACCCTTCAGATTCCTATAATAGAATAGAAACCCATGGAGCTGCAATTATATGTTAATAAGATAGGTATTTAGGTAACAAAGTAGTCGTGACTGTATGTGGTTATAGATTGGGGGGGTTAATAAATGCTAGGATTTTGATTAAGTGGAATATGGATTAAAATGCAAACTACAGAGCTGTGCCAGACAGGGAATTCCTGGGCTGGTTTATGCAAACCTGAGTGGCCAAGCTAGAGCCATTAAGGGAACAATAGAGGGCCATTGAGGGCCCACTGAGGCATTGCAACAGAACTTCCCCCTGCCCTGAGTTGTAAACAGAGACAGGGGTTTGAAGGGTTGCCAAGGTAATGGGGTGTGTTTTTGAACAGGGGTTTCTTGAAGGAAGAAGGAAGAAGGAAGAAGGAAGAAGGAGGAGGAGGAAGAGGTGAGATTCTTATTGGCTAGGGAGAGGGAAGGTTGTCTGCAATGCTATAAGATCCGGACTCCTTCCATGCAGACTGAAGGTGTAAATTGGTGAATAAACTGTCTCCGTGAATAAACTCTATTCTCCAAGGAGACGCAGACCCTGTGTGTGTGCCAGTGACCCCATGAGCGCTTGCTGCCGCTTGACAGAGAGAGGGGCAGGCACCCTGCTTTTGTAACAATATTCATTACTGTATTCACTACTGTATATGTGGATGAGTAGTCTTTCTCATCATGTTGGTTGGCATCTCTTTGGAAGACAGTGCCTTCACAGGTTAAGTCAAAGCATTGGAAAGTTACAGCGTCTGCTGTGGTTGTAGAGACCGATATGGAAGAGATGTTTTGTTGCAGCTGGGGCAGATGAAGGAGTCTGGTTGTGTTGGCGCAGGTGTACCATGGCGCTTCTTCTTTCTGCACTCCTCCTCTGGCCATGAGATATAACTTATATAACTTTAAGTTATATAAAGTGGCATGACATAGGGTCTGCTCAAGGAAATTCTTAGCAGGAAAGGTTCAGATATGGTGGGATTGGCTGCATATTAAGTTCCAGTTTAAAGTTTTGCATATAATTACATTATATTTGGAACTCCTTTTATAGTGAGAACTTTCCTGCTCTTCACTGATGGTTGTCTAGCATGGTGTAGTGCTACACATATAGCAACAAATGTATGCTTCCACTTCACACATTACCCTGAAGCCTGCTTATGAGAAGTGGGAACTTTTGCAGCAGAAACAATCAAGCGCTGTCCTCACGTGTGTTTAAACAGGTTATTCACGCCACATCAAATGTTTCTTTGGACACTTGAGAGAAGCACCCATTTATTATCAGATAAAATACAAATTAGTCATGTGTAATAAGTTAGCTAATACAGTGCAGTATAAAAATAAAATCATAGACACATTTATACTAATGTCTTAACACATTTTTTTCTACACTTCCCTAATCTACAACAGAAATAAAGCAGTGGAGTTACAAAATTTCTAGAAAATAGAGAAAGAATGCAAAGCTTTTATTCATTCTGTGCCTGGAATGGCTCTTGAAGCTTTCAATATCCTATACGTGTGTACAGTAGGGTAAAGTGCAAATGTGTGTGAGAGAGAATGTAAGTGTGTGGTGCAGACAACATCAGAGGATAGGATCAGGAATTTCCATGCTCAAACTTCCTCTTGAAATTCATAAGCTCAGTTCCTGTGAGTTTTGGGGTGGCATCCAGGAGGGAAACTCAGGAGTAGAAGTTCCTTACCTCACAGCACTTCAGTCTGGTGGGTACTGCTTGTAATGATGATGGTGAGGCATAATCAGGATAGTATTGACTAAGTGGACTAAAATCTATCCCTTTTGTAGGATTTCAGTCTCAAAGGTGTGAATCGAAAGAACAAAGGAGGGGTGTGCTGAAACGAAAATGAGAGGACATGTCTTCTAACATTAAAGTTTGTGACTTTTCTACCACGTGGGCGGCAAGATTATTGTCTTGCCCACATAGAATTCTAGAGTTGGGACCCCGAGAGTCATCTAGTCCAACCCTGTGCAAGGCAGGAGTCTTTCGCCCAATGTGGGGCTCAACCCACAACCCTGAGATCATAGGTCTCATGTTCTCCTGATTGAGCTATCCAGGAGGGCCATGTTGCGTATGTGTGATGTAAATTCCTGCACTCTTAGTAAACAGGCTTTGTTTTACTAATTTCAGTTACATATGGGCTGGCAACAGTGCTTGGAGGAAACTTGCTCCCCAAGGGAGGCTAATAATTACAAATTTGGGAGTTGCCAGTGGTTTATTGATATTTGCCTACTAACAATCTCTGGCAGGAAGTCTGATGCTGCATTCTGTGTCACAAACAAGAGTGAGGGTCACAAAGAGGCTCATACCAAAATGAACCAGAGAAAAGTCAGGTCAAGGATTCTCCCATTATAGCAGAAGTTTTTCATTTTTGAAAAGGCGTTTAAGGTTTATAAGCTGCTGCTTTTAATCTGTGTCTGTTTTGATTGACGCTACTGACATTTTAGTGTTGGAGCTGCTCTGTAGGTAAATCTTTAACAGCTGTGTGGCTCTTGTAAGATTTTTGTTTTTGAGCTGTCATGGTTTTTATCTGCTCTTCTGCTCTGTTGAATTATTACTGTTGTTTTGCTGATTTATACATGCCATTAGCCATTGGACATTTTATGAAGAGGCAGGGTCAATATTTTAAACATCCATACAGTGGAACTTTGTAATATTCAAGATGCTTCAGAGATGGTACTGAGGCTCACCCACAAAGATATGTAAAGTACAATAAGATTAACTCATTTATTTATGCACAAGTCTCTAATGGTTAAATTTTGGAAGTCACAAATGTCCCCAGTATAGGATTTCACTCAATTTTGGGGGGGGGGGTCATTGCACATATGGAAAATATTACAAATGTTAGTAGATTAAAAGTGACTAGAATTTGCTGGATGCATTTCAAAAGCAATAGCACCCATTTATTACCTTGCAGAAAATGTGTGGATATGAATAAGGGTTTGACATTAGATGCAAAAATAGGTTCCATTAGGTTGCAGATATTGCAAGCACCTGCTTGTAGTGCACAACCATCCTTTGCAAAGGTGCTTGGAAACTACAATAGTGTTCATATTTATAACATAATCTAATCTTCCCATGTAAACTATGTATATTTGTAACAGCAGTTAATCAACAATGGATATGCTATTTGGGAGCTGAATGTTTGCCTTGCAAAGAACTGTTCATTCAATTGAAAGGCTCTTTGGGAAATTAGTTCTGTTTCATAGAAACGAGGAAAACAAAAGTTTCCTTTCAAACTCAGCAGGATCCTATCATGTTGACATTGTTAAAGGAATTAGCATATTTCATCTCTCATTATTTAGTACTATAGATCTAATTGCACTAATGTTCCCATCTAGGTGGTACCACTCAAGATTTTATTCTGTTTGAAAAACAGCTGGTGCACTTAAAGAGGCTGCCTAGCTTTTGCAACATAATTAACAGAGTAATCTTATACTCACATTAGCTGAGACCGGCACTGTTGCTGAGCAGTATGGGCTCAGCCCAGGAGGGGAAGATACACACTGTCAGAAAAGGCAAAAAAATGTCCACTAATCAGAAAATGGAAAAGGATGTGGTAATGATGGCAACATACAAACAGCCCCCACACAGAGGGAGCCAAGGAACTCATGATGGTGAGGATATGTTTCCAGCATCACGATGCACCAATGCACAATGCACCTCCAGCATCACAATGCACACAAACACACAATACTGAACTGTTTTGCCTAGAAATAAAGAAGGGGTGGGGGGCAGCCAGATATGTCTACAAGTCAACTTTTTCAGGAATCTGTGGGTGAGGGAGATCTTAGGAAACACACGTAGCATTGTTTAAATGGTCATTCTGGCCTAGTTGTACAGGAAACATTTCTACCATCTAAAATATTTCATCACTACTGTATTTAAAATCCTGGTCACTTCTTTAAACCCCCTCTCCCCTACCATAAAGCATGAAGAATGTATGATTCCCTGAAAGTAGGAAAGCACATGTATGGGGTTACCAACCAAAAGGGCCCCTGTGCCTAGTGGCTCAAAAGACAGAAGGATCAGTTATTTCCAGAGAGGTAGCCGTGTTAGACTACTGCAGCAAAACCAATAGAGTCTTGTGGCACCTTGGGGGGAGGGGGGAGAGAAAAAAAGTAATTGCTACGGCATGAAACCTTTTTGAATTAGAGTCCTCCTCATCAAACACATGTAGTATTATCCTGAGATGCAGGTTTGTATGGTCTGGCATTGAGGGGAGGGGAGAATTATTAGCCCTGAGGTCAGAAGGAAATGGAATGCAGAATATGTACTTTTCTGCATTTCACGTTAGTAATGGGAGTTTGTGTTGAGTCATGTAGTCGAAAGGACACAAGATGTTACGATAACATTTCTCCACTCCCTCCCTCTCCAGTCAATTACAGATAATTATCAAGCTTCTCTCTCTCTCTCTCTCTCTCCTTTTACCCTCCTTCCCTCCTATCCTTTTCCACAGAGGATATGTATTTCTTTTTGAATATTTTCTCTTCTTCTTTTAAAACTATAAGCATGTGCCTTTGCTTGTACTGGAAATGAATAGAGAGAATTAGACAAATGGACACAGGATGATTGCAAAGGCAATACACCATAAGTCCAAGTTTACAACAGCTTGATAAACATATTTCTGGTTCTGTTTACAACCTAAGGTCCATGATATGCTGCTGATATTTGGCCCACCCATTGAGCCATATCATACCTGGGTGGGAAACATGTAGCCCTCTAGACAGTCTAAGGCCTCCTGCTCCCATCAGCATGAACCAGTATAGCAAAGGGATGATGGAAGTTGAAATTCAACAACTTTTGAAGGACCATAGTTTGCCACCCATTTTACAGCATTACAAAATAAAGTTAATGGTAGCAAGTATGGACTGTATTGTTTGTAAGAGGTTCGTGACGGAAAGCTCAGAAAGTAGGCTTCCCATATCTTGAAGGGCAAAAAAAGAGGACACATTTGCCAACGTCTACTTTTAACTATGGATCTCTATGACTCTCATCAGGAAAAAGAGGACATATGGCAACCCTATTAGAAACACGAGAGTTTGGTGATGCAGTGCAGCAGAACTCTACCTCTGTGATGGAGCCTCTCTCTAATTGGCTGGGGGTACAGCTAGCCAGAGTGTGTGTGGGGGAGCCAGCACTTTGGGAGGGAAAAGAAAGACCGTTAGAGAGTTAGGGGTTGGCGTTCAGCTGTGAGTGTAACATCCACTCTGAGGAAAATATCTGTAGCCAGAGAGGGAAGGCCCCCCCCCCCCGGTGCATCAAAGGTGTGATATCTCATTTCTTAGTAGTTCCCATTCAGTTTCATGGCTTATGGGACACAGCTGAGAGGGGGCAACACAGCCTTGCACTTTGTGGCAACTTTACAAAGAAAACCTACAATTCCTGACAATGGACAGGCCCAGCATGAGAAATATACGATTACAAGTCCTCCCTCCGCACAGTAGGGAGCAGCATAGTGGAGTCATCTGACCTCTCTCTGACTGAGTTATTGCTGCATATTGGGATGAAGAAGGATGAGGTGATGGTGGGGTCAGCACAGTGAAAATGTGCCACCAGGAGCATCAGATTGGCTCTGCCCATGCATTTGCACTGAACCAACCTTGCCCCCATACCCTTGTCATCCACATTTCCACATACAAAAAATCATGCTCAGAGTGGCTTACAACAAAAAAATGTATTATTTCAAAACCTAACAATGCAAAAAATAAAATAAAAAATGTCCCAGTAACACAGCGGGTGGCGCTGTGGTCTAAACCACAGAGCCTAGGGCTTGCTGATCAGAAGGTCAGCGGTTTGAATCCCCGCGACGGGGTGAGCTCCTGTTGCTCAGTCCCTGCTCCTGCCAACCTAGCAGTTTGAAAGCACGTCCAGTGCAAGTAGATAAATAGGTACCGCTCCAGCGAGAAGGTAAACGGTTTTTCTGCGTGCTGCTCTGGTTCGCCAGAAGCGGCTTCATCATGCTGGCCACATGACCCTCAGCCAATAAAGCAAGATGAGTGCCACAACCCCAGAGTCATTCGCAACTGGACCTAATGGTCAGGGGTTCCTTTACCTTTAACATAGCAAAACACAATAGCAAATACAACATACAAAAACCCTACACCATTTCAGAAGCATAAATATGACAAGATTACATAAGCGACATAAAGCATCCAATAACATAAATAAGAAAGGAACCTTAAGTTTCATCTTAGTCCTAGAAAACACCCCATTCCTCGATGTTCCTCACAGTCCCTCTCTAGTAGCAGTTTCTTGTAAGGCTTCTGAGGACAGGAGGTGGGGTAACTGGAAACACCCCTCCCATGATGACAATCCTTCCATGATGATCCTGGTAAGCCGCAGTGACTCAGCCAGAGATTGGGTAGAAGCAGAGCCCCATTATGCCACCTCCAACTGCCTCTAGGTAAAGGTAAAGGGACCCCTGACCATTAGGTCCAGTCGTGGCCGACTCTGGGGTTGCGGCGCTCATCTCGCTTTATTGGCCTACTGCCTCTACAGGTTGTCTATTATAATGATGGACAGTTGGCATGCTGTTATTGGTAGCTCAGGCCCAGGACTGAAAATTACTGAAGATCTGTTGCTAATGTTAAAAGCCGTACTCCCACATCTTCTCCATCCCTGACAAAGTGCAATAAAAGCAAATGGCATAACTTGGTGGCACCCTTCCTTTCCCTTCTCCACTTTATTATAGGGCCACAATTGCTTGCTACAAATGCAGGCAATGAATTTTTCTCTGGACACATACCTTCCCCCAATCCAAGAAGCCCAATGTTGAACCGGAAGACAAAAACACAAGATGAGTGAAATATGGCCAAATTATGCTATGCCTCACTCAGGCTGCATCCACATAGCAGTTTATTCAGTTTCTATATTATATTTGAGCTTTCAGATGGCATAAAAGCCACTTCTGGACAACCCTAATGTCTCAACAAATGAAACTGACCCATGGAAAATGTAACTTGAAAAAAGAGACATTGTGCATACCTTTGTAAACCAAGAAAACTTTAATAAAATATATTTAAAAAGAAGGTATCTGCTCAATAAAAACCCTGAAATTTGATTGGATTAAAAAAAAAAGCCACTTCTGGAAACCTAAATTGTTGTATTGTTTTTGTTTCTGTTAATTAAATACGCTGCCACTTGCCAGGATGGAGAAATTCATGATCTGATGACTGCATGTCACATATATTGTCATATTGCACACTGCTGGAGGAGAGGAGAGTGCAGAGGCAACAGCTTCCCACTGTGTTTAGTTCTATTCATACCAATCTTTTGAATCAACATTGGCAGATTTCAAAATATTGTCTCCTTTAATCTGCATTCTTGATCTACTCAGCACTCTGGTGAGGAGGCCTTTCAAATGCTTTTGCAAAGCAGTAATGAGACTATGGGAGTTTGAATAGTTACTTTTTTAATTAGCTAAGCGGCAGGGATGTACTATCTGTACGTCTGTGAAAAAATATGAATAGCCATTATAGCATTAACATTTGCTGACTCTGACAATGTGGTCTGCTGTAGGTCAATTACATCATCAGTCTTTAGCTGTGCGTAATAATTGCTAGCTCCATGATCAAGCACATTTTGAGCAGTTTTAGCCTCCATGAGGTGATCTGTAGGGTGGAGGGAAGGCCCACATGTCTTTTGAACATTGTAGCCCAAGGAAAATGCAACTATTCTGTGTTAATTAGGAAATGTGAACTATTGACACACTCCAGTCTCCTGCAGCATTGTGCTTCTATAGGTATCAAAACACTTTTGTCAGCACAGCATTACTCCCATATTTTAAAAAGTTAGTTTCATGCTTCTTGGGGCAATAAGGGATCCTGCCACAGCAACTGCTCTTTTTGCATGGCAAGGTTAGAGCCTGACCTTTCGTTGTCACCCGAGGTACACTATTTTTCAGACTTTCACCTATCAGTTACGTCATTTAATAACTGGAGGTTCAGTATATAAAAGTATCACTTCTGCTATGCCAGAAGATAGAATATAATAAGAACACAAGAAGAGCCCTTCTGGATCAGACCAGGGGCTGCCCAGACCATCTGGCCATTGTTGTCCTAATGACTAAGCACATGCCTATGAGAAACCCACAAGTAGAACATGGGTGCAATAGGACTCTCTCCTGCTCATGTTGCTCAGGCACTGGGCTTCTGGTCCTGGAAGTAGCATACAGTCATCATGTCTAATAGCCCTGGAATGCCATATCCTCTATGAATTTGTCTAATGTCATAAGAACGTAAGGAAAGCCCTGCTGGATCAGGAGAAAGACCAGTTTCGACCAGGAAGCTTTTAATGTTTCATTCTGCATTTGCGTTGGAAGCTGCCAAGAGTGGCTGGGACACCCAGTCAGATGAAGAAGAGAAGAAGAGTTTGGATTTGATATCCCACTTTATCACTACCCTAAGGAGTCTCAAAGCGACTAACAGTCTCCTTTCCCTTCCTCCCTCACAACAAACACTCTGTGAGGTGAGTGGGGCTGAGAGACTTCAGAGAAGTATGACTAGCCCAAGGTCACCCAGCAGCAGCAGATGGAGGAGCGGGGAAGCGAACCCGGTTCACCAGATTATGAGACTACCATTCTTAACGACTACACCACACTGGCTGGGTATAATAAATGGGTCATCTTGTTGAGCATTGTGTCCTCACAGAGCCCTTTTAAAGCAATCCTGGTTGGTGGCCATCGTTACGGATTATGGCAGCAAATCTCAGGTTTAATATGAAGAAGCAGTTTCTTTTACCTGCGCCCACCATTCAGCATTATTATATGACAGAGGGACAAAAGCTTATCCCTAGCCACTTTCTCCACATTGTAATAATTTTCTCTATCATAGTCACCCGCCCCCTGCTCACCAGCACTTGCTTACCCTTTTTCTGAGATAAAAAGCCACAAGCATTGCAAGTTTCCTTGGAAAAGAACCACTCTGGGCCCTTGATCATTTTGGTTGCCATGTCTGTGCCTTTTCCAGTTCTACAATCTTCTTTTTTGAGGTGAAGCAGCCAGAACCGTACACACTATTCCAGGAGTCATTGCACTGTAGAATTTTTGTAAAGACGTCATCAAAGTTTCATTTTTGTTTTCTATTCCTTTCGCAGCAGTCGTTCATTCTTCTGTTCAAGTGAGACAGCTCACACATTCAGCTGCCAGTCCTTACAGGTGCAAAAATCACATTTTATTTAGCTATTTATGAAGTTCCTATCCCACCTTTGCTCTCAAGGAGCCTAAGTTTGCAAACAATGGAGCAAAAAACCCCAAGCAAACAGTCACATATCCTCAGAGAGAATACTTTCAAGATTGCCAGGAACAATATCTTTCAAGTAACACATGCCTAGATGAATAGGAATGTTAAGAATAGGGAGCCAGTAACCCCTCACCCCAAAGGCCCTGTCATAAGTCAGTGCCAGATGGGGAAGACCCAAAAGCAGCGCCTCCCCTGCTGATCAAATGCTGAGGAATGCAAGTGATACAGCTGAGTGGGTGAACCTCTGCTTAGATGGATATCAGTAGAGAGCAGCCCTTGCTTTCCTTTCTGTTCAGAAGGCACCCAAAAGAGCATTCAGTGCAAGGATTCCCTACTTTCTTCTTGTGAGAACTGTGGTTTTGCAAAGCTATGATAGAAGTCTCTCGAGAAGAACAGATGCTTCCTCAGATAAATGTGAAAAGAGATACGTGCACTGGAAGGGGGAACAATCACAAAAAGAGAGGAGAATGGTAGTCATAGAACAAGGAATCATTTTTGAATGCCAGATAACTTTGCTTTGAAAGGATGGCAAAAACAGTTAGGCTTAGGAGTTTGTATTGCTGTTGCTTAAAGGTGTATGTTGAAGGCTAGAAAATGCTTGCTTAAATGTACACTAAACATGTTGATGGCTACCAGGTGTGCTTGTTTGCCCCCACAATTGAGAGGGCTGGTGCTGCACAACATGTGCATGCCATGCACACCTGTCACATGAAATGCTAACATCACTCACGCATGCCACACAACACGCTTACATCACTCATGCATGCCATGTGACATGGCACATGCATGCCGCATGGCTTGCACGTGTGATGTGAGCATGCCACATGGTGTGCGCACATACCATGTGCACATTGCCACAGAATGTTGAGAAGGCAGAGCCCCCTCCTTGAAAGGGGGGGGGGAGAGATGGCACCCCTGGTGGCTAATGCATGTTCGTCAGGACTGGAAAGAAATGTAACCTAGCCAGTGGAAGAGGTAGAAATCTGAGTTGTACAGTTGGCTAGTGACAAAGACCCTTGGTTGGCTCCAAGGGCATACTGTTCACAAATGAAGTCTGCTTTAACGACCAGCACTGTCTGCCTGGGTGCAAGCTTCTTGTACATGAGTCTCCTAGAAGCAAACTTCCCTGCCTCATAAATTCCCCTGCTGTTTATAGATTTCCCTTCCTTGTCAAAGAACAAAGCAATGTTTAAATGTTCACGCATACTATGCCATTTAATGCTTAAAGGTGTGTCCTTTGAATCTCTGTAGAATAACAGAAGAATAACTGTAGTGGACAATTCTTGCAATAAAAATTGTAATCATATACTTCATTTTATCCCTTTAATAGGCAAGTATAATGAGCCAGGGGACGCTGTGGGTTAAACCACAGAGCCTAGGACTTGCCAATCAAAAGGTTGGCGGTTCGAATCCCCATGACGGGGTGAGCTCCCGTTGCTCAGTCCCTGTTCCTGCCAACCTAGCAGTTCAAAAGCACGTCAAAGTGCAAGTAGATAAATAGGTACTGCTCCGGCAGGAAGGTAAACAGTGTTTCTGTGCAGTACTCTGGTTCGCCAGAAGTGGCTTAGTAATTCTGGCCACATGACCTGGAAGCTGTACGCCGGCTCTCTTGGCCAATAAAGCGAGATGAGCGCCGCAACCCCAGAGTCAGTCATGACTGGACCTAATGGTCAGGGGTCCCTTTACCTGTTTTTATGATGAGCCAGAGTATCCTTAATACCATGCATTGCACAGCAGACAAGAACATCTCAGGTAGTCTCATGTATCTCATCTTATCCAAAATCAGGATCCCAAACAGCCCAATCCCTATCCTTGAGCTGAACAGCTTGATGAAGGGATTGCTATGAAAGCCCCTTGTGCCCAAGAAGCAAATTTTATGCCAGCATAGTGGATTTAGGCTGTATAGTGGTACTCTTGTAATGCCTGAATACTGTGCATGCAGTCACCTTGAATACAGACAATGCAAGGGGCAAAAATGAGTGGAGTTGTAGATATATAATGGGTCAAAACTTAGCCAGAAAGTTATGCTTGATCTAGGGTTGCCATATTTCAAAAAGTAAAAGCCGGGACACCATGAAAGTTGTTGAGCTTGCCTAAGATCCAGGACATAAGGACAGTGAACAGGTGTGAATCTGAACTGATTTCTATGGTTTATCTCTGTAGATTATAGCATTAGTATAAAGGTTGACATAATTTAAATATGACATGAGATTCTCCATCATGAACCTTGCTTGATATTGGTACAAGCTTGATACCAGCTTCATCTCAAAATGTGTCCTAAAGGCATTCAGGGAAAACATCCTGAGCTCCTCTCACCTTGTAAAGGTCAGCACATCAAAATTTATTTGCCAGGTATATAGTGGTACCTTGGTTCTCAAACTTAATCTGTACCAGAAGTCTGTTCCAAAACCAAAGCATTCCAAAACCAAGACACACTTTCCCATAGAAAGTAATGCAAAACAGATTCAGACACAAACTGCAACAGTACAAACACTCCCACTCTAATCTATGGCAAACCTTAACCAATGGCTGTCACTGGAAGATAGTACTCCAACTAACTCAATAGCCAGTCATGGCACAAAAGGATACATTATCAGACTGAAAACTTGACAGGTTCAAACTTTTGAGTAGCAGATTTAAATTTTTGGGAAAGAGTACAGATACTACCGTAAGACCTTTCCATTGGATGCAAGAACCCATGTCCCACCGTTTATTTATTTATTTTGCATGCAACTCCTAATTCAGAAGTCAAAGCATAACATACCCTATAAAACGGTGCTGTAGCAGAGACTGTGAGATACAAATGGTATTTAAATTTCCATTAAAAAGAGTTTATGTTAATTTCCCCAAACACCTATTATAACAAGTGGCAATGATTGTAGCCACCTACCCCATGCAGAGTTTCTAATAGAATGAGCCAACAACAACAAAATGAATGTGAAGATTTGAAGGTTACACATGCCACTTCCAATTCTGGAAAACTACAGTGGCAGATGCTTGGCCTTGAATTTCTGCCAGAACTGAAAAGACTGTTTTGCCATGCCTTTATAGGCAGACAGCATAGTTTCAGGCCCTTTGCCACTGGACAAATTCTCAACTAAATATGAATAAATACTTAGCGCCACTCAAATCACATAATTAAAAACACTCTTAATGGGAGCAAAGTTGTTACGTGTCATGCATCACCTGTTTACATCATCTGTAAATACCTACATGTTTTACAAATAAATAACCGTATTTTCTGTTGCCATATCCTCAAAATAGTTTCACCGCTTGGCATGATTAAGTCAATCTGTTATGGGACACCTCATTTACAATCAATGGAACTTTAAACTTTTACTGCACGTGGGCAGCTCCAATTAGGAATACAGTCTAGCACTGGAAGTTGCCCCGGACATGGCCAGGATTCCAAGGGCGAAATTACCATCTGGAGGGATTTTTTTCAAATTAGGCAAAATGTCCGGGTTTTTGAAAACGGATCCAGGAAGTGTGCACGCAAGAATCACTCTTTCCTTTTTCCTATATCTATGGGTGCACCTGCAAGCAGAGCCAGAAACTGTGCCTGCAAGGATTGCTCTACACCTTTTCCTTTCTCTATGGTGCATGCTGGTATGGGGCAGATCCTGTGAGGTCAGGGAAAGCCCCCCCCCCTCCTTCTGGTTCCCTTTCATTCTTTTGGCCATTGCATGATTTCAAGGTAGAGGAAAGGCAGGAAAAGATTCTGCAGGTGTTTTGGAGGCAGCGCGTCACGATGGTGGGAAGGTGGTGGGAAATCCTCCTCTGCCCCTTTAGAACGAGTCTCTCTCTCTCTCTTACACACACACACACAAACACACACACACACACACAGCCTTTTAGTCTTCAGGGAAACCAATGGGTGTACGTCAACCACAAAATTTGGTTTGGACCTCATTTTTTCTGCTTTTTTCTGTCCTAAGCACTTGGCGGGTGGGGGGAGGGCTGTCTCCCTCTGGGTTCAAAGTCAAACCCACTGTGTGCCTTCCCCAGTCACCATTATGGGGAAATAAAAATAAAATGACAAGTACGTGCCCCCTCCTTTTTGACTTCTAACCCTCCCTGTGGTTGGGACCCTGGTCCTGCAGGGTGCTGGCGCCTGGGTGAGCATGTCCTCTCCACAGATACAAATTACAAACACTTGATGGGGCTTGTGTGTGCTGCTCCATGTAGTGAGCAACTGAAGCTACAGGTTGAACCATTTCCTGGGTGCTCAGGTGTTTCTAGGCTCAGGAATAACTCTGGCCACACAGGTTTGGCATGAACACTTTGTGACCTGGACTGACAATATGGCTGCCAGGGTAGACTCGGGATTCCCTGGGTGTGTTTTCTAAGCAGCAGCCTTGGAGTTTTACTTTACATGACATTTAGTTGCACCTTCAGGCTTGCCTGCTTGAGCCACAGACTCTCAATAGGAAGTGCAATGTTGGTTGTACAGGGTAGATGATGCCCACAGCCCAACTAAGCTCTGTGTTGTTCTCTGTGGGCTTCTGGTAGGAGGTAAAGAACGCTTGTGAGAAATCACACCAGTCTTTTAAAAAGTCTTCTGAAGCTCCCTTGAACTTCCTGTTATTTTACCTAAGCAAGAGTCTCCAAATGGGCCTATAAAAGTAGCCTCAGGTAGACTTTGGTGGATATGATAGTTTAAATGTTTTGATGCAAAGATGCATTTAATGAATCCAAGACATACTGCCTGACTTCTCAGGATACTTACTGCACAATGTTTTATGGCAAGGGTAGTCAAAGAGTATACACAGAAGTCACTATTTTGAGTGGAACAGCTATCCTGTGTGTACTTATTCACAAAGTGCTTGAAAACAACTTTATTAACATCCTATACAAAAGCCTAATGATGTTCACAATTTTCAAGTTTATGATATCAGTTGTTTAGGCAGCAAGTTTAGCTATAAATGTTAGGTATACATCTCTCTCCCCCCCCCCCCGAATTTTACATGAAATGATTCATTTAGCCTTGACTATTCAGTAACTGATGCCCCTGAATGATGTCCCTTATAAATTATTCCTCTGTTCAATGAGGTTAGAAAGCATGATTATGTATTAGGCATGAATTTTTTATCAGAAACTCTGGCTGCCAGCCAATGAAAGAATATGCATTTTTAGCACAGCCAATTCACATATGAAATCTGGTGCTTATTCCGGCATTCAGTTGAATGGGTGTCTGAATCACTTTGTTAAAACATTTGTTCTTAGTAACAAAAGCACTTACCTTATTGTTAAGCTCCTCACTTCACTGTGATCTTCTAACATCCACTTCACATCTACATTTATATTATCTGTGAAAAGGTGCAAGTAGCTCGATAGGACTCTGGTGTTAATGTGCTTCTTATTGTGCAAACATTGGCCATTGGTACTTGAAAGTGAATTTGCAGTATGTTGCAAGACATTCCAACTTTGTTTTTATAACTTTGTGTTATCTCTCACCCTGACTGTGATGTGATGCTGTAGCTTACAATCCATGTGCAGAATCATAGAACAACTACAAGAAAGAAGATTCCACCTAAACATTCGGAAGAACTTCCTGACAGTAAGAGCTGTTCGACAGTGGAATTTGCTGCCAAGGAGTGTGGTGGAGTCTCCTACTTTGGAGGTCTTTAAGCAGAGGCTTGACAACCATATGTCAGGAGTGCTCTGATGGTGTTTCCTGCTTGGCAGGGGGTTGGACTCGATGGCCCTTGTGGTCTCTTCGAACTCTATGATTCTATGATTCTAACTGTAGAGTTGAAAAGGACCCTGAGACCCATCTAGTCCAACTCCCTGCAATACAAGAATCTCAACTAAAGCATCCATGATAGATGGCCTTCCAACCTTTGCTTAAAAACCTCTGAAGGGGTCTGTTCCACTCCCGTACAGCTCTTGTGAAGATGTATGTTAATATTTACTTTTCTCCACTCTCAAAAAATCAAAGTAAATCACAACTGCAAAGTATTTTGCAAACAACTGGTGATAGGTGACAGCCAAGAAGCTCTGATTTATTCGCTGACCATGCCAAAATCTCTAGCGAGGGAACCTCATCACACGACAGAAAAATTACATTCTGCATTTTGTGGGTAGCAATCTTGCGCAAAACAGTTCACCTGCCTTCAATGTAAGTGGGATGCCCAAGTCCTCTCCTGACTATTTCTCCTCCTCCTCCTTTCCCCTAAATCTGCTGGCATTCTACTCTCTGTGTGTTGCTCTTGGAGGGAATAGTTTACAGCTTCTTTCCTGTGTTGTTCATAATGAAATTTCTGTGAATTTCACTGCAAACTGACCAGAACTGCAGCTCCTGGTAAATGTGGAGATGGAAACATAATTGTTCTTTGGATTTTGCAGTACTCCAAATTTTGTGATGCAGTTTTTGGCTTTTAAATGTGCATTTTAAGATCACATGTGTTTAATATGCATTTAGGAAGGTGTTCATTAAAATAAGTTTTAAAATACTCATTTGTCATAAAGCATTAAATTAACAGGAACTTTAATATATAAATATGACTTTCCCTATATCAAAGAAACAGGAGATAACAGCCTTGTGAAAAAGCCAGGTGAATGAATTGGAAGTATGGACACATTAATTGTAGTAATACCATAGAACTCCAGGCTTTCTTGAAAATCTAGCACAATAGAAAATTTACAACATTTATCTTTCTAATTAAATTCCGTGAAATCACAGAAAACAAGCTTTTCTCAAGAGAGGGCTTTTACATGACCTGCTTGTGTGTATTTTAATTTGGACTACAGCGGAGACTATATCTATGCAGCCATAGATAGAACATGATACTGTACAGCATTTGTGTATTTTGCCCCTTATATGTTACCTTAGTAATTGGCCCTTGGTTCTGCCAGTGCAACCTTTATTTTTGAAATAATTAGGAGTCTGGGTTCAAACCTAAATATAATCTGAGCAAATGGATACCTAATTCTCAAATTCATGTTTCCTGAAGCAACAAAATGAAATTTCGGAAGGTTTGGAGGTATGTCAGGACGGTCATAGGTCTGAGTTCACTATGTCCCTATCAGATTCAGTAACTAAACAATTAGGTAAATGTCATCTGTTATTATTGGAATGATAGGAACCTGCATTGACATCAATAGGAATGCTCAAGAAATGGACTTGGAGGAGTTGTTTGCCAATCTCAATTTAACCCCTTCCCATCCAAGGCTAATGATAGCTTTGAAAAGAAGAAGGGAAACAAAGTAACCCCAGCCATTTCTCCAACTATAAAGTCTCCTGTTTCCATATTTGCCTTACACGAATAACATGGGATGAAACCCCCTCCCCATGTTTACTCATAATGCTTAGGTATAGCACGGAAAATTTAATGCAAAGTAATATTTTCTGCATTTGTTTTCTAAACAAACCAGACATAGATCCTTTCCCCAAAAGGATCTCCATTGGATTCTGACCAAACATTAATATCATTTCTTCCTCAATAATAGTGTACAAAATCTGGAACAAAAGCAAAAGCAAATTTAATAGTGGCCAATACTCCCATGCTGATGGTAATCAAGTAACTGAAAACAGCTATGTCCAGTTCAAATGCATATTTAAAATTCATGGAGATGTAACTCAGAATTAAAAAAAAACAAATATATTATTAAGAACAACAATAACAGAATAGGTTTTAAACACATGAAAGGTTTTTGGCATTTTTTCAAATGTTAAAACTAAGTAAAGCCATAGAGGATTTCCTTTCTAAAAAGAAAAGGAATTAGTGATAGTAAAATATGTTCAAGCTTGGTCACTGCAGGTGAAATGTTAAGCATTATTAAACTCTGGCTGCACAACCCAGTGTCGTGAATTCTGCAAGAAACATGTCCGATTTGAGCAAATCTGCACAAGCCAAACATACCTCACCAACCATATGTCTTGTATTTGAGGAGATCCTCATAACACAATCCTCAGAACTGAATTTGGGGTCTTCTGGCTGAAAAGGATGTGTTCCACCACTGAGCTGTGCCCCAGATATACATAACAAGCAAAAAATATGCAGCTTCACAAGGTTGGTTTCAGAACTGACTCTCAGCTGAGCGTACCTCACAGGGCTGTTGTGAATATCAAAAGAGAATGGAGAAGATTATGTACACAGACTGGTATATTAACCAAAACAACTCGGTGACAAGCAGAAGAGTAGTGGTGATGGGGGTTGGATGGCAATATCACATTTTTCTCTCAGTAGTATGGTATGTTCATTTATTTCAAGAGAGTTACTTCTGAGTAAGGGATGTGGGTGGCACTGTGGGTTAAACCACAGAGCCTAGGACTTGCCAATCAGAAGGTCTGCGGTTCGAATCCCAGCAACGGGGTGAGCTCCCATTGCTTGGTCCCTGCTCCTGCCAACCTAGCAGGTCAAAAGCACATCAAAGTGCAAGTAGATAAATAGGTACCACTCTGGCATGAAGGTAAAGGGCGTTTCCATGCGCTGCTCGGGTTCGCCAGGAGCGGTTTAGTCATGCTGGCCACATGACCCGGAAGCTGTACGCCGGCTCCCTCTGCCAATAAAGCAAAATGAGCGCTGCAACCCCAGAGTCGTCCGCGACTGGACCTAATGGTCAGGGGTCCCTTTACCTTTACTTCTGAGTAAAACATAACAAAAGCAAGCTGGTGTGCTTTATTCTGTAAAGACAGCACACTTGGCAAGTGAATGCAATATTCCCCCTCCGGTGCATCAGGAGGAAGGAATTTGGCAGAAGAGTCTGCTTTGTACACAAAATCACTGGATTGGATTACACCAGACATGTCCAAAGTCTGTTTCGGGGGCTTAATGCAGCATGCTAGTCGATTTAATTCAGCCCCTGTGGTAGTATATGTCCTGGGACAAAAAAAAAAAAGCTCAGCAACTTTGATCAGCCCTCATGCATGTTCACTTCATCAAATCTGGTCCTCTTTGAAAAAAGTTTGGGCACCTCTGGATTACACCCATGGGTGTAGCCAAGGGGGGGGCAGATCCACAAAAATTATAGAAAAGCATTTAAAGTACTCAATTTACTGAGGTTCTGCCCCCCCCCAAAGTCTGTCACCTGCAATGTCCTCTATTGGGGTGTATTTTTACCCATGTTTTCTCCAAAAAAGCTCAACAGCTATAGGGCGTCTCCTAAAAGCAGCTCAACAACTTTGGTGGATGCCCTAACAGAAAACCTGGCTACACCCATTATTACACCCTTGTTAAATTGATCATTTGCATTGCCTGTTAGCCTGCAGAGTATTGAGTAGGATGTTACCAGTCTGCTGCTTCAGGGGCAGAAGTGTGATATGTTTCCCTGCCCCACTTGCCAGGTCAGTGCAGAAAAGGAGCTTCACCAAGTAGTTACATGCAGGCTCTGGTTTTAGTTACCATACCATAAATAGTTGCCAGCATTCACCTCTAGATTTGCAATTTAGTCTGTTCCTGAAGCCATGTGTTTGCAGGCTGGTAATGTCTGAAAACAGTGTTTATGTAAAACTAGCTGCTAATGAAGGTGATTTCTACCTGATGTGATTTTAATTACAGACTTGAATTTAATTATATCTAATTGACGGTAGTAATCTACTTCACTTATATTCTTCTCATTTTTTAATTGGATAGGGTAATATCCTTCACTTTTTATTTTCTTGGTGAGGAGTACTATTTTCCAGAGCTAGAAAATGATGCTGAATCCCTGTGATATCTGCCTTCCAGTATTTCATGGAAGAAAATCATGTACAAGATTAACAATGAGCGGTATGGTATTGGTTCTTCCCACTTGGGTCCTGCAGTTCCATGGTACCTGAGAAGTTATTCCTTTCTAGGGGGCATGGTAAGCATCAAATCTCTCAAAGATCTTGTAAGATGTTCCTGCCCTACTGCTGTGGAAATTCCAATGTCCCTTGCCCTACCACATCAGAGCTCCAGCATAAGTAGAACTGAAAAGGAATGGTTTGGAGGGAGGCATATATCTCTGTCCCCCAACACCCCCATCCCCCCAAACCAGAGTTAAAATGTCAGACCTGGAGCTGGCATGTTTTACTTACGGTACTTCCTATTTTCCCAAATGGAAGATGAATTGCAAAATATGCATACATACATACATACATACATACATACAACATACATACAACAATACATACATTGTTGGGGCACTCGGTGGGACACTCATTTCCCCACCCTTAGAATTGCATCTTTTAATGTTCAAAGCACATCACTGTACATAGATTATCTCACAAATGCTTACAACAGACCAATAAGATCTGTCAATATAATTATCCTGAAGTTCTAGACAAGGGGATTGACAAAGTCTACCTGGGCTAACATTCTGTTTCCAACAACAGTCAGCCAGAAACTTCTCAACACTCACAAGTTGGGCATATAGGTGGAAGCTGTCCCATAACTTTGTATTCAGCTCCTCATTCTTGGAGGAATGAAGGCTAGGCCAAGTTCCAGGTTTTCCAAAAAATATATCCAATCCCCCTTTAAAAAAAGTGGAGGGGTTGCTGATTTTTTTGTTTTGCTACTTTATGTGGGGAGAATTTTTTTCCCATTTCTTTGAGAGGGAAGTGGTTTACAGCTTTCCTTACTGGATCTCACCAGGGAGTATGGCTCCTGTAGGTATCCCTTCTTCTTCTTCTTCTTCTTCTTCTTCTTCTTCTTCTTCTTCTTCTTCTTCGATCACTCATAACTGAGTAAGATTGTTTTCCATAAACACATTTTTAACAGTGAGTCCATAAGTGACTGTGGAGGCCAATTCTGGATCCACATGTACTTCCACAGTGGGGACATAGGTTTTCAGGCAGGAGTTGAACATCGTGAGGGTTTGCCAAATGTACCTTCCTTCCTCTTAACATGTTTCTCCCTTTTGTCCTGAGTGAGCATCTTCAAAGCCCATAACACCTTTGGTAAAGGCTGGTCTGCAATTGGAGTGCTCGCATTTTAAACCCTGATTAAGCGTGTGGTTGGAAGGATAGAGGAGGAGAAGACATCGGTTGACTTTCTGTGTTTCCTTTCCCTCCCCAACTTTATGCTTAATTATAATTTAAACCTCTGGTTAAACATGTGCTAGATAGTGGAGAAAGTCTGCCTGTGTTTTCTCATCACGCAAACACTTTGAGAGCCAGTGTGGTGTAGTGGTTAAGAGTGGTGGACTCGTAATCTGGGGAACCGGGTTCGCGTCTCCGCTCCTCCACCTGCAGCTGCTGGGTGACCTTGGGCCAGCCACACTTCTTTGAAGTCTCTCAGCCCCACTCACCTCACAGAGTGTTTGTTGTGGGGGAGGAAGGGAAAGGAGAATGTGAGCCGCTTTGAGACTCCTTAGGGTAGTGATAAAGTGGGATATCAAATCCAAACTCTTCTTCTCTTCTTCTCTCCAGATGGACATGGACAGATCTGGGGCAATCTGGGGCTGCCTCAACCTGCTCCAGCTGAATCCTGCCTCAACCAGAACTGGCCCACCCATTTGGATCCAGGACTGCACAACCCTAGCAAAAGCTACTCTCTGCCATGTAGGCATCCTGCACTTTCAATGACAAATATGGAACTAGGATGTTACCCCATTCCTTTAAAAACAGGGTGAATTCCACTCACATAAGCAGACAAACCACCCAACAACAGGAGAGAA
Source organism: Podarcis liolepis (assembly GCF_965112155.1). Lineage (NCBI taxonomy): Eukaryota > Metazoa > Chordata > Lepidosauria > Squamata > Lacertidae > Podarcis > Podarcis liolepis. Next base: position 5,156,919 of record NC_139558.1, read on the forward strand.
AATGATGTTAAAAAGTTTTATGTGGAAGGGGATCAGTCCACTTATTGCCTGATCTTATCTTCAGTATTGTGACATTAAGCTTCTTTATTTCAATGTTACTAATCCTTGTTTTGTTAACTGTTTTGATTTAATTTATGTTGGCGTCATGGTTACTAATCTATGTATCATTATGAAAAGAACAAAAAGGTGAGCAGGAATAAAGAGGAAAATTGCCACCCTCTGTCACAAAGTTTGGAAATGCATATTTTGGCTTTAAGTATATAGACACAGACGGGGAGAAATCAGATATTCGAGAGTGTGGCAAGATGTGTTTTAATTGAAAATAAAATTTATCTTTTGAATGTCAAGGATAATTAATAGTCAATTCTAGGAGCTAAATGGCAAATTAATGTGTTCATAAATCAATACAGAATCAGCAGTAATACCAATCTTTTTATTCTTATTTTTCTCTAACTAATAGACCACACAGATGGTGGCCCAATACAAAAGGTTGTGGGGGGTGTTACCTGGGCCTATGGATTGAAAAAAAGAAGTTAGCATCAAAGGCTCTTTAACGGGTCTTACTTCATGCCTTTTTTATTTAAAAAAAAAACATTTAAAAGTCCATCAGTTTGCATTCAAAGCAAATGGGCATTGGCCTTCTGCTTTCAGCTGAGTATTTGATCTGAGTTGGGTGTATGTCTGAGGGGAAAATTTAAGTAGACTGACATTTACTACAATATGAGAGGTATGTGAGTTGTTGTTGTTAGTTGTATGTATGATATAGCCAAAAAGCACAGAAGAGGAAAGGAGCAAAGAAGATAAATCTGGTTTGGACCTCACCTCTTGGTTTGTTTCTACCTATTGCCTCCATCAAACAGCCCCTTTATCCCTTGAATGTATTTGCTGGCCCAGCAAGTTTTCAGTGCTGGGCAGAGTGATGAGGCAATAAGGCACAAGGAGCATCAGACACAATTAGACCAAAACAAATTGAGATTTTATTAATGGTTTTTGTAAGACAACAATTTAAAACTGTGATTGAGCAGATATAATAATAATTTGTTGTTGTTTAGTCATTTAGTCATGTCCGACTATTTGTGACCCCATGGACCAGAGCACGCCAGGCACTTCTGTCTTCCACTGCCTCCCACAGTTTGGTCAAACTCATGCTGGTAGCTTCGAGAACACTATCCAACCATCTTGTCCTCTGTCGTCCCCTTTTCCTTGTGCCCTCCATCTTTCCCAACATCAGGGTCTTTTCCAGGGAGTCTTCTCTTTTCATTAGGGGGCCAAAGTATTGGAGCCTCAGCTTCAGGATCTGTCCTTCCAGTGAGCACTCAGGGCTGATTTCCTTCAGAATAGATAGGTTTGATCTTCTTGCAGTCCATGGGACTCTCAAGAGTCTCCTCCAGCACCATAATCCAAAAGCATCAATTCTTCAGTGATCAGCCTTCTTTATGGTCCAGCTCTCACTTCCATACATTTCTGTACTGGGAAAACCATAGCTTTAACTATACGGACCTTTGTCGGCAAGGTGATGTCTCTGCTTTTTAAGATGCTGTCTAGGTTTGTCATTGCTTTTCTCCCAAGAAGCAGGCATTTTTTAAATTTTGTGACTGCTGTCACCATCTGCAGTGATCATAGAACCCAAGAAAGTAAAATCTCTAATTGCCTCCATTTCTTCCCCTTCTATTTGCTGGGAGGTGATGAGACCAGTGGCCATGATCTTAGTTTTTTTTGATGTTGAGCTTCAGACCATATTTTGCACTCTCCTCTTTCACCTTTATTAAAGGGTTCTTTAATTCCTCCTCACTTTCTGCCATCAAGGTTGTATCATCTGCATATCTGAGGTTGTTGATATTTCTTCCGGCAATCTTAATTCTGGTTTGGGATTTATCCAGTCCAGCCTTTCACATGATGAATTCTGCATATACCATAAGTTAAATAAGCAGGGAGATGATATACAGCCTTGTCGTACTCCTTTCCCAATTTTGAACCAATCAGTTGTTCCATATCCAGTCCATATCCTGTAGCTTCTTGTTCCACATAGAGATTTCTCAGGAGACAGCTGAGGTGATCAGGCACTCCCATTTCTTTAGGAACTTCCCATAGTTTGCTGTGGTCGACATAGTCAAATGCTTTTGCGTAGTCAATGAAGCAGAAGTAGATGTCTTTCTGGAACTCTCTAGCTTTCTCCATAATTCAGCGCATGTTTGCAATTTGGTCTCTGGTTCCTCTGCCCCTTCAAAATCCAGCTTGCACTTCTGGGAGTTCTCGGTCCACATACCGCTTAAGCCTGCCTTGTAGAATTTTAAGCATAACCTTGCTAGCATGTGAAATGAGCGCAATTGTGCAGTTTTTGAACATTCTTTGGCACTGCCCTTCTTTGGGATTGGGATGTAGACTGATCTTCTCCAATCCTCTGGCCACTGCTGAGTTTTCGAAACTTGCTGGCATATTGAGTGTAGCACCTTAACAGCCTCATCTTTTAAAATTTTAAATAGTTCAGCTGGAATATCATCACTGACACTTGCCTTATTATTAGCAGTGCTTTCTAATGCCCATTTGACTTCAATCTCCAGTATAAAATACAACAACAACAACAACAACAACAACAACAACAACAACAACAATAATTTATTATTTATACCCCGTCCATCTAGCTGGGTTTCCCTAGCCACTCTGGGCGGCTTCCAACCAAATATTAAAAACAATACAGCATAAATATTAAGAACTTCCTTAAACAGTTGTCTTTTAAAAGTAAAATAGTTGCTTATTGCCTTGACATCTGCTGGGAGGGCGTTCCACAGGGCAGGCGCCACTACCGAGAAGGCCTTCTGCCTGGTTCCCTATAACCTCAGTTCTCGCAGTGAGGGAACTGCCAGAAGGCCCTCAGCGCTGGACTTCAGTGTCCGGGCTGAGTGATGGGGGTGGAGACGCTCCTTCAGGTATACTGGACCGAGGCCGTTTAGGGCTTTAAAGGTCAGCATCAACACTTTGAATTGTGCTTGGAAACGTACTGGGAGCCAATGAAGATCTTTCAGGACCGGTGTTATATGGTCTCGGCGGCCGCTCCCAGTCACCAGTCTAGCTGCCGCATTCTGGATTAATTATTAAAAGGAGGTGGAGAAACTAATTTTGAAACACTTTCTACAGTTCCATACTGGACCCTGCCTAGCTTTGCAAATGTGCTCACAGTTTTATTGCTGCACCTCATGCAGAGGTGTACCTAGGCTTCCTGTGCCCTTGGAAAGGAACTGTATTGATGCCCCCAATCCCTTGTGCCTTTGACTAGAGGATGTATCAGTGCCTCTGAAGCTGAGGGCCCAGGTGTGGGGATGTGTGGATGGGCTCCAAGCTACTCTGAGCCAGAGGCAGAATTCCCGGTCCCCTGAGCCTGCACCCTTGAAAGGGGCCAAAATAACCAACCCCTTGGGATGCCCCTGACCATGTGCCTTCATGCCATGTTGCATTGGGAAACAACTAGGTTTTGAAAGGTAGCTCCAACCTTGCCACTTGCTCTCTCTGTGACAATTATATTTTTTTCACTTCACCTTCAATCAAACTTGATAAGCCTTTTGCGGAACCCTCCTGCCAAATTAGGGAGATTCTTTGCCCCCTTGAAAGAACATACCTCTGCCTTCTTCACACAGATTTTTGGAGTGGGTGGTTGACAATTAAGTTATGAGGTGGCCAAGAAAACGGTGCCAACTCTATAGGGCTTAGGCGTCTTCAGCCAATGTCTGATTAGGGGCCAGAGGATGTTGAGCATGGTCCGCCCACTGCTTGCTCAGTGCCTTTCTCCCGACAGGGTGGCCAGGACAATCGGGTGTGCCCATGGGACATTTCACTGTGGGGGTGGCTGGGGTCTGCAAGGTCGCCTGGAGCAGCAGCAAAAGGACAGCTCCTCATTCCCTTCCTGACCCTGCTGCAGTGCTGTGTCCAAACAGGTCACCACCTCTGCCGTGCCTCCCAGCCCAATCTCCAGGCTGGGGCAGGCAGGGATCACAAGTCCCATCACGCCTCAGCCCCATCCGTCCCTTCCTCCACACTCACTTCCTCTGCAAGGCCACCTGTGGGAAGGCCAGTGAGGCAGGAGCCGAGTGCAGCGCCACACCATACGGCCAGGCTCCTACTGCTATTGGTCTCCTACCGATGTGACTAGCATGCTCCCCCTCCTCCCATGTTGGGCGCAACTTGGCACCTCAGGTCCAAGGTGTGCGTGCCATTCTCCAGATGCTTTATAGCCTCCCCTGTGCTTCCTGGAAGGCCTTTGAAAAGATGTTACATCTTCCCCCAGATTTTTCCAGAGAACTTGGGAAACTGGGGAGTCTGCCTGCAGAGCAGGGGTCAGCAAGGTTTATCTTGCCTGGGCCAGATCCATCCCACAGAAATCCCTTTGTGGGCTGCATCATGTGCGTGTGTGAAAGTGTGCGCCCTTGATTTCCAGTGCCGTGGAAGTGACTCTCCGCGCTGTGCTGGTTTGGCGCAGCGCACAAGCAGGCAATTGGGTTCGGGGGCAGCTTGTGGGCCAGTCAAACAACCTCCGCGAGCCGCTTCCAGCCCATGGGCCTTAGGTTGCTGACCCCTGCTGCAGAGTAATTCGGAATGGCTCTCTCTTTCTTTTAATTGAACAGGGCATTCTTTTAACTTAAAGAAAAAGACAACCACAAACATTGGGCCAGTGCAGTCAGACATCTGAGTACTCTGAATATACATAATTGGGTATCTGTTGAAGCCAAGGGCGCCAACTTGTCCCCCACATTGCGTCCTGCCTTCACCAGTTGTGCGAGTGCTCGTGCCCCGGATAGGATGCACAGGCGTCTTGCCGCCACGATGCTGGTGCTTGTGCTCCAGGTGGTGAATGGGGAGCACGGAGCTGGGCTCTGTGTTTAAGTCTCCTTCTCTGTGCAACATTGGCGGGGAGGACGAGGCAGAGCGGGCCACAGGATTTGGGGGGAGCCCATCCCTCTCCTTAAAAAATTGGGGGTACTGAAGAACCCTCAGCCCCCCCCCCACTTGGCACACCTGGTTGAAGCCGCCTCATGAGCAGAAAGTCAGGAAGGCTGCACCAAGTTGGAACAAATGTACATTCCCCTCAACTTCTTTGTAACGTAAAATAATATATGCTGCAATCATAAACCCTGCTATTGCTTTTTTTTACTTGAACTCTCCCCTTTGATTTGTGATCATCTGTTGTTTAATTCACAATTGAATATTTTGCAAACAGGGATATTGTGACAAGAGTACTTGTTACCTCGTGAAAGGAAAGAAAGCTGGCCACTTAAAATATGCTTCTCTTTGCTGAAGAGGGAGGGAAAGAGAAGAAAATGTGCAATTTAACTTTTTCCAGACTGTGCAAAAGCAATTATAGAATGCAAATATTTGTAAACTGTGGATATTTATGATCTTCAATATTATTTTCAAAACAAATGTTATAGGGTTTTTAGAGAAAATCAATATAACTCTTATTTGCAGGGTGCAGCTGCTCAAACAAAGGGAATAAGAATCTAGCACTTAATACTTTTAAAACCACCATGCATACTTCTGCCAAATGAACAATTTGAAGCACTATTTCCGATTAATTCAAAGCATTACACAAACTTGCCTATTTGGCCAATTTAGTTAGGGAGTGGAAGCATAGGCAACACATGGGGTTCTTTCTGTCTGATTGTATTAAAAAAAATATCCCACCTTTCATCCAAAAACATGAACAATGAAATCCTATGCATGTCCACACAGAGGTAAGTTGCAATGAATTCAGAAGGGCTTTGTTTGTTGTTGTTTAGTCGTTTAGTCGTGTCCGACTCTTCGTGACCCCATGGACCAGAGCACGCCAGGCATTTCTGTCCTCCACTGCCTCCCGCAGTTTGGCCAAACTCATTCAGAAGGGCTTACACCAAGGTAAATGTGAATAGGCATGCCACTCTTAGAATGTTGAAGGCTTAATTCTACTGTGCCCCTACTAAGCTGAACATTCTGGGGCTGTGAAATATACTCAGAGTCGCAAAGTGATTTCATGCTCTTTATTCAGCTCATAGTGGTGAGGAGGAATGAATGAAAGTCCCCTCAAAGTATCTGCTTTATATACATTATTTACACAATGGGCTGCACATGATTGGCTAATTCTGGAATTCTACTGTAAGCCAATCAGGTTGTGGATTCACTTATATCTGGAGCATGATTGGGTGGTTCCTGCCAACCAATCATACTGCTGCATTGTTCTAGAAGCAATCAGACTGCTGCATTCTGAATCCTATTGTTCTAGGACCAATCAGACTGCTGCATTCTGAATCCTATTGTTCTAGGACCAATCAGACTGCTGCAGTTTGGATCCTATTCAACTCAGTACATAACAGGCTGCAAAGTGTTTCTAGAATTGTCAAATCTGGAGGATGGTAACAACTCTTCCATTCTAATATAATAATAATAATAATAATAATAATAATAATAATAATAATAATAATAATTTATTATTTATACCCCGCTCATCTGGTTGGGCTTCCCCAGCCACTCTGGGCGGCTTCCAAAAGAATATTAAAATACTATAATACATCAAACTAAAAGCTCAGTAGGCAATAGCTTCAGCAGCATAGGAAAACACTGCTTCAAATTGAGAATGGCAAACTTTTGGCTAAATCTTGCATAAGTCAAGTAAGATCTAAGGGGATATGAGGTATCATGTATCAGTAACTAGGAGGTACTGATTCTGATCCTAAAATCCCCAGCACTATCAGTGACACCATTAATTTTAGCTCTCTGTCCAACTCAACCCTTACAACTTACCTTAATGGACAAGTAGACGGAGAACCACACAAAATTCCTGTAGTTGACCCACCTGGACAGGCCACTGAGATTGGTACCCTTTGCTAGACTGAAACTCCTTGAATTCCCTACCTGCTCTTGTACAACTGGATCTTGCAATGGCAAAGAAGGGCAATGCTATGGCATTTTCTGCTTCAACAAGTGAAACTAATATTCTGGGGAAGTCCTGGCTGAAGGGGCCAGTTCTGGAAGAAGTGCATATTGCCTGTGTGATAAGGCATCAGCCAAGCCATTTCTCTCTCACACATAATGGGTGAGAAAAAGGAAGTGTGAAGTGGAGAGCCTGACTAACAAAAGCATACACCAATCCTTGTCTTTTTCTTTTACACCAGTCCTATAGAATTCCTAGATGTAAGGGAACTGATAACACACCATGTGGCCTGGTTATCACAGTGGAGTTGGCACTAAGGAGTTGGCAAAACTGCCAGCCCAAAGATAAACAGCAACCACTATTGGGGGGTGTGTGTTCTAAAAAGGTCAAGTCCCTTCAGCCCATACATCAAGCTAAACTTCAGCATACCAAATGTTTTTTAAAAATGAGACCCAGACCCAAGCCCTGGAAGTGAATGAACTGAAACTTAGCAAGGCCAAGCCAGCAATCTCCCCCCATTCTGCTAGTCACCCTGGTTATGTGTTGATGAAGGGGGCTGATGAGGCCCTTCATCAAATCACAAATCCTATGCAAGAATGCTGTCACTGGGATGAACACGCTGAAAACAAAAGTCAGGTCCCCTACCAATTATTGTACTTCCTTAAGAATGACCTTAACCCTCGGCAAATTGGAAATTCTCTACCTGAGATCAAGTAACTTCTCCATAGGCAAGCAAGATACCTGATTGTGAGAATCAAGCTCAGTGCTGAAACCTTCAGTCTTCTCCATGGCCAGACATACCACCAGGTCAGCAGCTAATTTCTCAAATTCAGCCATGAGCCTCTGACACCTGTGTGAATCAGCTGGTCCAGCAAACAAAAGGTCATTCAAATTAAAACAACTTCAACCAAAGCTGTCTTTCTTCCAAAAGCCCACTACAAGCAGCAACTGTTTTAGGTGCATCCTATATGTTGTTTTTTAACCAAATGATTTTGATCATTTTGTACTGTTGTTATATTTTATTGTATATATGTATGTGTTGTATATACAATATGCAACACTGTCATGTAATTTTGTATGAGCTGGTGGTATAGAATATTTCATAAGTAAATGAATGAATACACATAGGTCCTACTACCAGAACACTTTTATACGAAATCTCGGGTACCCAAACATAAAGAATTATATCCAAACCTCACTACACAAACAGCTGATTCAGATATCCAAACAACCAGATTTTGCCCACTTCCTCGCGTGTTTGTGTTTTGTTGGTCAGTGGCAGCCATTTTTGAGCAGAGAAATAAGAAAAACCTTCAGGTATAGGGCAGTATACAGATTTAATAAATAATAATAAAAATTAGGAAGTTGGAGAGATCAGACAAAACTTTATTTGGCTTTTGTTGGTTGGCTGCAGCAGTTTCAGGCAGAAACCATGGAGGGAGGGAGATCAAACAAATCATAGATTAGATATTCCCATAGGAAATAATGGAAATAATCATCTTGTTATGCAAATGCTCACCTAACAAAATTTTCCTGAGAATGCATTGTGTTTGGAAAGCAAGACCTGCATGTGCATACAATTGTACATACAACAGCCTTATGTGCTATATAGCTGAAATGTAGGATATGCCTTGTCTAACACATAGGACCTGCAACACAGTGTTGCAGTGTGTAGTTCTCCCCTTCAGGATTCTAGCCTGTCCTTTCTTTCAGAATACTTAATTCTATTCCTCCTTCAAGCCTACTTTCTATTCCTCAAAACCAGCACCAGTCATTTGGCATTCTGTGGCCCCTGGCAATTCTCAGTCTGTAGTGGGCTATTTGTGCGCTTTGCACCCTTAGGCCCCCCCCCCCACTTTTTTGCACTTCTGCAGTTGTGGGGTTTCCCATGCCTTTGGATATCTTTCCCCTCTATGCTGATGTCTCTTACAACACACTTGGTGAATGGGGAAGTCTCTGTGCTGAAGCATGCACAAAAGTAGCTTTTTAAGGCTGCATTCCTTCTAGATCAAAGCGCAAAATCTGGCAGCCATTGAACAACCACAATGTGTGCCCTGTTGGCATCAGATGTTTTAGGGTGACAGTTTCCAAGACTACTCAATTACTGTATGAAGAGAGAATTTCATTTTAAAATGTAGATCTGCCCTCTGTAATCAGCATTCTTGTTTCAGTACTGTTATTGTCATTTCTTTTTCCATATTCCCATTTTCAATGAAAAACTTTAAAATGCCAGTACTATGTATGGACATTGGAAATTGTTAAATGCAATGACCTTTCATCCAAAAAGCAATTGCCTTTCTTCTCTCCTTCTTTTTGAAAGATAAAAGTGTTCTGTAATTCAGATAACCTTCATTCACAGCTAGTTAACAAAGTATTGGATTGTATAGAGAAATTAAGACACCGGGCATTTGGATTAGCAATGTTTGCCATCACTCATACTCAATAATTGAGGTCACTGGGATTATAAACTCTAATGTGTCAAATTGAATTCACTAGCAACACATCTAAAATCCTTTAATTATCAGCTTGGGGGCCTCTGGATTAACAAGGGTTTGTCAGCAGCAAATAGATACGCAATATACTTTTTCTCTTCCAAATCTGTGGATGTGTTCTTAGGCTCATTAATGCAAAAACATAATCTAAACCCAGACCCATTTCATTCTGTTTGCATTTGCATGTGATAAGAATATATTATACATTTGTACACTATTTTCTTTTTATGACTGAGGTAAACCCTTTTCCACAGTCCTAGGACAAAGTACACAGGCAAGTCATTTTTAAAAACCATTATGGCGTTTGCTTGCAGTCAGGGTAAGCTTATGAAGCACAGAGAAACTCATTGATACACATTTTGCTTTCCTCAAGATTCCCCAGGTAACAGGACATTGCCTTACATTTCACCTTCACCAGACCTTGGTAGTCACTACTGCCAACTGGCCAATCCTGGCCCAGCTGCATTTGCTGCCAATTAGCTTCCAGGCCCAATTCAAAGCACTGGTGTTGACCTATAAAGCCTAAAATGGCTCAGGACTGCAATACCTCAAGGACTGCTGCTCCCCATATAAACTGACTGGACTCTGCGTTAATCGTCTGAGGGCCTCCTCCATGTGCCTCCTCCGCAATAGGTCCAGGGGGTGGAAGGAGAAGGAGAAGGAGCCTTTTCTGCAGTGCCTCCTGGTTTGTGGAATGCTCTCCCCAGGGAGCCTCATCTGGCGCATTCATTACATATCTTTACATGCCAGGCAAAAACATTCCTCTTCTCTCAGGCTTTTGGCTAATTCAACAATCTATGACCTTTTAAACTCTATTTTTGCTTCTTATCATGGTATGTATTTTTATACAGTGGTACCTCGGGTTACAGATGCTTCAGGTTACAGACGCGTCAGGTTACAGACTCCGCTAACCCAGAAATAGTACCTTGGCTTAAGAACTTTGCTTCAGGATGAGAACAGAAATCGGGTGGCGGCAGCACGGCAGCAGCAGGAGGCCCCATTAGCTAAAGTGATGCTTCAGGTTAAGAACAGTTTCAGGTTAAGAACGGACCTCCGGAACGAATTAAGTTCTTAACCCAAGGTACCACTGTATTGTAAACTGTTCCTCTGATCTTCAGTTAAATGGCTGAATAGAGATTTAATAAATAATGATAATAATAAATAATAGTGAGAGAGGGATGTATGCATGCCTCTGAGAAATATTACTCTTATCAAGATTACTGAGATTTCTTTAGATATTGATACAAAAGTGGGGAGCCTGCCCCTCTCTCTGCTGAGCGGGGGCAGGAGCCCATGGGGTTCCAGGCACTCTCATAGGCTTTGTGCTCCTTTGGAGAATTGAAGTTACGGCAGAGACTGTTGTGGCTTTAAGAAATATGGTTTACTGACCTATTTACACCTTCTGTCTGCCTGGATGGAGTCCAGATCTCACAGCATGGCCATTTCAAGAGGGGTTTGTACCACATGGTAGTGCAGCCCTGGAGCCCAAGGCATCTCTGCAGCCAGACTCTCCCAAAGATGGACCTCAGCTCCTCTTCCTCCTTCATCCTCCCAGCAAGCCTTGATCAAAAAATCCCCCTTTCTGACCCCTCAAACACACACCCCATCACCTTGGCAACATCTCATTCCCCAGGATTCCATCAGATGGCCCTTTTGTCATGTTAACAGGCTTGCTCTTCTCCAGGCCAGCCAGGCTGCTTTGCATAAGCCAGCCCAGGATTTCCTCATCTGGCACAGCTCTGCAGCTTGTACTTTAATCCATATCCTGATATCAATAACAACAACCTGGAACTTTCTGTATGCAAAGCAGATGCTCTACCACTGAGTTGCAGCCCTCCACACACGGGAAGAATTGTGGATCATTCACATCCAACCTTCTTATGGTCCTTGGGGTACCAGAACCCAAGTTCCAGCACTGCCAACCTAAGGGCTGCTACAGTTTTCTTTCAACCTTTTTCTGCACATTCTCTGTTTTCAAAGGGAGAATGGCTACATGTATTTGTGCTTGTAATGTTTGGGAGACCCTGAGAGCCTTTTGCACCTAGTACAGACTGGCTCAACTAAGTCTACCTAGCACCTTCCTTGCTCCATGTTAAGCCTATGTTGTTTCTAACGTGACTTAAATCAAAATGCAAGGGAAGGCAGCGGGGGGGGGGGGGTGTATTTATTGTACTTCCCTCACCAGCTCCCTAAGAGTGTGAAGCAGTAAACCTCTTGTACTTACAAAGGCTCCCTGTGTGTTTTAGAACCACGATTTACCAAGGTTCTAAAATGTGCAGGGAGCTACCACAAATTCTGGAGGTGCTCTCCCACGTGTGTGTGTGTGTTTCCTCATAAAAGCACTCTTGGGTTGTTTTGAATTCTGAAATATACTCCGAGTCGCAAAGTGATTTCATGCTCTTTATTCAGCTCATAGTGGTGAGGAGGAATGAATGAAAGTCCCCTCACAGTATCTGCTTTATATACATTATTTACACAATGGGCTGCACATGATTGGCTAATTCCGGAATTCTACTGTAAGCCAATCAGGTTGTGGATTCACTTCTATCTGGAGCAGGATTGGGTGGTTCCTGCCAACCAATCATACTGCTGCATTGTTCTAGGACCAATCAGACTGCTGCATTCTGAATCCTATTGTTCTAGGACCAATCAGACTGCTGCAGTTTGGAACCTATTCAACCCAGTACATAACAAATTCATACTCTGATTATTGTAATATTCCCTCTCCCAAATCTCACCCTTAGAAATGTGCCCTTATTTTATTTGTTCCCTACATGCCATAATTGGGAGAGAAACACACATTCTGCAGTTTGTGCCTGACCTTTGAAACAACAGCATATTTTCAAACAAGCAGAAGGCACTGGTTTTTTTTGGAAACAGCTTCATGGCTTGTTTAGAGAGAATAGAAACCAAATAGAGGATTTAAATGAATATTTAAGCAGAGTAAATCATGTTTTTTCTTGCCAAAGCAAATGCATTGTATCATCAAAAAGCCTGTTGTTTTTGTTGAATGTTGCCCAGTGTATTGAGAGCTTCATAGCGACAAGGAGCAGTAACTTAAAATAATGACAGATGGAAGCATTGTGTCCTTAACTTCACAGTAATTTGACATTGGTTTACTAGGGCAATAAGAGCTTCATTATTTAATGGAAAACAATGTCACTTTCGGATGGGGAAGCTTAATCTTCTCAAGACTTTATTACACAATTGAAAGGATTGATTGCAGTTGATTGGATTTTTTCCCCAGGACATAGTAACTTCCACATGTCCCCTGAGTTAACCATCATTTTTTGCCATGCTTGGTGAAATCTTGATAGCCTTCGTGCATCCTCTAGATAAGATTAAGATTTATTTCTTTATCTTTTTAAATGCACTTGGAAAAAGTGGAATTTAAAGTAAAAGCTTACATGCAACACTCATTTCCATTTGAGGGATGAGGAATTGTCACTGAGAATTATGGGCTTGTGTTGAGTTCCCTCTTCCCATAATGCTTAGATACATTTACCAGTGTTGTGACATCATCACATGGCGTGTTTCATCTCCCTCGTTCCACATCATTGGTTGTTGCTGGTAAGTGTGAGGTAACACAGAAGGTTATGGCGTCACAGGATATTTCAACACAGTATTTCAATGGTGACCCTGCTCCTTCTCTTTGTAGGCTGTAGTTCCACCTTCAAATATAAATGAGTACAGCATGGGTCTTTTTAATGCTTTCTCTAGAAAGTCCATGTTTCTCAAAGCTAGCATGATATTGTGGTTACAGTATTGATTTAGGTCAGGATTCAAATTCTGAAACATCCCTGAAGCTCATGGGTGAGTGTGCATCAGTCAGTCTTTCTCAGTTTCATCTAATTCAAGGATAAACTAAAGGAGTGGAAAAGCCAGGCACAGTATATTGAGCTTAAATAAAGTTTTTGCAAGGATTAATGGGGAAAGAGTGGAGAACTATGCTGCTATTTTGGCAACAGGTTCACTTCTTCCATGATAGATAATTCAGCTCTTCTACAAACCCCCCCCCCTCTTACCTTCAGTTCAGGGGTATCAACTTTTAGTTTCCATATGAGCGAGAAATATCTCTAATGTTGGTCCTACGCTCATTCAGCACTCACTTGATGAACGACTGCAGTGTGTGAGAAATGGTTCCAGTGAATGGCACTGCAGTCAAAGAGATGAAAGTTCTATGTTGTCCTTTCACACAGACATCACCTCATGTTGCAATGATCCAGTAATAGACATGCATGCATTAGCCATTGCGTAGTTGAAATCATGTTCAAGACGCTGCATTGCGGACAATTTCTTATACTGGTTATCAACCTCAGTCTCCCCTCAGCCAAAGCGTGTTCTCCCTAACAGAGAGCATGTGTTGCGGTTGGAGGAACAAGCCACCCTGCCGTTACTGGGCAGATTTGGTGAGGAACCCAAGCCTTTAAGTGGTTAAAACTGGGTTGCTGGGGAGTTTTGATTGTTGCCAATTTGGAGGAGGGGTCAGAGTCTTTAAATACATAAGACGTTTAAAGACGTTTAAAGACGTTGGACGTCCTCTTGGCCATTTTGCACCGGATCACCCGCCCTCCCTCCCTTTAATAGGGTGTTTTTTTCTTGATCGCTAGACCTTGCTATGCCTGTCATGGGGTCGTCCGCCTTGGAGTGGGGGCCTGGTAGGAATTTTGCCATTTGGCTGATTGGCTGGTGCCATTTGGTTTTTGCCTACTGCGTAGCAAATCGTCACAACTTGTAAGGTTGGCGGTTAGGCATTGGTTAAATTGGTGCTTGGAGGGGTAAGTGCCTATCCCTCCAAATGATGCGGAAAGGGGATTCCGTTAAAGGAATCCAGGGGCTTGCCATTCTTTTCGTCCTTGTCCCTGGCATCGGACTTGGGTCGTGCAAGCCCCACAGGAACATGAGGGTGAGAAGTGAGGGACTGATGCCCAGCTTCATTTTCTCACCCAATACTTGTTTCCCACGCTGGCTTCCGTTGGTGTCCGGAAGGCCAGCTCTGTCCCTGAGGGCAAGGACAGATAGTCATAACCAATGCCTAAGCAACCACTCACATTTTTTTGTATTTTGAATAAAGCTGTGGCCAAAATTATGCCAAAAACCTTAAACAAAAATTGATGTGTGAAGTGTGAATTTTTTTGGGGGTGGCATTGTGGGACTCAACACGCAACCAGTCGCCACCTGCCTGCCTCCTTAGTTACAACTGTGTCAGGGAGTGACATGGATCATCAGCTTCCTCTTCTGTAGTCTCAACCCTTGTAGATTCATCAGGAAGGAGGATGAGAACAAAACTAGAATTCGTTGGCTCTGCCTGCCATTAGCTGTGGCTCTGCCCACTGTTGAGCTCCCTGTCTTTCATCCTACCAGTCCCAATGGGCATCAGTCTCCACTTAAAACCAGGTTTACCCCACCACCCTGAGAAAATGGAGTCTCTGTTGGGCCACCTTAGTTATATTGTTTTTCCAAGTGAGGTCTTCACTAAGGTAAACTCCCAGGAATTTAAAGGAGGAGACACTCTCTACACAGCTCCCCCCTGATATACAACGGCACAGGTTCCCCTCTCTTCTTCCAGAAGTCCTACACCATCTCCTTTGTCTTACTAATATTTAGGTGCAAGTTATTCTCTAAGCACCATTTAGATATTTTTTAAACCTCCCCCCTGTACATCTCCACCTGTGATTAGTTAGACCCATTATGGTAGTATCATCTGCAAACTTAATAATTACAGTGGATGGATCAGATGAAATACAGTCATATGTATACAACGAGTACAGTGGTGCCTCGCAAGACGAAAAGAATCCGTTCTGTGATTTTCTTCGTCTAGCGGTTTTTTCGTCTTGTGAAGCAAGCCCATTGACGGATTAGCGGATTAGCGCTATTAGCTCTATTAGCGTCTTATCGTCTTATCGGATCAGCTGATAAGCGGCTTAGCAGCTTAGAAAAGGGGGGGGGGGAGGAAAAAAACCCTGCAGGAACTCGCAAGACATTTTCGTCTTGCGAAGCAAGCCCATAGGAGATTCGTTTTGCGAAGCACCTCCAAAATGGAAAACTCTTTCGTCTAGCGAGTTTTCCGTCTTGCAAGCATTCGTCTTGCAGGGCACCACTGTACAAGTAGGGAATCAGCACACATCCCTGTGGGGTGCCAGTGCTGAGCTTTAGGGAGGTAGATGTAACAGGCCCAATCCTCACTGTTTGTGTCCGATCCCTCAGGAAGTTTTTAATCCAATCACAGATGGTAGAAGAAAGGTCTGGTTCCATCAGCTTTTTGATAAGAATGTCCGGAAGGATGGTATTGAAAGCCGAGCTATAATGGGCAAGCAAGTCCGAGAACTTTAGTGCTCTTCCCACATGAGGAAAAGCCTGTGTAAAAAGAGCTGTTAAGGTCTCCACCTTCTGTGCATTCAACTGCATAGAATTGAAATTGCACATGTTAAACACACGTAAGTTGTGATCATACAGTACTCTTTAAAGAATTAGCCCCAGGGAGACAGTTGAAGGGCCCACTGCAAACAGGAGACAAGCCATCTCTTCACATGCCATAGTTTCAAGCCCATAGTGTCAAGTCTTTCTCAAAAAGATGTTACATTTGCTGTCAAGGTGTAAGACAGGGCAGAGAAATGGTATTCATGTTTTTTGACATCCCCCCTGTCCATTAATAATTTCCCTCCCATCTGCTTCTTTGCAATTTCTCCCCTTTAGTTCTACTCCTATCCTCTGGAGCAACAGAGAATGAGGCTGCTCCATTTTATGCATGGCAGCCCTTCAGATATTTATATGTTTACTAACTTAAAATGTTTAAAGAAGAAAGCAAATGATAATTGGGAAGTTTAAAAACCATTATAATACATTTAAATAATTCCTTACTATTCAAGTTCATGTGCAAACTACATATGAAGAAACATTAGAAAATAGTTTGTGTTTGTAATGTATGTGAATAATATTACTAATTTGAATTAGATAATTTATTATTCAAGTACTAGTCTCTAGTAACTGTTATTCTGGGGAAGTAAGCAAATCTATTTTATTCTTTAGAAGAAATAGGACATAGTTTTCAGTTGTTGATATGTTACATTGATTTGTGTAGTCATCAATATGTAATAAATACAGCACTTTAATTTTTATATAACTACATTTTAATTATGTGCCTGGAAAGTGCTTTTATTAGGCAGCTGGAAAGACACTGAGATTGTAGAGGTTAATGATGTTCATCAATGCACAGTATGTTATGCAATTTTAAATGCAAATTTGAAAGAGATAACAAAATACATTTTAATTTACAGATGGTGGAGAGATAATTGCTATACATTGACCTATATAATTAATACTACACTATTAATAATCTCATCCATCTATTTTACTTTTAAAAAAAGAAACTGGCAGCTTGCTTATGTTTCTTCCAAGCAGCAGTTCTTCCAAGCAACAAAACATCAAAAATCTTAGCCTGTGAGTTGGACCCAAACTTATAGTAGTAGACCCATTGAAATCATGATGGCTAACTTGTCCCATCTCCATGATCACTGCAGATGGTGACAGCAGCCACGAAATTAAAAGATGCCTGCTTCCTGGGAGAAAAGCAATGACAAACCTAGACAGCATCTTAAAAAGTAGAGACATCACCTTGCCAACAAAGGTCCGTATAGTAAAAGCTATGGTTTCCCCAGTAGTGATATATGGAAGTGAGAGCTGGACCATAAAGAAGGCTGATCGCCGAAGAATTGATGCTTTTGAATTATGGTGCTGGAGGAGACTCTTGAGAGTCCCATGGACTGCAAGAAGATCAAACCTATCAATTCTTAAGGAAATCAGCCCTGAGTGCTCACTGGAAGGACAGATCATGAAGCTGAGACTCCAATACTTTGGCCACCTCATGAGAAGAGAAGACTCCCTGGAAAAGACCCTGATGTTGGGAAAGATGGAGGGCACAAGGAGAAGGGGACGACAGAGGACGAGATGGTTGGGCAGTGTTCTCGAAGCTACCAGCATGAGTTTGACCAAACTGCAGGAGGCAGTGGAAGACAGAAGTGCCGGGCGTGCTCTGGTCCATGGGGTCATGAAGAGTCAGACACGACTAAACAACAACAACAACAAACTTGTCCCATTATTTCAGTGGGTGTATTCTAAACATGACTGAGATGTAAGACTAAGCCAAATCACAGCTTATCACATATGAGCATGCAGGCTCCCAGAAAGTAGATTGAATCTGCTTTCCAACACTTCCTAGTAAAGTATATATTTCCTACAAAAGAGACACAAAACTTTTGATTCCTGAGTATGCTAAAGTGATTCAATATTAGAAGTGCTGGGGAAGCAAGTCCTTCTGCTGCTGGTGCAGTGTGTTGTCTGAACCCAGGCCGATTGTTTGTCTAACCCAGTGGTTTTTTCCTGGGGGTACGCAGGGATACACATACCCCTAAACATTTTGTCAATCTAAGTTTGGCCTCATTGAGGGGCACTATTTCAATATGAGTAGAAAAATGAGAGTACCCCTAAACATTTTTTTTAGCAAAAAGCACTGGTCTGACTGAGTAAGACGTACAAGCTGCGGTCAACTGCCTCTCCTAAGTCTGTCCTATGTGATGCCATTAAGCTGAAGGCTTGTGTCTCTTCATTTCCTTTTCCCCATGGCTACCATGATAAAATACTATCAGCCTTGTACTAGGAGTTGCTCAGGTCTGGGCAGTTTTGAAAGCTTCAGACCACTACCTTGATTTAAAATTCTGTCAGATTGTATGGAAACATAGACAACTTGCTTATGAATCTCAGGAACCATCCTACAAAATTTGGTTGGCATCAGAGCAGTTCTGAAAGGTTTGGTTCACCATATTAATTCAAAATGGCACCCAATTATATCTAAACACAGACAAAGACCTACAAATTTTGGTTATGGTATTTTAAGATGTTCAAAATATACTGTTGATCTGATAACATTACACCCCATTCTCAGCTTCCTTGGCTGCCAAAAAAGGAAATGCAGAACGCTGCCCCCTGCCCTAATTTGTAAGTGTAGGTTTTTAAAAGGGAATCTACAATGAACTGATACTTTTGGCAGCAGACCTGTCTGTTAGATTGGATCATGACTACATCTGGCCTAAAATGCCCATGCAGATCTGGAGCAGAGAAGCTTGCTTGCTGTTAAACATGATCATCAATCCCACAAGGATTTGTTTTCTTTTACTCATATTAAGGACACCATCCTTTCATTTTTCTTGCATTAAGGGATGCCGTAAATATTTGCATCAGGTGCAACCCTTATTTGACAAAGACAGCGTGGCCACAGTTATCAATATTCTGGTAACATCTCAGAGGGATCACTGTTATGAGTGATCACTGTTATATCCAACCAGATGGGTGGGGTATAAATTATTATTATTATTGCAGGTTTTGGTGTCTTCGGGTGTCTTCCCGTGTAAGAGTTGGGGTGTCTAGGCGACGTTTCGACGAGGTCTCACTCGTCATCTTCAGGCTGGTGCTTTCGGCTTCTTGTTACTGGAACAGAGCAGGATCTCAGTGTTTGAGTTCCTATAAATACTGTTGAGGGGGTGTGGTGTATTGCCTCCAACGTTATGGGCAGAGGGGAAGTTCCCAGGGTGTGTCTTTTCTTCTTTTGTTCCTTAATTACTTGAGGGATATCTTGAGTGATTTCTTGAGTGATATTCTGAGTACCACTTAGGAGGGTGATTAGGTGTGGATTAGTTGCTAAAGCTTTCGTGTCTTGACCTCTAGAGCTTGTGAAGAGTTTTTCTGAGAAGCTGGTTGTACTGCACATAGTTGTGCTCTGGCTTGGCTTCGGGTATAGGGGCGAGCTGTGGTTTTGTGCCCTGTGTCAGCCAGATCTGTGTAGGGATTGCAGGGGGGTGCAGCATCCGGAGGTGCCACTATGGTTATTATTATTATTATTATTATTATTATTATACATGGTGCTGCTTTTGAAGACTGTTTGGGAACTGCGGTTGATCCAACTAGTTCTAGAGACTGAGCAAAATTCCTAGGAAAATGTTCCATGGTCTTACTGAAATGCC
This sequence comes from Podarcis liolepis, assembly GCF_965112155.1. Lineage (NCBI taxonomy): Eukaryota > Metazoa > Chordata > Lepidosauria > Squamata > Lacertidae > Podarcis > Podarcis liolepis. The sequence goes on from NC_139558.1 coordinate 5,176,322, forward strand.
TTTGATTTTCTTCCTTCAAACTTATTCAGATATTTCACCTGAAGACGAACGACAATAACAACTTAGGGAAAGCAGACATTACCTGAAAAATTTCACTCTCTTTATTTCTTTGTTCAGGTAGGTAGCTGTGTTGGTCTGATGCAGTCTATATGTGTGTGTGTGTGTGTGTGTGTGTGTACCTCAGGTTAAGAACTTTGCTTCAGGATGAGAACAGAAATTGTGTGGCAGCAGTGGGAGGCCTCATTAGCTAAAGTGGTACCTCAGGTTAAGAACAGTTTCAGCTTAAGAACAGACCTCCAGAACGAATTAAGTTCTTAACCCGAGGTAACACTGTATCAAGAACAAACTTAGTTGGTCTCTAAGGTGCTACTGCACCATTTTTTAATTTTTATATATATTTCGTTTCTTTGAAAATTCCTAAGTTATTTTGTTTAATAAACAAAACACACATGCACACACACACTTCACTTCAAACGTCACAGACTTTTGTGGCAACTGTAACTTAAATCCAACCACTGTAACTGTGATGTTGAAGAGTCAAGTAGTCTTTTCTCAGATTACAATTGTAGGACAAATCCATTGTGACAAATCTGGAATCTGCATCAGACAGAAATAGCCCTCAAAGACCCCTCATGAAGAATGAATTCAAACTTACATTCTTAACACACCATCATCATAAAGCAATCATGTGAATGGAAATGCCGACATCCATAACATTAAATCACTTGTCTAATTTTGAGAGTAGCTACCAGTGATTGGGAGGCTAATGCCATATGCCACTGCTGCAGCTGAATTCATTAAGGAAAGTTGTTTGGAGCGGCATATAATGTAATGAAGAACAGTAAATTTTAATATTGGACATGCTCTTTTGTTGCTGTGAAAATAGTGTACAAGAGGGGTGTTCAAACCGTGGAACCCTGGGCTTCACAACAAGCTTTTTAGGGGTTTGTCATTGTTGAGATCAGTAACAGGGAACAAGCTTCCCTGAAAGACCATTTGTCTATCACTACCACAGTGGAGTTAAGGGACAATATAAGTGGGGACACCATTGAGGCAGCAGTACCCACCTGGCATATCACGGTGGGGTTTTGCTGCTGGGGGCAGAATTTAGTTTTGGATAAGATGTACTGTATTATTGTCAGGATGCTGTCAGTGGCTCCCGGCTGGTTGCCCAGGAAAGTATAAAGACAAGGGAAAGTTTCTTACTGTCCTTTTTTATTTCAAACTTTACAGAGAGAGGCTATAAAACCCAGCCTCTTGGATAATGGCATTGTCCTGAGTGAATTTCCACTCCCCCCTTCTCTCCCACTTCCTCATTCGTCATTGTCATCATCTCTATGGGTGCTGCTAAGTGCCCTCTGTCTTCAAGCTCTTTGCTCTCCTACTTTTACGGCTTGCCGGGTTCTGAGAGATGCTGAGTCTGGAATGCTTTCTAATGACAACGTGTCAGCCAGCTGCCGCGCTGGCTCTGCCTGCTTCTCCTCTCCCATGATTTCCCAACTTTCCCCCTCATCTGCCTCTGAGCTGTGACCTCCCACAAACCCCTGTTGTAAATCTATACTGTCTTCCTCTTCCTCCTCCCTGGAGGGGTCAGGATGGGGAGGCAGTCTCCAGCCTTCCTCCTCTGCCCAGTCCCTAACATCTATTTCTGCTGCTCTGTAGATTGTTTTTGATTTTTAAAAATGAATTTTTAGTGGATTGTTTAAATCTTTGTTTATATTAATTAATGATGGATATTTTGATTATTTACTATTTACGTTTTGTTACATCTTGTCAGTTCTTTATGAATGGTCTGGAAACACTGCAATATTTTATTATGTAAATATTATGGATGTGAGCTGCTTTGAGCATGGGAAAGTGGGATACAAACCCACTGAGGAGCAGGGGTGCCAACTTGAGTGAAATATTGTGGGGCCCCAGGAAATCCGCACCCCACATAGTCAATCACATGATGCAGTGCACACACACCATTTGAATGGGAATGCCCATCACCTTTGTAGGAACCCAGCCCCCTCAAATATTTTATTGTGTGGGCAAAGCCCCCATGGCCCCTAGGAGTTGGCTCCTATGTTGAGGAGTATGGCAATGCCATTAAGAGACAACATAACTCTATATTTCTTATGGTTGGGTTTGGATTAAAGTAAGAATTTGAGCCCTGATAGTGTCCAGCCCCACTTAAGATCATGGACGCTGAGGTGCAAACTCATTCTTGGTGGGAAATGACAGGGTCCATTGGGATCACAAGGTTGATTTTCAGGATATGTGCTGAGAAGACATGTCACTGCAGTGGCAGCATAGTCACTTTTCAAAGAGGTAAAATGAGATGTTAGGTGGCTTTTGCTAGTGGAGCTGACTCTATTGTCAGCTACTCCATCCTGTTCTCCAAGGTGAGAGAGAGATATACATACACATTTGACTTCTGAAATGTTCAGGCACAATGAGTGGTCAGCAAATTCCATTGAGAAAATGGAGAAATGCGCCTTGGAAGTTGTTCAACTTCTGAGGTGTGTTTGAAAATGGAAGCTTTCACTTCCAGGTTTTCAGCGTTCAGGTTCTAAATCGTTTGGCTTCCAAGATGCTCGGAAACCGAAGTTTCAGTGTGTGTGTGTGTGTCCTTATGTGGCCTCTCACTCTTATTCCAGATCTGTATTTCTCATCAACTCACTGCTTCCATATTTCTACAAGTAAGCACCTGGGTTGGGAGGAAATAACAGTCTCATCTCCACGTTCAGAACCTGTGTGGCATCTCTAAAATGGAGAGTATTGTCAGGAAGACTCCTTTGCTCCCCTCCAGTTCTAAGCTTAGAGCTGGAGAGATAGAAGTGGTATTCTGCTAAGTGCAGAAAACATTACCCACTCCTGCTCCTGGAAGGGATAGAGGCACAGAGAGAAGGCCATGTGCCCTTCTGCTTTACCCTTCAGCCTTCCATCTTAGAGATGGAGCCAGGAGGCAGAGGCACATGCACACTCCTCCTCCCTACCTGGGTTTGACTGGTGGTCCAGACTTGGAGTGCCCATTGGGTGCATGTGCTCCCCCCTCCCTCCTCCAGTTTGGAGTCAGAAGTGGAAGCTCCTTGTGGCTCTTGCTTGTGTCTGACAAGCACAGAGATAAAACACATCCTTGGCTGGAGAAGGGTAGGGTTCATCCCCACTCTGCTCCCTCACCTTGCCTTGGTGGTGAGGTGAATGAGATCACCGAGTCCTGATGATGAGTTATAAAGAAAGTAGCAATACCCAATAATGGTATTTTGTGAATGCAGGTTTGCATGTAATCTTTAATATATGCAATGTCATACCTGGAAAAATAAACCTTGATGAGGATCTCTCACATCTCCCACTACCAGAACTCTACAATGGCATCTCAGTCTCATTTCAAGTTGGAAACTGTAGAGGATTATAGATCCTTCTATAAAATGCTCATAACAGCATGCAGAAGAGAGAGAGAGATGATATATATAGAGATAGATATTGATAGATGATAGATTGATAGTTTCCTGTCTTATGTCTTTCTTTCTTTCTCTCTTTCTCTTTCTCTTTCTCTCTCTCTGTATATGTGTGTACACACACACACACACACACACACACACACTACTAAGACACACACAGCCCTATTTTTATTTTTATTTTCAAAAGCAAGTTTTTTTAAAAAAAACCTCAGGGTGGGATGTTTCCTCACTTTCAGTACCAAATAATTACATTCTGGATAATTAAAGCATTCCCTGACTACTGCAGTACAACCCACATGAGAATACCCCAGAAGGCCGTTATTATCCTTTATCCTGGGGGGAACGTGTTGGTTACAAAATTAGCTAATTGACTAACAATATCCTACTCTGTCAGAAATGAGCAAACATAAATTAAGCATGATGTTTCAAAATATAAATTGTTAATGAATATTAATTGTATACTTTTAAGACCTTGTTTGAAAATACTTTCTTGCATGCTTAGTTAGTTCCAACTCTTACTTCATTAACTTGGTAGTTTCCTTTCTGCTGAATAAAATTAACTTTATTCATATAATCTGTTCCATTAAGCCTTTTGTAAACCTCAACTCTGTACTCCCTGATCTTACTTTAATCTTTGGAAATGATTTATATTTCTTAAGCCTGCAAAGCAGTTCATCAATTACAGTCTGAAGTCATCCCTTTAATCTCCTTTTGGATTTTTACCTGACATGTTGTCCTTCACAAATTAGGAAGATACATTTGACCTATCCTTTTCTCATTGAGATCCATAACTAACAGCAGATAGTTATGCATGTCTGCTCAGATGTTGCCACCACTGAGTTTAATAGGCCTTACTTGCTGAAAGGTGTGTATAGGTCTGCAGACTAATAAGTTGTGCACCTTACTACTAAATTTGCCACTGGCATCCCAGTATTGTCATTTTCCATTTAATGCAGTTGTTCCATTAATTTACTGGCATATATGAGAGTTATCAGATTTTATTATCACAACTATCCTGTGATGCTGGGTATTTGCCTTGTGAGCAGTGCCCAAGCATGATTTATCCAAGACCATTACAAACTTTTCCCATGCCCCCTCTCATTTCCCCATTTTTTGTTTTGCAAAATTGGAAGACTTGGGGATGTTAAATTTCATTGAGTCGCCTTTGTTAAAGCTCTTTACGGTTATCACTGCCTGATTTGGATTTACAGCCAGACACAGCAGCATTAAATGTATGTCCTTGGATTACTACCCATTTTAGGCAGTCTGAATGCCAGAGGCCTAACTCATTTACTTACTGGGTGGATAGTGCCATTATACAGTCTACTCACAAGATGGCATTAGACATAGTTTTATCTGGGTAGAGTCATCAGTTTCATGTTGCTGTTCTGTTGTTGGAGAGAGAACGTAACATTCTTGTCTAGCTTCCTGACTGATGGCACACCTTCTCTCTGTCTCCCTCCTGAGGCTAATAGGTTTTCAGCCCAGGCTGAGCCTCCCTGAACTCATTCTTCCTATGCTTGGTGCCTGTGGATCAACAGGATTTTGAACTCATGTCCCCCTGGTTCTAACCTGTCTATCAACTGAAAACGTGCAGAAACAATCTAGGGAAATGCAGACACCTCCTCTGCCCTCATGCTGCTTCCCTTATCACAACTGTTTTAGTTTCCCTTGACAGTCGTCAAATGCTTTTTCCTGAGAATGAAAAGCTTTAAATTTCTTCTTAGGTGAGATTTTATTGGGAACCCTAATGTCTGTCTGATAGGAGAAATGTGGAGATGAAAGAGAAAGAGTGGTGATATCTGGCATAGAAAGTGTTCCTCTACCATATGAAATCTTAGGTTGCCACTGCTTCCCAAACTAGCAAGTTGTGGCATAGTATAATAAAATGGAGTTCTATATCAGTGTTAAAATATTTGTCATTTTACAATCAGGCCTGTACTTACTGCATTTAATCAGAAAGTGAAATATTATATACTTTACTACTTTAGTGCATTAGTCTGTCACCAAATGGAAAGAGCATTTATTTTTCAGTCATCTATCATAAGTCATAAAATGCACATGCTGTTACGTGTGGTGCTTTCCATATAAGACTTTCCTACCTGCTAAATAGGCAAATGCTAATATTTATATGCTAATTAATTGCAGAATAGCTGGGGAATATTCCAACTGTTTGTCTGCCTTCTGGAGTTGAGAGGCCATCAATCACCCCCCCCCTCATTTTTAAACATTGCATTTAAATGGCACTTCCTTTATATTTCACATTATTCTTATTTTCTGCCATGTGACAGCATTAATATAATTTTTTATTTTTCTTATGCCTCGCTTATGTTGACTCAACCATAACTGCATGTGGCACTAAATTAAGTTATATTGTAGATTTGAAAGTGTGCAACAATCCAGGGGATATTGTTTTCAGCATGAATAAAAAATGAGACAACTAGAAATGAGCATGACATACAATAGCTTATAGTTTTTGCACACTGAAAATGTGGAGAAATTGAAAAGGGTGTTTGCTCTGAACAGAAAAGGAAACATATTGTAATTATAGGTGAAAGTACAAGGTACCACAAAACTGGAGTCATATTTTATATGAACCATATAGTTGTTGGCATCCATCCGTCTCAGGAGGTAATGCAGGAGTGCACTTTCAAGCGTAAAGTCAAAGCGTTGGAGAGTTACAGCGCCTGCTGTGGCTGTACAGACAGATACAGGAGATACATATCTTATTGCAGGTGGGGTAGATGAAGGAGTCTGGCTTTGCTGCTACAGGTGGCATTTCTTCTCTCTGTGCTTTTCCCAGTGGTCATTTCTCCTCTAGTCACTGCTGTGGATGCACAACCTGACTGTCTGCACCAAGGCAGGCTGCTGTCTGCAAGGGATTCCCATACTGCAGGGTTAATGTTGCCAGTCTTCATGTCTCGTTTGTGGACATCTTTGTAATGCAGAGCTGGTCAGACTGTGGGTCTGGTGCCTGAAGCCAGCTCCCCATAGAGCATGTCCTTGGGGATCCTGCCATCTTCTGTTCCGTGGACATGACCAAGCCAGCGTAGACAGAAGTGCGAATGGGCTGGGAAAGCACATCTTTATTTGAAACTCTGTCCTGCCATGTGACACACAAAATCCTCCTGAGGCAGCACATATGGAAGACATTTTGAGTCATTGGTCTTGGTGGGAGTAAGTTGCCCACAACTCACTTCCATAAAGCAGTATGTTAACACACAAGCCTAGCATTGGTATTGATAATTAAGATCCCATTCTCCCCCAGGGGTCTGCAACCTTTAAGACAAAAAGAGCCACTTGGACCCGTTTCTGAAGGGAAAAAAAACCTGGGAGCCGCAAAACCATTGCGACATTTAAAACAAATATATCTCCGGAGCCGCGATCTGACAGCGGGCGGGAAGGTGACGTCGGGGCGGTGCGTGACTAACGCACGCACCACCCCCATGCGACGTCACAGCCAGTACAGCGCCCACCACAGTGGGGAGTGTCGGGGCGCACAATGCGCCTCCTCCCCTCGCTAGTATCCGCCCCGGAGCCACGGCAAAGGTGTAAAAGAGCCACATGCGGCTCCGGAGCCGCGGGTTGCAGACCCCTGTCCCATACCTTTCGGATAATCAAGCCATTGCCATAGGCCATGGGTGTAGCCAATGGAGGGGCAGGGAGGGGCAGCTGCCCTCCCTAAATCAATAAAAATCAATTAAAAATACATAGCTAACTGAGGTTCTCCACCCCCCCCAACAAAAGGCCTGCTGCCATCTAACAACAGGCATGCCCCCCCCAAAAAAATCCTGGCTACACCCATGCCATAGATGCCTTGCCAATATGTTTGTCTCGGATAAGGACCTGTCACTTTTTTAATTGGCATGGAGACATGCCAAGTTGAACAGACCTTCCTCATTCCTCAAATGAAAGTTCACTCTTCAGTCAAGCTGAAGGCATATGAGCGCAATAGGGAGAAGAATATGTCAAAGAGAGTGGGAGAAAGAACATAGCCCTGTTTGACACTGCTTTTTATAAGGAAGTTATCCGATGATGAACCATCATACTGGACGGTGTCACGCCTGTTCTAGTGGAAGGACACTATCATCTTGTGAAACTTAGGTGGGCATCCTATCCTGTTGAGCAGTGAAGAAGCCTTTTCAGCTGACAAGGTCAAAGGCCTTTGTCAGGTCTACGAAGGTGATGTCTCTGCTCCCAGTATTTCTCTTGCTGCTGGTACAGTGAGAAAATCATGTCGACTGTTGACCTCAGAGTTCTAAAGCTGCATTGTGATTCAAGATGAATAGTATGAATAGTATAAAGTAGCATTAAAATAAATAGAAAGTGTTGGGGGGGGCACACAAAAACCCAATAGCTACCAAGCATTCATGAACAAACATATATCCTCATGCATATATAAGACTGTCAGTGCATACTTGGAGAATAGGCAATGCTTTCAGTTGGCTCTGATCTAATCTAAATTAGTTGAGGTTCTAATCCCACCTCATGTGGCAACTAGGAAGAAGGATGACCTGGCTTGATATGATGGATGAGCTTATTTGAGGTTGTCACTTATAACTCAAGGAATAAAATGAAAGATGGATGCTATAATTAAATTCTATAATTAGCAATCCTATCTGCTGTTCCGACTGGGATAATTATAGAATAGTGGTGGTCTTTTCTTTAAGCCCACCTTTTATAATATTTTATTTAATACGGGAAAATGCATAAATATCAGCTTGAGATATAGGAGTGGTGTGTGCACACACCACACACAGTAGAGACCTCCAGAAACTGAACCACTTCAGAATGCTGGTGGATGATCCCATTAAATTGGCTCTCTTGTGATGAACTTCCTGAAAATGGTCACCAGCATATTAAGGCTATAGTCTTCTCATTTGTTGACTACCACATACAGAGGGTTTTAAGCATAAGAACATTCAAATATGTAATCCTTTGAGATGATTGTGCCAAACGCGAAGTGGCTCTCAGCTGGTGCCAGTGGAAGTGCTTTGACTCTATGTGGGATGTTGATCAGGCTATGAATCATCTTCTATCCTGCATTTTGTATTCCTTTCAGGAGGAGTGTAAAAAGGAACTTGTAGACAGATCAGAGTCTCAGCTGAAATGCCTCTCATAAATATTAAGGTTGCTTGTCACTTGAGTCATTAAATTAATAGAGTAAAATATCATTCCTCTTAGTTCACAGAAAAGTGATGGTTGGCACCCCGTATTTACCATGCTGGGCATGATAGGATAAATCTTTTTCCCCAATACACTGCTTCATTTTCATATTCTGTGCTGCAATGTGCAATGAATGAGCTTTGAAAGAAACTTAATTTTCAATGGCTGAAACTAAATGCTTTGGTCCTGAGCACAGCTGGAATGAGATGCTTCCATGTTTTCTGGTTGGGTGCGGTTGTCCTTTCAAGAATTCAGTACTGAGCATCTCAGACTCTCTCTCTGATTTTGGGGGGCACCTGCCACCATCAACAAATAAATATGAGTTGTTGTGTTTTGGTTTTTTTGCAACAAGTGGGCAAATTCACAGATAGAAAAAGGCAATTCAGGAATTCTTATCCCTTTCATTTAAAATGTTCATCAGGTTGCAACACCAGGCTGATCTCAAGTCAGGCTGGCTTACACTGATGAAACCCTGCAGTCTGACAAAAGCTGTTAAGCACTAAACTCTCCAGCAGATTGAACATTAGCCTTTGTCCTTGGACCAGCTGGAATCGCCTGTTAGTAATGATTTCCCTGGTGATCACATTGCACCAAAGAACCACATTCCATATAGCTCAAGCACTATGTTCAGGGAACAGCAACCCCATTTTACTCCTGCTATCATGTCACAAGTAAAAAGAAATTAACTTGTGGATTAGGTTTCCTATTTATTTCAATATCTTGGGCTGATTGAATAGTTAACCATTGCATTCAACTTAAGTTTCGATTGGTTTTTCTTCCACACTAACAGTTGTGTGTGTCTGTGCTTATGTGAAGAGACTTCTGGCAGAGGTATTTATTGAATCATTTACATATTATGAATAATGACAAGGTGGATTGTCAATTCTGTGTCAAACTAAAGTGAATTGCAGGTAGATGACTAAATAGGAATGTAGTATTTATTCAAATATTTATAGGGAAAATTCAATAACATCAAGACTGGCTATATATCATGTCAATAGATATTATAATAGTTAAGGCAGATGCATGAATTTATTATTTAGCACCAAGAAGATGCACTGCAGGGAGAAAAAATATATTTCTTCCTCCCACCGCTATTTCCACCTCACTCTCTCTACTGCCTCAAGATTGCTGCAGGGCTTTTAGCACTTTTCTTCCCGCTTCCTAGCATGTGTTTTAGAGACAATATCCTTGCTTTAGTTTTCAAAGCACATTAATGTAACAGGAGTTTCATGTTAATACGTTGCCATGTATTCTGCTACTGTATGAATCTCGAGTACTGCACTTGAATTTTTAATGGCTGACAGGAACGGCCAGGGGAGGGAGTTTATACAACTAAAGAGAAGCCTCTCTTTCTCCCCACCCCTTGTAACATATATGTCTGTCTGTGTGTGTGTGCGCGCGTGTGTGCGCCTGCGTGCGCGTGCACGCACACACGCACACACACACATGCAAACAGAGAAACACAAAACTAGGTACCATCTAAAACTAGATCCTGGCTTGTATTTCTTTGTCAAGAGGGGAGGTGTGCTCAGCTTTATATAGACTGCCCCCTGCCCCAGTCTGAAAAAGAATCATTTACTTGAAAGAGAAAGATGGAATTTATGATACCACACCCTCCACTTCTCAGATTTCATATTTTCATATTTCAAGAAACAGACTATTAAAGAGTTATGAAGAACCAAGACTCCCACAGATGGAAAAGCTGGTTCATTATTTATTTATTTTATATCCAGTGACCACGCGCACCTTTATTGGTGTTTCTGGCCTTTTTCATCTGAGAAATAGTTTTATCTTTGCAGCCATCTGTACAGGCGAAAGATGCCCAGTTTCTTTAACCTTTCTTCTTAGATCGTGTATTCCAAATCATTTGATGCCAGCTTACCTCTCTGATGCTTCCCTTTTTCTCCTGAGGTGCCTCTGCCTTCATGTTTAGCCATAATCATTCATTCATTCCATCAATCAATCATATTTGTTCTCAAGTAATCAAGTACCACTCACAGCTTGCTGAATACACACATTTGTACCAACTTGTGTGGAACACACCAGCTATTATGAAGAAGTGGTAGGAATGTTATAAAGATGAAACAAATATTTGAAATTTCATAGAATTTAGCCATTTTGCTGTTTAAATTTGGGCTTCCAAATTTCCAAATTTAACAAAATAAATTTACACTTTAAGAGCAGAATCCAATGAGACTTCACCTTCCTCCTCTTATCTTCTCTGGTAGGATGTTGAGGTCACACAGAGGGCTGCAGCAGGAAGGGCAAGAATGTGAAATTCCATTGCACAAGTGGAAGCCTGTTTCACTCACACACGAACAGTGTCTGATAAATCCCCAATGTGCAATTTTACATCAAAGTTTCTTAGAGCTCTTTATCTATTTTGATATCTGTTTTGATATTGGCAGGCATTAAATATGATATCTCACAAGCTGTCAAATGTTGAATATGTTACCTACCAAAGATTATTGAAATCCTACATAGGTAAGGTAAAGGGTAAAGGATACCTGGACGGTTAAGTCCAGTCCAAGGTGACTATGGGTTTGCAGCGCTCATCTCGCTTCAGACCAAAGGAGCCGGCGTTTGTCTACAGACAGCTTTTCAGGGTCATGTGGCCAGCATGACTAAACCACTTCTGGTGCAACGGGACACCATGACGGAAGCCAGAGTGCAGAAAAATGCTGTTTACTTTCCCACCACAGCAATACCTACTTGCAGTGGCGTAGCGTGGGGGGTGCAGGGGGGGCCGGCCGCACCGGGCGCAACATCTGGGGGTTAGGGTTAGGGGGCGCAAATCCACGGGTTAGGGGGCGCAAATCCACGGGTTAGAGGGCACAAATTATTTGCCTTGCCCCGGGTGCTGACAACCCACGCTACGTCACTGCCTACTTGTACTGGTATGCTTTCGAACTGCTAGGTTGGCAGAAGCTGGGACAGAGCGATGGGATTTCACCACCGTTGCATGGATTTGAACTGCCAACCTTCCAATCTGCAAGCCCAAGAGGTTTGGTGGTTTGGCCCAATGCGGCACGTGCATCCTGAAATCCTACATACTACTTGAATGCCAATTATAAAATACTTCCACTATCATACAATGAAAATAAAATGTAACCTGGTTTACTGATAGCAAATAAGGATTTGTGCGTAGAGGTCCCCCAGGCCACCCCAATAACTCACACTTCACACATCAATTTTTGTTTAAGGTTTTTGGCATGAATTTGGTCACAACTTTATGTAAATACACACACGTGAGTGGTTGCTTAGGCATTGGTTCCGACTATCTGTCCTTGCCCCAGGGACAGAACTGACCTCCGGATTCCAGCGGAAGCCAGTATGGTAGAACCATATGGGGAGAAATGAAGCTGAGCATCAGGCCCTCATCTCTCAGCCACATGCCCCCTGGGGCTTGCACGGCCCAAGTCCGATGCCAGGGACTAGGACAAAAGGGATGGCAAGCCCCTGGATTCCTTTAACAGAATTCTCTTTCAGCACCACCATTGGAGGGGTAGGCACTTACCCCTCCACCAACCAATTTTAACCAATGCCTAACTGCCAACCTTACAAGTTGTGACAATTTGCTACGCAGTAGGCAAAAAACAAATGGCACCAGCCAATCAGCCAAATGGACAAAATTCCTAACAGGTCCCTGCCCCAAGGCAGATGACCCCATGACAGGCATAGCAAGGTCAGAGGACAATGAACCCCCCCTTTTTCAGGGAGGGTGGGTGGGTGATCCGGTGCACGAAGCCCAAGAGAAGGCCCCAGGCTGCGAGCTCTGTATTTAAGACCTCTGACCCCTCCCACACTTTAGCAACATAACATTCTCCCCAGCAACACTCCTTGCCCAATCACAGCATGTGGCCAATTTGCCCAACAACAGTGGGGTGGCCTTTTTGGCCCCCGCCGCAACACGTGCTCTCTATTATGGAGAATACGCCTTGCGCATTCAGAAAATAGCTGAGGTTCTACTATCATCACCATCCATAGAGGAAAATTTGAGGAGAATTTTAAGGTGTGCTATTCCATCAAAGGCACAGCATCTCAACACAGCTCACAGATCAGATCAGAAGAATCTTTATTTGCATCAGCCACTAGCCATGGCAATAAAATAAAATACAGTGAACTGAAGATAGAGGTAAAAACTGAACTACACAAAGTACATTTGGGAGGTTTACATCAATACTCAAATAATAGATCTTATTCTAATTTCGCCTGCTAAAAAATTTTGAGTTGCACTTTTCTTGGTTCATACAAAAAGAATGTAAGTAGCATGGAAACCAGGAGCTCGGGAGGAGGGATAGTTAAATGTGTCAGATCATTTGAGGTATGTACAGTTTGAGATGGGACAGAGAAGCAATGTATACATTGGTTTTTTGGTATACACAGCTCTTTGTGTTTGTGCACATGAGCATTTTGCTGACTGAGGGGAAGTACATGATGCTGCGCCCCTACCCTGCCCTGCTGCCCAATTCCACATAACGAAGATAAAGAGACTGTCTGTTGAATTTTAGTTCAACAATGGGGATAGGCCATGCCCTCCACTGGACCCACGGGCAGCAGGCTAGCTTTGTGGGTGCAATGGGGCAGGCTGTGAGCACACACAGATCTGTCTTCTAGCAGATATGAAAGGTCTTGTGTGTGAGAGAAAGTGCATTTGTTGCAGCTCTACAACATTCACAATGTAATTCCATACGCATGGACCATAACCAGATGTGATACCATTCCCTCACTGTGGCAGACATTTTCCTTTCCTCAAATGAAGCTGCATAGGGCTAAATTTGGGGTTAGAGACTAGAAGCAGTGCTCAAACTTTTAAAAGTTCATTTGATTTGAATCTTTTGAAATGTCACCTCTACAAAGCCTGGAAGAGCGAAACAGCAACAATAATGTTTCTAAGTGTCCCTGGGGCTCTGCAAAGCTGAGATATATAAATAAACATCCTTATTAGTCATTAGCATTACATGTTTAGGATGAAAGCTTCAAATAATCAGGTATCTCAACCCTCATCTTATTAATTATTCCATGTTTCATAAATGCAATAGTTTTTAAAGTTCCAAATATTAAAAGATGTATGTAAATTCCCTTCAGCACCAATAATTGTTTTCTTCTCTTCCTGCTGTTCCTCTTCTTGCAATTATTCAAGCATCATAGTTACCAAATATACCCTTGAGAATGGATTAACCCTTTTCTCTCTCTACTTGTCCACCAGGAACAAATGGAGCTGGTTGATCTGTTAGGGAGAAGTCCAGTTATTGTTGTTTGGAGTTATCTAGCTCATTCCTGGCTCTTGTGACAGAAACGTGTTATCAGAACCAACACAGCTTTCAGAGTCATGTGTTCTTTCTTTCTCCTCTGTAATATCCAATTCAATTTAGCTCATGTCCTGACATTGTTACTGAGCTATTCCTCAAAACTGCTCCATTTCATGAGGCAGAGGCAGGAAAGACAGCATAGAGACATCAGCTGATATTGCCAAAACCTCAGCATAGGGGGCCATTTTTGAGATACTTGGAGAAGTATCAGATCAGATTCTCAAAAGAAAATAGGGCACTTTTAAATTCACTTATTGGTGAAAGTTTGTGTCCACTGTTTAAAAACCCCTCCATAAGCATTCATTGATTCATCTATCAAATAAAAGCTTGTAGAAATCATCATCAAATTTCATCATGTAGGTGAAACCCAGAAGGGATATGATTTGCTCTGTTTCTACATTAAGGAAATAATTCCTTCCTGCAGTGGAGCAATTCAGCTCTTCTGCTATCTGATACAGTTGTGGTTGGTCTATCCAACAGACCAACTCTCTCTTTTATCAAGTTTTACCAATGAAGATAAGTGGGAATTTGAATTTTGCTTTAGAAATGTGGGCCCAAAGAATAGGTAATTTTTAAAGCAAAGAATAGGTGGGTTTTTTTTCTAGGTTCTCACCTTATCAATGAAAATCAAAAGCTAAAATCAAAAATGTGTTTTGCTAATGTGGCACAATATCCCTGGCTATCTGGTCAAAATGAGGATTTTAATTGCCTGAAGTCACCTTGATATAAAATAAGTAGCCAGAGTCCTGTAACAAAGGTGACATCAACAATAAATAAGCTTGGGTGAGATAAGAGAAATTCTTCGAAGGGGAAAAAAATATCCCAGGTAAATGTATACCTATCATGTCACAAGCCTTAGATCCTGCTGAAAGATTGATTAGATCCTGGTGGTGAGGGAAATGGGAAATTGGATTGTAAAGTGTGAGATAGACTGTGCAACTTTATCAGACCGTTCACCTGTAATGATGAGGTCATCTTCCTTCTGGCAGCTAGACTGGCTTCTCAGTGAAAAAAGAAACAACAAGATTTATGTACTGTGAGATCCAATGACAAAGGAAGAATTGAGGGAGGTCTGGGAAATACGTTTAGGCTAAATTAAACATTTCAAAGGCACATCATAGTGGAAATCCTAAGGATTCTTTTTCAAAGTTCTATGAGGTTTCATCTGGCCGATTATCTAGCTGTATCCGGGAGGGGAGGGGAGGGGAGGGAAAGAGAGATCAAGGATTTATGTTGCCAAAGGCTATCACAAAGGTTCCTAGAGAATTTTGTGGCTGAAAGCAAAAGTATTGAACCAAGCTAAAAAGCTCCATAAAAGTTTTACTCCTTAGTTTAAACTTTTGACACAAAGGTGTCAAATAATGAACGCCTGAAAAATCTCAAAACTGTGACCACCACCCAGGAGGTCTGATCCCTGGGGAGGCTTGAGGATGGGTGCTTGAACCAGGTGCTTTGGTGATTGCATAGCTAATAGCAAACCCTTTCAGTGCTGGTCCTGTGCTTGGCTTCTAATAGGCAGTAAATGAGCTTTTCATGAAAGTGAGCATACAGTATAATACCACACACACCCCTGCCCAATCACCACATTGCTCTGGCACTCCTTACTATTGGCCTCACAGGTTGGAGTCAATTGAGGCTCACATTCTTGCAAGGCACCCACTGCTGACCTCAAGGACCCCCCAGTCCTGCCCAACCTCCTTGCTGTTACTGTCTGTTCACCTCTGTGCAAGCAGAAAGAAGAGAGCAGTGGCCCCCACTTGCCTCCCCTTCTCGGCAGTGGTGTGGAATGGGGCCCAGAGGCAGATGGCAAGGAAATGGGCAGTGGAGACAGGGGGGGGCACTCAGGTCAAGGAGATGGTTCACTGAATGTACCTTGCCCAAGGAACTAACACTGCCTGGTGGGGCAGTTATAGAGGAAGAAATTACACAAGCCCATCACAGAATGGCATTTGAAATGACACGTTAGAGATGAGTGAAGTAACCTGACTTCTCAGGGCGGTTGCATGGTCCGAACAATTCAAGGACACAAACTAAAGGGACAACGAAGACACAGATGTTCCAGGCATCCTTGCCAGTACCAATTCTGGCAGCCTGAAATGCAAACTTTTAAAACCAAATGAAAACCAAACGAAAGAAAAACTGGCCCCAGGGTGGAAGAATTATGCAGATCACTCAGCTACCACCCAGGAAAGTGAAAAACAAGGCCTGACTGGTACCCAGGAGTTCCACAGTGCAGGAGAGACTCAGCTGAGCAACTGGCAGGACACCATTTGTTGTCCCTTGTATTCCATTGTCCTTTAGCCCCATCATTTACAACCTGTTTTCTTACCTAGGCGTTTACGTATAGGCTTCATGTATGTACACATACAGCAGACTGAGGCCACATTCATGCTACTGGAAGCATAATAATAATAATAGTAATAATATTTATTTGTACCCCACCCTCCCCGGCCGGAGCCAGGCTCAGGGCGGCTAACATCATAAGACTAACACAGTATACAAAGAACATAAAAACAGGCAATCAATTAATTAAAATACCGGTACATCTTAAATTTAGTTCAGAGCAAATTAAAATCTGGACAGATGGCAGTCCATGGGTAAAATTGAGAGTGGTTAATATTCTCCAGGGCCAAATGTTACCACTGGTCTTATAAAGGACCTGTGAGCAGGCTAGGAGGCCTCTTTAATGTTTGTTCTTATACAGAAAGAGAAAAATCAGATTGAACCCCGACCAAAGGCCTGGCGGAACAGCTCTGTCTTGCAGGCCCTGCGGAAAGATGTCAAATCCCGCAGGACCCTGGTCTCTTGCGGCAGGGCGTTCCACCAAGCCGGGGCTACGGCCGAAAAGGCCTGGCTCTGGTCGAGGCCAGTCTAATCTTCCTGGGGCCTGGGATATTCAGAGTGTTATTATTTGCAGACCTTAAGGTCCTCCGTGGGGCATACCAGGAGAGGCGGTCCTGTAGGTATGAGGGTCCTAGGCCATATAGGGCTTTAAAGGTTAAAACCAACCTGATCCTGTACTCCACCGGGAGCCAGTGCAGCTGGTATAGCACCGGATGAATGTGCTCCCATGGCGAGGACCCCATGAGGAGTCTCGCCGCAGCATTCTGCACCCGCTGGAGTTTCTGGGTCAGTTTCAAGGGCAGCCCCATGTAGAGTGAGTTACAATAATCAAGCCTGGAGGTGACCGTTGCATGGATCACAGTGGCGAGGTCAGGGCGAGAGAGATAAGGGACCAACTGCTTAGCTCGGCGGAGATGAAAAAATGCCGCCTTTGTTATAGCTGTAACCTGCGCCTCCATAGAAAGATACCCAAGGAGTTCTGGGAGTAGTAGTTTGCTAAGGGTGCTGTTCTCCTACACAAGCTACAATTCTGAGCGGTTAAATCAAACCCTTTGCCCAGGGAACACTTTTTCATGCTCATCACTTAGAATAGCAAGACCAAGATAGCTAGCAGAATTGCAAGAAGACTTCAGAAAGTCAGTTTCATTTCGGCCACGTTATGCCCCACAAAGATAAAAATGTTCTATATCTAGCACAGATTTTGGGATGCTGTAGTATCTGAAAGCATGTATAATAATATTGGCCTATATTTATACTAATTCTAGGCATGCAATCATTTATTTGCCAAAAGTTGTTTTTAATCACCTCTGATATCTTTAGTACAACCAAGTGCCTATGCCAAACCTCTTACACTTTAGGCAATAAAGTTGTGGCCTGATTTGAGCCAAATACAAGTTGTCATGTCTCATTATTCATTGTTTATAGCAGTCCATAGGGCGGGGGGACAACTGGGCACACAAGAGGAATCCAAAGTTGTGAGTCTCTTGTACTTTGCTAATCTAAATAAGAACAATCTACACTTCATCCAGATGGAATATTTTTTAAATCTTTGTACTAGTGGTGTGGTGTTTTGAATGAGAATCTTAACACATTAATCATGAGTTCTACATGGCAAATGAACTCCTGAATTTGACATAAAGATCCACCCAGCCTACAAGTCTTTTCTAACACAATTGTGATAAATCAGTTAGCATCATCAGCCAAAGAATCTGTCAGGGATATAAATAGTCTGTATCTGTTCAGCATAATGTTGCACACCACCCCAGTCTCCAAGCGGTTTGAGATTCTAGGGGTTCCAGGCATTTACACAGGGCCTGATTTCCTCAGAATGAGAGACAGCAGAAACTGTGAAGAAAGCAGTTTTTGAAAAGCAGAGCCCAATAACAGAATAAATGATGCAAGAAGGGAGCTGCAACCCAAGATAGGAAAAGAGGTAAGGGAACACCTAGCCGCAATTTAGAAAGGATATTGACAAGCTGGAACATGTGCAGAGGAGGGCAACCAAGATGACCAAGGGTCTGGAAACCAAGCCTTAGGAGGAATGGTTGAACAACCTGGTTATGTTTAGCCTGGAAAAGAGATTGAGAGGAGATATGGCAGCCACCAAATATCTCAAGGGCTGTCACATGGAAGATGGCGCAAGCTTGTTTTCTCCTGGAGGCTTATGATAGTTTGTAATATTTAAGTTCATTTATGAAAATACAGATTGAGCAGAGGTGTGGGGTAGACAGACCAAACACTCTGAAAGCAAAATCCACTAACCTACATTTGATTAAATCTGGTGTGATTCAGTAGCAAAAAAAGGCTAATGCAATTCTAGGATTCATCAACAGAAGTATAATGTCTAGATCAAGGGAAGGCATGGTCCCACTCTATTCTGCCTTGGTCAGACCACACCTGGCTTCCTGTGTCTAATTCTGGGCAGAACAAATTAGGAAGGATGTTGACAAGCTGGAACATGTGCAGAGGAGGACAAGCAAGATGATCAAGGATCTGGAAACCAAGCCTTATGGGGAACGATTGAGGGAGTTGGGTATGCTTAGCCTAGATAGGAGGAGACTGAGAGGAGATATGAGAGCCATCTTCCAGTATCTAAAGGGCTCTCACATGGAAGAGGGAGCATGCTTGTTTTCTCCTGCTCTGGAGGGTAGGAATTCAACCAATGGCTTCAAGTTACAAGAAAGGATATTCTGGCTAAACATCAGAAAGAACTTTCTGACAATATGAACTGTCAAGAGTTTTTAAAGCAGAGGTTGGATGGTCATCTGTCATGGATTCCTGCATTGCAGGAGATTGGACTAGATGACCCCCAGGGTCCCTTCCAACTCTACAATTCTGCACTTCTATGAAGAGAGCTATGATCACTTTACAAAGGCCTGACTTCACAGACACATGGTCCAATG
This sequence comes from Podarcis liolepis, assembly GCF_965112155.1. Classification (NCBI taxonomy): domain Eukaryota; kingdom Metazoa; phylum Chordata; class Lepidosauria; order Squamata; family Lacertidae; genus Podarcis; species Podarcis liolepis. The sequence goes on from NC_139558.1 coordinate 5,195,495, forward strand.
ATCCTTTTTCTGTCTGCAGAATAAAACGTTATATCAAAAGTTTACAACTTTTCTGCTTGTTTGTCTTTTATAACGATCCTTTTAATGGAAGTCTCCATTGCAATCCCAAATGTATTTGCCAAGACGTAAGCCCAGCTGAACTCATTAAAACTTACTTTTCAATAAACATGTTAAAATCAGGCTGCAAGTCATATTTCTGCTTGTTTGCTCTAGTGGCAGTTGCATATTATGGAAGGACAGTGATAATAATCGGAATTTATGTAGGAAGTTCTTTGGAAGCCAGTCAGGTAATTCAGCTCAGAAAAGTGCTTTTTTCTTAAAACAAACACCATGTATTGAAATTTAATAAATGGCCAGCTAAACTTCAAAAGCAAAAGCAAGCAGCTTCCTTTCTCTTGCTATGCATTATTTATTGTTTTTGAATATGAATGTTTTCTCAAACAGATTAATTAAACTACAGGATTTTAGTAAACTATTTTGTTATTGTTTTGGAAAAATGATTCATCATCTCAAGTCATAGAAATAACTAAAATGGGGAATTGTCATAGTACAGGGGAAAGGCCAACACTGGCCATAAATAATTGCCACAGCTTTGAGGACATCTTACACATTTATTTACTTAGTGGAAGAAAGCAAGAATCTGGCAGACACAGGACAAATTAAGATCTCACTGCAAATGACTGAACTGCTAAGTATGAAATTCGCATTATCTTTAGACAAGAATTAATCAAGCAACAGGAGAACCTTAGAGTTATTATAAGCACCTTGAAAATGAATTTTTTTCCATAAGTATCAACATGTCTGAATAATAATATGATTCAATATTAATGGTACATGAGCTTGAATATGAATGTGTTCTCCAGCAGAAGAAAAACATGCAGGGAATTGGAGGAGTACTGCTGATCTTGCCAAACTTATGAGGCTGTTGCAAACATACCAGGAGGGAGGGGAGGAAAATATACACAACCTTGATCTCCTGGGTGCAAAAGCAAGATACCAATATATGTCAGACAATTGGTTAAATTGTGGAAAACAACCACCAACATGGATGGTTTTAAAAAAGGATTGGGCCAATTCATGAGGCTCGTTCCAATAGCTGGGCTCTGCCTTCACAGGAGAAGTTTGCTTCTGAATGTTATTTGCTTGAAAGTGTAAGAGGAGAAAGTGCTGTCGTGCCTCTCAGGCTTCTTAGAGACATCTGCTTGGTCACTAAAACAGGAGGATGCTGGACGATGTGGGCCAAGGGCCTGATCCTGCAGGGTTCTTCTCATATTCTAATGTAAAGCAGACTTCCTTTAACTACAACACTATTTACAGAAAAATACACAGACAAAAGGTTTGCCTTACTGGTCGCACCACCTCCGAAAGGAATGGGAACTATTTCCAGACTCATATAGATGATAGCTGATGATGATCTACAATAATATGTTTTTTTTCTGTGGCCTTTTAAATGTGCTTAGGGAAAGCATGTCATTGGCGGGATTTTTGTGTTTATGTGTTGGGATTCTTACTTGGTATTTTTATATTGTGAACCACTCTGTGATCTTTGGATGGAGGGTGGTATACAAATTTAATTAATAGTAATACATACATAGGGATGCGGGTGGCGCTGTGGTCTAAACCACAGAGCCTTGGGCTTGCTGATCAGAAGGTTGGCGGTTCAAATCCCTGCAACGGGGTGAGCTCCCGTTGCTCGGTCCCTGCTCCTGCCAACCTAGCAGTTCGAAAGCACGTCAAAGTGCAAGTAGATAAATAGGTACCGCTCCGGCGGGAAGGTAAATGGCGTTTCCGTGTGCTGCTCTTGTTCGCCAGAAGAGGCTTAGTCCTGTTGGCCATATGACCCGGAAGCAGTACGCCAGCTCCCTCGGCCAGTAAAGTGAGATGAGTGCCGCAACCCCAGAGTCGGTCACGACTGGACCTAATGGTCAGGGGTCCCCTTACCTTACTTAATACATACATAAATCATCCAGCCCTTTGCTGATGGGGAATGACTGGTGCCAGGTGATTCCAAAGCTGGTCCGTTTCTCTCTCATGCACACATACGCTCCCTGCTTGATGCTGCAGTCGTCAAGCAATAAACCTGCTGGTGTGGATTGCTTCTCCTTGATCTGTCACTATGAATTCCTTCACCACACAGCACTAAATGAATCTCTGCTTCCTACTTTGTTCCCTGTAACAATTAGCAGGTGGTGCTGAATTCTCGAGCTCCTTGATCTATAATATTTACCAAATATGCTGTGTGAAATCCAGTCTGTTTCCAGGCATCTGTTTATGTTCCCAAGTGTGCCTTCCTGCCTGCTGTTAACAGCAATCTCTCTCACTTCCCTTTTGTGAATCTTAGATAAGGGGCTTAGCCAGCTCAGTAATGGTGCACTGCCTCCACTTCGTAGACTATATATGCAAGTGTGCAAGATACTGTCTGCTGTTGGGCGGTCAGGACACAGTAAAGCGTCTGAGCGGCTTTCAGGCAGTCAAAGCACGACATACAAAGCCTCCGGAAACATACGTGACTCTATCCACTCCACACACAACCTTCATGTATTGAGCAGAAAGATCTGAATGGTTGGGAACCTGAGTTGGCTTCTAAGCACATTAATTCAAACTGATTTACAAGCTCAATTCTGACAATCTTGCTCAATGCAGTGGGTAAGGATCAGAACATCAAAGGTGAGGTCCCTAGAGCCATTGACTTTCCCACTTCTCAGATCGTGCCTGAAGAGAAATAAAGAGGAGCAACATTTAACAGTGAAATCTCTCTCTGGAATTTCCCCCCCTTCCAAGTAAAAGTATGGCCAAGCATTTTACCACACTGCAATCTGCCCTATTATTAAACTTACCTTGAACCTGCATGCAAAGTTTATTTTAGGGATGAGCGAGACATTGCTTCAGTTCAGATTTTAATGCAATGAATTAATGCAAACCTACCTAATTCACATGGGACGCGGGTGGCGCTGTGGATTAAACCACAGAGCCTAGGACTTGCTGATCAGAAGGTCGGCGGTTCGAATCCCTGCGACGGGGTGAGCTCCTGTTGCTTGGTCCCTGCTCCTGCCAACCTAGCAGTTGGAAAGCATGTCAAAGTGCAAGTAGATAAATAGGTACCGCTCCGGCGGGAAGGTGAACGGCGTTTCCGTGCGCTGCTCTGGTTCGCCAGAAGCGGCTTAGTCATGCTGGCTACATGACCTCTGGAAGCTGTACGCCGGCTCCCTCGGCCAGTAAAGTGAGATGAGCGCTGCAACCCCAGAGTCGGCCATGACTGGACCTAATGGTCAGGGGTCCCTTTACCTTTACCTTACCTAATTCACACTATCTGAAAAAAACTTTATTGCTAGATCCTGACAATAGTATGGGAACAATCCTTTTATGGATTTGTTTTTACATGTTATTGTCATATTCTAATAATTCTTATGGCTAACTGCTAAAACTGTTTAAAAATCTGTCCTGCCCCTCAGAAATATCATCCCAATAATTGCTTGCCACTTTTAAAAACCTTTATTAAAAATACTTTGCATGCCCCATAAGACAACCAATGGCTACTGGCTATGAGGGCTGTGCTCTATCTCCACTGTCAGAGTTCTAGTTACAGGTAAATAAAAAAAATTCCTTCCAATAGCACCTTAGAGATTATCTAAGTTTGTTATTAGTATGAGCTTTTGTGTGCATGCACACTTCTTCATGCGCACTAAAGCTCATACCAATAACAAACTTAGTTGGTCTCTAAGGTGCTACTGGAAGGAGTTTTTGTTTTTATTTTGTTTCCTCTGTCAGAGGCAGCAGAAGGCCTATGGCAGGTGGCAGATTAGAAACAGGCATTCCTAACATGACATTTTATGAAATTTGGATATATTTCCCACAATAGCCAATGTAAATTGGATCTTAGCTTCATTTCTTTTTGCCCCCCTATTTAGGCCTGGGCAGAATAAAGCCATAATTGTTAGTTTCCTAGTTATACATTTGGATGTACACATATCAACACCATGAAAATACTTTACAAAATTAGAAAAATATTGCTGCAATTTACTTCAACAGCCTTGTTGTTTCTCAAAATTCAACTGACTGCTTCCAAGATTGGCCCTGAAAACCAAATATAATCCAAAGCATCAAAGTACGGTGGTACCTTGGGTTACATACGCTTCAGGTTACATACGCTTCAGGTTACAGACTCCGCTAACCCAGAAATATTACCTTGGGTTAAGAACTTTGTTTCAGGATGAGAACAGGAATCGTGCTCCGGCAGCGCAGCAGCAGCGGGAGGCCCCATTAGCTAAAGTGGTGCTTCAGGTTAAGAACAGTTTCAGGTTAAGAACGGACTTCCGGAATGAATTAAGTGCTTAACCCGAGGTACCACTGTATATCTTTTGAAGATGTCAGAAATAATATGCGAATCGATGTGGCTGCAGGCTGTAGTTCTCCGCATTTATCATTTTTTCTTGGAAGAAAGGACCCAAAAAGTCCTTACCTCAAACACATTCTCCATGTGACCAAATCCCACATCACTGTTAATCCAAAGTACTTTGTATTTCATCTTAAACCTAACTGTTTTGCTTCACAAGGTTGTGGATTGAACTGCATGTGTTCTTAACCCCAACAGAGAAGCCATTCTATAGATTTAAAAAGTATTGATAACAATCCATACATATACCTAAGAATAGTCAGATTGCTGTGTTGAGCTGATAAGCAAAATAAGTTTTTTACATAGTTGGTCAGATTTCTTTTTTTTTTATAAAATTTTTATTGGTTTTACAAAATTTTTAAGAAAAACAAACAAACACTTAAAATGACAAACATACACGTATAGTTTCAAACCTATTTTCATAAACCTCTTTTCTTGGACTTCCCCATACCCCCCCTCTCTGCATCCCAATGTCCATAATTCAACTAGCAACTCCCAATTGTTACTTTCCAATCTCTGTCATCTTAGTCCTCTTTTATATTCTAACCTTATATCCCTGTACCCCCTTGTTTCTGGAAACCACAACATTTTAGCATTCATTAAGTTTATAGTAGTCCTTAAGATAACTTTTAAATTTTCTCCATTCTTCTTCCACCGTCTCTTTTCGTTGGTCACGGATTCTGCCTGTCATCTCGGCCAATGTCATATAGTCCATCACTTTCATCTGCCATTCTTCCAGAGTGGGTAAATCTTGTGTCTTCCAATACTTTGCGATGAGTATTCTTGCTGCTGTTGTAGCGTACATGAAAAAAGTTCTATCCTTCTTTGTCACCAATTGGCCGACAATGCCCAAGAGAAAGGCCTCTGGTTTTTTAGAAAAGGTACATTTGAGTACCTTTTTCATTTCATTATAGATCATTTCCCAGAAGGCCTTAATCTTCGGGCATGTCCACCAAAGGTGATAGAAGGTACCTTCAGTCTCTTTACACTTCCAACATTTGTTATCGGGCAAATGATAAATTTTTGCCAGCTTGACTGGGGTCATGTACCACCTATAGACCATTTTCATGATGTTTTCCTTTAAGGCATTACATGCCGTAAACTTAATGCCGGTGTTCCATAACCATTCCCAGTCAGCTGACATAATGTTATGTCCAACATCCTGTGCCCACTTAATCATAGCCGATTTAACTGTTTCATCCTGTGTATTCCATTTCAGCAACAAGTTATACATTCTAGATAAATTCTTAGTGTTGGGTTCTAACAGTTCAGTTTCTAATTTTGATTTTTCCACCTGGAAACCGATTTTCCTGTCCTGTTTGAAAAATTCCACTATTTGACGATATTGAAACCAATTTTGTACTTTATGTTTCAGTTTCTCATGACTTTGTAGTTTGAACTTATCTCCATCCTGTTCTAAAATTTCCCAATACTTCGGCCATCCGACCTCCATATTGAGTTTTTTCACTGCTTTAGCCTCCACTGGTGACACCCATCTAGGGGTTTTATTTTCCAATAGATCTTTATATCTTATCCAAACATTAAACAAAGCTTTTCTGACAATGTGGTTTTTAAAGGCACTGTTAACTTTGTCGTACCAAAGATATGCATGCCAACCAAAAGCATTATTGAAACCTTCCAGATCCAAGATGTCCGTGTTCTCGAGGAGCATCCATTCTTTCAGCCAGCAAAAAGCTGCTGCCTCATAGTACAATTTTAAGTCCGGCAGGGCAAATCCCCCTCTTTCTTTAGCATCTGTCAATATTTTGAATTTAATTCTGGGCTTTTTGCCCTGCCAGACAAATTTCGAGATATCTTTCTGCCACCTCTTAAAACATTCCATCTTGTCGAGAATCTGCAAGGTCTGAAACAAAAATAGCATTCTAGGCAATACATTCATTTTGATCACTGCAATTCGGCCTAACATTGACAATTTCAGATTTGACCATATGTCTAGATCTTTTTTAATTTCTGACCAACATTTTTCATAGTTGTCCTTGTACAAATTCACATTCTTAGATGTTAAGTAAACCCCTAGGTATTTCACCTTCTTGACCACAGTCAAACCTGTCTCCTCTTGAAATTTCTCCTTTTCCATATCTGTTAAGTTTTTCCCTAAAACTTTACTTTTTTGCTTATTCAACTTAAATCCAGCTACCTGGCCAAACTGTTGTATTATTTCTAAAACCTTTTTCGTACTAGTGTAGTTGGTCAGATTTCAGGCAATTTTTCATTGAGATGAAAAATGCAGGTCCAAATGCAGGTGCATTGTAATAAGAAGCACATTTGGGCCGTAGAAGATGGGTAATTTGAAATGGTCCAACCAAGGCTAAGCACATTTACATTACAATGCAATTTAAGCAGGAGAGTTAAGCACAAACTGACAACATTTGCTGAAACCAATGGGACTTAATGCAGCAATCATAGACTTCTAGGGAGCAAGTTCCATTAAACAGAGGGGGACTTACTATAGGATTGCACCACTAAACATGTTTAACTCTGCCTAGATCAAGCCTCCATGACTTAAAAATTGATAGCAGTGAAGGGGGGGGGGACATTGCGATCCTTCTGCCCAGTTGAGAGCAATTGCAATTACATATTGCAAAGTAAAATTTTTCTTGGATATTAGATTGCCTTGAATATGTTAGTAAGCATGGAGACAGCTGGCACAAAGTGTTTAGCAGGATGCTAACTGACAATATATAGATGGAAATTTCATACATTAGACCATGAAACATTCCTAGTGCGTAGGTTGTGAAAGGTAGAGTAAATGGATATTCATAAGACATAAAGTGTGTTCTTACTTGAACTACAATTGATGATTACTAATGGCAGGTATGTTTGCTCTGATTCTACATGTAAATATCCAATCCCATAATATTTTCACAGAAATCTCTACTGACACAAACATTGGAAGCTCCAATTAATACTAATGAGAGTTAGGTGTTTTGCATTTGGATGGAGACCAACATATCCCTCACTCTGGAATTTAGAATGTAAGAGTGAAAACACTGCCATCCCTTAAAGATCATCTTGATAATGCAGCCTCCACTTCTTCTTAAATATTTTTATATAAGTTATGAACAAAATGCTCTTCATTATGATGAGTGGTTTGTGTAAATGAAGGGAGGGCTTGCATATAGCAAAGAACAGACACTGTGCAAAGAGTAGGGATGGGAAGAAATTCTATTCGGTTTGCATTTAAAGGTGCACATCTAATTCACACTTTCCAGAACAATATAAGGAAATGAAGCACAGTAATCCTTAAAAAATTGCACTGCTTTGAATTTTGCAATGCAGTTCTCCAGCCATTTAATGCATCCATAGATGCATATACTAGGCTAAAGTGTGCATCAAATGCACATGTAAGTGAAAATAGCATTCAAAAAATTGTGATATTAGGGGAAATTGCTTTGTAGAAATGAGTGTATGAGGCAAATGCATATGAAAATGACAATACTGTTTTTTTTTAATTTTTATTAAAGTTTCCATAATTTTTATGACAACAAAAACAAAACAAAACAATAGACACAACTAACAAGTATAATTTCAAAATCTTATTTTCATATAATTTACTTCCCCGACTTCCTCATACCTCTCCTTTCTGTATTCCAATTTCTAATCATTTATTCAGCAAGTTCTTCCCTTATTTTATCTTTGAATTTAATTTTACTCATTCTCCTTAGCTTATCCGTTACCGCTAGTAACTGCTTATTTTCTAATCCAACATCATTTTAACACTCATTAATTTTACAATACTTCTTTAAATAGTCCTTAAATTTTTTCCAATCTTCTTCCGCTGTTTCTCTTCCCTGGTTTCGGATTCTGCTCGTCATTTCTGCCAAACCCATGTAGTCAATCACCTTCATCTGTCATTCTTCCAAGGTGGGTAGATCTTGTGTCTTCCAGTACTTTGCGATGAGTATTCTTGCTGCTGTTGTAGCATACATAAAAAAAAAATTGTCCTTATTTAACACCCCCTGGTCGACAATACCCAAGAGAAAGGCCTCTGGTTTCTTCGGGAAAGTATATTTGAATACCTTTTTCAATTCATTATATATCATTTCCCAGAAAGCCTTAATCTTTGGGCATGTCCACCAAAGGTGAAAAAAAGTGCCTTCATTTTCTTTACACTTCCAACACTTATCGTCCGGCAAATGATAGATTTTTGCAAGCTTGACTGGGGTCATGTACCACCTGTAAATCATTTTCATAACACTTTCTCTTAAGGCATTACATGCCGTAAATTTCATCCCGATGGTCCACAACTTTTCCCAGTCAGCAAACATAATATTATGACCAATGTCCTGAGCCCACTTAATCATTGCTGATTTAACCGTTTCATCCTGTGTATTCCATTTCAGCAGCAGGTTATACATTTTTGACAAATTTTTAGTACTGGATTCTAACAACTCACTCTCCAGTTTTGATTTTTCCACCTGGAAACCAATTTTCCTGTCCATCTTAAAAAGCTCCATTATTTGATAGTAGTGAAGCCAATCTCTCACTCTCCCTTTTAGTTTCTCAAAACTCTGCAATTTCGGTCTGTCCCCTTCATATTCTAAAATTTCCCAATATCTCGGCCATTTAGACTCCATATTAAGCTTCTTAACAGCTTTTGCTTCCATTGGTGACAACCACCTTGGAGTTTTATTTTCCAACAGGTCTTTATATCTAGTCCAGACATTAAATAGTGCTTTCCTGACAATATGGTTTTTAAAACCTTTATGAGCTTTAACCTTGTCATACCACAAATATGCATGCCACCCAAAAGTGTTATTAAAACCTTCTAAATCCAAAATGTCTGTATTCTCAAGAAGTAGCCAGTCCTTCAGCCAGCAGAATGCTGTCGCTTCATAGTAAAGTTTAAAGTCTGGCAGGGCAAATCCCCCCCTTTCCTTTGCATCAGTTAAAATCTTAAATTTTATTCTGGGCTTTTTGCCCTGCCAGACGAATTTAGATATTTCTTTCTGCCAATACTGTAAGTAACTTTGAGTTTCCTTGGGCAAGATAAGGCAACTAACAAATTTAATCAATAATAAATAGTAATAGAATTATAGAACAGAATCATAGAATTGTAGAGTTCAAACAAAAATGCTAATGAATGTTTGTGAAGACTTAAAAAATATTCCCAAACTGATGTGGAAAAGTGAAGAACTAAATTTAAGAGTGGAAAAATGAGAAACTGAGATTCATTCATCCCTAGCACAGACACACACAACACCCCTCACTCAGTGATAGCTGTGCCAACGAATATCAAGGGTAGTGGGTACAAGGGGTCACAATCACTGTACTTTATATTATTTCCATACAAATAAATGGCATCAAACATCCCTTCATCTCTTAAGTTGAAATGCTTTCCTTTCATAAATCCTAAACGTAATTCCAGAACATTTTGAAGTAATGTCACACTGCTAAGACAAGTTCACCCTGTGTTTCACAATGCTGCCTAGTGGTGTCAAATCTTGCCCAGCCCACTCCTGTGTGTTAGGTTTTGTTACTCAGTAATAATGCTTTTCATCTGAATTTATGAAACTGTGGTTCATTGCTTACAACCAAAGGCTCTAATTTTTAAATGCCTTTGCATTTAAATCATGTCCTCTTTAGTGTTTAAAATTCATCCCTGTATTCTGTCTTATGATGAGCACACTGTCTATAAGAGGAGTTTTAACTGAGTAGCGTTGCTCTTATGGCACTAGGTAGGTGGTACCATGTTTTGAGATGGACAGCTGGTTATGCCTGTGTTGCTATATTTCATTCTGAGCAATACATTTGTTCAGCAGCCATTTTGGTCTGATCTCCTCTTAGGAATAACTTATTAATGTATAATACAACATCACAACCAAAGGCCATTACTGATATTGGACAGCAATATTTAAATAAAATTGACATATATAATGTGTGTCTGTGTTTTTCTTTTCATTTCAACTTCCTCCGAGGATCTACAGGGACTTTCTTATCAAAGTATATGGTTGTTAATTGGTTCATTTGCATAGTAATTTACCTTTGGGATGTCTCCTGAAAATCTTGTGCTCACTCTCAAGGGGCACAATTTTGCTATTTAAACCTATTTTTTATGTGAAGCAATTGCTCTATTTATGACAGATTAAAGCATTCTAAAATTTGTAAGTGGGAAGCAAGGTCTAGAGAAAGAAGGTGATGTCAAGGATAAGCTTGTTTGCATAGAAGCATTAAGGGAATTAGCATAAATCGTATGTGTATATGGAAGGCTTAGACATTTCCTAAAGGTTACCCAATATAGGCTTTGCCAGATTGTCTACATGGAGCAACCAGCTTTATGATTTTTCAGGAACCAAGATGTCTACCACTACTTCTGAGATCATCATAATGTCATCCATGCAATGAAAATCCAGTAAGTACTGAACAAGTGGGTTATAAGAGCCAATTAATTTTCTGTACAACTAGAGAAATTTTTTAAAAATATGGGCACAGTCCAGTAAAAGATAAGCACTTGTATGCACAACTGATTAGGAGGACTGTGAAGACTGCTGTCAAAACAATGGGATTTTGAAGTGCTTCACTTTGGCCTGATTGTTCCTTATCATCATTCCTTCCAGGACAAAGCTTTGATGATTCTGCCTATCATTCTGTGAGCTTAGAAGTGGCACTTGCCACCCTAAATAATTGGCATTACAGGTGTTCAGGGCTAAGTGATAAGGTAGCTAGCCTTGAACTCAGCAATCTCATGTTATTGTGCTCTGGGAGGAGAACATACTTTTTTAAAAAAAAATAATAGCTTTTTTTAAAAAATATTTGTGTTACAAAACAGACAAATAAGCAGAGAAAAGCACAATTGGGGGAAAGAGGAGGGAGGGAGATGAGGGACTGCTGTTCTTTCATTCTATTGCCTAGTGGTACTGAAGGGGTTGTGTCAGCGGCACGTGGATAGGTCCTTTGTTTATATATATTGACATTGTGAGAGCTTAGGGGGTCCTTAACGTGGCTGGTTGCATTCAGTTGCTTGCAGTGTGGCTTGTTTGTAGTTGATTTCATCATAAGCATAACTGTTTGTGCTGTCACATCCCAACTTTCTTTATCTAAACAAAGCCAGTTTTGAGTACAAGATTCCATCTCTCTTTAGCTTTGTACCAAGAAAAAGAAGCCAGACAAGATCTGCACATACAGGGGCAGGCTCAGTGCCAAGTGGTTCCCACTCAGTTTTATGGGGCGAAATGAACAGGTTGCAATGTGGGGTGCAGCTGCAGCTATCTCCCATAGGGAGTGGCCTGGCTGTAACATAGAAGGCTATTACAGGATAGGACAATGTACCTATGTGCAATAATATAGGGTCTGCCTGCACCACCCTCTACTCACCTAATGGGATTTTATCTAGTGACTCTAAAGTCTTTATACTGGCCATATGGAAATTTGTTCCCTTTATAATCTGCTCCCAGGTAAATGGAATTTTAACTAATTAGCAAACTCAAAAGAGAAAATTTATATTATTAACATAGCCATCTACCCAAATTGATGGTGCTGACAACTAATTTCAAAGCAATCAAAATATGTGACTGAAAATATTTTCATCCCAATTTAAGTTCAAGAAATAACAAATTTTAGAAAGCAAATGTTCAGTGCATTTTGTGTTTGAAAAGTCAGGAGAAATGGAAGGCAGATCATCTACCGCAACTGACAGACAGTGGTTCTCCAGGGTTTGTTCAGAAAACATTTCTAATTGTATTTGGAAATGTATTTGGAAATGTCAGGGGCTTTCTACATGCAACGAATCACTGAGCTATGGTCTTTCCCCCAGTGGTTTCAACACGATCGGCTGGGAGGAGCAAGTTAGGCTGCAGTGGATCTCCAGCTCAGCCAGCTGTTTGCTGACTCATCTTGGTTCATTTGCAGTCGTCCCCAACCCTGGCTCAGATGAAGACATGCCAGTGTAACTTGTTTATCTTTGCTCAGGTGGCTGAGTGGAGGCCAGTGTAAGTCCCTCCAAGGGTGTGGTGGGAGCAGGATCTCGGGGACGGGAGATCTAGGTGGAACCCTAAACCCGTTCAGCAAAGTCAGATCACCTTGCAACCTGGAGTAAAACACTATTCTAAAAGCTTGTTTTCCCTCTGCCAGGCTCAGGCAAAGCAGAAACAGCCATCCCTCTGCTGACCAGGGTTTGGATCTGGAGTAACTTTACACTGGTTTACCATACACTGACTTGCTTTGTGCCGTCATAGGATTGCTTCCTTAATTAGATAATTAATGGGGCTGTGGAAGATGAAATGCAGATAAAGGATGCACTAAAAATGAAATGCAAATGTTTGGCATAAATTTCACTACTTATTTTTGTACATGCAATTATAACCTAAAAACATTAGTGAACACTGATTTGTTTTACTATTTCATTGCTTCCTTTCATTTGGTATTCAATAACAGCCCAATTTAGAACTCCAATTAAATTGGAGAACTATGACCAAATTGGTTTAAACAAATCTAAAGTACACACAGCCTATAATGAGAATTATTCGAATAAGAAAAAAAGAGCAGAACCTGAGACAAAACTTTGTGGTCATTAGTGTTATACAGTTCCTTTGAAATGTACTGGGAAATTCCTTATCTGCCATCCATCTGGATGTCCAGGCCTTTAGTGTTCCAAATAATTGCCCTTGGGTATTTTTTTACCGTCACACATTTAGACTATTGATGCATCTCAGACCCCACATGCCAGCAGCCAGATGTCCAGTTTATCAAGGCAAGCCTCATGCTTTCCATGGCTGGTCTGGGTCAGTTCCCTAGTACACTAGATGCTTTGATATGCAGCTTTAAAAAAAACATGAAAGAGGTGGTTGCACCTTTTAAGGTGAGAAGTTCTTAATTAGTCTAAAGTGGCCACTTGACTGGCAAGGAAGAACATAGAACTTAGAATGAAAAATAAGTTGTAGAATGAGTGGAGAAAGTGCCTCACAGGGCTGAAAGGGAGCTGATGTTGGAAGCTTGAGGGAAGGAACTGCTATGACAGAGGTTGACAAGGTTTACCTCGCCTGGGCTGGTTCACTCCAGCGGAGATCCCTCCATGGGCCAGATTGCATGCATGCCCGCGATTTCCAGCGTCTGCGCAGATGCGATTTTCGGTGTCTGCACATGTGCACGATCGATTTCTGGCACCATGGAAGCGAGTCCCCGCACCGCGATGTGCCAGTTTAGCGCAGTGCGCGTGGACTCGATGAGCAGGCGGCTCGGTTCAGGGGTGGCTCGTGGGCCGGTTAAACGACCCCCCATGGGCCTTAGGTTGCTGACCCCTGCGCTATGAAGTGAAGGAACCCCCAAACCTTTGAATTCTCTCTCTCTCTCTCTCTCTCTCTCTCTCACACACACACACACACCATCTGTTCAATTTCTGTTAGAGATGCTAAATGGAGGGATGCTGTTCATGATGTTCTGAAAAAAGCAGTTCCAAGTCTTTGGAGCAAACGAGTCCAACAATTGAAGACATTTTTGACTCAACCAGCTTTTTCCAGCAGGATGAAAAGGACGTAGAATCATAGTCAGAGAACTGTAGAGATGGAAGGGACCCAAAGGGTCGGTCATCGACTGCAATGTCCCAAGTCTCTGTCATGGCATTTATTCTGTATTTTTTAAAAACCTATTTCTAGCTGTGTGTGTTAGTTTTGTTATTAAAAGTATGCAACTGTTTTTTTAAAAAAACCAACAACAAACGAACAGTTTTAAAGCAGGTTTTTAAAACTGTTTTTTTGAAAAGCAAAGATATATGTTGTGAACATTCTATGACTGTAACTCCCAACTTTTAATTTTATAAATAGGAATTATAGGGATAGAATGGATTTAAATGTGGGCCAAAATGGAATCCAAGAGCAATTCCATCTGGTACCTCCTTCAATGGGAGCACGGGTAGCGCTGTGATCTAAACCACAGAGCCTTGGGCTTGTTGATCAAAAGGTCAGCGGTTCAAATCCCTGTGATGGGGTGAGCTCCCGTTGCTCGGTCCCTGCTCCTGCCAACCTAGCAGTTAGAAAGCACATCAAAGTGCAAGTAGATAAATAGGTACTGCTCCGGCGGCAAGGTAAATGGCGTTTCCGTGCGCTGGTTCGCCAGAAGCAGCTTAGTCATGCTGGCCACATGACCCGGAAGCTGTATGCCGGCTCCCTCGGCCAATAAAGCGAGATGAGTGCCACAACCTCAGAGTCGGCCATGACTGGACCTAATGGTCAGGTGTCCTTTTACCCTTTACCTCATTCAATGAGTGGATGTGATGGAAAGCATCAGTAGCATTAAAACCAGATTATACTGGCAAAATTACTGTTGCTTCTTTAATTCAACCTGATCCCAACTGAGTTGGCAACTGCAGTACCTCACTCTGGCCATCTGCAGTGGTCATGCTGCAGAACAGCAGAGACCAGGCAAGTGGTTCCTTCTCCTGGCATTCTGCCAGTAAGAAAGAGCATAAGGCCACTGACTCCTGCTGACAAAAGCCATAATTTGAGTTCCTTGGAACCCGTCAGTGTGTGTGTGTGTGTGTGTGTGTGTGTGTGTGTGTTTTTAACAAGAGCTCTGTGTGTTTGTTTCAGAAATCCTTTTAGATGAACATATAGTTGCATACAGGAAGCTCTCCATCTAGAGAGATTGCAAGCGAAAAAGAGGAAATAGTTTTAATATATGCAAGAAATATTATTACTGGAAGAGAATAGAAGCTTAGAAATCTATTTTATTTTTAGACCTTCTTGTATCTCTTCTGTATGTTTTGAAGAGTCACTGCCTCTAATTTCACAACTTGGGGGAATTAACTTTTCTCGCTGTTGCTCTAACATTAATGCCATAGAATTAATGAAGCTCAAGCAGAAACGTTTTTGATTTAAAATATCTTGTGCCATGTTGATAAGTTTAATGGATAGGCCTGACCTTTCAATTATAAGACACAGCCAATGAATCAACAGAGTAATAGGTCATCTAGCAAACATGCGTCCTACCTACCATATGTACCGCACAATCACTTAAGAAGCACACATCCAGTCGCTGGTAAAATATTCCACAATGTACAAATAAAACATTTGTTTATCCTATTAAACTGTCAGCTTTTATTAACTTGAAGAGGTCACCAATAAAAATTCTGCATACATTAATATTCATGTGCAATTATGTTGAAATAAACAAAGCCGCACAACCCCTATATTTTGTGTGTGTGTGGATCATTGCCACTCTTATTTCCTATATTCCCAGGTCCCATCTTTTCCCATCTTCTTTCTGCTGCTTGAGGCCCTTCTGCTGGCCCTATTCCTCTTTAGCAGCTGAACAGATTTCACATTTCCACACTGAACCACAAACCAAGGGAAGGAGGGGCATGGCAAGGTGTGCCTCACCACTTCTCAGTACATTGCAGATAACCAGTTGTGCACCGTGGTAGATTACCTGTTAACAAAGGTTTATCTGTATTCAGCCATTGATTATGGTGATTACAAGGATGAGGATATTATTATGGTGTAATTAAGTTTTGAACAAAGAGACACCTCATGTGCGTTTGAATTTTTTTAAAAGAACATGTATAGCTCTCAACCATTCTGATCACCTCAACAAAACTGATCACAATATTAATTTTGAATGACATTCTACAGCAGTGATTGCAATAAATAATGAAATGCAGCTTTTGTCTAATGAACTGTGAATAATCATGCTTTTTTATTTAAAAAAAAACTAATTTGTTTAGGTACATGCAATGCCTAGTTATCCAATTATTCCTGCAAAATTACAACTAGAGGAAGTCAAATCTGTTAAATTAAGAAGGTCACAAAAGTAATTATGACTGCTGAAGCATATGATTAAAATACTTTGCAGGAGGAGGGGCAATCCCTAAATGTACCTATTTCTCCTTGTTAGGAGAGTGATGGACTTAGACCTCATCAATGCTCCAAGGAGCTGAATTACAGGTAAAACATGATTACCATTCCGAATGCAAGGTTCATGACAACAGCAAAGCCTATCTGACAGAGAGCAAAATTAAAGTATTCTCATTAATGTGCCTCTCTTCTGCTGATTGGAATGCATTGTTTGGTGTGTGTTTTTTAAAAATAGACAAGATCCAGCCAATGTTACATCCCATTAATTTCACTTTCAGGTGAGCATGTCTGCACTCTCTGCCTGTGAAATGTATTGGACTAAAATGCTTACTTTTGATGAGATTGTGCCTATGCCATTCTAGAAGGTGTGGGACTAAAACAGCACAAAGTGTGACTAAATTTACCTCTGAGGTTGCCTTACCCCACATTTGGAAAACTCTTTGTGTCCTCTAGCCTTGGAACTAAGAGTGTTCCACATCATAAGGGGAAGGTGCTGGGAAACAGTGGTGGCAGTAATATAGTGGCATTCACTGCTAGTTCTGCTCAGTCAACCTATTGAAGTTGATATGAAGCACGTGAAAGTTAGTGGTTTCTGGCTAGGTGCAAAATAAGGATCAGGCAGACTCAGCAATGGAGAATAAGAAGGTGAAGTTTATGGCCAGGCAAAGCGTGTTCACATCAAAAGAGAGCACGTGTTGCGGTTGGGGCCGAACAAAACCCCATGTTAGTGACCAGGCCATAGATGGCTAGTGGCCTGGGAGCAGATTGGAGGTTGTTGTTACTGGGGCAATTTGGATGTTGCCAATTTAGGGGTGGGATCAATGGCTTTATAAGCAGGGTCCACAGCTTTCTCTTTCTCTTTTGCTGTGGACACCGGATCTCTGCACCGGAGCGAATACAGCAAGAGTTGGTCGTATACCCTTTCCTTGCTTTCCCGTTTCCCTTTCTCCCTGCTTATCAACTATTCTCTTCCTTATCCCAAACCTCCTGTTACTCCCAGTCCCTCCTGGCCCAGGGTCGGCTTACGGTCCGTTTCTCGGCCGAGCCAGAGAACAGGGCCAGGGAAATACCCCTTCCCCTTTTCCATCCCCACAAGGGACCTGAGGGCACCGGGGGTCGCCGCGGCCTAGTCCGGCCCGGCTGGGCCTGCTTTTTGCCTCCCAGCTCACTCACCTGGGTCGACTGGGCTCCCAGGTAGGCCCTGATTCGCGGGCGCGCCGCGCCGGGCCTCCGGCCTACCGCTCGGGGGTCCGAGGGTGCTGGGGATCGTCCCGCGGCCGCTAGGGTTTAACACGCGGCCAGGCCTGGCCCGGCCGGGCCTGTAATTTCCCCCCTAGCCTCCTCGGTATTTCGCCCCGGCTCGGGGGTGCCGTGGGGGGTCCCGATTCCCGGGCGCGGTGCGCGCGCGGGGCTGGTGGGCCCGGAGACCGCGCTGCGCCGGGGGGGTCGCTCCGGGGGTGCCGGAGGAGGCCCCGATTCCCGGGTGAGGCGCGCGGTGGCGGCAGCGATCACCCCGTTGCCATTGGGGGATAGCCCCGCGGCTTGGGTGGGCCCGGCTGGGGCCTTCCCCCCCCCCGCCCTCCCGATTCCCGGGCGCGGTGCGCGCTCGGGCCTAGCAGGCCCGGTGACCGCGCTGCGCCGGGAGTAGCTCGCTTGCCGCGTGGGCGGGCCTGCGGGCGGCGGAGATTGCCCGGTTGCCGCTGGGGATAGCCCCGCGGCTTGGTTGGGCCCGGCCAGGGCCTACTTACCTCCCGGCCTTTACTGCACCGTAATTAGGCCTCCGGGGGCGCCGGAGGAGGCCCCGATCTCCGGGCGCGGTGCGCGCGCGGTGCTGGTGGGCCCCGGGGGTCACGCTGCCCCAGAATCGCTGGCCCACCGCTCGGGGGCCTGCTGGTGCCGGGGATTGCCCTGTGGCCGCCGGGGATCGCCCCGCGGCCTGCTCCGGCCTAGCTGGGGCTTTTTCTCCCCCCCCTTTGTTTTTCTTTCCTTCTGTGCTCTTCGGAGGCCTGGCAGCCTGAGGCTTTGGTTTCAGGCCGAGTGCTGGCATCTAGTGGCCAGACCTTGTAATTGCAGGCCTAGCTTAAATTGAGTGGCGGCCTCTGGTGGCCGCAGAGAGTAAAGGCAGTGCTTAAATTCTGAAACTATTCACTCTGCCTCCTGGTGGTTGTGATTTTCCACTGATCTGCAACCACTGCTGGAGATTTAATTATTTAATTATTTTATTTGTCTGATTTTAATTCAGCGATTTAGTTCCTGCGTCCTGTTGTTAATTTTATTAATTTAAAAAATTGTTTTCCAATTTAATCTTAATTTTATTTTGTTTTAATTTTAATTTTTTATTTTTTATTTTATCTTTACTCCAGTAGTAGGTATGGCTCCAAAGAAGGCAACAAGGAGGCCTGGTCCCACCACCTCTGCAAAGCGGCCTATTAAGGGCCCGTCTCAGGCCTTACGTTCTCCCGAACCTGGCCAGTCGTTGAAACGTATCCAGTCCATGGTTTCTAGTTTGGCTGGTGACCCGATGGCACTGGCAAGGGTGGAGGCGGAAATGGATGGCTTGATACACCGTTGCTCAACCCCGTCGACCTCATCAGCGATGCCAGCTCCTCCAGCGGGTGCCTCCTCTCCAGCAGCGTCATCCAGTGAAGACGAGAGAGTATTTTTGCCAGACGATGGTTCATTACCTGACACGCAACCGGCCCCGCCCCTTGTCCTGCCCGGGCCACGGGTGGTCACGCAAAGGGGGAGGGGGCATACTAGGGTTGGGGCCAGGAGACGGGCTTCGACGCGGGGCCAGGTTGGTCGGGGCTCCCCTGTGCAGCCTTCCGTGGTACCGCGTTCTACTGCGGGTTATTCACAGGTTGTTTCTTGTCAGTCACTTCCAGGCGCTGTGCAGCGAGGTGATGTTTCGGAATCTTCTGTAGAGGACAGCCTTCCTATACCTCCTAAGGAATCTTCTGGTGGGCTCCGCCGCCGCAAGAAAAGCTCTAGGAGGCGCGCTAAGAGGAGACGCAGAGGCACCTCGTCTTCGTCATCAGGTACTTCCTCCCTGAGTTCTAGTAGCGATGAGGAAACGTCCCTTAAGCTCTATTGGGGGTTCGGGGAGGCCTCGGGGCTCCCTAAATGGGTTTGGGAGTGGAGGGCCAACTCCCATCGGCCCAAGTATGGGGCAGTTCAGGATTGTCGCGATGGGGCACTGGTGCCTGACGTAAAAGTCTCCACCAATTCGGCCAGGGACATTATCCCCGGGGCCCACCTGTCTGCAAAATTGCGGTCCAGGATCCTGAACGGCCGCTATGTTGATATTTTCTGCCTTGCCCCCCCGCTCGAAGGTCAGGAACCCTTAGACAAGGGTCTGCAGGCATCTAAGAAGCGGTCGGTCTTGTCAAAAGCAGATAGGACTTTTGAAAGGTGGTTAGATAGCTTCCAGGTTTTTGCTGGAGTTGTGTCCGCAGCTTATCCCAGGAGATCCCTGCATCTGTGGGTTTACCTGTCCATTGTCCGTTCGGCCTTTACGATGGCCGGGGAGACTGCTGCGCTGGCCTACGATCAGAACTTCAGACGTAGAGCAGCCAAGATCCCCACAGCCCGCTGGGATCGGAAAGATTTGGATGTCTGGACCACTTATGTGGCCCCCCGTATTGACAAGAAGCTGCCCGACCCGCAGAAGTTCAGGCCCGCCCCGGCTAGGTCGGGCCGCAAGCTGTTCTGCTGGGATTTTAATAAGGGTGCTTGCTCGAGGCAGCCTTGCAAATTCGCGCATGCGTGCGACAAGTGCTCTGGGAACCATCCAGCATCCTCGTGCGCAGGGGGTCGCCGGCCCTTTCGAAAAGGGGGGGGGGCTCTCAGCAGCCTCCAAAAACAGCAGCCCAGGCCCCTGCTGCCGGAGCAGGAAAGTAGTGCCTTATCCTCATTAGCTTACACCCCAGTAAGGCTACAACCGCTGTTATCATTGTTAGAATCCTACCCCGACACCAAATCGGCGTCCTATCTGCGCGAGGGCTTTTCCGTAGGTTTCAGAATCCCGATAGTCTCCACCCCAGTAGCCAGGAACCCAGCAAATCAGAAATCGATCAGGGACATGCCAGAAGTAGCTCGCAGGAAAATCGAAAAAGAACTGGCGTTACGTCGCATGGCCGGTCCTTTTGCCGCCCCTCCTTTTCCCAATTTCCACATTTCACCTTTGGGTATAGTTCCCAAAAAAGCTCCGGGGGAATTCCGCCTAATTCATAACCTCTCTCATCCTACAGGCACGTCAGTAAATGACGTGATTCCCCCGGAGCTCTGTTCTGTGAAATATGCCTCTCTTGATCACGCGATCAAGATGATTCGGAAATTTGGGATGGGAGCTTTACTGGCAAAATGCGACATCGAATCGGCTTTTCGGCTGCTTCCAATTCATCCCGACGATTTTTGGTTGCTGGGATTTCAGTTCGAAGGGGGATTCTATTGTGATAAGGCTATGCCCATGGGCTGCTCGGTTGCCTGTGCGGCTTTTGAGTGTTTCAGTTCATTTTTAGAGTGGGCCTTGCGTGAGAAGACCGGACTGGGCGGAGTCACGCATTATCTTGATGATTTTTTGGTCGCCTCGGCAGGTAATACAGGGGACTGCGTGGCGTTATTGCAGGCCTTTGCTTCCTTGACGGAAGATCTGGGCGTCCCTTTAGCGGCTGGGAAGACTGAGGGTCCTTCTACACAGTTGACTTATTTGGGTATCTTGTTAGATACCGTGGCCCAATCTTCTAGCTTACCACCTGAAAAGATAACCAACTTGAAAAAGGTTATTAAGGATCTTCTGCCCTTAAAAAAGGTTACCTTGCGGCAGCTTCAGTCGTTGCTGGGCCATCTAAATTTTGCGTGTAGGGTGGTCTCCCCCGGACGACCATTTTGCTCCCGATTGGCCAAACTTACCTCGGGGCTACGAGCCCCGCATCACAAGATACGCCTTCCTAGTCAGGTACGGGCTGACCTTGATATTTGGTTGGAGTTTCTGGAGGACTTCAACGGGGTGTCCTTGTGGCAGGACACTTTGAACCTGCACAACGACTTCCAGGTACATTCTGACGCTGCCGGGTCTTTGGGGTTTGGCTTGTATTGGGACGGCAGGTGGTGTGCTGAGCGCTGGCCGCCCGCTTGGCAGGGGCAGGCTATTACTAGGGACCTAACGTTTCTCGAGTTTTTCCCCATTGTAGTGGCAGTGCACTTGTGCGTCGAGCATTTCAGGGATCATCGTGTTTGTTTCTGGACTGATAACCAGGCGGTGGTGAATGTACTGGCCAAGCAGTCTTCACGCTCCCCTAGGGTGTCGGCCCTCCTACGGGCCTTCGTGCTGCATTGCTTGCGTTTTAATATTGTGTTTTCTGCTCGTTTTGTCCCAGGAATTTCTAACGAAATTGCTGATGCTCTGTCCCGTTTTCAGATGCAGCGATTCAGGTCCCTGGTGCCAGTGGCTCGAGACCGTCCGGAAATTTTCCCGGATCATCTCTGGAACCTTGGCAGAACTTAGTTCTACAGGGAGTAGCTGCATCTGTCGCACCCTCTACCTTGAGGTCCTATGAGAAGGCCTGGGCTGACTTCTTATTGTTTAATGGGCAATCTACTGGGGAAGTTACCACCTCCCATTCCACCTCTCAGGTGCTCCGGTATCTGGCGCATTTGTTCCAGATGCGTCGGGCGGCTAGGACCCTTCGTCTGCACTCAGCAGCAATTTCCTTTTTTAATAAGGCTTATTTTAACAGGGACCCATGTCAGAAGTTTGTGGTCCGTAGGGCCTTGGAGGGTTGGGGGCGTCTCGCTCCTTCCAGGCCCATTCCCAGACGCCCCATTACATTTGAATTGCTGGCGAAAATGCGCTCCAAACTGAGGAGCATCTGTTGGTCCAGATTCGAGGCTCGGCTATTTTCAGCAGCCTTTTCATTAGCCTTCTTTGGGGCCCTAAGAGTCGGTGAGGTGGTGCTGGAGCCTAAGCAGGACGGAGGATCAAGGGGTTTGCTGTTACAGGACGTTAGTGTGTCTGCACGTGACCTGCAGGTTAATGTCAGGAATTCAAAGACTGACCAATTAGGCAGGGGCGCCTTTATTACGCTCCCTGCAACTGGTGGAAGTGGCCCTTGCCCAGTGAAAGACCTTACCAAGTACCTAGCCTTACGTCCCGGCGGCAAAGGCCCCCTTTTCGTTCACGAAAATGGCCGCCCGCTGGCGAGACACCAGTTTGCCAGTGTGTTGCGAAAAGCGGTGGCGGCATGCGGCCTCCCGGCTCAGGAGTTTGCCCCTCACTCTTTTAGGATTGGAGCTGCCACAACCGCTGCCCACTGGGGTTTGTCGGTAAAAAGGATTAAGGACCTGGGCCGATGGAGATCGGACGCATTCAAGGGCTATGTGCGGAAATGATTTGTTGTTGTACTTACATGTGTGTGTTTTAACCCTAGGTCAGGCTGCTATCCACATCTGGGTAGTAGGGCACAGTATTGTGCACTGGGCTGCGGACAGAGCTCGCCAGTCCGGACTGGGTGAAGGCCTGGGATTCCCGCAGCACGTACATGTGTCCTGGATCTCCAGAAGGGGGATGCTGTGGAGTGAATTTTTACCTCTCATGCGAAGGCGTGTCCTCCAATTTGGCCCTCCTTCGGCGATCGTGGTGCAGCTCGGGGAGAACGATTTGGTTTCTTCTTCCTGCTTCGGGCTGCGTGCGGCCATTTTACTGGACCTGGGGGAGCTGGCGGCGCTGGTGCCGACTTCCAAGTTAATTTGGTCACAGCTTCTTCAACGCCGCATTTGGCGTGGTAGCCCTTGCCCTGCTGCCACCGAACGCGCAAGGAAGCGAATTAATTCCGCAGCAAGTAAGCTGGTGGTGAACCTGGGCGGGTTTGTTATCCCTCACCCTCTTATCTCATTCAAGGCGATTGAATTTTATAGGGATGATGGGGTTCATCTCTCGCCAGTGGGGAATGATGCGTGGTTGGATGCTCTGGCGTCCAGGTTGAGGGTGTGGCTTAATTTGTGAGTGGTTGGCGGCGAGCGTAAGGGCTCGAATGGCGGTTAGGCATTGGTTTAAAATTGGTTGGTGGAGGGGTATGGATTGGCTGTGCCTGCCCCTCCAATGCTGCTGCAGACGGGTATTCCGTTAAAGGAATTCTGAAGCTTACCATCCCCTTCGTCCAAACCCTTGGAGCAGGGTGCGGGCCGCGTAAGCTTCAAGGAGCAAGCGCGGAGTAGCTGAGGGCCTGTGACGCAGCTCCAGCTGACTCTGTCCCTTGTTCTTCCGGGACTGACTAGGGAGTCAGTGCTGTCCCCCATGGCGGGGGGGGGGGGGGACAGATAGTCATAACCAATGCCTAAGCAACCACTCTCAATTTGTATTCAAATAAAGTTGTGGCCAAAATTATGCCAAAAACCTAAACCAAAAATTATGTGTGATGTGTGAGTTATTGGGAAGGGGGGGTTTTGGTGGACCTCAACACGCAAAGCGTGTTCACATCAAAAGAGAGCACGTGTTGCGGTTGGGGCCGAACAAAACCCCATGTTAGTGACCAGGCCATAGATGGCTAGTGGCCTGGGAGCAGATTGGAGGTTGTTGTTACTGGGGCAATTTGGATGTTGCCAATTTAGGGGTGGGATCAATGGCTTTATAAGCAGGGTCCACAGCTTTCTCTTTCTCTTTTGCTGTGGACACCGGATCTCCCGCCCGCCCTCCCTTGCTTGGGCTTGCGCCTTGACCTTGCTTTGCCTGTCATGGGGTCGTTCGCCTTGGTGCGGGGGCCCAGTAGGAATTTTTCCAATTGGCTGATTAGTGCGTGCCTTTTGGGTTTTGCCTACTGCTTAGCAAATCGTCACAACTTGTAAGGTTGGCGGTTAGGCATTGGTTTAAAATTGGTTGGTGGAGGGGTATGGATTGGCTGTGCCTGCCCCTCCAATGCTGCTGCAGACGGGTATTCCGTTAAAGGAATTCTGAAGCTTACCATCCCCTTCGTCCAAACCCTTGGAGCAGGGTGCGGGCCGCGTAAGCTTCAAGGAGCAAGCGCGGAGTAGCTGAGGGCCTGTGATGCAGCTCCAGCTGACTCTGTCCCTTGTTCTTCCGGGACTGACTAGGGAGTCAGTGCTGTCCCCCATGGCGGGGGGGGGACGGACAGATAGTCATAACCAATGCCTAAGCAACCACTCTCAATTTGTATTCAAATAAAGTTGTGGCCAAAATTATGCCAAAAACCTAAACCAAAAATTATGTGTGATGTGTGAGTTATTGGGAAGGGGGGGTTTTGGTGGACCTCAACACGCAATAAGGACCCAGTTTGGAATCGCTTCCAAAAGGAACTGGGACCCCGATTGACAGAAATCCAGAGGTCTTTATACCTGAGCAAATCACAGCAAATCATAGATCATGAGACAACCATGAGGGACTCACACTATTGTCAGCAAAAATCAGCCAATCAGCAAGCAGTTGTCACGCTTCCAGCTCCTGGTCAAGCACTGGTCAAGCACAGGGTTCCAGTTCTGCTTTCCGATGCTCCCAGTGACGCTCAGTCTAACCTTTCCCCCAGTTATGACAGGACAGGGAGATTGGAGGTTTTGTAGTTTTGCTCTTCCTGTTCTGTGGATTAATTTAGCCTGTATCTGAGGGGAATTTGTACCAGAATCTCTGATTCACGTCTTCCCCTTGTCCAGGGTACACAGATGTTTGTAGGGGAAAGGTCGGTTCCTAACTTTGCTGTTCCAAGCAGTTTGCAGTTAGCTAAGGCACAGTTTCCCTTTGATTCAAAATGGATTATAAAATACTGTAATCCTTGATTATGTGTAAGCATATATGAATATATATTGAATATATTCATTACTGATAACTGATAATATGGATAGCATAGGGGTAGCCCTTTCTTCCTTGCCTCAGATATACATGACTAACTTAGGTTCACTAATTTCCACAGTCCTACTCTGAGTAGTACTTAGCTGAATATAGCTCTTAGGCTTAAGAACTCTAGCCGGAGATCAGAAACAACAGACACAGAGTACTCAACAATTAACTTGGTGGATTACATTGCTTCTGAAAAAGAAAGACTTCTTTATTGCCAGTGTATATCTATTTTATGCACAAGTATATTCAAATATGCAAAGGAGATAAATAGATATGCTCCACAGACAGTTCAATTTGGAAAAGGAATGTACACAGTAAATACTGTTAATTCAAGATGGAAATATTTCTGTTTTAAATTCCTCTCATTCTTCAGGCCTGAACTTCAGGTTACTTTAGAAAACACACACACACTAAAGACATTTGGAGAGCTGACAGAATCAGCTGTCATCTTTCGCTGTAATTCTCTCCAGCCTTGATTAGATAAACTACCTTCATATTCTATAAGAAAGATATATGTAAATGACAATAATCACAGAATGTGTTCAGGCAGCTTAAAGTGTATTTCTATCAGGTTAAGTGTTCAAGGTCAAATCTTCTAAGTATTTTTTAATGCTATTATTCTTAGCCTGCTTTTTTCCCTTTTGTTTTTGAACAACAGTGCTTAACACAATGGCAGTGATCACATCCTAGAAAGTCCATGGTAGCCGTAATTTCGGATGCTACCAATGGCCAGGATCCAAAGAAGCATGCAACCATTTCTTCACATCGAAGGAGATTTTATATTTCCATTGCTACCAACAGTAGCCTCCAATGCCACCAGGCAAAGTGCCAAGACAATTTTTTTAGGTTTTACACACTTGATGCATACCTGCATATCTTTGGTGTGACTTCACCCAGGTTTTGGTGTGCTAATTCCAAAGTGGGTCAATTTGGACACTACTGAAGATATCACCACTCCATTTCATGGAACTTTGCCCAATTTGCTGTGAAAGTTCTAACCTGTGCAATTTGAATTCCTTTCGATATATCGTTGCCCATCTTCACATGATGGTTCCCGAGGGGTGTGTGTGTGATTTTTTGCCAATGTTTGGACACTAGATGCACAAAGAGTACCAAAAACAAATGGCTCTATATTATGTCAATAATTGTTTTCAACCAATTAGATGTTACTTAGCCCACATGACTTGTGGAAGAGCCAAATGTAAATTTTCCTTTTTATGTACTCAATAAAATCCCACCAAACTGAGGCAAAAGAAGTTACCTTTGTCATTCCTTTTAAAAAAACAACAACAACCCAGTAAAGTTTTTCATGTAATTCAATTTTCAATATATTACTCCACCATAGTAAGGTGTTAATTTCAGACGTTTTCCATTTCTGGGCAATCAATAACAATTACTGTACTGCTAACTGTAGCAGGCTTAGGCTTGAATGATATGTGCAGGCCATGAAGGCCTCCCTGCTCTGCTCTCTGCCTTTTATTGTCTCATTGCAATATTAAAGGAACTCAATATAGTGCTCCCGCCCAAGGCTAGATTAAAACTTGGCCAACAGCACTGCAATCACCCAAAATAAAGCCACCTTTGGGGATACTATAAATGAAAGTGATTCCAGGTAAGCTGGGAACAGCCCTGACTAGCCCGACAATTAACAAACAGGCAAAATGGGGAAAACCTTTTTGCAAAAGAAAGCCCCTAACGGGGGCTCTCTCCCTCTTGGGAAAGGCAAGCCCAGGAGGATTACGCACAGGCAGCGCTCACAGGTACAGGGAGAATCTTCCCAAAGGGCAGGGTAAGGGGTGGGGTGGGAAATCAAAGAGGAAAAGAAAAGGGGTGGAATTAAATTAATTAAGGGACTAGAGAGGATTAAAAGAAGGGGGAAATAAAGAAATGTAACCATACAATGAGAAGATCGCTCCACTGTCCTCCAGACGGTCTAAGTGGTCCAGGAGATCCGTTGCACACAGCAAAGAGAAAGCTCCAGGCTGCGTGCAAAGTATTTAAACATTTTACCCCTCCCACCAAAATTGCAACATAACTTTTACCCCAGCAACCCAGTGAACCAATCACTGCCCCAGGGCATCTTTAGAGACCCTGCCTGGTAACAGAGGGGTGGCTCAGCAGACCCCACCGCAACACGTGCTCTCCATGAAGGAGAACACGCTTTCTGGGCAATCAATAGTTGATTGATTTTTTTGATATTTTTATTCTCTCCTTCATAAAAAGATAATAATATCAACTTTGGTGTGTGCATGTGTGCATGTGCACAGCCCCATAACTCTTCCATTACACAATCCATTTAAATACCACTTTTTCAATATTGCTAGGAGGATATTGAAAAAGTGGTATTTAAATGGATTGTGTAATGGAGGAGAGGATATTGCTAAGAGTGATCAGAAATTGTTCCTATATGCAACAACAGCAGCGAGGCTATTGTTAGCTCAGGTCTGGAAACAACAGCAATTGCCAACAGTGGAAGATTGACAACAGAAGGTAAGGGAATACGCAGAAATAGCTAAATTAATGGGGGAAATCCGACAACAGGGGGATGAAACATTTCAAAAAGAATGGAAGAAATTTATGCTGTACATAGGAAAGATATATGTGAAATAGAGAAACCAGTAGAATTGAAACAAACCTCATAATGTGCAATACCAATAACTATTGGAAAAATAACAACAATAAGAAGTAAAATGTACAATGTGATCAAAGTAACCAATAGTAGTCGCAAATGATATATAGATAGACAATAAGAACTGTATATATAGAAGGATTTATTCATCTACAACATTTTATGGACAAATGCGGAAGCAGAATAACAATAAATAAAATGGATAAAGACAATGCGAAAAATTTAGAGGCGATATAAAGAAGTCATAAGAACGAAGGACGGAAGTCAGCTCTTAGGAACAAAAACAAATGTACAATGTAATATAAAATGTATGTGTAGTATGAAATTTGTAAAACTAATAAAGATTATCTTGCAAAATAAATAAATAAATACCACTTTTTATTGTTGCTTCTTTGAGGTCCTCCTCCGAGGGTTTTCTGCTGGTTCCCTCACTGCAAGAAGTGAAGTTACAGGGAACCAGGCAGAGGGCCTTCTCAGTAGTGGCACCCTCCCTGTGGAATGCCCTCCCTTGAGATGTCAAGGAGATAAAGAACTACACAACTTTGAAAAGACTTCTGAAGGCAGCAGCAATCCTAAATAGGGGAAGCCTGCATAATTTAGGCTGGTTGAAGTTGAACCAGCATAAAGCACACCAGATTCAAACTCCATTCAGCTGAGCACATGACTGAGCTGAACAGAGTTAGGATCCAGTATAAGAGCCTCTGGCCCAGTCCATCTCTTGCCACTCCCCGGAACACCCATTTTTCATGGCTTTTACCCTGTAAGACAGGGGTCAGCAAACTTTTCCAGCAGGGAGCTGGTCCACTGTCCCTCAGACCTTGTGGGGGGCCAGACTATTTTTTTTGGGGGGGGGGAATGATGCAAGAGCACCACGAGCCCCGGTGGCTGCTTACCTGTGTCTTGTGAGTGGCAGGGGCCGGCAGTGGCAGTGGATTGACGATGAGCGGAGAGGGGCTGCTTAAAATGGCAGCTGCTTGAGCATTGCTGCTGCTGGCAACAACAAAGCCCAGCCCCCTTCCTCCTCTAGGCAGGGCAGGGAGAAGCCAGGAGGAGGGAGGGAGGAGGTGCCACTAGCGCTGCTGTGTAAGGAAGAGGGAAAAACATGCACACTGGTGATCCACAGGGTGATTCCCAGACCGTCCACAGGCTGGATCCAGAAGGCGATTGGGCCTGATCCGGCCCGCGGGTCTTAGTTTGCCAACCCATGCTGTAAGATCTTCCAGTTTCAGACCAGTCAACTGATCCCCAGCTGAACCATCCAATGCTAAGAACCCACCCCCACCCCCACTGAGGTATAGGGTGATGGATAGTTCAGCTGATCAGAAGACCAGGATGCACCTCCTGTGAAAAAGCAGTTTTTTTCAAAACAAAAGAGACAGGGATTTTGATGAGATGGAAGCAACAACTGTCCTCTAAGACAGTGTTTCCCAACCACTGTTCCGCGGCACACTAGTGTGCCGCGAGATGTTGCCTGGTGTGCCGCGGGAAAAATTAAAAAATTCGAAAGATTTTTTTTTTTAAGTCAAATTTTCGATTGGGGCGCCGTCACTAGATGACCCCTGGGGTTCCCTCCCTCCCGCTCTGCGCCTCCCTCCTCCTCCTCCGGGGAGGCCCTTCCTGGCTCTCGGCCAAGGCTTGGCGGCTGCCACTCACTCACTCGCTCGCCCACCCGTCCCTCCATCCCTGCACCCGGCCTCTCCCCCTCTGTCCCCGGCGCGGGGGCTGCCGGGATCCGTAGTCCCCTCGCCCTTGGGCTCCGCGCCCGCGCGGGGTGCGCAAACTACGTTTCCCAGCGTGGCCTGGCGGGCCGGGCATTTTGTTTGAAGCGCTCTTCTCCCGGCCATGGAATGAGCGCAGCGGCGGTGGCTGGGCGGGCAGGGGCTCTTCCGCGCAGACCCTGCGCAGCCTGCCTGCGCCCCCGCGGAGATCGGGCGGCAGGATGGAGCCCGGGGATCCCCGCGGAGGCGGAGCGGCGGAGGCGGAGGCTGCCCCCCAGGTAGGGCTGCGTCGGGGGGGGGGTTTATTTTTGCAATGCTGCATCCGCGCCGGAGGGGACGCATCGGACCGCGGGGAGACCCCTTGGCGGGCGTGCAAGGCAATGCATGCGTGCAGGCATTGCATGGAGTGCAGTGCAATGCAATGGCAACGCGGCGCCCTGCATGCATGCATGCAACTTCCACCGGCGCTCCGGACTTGGCAGGTGAGGGGGGTCCCCAGTGGGCAGCAGAGAGAGCCGGGAGGGCGAAGGGGAGCCGGCGGGGAGCAGCGCTGCTCCCCGAGCCGAGCCCGGGGGGAAACTTCGGCGTCGTTGCGCCGGGTGTTGGAAGCGGAGGCTGGCGGGGGGCCCTCACCTGCAAAACCTGGTCGCCTCTCATATATTTCGTGCATTGCATTCATCGCCCGCTTTCTCCTCCAAGGAGCTCCCGGGGGCGCGCGTGGTTCTCCCCGTGTTATCCTCGCAACAACAGCCCTGCGAGGTGGGTCAGGCGAGTGGCCCAAGGGAGCACCCAGGGATTGTCCAGGCCAGGTGGGGTGATTTGAACCCTGCTCTCTGCCCGGTCTTCGTCCTCATTTAGCCCCCACATGTGCATGACTGTGCATGACTGAGGTTTTCCCCCCTCGTCTTGGCTATGGTGTGAGTCTGTGCTGTTAATTAATGGGGTTCTGCCTTCGGAGAAGATGAGCCAGCCCTCAAGGAGGTGATTATGTAATTTGCTAGCAATTCATGTCCCTCCCGGCGTGGCGCTGCGCGCTGACATCACGGGGCTGTAATGGTGGTGTGCCTCGAGATTTTTTTCATGAAACAAGTGTGCCTTTGCCCAAAAAAGGTTGGGAAACACTGCTCTAAGAAAGGTTTGTATAGGAGGTTTTGCTTGCTTCCTTGCACACGACAAACAAACTCAGAGACCA
Organism: Podarcis liolepis; assembly: GCF_965112155.1. NCBI lineage: Eukaryota > Metazoa > Chordata > Lepidosauria > Squamata > Lacertidae > Podarcis > Podarcis liolepis. Next base: position 5,226,079 of record NC_139558.1, read on the forward strand.
ACACAAATTCATTTTTCAGGAGAAATATTCTGCACACTGCAGTTGCCTCTGTTCTGAATTCTAGGATTCTGAACTGGCTCCACATCTCAGATTTTAATAAACACCTGTCCTTTGAGATCGAAGACTTTGCAACACCAGAAAAAATGTGTGGAAAGAAGAATGCAATCATCAGAGGGATAATATTAGCAGTCATGGTGAAGTGTTGTTTAGCAAATGTGAGGGGTATATTCAAGGGGACAGAGTTTGCCCTCTTGTGTGCGTTGGGAAAAGGAATATATGAATTCAATGTTAAAAACAGTGTGCGAAAAAAATGGAATGGAGGCTGTATTGCACATGATTTATATTCCAGGATGTGCACTGACATTTTTCTTTCTCAGAATTGAGCACCTGTTGATGGCTTCAAAAAATCAAAAATGCAATCAATTCCATGGACTCTATCAGAGGTTTAATAAAGCTACATAAACAAATTGATGGAAAAATACTTACCTGTGCTCACAAACTGATTACACATAGACTCCTAGAAAAATTTCAGAACCTATTTTAGCAAAATTTTAGTAGGAAGGAATAAAACATGATTCTTAGAGGTAGACAGTAAACTTTCAACAATGAGCTTAAATGTAAATTTAGATAACAAACATTTATACAGTGGCTGCCAACAACGGTTGCTCTGGACAATGTCTAAGGGCATAACAGGCAGAACCAGGTCAGCACTGCTGCAGTGCATTTTTAATAAAGTAACTTTTCCCGTCATCATTGGGATCTGCGAGAATGGCTGCAAAAAGAGAGGATGCCGCCAAGGATTCTGGATCCTTCTTAACAACCTGGAACCATAAGAAATTCCAAAAATCTGGCTCTTGGGGAACTGTTGCTGCAGAATTCGAGGATTTAATGAAAGCTGCAACATCTCTTCTGTCTCATTCTGTTATTTATACTAAGCCATTTAGAGGCACATTTATTTTTTAAGCTCTGTTCTTGACTTTAGAAGAGATAAAATGATGTAAATGGAGTAATTTTTAATACTTGTTTCTATGGCAGGTTATCTATCATTAATCACTACTTTGTTACTATGGTTACCACAGCTAATTTCTGTTTATTAATGCACTGGGCCTTAAACGAATGCCCTCAAGACTAATTGTGTTATACCAGGAGTTAAATGTTACAAGATCTACCGGTACAGATTTGACCTACATTTGGCCCTACTAAGATAATCACTCAGGAGACATTTTTTAAAAACCCACACACAAATAGTGAAGCTAATCAGTAAAGTAATACTGGTCCATTTGAAAAGACGGCGAGGATTTAATTTGAGCTGAGAAAAATATCCCCTGAGTGTTACTAGCAAAATATAATGGGAAAAGATCAGACAAAATCAACATGGTCATTCAAACCTTTCATTATTTTTTATCTAGTCCCATTTCCCAAGGAAAGACTGATCCAATTCTTCTGATTCAATTTAACTGATGTCTGAGAATGTGAAATGTAAATATTGAGTTCTCCATCTTCCATCTCTGCTATTAAAGGGAATCAAAACTTTAACTCCTCCTCATTCACCTTACTCAATCTGGAATTTGATTGTTAGCGGTGAAGCAAAGTCTGAGTGACAAACTACACATTACACACTAAAACATGTAACAGTGCTAATTTTTTTTTTTTTTTAAGCAAAGCAGTTTTAGAAGGAATTTTAAAGTGGAAAATGTACAGGGCAAGTCAAGCGTGCTTAACCCTTTCCCTTTCTCTATTTTACACTCCAATTTGCTCCCCTTTCCAGCGGATTTCAAAGCATATGATTGTGAGGTCACAGAGTTTTAAGTCCAGTGGTAAAATTGAGAAGTACATGAAGTACATGTAGCCCCTCAATGGCACCTGAAAAATGCAGAAAGTAATGACCCCCCCCCAAAAAAAGTAATTTTGGAGGTGATGTTTTATGAAATATAGACAACTGATTGTTTAGTCAACAAAATCTAATGCACACGCTTCTGTGTGAACTGCATACCAGGGGAAGTTCTTGATTGTTGGAAATACTTATGCATCCTGCTTCAGAACCAGTGTTTGAACAATACACTAATATTTTTCTTCTTCAAGTTTGGGGCATTAGAAAAACACCCACTTTTATGCCTGCCAGGGGGCTCTGTGTTTCAGTGTAATGCTTTTGGGACCTCATGAGTTCCTGCAGTTTGCAGACTGCACCGCTCTGATGTGCAGTTTCATCTTCCATACCGATTATGTAGCAATAAAGTATTGTGGTGTTTGAGATGCTTGCTCTGTCCTGGTTTGTTTTCCTGCTGCCCTGGTGCAGCAGAAGCCCCCACACATTCCTTTTTGCAGAGTGTGACATTTATACTGGTTCAGAACCTATTTGAAACCAGGACCTCATGTTTCTGTTTCAGAGATACACAGTCCCTACTGGAAGCTATAGTTCTGATGCAGATATGCATGGACATTGACTTTCCCCTAATTGCCTATTTACAACTCCCAGATCTCCTGTGAGATTGCTAATTCTGTTAAATATATGCTGACACTTACAATTCAAATTATAATTGAAGGAATTTGTTCTTTTCAAAATTTAAATGGAGTTCTTCCAATAAGCTGAAAATGTCAAATATCATTCAGTACAATATGTTTCTAATAAAGACACCAAAAGAGTTGGGGAAGGAGAACCAAAGGCCAATGCGCTCTTTCCTTTGCACTGCCAGGCTCATGCTAGTAGGGCAAAAAAAGTGTGTAAGATATTTTTTTTATTTTTAGTTCCAGATTGTTTTAATTTAGGGGAATGGAGAACAGTTTTCTTTTGATACCAATCATCCAGGACTGGCACAATCAGCCACCCATTCTGGGCATCCAGAGCCTCTCCTGACACGGCTCTGGAATGCCATCTCCTTGCCATCTCCAATCTCCACAGCTTCATGGAGGAGGCATCTGAGTCTGGCGCCATTCTCTGAAGGCAGACTCTCTGCCTATGGCCAGGAAGATCTAGCAGATCCTATGGTCCCCGGGACAGACTTTCAGTGACCATAGAGACCATTTGTGGTCTCAATTAATTTACTATTTAATCCTGAGCTATAAAATGGTTTGCATTTTATTATCTATTTATTTGGACAATTTGTATAATGCTTAAATAGAATTGTCTCTAAGCAGTGTACAAGAAGCTGAACAATACAATAAAAATAAAAATCAGTTAAAACTATAAAATCAAGATTCAGTTCAAACACCTGCTGAAATAAATAAAAATACATTTTCAGTAGGCACCAGATGTTCAACAGGAAGGCAGCCTGTCTGACCTGAACCAGAAGAGAGTTCTATAAAAATTGGTCCCACAATACTGAATGTGTGACTCCTACTGGATAGGAGCTCTGCACCTGAGCCATGGAGGACCACTAACAGTAGCTCCTCTGAATACCTCAGGGCCAGGCAGGGATATAAAGAAGCAAGCAGTCCTTAAGATATCAAAAACTAAAGTTGTTAGGGGCCTTGAACCTGGTCAAATAATGTATGGGCAACCAGTGCAAGCTTATAACCACTGGAGTTATGTGCTAGCAATAGTCTGTCCCCACCAACAGTCAAGCCTTAGATGTTTGCATCAGCTGGTGCCTCTGAATCAGGCCAAAGAGTAGCCCCAAAGAGAACATTGCAAATAAGTCGCCATTGATGAGTCCTGAGCCCATCAATGCACCAATCACCATTTTTTGCCTATCCCTCTCCCGAGAACCACCACAATTGCCATATTAGCCCCAGCTGGCAAAGCACATTCCTTTGACCTTATTATTTATTAGAAGCCTTAAATAATATTCATTCATTCAAAAATGCTTTTATCCATCCTACATCAGAAGGTTACAACAAGATATACACTTGTAAAACCAGGTTAAACCATTACAGTTATATAACAAGTGGTCCAATTGGAATAGAACAGTAGAATACAATGGATTGTTTTGCGCATAAATTATTTTTGGGATACTAAACTTGCTTTGGAGGCAACTGCATTTTCTGCATAGTGCAATAATCTAAAGGAAATGTCACTTTTTTAATATTGTTATTATCATCTGCCCTCCAGTGTGTGAATGAAGGCAAATTACAAAGGAAGTATTTTCAATGGAACTATTTTTTTAAGGAAAAAATGTCACCAAAAAGATTGAAGACCTGCTGAAACTGTGACAGAAGATATTCATTTCAAAATTTCAACAAAGCACTGGTGAATAAGGAAAATGCTTATGATGTGACACCTCATTTACAACTACATTCTTCTGAAAGTTAATGTTTCAATAGGTTTATCAAAAGTTTCAGGGGGTGATGAGGATGATGATGATGTTAAGAAATAAATTGGGTAGGTTAATTCAGAAACAGCATCCTGAAAAGCAATAGTTTTTATTAGTAGTTCACGTCCTCTTTTATTTGAGAACCACTTCACCCACTGCAGATTTAAGATGCACTCCCAAATGTATACAATGAATGTCTATATATAGCACATTTATGCTAAGAGCATGGGTTCACATGCTGCCTAAAATACACATGAACTCAACCAACCAGACATGCTTTTTAATGTGCGAGGTGGGCCATCCTTTCAATAGTGCTGTATTCCCACTCTTTCAGACCACATTAGATTATTCTTCAGGAATACCACTTTCCCTGGTAGTTGTGATATATCATATGCACTGGCACCGGGGGTCTGAGGCAGTTTCACACCCACCCACCCCAATGTTCAGATGGCATTTGGCAATATTCCCTGCATTCTCCTGATCTCACAATGTGAGGACGGCATGTCAGGCCCCCTCAATCAACTTGAGAAGGTGGCGCCTCTGCGACATATATAGAAGAAATCATCAGAAGCACCCTGAAAAAATACATTGCTTTTATCTTGACTATATTCAAGGGGTCTTTCAGTCTAGCTATTGAACCGTCCCACTTAATCTAATGTATCTCCCCTTACTAAAACCTGTTCCAGGGGGCAATCCTATAACAAGATTCTCCAGGATGGGCATCTTAGAATGCGGTGGATTGTTGGCTCACCCAGCTGATTCCTAAAATATGCTGGTGTAACTTGCTCAGCTGGGGCTCAGCCAGCTGAAGTCGGTGAAGTCCCCCAAAAGGGCTGAAATTGGCTGAAAAGGGCTGAAATGCTAGGCTGAAATTTGGTGACTGACCCGAGTGAATAGCAACAATGATGAGTTAAGTAAGCGAAAGTGGGTTTAAATGGGGAAAATGCACATGTTCAGAGCATTTCCACACATCCCTATTTTCATTGGAGAAATGCTGGAGGGTATGGAGTTATGTGATTGCCAAGCCAATGAGATAAGTAACTATACAACCTTTAGAAGACATCTGAAGGCAGCCCTGTATAGGGAAGTTTATGGATGTTTAATATTTTATTATGTTTTTATATTTGTTCAAAGCCACCCAAAGTGGATGGCTTTGAACACACACACACACACACACACACACACACACCATGATGATGGAAAAGGATGTCCCTATTTTCATTGGAGAAATGTTGGAGGATAGATTATTAACTTTGGCAAAATGTTGCTGTACGTGTTTTGCTGCAAGTTGCAAATTCAGGCTCTGAATATTTTTTGTAGACCATAGAAGCTTACGTCATAAGAAATGTGTTAGTCTTTAAGAAAGCACGATACTTATTCTTTGGTATCTCTTATTTGGGGAATTGTACAAGGGCCCCAACCACCTTAGTCTGGCCTTGATTCAAGGGACTGAAACTGGGAACTTTTGCTTGCAAGGCAAGTGCCAGAGCATACAAGGTGATGTCCAAAGCTATGAAGTTTCATGCCCTTGTTTTAATGAAACTTCATTAAAGGTCATCTGCGCTTTTTCTCCATGGATTTCAGAGTTCATGATTCCCAGAGTTATTTACTGTATATAGTTCAACAGATCTAAATGCTTACCATTTTCATAAGATATCCTTTTTTAAATGTGCATTTATATTTTGGTGCATGTTGTGTGACAACAGATTGCTTGGTCAGTATGTGTGTGTGATAAATCTAATTCTGAATCTTTTGGGGGTTACACAAACATTAAAACAATGCTTGTTTTTGATGGTGGTGGTGGGAATGGCACAAACCACTATGATATAATTTTATGATACAGCGGCATGTGAATATTTTTTATAAACAAATAAATAAATTAATTAAAAATTTAAAAAGTTCAATAAGCCATGTGGAATGTTGGTAGTCACCCACTCTGTCAGGGTTGGGGACTACAGTGTCAGGAAAAAGCAGCAATGCAAAAGCCAGCTGCAGATGGCTGGAATGCAAAACAGGATGTTGTGGTTTGCAACTGTACTAGTGGAGAAAGGGGGCTGTCCTTTCTCTGCTCTGAGCACCGGATGTTAGCTCAGAGTGTCATTTGACCTGTGCTGGAAGTACACGGGTGGAGTTGTGACTCTTCTGATGGAGTCTGAAGGGAGCAGTCGCGTTTCTATGTACTGCTGAATGACAGGAATAAAACATGTAAATAGGACTCCTGTCTGTCTCATTTCCCCTCCCTGGGGAGAATGCAGGGAGGGAGAGAAGCAGAGGGTGTGTTCTCCTCACGTCTAATGAGGAGAATCGCCGGTTTACGACCTAGCCTGCCGGGAGTAGCAGACCTCTGACTGTGAGCTGAGATACTGACATACAGATGCCAATTGGTCAAATAAGGTCAAATACTAAAGCAATCTGTATAGGATTTCCATTTCCATGAGCCTTGATGTTGTGTGGTTTGTTGGTTATCTGAACCCTCCTTGAATGTGTAAATTAGGGTAGCCAGCATCTTGCCCTCCAGATATTGTAGGGCTACAATTCCCATAATCCTTAACCGCTGACCATGCTAGTTGACACCCAGATGGGTTGTAGTTCAACTACATTTGGTACCCTGCCTTATTCCATGCAGGAGAACAGAAACACCTGCTGGCATATGCACCAAAATGTTTGCTACACAACATCAGCCAAACTTTTTGGTTTATACAAATTGCATTGTGCTCCCTGGGAAAACAGGAGCTATGAGTAGCTGTGTATGATTTTCCTACTGGAAGTAAAACTTGACTGGCATTGCAAAATAAAATAGTAATTTATCAAATTCCTGGTCATTAATGAATAGTCGGCAAGTAATAGAAAATTTCCCTTTGACTGATGGACTGGCATAACATAACTGAAGTAAGAAAATAGAAAATGGAGGTACTTTAACAATAAAACCTTAGAGTTAGAAATTGTTTAGGGTGATACATATCATCAGAAACACAATGGGCAGCTGCCTTGAGTTTTCCTTCTTTGGGTAGCAGTTATGAGATTCAATTTCCGAAGCTGCTTTGTTTGATAAGATTTGGAAAATCTGGAGGGCTTTTGACTTATCGGTGGAACACAGCTTATCATGCAAATGTGATTCATTCAAATTTTCAAAGATAAGAGACAGACACATTCATAAGCTCAGGAAAAGAGACACTAGGCGAGATGAGAAATCCCTGTAACGTGATTCTGTTTATTGACTTTCAATGGTTATGAAGGGATATAAATATAGTGGGCTTTGGGAATAAGCAGGAATGTTACATGTTTGTGTACAGGGAATGTTCCTTCTGCTGAAGGAAAAAGATAGGCTTGCCAATTGATGGAATCAAAATATATGGCAATGGAGCAGGGCCTGGCACATGAAGCTAGAGCTGGCCCTACCCTTGAGTAGAATGAGCTGGTTGACTCAGGCAGCAGATCTGAGATGCTACAGAAGGGCAGCAAACTATTTTGTTATTTAGGCTGCAATTCTATAGACCAGATATGAAGAGCCTGTGGTCTTCCAGATGCTGCTGAGCTCCCACTCTCATCAGCCCAAACAGCATGGGCAGTGGTCAGGTTTGATGAGAGTTATTGAGTTCAGCAACAAATGGGTGTGCCACAGATACCCCATCACTGCTATTTACACTCACACGGGAATAAGTTTAACTGAACACAGTGGGACCTCTGAGTAGACATACATAGGATGGCTCAGTTAAGATGTTGCTATTGCTATGGTTCTTACTGCCAGAAAGGAGAGAGTGTTTTTACAGCCAGGGTGGGATCCAAGCCAGGCAGAGTCAAAAGCAGGGATACCTCACTTCACTTTTGGTCCTCCAGATGCTCTTGCAGTGCAGCAGTCTCAGCCAACGCGGTCCACGGTCAGGAATGATGGGAACTGTACTTCAGCAACCTTGGAGGACCACTGGCAAGCCACCCTTAAAGCAGGTCAGGACTGAGGACAGAACCTTCCTTTTTGGAAGAATAGGAGTGGAGCCCAGGAAGAAAGCTGTTTGTTTAGACATATTTTTAACCAATCAGTAGAGTAGGGTCCTGGTTACATTTCTATTTCTCATTAATTACCAGGTTGCTATGCTGAACTTTTGACCCTTCTATACAAAAATCCCACCAGTGAACTTTTGACTCTTTTGTGCACCACTTACGCTGTGAACAATTGCTACTAGAGCAAGAAGCAACCATTTTGCAATCCAAGTTATACAATAAAAAACCAAGAACATTGGCTCAAAATCCAGGTCCTTCACAAGGCAGTAATAAAAACATCATGGCTCTGTTCAGCTAATTAATACTTGTAGTGTGGGGGGAGGGGGATCTGTTTTATAGACTTAGGCCACAAGTGATAGAATTTAACCTTCTGATAAATTGTAATTTAATGGTTTCCTGATGAATTTCTTTTGTTTGAGAATAGTCCCCTTAAAGTCAGTGACAAAGCGACTTATTTAGTAACTGACATGGAACAGTATTTACCATAATAGCCACAATGGAATATGTAGAAATTGATAGTTATAACTCATTACAGCTCAGTCTGAGGAGCATTTGTGAAGAAAGTTAAATTTGGTAAAAGGGCAAGAGAGCTGGATAGTTGTGGAGAAGTTCTGGGGCAAAAGGCAGGTGGGTTTAGTAAACATTTCTAATGTTTCTAAAAGTTTGCTTGAAGCCCACTACAGATCCCTTAAAATGTGTGAGCTACAGCAAGGCCATGGCTACAGGAGGACTAGCCAGGTATTTTGCCCCAGGTGAAGCTTCCAGGATATGTGTGTGTGTGTGTGTGTGTGTGTGTGTGTAAGAAACTTGACCCTTTTAAGAAAAGCAAGAAAACTGAGATTCATGCATATAAATAAAACACCTACAATTGGCCAAGTACAAGTACATCATTCACTATTTCTGCACCCAGCACATAAGAAATCATGTGGTCTCCACTATTGCTTACTGTTAGAACCAACATGGCAACAATACTGTTTAATTAAATGATAAATGACTTCAAAAACCCGTGCTGCTCACTGTGTGTCTGGGTTTTTATAAATGAAATTAGCCCATACATAAAGCAATGGTTCTGAGCGTTATTACTGAATCCAATGCAGTGAATATAGAATTCATCATTTCATTATATCCTAATAACCAGAGGTCATAAAATCAATGTTCAAATTGATACAGTGTTGACCTTTAAAAAAGCAGTGGTTCTAATAATAAACAAGTAAATGGTTTGGATTATATTACAATCATTTTCTTGCAAGTGAATAATCTCTTGTCCCCTCACAAAGCAGCATTTCAAGTAAGAATCCAGGAAATGAGCAGCTAAAATCTATGGGCAAGGTAATGATCTTTGAAAAATATTTTCTAATGAGTAATTTGTGGCTCAGTGGATTTCAAGAGATTATTGGTTTTTAAAATGGATTCTATCAGCTAAGGAGATAATGAAAATCATTAGGGCTTATGGTGGAGATGGGAAGAAAGCAGTAGATTTGTTTGAGAACTATTAAAACAAGCCCTTATTTCCCACACAAGTTAGAAGTCTGCTTTCCACAAATTGATCGACGGTGTTTGGTGCGTAGTCAACGATGCAAGACCTCATATCACTGAAGCTGAAATAAAATCCCCATTAACCTCGAGGGGACATCATTTTGCAATTGGAGCTTGATTGGGTGTATGTTGAAACCAATGGTATTCGAATGAGTTCAGTACTTCTAATAATCATGATTGAGTTGCTTAAGCTGTATTCCGAGGAGGAGAATTTTTGGCCATTGAGTATACACTAAATTTTCCAAACAGGGAAATCTAGCTCATGATGTAGCACTCATAAATAATACCTTGATCAATAGTCTAGATGTATGAATTTTACTGTATTGTAATAGATTAAGGGTGCTAAATGTTTGGGTTTAGTAAATATCATGATTTGATTAGAACTTGTACGTTATAACTGGAATATGTTATAAGACAGTCTCAATATGTTTTTCAAAGGAGGTGATTGAGGTGTTCCATTGGCAATTTTGTGTAAAGACTGTGGCTCAGACCTTCAGAATATAATCAAGATCCATGAGTATTGAGATGTGTGTGTGGACCTACAGTACTTCTGAGAATCAGCAATTAGCATCTGAAGAGTTAATTAAAGGTAAAGGACCCCTGACAGTTAAGTCCAGTCGCAGACGACTCTGGGGTCTCGCTTTACAGGCCGAGGGAGCCAGCATTTGTCTGCAGACAGTTTTTCCAGGTCATGTGGCCAGCATGACTAAACCGCTTCTGGCGCAACAGAACACCGAAACCAGAGCAGCTCACGGAAATGCTGTTTACCTTCCCGCCAGAGTGGTGCCTATTTATCTACATGCACTTTTGAGTGTGCTTTTGAACTGCTAGGTTGGCAGGAGCTGGGACAGAGCACTGGGAGCTCACCCTGTCGCGGGGATTCAAACCGCCGACCTTCTGGTCGGCAAGCCCAAGAGGCTCGGTGGTTTAGACCACAGCGCCACCCGCGCCCCTGAAGAGTTAATTAGCCAAGGTAAATATCCTAAGGTGTGCCAGCCTTTGATAAAGTCAGGGAACACCTTTGTTATGTGATGCTTGGGGTGGTGGTGGTGTTAACTTCAACACATCAGAATAACTGACCATTAGAATGCCAGTGGGTAAGGGCAGCTTAGTGTTTAGAAACAGGAGAATTAGGAGAGATGGTACTTGAAGTGGAGAAGGAACTATGCTTGCATGTGCCTCAGAGACCAAGACAGGCTGCAGAGCAAAGAGGGTGATGGTGATGATGCCAAAAGGATACGCTGGCTGAACGGAGGCTGGGAGAGATGCCTTGGACCCCAGTGTTGCCCTGCTGTGAGGAACAAGCCCCACTTCTTGATATGATCATACTGGACTCCATTTGGAATATATGTGATTCAATCACATTTCTTAAAGCTTTGACAGTCTCTTGATTCTCAAAGGACCACAGACACCTAGGGTGCACACCAGGAACCCCCCTGGAATCTTGCTACCACTCACCACAGAGTGGGGGGGGTTACTTTTGTAACAGTATGTTATTTTATTGTGCTAATTAGGAGACATTTCTCCCAAATAAGCGAGCCTGGACTCATAAATGAGGGTAGGCAGAGAGCAGTGCACAAACTAACCTGAGAGTAATGGAACTTCCTTTTGAGTAGACATGCATAGGAATGCCTATCCCTGGTGTGCATTCTAAGTACAGAGAGCATTTTTTTGAGGGGGAGGGGGTCAGAAATTCACACTGAAATGTTGAGAGGTTTTCAGGAGGATTTTTTCTTAAAAAAATTGCAAACTGATTTAAGCATGTGGAGAACTGAATTTGAGATTAGAATAATGAGAAACTGAGCAAAACCAAAATTGATAGATTCAGCCATCCCTGCACCCTACAAGTGCATGTACAATTCTTCTGCAGGCTTGGATTCATAGTTCTGGATCATAGTTTTGCACTGATGGAAGGTGTGCTTCTCCCCCCCCCCTTAATATGATGACATGCTTTGGCTGCCTTAAAATGGCATCTAACCTAGGAAATATTTCATGGATATTATGATGCCCATCTTGCTGGCTGCAAAGAGGATTATCCAAAAAGTAATCAATGCTTGGCTAAAATACCAGCGTCTCAGCAGTGAATTCTAAATGATATTACTTGGCAGAGAAACCTGGCAAAAGTTCCCAAACTATTTTCCTCAGATACAGATTCCTTCCTTCCTTTTCCCTTCCATAGATTCCAAAGCTGTTTGTCAACTGATAATCCTGAGCAGTAACTGCTAAGGCCCCAGTACATTCAGAAAAACACAGATTTTCATTAGATATAGCCATTGAGAGACTGTAAAGCAAGCAATATTGCTGAATATAATGAGTAAGAAAATAAAGATACATACTTTAGTCCTGTTTGTCAGAGCTAAATGAGGAAAGAATCTGTATGAAAAATGAATATTGTATTACTGAGGATGTCCAGTGAGACATCTGAGATATTTTCATCTCAGTATTACCTTCTGTCAAAGGAGAAGAATGAAGAATCGGTGCAGACATCTACAAATCAAAATCCAGCTGCAGGGAATACACTCTTTTATCGTCCTCAAGACCCCAGTCCTGTGCACACGTAGAGAACAATCCTATGCACAATAACCTGGCATAAGAGGGTTGAATTAGGCTCAATCCTAAATCCATTCAGCTCCGTCACATGAGCTGAAAACCCAGTACAAGAACCTGTTTTAGAGGCTTTTTTTCCTTTGCCAGACTCAAGCAGAGCAGCAGCCCTGAATGGATTTTGGATCTGATGTAAAGGTACACTACATGGTTTCCCAAACTTAGGTATCCAGCTCTTTTATTTTTAATGTATTTTATTAAAGATGTCTTGGTTTACAAAAGTATGTGCAACCCCCCCCCCCCAAGTTACATTTTCTACGGATCAGTTTCATTTGTTGAGACTAATATTAGTGTTCCATTAGGGAGAAAAGGGGGAAAGAGGTGGAGGGGATCATGGTGGGTGGGGGTGGGGGTGGGGTGGCAATGTTTCTATTTTACTTAATGTATGTGTGGGGTTTAGGGTCAGCATCGCTTGTGCGGGTTCTCTTTACTATTTGCTTGTATTCCTTTGGTGGTGAGAGAGGTTGGGGTTGGCCTAGGTGTGGTTGTGTGTTTGTAATTGGCTGTGGTGAACTTTGTTTTCATGTCTGAGTGGGGTGGGTGGGTGTTCATGAATCAGGTTGTGCATATTGATTCGTATGCTGTTGGTGGATTATTGTCATTGTCCTGTTGGGCTGTGTATGTGATAAAGGGGAGCCATACCGGGGTGAAGGTGTCTTCTTCTGTTTGTCCCCGTGTCAGTTTCAGTTTATTAGTTAATTTTTCTATTCGGCTGTTTCCCATACTATTTGGTACCATTGTTCCATTGCTTACTCCTGACAGGTCTCTCCAGTGTTTGGCTATGATGTTTCTGGCTGCTGAGAGCAGGTGGGTTATGAACTATCCAGCTGTTGTTGGACTACAACTCCATCATCCCTAGCTAGCAGGACCAGTGCTCAGGGATGATGGGAATTGTAGTCCAAAAACAGCTGGAGATCCAAATTTGGGAAACTCTGCACTAGATCCAAACCTCATTCAGTAACCGGACTGTTGGCTTTGCCTAAGCCTGGCAGAGGAGAAACAAGTCCTTAAAGGAATGTTTTATTCCCTTTTGCCAGGTCATGTGACTGAGTTAAATGTGCTTAGGATTCAACTTAAGCCACCTCCCCCAACCCCTCTTGGGGGACATACACCAGCCTGGGCTCAGCCAACTGAGCCCTGGTTGAGCCACGAAGAGCAAGTTATACCAGCGTATCTTCAGCTGATCCAGGGTGAGGGACATAACACCAGCTGAGACATTCATCAGCCACTTGATCCAGAGTTCCACTGCTTCCTAAACTGCTAATTCCAGCAGATTTTTCAATAAGATTGCTCCCTTACTTGGAAGTTAATACTTCTGAACTCTTTCATCTGGTACACATATGCTTCTGAGCCAAGCAACAAGTCCAGCTCTACTGCTTTCAGTTGGACTCACTTTAGTTAAATTATGCCCAAACTATCCTTTGCCTTGAACATGGGAGAAAGGAGATGAAAGCTGTAGGTCCTTGATACTGGCTCCAAATCTACACAGGTCTTAGTTATCATATTTCCCATTTATTTCATACAGTCCTTGAAAGAAGATAATTTAGTTGGATTAAAACCTGGGTTAGACCCCCTTCCAGCTCTAACACTAAGTAATTTGTTGAACACATCAGAATACCCTGGGACACCCCCCCCCCCACACGTGTACCTGTGGGCAATATCTATGTTACCCCAATGAAGCTTTGAAGAATGAATATCAGTAAATGAATGCACAGAGCTATTACTTGAGTATGACTAACGACATTGTGAAAAATGATTCTGATGGCAAACAGGAAGGCACAAATAATGTCATTGTGTGATAGCTGAGGCTATAGTCGTGTTTATTATTGTTGTGTTAGATCTCCTTCTTATGATAAATTACCATGCCTGAAATTCTTGTGACATATGGAGACTAATAAAATGGGAGAAAATGACAAGGAATGCAGTCATCGCTGTTTATCAAATCTTCATGTCAGGGTGTTCTGGCACAGAAGCAAGGAAACTCACATTTGCTATGTTATTTCTTCTTTGGTGTATGGATTTACACTACAGTCATCACAGGAATGTTTACTTTAGTATAAACTATTTTAAACAAATAGTATCCATAAAAATAATAATGTGAGATTTCCTCCTTAAACAATATGTCTGTGAAATTTGGAGGGAACCAACAACAAAAAAGTGTCCTTCAATAAATTCACGAGGGTCTTGAAATGTTACAGATACAGTCCCATATACTCTTTGAATACCATAATTATGTCTAAAGTTGTCCAATCAACTATGATTATGTTACATTAAATGCCAGATCTCAGAGCAAGTGTTTTCTGAAGCATAGAAGACATATGAAACTGCTTACATTTCTCCATTTGTATTCATTGCATGTGGCCTGCACAGATGTCTTCACTTTATAGAACTCCCATCAACCTCCTTGCAATTTGACGGTAAGTTTTCATTGCCATCCACTATAGCAGAGAGAATAGTATTTTGTAAAACTATAAGACTGTTATGAGGTTGTGAGTGCCAGACCTCTCTGATCCCTGGACCCAGCAGATGTTAAAAGCTAAAGAAGCAAAGATAGCTTCCTGTGTTCAGGCAATCGCCCGAGTGATGGGACATTAAGAGAACAAAGGGATTAAAGAACTCTGTGGGAGGCGGCAAATGGGTGGGACCCCTCCGGGGTGGGGCCCCTCCCTCAACAGATGAAGCCAGAATTTAGAGAGTTATGAGCCTTGTGAGCTAGAAGCTTAGAGAGCTGTAGGCTCAGGTTTTTTATATGTGTAAATAAACCATATATCATAAAGACACCACTGTCTCCCCTGTGCTCCATTAAAAAAACACCATAAACTCTGGGTAAGTGCCTGGGACCCTTGGAATCTTGCCCCATTGTGAGATTGGGGTGGCATTCAATACTACCTTACTTACACTGTGCACAAAGGAAGAAAATTTGACAAAGTGTGAGTGTCCTCACCTCCCCATTGCAACTGTGAAATAAAAATCAGAAACATTGTTTCCTATCTATACAATTTTACCGTAGTCCTGGGTGGGACTGGCATACTGTTTTACTCCCAGGTGATCTCCATTTCTGATTACATTAATATTCTCTTAGTAAGCATGAAAATAAAAGATATGATTTAGATTAACCTTTCAGTCTAATTCAGTCCTAATTTTCTTTTACTTTTCTGTATCTCTAGTTAATTTTCTTTTTTTTTTAAATAATTTTTATTAACTGGCCAATCACATCAAATTAAATCACATCACATAAAATTCCAAATTACAAAGCCAAATTTTTAAATTTCCTTGAAGTATGTGCAATTTATCTTGTCCAAATTGTTTCTTTTGAAGATTCTTGCAACTAGTGGCGCGGATCAGATACGGCATCGAGGAGTGCCGGAATCCCACAGGAGGGCTTTGTGCCTAGTGCCCCCATCCCCACAAATTCGGGGGTGGTATAGGGCACAGCAGACAAGGGCCGTCCCCTCCACAATCCTGGAGGGGTTAAGGAGGCTAATTACCCCCATCATAGCCTCCAAATTACCTCATGTGGGTCGGAGAGATGTTATTGTCAGCCATCTTCCGATGCACCCCTTAGTGGCCCCCCCAATTTTCTAGGACTGTTGAATTTATTTAAGTGTCTTACCTGGCCACTCAAACTGTTTTAGATCAATGGAATATGTTGCATGAGATTAGCTGTTGGAGTATGCAAATACATTTACATTGATTTGGTTGCAGCTGTAACTACCGCTAGGTTAGTGCAGAAGGATACATGCAAGCACATTCATCCACACCTGAACTACCATTTTATTCAATCATATCTCTGTCCATTGGCGTTCTTTAGGGGAACTCTCATGTGAGTACTATTTCATTCACTTAAAATATAAGGCTGCTCACAAGCTCAATCGTTCTTTGTCTTATTGTGCACAGTTATAGATATTTCTGGTAGGATTGATGTTAAGAAAAGTTTTGGATGGAGCTAGGAAGAAAAAATAAACCTAGATGAACAATGGAAGGGGAAAAAAGGAAACAAAAACTGAATTTTTAGAAAACTAATTCTGATTTTGATGATGAAATATTACACACCTCACAATAAAAAACAATAGCATTCAGATTTAAGAATCAAAAATTTGAAAGCAAAACTTGAGATGCAACCACTTATGCTAAACACCCCCCCCCCAAGGAAATGCACATGTTTCTTTTTTTGAGGGAGGGCAAATAAATTTACTGGGTGTTCAGATTATGAGTGCTGTGCCAAATGTATCTTAAAATAGCATCAGCCATAAAAAGGGAGTGTTATTATTGCCAAAATGTTGTTTTTATTCCAAGCTCTACCTATCATTGACAACGTAAGATGTTTTAAGGAATGGCAGAAGGCACTGTCTAAATTTATGTAGCAGGGGGAAAAACCCCAGAATTAAATATAAAATACTAACGGATACAAAAGAAAGAGAGGGATTTTCCCTGCCAGATTTGAAGATATATTTTGAAGCTGCGGCCTTCTGCTGGATTAAGGAATGGATACAATTTGAGAATGCAGATGTGTTAGACTTGGAAGGTTTCAACAATGTATTTGGTTGGCACACATATTTATGGTATGATAAGATATCGGCACATAAAGGATTTAAGAATCATGTAATTAGAAAATCTCTTTATAATGTTTGGGTAAGATATAAAGATCTCTTAGAAAGGAAAACTCCCAGGTGGCTATCACTGATGGACGCTAAGGCTCAGAAAAAATTGAATATGGAGACCAAATGGTTGAGATACAATGATTTACTGTTGGAAAATAAGGATGGATTAAAACTGAGACCATTTGATCAAATTAAAGATAAACTGGATGGATGGTTACAGTACCATCAGATTAATGAATTGTATAAACTTGATAAGAAAAATGGTTTGCAACTGAAAAATCCAAATTGGAAACAGAATTGTTAGATACAAATGTTTAAAATCTCTCTAAAATGTATAATTTATTGTTGGAATGGCATACAAAGGATGAACAAGTTAAATCTGGCATGGCTGATTGTGCAAGCCATTTATCTCTATTTTATCTTCTTCCCATGTTTCTTGCAAAAGGATTATCTGAAAAGAGTTTATATAGGACAGAAATTCGGGATCTAATCTTTTCCTTTTCCAGCCCGCAATATTCCAACTTAGGACTGCTAGCTGGGGACTTCTGTGTTGTTCTTTTAACAGTCAAAGCGAAGGAGGGGCAGACTCTCTGGGAGAGACAGAAGATGTAACAAAAAAGTCAGTTATTTTACATTGGGAAGATGGTAACTGTGGCGAACCCTTCCAATTAAAATTTTTAACAATTTGGTTCGACTGTTGGAACCCCGAGGTTGATCTACTAGAAGTAGATCCCTGAACAGGCAATCTTTTCATTTCGAAATTCTTTGTACAACTTGACAGAGAAATACCCAGAGAGGGAGAAATTAAGTCCGTCGGGGGAAACCCACTAGCAGATTTATCATCAGGCATTAGGATGATTTTATTGATGCGTCCCATCGGGTCTTCAAGCGTTTCCGGCGACGGGTCCCGAGGTATAACACTCACATTTTCCTTTAAAGAAGGTAGATGAGGGGACATCACGGGGGCGGTAATTGCGGAAGACTCTCTCGGGGGCATCACTTGTGGACTACTTCTATATCTGGTCGAAACTGGAGAAGATTCTAGCTCTGGCATAGATGAGTGGGTTAAAGAGGGATTTGAGTCAAGCAAGGAGATCAGAGTTTCGTCCTTAGGTGTGTTAGTCGAAGGATGTAGATGAAGGTTAAGTGAGGATGGCAGAGCCTGGTCGTCTCGTGGAGTAGCACTGGGGGCAGAAACAACTTGAAGATTTGAGTCTTGCAGGATGGTTTTTGTTTTCAAAGTGGGGCTGAG
The DNA here is from genome assembly GCF_965112155.1 of Podarcis liolepis. Classification (NCBI taxonomy): domain Eukaryota; kingdom Metazoa; phylum Chordata; class Lepidosauria; order Squamata; family Lacertidae; genus Podarcis; species Podarcis liolepis. Next base: position 5,244,321 of record NC_139558.1, read on the forward strand.
CTGAAGAAGATCGACCACTTCTGTCCAATGAGCCCCAGGGGGGTTATTTGAAGCATCGTTAGTATCTTCCCCTCTGTGTTGGACTTTCAAAAGCTGAGAATTAAGCGTGTCAAATCTTTGCATCATCGCCGACTGTTCTTTCGGAGGGAGGGCTCTGAACGAATCAATAAGTTCCCTTTCATCAAGGGCAGTCTGTAGGTTTCCGTCCTCATATATGGGTATTGAGGATATTGAGATTGGTCAAGAATGGTACGCTGCAGAATCATCGCAGTGGGGCCTGACAGTATTTTGAAGTAAGGCGGAGTCTCTTGTCCTAATGTCCTCACCGCCAGGGCACCTATTTAGAAGGGGTTTGATCTTGCTATCTGCAAAAACCCTCATTGCTACGATAGCGGCCATGGACAAAAGCGTTTTCCGCCTAGCAATAATAGATGGTATCTTTTCAGAGTGGAACATGAGTATCACCTTCAGGAAGTTGGTCTGTCGGAACAGGGGCATCACCGCATATAAGTCAATCTGATGTTTCTTAATTTTTAAGAGTTTGCTTAAACAGTCTTTAGCCCCATCTAGCGATGACCATCTTTCTATTTCCGACCTGACCGAAAGGCAACTTTTCTTGGGTTGCAGAGTTAATATCTGATTATTCAGTTGGGAATTTAAGATATATTTAATTTTAGTCTCCTTTCTTTTATCCGAATTAGGCAATACGTTTTTGACCTCACAAACTGAAGATTGTGTTGTTGATTCAAGTTTCTCGACTTTCAGCAGGATATTAGATTATTGTGAAGATACCTCATCCAGCCTTTCAAAGATACAGTGAAGGGTCTTAATAACTAGGTGTAACTGCACACAACTGGGGAACTCCCCCATATCAGATGTTAAACCATCATCCTGCGATGAGAGTTTTTCCATATTCTCCTTTACAGGCTTTACTTTTGGAAAAAATTGAGTCGTCAGAGTTGGAGTGGCTTCTAAATCACTTAGAGGAAGGAAGCGATTTTGGGTTTCCACCCCAAGGCAATGCTCGGCATTGTCACTCCCTCTTCTATTCCGGTGTGGCACCAACCTTGATAGTTTTGGTTTAGGGGATGATAGGGGCTCATCAAAGTCTCTCAAGCGTTTGTTCTGACCCATACTTTCCTCAGGCTAAGGATTATACGATTCTTAAAAACGATTCTTAAAAACATAACATTTAAACACCATACGGCGTCTTCCTCTTAAGTCCTTTCTCCAGTTAGGATAATTGCGTTCACTTCTCTTTTTGCAGCCGAGGCCGGCCCGCTGATAAGAGAGAAACAAGGAGCAGTCTGCAGCAATCTGGAGCAGGGCCAAATCTCTCAGAAAGTTGCCATAGCATGTAGCTGCAGCAATTATAAAATGCTTCAAAGACTGAGTGGGTCAGTTAAGATAAAATATAAAAGATTAAAAGAAGATTAAAAGAAATCCGAAGAGCACCGGTAAGTGCGTCTTACCTCGGCGCCGTCTTGGCTCCCACCACTGATTGTGCAAGAGATGTGGGCCAAAATATAATGATGGAAGATTGGGAAAGGTTATGGAAGAAAGGGGTTAAGTTCATGTACTGTATTAAAAGAAAATATTATGAAGATGATGTATAGATGGTACTTAACCCCGGTCAAATTAGCAAAAATCTACCACACTAATGATAATTTATGTTGGAAATGTAAAGAGAAAGTAGGCACCTTTTCTCATATGTGGTGGACGTGTCCCAAGGTGAAAGACTTCTGGGAAAAGATTTATAATGAATTTTTAAAAATGTTGAAAAATACATTTATTAAGAAACCAGAAGCCTTTCTATTTGGAATAACAGGATTGGAATTGCCCAAGAAGGATGTTAGATTTTTTTTGTATGCCACTGCAGCGGCTAGACTTTTATTAGCCAAAAATTGGAGATTGCTAGAAATACTGAAAATAGAAGAATGGCAGATGAAGATGATGGACTTTTTGGAGCTGGCTGACCTGACTTGAAGAATCCGTGACCAGAAAGAAGAGGAAATACAAGAAGACAAAAAAAATGAGAGGCACAAATACAAGATGGGTGACACCTGGCTTGAGAGCAGTACATGTGAAAAGGATCTAGGAATCTTGATTGACCACAAACTTGACATGAGCCAACAGTGTGACGAGGCAGCTAAAAAAGCCAATGCAATTCTGGGCTGCATCAATAGGAGTATAGCATCTAGATCAAGGGAAGTAATAGTGCCACTGTATTCTGCTCTGGTCAGACCTCACCTGGAGTACTGTGTCCAGTTCTGGGCACCACAGTTCAAGAAGGACACTGACAAACTGGAACGTGTCCAGAGGAGGGCAACCAAAATGGTCAAAGGTCTGGAAACGATGCCTTATGAGGAACGGCTAAGGGAGCTGGGCATGTTTAGCCTGGAGAAGAGGAGGTTAAGGGGTGATATGATAGCCATGTTCAAATATATAAAAGGATGTCACCTAGAGGAGGGAGAAAGGTTGTTTTCTGCTGCTCCAGAGAAGCGGACACGGAGCAATGGATCCAAACTACAAGAAAGAAGATTCCACCTAAACATTAGGAAGAACTTCCTGACAGTAAGAGCTGTTCGACAGTGGAATTTGCTGCCCAGGAGTGTGGTGGAGTCTCCTGCTTTGGAGGTCTTTAAGCAGAGGCTTGACAACCATATGTCAGGAGTGCTCTGATGGTGTTTCCTGCTTGGCAGGGGGTTGGACTCGATGGCCCTTGTGGTCTATTCCAACTCTATGATTCTATGAGTCTAAGACTGGAAGAAATTTAAAGAATATTTATCTAGATATTGTAATATAAGATAATTAAGAAACTCCTAGAAGTAACAGATTAGGCTTAGGGATAGAAAAAGGTTAATAATAGTGAATATTATGGATTCGAACAGGAAGTAAAGATAAGAAGTTTGTAACTGAAAGAAGATATTGGTGTTATAAATATGAAATTGGAAACTGCTAAATATGTGATATAATAAAATTCAGATTGGGGGTGTCGATGAAGTCTTACAGCAATGTAAATGTACCAGGAAACAAGAAGAAACAATTCTTCTTTTATTTTTTTCATTTTTATTGTTGTTATGTTTTTATGTTGCGTCAAGTGTAATGTTTTTCTTTTGTGTTAATCTTGGTGGTAACATACATATTCTTTATCATACCTCACCCTATGTGAGGTAAGATGCAGCCACCATGTGACATTGACTGAACACAGATCAAATGTAGTCTTTCCTATCAATTAGCTGAATTTTGTCCTCCATCATGAAGGGCACGGTGTTGCAGTGAGATCACCTAAACTGCCTCAGTGTTGTGGGGCGGGACTGTTTGGATAGCCACAACACCCCTTTGGTTGCCCCTTGGTTGCTGGGGAAGAAATTTGGCCTGTTGGGTAGTCTGTTGGCTACTGAGGGGCTATTTAAGCTGCTGCACATCACTGGGAGCTGTCTCTTTCTTGCAACGTGCATCGAATCACCCTCCCTCCCTCCCTATATTTAGGGTTGTTCTTTGGCCTGGCTATGCCTGTCTACGGGTCATCTGTTTTGGAGCAGGGGCGCGGTAGGAATTTTGCCATTTGGCTGATTGGCTGGTGCCATTTGGTTTTTGCCTACCGTGTAGCAAATCATCACAGCTTTGTAAGGCTGGCGGTTAGGCTTTGGTTCAATGTTTTGTGGAGGGGAAGTGGTTGGCTGTGGCTGCCCCGCCATTGCTGCTGCTAGGGAATTCCGTTAAAGGAATCCAGGAACTCACCTTGTTTTGTCTGATCCCCTTTCAGGGGTTAGGGCCACGCCAGAGCCCCTGGGAACATATGGGGTGAACTCCATGCTCCCCAATATGTTTTCCCTTACTGTCTTCTGGTGGTGCCCAGTGTCAGTCCTGTTCTTGCCACAGTGCAGGGTCAGATAGTCAGGAACCAATGCCTAGGCTACCCCTCACATGCTGTAATTCAATAAAGTTGTGGCCAAATTATTGCCAAAAACCTTAAACTAAATTTCTGTGTCTATTGTGTATTTATTTTGGGAGTGGTTTTGGGGGTCTTCACACGCAACACTGAGAGACTTGAAATTACAGCCAGGAAAGTAACAGCTAGTGAAACATTTTAAAATCATTTGCAGTTGCAAATTTGAATTACCTTCTTTACTAATAATATGGAGTCTCCAAAGTAGGTACAGTCATATATTGCAGAGGTGTACTAATTATCATTCTGCCACTTAATATAAATGCACTATGGAAGAAGGATTTGAGGATACATCAAAGGTGATAGAGCAGTTTGTAGCAGGATAAATAGAGAGCAGCTATGCTATAAGCCTCCCATTCAAAAGGGACATAGAGTGTGCCCAAAGAGCTTCCTCAACAGGGCAGAGGCCTCATTATTGTGCTTGCACATTGTGCCACAGGCACCAAGGGTCCCATACAAGGCCTACAAAATCCTGCTGTTGGCTCCACTAGACAAAATACAAAAGTCTAGAGTAAACAGCACAGCCATCTGCTCTCCATCTTACTGATGTCTGAGACGTTACTGTATTCTCTGAATGTACAGAGAGTGTGATTTGCATTCATGTCAGTGGGTACTTTCAGCCAGACAACTGTTTGGTTGTTAAATTGTGTCACTGCCATTGTACATGCAGTAACTTTCACCTGTGTTACCTGTGGATATGTTCTCAGTAATTAAGTGCTCTCAAAGGGGAGTGAGAATCAGGTAGATTTACAGAGCTGGGGTGAAGGAAATCACAGGCCTTCACAGCTTGTGACACACAAAGTCAAAAGCAGCTTACAAGCCTGTCTTCAAAACATAAAGTGGGGGAATTCAATTCAAAGGTCAATAAATCTGGCATATTCAAGGAGAAACCCTGTGAAGTTGAAATGTTAGTTAACAGTTCAGAGATTCAAAGGTTTCATTCCTCATTAATCTGATGAAGTGTCTTTTCACTGTTGTCGGAAGACAGACAAAGGAATCAGGGGAAAAAAACATCTAGAGGACAAGCTATAAAGAAATGGTTAATTAATTATTGAGGTCCATTGCTTTATAACTGAGGCCATCATTTTATTAACTGTGGATACTAGGTGTGCATTGGCTCTGTGTGTACACTGAATAATGAAGTGAATCAAAGTGATTTGAGCTGGGCCTTCATGTTACTGCATGGGATTGCTCTGTTAAAAAGGTGTGTCAAGGTGAATCATGGAGGGTCAACCTTTCAATTGACTATATTTCCTCATTTCCCACCATAAAGTTAAACACACCACTGCCCCCCTTCCTTTTCCATTCAGAGAAATGAAACCAAACTCACCTGGGCAACCATAGAATCAGAGCATTGAAAGGGTCATACTGCAACTTCCTGCAATGAAGGAATATTTTGCCCAACATGGGGCTCAAAGTCACAGCCCTGAGATTAAGAGTCTCATGCTCTACCGATGGAACTATCACAGCTAGACATTGCCCAAGCTTGCAAGGGGAATAGGACTGCAAGCAGAGTAGGTTGTTGGAGCTTTTGTTTTGACAGGCAGGTTTAGTTTTTAATGTCGTTTTTGGTAGGGTATATTAAGGTAAACATGTGGGTCATCGTCTGAATTTTGGCTGTGAAAACAAGATATAACTGGCAAAGTATTTCCTAATATTTCTTTCCCTCTCTATTAAAAAGAAAAAAAGGCATTATTCTCTCTCTAGTCTTCATGGAGAGCACTTTCTGGAAGGGGGACAGTGAGAGAAAAAAGCGTGACTTTGCTTGTTTCTTTGTAATGAATGTAAAATCTCCTAGCACAATGGACCCTGTATCTAATTGTGGGCACTTAGGCTGTCTTTAACCTGGGTGCACTATGGAGACAGCATTATGTTTCTGAGGTATAGTTTAATTTTTTTAAATGGTAGGGACTTTGCTTATCTAGGTACTCTACAGGTAATCTAAGTGATTATGCACAACTCTCTTTGACATTCAACAATAGTCATACTATTGACCTAAATTGAATAGTGAACCCACAAACAGCAACTGTTCTATCCTGTTCGACTACTTCTAAAGATTAACTAAACCATGTGGCAGCACGGTTGGGGAGGGGGCTGGTTCCAGCTCCAGACAGTGCCTTGATAGGAGACCACTAGGAAAGCTACAACCTTATGGGATATAACTGTAATAAATGATTTACTTGCTATGGCAACCTAACTAGCATTGGTTTGATGTACAATTCAAGAGAGCATAGGACATTTATATATTATAGGCAGATTGTTTTCTCCTAGCTTTACAATTTCCTTTTTCACTGTATATTTTGTAATTTATTGATGCATTTCCAGTTTGGTTCATATATGAAAATTGCCTCTTACTGAGAATAAGTTAACTGATAAGGCATCTTTTAAAAAAGCAAAACTTTTTACAATTATCTTGAGCATTCATCACTGCTACAGCACTACAGACAACAGTAAGATTTGTATGCAATATTAAATATGTTGCATTATACCTTAAGTGAGTCTAGGTTTCTTCGCTATATAGTCATTAAGTATTGATGCTAACAAAAAATTCCAGAGCATTTTCATCTTTGCATACATGGCAAAGTCTTAGAAGTAGCATACAGTCTAATTTATGGATGGGAGAGACAATGATGTCTTAGCACAGGGGTCAGCAAGCTTTTTTGGGGATGGGCCAGTTCACTGCACCACAAACCTCCTGGTTGGCCAGAGTGCATGTGTGTGTGTGTGCGCGCATGCACGCACATGTGCATATGACAGAGGGGGCTTCTCCCCCCCTCTCTCTAGCCCTTCCCGTCCCCCTGCCTACCTAGGGTGCTGCCAAGAGGCAGAGGCTGGTGGCGGCAGCGGTGGCGGAGGAACGAGCAGGCTGCTCGTTCCTCCTCCACTGCCGCCACTACCAGCCTCTGAGATGGAACCAGCCCATGGAAGTTCATTGACTGTGAATGGAACGTCTTTTGACAGATAGTTAAAAAAGAGAAACATATTGATTCCAATGTTGCCTTTTGCATTCAAAAGAGACAAAATATTTGAAAAATGAAAGTAACTTTCTTTTGTTGGACCTGCTTTCAAAAGATGGATACAAATAGAAATTGTCTCCTCTAGAGGGAGCTTGTTGAACTGTTGCTAGAGTCGATCTGGGGATTTCACAGCTGTGGAGATTAAGGATTGTGAGACCAGACTCTGACCTTGGATAAAAATGTGTTTAGAAGAAGTTTTGGTGCTTGCTTTTTGCAAGACAAGCGCTTTGTTGGAGCAGCTGCATGAGAACATGGATTTGATAACTGTTGCAGTCAAAAACTTTGGACAAACAGTGAATACTCATATAGAAACCATTCAGGAACCAACCCAGGAATCTGTTTTGACAGGGCAAGTGCAAGGGCAGAAGATAACGGAGGAGGTTGCTGTTGAACCTCAAGTAACACAAATGGAGAAACCCGAGGCCCTGCAGGAGCATAAGCTGCTGTTTTTGAAGACTGAACCTGGAGAAAGTCAGATATGGAGAGAGGGAGTATCGTTTGGTTGGGAGATGGGAAGTTGGATGGGACGTTTTGGTTTTTGGGATTTGGTTTTGGGCCGGGTGGGGTCTGGAGTTGCGGGGGCTCTTAACTTTGGAGGGACTTTGAAACATGCTTTTAAATACTTTCTGGACTACAGTGCTGACTGTGGAGAATGGGCTGATCTGTTGAGGGGAGACGGAGATATTCTTGGGTTGGAGTCCCCCCGAGACCTACTCCTCAATGAGAAAGGAAAGAAATTAAGAAAAAGATCAACAAAAGACAAGGTAAAGTGCAGGTACAAACAAGAAGAAGATCTGCAGAAGGGACATGGAAAAGACTTAAGAGCCTCGGACATAAGATCACCAGGTTGATGGACTAGATGGAATGGACAGTAAGGACTGACTTAACCCGAGACCAAGAAGAAGAGACATTGGATCAGGATTGGAAGAAAGTTTTTTAAAAAAATTATTTTGAGAATTAGTGTAAAATTAATGAGTATTAGGAAAAATGTTGGAATGAAACTATTTGGCTTTAGTAGAAATGATATAAGGAGTTATGTATAAATAGGTATTAAGTTTTAAGTTTTAAGGTACTTTATGGTAAGATAAGGTTAAAATAAATTAAGGTAAATTGAATGACAGAATATAGTGAAAGATGGAAAGGATTTGCTGAGTTAATTAATAGGTTAGATCGTTAAGATAAATTATTCAACAAAAATTGAGAAAGATGGAAAGAATTTGCTGAAATAATTAATTAAACTAGAATACAAAAAGGGAGGTGTGAGGAGGTCGATGAAACAAGTAAATGAAAGATAAAGATATGGAATATTGGATGTGTGTTTTAATGTTATTGTTCTTTTTTGCTGTATTGTTGTATTGGTTCTTATGGTTTTTTTTCTTTTTCTTTTTTATGTATTGTAATGTATGTCTTGTTAAAATTTTTTGTTGCTTTTTTTTCTTCTTTTTTCTGTAATTTTTAAACTTCTAATAAATATCTTTTTTTTTAAAGAGATGGAACCAGCCCATGGGCCTTAGGTTGCCAACCTCTGCCTTAGCAAATAAGGGGAGCTTTCCTAGCACTCAGCGTTTTTAAACATCTCATAGAGCTAAAGACCTTTGATACAATCCCTTGGGAGGCTGCATTGTTTACTTCCGATTGAAACAAGATATTATGCAACTCTGAAAAATCTGAATGAGACTGTGCAGATGAACTTACTAAGAGTCTCTACTGTTGATGCAAATGCTGGTCCCATTAAATATAATAGCCTAGCACAGACCTTTATTCTTTGGACATTTTCTACTGTCCTAGCATTTTGACTGATGCTAGCTTTGCAGTCATGCCCCTTACCCAGCTGATCCTGGGAATTATAGTTCTGAAAGAAAGGCTAAGTCCAGCATCATGGCAGGACTGCTGAAGCCACCTTCTGAGGTTCACATCCCAGGAAGGGGCCTATTCCTGGAACTACTATCCTTCCATGATGTCTCTGCCTGTTCGCCTCTAAGTAAGTAAATATTGATGACAGGTGAAGGAACAGCAGCCTATGCTCACCTTTCGTATGGTAACTGGGTGGATTAGGTCCAGAGAAAGAGAACAAGTTTCTTCTTAAGTAACCCACTTTTAGCTTTTTCTCTCAGGTTTTATTTGTTTCCTTCTCCTCAGCATTGAACCTCCAGGATGGCCACTTGTAAGCCATCTTAATCTTTTCTTATACTTGCAAGCAGAAGTCTTAAGAGGCTATCAAGTTTTATACTCAGCTGCAATATATACCAAACTCCAACTGTGTGTGTGTGTGTGTGTGTGTGTGTGTGTGTGTGTAATAGTAGTAGAGCTGAGTACAGGATTCAGACAGATCCTAGAGGTATTTGGGGCTTGTCATAGGTGGGCACAAGCCAAACCATGATCCTTTGCGGTACTTCTTCTGGCCAGACATACACTTACACATATACCTCTGCAGGCAAAGGAAGCATTAGGTTGTGACTGGGAGTTCTAACTTGTAATCAGAGGGCATAAATTACCAGTTGTTTCCAATTCCAGCTTGTTAGGGAAGGAACTTTGCAAGAGCGAAATATCTCACTTAAGTAAGATGCGACTGTGGGAGGAGGAGATGAGGGAAGAGAGAGCTCCTTTTAAATATCCAAAGGATCCATTATATCAACAACTGCAGAAACTCTGATTATATTCTTTTATTAATCTATTTATTTGGTATTAGTCTGGGTTTTGTTTGAACATCTAATTAATCTGATTTATGGATATAAATGGAATTAGCATGACAGCAACTCTACAATGGCATAATCCTAGGTTTTTGCTTGGTTTAATTTGATCTATAATATTCAATTAAATAAATAAATTAAATAAATTATGAAAACAATGGTTAACACTGCACTGTGCAACTAATCTCACAGTGTGTCAATACTTTCATAGCATCCATGTGCCTGATTGGGATGAAAGTGGTGAAGTAATGGATGGTTTGCACATCTGAATGGCAACTAGTGATGCTCATGACTTCTCAGAAGAGTTATGTTACCTTTCATTTTAATTCTTCAGCCATTTTATCTGGAATATCACCCAAATTTCTTTCACTTTTCACTTTAGACAACATTTAACAATGACCTACAGAATTCTCTCTTGAGAAATTTTGCAAGCCATAGCCAGATTTTAAGTTTTCTATAAGAATATAAGAGGAGACCTGCTGGATCAGACCAAGAAGCATGCAATCCAGCCTGCTGTTTCTCACCGTGGCAAGGCAGTTGCTGCCCACAGCAAAGCATGAAGTTCACAGCCCACTCCCATGGTACCTGCCCCACAAGTAGCAGCTGCTGTTCAGAGGAAGACCACTTTTGAATCCAGCTTCCATTCAAATATTATGGTTACTATCCATAGATTTATCAGTCATAAAGGCATCCAATTGTATGTTAAAGCCATTTAAGACAGTTGCCATAATCACATATTGTGAAGACACATTCCATAAATTAATTACACATTGTATGAAAAAGCTACTTCTTTTTTGTCTTCTCTGAATTGACTGCAACCAACTTCACTGGATTTTTTTTTTTTTGGGGGGGGGGGCGTTATTTACAGACCATGCAGAATTTTATAAACCTATTAAACATTACCACTCTTTTCTATTTTAAATTAAAGAGCAAAAAAACAGTTGTGGAAGCTGCTCCAGCTTTTTGAACCTTTTTCAACTCTATGATGTTCTTTCTGAGATGAGGCAACCAGAACCCCACAGGCATGATGAAAGTTTTGCATAAGAGTTTTGCATAATTATAGTGACAATTTTAGCATCAATCCCTTTCCTGATAAGCTACAGCATAGAATTTGCTCTCTTCACTTTCTTGACCTCTGTTTGAGGTATCTAGTCACCTCCACATTCTCCTTCCTAGCTGATCACTTCCAGTGCAGACCTCATTGCTGTGTATGTGAAAGTAAGATGTTTGCAGAACCTGTGGCAGCAGGCACCCATGACATGGCAACAGAAAGGCGAGTGGGCAGCCCACCATTACTTTTTTTGTTGGGAGATCACAATGGAGTGGGGGTGTTGATACCAGTATTATGCACATTTCTGATTCAATGCTACAGATGCAGATTGATGAAAACAGCAGGGGTAACATCAACTCCTATACATTGGCATGGTTCCGGTTTAAGTACCCTCCACATCCACTTTCTGACACATAAAGGTGATGATGGGGTGGTCCTTCCATACAGTTGGGGCATTCAGTGTTCCATGTTGCAATTGAAGGGTTAGTCCCAATATTCTATATCCTTGGACCTTTGAACTAGTAAAAGTCATTGCATGCTGTTGAGTAATGACAACACAAAACTTCTACCATAACTCAGTGGGATGAAGGAAATAGTAAAATATGTTGGGTTCATTGACCTCCACCATCCTTAAGTCCATGAGCATACCCAGAAACTTTATTTAGCATTCTGAAGCTACCCAAGGTGGTAGCAATATTCTATGGCAATGTTGCCACTATATTCAAAACAGGTGATATTGTTCACTCATGAGTGAACAAAGCAATCCAAGGTGGAGGAGGACCACTGAAAGGATCAAGTGACATAATTGCATTCAACACTCAAATCATTAGGGTCAATCTGTACAGATTATTGGCAGAGAAAGTTAGTATGACAGGCCTGCAAAATGCAATCAGTTTTCTAGAGGAATTTTTTCTTCTTAGAATTCAATCTTATTTTCCCATCTTTGAATAGTTCTTGCAGTCTGTGTCTGGCATAACATAAGCCACTGGGTATACCTGGACATACAACAGATGAATTTTGCCATTGTTTATTCAGATTATTTGCCCTGCCCACCTTAACCTCATGAATGTGATGAATGGAACAGATGTATGCATGAATTGACATTTTCAAGAAGGAGGCTTTCTGTTTACCTCTGGGAGTGGATTTTCATTTGAATTTGGCTGGATTTAGCACCAAGAAATGTGTTGCCAGAGGAATGCTTGCAAAAAAAAAAAAAGGCAGATTCCTAGGTCCTTTCAATATTGCCCATGCCTGAGGGTGGATAAGCTACTTTGAAAAACTAAGTGAGGTGTGTCTTAACATTAATATTTATTGTACATATCATATTAAACACAATTTGAAAAGGAAGAAGAGTAAGAAACAGTAATATGTCAACACACACACACACACACACACACACACACACACACGCTCCAGCAAATATATAACATATGGTAAACCTATCCTTATCTTCATGAAAAGAATAGTGGAACTATATGATTGACACCCATAGCCTCCTCTGAAAGTGGAAAATTCTGCTAGGTCTCTGTTCTAATCACTCCCCATACAGACAAAAACAGAACTGGTGCCTTATGAAGAGACTGTCATACACCTCTGTATGTCACAACTCTGGATATGTCTCTTTTCATGCATGAATAGTGCCCAGTTCAGAACCTCAAGCAGAAATACAGAAGTTTTTGGAGGATGGGCAGTTCTGACTGTTACATACTTTAAACATTTTGGCACAGAGTGAAATGTGACTGAGCTATCAGAAGTTTGAGAAACATAGATCTACATTAGCATTTTATCCATAATACATGTTCGAAAGGTAAATAGCTTTATTGCAGTTTGATTTTTTAAAAAATATCAACTGGTCTGTGTTGTCAGATTCTTACAAGGTAGCTTAATGATTAGCTCCTAATATCCCACAAGACTCAGTCCATGCCAACAAGTGCAGGGTGCCTTTTCCAGACAGCGCTGGTGCCCATAGATTGCAGCAAAGGGCCGGGCAAGGTTTTGCCCGCTATCTTGTCCGTGTGATGGGCTTATGGGGAAGAGCTGTCCTGTGAGCAAAGGGGAAGGGGAAGCCTATATAAGGCTGCTTCCCCTGGAACTCAGGGTCATATTGCCTCAAGAGTTTCCTGCTCACCCTCAGATTGTAGCCTTCACTGACTGAGCAGTTTTGGGGCACTGGTTGAAAGTATTTTTTTTCTTGGTTGGGGTTTGTTCCACCTTTCTCTCAGTGAAATTATGACCTTCCCTTGTTTGTATGAGGGCAGAAATGTCATTGGCCAGGATCAACATAGTATGGGGGAGGGCATACACCCCCAAGCTCAGGTTGGGGTATCTGCCTGGTTGCAATCTGCCCCCTGGCCCCCCAGTGAGACCTTGCTTGCTCAGCTTGCACCATGGCAAGGTTCAGCCCTGGCAGACTCCCATGGAATGGGTTGAGGGCGGTCCAAAGCCAGTGAACCCATTCCATCAACATGAGGTTTGTGAAATGATGAACTAATCCTGGCTCCAATGCCATGCCAAACCTTACCCTTTCTGCTACTGTCAAATAAAGCTTTGAGAGTTGCTGCCATTTATAAAATTAATACACTTCAGATCATTCACATATCGACTCCCTGATATTAGTAGTAGTAGTAGTAGTAGTAGTAGTAGTAGAGTCTTTTAAATGTCTCTTTGCAGTGTTTACTTAAAACAGACAAAAGTGCCTTCCTGTACATTTACAATCTTAAGAGCATGATTCAGCCAAAGTGAAGCATTCATATTAAGTTCTGTTGATCTCCATGACAGCATTACACATGGAACTGAAAATAGTGAGAGTCAAAAGTGCTGCACAAAGGCTTCAACCCTGAAGTCCCATACCAGAGATTAAGGTCCTTTGTACAAAATGGAACTTACTTCTAAGTAAACTCGCACAGGACTGTGCTAGATCATGACCCACAAGACAAGAGAGAGAAGGGTGGAAAGGACAGAAAGGGAGATGAAACACTATGTACTGGGATAAATATTTCATAAGTCATATAAGCAATTATTAGAACAACATATTTTCTTCCTCATTACTGCTAAGACAAAGACAGGCAGAAAAATATTTAAATGAAAATGAAATCAGCAGGGCGGCTGCTACTGCTGGGTTACAGAAGCAAAAACAAAACAAAAATCCTCATCTTTGCCTAAAGCATAACCAATTTGGCAACAGAATTGTTTTCAGTTCGGTACAATGTTTATTTAATGTTTTTTTTTTAAAAAAAATAGCTTTGCATTTGCACTAAAAAATACAAACCAGTCTTATATCTTTGAAAACAAACCAATGCAAACTTGAGTTGTGCATCAGGAATGTGTTGAAGTGAAAGCAGATTTGTTTTAATGCTAGGAATTAATTAATTGCATTTCTTACCACCTATAGAGATGAAGTGCACTTTATGGTGAATTTTCTGGCTGATAAATGAATATGCAGTTCTAATTTTGTCCTCGGGAAAGATTCCCAGATATAATCCTTTTAGCCAGGGGAACATTTGCTTTTCTATCTAGGAACAACAGTGAAATTATTTTCCTTCCACTTCATGGCCCTCAAATGTCCTTCATGCTATTAAGATTGCAGAGCAGTTACAAATATTATTGAGGCTAATAGCAAACAATTTCCCCCCATACTTGGAATAGCAGCTATTAATATAGGCCCAATTATATTTTATAATAAATAGAAAAATGTATTTTGGTATTACAAGACAGTAACTGTGATTTTTCCACCCTGTTATGGTTGAAAAGAGTTCATGTGCCATGCAGAATAACAGAACACTGAATGTGAACTAGAGTGACCTGGATTTAAAGTCATCTCTGCCGTGCAATTCTCTGATGGACGTTGGAGCAGTCATTCTTTCAATAACCCTGTGAGGTGGTTTAGGCAAAGATAAAATGCAGTGATACCTATCTAATGCATACCTGAGCTTCATGAAGGCAAATGTGAAGCAGAAATGTGGTATAAAATAGAATATGAATATTGCTGCAGTTCATTTTTGACATGTTACTCAGAAAATAAATTTGATTGAATTCTACTAGATAATTGATTGACATAATTCAATCATGTTGGAAATGTTGTGATGCTTCCTGTATGAGATTTCCAAAAAGAAACTGCATTATGGATATGAAAAGCATTCCTTAATATTCAATATTATTTAGGGAAGAGAAAGGTCACAGTGATATTGAAATTGTGGGTGAAGGAAGTGACAGAGCATTGCATACAGAACTTCCACCCCCCCCCCCCGTTCAACACTGAGAAACACATATTCTGACATCTATGACTACAGCAGCAGTAGCCAATGCAGTTCCCTCCCGATTCTGTTGGACTCTAACTCTAACCCTCAACCATTAGCTATACTGGCTGGGGCTGAATGGATCTGAAGTCCAACAACATCTAGAGAGCCATGCTGACAGCCCTAAATTAGAGTTTGGTTGTGGGTGCATCTGTGACGAAGAGTAAAATTTATTCTGTACCATTGTAGAAATTTAACAGCTATTTGCAGAGATGCTCAATAGATGTTTCAGGCTGAATCATGTGCAGCATTTAACTTCTCAGTACCAATGCTGTAGAATGCAGAAAATACGGGAATTACATCAGCTGCTAATTTCAAATTACTGTATCCTCCTTTTAACAGTCTTCTTGGCTTTCAGATCCATAAACATGATGCTATAACACCATTGGCAAACATGCAGTCACTAATCTTGGTAGCAGCTTCTGGTGCAATGCCAAAATAACAACATATGCAAGCAACCACCTGTACCATTCTAAGAACCCTTCCATTTGTATTCATTAAGCTATTCTAGGTAAGAGAAATTTAGTGTTTGAGGAGGCAAGTTTTGGAATTTTTCCTGTCCTTGAACAAAAAGTTGAGTTCCCCTAAAAAAAGGGGGGTGCCTAGTATTTTATGCTGGGAATGATGTCAGGAGCCCACCACCAAGGTGTTCGGTCTGGCTGGCCAACGCCATATCTGAATGAACAGAAGATGGCAGTATTTGCCTACGGAAAAGGATCCTGTTCATCTTTAATGCTCTTTTTTATTTTATTTTTTTTGCTGAGTAGCCATAGAATTTTCTGCCCTTTTCAGGTTTTTAATAGCATTTTATTGCAAAAGTCTGAGTGTCAAGGAATGTCCTTTACGGAGTCATTAATGTGAAAACTGCTTTGCAGCAGACAGTAGAAATTTCAGTTTTACTGCCTCTGCTTTTTTTTTGCTTCCTTTTTTCTTCAGCACTGCATTTGTTTTGAAACTTTTAGTCCTCTTTTCCTTCTGCATGATTGATCTTTGCTTATTATTGGGAACTTGCTTCTTTCATTTAGTAGACAGGAGCCCAGTTCCTGACAACATCTTCTATTCGTACACAATCCAGATTTCCGGACTTCAGACTTTAAAAACCATGAAACCATGTTAATTATCTCTTATTTAGACAGCTTTATCCTAATTTAAACCTCAATTGGAAAAAGCAGCTCTACTAGTGATAGTACACTTTCGAAGCCCTGACTCTCATTTCAGTTTTGTTTGCTACAGGGGATCTAAATTAGCTCTTCACTGGTCATATTTAGACTCAGGGAAGCTGGGTGATGCCTTCTCCTGCAGTATTGTGTGTGACTCAATTGCTAGAATCTGAATTTCATTTTATACAAAACCTGTGTCTTATCCCACAGACTTGTCCTTCTGCTGGCTCAGAAAGGCTATTCCTTTGGCTTCTTGATACCTGTTCCTGTAGTACGTTTGGCAGACATTATTTATCAACTGACAGACATTATTTATAATTGTATTAAGATTATTGAATTTAGGTTCCATTCTTCAACACAAAGGTTCCCAAGGCAGTACATGGCAAAATATAAAATATATAATGCAAAGACCATAAAAGTGGAGATATAACACAGATATTAAAGAACAGCAGCATTAAAATAATAAAAAACAGAAATGGAAAAAAAAGAGGACTCAGGCTGCTATGAACCAGTCAGCATGACATTGATACTAGGAAAGGTCCTAGGACAGATTAAATAGTTGGTCTGTGAGAACTTAGAAAAGGATGTTGTGTTGTGTTTCTCAAAAACAAGGATTCTACGATTCTAAATCATGCCAGACAAATCTTATTTCTTTTCTTGATAGACTTACAAGCTTGATGAATCAGGAGAATGTTGTTGATGTACTGTATCTTGATTTCAGCATGGCTTTTGAGAAAGCCCCCCATGAAATTCTTGTGGAGAAGCTAGTAAAATGTGGGCTAGATGAGGTTACTATTAGGTGAATTTGTAGCTCCTTGACTGCCTGAACCCAAAGAGTGCTCATTAATGGTTCCTCGTCACCTTGGGGGAAAGTGACAAGTGGAGTGGTATAGGGTTTTGTCCTGGTCCCGGTATTGTGAAACATCTTTCTAAATTAATCAAATGAAGGAATGCTCATGAAATTTTCAGATGACATGAGACTGGGAGGGGTAGCCAATACTTCAGGAGACAGAATTCAAGATGAGAAATGTAAAGGGAGAAATGTAAAGTATTGCACTTGGGCAAAAAAAATGAGAGGCACAAATACAAGATGGGTGACACCTGGCTTGAGAGCAGTACATGTGAAAAGGATCTAGGAGTCTTGGTTGACCACAAACTTGACATGAGCCAACAGTGTGACGTGGCAGCTAAAAAAGCCAATGCAATTCTGGGCCTCATCAATAGGAGTATAGCATCTAGATCAAGGGAAGTAATAGTGCCACTGTATTCTGCTCTGTCCAGTTCTGGGCACCACAGTTCAAGAAGGACACTGACAAACTGGAACGTGTCCAGAGGAGGGCAACCAGAATGGTCAAAGGCCTGGAAACGATGCCTTATGAGGAACGGCTAAGGGAGCTGGGCATGTTTAGCCTGGAGAAGAGGAGGTTAAGGGGTGATATGATAGCCATGTTCAAATATATAAAAGGATGTCACATAGAGGAGGGAGAAAGGTTGTTTTCTGCTGCTCCAGACAAGCGGACACGGAGCAATGGATCCAAACTACAAGAAAGAAGATTCCACCTAAACATTAGGAAGAACTTCCTGACAGTAAGAGCTGTTCGACAGTGGAATTTGCTGCCAAGGAGTGTGGTGGAGTCTCCTGCTTTGGAGGTCTTTAAGCAGAGGCTTGACAACCATATGTCAGGAGTGCTCTGATGGTGTTTCCTGCTTGGCAGGGGGTTGGACTCGATGGCCCTTGTGGTCTCTTCCAACTCTATGATTCTATGATTCTATGATCCTATGATTCTATGATTCTATGATTTTAGCAATTTGGAGAATGGCCCAAACTAGTAAAATGAATTTTAATAGGGACAAATGTAAGGTTCTACACTTAGGCAGGAATAGCCAGCAGCACAAACATAAGGGTGGGGTGGACACCTGACTCAGGAGATGGTGGACTCTCCTTCCTTGGAGGTTTTTAAGCAGAGCTTGGATGGCCACCTGTCCTGGATGCTTTAGCTGAGATTCCTGGGATTGCAGGGGGTTGGACTAGATGGGCCTCAGGGTCCCTTCCAAATCCACAACTCTATGATTCTGATTCTAGGTGGTCTTCCACACAAATGGTTGGACAATACTTCAGGTCTACTGTGGAACCCCTCTGCAGAATTTCACTAATCTTATGAAAACTCTTTGGAATAACTAACCATTTTTGTGTGAAATGCTGAAGGGATCTTTCCTGCCACTTCTCAAGCTTAATATGGATGTGAGACTGCAGGAGATCTGGAATGGATGAACTGCCTGCAAATGCCAATGATAACCCAGAAGTATATTTACTTTGCAGAGTATCCTGCTGATTCAATAGACTTGATCATTGATCAAGCAGCATTTACAGTCTCCCAAGGGCTTAGGCAAGAAATAGCTGGACTAACAACCTGTAACTTAGCACACCTCAGCTTTGCTTTGGATGGGAGGGGAATTTGAGATTGTGATTTCCATTTATGGGGTTGGTTGGTTTTTTTTTTAAAAGAAGCAATAAGGGCTTCATATTGTAATAGATCTATGGTGCTGAATGTTTAGGTTTAGTAAATATTAGGATTTAATTAAAACTTGTATGTTATAACTGTGATATGTTATAAGACAGTCTCAAATGTGTATTAGAAGGGGGTAATGTAACAGGTTTGAGGTGTTTAATTGGTGTTTATATGGACAGACTGTGTGACAGACCTTGAGAATGTAATCAAGATCCATGTGTATTAGAACTGTGAACCTATTTTTGAGCACCAGCGATTAACATGTGAAGACTTAATTAACCTAGGTAAAAGCCCTAAGTGTGTACCAGCCTTTTATCCTAGTCAAGCAACAAGTGTTGATGAAATGTGGTATACTCCATTGTTAGGTGACAGGGGTGGGAGATAAGCCATTAGTACTTCAAAGCATCAAAAGAACTGGATATTAGCATGCAAATGAACAAAAGAGGCTTAGTTGTTAGGAACAGGAGAATTAGGAGGGATGGTGCCAGAAAATGGAGAAAGAGCCATTTTTGGCAGCCTAACTGAAGAGAGAAGGGACGCGGGTGGCGCTGTGGGTAAAAGCCTCAGCGCCTAGGACTTGCCGATCGAAAGGTCGGCGGTTCGAATCCCCGCGGTGGGGTGCGCTCCCGTCGCTCGGCCCCAGCGCCTGCCAACCTAGCAGCTCGAAAGCACCCCCGGGTGCAAGTAGATAAATAGGGACCGCTTACTGGCGTTTCCATGTGCTGCTCTGGTGCCGGTTCGCCAGAGCAGCTTCATCACGCTGGCCACGTGACCCGGAAGTGTCTGCGGACAGCATTGGCTCCCGGCCTCTAGAGTGAGATGAGCGCACAACCCTGGGGTCTGTCAAGACTGGCCCGTAAGGGCAGGGGTACCTTTACCTTTAACTGAAGAGAGGGTGGGAGAGATGGGTTGGACTCGAGGACTGCACTGCCATAGGGAGATAACCTTGCTGTAAGATCTGTACTCCCTCTATGTAGTCTAAGGGTGTAAATTTGTTGCTGGGTTGATCAAAAAAGGGTATAGTTGGTGGTGGGCCAGCCAAGGTATTTAAGCATCCCCTAGTTGTCTTGTATTTTCCATGCTGATATGGGCTTGCCATTTTTGTAAAAGTCAGTTAGGCAGTCTAGGCCTTTAGCTTGTTAGGTCTTTATTTAGATATTTTGGGGTGAATGGTGAAATAGTGGGTGGTGGGCCAGGAGGCTTAGTGGGGATAGGATTGGAGACAGTCTTCCTGCTTTTTCCGTTTTCCTTTAAAAATGGACTGTGTTGTGGGGATTTCCCTTAGTTTGTTTTGGAGGAATTGGTATGCTTAGCTGGGATGTTTCCAGTTTTATCTATCTCCATGTACACCCATTTCATCTTCTGGGATGTATGGGATTATGTGGTGCACTTTGTTGGCAAACTAGTATAGTTCTATATTAGGCATTCTCCAGCCTCCTTCTAAGGAAGGGAGGTGCAGGAACTTGAGGCTTATTCATGGATTTGGACATTATTAAGCACAGGGGCTCTGTTGTTGCTCCCTAATGTAAATCTAAAATAATATAGATGACACATAGGAAATGGGGAGGACCTTCATAAAAGACAGTTCCATTTTGTCACTGATGTCAATTTGCCTTTGGAATTTGCAACAAAGAGGCTTGGTTAATCACACACAATTTGTGAGATTGGCATAGGAAAGTTCCTGATTCACAGCTTACTTTCTTAGCTGCTATAGGTCACACAAGCTCTCCAAATATTAAGGATTTAACTTGTGTGATAAACTGGCAGCTCACTTATGCTGGTACAATGCCATCCCAGCACAAAAGTTGAGAAAAAGAATAAATTCAGAACAAATAGTTTCTGCTAACCTCATCCATGGCAACATTGCCAATTCCTATCAATCTCTGAGAAACATGCTGATGGCAATGACCTGTTCTGAGAAGTCTTGTTAGCTATGTATGCTTTATACAGGTGTTCTGAAGCTTCCCTTTCTCCATAACTCCTACCACTAAACTTTTGCCTTGTGTGTTAAGTGTGCACTAAGATATAGCTCCATGCCATGCTCCCTGTCGTCTGGCTTATGGCTTCCCTGTCAGGGATTTATATCTTTTAGCTAGTCCTGGGCTGTGATTGAAAACAGAGTTAATCTGAATCCCGTGCTGTGTCACCATAGAGAGGAGCAGGTGTGGTTGGCATATTTGTTTTTGCTCTTCATTTAATTCAGTGAAAGAGTTTTAACTCATACCACCTATGTGGTTAGGATAATGTAATGTCAGCATAGGGCCTGGAGAGATGTATGTTCACTCCTCCCAAATCACCGCCCTGAGTCCTTTGCCTATGTTGGCAGCAGATCTAGCCAAAAGGATATCTCTCACACTATGCCATTGCATTTTCCCTGGTGGAGGCCTATCACATGATACAGTAGTGTAGAGGGCTTCTATTATATTACAGTGGTACCTTGGGTTAAGTACTTAATTTGTTGTGGAGGTCCGTTCTTAACTTGGAACTGTTCTTAACCTGAAGCACCACTTTAGCTAATGGGGCCTCCCACTGCCACCACGCCACCGGAGCATTATTTCTGTTTTCATCCTGAAGCAAAGTTCTTAACCCGAGTTAATATTTCTGGGTTAGCGGAGTCTGTAACTTGAAGCGTCTGTAACCCGAAACGTAAGTAACCCGAGGTACCACTGTATTATCAAAAATAATTTTATGGGTTTTCATACTTAGCAACATACAGCATAACAAACCCAACCGCCATAACAGGTATTAGGTTGCACATTAACATGGAAAATGATCCCTGAATGGTTAAGTCCAGTCAAAGGTGACTATGGGGTACGGCGCTCATTTTGCTTCAGGATGAGGGAGCCAGCATGTAGGATTGCATCATTAGCCTACCTGTGTAATTTAGGCTACAATCCTATACCTGCGCAACTGTAAGCTTTATTGAAATCAGTGGGGCTTACTTCTGAGTAGACATACACATGATTTCATTGCGAGGCTGCCTGCAGTCCTTAGGCAGAGATGGCCAACCATGGTTCTCCAGGTGTTGCTGGAGTCCAGCTCTCTTCAGTCCCAGCCAAGATGCATAATAGTCAGGGAAGGTAGAGTCCCATAAGGTCAGGAAGGTCACAGGTTAGCTACGCACCCCTGCCTTGGAGATTAAAACTAAGAAGAGAGCTTCATAGACTACCATGGGACTTGCTTCTAAGTAAACCTGCATAGGATTGTTCTCTAAGTGGCTTAATGCTCTTATGCAGTATTAACTGGAAATTTGCAGAGGGGGATTTCTCACATAATTGGAAAAAGTATATCACCAAATTGGCCTGTTTTACTTAGGAATCGCTTGTGTATTAGACTATTAATATTTAAATGTAAAAGGTTGCATCTATCTCTTCCTTTTATTCAGTGACAAACTTTATAATCACAAAAGAGTGCATTTTTATTGCATTTCCACAAAAATGAATGTAACCTTCACCTCAGTAAACTTAATGACGCTAAACCACACACAATACTACTAGCCTCCAAGCCCCGCTTGCTGTGGTTCATTAAGTAGAACAGGCAAAGTGCTTCCTAGTGTCTTCAGTGACAGAGTACTGTATTTGTAGGAAACGACTAAGCTTCCAGCTTCTAGCTGCACTTGGTTTGTGATAAATGCATTAGTCTAACACTGGCAAATTCCATCTCACAGACTGGAACTAAGCTATTTCTGTAAAAGATTATTAGTGAAATAGTTGCTTTTGTTGACTGGGTACCACAATCAAGTCACTAAGTTTTGTTAAGCCTAAACCTTTGTCTGTAATATGCTCTGATCAGCTAAGTCAACATGTAAGTATTATTTGGTTTCTGGTTTCAAATTAAGTTTTAATTAATTTAATGGATAGATTAATGGTTAAAAGCATTAAACCAAACTCCAGTGACTTAAAAGGCAATAGAAGTGATAACCAACAAATAAAACCTTTCCAAATGAAACAAACATTTCAATATTGTTTGTAACATAGCTCCTATTGCACCTATAATTCTTTTTAACTCTACATAGCATCCATAGCTATGTTTAAACTGGAGACAGCCATATTCAACAGCAACTTCCCTCATTCTTGACCATTGGTCATGTTGGCTGAGGTGATGGGAGCTGAAGTTCATGAATATACAGAGATAATCATATAGTCTACCTCTGGTTTAATATTGCTGTATATGTATGTAGTCTGCCCTTTCTAAGCTAGGTATAACAACAACAACAACAACAACAACAACAACAACAACAACAACAACAACGGGTTGAGTACAAACATCTCTAAGAGATAATAGAATCGTATAATTGAAGAGTTGGAAGGGACCCCAAAGATCATCTAAAACTCCCTGCAATGCAGGAATCTCAACTAAAGTATTGATGACAGATGACCATCCAACCTCTGCTTAAAAGCCATGGAAGGAGAGTCCACAATCTCCCAAGAAAGATCGTTCCACTATCAAAAGGCTTTTACTGTCAAAAAGTTCTTCCGGATGTTTAGTTGGAATCTCTTCTCTTGTAACTTGAAGCCATTGGTTTGAGTCCTACCCCCCTTGTTTTCTCCCCCCCAGGAGAAAACAAGCTTGCTCCCCCTTCCATGTAACAGCCCTTAATATAGTTAAAGATGGCTATCATATCTCTTCTCAGTCCCCTCTTTTCCAGGCTAAACATGTTCCTCATAAGACTTGGTTTCCAGACCCTTGATCATCTTGGCTGCCCTCCTCTGCACATTTCAACTTTTTAACATCCTTCTTAAACTGCGGTGTCCAGAATTGGATGCAGTATTCCAGGTGTGGTCTGACCAAGGCAGAATAGAGTGGCATTATTACTTCTCTTGATCTGGACACTATACTTCAGTTGATGAAGCCTTTAATAGCATTAGCTATTTTTTGCTGCGGCATCACACTGTTGACTCATGTTCACCTTGTGGTCCACCAAGACCCCTAGATCTTTTTCACATGTACTGCTAGTAAGCCAGGTGTCCCCCAGTCTATATTTGTGCATCTGGTTCTTCCTGCCTAAGTGCAGAACCTTACATTTGTCCCTACTGAAATTCATTTTGTTAGCTTTGTTATCTATATTGCCAAAGTTCTTTAGCCTTCCCTCAAAATTCAGTTTGTTTCCTCATCAGTCCCTTTAAAAAGTGTGACTACTGCTCCAGTAGCTCATGTATGTAGGCATGAAGCAGAAGTGTCCTGGAGACAACGTAGGGTGAGTGTTTGTAGAGAATGATGCTCCCTATCTTGCATTTACTGAGCTCTTGGCCTCACTGCCCTTTCTTCTCTATCCATAAGCCAACTTAAGTCATCTCCTTAAAAGAGAATTCAATATGAACAAACATGTTTTCACTTCAGTAGATTTCACTTGGGTGCAGAAACAATGGATGTAAAATACTTTCTATCAAGTAATTTTTGTGGAAAACCTAACCATTAAAAAGCATTGAATGTTCTCTAATTGGAAGATCAATCTGATCTTTCTAAAAAAATAAATAAATAAAAGAACTGTTTCAGTTTTCTGTACAAAAATGACTCTGCTTCCAATGTAGGTTTTCAAAAATATGTTTTCCTTTAATTGT
The DNA here is from genome assembly GCF_965112155.1 of Podarcis liolepis. Taxonomy (NCBI): domain Eukaryota; kingdom Metazoa; phylum Chordata; class Lepidosauria; order Squamata; family Lacertidae; genus Podarcis; species Podarcis liolepis. The sequence goes on from NC_139558.1 coordinate 5,268,557, forward strand.
GTTGACTCTTATTCTTGCAAATTTGATCAGATTTGTTTTGCTTAAGGATAAACCATTGACGCCTCCATCCTAGGCAGGTTATTCTGAGCTGTTGCTAACAATATAGTTTCTTTCCTTTAATAAATGAATGGATTTTGTCAGCAAGTTTTGATTGAACAAATATTTCTTTTATCAAATGAACAGACAAGAAGATAGATCCCCCTTTTAGAAGAAAATTATAGGAACAGATTGTAATTAATTGTGTTACTAGGCTGATGACAAGCATTTCTGGGAAATTCTGGCAGGAACTGCATAAAATCCTGTTTGAGCTCACCCGTTCCTTAGGGATGGTGGTATGGATCAACAATGGCTAACCTATGGCCTACCAGATATTGTTGGCTCCAGCTCATGCCAGCCTCAGCCAGCATGGCCAATAGTCAGTGATGATGGAAATTGTAGTCCAACAACATCTAGAGACCCAAAAGCTAGTCACCCCAATCTCAGATTCCCAAAGTGATTGGATAGTGATTCCTTCTCTGAAACACTCCTAGTTCCACATCCTGAGCCAGCTACAGAGGCACAACCTTGAAATCTCAATGCATGGTTGAGATGACTGTGTTCAGAAGGAGCCCTCATGGATTTGTTAGGCACTGGGGAACATTCAGGGACAAGATGGGCCTGAACAAAATGAATGGGGTCCTCTTGAACTGGGATGGAGCCAGATTGTTGGTGCTTAAGATAAAAAAGGTGACAGGGAAGCTTTCAAACTGATTGTGGGGGCAAAGTCAACAAGAGCTGGGTGGGGGTCTGATTCAGAACAAATCTCCCCCCTGAAATGAAGATGGAAATTTAAATGGAGGAGGTGTAGAACTAGGCATTGCAAGTGCCTCATTTTGTGCCATATTTCTAGGCCCAGGTTGGGTTTACAGGTCTGTGCCTGCGTGGGTTTTGAAACACACACTTTATCACTGAATTGGAGCAAATGGCAATCAGGTTTTCTGCAGGTTGCCATTTGCTCTAATTCAGTGGTAAAACATGGGTTTTCCTGGGGAGAGCACTGGGGGGGACAAGAAAAGGAAAGGAAAGGAAAGGAAAAAAAAAGAGGGGAAAAAAGAAGCAAGCTCTGATACAGACCTGGAAAGCCTGGTTCTCTACCTAGGAAGCACAGAGCAAAGGGAAGTGTGGATGAGCCCTCAGAGAGGCCAAAGCATGTAATTGCCAAAGGCAGCTGAAGAGAAAAAACAGTATGCGAAGCTAATGCTAGAAGCCTCCAAGCCAAGATGAATGAACTGGACTGTTTGGCATTGATATAGTGAGCATAATGGAAACCTGGTGGAATAGAAAAAACCAGCGGGAAGGACACAGAAGGGTGTACTGAAGACAGTGACATCCTGCAAGTCAAAGAGGGCATTGAATCCAGCAGGCTAGAAATCTCAAAAGGGACAAACTCCACAGAGTCCATGTGCTGTCGTCCCATTAATCAAAATGTCCAGACCAATCTTGAGATGAAGAATGAAATCAAGGAAGTATCCAAAAGAGGAAAAGTTGTATTAATAGGTATTAATAGGTGACTTCAACTATCCTAACTTTTTGGAAATGAGGCAGCTGGGTTCTTGGAGGTTATTTTAAAAGTTATAATACAAGTTTGGAAAAATCTCTACCACAGATTAATGAAATCTGCAAAGTCACCTGGTTCTGAAAGGTTAAAAAAAAATCAAGAACATTGTGAAGAGCTCCAAAAGGATCTTTCTCACAAATATGAAGGGTTGGTTTTTTTGTTTTTTGTTTTAAGGAAATGTGAATCACTTTTCATTAAACACAAAATGATGTACATTGAGGCAAATAATCCATTGATGGGATGTGGGCTGAAACCAGTTAGGGGCTGCCAGGTTGTTTAATCAGAAGAACTCTCTGGATTTGGGGAGGAAAAAATGAATTTGCCTGTCCTGAACACTGTCAGTCCCCTAAATACAGGCCCCAATCTCTTCTGTTTTGCTGCCTGCAAATAGCAAGACATAGAGGGGGTTGGTGTGTGTGTTCTACCCTACCGTAGACAGCATATAAATTAGAGTTTTTGCATTGTGTTTTGATGCACATTGAAATATAGTCAATTTAGAGCACAAAAACTTATACTGTAGCACATCATGTTGTGAAAAAGGTCTAGTCTAGCCTTTTCCATCACATCCTAGATGACTATATGCAGGGTAGGGAGGTTTTTTTGTACGAAGGAGTATTCAGTCATGTGAATCCGCACAACCTGGGAGCTGGCTAACTACCTCTATGAGAGATTCCCAGTGCTGTAAGAGTAAGCTATAAGAAATATCCTACACAACCAGCTTTGATGGAACTTGGCCACTAAATTGGGGACAGGGGATAGGGTGTGTAAAAAAGAATAGAGTATGTTAAGAAAATAGACCATAACCCTTTGCACACATTAAACTCACTATGCAATATTAATAATGCTAATCAGTTACAATAAGGCTCATTTGCTATGCAAGTAGCTGCTGGTTTATTGGTCTTTGTAATTGCTAGATTCATATGAGCCACTTCAAACTGTCTTAAGGACAATGAAGTGTTTCCAGATGTATTTCAGAAAAGTTAACAAGAAAATACTTGTATCTGATACTGTTTTTTCCATTAGTGATATTTTAGATAAAATAACAACTCTGGAGAACACAAGATGTGTTAGACTAACTGAGAAACTGTATCACAAATTATTGTTTGTATGTATAAGGGCTGTTAATCAGCTCTGTGCAGGAGCCAGATAATGAGGACAATTGGAGATAGATATTCAAATGTCTCCTCCACACTGAGCAGAAGTATATCTATAAATCTTCCCACAATTTGGATCAGAGCCCCTACAAAGCTTCACATTTCTCTATTGTTCCTGTCCATTACAGATGTCTGTTTCTATATTTCTGTTTCTCTAGGATTATGGGCTTTGCAAGATGTGAGGCTGTGCAACATATTCCCTGGAGAGCGCTGAAGAAGAACTCTAGATTGTTTTTATTATTTGTTTATTTGTTCAGGTTCTTTTCCTGTCGGCTCCCCCACCCCCATTTTCATATGATCTTCTTTCATGCTAGATCAGGCATAGGCCTTCCAGATGTTTTGGGACTACAACTCCCATCATCCCTAGCTAACAGGACCAGTTGTCAGGGATGATGGGAGTTGTAGTCCCAAAACATCTGGAGTTTGCCTATGCCTGTGCTAGACGTTGCTATGGACATTGTCTGCTGCCGTATTTGAGGCCAGGCAGGAATTTTTCCACTTGGCTAATTGGCAGTGGCCACTTGGTGTTCACCTACCTTATAGCAATCATCACAACTTTGTAAGGTTAGGCACTGGGTAAGCCTTAGTCTGGACTGGAGGGGAGGTTGTAGCCTCCGCCTGTCCCTCCTTGGTTAAGAGTATCCCATTGAAAGGATCCCTGAGGAGTTGCTTCTGTCCAATGCCCAGATGGGGGCTAGGACCATAGAACTCCTCCAACAGGCGCCCTTGGAGATATCCCTATTTGATGTAGGTCATAGGCCCTCCCCAAGTTGTGGTTTACCCTTAGATAGGCTCCCAGAAGATGGGCTGGAGTTAATTAAATGGCTTTACATAATGCTTATGCCAAACCTTTCACATCTGTGACCTCTTTGAACACAAAAATCTATATACTGCTGTCTCGTCTGGTTATTTCATTACATTGGCAGTGATTGGGTCATGGGTCCTTGGCACACAAAGCAATAAGCAGGTACAATGTGGCAGCATTTTAATCTTGTATGTTCATTTTGCAATAGTAGCCATGAAATCTTACCAGTGAATAGCAACACAAAGAACTCAGAGAATCCTTCCTTGCCTTGTTATTTTTTATACAAGAAAATGGAGGATAAGGTACAGGAACAGGAGTAGTTTATGGTGCATGTTAAAAAGTGTACAAATGGGAAGGAGTAAATGGAGTGTCACATAGAATGGGCTTTAAGGACAGAAGATGGAGGCTAGGGAAGGAGCTGAAGCTGGCCTCAATTTTCTCATCAAAGTAGGCAACTAGAGATGATGTGGCAATGATCTCTGCCTTCCCCTTTAAGGTATTCCCCAACACAAAGCTTGCAAAGGCAAAAGGTAAATAAAGCCAAGCCATAAGCTGGTTTCACATAAAAATCTCCTTATCTGGATTCATGCTTATCATTTCTTGGCAAATATGGCTCTTGTAAGTAAGAAAACCCTGGATTTTCTGTAGGGAAGGCTCCAGGTTTGAGGGTGTCTTGACAAAGTGCCTTCTTGTGCATCTCCTTCTTTGCTGGTGAACCCTGGCTACAGCAACTGAGTCACCATTTTAGTTTTCCACAGTGCTCTGGATCAACACTACATTGGGGACATTGGGGTCAATTAAAATGCCAGTTCCCAGACTCAGCCATATGGTGCTACTCAGAGGTGGGTTGTGGGAACCTATGTGGCCTGAAGATGCTGTACAGAGCCCCATTTGCATCCTGAAGCGATGTAATTTTGAGCGTCTGCACATGCGCAAGCGGCGAAATCCGGAAGTAACGCGCTCCATTACTTCCGGGTTGCTGTGGAGCGCAACCCGAAAATATTTAAGCTGAAGCGTATTCATCCCGAGGTATGACTGTATTGTGACACCCGGTCTGAGAGTGATAGTGGGTATCCGTTCATATGCTTCTCTGTCTTCTTTTTTTAAAAGGTTTCATTCTTATTCAGAAATTATTGTATGAAGGTTTCTGCACTAAATTTTAAACAGATTAACAGAACAGCAAACAGATATCAAATCAAAAAGTTACTTTGTAGAACACACACACATTACATGATGATACCTCTCTCCCTTTCTAAAGACATTACAGTAATCCCCATGGAATGCTCCTCGGTACTCAGTCTATATATGAGAGTCATATCCAATTACTGTGTGTCCACAGGGGTAAGCTTTTCCCCAAGAAATTTTACTGTCCGCAATGCAGTGAAATTACACTAGGGATTCTACTGCTGATTCCCACATTAGACATTTATTACATTATCAAATGCCACATTTATCCTAAAGAAGCAAATTTATTAGACTTCATTCTCTGCAGTGTTATCTACAGTTTTAGTATGAGCTTATTTAAAAGCGCAAAGATAAAAGACAGGTTTATATCAAATCCTGGCACACACAGAGAGGGTATAAATTGGTTTATAAAAAGAATACGACATAACACAATAACTCCATCTTAGTGTTGTACCTTTCTGTTGTTGTTTTTTTAAAAAATCTTTATCTCATTAGGAATCCCAAGGATGTACTGATAGAAACTTCTCATGTTCAATTATCATTAATTTCAGTGGGACATTGCAGAAAGTAATTATATGAAGGTTGATTATTCTTGTCACTATTTCGTGCTATTTTCATCCCATTTCACCACCTGGTTATTGAATCAATGGCCAGCCTCATTGCTTTGTGTTGGATAGATCTCTATAAAAGTGTGCACTGGATTGTGTGAACCATCTGCTCAATTCACAACACACAACACACGTCACATTTACTGACATAAAAAGGCTAATTCCCAAGAGTCTATTGCACTTGGGCATGGCCAAGAAGATAAAAGTTATGGAGGGTGGATCTATGAAGACAGACCAAGGTTCAGCTCTAAAAAAAGTTCAACATGCAATCAAAAATGCAGAGAGAAATGAACACATAACAGTACTTGGGATGAGATTAGGTATCCTCCTCCAGTAAGGTCAGAATCTGGCTCCTTTCTCACTTCAAAGTGTCTACTGCTAGGACAAGCCAGAAGGAACCAATGTGCTTCTTGAGAAGGTACCGCCATGCCCGGTCCTAGGATGACAATGATACTGACCCTCTTCCCTCATATTCTGGAGCTTTTATATGTTCAGACCAAGGGGACCATTATTGGAGAATATCAGGAATGCTCAATATGTCTCTAATTGGAGCACTATATCTTGGGAACCTTCAGCCCAGGATTTGTAGATATGTGATGATGAAGAACAAAAGAATGTCAGTCATGAATTAGTCCACAAAGTCACAGACCTTTGCGCTTCATGAGTCAATAGCTTACATTGTCCTATGGTAACATTTGGAACTTGTTATGAAACTCACCGCAGTATTTGAAATAATTAGTTTTAAATCATCACATTTTTATGGCACATTTTCTCAAGGATGCCTGCTCTACTACTTAATCAAGGAGGATTTTTTTAATTATTATTAAACGTGAAATTGGATACTTTATTAATGGGTACTATTTTCAAAATGTGGACAGCTGACAATATTTTCTGTGTCTGAATCACTTAATAGGTTTACACAGAGTTAAATCTTCTTTTGGTCTTCCATTAGCAGCAAGACTTTTGCTGGCTGGAGCATTCTCAGTTTAATTATATAGTGGCTCAGTAGCACACAGAACCTCCACAAAAGCCAAATGATCATAGACAGCAACAAACGAACGCCATAATCTTAACAAGATTATCATAATAAGGAGTCATCAGAGAAATTAAAATTATCTACTTTAATTACAAAATTATAACCCCATTAACTCCTATGCGCGGAAAATGGGAATTAGGGAATAGGGAAGACGAACCTGTAGATTGCTATTTAACACTCTAGAGCAAATTGGAGAGGTGAGGGAGGAGGGACTCCCAGAATGGACTCAGCTATTTCAGGTAATGCATTTTGTAGCATGTTGGCTCTAGATTACTTTCTAACAGAAGATGATGGGAAAAGGAGGCTTCCACAAATCTTTTTTTTAAAAAAGGATTTACAGTTCATGAAGCACAGCAGAAAAGCTGGCAACTTAAAAAGCAGGATGTTTCCTAGATATGTTGCAAGTTGTGAATTAATCGTTACTGTAATAAGTCATCAGAACAATGCTGTCATTTCTGGGTAATGTATGGATTTTGCCAAAATGTTTCTAATACTAAAAGTTCTGAAGCTACTCTTCTTTATTGAAAGTTCGGTACAGGTATTCTTCCCTTCCTTAGAACATAAGAGGGGCCTTTGGGATCAGGCCAGTGATCCATCTAGTCTATCATCCTGTTTTCACAGTTGTCAGCTAGATGCCTATGGGAAACCAGTGAGCAGAATCTGATCACAACGTCCTCCTGATCACTTCCCCACACCCATGGTTTCCAGTAATTAGTAATGAGAAGCATTGATTCTTCCAGCTGGGAGAGGATCATCATGAATTTGTCTTTTAAAGCCTTCTAGGTTGGTTGCCATCACTGCCTCCACAGTGTGACTGTATGTTGTATGAAGAAATACATTCTTACATCATGCAGCTTCAATAGGAGTTCTAGTGTTCTGAGAGAGGGATAAGTTTTCTCTATGCATTTTTCCCCATTCCATTACCAAATAAACTAACAGGTCCAGGCTATCGCGCAAGGTGATTTCACAAACAAATGCCACTATTTTTCCTCTCTGTTTTCCTGTGCCCCCACATTCTTGGAAGTACCCCCTGTGAAGAAAAAAGAAACAGAGCTATGGTTTTTGTTTGTTAAGAAAAAGAATAAATGGAAAAGAAGCAGGCCACCCCAATACTCTAAATCTGCTACTCACGCCCAGATCTCACAGTTAAAACTCAGTAAATGGTGTTATGTGACTTGGCAACATGAGAGTTTGCTCCCATAGCACCCCAACTTGCCTCATGGTTTTGAGATGCATAGATGATGCAAATCCCTAATGTATACACTAGCTCCACTTTTTGCCTTGCTGACTGTAATAGCTTATGAAACAGTCTATATATTTCTTCATATTATGTTACCTGGATTTTACCTGCCTGTTCAGTAAGTTTTGTTCTGGTTCATCATGAGGTATTTTGTTGAATAAGCTAGGAATTTTCACATGGGTTTTTTAAAACTCTCCCATTAAACAGGTTCCACCTCCTCACCTACTGGCCGCGCCCGCAACCCATGCATTTTTCAAATCCTAAATTAGTAACATAGCAGCTATGTCTGATAGCAGACATTAGGTTTAGAAATGTTAATTGAGGTTAGTTGTGCTATATACATCAAACAAAATCACATCTGCAATGTTAGTTGTTGTTTTTTTTTAAAAAAAAACACAAAAACCTAGGAGCAAAATTAGCAGCTTGCTTGCTGTGACATATCTGTTTTATTAATGTTAAGTATTACAGAATGGCTATGCTAAATATAAGGTGATTTGTACCTTACAAAGATTAAATAAAAGAAAAAAATGAGCAAATTATTATATGCAGTGAAGCAAATGATTAAAATTTAATACAAATACAAATGCAATTGCATTTGTTTGTGTCATAAAACAAAAGATGATGCCATCTGGCAGACAAATCAACACTGAAATCTGTTGAAGACAAAATTGTGTAGAATGGCAATCTTATTTTCGCACAGACAGCTACAGAGGAAAGAGAAAAAAAATGTTGCAAGAAATTCTAAAACTTAATCACCACCAGTAAAGATTCTTTTAGGATAAAAACTATCCATTTGCCAAGTACACTGGTACCTCGGGTTACAGACGCCTCAGGTTACATTTGCTTCAGGTTACAGACTTTGCTAACCCAGAAATAGTACCTCGGATTAAGAACTTTGCTTCAGGATGAGAACAGAAATCGCATGGTGGCAGTGGGAGGCCCCATTAGCTAAAGTGGTACCTCAGGTTAAGAACAGTTTCAGGTTAAGAATGGACCTCCAGAACAGATTAAGTTCTTAACCCGAGGTACCACTGTAGTAATTTATCACAGTATGGATGAAACCACCTGGGAATCTGGTCGTCTGAGCCCTTTGGACAATTCTGTTCCTTCCCCATAGGAGCACATTCGCCACACACTCCTCTGCTGCAAGAAGGAGAGATGGACTCTCCCACAGGGGTCATGTGGGGTGATTTGCCCCATAGGGGAGATGAGGCTGTTGGAGCCCCCTCCGCAGCATGGCCCCCCCTTCTCACTGAGACAGCCTGGGGAGGCTGCATGAGCATTCAGCTCAATCGAGACTTGGGCTTCTGTGTCCCCCCTTTCCTTGCATTGTGTGGGCCTTGGGTGGCCTTTCAAGGCCAACATTCCTCTTCATCGGCTGAAGGGGATCTGTGTGAGGAAGAGTAGCTCAGATAGGGCTGCCACATGTCTGTATTTTCCCAGACATGTCCTCTTTTGCGGGGCCAGCATGGCCCTCTGGATGAATTTTTGTATTTTATATGAAATGTCCAGATTTGTTGGTTCTATTTATTTATTTATTTATTTATTTATTTATTTATTTATTTGGAAGCAGCAGCTGGTAGGTGTTCTGGTGGCTGCTAGGCCTTGCGGGGGGCTCCGCGGGCGGCACTTGGCCTGGTGGCGCTTCCAGCAGCCTTTCCTGGCACAACCTTCCTGGAACCACTCAGCTATCCATCATCCGGAGAGCGGGAGGCGGAAGACAGCCAAGGTCAGAGAGGGGAGGGAAGGAGGGAGCGAGGAAGGGGTCAGCGGCAGGGAGGGGCGCGCAAGTGAGATGCGGGCTGGTGGGCGTGGGGTGTGTGTGCCCCAAACACGTCCGGGTTTTGGGGCTTCGGAATATGGCAACCCTAAGCTCAGAAACAGTCACCTTCACACCTTCTCTGAACCTGCTCACTCCCCGCTGTCATTTCTGTGCCTTGACCACAGTTTCTAGGACCCCCCCCCTTATCAGAAAACCCCCTTTTTTTGGCTGCTTTGGTAGCAGTGAGCCATTCACTGCCCCAGGTGACTGTTCTGCACAGCAGTTCAAATAGTTCAGTCCAACGGTGGCATAGCTAGGGCTTTTGCCGCCCACTGAGTTTGCCACCCCTCTCGCTGTTCCTCATCTGGGAGCTCCACCCCCGGCATGCCAAGTGTTGCCACGCAAATCTCAGCAGCCTGCGGGGTGGTCCCTCCTTAGGATGCAGGAGTGGCAGGTTAGGATTAAGTGCTGACTCCTCTCCAACATCAGCAACAGACCACATAAGAGTCCCAAGCGGAGCACGGTGGAGGTTGAGCTGGGCAAGCAAAGGATCCAAAGGAGACCATTGCTGCCAGCACAGCAAGGAAAGACAAGGGAGGGAGCCGCCCAATGGCTCCCCCCCACTCCCCAGGCACACATTCACCCTACTGGCCAACTTTCCCATTTGCCCTTCCTTCTCTCTACAATGCCCATTTCACCTTCAGCGCCCCCTTCTCACAGCCCCCTTCTCTTGCCAGGGCCAAGAAGCAGCTGTGGCTTTCTGCAAGGCTCCTCTGCTATCTTACCTCACTTCAGGACCTGCTCCCCTGATTTTGCCTCTCAAATGGGGTGGGCAGAGGAAGCGGCAGAGGGGGAGGCTGTGATCTCCTTTCCCGCAGCGATGTTCCTTGCTCGCCCATTCCCTTTAAATGCAATGGGATTATGGGCATTTACCGCTCACTTCCAAATCTTCTGCGGAGGTGTCTCCCCACAAAAGTGCCACAAAAGCATCACCTGGAGCAGCCTGGCCCTCTGCCCCTTCCTAGCTACGCTACTGTCAGTTGGTAGGGGGCTGCAGTTGGAAAGCTAGAGTCTGAGACTTTGTGGAACAAGTCCCCCGCCCCATCTTTATAATAATAAGAGTAATAATTAAGAGTTCTCTTCTTTGCTGATCATCTTTGTATTTGTGAGCATCATTGGAGCTTACTTGTTTGGCCAAAATGGCTGCCTTTCCTATTCTCAGATCATTTCCCTCTCAGCCCTTGCTGTGGTTCTGTTTCAAAACACCATCCATTTACTGCTCCCACTGGTGGTGAACAATTAGTTGAGTTAACTTCTAAAAAAAAGTTGGTTAAGGGGTTCCTAGGCAATGCTGAATGAGATAGACCTTAGTATTGCTGTGTATTGGATCAATACTGAGCTAGACAGATTTTCCCCAGGTTCCTTCCATATGAGGTGATGTTACAATTGTGTCCATAATGCCTTATTACACGTTAGTCACTGTCACTTGCTTCAATCATCACATGAAAAATACACACATCACACGTGCAGAGCAAGTAACTTATTAACAAAGCAAATTACAACTTTCTGCCTCCCAATAAAAATAAGCTTTATATTCATTTTTTCTTGAATCACGAGCATCCCAACTTCCCTAAGGAATATGCACAAATCATCCTCATATTAAGTGCTTTAACCATAATGAAAGCTGATATGAAAGCTGATGCAGCTGATACACACTTGGAAGAAAAAAAATGCCAGCAAGCTGACAAAAACAGATTAAAAGAGTAAACTTCAGAAGTGCAATAGTGAGAAGCAAATTTAAGACAAGTGTGTGTGTGTTGTTGTTGTTGTTGTTTTTAAAATCGGATCGTGTGCCAGATATGAAACATGAAGATAAGTGACAAGTACAGTTATTAAACTGCCACCAATGGAGATAGCATCACGATGATCAAAAGACTACTGGGGAAATATAAACAAAACAACTGCATCCTGAAATACACAATGTAAGTTCCTCTGTTGCAAACTCAGAATCTGCCTTTGGTTTCATAACACATCTACAGATAGCAGAAGCGGCAACTTTATCAAGCAAGCGTGCCTTTGCCAGCAGCAAGGAGAGCAGCAATTGCAGAACACAAGCGGGAGATGAAAAGGAAGCAAAATGGAAACACCTTCAAAAATATCCCATGGAAGTATATAGAAAAAATAGAACCATGACATGCACAATTTGCAAGGATAAGTATAAAGCAAAGGTCACAGTGTGCCCATGCCCTTATAATGGCATTGATGATTTAGCAACTAGCATGTGGAGCTAATTAATGTTGCTACATTAGAACAATATTACCTATACTTTCAACTTACCTACCTGCACTCTGTCAAGAGATCTATCCATCATGTCAAAAAACTCAGAATAAAAGATGCTATCTCTCATTAAGTCTCTGCTTTCAATTTTCCAAATGACTCCCCTACAAGCCAGTCTGTTCCAGAGCAGATGGCTAAAATCCTATCTCTAAATAAGTTCAGGATAGTGATATGAGGCATATCCCCAACTAGTATATCACACTTCTGCTGCTTCTCTTACCTAGAGGCATCAGAGGGCTATTTTACACATTCATGGACAACTAATGACTAGCATAGTGAATAACTGAAGGTGTATCACATGGAAACTTGCTGCAAACTGCCCTGAGATCTATAGGTATAGGATGGTATAGGCAGAGCAGGTTGTTTGCAGGTCAGAGAAAGAGAGACGCTTAGCTAACTTGCAGTTTGTTTTGCTTTCCTTAATAAAGAAACTAAGAACGCAAGGAGACTCCTAAAGTCAAACCTATCTAAATGATGCAGTTGTTTGAACTGGCTTGCAGCCCCTCCGTCACTCTCTAGCTCTCTGCGCCAGGTCCCCCCCTCTGTTATTGTTTGCGGGCCCACACCCTAATCCTGTCTGTGGTGCCCACCCCTTACCCCAAATGATGAGACATGAGACCAGAGTATGGGTTCAAATTGTCCACAACTTTATTAAACTTCAGAAGTGGGAAACTTGCACAGGCCTTGGCAGGTAACCCTCTCAGCCCGCCTGGCTGAGGCTATGCAGGCAGATGAGGTCCAGTGAGAGGGGACTGCAAAGCGCAAACTTACACAGCATTTCCTTCCACCGACCTTGTCCCGGGAGTTTGACCTACATTCTGCCACTCTAGGGCCAGACACGGTTTTTTTCCTTCAACGGGCCCTGCATGCGCCGCCGCATGGAGAGGGAGCATGAATGCACCCCCCTGACTTGATGTTAGACTAAAGGATACTTTGCCAAGGCCTAAAAACTGCCAAAGTTGTGACGAAATGCTACAGGGAAGGCAAAACCTGCCAATGCAGGGAAAATTCCTTCCCGGTTCTGAATACAGCAACCATCTTACGACCTCAGCAGCGCCCGCAGATCTGGAACACAAAATATTAACCTGTAAGGAAAGAATTATTAACTTGATGATCACTGACCTAGGATGAAATTATGGAGGCAAGAAATTATTAATTTGAGGGTGGGTGGGTGGGTGATCCTGGAAGGAAGATCAGCAAAAGAGGCTTGAGCCATCCTCTTTTCTTTTGGCCTTAGGCCCACCCCTGGCCGGCTGTCCATTGTCCTCCCTGGCTGAGGGCAGGTCAAAGGCCGGCTCAAGCAGGTAGGTGGCACCTGCCCAGGTGAGCCCCGCTCGGTGCCGCAAACCCCGCCTACCTGTGGGGAAGGGAGGGTGGATATTGCTATGGTGAGCCCCTGCAGACTCCCTCTGTATCTGCCTGGCTTGCTGCTTCATTCTAGGAGTGAGGGCTGGCGGCAAGCTGTCAACAGAGAAGCTGTTAGACTGGCTCTGAGGGAGAACTGCAGGTTTTACATCTCCTCTGTCATTGCTGTTGGCGCCTTCACCCAAACAGGAAACCTCACCACCCTGTCCTGTGCTGGGGCACCTGCCTGCTTCCATCTCTCCACTATCTTTCAAGATCCCTGCTTCTGGCACTTCCCAGCTTTCCCCCTCCTTTGAGGTGTGGCCAGTGTCCCACCACCCACCTCCAGGCTCAAAGTCCTCTTCCTCTGTGCCTTCCCTGGTGGGGTCTTGGTCCAGTGGCTTCCACCAATCTTCCTCATCCAGCCAGTCCCTGACAATAAATAATAATATAAAAACAACTTTCATATTAGCCAACATTACCTGAGATGAAGTTCTGTTGTTTCTTTAGCATGGAGCTGAGTACGTAGTAATAAAATAAAATATAAGACATGAGCAGAGCAATCTTAAGTATAGGAAGTTGGTAGAACTTACACCAGCTTCAGTTAAGCCTGACATGTAATATCTCATGGTTCATTATCTACCATACGGTTTGTGTCTGATCAGAGGACTCACCTGCAGATGGATCTGGGGGGAAATAAATAAAAGTAAACCATCCTCTGAATCCCCAGTTTACCAGCCACCACTGAATAGCAGCGGAAGTTCAAGCCAGGGTCCTGGTAGAACCTTATTGTAGAGCAAGATGAGGACCAGGAATTCAGATGCCTCTTCTGAGCAAGTTCTTCAGAAATAGGAGTGTTGTAGGTGAGGCAAATGTTATGCCCTTTAGAGCCAGAGGAGGGCTCGCAGGACTTCAGAGACACAGGGAGCCCAAAGAAGGCTGCCCACACCACCCGGTTGACCAGGTCTTAGTAGTTTTTTAAAGGAAAAGTGCAAACTCACAACAAAGGTCCAACAGCTCACCCCTGCATGCGCCAGACTCCACAGTGAGGAGCTGGCTTGTCTGCACTCTGGCAATGGGGAATATGCTTTTTATACAGAGAAGCATACAGGCAGTTGAGATCTCAACCACTTCCTGGGTTCTCCACAAATGGCTGATATTGCATACCACTCTAATTGGGCCTGGAGCCTAGTACCCCACACCTACAGGTAAGGGTAACTTTGAGCCCTGAGCAGGCCGATTAGCATGATTCAAAGGCCTTCCCAAGTTTGTTGCGTGTAAGCTTAGTGCTACAGCTGCCACCAATTGTGAGGTTATCTTGAGTATACAGCTGCCACCAATTGTGAGGTTATCTTGAGTATACAGCTGGTACTCTTGCAGCAAATCACCTGTGGTTCAACACTGGCGCACAATGCCGAATGCTGAAAGACATGCAGAACAGAAACTTTAAGAATTTCAACAAGCTGCTGCAAAATGCCTTAAGTTGGAAAGTGTTGTGTGCCAGAGCCTTCTCAGGGAAAGATGGTGTATGTGCAGATGAAGCATGTCAACAGTGGCAAGTAATTTTTGAAGGGCTCCATCTCCCGCATGGGAGTGCTTTAGGATGTTCAGTGGCTGTGCATCTTTGCCAGCTGTTGTCCATTGCTTCTGGCATGGTGCAAAACCCTCTGGGAGCAATCACAGCTCTCTCACCACACTCAGTGCAAACTCAAAGAACTGTGTCCCTTCATGGTCTTCAAGTACAGCAATACAGATGGTTAAAGAGGCTGTTGTAGCACACTCTTACTCTCTTCAGCAATTGAGGAGCGTTTTGCTGCCAAAGTACCAATAATTGAATGTTTCTCACTATAGCAGGTTCTAACCTTATCTATGAGATTCTCAGTTCAAGCACTGGAGTCCCAAGCAGACGAAATATATCCCAAGATTATTTCTGCGACAATGACAAGGACACAATCTATTGTGCAACTGTGCAAGAAAGAGCAGTGATGTCAGATTCAGAATTACCTGATTTGGAATATAAATGTGTCCAGTTTGTTTTACTCTGTTTTTGTAGCAGTATAATGCCATTTCCTCCCAAGTCTTTTTTCTAGCTCAGAAAGTGTGTTTTCCTGCTTTCAGTGTGGGCAGATTTGCTTCACAAACACCCCCATCCCATTCAGAGGAAAGAGACTCAAGGCGGTCTCTTCCTTTGGGAGGGGCCTGGAGCCATGTGGGACTGAATGTCCAACAGCCTAGCCTGACATTTAAAGAAGAAGAGTTTGGATTTGATATCCCGCTTTTCACTCCCTTTAAGGAGTCTCAAAACGGCTAACATTCTCCTTTCCCTTCCTCCCCCACAACAAACACTCTGTGAGGTGAGTGGGGCTGAGAGACTTCAAAGAAGTGTGACTAGTCCAAGGTCACCCAGCAGCTGCATGTGGAGGAGCGGAGACGTGAACCCGGTTCCCCAGATTACGAGACTACCGCTCTTAACCACTACACCACACTGGCTGCTTTGCCTCCTCTTTTCCCTCCATTTGCCTTTGGCTGCAACCTCCCTCCCTCTTTATAGTGTGGGCTTCAGGTAGATGCTTTTTATGGGGTTGTCAGGATTTTGTGGACACTCCTATTTGGCACTTGGGGCTCCCTGTTTTTGTGTACTTCACACCGTAGAGCATTTGGTGTTGATTTGGCATTCTTTGGCATTCAGTGCGAGCAGGTAAGGGCAGGTGAGACTTTAATTCATTCACACCCTGAGGCATCATTGTGATAGTTGGACTGTGGGGTCCAGGTGGGGTCAGGTGAGCAGGTTTGGCTTCAGTTCTCCAAGGCTCTCTTAGCAAGGAGAGAGACCTGGGGAGCAAATAGCATTCTAGTTTGCATGCCCAGGCATGGTGAGGAATGTTTCTGCCTTATGATACCATTGATTCCCTCTGCTTGCACTGTGTTATGTGGCTATTTGGCAGATTCTGTCATTTGTTATATTTTCATAAATGTAACCTTTTAACCCACTGAATAAGTTGCCCCAAGTCCTCTTTCTGGGTGTGGGGGCAATTTTGCACACCCGCAGGCAGCATTCAGCAGATTGGGGAGCCCAAGCCAGCTGTGTTGCTTCTCTTTTGTTTGCATCTTTAGGTTACCAGATCCCCCCCCCCCCGCAATGAATCCAGGGACACTTTTCAACTTCAATGGATTTTGTATGGGGACTGGTTTGTAAATGCAGGGACCGCCCCCAGGAAACGAGGACGTCTGGTAACCTTGTTGTATCTCCTCTTTGAGTCAATTCTCTCAGTTGTTTCCTGTCATCCGGGGTGTGTTTGTTTTTAGAGGGGAGATGGAGTCCAACTTCCAACTTGCTCTCTGTTATATAGCTGGAGCTGGGAAGTACTACTCCCAAAGACCAACATGACAATGTGCAGGGCACATGACAACATCTGCAGGCTTGTGCCAACAATTTGAACTGGGAGAGAACTCCCAGAAAACAAACACTTGCCAAGAAAGCTTGTAATTGCCAAGCTGATTAATAATTGTGCCAGAAATTGGCCTGTTACTTTGCAAGGGAAAATGTTTAACTTCTTGACAGTTTTAAAAATAAAAAAATACAAGTACTTTATTTCAGTTACTAGTATACAATCACCACAGTAGAGAAAAGCGAGATAAATTTGTACTTAATCCATTTTATCTTTCCCAGTGTTGAATGATCATTATAAAAATAATGTTCCATTAATATGTCATCTCATCATCCATTTCTTAAGCTCACACTATCACTTAGCTTTAGTTATTCACCTGCACCAGTTTACCATTGCAGTGAAAATTCAGCAAAATATTTGTATATTCAATGAGTGTTCAGTGAACAGAATATGAGAGGAGAATTTTGGTAAGAAAAAATAGGTGCAAATTCATAGAATCATAGAATGGCAGATTTGGAAGGGATCCTGAGGATGATTTGGCCCAACCCCTAGAATGCAGGAATCCTGCCCACAGCCATCTCTGAGTGGGCTCAAAGCAGCGTCTGGTTAACAGCCAGGTGCTCCAACCTGTTGCAGTTATTTCATCTCTCTCAGCCCACTAACCCTAGCCTACTCAGAGCACCACAGTTTGTTGTTAGGGCAGCTTACTCTGATCTTGTAAGTCACTCTGGGATTCATTTTAGCCAGAGTGAAGTAAACATGGTTGAAAGAGATTTGAGATGACCCCAGCCCATCACACTCTCTCCCCACCCCACCCCAGCAATGTAGAAATAAACTTTCTGATATTAATGAGGAAGAGTAACTATGGTTGGCATTCTTCTTTCTTAGTCTGTCTGACATTTTGTAAATCTTTTAATGTTAATGTCCAATGACCTCACACCAAATGAAGTGGATTAATAGCTGTTAAGGACCATCCAGACTGCTGATGATTAGGAGTGTATGGAGCAACATGTCACTGATTCATACTGGACTATCCAAACATCGTCTGGCCTCACCAGATGTTTTGTGATGCTTCTCCAATCCTCTCATACTTGTTGCTCTCACTCTACCCTTTCCATTGTCCATGTTCTTACCTCCCCCCAATGGGGCATAATAATTAGAATGTTGGAGACCAGGGTTTGACTCCCCACTCAGCCATGAAGCTCCCTGGGTGACATTGGGCCAGTCACCATCTCTTACCCTAACCTGCCTCACAGGGGTGCTGTGAGGATGACATGGGGAGGAGGAGAACCATGTGTACCACACTGAGTTACTTGGAAGAGAATAAATAAATAAGTAAATAGTGCAAGTTGGTTTCACAATAAGGCCATAGCCATAGCTGTCAACTTACAGATTTGAAAATAAGGGACCAGCAGCCTCAAAAATAAGGGATCAGCAGCCTCAAAAATAAGGGATTTTCCCAGCACAGGTATGTTCAAACTCTGAGCCCCTCCGAGCCAAAGGCAGAAAGCCCAGCCAGCAGCCAAACGAAGCCTCAAGTGGTGGTTCCCACAGCGCAGCAACACAGTAAAGGGGATGCAGCAAGGAAAACCACCGTCCCCTCTCCGCTGGGAAGCGCTGAGCAAAGCCGAGTACCCAGGCAATGCGGCCGATTTGATTGGCACAAGGCATGCAAGCTCTACCCCCTAGTCGTTCTCAGACTCCTTATTGGGTGAGCAACGCAGCCAAGCAACACAGTTGGAGCCTCCCTCCTCCCTGGGTGGCAGGGAGGGAGGAAGAGGAGCTGCTTCCTTTGAAACCTGGGAAATTTAAAGGACATCATCAGTAAGGCACAGCAGCGGGACACGGCGCTGGGATAAGGGACTTTCCCGCCAAATAAGGGACGGTTGATAGCTATGGCCATAGCACCATATATTTATTTGTATAGTTTTTAAGTTTCTAAACCATAGCTTGTTTCCATGAAAAAACCCCACAGGAATAGTGGCATCAAGAGGAAGTATGTGGTAGTGGCTACGTCACAAAGATGTGTTTCATTATAAGCAGGAGTGAAAAAAGAACCAGGATATTTTCAGCATTAAAACCTACAAGATTTTAGCAGGAACTTGTGGAGTGTATACCAACTGCAGCTGAAGAAGTATAACTGCCCTGCAACTTTTGAAAGCATAAATGGTATTGAAAATGCACGGCATATAACTGTTCCAATAGCATCAAGATGAATCATGATGAATACACAATAAAATGACATGTGGAGGAGCCCTTAAACTATTCACAAGAAGCTCAAATTCTCTCCCTCCACCAATGATTTAGTACTGTTTTTGCTAAATCAGCCTGGGTGTTAGGATAATACTTTTTCATCCATTAATAATGCCCTGTTTGACCCCACCAAAATATGCACACACACACAGAGAGAATTTTATCCTAACCCAAAAACAGATGAGCAGCTGGGGGTTCTTGTGCAGCATCTGGGTCCTGAGACAACTGCATCTTGTTCTTCCAACTCTCTAAAAACTAGTCCCCCTTACTCTCCTCTTGATAAAAAGCATTTGTCATACACCCAGCCTCAGCTCTTCCATGTAAACGCCACAGAAATAATAGCTTATGTATTCATAATGAAAGAAGACTATCTAATAAAAGGTAGCAAGTTTTTTTTGCTCCTGAGTTACTAAAAGCAATATTGTATTTTATACATCTTTCATTATCTCTGTCCAATTTGTGCTCCTCTATAACTCTCAATTGAGATAGCAAAATATTTAAGGATGCTTTTACATCCCTTATACTCCAGTGACAACTTACTTGCAATTGAAGTCAAGTGTTTGCCCGTGTACAATGCTGAACAGAAAGCACTCAATATATTGTAGGCACCGCCAGCCATATAATGGCATAAAATGTTTAAAGCTACCTATCGTATTCTTCAGCTGTGCAGAACTATCATTTTGACCACTGTAGGTATTCAATTTTATTGTGGGGTACAATTTTCATTTATCAACAAGTCTTTTCCAATGAAACCAGAACCTTTGCTTGCTTCCATGGAAAATGTCATCAATTTGCCTCTAGCAAAAAAAAAAAGAAAGAAAGAAAGAAAGAAAGAAAGAAAAAAGAAAAGAAAAGAAAAGAAAAAAGAAAAGAAAAAGAAGAAGAAGGGGGGGAGCCATTACATCCATGCAGCTGTAAGAAATCACTCATCTGCCAAACAGAAACTACACATCCTAAGGCACTTAAAATGTTAACAATCCCAAGCAACCAAGAAACTTTTAAAGTTTGTAAGAAATGGTTGAAAAAATGCAAGAGGACGTAGTCTGGCAGATGGGCGGGGGAGATTTCTTTTTGCTATATAAATAAATAGAGCACTATGGGATAGTTTTAGTTGTCACAGCAGTTTCCCATGGTTTGATATCTTCTTAGTAGACTGACAACTTGTATTTTCAGTCCAGTAGGGCCTTGACCCAGTATACCTGAAGGAGCGCCTCCATCCCCATAATTCAGCTGGACTGAGGTTCAGCGCCGAGGGCCTTCTGGCGGTTCCCTCAGTGCAAGAAGTGAGGTTACAGTGAACCAGACACAGAGCCTTCTCGGTAGTGGTGCCCGCCCTATGGAATGCCCTCTCACCAGATGTCAAGGAAATAAACAACTATCTGACTTTTAGAAGACATCTGAAGGCAGCCCTATTAGGGAAGTTTTTAATGTCTGATATTTTATCACTTTATTATTATTATCATTAATTCTGTTGGGGAAACCAACATTTACTCGTAGTGCAGAGACTGGGGGAAAGCATCTCTGTGTCTAAACCAGAGCTAGAATAGTCAAACTGGATTAATCACTAGCCTATGCACACTGCAGATCTGAAACAGTCAACTGGCACCTACCAAGCTGTGTGTCAGGATCTCACCCTCATACAGTAATATAGGTGGCAGGCTCCTTGAACTGATCTAAAAATGGTCCTTTCTAGAAGGAGTCGTTCCCAGAGCAGTGACTCATGCAGAGATGCAGCAGGCAGGCTCATCTGCAGGTGAGTGAGTCTGCTGTGCCCTGCTGTCAGGAGAGATTCCTTTCCCCAGAGGTGGCTAATTAGAAAGAAGCCAGGACAGAGCAGTGAATCACACAGGCATGCATGGGGCAGCGTCATCTGTAGATCTGTACTTTGGGTTCACACGAGCCTTTAATTGTTCACCTTATTTCTAGCAGAGTACTCTAATACAATTAATAGCTTAGAGGAAGGTCTACAGGTTCCTCAGTGGACAAGTAGCAGGCACCTCCATTAGGTGCCTTTATAGATTTTCATTGGGATGTGGCTTGTTGAACTCAGTGACCTTTGCCAAGGAAAGGAGTAAGATTGCACTGCGAGGCTAGACTTCGTGGATTCATCAAGTCTATATGTCATAGTTTGCTTCACTTAATGAAGGCAACATCTCAAAATGTTAGACTCTATCTAGTTGGTAATTTTTATTTTATTTTATTTTTTTAAATAAACCCTACAACTACCAACAACAATTTCCTGGGATAAATGCAGGTAATATTGTTTCAAGCACATCGATGCTGATTTAATTTCTCACCAGAACTGCTTTCATTTAGTCTATATTTCATTTCTGAGGTGGGGCAAGAGGGACCAGAGTATTTTCTCCTGAGCAATGTTTTGATTGATTTGCTGTCTTTATTTTCTGGTAAATTTTTGACAGAGAAATATTAGTATGGAAAGGGAAGAGAATGCCTTTTCCTAACTACAGTGTTTATTATCACATTTGAATCGGCCAATGTACCCTGTTCAAAACAAATGAGAAATGTAAATTGTTCTAATTACACAACGAGATGAAACTATTGTAGCGTTATTAACCTCTATGAAAGGAAGATCATGAACATCAATGAATCTACATCAGAATAATATGTATCTGTGGGAAAAAAGGAGCAATTAAGCAACTCAGATTATGATGGCACACAGATCTGTTTAATAAGAGAAGAAATCATCCCAAACCACAGATGTTGTCTGCACAAAGAAATTGATAAATACTTCACCACCATTCCTGTCTCAAGAGAGGAAAAGCACAGATATGTAGCAGTGACCCTTAATTCAATCATTTTGCAATTGTTTGCAAGAGAGCCAGCATGGTGAAATGGAAACAGCGTTGGACTGTGGAGACCCATATTCATCCTTCCTCAGGGTCATCACTTTTGCCTTGTTCACATACTTCCCTGGCCACTGGTCTGACTTCCACAGCAGAAAAGTAGCATGCTGGCCTTATGTCCCCCATGCACAAGATACCATGCACAAGGGGGCTATTCCACACTGTATTTCAATTATATTTCACTTTTTATAGGGAGAATGATAAACTTTATGAAACAGGCCACTACACATTTGGGCCTCTGTATAGAGCGTCTGCCACATGCCATGTGTAGGATGGAAAGAATACATTTGTGTTACGTACATAAGGATAGGCTAGATGGCTCTCTCTCAGGAATGCTGTAGTTGGAATATGTATCATGCTAGGTTTTTGATACCATTGACCATGGTATTCTTCTGGAGCTTCTTTGCGGTGGTTCCAGTCCTACGTGAATGGTCGTTCCAGAGGGTGTTACTTAGGGAATGCTTTTCAGCCCCATGGAATCTTCCATGTGGGGTTCTGCAGGGTTAAATCCTATTCCCCATGTTGTTGAAGATCTACATGAAACTGCTGGGAGGGGTTAGCCGGAAGTTCGGAGTACGTTTTCAGCAGTATGCTGATGACACTCAGCTCTATTTCTCCTTTACATCTGCAGGAGAGGCAGTGGAAGTGCTGGACCCGTGTCCTGCCTCAGTAATGGACTGGATGAGAGCCAACAAACTGAAGTTCAATCCAGATAAGACTGAGGCACTGTAGGGGGGCCGCTAGGGGCGCCTTGGAAGATGGCCGACAATACCATCTACCTAGCTCGCACGAGGTAATTAGAGGCTGATTATGGGGAGTAAAGCAGTCTCCCTTGTCTTCTCAGGGGGTGGGAAGATGCTGCCTCGCCCGCTGTTGCCCATAAATCACCCCCGAGTTCGAAAGAAGCAGGGGGTGAGGGCACTGGGCGGATAGCTCTCGGGCGGGCTTTGGAGCTCCCGGACGCCACTTTCAAGAGTAAAACTGGTTGCGCTGCTTAAGAGGGGGAAAATTTTTTGAGAAGTAAACGCACATGCTTCGAGCGAGGTCAGGAGTGTATTATCTGCTAAATAAATCTACCACTGAGACGATGAATGATGAGACGGAAGGAACAGAGGATAGCATCAAAGAACCACGGACATGTTGGTATGTGGAATGGAAGGGAAAGGGGGGGGGGGACAAGTGAGACTTAAAAATGAACTGTGTGGAAAAAAGATACTAATAAAAGGTTTTACTCTGTGAAAGATCTGGAAAGAAGAGAGGCTTTCTTTATGGTGCAGTTACAAAAGTGATCCGCCATTAAGAGGCAGACCTCGTTGTAAGATTTGTAGTCTTAGGGAGGATGAGCCGCTGACACAATGGGTCTGAGAAAAATTAACGAGTGGACATTTAGACTGTATTTCATTGGAACTGAATAAGATGGCGACGGCTGCTCAGATGGGACTCTTGGACTATTGGATCTATGTGAGATGAATTACGGGAAAGCATTACAAAGTTCACACAGAAATATAAACAAGACTGTTTCTTTCAACTCACTTGTGGAAACAACTCGGAGGTGACTGAGAAGAAAAAGGATAACGACAAGGAGATGAGAGGATGGGACTGTGAACATCAAAGCAGCAGAAATATAGATGATTGGACTCCTACCGATCTCGAAGCATGGGTACCCCCCACAAAATTTATAATTTGGTAAAATATTTGGATTTCATGATTTGTATTGGTATAATTTGGAATAATTAATATGTTATGATTGGTTTGGTAAATGGAAATTTAATAAAAAAAATTATTATTATTTTTAAAAAGACTGAGGCACTGTTAGTGGGTGGTTCCCTAGACCTGCTTTTGATGGGGTCACACATCCTTTGAAGGAGCAAGTTTATAGCTAGGGGGTACTCCTGGAGCCTTGCTGTGGCTTGAGGCTCAGGTGGCCTCAGTGGCTTCCACCAGCTTTGTCTGGTGGCCCAGCTATGCCCCTATCTGGACAGGAATAGCCTAACTACTGTTGTCTATGCTCTGGTAACCACAAGGTTAGATTACTGCAATGCATTATACGTAGGGCCGCCTGAAGACAGTTAGGGAACTTCAGCTGGTGCAGAATTCAGTGGCCAGGTTGCTCACCAGAGCAAGACGGTTTGAACATATTACACTGATCCTGGTCTGACTGCACTGGCTACTATAGGGTTACCAGACATCCCCAGTTCCTGGGGATGTTGTTTTTGTTTTTATTATGTATTTTGTGGTTTTAGCAGAAGTTGGTTGAGAGAAGTGCTTGGCAGGTATGCGTGTGAAAGAGCAAGAACAGGATGGAGGGAGAGAGACTGCAGTTTGCAAGTTGATTTTAGACACAATGAAAGTGAGAATAAGTTGACTGGAGGGAAAGCACAGTGGGTAGAGAGCAGTGGTGTGACTTACTAGGGAATATCCAATTTTCTGGGTTCTGATCCATCAGTGGCAGACTAGCATATAATTCTCTCAAAAGTCAACAATTTTCCAGGAAGAAATGAGCAAAGAAAAGTATGCTAATTTGTAGAGGCAGGAATGCTCAATTTTTGATTGTCAATGAGGAAATGCTCAAAACCTTTCTATTTGTAGAATGGCAAGAGATGATTATTAGTATGGCTGTGTGGCCTGGTTGGCAAATTAGTGCCACCAACTCTATTAAAAAGGGGGGAATGACAGCATGTCCGGATCCAGACATTTCCAATTTAATCAGCATTTTTGTCGAGGAACATTTTAAAAAATACTGATTGACTGATTGATGCATAAATTCATTAGTATCTGTTAAACTGAGTAAGTTTAATGAGGTGTGTTAATATGCAATGATTCTAAACTGCCACAGGGTGGTAGGAGATGCTCTTTCCAGAACTAATTTCTAATTTGCAGAACTAACTGTTTTGCTGCACTTCTGCCACAATCAACACCCTTTTTAGGATCCGTGTTATTTTTAGCATTTGAGGACAAACAAAATAATTCATAAAAATTAGATTAAAACAGAGTTAGATAGTTGCTCCCTTTCCACCATGGGCTTAAGTGGTACAGCCAGTTAGAAGGGATGTTTGCTGATTCATAGTACTGCCAGGCTGAGAAGGGCTTCGTTCATTCATTCATTGAATTTATATACCTCCCTATACCAGATTTTATTCACAGAATAAAATCAAAATACAAAACCACAAAATATATAATCAAAATAAAAGCAACAACCGAATAAAAAAAGGTAAAGGACCCCTGGTAGTTAAGTCCAGTTGCAGACAACTCTGGGGTTTCAGCTCTCATCTCACTTTACTGGGTGAGGGAGCCGGCGTTTGTCCGCAGACAGTTTTTCCATGTCATGTGGCCAACATGACTAAGCCGCTTCTGGTGAAACCAGAGCAGTGCACAGAAATGCCGTTTACCTTCCCACCAGAGCGGTACCTATTTATCTACTTGCACTTTGACGTGCTTTCGAACTGCTGGGTTGGCAGGAGCTGGGACAGAGGAACTGGAGCTCACCCCGTTGCAGGGATTTGAACCGCCGACCTTCTGATCGGCAAGTCCTAGGCTCTGTGGTTTAACCCACAGTGCCACCTGCGTCCTAACAACCCAATACCCTCCAAACCCCCCCCCCTTTTAAAAGGACATAGGATATCAATCAAATCAACCAAAGGCCTGGTTAAAAAGGAACATTTTTATCTGGTGCCTAAAGGATCCATGAAGGGGGAAGAAAAGTCAAAGGGGGTTTTATTATTCTATTTGTTTTTGTTTATTCTATGTAAAATTGAAAAGACAAAAATAAATTAATAATGATGATGATGGTGATGATGATGATATATATGAAGAACTTCTTTCAGACCTGGCACATGACGAAGTGCCTCAGAGTGTGATCTCAGAATATGGGTAGGCTTATATGGAGAGAAGCAGTCCTTAAGGTATGGTGGTCAAGCCGTTTAAGGCTTTATAGGTCAAAACCGCACTTTGAATTGAGCCTGGAAACTAATTAGTAGCCTATGGTTACCAGATTTTTTTCAATGAATCTGGGGATACATTATGATGATGATGATGAAGCTGAGTAGCAACAGGGAGTCAGTAGTGGGTATGGTGAGGCCCAAGCACACATGCATATTGTATAAAGATGCAAAGCCCTTTTTTTGCAGCCTGTGAAACATAAATGCGCAGAGTTTTTAAAAAACTGGGCAGCGGCTGCCCACCCATGACTCCGGAGCCTCCCCCAGTCAGTCAAAACAAAGGGGGCAGGGGGCAGGAGATAGGGGGAGGCTCGGGAGTCAAGGGCAAATGGCGCGCCGTTGCCCAGTTTTTTAAAAACTCTGTGCATTTATGTTTCACAGGGTACGAGAGAAGGGCTTTGCACCTTGCCCGGCAGAGAGACTGCGTGCCTTGCGCCCCTCCTGGGCAATGGCACGCTGCCCGCCCATGACTCCCAAGCCTTCCCTGGTCTCCTGCCCCCTTCCCCCTTTGATCTGTACCACCGGATGTCCCTAGTTCCCCTTCTGCAGTGACAGTGGCTGCTCGCTCCCATGGCACAGGAAAAATGGCAGGCGCCACGGCAGCAAGCATCAAGCAGCTCCTGAAGCCAGTCAGAGCCAACTGCGCTACCAGGCTGGCTTTGCGCTGCTGAGGCTGCTGCTGCCACGTTTCCTGGGGACAGATTTGCAAATCTGGGGACATTCCAGGGAAAGAATTTGTCCTGGGACAGATTTGCAAATCTGGGGTCTGTCCCCGGGGGGCTGGGGATGTCTGGTAACCCTACAGTAGCCAGTGCAGTCAGACCAAGATCGGTGTAATATGTTCAAACCATCTTATTCCAGTGAGCAACCTGGCTGCTGAATTCTGCACCAGCTGAAGTTTCTGAACCATCTTCAGAGGCAGCCCTATATATAACGTATTGCAGTAATCTAACCTTGACATTACCAGAGCATAGACAACAGTAGTTAGGCTATTCCTGTCCAGATAGGGTCGTAGATGGGCCGCCATATGAAGCTGATGGAAGCCACTGTGGCCACCTGAGCCTCAAGCTACAGCAAGGATCCAGGAGTACCCCCAAGCTATGAACCTGCTCCTTCAAAAGAAGGGTGACCCCCTCAAGAGCAGGTGATCTCCCTGCCTCAGTGCTTCAGTCTTATTTGGACTGAGTTTCAGTTTGTTGGCTCTCATCCAGTCCATTAAGGTTATATACAGTCATACCTCTTGTTACGTTTGCTTCAGGTTAAATATTTTCAGGTTGTGTCCCGCGGTGACTTGGAAGTAACGGAACAGCTTACTTCTGGGTTTTGCCGCTCACGCATGTGCAGACTCTCAGAATGCGGGTTGCGTTCTGCTCATGATGCGAACGGGGCTCCGGAACGGATCCGGTTCTCATCCAGAGGTACCACTGTAGTTCATGGGACATGTCTGCCTTGCTTAACACTCCTTCCGATACATCACAGAACTGGGATTGATAGAGATGTGCAGCTGGGCTTTTATGGGCTGGTGTCACTTACTAAAGACTCTGCCCAGGGAAATCTGTCCTGTGACATCTTTGACTTGTTTCTGCTGACAGGTGAGGGCCCAACTTTTTCTTGCAAGCTTTTAAAGTGGTTGATTACTGCAGTGGTCAGAACAGATAGAGTCATTTTAGTGTGTCTGTGTGCTAGGGTTGCTTTGCGACCTACTTTCTAGAGGAGTGTCCTCTGCTTGAAGGGTTATTTAAGGACAGTCCTCAATTTGAAGGAGTCCTCTATTAGTAGGACTGTCCGGTCAAAGTCCAGTTAAAAAACCATAAGAAGGGAGACACTGTTATGGTCATAGATAACATTGCCATGGACCTAGAAAGAAAATACCAAGATCCACAGCTGGGCAATATCTTTATTAGGACCAATCAAAATGTCACACTATAGTGGCAAGCTTTTGAGTTCTCCAGTATTCTTCATTAGTTCTCCAGTATTCTTCATTAGTTCTCCAGTATTCTTCATTAGTTCTCCAGTATTCTTCATTAGACAAGCCGCAATATAATCTTCAAGGACTATATGGCTATGGAATATTTGTGTTCAGGGAAATGCGGCTGAAATACTGACACCAAAAAATAAAGGTGAAAGTACAAACTCATTTTTTTTGGAAGTTGAAGCTCTTTTCTTCCTCTTTCCCTTATGGGAAAAACTGTGGGCAAACTTTTCACTGTGTCTCTCGGTTAATGCTTGGGCTACCTAAAATTGCTTTCAGGGCTGCCTCAGCTGCCCCTGCCCTGAAGTATCAAAACAAGGACCTGCATGTACAAACTAGCCATAGCTGTGGGCAAACAAATCACGAAGACATGAAGAATTGCTCTTCATCCTGAAGCCTGTTTCCAGAAATGAGGGCGCCTTCCCTGGGAAGGATTCATTTTTCATTTTGCAGGTGAATGCTATCCGCTTAATGACTAGCGGTGTCTCTTTTTGTTTAGGTGATCCCATTACAATGAAAGCTGTTGTATTTCTCAAAAAACTGAACATGCTGCTGCTGTTGTTTTACTGTTTCTATTGCCTGTGTGCCATGTTCTTCATTCTTCTGTATGGTTTGTACCTGTGAAAAGAACAGTGGCGTAGCATGGGGGGTGCGGGGGGCCCGGCCGCACCAGGCACAACATCTGGGGGTTAGGGTTAGGGGGCACAAATCCACGGGTTAGGGGGTGCAAATTACTTGCCTTGCCCCAGGTGCTGACAACCCACGCTGCGCCACTGGAAAAGAACGAAACTCAGACCTGATGTTTTGGCTACTGTTTTGTAGAAGGCAGAGTGTTGTGGTGCAACTGGGAGGCTCAAGTTCAAATCCCAGTCAGCTAGGTTGTTCAGTGTCTTTTGACTGGTCACTGTCCCTTAGCGTACCTCCCCTCACTGGATTGTTATAGGATATGACAGGTGAGATGCTATGTATGTCTCCCTGAGCTTCTTAGAGGGAAAGTTGGGCAAACTGTGTTTTGGGGAGAAAGTTGCCTTCTTGCTACCAAAATATTTCCCTCGCGTAGGGCCAGGCCTTGGCATCTGAATGCCAGAGATGTAAACAGCAACCACAATCCATTATATAATTGATAATTTTGCTATCTTTTGGGCAATTTTGCCCCAAATCTGCTTCCAGAGTAACTTTTCTTCAATGGTAGGACCAGCCTTTCTCATATTCCTGATCAAGTACAACAGAACCCCACCACCAACAAAATACTTTTCATCCAGATACACCCTTATATATCAAGTTATAATACCTTTTGATTAAATTGATTTCATTTGCTGCCTCTGAGATCTGCAAATAAGTGAATGAGTCAGCTCATTGCTCACTTTCATGTATAATTATCATAAATAAGCTATCTGTTATTTTCTCATTCCCATGATACACTTAGTAAAGAAACAACAACAACAAATTCTAATAATAGCTTTTTCACATACTGTGTTTTTTACTTAAGTGAAATAAATTTGATCAGCAACTTGAATCCATACCAGAATTTCAAGTGGTTTGGAGAAAATAAATGAATAAATGGCTCATAGCGTAGGTCACCTCATTTCAGAGGCTCACGTTATGTCACTCTTTGCCTCATATCAGTCTTGGGACACTGCCTCATTTGCCCCAGCCTCAATAACAGACCATAACCTTTTTATTTTCTTGACAAAATTTGCTACATTTCAGACAAATAACTGCAGAGGGGAGGCAATATGTCTTAGGGGCCTTGATTTGGACATGGGCATTCAGCATCAATTTTCATTCAGTCTAAAGTAGTCATATTTTAAAACTACGAGCATCATAGCGATAGACATAAAGCACTGCATATCTAATATATGGTCAAAGTTGCACAAACTCTGAGAACTACTGCTCCTGTCACTGTTGGTGCTGGACAATCGTCACAAAGAGCATAGAATAGCTTCAGTTTTGTTTTATGTGCCTCCTAAATAAAGCCATTTCCAGGTTGAATGCTATAATCTGTGTTAGTTTTTGTCATTTATGCAGACTTTTCAGGAAGGCTGTAAAGTACATCAAATTGGCCAAATGCCCTTGCAAAGCTGGTTTGAAGCCCCAGAAACAGCTGACTTTGCTTCCGTCCTATTTGAATGAAGCTCACCTTCAATTCTGAATATCTTTGAAATGGGGATATTCATTTCTTCTGAGATGAATGCCCTGCCCAAGTTGCTATGTAGTATTGATTTACTTGCATATAAGTAGCTCACTGACTTGGCTGCACAATTTTCTGGATTTCTTTTTTGAGAGTGGGGTGGGAAAGTTTCCAGAAAATCCAGAAAAGTTGTGCTTATTGGTGTTGAGGATCTTAATTTATCCTTTCTACACACTTCCAAATCAGTTAAATGGTTAAAGTTCTATTCTACGGCTGCAAGCAATGTTGTGATGGGTATACCGCATTGCACATCCGATATGTGGCCTGCTTTAGAAGCAAGGTTTATGCACTTTAAAATATTACAAAGAAATGTGTGCACTTCAGACCATCAACTCAGGGTATGAAGAGCTGTTTTACACTGAATCAGACAGCTCAGTACTGCCTTCCATCAGCTAACAACTCTCTAAGGCAGACATCTTCAAAGGCATCTCTCCTTTTGTGATAAAAATCCATGGATCCTTTTCTTTGGCATCCCTCACCCCACATTTTGCTGCCAGAAACCAGGTAAGGAAGCTTTTAGAGCTATTCTACAAATTACATGGGAGCGGGTGGCACTGTGGGCTTGCTGATGAAAAGGTTGGTGGTTCAAATCCCAACAATGGGGTGAGCTCCCATTGCTCTGTCCCAGCTCTTGCCAACCTAGCAGTTTGAAAGCACACCAGTGCAAGTAGATAAATAGGTACTGCTTGGTGGGAAGTTAAACAGCGTTTCCGTGTGCTCTGGCTTTTGTCACCGTGTCCCGTTGTGCCAGAAGTGGTTTAGTCATGCTGGACACATGACCTGGAAATCTGTCTATGGACAAACACCAGTTCCCTCGGCCTGAAAGCAAGATAAGCGGCACACCCCATAGTCACCTTTGACTGGACTTAAACGTCCAGGGTCCTTTGCCTTTTTTAATTTATTAACAAGTTACACAGAAGTGATAATAAAGTAGCATTTGGGCATCTACCAAAAATGATGATGGCGCTTGTATCAATGAATGATTATATGCGTTATATTACTTTACTTTATTTATAACTCTTCCTCAGAAAAGCCCAGGGCAGCATACGCAACACATATGAACAAAATACAATAAAACAATAGGAAAAACATATATACACTAAAAATAAGCAACAAATCAATTAAAAGACAAATGCATAACTGCTTAATTTATGAAACTGCAAAAGACTGGACACATAAAAAAGTTTTCAATTGGCTTCTGAAACCCATTAATACAGACCCCCCCCTTTCCCCATCCTCCTCACATACTTATATCCCAGCATGCGGAAAACTAGTAAATTGCGGGGAAGGCTTCATATACCTCTCTCCTTGGTAATCTGTTTTACTACATGCATTGGAGTATTTTCCATGGGAGGGTATCTGTTGATATCCTGATTAACTGCAATACCTGGCTGATGGGCACTGCATTGAGCTTGATGTGTCACAAGTGGTACAGGCAAAAAAAAGGGAAGTAATGTATATGGTATCAAAACTGAATTTTTGAAATATTTTTAATATGCAAAGTTTTAGGACCTCCCTCATTTCATATCACCAGATATAACTGAGCCCATTGCATATATTGACGTTATGAAAAAAATACTGGCTTTTCCTGTAATTTTTCATTGTTGCTGTTCCTTAACATGAAGTCTGGCACAGACCAGCCAGCAAGATTAATGCTATCTACTGAAGTTCACCTTTTTCTACCACAGTCATTAACATTACTCATCCTCAAAGCTCACAGGATGCTGGCGGAAGTTAATACCTCGAAGGGGGGTGGGGGTGGGATTCTTTTAATTCTCAGAAATAGAGTAATATGCATTAATAAGGCAGAAGAAACTTATCTTGTTTAATTTTAGATTCAGACTATGCTAAGTAAATTCTCTAACCAAGTTTTGAATTAAAAGTGTTAAGGTAGTCGTTGGCATCTGTCTGTCTTGGGAGACAATGGAAAAGTGCACCTTCGGGGTTAAAGTCAAACCATTTGAGAGTTACAGCACCTGCTGTGGCTGTAGAGACCAACAGGGGAGAGGCAAGACTTGTTGTCGTTGGGGCAGATGGAAGGTGTCCAGTTGTGCCACTACAAATGCACCCCGGCATTTCTTCTCTCTGTGTTTCTCCCAGTGGTCGTTTCTCCTCTGGTCACTGCTATGGATGCATGACCTGACAGTCTCCAAGCACTGCAGTCATCTGCAAGGAATTCCCACAGGCTGTGGCTGATGTTGCCAGTTTTCATGTCTCATTTGCCGGCGTCTTTGATCTGCCAATGGGCCTCATGCCTGAAGCTAGTTCTCCATAGAGCACTTCCTTGGGGAGCCTGCCATCTTCCAGTATGCAACATAAAGGTGCTGATATTGACTGAACTTATGGAATTGTTATCAGAATTGCTGAGCTAATGTATGTGAAGTGCTTTGAAACTCAAAAAGCCGTATATAGATGCATTTAGCATTCATTATCAGGATATGCCATATCCATTTCAAGTCACACTTTTAATTAAATCCTTATGAGATATCTAGTGATATCCTGACAAAACGTAGCCAGAGAATGAGATTTACACATAAAATGAGGCTTTTCATGCACATAGAAGGAACTGTAAAGGTAAATCAGATGTTTATCCCAATGCAGAAGTTGTTTGCACTGCATTGCTTACAATGTGGTGTACATTTACTGATGCAATCAGATGTACTTACTGATTAACATGCAGAGTAGAGTACAAATTTTTGATATGCATGAAAATATGCCTCTCATTGAAAGTGCACAAAATAACTTAGTTCAACAATTTCCACATTCATATGCACATTCAGATTTATGCTTAAAGGGCTACCATCTCCCAGTTCAAATGATGTTCTTACAATGTCTTTTATGTTTTTTCCCCTCTCTTACTTAAGCACATTTTAGAATAAGCAAAACATTTGAGCACAAAAATAACTCTAAATATTGTATTATCAAAAGAAAATAGATACCTGCAACCCATTTCTAGGATAAGCACACTAAAATGAGTTTTTACTGGGTAATTCAAAGCCATTTAAATGTTTGTAAATACAGTAACCAGATTCTGGAAAGGTGAAAGCATTACATGCATAGACGAATTAATGCACAGTTACATTTTCAATAATTCAAAGGATGAGGCTGGGCAAACACTGAGGTCAAGGAATTGTACCCATTGGCCAATCAAAAGCAAATGATTTGCACAAGCAATTGCAATATATACATCTGAAAAGATTAGATCAGCCTTTGTGACACTAGTAACCTCCAGATGTTTGGACTCGCACTACCATCAGCCATGGGCAGGCTGATGGAGGTTAGTTTAGATGAGCAACGGTTTAGATTGACAAAAAGTCAAAATATACTCTCTGATTAATTTGGCAGTATACACACACACACACACACACATATACATATTGCCTTGGAAGCTGGCTTATGCAAACTCAGTGCTGTTTGGGAGCAGGTTTCCGGGGGCGTTCCCTGCCCAACCTGGAGATGCCAGGGATTGAACCTGGAACCTTCTGTGCCTGCAAATTTAAATTATGTTAAACTGTTTCAATTACATTTCATGCTAAAAAGTATTCATATTGTTATTTTTGCCAAAGATTTTAGAAAAACAATGATTTTAGACGAATCATTTCCCTTTATCTCCCACACAATGAAACACAGAGGTATGACTTGACGTGACATGTGCAGGCACCATTTAAAAATAAATAAAAGCATTCTTTGTTCCTGTATTGTATTATTTGTATCTCGCCATCAGACTATCACAGAGCAAGAGTTTGACAAAGAAAAAAACATATCCAGTATTACATATCCATATGAAAGAAACAGAAGTCAACATAAATGAACTTGACTCAGACCTATATAAAACTATATTATTGTTTATTAGATGTTATACTCATAAACTTTAAGCAAAACTTTTGTAAGCTGCTTTCCCCAAAGGTTTAACATGGCTGATGAAAAATAATACCATAGCAATCTGAACTTTATTTTTATGGAAATAAAGTGAAATGATAGAAGAAGCTAAGAACACTTCCTTAAGGCAGGTGAATTTCCAGCTTCAACTGAAATAAATTAGAAGCCATTCTTTTCCACTTCATTTCTTTTTGCCTCATCTTGCAACATGCACAGAATATTTTCAGTGGTGTGGTCCACTGGTGTAGCATGGGGGAGCTGGGGTGGGGGTGGGGCGTTGCCTCAGGCACATTTTTTGGAGGGGTGCAACAAGGCGCCCACACTATAGCTCCTTCATCAAGGGAAGCTGCGCCCGGGCTGGCTTTCAGGGTTGGGGCGTGGGCAGCAGCAGCAGATCTTCCACTCCTGGGTCTGGCCTGACCTGGGCCGGAAGCGTCGGAGAGGCGGTGGTGCTGCAGCCAAGGGAAAAATGAGTTCCGTTGGCCACTGCGCCTTGAGGGTCCAATGGAGCACAGAGGGAAGAACAAGCTCCCTTGGCCACGTCCACCATGCTCTGGGCACTGGCACCCGGAGCACAGAGGAACAAGCGCCATCCACCCCTGAGGCACCATGGCCAAGGGAGCTCGTTTCTCCCTCAGATCGCAAGGTGCAGAGAGGAATGAGCTCCATCAACCCCAACCCTACAAGGCCCAGTGGCCAAGGGAGCTCGTTTTTCCCTCGACACACCGGGTGCATGGGGCTGCTAGGGTGCCACAGTGGGCTCCTTTATCCTCTGCGCCCTGCCCCCAGTGTGCCCTGCCCTCCGGCACTCTCTGTCTTGCACTCCGGGTGCCATGGGTTCTCACAATGCCATTGGCATGGTCAAAGAGCATTGCAGTTTAATTTGGTTCTAGTGCTAATGATCCTAGCAAGAGACTTAGGGCACAATCCTATGCATAAAACAGGCTGGTGCAAATTAAGCCAGCATAAAATTAAACCACATCCAAACTCTGTTCAGTAGTGGGGCTGTTACTGATCTACAGAAGCCTGGCAGAGGGAAAACAAGCCTTTACAACAGTGTTTTTGTCAGGAGCTCAGCCAACACTTGAGTACGACCCTGGCAGAGACACATGCCCGACTGGCATGTTCTCTCCCTCCTGGTCAATCGTTCAGGAGCTTCAAAAGCTTTCTTCAGCCTGAACATCACAGTGACCAATGCCAATCGACATTGGCACACTTAGGGATCTGCAGAGTTTGCGCAGTTGCGTAACAGACCTCAGCAACTCAGCATTTTGGCTAATCTACTTTATTTACATATAACACACCTGGAGCACTGCAGCATGGCTCCCTCTCTCTCTAGCATCAGACAGCAAAGAGAAAAAGAACAAAGGACTAAAGTCCTACTTCAGGGAACACAGTAACACAAACATCTTGCCTCCATCACTTCCCAGTTTGTGGAGTCAAAACATATACCATCATGTGATAGACAAAAATCCCATGACTGCAATCATGGAGCAGGAATTCTATCAGTTTTATGCCATGTGCAAGGTCACTTGACTAATCTCAGTG
The DNA here is from genome assembly GCF_965112155.1 of Podarcis liolepis. Classification (NCBI taxonomy): domain Eukaryota; kingdom Metazoa; phylum Chordata; class Lepidosauria; order Squamata; family Lacertidae; genus Podarcis; species Podarcis liolepis. Next base: position 5,303,659 of record NC_139558.1, read on the forward strand.
GGCTTTGGATCTAGCCTATGTGCCTTCTCTCTGGTCCTGCTCCTGCCACACCCCAGAACATCCCCTTTGGGGGACTTACAGCAATCTGGGTTCAGATCCCTGGCTCAGCCAGGATGAGAAAGTGACAGTCGTGTATCTTCACCAGAGCTGGAGTGGGGCCTTAAAGTCTGCTGCCCCCTGCTTGGCTGGGAATCAGCTCACTGAGCCAGAGATCAGCTGCATCCTAAGCTGCTTGCTAAAAATGAAGCCAAACCAGGGTTGATTCATTCACCCATGGAGAAGTGTGCCTCCGTGGGTGATCTTGACCTCAGGCCCTTCGGTTGTTCATTGTGGGTGCATTGATGAAGTTCATACGCTCTGTTTTTTATATATTTTCTCCAGCCTCATTCACTTCCTTGATTCCAAGTAAATACAAATTACCGTATTTTCGCTCTATAAGATGCACCAGACCACAAGACGCACCTAGTTTTTGGAGGAGGAAAACAAGAAAAAAAATATTCTGAATCCCAGAAGCCAGAACAGCAAGAGGGATCGCTGTGCAGCGAAAGCAGCAATCCCTCTTGCTGTTCTGGCTTATGAGATAGCTGCGCAGCCTGCATTCGCTCCATAAGACGCACACACATTTCCCCTTACTTTTTAAGAGGGAAAAAGTGAGTCTTCTAGAGCAAAAAATACGGTAGTATCCACACCTGCTTTTCTAATTGAAAAAGCCCTAATAAGTGAAAACTTTAATATGTAGAACTCTTGACATGAAATGGAATCCTTCCATTCAAATGTCATTGCTTAAGGCGACACCTTTTCCAGCTAGGAGAGCCGTTTTGGCTCTGGTCTGATTATGCTCTGGCACAGTCCAAAGTACTTTCATTTGAAGTAATCCCTTGATTCCCCCTCCTCCAAGCAATCTGGCTGCACACATTCTGTACTCTGACTCTTCAACTTTCATTAAATGGCATTTCCGTTCCTTCAGCTGAGCACAGCAGAGTGGGTTGTTGTTGGTTTTTTGTGGGGGGTTTTTTTTACAAATAATAATTGCAGGTTAATGACTTAGGACATGTTTAATTGATGGAAATAGTTTTGGGGTTTTTTATAAAAAGAATTGTTATGGGTAGGCACATCTCAGCTTGAGTAGCCCCTCCCCTGTCCCATCTTGCTTCTGCTGGCAACCAGGACTCAGCACTTCAAAACAGGCTATCAGGAAACTAAAGGAACTTTTATGTTTGTTGGTTTCCACAGACTGAGAAGCTGTAGCTGTAGCCCTCCAGATGTTATTGGATTACAGCTCCAGTCATTCCTGACCAGCGTTCGAAACTCCCATTGTTTTGGAGCATTTTGCGACAGGGAATTTTATTAATGTGAGCAGCTTCTGATCTCTGGGCTCAGATTAAAACTGCAGAGTGGAAGGAAGGGAGGACCTTTTTCTGTCCCCCCAGTTTCAGCCACTCTCTGAAGACTGCAGAAGGCATCATCTTAAGAATATTAGGGGGCGGGCAGGCAGCAGCGGAGCAAGCCAATCGGGCTCCTGGGGCGGCGTGCGTGCCCTGTGCCCATGGGGCAGGGCCAGCCAGGGCAGGACGCTCTGCGGGGCCTCGGAGGAGTCTGCCTGCCTCCTCCCACTCAGCCACCCTACAGCTGGGGGGAGGCACCAGGTGGACCATTTGGGGCAGTGCAGAGCCTGCGAGCACCTGAGCCGCTGCATCACTCCTAGGAGAGACGCATGGTTCAGGCATGCTGCAGGCCCTGCGGTGAGTGCCACCCGGCATTTTGTCACCCTCCTCAGTGGTGACACCCAGGGAAGACTGCCCCCACCGCCCCCCTTCCTCCGCCCCTGCGGGCAGGAGAAGGACTAGACCATGTGAAAAATGAGCATAAGATTATAGCTGCAGTTCATTCATTTTCAGCTTTGTATTCTTGTTATAAAAAGCGTGCCTAGACACTCTGTTGCAGCGCCCATAACCTAGGTTAAAGGAGGCATTTAGCTCCTAGCTTTCCTATCTCAGTTTCTAACACTGTTCCTGATCACAGCCCATGCTAGGCGAGGCTGATGGGAGTTGAAAATGTGAGGAGCCACAGGTTCCCCACCCCTGCCACAGGGACTACTTTGAATGCCCGGTGCAGGGAAAACTGCCTGTTTATTAGTGGGCTAGTGGAATTTTTCAGGGACAGTTCCACCCCCCTTTCACTTATGGTTCAATGTCTTTATAAACAACTTGGACAAAGGAATTGAGGGGATATTAATCAAATTTGTAGATGACACCAAACTGGGAAGGGTAACTAATGCCACAGAAGACAGAATTGGGATTCAAGATGAGCTTAAGAGATTGGAGAATTGGGCCCAAACTCAGTGTTCAAAATTAGTCAGGTGCCAGGCGCATTTTGCTTTCGTCCACTTGCAATCAAGTGAAGCTGCCTGGGTGCTAGGAGGGCGCCTGATGTCTCCACCATCTGGAGGTGCATGCCTGGGAATCCTTGGATCTGAACTCTTTTCACACACTAATACCGCACCCGGTAGAATTCTATCAGTTATATTTTATCTGCACAATCTGAATGAATTTCTGGAACTAAGTGGCTTTTTCTGTGCAGCCTGAGCAGGAGCAACCACCATTAGGGAAAAGAGGCCAGTAGATATGTGGGCTGTCCCTGGATCAAGCGACTTTTCTTCTTTAAGTTCTCAAAGCTCTTAACCTAGCTCAAGATTGCAATATGAACTAGCCAGATGTTTAACTAAGAATTAATCACAGTCACTGCATCCTTTGAAAAAGACGACTTTGGAGCAGTCTTGCCCCAAAATGGCAACTAGGCATTCCTTTTTAGTGACTTCTACCTTGGCCTAAGGAGCCATTTGGTGCCTAGCTTATATACCTGAATTTCTAACACTGCCCAAGCTAACAAAATGAATTTCAATAGGGACAATTTCAATAAGGTTCTACAGTTAGGCAGGAGAACTAGCTGCACAAATACCAGATGTGAAAAGGATCTAGGAGTCTTAGCAGGCCACAAGTAAAAGTATTCCTCTTGACCAAGGCCTTTGGCTATTAAATAATCTATGGCCGGTTAAAGCTGTGGACTATTATTATGCTTTCTATTATTATACTCCATAAAATGTGTTATTAATGTTGTACACTGCTCAGGGATCTTTTGATAAAGGGCGGTATATAAAACAAACATACAAATAAATAATGAGTCAAGAGCAGAAAAGCTAGTGCAATTCTAGGTTGCATCAACTGATGTATAGTACCGCTCTATTCTGACATGGTAAGACCAAACCTGGAACACTGTATCCAGTTCTGGGCACCACAATTTAAGAAGAAAATTGAGAAGTTGGAACATGTGTAGAGGAGGCTGATCAAGATGATCAGGGATTTGGGAACCAAGGCTTATGAGAAACAGTTAAAGGAGTTGGGTATGTTTAGCTTGGATCATAGGAGGCTGAGAGGATATGTGATAGCCATCTTCAAATATTCCAAGTGTTGTCACATGGAAAATGGAGCAAGCCTGTTTTCTCCTGCTCTGGAGGGTAGGACCTGAACCAATGCCTTCAAGAAAGGGGATTCTGACTACACATAATGAAGAACTTTCTGACAGTAAGGACTGTTCAACAGTGGTATGGACACCCTTAGGAGGCTGTGGGCTGGAGGTTTTTAAGCAGAGATTGGCTGGTCATCTGTCATGGATGCTTTAGTTGAGATTCCTGCATTATACGGGGTTTAACTATATGATCCTTGGGGTCCCAGCCCAAATATAATTCTATGATTCTATTCTAATGCCTTCCTCCTGCTCACCGCTATCAGTAACTAAAATCAGTTACTGGTCCTAAACTCCCTTTTCTTATTTCCTAAATAGAAACTTAGGTATCAGAAATGCTACATTGTTCCATTCCCGCCCCCCCTGCTTTGTTCAAAGGACTGTCAGTGTGCATTTTGCTGCAGCTATGGGTTTTGTAGTCCAGTTGTCTCTTCCACTCACCTTTATTACCGTGCTTGGATGCAATGAGAAAACACAATGCAATTTTGATGTGATCTTATGTATGTTTCTATCAAGAGTCTACTGTTATCTATCTACTGCTAGAGTTCACAAGTGCATAAGTAAAGCACTGCAGGAAAACAATGATAGATGATATAGCACAGATTCAAGAACTGCCACTCTGAGTTTGGAAAGCAGATGTTCATGAAAAAAAGGGAGTAAACTCTCCACCTTTTTAATAGGCTTTTGGGGTAGTATTCTGAAGGTGAAAGGGCAAACTCAAATATATAAGCATATAAATAAATAAGCCAATTACATGGTCATAGTGCCTTTACCACTAGATTCCACCACTGACCTTGTTATCTTCCTCTCCATGAATTTCCTGACTGACACTCCCTGAATCCTCTGTGTCCCCCCCCCCGTTCCCCCCCGAGAAACCAGATGCGTGATTTTGGCCACCCTTGCTCTTGCATTGAAAGGTGAGTGATGTAGGAAGCAGTGCTTTAAAAAAAGATGCTGGGTGTAAGTTATGCCAGTGTAAGTTATGCCATATAAAGTTACACCAGATCCAAACATTGTTCTGTAGTGAGACTTCGGCTGGCTGAGCCAGCCTAATCCAAGCAGAAGAAAAACTAGCCTCTAAAATAATGTTTGCGTTACACCACCCTTTTCACCAGATTAATTTACAGAAGCAAGTCCAAAGCTTTGGGTGAATGCCTGAAAAACAGATCTTCCAAAGTACCTTTGGAGTGGAATTACATGCATCTAGGAAGCGTTACTATTTTTGCCTACTCTTTTGATGTGACTGTACCATTCCAGAACTGGGTGCAGGTTTTCTAACTCCCTATACTCTATATGAAAGTAGATGTGTTAGGGCTTCCTGCACATGGATTCTGGAGGCATAGATCACTTGACTGGGATGCATTGAATCTACAGTGGGTTCTTGCCACATGGAGCACCAAAGAATGGGGTGGTAGAGTGTATTCAGCTTGTTGTTTCCTCCAATATTTTAAGTCTCTCCTAGTCTCATGGTTATTGATTCAGACGGCTGCTATCAAGGAATGCACATGTGCAATTTGAGAACTGTTACAGCGGCTTAAAGTATCATATTGAGAGGAAGCCAGCCAACTGAATTAAAGGACAACATAACAGAACCACAAGCTTTTCTTTATCTTCATGAGAAGTGTAGTTTTGTTTTCATAATTTATGATAATCCGTCATGGTTTACTAGCACTTTTCTATTTGGAACACTGGCTAAAAGTATTGTGATTTGGAATACTAACCAATTATTACTACAGTGGTACCTCGGGTTACATACGCTTCAGGTTACAGACTCTGCTAACCCAGAAATAGTGCTTCAGGTTAAGAACTTTGCTTTAGGATGAGAACAGAAATTGTGCTCCAGCGGTGCGGCAGCAGCAGGAGGCCCCATTAGCTAAAGTGGTGCTTCAGGTTAAGAACAGTTTCAGGTTAAGTACGGACCTCCGGAACGAATTAAGTACTTAACTTGAGGTACCACTGTATTCTATATATACACTTGGTGCATATGTTCTACATAGCATGATTCTCCACGTATCTCAAAATGCTTCCCAAACATTTTAGTGGAGTTTTGGAATTAAGATTTTGATGACTAATGCTTTGACAAAGCAATAACTTCAGATTTGAAACTTAGGAAGTGATTGTTTTATATTGGTTTCTTTGGACTTCCGGGTTGGCGCCATCGCCGAATGGCGGACTCCCTCCGAGCTCCGGAGGGAGCCTGCTCGGCAGGGGCTGGGTCGTACCGCGCCGGTGACGCGGGGACCCTTAAAAACCACGGGCACGGAGCCCGTGGACATGGAGACTCGGCTGGTACCGTCAGCGCCCTCCCGACTCGTGAAGGAGCCTTTTTAAAGGCTACGGATCGGGTGCCGGGGAGCGGCGTGGTACTGTGAGTCTATCGCTTCCCCTGCCGAGCGCAGCCGCATGCCATTCGTCAGAGAGCGCTGGCTTCTTCCATTTGAAATTTGGACATTTAACAACAACCCATGAGTAATTGGGTAACCGGGTATAAAAGGAGAAAAAAAGGAATTTTTTTTCGGATTCGGCACGAGCGGGGGGGATCTAAAAAGGAAGTCAGTCCCCTCCCTGATTGTAAACATGCTAAAACAAGGATTGAGAAACCAAGATCGATTCAGAAGTTTATTGCTGATAAAAAATATCAATTCCACAATGGGATACTACAAGAATTGTGCTGGAGGAGAAAAGTCGAGGGTGAGAGGGAAAAGGCAACCCCCCCCCCCGGAACCGGGGCGATTCGGAGAACCTGGCGGAGAGAGATGGAGAGTTTGACAGCTGTCAAAGTAGCTGTCAAATCTTGAGAATACAAAGAGGACTTTGTTACAAGTATTTTGCTGGTTAACTTTGATACAATTGGATATAAATATGGATACAAAATGTCGGGGGGAAAAAAAGAAACAACAACTTGACTTTTGGATTAGAGGACACAAAGTTACTGCAACCCCCCTAGAGGGGCTTTGGGACATTACAAGTGGCGTATGTGGAAAACTACTCTGGGATGTGTACTGGTCTTAGCTCCTGGAAAAGTAGCAAAACTGAAATTTTGTTTTGTCTACAGAGGTGACAACACAATAGAATCTTTCTATTGAAGTAAGGTAGGAACTGGACGTAAGTTTTTGTTCCTGAATAACAAACCTCTGTAGAGATACTAGATTTCAGAATAAGAATGGTTTTGCAGCTGAACAAGACAGAAACCTGAGAAAGTAAGAAACAAAAGAGTAAAGGACCGACTACGCCACGGAAAGAACAATGGGAGGAGCAACAATGACCAAGGGAAATTAAAGGCCTCTATTAGACTGGATTTTTGAAATTAAACATTATCAAAACAAGCAAATTTAAAGAAAACCGGCAAGATGGATTGAGAAAAATTTGGCTGTGGACTTGAGACCTCCAGGCCGACAACATAAGATTGATGGACATGGGGAATCCAAACCGGGGAAGGGAGGGGGAATTCTAGAATCCAAAGGCTATGTAACCAACTTTTGGAATCTTCTTCTATCTTCTATCTTTTATCTTTCTATATAACTTTGGTATTTTGATTTAACATGTTTTGGAAAAAAAGGGGGAATTCGTGGAAGGAAACGGGGTAGATCTTGGGGGAAAAATCTTTGTTCTATTTTGTTAAAGATGAGTGATGTTAAGATTGTAATTTAAATTGGCTAATAGGTACAACATATTAGGTTTAAATTGGGAATGAGAACTTGTGGAACCAACGTAGGGAAAGGGGAATACAGTCGGGAGGGGAAGGAGGGAGTCCCAGAAAGAAGGTTATGAAAATAAGGGTTTAAAATTGGTCTTTCTTTTTCTTTCTTTTCTCTATCTTTTCTATTTTTTCTATTCTGTTATTATTGGAAATTTTAATAAATATGATTATAATATATATATATATATATATATATATATTGGTTTCTTTGTTGTAATGTTTTGTCTGAAGAAATAATGATAATAAAGAGAAGTGAAACTTAGAAAACACCTGCCTCAGGAAATCTACTACGTCATGGCTTCTACCACATCATGCACTGGCTTTCAAGCAGGGAATTCTGGCATGGGAACGAATCACATGATTTGCCCAACCTCTGTGACTCCCCAGACAAAATGCTTTAGCGTATTAAGACATAATGCTTCAGGATAGGATCTTGGCCACAAGGAAACAACAATCGCATCACAGTTGTAAATAAGAGCCAAGCCAATGGATCACAGCCTCAGTGCAAAGGTGTGGGTGAGAGTGACATTTGGTCAGTGGTTATGTAATGTTTCATCTCAAACCATTCATATTTCACAACAATCGGCTGCCACCCAGTGAAACTCAAAACAGTAATTCAAATGTCTATTGTTTCAAAAATGGAGAGAGGCAGATTACTGGGGATTTTAGTTGCAATTCTCCAGTGGTTGACTTTACCCCCAAGACACACTCTTCCATTGTTTCACAAGACAGATGAATGCCAAGAACAGCAAATAATGATCAACTACTGCGTAGTTTATACACAGGCACACATTACAAAACTGTAGCAAGCATACTGCTAGGAATTATTATTCCTTTTCTAAAACCACACAGAAAGAGGAGGGTGCATTTTTAAAAGTCAAGAAAACTAACAGGAAGAAAAGAGCTCTGAGGGGATGGGAGCATGGGCAGCAATGTATGTACAATGATGTTTGGGGGGCTTCTAGGGAACCTGGGTTACAAGTTGTTTTATGCCTCATTCCATGCCCAATAAGCATGGGATGCCTTTGCCCGGCCGTGCAGTGGCCTGTAGATTGCAGAAAAACACGGGGCAAGGTTTGTTTGTGTGGTAGGCTCCTGGGAAAAAGCCATTCCATGAACCCTTGCCGAGGGTTGGGAAGAGCCTATATAAGGCTGCTTCCCCTGGAGCTCATGTCCATTTTGCCTTGAGAACTTTCTGCCCACCCAACCTTGGGTTTAAGCCATCACTGAGCAATTTTGGGTCATTGGTTGACAGGGCTGGAAAAGATTTTTTCCACTCTCAACCTGATGGGCACTTGGTTGGTTTTCCCCCCCAATTTTACCTCAGTGAAATTATGGCCTTCCTTTGTTAGGCAAAGAATGTTGTTTGTATGAAGGTGGAAATGGCATTGGGCAGGATTAACATAGTATAAAAGGTAAAGGGACCCCTGAACGTTAGGCCAAGTTGCAGACGACTTCCGGGTCAAGTGGCCAGCATGACTAAGCCACTTCTGGCGAACCAGAGCAGCACACGGAAACACCGTTTACCTTCCCGCCAGAGTGGTACCTATTTATCTACACTTTGACATGCTTTCAAATTGCTAGGTTGGCAGGAGCAGGGACCGAGCAATGGGAGCTCACCCCATTGTGGGGATTCAAACCACTGACTTTCTGATCGGCAAGCCCTAGGCTCAGTGGTTTAGACCACAGCGCCACCTCCCTTATAAGGGGCCTAAGGGAAGGATTGACCATGGCCCCCCGAAGCTTGGTGTTGGGGTATCTGCCTGGTAGGAATCTGCATCCTGGTCACCCGTGAGACCTTGCTTGCTTGGCTTGCACCACAACAAGGTTCAACACTGGCCAGCTCCCATGGATTAGGTTTGGGCTGGTCCAAGCCTGGTGGATTCATTCCATCAACATGGGGTTTGTGGAATGATTAACTGATCCTGCCATCATGCCATGCCAACCCTTACCCTGCCTGCTGCTGTCAATATTTTGCTTGATTTTATTTCATCACCGTTGTACAGACTTGTTATTTTGCTGTTCTCATGGGCCACATAATGTTCCTGCCTGGGCAAAAGGACACTTCATTTTCACAAGTGAAGAGAAGAGAGTATATTGTAGAAAATCCTGGACCTCCTTATAAAACAAAATACCTCCAACTGAATATTAGAAAAAGGCTAAGCTTCTTTTCTATGTAGAGGGTACTAACAACAACCACCTCCAGAGAAGCACTGAAGTACGTGAACCAACAGTCTGAAGTGGTACAATCTGCAACCTGGCAGCTCCCTGCAATCTAGGTGCATGTGGTAACCCTGCCAGATACATGCTGTTATGTGTTAAAGCACCCTTTTGGTTTTGCTTCCAGTTGTGTGTTATGTAGAATAAATGAAGCATACTCCCAAAATTCTCTTTTGGAAATGAGATGAGCGAAAACAGGCCAGTGCCTATAAATCCACTATATTCTATAGAACATTCCATTCAAAATAGTTGCTAACTTTTTCCAGATGCAAATTGCCTTATTTAGATGCTTGTTTGAGAAATATTTACATCTTGGCTCCTTGCCATGTGTTTCCTGGCTGCCTATGTATCCCTACAGCTCTTACCTTTCCAATATTATTTTCCCATTGCCATAGCAATATTCATGTATGATTTCCCTTCTGATGCTATCATTGCTGCCACATCTAAAACAATTATCTTCTCTTGGTCCACTAGTTCACCTTCTGACAATACAATGAAGGCACTGTTGTGATCATTACTCCTAGTTATCATTTGCTATTAACCTAAAGGAATTGACACAAGCCTGTAAAAATGGAAGGAAATCATGGTTGTTGGAGAGAGCTACCCTAACTTTTTAAGTTCAGACACTTGTGAGCCTTGTGCCCATGTGCTTTGTACCTACATCACCCCCTCACACCTAAGGAGGCTCCAGATTGCAGACTATTGGAGATATCATCTGTAGAATAAAAGGACGCTCACAGCATCCCTTGGCCATCTCGAAACTAAGGGAAGTGCAACAAAAATCCTTCCTCCCACCCATGGAAATTTCAACCCCAAATCTCCCCTTGCTGATATTTGAACACAATTTATTTATTGATGATTTGCTGGAGAATAGTTAGACTCCTAACTTGTTCTGATTCTGGTAACCATAGCAGTCCAGATTAGACGTTATGGAAAACAGTGGACTCAGCTATACAGATGCAAATAAAACATTTTAAATGTGTTGTAAAGTGCAATATACAAATTTGACACTAGATGGCAACAGTGAGCTATGCAAAATTCAATGTATTTTTCAAAACTATTTTTTAAAAAAAGCATTTTCACAGCGTTTTTTTATGTGTGTGTAGATTCCACCAGTGTCTCAGTAACAGTGGCATGATGGATCAAAGTGCACTAAGGAAGGAGGAGCGAGGAATGTGCAGATGAAGTGTACAGGAGCAAGGCTGAGACTGCCGGCATTTTGACTTAATAAACTGGTTAACGTGTATCCAGGTCTACTTTCCCTTTGCATGAACCTCTTGTCTGTGCAACAACATGCTGCTTACAGAATCCATTTTTTCCTTTCTGTTCCTGCTTCTTCGGCTTCTATTGGCCCTGCTTTCCCAACCTTGATAGTACCACTGCCTGTTTTTCCCTCACACCCAACTGAGCCACCTATTCACTGTCAGTGGATTCTGACTTCATCTTACTCTCAACTTCTGCTACTCTCCTGATCCAGGCAATGCGACCCATTTCTCTGGAATTGTGGCATGCAAGTGAGTAAAAAAAAAAAAAAAAAAAAGCAATCCTTGTAGGCAGGGTATCTGTAAGCTTTGGCCCCAAGAAATGGATTTTTCAGGACTATGAAAAATTGCAACAATCTCCTCCTGAGACATCCACAAACGTGCAACCTGAAGAGCTTGAGCATTTATTTATCTGGATGCATTGTCTGCCTTCTCCCGGGAGGCTGAGCTCGTGAGTTACTGGATCATTCATTTCGTTGTGCTCCCATCCAGTCCTTACCGCAGGGTGACTTGCTAAGTATGTATCAACATAAACACCTAGTTTCAAGGTCACTTAAAGGTCACACATAAAGGGCCTTTCTGGTTGCCCATTATATTTTTCCGTAATGTATAGCCAAAGTCTATAGCACCTGAACATCCATCTTTCAGCAGATAACCTTCGACAGTGAAACATTTGCTTATTATGACACTTGAAAGCTACTATTCCAGGAACACCTTGACATTCTGTTTTCTACAATAATGATGATCAATAAAGATGACAAGGAATTGTGCTATAGGAAACTAGGCTTTATAGAAATCTATTATTTTCTTCCATTGCTCATCAATCATAAGGTTAGATACAGTAGACTCATAGCTTGTTTATGTACCTCAAACACTTTTTCTGTCATGAGTATATTTTCTACACTCAATTTGTACAGACATGCCACACCAGCTATTTGACCACATATTTAATGCATGGGAATAACCTTGATGTTGCTAGTTGCCTCTAAAGTTATTTTAAAGCACCAAATCCACAAGAGACACAATAAAGTTAATGATTTGGTCAATACACTTACAAGGAAGATGGCATTTCTACAGCAGAAATAACTGGGTGACTGATAGCATCCAAGGATGTTTTCCCCTCAAACTATTAAACCATCTTCATTTTTAAAAATAACTTAGAGAGATGAAACATCATTGATTTCCTTCCCCCCTCCTCTTATAGAAAAGAAAATAACAAAAGTATGAGTTCCATACATGCTTGATAATGTATAGCAACTGGGTTTGGGACAAAGGGAAGTTGGGGAGACACGGGCCCAACATTTAGTACATTAAGTCCAAGTAAAATATATAAAAATAATGCATCTCTGATGAAGACTGACCAGCATGTCTTATATACATACTTAATCAGGAATGCAAGAATTTGCCTATAGTGTTCTCAGTTTTATTTTTTTGCTTTCTGTGCATTTTTTTCTGCTGCTTTCCCTTGTAAAGTTTATCCTGATCAAGTATATTTATATTTGCTTTGAATTTTCAATTAGCTAAAATATGGAGTCAGCTCAAGTCCTCTTTGGGGCATTTCCCTCCACATGGCTGTAACTGTGTGGAGAAAGAAAGTGTGGCTGAGATAACTGATACCCCCTCTGTTGTTGCGTTCCTGCTCCCCACCTACCACTGAAACATCAGAAGAGGAGGGTCTGTACATATAGAGTCCCCATTATTTTGAAACCCTGATCATGATATAAATATCAGAGGGAGCCTACTGCTATAGAGCTAGAGCAAGGTTGCCTCTTCAGGCCTTCCACTTCCAACAGATGAATGGCAGGAGTGAGGCTCGCAGGAACACATTGATGAGACCATGGATGTGCCCTCACTCTATTCCTGCACGTGATTGTTATTGTGTGTAGGCAGAGATGCGAGGAAGAATTTTGATTCAGTTTGCATTTAAAGGCAAACTTTCCAAACACTTTCAGAAACAGTATGCAAACAAAAACAGACACTGCTCAAAATTCACATTTCCACAAATTTTGCAATGCAGTTCTCCAGCCCAGTAATGTGTACAAAATTGCATGTGCTGGGCTAAAATGTGCAAATAAATACATATATTAGAGAAAATAGCATACAAAATGCATTATATTAGGGGAAATTGCTTTGCAAAAATGTGCATAAATCCACACTCAAATGCTGAAATTCTCACCAGCATAGGATGGCATGGGCCACTTCCACAGTTTCTGGGATAGTCATGGGTCCCCTTGACTTCAGCTCAGTTGCATGCCTGGTTCACCGCACTCAGCTTGAACTCAGGTTTCTCCACTTAATATCTAATCCAGCAGTGACTGCCCAAGCTCCACCTTCCATGTGGGTTGTGTTTCTTTATTCTAATAATTATATGAAGGGGCTAATGCTTATATTCAATTTTCCTAGGTTCCCCTCTTTTTCTGGATTACATTGCGTGTGGGAAGCAGATTTGGGTGATACTCTGGATGAAACTGTTTTGAATAAAATCTAGTACACTTAGCCATTTCCCTCTCCATTCAAGAGAATTCCTTCAAAATAGTCCATAGATGGAACCGTACACGCGTGTGTACAAGAAGATCTCCAAATAACCCATGTTCAGCTGACAATTCAATGTGGAAAGAATTCTGTGATGATAGGAAGTTTCAAAACTACTGATGTAAGTATCAGCCTGATACAATAAAAAGCCACTGCATTTGTTCTTAAACATAAAACAAGACTCAACATTAAACAATATAACAAGTGATATGGTCCTTTCCACTTTCAAACTGACTCTAGGCTTTATATCTCTTACTAGTTCAGTTAACGGTAGTTTTTGTCATGCTTTTATTTTAAGGCTAAAGTTGTATTAAAGATGAATCATTAATATTGATTATCAAGGAGGTATAATGTTGCAGAGTGTGTCTTTGAGGATTTCAAGAGAGGGAGCTGTCTGTCATTGTAGCATCAGATGTGAGGCGTGCAATGCAGATACCTGGAAGATTTTAAAGGAAACCTAGAAACTTGGTATGCATCTCACTCTCCAACTCCCTGAAGAGAGAAACATTTCCTGCTCAATTAAGGTTCCTGACATCATAAAAAAGACTTGTGCAGAATAAAATTGCACTGTGGTTGTAATGGGATGGAACTGGAAGTCAAATGTATTACCTAATTAGAGGGCCCGGACATTGTTATACAGTGTTTATTATATGTTACCGTTACATTGACTTAAGTGATAAAACTTTAACAAGGGGAAGAGTATTTCCATTTTGTCTTTTCCCTACAGACCATGTTAAGACACTGATATATTAAAAAGAAAGGAGGTGGGCACGTACTGGCCAACATCATCCTTCCTCACACACCCAAAGCAAACTTTTTTTGCAGCTGCAATACAAATATTATATTTAGTTTGTTCACTGTTTAGTCAAGCATGAGGAACATTTTCTTATTTGGGATTTTTACTTTCAAAATAGCCAGGATAATTATCATTTTTTCTATGAGACCTGAGCTCTTTCTTGATCCTTTCCATGCCCATGGTCACATTCATGGTCTTCTGTCAGGTCTTTTTCTGCCCTTGGGCTGCTTCACACATACATGCAAATCATTTTATTTCCCTGTACACTTCTCTGTTGTTCTGTCCTGCATCTCAGACACAATACCAGGGATGGAAGGATCTATCCGTTCTTGTTATCTTGGTTTCTCATCTTTTAAGGTCATGAATTCAGTTCTCTACATTTTTGCTGCAATTTGTGATTAAGAAAAACTCATGAAAATTCTTCAGCATTTTAGTGTGGTTTTCTCCTAAGAAACATATTTTTGTATGTAGTTTTGAGTAATGCACACATTTTTGCAAGAATTTCTCCTAATGTGATGCATTCTGTTATTAATTTCACTAATATATTCATTTTAATGCACATTTCCCTCCCCCCCAACATTTCTGTAAACATCCTTTGATTGAAAATTTTTGCAAAATTCACAAAACTGATTTGTTAAGGATTGTTGTGTTTCAGTTTTCATATTATTATTTTTTTGAAAGCACAACTTTGAGAAAATCTTTGTTACCCCCACACCTACTCAGCACACCCTGAATTGACTTCACAGCTTGACTCTGAGAAGTTGGGAGTCCCGTGCAGGCTTGCCACTACCAATCCAGAGATCCCCAGTCACAACACTTTTTAAAAAAATGATATTTATTAGAAGTTTAAGAATTAGAAAAAAGAAGAAAAGAAAACAACAAAAAATTTGACAAAACATACATTACAATACATAAAAGGAAAAGCATAAAAAACAATACAGCAATACAGCAAAAAAAATAACATTAAAACACACACCCAATGTTCCATATCTTTATCTTTCATTTACTTGTTTCATCAACCTCTTCACACCTCCCTTTTTGTATTCTAATTTAATTAATTGTTTCAGCAAATTCTTTCCATCTTTCTCAATTTTTGTTATATAATTTATCTTAATGATCTAACCTATTAATTACCTTAATTTATTTAACCTTATCTTACCATAAAAAAACCTTAAAACTTAAAATTTAATACTTATTTGTAC
This sequence comes from Podarcis liolepis, assembly GCF_965112155.1. Taxonomy (NCBI): domain Eukaryota; kingdom Metazoa; phylum Chordata; class Lepidosauria; order Squamata; family Lacertidae; genus Podarcis; species Podarcis liolepis. Next base: position 5,318,893 of record NC_139558.1, read on the forward strand.
ATGACTCCTTATATCATTTCTACTAAAGCCAAATAGTTTCATTCCAACATTTTTCCTAATGCTCGTTAATTTTACACTAATTCTAAAAATAAATTTTTAAAAAACTTTATTCCAATCAAGGTCAGTCTGGTCTCACGATCCTAATCTTCACAGCTGTGAAATCCCCAGATCGACTCCAGCAACAATTTAACAAGCTCCCTCTAGAGGAGACAATTTCTATTTGTATCCATCTTTTAAAAGCAGGACCAACAAAAGAAAATTACTTTCATTTTTCAAATATTTTGTTTCTTTTGAATGCAAAAGGCAACATTGGAATCAATTTGTTTCTCTTTTTTAACTATCTGTCAAAAGACATTCCATTCACAGTCAAAGAAGTTCCCCATAAATTTCTGTCTCTGACATCCCGTTCCCAGGTTTGAGACAGTGGAAATTTATCTTTCTTTACTCTCTCTCCTGCAGGCTTGAACAGTCAAAAATCCCCCCCCTTCTCCTGCTTCCAAGAGGGGTTTTGGTGGTAATAACTGAAGGAAATTTAGACCTTTATATACGACTTTCCAGACTTTAGCTTGCAAAGTTTTTGCTTCAATCTATTTACAAAAACGGGAGGCGGACTTCCTGTTTAGAACCTTCCCGCTTCAGTGCCAAATTAAAATGTTTCTTAATCCAATTTTTCGTTCTACTCACGGATACTTGTTTAGAGTCCAATTGTCCACAGGAAAAAGTCAGCACTCTCCGGCAACGGCTGTGCGGCTTCACACCGTAAAAGTAGCGGTTGATTCAAAACACCGTGCCACTCACCCCGCGTCGCTTCGGATCCCCGAAAAAGGGTTTCTCTGCGAGTAGGGGAGGCGCTCCTGGTGTCAGCCGAATCCCACATTCCCAGGCTTCCTCCATCTGGGATTTTTAAAGGGTCTCCGCCTTCGCCGCGGCGGCAAGACCCGATTTTCACGGAGCGGGTTCCTCTCGGTCAGAGGAACTCCGCCGTTGCCGATGGCGCTAACCCGGAAGTCTACCTCCAGTCACAACACTGCCCCTTTCCTGGTGAACACAGCACTGCCACAGCCGGGAGGGCACAACTGCAGCTCTGCCCCTCTCTATTTTTTTTTTTAAAGGATTATTTTATTTGAAACATTTCTAGTCCACTCTTCATTGCAAAACACAATTCTGTAATGGGTAACAATAAAGCATGCATAAAACAAAAGGATAAATATCAACACAAAGCAATACTGATCAGTTAAAACAGCCAATCTGACATTATGCTTCTGCAAAAGCCTGGGTGAATAATCAGCTCAACAACATCAGCATCAGTTACAATGCAGAAGGGAAGGCAAGACAACTTTCTTGCATTGCAGCTGCTCTTACCTTGTAGTTGGCTGTGTTTCACTGTTGGTCTGGTTGGTCTGGGGACACCAAGTGAGGCATGTTATGGATAGCATATAGCCAGGACAACATGCAAATCAACCCACAGAGTTACCCTATGAGACATTGCTAGCGAGAAAAGCCAATTTGCCATTGAAAGGCACAATATAAAGACAGAGTATGATCCACAAACAAGTACAGCACCCTAAGAGCTGCTCCCAGTGTGAGAGCCATCGTGGTGTAGTGGTTAAGAGCTCATAATCTGGGGAACCGGGTTCGCGTCTCCGCTCCTCCACATGCAGCTGCTGGGTGACCTTGGGCTGGTCACCCTTCTCTGAAGTCTCTCAGCCCCACTCACCTCACAGAGTGTTTGTTGTGGGGGAGGAAGGGAAAGGAGAATGTTAGCCGCTTTGAGACTCCTTAGGAATATCAAATCCAAACTCTTCTTCTTCCTCCCTTTATCAGTCAGTAGCAGCGCTGCAGTCAGTTTATTGCACTACCAAGGCATGATCTCCGAATGCATATGTTTAGGCTTGCAGTGTCAATATTTTAAAAGTATGTCTGAGAAATTACATATTAGCCACTGTCAATAAGCCTAATGAGACTCGGTTTATACTTTAATGTTATAGATTTTCCATTGTAGAACTCTCAAATGTGTAATTAAAAGGTAATTCCAGTATTTTTAGACCTCTCGAATGTATAATGAAGTCAAAGTACCTGCCACATTCCATTAAAGTATAAATTATACAGGTGTGGGGATGGATAGTAATATCTGCACAAAAATGATAGCTTTTTTTAAAAGGCATATTCAATGTCTCAAACAGAAAGCAACACCTGGGGCTTTCTCCCTCATCATTTTTGTAACAACAAATTTTTAGAAAACTAAACAAATACAATTCTCATATCAAGTGTCAAGACACTTCAAGATAAAATAATAATGATAGTGCTATAAACCTTTGGAAATGAAATTGTATAATGGGAGGGATGATAAAATCCTGATTATAGTATGAGTGTGACATTATAATTATCAGTGTGAGAGATACTGGCTGTGACAATAAGAGAATTTGTGAAGAAGGACTGAGTATGAAAAGTGCATATATAATTTGCAATTCACGGCACTGCTGCTATTCATTATAATACATCCTGTTCATTTGATTATAATATATAATTTTAAACTGTGCTTGGAGACTGGCACATCCAGAGATGGTAACTACAGGTACCTGGTTTTCAAACTAGATCAACCTAGCAACCCTTCATTGAGAACAATGGTAATGGCAGGCAGGATTACCTCAAAGACACCTTGTCCACCTTTACCAGCATTCATCTGCAATCTGTAGTTATAATGGGCTGCTACGTGTATTCTAAATTGCACACGCAGACTGAAGAGATGTAGAATCAAGTTTCATAGAAGTGGTTTGTGCACATATTCAATGGCATGAAAACAATTGCCTTGGAATGATATGAATATGTAGGGCAAAGGTGGATTTCAGTGTGGTGGAAATGATTTGAGCACACATTCATATTAATCCAGTTTCCAAGGCACTTGTTGTCTGGGCAGTCTGCTGCCTCGTATCTAATAGATATGGGTTGTACCCAACAGCATCCAAGCAGAAGGCAGCTTGCCCAATGGATCTTTCCCACCACCACCTGTATCTGCAGAACTGAATCTCCAGAGAGACAGAAGGACGAACCTACTGAACATTGTGAATTGTGTCTGCAGTGAGAGAGGGGACTTCCCCAAAAGCGGATGTAGGAGTCATGCACCACTGCAGCCCCATAAGACATAGCCCACAATGTTTGGTAAGGCACCCATGGCTTTCTGGAGAGGCTTTTATTTGAGGGGGCGGTTGTGGTACTGGAGGCTGCAGAGGGTAGGAGGGTAAGGCAAAGATCTGTTGCTGAAGCCTGTCTTCCACTTTTGCAATGTTGGATACAACCCACATACATTAAATGGGAAGAAGATCACTGAAATTATTTCAGGTAATCCTTGGTGGAGAGAGAGAACTCTGTTCTTTAACAAGGGAGAATTTGTGGGGACTTATATGCAGTCATACCAAGGACTACTGTCGTCCTGTAGGCTGCCTAAGGTGGCTGTAAGTAAATAGGCAAAATATACAAATTTTAAAAAATTATAAATATAATAGATATTTGTTTCTTTGTTTTAAAAAGTGATGTAGAGACAATTCCTTGCAGTAAGTAGTTTGAGAAATACAGCCATGGGCAAACCACAAACAGGCATGCATTGTCCATTGCTCAATGCATTGTCCAGTACCCATTTCAGCGAAGGATATGCACTGGCGCTTCAATGGAGATGGAGGCTCCATCCTTTCTTGCTTCTCAGCTGGGTCCTGATTTAGACAGGTGCTTCCAGAAGGTCCTCTCTCTCCCGAGCAGACACACATACAACTAGCCAGGGTTTTGTTGGTAGCCTGGAAGCACCTGCCTGTGGTGCTATCATCTCTGCTTCTGTGGCCCTGAGGGTGATGAGGAGGGTTGGAGAGCGGGACAGGAACCCAGGCAACTAGCAACCAGTGTGTAGACCTGTGCCTTAAAGTTGGGTCACTGGCAGAGTTGGGGTTTGTTTGGGGAATCCTGTTCCTCTTGCTCCTCTGGGGATACTCTCATCTTCAAGGTCTGGGCCCAGGGCTCAGTTGTGACACCCGTTTTCAGATAAATGTTATTGCTAGGGGTGCTTAAGAAATTAGTTCATTTCAAGTTCTGATACAAACTAACCTTATCAATTAGAGTAATTGTGTAGACGGAGCTTAGTTACCAGCAGCTTTCACATTTCCTGATTATTCTAACAGTGTTCTGAGCTGGGAAATATATCAAAAATATTTAAAATGCAGATTTTGAAAGAAAACATATAGAAACTTGTATGTTGAGAGAAAATACATTTAAAATGTTTACTTAAATATGATTTTTGTACAGATTTTTATTCTTTTTTAAAACAAACAAACACTAATTAATGGAGTAGACACAGTGAACAAAGTGACACAGTTTGGAAACAGTGATTTCTCCTTCTCAAAATATGCTTGTTTGCTATTCAGTCTATTGCACAAGTATATTCCTAGGTATTTTCAGAGACATCATATACTGACATTTATAAATATAGACCACTGGAAAAATAGGAATTAGGGTTATTAGATTTATTTGAAAAATCAGAAATATTGGCTAATTAAAACTTCCTCACATTGCAATTTAAGTCCCTTGTTCCATTTTTTAAAAGTGGACAAATTGCATTATTTTGTAATGGAATGTCTTTCAGTAATCGCTCTCTGAAGCAATGAAAATAACTGCTAATTCCCACAATTGGATCCATTTATTGAAATCTCTGCTGCAACTCTATTGACTTCAGTAGAGCTACACTGAGGATAAATAAGCTCATTGCACCAGTAGAACATTTGCTTCTAACAGACATGAAAATTCTTTAGCAGCTGTTAAGACTGCTGTTTGGAATGTTGAATCTGAAGCTCTACATTCTTTGGTGGAAGCTGATATGTTGTAGATGCAAAGAGATTGAGCATGTTTTTAGACTGTCTGTATTTTCAGGTGGGATTCACCCACATGCCAGCAATTTCGGGTTGTGCAATTAAAATTGGCTTGGATCTCTTGAGCAGCAAGCATGCTTCCACCCCGAAACTGGATTCTTTGCCATAATGAAAGTGAAGGGAAAATGGATTGGAAATTGTGGGGTAGCATTTGCTTTGTGCAATGCCATCTTACTTACCTGCAAACAAACTGAAATGAATGCTTGATAAATAGCCAACATAATTGCAACCTGTTTGCAAACAAATCAGGATGAATGCTCAATAGAAGGATTTATATTGTACACGCAGGTCCAGCTTACCTATCTTTGGAAATTGTTTGTTAGGTTAGCGTTCACATAACGAGCCGACAATTCCCATTGATTCCTATGGAAACAAGTACAAGTAGTCTGGCTTCACCTCAGATCATATAAATCTTTCACCTTTTACCTGTGGAAACATTTCTGAGCCATTATTTGTCCAATCTCCCCCCTCCCCGCATGGTTTCTTCCGGAAATGACTGCAGCCAACCATCAAAAGAGAGATAAAGGGGGAAATGATTTGTCCTATCTCTCATTCTCCTTGGTTTCTCCAGTCTCTCCTATTCCCTGATTTGTCTGATCTCTCTCTCTGCCCCCCCACCTAATGCCATGGTTTCTGCCCCAAAATAGCTTCCACCAACAGGGCCGTCTTAACTGTTGTGCTAGCGGTGCACATCACCCCGGCACCGGGCTCTCAGGAGCGCCAGGCTGAGAGTCCAGGGCCGAGCATTGGATTCCAAGGAAGAGTCACCGACAGCCGAGCGGAGCAGAGCCCATCGGGGCGCTGCAGGCAGCTCTTCCCCAGACTCCAACAATGGCCCCCAAACTCGTGCCAAGCCGCCCACAGCAGAAGAACACAGCATGGGAAGGTTTTTGGGTAGGGATTTCAGTGAATAAGCTTGGTTCTGAACTCCGCCAAGGCATCTAAGGACCTATTCAAGGAACCTTTGCACTGTTCATGTTTCTCTAACGATGCTCCAATGATCCATGAATGGCACCTGTCTCAATAGGCTGGATCGTGTGGGTGCTTCCTATCCTATCATCCCAGGTATGTATGTATATATGTATGTCTGAATGCATTTCTATACCGCTTTATATTTTTAAGAAAATCTCAAAGCGGTTTACAGAATATTGAACCATCAATAAAACAATCTGAAGTCAAATACAGTATAGAGTATATTCTGTCAGATTTTAAAAATGAGATGCTGACACAAATGCAAAAGCAGAATGAAAAAGTTGTAGCGGAATTGGGGAAGAACACAAAAATGGTCACAGAAGTATCTAGCAAATTAGAAGCTTTGGACATTCCTGTGAACAACCTGGAGGCCAAATCCCAAAAAATTGAAAAAGAGAACGAATAAATTAGAGGGGAACAAGAGATAATAAGGGGTGGGGGATATGATAGGTTTAGCTGGCAGACAGGATCAAATTGAGGATTGTCTCGTGGTCTTAGAGATGAGACAAAAATCTAATGTGATGCAAATAAGAGGCCTTCCAGAGGTGGAGGGGGAACAAGTTCTTAAAACATACAAGCCAAGACAATTGTGGATTGAGTGGGAGAGGATGTTGAAGGATCTATTGACAGTTGCTACAGGGTCCGGTCTAAATCAGCTAAGGCTTAGAAACAGCCTGGAGACTGTTTGGTAACTTTAAACTCTAAGAAATTGAAGGACGCTATAGTCCAGAACAATTATGAAAACAGATTCCAGGTTGATGGAAATTCTGTGTTTAGAGAGATACCTCCTCGTTTGCTTCAAAAATGCCAGAGGTACTGGTTCCTGACAAACATCTTGATTAGAGTCAATATTAAATTTAGATGGGAATTTCCAGAAGGAATTTCCTTTACATACAAGGAAAAAAGATATAGATTGGTAAATGAAGAGCAGGCGCAGGAATTCTGGCTAAGACATAGCAGAGATTTGGGCAACCCATACACTCCACAGTACCTGCTGGGAGCAGTAGGAGGGGCAGGGGAAGGAGCAACAGCGGAGGAGGTAGATAATTTAGATAACCAAGACAACAAAAACTTTAGACAAGACTTTAGGGGAAAAGACACAATCAAACACAATGGCAGACTTAAAGGTACTGAGCTGGAACGTAAATGGTCTAAAGCAGCGGTTCTCAAACTGTGGGTCCCCAGATGTTGTTGGACTACAACTCCCATCATCCCTGAGCTCTGGTCTTGCTAGGTAGGGGTGATGGGAGTTGTAGTTCAACAACATCTGGGGACCCACAGGTTGAGAAAGGCTGGTCTAAACAGTAAAGTAAAAAGGAATAATGTCATGAATATACAGGCTCCCAGGGAAGAAGTACAGGCAGAGGGAGAAGACAGACAGGAAGAGAGGGGGTTAAACGCAAGACTAGATGAGTACAATCAGGAGTCCTCTCCCCAACACTCAGGAATGTCGACTGGAAGCAACCCTGATGGCAGACAAGCAGTGGAGCTCAAATTACAGAGAAGTAGCAGCCGCACCTTAGAGAGCAGGAATGAACATGGAAGCTCCGTGTCTGGGAATGAGGAAGGGGAGGGGGCTGACCCCCTTAGTCCCCACTCTCATCAAATAGGCGGCCTTCAGGACAGATCACGTCACAAGAGGAGGCTGGGCTGCTTTTGGTTTCACTGGAAGAAGCCTCATCAGTAAGAACATCTTCACTGATGGACGGAGGGCAGCGTTCACCGCTCCATGAACTTTGTTGGTTATTTTGCAATAAATATTCTTTCTAATTAACCATGCTTGTTTGTTTCCAAGAGTCCCTGACAAATAAAATTGAACATATAATTCTCAAACAAAATTTATATGTAATTTGTCTTTAAGAAACACATATAGTGAGCAAACATAATGGGCAGGTTCCAATCTGCCTTCATTACATATCTCTAGGTGCCAGGCAAAAACATTCCTCTTCTCCCAGGCCTTTGACTCATTAAATAATCCATGGCCTTTTAAACTGGGAAGGTTAGCACTACTCTGGTATGCATTTTTGTGTTTTTATATTGTAAACTGCACTGTGATCTTCGAATGAAGGGTGGAGGAGGAGGAGGAGAAGAAGAAGAAGAAGAAGAAGAAGAATGCTCTGGTGTGGATTCACTCTCAGTTTAGTCAATGGTTGTCAGGGTTGGGAAGTGTGTGAGCAGGCATTGAGATGGGTCCAGGAGACTTGCAGTGAATAGTGTTGCCCTCATACCAAACACCAATGGAGGAAGTGAGAAGATTATTTTCAATTATTCTTCCTTCCCCATGTAACCCCTGCCCTTGTGACAGGGCCGTCTTTACCTGGTGGTGCTAGGGGTGTGTTGCACCCAAGTGCTGAATTCGGTGGGGCACCCGCCACTGAAGCTGCAACCATGACGCCTGGGTGATCGCGTTCAATGTTGATTGCGGAACAGCTGCAGAATCAATGTCACCGGCGCTGCTCCCTAGTGGTGCCTTTCATTTTAGCATGATCACAAAAATGGAAATACGGAGGTATCGCAGCTGCTTTTTACTTTTTCATGTTGGTGGTATTTGCTGTCCCCCTCCTCAAAAGCTCAACAACTCTGAGCTCCCCCCCCCCCAATTTGGGGGCGCTGGGTGATTTTGATGCTAAAGATGGCCTTAGCCACCAATTAGCAAAGCACAAACAAGTAAGATATCTGAATCTGGAGTGTATAGCAAGGTTTGGGTACTATTTCTTTGTGTTTGGATGTACTGGATAGAGTGTTGGACTTGGACTGGGGAAAGCACTTCATCTGTAAAGCTCACCTGGAAACCTTCCACCAGTCACTGTCTCTCCTTCTAGCCTACTTAACCTAACGTACACAGGGAAGTAAACTATATAATGGCACTCTACACACCCGGAACCCTGCACAGAAGCCTGCTTCCACACATAGTGCTTTCACAGCTAGAGCTGACTGAGATACAAATCTGGATGTTCCCCAGTTCAAATTGCACCTACATTTAAACCCACTAAGTGGCCTGACTATTAGCCTTAGTTTTCCCTTCTGCAATATTCAACAATTTTAGAGGATTATCATAAAGTTACAACTATATAATGCATTGAGGTAAATAGTATTAGAATGCGTTGGTTTGCTCTGCATGGATTTCCTCACATGCAAAGAAATATATAATTCCATTACTCAGAGGTGGAGACTGCATAACAAGAGTGTCCAATGCAGGGATCAGTATGTACCCCAAGCAGAAGAAAAGAGAACAGGCTCGTTTATGGGCGATATATGTATTCAATCTGTTGTTTGTTTGCCTACTTATAACTCGATTACTCTTCTTGGGAAGAAGAAACTCTGGATATGGAGCTTCATTCCTCCCACTTTTTAATTTATAAAGTTGCAAACAAACTAAACCCAAAGCTCTTGGAAGAAATGCCACTTGTCGGCTGAAATTATTTGTGCCTTCACAGTACAAGCTCTTGTGCTTGTGTTTACTTGATAAATATTACCGTATAAAATCAAACTATCAGGCAATTAAAGTTTACAAATGAGAGGTATCATAAGTGTATTACTGATATGACATTGTAATTTAGTGAGATATTGTCTGGTAACATTGCAGTGGCCCATAGCCAGAGAGGCGCTGTGCAGATGGTTGGTGCACCTGCAAGTGATTGGGAGGTGCTGTCTTCTGTTTTTCAGAGCACTATATTTAGATTTCATGAGGGCGTCTTTCCTGAATGTTTTCTGAATGTTAATGTGATGCCCAGAAATTGTGACTTGCAGCAATAACTTCTTTTCTTGAGCTTATTCCTCCATAGAAATGCAAAAACTGTTATTTAAAAATCTGTGACTTTATTCTTAATTGAATAAAAAAAGGCAGGAGACCTTTAAAAGTTCTGAAAGAGTAACTCTTTATCAACTTGGCTGTAAATCAGATGACCACATTCTTCCAATGTTCGCCTTTCATATTTTTTTTTATGTTAATGGTTAGGGTTAGGGTTAATGGCAGAATCTGACACAAATTTGGACAAACCTGTAAGGAAATTCATTTGTCTGTACAGTGGTACCTCGGGTTAAGAACTTAATTTGTTCTGGAGGTCTGTCCTTAACCTGAAACTGTTCTTAACCTGAGGTACCACTTTAGCTAATGGGGCCTCCTGCTGCCACTGCGCCACTGCCGCATGATTTCTGTTCTCATCCTGAAGCAAAGTTCTTAACCCGAGGTACTATTTCTGGATTAGTGGAGTCTATAACCTGAAGCATCTGTAACCCGAGGTACCATTGTATGTGTTTGTGTATGTGTAAATAGTCCCCCCCCCCCGAAACAAGTGAATTTGGCTGCTCTGAATTTGCACACAGTGAAATCTCAAGTGAATTCCCCTCTTCAGTTGAAACATTTGGTGAATTTCTCAGGAATCCAAATTGTGCTTGGGAACACCCAGGCCTGCACAATAATCAAGCACAGTCCTGAGAGCCAACACTCAGGCATCATGGCCTCTCGAAGATTCACTAAGCATCCAGGCACAATAAAGGTGCTGCTTGCCCAGGAACGCCAAAACTGAAGGCAGAGTTGAAAAATTGTGGGTAGGTCACAAAATGTGACCTGCATCCTGTGCTTGGCATGGTAGGTCACAAGTCTAGAAATGACCAGCAAAATTTCTTGAGGGGACCATAGTACATATTGAATTTATTTTTATTTTATTTCAAAGCCCCCTGAGAACACAGCATGGTTAATTTCCTGCTGGGTGAACAGCGTTCTTTGAAGTTGAGCTGGATGTCATTCATACATTGATGACACCTCACTCCCAGTCACTCGGCAGTTCCATGTAGAGATTCGAAAGCAGCGTTGTGGGTCCCCAAAGTATAAATGTCAAGAAGTCAAGCAGAAATCTCCTAGCACCACCTTTTGGAATTGGCCGTTCCTCTGTGAGCAGCAGAGCCACCGCAAAGCACCCAACTTGAACAGCCTCTCCAGAAGGATAATGTGGGCTATAGTATCGAACACTTTGGAGAAATCAACAGGGATCCACTCCCCTCAGCCTCCCTCCCAGCAAAGGTCATCCCACAGGGCAGTCAAGGCAATTTCTGTTCCCAAACCAGGCCTGAAATGCAATTGAAATGGATAAAAATAAAATAAAAATCAGTTTCATTCCAGGGTGCTTGGAGATTAGCAGCAGCGACATGCTTGATCACCTTCCACAGAAAGGGAATGTTAGCATTTCACTTTTATCTTTTACTCACTTCACGTTTTTAGCAGAATGGAGATGATTAAGTCATTTATGTTACACTATAATTCACTTGATACCAATTAGAGAATTTTAACCTTTTAACCTTACTATCAAATGTTCATGTCAAAAATTATTACAGGAGAAGCTGATGGAGTTTAAAAAAATAAAGATGCAAAGTATGCTTTTAAAATATATTTTCCTAAAAAAAGAAAAAGGGAAAATATGGGGGTTTTCAGACAGAGATAGTAATATTATTACACAGTTCAGATATTCAAATCATGGTATCCAACTTCTACACTGTAAACACAATTCATGATACAAATTTAGTGCTAACTGACATTCTCTTTTCTCATGTTAAGATGAATGTAAATAAGAGCTATTATACAAGTATTTCTGTGACTTAAAATATTTTATTTGTTTATTCATTTACTGCATTTGTATACTACCTTTTTACATAATCAACCAAATATAAATGCAACTAACAATCAAAACACTAAAACCAAAACTAATTAGATCTGGTCCTAACCAATGTTGATGACCTGGTTAGTGGGGTAGAAGTGGAAGGATCATTAGGCGCGAGTGATCATGCTCTTCTGAAGTTTACTATACAGCGGAAAGGAGCAGCCAAGCATACTAGGACTCAATTTCTTGACTTTAAGAAAGCCGACTTCATAAAACTTAGGGAAGTGCTGGGTGAGATCCCATGGACAGTAATACTAAAAGGAAAGGGAGTTCATGATGGCTGGGAGTTTGTTAAGAGGGAGATAGTAAAAGCACAACTTCAGGCAATACCAATGAGACGGAAACATGGAAGGTGCCTAAAGAAGCCAGGGTGGCTATCTAAAGAACTTTTAACTGAGTTAAGATTTAAAAAGCATGTGTACAAAAAATGGAAAAGGGGAGAAACCACCAAAGAGGAATTCAAACAAATAGCCAGCACATGTAGACACAAAGTCAGAAAAGCTAAAGCACAGAATGAACTCAGGCTTGCTAGAGAGGTTAAAAGCAACAAAAAAGGCTTTTATGGGTATGTTCGTAGCAAAAGGAAGAACAAAGAAACAGTGGGGTCACTCAGAGGAGAAGATGGTGAAATGCAAACAGGGGACACAGAAAGGGCTGAACTCCTCAATGCCTTCTTTGCCTCAGTCTTCTCCGATAAAGAAAACAATGCCCGACCTGAAGAATTTGGAGCAAATGATTCAGCAGAGGAAACACAGCCCAGAATAACTAAGGAGATAGTACAAGAATACTTGGCTAGTTTAGATGTATTCAAGTCTCCAGGGCCAGATGAACTGCATCCAAGAGGGCAGGGGTATAAATAATAATAATAATAATAATAATAATAATAATAATAATAATAATAATAATTATTATTATTAGTTCTGGGAGAATAAGCTATTTGCTCAGCCCCTAAAAGGTCATAATGTGGGCAGCAGATAACCCAGGATTTCCATAAAAGGCACATCACCACATAAAAGGCCCGATTCCTTAGTTTCACCTCGTTCAGAAGGGGAACTTGGCAAATGACCTCCAAAGGAAATGTCAAGTATGGAGAAGAGGGAAATTCTTCAGGTAACCTGACCTGAAGCTTATTATTGCTTCTCAAGTTAGAACCAGCTGAATTGGTCCCAAGAAATTACTGGTAGCCAGTGCAGACAACAGAGCAGCTGCATAGCATGGGGAGCAGGGAGGCCGTGGCCCCGGGTGCAAAATTCTGAGGGGGTGCAACAAGGTGCCCTGGCAAAGGTGGCAGAGCAGCCCATTGGGTGGCTGCTGCTGCCTCTGCCCAGGCACATTCTGGCGGGCCCCTTTGCCGGCTCCCCATCCTTGCCTTCCGCCAGGGGTCTCTAGGCCCTGGAGCCTGTGGCCTTTCCGCTGTATCCCCAAGCAAAGGCTGGTAGCTGCAGATGCTTCACTATTATTTACTTGTTTTTGGCTGCAAGAGAACAGGAGCAGGTTTTCTGGATAGTAACTCCCAGGCTTCACCCCATTCTCTCCCTAAAGTGGAACAGTCAATTACTGAACCCAGACACACATGAAGAGCTCACTGTTTTTAGAATCAGTTAATGTTTATTCTGGAATGGCAAAACAAGTCACAGCATTTGTACTGAACTGTGTGAAGGAGTATATCAGTTTCACTGGACTTAGTCTGAATTTTAAAGATTCAATTTATTGCCCTCTTTTTGGAAATATTCTGCTGCTAAAGAAAGCAAAATGATCTTTTAGTTCTCTATACCTTCCTTGGAGTATAAAAATAAAAGGCATTTGGGTATAGCAAAGACAGCAAAGATAACAAAAATCAATTCTAAATGTATTGATTTGTAGCTGAAATACAAGTACAGAAATGAATGAGGTTCTCAAGGATTTATGTTCTGAAGAGGGGGAGATCAAAGATGACCAGTATTCTTCATTGATCGTTTGGTGCTCACAATCACACCTAAAGGAATCTAAGGGGTCATACTGAACAAAAGCTGTCAATGTTTCCATAACTGTTTGGTGTACCATGATATACAATTTCACATAGCTGGATTTCACCTTTATACATAGTGACACTTGTATGTCCAAGTGAGCTTTCAAAGTGAGATTTCAATAAGCCTGTCTTCTGAACACAAGGATAGAATGTGTGTATGGAGCTCATATTCTATCACACTCAGAACTGAAGTTTTCTTCTTCTAATTTAGGCCAATGGTAGCAAACCTGTGCCAGGGTGGGGAACATCAGGCCCATGGACCAAGGGTGCTCCCCTGGCTTCTTAATCTGGCCCTCAGGACTGGGTTGTCAGCACCCGGGGCAAGGCAAGTAATTTGCGCCCCCTAACTCGTGGATTTGCGCCCCCTAACCCGTGGATTTGCGCCCCCTAACCCTAACCCCCAGATGTTACGCCAGGTGCGGCCGGCCCCCCCTGAACCCCCCATGCTACGCCACTGGTGCTGGACCATAAAGAAGGCTGATCGCTGAGAATTGATGCTTTTGAATTATGGCGCTGGAGGAGACTCTTGAGAGTTCCATGGACTGCAAGAAGATCAAACCTATCCTTGAAGGAAATCAGCCCTGAGTACTCACGGGAAGAACAGATCCTGAAGCTGAGGCTCCAATACTTTGGCCACCTCATGAGAAGAGAAGACTCCCTGGAAAAGACCCTGATGTTGGGAAAGATAGAGGGCACAAGGAGAAGGGGACGACAGAGGACGAGATGGTTGGACAGTGTTCTCGAAGCGACCAGCATGAGTTTGACCAAACTGCGGGAGGCAGTGGAAGACAGGAGTGCCTGGCGTGCTCTGGTCCATGGGGTCATGAAGAGTCAGACACAACTAAATGACGAAACAACAACAATGTGTGTGTGTGTGTGTGTGTGTGTGTGTGTGAGAGAGAGAGAGAGAGAGAGAGAGAGAGAGAGAGAGAGAGACACTGACTCTTGGTTTTTGCATGACTGAATGTAGTTTGCTGTACAAAGCTTCTAGCGCCCACTCAAGAGGAAAATAAAGGGACTGTGGCTGGGAGTTTCCATTAAGCAGGATGGTGGAAGAGAACCAAGCTAGGGTTGCCATACATCCTCTTTCCCCCGGACAGTTCCTCTATTTTTTTTAGGGGCGGGGGTGAAATTTCACTCCAGGCAGATTTTTTGAATTTGCAAAAAATGTCCAGATGTTTACAAATAGAACCAGGAAGTGTGCAAGTATCACTCTTTCCTATCTCTATGGAAAGACTTTGTCTGTAGAAAGACTTGCATTGCAAGCAGAGCCAGGAAGTGTGCATGTGAGAATCACTCTTAACCTTTTCCTGTCTCTATGGCAGGCTTCCTCAACCTCGGCCCTCCAAATGTTTTTGGCCTACAACTCCCATGATCCCTAGCTAGCAGGACCAGTGGTCAGGGATGATGGGAATTGTAGTCTCAAAACATCTGGAGGGCTGAGGTTGAAGAAGCCTGCTCTATGGTGTACCCGCATGGTGGATAATGAGGTTGGGCAGATTGATGGGTACTACCTAGAACTCTCCAAGTGGTTGCCCATGCTGGTGCCCAGTAAGCTGCCCGTGAGCAGGCAGGAAAGACACCCTGAAAGGGTCTCAGCTGGCACCTCCCTTAGCGGGCCTCCCCCCCCCCCCCCCCCGCTTAAGGGTCTCCCATATACTCTGCGTGCCTCAATGCCAGGATTCCCACCGCACCCTAGTGCATTATCCATTGACTGCAATTAAGCTGACTCTACTTAGCAATATTGGAAAGATCTAAGAAAAGAAGAAGAGAGCTTGCTAGTAAAGAGGGTCTCCCCAAGCTCTCTCAGCCCTAATTAAAAGTTCTTTGTCGAAGGCCAGTGGGCATTTGGAGAGCTAGCATGGAGATTAACCAAATCACCTTGGCTACCTCTAAACACAATTCTCGAATGTAAGTTAAAATACACAGCTCTTATGTAAGGTCAGGGAAAGCCCCCCTCCCCATTTTTTGTGTGGGGGTGTGTGTGTCCTGAAATCTGAAGCACCTAGCAAAGAAAGTGCTGGGGGTTGGGGGGGAAGAGTGGGGGAAATGACTGAAGCACCTGACACCCCATTTCCTCCCTAAAAGCTTTGCCCTTTCCTTTGATCACCATACTGCTTGGATCTTCACATTGTATCTCTTTTTGCCATTATGCCTTTAGAAGACATCTGAAAGCAGCCCTGGATAGGGAAGTTTTTAAAATGTTTAATGTTTTATTATGTTTTTATTTATGTCTTTAATTATGCTGGGGTAACCCAGTCAGATGGGCAGGGTACAAATAATAAAATGATTAGGATGACGATGATGGAATAGGATGTCTCTATTTCTATTGGAGAAATGTTGGAGGGTATGGTGTGTGTGGCCACAGTGCACTCATGCCATGGAAGGGAGGGGTCTCTGTGTCCTCTTTTTTGCTCTTCAAAATATGGCAACCCTACAAGACCATCCCTTGGTTCAGCAACATTGTGCATAGTGTTGGTTTGTTTCCAAATCAGGACATTTTCTAAGTCTGCTGGGTTATCTTGTATTTGAGGAGTTAATATAACCAAGCACATTCTGAAATGCATCTGTTTCTTGATAGGTTTGGCATCTTGGGATATTTAATACCAAAATAGATGAGAAGTTAATTTTCAGAAGTGCAGAGCTAGAAAAACAAGGTCTGTCCAAATTCTCTGTATTAATAATTAAACCAGGGATGTATATGTGAAGTGCTTTTTAAGTAATGAACATTAGTCATAAATATTTAACAGTTGTGCTTATGAAAAATGCCCTAAATTATAGTGAAATGTTAACAAGGATGCCTTGTACTTGACAGAACAATGCAGTCCATGAATATTTCAAAGGAGTCTGTCTGACAGGTGGAAGTGAATGAGACACATGCTACTCTCTTCCTCTCTATTAGGCTAACACCACAACCCTCGGCTCCAAACCTTTGTTCATTTACACCGAAAGGCAGGCAAGCCTTTTCAGGCATAATCTAAAAACAACATCTTCCCCATCACTAGCATTATAGTGAACAGATTGACTATGTAGAGAAATCGTTTGAAAGGATATTGGCTGAACTCACGGTCAATAACATTATCAAAGTAGTAAATAACACAGGAGGAGAGGCTTAATTTGGAAAGATATTCATGAGTGTAGGATTGAAGAAGATGTCCAGACTGTGCTGGCAATCAATAAGTCAAGCTTAGACAGTGAGCGACTTAGCGCTGTGCCAAAACCTGTCCTCCAAATCCCCAGAAGTTTTCTCTCTCTGAAAAAGGTGCTTCCACTTTTCTGCCTCATTCTCAAGGTATTTTAGAACTTTATAATTTTCATGGGTGTGGGGTGGAGAGAAGTTTTACCTTAAAAAACAAACCATGCTAACTTTTTAAAAAATAA
Source organism: Podarcis liolepis (assembly GCF_965112155.1). Taxonomy (NCBI): domain Eukaryota; kingdom Metazoa; phylum Chordata; class Lepidosauria; order Squamata; family Lacertidae; genus Podarcis; species Podarcis liolepis. The sequence goes on from NC_139558.1 coordinate 5,335,821, forward strand.
AATGACTTTCTTTCTTTTTTTCTTTCTTTCTTTCTTTCTTTCTTTCTTTCTTTCTTTCTTTCTTTCTTTCTTTCTTAAGAAACAGCAAGTGTCAGGTGTACAGTAGGTAACTTTCCAGCCTTCTCGTGCTTTGAGAAATGGCCAGCTGAAGATTTCACATGGTTTCCAGAAAGCATGTGCACACCACAAAATTTGTAGACTAAAGGAAACTAACATTTTTAGCCACCTCAAAAGTAAGGGAACTGCTGCAGCAGCAGCAGCAGCAGCAACAACAAGAACAACACCCCAGCCATTAAAATTTAATTGACATTTTTTCTCCGACTTTGGTAACTTTTGGAGGTAAGTTCTTTTCTCATTGTCTGAGAATGGTCAGAACAAGAGGGAACATTATAATGGACCAGCAACGCTAATCTAGCTTTATCAACTTCATGTTTCTCTTCACAGCATAAAGAGCTGTTGAGCAACTAAGAGCTCATGAGTTGTGTACTATTTAGAAGTCCTGGTATAAGTGGTAGACAGAAGTCATTCATGAGAAAGGAAGGAAAGGTGTGTGTGTTTCCGTACACCCCCTGTATGGAGGAGACTGCGACCCACATCCAGTGGAGCTGTGAGCTCGCGTTAGCAGAGTTCCACAAGCAGTGAGGTTGTGTAGGTATGTGGCATCATAATTTTTCTTTATTTACAGCAAATCAAAACAACAAACATGGCTAGTGCGAACAGGGTCTCAAACATGTGTCTTCTCTGAGAGCAGAGAACAAAGAGCAGAAAACAAAAGCACAAAGAACAGAAGTTCTGTATCTGTATTTCCATTCCCACACTTCCAGCAGTGTGGAATGTAAATAAGGATCCCATGATCCAAGCAATGGGAGAATGAAATCATAACAGTGTGTGCATGTATCACAAGAGGCGCTCCTTACCCATAAATTTAAATAGACTGGAGCACTATGCAAGTATTAATGCTCTTGCATTAATCAACACAGGAGCAAAGAGGACATCACAGACCTCCTTCTAGGCTCCCTCCTGATGCTTGCATGCACACCACAAAGGTCTTTAGGGAGGGACCCTTCACAAATATACTTGCAAAGGGTTCCACAGGATTTGGAACAGGGTTCAAAAGCCTGTGAAAGGCTTCACACGGATAACTGTGTATACAAAGCTCGCCCCCCGGCAGACATTTGTGCTGTACACAAATGCAGAGGAGCAGCATTTGATGCTCAGGTAGGTCTACTCAGAATAAGCTGAGTCAATCCTTTGGCCTATTAATCTTTCTAGCTGGAAGATGGCATACCCTCCAACATTTCTCCAATGAAAATAGGGACGTCTTATTCAAAATAATAATAATAATAATAATAATAATAATAATAATAATAATAATAATAATAATAAATAAATAAATAAAAAGAGAGATGAGCACTGCAACCCCAGAGTCGGCCACGACTGGACCTAATGGTCAGGGGTCCCTTTACCTTTATTTGTACCCCATCCATCTGACTGGGTTACTGGGTTATATGTTGGGTGGCTTCCAACATTTATAAAAATATAATAAAACATTAAACATTAAAAAAAACTTCCATATACAGGACTGTCTTCAGATGACTTGGGGAGTCAGATACCTCCATACCCTCCAACATTTCTCCGATAAATATAGGGAAGTCCTCAGGAAAAGCAGGACATTCCGGGATCAAATCAGAAATCGGGATGGGTTCTTTAAATCCAGGACTGTCCCTGGAAAATAGGGACACTTGGAGGGTCTGAGATGGTTCAACAATTCATTTGGATTATGGATACTGGGGCCTGCACTGGATAAATAAGGTTGCCAGTAATGATTTTGTCCTTTATGTTTCAGAACCCTGGACTGAATTTTGTAAAGCAAAGTTGATGGGTGACATTTTATAAGTCATTACCAACTTGTTCGAGATGGCCTAATATTGCAAGCTACTAGATGGACTTTTACCTGAAGATGGTAATTATTTATCTCCTTTTCTCATCAATCCTCTCTCCCCCACCCCTAATTATTCCTGGAAACATATCAGCTTTCTGCTGGTTGATAGCCATATTGAATCAGAACAGTTTTATTCCAAATTATGATGTATTCCATATATATGTAATCACAAATGTTATAACTTTATGTAGCTGTTAGCTCTCTGCAGCAGACTTTTGTTTTATATATTTAGTGTGTTGTCATTGAAAGCACATTGTGTATAGTTTAGTTTGCATTGCATGCATAATTAAAAAGCTAGATAATTCAGTGCCGCAAGCAAATTGGTGACTTGTGTAACAAAATAATCAGACAAAATGTACTACTAGTAGTAGTTTCTCCCAATTTCTGTTACATTTCTAGAATGCATTAAACAAGCCACATTAAACAATGCCTGGTGTGCAGCAGTTCCAGGAACAAAACAGTATTTCATGGTAACATAGAAGCAATCATGATTATGATTCTGGCTTCTGTTTCCTAAATCATTGCACTACCTCAGGCTTATTCTTCTAGAACTTGTCAATTCAATTTTTATTTCCTGATTAAACTCTTCTTTTTTTCTGGCAACTTCTTTTTGTTTGAGATGTTTTGCGGGTATCTTTTTACAGCAAAGAAAGCTCCCACCACCGCTAACTGTTTGTCAAGATCATGGCCTGGAAGGGAAGAGTTAAGCCTTTCCTCCATGTGTGCTGCAGACCCACTAGAAATCACCCCGCCCCCACCCACATTTGCAATTACAATTTTTAAAATTAAAAAATCTGTAGCAAGTTCTTCCTCCTGCGAAATTACTGCTGTTTTCACGAGGATTTAATACACAAAAAAGGCTTTGGACCTGAAGTGAAGCAGTTGTATTATTGATGGCTCTGACAAGGTGCCCGTGGGGCCTATTTTTAATGTGTGAAAATTGACAAAACCTTCACCCCCAACCTCTTTCCTATAAACTAGAACAAGCCCTACTCCATCCCCAAATTTCTCCCACCCAGCTCCAAAACAACAAATCCCCAAATTCCATGCTGTATTTGGATGTTGTTTAGTTTCTTTTTCTTCTTTTCCATTTTTTTTACATTCCTAAGGTTTTATAAGCTTCATTGCCCTTAAGCAACTTGCATTTCTTTTTAAGGAAATGTATTACACTACCATAGGAATATTGAATAGTTAATATGTGATTCTGTGATTCTATGTATTCCATTATTTAATGCTATTATTAATAAAAATTAATATGTTTATTATCGTTCAGAGACTGTAAGCAATAAAAACAAAACAAAAATTCTTTCTAGCATATGGTTACCAGATTTTTTCAATGAATCCATGGACACTATTATTATTATTATTATTATTATTATTATTATTATTATTATTAAGCTGAGTAGCAACAGGGAGTCAGTAATGGGGATGGTGAAGCCGAAGCACACATGCATATTGTATAAAGGTGCAAAGCCCTTCTTTTGCTCCCTGTGAAACATAAACATGCAGAGTTTTAAAAAACTGGGCAACGGCCTCCCGAGCCTCCCCCGATCACTCAAAACAAAGGGGGGAGGGGGCAGGAGATCTGTACTGCCAGATGTCCCCGTTTCCCCTTTGGCAGTGGCAGTCAGCAGCCCGTAGCCAGCCTGGTAGCACATTTGGCTCTGGCTGGCTTCAGGAGCTGCTCACTGCCGTGGCACCTGCCTTTTTTCCACGCCAGAAGTCCCCATATGATGTGTCTTCTGTGCAACTGCACTAACAGTCTGGCTCCGGGTTGATGAGGCTGCTGCTGCCACATTTCCCGGGGACAGATTTGCAAATCTGGGGACATTCCGGGGACAGAATTTGTCAGGGGACAGATTTGCAAATCCGGGGGCTGTCCCTGGGAACGTCTGGTAACCCTATTCTAGCATCCCTTGTAATCAGTCAGTCATTTCGTTCAATCACCTTCTATGTTATGGAGTCAAAACTGCACCACACACACACGAGAGAGAGAAGTATCAGGAAATTTGCAGTAACCTTGAACTTTGCAGAAGTGCAAAAAACATTTTTTTTAAAAAAATTCTTTTGCTGAAAAACTACCTTGTGCTATCTCTTATGCTGGATAGGTCATTTCCTGGTTTGCAAGAAAAGTTATTTTAAAAATGCACTTTATAGAGCTGTTTTCTGAAGTGCCTCTGCCCCTTTTATTAAAGTGCTCCGCAGCTGCATTGAGCAGAGGGGAGGCAGCACATCCTATAATGGTTTGCCACTATATTATATAACGTATTGGGAAACTGCCTGAAGAGCTATGAGCATATGAAATATTAGTCATGGTCTTGGGGCAGCCTGCCTGATAATAGAAAACAAAATGGTTCAAAAGTCCTTCTTTGCTGTGCTCTTCTCTGTAACAAACTTTTCCATTAGGTTTTGTGAGAAGTGATGCAATTTTTGGAAGCATTAAGGCACCCCCCCTCACTGTTTTAAGTGCCCAGAGGCTGCAGCAGTGTGAATTTTAGTTCTTTAAAAGGAACTATGAAATGGAAACAAAGCTAGCCCTGTGATTAAAGAGAATACGTTACAAAGGCAGGTGAGAGACACCACTTGGAACAGTTGAGATAAAAGATGCATGTAGAGGTTTCTAATAGAAACATAGGAAAGCATAGGGGGGATCAGAAATGTCAGCATGGGTTACATTTTGGCATAGTAGGAGACATTGAACATGGATTTATATGATAGAAGTTAAAAGGGGGAGAACCGCCATGGACATATGAAAGTCTTTTCTCATATAGAGAGCAATGAATTATTTAAGTGGCCCTGTTTTGTGCAGAATGAAGCCTATGGTCAATTTGTTTTGTTAGAAAATCAAGTGCAATGTTTTCACAGGAACCCTTTTTTAAACAGAATTTATTGTACCAGGATGGCTGGTATTTAACTCAGTTGACCCATAAATCCTCAATAACATATTGCTCACCTACAAGAAAGAGCACTGTTTCTGGATATTGTCAATCTCATTGTATTCCACTCAACTTCCCTGAGAAAAGTATCTCGTCTTCTGGAACCTATTGTGAATTCCATTGAAATTCCACATCCCACCTGAGGAGAAATACACAAATTTGATTTGAATTTCACTTTAGGTGAAATTGCTGTGGCACCTCTAATATTGGTGTGGAATTACCACTTAATTTAGCCAAAGGTAAAATCTCAATGTGAATTTTGAGGTGGCTGGAGTAAAATACCCAAGGAATTCAACAGGTTGCAGAAAGTATTTCAATACAACTTCTCAGAAATATACAAGGCAGGAATATTTTTTCTGCCTGTTTCAATAACAATTGTCTGATGTGTCCTGACATGAAGAAGCAGCTCACAAGCAAGGTCCATTGGGGCTATTCTGCCTCTGTTTCCACTGCCTTCCATTCTTATGTGCAAAAACCTAGTTTACAGTAGCCAGGGCATCATGAATTGGGGTGCTGAATGACAGAATTACTGAATGACAGAAGAGACATAATAAAATATGCAAAGCATTAAAATTACAGATTGTAGAATTTGGCTTTGCTTTGGCACACTGTTAGGAAGTTTAACTTAAAATTACGGTAAGTGAAATATGCTTCCCTTCAACTTCCTCCCATTGGTTTTACTCTTGCCCTGTGGAGCAATGGAGAACATGTCTCATTCATCCCTATAGATGTTTACTGTGCTGTCTCCCCTTAACCTTCTCTTTTCCAGGCTAAATGTCTCCACCTCTTTCAACTTCTTCTGAAAGCAGTTTGTTTCTCAACACTTCACCATCCTGGTTGCTCTTCTCAGGACACCCTCCAGCTTGTCAATGTGCTTTGTCAATGTGGTGGCAATAACTGAACCCAATATTCTGAATACAGCCTGACTAGCCCAGACTAGACTGAAACTAACACTCTAGTGCAGAGGTTCCCAATGTGTAATCTGCAGACCCTAGAGGATCCGTGTAACCCACCCAGGGGGTCCATAGCACCAGTCACATAACAAAACCTACCATAAAGATATCAATTTCTTCAAAGGTAGGTAGGGGTTCCATGGCTTGGCTTTGAAGAAACAGGGTCCACAGTATTTAGTTAATTGAGAACCACTGCTCTCATGTGAATGTGTGTGGACTTAAAGGGAGCGGGGGAAGCAGTGAGTGCAAACCCTGTCTCCAGCGTCCCAGTGCGCAGGGTCTCCATGGCAGAAGAGAGTTTCTAAGCATGTTTGGGTGAGCATGCTTAGGAGCCTAGGAGCATACTTCTAAGCACATTGAATTAGAAGTGGATCTGCACACAGGCAAATTTCTAGGACGCAGCTTGAACGTGCACACCTGTTCCAGTTTAAACTCACACGTGTTCAATTTAATGCACAAATAGGGCTTATTATTTCATATGATCTGGACACTCTGCTTCTGCTTATAGATATATCTCAAATATGGGAAGGGTTGGTTGTGTGTGTGTCCTTCCTCTTGTGGGAAGTTGTCCGTGGATAGAAACTGACAAAGGACTTCAATATAAGGGTAACCCTTTTATTAGCGCGTTTGCAAAAGCGGACCCTCCGTACCCGTGGATACGAAGAGCCCCGATCTGGTTTCAGCACCGTAGTTTTATCCCTTACTGCCGCCCCTCTTTTGGAGGCTTGGCTTACAATCTACCTATCAGAGTTTAACACATTTCTAATACATTGTTCAATCTACTCTATTCATATTTACTCCCTTCTCAGTGTGGGCACCACCCTTTGGCTCTCCCTTTCTGGCGTACGCGACTGTGTTATCTTGTATACATGTCTAGCTCTCAAGGCTGAGTTTGAGGCACGTCCTTTCTGTATGCTTTCATTGTTTCCCAATCTCACAATCCCCCCTCTCTTTTGTACCTTGCCTCAAACTCACATAATAACTCCCATATTCGTTCCTCCACATACAAAACAATTTTTCACAGTTAGCTCTTTGGCGATAGTCTCAGCTAGACTCAAAAACATGTTATGAGCTCTTGGGGGAAGAGGTAATTTATTTAATTGTTGTATTTCTTCTTCAAAGCTCTCAAATACTGAGATTGGCTGTTTGCTGACCTTAGTAGTATGTACTTTTATGATTAGGTGCCCATAAGGATCCTTCCCATTTCCATCTATCCCCAAACCAAGGTGAATATATTTAGGTCTAGTGGAAGGGAGTTCCTTAGCCCACAGACATACAGGATTGCATTGTCCTGACCCACAGGCCGTCGAAGCCGCTCCCCTGGTGATATTTATCCCCTTCGGACCCCTATATAGGGGTATCTCTTCCACCCCATTTGTATACCAATGGTTCGTCACCCTTGTGGCCCCTATATTGGAACCGGCAGCCTGCTGGAACAGGTACTTATTCTCTTGGAGATAAGCTCTCTCCCAGCTTAATGACCCACAGGTGACTCCAGCTTGGTCGTTAGGCCCCTGTCCCTTGGTGATAGCAATGCACGCATCAAAACAAACATGTATCTTCTCTGTGCCCCTGGTGGAGTTGTGAGCTATATATCCCCGCCTATTTTGTGCTAGGGAAAACATATGTGCCCTTTCACTTGCCTTATTTGCCGTTCCCCCTTTATTTCCATATACATATATGCTGGAGGTGATAGGTCCCACTGCTAGGGGCTCATAACATTCCGTCTTATTCTCTTTGGTCTTACATCTAAGATATTGAGTCTGATTGTGGACACAGGGGTCTAATTCTACTGCACACTCGGGGGCAACATTATAATGCATTAAAGTTCGTGTAATTACTGTCCCAGTTTTAGTAACTCGGATACATTGGCTGCAGCTCTCATCTTGAATTTCGGTGGCCAGGATACTCCCTAGCATAATCAGGAGGCTGAACCCTGCTATCATTGCCTCCGTCTTAATTGGTTTACTGCTTGCACTACCGTGGGAGTCCAGCTCAGACTGCAATTGACCTCTCCCTCAAGGGTGATGGCACAATATTGTATAATTATGTCTTCTATAAAAATTATGTCACACAACTCAGTGCAATGCACACATAACACACAACATTCGCAATGAGCGCAGCAACAGCATTCATAAAAACATTTGCAAGTACAGAATAGACACATCGAGGTCAGCGTTTGGATTCTTTCTGGTTCCTGGTTTCCTGATTGGTAAGCGTCACCTTCAGCGGATTATCGGGGTCAACAGTTACCCTCCAGTCCTGCGGGGCTTTCTTGACCCTGTGATAGTGAGTCCACCCGTGCTCCCTGGTCCTTACTGCAGACTCGGTGGTCAGCAATACCTGGAACGGACCTTCCCAAGCAGGGTGCAATTTCTCCGCTTTCCACGCTTTTATCAGGACCCGGTCACCGGGCTGGAATGTATGCTGATGTTCTAGGAGAGGAGGATGCTGGACCAAAACACCACGTCTATGGAGAGATAACAAAGACTGGGAGAGTGACTGTAAATATTTTCTTAGGAACAGATCCCTAAATTCTACGAGAGGCTGTCCCAGCTGGGCCAGGTAGGGTCTCCCTGTCATCAATTCAAAAGGAGAAACTCCCAGGTCCTTTCTCGGCGCCACCCGCATTCTTAATAAAGCCAGTGGAAGGTTCTTTGTCCAGGGCAACCCATTCTCCAGATATAGTTTAGTCAAGTGCTTTTTAATCTCTGCGTTCGCCCTCTCTACCTTGCCACTACTTTCAGGGTGCCACGGTGTGTGCAGGTCCCACTTAATTCCCAAGGCTGCCATCACTTCCTGTAAAATCCTTTGAGTGAAGTGGGTGCCTCTATCCGAGTCGATGGCCTCAATTACACCGTACCGGGGGACTATATGTTCTAAGATGGCTTTAGTCACCACTTGTGCCGTTGCCTTCCTGCTAGGGAAGGCTTCCACCCACCCTGTAAGATGATCTTTAAATACCAGCAAATATTTCTGCCCCCCTCTCTCTGGTAGTTCTGTGAAGTCCACCTGTATCCTCTGGAACGGCCAGACTGCGAGGGGTCTTCCCCCTTTTTCAGTTTTCTTTGCTCTCGTCTTATTTACTTTCTGACAAATTAAACATTTCCAAGCTATCGAATGAGCCATGGGCCACATGTCCTTGCTCCAATACAGGGGTTTTACCATATTAATCATCGCCTCCGTCCCGAAGTGCCCACTTTCATGTACCTTTTCTAGGATCCCCATCATCGTAGCTTTAGGTATTGCCATTTGCCCGGTTGGGGTCTCCCAATCACCATTCCTATGTTCCCATCCCTCCTTTCTCATGTAGTCTAATTCTTGAGAGGTAAAAACCAGGTCTCCTGTGTCTTCTTTAATCAGGACCGGTACCTTCAAACTATATTGCTGGGTTAGTGTGGCGCTAGGGGTATCCCTGGCGGCTTCTTTCGCCCTCAAATCAGCCCACCTATTTCCCACTTCCGCGGGGCTCATTCCCCTGGTGTGAGCCGGGACGTGGACTACTGCCACCTTTTCTGGTTCCGTGAGGGCGTCTAGTAATCTTTCTAGTAATGCCATGTGCTCGATTTGTTTTCCATCCGCCTTAATGTACCCTCTGTCTCTCCAAGTTCTACCAAAGGTATGTACCACCCCCCATGCGTAGCGAGAGTCTGTCCATATAGTCACCTCTAGGCCTCTAGCTAACTCAAGGGCTCGTGTCAGAGCCATGATTTCACATTTCTGAGCCGACCAAGTCGCCGGCAAAGCTCCACTCTCAAGCACCTCCCCGTCCTCCTTAACTACAGCGTATCCTGACTTTCTTTTCCCCTCTTCAACATAACTAGAACCATCAGTGTACCACCTTTTCCCCCCCACCAGGGGCATTTCTGACAGATCCTCCCGGACCTTGGACATTAATTGTATAGTACCCATACAGTCATGTTCATCTGGCTCCCACTCTTTTCTCTCTCCGATCAGAAACTCAGCTGGGTTTAAATTTCGGTCAGTCCCCAAGGTGATGTTGGGGCTTGTTCGTAATATGGTTTCATATTTCACCAAACGACCATCCGTCATCCATGTGGAGGCCGCCCCAGTCATTATGGTGGATATCTGGTGGGGGCTATGAACTATCAGCGCTCCTCCAAAAGTTAATTTTCTACTCTCAACCACCAGTTCAGCTGCAGCTGCCACTGCCTGGATACAAGTGGGCCAGGCTCGTACCACCGGTTCCAAGGTTTTACTGAGGTAGGCAACCGGCTGATATCGCCCCCCTCTCTTTTGGGCTAAAACCCCCACAGCCGTCTGGGAACTGATCGTCACATATAAGTGGAACGGTTGCTGGAGATTGGGCAATGCCAAAACCGGGGCCCCGATCAGTGTTCTTTTTATCTCCTCCCATTTTAATTTGTCCTCCTGTTTCCACGTTACCTTTTCGTCCCCAACAAGTTTTTGATTCAAGAACTGAACCAATTTTGCGCATTGATCTATCCACAGCCTACAATACCCCAGCAACCCTAACATCCTTCTTACGTCTGTTTTATTCTTAGGGGGTTGCAATTCCAAAATTCCCTTCACTCTCTTTGTGCCCCCCAATGCATAGCTGTATAAAAGAACTGTGCTTGCATGTGACAAATTGCCAAGCCACATGAAAAATTAATTTCTCATGGATCTTTGGCTGCATCTGTTGACCTTTGGTGACTAATGTACCACTTTGGGATTTAGCGCAACATTCCAAGTCCCTGTGCAGTTTTAAAGCTCCAGTTCATATAAAGACAAAAGGTTTGAAGACTGCCTCCTCTTTCTTTTCTGGAAGTAAATATTCGACTCACATAATAAATATTTGTAGTAGATAAATCATCTGCCTTTTTAATCAATAAATTGATTTGCGGATCACTAAACCCTCAATATTTGCACCTCTGAGGAAATAGTAATGAAGCAAGGGATAATTTATAATGTTAAAAACAAAAGCCTCCACTTTTCTAAAACAAAAATAACATATAGAATAATACAGAATCAATGTAGTGATTAAACAGACTGTGCTATGCAAACCTAGGTGGAAAGAAAGTGCATCCTAACATATCCAAATTATTGGATCCTCCCTCAGTTATAGAACATATATTCTCTGTTGTCTGAGAATGAATAATATTAGAACTAACAAAAACAAATTCTATGTTTCAGCATTCATAGTTGCTTTTATCACCAGGTGGTGATCTCAAACACTTCATTTTGCAAATGAAGTCTATTGAAATCAAATTTCTGTTTTCTTCAACTATGCCTGTTCCAGGCTATGGCAGTATTTATATACAGTGGTACCTTGGGTTACATACGCTTCAGGTTAAGAACAGACCTCTGGAACGAATTAAGTTCCTAACCCGAGGTGCCACTGTACTAGTTTTAGACAGCCAGCATGATGCAGTGACTCTAGAGGTGGCTATAGACTGCAACTGACCAGACTCAGGTTCAAATCTCACTTGGTGACCTTGAGCAATCCATTCTCTCTTAGGCAGAAATCCTATGCAGAAGAACCCAGCATAAGTTAAGCCTGTGTTAAATAAACTGGCTCCAAATTCCATTCAGCAGTGGAGCTACCACGGGCTGAGCTGTTCTAAGCCAGGCAGAGGAAAAAAAGAGTATCTAAAATAGAGTTAGAATTACGTCATCCAGTTTGAGTTACACCACCTGTATTTCTGCCACCTTCATTTATGTCGAGTTTTGAGGTCATGTGACTGAGCTGATCAAGCTCAGGATCCAGCCTTAGTCTCCCCCTCAGGGTTCCAATTATACATTCCATCCGGCCCTATAGGGGGTATTTTGGCCAAACCACCCTACAGAAATTAATCATAGTCACTTTTGACAAGCCTATTGTATATTGTCTCGGATAGTCCTCATCCCATTGCATCAGTATTTGTCCTAATGGACTATTAGGATCAATAGGACCCTTCCCATTTGAATCCTTCTGTCGTTTACTCTGACCCTTACCCATGGTTTACAATGTCTCCAATTTCACTCACTCACACAATCACACGGAATCGCCTGGCCGCTTCCCTCGCGGGAGAGACGGAACCGCAAGCTAATCCTCCCGTCAGGGCCGAAACCCTGATCCACACTCACGCGTCCATATGGAGCCTCTCTTTCATCCAAGAGACGAGTCTCTCACCCCCGTCCCACAGCACAGTTTACAAAGTTCTCATGTCTACTCACCCAATACAGTCCAGCGTCGCTTCTCGCAACTAGTGAACAGGCGGGCGTCCCCGCTGGGTGCTCGCGGTCCCGGACCGCCAATGGGTGCTCGCGGTCCCGGACCGCCAAAAATGAGACCTAGTTCTCTCTCTCTATCCCCCTATATCAAGTCCTGTCTTTTAGCCCTCGTGAACCGTCACGGGTGGACTCCGGCTCGGGTCACTCCGAAAAGACGGAGGGGCGCCTACCCGGATTCCGGGATCCCCCCGAGCAGCCCGTCGAGAGCCCCACGTTGGGGCGCCAAAAGTTGTGGGAAGTTGTCCGTGGATAGAAACTGACAAAGGACTTCAATATAAGGGTAACCCTTTTATTAGCGCGCTTGCAAAAGCGGACCCTCCGTACCCGTGGATACGAAGAGCCCCGATCTGGTTTCAGCACCGTAGTTTTATCCCTTACTGCCGCCCCTCTTTTGGAGGCTTGGCTTACAATCTACCTATCAGAGTTTAACACATTTCTAATACATTGTTCAATCTACTCTATTCATATTTACTCCCTTCTCAGTGTGGGCACCACCCTTTGGCTCTCCCTTTCTGGCGTACGCGACTGTGTTATCTTGTATACATGTCTAGCTCTCAAGGCTGAGTTTGAGGCACGTCCTTTCTGTATGCTTTCATTGTTTCCCAATCTCACACTCTTCACGTAACTGTATTTCGAAGTAGCAAATGTCAACACAAACACACACAAACCAATTCTCAGGCTTCCTGCTTGGGTTTCCATTGGGGCTTATATTTGCTTTAGTATAAATTGATGCTTCAGCTAATCTCTCTGTGTCTTAGGCTCCCCTTTCCCATCTCTGTATCTCAGAGACAGTTCAATACCTGCTGCTTTGCCAGTCAACAAGTGCTTCTTACTACCATGCACCATCGACTGCTATAGCCTTTGATACGGTTTCCTTCTACAGCAGAGCACATAATTGAAACCAGTTCCCTTGAAATCTGCTTAGATTTTCGGCAGGCCTGAGAAGAGAGCAGATTTGTAGCTGAATGCTTTCCAAGCAATCTGTTTAGTTCTGCATGTGCTTCAACTCAATTTCATGGCAATTTCATAAGGAGGTTGTATTTTAATCCAGTCTGCTGCAGAGCTCGAAGCTGTTCCCCCTTTTCTTTGACTAATAGTTTGAGCATTTTTATGCCACATTGGTTAGCAATATGAATTATTGTTCCAGCACATTTTCAATTTGTCTCTAGTTTAAATTATCCTCCAATAGCTCCCCAATTATTTTTTCCCATTCTAAGTATACAAGTCAGTTTTGTATATAGCTTTCTGCATTTCATTGATGTGTTTTGTTTTTCTATCTTGTCGGCTTTTATTGCCAAGAGCTAATATATCAAATGCATTCACTTAGTGAAATGAAAGATACTTAAACATACTAGTAGCAGAGCAATCTTTGGCTCTGAGCCACTCAGGTAAGGAAAATATTTCTTGATGAAAACCAAATGTTGCTAGATATAAGCAGGAGGCCTCAGAAGCACTAGGGCATTCTAATGCAGGCTGCAGCCCTACAAACGCTTATCTGGGAATAAGCTCTGTTCCAAGTAGGCAGGCATTGGATTACAATGACAGTATCTCTCTCTTAGATTTTTATTTGTGGCTGGCAATAAATAGACAGACACCAGATGGGCATCAGCCATATAGTTGTTTTACAGGCAGGTTCTATATCAACAGGCCATGTGGAAAAGCAGGGGGAGATGTTCTTCCCTGAACTTGGCCATGCTGCTTTCTGCTCCCTGTATGATCTGCTCAAGCCTCAGCATTCGTTCCTGGTGAGAGTATATGACAGTCTGCTTTGGTGCAAGTAAGGTTTCCATTTTCAGCAGTTGCCCTAAAGCTGTTGTGAGGTCTTCCCAGTGTCCCAGGCATCCGATTACAGGCATAACTAGCGTCACCTCCTGTGTGCCTCTGTCTCCCCTGATTTGTATGCGCTTCTTCCAAAGTCATGATGGTATTGAATAACATATATGTATATACACCTACACTAGGTGCTTTCTCAAGGCAAAATAAAAAAATGTGCCTGTCTTTGGCCAATCTGGACGGCATGTTCTGGCCCCCAACTGGTTAACAGGCAAATGTCTGGGGTAATTCTGAGGCCTGGGTTGACCAGGTGGGTCATCCAGCTCATCAGGCATGACTGAGCCTGAGCAAGGCCTTCTATAGGCCTCACCAAATCAACCTGCCTGAGTTTAGCGAGACTCCAAAATCCCAGATCTTGTGGGATTTTGCCCTTTTGATTCTTGCATTGACCAGAAGCTCTCAAACCATCAGAAGATGAACCTCACCCAAGCTGCAAGCCTGCTGGGTGCAGAATGCCACCACACAATGCAGCAATCAGCTGTGCCCCTTTCTTCTGCCCTACCAACCCATCCCCTCCCCACAGATTAGTTCACAATGTGTGAGAGAGCCCTCCAGTGACTCTTTATCAACTCTGTATCCTAAACAGCAAAAATTGTAATTAATCTATGATTGGGAACCAGACATTTATAACAATGGGGTTATTACCATAAGTACCCAAGAAAGAACAGAAAACATTGTCCCATTAGGGAGTTTTTGGAATGAAAATAGAATATTCTGCACAATCTCTATATGACAATTTTAAGACCCATTTATTTAAGTTGAAGAGTTAAGTGCATGCTTAGATATCTCCCACCAAAATTAAGAATTTGCAGCTGAACCAATGCATATTTACTCAGAAGAAAGTTCCACTTGAGTTCATTGGGCTTACACCTAAGTATGCATAGTCCTTGAAATGCTTAATTTTTGCAGGATAATGCTACGCTTTATTAGTAGTATCTATATATAATAATTTCATTTACTACCATTCAACAATATTTGGTCAGAGTTCCTTTTTAAAAAATAGACTAACCTAATAATCATTTAAAAACATTTTTAAAAGGGAAAAAAAGGAAGAGGGGTAAAAGATTAACTAAGAGAGCAATCCTAACTTGACAGGGTTTGGATTGCGTCTGAAGCCCTGCTGTTCACGCCAACCAGCACTAAAGGAGGGGAGGCAATATTGCCCCTTCCTTTTTTTGCAGGTCTAGCTCTAGGCTTATCAAAGCCTAGATTGGGTACATTGCTGGTAACTGGTTTGGCTTAGGATCCAGTGGATTCATGGCTGGCCCAGCTCCACCCCTTCCCTGCCCCTCTCCACCCCAGAAATATCCTGTTCAGAGGGTTTCTGCTGATTACTGCTGGTGAAAGTACCACTTACAGATACAGTGGAGCTTTCCCTCTCCATGGTGCAGCAAAGCAGAGTTGAGGGGCATTTCTGTCACATCCAAGCTCCTTCCAGCATGGCATCTCTGAGCTCCTTGGCAAAATGGTAGGTTGCAAGCGTGATAAAAATAGCAAGCACATACATTATTAGATAGGATGCTAAATAAATTACTGCATGTAAAACCTAGACAAGACAGAATATAATCTTGATTCAAGAAGATTTATTAAAGCTTTCTATAGACATGTTACCAGTATCCATGGGTGATCCTTAGGTTGCATTCTTATTCTAACCAGGGAGAAAGACACAGTGAACTTGGGCTCGAGGTGGTGAACCTTAGTTCTGAGTTGGCATGTATACAATTGTTCTGTGAAAACTGGTCTTAGTCTCATTTGTGAAATCACCCTCAGTTATAAATAGGTTCCAACCTGGCATCGTCTGTCTCAAGAGACAATAGAGTGTGCCTCCACTTGCAGCACTGAAGTGACCTCCCTGTCGCGCAAGTCTTGGCAGTATGTATGAAGGTCCTGGGCTGCTCAGATGCCTCACTGATGAGAAGAGCAGGGCAACTCATTTGGCACCAGCTGGGCTGCAGGAGTTGCTGGAAGGAGGCATACAAAGTGCCATTACGGACTCCACTCACTAGCATCCTCTCTACACTGGGACTTCAATGGAAGTGTGAAAAGTATTCTTTAGGCAATCTATGAAACTTGTACATATGTTATACAGTTCCTGTTGTTGGCAAGCCCAGACAAGACTCCCCCCCCCTTTGGCCTTGCTGATTTGGTCAAAAGGAAAGCAGAGCAATGTTTGGCACCACCTTGGCTACAGGAGTTGCCAGAAGGAGGCATACAAGGCACCATCCCACTGTCTTAGGACTCCACTCTGGATTTGTGTAGTTTACTCCTTTGCCTTTTCCTCTCCCAAAGATATCCCACAAGGTACTGGAGGTTTAGGATGAGAGTTTTCCTTCTCCTAGATGGGCCACCTTCTCAGGCTGACAAGCCCCATCTGCCCCTCACTTCCCTCTACAGCATGTGCAGAAACCGCCTTCTTGACTCTTGGACCCACTTATTGGTCTCATCTGCTCAATCTGCTGGAGCCTGTATTTGCATGCAGGGAAATTCCATAACTCACCAAGGGTTTGAGACTCATTGGCTACCCTCACCTGGTTTAGCTGGCCAGTCATGCTGTTTCCCAGGGTGTGTCACATGCTGAGAGCTTCTAGGAGCCACAGGTGAGAGCCATGAGACTGCCAAGTTGGATTTGAAAGTGTGGAAGCAATGCCTTCTGTAATTTCAGGAGCTACAGCAATGACAGAATACAATTCCTGGGGACTGGCTTCATTTTGAATCATTTATTTAGGTCACAAAGCACAACTTTTATATAAAACCACCCTATTATCCTTTGAGAAAGGGTGGCTAAATAAATAAATAAATAAATAAATAAATAAATAAATAAATAAATAAATAAATAAGAAAGAATATCTTTATGAAAGTGCCTTCTTGACTGTTGGACCAAATTATTGGTCTCAGCCACTCAGTCTGCTGCAGGTAGTCTTTGCATGCGGGAAAAGTCCCTAAATTGCCAAGTGTTTGAGACCCATTGGATACCCTCACCTGCTTTAGCCAGCCAGTTGAAGCCATTCCAGGGGTATGGCCACTGTCACATGGTGGCCGCATCTAGGAGCCACAGGTGAGAGTGGGGACTAAAGGTGGGCATGATGTGTCCCCATCAGAGGTACTATCCATCACCTAATATACCCCAATTCTAACCTACTAATTATATATTCCTATACTCCATTATCCCCAACACCAAAGGTTATAAAAGCTGCAAAAAGAATTTTAAAGCAGAATTATAAGCCAAGTATATATGCAGATTGGTAAAAACTAAGTATTCAAACAGCAAACATGACCCCATATTTAAAACTGATGACATCCATCATGTTTTGTCAATAGCACTGTGTTTTGTAGAGCCCATGGTATATTCCCCCTCCTTTATTTCTCCCCTTTTCTCCCTTCTATAAAGGGAATTGTTCTCCAGGGGCATCTACTGAAAGTATGTACAAAAGAAATGAGGTTAGTTTTATTAATTTACTTCCTTCACAACTGAGTAGCCATAGATTTCGTCTCTCATTCCCCTTGGCACTACTTGCTTCTCTCTTTAATAATAGTAAATGTGGAAAAAAACCCAGGATCTTTTCTATTCAGCTTCATTTCACTTGGAGTGCTGTAGGGAGATGAGATTTGAAATTGTTCACTATAATGTATAGGCTATCCAGCGGACTGGATTCACTTTACTGATGATGCAGTATCATTGCCGACGATTCACTTTGGGATGTATGGCTTTATTAGAGCATTAAGTTTTGAACTCCACAAGTCTTCTGAGTGGCACCCAACAATTCACTAAGAGGAATGGCTGAGATCAGTAGACGGTGCTTCTTCCTGAATATTCCATTTGGAGCCAATTGAGCCTGCTGGTGAATTCAAGTCCTGTCGTGAGGTGTGAAAGATAATGCTTCTTTCTCCACTGCCTCAAACCATTAATATTCATTTTAACCCTGGACTTAAAAAAAATACAAAATACTAACCCTGAGGATAACAGAAAAGGGAATTATAATTGCATTTTTCACTTCTGGTGTACTGCACTTGCTTAACAAAGCAGTTTATAGTTGCGTAAGGTAAAAGGCCATGTAGTCCTACGGAGCCAAAGGGTAAAGCTCAGATCTTTATTTCAACGACATAAAATCTGGAATTGCTGTTTGCAAGTGCTTCGCTAACTCAGTGCCAGCCTACATGCTTCATTATGTGTGGCCTACTAGCCACAGAAGGAGTCAATGAATGAACACTGCTGAGATAAGAAAGCTCTTGTAACCCATTTTGAGCTCTGATTTCTTTAACCTGGCCATGGTAAATTGCTTTCAGGCATGCTAGGAAATCATGGGTTAATTCCCCTGACTGAGAGCAGGAAACAGTTTGCAGCAAGAAAATCAGCCTGGCCAAAAGAAGAACCCACTCCCAGAGAGATGTCCAACTCCTCCCAGCAGTCTGCACATCTCCAAGGGATCTGGTCCACTAGCCTTCTGACTGCCTGATCCAATGGCTGGATCACACTACTTGGTTGGAAGAACTCTTGTCCTGCATGAAATTATTTAATGACTCTGAATGTTTCTCATAATGTCTGGGTATAAAGAATGACTCTGGTAAATGTAAAGTCCTGGCTTAATCTCCAGGCTAAGCGGTGTTAGGGCTGGCCTGCACAAGAGACCTACTCAGCCAAACACTATCCACAACTTATGGAAGAGGCCACTGGGGACTTGATACATATGCTAGTTCTGTTGCCTGTCTGAGATTGCAAAAACTGGGGGACTGTCAAGAGCCTAACAGGTCACAGTCTGCAGATAGTGGGCTCTATTCTACTTAGTGGGTGATCAGTTGCACAGGCTACATTAGGATCTGTGGAACAGAGTGCGGTCTTGACAGTCATCTTCCCAGGAACTCCTCATAAGATGCAATTATCTTCTAATTTCTTAGTTAATGTTTACACTGCACAATTTAATAATGTGTACTAATTCATTTAATCACAAATCTTAATTTTAACAACTAGGTAAATGCCATGTAATTATCCAGAATGCCTTTAATTTCATAAATGCACAGACTGATAAGTGTGTTATGGCAGCAGTAATCTCATGCCTGATTTCATATAAAAGAACACAAAGAAACATCCTGCTTGGCTTTTTAAAAAAATGGCATTGCACTTGTCAGAGGAATGTGGCACACACTGCCATTTCTTAGTGTTCAGCTGATGTTCATGTATTCATAAAACGCATCATCTACAATTCACATTAATATTATTCCATAAAGGGATTAGACTTGTTAATGTTGCTGTCATTGTTGGATTTGATTATTTTAGATTATTGTGTTTGTTTCATTACATGGTGTCATGAGCTGCCTTGGCTGCCCTGTGCCCCAAAGGTGGTATATATGTATAATTTTATATATGGTAGAGCAATGAGTGCACCTAATGTAATATATGAGGGGAGCACTATAATTATTGATACAATAGTGGTTTACAATGGCAGATCACCAAAACCTCCATGTAAAGTGTCTTATTTTGAGATACAAAGGAATTTAAAGATAACTTACAATTCAAAAAGGAGAAGGAAAAGCCACTTTTAATATTTTCTATTTAACTTCCTATCAAATAGAAGGAAGAAGATGTGGGCCATTAATTTATAAGGTTATGTGATGTGATGAAGTGGAAGTGCTTGCACATATTCATAAACCATGCAAAATTGGTCTCCTGCTTATTAATCAACCAGAACTTTTCTGGACTGAGCCACTGGTCAAAAACCAGTTAGAAGCTGCCAGGTCTAATTCATATCCTTCATCATACTGGTTTTCCATGCAAACCTACACAACTGCTACAACAACTGATTCCCCCCCCCCCCCTGCTTTCTCTAACTTTGACTTTCAGGAAAGTAGCTCCCTCAGGTTACAAGCACTGGAACATTTATTTTCAGGACTGAGAAGGGAAATTAAGTGCAGTTTACCTGTCAAGAGATTGAGTGCCTATTGCAGCATGTGTCCCTGATGTTCTGTCAGAATTGGAGCTTTACCAGTATGGGAATTGCTGTACAGTATTCAAAAACTGACTCTAAAAAAGTGGAAGCAAGTGTTTCTGCATCAGATTCTTGCAGCTATGGCCCAGTTCCCATGATCAGCAGATGAGGCAGTGCCTGAGCTGGACCAATTTCACAGCTTTGCTCAGAAACCTATGTATCTGAATGTTCCCTTCGTTAAAAATAAACAAATCTACGTACATATAAAATGAGAAGTCAGAGTGAAGGGTACCTGTTGTGTTATGGAACGGTGGTTTTTGAATGATATACCAGCACGTCATGCTAAATTTCATTCACACTAGTGGGCCTGGTGTGACACAACAACAAACTTCACTGGACAACCTGCCATTCCCCCACCTTCTCTACGCATACATGCTTTTGTTCCCTATTAATCCCCTATGAAAAGGGGGGATGGGGTGGAATTGCATGCAGGTATACCTTTTCTTCTCTTTACTCCCACAATTTTCTACGTTAATAGAGTTGCAAATTGATTTTTTGTGGAACCTATTAATGCAGAATGAGTGCTAAACTTTCACTAATTTCCATATGAAAGTTCAAATATAATGCAAAACTTAACAGTTAGGGAAATCTGGGGGTATGATAAACTCATAGAACTGTAGAGTTGCAAAGGAAACTAAGGGTCATCTAGTCCAACCCCCTGCAATTCAGGAATCTCAACTAAAGTGTGGAATAAACTGGTGTATGAATGCTGCCAACATCTGTTGCCACCATCAGAGGACCCTTGCTTCCACCAGTGTAAGTCCTCTTGTACAATTTTGTTGCTCACCTCAAAATCTCAAGAAAAAAAAATCATTTGAAAACTCAGCCGCCGGCTAAAGAATCTTGCAGTGGTTAACTCCCGAAAAATGTGGTCCTTGGGGTTTGGGGTTTACAAATAAACTTCCAGTTCTCATTCAAGGGAACCCCCAAAAGCTCAGAATGCTGATGCAGTGGACCTCTCCTCCAGATAATGGTGCGGTTCAGACTTCATGAAGACAAGCACATAAGCCCTTTTCAGGCATTCAAAACTCAGGTTAAAGAAGGGGCAGTGGGTTCAGATGTTCAGGGTCCATGTGTTTGTTACACAATCTGAAGATTTTCCACATGTACATACAGAAATTATCTTATGTCACAATATCTCATGCCAGATGAGTGGGGTATAAATAATAAATTATTATTTATAATAATTTAAATAAATTATTATTATTATTATTTGAATGTCTGAAAAGTACTCTGGAGATCAGCTGCTGACAATAGCCCAATTCCGGTGTTATGTACACATGCAAGCTACCACATGAGAAGGGACAGAGAAAGGATGAGCATATCAGCTTTGGCCCCACTCCAAGCTTCCTTTTGTCAGTTCCTATGAGTTGGAAGGCCACTATCTCCAGCGGGAAGCCTCTTGCGTGGCAAGTCCCCTCCCCCATGTGAAATGAAGACACTGGACACGTTATTTAAGGTTAATGGGCATAAAAAGGCCACAACTTTATTGATTACAGAATTGGAAGGTATTGGCCTTAGGCATTGGCTCCTATCGACTACCTGGCATGGAGACCGGGAAGGGTTATCCACAAGCCGTGGGAGTCCTGTTGAAGTACGCCAACTAGGATCCCACGGGTGTCACCGCTAGGGGGCGTGCAGGAGGCCCTTACCTCCCTAGGTTTCAGACAAGGCAACGCCCCC
The DNA here is from genome assembly GCF_965112155.1 of Podarcis liolepis. NCBI lineage: Eukaryota > Metazoa > Chordata > Lepidosauria > Squamata > Lacertidae > Podarcis > Podarcis liolepis. Next base: position 5,357,386 of record NC_139558.1, read on the forward strand.
CGGAGTCCTCTACCGGACTACCCTTTTCCTTGGGGGAAGGTGATGGTGCTTCCTCCCCCCCATTCATTTGCATAACAATAACCCCTGCCAATGCCTAACCGCCAATACCGCGGAAGCTGTGACGTTTGCTACGAGGTAGGCGAAAAAACCAAAAGGCTAAAAGTGCGCCAAGTTGGAAAAATTCCTACCAGGCCCCATGCGGCGACCAACCGGAGTCCATAGCAAGGTCATAGCTAGCTAAGCCTAAGGGAGGGTTCCTATGAGTTGGAAGGCCACTGTCTCCAGCGGGAAGCCTCTTGTACCCTAGAAGATCAGGGTTCCCAAATGTTTGGAGAGTCTGCATGGTTACAAGAGACTTCCCATAGCAGACCGTCCCAACTTGTAGAAAGTGGTGTGGATGGGCACTGGGATAGGGGAGACAACTAGCACATTCATCCCCACTGCCTCCCACCCACATGGCAGCGCACCCATGCACATAACACCTAACTAAGGCTACCGATATGTAGACGGATGAAGTTGAGACACCAGTTGCCCTTGAATGCAAACCGCAGGAAAACCCCAACTCACGTTGATTCTGCATGTGAGCTGCACTGAAGTGTCTCATCACATGAAAACCCCAAGGTGCAAGTGACAGTTCCATACTAGAGCCTTAGCCTACACGCATTCCTTTTAAAAGCATCAGATTGAGTAAAAGCTTTTTTTCTGATGTGCAAGTAGAACCTGAAGATTCTTCACCCCATTTTACCATCTGGATCAGTCATAACTTGCCAAGTCACAATTCCTGTATTTGTACTTCAGCTGGTAAAGGTGAGCTATATTTGCTCCTTGTGATAATTGCCTGGGAGATTTCTTCCCTTACTGGCAGTTGTGCTGCAAACAGCCTTGGAAAATGAAATCTTGCTTTTCATGTTGTTATCTTTCTCCTCGCCTAACTGAAGGCTTAAACCTACAAACCATGATTAGAACTCTTCTATGGTCCCAAACAGTTTTTACAGCAATTTTTCTTTGGATTCCTTAAGTCTCTGGGGGCAGACCATATTAATTGACCCTGAATCTCTGCAGGGAAGCAATACCACAGTCATTCCCAATCTTCTGTGGAGACCAAAATCTTGTATGATTTGACCAGCTGTAAGAAATGGATATTGCTTTTCGTGGCAAAGGAGCAGCCGCCTTTGGTTTATGAACTGCTTGATTGCACTATAACTCCTTTTCCTGTCTGCATTTCCATTTGTCAGTCATTGCAAAATTACACACAATACTTATAGTTTTATAGATACCCTACTTTCCAAATTCTCTTTAACCAAGTCCAATGAAGCTGCCTAATTTTCTGCAAAAATGTTGTAGGGCCATTCTCAGTGAGATTAGTTTATTAACAGGTATAGTCTAGCAACAGAGTGATGTGGGTTGTGTTCTACTTTACAAGAAGCAAGGGGACTGTTGCTCCATATTTTATAGAAGGCGAAGAAATGGAGGCAGTGAGAGATTTTACTTTCTTGGGCTCCATGATCACTGCAGATGGTGACAGCAGCCACGAAATTAAAAGATTCCTGCTTCTTGGGAGAAAAGCAATGACAAACCTAGACAGCATCTTAAAAAGCAGACACATCACCTTGCCAACAAAGGTCCGTATAGTAAAAGCTATGGTTTTCCCAGTAGTGATGTATGGAAGTGAGAGCTGGACCATAAAGAAGGCTGATCGCTGAAGAATTGATGCTTTTGAATTATGGTGCTGGAGGAGACTCTTGAGAGTCCCATGGACTGCAAGAAGATCAAACCTATCCATTCTGAAGGAAATCAGCCCTGAGTGCTCACTGGAAGGACAGATCATGTAGCTGAGGCTCCAATACTTTGGTCACCTCATGAGAAGAGAAGACTCCCTGGAAAAGACCCTGATGTTGGGAAAGATTAAGGGCACAAGGAGAAGGGGACGACAGAGGACGGGATGGTTGGATAGTGTTCTCGAAGCTACCAGCATGAGTTTGACCAAACTGTGGGAGGCAGTGGAAGACAGGAGTGCCTGGCGTGCTCTGGTCCATGGGGTCACGAAGAGTCGGACACGACTAAACGACTAAACAACAACAACAACACAATCTTTAACTATACGAGTTGGGGTCAAGGGAGTTCATCATGATCTGGAGGGCACCAGGTTGCCCATTCCTGGTCTATTTCAACTAAGTCCATGTCCATGTGTATTTCTCCATCATTGACAGTGGAAACCAACCATGATGTACCATGGTGTAATAATAATAATAATAATAATAATAATAATAATAATAATAATAATAATTTATTTATACCCCGCCCATCTGGCTGGGTTTCCCCAGCCACTCTGGGCGGCTTCCAAAAGAATATTAAAATACTATGATACATCAAACATTAAAAGCTTCCCTAAACAGGGCTGCCTTCATTCATTGCAGTGTTGTCAGAATAATAATAATAATAATAATAATAATAATAATAATAATAATAATAATAATTTATACCCTGCCCTCCCCAGCCAAGACCAGGCTCAGGGCGGCTAACACCAGGTATAAAAACAATTGATTAAAATACAACTTAAAAACAAGATTAAAATACAACATTAAAATGCAGCCTCATTTTAGTAGAAACTCAAATCAAAAACTTTTTGAGGATGAAAACGTCAAATCTTCACCAAGGCCAACTATCCAGATTGGTCCCACGTGGGCCAGAAAAAAGCCAGGGAAGTCCCCAAATAGGAGCTCCATCACAGAAGGAGAAAGGGAAGTTCAACTAGACATTACAGAGGGAGAAGGGAAACTTGAAAGAGAGCTGCCATTTCCAGCAGCCACCTGGCATTTTTTTGCAATGTGGAATTTCAGCCTCATGGGAAGCTGGTTTTAGCAGGGAGAAGGAGAAGAGACTGCCCGGTTGATATTTCTTTAGGGGTACAGTCACATTCTGATGTCAATAAATCCTATCCAAGTATAGGTAAGCAATACCAATGATTAGATACAATGATTAAAATAATAAATATTGCAACTGAGATTCTGATAAACTCAGAGTTGAATGTGAACAGTCTTGTGGAGAATTATGGCTTGGCCTATAAATAAAAGCAGCTTCCTTGTCACAGTTGATTTGTTTTTGGAAACACTCCTTTAGCACCGTGGTGCACTATATAAATCTTGTATATGTTAGCATAACTGTCGCCTAGAAATTGAATTATTCTCTGAGGAAATGCTGGTCTGTCTAGGTCATTGTAAAAGTGGATTAGCTGAACAGTTCTGGGAATTCCATATTTTCTTCAGACTCTGGGCGCTTATCTTTGGATTAGCAGCTGGTCCTAGCAGCATTAATCCCTTGTTACTTAAATTACGAATTCTTTAGCAAACAATGTAAAAAAAGAAATATTCAGAGAATATAATAGTAAAAAATCCATTTTTGGAAAGAAGTAATTTAAAGTTTTACACTAAGGACTCATTACACTGCATATTTTTGGAGAGAAGACTCAAATGGGAGCAGTTTGGATTAACTCTTTGAGATAACTTTAAATTCATAATCTGCCATTTATGACAACCATAATTTATACCTTCTTTTTCAGAATCAGGCCAATGCATTTGAGGTTCAAAAACTGGAACTTACAACAACGAGATAGATTTCCTATAAAGAACTGGACACAAATGTGGACATGCTATTCTGTATTCTTTTTACTAAATAAAGATGGATGTATGCATGCATGCATGCATGTATGTATGTATGTATGTATTTTTTATACCACCCTTTATTCAAGCAAAGCGGGGTGGTTTTATATAAAAGCTGTTCTTTATGACCTAAATAAATGATTCAAAATGAAGCCAGATACTAGGAATTGTATTCTGTCGCTGCTGTAGCTCCTGAAATTACAGAAGACTTTGCTTCCACACTTTTAAACACAACTTGGCTCTCACGTGTGGCTCCTAGAAGCTCTCAGCATGTGACACACCCTGGGAAACAGCATGACTGGCCAGCTAAACCAGGTGAGGGTAGCCAGTGGGTCTCAAACCCTTGGTGAGTTATGGAATTTCCCTGCATGCAAATACAGGCTCCAGCAGATTGAGAGGCTGAGACCAATAAGTGGGTCCAAGAGTCAAGAAGGCAGTTTCTGCACATGCTGTAGAGGGAAGTGAGGGGCAGGTGGAGCTTGTCAGCCTGAGAAGGTGGCCCATCTAGGAGAAGGAAAGCGCTCATCCTAAACCTCCAGTACCTTGTGGGATATCTTTGGGAGAGGAAAAGGCAAAGGAGTAAACCCTACACAAATCCAGAGTGGAGTCCTAAGACAGTGGGGTGGTGCCTTGTATGCCTCCTTCTGGCAACTCCTGTAGCCAAGGTGGTGCCAAACATTGCTCTGCTTTCCTTTGAACCAAATCGGCAAGGCCAAGGGGGGGGGGTCTTGTCTGGGCTTGCACCCTGGGGAAGTCACTCTGGTACTGCTAATGCAGCTGTTTGATTTCACCCCTGGAGGTGCATTCCATTGATGTAAACAAGCAACAAGAACTGTACAACATATATACAAGTTTCATAGATTGCCTAAAGAATACTTTTCACACTTCCATTGAAGTCCCAGTGTAGAGAGGGTGCTAGTGAGTGGAGTCCGTAAGATGACTGAATGGCACCTTGCATACCTCCTTCCTGCAAATCCTGCAGCCCAGCTGGTGCCAAATGTCTTTCTCTGCTTCCCTTTGGACCACATCAGTGAGGTCAAGAGGTGGATTTTGTCATATGGGCAGCCCAGGACCATTGAAGTCCCAGTGTAGAAAGGATGCTAGTGAGAATATTTTCAAAATGTTTGGACTACTACCTTTAAAAAGTGCCAATGTGTTATGAAAGTCAATCATGGTGAAGGAATGTTGCCATGCCAATGGTGACATAAGCTTAGTTGAAAACCATCCTAACTCAGAATAGATCTATTGAAATTAATGAACATGACAGTAGTAATGACTAAGGTGTCAATGCTATGGCAAGATCCACTGGGATGATAGGTAGATCACTGGCTCTGCCGGCTGTTTCTCAGCTCAGCCGGACCCCACTAGCCTTAAGTCCCCAATCCTGACTCAGCTAAAGATATGCCAGCAAAGCTTGTTCAGCATTCTGGTGGCTTAACTTGGGCAGGACCAGAGTGGGGAACTTAGTCTGGATCCTAAACCTGGTCAGCTCAGCCACATGACCTGGGTACCTGGCATAGAACACTATTTCAAAGGCTCCACCTTCTTGCCAGTCTTAGGCAGTTAAGCAGCCCCACTGCTGAATGTGTAACTTGATGTCGGCTTAATTTACACTGGCATGCTTTATGCTAGCTTCTTGTGCATAAGATGGGTGCCATACTTAGGTCCATTAATGTCATAGGTCCACTCCAAGGACAATTTAATTGAATACCACCCATATGAATTGGGTCTTAGCCCCTTTGATTTTTGTAGTACTTTTTCTAGGTAAGTGTGCTATGCATCACAGCTAAAGTGACTTTCCACTGAATGGTCAGATATTCAACTTACTACCTCTAAAGATGCCTAAATAATTTTGCAAGTTTAGTTTTTCCAAGCTGAGACTGAGTTTCACAGTGAGCAGGTAGTCCCACCAGGCCTGGTCGGTTTTGTGACTGTTCCAGCAGACAGAGCATCTGTTCAGCTGCAGTGTGAGAACAACATTGCTTCCCTAGTCTCTGGCCAGTCGCAAGGCCAAAGAGATCAACAATATGAATACATTTTTTGTGGGACGAAATTGCAGTAAAAATTGTGAAAGCCTATCATAGTAGGATAAGAAACCCCAACGGGTATAAGTGAAAGGTATTTTGACACCAGCTGCTGAGATTTGGTCATATGAAAAGGTCAGCTATCCTGACTTCTATGAATACCTCACCACTTCTATCCAGAAGAAATCACCTGCTCAGATTTGCAGCTGCATTTCAGATGGCACAATTTTCTGGCAAAAGGAAGTATTGTCTGATATGTTTAATTGCTGTATATACTCATTCAAAACAATATGTTGTATTATGTCTTCTTCTTTTTGAAGTTGGATAGGAAGAAGAAGCTTCAAAGAAACATAATATATATAGTGAGACTGGAGAGACAATCCAATCAAACGATGTGTCTTCCCTGTAGATAATTTTCCCAGAGTGAACTGCTTTAGGACCAGCAAAACTGAACATTTCCCTCTGTCACCGCCTACATTTGCACCAAGCCAGGCAGAAACCACTTCTCCAGCATAGTGGCCCATGTGAATACTACAACCACATAGACTGAGCCCGTGTCTTTCCCACATTATAACCCCAGAATACTCCATTCTACTACCTCACCAAGCTCAAGAGCGAAAGAAACCATTCCAATTCTGAAGGAGTTTAAGACTCCTTTTAAAAAGCAGACGCCCTTCAATTACAGAGAAGAGCAATTTGAAGCACAAAAAGAGTTAGGTATTGCCTCCCCAACTCCTCACTTTTTATTAATTCCCAATGTTAATCTATAATGACTAGTGATGAGGCAGAAAGTTGGTCTGTTAGGTGAACCTACCAAATTTGCATGACTGAAAACAATAAGCAGATTGAAACACAGTCAGTCTTAACAGACAACCTTAAGAATTCACTAAAATTTACATTTGTATGAGGATGGCATACAAAAATGCATTACATTGGGGGAATTGATTTCAAACTTCATCTGTTTTCAACTTCATCTGTTCTAGGATGGAAGATCCTTGTTCCATTATTTCCACAGTTATATCTGAGCCCTTGTACAAGCACTAAATGATCAGGACACAACTCTTCAAAAACTAATGTTTTTTCACAATGCAGATCTGAGTCATAGCCACCCATTACATGTGTATTACTTGATGCACTTGGCTTAAATGCACATTATGCTCTATGTTCAAGAGCACAGGCATTTCTCTAGGCTGTGCAGATCAGAATGCATGCATATTGTTATCTGCAGTTGGCTGAATTAGGCATCCTGTTACTGCTTTCTTTGCAGGGGTGGATAGCTTTGATGGAATATTATCAGAACTGGAGCCTCTTCCAGACATTTATCTGCAACACTGACTGCAATTTTCAAACTGGTCAAACTTTCAAAAGGCGTGTATGACAATGACAAACAACACCTATTGAAATTCCCTCTTCTACACAAATAGATGCTGGACTAAGGTCTGTCCAGGAAGGAACCCTATGTTCAGTGTTGATTTGGTGTATGACTCTCAAAAACTGATTACCAGTGGTAGCTGGAGAGCATTGGAACTGGTAGTGCGGAAGGCAGGGAGACCAATAGTAGGTGTTATAATCGACTAAATCTAGCCTTGTCTCTGTTCTATGATGCCAACACTTAGACTAAGGAGGAGGAAGCTGACAGACAGTGCTGCATCCTGGATACGTTGCAAGTAGGCAGGCAGGTGAAGGCAGACCTAGATTGGGGGGCAGTGCCCCATTCTTCCTAAAGACCACCCTCCACTGCTGCTTACAAAAGCGCCATTTTAAAGGCCTATTGGGTGAAGCACTATTCATATGTTATGGTGCAGATCTAGTGACATGTTTAAACTGTAAAAACCCACACTTCATACAGCACGTATTAGAAATCCCCCCCCCCCATTCTCTTCCATTGCACAAATTATTGTGCATATCAAACACTTAATACAGACTGGAGTATTAGTTGTTCAACATCTTCTGTTATTACTCAGAACAAAAGATAAAGCCATCATTAAAATGTACTGCTTTCCTTAAAAATGAGCACTGCTTTTTTATTTATCTATTACCCTTTGGAAACAAAATAATCACTTGTTTGCTGTTTAAATAGATGTACTTCAAAAGCAGTACCATATGTTAATGTGGTTTTACATCTATTTTGCAAGGTACAAATGCTGTTTGTTTAGCTTCAGGTGGCTGTGTTGCATAAACAGTCTTTGAAATAAGACCTTTCAAGCTAAATTTAATCAAATACATTGTTTCGTTTTTAAAAAAGAACCTTATTAAGTGCTGCTTTCCGATTTATGATATAAATAACAATACTCAAGGACTGACGTCGGGCAAATATATGCATATGTCTTCCATAGAGAAGATGCATCTGTTAAGCAAAGTTTCCAGGATACAGCAAATCATAAAAGGAGACAGAGACAGCAATTACCCGTGTCATCCTTAACAGATGGGTCCCCCATGCTTTTTGTTTTATTTTAAATGTAACAATTCTTAATCTAGTACAACTAGATTCTAGTAGAACTAGATTCAACCAGCTTCAGTTGTCCACCATTATTATTCTGGTTTCTTGGGATGTCTTCCACCCCAACACTTCAAGGTCAATTACATATATTGAATTTGAATTACTTGGATTCTGTTGATTTACAGTGCAGTCTTATTCAGTCCTCCATGGAAAAAAGTTGTGGAAGCAAGTTCAGTGGGGCTTACTACTAGGGAAGTGGGTACAGGATTGCCATCCTTACCATAAGCAGCAGTGCAGGTCTCAGCATTGCAACTCCCCCTCCAGCCCCACCTCTCCTGCACACAAACTACTCACTATGTAGATATTTTCTTCTTCACATATGCAGTACAATCCTAAACCTGCCTACTTTAAAGTCTCACTGAATTTGAAGCAGCTTCCTCGAGAGAAGATGGGCTTGGGATTGCACTCATGGTCTCCCAACAGCACAAGCTTAACATATAAACCACATTCATTTTTTTCTGTCAATCTCAGATATATAGAAACATTGCTGGTTTCATCAAAACTCTCTTTTTCTTCTCATAAAACCCCACTGGTGTTTTGTGCAAGCAGACATCTCCAAAGTCACCCAAAAATTGTTTGTTTGTTGTTAATATACCACCCTATACCCTATGCCCTATACTTTATGGCAATTAGGGATAACTGGAGGAGTTTGAACTTTGCAAATCTCACCAGATCTACATCTCTTTGATGAATGTGCAGAATGGAACTTAGCTGTCTATCAGCTTCTCCCAATATTGTGGCACCTTTCTTAGCTCAAAATACATATAGAAGTGAATATTTTGGAGAGAGAAATATGTTTATAAAGGAATATTATTTTGAGTACTTGGTGGAAGAATTGGACTTTGCCAGGACAACTAGAAATCGCTTGAACTCGGTTGAAAAGTTCAAGTGTAAACCTCTGAGTAGGTAAGGGAGGATGTGACAGGGAGGAGCCTTGCAGGAGCCTCAGCAAGTGAGACCAGCAGTGCAGGAGAGAGACAAGCCCAGGTGGCACCAGGTCACTGCCATTCTCCATGACTGCTGCCTGAGGCAATTTTCTCAGCTTGTTTCATGGAAGTGCCAGTCCCAAACAGGAGACTTATGGGTGAATGCATGGAAAAGTTACACGGACCAGAAAGAGACTGATTCGTCCATCTCAAATGGTGGCTTTGTTTGAATCTTTTGCTGGAAACATTTCAATTATTTCATTTGCCATACTCATTCAAAAAAGTTTTGCATTGCAGTTGTTGTTCTGTGCCTTTGCAATCTCTTGGATTTGGCAAACTGTCACGGCCACTGTCCTTTGTGCTTTGGCTTTCGTTCTCCTTCCTGAATGTCAGCACTCCAGGATCCTCCCCGTCTTTTTTGCTTTGTTTTGTCAAAACGAGTTAGGGCCGACACGCACTTGAGGGCATAACCTCAACATGGTCTCATTGCATGGGCTATTTGTTTCTAATTTACTTGTAACTGATCTGACTACTTTAGCTTGCCTTCCTAATTATATTTAATTGAGATGTACCTCTAATACTTCTCAATAGTCCTAGGCATTTAATTAAATGTTGCCCTCTTGAAGCATTAATCGGCTTACATACTAATTGTATCCTTGCTTTTTTATGCATGTGTGTGAGGCAACACAGGGCTGTATGATAATAAAATGATTATAACTTTGTGACAATAAAATATCGCAGTGGAGGCCTATATTAATTTTCTGAGGTGGCTCTTTGTTTACTAGATTTGAAGCTGTGGCAATTGCAAAATTTCCTCCAGCTAAAATCATCTGAATCACATCCTATTAATATTCTTGTGTCTTCTATAGTTCCAGAAGAATGGAAAAAAGCATCTGTAGCAAAGCATGAATATGTACTTTGACAATCAGTATGAAATCTGCATTGAGAATGAGGAATAGTACTTGAAACAAAGGGATTTGGCCTTCTCTCAAATCCAAGGTTGCATTGTTGTGCTGTTTAGGTTTACATTCACAAAATACAGTAAACTCACAACAAACATGTGAGGTTACTTTTTGGGGATCGCACCTAAAGCCAAAACCATGTACAGTAAAACCATATTAGGCGCAATGGTGGGTGGAAATGCCACAATCTTTTCCCCTGGATGCCTGTATCCTTTCCACCCTGCTCTTTCCCCCAAGTGTGTAAAGCTGATTGTGCACGAGATGTGGACTTACTGCACACATCAATTCTATCGTGTTTGCTTCAACATGACATATGCTCAGGCCATAAACTATTGCAGTTCTCTGTACATATTGAAGACCCATTGAAATCAGTAGGGCTAGCAGCCTCCTGGATTGTGGTCCCTGAGTATCTATAACTTACAAGCCTGACCAAGCAGGCTTTTCTTTGAGTTGAGAATCTACAGCTCGAATTTACTCCCTGCTTTATAATGTATTGGCAGGGAGTAAATTAAAATATATTCATTGCTGATAGACACCACCTAAATCTCCACCTTGACCCTTGTTTGCACTTCACTCCTTTGGGGTCTGGTTCAGCTAATGATGAGATAAAAGAAGTAAAGGAATTTTGTGGTGCCTGTTATCATTTTCTTAGTTCAAATTTAACAGGAACATCAAAGCGAAAAAGGATGACATGCTGAAGTGCACTGTGTCAAATTAAACAATATAAACACATTCAGCTCTTTTCTGTCTACATGCAGAAAAACGGGAAAATGGTAATGGGATCAGGTGGATCTGGATGGATGAGGCATGTAGAGTAAGCACTGTCCATATTATCCAATGAGAGCTCAGCAGTACTACCGTACTTATTCCTGCACTAACAAGAGAAACACGCAGTGTAGGCTCCTTGTGCATGATAAATGACCACCAGGGATTTGCTGGACTCCCCCCCCATTTTTTTTATTGATTTTCCAAATTTATAACAAACATAAACCAACAAACACAAATCCTAACTGTAATAATTCCACTTTTGTTAACACTATTAAGTGACTTCCTCGAATCTCTCTGGCTGAGTTTCAATGTATATCATTGTAACAGTTTTCCAAAAGTAATTTCTCATAAAATTTACTTAGTCGAGTAACATCTTTCTTTCTTTTCATATTAACTTTAAACATATTATCCTATAACATTACATATTTAAATCCTAAACCAATCTGGTACTTGCAAGTATTTCTATTTAAGTTATCTTAGCATATTTAGCTAAATATTCTTTAAATTTCATCCATTCCTCTTGGTACTCCTCCTCCTTCTGGTTGTGGACTCTTCCGGTCAGGCTAGGTGTGTGTGTGTGTGTGTGTGTGTGTGTGTGTGTGTGTGTGTGTGTGAATTGCTTTGCTTGAGCAACCAAAGCCACTTTCAAATACACATGTGTACTCACTAACAATATTTAAATCACGCTAAGTGTGATAAACATGGGACACGAGTCTAAACCACAGAGCCTAGGACTTGCCGATCAGAAGGTCGGCGGTTTGAATCCCCGCGACAGGGTGAGCTCCTGTTGCTTGGTCCCTGCTCCTGCTAACCTAGCAGTTTGAAAGCACGTCAAAGTGCAAGTAGATAAATAGGTACTGCTCCGGCGGGAAGGTAAACAGCATTTCCATGCGCTGCTCTGGTTCACCAGTAGCAGCTTAGTCATGCTGGCCACCAGCTCCCTCGGCCAGTAAAGCAAGATGAGCACCATGACCCCAGAGTCGTCCGTGACTGGACCTAATAGTCAGGGGTCCCTTTACCTTTACCTAAGGGTTACAACTACCCTAACCAGATACTCCTCTGTACCTGCTAACTTGCTTTCCAGCTCAGTTTAAAAGTGAGGTTTATATTGTTATCATCATCATCACCATCATTAATTTTTATTAAAAGATTTTCATGGCTAAGAAAAGCACCTTTTCTTGTCATTGTTATAAAGAAAGGTCATCTACCAATCTAAGTAGCTTCCAATAAATAAATAAATGTGCTCCCTTGACTCAGCACTTTTCAGAATAAATTTTCACACTACCGGTTAAAATTGGTCTCCTCCAATTAGTCAGCTAAGATATTGGTTGCCTAATCTAGTGATTAAAGCATGGAGCTCTGCTAATTCTTCAGAGTCAAGTTGGACAAGAGCTATTCTGTTAAGAATGCAAAAGGGTTAGCATGCAATATGCTTTGTTCCTATTCCTACCTCACCCCATTATTGTGTTATGAAAATAGTCTCAGCTATTTCTTGATAGTCACAACGTCCCATAAGTTATGTGATGCTCATGGTGGAGCCACCTTTGCGCCTGTGCCGCCCCCCGCCTGCTCTCTCCCTCCCTTGCCCATACTTCCACTTGCTTTTAAATTCAGGACGTATCTCCTTTACCCTATGGCAATCTTCCCAACCCTCCATGGTGCAGCCCCCATTATTCTTTCCAGCTGTCTCCACACAGTTATCCTTGCACCATAATTGCTTTTAAGATCACAGTGCCAATAGCCCAAATTCAGCTGGTAAGCAGCGGAATAACGTGACAGTCTCAGAGGCTACTTGCAAGGTCAATGACACTCCCTATAGAGGTTTCCAAGAAAAGTAGCTGAGCACACACAAACGCAGGCAGCTCATTATATCAGCCAACACAAAAACAGGCATGGCATTTTTAGAGTTCCCATTGTCAAACACTGAAAATCCACAATGGTGTCCTTACTTCTGACCAGGAAATTGAGTTATCTGCGCATGTGTTTTATATATAGCTGTATAAATATAACAATTTAAAGACAAACACACACACACCTCATTTTAAAGTTTTTTTTAATTGTATATGTGTATGCAGAATATACCATTTTAGAATTGTATTCTAAAAGTGTAGAAATTTTAGGATTATGGTGTTGCTTGCCATTGTGAACAATATCAGAGAGTTAAGCATAGAAAGTTTGTCACGTTAGTGAAGAAAGTTTCATTTTTTCCAATATTCAACTTTTCTGAAGCTTGAGCGAACATGAGGTAGCATTACATCTGATGTTAAACCAGTTAATGGCTAATGGAATATAGCCATTGCCCATTGGTTTGGATGGTCTCCTCCTGTGAGCAGAAGGAGAAATTAATAAGTGCTGTTTTGTTAACTATTCTCACCTCACATCTCACAGTGCAGGGGTTGTATTGCAAAACCCACCTAAGCTTCATTTCAGGATGGTGAGAGAATCATAGAATAACTGTAGAACTGGAAAGGGACTAACCCACTGCAATGCAGGAATATGAAGCTGTCTTATATGGGAATGTTGAAGGAAGAGAAGGACTGGGGATAAAATGAGGTGGATACGAGTTATGGAAGGACATTCATGAAGCAGACCTCTGGCAAGAGTAATTTGTGCCTCCCCTTGCAGCAGCAAGGAGGGAGGGAGAGGGAGGGCAATGTTCTTCATCTAAGTTGGAAACGGCCCTTTCATGAGGAAATAAGACTTTTCACGAGAGGAAGGGCACACTTTGGGAATTTAATCTATTGGTTTAAGGGGGAAGGGTGATAAAAGCATGCTTAAAACTCTCACCATTGAAATTTATGGAACGTATAAGTCCGTAATTCTGTCCATTATTTTGTATGCCATGGTATGATATGACATGATTAATGTAATTTATGTAATCTGCTACAGGATGACTGAAGAATGGAGTAAAAATTATACTGTGGATGCTGTGGATGTGTGTGTGTGTGAGAGAGAAACCCTATCAGAAGTCTAATTGTAGCCAGGTAATGGATACACTTTAATTTGCAGTTAGCTATGAGGCTGTGTATAATGCAAGGACATATCATTTTGTCCTTTGTTTGTGTCTCTTGCCCTATATAGAAATGATGATGATGATGATGATAACAGGAAGGGTTTATTTTATAAACTCAAGAAAATGTATACTATCTTAACAATGCAGCCCTATGCATGTCTATTCTCAGGTAAGTGGATGTAGGATTGCATCCTTAGATTTTTTTTTGTAAAGCATTGGGCATGATCTATCTTCCTGAAAGCAGGAGCTGTGAGATACATTTAAACATGATGTTATCTGGTGCCTTTGAAAATGTCAACTATTTGGGGTCATTGAACTACCAGCTGCTAATTGATTTTTTAAAATACTGTGCAGAATGTATATCTGAATTTTAAAAAGTAGGCATTTAAGTTGAAATATTAAATAACACAAAGCTACTATAGTTTAGCTATTTTCACAGCAATGCAGCATGGAGAGAAATAACCAGGTATTCTGCTTAGAAATATTTTCATGAAGACATTTCTGGCACTTGCTTGACAGTTACTCCTTGTTCTTCAAAAGGTCAACAGCCTTGCAGATTTGATAGAAAGACAAAAGGCAATTAACTGCTAATCAATGAAAGGTCATTTCTTTCCTGATCTAGATTAGGTGCTTCATCAAAAAGTGTGGAAAAAATCAGAGGATCATCACTGATGGTATTGACAGCAAGAATACACATTGCTTGCTTATATTTATTCTCAGTGGCCTCAAGTCAGGAAAAATTCTGACATCAGAAAATTAATTGTTCATTATATGTACACCTAAATCTTACAGCTGAAAATCAAAATATATTCAGTATATAATATATACTCTAGATTGCAGCCCATAACAAATGTGATAGCCTAATTTCCCTAAGACCTCATGGGCATGATCCACTCTTTACTTCCTCTCAACATGTACCTTGTTGGAGTCTCTTAATACCAATCCTCCTCAGTCCCGACTTTTTTCAAGTTTAATTGTGATATTGTCAGGGCTAGCTCCTGTCAAGTTAAGGGAAGAGTGAGGCAAGGCACAGAGGCACAAATATAGAATAGGTAACAGCCGTATATGTAAAAAGAGACCTAGGTTGGGTTTTTTAGTAAACCGTAAACTAAATAAGAATTATCAGTATAATCTGATGTCTAAAATGGCATCAGCAGAAGTCTAGTGTCCAGGAATTGTGCTACTTTATTCTGCTTTGGTGAGATCTCACTATGTCCAATTCCCATCATCAGTTTAAGAAGGATATTGACAAAGTGTGGCATGTCTGGAGGAGGGCAGCAAAGATTGTGTATGATCTAGAATCATAGAATCATAGAATCACAGAGTTGGAATAGACCACAAGGGCCATCGAGTCCAACCCCCTGCCAAGCAGGAAACACCATCAGAGCACTCCTGACATATGGTTGTCAAGCCTCTGCTTAAAGACCTCCAAAGAAGGAGACTCCACCACACTCCTTGGCAGCAAATTCCCCTGTTGAACAGCTCTTACTGTCAGGAAGTTCTTCCTAATGTTTAGGTGGAATCTTCTTTCTTGTAGTTTGGATCCATTGCTCCGTGTCCGCTTCTCTGGAGCAGCAGAAAACAACCTTTCTCCCTCCTCTATGTGACATCCTTTTATATATTTGAACATGGCTATCATATCACCCCTTTACCTCCTCTTCTCCAGGCTAAACATGCCCAGCTCCCTTAGCTGTTCCTCATAAGGCATCGTTTCCAGGCCTTTGACCATTTTGGTTGCCCTCCTCTGGACACGTTCCAGTTTGTCAGTGTCTTTCTTGAACTGTGGTGCCCAGTTCTGGGAGCCAAGTTCTATGAGGTAGGCTGGAGCTGGGTATGTTGAGCCTGGAGTGGAGAAGAGATGGCAGGAAATGGGTTTAAAATCCACTAAGGGATTTGGAGTAAACATCAGGGAGAACTTCCCAACAGTAAGAGCTGTCTGCCAGTGAAACACACGGCATTAATGGTGAAGGAATGGGTTTCCCAAACCCAAAACTGACTGTGCAGTCAGTCTGAAACGGGCCCCCAAAATCCATATTTTTTTCCTCCTCCAAGGGAGCATTTCTAAAATGCATAAGCTTGAGCTTTTGAGTTAATGTATAAACAGAAAGCCAGCTGTATAAACAAGTGCTCAAAGCTCCCTCCCTTATCAGTCCGTGATGCAAGGGATGGCCTTTGCAGTTCCAGAGTGCAGCAGGGATGAGATGTCTGGGTCTTATCTTACGTCCTGACTACAATGATGCACAGACCTTGTCCAGGAACAGCGCCAGGAGCGCTGTTAGAGTTGGTAACCTCTTGCTCCAAGATAAGAGTATGGTCAAAGAGTGCAGGAACAGGAACACCCTTTTATGGTTAAGAGTACCGGCAGGAACATCTGTGATGTCAACTTACGTGTATAAGCTGATGGGGCTGGATTCCTGGGGAAGGAGGGAGAGGGTGCCTGGAGGATATATATACTGCATGAAATTTCTCATTTCTTTGGACTTGCTGTGAACTGACCACGCAAGTGCCTTCTGCTATCCGGAGAGCAGAATAAACTCTTTCTCTGAATCAACCTCGGTGTCAGTTGACTTCCTTTCTCCCTCCCGGGAGCAACACAGACCCCACCAGTCGGTATAGTCTAATAAGGCTACAATAGGTTGTGGACTTCTCTTCACCTGTACTTGATGTGCTGCAAGAAAACGTCAGTAAAGCAGAATCTCTATGTGAATTTGGATGCTCCTGCTGAGGCATCTCTTTGGAAGAAGTAGACCAAGTCACCTCAGGCCAGTTCATCACTGAGCTGTTCTTAACAGGGCACATTTGCAAGATTTCAAAAGACTGGCACAATTTGGATCGCAATATCAGGAAGTGAAAGAGAAACTCAATTTCTCTTACAAACATGAACTAACCATCCAAAGTAGGTTTGAACGTGACTGATGCATTTGAGAACTTAACCACCTCTGCATAACCACGATTGTATAAGTAAGACATTCAGAGAGGCCCTAAGTTTCCTGGAACAAAAATAATAATCACTGACTCAGTTGTGTCACCTTCTGGACTGCATGTATACACTGCTAATAGTTCTGCCTTATAGGCTGGGAATTTTCCCTGTTTCAGCGATGTAAATGTTCAGCAAAATATATTTCACTTCTCTAGCTTCAAAGCAATAACTCCTGGAAGCAAACCTCATTGATTTCAATGCAATTTCTTGCATGTATTTTAATATTTTGTTGGAAGCTGCCCAGAGTGGCTGGGGAAACCCAGCCAGATGGGCAGGGTATAAATAATAAATTATTGTTATGATGATACTGATGATGCTGATGTAAGCATTGTTAGGACTATAAAATGCTTCTTAATTTCCCTCCACCTCCAGAAATCATTTTAACAAAGAGGAGAACCAGATTGTGTTACTACTGCAATGAGGACAACAGCTAGTATGTTTCCAACAACTATCACTCCAATCTGGAAGTAGTCTTATGTTTGAATCCCTGGCTGGGTGAAGAACATGTGCATGAATCAATGTTACAAATGGCCAGTGCTTTTCTTCTAGAAAAAAAGGTGCCAGTGCTGCAGACTCTTGAGTACCCCCAGAAAAAAAACACTGCTCATGGAATACCTCTTCCTGATTTCAGTTGTTTTGGCTGGGCTTGAGGAACCCTTTAAGAAGCTGGAATCCTGAGATAGGAATGGAGAGGAGCAGAAGCAGCCCATGGAGTGGAGAGTGGCGTCACTATGGCTTTCTGCGATGGGGCACAGGGGAAAGGCAGGACAGGGTGCAAGCATGTTTGAGACTGTGTGAGTGTACCAGTGGGGCCAATGCAGTGCTCCCACTGATGTGTTCTCCCTTGCTGCTACTCTGCCCCACCCAATCTAGGTAAGTGGCAGTGACATCCTTGCGGGGATGGAGGCACTGCAGCAGTGTTCCTCTTCACCAGCCACTTCTGGAAAGGAGTTGTGCTGGGTTCAATATTCATTTGCTCTTCCCCACCAAACAGCTGCTCAAATTTCAGCTTTTCTAAATAGCCAGCACATGTTCAGTCCTGATTGTTCTGCACAAGCAGAACCCATATGCTGGATAGCTGATGGCCGCAGATCATCATAGCAATGGTAAGATTTACACCAGGCATCCCATGTGTTGCAAGTGTTTCACGTGTTATCTCAGTTGGCAGTCCTTTGAACAATCCTGTAAAGAAGCTGAATATTGCCACCACCATATTTCACAGAGTAGCTGGATTAGCAATACTCAGTAAGTCCCAAACTGAGTCAAGATTTGAACTGTGGGTTTCTCATCCTTAGCTGCTGATGCATACCATCTCTCCATAGCCATGTCAATGCTGAACATGTTGTGACTTATCAAATTATCAATGCCATCAAGTTTGCCAATCTCCCTGCAGGTTGCAATACATTGATAGGTCATAAGTGGTGTAAACGCTTCAGTTTTCCTCCTTCGAATTCATAAGATTAAGATTGTCGGCATAAGAAGTTTAGCTAGTCTCTGAAAGAGATAATGCAATAAAGCCCAAGGAAATCATAGAATTGTAGATTTGGAATATTTAAACTCTATACATATACACTACAAGGGCAAACAGGGATTCAAAACTTTTCTAATACGCAATGTTGTGGAAGTATACCTTTAATTTCACTTCAATAAAAACTTATTAGGGATAGTAAAATATCGATCTAACTGCTCAGATCCAATACATTTGAGACATAAATCAAGTTACCATATCATTATCTAAAAATTAAGTAGGTCATAAATGCATCACTTCTTTCCCAGAAATCTAAAAGGATGTTTTAAGTACTTCTAATTAGCAACTAGCTAGATAATTCCCGCTATAATAAAATAAATGCCTATTAACATGCTAATTTGGGGGCCATTAACTGACATACAAATCAACCTGCTACAGTTATTTTGCTAAGCTCAAGTTAAGCCCCCAAACTCTTTGCAAGTTTAATGTATTTGTTAGGGTGTAGTAGCACATTTATCGCATGTCATATTGGATTATGCACACACACTGAAATAACCCTCATATTACTTAACTGCATCAAGACACTATATTTTGGTGTACAATAATGTTTTAATTTAAATTAAATGACTGAATTAATTAACTGTTAAAGATTAATGCAGCCATGGAGTGTTACAGCGTTTATAGGCAAAATACATTCATAATCCCTCTTCTTGTAAATTCAGCCCCAGTTCTGCTCATATACTTACAATACTGTCATGTATATTTTAAATGTAGGACCAAGCTAGATTTTAATCTTAACAAATGTGTGGTCCCATTTGCTGAGATAACAGGAAATGGAATGTGCACACTTGGGCTCATTGTTAAGGGAGGAGCATCATCAGGCAGGAGAGCAGGAGAGTGCTTAATGTCTACCATATATATATATATATATATATATATATATATATATATACACAATGTCTCTCCTGCAAATGGTTTCTTGCAACTGTCGACCCTGCTAATGTGCCATCTAGTCTCACTTCTGCCGGGAGGACCGTTGCAGCAGGAACTGACAGGTGGGGGTGGATTAAGGGCAAGTGCTGCTTCCCAGCTTAAGAAACTGTGCTACAAACCAGTTGTGGTTGGGAATACTGCCTAGGTACACTTTAAATCTCCCAGGTATAGCAGAGAGTTAGGATAAAGTAATAGAATCATAGAATTGTTGGAAGGCACCCCAAGGATTATCTAGTCCAATCCTCTGTAATGCAGGAATCTCAGCTAAAGCAGCCAGGAAAGATAGCCATCCAACCTCTGCTTAAAAACCACCAAGGAATGAGAGCCTACCACCTTCTGAGGTCTTCCACTCCACTGTCAAACAGCTCTTATTGTCAGAAAGTTCTTCCCGATGTTTAGTTGGAATCTCCTTTCTTGTAACTTGAATCCATTGGTTCTGGTCCTTCCCTCTGGAGCAGGAGAAAACAAGCTTGCTCCATCTTCCATGGGACAGCATAACTTGGTAGAACTGTATTCTGGGGTGTCCTTTCATTACCCACGCCCAGCTTTTGGGATGGATGAACTTTAATCTGGACAAATCCATCAACGGTGCAGCCCTAAAATCACTTACTCTTGAACACAAAGCTACTCACTCTAGCAGATTTCCTCTGGGAACCATGTCCCACTAGACACCACAGTTAAACCTGATCCTGCTGAGGCTTTGATGGAACTGTACCCAAACATTGCAATCTTATGCACAGCTGCTTGAAAGCATCTCCGCTGCTTTCAGTGGGATTCAGTTTTGAGTTTCTGAAAGTGGCTGTACTGGAGGCTTTCTATTTCATACTGACCTTGTCCATCTGTCACCAGTACAAACATTTTCTCTCCACACCTTGTCAGTTTAGAAACCTGACTAATCTAACTGCTCGTGTTGAAAAAATGGATGAGCTGAATGATATCTACGTCAAAGTAGGCAACCTCTTTGACTGAACGTTTTCTTCTCACAGCTGCAATTGCCAGTTCCAACAAAACTTGAGTAAGAGCAAATATCTTTTGGAGAGTAAATATGTGGTGCTTTCTGTATAAAATAGTATAAAATACTATTTTATGGTAGGTATGTGTCTTCAAACAGCCCCTTTTGGGGGGGGATCAGGTGCTGATCTACCTATCCTGAAGGAGATGTGAGGAAATGGGGGTTGAAGAAGCACTGAGGGGTTAGGGTGGGGTGAGGTATGGAGTGGGGGGTAGGCAAGTGGGTGGGGGTAAGCAGGCTGGTGAGAAAATGCAAGCAGTGGCAGTAGCCCTTAGTTGCACATACAAATAACTTATTTTATATGTATTCACATTTACCTCAGAACGTGCATCTTATTAAAAGCAACGAAGCAGAAAGATTAGACAAGTCTACATTCAGAAGTGCATTTGTATGTACTTTCCATTCTAAGCAGTAATAATCAGCATACACATTTGGAGCTGCATTCCAACGCGCTCTTGAAAATGCTCATAATTTGCAAGCCACATGACTTGAACGTGCACATAATTTACAACAAATGAACTGGTTGCTTCTGGGCCCAATTCAAGATGCTTGCATTAGTATTTAAAGCTCTAAATGACTTAGGTCTCACTATCTGAAAGATAAAAAAGGTCCTTCCAGTAGCACCTTAAAGACCAACTAAGTTAGTTCTTGGTATGAGCTTTCGTGTGCATGCACACTTCTTCAGATACCAAAGTGTGCATGCACACGAAAGCTCATACCAAGAACTAACTTAGTTGGTCTTTAAGGTGCTAATGGAAGGAACTTTTTTATTTTGACTATGGCAGACCAACACGGCTACCTATCTGTAACTGTATCTGAAAGATAGCATCCTTTCCTACAAACCCACTTGGGTGTTATGATCGGGGGGCGGGGGACTCTTGGTCATTCTGCTGCCCTTGGAAGTTGGTAGGGATAGCATCTGGGGATGGGCTCCCACAACTATGGGCTCCCACAAAGGTGCAGCTGCCATCTTTGTTATATGGTTTTTCTAAGATGCTGAAGAAGTACCTTTTTATCCAGGCCTTTGGCCCCTCAGGTATATTTACAAGACCTACCCTAAAGCTGTGATTTGTTTTAACAGATTATAATATTGTATTTTTGAATTATTGTGAACGTGCCCCAGCTCCTCATGGTGAAGAAACCTAAATTATAATAATATGAACCATACTTTATAAAATTAAGCATGTGAAAAAATACTCACCAGCATTTTGACTTATAATCAAGTCCACTGTTAATATAAATTATCAATATCTAGAGGGCACACTTTGTCAAGCCCTGGTCTATATAACTGGAAAAATTCATACAATTACTGGTGAATGTGTGGACTTTTCTAGCACAGTGTGTCCTCTCTGCACCACTTCCAATCCCCCCCTGTGCCACTTCTTCAAGTGGGAATGCAATTCAGATTTTTGTATTTACACAGGGAAATCTCTTGTCAGATATGACCTAATGGGCATGGTGTGCAGATGTTCTCCTCTGCAAAGTAAATCCACTGGCAGGATAAAGTGGTCAACCAGTCATGCAGAGATCTGCAGACTAAACCTCCATGGTTCACACAAAGACTTATTTTGCGCAAGATGGAGAGATGGAAGCACAGGAAACATGAGGTTCTTGCACTTCTAATTATCTTTAGAACAGCCAAAGCTGATTTAAGTGAAATATTTGTTTGGGGATTGCAATATATCTTCATCTTCACTGTGATAGATCACTTTCCATTAAGGATGGAGTATAAATTCAATTCAGCATGTAGTTAAAGTTTAATCTATCCGGACTTCTGGGTTGGCGCCTCTGGCAATGGCGGATTTCCTCCGATCGGGAGGAACCCGCTCCGTGGAAAACAGGGTCTGAACCGCCACGCCGAGGCGGAGATCCATCAAAAACCACAGGCAGGAGAAGCCTGTGGACGTGGGATTCGGCTGGCACCTTTGCGCCCCCTCCACTCGCGGGGAAACCCTGTTTTGGGGATCCGGAGTGACGTGGGGTGAGTGGCGCGGTGCTTTGAATCGACTGCTTCTTTCACGGAGTGAAGCCGCATTGCTGTTGCCGGAGAGCGCTGACTTTTTCCTGTGGACAATTGGATTTCAAACAACTGCCTGTGAGTAGAACGGAAAATTGGACTGTGAAAATTTTTTAATTAGAAACCGAAAGCGGGAAGGTCTAAACAGGAAGTCCGCCTTCCGCTTTTTGTAGATAGATTGAAGCAAAGACACGGCAAGCTAGAGTTCAGAAAGTCGTTTGTAAAGGACTAAATTTTCATCATTTAAAATTACTGAACCCCCCTTGGAAGCAGGAGAAGAGGGGGGAACCTTTTTTAGACTGTTTAAACCTGCAGAAGAGAGAGTAAAGAAAGGTAATTTTCCACCGTCTTGAACCTGGGAGCGGGGTGTCAAGACAGACGTTTTGGAGAAGTTCATTGACTATGGACAAATGTTTTTGACAGATAGTTAAAAGAATAGAAACATATTGATTCCATTGTTCCTTTTCGCTTTTAAAAGGAACAAAATATTGACAAAATATCTGAAAAAGGAAAACTTTGTTGCTAAATCTGCCTTTAAAAAAAAAAAGAGGAGAAAAAAGATGGATACAAATAGAAATTGCTTCCCCTAGAGGGAGCTTGTGAAACTGTTTTTAAAGTTGAACTGGGGAGTTTTGCAGCTGTAAAAGATTAAAGATCGTGGGACCAGACTTCGACCTTGTACAAGAATGTGCTCAGAGGCTTTGGTGCTTGCCTTTTGCAAGACAAGTGCTTTATTGGAACAGTTACATGAGAAGATGGATTTGATGACAGCTGCAATAGGAAATTTTGGACAGGCAGTGGGTACTTATATAGAACCCACTCAGGAATTAATCCAGGAATGTGCTTTGACAGATGAGATGAGGGAGGAGGCTGTTGCTGGACCTCAGGTGGCAGAGATGGAGGGAGCTGTGGCCCAGCAGGAACATGAGTCGTTGGACTTGATGAATGACCTTGGAAAGAGTCAGACTTGGAGAGATGGAGTTCTGCTTGGCTTGGAGATGGGGGGCTGGATGGACCCCCCCTATGCAGAGATGTTTTGACTTTTCAAGTCTGGCTTTAGGCCGGGGGGAGCTTGGAGCTGTGGGGGCCCCTAATTTTGGAGGGGCCTTGAAACATGCCTTTAAATATCACATGGATTTCAGTGTTGACTATGGAAAAGGGGCTGACTTGTCGAGAAGGGACAAAAATATTGTCAAGTTGGAGTCTCCCAGAGTGAAAGGAGCAGAAGACAAAGTAAAGTACAGGTATAAACATGAAGACCTACAGAAGGGACATGGAAAAGACCTAAGAGCCTCGGATATAAGGTCACCAGGTTGATGGACTAGATGGATGGGACAGAAAGGACTGACAAAACCCGAGACCAGGAGAAGAGACGATGGATGAAGATTGGAAGAAAGTTTTAAAAATTTATTTAGAAAAGTATCGTAAAATTAATGAGTATTAGAAAAATGTTGGAATGAAATTATGTGGCTTTAGCAGAAATGTTAAAAAGAATTATGTAAGAATATGTTATGGTTAAAAGAATTCAGTATAAGTAAGATTTAAGTTTTAAGTTTTAAGGTTTTTTATGGTAAGATAAGGTTAAAATAGATTAAGGTAATTTAATGACAGAATATTGCGAAAGATGGAAAGGATTTGCTGAGATAATTAACAACTGGAATACAAAAAAGGGAGGTGTGAGGAGGTCAATGAAATAAGTTAATGAAAGTTAAGGATGAATATTGGATTTGTTTTTAAATTTGTTGTATATTTTTGTTTTTTGATTGTGTTGTATTGTGTGTTTTGTTTTTTCTTTTTGATTTTGGTTTCTATTGATTTGTTTTGTTTAATTGTTACTTTTATCTACTGTTGTCTTTCTTTTTCTCTTTTTCTTGTTTTTTCCTTCTTTTTTTCTTTGTAATTTTAAAATTTTCAATAAATATCATTTTAAAAAAGTTTACTCTATCTGAAATTTCACTGGAAATTAAATTTGCAGTGAAATTGTTGATTCACCCTAAAACAAAACATCTCACAGTCAATTTTGCTATGAGTCTTTATCCTGCACTGTACCAGTCTCTGAATGTACTTGGGCATCTCTGAGACCTCTCTTTCCTTGTCTATGTACTACAGGAACCAGCACTATGTTGGTATAGCCACAAGATAAGTGGGTTTCTGGTGCAGAGGAATATTTGAATGCTTGGTATATAAAGGTAAAGGTACCCCTGCCCATACGGGCCAGTCGTGTCCGACTCTAGGGTTGTGCGCCCATCTCACTTAAGAGGCTGGGGGCCAGCGCTGTCCGTAGACACTTCCAGGTCACGTGGCCAGCGTGACGAAGCTGCTCTGGCGAGCCTGTACCAGCGCAGCACACGGAAACACCATTTACCTTCGCGCTATAAAGCGGTACCTATTTATCTACTTGCACTTAAGAGTGCTTTCGAACTGCTAGATGGGCAGGAGCTGGGACCGAACGACGGGAGCTCACCCCGCCACAGGGATTCGAACCGCTGACCATGCGATCGGCAAGCCCTAGGCGCTGAGGTTTTACCCACAGCACCAATAACTACAAGGTAAGTGGGTTTCTGGTGCAGAGGAATATTTGAATGCTTGGTATATATACTGCTATAAATAATAAAGATTCTCTACCTGTCCATTGGCAAGCACCTATCATTAAGATACAGATGGATGCCAAATTAGTCTTACAATGCATGCAGAACAATTTGACATGGATTGCTATTTTATTCCATTTTGAAAAATGCCTTGCTATTTCCTATGAACATATATGATGGGTTTAAGATTCTCAAGCCAGTATTTATAGCCTAAATAATGGTGTGCTGTCAGAGTAACTCATGTAATGCATGGTCTTCAGATGGCATTATCGTGTGACAATCGGGCTAATAAATAATGTGTCACTCTAAATCAAAATTGGTGTGTTTCAGCGCAGACCACTATAAAACATTTTGTTCCCTCTCCCCTCAGTTGCAGGATGCAAACAATATAGGTTTTGTAAGATCAAAAATCCAGCAATAGGTTACAACATTTCAGAGTTGTGTCACATTTCTCTTTGTATCCTTGAGAAGTTTCATCTGTATCTCTAAGCTATCTTGACATTTCCTGATACCAACTGATGATGGATGTGGAGTGTCTTTGGAAGGGGAAAAAGTTAAACTGCTGAAGTAATATGCACTCTATTGTTGATATTTGTCTTCTCAATGGCATTATGGAAGAGTGTTGACTACAGCATTATCAGATTCTTTTCCAAGCAGCTGTGTATATCCTAGGAAGCTCTTATGATTCTGTGTCTAGAGCAAATTAAGATGATCAAACCAAGTAGTATAGCAACTCTTAGATATTTGCCTTGCTGAACTTGGCTCCAAAAGGACACCATATATTGGATTTGTTGATAAAAGGGCAAATAAAATGGGAAGAGGCTCAACTGACAGGTATTGATGTCATACTAAGGATTTGTCCAATTACCACTTTAAGAATTGGGGAAGAGGAACTTGCCAAGGTCAAGAGGGAAGGACACAAATAGGAAATCTGCTTGCTTTTTTCAGTTATCTAAAGCCAAAGCTAGCAAAACATGAAGCTGCACTGTAGATACCAACTCCAGATATCCTCCTTCTCAATGCCAGATTACCAAATAGGCAGAGCAGGCACCAGCCTATGGGCCCTATGCCTTTTAGGGGCCCCATGACAACAGATCAAAATAAGATTGATTTGATCTTGAAAGAAAAATACAATCAAGCTTTCTTAGTTTGATGTGATCCCACTAGAGTGTGCATGCCCCCCCCCCCGAGATTTCAACTGCCTAGGGACCTCCACAAGGTTTAAGCCAGCACTGCTTCTTCTTCTGGCGCATAACATTTCCAGATATAACAGTGTTTTGCCCCTGCTCTCTGAATTTCCTCATGCACGCACCACTTCCCTGGTTATCAGTTGCACAGGCAGAGACCCAAGATTTGCCCACCGTGGAAGAATGGCAGACGCAACTGATAGACTATATGGAATTGGCAGAAATGACTGGCAGAATCCGAGACCTGGGAGAAGAGGCAGTGGAAGAGGACTGGAAAAAGTTCAAGGACTATTTACAAAAACATTGTAAATTGTATGAGTGTTAAGAAAGATGCAGGACTGAAAACAACATGGCACCAGCAACTTAGTTGAAAGAAATATGAGAATAAGTAAGATCTGAGAAATAAGATAAATTTTGGAATAACATTATGTCTAAATTAAGTATTTAACTATTTGATAACATTGCTTAAAGTCGGGGACATAATATTTGAAAATTACAAAATAAGTGTTGAAATAAGGTGATAAATTGCTGTTTATAATTCTATAACTGGGAACGCAGAAATGGGAGATGTGAGGAAGTCCAAAAGCTTAAGAAAAGATGGATGTTGGACATTTGATTTTGTGGTGTGCTTGTTATTATGTTACCTTTGTTGTTTTTTTCTGTTGTTTTTTGTGTGTTGTATTTGGGTGAGGGTGTTATATGTGAATTTAATGTTTAAAATCTTTAATAAATATTTTTTAAAAAAATCAGTTGCACAGGCAGGCAAAGCCAGTGCAATCTCAGGTCCCATTTATTAGGTTGGAGTGGTGGGTTAGGTGGGGAGGAGATACACACAGGACTACTGTTCTTGATGGCAGCCTCACATGTGGCTTAGCTTCTGTGGTCTATGCTCTGGTAACCTCTAGGTTAGATCACGGCAACATTTTATATGTAGAACTGCCTCTGAAGAGGGACCAGAAACTTCAGCTTGTGCAGAATTGGGTGGCCAGGTTGCCCAGTGGGGCAGGAAGGCTTCATTATATTACACCAATCATTGCCCAACTGCACTACCTTCCTATTAGTTTTGGGGCTGAATTCAATGTGCTGGTTTTGACCTATAAAGTCTTAAATGGCCCAGGACCACAAAACCCAAAGGACTGCCTCTCTGCATATGAACCGATACAGAGCCTGTAATCTTTACCTGAGGTCCTTCTTCATGTGCCTCCTTCACAAAAGGTCCTGAGGGTGGCAACACAAGAATGGGCCTTTTCTGCAGTGGCTCCCTCTTTGTGGAATGCGTATCACTCAACTGTGCTGATTAAATTGGGACATCCCATTTGGGGGGGGGGCATGAGAACACAGCACTCGAAAACATATGAGAGAGACATTGCTAAAAAACATACTTTGGGGGGCACGCAGGTCACATGATTTTGCAGGAGCACAGCCCTGAAATATGGGTGTCCTGGTTTTCTGCTGCAACAAGTTGGAGGGTATGGGAATGCTCTCCCCTGGCCAGTGTTTTTTTTCCTGGGGGGACAGAGGGGTACGCATACCCCTAAACATTTTGTGAATCTAAGTTTGGCCTCACTGAGGGGCAGCATTTCAATAATCCTAGGAAAATGAGAGTACTCCTAAACATTTCTTTGGGGGGGGGGGAGCACTGCCCCTGGCTCATTCACTACATACCTTTAGGCACCAGGTGAAAACACTTCTCTGTAACCAGGCCTTTGGCTGATTGAACATTTGATGGACTTTTAAATGTGTGGGAAGGGGGTTATTGGCTTGTTTGTTTTTTGTTTGTTTTTTATGTATTCTGTGAGCTTTATTTGTATTTTTATATTGTGAACCGCCCTGTGAACTTCAGATGAAGGTGGTATACCACCACCACCACCACCACCACCACTACTACTACTAATAATAATAATAATAATGTGCCCCAATGTCTAGTTCTAGCCTTATGTACCTTGGTAAATCAATCATGCACCCTAAGAAGCTTTAGGTACTCTAGGCATAATATAATTGTCCTGGCAGGGACAGTTTGGGGCTCTGTGACAACAGTGAAATAACTAGGTAGGACACAGAGCTGGGGGGAAATTGGGTCAAGTTTTTATTCAATAACAGTAGAAAGCAGGGTTGGCATGGCAGTAGGGCAAGGATCCTGCTACACATTCAAACAATCCTTGCTGATAGAATGGTCCTCCGTCAGTATTAGGAAACATCCCAACCTTCTCCATGAGGATTACCCAACGTTGAGCCCTGGTGTGGAGCAAGCCCAGTCTCCAGGGTCTCACTGGGTGTCTGGGGTCAGAGATTCCAGCCATGGAGGTGCCACAACCTGAGCTTAGGGCATGCCAGGGCCCCTCTTCTCCACCCCAGGCCCCTCCTGGAAGGCCTCTGCATTATGACGATCCTGTGCAATGGTCCAGGTAGTGTGACCACTGTTCCTGTAACTTTGAATTTGCGAACTCTGCTTCCAACGGTGTCCCTAGGAACTTTCAGTGCCTTCACTATCTTTTTGTATCCGGCTCCTTGTTTGTGAAGGGTGATAAGACTGGAGAAGCCAGCATAGGTTGCAATTTCAGCTGAATTTAGGGAAACCACTTGAAGCATCCATTGTGTTGAGCTATTTCAATTGCTTTTGTTTCATTTGCCCATTGCAAACAGCTGAAAGTCTGTAAATTTTGATAATAAACCTGATTTGCAATGGGTGTTGAATAATTTCTAGTGCAACTGTATACCTTCAGGGGTTTTTTCAGCCGGAACTCACTGGAACTCAGTTTCAGCACCTCTCAGGTGGGTGCCCTTGCCATTATAAGAGAACAAGGGAGGCGTTACCTATTTTTTCTAGAAAAATAGCAGTGTATACCTTTATACAGATATGGAATGTAAGTAATAAATGTTGTTTATATTTAGCCCAAGGGCTCTGTAGTTGCTTTTTATAAATAGAAAGAGAAATATTTCTAAAGCTATCTTTTTCACAGTTACAGATAACTGTCCAACTAACAAGACTTCCTGCAGCTATTAATTTTCCTTTCTTTGTACAGAATTTCCTAGGACTGATGATGAATAGAAATAGCTGAGAAAAAGTTTCCTTAATGAAACTGCACAACAACTTTTTTTGACAGCTCCAATCATTTATACCCCACAAACGAGTAAAAAGAGTCCTGAGCAGAAATAACTGGGATAAAGCATATTTTCCTGGGCATCATTAGAATTCTGGCTCATGGAGACAATGTACCTTAATGCAAAGGTTACCTTTTCATCTCCAATAGTATGTCACTTTAAAAACAACAGAGACTAGAAAAGCAATACAAGGCACCGCGATAGTACCCCATTCACCCCGTGAGTAAGCTCACCCATGTGACTGAGTCAGGAAGAAGAAGAACCAACAGCTAGGACTTGGGATGCCACAATTGTGCTGCACGCAGAATCAGGACAAAGTTAATTTGTACAATCTGTCTTTTGATGTGACAATTCTTTATCATCCAAATTGCAAGCTTCTGTAATTTAGTCCTAAGGATAGTCCAACTGACAGAGAGATAGATATATGGATACAAGCAGTAGTGAGAAAGGTAGAGATATAGAAGGTTTTATTCTGTGGCATCTTTCATTCTTCCTTTTTTTAATGAGATCACAGCCTCAATCATAATTTGGCACCTTGTCTCTTTCAAGGGATTTTTTTACTTAAAATATTTTTTTTACAAAAATATTATAATTTTACTGCTCAATGAACCTTGCAATAACAACATTTTAGCATCTATGCACCGTGGCAGATGGCAAGCTAATGAGGCCTGTTGGAGTTGCATACTGAAATATTCCACACAAAACACCTCTGTGCTCCAAAGGGAGGCCAAAGAGTAAATTTTATTTATCTTCTTCCTTGTATTTGATACTTGCAAATCACAAGACAGATTATTAGAGAAGACATTTTTACAGCTTTTAATTAGACTTACTAATGTTTACTGTGTATGTTAGACCTACAAAACTGAAAGGACACAAATTTCCCATGTCTTTTATCTTGAAGTATTTCATATTTGTTAACTGCCAAGAGTTTGGTCTCCACATACTTGGCTCAAGTATTTCTGGAAAACTTATAAACAATGTCATTTTGCAGAGATTGTAAAACTGGATCCATGCACCCATTTTAAAATATATTTGTCCTATAAATCTCTTTAGTTTTAGGCAAACACGTTCAAATTAGGTTGCTGCAATTTAGAGATGTGGGTTGTCAATCTGGCCAACAGGCTTTAACTTGCTAATACTCTGAAGTGTGGGGTGTGAAGGGCAGAATCGCAATGCCACTGCTGTTTCCACCAGCTGCTGAAATGTAGATGTCATGGACTTTCCTGTGTGTGGACAAACTCAAGTTCTAGACCAAATTTAGACTAGCTAGTACATGTTCTCCAGCATAGGTCTCTGAGGTCACTGGCTAGCACTGAACACTTCAGCTGGAGTTTGGAGAAGATGGAATGGAACAGGCAGAAAACACTGCTTTGTGGACTAACAGTGTTGTTTCTCAGCTAGGGCAACCAGGGCAAAGCCTTGGGAGGATTCTGTGTTCCCTCACCTGTCCTCGACCCAGATCATATCATTTTGCTTCACTCACACAGAGTTAGACACTTCTCATACCCTCCCGCTATGTGTACAAAGAATCAAAACTCCAAGTTGTTTCTGTAAGTTGCCTATGAGCAGCCAATCAACTCTTTCTAGTGGTGACTGGCAGCCCTTGGACTTGCTGGGGTGGCCTGTGGGCAAGGAGATCATGTAGGTGGGGCCAATAAGGTCACAGAGGTGGAACCAGGGGGGGGGGTTGTCACTTGGACCAGGCCAGGTTTTTCTGGTTTTCTTGCCATCCTCCACCTCAAGGAAAGTAACAGTACAGCTCTATTCTGCCTTGGTCAGACCACACCTGAAATACTGTGTTCAGTTCTGGGTGCCACTATTTAAGAAGGATATTGACAAGCTGGAAGGTATGCAGAGGAGGGCAACCAAAATAACAAAGGGTCTGGAAACCAAGTCTTACAAGGAACAGTTGAGGGAGTTGGGTATGTTCAGCCTGGAAGAGAGGAGACTGACAGGAGATGATAGCCATCTTCAAATATCTAAAGGGCTGTCACATGTCAGATCGAACAACCTTGTTTTCTCCTGCTGCAGATGGTAGGATCAGTCTTGTAAGTGTGACTGTGTTAGATCCATGCATGGATCTAAGAACTTTATTTAAATGAAACGAAATCAGGCTCACCTGTTTAAATTAAATTTAACAGAGAACAGCTGGTCATGGGAACTGAGCAAGCCAATTATATTGGGCTTGGCCACAACCTTAGGCCTCAATCCTAACAATGCCTGAAATAAGTCCTATTGAATTTAATGGAGCTTACTCCCATGTAAGTGGGGTTAATTTAACTGCATTTATATCATCTCCAAAAACAAGAGTTCTCTGTGTGTCTCCCAAAACAAAGCAAAGCAGTCAAAACTGTAAATTAAAATCAAAACACAATATACAGTTTAAAACATCATTAAGATTATACTTCAGGCTAATTCTTTTCCAGGAATACATATTTTAGCAGACAGACACTGTGTGTATAATATGCAGGTACCAGGCACAGGACCCTCATACACACTTCACATCCAAAGAAAGAAAGGAAGGAAGGAAGGAAGGAAGGAAGGAAGGAAGGAAGGAAGGAAGGGGGAACAGGGCCTTGAGGGAGGGGAAAGGTAGGAAGAGAGAGATCAATGATTTCAGCAAGCAAAAGCATAGAAACGCCCCACCAACACAAATACTGGGCTATGGCTCTGGAGGCCTATGCCCCACTTTGCCCAAAGGAGCATCCTCCACCAGCTCTTTCATCAGTATCACAACCCGTTATTACCCACTTCCTGCCTTCAGGGCAAAAATGCCCAGGCAAGTGGACCCTATGAACTGGATCCAAGTCTTGCCTCCTCCCTTTATTTCAGAGTAATGAATCAGGATACAGGAAGTAACACATTAGAGAATCCATTAGGTTAACAAAGGGGATAGGGCAGGCCTATGGTTCCCACAGCAAGCGGAAATGCAATCTGCTGCCGCTGCATTTGTGCTGCGTCGTTCCGTCTGCAGTGGTGCATTCTTATATCAATTCTGGAGCTCCCCAAAGCTGGAGCTTTAACTATCCAGAGGTGGTTGAATGCCATGAATGACAGATAAACTGTCATCACAGTGTTTAAATATTTGGACATTTCTGGTTTGTAGAGGAGCAGACACTCAACTCAGTGTTGTATTTGATCAAACACTGTGAAAGGCAGCTTTCGTTCAAGTGCAAATTCTTTGTTTCACTGATCCACAATGGTAGCCTGTCAATATTATCCTCTTACCAAACATGTCATGTTTGCTTTGAACTGAGTAATTCAAAAAAAGTCAATATCTGAATCTGAACTTCTATTATACTTTAGCTCTCATTTTTTTTCAACACTTTTGACAGATTTTCTCTTTGTCTCTGTCTTTCAAGACATATGCCAGCGTATCAAATAAGAACAGTTGTTAGCCAAATTTCTCTAGAGACACAATGAAGAATTATTTTAGTACTTTAGAGTGTCTTACATTTTTAATAATCATAAGAAGAAATATTCAAATTATCCTTTTATTTCCAGATCCTAACATCTGACATTCATTTCACAGCACTAAAACTAGTAGTCATATTTCCATAGACAGGAACACAAAAGGGAGACTGTACGTGTGTGGAGGGGCGAAATATTGGGATTTGCTGAAGTTGTTACAAGTGACTGAGCTGACCATAGGTTCTAATATAAAACATTCAGTCTGTCTACCTGCACCAAATTCTGCCCCTAAGGTAGAGAATTCTGGGTAAAAATTCAAGTCACTAATTGTATTTAGCTGTGGATCAAACTGATCCTGCCTAGTGGAAGAAAAGTTGATTAAATACGATACAATACATCATTAGACCAGAAATCACATATACAGTTAAGAACCACCTCATTTAAAACATTCACCCAAATGTTATTTGTGGTCACCTCAAAAAGGAACGCTCTATATGTAGTAAACAAAGCTTTTCTCTCAAAGGCTTTCCCCCGTAATATTGGGGTGGAAGAGTCCATGTATGCAGGTACAGTGGTACCTCGGGGTTAAGAACTTAATTCGTTCTGGAGGTCTGTTCTTAACCTGAAACTGTTCTTCACCTGAAGCACCACTTTAGCTAATGGGGCCTCCTGCTGCTGCTGTGCTGCTGCTGCATGATTTCTGTTCTCATCCTGAAGCAAAGTTCTTAACCTGAGGTACTATTTCTGGGTTAGCAGAGTCTGTAACCTGAAGCGTCTGTAACCCGAGGTACCACTGTATCCCTCAACATATTCATGAACAAATCTCACATGACTGCGTATATGTGCAGTTCCAGGAATTAATTAAATAATTTGATTCAAACCTGGAAATGGCAGGAGAGAGCTGGAGAGTCTTTGTGGCTCGTGAGGCCAAAGAGGACATCAGTGCGGGCAGAGGAAGCCCTGAAGAAATTGGCGGCACAGCGGGGCTTTGTTTAGGCTGCTCATCCTCCCTGCCTAACAGCTGATACACACTGTAGCACCGCTGCCACCACTTTTCTGCACATCCTCCAGCCAACCCCGGAACTTTAATCCTAGTTGTGGATTTTTTGTCTGGATTGGAGAAAGACCGGCAGAGAGGGTGTTTAGGGGGTGCTCCCCACTTAACACAATTTTTGCTTATGTGCATGGACGCCTGGAATGCAATCTTCCTGTAAATGAGGGAATGGCTGTACTCTCTTCTGGCCTATTATAAGAGTGACACTGCAACACATAGTACACAGCATCTTCTGCTTGGCTTTTGCCACAAATCCAGAAATGATAGGCCATGGGAGTCATAGGCTGAAACCTAAGCTTCATAAAAGCTCTCCTAAAAGGAGAAGAATGTACTGTACTTTTCCATGTATAAATTTTTTTTACCTTAAACAACACTTAAAAATTGGCATAGTCTTATACATGGGTAGTTCAGAGGGGGAACGGTGGAAATGATTTCTGTCTTGAGTAGTAGAATGTCACTGGCGTTATTACGGGTGATAGGCTGCTGTGACAATATCCGCTTGCGATTAAGCATTGCTGCGACAATGTCCGCTTGCAATTGGGCGTTGCTGCAAGAATGTCCACTGGCGATTGGTCGCTTCTGTGTTGCGTTCGATCTCAAGTGTTTGGAATTTGTGTGAGCTTTTTTTACGGCATTCCTCCCATTCTGTACTATCTCCCCCCATTTTCTTAATATTGAGTCCCCAAAATTATCCATGGGAGTGTCTTATAGACGGAAAAGTACGGTATGTCTCTATAAATGTTGGGTTATTAAAATCAATCTCATCTAGAAAATCATGTTTAATCAAATCCATGAGAACATAGGAATCTGCCTCATACCAAGTGAGACCCCTGGTCCACGTAGCTCAGTATTGTGCACATTTGATGGCCAGCAGCTCTATCGGGTTTCAGGCAGAGACTCTCTCAACGCTATCTGGAGACGCCTGGGAATAAATCTGGGACATTCTTCATGGAAAGCAGATGCTCTGTGGCTGAGCTATGGCCCTCCCCTTTCGTTTGCATTAGTATCCTGTCTTTATAGCAGATCATGAAAGGAGTGTGTCACACCAGCAAAACAGCCTCTTGCATAGGAATAGGCCAGAGCAGGTCAAGCAGTAAGGCCACCCTAAGCCATTTAAGATTGGCAGCAACAGCAGCAGATATGTTCTATGCTTTTCACAATATTTTATTCTCTTGCTAATAATGTTCTTTTAAATGTGCATTTTATGTTTGACTTCCACTACTAACATTTTCTTTTGAAATGTTATGATTCTTTCGTTAGCTGTGTTAAATGTGCATTCTGTGGTTGACCTACTTTATAATGTTTTATTTTGACACGTTTAAGATAATTTTTTAGTTTCCTGTTAATTATGTTGCTTTGAATGCACACTTTATATTTGCCTTTCTTCTGTAATGCTTTTATTCTGGATTGTTTTGATGTTTTAATGTAGATTGTGAACTGCTTTGAGATTTTTTAAAATATATATATATATATATATATATAAAGTGGTATAGAAATGAAATGAAGATGATGATGAAGAAGAAGGCTGCTCCGAAAGCTTCAGAGTGGCCTCTGAGCTACAAAAATCCCAGAGAACTCAAGCGGATTGTTGTGTTTTGCTCAAGCTCTCCACCGAAGGGCAGGGGTGAAGTGGGGGGGTGAGGTGGTTTACTGACTAACAGCTCTAGCTTCCAAGCAGGCAATATCTTTTTCAGGGCTTTCCATTCTATTTCCTATCACAGTGCTTTTTGGATACCTCAGGTTACAAACGCTTCAGAAATCGTGCTCTGGCAGTGCGGTGGCAGCGGGAGGCCCTATTCCAGAACGAATTAAGTTCTTAACCCGAGGTACCACTGGATAGAGAGCAGAAAGCTCTTCCTCCAGAACTCCCTACAAACTGTTTTTAACATATAAGCCCCTACACCAATCTTTTTGAAAGTTTGTAGGTGAACAATTTTGCCTACAGTCTCTCCTCAAAATCACTGGAAGGTAAGCAAATATATTGTTAGTTCTACCTCCAGGTCAGCTTTAAAGGCCCCCATCATTAAGAGCAGAGCAAATCAACAACAAAACACCCTGCATCTATTGTTCTGAAATTTGGCAGGTATCTTGCATAAGGAAACTTCTATGTAAGCATCTTTCTATACAAATTTCCAAACAAAACAATATCCATTTTTAAATCACTCAAAACTATAAAGATTGCCCTTGCAGGAAAACACCTGCTGCTATCCTGAATGTAGTGGTATAGATCTCCTCGAAGGGGCTATCATGTCTGAAATTTTCTTCCAATTCTGCGAAGACAAACTTGTAGCCTTTTTTAAACGTCCCTACATTTCTGAACAGGACCAAAGGCAAAATGGGTGAGCTCTGATGCAGCCTGGATCAAATCAGATCACTTTTAAAACCACCTAATTCAGGTCTGAACAAAATGTTATGTGCTGCACATCCTTGTCAAAACCTCAAAATGTTAGAATCAAAATATGAAAAAACAACAACCAATAGTTTCTTTTTGATAAACCTGGCCAGGAGCTTCCAGGAAGCCCAGCCTCCCAACAGCTCAATTGATGCAGCTTCCTGGGAAGGCGATGGGTGAGGTTGCAGGAACTTAATTCAGGACATTGCACACTCAACAGAATGAGTGCTTGATCGCCTCTGCTGGTTTGTTCATGCTGAGCCAGTACCCCTGCTGTCTCCTCTTCTCTCTCTCTGTTATGTACTGAGTTGAATAGGATCCAAACTGCAACATTCTGATTGATCCTAGAACAATAGGATCCAAAATGCAGCAGTCTGATTGTTTCTAGAACAATGCAGCAGTATGATTGGTCGGCAGGAACCATCCAATCATGCTCCAGATAGAAGTGGATCCACAACCTGATTGGCCTACAGGAGAATTCCGGAATTAGCCAATCACGTGCAGCCCATTGTGAAAATAATGTATATAAAGCAGATACTTTGAGGGGACTTTCATTCTTCCTCCTCACAAACTATGAGCTGAATAAAGAGCATGAAATCCACTCTTGACTCTGAGTATATTTCACTCTCCTTCCTGGTAAGCAGCAGCAACTCAGCTGTCAGGAAGTCAGGTGAGCATCACTGCCCTGCAAGGCCACCTGCTACTGTCTGCTCACTTGTTTTACACAGAGAGACCCCCTAGTCTTAAAGACACACATTGACTATCTGACCAGTTATAACTATGAGTGGTTTAGAACTTTAATTTACATTCCTATATTTCTCCTTCTGAGAATGTTCATTAAAACACTCCTGTTGCGAACAATATACCTCATTCTGTGCCTGAATCATCTTGATCAATTATTTCCATGAAGGCTAAGCATGAAGAGGCAGGGTTGGGAGGCTCTATGTCTAAAGAAAGTTGGTTTCCTCCTAATCTACCCTCCAGATTTCTAACAGGATTGAATTACATTTTATCTCCTGAAGAATATTGAAGGTCTTAATTTCTTAATTAAGACTCGCAGCTTCTGAAATTAGTGTTTTCTTAAGGGTCATATCCTTAATTTCCATGTTTGTCTGCATATTATTTGAAGTCTACTTAATGAAACACTTTTAATGATATAATTTAATACTTCATAAAATAGCTATCATTCTAATAATGTGTCAGTGTCAGCAATACAAATAATAGTCAGAAATTGTTCAATCAAAATATATTTGGAAAAGCTCTTCAAGTAATCAATATTAAACAACTATTTGCTTTCAATTAGGAATATGTGATTTTCTAATATCCCATTATTGAAAACATAATTTACAAATGATAACTCTAAACTGTGAAGTCATGTTGGTTGGATGTTTTACTGTTCTTGCTTTTTAAAAATATATAAATTTAACTTATGTAACTGTAGATGGTGCTATCTGTACAACTGAAAGCATGAAAAAGAAAATACTTTAAAATCTTGGGGTGGGGGAATCGCTTGAATAAGAAAAGACTAAGAAAACCAAATAAACTATCTCAGGAAAGGCCACACAAGTTGTGCTCGAAAAATTAAAATGCCACTCATCTTATTACCTGCTAGGTGGTTCAAAATCTCATTGTGTGTTTTGTTTATATTCTGGTTTGTTTAATTTATCAAGCACCACAAACCTGGTATGTGAACAGATTTTCCATACTGAGCTCATTTATTATTATTTGGACTCAACTATTGCATTCTGCTCTTCCCAAATTCTAGTTTCAGTTGGACAATCTCCAAAGTTAATTCCACAACTGGATGAAGGGCAATTTGCTGCAATATTCAGTTTCCTCAACTCACTTGCATTGTTCTCTACGGGTTGTATCCAATGAAACCATCCTGTATGAGCAAGGAGCCTCTCCTCTTCCTGAGGCACATCACCAGTGCCTCCCCCAGATCTGCTCCAGAGAGTTGGAGGAACCCTTAAAACAGGTTTGAAAGGTGAGAGGGAGAGGAAGTTCTGGTGCACAAGCGGAAGTCCTTGAACAAAAAGGGTGTCTTTGCTGGATACAGTGCAATGTTACCAGGGTGCACACGCTCATTGAGACGGAATGAAAGAAACAAGCACAGTATTGATTAGATTGTATGTATCAAAGATTTTAGGGTGTGTGTGATTTACTGTCACTCAATCTCCCTTCTACCCCTTGCTTAATTAATTAATTAATTAATTTTTATAATGAATGATTTTAGAATGTTGTTTATGTTGTACTTTTGTACTGTTTTAGTGTTGTTAGCCGCCCGGAGCCCGGCTTCGGCTGGGGAGGGCGGGATATAAATAAAATTTATTATTATTATTATTATTGTTATTATTGCTTCCAGACTCCTGGAACTCCACATAATCCCACTGACTTGACTTTGCTTCTTGCTTCCTCAGAGTTTTCTCGTGATCCCCTGAAAGCTGACTTCTGTCCTTTGCCCTCCACAGAAACTGCCCTCACAAGAAATCACAAATGTTCGAATTTTTGCTGGATATGGATTCCCAGATGATCATGAAATATTATTGCTTAACGAGGTTCAGGGCATCACTATCCAGGAGCATCAAGATGCAGTTTTTGGTGGTAAAATGTCTATATACCCTCCAACATCCTGGTGATGAAAACTGGGACAATGGGTTCCCCCCCCCACACACACACGTGCACACACAGCCTCAGTGATAGCACTCAAGTGGAAAATCCACATTCAGGGGCAGTCTACCTGCCACTCCCCTCCACCACCATCACTAGGTGCTGAGCATGAAGAAAAGGGTTGGTTTGCCCACCCCCTCAATCCCAATTTGCCTGACCGGTAGCTGAATTTTGGACTCCCACCCATTCACCCCCACAACTATTGCCTGGGGCGCCCTGTCAGAAGCATTCCCTGCACCCAGCTGGCAGCTGGAAAGTGAACTCAGCATCCTGCAGAGCGGACCGGGACTTGTGCGCCTTGCTTGAGGGCCCCCTAAGAGCAGCAGTGGCAGCCTGAGCATAGAGGCCGTGGCCACTGCCATTGTTGGGATCCTTCCTGTCGCTGGATGGAGAGCTGAGCTGAGCTGCTTCCTTGGAGAGGAAGAGGTGGCTGCGCTCAGTCACGTTTGGGTGGGAAGTGAGAGGTGGAGGGTGTGCAGAACTCGGCTGCAGCCTCCTGCTAAGGTGGGGCTGTGCGCATTTCTCTCTTGCTACACATGCAGCACCCAAAAACAAGCATCTTTGGGAGTGTGGGACCAAAAGACAAGACATTGCGGGATCCAATCGGGCTTCTGTGATTCCAGGATGTCCCACTCAAATCAAGACTGTTGAGTATATTTCTGTTGTTAAAAGAACCTGGATACGTCAAATTTGAAGAGTTGGTTGTCTAAAGTATGGGAAGCAGCCATGATAGGAAAAAATAACAAGTTACAGAAGACCAGGGCAGGCAAAATATACAAGTCGGTTCCTTTAAAAACAAATTACATTTATTTATTACCTTTCTTAGGGGTGAAATTTGAACACATGGTTTTAATAGCCCAGCAGTGGAAGTGGGAAAATATTTGGTCTAGTATAATTAACTGTTTGTTTTTGTGCATAATGGATTATTCTATTAAATTTGTTATAATGGCAATAACATTGGTTATACAAAAAACAAAATCTTAAACAACCTGATCCTGTAAATAAAGATGCAAAGGGAGATGACTTGCTACTTGAATGAGAATAATAATAGCTAGCCTAATTTTGGAGGAGGATAGGTCCTTTTTATCTCTGTTTAACTGTGCCCCTTTGATGGAAAAAAAGAGAGAGAAAAGGCACTGATGTAACTGAGCCTACCATAGGATAATTCAGTGTACGCTCCTTGGTTTGAAGGTGTCAAGAATATAGTACTGTGTGGTGAACAACTAAGTGATCAAATGTCATACATGGTTCAGTAATGATTTCCATGTTCCTTTTACAGATCCAGTTCATCTAATTGGGCTCTCAGTGTTCCCAGCATGGAAGATGGTTTGCCTTATAGGCAAAGTTTACTTAAACTATTGCAATCAATATCAAGCTTGTTATTCACCATTTTCAGGAGGGATTTCTATTCAGAAAAAAACTGATTGTCCAATAAAAATCACTGCCAACAGCTGGAGTACCATGTTCACAACTTATTTCTAACTAAACCAAGTCCATTTTAAAAGACAAAAAAGAATGCTGTCAGGCATTGTCAGGGCTGGCCCAAGATATTCCGGCTCCTGAGACAAAGCACAAAATGGTTTCCTCCCCACCAGGAAGAAGGGGGTGAGTGAAGATCTACATCCGGAACAAGTATTATAGTATGAACTAGAGAAGAACTCTGGTGGGAGACTTGCTATCAGTTAAAGATATAAAACAGCATTGCAAATCAAACAGGGCTCATTCAGTGAAAGCTATACTATGGTTTCCAGAATGTTTTTAATTTAGTTAAAGCAATCACTTGTCACCTTTCATGGCAAAGCTCTCCCAAAGAGGCTTGCAAAATCTAATTAGCTGCATATACTTAGTAGGTATGTTGTCAATGTCAGTATTCATTTTATTATTGTTGTTATTTTATTATTGTTTTGTTACTACTACTACTACTAATATACTGCACTATACCCGGAGGTCTTAGAGCAGTTCATGTTCCAAGCTTATGTATATGCAGAAGGTGTTTTACATAAACCATAAAAAATACAGAATACAAATAGACCATAAAACATTTCAGTAATAAAAAATACATAAGACAGGCATCACCAATACAG
Source organism: Podarcis liolepis (assembly GCF_965112155.1). NCBI lineage: Eukaryota > Metazoa > Chordata > Lepidosauria > Squamata > Lacertidae > Podarcis > Podarcis liolepis. The sequence continues at coordinate 5,398,196 of NC_139558.1, forward strand.
TTCCAATATGTCCACCAGTATGTCTTATGGTGCTCACGAATCCACAATGCATGACAGAATGCTCTTCCTGCTCAGTTCTTATTTATGTTTTTCCACACCCTCATAGCAGCCATTTTGTATCTGGCACCAACGCCACAAAAATTTCAGATGTGCCTATCAGATTTGCCTGTCAGACACATTTCTCACAGTTTAAGCTTGTGCACCAGGTGCACCCATTCCTTGAGATGTCTGATTTGGTCACAGTGACACATACCTTAGTTGCATCCCATTTGGATTACTGTAACACACACTATGTGGGGTTGCTTTCGACAAGTGCTCAGAAACTTCAAAGAGCTTCAGCCAGAATACTGACCTGAGCTGGTTAAAGGGAGCATATCACTTTTTTCACTGCAGTGTTACAGTGTTTACTCATGTTAAGTTTGTGGTCTACTAAGACCCCTAGATCCTTTTCGCATGCACGACTGGTAAGCCAGGTGTCCCTCATCTTATATTTGTTGGAGCTGGTTCTTCCTGCCTAAGCGTAAAACCTTACATATATCCCTCTTGAAATTCATTTTGCTAGTTTTGGTCCAGTTCTCCAATCTGTTAAGGCTGTCTTGAATCCTGATCCCATCTCCTTTGGCATTAGCTACCCCTTTTAGTTTGGTGTTATCTACAACTTGGATGAGCATTACCTCAATAAAGGTAAAGGTACCCCTGCCCGTACGGGCCAGTCTTGACAGACTCTAGGGTTGCGCGCTCATCTCACTCTAGAGGCCGGGAGCCAGCGCTGTCCGTAGACACTTCCGGGTCACGTGGCCAGCGTGACGAAGCTGCTCTGGCAAGCCAGAGCTGCACACGGAAACGCCGTTTACGTTCCCGCTGGTAAGCAGTCCCTATTTATCTACTTGCACCCGAGGGTGCTTTCAAACTGCTAGGTTGGCAGGCACTGGGACCGAGCAACGGGAGTGCACCCCGCTGCGGGGATTCGAACCGCCGACCATGCGATCAGCAAGTCCTAGGCGCTGAGGTTTTACCCACAGCGCCACCCGCGTCCCATATTACCTCAATATCTGTATCCAAGTAATAATAATAATAATAATAATAATAATAATAATAATAATAATTTATTACGGCCATAGGCCCATACAGATAAAAACAAGACATAAATAACAGCTTGTGCACGTGGGAAAAACAGCCGCTAAAACACTACTATAACAATAAAATACTATAAGATGGAGTGGCATACTACGCCTTAATTAGCTTGTGGTGCTCCTTGGCAACGCTTTTGGGTAAGGACAGCGACCAGGAACCTAGCCACTTTCAGGGTCGTATGGGTATCCTTATCCTGCAAGATTTGGGCAAGGTGGAATTTTGGTGGGGTACCCTCTAGTTTCTGAATGATTGATCCCAACAAATTTGCCCGTGGCACCTTGAATAAGGGGCAAGTGAACATAATGTGCTGAAGTGACTCTGGCGTCTCCTTATCACATTCGCACATGGCGGAGGCTTGGCCCTTTGAGAATCTATGTCTCAGGACATTGGAGGGAAAAACGTTAAACCTCGCTTTGGTGAAGGCCAGCCTATGGGCAACAGTCGAAAGGGAGGAGAGGTATGATGGAACGCGGTAAGTTAAAGTGATACCAATGTTCTGGGGCAAACAAACACCTCCCCCCAGCATATAATTTTGCTGTAAATCGATGTCATCCAGTCTTTGGCGGATCAGTCTTTGAGCAGTGATTTGATCTAGTTTTAGGGAATCTAAGGGAGAGATTCCATAGCTCAGGAGTTTGGCATGAATTCTACTAGTCCAAAGGCTGGAGAATTCATCTCGCCATAAGCATTGGACAAGGTAATGGTCTGGTAATCTATGCCACAATGATAACCAATAATTGAAGACTTGCTTCCACAGGCAAGTTTCTAAGGATGCGATCTTCAATTCTAGTCACATGGCTGCGTTGCTTACGCACAGGGGGAGCATTAGGAGCCGACGTAGGAATTGGTTTTGCAGAGTCTCAAGAGGAGCAAGGTCTGTCATCGCGGCCCAGAGCGGGGCAGCATAAGCAAGCACGGGTACCACTTTTGCCTTGAACACCTTTAGGGCCGAGGGAACGTGCAAAGCTCCATCCGAAAAGAAAAATCGGAGGAGCGCATATGACAGAGTTTTGGCCTTGTTAAGGAGGTGTTGAATTTGTGCTTTCCACCCCAAATTGTATTGAAAAATAACTCCTAGGTATTGAAATTTTAGGACTTGCTCTATTTTTGCTCCACCAAGCTTCCATTCGTATAATCTCCGACTTCTGGCGAAAATCAGAATCTTAGATTTAGCATGGTTGATGGTTAATTGGTTGAGTTGACAATACGTGGCAAAGATCTTCAGAGCTCTGGTTAGTCCAACACGTGTATAAGATAGAATTACCGCGTCGTCCGCATATAAAAGGAGTAGACAGCGGTAATCCGCTAGTCTAGGCGCATGTGTACTTGGGGATGAGTTGACTAGGGGTGCTCGCATGTCGCTGATGAATAGATTGAATAGGCAGGGAGCCAATATACATCCTTGGCGCACTCCCTTGTTTATTGGTATCGAATTTGTGAGGTCGCCCGCAGGAGTAAGTCTCACTCTGGCAAGGGTACCTTCATGGAGCTGACTTATAAGCCGTAAGAGTCTTCTATCAATGCCCTGTTTCGCAAGTTTCTCCCAAAGAATATTTCTAGGAATGCTGTCAAAGGCTGCCTTAAGATCTAAGAAGGCAGCACACAGGTAGCCCCGGGGAGGGGAGGAGTACTTCCGTGCCAGATGGTAAAGAACTATTGCGTGATCAGTTGTAGAGCGTTTAATTCTGAACCCTGCTTGTTCGTGGCCAATCTGGTTAGTCTCATCTACCCATCGCAATAGTTTCGTCAACAAAAAGCTGGCATAAATTTTCCCTATGATCGAAAGGAGGCTGATGTTACGGTAATTTTCCGGCTCCATTGGAGAACCTTTTTTATGAATTGGTATTATAATGGCCTCCTTCCATATTTTGGGGATGAGACCCGAAGCGTTGATTGCGTCGAAGGTTTTGGCCAAGATGCCAGCCCACCATTTTGGGTGTAGTTTGATGGCTTCAGCAGGGATCAGGTCGGGCCCTGGGGCTTTGCCCGGTTTCAGCTGGGCTATTAGCTTGGCTATTTCGTCAGGATCGGTGGGAGGCCAAATAGGTAGGTGGGAAAACAGATGCATCAGATGGTCGGAGGGAGCATCTGCCTGTGAGAAACATTTCTTCAGGAACAATTCCCATGTATCCAAGTCGTTTATAATGACGTTGAACAACAACAGGTGCAGAACTGAACACTGAACTGAACACCACTTGTTACTTTTCCCCCAGAAGGACAAGGAACCATTAGTGAGCACTCTTTTTTTTTTTTTGAGAAATTTTTTATTGCGTTTCTTTTCATAGCTTCATAGGTTCAGTTACAAAACAACAGACAAGAAACAGTTTTCAAGAATACAGAAAAATAAAAGAAAAAAATAGTTAAATGTGTTTCAAATCATCTTTCAAAAAGTTACTTTCCGTTGGACCTCCTCACATCCTCCCAACATTGCATTCTTTGATCTAACGATATCAGCAATTTATTACCTTATTTCACCGCTTATTGTACCTTTGAATTTATTATGTTACCAATTTCAAAAATTTGTAATTTAATTTTAATACCTTTATAATAAACATAATATATTTGTTTCAAATTTGTCTCCTTTTTTGTTATTACTTACTTTATCATTTACCTAATCAAGTTGCAGAAGCATAACATTTCCTAATCGTGCACAGTCTTAACATTCAAACAACTTATAGTATTTTTGCAAATAGTCCTTAAATTTTTTCCAGTCCTCCTCAATTGTTTCTTCGCTCAGATCTCGAATTCTGCCAGTCATTTCTGCCAACTCCATATAGTCCATCAACTGCGTCTGCCAGTCCTCCAGTGTGGGTAAATCTTGTGTCTTCCAGTACTTTGCAATAAGAATTTTTGCTGCTGTGGTTGCATACATAAACAAAGTTCTATCTTTCTTTGGGACCATCCGGCCCACCATGCCCAGAAGGAAAGCCTCCGGTTTCTTGAGGAAGGTATATTTAAATACCTTTTTCAATTCATTGTATATCATTTCCCAGAAGGCCTTTACTTTCGGGCAGGTCCACCAGAGGTGAAAGAATGTCCCTTCTGCCTCCTTACATTTCCAGCATTTGTTATCAGACAGGTGGTATATTTTAGCCAACTTGACTGGGGTCATGTACCACCGGTATACCATTTTCATAATGTTCTCTTTCAAGGCACTACATGCCGTAAATTTCATACCGGTGTTCCATAACCTTTCCCAGTCCTCAGACATTATGTTATGTCCTACATCCTGTGCCCATTTTATCATAGCAGATTTAACTGTCTCATCCTGTGTATTCCATTTCAGCAGCAGGTTATACATTCTCGAAAGTACCTTAGTTTTTGGTTCTAGCAACTCCGTCTCTAATTTCGATTTCTCCACCTGGAAACCAACTTTTTTATCCATTTTAAAGACCTCTTGAATTTGAGCATAATGTAACCAATCTCGCACCTTACTTTTTAGTTTGTCCTGGCTCTGTAGCTTCCAATTATCTCCAGATCTTTCAATTAATTCCCAATATTTTGGCCAATAGGCCTCCATATTGGGCCTTTTTTTGGAGACCTTGGCCTCCACCGGTGATAGCCACCTCGGGGTCTTATTTTCTAGTAAATCCTTATACTTCATCCAGACGGCAAAAATTGATTTTCTGACAATATGGTTTTTAAACAATTTGTGAACTTTCGCCTTGTCATACCACAAATATGCATGCCAACCATAAGCGTTATCAAACCCTTCCAGATCTAGGACATCAGTATTCTTCAACAAGAACCAATCCTTCAACCAGCAGAAGGCTGCAGCTTCATAATATAACCTTAAGTCCGGCAGGGCAAACCCCCCTCTGTCTTTTGAGTCAGTTAGTATTTTAAATTTTATTCGGGGCTTTTTGCCCTGCCAGACAAACCTAGACATATCCTTCTGCCATTTTCCAAAGCATTCCATTCTGTCCACGACCTGTAGGGTTTGAAACAAAAATAACATTTTCGGCAAGACACACATCTTTATAGCTGCGATTCGACCTGACAAGGTAAGTTTCAATCTTGACCAAATTTCCAAGTCCTTTTTGATTTCCAACCAACATTTTTCATAATTGTCTTTAAATAGATTCAAGTTTTTGGTGGACAAAAATACCCCCAGGTACTTCACTTTTTTAACCACACTTAATTCTGTTTCTTTCTGGTACCCTTCTGTCTCTGTAAGTGTTAAATTTTTAGTCAAAACCTTGGTTTTTTGTTTGTTTAGCTTGAATCCCGCCACCCGACCAAACTCCGAGATCAGTTCAAGAACTCTTTTTGTGCTAGATTCTGGCTCCTGTAATGTTAAAACTAAGTCATCTGCAAAAGCTTTCAATTTGTACTGTTTCGCTCCGACCACTATACCCTGCACCAACTGGTCCTCCCTAATCATATTCAGCAACACCTCCAGGACAGAAATGAATAACAGAGGAGATAGAGGGCACCCCTGTCGTGTCCCTTTTTCAATTTTGAGTTCCTCCGACACCACATTGTTCACTATCAGTTTAGCTTTTTGTTCTGAATAGATTGCCTCTATTCCATTTTCAAACCCTCGCCCCACACCCATCCCTTCCAAGTTTTTCTTCATAAACATCCAAGAAATGTTGTCAAATGCTTTCTCCGCGTCAATAAAGATTAGCGCCGCCCTTGTGTTCCTAATCCGCAAAAGTTCCAATATATCGATAATGTTCCTAGTGTTATCAGACATATGTCTACCAGGGAGAAAGCCTGCTTGGTCCTTGTGAATTACTTCATTTAGTACTTTTTTAAATCTACTTGCTAGAATGTCTGCAAATATTTTGTAATCCACATTCAGGAGTGAGATGGGACGGTAGTTCTTAAGCTGAGTCTTTTCCGATTCTGACTTAGGTATCAATGTGATGAATGCTTCTTTCCACGTTTCCGGTGCTCTCTTCCCCTCCATAATCTGGTTGCAAACCTCCATCAATGGTTGTATCAAAAAATCCTTCAAAGTCTTATAATATTTGGAGGTGAGTCCGTCCGGGCCTGGAGATTTGCCAAGTTGCATATTCTGAATGGCACCTTCAATTTCCTGTTGAGTTATTTTACAATTAAGAATTGATCTTTTATCTTGGCTTATTCTAGATAATCCATTAGTCTTTAAAAATTGGTCTATTTCCGGTTCTTTCTGAGGCCCCTGTGCATAAAGATCTTTAAAGTATCTGTGGAAGCACTTCCTTATTTCTTCTGGTTTCTGAACTGTTCTTCCTTGAATCTCTAAGTTTGTGACCGTATTTAACTTTTGCCTTTTTTTCAGCTGCCAAGCTAGCAGCTTTCCACATTTGTTTGCTGATTCAAACGATCTCTGTTTCATTTGTTTAATTTTCCATTCTATCTCTTGATTGATTAATTTCGAATATTGTGCTTGATGGAATTTAATTTCTCTCAGCACCTCCTTTGACTTTGGTTTAGTTCTCAACTTTTTCTCTCCTTCACTTATTTTCTCTAGAATCTTCTCCTTTTTTCCATTCCAGAATTTCCTCTTTATTGTGTTCTGTTGTATCAGAAACCCTCTCATAACTGCTTTACTTGCGTCCCAGATTGTTCTTTTTTCCACCATGGTATTCCAGTTTATTTCAAAGTAGTCCTTTAGTGTTTTTTGGGCCTTCTTGACAGTCTCTTGATCTCTTAGCAAGGTGTCATTCATTTTCCATCTGAAGGATCCGGTTGGAGTAAGTCTCAATTCCATTTTCATAGCATTATGGTCGGAGCAGGTTTTTGGGCAGATTTCCACTTTTCTTGTTTTAGGTGCCAGCCCTCTAGATATCCAAATTTGGTCGATTCGTGTCCATGACAGATGGGCCTCAGAAAAAAAGGTTCCTTCTTTACCCAAGGGGTTCCTTGTCCTCCATATGTCAATCAAGTCCATATTGTCTGTCATTTCAAAAAACGTTTTAGGTAGTCTGCCGTCTGTTGTTAAGTTTTGATTTTGAGATTTGTCCATATTTGTTGACACCACCCCATTCATATCTCCCATCACAATGATGTTGGAATAGTCCAGATAGTCCAGCATTGTCTCATGCAGCTTCTTATAAAATTCTGATTTCCCATCATTCGGCGCATAAATTCCTAATATCAAGATTTTCTCTCCTTGTGTCTGAATTTCAATTGCCAAAGTTCTTCCATAATCATCCTTGAATAAGAATTTTGGTGATAGGTTCTCCTTTGCATATATTACCACACCTCTTTTTTTAACTTTGTCCGATGATATAAATTCTTGACCTAGTCTTTTGTTGATTAGTACTCTCCTGTGGAGCCTAGTCACATGTGTTTCTTGAAGACATATTACGTCCAATTGTTCTTTTTTTAAGATATGAAATATCCTCCCTCTTTTTTCAGACGAGTTCGCGCCATTTATATTCCAACTAAGTAGCTGCAGAGACATCCCGTTCTATTTGTGTTGCTCTTAAAGTGGGGTGTCTTCCTTTTCCTCAGATCCCGAGGGTAAAGGCGCTGGCCCACCACCTGGCGGTGCTGGTATAGGTGGAGGTGGTGGCCAAGTTGCTCTTTTTTGAAGATCTTCCCCGTGGTCGTGTAGGAACCTTTGATTGTCTTCAGGTGTTCTAATTTTTACCTTCTTTTCTTTGTAAGTAAAAGATAGTCCTTGTGGGAACTCCCACCTGTAGGGTATTGCGTTGTGTCTCAGCAGCTTTGCTAATTCTGTATAGGTGGCTCTAAGATCCAGTAGCTGTCTCGGAATATCTCTGTAAATTTCCACCCTTTTATCTTGTATTTCGATTGCTTTTTTAAAGTGAAGGCCTAGGATCTTATCTCTCTCTTCCTTCGATCTTAAAGTTATCAAACAGTCTCTAGATCTGTCCTTCCTTACCAGTCTTCCCAATCTAAAAGCCGAGACAATCTTGAAATCTATATCTTCCTTTATACCCCAGAACTTAGAAAATTCTTGTGTCAAATATCCAATCAGGTCTCCTTGCTCAAGTTCTGGGATACCTCTCAATTTGATGTTGGTCTCGCGATTTTTCAATTCCACCATTGACAGGTAAGCTTGTTGTTCACTCACCTGTTTGTGCAGAGGCTTAACTTCTCCTTTTATCTCCTCAACCTCCTTCTGTAGAACTCCCACTTTCTGAATGGCTTCCCCCGCTAGTTCACGATTTTCAGCTGTTGCTCCTTGCAGATTCCCTATTGCTTGTGTGTGCTGGGAAACTTGTTCAGTCAATTTTTGAATTGAGGATGTTGCCTTGTCTATTTTCAAGGACTGATCGTCCACCTTTTGATTTAGCTTTGACAATTGCTCCAATATTTGTTTCAAAACTGCATCTGATCCACCTGTTGCCATATCTTCCTCAGTGGACTTCTCAGTTGTTTCAACTTCCTCCTTTTGTGCCACCAGCACAGTTGGAACCGACGATCGGCGTCCTTGGGTCAAAGTTGTTTGTACAAGTTGAGCTGGTTTTTTTTCCTTTTCTTTTTCCTTAGCCTCTTTAGTTTCCTTGGCTTTAGACGCTCTTGTTCTCCCTGCACCACTCATTACACATCTGTCAGTGTTCAAGGTCAGATTGTCTATTGTTCCATGGGAAAGACAGATCCAGTTATAAACAGCCAGTGAGGAAAAAGTCAAAACAAAAATCAGTTCCCAGGTTTTTATAATCCCAGAGCCCTGTAGGGGGAGTGCCACCAAGTTTCAAAGACAAAGAAGGAAGTTTTCCACCATTAAAGTTCCAATTTCACTCGATTCAGAAAATCCAAAAGTCCCTTCACAGACCAAAAGTCCCCCAGAGCACTTTTTAAGGTTCAACAAAGTTTCATAGAAGGTGCCTGTAACAATGTCACATCCAGTCTTTTCTGCTCAAAAGTATCATTTAGTCCCAATAAGTTTCAACAGCCGTATCCGCAGTTTAACAAAGTATCTCCTCCCCGGCAGCCCGACAATCTGGCTCTTTAGAATTTGTAATCCCAAAAAAAATAGGAGGAAAGTCCCAATTTGGTACTTAAAGTCCCTTTTGTTCAATAACCATTTCTATTTTCCGTCCAAAAAAAGACAGCTCCATAAGTGCACGAAAGCTAAAACTTCCCACAGTCTCTTTTTAAACGCTTTCCGCTTCTTAGATCTTTGCTTTGATCTTGCCAGCAATGCCGGGAGGCGGACTTCCCTTTTTTTGTCTCCCGATTTCAGTCAAATTCAACAAATTGTTTGACAATTTTAAGCCCCTTACTCACGGGTATGTTGCTTGTAGCTTGATGTTGGTTTTTAGGAAGAAAGGTCAGCGCTCATCTGCAACAGCCGCGCGGCTTCACATCCGCGGAAAGAGCGATGAACTCACAGCACCGCTCCCCCTCACTCACTCCGGATCTCCTTACGGGGTTCCTTCTGTGATTTTGGGGTAGCTTCTGGTGCCCGCCGAGTCCCACGGCCACGGGCTCACTCTACCCGTGGTTTCTCTTAATGGGTCGCCGCTATGCCGCAGCTTGCGACCCTTTTCCGCGGAGCCCCTCTTCAGAGAACGAAGAGGACCGCCATTACAGTTTCGCGCCGCCTCCGGAAGTCCCATTAGTGAGCACTCTTTAGGTTTGGTCAGTCAACCAGTTATAAATCCATCTAACAGTTACCTCGTCCAGCCCACATTTTACCAGCTTCTCCGCAAGAATATCATTGGAGACAACCATTTGCTAGCCTCCAGTCTGCAGAGACCTCACCATTTCTCCAATAATTCTCAAAGTTTATAGACAGAGATTACATCTGCAAGCTCCTTTAGTACCCTTGGGTGCAGCTCATCAATCCCCGGGGATTTGAATTATGTCTGACTACACTCACCTTTCCCCTGCCTTTGTATAATAAAACCCAAGAGGACACGATCACTTTCTGCCAAGGTTCCCAGTACTTCCACTTTGTTGATCAGTTCCTCCATGTTAGTGAGGACTGGATCCAAGATCGATGACTCCCTTGTTGTTTCTGGGAAAAGAAATTGTTAGTGAGGCAATTGAGGAGTTTTTTGGACCTTACATTTTTCCAGATTTTGAGTTCCCACTGATATTGGGGTAGCTGAAGTTTACCATGACCACTATATCTCTCCTTTTTGAATGTTTGGTAAACTGATGTAGGATGGCATCGTCCAAGTCTTTAGTCTGGCTTGAAGGTCTATAGCAGACACTCACGGTAAGGTCACTGTTTTTCCCCTCTCCTAAAATTTTTACCAATATACTCTCAGTATGATTTCCATGCTCCAGGTCGTGGATCTCTTAACAAGTGTACACATTCTTTACATATAATGCTGCTATTCCTCCCTTCCTGTGTGGTCTATTCCTTTTGAACAGGTTATAGCCCTCAGTTTCTACATTCCTGCCGTGAGTCTCATCCCACCAGGTTTCAGTAATGCCTATTAGGTCATATTTGCCAACATGAGTTCAAATTCATCTTGCTTGTTTCCCATATTCTGTGCATTAGTATAGAGACAACTGTAAGCATACGTGAGTCCCTCCAACTGCTTTCTGCTTGTACTTTCCTGTCCTTTAGCAGGTTTCTGTAACCCCATCTCAGTTTCCTGTGCATCAATGAAGCTATTACCCCTAGTACCAGGTGTTCCCCTCTCCCTGTAATGTTGTGTCCCTCCCCCTCAAGATCTAGTTTAAAGCTCTCCTGTTCAGGTTCATGAAACCCATTCTGGCCAACTATGAGGTGCAATTCATCTCCTGCCTCAAGGAAGTAAAGACCTTGGTCCAAGAAGCCAAACCTTTCGTGATGATACTACCTGCACAGCCAGTATTTTCCTATATCTCCCTGGGCCACTACCTTCAACAGGAAGGAGTGATGAAAAAACTACCTTTGTCCCAAGGTCTTTCAGCTTCCTGCCCAAAATCTGAGGCAATGACTTTTACTACCTGTGTCCTACAGCAAGAATTGGAACAAATAATACCTTGTTGTTACATGAGCCCTGGGTCTGTGAACCAGACAACCGTGGCCCCACTGATTTAGTCTTCACTCTGATGCCCTTGCCAGGCTCACAGAGCCCCCTTTCACACTAAGGAGATGCAATGTGGGGCAATGCCCCTATCCTATAATGTTTCAGGATGTAAGGTCCCCAGAACTTAAAGACCCAATTAAACAATAAATTGCATCACTCCAACAGTGTGAAGTACATGAAAAAGAGAACTCCCAGGCCAATTAGCGCCCCCCCCCCCAATTCCTACTCAGTCCCTTCAACAAGTGACTGGCAAAATCCTATGCTGAAAATGGGAGGGAGAGAAGACACTGCAACAGAAAAAAAGCTAAAGTTTGGGAAGGGGAGCCCCCCCCCATGCAGATTGGTCAGTTGTCCACTCACACTACCCCAAATCTCCTCCCCAGGGAGGAGCCAATTTTGCTATTTCTTGGGGTCATTGGGATGTGGCAAATTTGCCCCCACATAAGAATAGGAATGCTTACGTAAGATGCTTAAAAACAAAAAAAGAGGCACACCTTTAAAAGGAATATTTCTTTGGATGAATAGCATGATTCAGATGTAGGAAGGAATATATGACACTTGTTTGATATTTGTATCTTCCTCAGACTGTGTTTTTTGATGTGGAATTCTCCACTAGGGAGTTATGGGAGTTATCAGAAATAATCATTGTGTGGTATAGCACGATAATAAGTCAAAATAGAATTCTGGACCATATTTCCTATAAAGCTATAACAACCAATTTCGGCTCACTTGCTGCGAGGTGTTAGTATGACAAAGCTTTGGAACGTGCCTTGAACTTCAGACTCTTTTAGGAAGATTTTGTGAAACAAATCCTCCATTTCATACATCTATGTTTGTAAAAGTTACAAGCCTTCACTCTTTAAATTGGTCGTGTTAAGCTTGAGGTTTTGAGTTGTTCTGTGTACTTTAGCAGATGTTACCCAGCAACTGCACTGATCCATCTGAAGCTCCATTTCTATATTAACTGCTCCCGAGAGTGCGAGAAACAAGACTAAAGGAGAACAGGGCAAAGCAGTCACTGACGGACAATTAGGGTTGCCAGCCATAGAGGTGGGCGGTCAAATGTTACCACAGATGTTTCAATAGAGCATCCCCAGCAGAAGGATACTTGGCACCGGCAGGAGAAAGATTATTCTGTGTGCATTTTGTTTCACTGGTAGTAGGGTTAATAGCAGCAATTATTTATTTTATCTTCTAAGATGCAAACGGTTGTCTCCTGAAGGTGGAAGTGTTTTCACAACCAGGACTGGCTCAGCATGGATCAGTTTTAATTGCCATTTTGCAGAGTCAGAGCCTCATACACTTCTGAACTTAAATGAATACGATCAGGAGAATGAAATACCATGAAGTATATCATTATGCAGCTGCGCACTACTTTGATACCACTGTCCTCCTGTCTCCGCATTAAAATAGAGTTGACACCAGCTAGCATGGCATTTAAGATTGGAGAGGGGTGGCAAATGTAACAGAACAGAGAGTATATTGTTTGGATTGTAGGGTTAGGGCAACAGTTGCCTCCACTGGGGTCCTCAAACTTTTTCAGCAGGGGGCTGGTCCACTGTCCCTCAGACCTTTTGGCTGTTTTTTTTTGGGGGGGGGAATGAACGAGGGACGATGAGTGGTGCGCAAAAGGGCTCCGGAGAGGGGCACCAACAAAGCCCAGCCCCCTTCCTCCTCTAGGCAGGGTGGGGAAAAGCCAGGAGGAGGCTTTGTGAGGGAGAGGGAAAGAGCACACACACTGGCAATCCAACTGGCGATTCCTGGATCGTCCGTGGGTCAGATTTAGAAGGCAGTTGGGCCTGATCCAGCCCATGCGCCTTAGTTTGCCGACCCGTGCTCCTCACCCTGGAATGAAGACAAGAGTTTGGGCCTTTGAATCACAACATTATTTGCCAAAAATCAAAGGGTCTGCAACAGGATGAAAACCACCCCTTCCCCACTGGCATTAGTTCAGACAAGTGAGGATGCCAGAACCCAGATGAAGTTTCTTCTGAAATAATTATTTACATCACTGATGAAATCTGATGCAGTGTGGAGGAAAGGGGTAAAGAGTAGTAGCCTACTGAAGGAATCATCCAGAAAATATCGTGCCCCCTTGCCTCTTTTTCCTCTCCTGTGCTCTCTTGCCACTGCCACATGCCCACGCACCCACGGCTGCTCACCTCCCTGCCCTTGCATGGCGGTGGGCATACAGCAGGCACACTGTGGGTGGCAAGTGGGCACAGGGTGGAGGAGGAGGAGACTGTGGCCAGCAAGCACAGGAGGCAGGTCTGCCCCCCCCTCCCAGCTGTCTGGATCCCACCACACTGAGGCCACTGCCTCACTTCACCTCATGGATGTCCAGTCCTGCTAGCTACCTATTCCCACTCTGCTAGATAGGGCAGGATGCCATGCTGTAGCAAAGAGGTGTTGTCCCTTCATAAGGGTGTGCTATTGGCTCATGTGACCCACTGACTGATCCCTATGAGATCCTGGGGTGCTTCATTGAAGCAAAGGGGTGAGGCAAAACCATCCCCTGCCAAAGCAGAAGGAGAAATCCTACTTGCTTTTGTAATTTCAGAAGCAGTTAAACCAATTTGTTAGAATTTGCCTGCTTAACTATACCACCTAATGGTATAGTTGAAGCAACCCTTTGGTTGCAGGAGAAAGTATAATTCATCACATACACACACCAATCACCTTTCTTTTTCTAAGCCAATATGTCTGAATATTGTGTCAGGTACCAAAATGTGTTGAAGATCCAATCAGAACAATTTACATATTTAAGCAGCAGTCGCACTTCCATTACATGTTCCTCTGCACTTATATGTGTGAATGAAAGTGAGAGTTGTGAGGGACCGAAAGAGAGAGAGAAAGAATGGGTAGCAATACGAGTCTTAATTAACTGTAGTATTGCACAGATTCCCCTCAGGAGGTGTGGCAATTTTTAAACTACCTGCTGAGTTTTATAGATGAGGTAAATTGGAGTTGTTGCAAAATGTAAATTTAAACCTTACTTTTCTCTCTCTCTAAAAGATTAGGAAAAGAAATGAGAACATAGAGCTTTTTTCTACGTACCTATTCTACAGTGCAGTCCTTTGCATGTCTACTCAGAAGTAAGTCACATTGAGTTCTATGGGACTTACTCCCAGGTAAGTGGATATAAAATTGCAATCTCAATGCCATTCTGTGAAACACCATGTCTCAGTCACACATCCAACTGACCCAATATTTATGAACCCCTTGCATTCTTCCACTGCCCCCACTTTTATTCTTATGGCAGTAAGATTTGAACTGCATTATATTATGAAATAAAATGTCTATATTTGTTTTAAACAGCAATTGTACTGTTCTGTATCATCAGATGACTGGGGAGGGGAGGCAGGCGGAGGATCTGTCAGGGTGAAATCTCCCCTGCATTACCCACAACTAGATAGTAAAATTCTGAACTCTTCCACTCCAAATGGGGATATATTGAAGAGTGTTGTGCCAATGTATTCTCCTGCATTTGTTTTAACCTTTCTCCCACAACTTATGAAATAAATCAATTGCCTTTCAGCATTATCAATGAGTTCAGAATATTTCAGAGGAATTTCCATGGGTGTGGCACAGAAATTTGCTGTGCTTGCCTTGGTTTCAAGGCTAGGGGATATTTCTCAGTTTTCTTTCATTTATTATGTAAATCATTTCTCCAGAGGTCTTCATTCAGCAGCCTTCCTGGGTGCTTGTCTATACTGGGTATGTTATCCTCTTATGTACCTGACAGCTGCTTTTTAAAAAAGTGAAGCCTTCTTTAGTCTTTTAGAAATCAGTGCAGATTTTTCTTAAAGGTAAATCTTCTCTAAAACAAAATCAATGACAGCAATAATCTCAGGTACTTGATAATCAGCCACTTTGGCTTCCTGTGTTTCAATTAAAGATCCAGAGAAGACATCTTGAGAAGTCAAGACAAAAGTTTTTTTTAAAAAAAATCATGAATCACAAGTGGGCAGAGAAGCTGCAGAGATGGAGAAACATTTAATGGACAGAAAAATGCCCATGGCCACCCTGAGACAATAAACAAAAATGTCAACCTTGCACCCACCCAAATTCTGAAGGAATTTAAAGCACCCTGAGATCGGGTGAGAAAAACAGTGGAAGAAATATTTAGAGAAATGGAAGGGCAAGTTTTGGTACAGCAATAATACTGAATGCTACCGGTGTAAAACACTCACTACACTAAACATTGCCTCTGGTGAGCTTAGGACATGCATGATTTGGGAACGGGGGTAGTACATGGGGAAGAATTCAAAAATATGATTTCCCCCATTGGATGTGACAAAGTCCAGAATTCTATCACTTCGGTCTAGGAACTCCTCCTCACTTTTTGCATTGAAGGCTCTGGGTCCCACCAGAATTTGAGATAAGAATGATAGCTTGGATTGATATGATTGAATTGACAATAGCCAACCTGAGGTGGCATGAATAGCTTCCAAATGGCACAGATAAATTGGGTCCTCCTCACGGAGGAAACGTGTTGTGGTGAGATCATCAGGACTGACCTCACTGTTGTGGGTGGGAGCGATTGGATAGCCACAACAACCCAATAGGTGGTCCCTCGGTTGTTGGGCAAATCTGGCCAATGGGAATTTTGTGTATTAACTGAGGGGTTTTTATATATACCGCTGCACGTTGCGTTGAGCTTCCTATTTTCACTTCAGGCACCAAATCACCCCCCACCACCACCCAAAGGGATCGAGGCTGAGTCTAAAGAGATCAAGGGACCTATTTATGCCCATGCATGTGACCCAGAGCTTCCTCTTTCGGCTCGTGCACCGGAACACCCGCCCACCTCTCCCTATATTTAGGGTCTTGCCGTGACCTTGCAATGCCATCGTGGGTCATCTGCTTTTGGGGCAGGGGCCCGATAGGAATTTCCCCATTTGGCTGATTGGCTGGTGCTACTTGGGTTTCGCCTGCCACATAGCAAATTGTCACAACTTTGTAAGGTTTGGAGGTTAGGCATTGGTTAAATTGGTCGTGTGGAGGGGAGGGCGGAGAACCTGGCCCCTCCAATGGCAAGAGGTATTCCGTTGAAGGAATCCAGGGATTCACCATGCTTTTGTCGACCCCTTTCGGGGGGAAGGGTCTCGCAAGAGTCCCTGGGAGTATTTTGGGGTGAGCTTGAGTCACGTGCCCGTACCAATGCTCCCCCATGGTGTTTACTTGTACTAACGGTATGGTGGGGCCCAGTCGTCAGTGCTGCATCCTGCTGAGATCAGGAGCAGCCTAGTCGAAGCAATGCCTATACAAACCACTCACAATCTGTAATCAATAAAGTTGTGGCCAAAATTATGCCAATAACCTAAAATTAAATTCCATGTCAGGTGTGTAATTATATATTGGGGTAGCTCCTGGGGGTCTTCACACACAAATGAAAAGAGCCATGGTATGTGGGTGACATGCACTCTTCCTCCTCACCCTTCTTGGCCTGGTCCAAGGGAGAGGGAGAGGGGGAGAAAGAGAAAATATTTTTAAAAGCAATGGTCAAACAAAATTGACTCTTGTTGACTGAGGTGTGTGATAACTGCCCTGGTTTTTAGCAGCTGTATAGTCTCTGGATTAGCAAGGCTTGGCATACTGTACAAATAGGAACTTGGCATAAACAAAATAGCTTAGCCTTCAGTGGGTAAACCAGGTAGAGCTTTCTGAAAGCAGTTTAGATCTTGCCTCCAAAATCACCTATGAATCTTGGTATGGAGAACACCAACTCAAGGTATGGCCACCAGGGCCCCAGCCTATCCCTGACAACTACTGTACTACCACTGAGATTCTTTCTTGAAGTTTCCAAATAGACAACTTTTAAAAAAATGTTCAGTATGATGATGGGGCTTCTTCTCAAACTAGGAAACATTTAAATGGATGTCTTTGTGCTGTTTTTTTGCAGTACTGGTTCTGTTTGAGAAGTTCAGAGGGCTATAATTAAGGTCTTCACATGCCAAACTGCAATGAAAAAGAGGCATGAAACATCACAAGCAGCACAGAGGGGTTACACTTAAAAGATGATCCTGCCAGGAACACAGGAAATGATATAGGCTCTGCAATACCACTGGGATGCTTTAAGAAACTCAGACAGCTGCTCAGGAAACTGCAAGCACACCACCATAGCCATTAGCCCTCATTCCTGTTGAGTAGCTCAAGTTGGGGCCAATTCAGAAATCAGGGGCAAAGGAGCACAGAGTATATTTCATTCTGCAAAATATGCACTTGCTGGGAAGTCTCAGCTGTCATGCCACATTAAACAGGTTTCTATTATGTGTGCAAAACAGACAATATTAAAGCTGTTATGTACCCAAACAGTTACATCCAGGTACTTTACCAAAGGCAGATCACTGAGAAAGTTATACAATACAGACTGTGTGTGTGTGTCTTTGTGCACAGAGAGAGAAATTTTAGATCCTATATTGTTGTTGTTTAGTCGTGTCTGACTCTTCATGACCCCATGGACCAGAGCACACCAGGCACTCCTGTCTTCCACTGCCTCCCGCAGTTTGGTCAAACTCATGCTGGTAGCTTCGAGAACACTGTCCAACCATCTCGTCCTCTGTCGTCCCCTTCTCCTTGTGCCCTATATTACTGTTCCTTAAATGGAACAGAAATAATGTTATATTCAGACATGTAGTGCAATTCATATTGCTTTACTAAAGGGATGAGGAATCTTTAGCCATCCACTTCAACTCCCATCAGCCCCAACCAGCATGGTCAATAGTCAGGGATGATGGGAGTTGTAGTCCTGCAACATATGGACAATCCCATATTCCCTATTCCCTGTTTTATCACTCTAATGGGAAAAGAAAGCCTAGCTCTACCACCACTACAAGCACAACATAAAAGGCTCATTTACCCTGTCAGTTGGTTCATCCATCATTAGTGTTCTGCCTTTTCAAGTTTGGCTCTTCAAGGACATAGGTAGAAACCTACATAAATTCCTTTTAAGTGAAGATGCTAGGGATTAAACTCATATCTTCTAATGTAAAACATGTCCTATCCTACAGAGGATCCTATGGAGACTTACCTTCTCTAACATACTTTTGATAGCTCTTTCATCCATTGCAGAGTTGCTTTGGATGTTGCATGCAAGCAACTAGAAAAGAAGTGCCGTACGCTTCATGTCCTTATGCTTATGGGTCTCCTCTACAAGAGAGAGATGAGGCTCCTTCTGACCAGAGCAGAATGTCCTCTCTTTCATAGGGAAAGGAACGGGAAAGGAAAGCACATATTACTCATGCTTTCCTTTAAGCAACCTTTCTCAAATGTCCCCTTATTTATAAATTAATTAAGGCAGAAAGATTTGTGTGACTGCAGCAGAGTGAGTTTAAAGGGCCACCTCTGCTGGATTGTGGCCGTCTGGATGCGGTTGGACTCCCAATCCCATCAGCCCTAGGCTGTATGGCCAATGGTCATAGATGATGGGAGCTGTAGTCCAGCAACATCTGGAGGGCCGGCAGAGATTAACCATATTAACCCATTTTACCACATACCTGCATTTAATAGAAGTCTTCTTTACACTTCCAAGGAATATACAAAGATAACAAACCTCAGCGTATCTTGTCAGAGTGGGTGCCAGGAGCGGGTCAGCAGGAACTCACAGGGCTTCAGGGAAGTTAACTCTTTAGTCAAAGAAACAAAACAGCTCAGGCCCAGCAAGCACAAGAACTCCTCTCCTTCTGACCACTCATTGTTGTCCCACCACCAACCCCTAAACAATCTGAGCCTTTTCCCCTAGCTGGTGCCTCCCACTATTCCTCTGCATGACAATATCTCACCCATGCCAACTATGTTATACCCACTTAAATCTGAAGAAGTGTATCTGAAGAAGTGTGCATGCACACGAAAGCTTATACCAAGAACTAACTTAGTTGGTCTTTAAGGTGCTACAGGAAGGAATTTTTTTTATTTCCACTTAAATCTATTTGTAGAATGACTGCAGACCATTTTGTTAAGCCCTTCCAAGTGCCATTGGTGGGAGAAATAAGAGAGAGGGCCTTCTCAGTGGCTGCTCCCAGGCATAGGAACTCCCTCTCTAGAGAAGCTAAGCTGACTCCCTTATTGAGTCACCAGCAGGTGAAGACTTCTGAAACAAACAAACAAAAAAGATTTGGGGAAGTTTGGGGAACTCACTACTGCCAGTGAAAGGGCTGTTTTTATTGCAATTAGTTGTATGGTTTTAATAGATTGATATATGTATATATTTTTCCTTCTAACAAGGTTTAATATTTTCCTACAATTTTAACAGTTCGCATTTTTATATGTAAGCTGCCTTGAGTCCCATCAGGAAAAAAGGCAGGGTATAAATAAATATATATATCTATTGTGTTGGTATCTCATACAGAAGAGTTAATGTTTCAAGCCTGCATGTGACATTTGCAAACATCTTTGTAGCACAGAGTTGTTGTTCCGTTGGGTCTGGTGCCTGAAGCGAGCTCCCTGTCAAGCACATTCTTGGGAATCCTGCCACCTTCCATTTTGTGGACATGACTCAGCCACTGAGACTGGAGTGTGATCATGGTGGTAATGTGGGCTCGGGAGAGCACACCTTTGCTTGAGACTCTGTCCTGCCCTGGGATGCCCAAAATTCTCATGAGGCATCACGTATGGAAGGCATTGAGGTGTCACTTCTGGCAATGAGGTAAAGGTAAAGGGACCCCTGACCATTAGGTCCAGTCATGGCCGACTCTGGGGTTGCCGCGCTCATCTCACTTCATTGGCAATGAAGTGGTGCTTAAATCTTCTCATTGAAATAAGGGATACACAAAAGTATGTAATTTTGGCTGGATTTCAACAATGTGTTTACAGGAGTCTAATTCTGTGCTGGGTTGTAGCCAATTGACAAATTTGCTCAGAGTCAACAGAAAGACAGGTTTTAAATACAAGGATCATCACAGACATTCTAATTTGATGAACGACTTAATATAGCTATCTGAAAAAAGAATAAAAGCTATAGGTTGGATTATGAATTATTGTTCCCATTTATTTTCTCTCCTACAAACAATGTCCTTTAATATTGGGGTTTCTAAAGTTTTGCTAAAGCAGTCATTATCCCACTGGCAATGCAAATGCTAAGGGGCTGGGAAGATAATGACTGTTACAAAGCAATGAAGGTTTCAGTGGGTGCTCTTGTACAGCACTTATTGGCATCCAAGCAAGCTACTTAGCATTCCATTCCCCCACAAGAAAGCCATTAAACAATGAAAAGGAACATAAGCAGGAAGAAGAAGGATGTTTTCCAAACACCCCTGCGTGATCCCCCTTGCTACTCTATTGATTCTCATGGCCCTTGTGTATTTGGCTTGCTAGCTCTTCTCAGCCTTCATTGTGAGACAATGAATAATGTTTCACTTTGTCAAGTAGAGCTTGTTATAACAAATGAAGGATTATATTACTACCCATCAGCATTTGAAAGCAAAATAAAACGTTAAAAAATGTATGTCAGAAGGAGATTAAGCCAAAAGTCATGGTCACTGTGTCAGCATATTCCAAATTCAGTACAGCAGATAAGCAGCTTCAAGTGAGATGATGGTCACTGAGATATATTTTATGGAAATGATGCAAATCCATAATGTAAATATTTATTTCCACTCTAGGTTGCCACTTTTTAAAACTTTTCTCTGATCCTCTTTATTTAACAGCAATAAGATTTGAAAAGGGAAAACCTTTCTTGTTGTGTTCATGCATTACGTTCCATGTAATGTGTGAATCCCCCCATGGAGTCAAAATCATGGTGAAAGCTTCACTTGGCTAATTCCTGCATGTCAGTTTACTTTCAAAGACACAGAAAAGGTTTTTAAACCTATTCTAATCATTCTGAAGACATGGCAGACCTAAACAGGGCTGGCATAATGAGGCAATCTGCTCCAGGAAACACTTTGAGAGGGGAAGCTAGATGAAGGCTGGAAGGGAGAACCCCACCTTACCACTGCAGCCCCCAGAACCCCAATCCTAAAGAATAGTTTTTTGAGGGGGTGGGATTCTGCCGTGTGTAGGAATGGTTGACAGAAATTGGGTGCTTAGCACCACACAGCAGAAGAGCTTTCCAATACCACAGAATAATTATTGAGCAAGGCCCATTGTGATTGCACTGCCATGCACAGTTTCTTTTTGTTTTCTGCACCATGCACCATGTATCATAATGAAGAGTAACTCACATTTTTGGTTGCTCTGGAGATCCTGTAAAACATTCTCTGTGTGACTCTTTCGTTTGGTGCACAGATGCAGAAAATTCAGGCATCCATTTAAGACCAACCTGAGACCAAAGCCTTCGTGAGGTGCACGACAGACTCTCACGTGTCAGGCTTGTAAAATTAAGAAGGCTGTTCTTAAGCAATGCCAAAGTGGGGTTTCATCATATGAGGCAGGAAAAATGAAGCCCTTCGCAGCAAACTGCTATCACTCTTCATTATGAATCAGTATAATTACCACTGATTCATGGTCGCCAGTGGATTCAATTAGTTCCTCTACCAGGCTGTTAAGGAAGTGGGAGTAGCTATTTGGATTGGAGAAGGTCCATGATGGTGAAATAGCCAAAGTAGGAGGGCAGAAAGTTCAGGCATGGACATTAACTCGGTTAACATGCCTGAGGAGGGAATTGGTAATCAGACCACTTATGAACTACAAAACAGAAGACTTTATTACTTCTCCTGCTCTATTTATTGCCAGATTTATACTGTGGCATTCCTTCACCTCCCTACACATTTTAAGGGGTCCCCACCACCTCACAAGCCATGTATTTTTAATCAGAAACAAGTTGACAGTTCAGAATGTTTCAGCAATCTCCCACTACTCCTCCCATCATCTTTTAAGGGCTTTACTAAAAGGGCATTGAGATGCCAATTAAAAAATGATGGGCATTATGATATGCTGCATATCCAAAGTATGTGGGGGCGGAAGTTGAAATTACCACAAAATTGTGGAACCTCATTTAACACATAGTAATTACTGATGACACTTTAGTCCAAATCTTCTCTGACAACCTAATGATTATAAGGTAAAACAGACGTCCCCTAGTACCACCAGCTGGGAACACCCTGCCAGAAAGGACCACAGCCAACACAACACTCTGCCTTGCAAATAGATAACGTGGTCAGTGATATCAAAGACCGCTGAGGTCAGGAAAATGAACAGCAGAATGAACAGGGTTGTACTTCCTCTGTCCCCACTGTAATTCATCTGCAATTGTATTACTTTGCATTTGTATTTCTTTCCTGTGAACAGGTTGGAAACCAGAAGGAAACAGAGCTAAATTCAAAGCTGTATCAGAGTTGTAGTCAAATATACCTCACTGATCAGTTTTTAATGCTATTGTTTTACTGGAATCTATTTGACCCAAATACCAGATCGGTAGTGCTGTTAATAAGCAAAGATTATCCCCCCCCCAAAAAAAATTGTTTACTTATATGAATTTTCAGTCTTTATAATATATGCACTGAAAATATAAATACCATTAGTATGCATCTGTGTAAATATGCTATTTAAAATAAAACTGTATTATATGTTTGTCTGTCCAACCATTTTATATAGCACATTCTATATCTGGGGCTCATAGCAGCCCATTAGGAATGTATCATGGAGAAGTTGCAATATCGTCTCACTTACACACTGATCTCATTTAGACTTACTTCTGTGTGGATATGTACAAGACCATTACCACCAAAAAAATCTTAAATATCACGTTACACTGTAACAGAAAACTTCCTTTATATTAGCTTTTGACACTTCCAAGCTGCTGTGATACACAGCTTAGCACAGTATCTCAAGTCAAATATTAATTTCAAATTAAATTAATGTAGATTGTAAAGAGGATACGGGAATCATGTTTTTAACAGGGAAGAAGTCTTATTTGTCATGCAAGCTGCCCCTGCTGAAATTCTCACTTCTGCACAACCATTCATAGCCTCCTTTCCATCATCATCACCGTCAGATTTATAAACTGCTGTCCAAGAAAAATATATTCCCATGTGGTTTACAAAGTGTGTCCTCCCTCAAAGAGGGCACGTGTTGTGGTGATACCTGGAGACTGACCTCCTGGTTGTGGGTGGGTATATTGGACAGCCACAACACCCAATCAGTAGGTCCCTCGTTGCTGGGTTTAATCTGGCCAATGGGGAGCTGTCTAGATGGGCCAAGGGATCTATATATACCTTTGCACGTGACCCAGTGCTTCCTCTTTCGGCTTGTGCATTGGAACACCCACCCACCTCTCCTTAATTTTAGGGCATTTTGTGCTTGACCTTGCTATGCCATTGTCTGTCTTCTGTTGTTGGGACAGGGGCACGGCAGGAATTTTCTCCACTTGGCTGATTGGCTGTTGCCATTTGGGTTTCACCTGCTGTGTAGCAAATTGCCACAACTTGTAAGGTTGCGGATAGGCTCTGGTTCAGGTGATAGGGATGGGAGAACGCTCTTGCCATCCCTATGTGAAGGGTATTCCGTTAAAGGAATCCAGGGATTCAACTTGGTTTGGTCAACCCCTGAGAGGGGGTTGTGCCCATGCCTTTCTTCCCCATCTGTACCAGAGAGTCTGCCCCATTGAACTCAAATAGGAATTACTTCTGAGTAGGCATATTATGCCACCTGAGGACAAGGTAGTAATGTGCACAGCCATGGTACCACCAGTTTCCAAGTATCAACATTGCATGCTAGGAGTAAATGCTCAGAGAATTCTCATATTAAATTCTAATCAAATCAAGGGAAGTTTACCCATCACTAACTCATAAGGTGTCCAGATGTAGCGGACAGCATTGCTCATGCATCTTTAATAGAAATATAGAAGAGGGAACAATTACTATGCTATCTCTCTTCTGCAAATAATTCAAAAACATCAATTAATTTGCAGTCTTTATAAGAGTCCATAATTAATTACTAAACTAGCCCATATTATATTTGAAAAAGATTTAGTCTGTGTTTTAAATGCTGGACACATAATGAAGGACTTAAATCCTAAAATAGAGGGAATAAATTGAAAACCACTTAAGATGTGTTTTTTGGCTTTGTACTTGAAAAAAATGAGCACACCTTGCAAGGTCAGGTTCACCAACCTAAAAGATGGAAGCAGGGGTAGAAAGAAGGTAGATGAGGGATATATTGATATAGCTCAGCAACGGTTTGTGTCTCTCAATTGCTTAACAGTAGAAAAAACAACTGTTTTCAAATTAGGATTTTAGAATCCTTGATGCATAGTAACTCGGATGAAGATTTCTACTTGCATATGCAAATCAGTTTATGGCTCATGGGCAATTGGCTTCATCCCCTGAGCCACGATTTTGCTTCAGACTCTGGTTGGTAGACTTCGGATTTCAAATAAGAAAGTATTTTTTTTGAAACCTCAAGTCTACCCATGCCTGCAGTGCTGGATTAGACCCCATGGAGGGCCTTAGTCCTTAGTCTCGGGGGTGGGGGCCTTCATGTGTGCTCTCTAGTGGGATCACATCAAACTAAGAAAACCTGACTGTAATTTTCTTTCAAGATCAAATCAAACTTATTTAGATCTGTTGTTGTGGGGCTCCATTTCCGAGCACAATTCAAAGTGTTGGTGCTGACCTTTAAAGCCCTAAACGGCCTTGGTCCTGTATACCTGAAGGAGCGTCTCCACCCCCATCGTTCTACCCGGACACTGAGGTCCAGCGCCGACGGCCTTCTGGCGGTTCCCTCATTGCGAGAAGCCAAGTTACAGGGAACCAGGCAGAGGGCCTTCTCGGTGGTGGCACCCGCCCTGTGGAATGCCCTCCCACCAGATGTCAAGGAGAACAACAACTACCAGACTTTAAGTAGACATCTGAAAGCAGCCCTGTTTAGGGAAGCTTTTAATGTTTGATGGACTACTGTATTTTAATATTTTTTTGGAAGTCGCTCAGAGTGGCTGGGGAAACCCAGCCAGATGGGCAGGGTATAAATAAATTATTATTATTATTATTATTATTATTATTATTATTATTATTATTATTACTACTACTACTACTACTACTACTACTACTAAGAGGCATGGGGCCCATAGGCCAGTGCCTACTCTGCCTGTTTGGTAATCCATCACTGCATGCCTGGGCTAAAATATTAACCATGCACTGAATAATGGCCTCAATGTCAGCCTGCATTTGTTTTATAATAGAGTCATAGAGTTGGAAGGAACTCCAAGACTCATCTATTCCACCCCCTTGCAATGCAGGAAACTCAACTAAAGCATCCATGACAGCTGGCCATCCAACCTCTGCTAAAAACCTCCAAGGAAGGAGAGTCCACAATGTGTGGCTAAAAGAAAACAATACTGCGGATTCTGAGCCAGAACCAAAACTCTCGAGTCCTGCAACATATATTCTGATTATGAACCTGGCAATTCCTCTGAGCAAGTACAGAGTCTCTTTTGCTGAATACAACCTCTCTGCATGCCTCTGGGTTCATACAGCAGGTGTGCCAGGAAAGTATGAGCCTTTTCACTTTTCTTGGAAATCAACAGTTAATTCAAAATGTTTTTGAGATTATATGAATAAAGAGACATAATAACACAGGCTTCTAATAGAGCGCAATAGTGATTAAAGCTATTGTTCTATGAACAGGGACTTAGAAGTTGAAAGAACATTTGGTCTGCTTCAATTGGTGTCATGTACTATTGAAAATTCTGATACGTATGGAGCCAAGCTATTTACTGAGCTCAGATTCCATATATACAGTAGATGTTTGAAGAGTGTAAGAAACAGTCTTAAAAATATTTCTCCATTTTACTGATAGAGCAAACAGAGACCGACTCTCAAAACCCATGACCGATTCCATTGAGAGAACTCAAAACACACAATAGAATATAATTCAAGAAAATGAGCCAAACTACAGGATCAAAGGACCACCAGGTATGTAGTTATCATTCCAGAAAATCACCCATTTTACAGAAGTACACTCTTCCTCCCATGCATGCCACCTTTAGCATTAGCTCTGAGATAAGACTTGTATAGTACTGTAATGACATGGGGAACCTAACCCAAAAACAGATTAGATAAGGGACAATTACCTTCAATATTAAGTTTTCACTTACCCCCTGGCGCCTAAGCAATTCTCTATATTCAGTGGCTTCATTAATGCTAGTTTTCTGCTCTTCTTAATTAATTGCCTTTTTAATATTATCATCACTCAAAATAATCCCTTATCACTAGTGCTTTGGAAAATCCCAGAGACATCATAAATAAATATTATAAACATAGCACACTATCAGAGTTGCCTAGTTCTGTATTCCCTCTTCTCTTATTTCCTCTATAAAAATGTTTCCTTTTAGTGTCCCAAGCATCTCTAGATACTTGAGTTTTTCCCCATCTTTTAGCTATTTTTTTAAGACTGTATTTCTCAGGAATTGTTTAATTCATCTACCTGGATTCTATGAAATTTAAAGTCCTCATGTAGCAAGCACAGGGTAACTGTTCCACCGCTAAAGCTGCAATCCTCATCTCACTTGCCTTGGGGGAATGCCCCACTGGATTAAATAGGACTTACTTCTGAGTAGTCCTTGAACTGCTGCTCAACAGGACATGGGCGACAATTTCTATCCAACACCCCTTCAGCAGCTGACAGAGCTTTCTGAAGCAAGCAGGCCACCCAAAGCCCAGCACAGGGCAGAAGGTCGTGGAGGCAGTAAGACGGGATGGCCTTTGAGTGGCCTCATTCGCAATCGCTAACGTGAGGAGGACAAATCAGACGGAAGACAGTGGAGGCAGAGAAGATGGTAAATTGCACCCAGATGAAACAGAGTCAAGGGAGCCAAAGGTACTGAACAGGATGCCAACAATTGTCAACAATTGCTTAAAAACAGCAGGTGTTTTTCAACAGAATGTAAACTGAGCATGGAACTTCTTAAGAAGCTACACATCAGCCCTAAGAAGTACTCAAAATCCATTTTAACACCCTACATGTCAGAAGCAGTTATGGAGACAGGAGGGGAGAGAGAGATATTTTCAATGCAATGTTTCACAAATGTGTTAGCACCCTTGCTGCATTTCAAATTTCCAGGGTTACAAGAGAATAGACAAAAATCAGTGGCTTTGTATTGGTTAAGGAGTTGTGAACAAGCTAAAAAGAAGCTATTTTTTCCACAATGCACAAACAATTTTTTCCAATATCTGCTTTCATTTTTATGAAAGAAAACAATAAGCTCCCTACAGTTATGAATGAAAACGGACCATAGGTATTAAATTAACATGGGTATTGCTTCTAACTGTTTCCCAGGTTAAATATGGGGAAAGATGTATAAATTCTTTCCTTCTTCTACAGATGCTCATGGCATCTGTATACATATATGACCACATTTCCCTTGCATATGCTCCTGTGACTCATCTCCAAAGTGGTTGTATATAGGAGTTGTGCTGAATTTTGACATTTTAAATGGACAAACCTTGTCCACTGTTTGGGAAATGTATATGATATGCTGTATGAACAAGTCTCAGTAGGCCTTGATCAGATATTTGTGAACTTGTTAAATCCAAAGGCTTACAATTTAGAAAGAATGAGGAGGAAAAACCTCCTCTCATACCTTCTGAAACTTGCACGCACAGGATGAAATATACATTTTCCAAATCCTAGAATCTAGGATATATCATGCAGCTGAAACAACTAAAAGCTGTTGTTGTTTTTAAAGTCATATAAAAGAGACATAGGACGCGGGTGGCACTGTGGGTTAAACCACAGAGCCTAGGGCTTGCAGATCAGAAGGTCGGCAGTTTGAATCCCCATGACGGGGTGAGCTCCCATTGCTCAGTCCCAGCTCCTGTCAACCTAGCAGTTCAAAAGCACATCAAGTGCAAGTAGATAAATAGGTACCACTCCAGCAGGAAGGTAAACGGCATTTCCATGCACTGCTCTGATTTGCCAGAAGCGGCTTAGTCATGCTGGCCACATGACCCGGAAGCTGTACACTGGCTCCCTCGGCCAATAAAGCTAGATGAGTGCCGCAACCCCAGAGTCATCCACGACTTGACCCAATGTTGAGGGGTCCCTTTACCTTTAAAAGAGACATAGGCACAGCTGGGTAAAAGGTGGGGGACGGGGGAGAGCCTTTGAAGGTCTTGGTTTTGGTGCAATGCCACCTCACTCCTATTTTGGACCTGTCCCATTTTCTTTCTTTCTTTCTTTCTTTGAAGAAAGATCCATGAAATATTATGTAATAAGTAAAATTGGTGCTGAGAATATACTGGTTCTTTCCATGGCCATTGAACAACTGTAATCTAACCATCCAGTTTAAGGATTATGCACCAGGACAGGCTCGCAGGGTACAGGCCTGAGCTCAGCACCTCTCTCTTTAGAAAGTAAGCATTAACTACATACCTTCCTTGGGAGAATTCAGAGAATACTGTCCAATATCACCAGACAACACCAGCTCTCCATTTTGTTCACACCCTTTGGGAGGGGGAATCCTATAGCAAGATCCTATAGCAAAGATTAGCAGTTTAGGATGCAGCAGATCTCTGGCTCAGCTGACTGATTTCCAGCTCAGCTGGCATTAAACCTGGCTCAGCCAAAATTATGCTGGCTGAGCCGAGGCCAACGTAAATCCCCAAAATGGGGTGCTCCGGAGGTGTGGCAGAGGCGTGAGCATAGAGGGGTCATGTGACTTGGCAGCCCAGCATAGAACACTATTTTAAAAGCTTGTTTTCCCTCTGCCATTCCATCCAGTCGGTCATCATTCAATGCTGAGGCCATCAAGCGATGACAATGCATGTATAAACCACCTAAATGCCCTGTGCATGGATGCCACAGAGTGACTATAAAAGGCAGCAGACGTTAAATGGTCTTTTGGACAACCCATTAAAAACTGAAGTGAGGGGTACAGGGAACTTTAGGCTAGTTGAGATATGTTATTCAAGTACAATAGGTCTCATAATTATTACAGATAAAGTCAATGTCTATGAATTTCCACTTGCAATAAATTTATGTGGACAAGTATTCCAAAATACTTGTGAAAACATATTAACCTAAAATCCACATGTACACTATGCAGCATTGATTGAAAATGGAGTTTGGATCTGGTGCAACTTTAAGCCTGTTTAACTTACACTGCCTTGCTTTATACCAGCTTCCAGTGTGTAGGATTGCTCCCTAAACCTCCGCAGGGAAAGAGAATACTGCCTGGCCTCTATGAAACTCACTTTTCAACAGTTTCACTCATGGTGGAATATCCAGACGTAAGTGAATATCCTGAGGCTGCAGCCTGGGGTGATAGAGCCCAGAAGGGCTTTATTCCTTGATCCTTCTCTTTGAGTAAAGAGGCTCTAGCTTGGCTTTCATTCAAGAACTTCACCTTACCTGCATTCTGGAAGAGGGAGCCTGCATAGCGCTGATTCACCAAGCTGCATTTTAATCAGCCTCTTTGTAAGTAATACATTCTTCTCTTGCCACCTCCATTTGATAAAATAATTTAACTTATTCTGAAGATTCCTCTATCTGTCTCTCCTTTTCTGCCAACCTATCAATCTAAAGCCAGCAATGAAATATTATTAGATTTTCTTTGGCCAGCTCCATTGCATAAAAATCAGTAGTGGTTCTTTAGGGAACGGAATAAAGCACTGAGAACTAAAAAAAAGAGATATCTCTAGGATACGAAAGGAAACTCAGTTCATTTTTTACCACTGATGGTTTATCATCATATAAAATGGAAACATTCAGACAGTTTTGGGGTGTTTAAGTTCCTACAGATATGACACCATTAGGGTTCATAAAGTAAAATGGGTACCTCTGATTGGATTATATTTATTTATGTAGAAATTTACATACCAGCTTTTAATAGTATATCAGTTTAATACAATAAATCCATATATTTACAGGAACTGAATGTAGTTATTAGTGGACTGGAGTGTAAAGAGATCGAGCTATGAAGGAGAAGTCTTCAGCTGAATATCACTTATGCCGTAAACTAATAAGGATCCCTTAGGAAAATCAATTGTTCTTAAGCTCATCTACAATGTGGGGATAATGATTCCCTACCTTATGGGGTTTTCTATGGATTACTACACAGTAGTAGAGATTAATCATCTGAAGAAGGGTCTCACCTCTAGACGTTAACAAATAGAAAGAGCAGGTTGGAAACGGATGCAGTCACAGATCTCCTAGTCCTTGGCCATCAAACAAAGACTAGTGGAGCCCTTTTAAAGCTAGGTTACTCTGTTTCAGATGAGCTGCCACATTCTGAATGAAGTTCCTGAATCATCTCCAAGGACAGTCCCATGAAATGCATATTGCAGTAGTCTAGTAGTAAGATTACCAGGGCATGTAAAACATCATGATGTTTGCATCATTTCATTTTCTTGGAAAGCACTACTGGTACACCACTTGCAGGCAGAGTACTCCTTGGCCACAGCTGTCACCTGGGAAACACGGGCAGGTTAGGCATGGGAGTAGTCTCAGAATGTGAATTTTTAGTGGAAGTCTTAAACCAAAGCTCTCTGGTTGCCCATTCACTAGAAGATTTGCAAACACTCTGCAATAGACCAGCCTTTTCTTTTCCAGAGCTTTTCAGCACTGTGGTATAATAATAATGCCAGACTGGTTTCAATCTACTACTACTACTAATCAAATAACAGCCTTCCACTCCAGCTCTCACATTCTCTTTATAAAGAGGGGAGAGCTACTTGAGATATTTCCTGTAATTTGTCAATCCTTAAAGAACAGCCTTTGATATATATATATATTTCTTTCCCTCCTCCCACATGTTCTCTCAGTCTCATTGGATATGATAGGGTGTGAGAGAGGGCTGTGAAGTCTGTGTCTGTGTGTCATATGTGTGAGTGTGTGTCTTAAGACTCAAAAATACACTGTTCTGCTTTCCCTTTCCTCTATTGTGTGTATGGTCCTTCTTGTACAGGCCAGGTTTCAGCATTTTAATCTGTAGGGCTTTTGCAAATTTGTTCTCTCTCTTCTCTCCTTCCATCTTCCCACACTGGGAAGTTCTCTATGCCCGTTATTCCTTCATCCCTAGCTCCATGTTAATAGTTCAAACAGTACTAGGAGAGCTGGTGTTGCAGAGTGGCTGGAGTGTTGCACCAGGGTTCAAGTTTCTACAGTACTTGAAAGCAGGAAGATCCAAGAAGGAGAAAGGGTGTGATCTGAGGGGGAAAGGGATGGACATGGGGCAAAAGGAGCCCCCAGGAACCTGAAGCTGGCCCTTTGAACCCAGGTTGGCCATCCTTTCCCTAGATTTGTTGCAGGGAAATGCAGAAGCCTTCATGGCAAAGAAGCAGACTAGTCAGTAAAACGGCAGTGAGTGTGCAGAAACCCCTCTTCCTCTGCCAGTAGAGGACTGTGGAGTTCGACTTCCAGCAGGGATGACAGTTTCTCTGGTGCTGCTTTCAGTAAACAAGGGGGCAGTAGGATCCCATTTAAAGAATATGAATTCCCTCACCGTCAGAAACTGGGAAATAAATGAACAGACTAGAAGTCTTCATATACGAGTAGACATATACTGTACTTTGCAGGTCATGTACCTATAGAGGCCTTATTTCTCCTGTTCCTGTTATTAATTCCTTATTTGCGCGGTGGAGTCATACAACATATCTGATTTGTGTTTTTCCATTAATTTTCCTTAATATGCCAAATCCATTTAATTACAGTTTCTATAAATAATCCATGCAAAATACTTCTCTGAGCAGAATACACTTTACCTTATGCATGTGGCACGTGTTAATACTTAAAAGCATTAGAACAGATGTTAGGTGTCTGCTCAACTTGTTTTCAGTTTTCTTTTATTTATATGTTAATGAGAATTTAATTACTTCATGAATACTTAAACAACCTGAGGGGGCCTGATATCATTAGCTTGAACATGACAAGAACTGCAAGTGACCACATGGGAAGACGAAAATTGCTTTTAGTTTACTTGAAGACAGGAAGATGAATTCATTTCACCCCCTGCCGTGTCTTACCTGACACGCAAAACTGAAAAAACCGCTAAGCACAGACTGAATTTCAGTTTCATACAAATGAAGGGATCAGAGAGAGATAACTATAGATAAAGTCATAAATTTTTGCGTCTTGGATTTGCTTCACTTCCCTTTAATAACTAATCTGGAAATGTCTTCTTATTTTTCCATGTTGTTTTTTAAAAAATTCAAAATTGCTTCTGTCATCTACTTTTCCTGTTACTATGTCTAATTCACATACACACTGTGCTATTAAATAATCCATTTTTACGTTTAAAAAACACTATAAAATATTTTACTTAATGTAGGTAACAGAAATAGCTTGCTCCACATGTGTTCTGTTTGGGTTCTGATCTTGTCATTAGCCAGTGCCT
Organism: Podarcis liolepis; assembly: GCF_965112155.1. Classification (NCBI taxonomy): domain Eukaryota; kingdom Metazoa; phylum Chordata; class Lepidosauria; order Squamata; family Lacertidae; genus Podarcis; species Podarcis liolepis. The sequence goes on from NC_139558.1 coordinate 5,430,536, forward strand.
TTAATGGGAGCATGACATCTGCAGGATTTTTTTTCAGGCGAAGGCAAAGTGAATACTCCAAATAAACATAAATTGGCAATAGGGAATATGTTTATCATATCTGGTAGATCTTGTGATGGAGAACTGGTTAGACGTGGTCTCTTAAAAAAATGTATTGTACGTTTACCCCTCAATTGGTTCTCAATGGGTCAACCTGTGGTCTATCTATGGGTGGAGCTAGCATCTGGACAGCATCCTTCCACCCGCTGCTGAAACCCTCAGTTCTTTAATTAACACTTAATTAATTGCTCTGCTACTACAATAAACTTCACAGACCCATATTCACTGTGTCTTGTGGAGGTCCAACAAAAAAAAACACCATTCAAACTTATCAAACACGCTTATTTCTTTTCAGATGGAGAAAGATAGTGTTTCAGCCTAGGAGATATTTATTCTCCCATGTGGCAGAAACTTACAACTCAGACGATGTTGCCTAAATAGGAAAAGACATTTCTGTAAACCGCTTAGCATTCTGGTAACTGCAACGTTAAATTGCTGAGATGAATTTCCAGGACACATTGGCAAAGGCAACAGTTTGAAACACTGGCTGACATTCAGTCTAAACGCTGATTTACGTTAAAAAAGAAACTTTTCCAAAAAAGAACTTACACACCCCTTCTACCCGGAACTGTTTGTTGATATGTTTATAGCATTGGGGCAGGGGAGATCATATAATGATCTGCATAATAATATAACTTGGTGGCCTTTGGCAAACTCCTTTCTCTCCTCTGTAATCTCTTCACCAGCACTGTGGGGATATCATCTTACCACACTGCACTTTTGTAAGAGCCACAGACATAATGCTTTTGAAGTGCTCCAGGGATGCGCATTGGAAATGCCTAAGTATGAATCAGTGAGAGCGATTGGCTTCTCAAAATGTAAAAGGAGTATTAATTTGCTTATGTAGGGCTCTCAAGAGCACTTGCAGGAGTGCTGGAAAGCAACGTTCCAAAGCATGGGGAGATGATGCTGGAACTAGGAAACCAAGGGACAGATCAGGCAGTGACTGAAGCTTCTCAGTGGAACTAGAGCAATGGGAACTTGTGAAGGGGAGATGGGGATAGTCCACAGTCTAACAGTAAGTGGAAGAGGTAGAAACTGGAGAAAGGAGGAAAAGGAGATGCTGGGGGGGGGGTAGAGAACAAACCCAGGATCAATGAACATAGAAACATGGGAAGAGTTTGCTGGATCAGGTCAATGGCCCTTCTAGTCTAGCATTCTGTTCTCACACTGGCCAAACAGACGCCTATGCAAAGCCCGCAAGCAGGATTCGAGCACAGGAGCCCTCTCCCCTACTGTGGTTTCCAGCAACCGGTATTCAGAAGCATTGCTGCCTCCAACTGTGGAGGGAGAACTCTCTTTCTCTTTGGCAATCACTCATAGCCAAGTAAGATTGTCTTCCATAAATATGGTCTTAACAATGACTGGCTTAGGGACGTGGGTGGCGCTGTGGTCTAAACCACAGAGCCTAGGACTTGCCGATCACAAGGTTGGTGGTTCGAATCCCCGCGACAGGGTGAGCTCCTGTTGCTCGGTCCCTGCTCCTGCCAACCTAGCAGTTCAAAAGCACATCAAAGTGCAAGTAGATCAATAGGCACCGCTCTGGCAGAAAGGTAAACGGCATTTCTGTGTGCTGCTCTGGTTCGCCAGAAGCGGCTTAATCATGCTGGCCACATGACCCGGAAGCTGTACGCCGGCTCCCTCGGCCAATAAAGTGAGATGAGCACCGCAACCCCAGAGTCGGTCACGACTGGACCTAATGGTCAGGGGTCCCTTTACCTTTAACAATGACTGGAGGCTAATTCTGGATCTGTACATCCTCCCAAAGTGGGGACATAGGTTTCCAGGCAGGAGTTGATCATGGTGAAGATTTACCAAAGTGCCTTCCTCTTAGCTCGTTTCTCCCTTTTGTCCTGATTTCGTGCTTCTTCAAAGTTCATGACGCCTTTGGTAGAAGCTATTCTCCAACTGGAGCACTCGCAGGCCAGTTGTCAATGTTTATATTACATCTTTAAAGATTTGCCTTGAGAGCATCTTTAAACCTCTTTTGTTGTCCACTGACATTACGCCTTCCATTCTTAAGTTGGGAATAGAGTAACTACTCTATAGTTACTCCATATATTCACTTTGGAAGATGATAATCACGCATCCAAACAACATGTCCAGTCCAATGAAGTTGATGTTGAAGAATCATTGCTTTGACACTGGTGGTCTTTGTTTCTTCCAGTACGCTGACATTAGTTCGCCTGTCTTCCCAAGTGATATGTAATTTTGGGGGGAGACACCATTGATGGAATCTGTTGAGGAGTTGGAGATGGCATTTATAAGTGGTCCACGTTTCACAGTAAAGTTGGTAGTACAATAGCTTTGTAAACAAGCCCTTTGGTTTCCCTGCAAATGTCCCGGTTTTCAAACACTATGCTTCAATCGAGAGAAAGCTGCATTTGCAGAGCTCAGGCAATGCTGGATTTCAGCATTAGTCTTGTATTTGTGCATTAGTCTTGGCCCTTCTGGAAAGATAACTGCCTAGGTAGGAAAAATTATTGACATTTTCCAATGTTACGCAATTACGTTGGATTTGTGGAGGGGTTGTTTTGTGCTTGTTGGTGCAGCACTTTGGATTTTTTGGATATTGAACAATAGGCCAAGCTTTCTGTAAGCTTCTGTGAAGATATTTAGGATGGTTTGGAAGTCATCCTATGAGTGTGCACACACTATGTCATGGGTAGGCAAATTAAGGCCCGGGGGCCAGATCCGGCCCAATCGCCTTCTAAATCCGGTCCGGGAATCAGTGTGTTTTTATATGAGTAGAATGTGTCCTTTGATTTCAAATGCATCTAAAGAAGGCTGATCGCTGAAGAATTGATGCTTTTGAATTATAGTGCAGGAGGAGACTCTTGAGAGTCCCATGGACTGCAAGAAGATCAAACCTATCCATTCCTAAGGAAATAAGCCCTGAGTGCTCACTGGAAGGACAGATCCTGAAGCTGAGGCTCCAATACTTTGGCCACCTCATGAGAAGAGAAGACTCCCTGGAAAAGACCCTGATGTTGGGAAAGATGGAGGGCACAAGGAGAAGGGGACGACAGAGGACGAGATGGTTGGATGGTGTTCTCGAAGCTACCAGCATGAGTTTGACCAAACTGTGGGAGGCAGTGGAAGACAGAAGTGCCTGGTGTGCACTGGTGCATGGGGTCACGAAGAGTTGGACACAACTAAATGACTAAACAACAACAACAATCTTGATCGTATGGATCCTTTTTAAAAAAGAAACATATTTGGTTATGTTTCAGTACAAGAAACTTAGGGAGAAATCTTACAGCAAAATCCACCAACATGCTGATGAAATTGTTTAAAATATTTCTCAAGTAACTAGTCATCTTAATGATTGCGTTGTATTGCTTTTAAATGTTTTTATGTTTTTGCATACTGCCCTGCTAGTTTGCAAGAGGGTGGCATGCAAATATAAATATCCCAAACTCTGTTCCATTCAACCATGTGACCTAGTGAAAGTTACATGGGGAAAACTGGTGGTACAAGGGTTCATCCTGACTTGTGCTTGTCCCATGCCCAGGCATGGGTCCAAGCAGTTTGGCCCTTGCCCTGCTATTTCGCCCCTGAAAGCCTCCTTTTTAGCAATAAATCAGAGCAAACATCAATCTGGAGAAAAGCCAATTGACGTTTGCTCTGAATCAGCAGTAAAGATGTTATGTTGTGAATCACCTGAGATCCATGAGTATAGGGCAGCATACAAATTTAATAGATAGAATAAATAAATAAAGATCCAGTATCCCCGTGGGAAAGTGATGGGACAAGAGCAAGTCGGGATGAGCCCTAAGGCAAACTGTATTCTAAAGGCTGTTTTTCTTTTGCCAGGCTCATCCTCATTCCTGAATGGAATGTGGAACAGGGATAAATTGCCCTGATACTAATCTATCCTAGGGTACATTACACTGGATTCCAATAGTTTGGATTGCTCTGCTGCTCTTGTTCGGAAATACTATATTCTATATTGCTTGCCCAACAAAATCAAAATCAAAATGTCAAAGTAACCCAAATTATGCACCAAGATACCAATTCAACAGCTACTTTAGATTATGCAAAGCAAGCAGATTTTCTTATTTTCTCTTATTTTGCAAAGTCAAACAGAAAGTTTTACTATTTTTCAGAACTAGCTCAAGTTATGTTAGCCAAAGGGGCAACTGGAAAATTTACTGATCAATTCATCTGGCTTCTGAGACCACACCAGACTCATACATATTAAATCATACCAGAAACCCCACAGGCTAGAAACTTCTTTTCTTATTTTAAAGGAATGGAAGCTAAAACCTATATAATAACACATTTTGCACTTTTCTTGTGGTTGTGCAGATTTGTAGGCTACACAAAAACTTGTCTATATTTCTGGGGCTACGTATATAAAACAGTAGCTTGTTGACTTACTTTCTGCCTCTGAGGAAGTGACTGACTGGCCAACATTTTCATTTCATACTATACACAGTTTCCTTCCTATGCCTTTCGGTCTGTAATATCTAGATGTATATCTTTGCTGAGGAAAAATTGCCATAGGAACAAACAAGCAGCCCATTTCATCAATTATGAAGTAGGAAAAGCCCTCTGGAGTCCTAGATCAGCAAACTTGCCAAGGGAGGTAGCAGTAGACGATACATATCCCTCTGCTTTTGTACTAGTGCGCAGCTGAAGAGGCTCAGGACTCTCCTTGCCTTTGCATCTACAGTCGCACAGACTCCCAAATCCTTTCCACTTAATGGAATTTGTGACCTAGAAGGTCCGTCAAGGTAGCTGACAATGTTGTTCCAGGACCAGGTTTATTATCACTGTAGTTTTAAACTATGTCTGTCACCTTATGGCATTTGGGTCACCAGCAGTAAAAATAAAAGCACTCCAAAGAGGATAAAAGTAAGTTTTAAAACCAATAAATCTCACAGCGGTTCTGAATCATAGGGAAAAAATGCACTTTCCATAGACAAAGAAATACTACAGCATGTTTCACACTTTGCAAGGTTAGCCCACAATCTTTCTTAGATATAAAACATAATTAAAGCCGACAACCTGGTTAAACATTTAAATTTATTAACTATGCCATTTTGACTCATTTAACTTTCAAACTTCCTTAGTCCTCCATTTATCCTTGCCCCCTCTTTCTCAGAGACCCCTGGGAGCAGGCAGGCAAGGAAGGGATCCAGGGATGGGACCCACCAGGTTATCCCTGGGCAGCAGTGCTGGATGGTATCATCAGGAGCAGAAAATAACACAAGAGAACCTAGTTTGACTCACCACTGGAATTTTGTTTTGACATGTGTGGCAAAGACACCTGCTAGATATTTACTCTGAGTAAATTAAGACTGGGGTGCAGTGTGGAAAGGGCTGCTTGCTTATTTTTCCTCCCAGAGGGCAGCAGAATAATAGTAGCTTTAAAAAATTGTTTGCCCTTCTCACTGATAAGTTAAATAATGGCTAAAATGATTTGAAAGTGAGCAAAATCTGTTCCTGCATCTTTCCTGCATCTTGCCATAAGTAAATCAGCAAACAATAAGCTAGAGAAGCTAATCCTTATCTTGGATATGAAGTTCACATTTACCTGCAATTGTACCATCACCCAAAGTGACTCAGCATAAAGATCAACAAGGCAAGACTGGAAAATACACAAGGACACCCTTACAGTGTTGTTGGGCCACTCTCTGTCTCTTTGCATACCTATTTCTCAGGTGAGTTGTGAGGGTAAAATGGGAAGAAAGAACCGCGCAATCCGTCTTGAGCTCTTTGAAAGTAAGGTGGGAAACTAATGTTAGAAATACATATATGAATAAATAAAGACTGTGTGAACAATATATAAGCTAACTGGAGTAGATAACATTTAAATAGTCTTTTGCAAAAGGGAATGGAAGTCCTTACCTTCACAAATGAACTATTGATAGCCAATAAATACTGCAGCATTAATCCATGAATGCAGTTGGGGGCATTTCCAGCCTTCCTGAATGAAGATATGCCAGATATATTTCTGAACATTAACTGGATATGCAAGGGACTTTCACAGGAGACAATCACATATCAAATTATAGGTGCTTGAAAAAATGAATTATTTAAAGCAAACAACCTACTTGCTGCAATATTTGGGATATATACTAAAGATAGTACTTTGTCTGCAGACTTTATACCTGTTATTACAACCATGGTAATTCTTTTCACATCATATATAGCAACAAAATCTGCAGAATTTCTTAAGTTTCACTAAAGCCACATTCCAAGCTATTCATTTTCACATATCTTATTGAAGTACATCAGATGTTTATTTTTAAGCACTGTGGGGTATACCTTTCTCATTACCTAATCAATCATCTTCCCAGGTTTTTACTGTTCTAAAACACTGTGCTTCTGCTGTTCTGTCTTTAGCTTGGAAAAAGATTAGTCATAATACTCTGTATTCAAAGAAAAGAAAGTGAGGAAAACAGATAGTTACAGGAAGAAATAGAGCATGCCATATAAAGTTCATGAAACCCGAAATGCTATTAATACCAACTTTCCCGTGTAATTTCTATTGCTAGACAGAAGGATGCAATTGTCAAAGGGAGAAGGCATTCAAAGGCAGACTAACGGCCTCATTGAATGCCCTGCATTGTTGGCAGGGTGGACACGAAGCTTTGTGGGAAGAGAAATGTATAACAAACTTGGAATGTGGAATTTATATGTAAAGCTTTTAAAGTTCAATTTTTTAAAAATGTCTTATCAAACCCCACAATGTTTGGAGGCCTTGGAAATTTTATTATTATTATTATATTTAAAAAACCTTTTAAAAAAAGTTTGCCCTCCTTTTGGAAACAATGGGCAAGAAAGGTAAGGGAGAAGTTTAGGGAGTAATCCTATAGCAAGATCTGTCAGGTTGAGTAGGTTCAGTGATCTGGAGTTTGTTTGTTTTTTAGCCAGAGCAAACAGGAGCTCTGCTCCAGCCCCTCTCAGGTGGGCACCATTACCGTTCTAAGAGAACAAGGGAGAAGTTCATGGTGAGCTCTGGCACCTCTTTTTCTAGAAGAATAGCACTGGTTAGGATCCAGCAGATCCCAATGCAGCTGGGCAATGCCAGCTTAACTCCTTCATCCTTGGCTCAGATGGAGATGCTCTGGTGTATCTCCAGGCTCCTGGCTCAACTGGACCCAGTTGGCTTAGTGGAGCCTGGCAGATCTTAAGCCAGTGTACACTCCAAAAAAAGCTACATGGTGTGGGAAATTCAGATTGGACCTTAAGCCTGTTTCGCTGGGTCACGTGACTTGGCAACCTGATGTAAGTTGAGCCAGCAAAAACGATAGTGTAACTCAACATTTTTAAACGCTTGTTGTCCCTCTGCCCGGCTTATGCTGACTCTGCCAGCAGCATCCCAGTTTGGAGGTCATGTTTACACTGGTATGCTTTATGCCTGCTTGTTGTGTGTAGGAGTGCTCTTTTAGAAATGCTCAGAAGCTTGTCTCAATTTCCCCCTGACTTGGAAGCATGACAGGGGACAGGAGGGCTCCAGACACCAGACACTCCCATGCACACCTTTTTTGGCCTTTCAGATGTCCTTGCTCCACTGGTAGCTGGACCTGTGCTCTTACTACAGCCAAGGCATGGGGGGGGGGGAGGCAGCAAGAGTCGGAGAAAGAGGTTCCAACATCAGGTTTCAGCTCCCCACTCCAAAGGCTACGGCGGAGGTTCTTCCCAGTACCTGCTACCTGAGTCTTTAAACTGGAGATGATTGGACAGAACTTGAGATGTTCAGCATGCAGAATATGTGCTCTACCACTGAGAAATAGGCCCTTCCCTCTGGGAAAGTAACGCAGCCTTCAATTAAGCATGTTTCGAGCACATGCCTAACCATCACCATCAAACTCATGTCTAGGAATGGAGTTCCTTGAACAGGTGCCTCCTTTTATAAATTAGCCACAAGGAGCTTCCATTCACCCAGAAATGCTTTTCTAAAAAATCCACTTCACTGGTCATCTGGCACTCGTGAGCTGTGAACCAGGGTGTCCTCAGTTTAAATCTTGCCTGCTCCATGAACTGGAGTCCATGGAAAACTATTATCAGTCAGCTTCAATCTCAATTCTCCTCCCCAATCCAGGTATAATATTGGTTGAACTATTATAAATATGTATGTAAAGTTCTCTGAACACTTAAAAATGCTACATCCATGTTTATTATGTGCTGCTCAAGCTACATGAAGTTGTGTGTTCTCAGTATCATATAGCATTACAGTACATGACTTCACGGGATGCGGGTGGCACTGTGGGTTAAACCACAGAGCCTAGGGCTTGCCGATCAGAAGGTTGGCAGTTTGAATCCCCGTGACGGCGTGAACTCCTGTTGTTCGGTCCCTGCTCCTCCAACCTGGCAATTCAGAAGCACGTCAAGTGCAAGTAGATAAATAGGAACTGCTCCAGTGGGAAGGTAAACGGCGTTTCCATGTGCTGCTCTGGTTTCGCCAGAAGCAGCTTAGTCATGCTGGCCACGTGACCCGGAAGCTGTACACCGGCTCCCTCGGCCAGTAAAGTGAGATGAGCACCGCAACCCCAGAGTCATTTGTCACTGGACTTAACTGTCAGGGGTCCCTTTACCTTTACCATTACATGACTTCACAATGACAAATAATGCCAGGAACTCCCATGATAAGGTCTGATTCCAAATGCACAATTTTTCATGGAACTTCTGCATTCTGAATCTTTCTTTCAATTTTAATGAAGTATCACACTTCAGAACATACTGATCCCAAAGCTCCTTCTGTTCACCTATTTGTGTCAGAGGTTGCTATGTGAGATGAAAAGATTCCAAAACGACTTTCCAAATCTTTGCACGGGGACCAAAATTTTAGCAACTTAAAATTCTCACTATTTCCTTGGGCTATAATCTCACTATCTCAAGGAATGGGAAGGCCCATGGCCTAGGGCTTATGGAACTTAGAAAGAGACATAAAGAAAGTGTGTTACCATGGAAACACTCAGTATCTGTTGCAAATCTCTGTAAGACAACATTGCAGGGCACACTCAAAGTTTTACATCATTTATAATTCGGATTACAAATTCCACTGTTGGGTATATGAAAAATAAATAAACCTCAGCTTGGCAACCCCTTAAACAACTGCAACCACCCACATCACTTCTGCTGCCCAACTGAGCAGATCTTCCCCATTAAATTTGAGAGTTCTTTTGAAAAGTATACTTATGAAAGAATGCTTCACTCAGTCATGGCACGACCAGTAAAGCACCGCAGAACTTAAGAATGTATAGAGGAGATAAAATTTGTTTTATTACAATGCCTATGAGTGTGTATAATGGGGAGGGGGAGTTCTTTGTCCCAAGTTCTGAGGCAAGTTTCATAGGCTCAACTTTAAAAGGCATCCATCTTCACAGTAAATTAGGGGCTGCTAAGGAGAGGAGGCTGGAGAAGTCTTTGAATGTGCTTTCCAGCTGCTTCCCGCCCCCGGCACAGTGCAAAGTAGGATGAAAATGCGCTCACATAAGATTTAGCAGTTGTACTGGGGTACTGCCATAAACAATATGCTCTATTGTATAGAAAAGATCAAAAGCTGGTGTGAAAGAGGCTCACAATATACCTGTACACTGCTGGAAGGTGAGAAACATTCCTGGCCGTCCCACTTGCACAGGTTCTTGCTTTTTCAGAGCATCAGTTGTTCCAAAAACCAAGCCAGGTGGAAATATATATATTTTTATTTTTTATTGTTTTACTATTCAAAATGGGCAAATTGTAATGTTTCAAAGCTTAAAATGATTCACTGCAAATAATATAAGCAGATGCATCATTTTAACAAACCATGAAGAAACTGTATAACAATCATAAAAAGACAGCTGAATAAAGCAAAGGTGTCAAACTAGCTATGAAGGTTCATTGGCATATTTAATTATACAAAGAAACGGAGGTTCTAGCTAGACTGAAGATTACAATAAAACTCTGTTAGTTCATACAGTTCATAATAAGTTAGGTAGAGTTCATAACTACCAGAGGCAGCTAGTGAGTTCAGAGGTAATCCATTGGAAGGATCGTTCTATTGCACAGCGAAGATTCAGCACAGTGACGATTTTGAGTGTTGGTTCACCTTCTTTGAATTCTGGAGATTCCTGGCTGCCCCCAAGCCATTCCGTGGTTTTGATTGTCTTACTAAATCATACACATAGGCAATTAAAAACTGTGGTGAAATTAAAACCTGTTTCTCCCTCCCAATCGGTTTATGGTCAACCTGATTATGGTAACTAAAGGTCTTTAGTGGGTGTCTTATTTTCTATCCTTGCATCTGGCCTTTTATTACCAAAACTTCAGTACTAGGTCACCCTCCAGCAGTATTCATTGTCAGTTTGCTTTGGGGCTTAATTCCAAGTCTTAACTCTTAGGGTCCTAATTGTCCTGGCACTAGGGTATCTCAAGTACTATATTCTTCAATGAGAACGTGCAGACTGCTTTATTCAAAAGATGACCGTCTGATGGGTGGGTACATACAGCAGGACCTTTCTGTCTGCAACCCCTTGATTACGGAAACCTTCCTGAAAGAAGTGTAGATGTCCACCTCATTGCTGGGTATTCTGCATTGTCAAAACCTGGCTTCTGAGGGAAAAGGCTTGGGTTAATTTAGAGTCAGTCCAAGGCTCCTATAAACCACAAGAGCCATTTCATTAGGTAGCAGCCCCATGTGCATTAGCCATCTGGCAGTGTGTCCATGAAACCCAGCCCTATCCAGGTAAGCTGCAGTGGTGTGTGTTTAAGCACATGATTATGTGCGCATTGGTAACTTTGATAACTTTCCTGGTGTGAAACCATATTAAAAGGAAAGCAATGCTCTTGTTTCCAATGTATGGATTAAGGAAGAATTCTCCCTTAGTAGTGTGAACACAGTAGCCCTGTTAATGTTAATGGGTGTAATGTACATGAATCAAACAGATAATCCACCCTTCAAATAAAGAGAGAAGATCGTTAGATTTTATTAATCCTCTTATATTGGTGAGAGATCCGTTTCAAGCCTTAAGGAGGAGAATCAATTTCATCTGAAAATAAAAGAAATGAGAGAGGAGTTTCTTTAATTGGCGAGTTGATCTGTGGAGGGACCTGGAGGCCACATGTTAATTAGCTCCCATAGAGAGACTGACATTTGTCTGATGTGCTCAGGGAAGAAGAGGCAGCAGATATGGTTTTTGTTTAAAAGGCCATACCTTTTATTAACAATCAGCTGCACATGATCTCCAGTGCACAGCCACCCGACCCTGAAAGATTTCTGACTTCTTGGGGAAAATGGGAGACTGCTGCCATCTGAGATGATTCCTCCTTTCCTCACACCACCGCTCCCACTTTCAACCTGTATTCGGAGAACTATGGTGTTCCTCAGAAGCTTATAAGGGACACACCAAAGTAAGAAGGTGTACCTTAGTATAGGCAGTAATGCAAGATAGATTGCCTACCACAGAGTGCAGGGTCTGCTCTTCCAAAGACAGTGGTTCTCCAAGGGTGTAGTATGCCCCCCTGGTGTGGCAGGACAGGGTGGCAAGTGTGGTGGTATGATTCAAGAACAATCGAATATTTAAGCATTTCAGTGCATCTTGTTTTGGTGGGAGTGCCATTTTGTTTTGGCAGGAGCACTGATTGGTATAGCGGGAACATTAATTTAATACCCCCCCTACCCGGAGAAGGACGCGGATGGCACTGTGGGTTAAACCACGGAGCCTAGGGCTTGCCGATCAGAAGGTTGGTGGTTTGAATCCCCACGACGGGGTGAGCTCCCGTTGCTCGGTCCCAGCTCCTGCCAAACAAGCAGTTTGAAAGCACGTCAAAGTGCAAGTAGATAAATAGGTACCGCTCCAGCGGGAAGGTAAACGGCATTTCTGTACGCTGCTCTGGTTCTCCAGAAGCAACTTAGTCATGCTGGCCACATGACCTGGAAGCTGTACGTCGGCTCCCTCGGCCAGTAAAGCGAGATGAGCCCCGCAATCCCAGAGTCGGCCACGACTGGACCTAATGGTCAGGGTCCCTTTACCTTTACCTTTACCTGGAAAAGAAGGGATTGAGATGCCTGTTAAAAGGAATCCCAGTCCTGCTCTCCCTGCTAAGAGGGTGATTAGGGGGTCTGTCGCAATCCCTACGTTTGGGGCAGGCCTTCGCGGTGCCCCAGCATACTCTAGATCGCTTGGGGGCGATTGTGGCTAATATTGGATCAGACCCTGCTGCCGTTTCAAGGTTTAATCCTGAACTTGAGGCGCTGATGCAGCAATTTTGGGGGCAGCCGGAGTCACAATCTGGCCCCTCCATGTCATCCACCATTTTTGAGGCTCAAGGTCCTTCTGGTGTGTGCAAAGGGAGTGAGGGTTGTGACCCTTGCTTTTGCAATTCCAACCTTCCAGGATTCCATTGCTAGCTAGTCCCAGGGGTCATCCTAGGAGGCTGATCAATGGGGAACAGTTTGGTAACCAAGTAAACCCCTGGTGTCCCCTGGTGGCAAGGTTGGGGTCGCTGTTGGCAGCCCAGCCCACCTCCTCACTGCTGCCTCCCAGTAACTTAAAGCAAATGTCCCTATTTGGCTTTCCTGCTAGCATGAAAATGGGGGTGAGCATCTTAACTTCAAACACCCCAGACCTGGCAATTTCCATCACCTTTCCATTTCAAATTTCTGCATATAGAAGCAGCAGTGGTACAAAGGGCTTCTATGAGTAAAAGGAGGTTCTCTGCCTCACACAACCCCTCTCCATGTATTAGGGGCCCCCAGAGATGGCATTGGAGCAGGGGTACAGAGTCCAGCTTGCTCCTCCCCAATCACTTTGCTCACCTGACAGGGTGTTCATGAACTGTGCCATTAGTGAATAAAGGGCCACAGAATCTCTGTTGTTTTTAATAAAATTTATGAGAAGAGAAAGACGTCCATTCATACATAGTCTGCTATCAGAAGCTGCAAGGAGGGGGAGCAACAAGAAATGCCACCTCAGATTATTTGTCTGTGGAAGCCAAAAGTGTTTTGGCAGTACTAGCAAAGGGTTTTGCAAATCACAGTCACATGTTCCTCCAACAGAATAAGCAACACTCTCTCTGACTTCATTGTGGATCATAGAATTATAGAATCTAAGTTGGAAGGGACCCCAAGGGTCATCTAGTCCAACCCCCTGCAATGCAAGGATCTCAGCTAAAGCATCCATGACAAATGGCCACCCAACCTCTGATTCAAAACCTCCAAGGAAGGAGAGTCCACCACCTCTCATGGGAGTCTGTTCCTCTGCTGAACAGCTCTTACTGCCAGAAAGGTTTTCCAAACGTTTAGTCAGAATCTCCTTTCTTGCAAGTTGAAGCCATTGGTTCGAGTCCTGCCCTCAAGAACAGAAGAAAACAAGCTTGTTCCCTCCTCCGTGTGACAGCCCTTAAGATATTTGAAGATGGTTATCATATCTCCTCTCAGTCTCCTCTTTACCAGGCTAAGCATACCCAGCTCCTTCAAGCGCTCCTCATAAGGTTTAGTTTCCAGACCCTTGACCATCTTGGTTGCCATCCTCTGCACACATTCCAGCTTGTCAACATCTTTCTTAAATTGTGGTGCCCAGAATTGGACACAGGATTCTAAGAGTGATGTGACTAAGGCAAAATAGAGTGGTGCTATTACTTCCCTTGATCTGGACACTATGCTTCTGTTGATGCTGCCTAGAATAGCATTAACTTATTTTGCTGCAGCATCACACTGTTGACTCATGTTCAGCTTGTGGTCCACCAAGACCCCAAGATCCTTTTCACATGTACTGCTAGTAAGTTTGGTGTCCCCCATCCTATATTTGTGCATCTGGTTCTTCCTGCCTAAGTGCACAACCTTACATTTGTCCCTATTGAAATTCATTTTGTTAGCTTGGGCTCAGTTCTCCAATCTGTTAAGGTCATTTTGAATTCTGATTCCGTCTTCTGCGGCATTAGCTACCCCTCCCAGTTTGGTGTCATCTGCAAATTTGATGGATGAGCATTCCCTCAATTCCTTCATCCAAGTCATTTATAAAGATGTTGGACAACAATGGGCCCAGGACAGAACCCTGCGGCACACCACTTGTCACTTTTTTCCAGGAAGACAAGGAACCGTTAATGAGTACGCTTTAGGTTTGGTCAGTCAACCAGCTACAAATCCACCAAACAATTACCTCATTCAACCCACATTTTACCAGCTTCCTTGTGAAAATATCATGGGGGACGATGAAAGAGGCCATACTGAAATCAGAAATCAGATTGGTCTGGCATGACTTATTTCTGAGAAACCCATGCTGGGTCTTAGTAATCACAGCATCCTTTTCTAAATGCTCACAGACCGATTGCTGAATGATCTGTTCTAGGTATCAGTGTCAAGCTCACCGGTTGGTAGTTACCTGTGTCTTCCTCCCCTGCCCCTCTTCTGAAGATGGGGACTTTTTCTGCCTCCAGTCTGTAGGGACCTTGCCTGTTCTCCAAGAATTCTCAAAGATAATAGACAAAGACTATGAAATTACATCACAAGCTCTTTTAATGCTCTTAGATGCAGCTCACAAGTCCTGGAGACAGTGGTGTCGCAATGGGGGGGGCGGGGGGGAGTGCCCCGCATGCCATGTCTGCAGGGGTGACAAGAAGTCACCCCGCGGGGGCCCGGGGTGGCACGAGCAGCCATTGCGCCGCCATAGGCAAGCTGCTATACAGAGCATGTGCAGCGTCACTACATACACCGCATGTGTCTTATGTAGCGATGACACACATGTGCCCTACGTAGCGACACCCACCCCAGGTGTCACGGCGCCTTACTTCACCCCTGCCTGGAGATTTGAATTCATTTAAAGTAGCCTGGTATTCCCTTACCACCTCTTTTCCTATCTTGGGCTGCAGCTCCCTCCTTACATCATTTATTCTGTTATCACCAGGTTGGGCATCACTTTCCTTCTGGATGAAGACAGAGGCAAAGTAGATGTTGAGGAGTTCCACCTTTTTTCTGTCAATCAGCTACATCTCCTGTTCATTTCCTGAATGGATGTCTAGGAAATAACATGTACACCCTATTAATTTAGCTTATTTTGCTTGATCGGTTTCATGGAGATACAAAGTTGAAATTCAGCTCCCATGAACCAGAAATGTGATCCCACTGTGAAGGTTTCCATAATGGCATGCTTTCTCTGTTAATAAATCGAACCCTGGTGGGACAAAAGCACTTTTGTCAATTAGAAGTAGTTAAACTTTACAGGGGATCTCAGTCTCGTATCCATTAAGAACACCTTATTTTCCATGAAATGTACACCTCCAAGTATTGTGTGCATTTTTTTGTTTTGTTTTTTACCACCCCAGGTATATTGTTTAATGTGTTTCAGCCACACAGAGACTTCAGTGCAGAGCATCACACAATGCTATATGTTCCATAATGGCAAAATACTAAGGCTTATCATTTGCAAGCATGCTATCAGAAGATGGAGACTTTGGAGATGCCAGTGAGGGGCAATAAAAGATGCTATTACACTCACCAGGAGGGTTTTGACAATATTCTCAAATGCTAGCTTTGCAGCTTGTGAAACTGCCAAAATGCTACTCTTTCCATAGTGGCAGCTTACTATATTGGATTTTTGTGGGCATCTACAAAATATGACACTTCAAAATGCTACAAAGCTTCATTTCCTGCATTGCTCAGGTTTCCAACTGAGTACTTTTCCGTTTGGATTGCCAACACCAGGAATCTGTCACAAATAATTTTATTTCTGATTTTTAAAAAGTCTTTGTGTTTAGTACAGCCATTGACTGTGCTAGACATTCCCCACCCCCAATTCACAGCTGACAGTGTTAGATGGAGGGGGAGGATGGTTTCATGCAGTGCAATCTTATGCTCATCGATTAAAAAATTAGACCTATTAAATTCAGTGAGACTTATTCCTGAGTATGTGTGCATAGAATCACAGATTTAAACTTTACCAAAATGCAAAACCATCCCCTTGCTCCTATTCCTCACAGTCAGAAGGAAGGGGGGAGGTCTAGTCTAGGTAAGAAGTGGGAAATGTTGCCTAATAGTTGAACAACAACAACTGGAGAGCCAGTGTGGTGTAGTGGTTAAGAGCGGTAGTCTCGTAATCTGGGGAACCGGGTTCGCGTCTCTGCTCCTCCACATGCAGCTGCTGGGTGACCTTGGGCCAGTCACACTTCTTTGAAGTCTCTCAGCCCCACTCACCTCACAGAGTGTTTGTTGTGGGGGAGGAAGGGAAAGGAGAATGTTAGCCGCTTTGAGACTCCTTCGGGTAGTGATAAAGCAGGATATCAAGTCCAAAATCTTCTTCTTAATAGAAAATGTACACAGCTCTCTCCCTGCACTTTCTAGGCATGCGACAAGCAGAAGTATGGAAGAGGAAGAGCCCATACTGGGCTTCTCAGTTTCATCTACTGGGCCTTTCTACACAAGCTGCAAAGATAGTGGTGGTAACAGTGGTCAAGAGTTAGTCGTGCTAAAAAGAGTGGGAACTCCTTCATTGGTCAGTGCACACATTTTTTAAACAGTGAAATGTGCGGCTTTCTCCTCCTATGAAACATCCAAGCAAGATGAAAAAGCCGACATGGTTTGTTTGTTTATTATTCATCAATAGCCTTCCACATGTTTCTCAAAGTGATATACAGAATGCAGTAAAAAAGAAGAAGAAGAAAGCAGTTTAAAACAATACAGAAAATAGTGACAAACAAAACAAAACCAAGAAAAAATTGACACTCATTGCAGAGACCTATTCATCCAGTTGGAAAAGCTTGTTGGAACAAAAATGTCTCAGATTGTTTCCAGGAAGTGCAGCTATTGGGCCCCTGCCATATCTCAGGAGGAATGCTGCTCCACAGGACAGGGGGAAGTGTGCTCAAAGTCCCCACAAACAACTTACAGTAGATATCACATTCTGCACCAGCTGCAGCTTTCTTACCAAGCTCAAGGGTAGCCCCACGTAGACTGTATTGCAGTAATCTATCCTTGAAGATGTTTGAAAAGATCAGAGAAAATTCACAGCCACTACAGAAACACATTTAAAGGATTTTGAGGGATGCCAATTGGAGAAGATTGCGTCTGTGGGATTTACACATCCCTATTGGATAGTCTTCCAATGTTTTGCTGTTGCTGCTGCTACTGTTATTCAGGACTGTGGTGTACATAGGGATTTTTGCCACAGGGGAGAAAAGTAAATACTTCCAATAAATAATTAAGCATGCATAACTAGCATCACAGAACAGGTCTACTGTTTCTGATAAAACTAGTCAGTGGTGACTGAGCAGTGTCTAGGTTGCAGGAAACTTGGCCTTTGATAAACTTGTATTCTAGGTCTACCCCTCCATTGGTCCTCAGGTTGTAGACTTACAACTTGAAAACAAACCAAGAATCTGGGGAAAGCTGCAGTCAATCAGTCATAACTATGCATGAGTGCTAGTTAGTGCATGAAGGGGCTAAGACCAGAGAGGTCTGTTTCTAGACTCAGCTAGGTCATGCCCCCTTACCTCCACAAGGGAGGATGTGAAGCTGCATCACTTTTTTCTGTCACTCTCTTCTCACCATGTAATCCACCATGTCTGCCATGCTGCCTGTGCCTCAAAAACCATGGGCAAAGGGTTTTTGGACTGCATATATACAGTAGTACACACTTGTACACACTATACACACTCTTCTGCAGACTTTACTTATGGCAGAAAGCTTTGGCCGTCACTCCAGTACTTCAACAATTGTTTTGCAACTGAGCTCCAGTATTTCAGAGTGCGTGCAAATGAACCAAAGTAATGGCACTTTACACAGTTCACATGCAATAAATGTTCATACAAAGGCAGAAAGGCCACCTTCCTCTTTTCCTGAACAAGAACTTGTTCCGATGGAAATGAACAACTGAAAAGACTTGAATGCCGGGATATATGATTTGGAGGTACCTTTGAGCTATTTTTAGCTATGTACAGTACAACAGCTTGCACCTGTTCTGCAGCAGATGATGGCCCACAGAGTTACAAGGAGCTGTAACATCTCATGATCTTTTAATATCCATGTCTAACTGTCTGTAAATTCAGCACTGCTAGCCACCTGGGATTCGGTTTAAGTGTACTGTCAGTCAGGAGGAGAGACTCCACAGACTTCTGATGGTCTGCCAGATCATTAGTATAGCAGCAGATTTTGTTCTACGTTCTTCACAGAGAGTTTTTAAAAACAGTACAGTGAAAATAACTGCTCATGCCGTACTTGGCCACTGCCACCATCTCATTTAAAAGCCTATTATCTGGTTACATTAAAAATGGTCAAAGGAAACACTTGCATATGTTTATTCAAAAGTAACGCCTAGTAATTCCATCGAGATTTATTTAAATTGTGCATAATATCACAGCCCTTAATTTAAATAATTGAATTCAGACTCTTTGCAACATAGGGCTCCCTGACATAAATGTGCCTAACTTGGAAAACGTTGTCTTAAATCAATGCTTTTCAAGTTTAGGTTTGAGTTGTGAGGTTTATGGGTATTGGTATTTTATATGGATTTTAGCTTATCCTATCCCTGAAGTCTTGGTGTAGTTAGCGACATTTAGAAAACAAAAAGATCTAAACAAATTGGCAACCTCTCCTCCCACCCAAGTCATCCACTAAAAGACAGGAAAGTTTTTCTCTTGGTTTCTGACTTTAAAAACTCATTTTGAAGACCAACATGGACAGAAATCATACATAATTGAAATAATATCTCTACTGCTTTTTTTCCCTAGTTTTGCTCTTTCCTCCTTGAATCTTTGTCCTTTACTTGCATTAAGAGAAACTTGGATATAGTCATTTGCGGAGCCAGCCCAATATATTTTGGCAACTGAGGCAAACCACAAAATGGCATCCTCCCAGCAAGCGAAGGAGTGAGTGAAGATTACACCGGGAACAAGGCAGGCAATCAAATCACCCTTACCCCAGGGAAAGGCCGTCACAGGGGAGGGGAGCAGAGGGGCCTGCTCCTAATCATGCCTGGTGGCTGCAGACCTCAAAATGCCCCCAAAGGCCCCTACCATTTCCTCCCTAGCAGGGAAGGAGACCAGCAGCACCTCCTGTTCACCAAGAGGCAGCTGTAGAGGCAGCCTGTGGATCTTGTCACCTGAGGCAGTTGCTTCACCTTGGCTCATGGGTGGGCCAAGACTGTTCACTTGAGATTTAGGCAGTGTATACATTATTATTTGCTATGCATCCACCACTGGTTTGGGAAATGGTGTACACCCAACATTAGGCACAAATCGTATCTAACTATCCTGTTTTTTATAGGAATTACAGAGTTTTTAGGTGTTTTCCCCAAACCAACTTTGATCCAAATTGAGAAAAAGAGTAATCTAGCTGCATTTTAAGTTGACAGTATGTACATAGCATCACACTCCTGGTTTTCATTTTTCCTTTCCAACACCAAGGTTCTTCTTGTTCTTTTCCTCATGTGCTTTTTGCTTTGAAATCCACACGATCCATTTTTATTCCTCATTGTGTACTGCTGTCATTTTGTATGAACTTTTCTGATTCTTTTCTTAGCTCATCTTCCCTTTGCCTTGTTCTGCATGATTTTGACATTTAAATCAAATTGTCTTTCTCTACTGTTTGGATTACTCTTCACATATAAAGCCGAAGCTTCTCATTCATACCTGTAAGTTTCTGTATGATTCTGCATTACCATAACTTTAATTCTTTATTCCTCAGGCTCATAAATCCTTCCAGTCCTATATATTTTCTCCATTGCTGTGCCACACGCTTGAACTCTCCTCCTTGGTCTTCAACTGGTGGAGCCTCATTGAAAGGAAGAACTTTCACATTTATGGCAAAAAAATAAACCAAGAAGAGGATCCTCAAATACATGCTTGGGGTATAAGTAGGTTTAGGGCCTGAAATGGTTGAAGCCTGCAGCTCTAGTCATCTCCTCTTTTCGGCATAAGGAGGAACACATTCTGAGGAACACAGGAGTATTTGGAAAGTGGCACATCCAATAAAATAAGCTTGCTGACTGGATACCATTTCATTGTGTATTTCCCCGGCCCAATGGTGTATATTTGGCAGATGCTGGCATGGGAAAGAGGAAAGATTCAGGATAGTGGATTCAGGACAATTGTTATATCACATGCAAGGGAAGAATTGAGCTGTCGTTTTTTATTTTTTGGGCAGCAGACCCATGCTTCTTACAGTGTACAATTCTGTCCTCAGAACATAGTGAAACAGCCACTGGTGATGGTCTGTGGAGTTTCCCGATGCTTTATTGTTTTTCATTTTGTTCCAGAAGTGTATTCTCTCTCCATTTATTGTTGTTGATAGCTTCCTTTATTGTATTATCTTTCTCCAGGTAAAATGTCACCTCTTTCAAAGAAGTTCAGTGCTTGCTTTTCCTTTCTTCATCACAATCTAGTAAGATCCTAACTGCAGTGATCCATGACTTGGAGATCATAAGGTGATTGATGGGCGCCCACCAGCCTGATAATGACATGACTTGAAATGAAAATACAATTCATCTGGTGTGACAAATATAGTGATCCCTGAAGTCTCTGAAGTGTCAATGTGAATGCCAAATCCAGAGGAAAGTACTAACACTTGTGATTATGGTTCACTGTTTGCCAAAGTAAAATTTAGTCTTCTAGACAATATTGTTTATTGTCATCTGCAGCTATTTTATGGAACCTGTGTTGTATCTATACTCAGAATGCATTGCCAGCTAAGGGAGACTAAACTTGGAAGTAAGTCTATCTACTAAAAGTTAATGAGCAGCCTAGGGAGTTATGATTTACTGTCAGTCCACCCAGAAATGTCAATAGCCCAGCCTATGCAGAAGCAAGCATTACTGAATCAGATGGGTGAACTTTTCGCATTACTTTCCAGGAGACAGCAAACAGAAAATTAGTCTATAAATAATTGAATTTCTTTTTAAATCTGTCACAGTATTTTAAAAGCTATTTGGTTCTCAAATTAGTTCTCTTCAAGTAGTAAATATATCAGAAGACTTCTAAATAATGCAAAAAGCATAACGGGATTTTTTTAAAAAAAAGAAAGAAAGAAATAGCAGAGCACATCATAAGAAGTTGTGACAATTGTTTAATTTGTTTTTCTTACCCACAGAGACTAGCTTTGTAGATAGAATGACTATTAATGTGCTATTAAGTACACATTAGTTACTTCTAAATCTAAATACTAAATCTCTAATGAAACGCACTGCGATTCCAATTCAAAACTGTGAATGTCTTGATCCTAAAACTTGTAGTGGCAGAAAATAAGTATTTGAGAGAAGAATGAGAAACATTCCTCCAGCCCACACTCATAAAAGCATTCTAGCCACCAGTGTCAAAAGGATAAGATCAAATATTGCTTGCGGACATTCACGGGACATTTATGAACAGGATACAAATGCTCTACCAAGTATTTCTTTGAAAACATTTGCTCCATTGCTGCACTGCTACTTGCCTGTCTCTGAGGTAAAGCTTTCCAGCTACAAAAGGTGTGTTTTTTTAAATGCTATCCATGCACCAACATAGGGCTCCTTGAGCCTCATGAAGGATCTCCAGACTTTCATGGGTACTTTTTTAAAATGTGCAACAGCCAGGCCCCCAAATAACCTTCACAGTCCTTTAATCACAGCCCTGGGCAAAATTCAAATACAACAATAGTATGCCAGTTGCTTGAGAAGTGCGATACCACAAGACCCCATATTGCCACCTTCCAACATGATGTGAAACTGTTCAGAGGTGCCATTTATGGAAAGCAGCAAGGCAATTGCTTGCCCCACCATCGGATCTCAGATACCAGATATCTATTATTCTGCAGGGTCATCATTTCTTTTTCCTGTGAGATACGAAAAGTAACAACACTGTATCTTAAAATATACCACATTTTAATTTTGAATGCAGTAAAGAGCAGCTACTTAGGCTCCAGCCTCCCTTTAATGAAATCTACTCCACCATCATTACTGCTGAATCATACTGTAAACGACACTTTGAAACCCTACCTGCCAACTGTCCCACTTTGAGCGGGACATACCAGGGCCGGATCTAGACACATCAAGAAAACGTTTCCAGAAAACACGTTGTAAACCTCATAATGGGTAATCATGTTGCCGAAAAACGGAACTCCACAGTGCCATCTAGTGTCACAGTGTTATAATGTATTTAAAACCTTTAAAAAAAACACCAAAAAAACCTCCTACTTTAGCTGAGTCCCAGAGCTGCCTAGAGTGTCTGGGGAAACCCAGCCAGATGGGTGGGGTATAAATAAATTGTTGTTGTTGTTGTTGTTGTTGTTGTTGTTGTTGTTGTTGTTGTTACAGAAGCTGCCCTGGCTTCTGTTTGAAATCCTGGATGTGCTGCTCCTTTTGCGGTCTCCCGCTGCTGCGTCCTCGCGCTGCCTCTCTCCTCTCATCTGAAGGGAGACTGGTTTCGCCCCTCTTCCTCTTTTGACTCCCAATTCCTATGCTGAAAGCAAATTCCAGGGCTTGGGCTCTACTCAGAGTCACCCTGCCCTTAAGTTCTAGCTGTATGTTTTTTGCACCTGGCTCTAGTCAGTAGATATTGGAATTCCAGTAGATCTGGAGGTTTACCCATCCTTGGGTTAAACAGCATGGTGTAAGTATCATTCACAGCAACCAGTCCAAAAGACTAATTTATAGACAGTCAACAAGAGGATGAAAGAACTTGGTGTCCTTGTTCTGAAGCTGTGAACTTCACAAATAAGTGTTTCTCGAAACTAGGTAAAGTGTAAGAGGACAAATGTGTCAAAGTGTTACAGCCACTTACAGAGTTTCTTGCAGAATAATAAAAAAGGAACAACTGGGCAATATTTGACAAATTGAAAATAAAGCTTGAGAGCTTGACTTGTTTGTTCCGGCCAAGATCAGTACATGCCTGAATAAAGTGGACATAGCACAGAAGCAAAAAGAAAAGAACGTTAATGTACTATGTGATGGGATTTCAAGTAAACCTGGGGTTGTTAATTTTGCAAAGAGAAGAACATGTCTCTACCTGATTCTCACTTTTGCTGTGATGTTCTGCTGACCACAGCTTTAAAATACTTCAGTGGTGTCTTGATATTTACTGTGGGGAAAACAAAACCAGATTTGTTGAACTCATTGGCTTCTTGTATGCCTATCAGGCCGACAGTGATTCTGCCTTCTGAAGCAGAACATAGTCCAATCTGCCTCTCACAGACTTCCATGGGCATGAATTACAGGAAGGCTCCTGGAGGGAACACCCTCTTACCTTGTGAGGATAGACGCTTGTGATATTCATTAAGACTTTCCTCCCCATCTTTCTCCCCTCATATCCACCCTTTTTTCCTTTCTTTTTTAACAATTTCACTTTCACATCAGAAGTCTAGAGCACAATTCAGCAAAATTTCTTGAAAAGGGGAATTATACCTTCCTTGGTCTAGCAAATCAATATTATCTCATAAAGACAATTTTTATGGTTGGAGATTTATTTCTTTAGCATATTTGCATTTGTTTTTTGTTGTTGCTTAGAATCATAGAAACATAGAGTTGGAAGGAACCACAAGGATTATCTAGTCCAACCCCCTGCAATTCGGGGATTTTTTGCCCAACATGGGGCTTGAACCCATACCCTGAGATTGAGTGTCTCATGTTCTACCAACTGAGCTATCCCAACTCTAAACAATGATATGTTAAAAAGGTAAATAATACTCATCTATATAAAGAAAAATTAGTCCATTTAAAGATGTCTGACTCTTTGCTGGATTTCCACCAGAAAATATGGCGAAAGTATCTAATGTGATTTTGGATTGAAGGTAGGGAAATGGGGAGTGTATTGGAGGGTCTCTTCTCAAGCAAAACGTCCAGCGTAATTTCAGCGTGGTGCCACACTTCTTAAGAGTCCTGTTCAGTCATTGTGTCTGAACAGTAAATAGCAAACCACATGGAGGGCATTGAATGATAAATACTGCCACTGTCCAGCCTAAAGTCAAGGGTGAATTTGAGGACTATTTTACTCCACCCTGGTGAGAAAGGAACTCTCTCCAGGCGGGTTGGTGCTTCTTTCTTCTGACTTAGGTCAATAGCCTCTGGGGAGGGAGCTTGTATAAATAGCTTGCTTCCTCCCTGAAAATCATGTCTTTGCTTCACAGTGGCATCCAACCCTCCTGACCATGGGCCAGCAAACTAAGGTCCACGGGCCGGATCAGGCCCAACTGCCTTCTGGGTCCGGCCTGCGGATGGTCCAGGAACTGCCACATGGATCGCCAGTGCACACATTCTTTCCCTCTCCCTCCCTCTCCCTCACACGGCGGCGGCGGCTCCTCCTTCCCTCCTTCTGGCTTCTCCCCGCCCTGCCTAGAGGAGGAAGGGGGCTGGGCTTTGTTGGTGTGAGCCCCTTTCCGGAGCCCTTACATGCGCTGCTCATCATCCCTCTGCTGCTGCCAGCCCCTGCCACTCGCAAGACACAGGAACTGTGACTGGCTGAGCGCCCCTCTCGAGCCCCTCTCCGTAGCCCTTTCATGCGCTGATCATCGTCCCTCGTTCATCCCCCCCCAAATATGGACTGGCCCCCTGCTGAAAAAGTTTGAGGACCCCTGCTCCTGACTATGGAGCAGAGCGAGTTTAGCCAGTTGTCAAAACAGGACTGAATGGGAATTTGGGGGGAGCACCCTGATTTAGGGATCCTCCTTTTATCAACAGCCTCATTCTGATCTGTATTTGATTGGCTTGTGGAGGGCTAGGGCTTAATCTGGCTGTTTGATTAACTTGCCATTCAGTGCAGACAGGTAAGTTTAGATAATGGACAACATCCTGAGGCATGTGGGGTGGAGGGCACTAACACCCCCGCCACACTTGACTGGCTTGAGGGTCTGGCACCTGTCAGGTCACTCGCTTGGGAAGATGATTTTACCTTCTCTTCAAAACAACTTGTGTGAGGGAGTTTCTGTGGAGCAGTTTGGCTGTTAACAGCAGGCATGAGATTTACCTGCCCCCACTTTTATTAGGTTTGGCACAAATCTTTGTTGTTATATTTTAATAAACATACTCTTTCCATATATCCCTGGGTTGAGTCTTCATTTGGTTATGTTTGCGTTTTAATACAGATCTACCTAAACCACGTTACATGAAACAATAAACAAACTGAAATGGAGCTATTCTTTGATATTTGCTCTTGTCTGAATTTTGTGACACACTTCTTCCAACCAAATAAATTCTACAAAAAAGCACTATATCAATGGCAATCACATGCTACATTTATTCATTTAAGGTATTTGTCTTACCTTGTGGGATCTCTACATAGAAACAGGGGCATGTGAGAAGAAAGGTGTATTAAAATGCTGCTAATTTTTGTGATGACATTTTTTTTTTTTAAAAAACCAGACTGGTGCAGGAACCTAGGGAACAGGACTTCAGATTGGAAGAAATGAGTAACTGAGAGAAACTGAAATTGACAGATGCATCCATCACTGATCTGGAGATGTCTTCACAGTACAGTGTCAAATGGAACAGATAAAAGATGGCATGGGTTTTTGTTTTTGTTTTTGTTTTGCCTTTGGCTAGTTGCCAGAAAAACAACAAGAGGACTTGTTTTTCCTGCTCAGTATTTTCTTTTTAAAACTGAGAACTTACTGGTAAGTGAACCACATCCCACAACAGCCTCTCCCAAATATCCAGAATTATTGATGTGAAGTACTGGCAGTCCTAATACTCAAGCAGAACATCTAAGGAATGTCAACACTAACAAAATGTCACAGGTTGGTGGTGGTGATAGGGAATTCATTCAGATTTGGAAAGTATTGCTACAAAATTGTGACATGACATGAGTTCAGCTTGGCTTTGCAGTTCAGATAAATGAAGTGCTCTTTCAATGGAATCAGATAGTCATGCAGTTAACATTACTGCAGTTTCATGGTGCTGAGATGGTGTTTCTTTGTGTACTATGTGACCTATTTCTGTGAGGTTCACTTTGTCAGTTTAACAAGACTGATATCAGATGGATTAACTTTTTCCAGTATCTAGGGAGTTGCAAAGTGCACCAAAAAGGTTTGAATGTCAAAAACTAGATGGGTAACACCATAAGTCCTAGCACAATATACCCATATGCACATTATCTCGATTCAAATCAGTATAATTTACTTTCAAGCAAATGTTTTTAGGTTTTGGATGCCAATCCCAGTGGTAATAATGTTCATCTAAACCTTTAGGGCTATTCAATGCATAACCAGCATGCTGACTCTGCTGACCCCCACCTTACCCCCCCCCCCCACATCTGCATATTGTCCAGAATTCTGCAGCAGGGAGCTATGCAGCTGGGCTCCCCACCCCAGGGAGAGCTCTCTGTGATATGGGTTCCTCTTGACTCACCATTGCCAACATTCTGCTCAGTGTGTGCACATGCATGGTGAGAGCAGCAGGTGAGACTATACTTTGGGGAGGCGGAATTCACTTGGATAGTCTTAAAATGTTGTCAACAGCCAGGTAAAATGGGGGTGGCCTTGCAGCTGTGAGCACGGCTATGTTGATAGAATGTACCTAAAGCACCGCTATGAGTATAAAATTCACCTTGCTTTATACCATACAGAGAGCACTCTGGAAGTGAGAGCTATTGAACATTTCGTCTGAAATCTGGTACTTCGGATTCTAACTGGGCTCTTAAAACATCAAACTTGCAATGTTTCCAGTATATTGGGACACAACCATCTTCTGCAGGGAAAAGCAGTAACAATACCATGTCAATCACTTCCTCTTCTCCTTGATACTATTTGTTCTATCAAGATGTCCTTTTAGAACAGAGGTGCCTCTGGAGGGAATCATCTTTTCTTGTTAATTAAGTTTCTTAGAACTACAGAAGTAAATTCTGCTGCACTGAACCAATACAAGGGAAATCCCATCATCTTCACATGCCATCATCTTCACATGCCATTCAGATCCAATACACATTTACTGAGGAAGTAGAAAAGAAGATCAGGATTATTTATCTTGAACATTTGTGAAGGATCCCCTGCAAGCTTTTGGGTTTCCTTAAACTCTTTACTTATTTATTGCCCCAGTATGTTACAGTGAACTGCATTAGCCACTTTAATGCCAATTCACCCAGTTAGTAGAGATACAGTGGTACCTCGGGTTACATACGCTTCAGGTTACAGACTCCGCTAACTCAGAAATATTACCTCGGGTTAAGAACTTTGCTTCAGGATGAGAACAGAAATCGTGCTCCGGTGGCGGTGCAGCAGCAGCAGGAGGCCCCATTAGCTAAAGTGGTACCTCAGGTTCAGAACAGTTTCAGGTTAAGAACGGACTCCGGAACGAATTAAGTACTTATCCAAGATACCACTGTAATTTTGGAGGCTGTCACAATTCCGTTTTTGTTTTTGCCACCCTGAATAATTGAATGTCATCAGCAAACGTTGACATTTTACTGCTCCATCCTGACTTCAAATAGTTTATGAACAAATAAAAAAGTACTGGTTCCAATACAGAATCCTGAAGGACTATTTCTATACATCCCTCCATACTGGCTTATAGGTATTGCAAACCCTAAACTCCTACATCAATGGATAGTGTAACCTTTAAGAGGCGAATTATAATAGTTTCTCATTGCTTTCTTCAGAGGTTGAGTAGTGGAAATAAACTGTGGGGACTTCCTAGTTGGGGAGGGTAGGCTAAATATATGATTTGGATTGTCAAAGTTTGGCAGGTATGAACATGATCTTTTAAAAGGGCAAAAAATAAAATTCTATCTAGCAGACTAAAACATTCTGTCATAATCACAAGAGTAACACCTTATTTTTCAATCACCAAGTTATAACTTTAGTGGAAGAAGAACAATGTTTTGTTCATGATTTAAGTTCTAAATATAGAACACACACACACAAATCATATATCTCCATCCTTAGGGACCTCTAAGGTGATATTTAAAGGACTATTGATGTAAAAAATGAACAAGTGTAAAGAGCAACCCAAGAACGAGTCAAGAAAACAATTTTGCTTTGTGAAATACAATCTCTTTTTGGTTTCAACCGTTGTAACTTCTTTCACTAACCCTGTATTTTTCATGTTTAAAGCAGTTTCAAGCAAAATAGATTTCATGTATGTATGAGCTGTTAATGAGCCCAGAGTATAGACATGTTGCTCTCTTTTTAGAGAAGGAAAGACAAATGACTTGTTTATAGGGTTTAAAATGGGAAGCTGTTTTTGCTCTGTATTTGGCTAAAATTGGGAGCAGTTTTAAATATCTTATATTTCCTAGACATTATTTCTATAATTGGTTATTTAAAGCACTTCTGTATTATCACATTCACAAATAAATAAATAAATAAATAAATAAATAAATAAATAAATAAATAAATAATACCCCTCCCATCTGGCTGGGTTTCCCCAGCCACTCTGGGCAGCTCCCAACAGAAAATTTAAAAAGTAATAAAACACCAAACAGTAAAAACTTCCCGATACAGGGCTGCCTTCAGGTGTCTTCTAAAAGTTGTGTAGTTCTTTATCTCCTTGACAACTGATGGGAGGGCATTCCACAGGGCCTTCTCAGTAGTGGCGCCCTCCCCGTGGAATGCCATCCCATCAGAGGTCAAGGAAATAAGCAGCTATCCTATTTTTAAAAGACATCTGAAGGCAGCACTGTTTAGGGAAGTTTTTAATATTTAATGCTGTATTGTTTTTAGCACTCGATTGGGAGTCGCCCAGAGTGACAGGGGAAACTCAGCCAGATGGGCGGGGTATAAATAATAAATTATTATTATTATTACTGAGAAGGCCCTCTGCCCAGTTCCCTGTATCTTCACATCTCACAGTAAGGGAAGAGCCAGAAGGCTCTCGGAGCTGGACCTCAGTGTCTGGGCTGAACAACGGGGGTGGAGACGCTTCTTCAGGTACATTGGCCAAAGCCATTTAGGGCTTTAAAATTCAGCACCAACACCTTGAATTGTGCTTGGAAACATACTGTACTGGGAGATGTATGTCTTTGGGCATTTCGCAACAATATTAAAATACTTATCAAAATTCTAAAACCCAGGAATAAGTGTCAACTAAAAATCTATGGTAGAGTTAAAATGATAATATATTGAGATCAGGCACCAGCAAAAGGCCTGGGGATGCAAATGTGTCAAAAGATTCCTAAATGTCATTGGTGGGGATACTCAGTTAAGTTTAAAGGGAAGGTAGTGTAGGTATTGATCGATTGTCCATTGTTATCAGCTAAGATAACAGTGTGAAAGGTCCTCTTTCAGATATCCAGACCCCAAGTTGTTTTTGACTTTATGGGGAAATACTCAAACTTCAAAAATGGCATTCAATGAGATCACAAAACAGACTGCTGTAAGGAGCCACCCTCAGTAGCGAGTAGAGATGGGAAAATCTGTTGATTTCAGTTTCTCATTTTTCCAACTTGAAGTTCAGTTCACATTTCCACGCCAGTTTTTTGTTTGTTTCTTTTTTTCTTTTTTTAAAAAAAAACCAATTCTTATGAAAATTCCTTTGCAATTTTGTGCAAATTTCTCGTAATGGACATGCTTGTGTGCAATCTCAGCCAATATACACATTTTTGTAGAGCAATTTCTCCTACTATGATGCATATTTGTATGTTATTTCCACTAACATACGCAATTCAAGGCACATTCTATTTCAGTGCATGCCTTTTTGTGTACGCATTCCTTGGCTGGAGAACTGCATTTGGAGAAGTGCAAATTTTGAAGGCTGTGGGTTTTTTCGTAGGTTCACCTTTATTTATGGTTGCAATACATACTGGAAATCCCAGACATGTCCTGTTTTGTGGGGTCTACAAGCCCATCTGGGGGGATTATTACAACTGTAAACAAATGTCCAGGTTGGGTTAAAAAAATTCTTAGTGTGTGCAGGCGGCTTGGGTTCAGCCTTGAGCCCGGGCTCTGGTATTGAGCAGCTCTGGGTCTGTTTCAGACTTGGTGGTAGCAGCCAGGGGTGTGTGGGTGTGTGAGAGAGAGCTCAACACCTTTGTCCTGATTTTGATCCCTGAAATATGGCAACCCTACCTTAATAGAGAATCTAATTTCTCCCACATCCCTATAAGAGCATCTGAATGATAATGCCATTCAGATACAACTCTTTAGAAACCAACTTGAATGCTGCCTGCAACCTTGGCTTTTCTGTCGCTTACCATTGACACCATTTCCACTGAGGGAAATTCTATTCATAAATAGTTCTGATTCTGTAAACATTGTCCCACAAGGGCAAAACATGGCAATGCTGAAGCTGGAAAAAAGCAGTCCTAGCAGCACAGCAACTTGAACCCCTGGCTGTTGTGAGCCCTTCCACCTCCAAGTTGCAACGTTGCAGAAGTAAAACACAGTAGGCAATGCTGCCGCTAATCTGAGGGCAGCTGGATTTCAAATCTTTCTGTTAAATCGGGTCCTCCCTTGAAGAGGGCACGTATTGCGGTGAGACCTGGAAACCGACACCCTGTGTTGTGGGTGGGTTCGATTGGTCAGCCACAACACCCGAGTGGAGGTCCCTCAATGCTGGGTTCAACTGGAACAAAGGTCAGAGTCCAAAGGGATCAAGGGACCTATTTATGCCCATGCACGTGACCCAGAGCTTCCTCTCCCTATTTTTAGGGCTGTGCGCTTGATCTTGCTATGCTTTCATCTGTCCTTGGGACAGGGGCATGGCAGGAATGTTCCCCACTTGGCTGATTGGCTGCTGCCATTTGGGTTTCGCCTGCAGCGTAGGAAATTGTCACAACTTGTAAGGTCGCGGATAGGCACTGGTTCAGGTGATAGGGATGGGAGGACGCTCTCACCATCCCTATGAGAAGGGTACTCCATTAAAGTAATCCAAGGACTTGATGGTTTGGTCAACCCCTGAGAGGGGGACATTTGGGTGGTGGAGATAGCCTGTTCCCGGCTTTCCGCTTATTCAGGTGTTCACCCTTGGCTGACCTATGCTGCAACCCTGGGTCAGCACTACCTGCAAGGGTGTAGGGAGCTAGTCGAACCAGAGCCTATACAACCACTCACTTTCTGTAAACATAAAGTTGTGGCTAAAATTCTGCCAAAAACCAAAACTAAAATTTGAGTCAAGTGTGAATTTATTTAGGAGGAGGTTTCTGGGTCTGAACATGCAACTTCATTTTGTTTTTTAGGATACATCTCCCACCCACATCTCATCTCATTTGCAATACCTGTAGTATTTCAATTACATAATCCATTTCATTTGCACAGAATCACATTATGCAATTCTTTCCTTTGAAAATCTCCACCCAGAACAATGATCTTAAATAAAATAAATAAATTGCTAATCTTTGAAAAGTGTATTCATTGCAGAATTAATATTTTGCAGGTCCCCCCTTCCGAAAAAAAGTCAGTGGATTGCTTAATTTATGAATTAATTGCTATTTTAAAATATGGATGTAAAAATTACATTTTAATTAGAGCTCTACCCAGAGGGTATTTAAGTTTGATGGTACTCGTGTTGTCATAGGGGAAGGGCTGTAGTTCAGTGGTAGAATACACATTTTGCATGCAAAAGGTCTCAGTTCCCAGTGTCTCCAGGTAGCGCTGGGAAATATTCCTGTGTGACACCCTGATAAGCCACTCATTATAGACAGGGCTGAGCAGTGGCGTAGCATGGGGGTGCAGGGGGGGCCGGCCGCACCGGGCGCAGCATCTGTGGGTTAGGGTTAGGGGGCGCAAATCCACGTGTTAGGGGCGCA
The DNA here is from genome assembly GCF_965112155.1 of Podarcis liolepis. Lineage (NCBI taxonomy): Eukaryota > Metazoa > Chordata > Lepidosauria > Squamata > Lacertidae > Podarcis > Podarcis liolepis. Next base: position 5,462,204 of record NC_139558.1, read on the forward strand.
AATCCATGGGTTAGGGGGCGCAAATTACTTGCCTTGCCCCGGGTGCTGACAACCCACGCTACGCCACTGGGGCTGAGCTAGATGGATCAAGTGGTCAACTTGGTGTAAGAGTTCTTATATTCTGAAATTATACCAGTTTAGGTATGATTCCCCCCCCCCAAGTAGTCCATGAATTATTACATAATGGGAGAGGCGGTCCTTGAGGTATTGTGGTCCTGAGCCATTTAAGGCTTTATAGGTCAAAATCAGCACTTTGAATTGGACCCAAAGAACTAATTGGGAGCAAGTGCATTTGGGCTAGATTGGCATTATATGCTCAGACCATCTTGCCCTGGTGAGCAACCTGGCTTTGGAATTCTGCACCAGCTGAAGTTTCCAAACCATCTTCAGAGGAAGCATATACCGTATTTTTCGCCCCATAAGACGCACTTTTTCCCCTCCAAAAATGAAGGGGAAATCGGGGTGCGTCTTATGGGGCGAATGCCTGCAAGCCTCGCGCGCCCGGCAGGAGGTCCCGCCGGGTGCGCAAGGCTTGGGGCGGCAGCGGACTGCTTCCCCGCACCTAGAAGCTTGGGGCGTGCTGAGCTCAGTGCGCCCCAAGCTTCTAGGTGCGCGCAAGAAGTCCGCTGCCGCCCCAAGCCTCGCGCACCCGGCGGGACCTCCTGCCGGGTGCGGGAGGCTTGGGGCGGCAGCGGACTTCTTGCGCGCACCTAGAAGCTTGGGGCGTGCTGAGCTCAGCGCGCCCCAAGCTTCTGTATGCCGGCAAGCAGTCCGCTGCCGCCCCAAGCCTCCCGCACCCGGCAGGAGGTCCCGCCGGGTGCGCGAGGCTTGGGGCGGCAGCGGACTTCTTGCGCGCACCTAGAAGCTTGGGGCGCACTGAGCTCCGCACGCCCCAAGCTCCTGGTGTAGCGCAGCGCACCTGGGGGGGAAATAAAATTTTTTCCCTTTATTTCCCCCCCTAAAATCTAGGTGCGTCTTATGGGCCGGTGCGTCTTATGAGGCGAAAAATACGGTAATGCATTACAGTCATCTAACCTAGGGGCTACCAGGGCATAGAAGTTAGGCTGTGCCTGTCCAGACAGTGGCACAGCTGGCCCACCAGCCCACGCTGATGGAAGGCACTCTGCACCACCTGAGCCTCAAGCAACAGCAGTGGATCCAGAAACCATGGAAGGGGAGAGTTGAGAGCTCTTGTGCTAATGCTTTGCTTGCTGATTTCCCACAGACCTCTGGTTGGCTACTGCGAGAACAGAAATACTGGAATAGATGGTCCATTGGCCTGATCCTGCAGGTTATTCTTATGCTCTTAATTACCCACAAGCTACGAACTGGCTCCTTCAGAGAGAGTGTAACTCTATCAAGAGCAGGAATCCTCACATTCCAGTGAGGCATAAAAGCCGGCAGCAACTTCCATCCTCAGTGAGGTTGGCAGAAAAAGGGTATCTCTATCCTTAGACACCTGCCCTCACAATGGCCTTTGCCCCATGAAGGACACCAGAAGGTTCTTGCAGTTAAAACCTTCATGCAGTGTTCGCTATTGGTGCACAAAAATAGTACAGCTCTATCTAAGTGGCAATTCACCACAGTACTGTGAAAAGTCATAAGGTTGTGTGGATGGACCCCCAAAGATTATGTGGGTCACTCCTTCCACAGTGGTGCAGCTACCACAGCATACAAATGGGGTCTAGGAGCAGAGCACATTAAAATATTTGGGCAACGAATGTCTGGAGCATATAAGAACTATATATGTCCATACAACCCCTCACTTAATGAATCCTTTCAATAATTCTCTTTCAGGTAACCCAGGCAAGGACATTTGGATCGTGGGCCACCATATTTTCTACTGGGCGCAATGGCATGCTGAAGCATCATCCTGCATGTATAAACTATTCTCTTCTTTAAAAAACCCACAAGGCATTGTGGCATCTGACCAAGTGTTGTGAAGGACACTCCATTTCCCATCCTGATATAAAATTTGATAAGTTCAACCTTTCCCTGCCTATCTCCCGCAGGGAACAATGTGTTTCAGGGTATCTCTAACTGCGTGCAGCTGTAGATAGTTTGGGTGGTGGTTAAGGCATTGGGTGGAATCCTAGTCTTCAAGCGTTGGAGTGAAGTGGTGCATCACCCTGTCCTGAACCAGTGGCATATTTAGGGTTCCCCATTAGAGGTGGATGTCCCTGGCCAAGTGTGGGGCAGACGTGCCATAGGGCTTCCAGCAATGGCCTTAGGACGGCCAACTCAGTAGATTGATGTCTTGGGGAGGCCATAATCCTGGCATACACGACCCTGCAGCACTTCCAGCTCTTTGGAGGGAGGCTGGAATTGATATGCCCCCAACGCCTGAGCCAAAATCCTACCTACATCTGTAATCAAGTTGTGGCCATTTTTAATCCAGTTCAATGTCTGCCTGAGTTATTAATCATATCTTACACTGACATAACATGGTGGTATTGAGGCATGACACTGCAACTGGGCCCGCAATGTCAAATTGCCTAGCTTTTCCCATTGTCTTTGCTTTCTTACAAAATCTTCCAGAATGGCTCTTTGTATGTGCTTTCTTCTTAGGCTGATACAAAAGCAAATCTTCTGCCATATTATCTGGTACCTTTTCAAAAACCCCTGGAAACAAATGATTGTTAAGGTCTAACAGAAGCTTTGAATAAGACAAATCAAAATCTCCCCCCAGTGTTGCAAGAATTTGATCTTTTCATTTCTGACAGGCAAGGCTGTAATAAAAATTATAATAATGATGACTGACATAATAATATCACTTATTCTAGAGTAATCCAACCAGGATTGGCGGTCCCATTGAAGTCAAAGGGACAGCTTCAAGCAAAGGGGTTGAGGATCATAGCCAATGACAGTTTCAGCCCCAGGCAATTACTTGGTTCCTTTTTCAGCAATAGAAAACTTAAATGGTTTTCCATTTGAGGAAATGCTTTGCAATTTGCTTTCCTTTTTTTCATAAAAGAAAACCACCCTTTGTTCATGGGTGCACTATGGCCGGTGAAGGGGTCTTCTTGGATACATTTCAGTCAAGATGTGTTTCCTTGCATTATTTATTCCTCCATCTATTATATCCCTAAGATTAATGTCTGAAAAGTAAAGTGAAGGACAACCAAAGGATCATGATGGGAAACCACATGGGATCAGAAGTTTCAAATCAAATAAATGAATGGGAGGGGGACCGACTCGCCTGAGAATACAATGCATTCCCCTCAGCTTGTGCTGGCATAAAAATTAGCAGATGTGATCAAAATGATGGACTCCAACACATCTCAGAATCAAATCTCCCTGGCTGTTCATACTTGGGAATTATTTGTTCTTCTTGCAGTCTTTCGCTCAGCCTCAAGTGCATCCAATCAACATCCTTGTGCCGACACCTGGGGTACTTGAGGCTTTGTGGAATTCCTTTTGGTAAAGTGTTGACACCAGATACTTCAGCGAATTTAATTGTGCCAGTTGGTTTCACTTAAAAAATTAGGATACTGTGCAGTTTCTAGAAGTGGCATTTCAAAAGGAAGTTCTCTGAAACATGATATGAAGCAGGTGATAGCTTTCCTTGTGGATCACATTCTGTTCTTATAGTATGAAGCTCGCATGTTTTGATAACGACTAGTTCCTTTAAAATGGAGGTGTACCTAAACCCCTTGAGATACACTGCTTAGACTTAATGAAACCCTTTTCGTGCAACAAACCAGTTTCCCTTGAAGGTGGAACTCTTTGCAATAAGGACAGGAATGAGAAAATGCACTGGAAAGTGTGGGATCATGCTTGATACAATGTTATCACCATGCACAAATCAGGAGGAATGCTCACTAAATAGCCTTCCTGCAAACAAATCAAGGTGAATCCTCAATAAACAAGATATTTGCAATGCCCAAAGTCACCTGCCTCAGGGAAATATAAGAAATGGCCCATGTCATCAAATACATATTACATCTAGGTCCTTTAGACACATGGACTGGTTGACTGGTTCCCATATGCATATCCTCATCACCACTTAAGAAAGGCTGAACTTGTAAACTGAGTCAATGAAAAGTTAAAGACAACATCAAATGATTGGAAAGTGTTTATTGGGTTAATTCCACATGACTTGGTGTTGCTGACTCGTGCCCCAAAATGCACCTCGCCAGAGGCACCGAGTTCCACCTGACATTGGGGGAGCTTGCTGCGTGCATGTGATGTCACACATGTGACACACAAGTCTGACATCACATGCATTGGGAGGAGGCCACAAGCCCTGGCAGGGCCCTCCGCCAGTGCGCGGAGGCCCAGTGGGGCCCCTCAAGATGGGGGGGGGGAGCTCAGTCCCATCCCCACATACTTTGGGGGGAGTTGGTGCCCATGCACCAAGCAGGTGACATTCTTATCTATGTTGCTGGGCAGATTTAGCAAGTACCTCTGTGTATAAAAGGGCTCAGGTTACAGCAAACATTGTGAGTCATGGTGGAAGATTGCAGGAATGGTGGAAGGCTATCTGTTGCCGCTGTTGATTCATGTGAAGACTTTTTGAAGAGATTGTCTGAGAAGAAGTTGGAAAAGTGTCAAACTTCAAAACTCGGAGAACTCTGTCAGTTGAATGATTCTGAGCAACTGGGCTTAGAACTTGCTAATGGCTTTTGGTTCACCAAGTATAGAACCATATCTGGAACCAGAGAGGGAGAGGCCTTCATGTAACCACTTTATGGAGTGGGTGTATACAAAGTGAGTTTTTATGTTTGCCAAGTAAAACAATTCTGCTTAAGACAACTGTTTCATGTTGGTGAGCTTAACCACTTCACTCATAGAGTCATAGAAAAGTCACAGAATTGTAGAACTGGAAGGGACCCTGAGAGTTATCTAGTCCAGCCCCCTGCAGTGCAGGAATCTCACCTAAAGCATCCATGACAGATGGCCTTCCAATCTCTGCTTAAAAACATCCAATGAAGGAGACCACATCAGTGTGTTCCACTGTTCTGGAGAAGCTTCCGTGGCACTCACGCAGAGAACAAGATATATAGGGAAGAGATAAACACGCACTCCAACAAATTCTGTGTGTGACATCTGTGATAGTTAATTCAAACAAGCCAATATGGTCCTGTACAGATCTAGCCACAGTAAGAACTTCAGAAAGCTCCAGGAGCTTGACAATTCTCATACTTGAGAATCAGGTCACTATTCATAAACTATGAGTCAACTGCTTTGAAAACTCAGCCTAAAAATAGTTAAAATAGTTACATGTGATTTAAGCTCCCTTGAAATTCCTCTTGTTTAATGGAGTTGCCATTTTTTGCCTTCCTCATCTCTGCAGAAAACAGAAAAGAAGAGCAGAGTTTTAAGAGAGAATAGAAAATGGGTCGATTTTGTTGCAAAAATGCATAAATGGCTGCTTTTGTGCGATCAATGTTTGTTCACTTTTGCTTCTGATGTGTGTTTCTTTAAAAAAAGGAAACCATTTGGTGCAGGCTGAAAATCATGTTAAAAGTGTTGGGTTAACAAGCACACACAAAAGGAGCACAGCAAGTAATAATGGCCCAGTTTCTGTTAGTAAGAATGTGTTAAATAAGGATGTGGAGAACATCCCTAAGTCTTCCCGCCCCCCTCCCTGCCCACATGTGGGGTTGTTGCTCATTGTTCACCCCTTCTCTGGAATATGAACAATTCCACAGAGAATTCTCAGGTTTCTGTTGTATTTTATCAACAGTATCCTTCCCTTAAAAAGAGAGCAAAAGCATGTCCAAAGTGCTATTGAACAGGCATATTTTGTTTCCATAGTCTCAAAAACCTAATCTCAGATTGGTTGGTGATGCCTATATTTTGCCATGGAAAAACTAGACACTCTCCATTTTTCTCTATAACAGTAATGGGAAACCTGTGACTTTCAGATTTTGGAATTCAGCTCTTATCAGTGCCAGCCCCCTGATCAATGGAGAGGGATGGAAGATGTAGTCCATCAACATCTGGAAGGCTACACGTTCCCCATCCCTGCTCTATAGCTATTAGTCTGAAGCTCTTTAAGTTTGGTCTACAGGTGTTCGCTATGGAATTGTGTGTGTATATATGTATTCTGCGAAGAACCAACAGTAGTCCTCAAGTTCAGTAACAGAAAGCCTTTAAACTTGCTGAGCATCTTTTGTATTATAAAATGAATAGCAAGGTTCCTTTGCCTTTAATAGTCAAATTTTAGGCAGCTATTCAACAAGTGCAGTGATCTTTGCTATTTCCTTCCTGGTTGAAAATGTCCTAACTTCACTGCTTGAAACTATTGTGAAGGAATGGAAAGCATTTTGATAAGAAACACAGATACTCACTCAAGTTCAGTTCAGGGGTGTTTGAAGGCATGTACACGTAGATATGCTGCGCCAGTGAGGTGAAAATCACATTATCTTTACACTCTCCCTCCCCACAAACTTCAGTTTCCAGTTCTCAACCACAGCCATCAATTTTGGTCTGCGGCTTCCCTTTTTAAATATTCCCCCTCCCATGCATTATTTCTAGAACACTCAATTTAACTTAAAATTAGATCAGTAAGCACAGGCCATCTGGCACTTTTCTGAGATGCAAATCTGCAAGCTTCACCGTGTCATTGGCTAAACTGCTGTGATATCACAGAGGCCCGGAGCTGTTTGAAGCATGTGAAAAGGTAAGTAAATAATGGGGCAAGAGAATGAACTAAACTGAGTTCTGAATCAGGGGAACCCCAGGAAGAATGGTTTATCAAAATATCCAGTAAGAAATTAACCTTAGATGAAACCTTGAAATGGTTTGCAATGGCTGAAAACAGAGCTTCAAACAGACTTTAAAAATTCACTTGTCATTCTTTGAGTGTTTCTAGATTAGTTTCTGTATTTTAGTTTCAAAAGACAGCATAACCATGCTTACCAGCCAACTTTAGCTATAACAGGAAATGGCATCCATACCATCTATTTATTTATATTTCATACCATTGATCAAGGCCCTGTGACCACCCTGTTCCCTAAGGAGTAGAGACAACTAGAGACAACACAGCATATTGGCTACAGATGTGGGGTTTGGCCATAGGCATTGAGGTAAGCGATGACACATGTCACTCCCGTCCGTCCGCCAGGAGTGTTTCTACAGGTGAAGCCGGTGGAGGGGGGGCCCTATGACCTATGTCAAATCAGGGCGTCCCCCAAGCAATCCCTGTCAGAGGAGTGGTATGACCCTAGCCCCTGTCTGGGCATCAGACAGGAGCCACTCTTCCCAGTTCCTTTTACCAGGATACCCTTACCCATGGAGGGGTTGGCGGAGGCTACAACCTCCCCGCCAACCAATGCCTATCCACCTTACAAAGTTGTGACGATTGCTATGAGGTAGGCGAAAACTCAAATGGTTGTGCCGATTAGCCAAGTGGGGAAAAATTCCAGCCCAGCCCCTGAAAATTAGGTGACTGACATTGTCCATAGCAAGGTCGGACCATACCCAAACAACCCTAATCTGAGGGAGGGAGGGTGGGAGAACCAGTGTGGCGAGAAAGAGGCCGAAAGGCCCCACCAGCTGGGCATTTAAACTCCCCCTGGGTGCAGCACCAAGGGCTGTGATTGGTTGGTTGGTCCCATGCCCAGGGGAACACCCATTAACTTCTGCCACCAATGGTCCTGGTAAGGTTCCTTCTGGTCTCTGATAGGCTGGTTTTCCAGGGAGGCCTGAGGCCCGCTCGCAAAGCCACCTGCCCAAAAAGGGGGCAAACAGATTTCCTGTGCCACAAAATCTTCCCTTTCTTCCTCCTCTAAGGATTGTTCTTCTCCCTCTATTTCACAGATTAAAAAAACAGTGTTCAGGTGGAGATGGTAATTTGCTGGAATGGGTTCTGCAAAACTGCATACATTCACTTAATGTGTTTGAACATATTATTTACCTTGCAATTAATCTAGAAAAGCTGGCAACAGAGAAAAAGAAAAGGGAAACACATGAAATTGGGATTTCAGGGGGCTAAGGGGGAATGAGAGAAAAAAGGTATTATTTTTCACTTTTATGAGGAAATACATAAACACGTAAACAGAAACACACTTTAAATATATATATATAAAAGCTCAAAGTCTCTTCTTGATTTTTTGAGTTCTGTTCCAGCTTCTGTCTTTCTGAGCTCATACGGTTCCTTTGAAAGTACATCAAGTGCCTTCCGCTCTGTTTGTATCTCTGACAATTATATGCATCATATTTTATTATTTATCCTTTTAGTTTCATAAAAAGTTGACCTAAACACCTGTCCTCATCTCCACCCCTTTTTAGCACCCCTGTGTGCAAGCAATATGTTTTTCAAGGGCTTTTTCACTTCTTCACGCTGCTGTATTTCTTTGTGTTTTCCTTTGGGATTTGTTTCCCAACAGTCTCTTTAGACATTATGTTATAATGCTTGACTTGCTTTCCCATCAAGTATTGTTCTGCGCCTCCATGGTGTTCTCTCTTTGTTGCTGTCTCTCCAATGCAGTGCTGACCCTGCCTGCTCAGTGTGCGGGACTCATGCCTGCGAGCGCTGAGACTCAATAAGACTTATCACTGTGCCTTTGCTTGTCATATCAGCAGGCTCATCTCATCGACAGAAATATATTCTGACTGAGTAAGCCTGAGGTAGACAATGCTTAATTCTCCACTACAAAATTCTCCAGGAATGGAAGAGAAATTCTGCCAGAGGGCACCAGTCCTGTCCCTGTCCTATTATCCCAACACACCATTTACTCAGTTACTGGCATTACGTTCTACTTTATCAGTCTGATAATTTTTGTTTTTGCTTGTGTTTACCAGTTTACAGTACATTTCAGCAGGCAGTCAAGATGAGAGCCAAAGTTTTTGTTCCTACCTGATCCTGATTATGATCTGGACCTCTGGACCTGGACTCACATTCAGTGTCATGTTGTAGCCCAGGGGTTGGCAAACTAAGGCCCGGGGGCCGGATTCAGACCACCAGGCTCATAAATCTGGCCCGCAGACCCTGCCACCCGCCCGGTCAGTCTGCACGCTAAACCAGCGGAGGCCTCGCTGCGCTGGGACTGACTTCCGTGATGCTGGCACGGCTTCGGATTGGCTGCAGGAGCTTCCTGCAGTCCAAAGCTGTGGATGCCTCTGGGCAACACCCATTCCTTCCTGCTGAGGCAGCCACATATGGCCAAGAGCCATGAGGATCCCTGGCCAAGGCAGAGGACGATGACAACATTGCAGAAGTCGAGGCGGCATCGGTGGCTGCAGTGTGAGCGGTGGCAGCGGGGTCCTTTTGGGAGAGGGTGGGTCTGGCCCCTAAAGGTCTGAGGGACAGTGGACCAGCCCCCTCCTGAAAAAGTTTGCTGACCCCCTGTTGTAGCCCTGTAGCATATGATGCAGCATATCCGTTTGTTTGCTCAATTGCCACCTAACATTTTCTTACACCCAGGGAAGCACAAGATATGCCTCATAATTTATAGGATATTTTGGCCTTCCTGAGGTATCTGAAGAGCAAGTAAACATTTTTTCCTATGCATGTACAAATTTCCTATGTATGTACCTAATTAAAGTTGTCACTGACATTTCACCTAAAGCGAAATGGGAAGCAAATTTGGGAGCTTTCTCATTGGGGGAAAATCTGAGAATTTCAAGGAAAAGCAATGATGTGTTGATAAGACTAGCAAAATAGCCCAGAGATGTTTCACATACCCTAGATTGTTACCAAATTTCATTTATAGTCAAAATTTGGAAAACTGGGGAATTAGAAGCATTGAAGGAATTCTGAAGAAAGCAAAAAGAATTTTGTATTTCACAGGAAACCTTTTCTCAGGGGAATTTCATACAGAAATAGATGCAATTTTTATTCATTAGTGTTATTGTAAAAGATTTATAAACATCTCACATTATGAAATGTACAAAATTCAGTGTACCAAAAACCAAAATTAAGTATAAAATATAAAAATAATAATCAAAATAATGGAAGATGATCAGTGTACATGAATTAAACATTTCATTCAGAAAAGGGTTGGGTTGTTGTTGTTTTAAGTCTCAAGTAACCACCTGAAGGAGTAGATTCCTGGAAAAATGATTTATCTAAAATGGTAATGATCTGCAGATTAAAGGGGCCATAAGATGAGGAACATGGGTGGTGCTGTTTGTCTGCGGACAAATGCCAGCTCCCTTGGCCAGTAAAGCGAGATGAGCGCCGCAACCCCAGAGTCGTCTGAGGCTGGACTTAACTGTGAGGAGTACCTTTACCTTTAAGATGAGGGAACCACTTGCTTTTTGTGCAATATACAGAGACAGGAGTTTTCATGCAGGCCTTGGTCTCCTGTCTCAGATAATGCACCAACCGTCCATTTGCTTAAATACGTCAACTTTCTTTTTACAAAGATTGTCCACAATATTTTGCAGCAGCAGTATAGTAGATGACTGTAAGTGACAACCAGTGAATAAAGCATAAAAAAGAGTTCAGTGGGACTGATGAATTGCAGTCAAGGGTTCTGCTTTGTGGAGGCTCAAAATCTGTTTCAAAAGCTAGTATCCCAAGTCTTCCACAATCATAAATATATATATAAACCGTTCCCTGTTTTCCTCCTCTTCTGCACTAGCTGGGACCACTGCAGAACCTGCTCAGAGGCACAAGAATATTATGTGGCTGGACTGGAGTGGCAATGCAGTGCCAAAGTGCAGGGTCATATAATAATTGGATGGAATGTTCCTGAAATTATTACTGGTCCGCTGTGGCCCCCACCAATCTTAACCTGATCTGCCTAGAGCCATTCAGGGGGTGGAGACTCTTTGAGCTACTACCAAGCCAAAGCTATTTCAGCTGCAGTCTGGGGTGGATATGTATAATTAACTAAATGGGGAAAGACAGAGAGAAAAAAATGGCAAAGCAAGAGTGTGTGATGGTTACTGGCAAAGGCAAAGGTATCCCTGACCTTTAGGTCCAGTCATGGATGACTCTGGGTTTGCGGCACTCATCTCGCTTTATTGGCTGAGGGAGCTGGCGTACAGCTTCCGGGTCATGTGGCCAGCATGACTAATTCGCTTCTGGCGAACCAGAGCAGCGCACGGAAATGCCATTTACCTTCCGGCCAGAGCAGTACCTATTTATCTACTTGCACTTTGACGTGCTTTCGAATTATAGTTTGTTCAAAATTGAGGAAAGAGAAGTTTCCCCCGATTCAACATAGACGAGCACAGCCACATTGTCACAGAACTGGCACTTTTAAAATAAAGGGAGCCAATAGAAAACAGTGCACCTAATAACAACCTTTAGCACTTCACATCCTAGTTTATTTTTAGCTGGAGAATCACCTAATCACACACTGTACACATATTAAATATGTTTGCAGTCCCTGTAGCAGACAATTTAAGAGAAATATAACGTTATTTCTGCATCAGGAAGATCAATGAATATTTATCACATCTGGCCTACTCTTGTTTCTGATCCAGGACTGTGGCAGCTACTGTATTACTATTAATTTAAAAGAGTTTTTATATTGTTGACCATTTACATGTATATTCATTTTTTAAAAAAACAACAACACATTTTCTGTTTCTAATATTATAAGTCATTTTAGGACTCCTCACTAGGACCAAATGGTGAGATAGCAATGTTCATATGGGCTTCCTCCACAAAGCCAGCATTGTCTTACTTTCTTTCCATAAGAGCCAAACACATTGTATAACTTCTAAATACTGAGCACAATCCGCACAAAGTTACACACTTCTCTCCATTTGTTTCCATCAAAGATTTAAATACCTTCCATTGAAATCAATGTGATACAGAAGCACAAAACTTTACTGGATGGGATCCACAACATTTTATCAATGAGGGTACAACCACATGCCCTCAGTTGTGCCCTATACATTATAAACACCATTAAGCAGAAAGCAGAAAACCTTTTGTGCTGACCTTCAGATGCTGAATTGCTATTGAAAGAAAACTCTTGCACCTCTTCTGCAACGGAACTATTTTGATGCCTTCACCTTTGCTGACGACTCATCAGCATCTTTTGTACAGACAGCTTTAGAATTATGGCTAGATGACTATTGAGAAGGATAAAGTGATGCTCCAGTTTCCGACTGTGGAGATAAAATAATTATAGGCCCACAACCCCACTCCATAGTCTAAAGCTCACATTGACATCAATAAGTTTATTCAAAACTATGATAGAGTGTCTGATATAATCATTTATGGCTAAATGGGTGTGTTCTAAGACATACTGTTAAGAGCATGATCTGAGCAGAATGGAACCTGCACCCTGGAATTTATTGCAGTGTTCTCTGGTATGCACAATCTCCCCACAGCAGACACTAGTTTTCTCCCTGAAAGTGAAAGCATGAAAACCAGTTTCCTGCAATTCCAATTAATTAATTAATTAAACTAGTTTTGACTACTATTACATTTCATGCATGATCCCCAGCCCAGGGGAATTAGAACTATTTCATAATTTAGGAACTGGGTATAAGATCCTGGCTAAGTAAACATGTAATGATCATGGATCTCAACGTGAGAGTTAGGGGTGTGCTTAAATCTTTCCTGTTGAAACAGCTGGGACTTCAATTTGATTATTTGTATGGATTGTTCCCAAAGTTTGGTTGGCATGCTATTAGTTTGGGGGTTTAATAAATGATACTGTTGAGGTTTTCTTTTTAATTGTTATAAAGCTTTTGCACTTTTTCCATATTGATCCACTTCTGGACTTCACTAAATCTGTACCGCACACAAAAGTATAACACCAAATTGTTATTTACTGGATAAAGGTTATAAGAATCAGAAATGTACTAGATTCATCTGAATGAAAATATTTATTACCTTTGTGATTCTTCCTTTTAAGCTATTTGTCTCTTCCATATCTTGAATACACAATTGCCTATAAAAATATTTAGAGTATTTGACTGGTGTAACTCAATGAAAAAAGTGTACATATAACATTTTTGCTTCTTTCATTAAAATGGATTGTGAGTGGAGGCTGGCAATAGTCCCTGAAAAATGTGATTTACATCCCTCTGCATGTTATACACACTGGAATTTTTATGGTTTTTTTCATATTTACAGCTGTTTTCTCTTATAAATGTTCCTTGCCATTGATTTTTGTACTGTATTACGGTCATTCCTATTTCTCAAATATTATACTGTTTCATCCCCACTTTCTTTTCTTTTGCTTCATCAGTCAGAGTTTTCCTGCTATGTTATGGATTGTCTATGCAAACATTTCATTTCCCAGAACGATGAAGAGCTAAATATTATCATTAAAAGGAGGTCCTTGCATTTATGAGACATGCTGTGTTGTATATCATTTTCCCACGAGATGTGCTAGATATTGAACGAATAAAGTTGTTCTGAAGCACTCATTTCTCCTTGAACTATCCCCCGCCCACACGCAAATTGTCATCCTTTTCAATGGTCACCCTTTCTGCTTAAATATGTACTTTACGTCTATTGATTGGAGATGGGTATGGAAGAAAATGAGCCCTTGTCGGTAACCATAAACAAGGAGATACTGAATTAGTATTCGATACATGAGGTGAATTAGAATTAGAAACTATTCACACTTTAATATTTGAACACCAGTACAGTAAGTGCTGGCGTTTAAATGGCAAAATAGATGGCCAGCCCTCTCAGTCAAGAATGCTACATGGTTGACTACGCTTTCCAAAAAGAAAACGAGAGAGAGTTTCTGTGCATGTGCTTCGCCATTTAAACCGAAGGACTTTTGAAACTGAAGGTTTCAAACATAAAATGCAAAGTTGCTCCCCAGCAAACTTCCAAAATTTGAACTTCTTGGAGGCAGACTTATATTTCATTGACAGACAAAACTCAGCAGTAGGGAAGGTGTTTGCTGTTCTGTACCTGTATGTGTTTGTGGTTTTTTGTGGTAACCTTACTCAAACTGTGGTTTGGATTCTATAAAAGCCATGCCAGTTTGGTCCAATCTCACAATCTGCAATAATACTGTAATTGTTTTCAGTTCTCCTGATAGTGTTGCAAACGATTCTACGAACCTATTACTTAAAGCTTCTCTTTCCCAGAAAAACTCTGCATTGTTTCATCTTGTGGATGAGAAATAAATGGAAAGCATTATATGTGTGATGAATTGAGGATTTCATTTCAATTATTCGACTTATTGGTCACTTGTCACATGAAAGTCTCCAAGCAACTTACAGCAAAAAAAGATATACAATCCATATTACCACGGGGGGGGGGGAGATGTGGGGAAAACCATATAATACATTAATCTTTCATATAACATAACATCTAAAAAAGCCATACTCAAATAATTAACAAAGCAATAATCAAACCCATTAATTAACAATTTCCCGTCTTTTAACCTCCCCACCCAGAAGTCTGGGGTCAAGACCAGCTGTTACAAATCCGTGATGGGTGAGTCCAGTGTCTTTCAGGGATGGTCTGGCGTCTCCCCTCTCCTTTGGGGGAGAGCAGTAGCAAAGCAGGAAGATGGTAACAAACCTTTTACCTGCTTTGCAATTGACATGGCTACTGCTCCTCTCTTGCTGCTGGAGGGGGGTGAGAGAGGAAAGGACTATACCTGTGTACTTCCAATTGATCGCCATTCTCTTTATACAGCTCCTAATACTACCTCCTCGCCCTCCCATCATGTCATGCAATGGAAATATATAGATAGGAAGACAAGACAAGGAACGCAATATTGGACGTCACCATCATCACCTCAATAAAACAGAGTTTAAGGACTTTTCAGGGGCACAACAGATCTGACAAAGAACAGAGTAGTGTAATTATAATGGACTGCTTCAAAAGTAGCCATTGGGTTTTGTTATTTTTCCCTCACTGCAGAAATCTGTACTGCTAAATATTGCTAAGACTCACACACAGCTCACAAATGAGTGAAGAGAGCAGAGCTCGCTTTGAGACTGAGTCGTTGCATTGTCCTCCACCACCCTCAGTCAGTAGTAAAATGCAAAGAACAGCAGAGCATGTCAACAATCCCACACACTGTGGCATGAGGTCTGCTTGAGGTATTCCATTTCTGTGAATTCAGAGGTGAACTACCAGATCTTTTGGATTTCATGCATCCAAATTTTGCAATACAGTGCTCAGAGCTCTCTGATCCAGTGTGGTGGACTTGTAATCTGGTGAACCAGTTTCGCTTCCCTGCTCCTCCACATGCAGCTGCTGGATGACCTTGGGCCAGTCACACTTCTCTGAAGTCTCTCAGCCTCACTCACCTCACAGAGTGTTTGTTGTGGGGGAGGAAGGGAATGGAGAATGTTAGCCGCTTTGAGACTCGTTAGGGTGGTGATAAAGCGGGATGTCAAATCCAAATTCTTCTCTCTCTCTGAAATTTAGTTTTTTAAATATGGCTTGAAATGTGCACACTGAGATGAAATGTGTATCTGAACACTCAAATGCACACTGAAATATTTAATATCTGTTTCAATGCACAGTTCTTCTTTTTAAAGAAATATGCAAATTAAGCTAGAAATGGCATGGAATGCGCTTGTGAAAGAACACTTTGCAAAATGTTGCACTGAGGGGACAACGTAAGGAAAATATTATGCAGAAAAGAAGCAGCACATGCACTACATATAGTAGCAATATGTTACGAGTGGAAATTGTAACATATTGTAACATATTGATCCACATTGCAATGCTCATTCAGTAACCATTTGACTCCGTTGTCACATCTGAAGAGGGTAGCAATGGGAGGAGCCGTATGTGAAAGGTCAAATAGCATGTGGTGGGAAATACTGTTTTGATTATTGACTTACTGTATTCATTGTACTTTTATTTGGAAGCTGTCAGGCCAAAAAGGGCTATATAAATAAACCATGGCCTAAAATTCAAAGGGGTAGGAATTGAAAAAATGAAGAAACTGAAGCAAAGAACATCTGTATACCTCTTACTTAGCTGTAGGTAAGATCTTCAGATGCTACCGTTTCCCATAGCAACACTGAAAATACTGAAGTTAGTCAAATAGTTCTCAATTGTCACTAGTATTTTCGAATGGGTTTATAGAAAACTGACCAGTGGTCCCTTGGAAATTCAGAGCTAATTTGAGACTAAAACCCAATTGCAGCACACAGTGTATAGTACATATTGCACTTTACCCATCATAGAATCAGATTGCTCTGCCTCTGGCATCAGTGCTTTAGAAATTCACACAGATCCCAGAGGCTTTGTAAATTCGAGTTCCTGGTGCTGTTAGATGTGCTTTTTAAAAAGAGCAGTTCTCTCTCTTTCCATCTCTATCGGGTTTCCCTCTGCCTTGACAAAATCATCACCAGGCACTTCACTAGTGCTGGGAGAGCATTTTGTCCATGTGGCTTATGTTGCCTGAAGTAGAAATAGGGTGCTGCCTATTGACTCCTTTCAAAGTCTCTGTGAACCAAGTCAAAGTGGAATTGAATTGCTTGTGGTCGGACACCTAAGATGTGCCATGCACCCAAATGAGAGGCGCAATAGAAATATCTTGACAAGAGAGATTATCAATTTCCCCGTAATTATAGTAAGCTCTGCATAAGAATGCATTATATCCCCCCTCTCTCTGAATTTCCAGATTTTGTTGTTGTTTTTAAGGTAAATCTCCAGCTCTTTTCCTTATGGAAATATGCAATCAATTGCACAGCTGCCCCTCATGAGTGAAGGGAAAATGGCAAGATGGCATTGCAGTTGGCTCCTGCCTCAAATCTTGTAGCCTCTTAATCACTGAACTCATTGAATTGTGCCCTGTTCTGTAAGTTTCTCTTGTAGATTATATAATTATATGGTGTGACTGCATTTGACCTTTTTTGGGAAACATATTGTTGAGTTTTTTTGGGGGAAACCTCCCCCCCCCCATAGTGATTTTAAGCTTTTGGAGCTGTTATCTGGGGTTTCCCTGACATTTTGCCGATTCAGCAAAATTCCCCCCAACACCATTTTTACACCCCAAAACCAGGACACATCAGGAATTTCCCTGATGTATGGCAAGTCCGTGCATTTGAAAACTATGTGCAGTTCTGGTGCCCTCCCCTCAAAAAGGATATTGTGCAGTTGGAAAAGGTTCAAAAAGGGGCAGCCATGAAGAAAGGTTTCAGCATTGGGGACTTTTTAGTTTAGAGAAAAGCAGGTAAGGCTGGCATGGCGGAAGTGGAGAGAGAAAAGTTTTTCTTCTGCTCTCATAACACTAGAGCTGGAAGGCATCTGATGGAGCTGAATGCTTGAAGATTCAAGACGTATAAAACCAAGTACTACCTCAGACAGCGCATAGTCAAACTACAAAACTACAATAGTCAAACTACAAAGGAGGTAGCGTTGACCACCAACTTGGATGACTTTAAAAGGCAAATTCAAGGAGGATAAGGATATCAATGGGCACTAGCCATGACGGTCATATTTCACTTCCCCTGTCAGAGGCCATATGCCTGGGAAATTCAGGAAGGCAGAGTTCCATTGCACTCAGGTCCGCCTTGTATGCTTCCCACAGGTTGGTTCTTGTGAGAATAGGATGCTGGATTAGATGAGGCAATGGAGAGATCCAGCAGAGCATTTTATGGTTTTCCCCCCTTTGTCTGACTTTTGTTATTTACTTCTTTCTGATTTGCTTCCTGTCCCCCTTAGTTTCAGCACACATTTTGCCACCTGAGGTAAAGGACAAGACGTCACTCCAATCACCCAGTGCTCTATGATTCTTTTACAATGAGAAGCTGTGTAGAAGTTTCAACAACAACAACAACATCTCAGTGACAACCAAGAAACCCTCCCTTCAAATAGCACAAGACTTCTAAATTCCAGGGCAAAGTAAATAGCTTCCTGCCCCTCTAGATTTGCGCATTCGGGCCATAGCATAAGAATAGGGATCAGACCGTTTCTCCACCTAGCTCAGTGCAGCCTACACTGACAGGAAGAATATCCAGCAGAGCTTTCCTATCATCTCCTACCTCGTCTTTTTTAAGTGGAGATCTCAGTGACTGAACATCGCACTTGCATGTGAAGACCCCCAAAACCACCCCCAAATGAAGACACAAAAGACACAGATGTTAGTTTAAGGTTTTTGGCATTAAATTTTGGCCACAACTTTATTGATTACAGCATGTGAGCGGTTGCTTAGGCATTGGTTCCAGACTACCTGAACCTGCCTGGTAGCAGGAACAAGACTGTCACTGGGCACCACCATATGTCAGTAAGGGGGAGCAAGAACTCCTTCGATCTCACAGCTCACCCCAGATGCTCCCAGGGGCTCCGGCATGGCCCTAGCCCCTTGACAGGGTTCAGACAAAAGCAAGGCGAGCCCCTGGATTCCTTTAACGGAATTCCCTAGCAGCAGCAGTGGAGGGGCAGGCACAGCCAACCACGTCCCCTCCCCAAAACATTGAACCAAATGCCTAATCACCAACCTTACAAAGTTGTGCTGATTTGCTACACGGTAGGCAAAAACCAAGTGGCACCAGCCAATCAGCCAAATGGCAAATTCCTACCGGGCCCCTGCTCCAAAACAGATGACCCCTAGACAGGCATAGCAAGGCCATAAGAACAGTCCTAAATCGGGAGAGGAGGGCAGGTGATCTGCTGCACGTCGCAAGAAAGTGAAACTCTCCAGCAATGTGCAGCAACTATAAGTCCCTCAGCAGCCAATAGCCAACCCAGCTGACCATATTTCTGCCCCAGCAACAGAGGGGCAACCAATGGGGCATTGTGGCCATCCAAACGGTCCCATTCCACAACAGGGAGGCAGTTTCTTGTGATCTCACCGCAACACGTGCCCTCCATGATGGAGGACCCGAGTTTCCACATACAAAGCAAGGACTCTACCGCTGAGCTGTTGACGACGGTAGAAATTCAGAGCTAGATGAAGCAACTCAGCTTCCACCAGATCCAAGGAATAGAATGCAGGGATAAGGTATTTTTCTTTTCCTTCCCTGTGCTGTACAGGAGATAGGGAGAACTGAGGTTGAGGGGTGCATGCCTTGATATTACAAAGCCGTGATACCATCCTGTTAGTTATGGGGGTTCTATAATTGACTGAGGAGTATACCTGTGCCCCTGTATTACAAAACAATTTCATATTTTTATATTAAATTGGAATTATTTCCAAATGCATCTAATCTTTTTTTAAATATTTCATTTTAAAATTTTCATTGCGGTCCCTGTAAATGATTGATAAGTAAATGTTACTTACAAGCATAGGAAACTGAAATTATTACTCTGGTTATGTGCTGACATGCAAACATAAGTGATTTTCCTGTTCAGTCATGTAGTTTTGCAGAAGATACAGGAAATAATTCATAGAGAGCTCATTGTTAGCAAATGGGATGAGAAATGTTCCTGTTCCTACACTATGGTATTTCCTGACAAGGAGCCAAAGTATCTATTGCTTCCTTTCTCACCAGGTGCATTTTGCACGCTTAAGACCAAACGAAATCCTCTGCCTTGATGCATTTATGTTTAACCACAAGGAAAGATCAATCTTTTAGGAATTATTAACAGACCTACTGTTTTCAGAAGGCCCATTGTTATTTCTGGATTTAAAGTGAATGTGTCACATTTCGATGCATCATGTCAAGTTTCATCAATCAAACTGAGATTTAATTTTGCATCATCAACATTCCTTGATTTGTCAAACCACCATGTAGCACTGAAGGCCAAATTTAAAATAAAAATAGAAGGGATAGCTACAAAGGCAAATCAAGTGGTGGTGAGAAACTGGCTCCAAGAGTTTTTTAAATATAGAAAAATGTAAGTGCATGTGTCAGCTTGTTAATTGAGCTAGAACTACAGCTCTGCAATTTCATCTTCCATGAGGCAAATTAACACAGGACATAATCTGTTAAACTTTCATTGCCCCTGAGTCAATTTGGTAACTTCACTGGATTCAGAAATCTGTCACTGTGAACAGGAAAAGCCCACAGGTGAGCATAAATTCAAAGGGGTTTATATTAGGAAGATCTTATACCTGTGCCTTGCTTTATAAAACAGTCTATAAAAATATCTTCTGGGAATATACACAGTATCCAAGAGAAAAATCTTCTGCTTTGCTGAATTTGCTTAGAGAAACCACTCAACTGAAAAAATATTTGCTTCATATACTTTTCCCTACCAGAAAAAAGGAGAGACGTGGGCTCTAGCCTGTCCCTGTGTATCTTTAAACAGCTCCTATAAAAGCTGAGCCAAGAAATATGCACAAAAATGCACACAAAGTGTGCTTAAGAATACATGTTATTGAAAACAACATTCAAAAATGCATGATATTAGAGATATTTTTTTTTGCAAAAATGTATTAGTCAAAATTGCATGGAAAATTGCATGTGTATATTAGGAGAAATTCACAGTAAATGCTTTTGGATTTTCATGGGCACTTTTAAAAAGTGCAAACAAATTTGGAAATGTAAAGAACTGAATTCAAGATGGGGGGAAATGAGAGACGAAAAGCAGCAAAGTGTAGTGAAACCTAATTCAAAATGTGCAATATCAGCATTAAATGTTATGATGATGACACATTGCCATATAAATTATTCTTGGATTCATCGGTCAAAGGTCAGCAACTATTCTTGCATTGTCTGCTGATTTGCAAAACTGCCTGAAACTGCTGAAGAGGACATGCAGAGAAGGGTAATGTTTATGGTATAGAGACACCTGGTGCACGATGCTCAGAAATTCAGAGCAATAAGCTTTGCTTCACTTGGCTTGCTTCTGCCTTGCCAGAGTTAGTTAAATATTGATAATCTCCAGTGGGAGCTTCAGAATGTTCATTTTGCAGGTACAGAGCAGGCAGTTGATTCAGTGAAGCATCTTTTTTTTAATACACTTAACTTGTATGCTCTGGTTTTGTTGGGTTTTGCTTTTATTTTACACTAAGCTACCCCTGTAAAATCCCATCTCACCAAACCACATGGGGAGAGTATAAACAGTGTTAGCAGTGCACAAGTGAATTCCTGTGGCCATGTTAGGCTTGTACAATCTAATTCTATATAGGAAAATGTTCAGTCATCTGAAATTAAATCCCTCAAAATACTTTGTGTAGACCAATGAGTAGGGTATTGCATTGCAGATCTGTTCCCCCATCCTCCGCATTACATGCACAGTCAGAACTTGTCCGTAGGGGAGATGTCAGACACTTGTGTTTCCACACGGGGGTGGGGGTGGGGAACAGCATCCAGGATACAAAATTGTATTAGTGCAGGGGAAGGCCCAGGTTCTTGTTTCACAGATAGCTTAGACACACTTTGCCCACCCCCCATATAATTTACCAGAGGCAGCTTTAGCTCTGAGGGCCTTTAGCAATGTGCCTTCTGGCAGGTCCCCTGCTACTTCAGGGTGCCAGGCAATAGGGACACGGGTGGTGCTGTGGTCTAAACCACTGAGCCAAGGGCTTGCCAATCAGAAGGTCGGCAGTTTGAATCCCCGCGACGCGGTCAGCTCCCGTTGCTCGGTCCCTGCTCCTGCCAACTTAGCAGTTCAAAAGCACGTCAAAGTGCAAGTAAATAAATAGGTACCACTCTGGCGGGAAGGTAAACGGCACTTAAGTGCGCTGCTCTGGTTCACCAGAAGTGGCTTAGTCATGCTGGCTACATGACCCGGAAGCCGTCTGTGGACAAACGCCGGCCCCCTCGGCCTATAGAGTGAGATGAGCGCACAACCTCAGAGTCGTCTGTGACTGGACCTAACAGTCAGGGGTATCTTTACCTGTACCTTTATACTGTGAGTCAGTTCCAGAAAAGCCATTTTGATTGCCACAATGCCACAGAATTGTGTTATGGGGGCCTTATGAGAAACCACGGCATTGGCTGGCACTTGAAAAACAAATTTAAAGTGAGGTGCAGGTGGGCTGTGACAAGGTATCTGGGACTCTGCTGCTCCCTGAGAATGACCTGGGTTCAAACAATAGTGGGATGGATGAGGCGGCACAATACCTGGGACCCCCAAAGGGAGTGTGGTGCCTCCAGCCCTCAGCCTGCATTTTTCCTAAAAGTAAAGAGGGGGTACAACAAGACTGTAACAGCTTTACAGAATGGGGGGGGGGAGCAAGGGTTCATATGATTTCAGGTGACACAGAATTCAAGCCATTGGTGTAAATACAGCTTCTTCATTTGCAGCTCTGGGACCTCTTTGCATCCCAGCCCTGAGCTCAAGTCAGGAATGTGAAGGAAGAATCTTGCCGTGTGTGTGTGTAGTGTGTGTAGTGTGTGAATCAATTGGTGTTCCTGCTAGTTCGTACTAGACCAGCCTTGCCACTGACGCCAATCCACCTCTCCTTTTCCATCCCAGCATGCTTCAGTGACTCAGTCAGAAGGAGACCAGGTAAGTAGCACAATTCTACCATGCCATCCACTACTGGTGGAACTGCTCCATTTTACAGTCAAAAGTCAAACAAAATTTCCCTTATCTCCAATCTTAGGGTTGTACGGAAATATTGTTCTTTACAGTAACAATCAAACTGCATTTCTGTTATCACTTGGGCTCAGAGTACAACCATTTGGTAATACATCAAATACGCAAGCAACACCACAAAATTTGCAGTTTATTGACTTGTAGTTACGTATAATGTACCGTGTAGTAGCACTAAGCTATGTATTGCAGGGGTTGAAAGTAGAATTCACACATATTTTAGTGACATGAGAGTTGCTTTTCAATATTTCAATCCTATGAAATCATTGAATTATTATACTCATGACTCACAATGAAGGCTCACTGAAGAGAGCTTCATGTAAGCATTTTAACTCTCAAATGTTAAATGCTTTCTAACTATTGCCTAATTTACTTTAAAAAAAAATATTTAAAATACAGCCATTGATTTTGAACAGGTTTTAACTCAAGCGTGCTAATGCTCTATAATAAAGCAAAAGATGTTCCATAATTATATGATGTATTATAAAATGTATTTACAACCATAAAGTGCACACAGTGTATTGCTTCCAATGACAGCACTAAAACTCTAAATCCTAAATGGGAAAGCAGAATACATTGGTGGGTGATATTCGTATATATAATGGACTAAATAGTAAGGTTGAATTATATTTATCAAGCCTGTGTATGTGTGTGTGTTTTATTGCCACTTGGGAGTGAATGAATAATGGTGATAACAAAACTGCAAGGATATGTTAATACCAACCTGAAACCTGACTGTAGTGCATACATAGTACCAGAGACCCATTTACTGGGGAAACAAATAGCATTATTTCTCCCTTGAAACATAGCATTTGAACTGTACCCCAAAGCAGGCAGAGCAGTTCCACAATAAGCTGAAACTGGTACATGAATACTCAAAAACATATTGGGGGGAAGCACCCATACGTTGGAAAAACTTGTGAAAGATCTTGTGAGGCAGCCCAAGCTAGTCCTGCCCCTGCCACCAATGTGCACCACAGCAGCCCTACACTTCCTGTTGCTTGTGCGTTGGCTAGCATGTGTCGGGGCTCTGTGCCCACTGAGGTGGTAGAGTGGAAAATTCAGAAGTGCAGGATCCTACACGATATATACAACTTCTGAGATTACACACACACACACAAAATGACATTTCAGTCTCTTCCTTTGTTTGGAGTTCTGTAGAGCACTGAATGCAGGATGAGGAGGTGTCTTTTTGTCTCAGTCTCTAATCTGAGGGTGGGCAGGCGGGAATATCATGTGGCAAAATGCCCCCAAACTCTGGAGGGGGAAGCCTTTTCCCACAAGGGCCCATAGGAGAGCTTTATCCCATTTTCTCCCTGTGGGATCCAAGATGTGGGTGGACCTCCACTCCATTTACAACTTGATTTTGGGCCATGCATCACTAAGCCTTTCAGTCCAACATGGAGGAACAAGGCCTCTAGAAAAGATATTCTTCACATCACCAATCCTATGTCCTCTTTTTTCAGGACATGCCCTCATTTTTCATGGGTATGAGAGTCGTAATAGCGATCCATAGTTAAAAGTAGAAGTGTCCTCTATTTTGCTCTTCAAAATATGGCAACCCTACGTTCAGAGATGTACTGTTGCTTATGGGGCACTATAATCAAGATAAGGAAACATAAACTATCTTGGAGTAGCACTTTGTGGCAGGCCTTGTTCTCAGGGAATTCATATGTAAGAAATTATCTCAGTTGGGAGAATTCAACATTCAGTATTATATACATATTTTTGTATTTCCTTACCAAAACTCTAGGTGGCTAACAAGAAAAGTTATCCAATGCTTCCACTTCTGGGATGTGTGTTTAGAAGCACTGGCCATGTGTCCTTCAAAATGTATGAGGAATTTAGCTAAAGATTGTAAAATTGGACTGTGTCGCATCACACAGTCATAAGGCAAAACAGTCTAAGTAAATGAAATGAAATGAGGACATATGGTATTAAACTGTATTTAAAGCGTATCTCAGCAGTTCTATCCAAATCTTTGCCATTCCCCCAGCTGCCTTTGTGCCTTAGGATGTACAGTAGACACGCTGTGTCTTAGGAGCCCTATGGCACTATCTGTGTAGTACACAAGATTTGTCTCTAGGGAAAAGGTTGAGATATAAAATGCAAAATGAGTAAATGACAGCAAGTGCTGCTTTGTACAATCTAAGCAGTAAAACATAAACATTGTCAAAGGCCATTGTTTTGAAGATTGAATTTGGTTCCCTGCTATTCGGCCTGGGCCTCTGCTTATCAAGACTGCTTCTTTTTTATTACCCCACCATTCACCAAGCACAAGTAATTCCCACATAAATTCTTTTCTACAATGGCAACATAAATACACACAGTCTGAAGGAAAGGACTCGCCTCATTTTATTGGCTGTTCATGCTTCTATAGTTAAAGTTGTGTCAGCACTTCTATTAAAGCCTTGTTTTTCAGAGTTTACAGCTGGCAGCAAGTAGCCAACTCAAGTCTTCCCACCCTTTGGAAAGGGATTCATGGTCACAGTTCACATTAATCTCCAAGGACTTGACCAATTGAGTCTCAATCCAAGGTCTTTTGTGTGCATATAAACCTCACATGGCAGTGGCCAGAAGAAAGTTAGAGAACTGTCTTAGTTCAATATGATCTGAAGCTACATATCTCAGTGGCACCATTTAGGGAGGGCAATTGATTCTACAGTGCCCCTTCATGGTTCAAAACACATGGTTATTCCTTTATAGCATCTATGTTTCTGGTTCTTCCTAGTGACTGAATATTGCCATAAATCTACTTGTTGTTTAGTCTACTTGTTGTTTAGTCTACTTGTTGTTAAATCTACTTGTTGTTTAGTCGTTTAGTCATGTCTGACTCTTCGTGACCCCATGGACTAGAGCACACCAGGCACTCCTGTCTTCCACTGCCTCCCCCAGTTTGGTCAGACTTATGTTTGTAGCTTCGAGAACACTATCCAACCATCTCGTCCTCTGTCGTCCCCTTCTTGTGCCCTCCATCTTTCCCAACATCAGGGTCTTTTCCAGGGAGTCTTCTCTTCTCATGAGGTGGCCAAAGTATTGGAGCCTCAGCTTCAGGATCTGTCCTTCCAGTGAGCACTCAGGGCTAATTTCCTTAAGAATGGATGCGTTTGATCTTCTTGCAGTCCATGGAACTCTCAAGAGTCTCCTCCAGCACCATAATTCAAAAGCAACAATTCTTCGGCGATCAGCCTTCTTTATGGTCCAGCTCTCACTTCCATACATCACTACTGGGAAAACCATAGCTGTTACTATACGGACATAAATCTACTAGTAAATGCCAAATCTGGATTACAAAAGTGACATGAAGGCTGGCAACATCAACCCTGCTGTGTGGGAATCCCTTGCAGAAGACTGGAGAGTCTGGAGACAGGCTGTCAAGTCTTGTATCCATAACAGTGATCACAGGAGGAATGACTGCTGGGAGGAGTGCAGAGATGCCATGGTGCATCTGCAGCAGCACAACCGAATGCCTTCATCTGCCCAGGCTGCAACAAAACCTGTCTCTCCTGCATCGGTCTCTACAGTCACAGCAGGCGCTGCACTCTTCCAACAGCTTGAACTCACCCTCCAAGGCACACTCCTCCATTGTCTCCCCAGACAGATGGATGCCAACAACATGTCAAAAGCACACAACTATTTTGACAACCACTTCACTATGCATGGACTTGTATTCACAATTTGTGCACACTTCCTGAGAAAATGTAGCTTCCATCTGTTTAAGAAAAAAAGCAAACAAGCCAGGATTCTAGCCCAGAAGGCTTCAAACATCAATGAGGCTGGAGAGTCAATGCCTAGTGAATAAACTGTCTAGTGACCAGAAAACACCTTTGGGTCCAGTTTTTTTTCTTTTTCTTTTGGTAATTTATGAACTGTTTGGCTTTAAACCAATGAATTGATTCATAAATTAAAGTTACACACATATGTGTACCATTAATCCTAAATGCAGATGCATATTTAATAATGCTGCAGGAAGGAGACTATGTGTTGGATCTAACTGTGTCCTTCTGCAAAAATAACACTGATTTGTAAAAGCGTCTTTAATCTAGCAAAGACCTCCAGAAACACTTTCCATGCTGTTATGGAGGGTTGTACAGACTTCTGGAGAAGAGTTTCAGGCCTACCAAGGGAAAGAGGGAATCGGCAAAAATATCTCCTCCATTTCTCCTGTTGGAAGAGGCCTCCAATAGATCAAAGAGTTTTGTGTGACTCGAATGAACCATTGGATACTGCCCCGTATTCCTTGCTGAGGTAAGTCAATATTTTGTAAAATTCTAATTGCTTAGGGAAAGGAATGACATTCTGAATGTCTTACACAATAGTGTGCAATAAAATCACCAAACACGTACTAAAGAAATTCAATGTAAATATTGATTTTAAAATATCACAAGTTCTTTCACTGAATTACTGTATTTTCCTCTTTAAAACAAGTAAATAAAATGTATCAACTTGTTTACAGAATCATTTTTCTTTTGACTTCTTTTTCTTGCTGTAAAAAAGAGAGTTTGTCTGTTTGTTAATGAAACCTCTTTAGTAATTGCATTTGGAAGAAAGTTCACACACCAGTTTGTGAACTTTTTTTTTTTTTACATTTATCATACATCACAGAAGCAATAAAATGATTTTGGTCAGATATGTGAATGCAAAAACATTCCTCAGCCCTCTGAAGAACTCACGTTCAGTATTTCATAAATATCTGACATTTAAGATGATTGCTGACTTTTTCCTTATAGTTTGTAGATTTTAATAGTCTGGACCTATTCTATTTATTGAACCAGAATATCTGTTTTAAAGAAACTTCTACTTCTTCTGAAGTCCTTAGTACTGTGTGCTTTAGTTCCATTACCTTTGGATAACTGCAATAGTTATAGGTCATTTCTGCAACAAACATATCATTCATATTTGTGTACTGTGCTTCCTAGAAGGCACTCAGAATAGTAGAAGGCACTCAGAAGGCACTCAGAATAGTAAATATTGTATCTCATTTTATTTTCACCTGTTTGAGGTAAATTAGGCTGAGAGTTAGTGATTGGCTGAAGGTCACTTCAGTGAGTGAATTTTATGACAGAGATGGGATTTGGAGTTGGAAGGGACCCTGAGGGTCATCTAGTCCAACCCCCAGCAATGGAGGAATAGGCAGCTGTCCCATATGGGGATCAAACCTGCAACCTTGGTTCCAATCTTCCCACTCAGCCATTAAACCCTTGAGTCCTTGTCTGAACCTATCTTGCATGGTGCAAAGATAAATGGGGAAAGATAAATGTATCCCAACTTGAGCTCCTTGGAGGAAGGAAGATGAGGATTAATGTAACAATACTTTCATTTTTTAAAAAAATGCCTTACGTATGGGCTTCCCATAGGCATCTGGTTGGCCTCTGTGAGAACACAGTGCTGGACTAGATAACAGACCAGGCTTTAGTAGGGTTCTGTAGCGTTTGCCCTCCTATGTGTGTGACATCATACTGGATTCATAGGGAAAGGGTTAACTAATTGTAAAATGACTAACCAATGGGAACCCAGGGGGCAGAGTTAACTGTGTATAAGGTATAAGCACAGAGGGGTTTTTTAGGGAGTTAGAGTTAGGGTCCTTGAGGAGACAGCCTGGAGTTAGGAGAGACAGAGAAGAGAAGTCTGTGGGTTGGGCTAGTCTGGTGTGAGAGAGGGAGAGAATTTGTTAAGAGGAGTCAGTCAAACAGTTGAGATAATCAGTCAGAAGGTATTAGGAAGGTATAGGCTGGTAAAGAAACTAAAGTTAAGGTACTGACAGGAATATTATCTGAGAAACCATAAACTTGTTAATGTTTGTAAAATAAACTTGTTTTTTGGTTCACTTTTACCAACTGACTGGACTCAGTGTTTTACCAGAGAGTAACGGGTTGGTGACAGCGGGGAAGCAATCACAGTGGTGGCACAGGGATCAATAGACCATTAAAAGTCCGGGGACCCTGTGTGATCACCACAGGCTCTTCTTATGTTCTTACACTAGAGAAGACATCCCATCAGGTATCCTAGTTCCAAACCCTATAAAACTAGACTTAGCAACCAAGTTCATACATATCCAGCAGCCAGCACAAATGGATAAGTTACATTTCAGCACATGAAACAGAACTATCATGTAACAGTTTCTCAAGTTGTCCTCCTTCCTCCCCCAAACCTATGGCAATTGAATTGTGAGGAAAATTAATAAGCAACACCCCTAGTTTACATGGTGAATTTTGCTAGATTATAGCCTGGGAAGTGAGAAATTAACTCAGGGAAAGAAACCCTACATGGAAAAGTAAAATTGACACCAGCTCTTACTGCCATGCAATGATAAGAATTTTAAATGACATCTCCTCACTATGGTTTGCTAGGATTTGGAAAACGGTCATCTGTATTCCCACTCTGAAACAGCTTTGTCCTGCTGCTCTTCAATAATTTTTGCTTCAAGAATACTCTCTCAGACATTGATATTGATGACTTTTGTTGTTGTTGTTAAGTATCACTTTCTTGCCATAAGTCAGCTGGATAAAAATAATGTCACACTTCTGACATGCTCAAGCCTGCCATAAACAAGGCATCCCTGGCAAATAGAACTGTGAATTTGTGTTCCGTCATCGCCTCA
This sequence comes from Podarcis liolepis, assembly GCF_965112155.1. Taxonomy (NCBI): domain Eukaryota; kingdom Metazoa; phylum Chordata; class Lepidosauria; order Squamata; family Lacertidae; genus Podarcis; species Podarcis liolepis. The sequence goes on from NC_139558.1 coordinate 5,491,087, forward strand.
CAAGTACATTGAGGCTCTGCATTTTGAAATTACAGTGACATTTTTGCCCTGGTGCTGTTTGGTCAGTTGGGTATAACGTTGAAATATTCAGACTATGGTCAGCTGCCCTGAAATTTCATTCTGTGACTCCAGGGGAAGTCAAAGAGCTTGTCTGACAGAAAGAAAGAAAGAAAGAAAGAAAGAAAGAAAGAAAGAAAGAAAGAAAGGCATAAAGTAGTTCATATCTACATGGATTTTCTGAACTTCATATATGCACTTTGAATATCTAAGTGAATCAAGCTTTGCAATTGATAGGAAGCATAGGTGCCAACTCCCTGGGGCCCTGGGTACCCAAAGCACCAACAAAATTCCCCGTGAAGGGGCCAAGCACCCACAAATTTCAGTGCCAGGGCCATGCATGCTGCATGGCACCAATGGACCCAGGCACATGGTTGTTGGGCCAAGTTGGCACTTCTGATAGGAAGATTGTATGATGTTGGGTTTACCTACAACTAGGGTTGCCCTCTTTGGTTGGGCAAAATAAAGGATAGGTCGTGCCAAATGCTGTAAAGGTCAAGGGAAGTTGGAGGTGGGGGCTAAAAATTACTTTATCTGGTGCAGAAATGACTTCAAAACAATCCACTACAATGGCACATGGTGTTTACAGTGGTTTATTCTCCACCGGACGGAAGGAAACCAGAACCCCCTCTCTCTGATATCCCCCCCCCCCCGCCTTTTGAAATCTCTTGCACTTTGTCTGTGCTTGTTGGCACTCTCTAAAAACACTGGCCGACTGCTGTTGTCGTGAGTAGGGTTGCCACCTGTCCCTAGAAAAACACAAGCATCCTTTTTTGGGGAGAAAAGTGTCCCCTGTCCTGTTTGGGCTTCAAACAAGATGCCTTCCGCCACCATTTGAGCTACTCCTGCTCCTTAAAAATGTGTGGGCAGAGAGCAGGTCTGGTGGGAGGAGAGCAGGAGCCTGAGCAGGAGTTTGTGTGGGTAGAGCAGGAGTCCATGGGGAGGAGAGTCTAGAGTGAGAGTTATCATGGGATGTGGGCAGACGGTGTGGTGGGGTCAGAAGGAGGAGCTTGAGAGAGTTTTTTGCATGGGCAGAGAGTGGGTCACAAAGAACAAGAGAGCGGGTCTGCAGTGCACAGGTCTGCTACAGTGGAATAAGTAGGATAGGGAATTCTGGATGTTTCCTCTTTCTAACAATTTCACCCCAAATCCTTCCCCATCCCTGGCTGACCTCATTTCTAGTCTTAGACCCCAGCTGGAGCGAAGTTGTGTGTGTGTAGAATACAGGCAAAACTCCGATTCTATTTATGTCCTTCAGTTTTTCACTGCGCCTGTTTTCAGCTGTTTGACAGTAGACCATGTTTAAAGGCACAACCCTGCCCCTACCTCTCATCTCCCATCCCCCACTGCATGTAATTTTTGTATTCCTCAATCTGTAGACATTATGAGTATTACCAGCTTTGTGCCTGTATGATTTAGATTCACAGCAAATTCTTCTTAAGAACACAAGAAATTCCTCCCAAGGCCAGACCCAGAGCACATTGATGTGGTATCCAAAGCCAAACTATCGATTCTAACTAGAAAGCCTCTCCAAATGTAGATGACGTTCCATACCTAGCAATTTTTGCTGCACACCCACATACCTTTCATTCCATATTCAAATCTTCAGGGGGGTTTTTTTAAGCAACAATCTTCAATGTTTGGTTCACCTTTAGGAGAGCTGCTACGATTCTTTAAAAGGAAGCATAAACAACATTGCTTCATCAGTCTGCTTTTCGCTTATTATTTCATTTTCTTTCTATTTCAGATGCAATTAGTTCCTTTCAAACTTTTCATATCTGGCTTTAGGTTTGACCTCCATTCACTGGTTTCCACTGTGTTGTTGAAATCCAACAGCACAGTTGTAGTTCCCAGGAAACACTACCCAAGAAACAGTTTAAAAAATCAGAGGAAGAACAAGAGGGAATTCAAGACATCTGGGAATGTCTTCAACATACACTGGAGGGTGACCATAAAAGGTAGCCCACAAATATTTTAAAGAAATTTAAATAAATAATTTGGAAAAATGATCTACTGCTGCTGCTGCTGCTGATGATGATGATGATTAAGATTCCAAAACTACTAAGAGTTTTCATTATCCTTCTTCTTCTAACAGAGGCTATTTAGCCATTAACTAACTAAATCCTGATTTCATTGTTATGTCTTTAGAGCATGGTACAACTCGCTTTCGTTTCCACACTACACATGTTTTGATGAGATTAATGTGAATTTCCTCAGGATCTTTCCAATTCTATGGTAGCAAAATGTGCTTTTCAATGACTCTGCTTGGCTCAGAAATATATGCATTTGCCCCAAAGCCACTAGCATCACAGTGGTAAACTCAATTAGCCAGTTTTCTTGAACAATCAAACATTAAACAACTATTTATTTAAAGTGTATGTCTCCATAAACATTTCAATGCCTGAAGCTCACATGAGAAAAATATGTGTCCTGAATATGTATAAGCCCATAAATGTATGGCTCAAGGGAAGGGATGATATACAAAATGAGATGCACAGGGTATGTTTTAATTCTTGTTGGGTTTTTTATGGAAACATACGTTTTTGGCTAACAGAAACATGTTCAGAGAACAGGAGACTTAGCAGGCAGGCTGGGACTAGGTGCAGCTATCTCTCCACAGCAGGTAGCAGACACAGTGGCCTAACAAGCTGAATGCTGCTCATTGGCCATGTAGGATAGACCATTTGGGACTCATCTCTCCACCTCTTTGGGACTGGAAAAATAGGGGAAGAGCAATACATCTGAGAGTCTATAATGCATCTAGCCAGTGGGTTGTGCTTGATTAACTGGGTCAGGGATGTAAGAAGGCATCATTTTCCTTTCTTTCCTTTCCAGGCCAAGCCCCTCACTGATTAGGCATCCTACTTGAGTGTTTTTGCCTGGCTGGAATGCATCCCAAAATTCTTACAAGGCTTGTCTGAACTGAGGATGAGGCAGGTGGTTGTCTTGAGCATGTGTAGAAACCAGCCCTACTCATATTTGGCTGTAGATCCATCCATCATTAGCATGTGGCCCTCAAAAGCTTTCCCCGAAGAGAAGGCATCCCTCAGGTTGAAAAATGCTTCTGACTTCAGTGACAGGTCAATGCCAATTGAACAATGGATTTAAGGGAGCACTGCACAACTTGTGACTCAGCTTAGCAGATGTAGCCCATCAGGCATGCACTGCAGCCTGGAAGAAGAGCCTCTATTGCTTTGTAGTCTGTTCAGGAATTTTATCAAGACCTTATGTGGTGGGAGCCCATTGTTTTCAGTAGACAAGATTCATAGTTCTATATAAAGGTCTTGTGCTTGGACATATCATATTAAATTGGGAAAAGCAGTGTTGGGTGAGGACTGCAGCTCCCATCCTCCCTGGCCATTGGCCATTCTGGTTGGAGCTTTTGGAAGCTGAAGTTCCACAATAATTGTTGAAGTTCAACAATAAAAGGAAAAGGGGAAATATGTGTCCTTGGCACATATATGTCCATTTTACTTTTAACAGTAGACACTTAAGCAATAGTGGATGGTGAAGCTATACAGGGCATCATTGCTCTCCTGGCTTCCCAGCACAGTGGGTCACTGGCACTTACTGAGAAGGATGAGAGGAGCTGTGGGGAGTTTGATCCACTGTGGGATGGCAGTGCCAACCAGACACTCCTACCATGCTAGACAGAGCTGTGTGTCTCATGCCTCACCCCTCTCTTCTTCATCTCCATAAGCCCCAGCACCCTGCTGAGAAGCCTGAAGAGCAATGGTGCCCCACTTGTGCTGCTTCATCATCCAGTACCACTTTCAATATGAAGAAGGAATGTGTTAGATGTACATATAATGTCAAATATAGGGATAAATGAACCACATGCCACCATAATGTACAACCCAAGCTGTGGCTGATCTATGATGTTCAGTTTGGTGGTCAAAACGTCCTGTTGATGTCTCAGAGGTCATGCTACATCAGTAGCCCCTCACTCCATTATATGAACTCAACTGCTCTTGCATTGTTGTCCATTACAGGTCATCAGATATGTACATGATATTCCTTCTTCTCCCCACACTCAGCCATCACCATAGGTGACCATCCTCTCATGCCAAACAATTCTTTCTGCTGAAACAGAAGCACCAAATTGTCTATGTTCGAAAAGGTCTCCCTCCCTTCCACAAGAATGCATATGTAGTGGCATAGCAATATGGGACTAATGTGGTTGTTTCCACAATCAATTCCTGGTCTAGTTGCCCCAGCTTCTGCCCCAGGGACAATGCAGCCATCATCACTTTTCTACCCCTGCTACCCAGTGAGTCACATCTGGGGATCAGAACCCTGGGCAGTTGCACAAGCCTGGCAAATTCTAGTAAGTTACAGAAACTGTGCAACAGGAAAGTTCTCTCTACATTGTAACATATATAAATATATACTTATTTTTAAATATCTCCTCCATAAACTTCTTTAGAAGTCTCCGATGCATCAATAAAAATAAAATATTCAGAAATCATTTCTAATGTCTGAATCATCCTACTTAGATGTGAGGCAGTGACATGAATATAGCAGAAGTCTTCTTTCAAGAGACAGCTTTAGATGTTCAGAATATTTTCTATTTTATGTATCTTTGATTGATATGTGGAAATATTCCAGGCCAGCTTTATAGGTTTTCTGGCTGATGCTGTTTATCACAATATCTATGGGCCTCTAATGACAACAGTGATAACCACTCACACTGTGTCTGTTTTCTCCAAATTTCACACCAAACAGATGTAATGAGGTGACAAACTACTTTCTTTTTAGATTGGTCCTATTCCCAGAAAGACATTCAGTATCACGTGTTACATTAGCAGCCATGCATATAATGAAAGGAAATAATTGTTCTATCCCAAAAGGCTTTTTACTGAAGTTCTAACTAAATAGGCAGTATCAGTCATGGAGTATGCTCTTTTATAGCTTACTAGTACTGTTGCCCACCATAACCGCAGGCATTCTCTCTCTCTCTCTCTCTCTCTCTCTCTCTCTCTCTCTCTCTCACTATATATATATGCTAAGCTTCCATCTACTAGGAAAATGTCCCCAATGCACCCAAGTTACAAGACCCCCTTATATCTTGCATATGATCCAAAGTTTTATCATTGAACTCCACAGCTCTAAACAACTTGAACCCCAAAGATATTATGTGATTTCTCAACAGCATATGACTACTCAACATTTGATGACTGGTAGCTGAATTAATGAACAAGTCCACAGAAGAGGATGTTATCCTTTATATATATGAACATGCATTATATATGAATATGGAAATTCTATCAGTCAATCAAATCTTTATCAAGGTCAACTGCCCATTAAAGAAAGCACCAAATATAAATAAATACAAAATCACAAAATCAGAACAAAGTTGAACATTAGGAACCAACTATCTTATGAGATCTAAAATACTACAACATTCAAATATATAGTCACCTGTTCAACAATGGATTTATATATTTTGCGGGAATTATAGGCTCAGAACTTCCAAGACAGTATAGAAAATTATTTATGTATGCAACCACAGCTGCGAGAATGTTATTTGCCCAAAAATGGAAAGATGAAGGAATCCAGACAAAAGAAGAATGGATACAAAAACTCATGGATTTTGCAGAAATCATAAAACTTACTGGAAGAATAAGAAATCAGGACAACAAACTTTTTATAAAGGAATGGAAATGGTATATTGAATATTTACAAACAAATTTCAAACATTAGTAGGACTATTGTAATAGCCTGCTATTTTTTAAATATAGATATATGAAAATAGATGAATAAAAATGGTTTAATATAATTTAGAATATGCAGGGAATTATGATAAAAAATGTAACTAACTGCAGAAATTACTATATTTATATATTTACATATATGAAAATCAGAAATAAAATTACAAATACAACAACAACGGATTTATCAGACATGTCAAGGAAGATACTCAAAAGAGACTTTATGGATTGACCAGGAGACCACCTCACAAGGGGATAAATTATATATTTTCTAACAACTTGATAAAATCTACAACACAAAAACAAAAAAGAGACCATTTCAAGTTCTAAATTATTGCAAGGATCCTGAAACAAAGGATGTGTCAGGAAAACGAAGGTAGTACTTTCTATCAGTTTTTCAACCTTCCAACAGTCACACGCCTGAGGCGCTTCTAGCAGTATAAGGTAAAGGGTAAAGAGGTAAAGGACCCCTGGACGGTTAAGTCCAGTCAAAGGCGACTCTGGGGTTGTGGCGCTCATCTCGCTTTCAGGCTGAGGGAGCCAGCGTTTGTCCACAGACAGCTTTCCGGGTCATTTGGTCAGCAGGACTAAACCGCTTCTGGCGCAACAGAATGCCGTGATGGAAACCAGAGCGCATGGAAACATATGAGTTTCTGTATAACAGACCCAGGGGATCACCAAACCCCTCTCACCTGGTTTGGAAGTCAACTATGTATGTGATGTATGTCTTTGCACCTCTGAATTATAATACTCAGATGTGGCACTCCAGTCCTGAGTTATACATCAGAAACATGTTTTGTTGTAAGCAGAGTGACATGAGGCTATCAGCACAGGGATCCTGTTCTGTGCCTTTCTACTAAGGCAAAGGTCAAGCTGACTTGAAGGAACTTGGCAGCTTCCCTACGTTCCTAATCGGCACAAATTCTGCTTGCTGTCCTGCTAGCTGCTGATAGTAGACCGCAAGCTAGAAACTGTCTTGGAGCAGAAATATTAGTGCTGTGAAAGCAATGTATGACCAGAAAGGCCTGCTTGCTGTGCTGACCCCAGTGGGTCCCATGTCATGACACCTAGGTTACACAAGTAGACGGTATCCCCACAGCGTCTACTTCTCCTAGCTCAAATTCAGGTTTCCCGTAGTGTCTTGTCTGAATACACTGTCTTTCAGAGACTTCCTTCTCTGGCTTCAGATCTGTTCCTCAAAATGGATGTTGTGCACACAGCTCACGACAGGAGCCCTACTCCTGTCCAAGAACCCAGACTCTCCACTCTCTCTTCCCTCTAACGCTGTCTACTGCCTTTTCTTTTCCCTCCCAAAGTGCTGACTCCACCCTCCTCTGACTAGCTGTACCCACAGCCAGCCAGGAGGCTACCACTCAGCCCTCCAGTAGAATTATGCATCACTGCATCACCAAACTCTGGTCTTTCTGAGCTTTCGGTCACACCTCCCCAATGAACAATAGAAGGCAAAAGCATGGCATTCCTCTATGATCACACAACGTAAGTCTCTAAAAGTCTACAGCATAAAAATCTCTCTTTAACCATAGATTTGGATTGCCACAGATCAAAGGAGAGCAGATTAGAAGGGGGAAATCAGAGACACACATCTTTACTATTAACTTTCTTTTCCATGTTGACACAAAATAATTGTGAAATACCTAATATGTCTGAGATATATCAGGGAGGCAGAGGAGCCAATTCAGAGCCAATAATGAATGCAGCACATCCAATCCAAACTACCGTACTTAATGAATGATTTCCAGCTTCCAGATTAAGAGCAGTGCTAGCGATACATTTATGTGCAGCTCTAAGGAAGGACAGAGTTCCTTCCAAAGAAAATTTAAGTCCATAGAATCAGATCCACATAAAATCTAGTTCACAACATTTGTAGTTTACACTTGTATGGCTCTTTGAAGAAATTTACCTCATTTTTCAAAGAAAGACCTAAGTGATCCTGCCTGCTTTGGCCTTTGCTCATTTGCCTGGCATAGTCCAACTGGTATAGCCATGAAAACAGATCCTGAGGTACCTGTGGGAGTCAACGTGCTTGAATCTGTGGCCATCCATGGTCCAAAAATACTTGAACAAACACAATAAGCTTTGTTTTCACACATTTAATAGTCAGCTAGTCTTTCCTACAGTAATTGCAAGGCTCGCCTGAGCTGCTTCTTGAGATCCTCTAAGATCTTTTCATTTGAGCAATTATTTATAGAGATGATGGAAGAATTCAATTTTGCAAATTCCTATATGAGCTAGAGATGGGGTGAGCTCTTTTTAGTCCCATTGGTGCTCATAGGTAGAAATTTCTGTGGATTTTCCAAAAGGGAATATCATTTACCACTAATCCCAAACTGTAGCATCATTTAATTTTTTTTAATGAAATGTACTGTCATTCTTCCATTTGGTGGGTAGAATTTTGGTGCTTTTATGTGAATTCAGTTAAAAGAAGAAAAAAAGGAAAGAGAATTCTGTCAATTCAAAATGACAGATATACATAATAGAATACAAGCAAAATGAAATATTGATGTCTTGTTGCTTTTTTTTCTCTCCTTTTGGTCAAAACAACATTAAGAGGACCTTAGCTTTGATACATCAGTGATGAAAAAGTCATGTTCTATTCTGATTTGAAAGAAAAAAGAAAACCCTCTGTAGGACACCTGGATTATGATTTTCTTATAATTATTTTGTATTCATTTTGTATTCATTATTCTGCCCTAACATACTTCTTGCAAACAGCAGTAAAACTCTTGCAACTTGAGTGACATTTAACGTCACTGAGAAACTGAGTGAGTAAATCACAGGGAATTACAGGCATATACTATCAATTCTTTCATGCACTTTATTGAGCATTCCTTTTAAAAAAGGGAGTTCACAAAAAAGCCTTTCCTGTCGTCTGTCCCTAGCACCTTCAGAGGCGTACTACTTGGGCTTCAGAGACATACTACTTGGGGGCTTCATCAGGGAAGTGCTTACCATCAGTTTTGCATGGAGAACATCACAGGTGCGATTCCAAGCATTTCCAAGTACAGCTGGGAGAGGACCTTGCTCCCAAACCTGCTCTTCAGTACTGAACTACATAGGCCAGTCATTAAACTCTATACATGTTAGTGTCCTGTGTTCCTATGTTCATTCATCCAGAATAACTAAGGGACAAAGCAGACATGGCATTATTCATGCAATTAGTAATTCCATCGGTTTGCTTTTTTTAAAGTAAATAGTAACCACAAGGGTTACTATTCTGGATCAGAACAATGGCGTTAAAATGTTGCACCTGCTGCAGTCTTAAATCATATCACTCCTCCACCCCATATACCTTACATATTATTTGTATCTAGAGTGAGGTTTTCATTGGCATCAATGCAAATAGCAGTTGTGGGTGTGTGAAACCTCCACCCCCATTCCACCATGCCAAGGTCCTAATTTGGATTAAGGCCTCTTTAGCTGCTATTCACACACACACAAAACTGCTGATCACCACATCTTTTTAGTCTTAAGAACCAATGACTATCGTATCCCGTCCTATCCAATGATTAGTATAACCTTCTGGTGCTCAGTATTAGGGTTAATCCCCATACAGGGGGAGATTTGGGATGAACTAATTAGCTCCACCCACATTCACTGCTCCAGCTGCCCCCTGTAAAATGCAGGGTGTGGGAGATTTAACAGTCAAACCTATCAATACATGTTTATGCTTGTTAGTAAATGAAGGGGTTAAGGTCCACGGAGCTGTAAATTGCTAGAGAAGGCTTGGGCAGGCCATGCCCCCTCACCTTTGGGGAAGGAGGGAGGGTTGTTACCTTTTCATTTCTATCTCTCTCTTTTCTTTGAACCATGCAGCTGAGATCTGCAGATGAAGGGCAGTATATAAATTTAATAAATAACTAATAAAATAATAAAATAAAAATGTAGCTGGCCAGATACAGACTACATGTTTGATAATTTCTGTATTTTATAACCAAATGAATGCTTAATACTGAGATTATTATTATTATTTATTATTATTATTATTTATACCTCACCCATCTCGCTGAGTTTCCCCAGCCACTCTGGGCGGCTTCCAACAGAATATTAAAATACAATAGTCTATTAAACATTTAAAGCTTCCTTAAACAGGGCTGCCTTCAGATGTCATCTAAAAGTCTGGTAGTTGTTGTTCTCTTTGATATCTGGTGGGAGGGCGTTCCACAGGGTGGGTGCCACTACTGAGAAGGCCCTCTGCCTGGTTCCCTGTAACTTGGCTTCTCGCAATGAGGGAACCGCCAGAAGGCCCTCAGCGCTGGACCTCAGTGTCCGGGCAAAATGATGGGGGTGGAGATGCTCCTTCAGATATACTGGACCGAGGCTGTTTAGGGCTTTAAAGGTCAACACCAACACTTTGAATTGTGCTCAGAGCCAGTGTAGGTCTTTCAAGACCGGTGTTATGTGGTCTCAGCGGCCACCCCCAGTCACCAGTCTAGCTGCCACATTCTGGATTAGTTGTAGTTTCCGGGTCACCTTCAAAGGTAGCCTCACACAGAGCACATTGCAGTAGTCCAAGCAAGAGATAACTAGAGCATGCACCACTCTAGCGAGACAGTCCCCAGGCAGGTAGGGTCTCAGCCGGCATACCAGATGGAGCTGGTAAACATCTGCCCTGGACACAGAATTGACCTGTGCCTCCATGGACAGCTGTGAGTCCAGAATGACTCCCAGGCTGCACACCTGGTCCTTCAGGGGCCCAGTTACCCCATTCAGGACTAGGGAGTCCTCCACACCTGCCCGTCTCCTGTCCCCCCCAAAACAGTACTTCTGTCTTGTCAGGATTCAACCTTAATCTGTTAGCCTCCATCCATCCTCCAACCGCCTCCAGCCACTCACACAGGACCTTCACCGCCTTCACTGGTTCTGATTTGAAAGAGAGGTGGAGCTGGGTATCATCCATATGCTGATGAACACCCAGCCCAAACCCCTTCTCCCAGTAGCTGCATGTAGATGTTGAAAAGCATGGGGGGGGGACAGTACCCTGAGGCACCCCACAAGTGAGAGCCCAGGGGTCTGAACACTCATCCCCCCCCCACTTTCTGAACATGGCCCAGGAGGAAGGAGCAGAACCACTGCATAACAGTGCCTTCATCTCCCAGCCCTTCTAGACAGTCCAGAAGGATGTTATGGTAGATGGTGTCAAAGGCCAGAGAGATCCAGCAGAACTAAGAAACAGCTCTCACCTTTGTCCCTAGCCCGCCGGATATCATCGATCAGTGCGACCAAAGCAGTTTCAGTCCCATTCACCCTGAAACAGAGTGAGGTCCCTCTCTGACTATTTTTCACCCTTATTCTAGAATGCTCCAGGCTAAATGCTGAAGTTTTATTTAAAGCTATGTTTTACTTGTGGTCGCTGCCTTCATATCTTGCTTTGGTTATGTTATTTCTGTTGGAAATCTGAGGGGAGATACCCATCCAGTGGAAGTTGCCCCCAGTGCCAATCCCCACACAGAGGCACCTTAAGGTCCAAAATAGTTTACTGCAGAAGTCGGGATTCAGGCCTCATCATTTCAGGGTGAATGAGTTCCAGAATTCTGGTGCAGCCACTAAGAAGGCACCATCAATGGCTCTGACTTAGATGGAACACAGGGATAGAGTTCTTCTGCTCTTTGGGATTGGGCAGGTTAGTATGGGAGGAAGTATCCCTTAACTGTCCCAAACATCTGGGGGTTGAAAAGTAATTGCCAAGACTTTGAATTATGGCTAGAAGCAATTTGTTGATGAGTTCAGGCATGGCAGGATAGTGTTAATATTGTCACAAGGGGGTGTGCCGCTTGCTGTGACATTCTGTGTGCTTCTTCAAAAGTTGATCCATGTTTTAGATATTCCCTAATTTACTCTTTACAGTATTGGTATCATCTTTGTTACCTATATTTGCAAAACAGACTGGACCTGTTTTCTGTAAGTCTTTAAAAAGTCCATCCTTGTGCATCATCAGGATTGAACTTTGTTATTAATTTGAGATGCTCCTGAATGAAATGAAATTCTACACAGGAATAAAACTAATTACATTGGACTTTGTCTGCAAATGCACTGCAAAATAGTTCTTTTTTTACCTCCTACATACCCAGTTCTTATTTTCTTTATAGTGAGGAAAAAATGGGTATATCTTGCAATATTACCAATTAGGAATAACAGTTGCTAGAAAAGTATATATGTAAATCTAATCCCAGCAAGATTAAATTCTAGGTTGTAATTATAAATGACACATCCAAACTTTTAAACTTATTATCTTGCTTCTAATGTCTCTTCTTATACCTCTGACTAAAGCATTCCCCGACAGATACTGAAAGGATGTAGGTGGCAAGCCTTAAATCTTAGCAGCATCCCAAACTTGAGATGCATAAAAATGAGCACTCATAAAAATTACTGCCAACTAAGACTCCCCCTCAAACCCATCTCCTCTGGGAATAAGTGTGTCGTGATTTCAAATATTACAACACAGCTCAGCTTTTTCTTTTAAGTTTATTCAGAGTGCTACAATGTGTGTGTGTGTGGTGTGTGTGTGTGTGTGTTGGACAGTGAGAGGAAGGCATTGGTCTGCTAAAACCTCTGCGGTGGGGTGGGGGGGGACAATATTAAAAAGAGAGAGAGAGATGCTTTTATTCCTTCTCACTCCTGAATCTTAAAGTCCCTTCCCACTACTGATCTCCCCAAAGATATCTTAACAGACCAATGCCTTTCTCTCACTGTTTAATACATTGCCCCCAAAACATATTCTCAAGTTTGCTCATAGGCTGTCACCTGAACCACACACCAGCTTTTCTCTGAACTGATGCCACCAGAAGAGGCTTTCTAACATGTATCCTCAGGAGAAGCAAGGCGGTGATCAAGATGGTGGTTGCAACACTTCTGGAATTCCCTCTCTAGAGAGACTTGCCAGGAGCCCACTTTGCTACCTTTCCTGCAGCAAGTAAAACCCTTTATGATGTCCTCCTTTTAATGTTCTGAGCTTCTAAACTGTTTTTTCCGTTACTTATAATTGCTGCTTTTAAATGTCCTTAGATTTCAATGGGCCTTATTGTGGTTATGTTATTGGCATTTTACTGTGCACTGCACTGGGAATCATTTAGCTGAAAAGTAATAGGCAAAAACAAAACTACATTTGCCTTGCTCTTAGAAATATAAGAACAGTGGGAGGTGCCTTATTCCAGGTCAGACTATAAATCAGGTATATGGAACCCAGGTCCCTCAGGATGTTCCTGGCCTACAACTCCCAGCATCCCTGACCACTGGCCACACTGGCTGGGGTTAATGGGAGCGGGAGTCCAAGAGAACCTTGAGGACCACAGGTAAGCCCTGTAGCATCTTCTCTGATTGGTAATGACTCCCCAGGGTCTCAGGCAGAGAAAAGTCTCTCTCATCACCTGCTTCCTGATTCACCTTCTTTTGGATCACACTGAACAGTAGAAAAAACTGCATTCACAAACACACACCTTTCAACTTTATAAAACAAAGTTTATAGCTGTGAGTATAAAAATTATAAAGTTGGTGAAATTTGTTGTATGTAACAAAGGCGAAAAACATTTTGATTACAAACTGGTCTTCTTCAGTGGTCCAGTGTTATAACAATCACAATTTCATGTATAAAATATGCTCCTGCCTCTTGGCACTCTCTGTTGAAAGGAATATAACACTGGCATGGGATTAGTGGTACCTGTAATATAGATACATGGGGGAAATGAAAAGTTTATAATTAAATGTGCAGTGGTTTAACTGAACCATTAACTTACCCAACCTGGAAGGAGATGCCCTAAAGGCCACTGTAAAGTTGACAGGTACATGTTGATAACACTAGCAAATCTTCTGAATTGCAAGGTTGTGTTTAAGAGGGCTTTTTTTTTTAGTTGTAGAATACCTTATTTAGCATTTTCAGGATGATTACATATACTTGCCCTGAAGTCTTTCGTCATTGCTTGAAAAGTGTGCTTGTTAAACAGTTTCATAATGCCCTTTAAATTGTCACGACTGGGGTATCTGCGGGGAAACTGACTGAAGGGAATGAAGGAACAGAGAGAGTTCTCTGCTCTCAGTACTTTACTTAGTAGTGTAACTAAAGACAAGAACAATTCTAAACTTTTCTTGTTGTTGCTAGGAGCACTTTGTCTTCTAAAGTATTTTATTAATGTATTATTTATAGACATTTGCAAAGAGTGCTAAAATGGCTTGAGTTTTCTCAGATAGTGTGTCTTTCACAATTACGGCATGATCTCTTGAATACTGAGAAGTTTTTATGCATCCCATTTCAACGTGTCACTTCATATTTTTCCAAATAAATGTGGCAAGTGATTTAAAACAACATGACACAATGCAGGAGGTCAGAACCGCGTGCCTCCTACCAGTTTTCATTCTGAGTGCACTTCGGAGTGATTAAATTTTCATTAACTTTCCGCCACAAGAAACAAAACAAAACGAGATCCACATGGCAAACAGAGGATTTACACAAACTTTAAGGGGGAATATTTTTAGAAATACTAATATGTCAAAATATTTTAGATACTTTTCGGCCACGGACTGTCATGGTGCAAAAAAAGGAGGAAAAGAAGTGTTTCCATTTAAAATCAAGCAAAGGAAATGCCATTGTGTCAAGTGAGATGGCCATTTCTAGGGTTTCTTTTTAATGTTTTACTTAAATAAGCGCTAATAACTGGTGAGATTTTGGTGGGTCTAATAGTCTGACAGCTTCCAGCAAATGCAGGAGAAACCTGAGTTTTTGCTGCTGCCTTGCTCTCAGTATGTTTGTTTCCAAGCAGATGTTGTTTGATTTTGGTAAAATTGCAGCTGCTTTTAATATTAGCCATCTGTACCTGGCTGTCCACCTGCTTCCCCATGCAGCCAGACATTATAAATGCTTCCCCAGGTCTCCATTATTCTCTCCTCAGAAGATCTCTTTCCTCCGCCCCCACTCCAATACTATTCTAATTCTTGTTAAACATCCCTGTTATCTGCTTTTATTACTTTTGCCAAAGTTTGTTCTAAGTTGGACATGGCTCCCATTTTCTAAAGGATGCCTTCTTGCATCTAATTGCTTATTTGACCCTGCTCAGTAACTGTTCTGGCTTTGGTGGTACCTGTGATGCACATTCTAGTCGAGTTTTTATATTGAGCTTTTTAAACAACTCACAAGCATTTTGGAGAGATTTGACATTCTTGAAGTCAATATCCTTTACACCAGTCCTCTCACTTTTGGTACGTTTCCACTTTTGAACTCAAATGTGACTATGTTGGATTTTCTTAGCAGTTGTCCATGTACATATACATTGAATCTGATAGCACTGTGGGAGCTGTTCCCAATTGGTCCAGCAAACACTTACACCTTGCACCAGATCCTGGTTTCCACTCAATATTAAGTCCAGGATTGCTGTCCCTTTGGTCAGTTCCATGACCAATTTTTCTAGGGCACAGCCATTTAGGGTATTTAGAAATTTCACCTCTTTCTTGTGGCTGGTACACACATGTACTCGGGGGATGCAGTAGATGTGGGTTGCCCCGGGTGTCACCACTGAGGTGGGTGACAAAATGCCGGGCAACACTTACCACGGGGCCTTCAGCATGCCCACACCATGCGTCTCTCCTGGGAGATACGCAGTGTCTTGGGCTCACACAGGCTCCGTGCTACCCAAACGGTCCACCCACTGCCTCTCCCCCAGCTGTAGAGCGGCTGAGTGAGAGGAGGCAGGCAGACTCCGGAGGCCCCACAGTGAGTCCCCTCCCTATGGGCAGTGCGCAGTGGCGTAGCGTGGGGGGTGAAGGGGGGGCCGGCCGCACCGGGCGCAACATCTGGGTGTTAGGGTTAGGGGGCGCAAATCCACAGGTTAGGGGGCGCAAATTACTTGCCTTGCCCCGGGTGCTGACAACCCACGCTACGCCACTGGCAGTGCATGCCGCCCCAGGTGCCTTAGCGGCTTCCTCCACCTCTGCATGTACTTAGTCAATGAAAGTGCAAGTGAAAAACTGATTGCTACATTTCATCTTTTGGATTCCACCTTCATTACTTCAGTCCCACTTTTTATAAATAAAAGTTTAGGTATTTGCAAAAAAATTGGAAATCAGAAGAAGTACCAACATTGAAAGATTGGCAAAATATTTTTTTTTGAAATGATGGAATTAGCAAAAATGACGGCAACAATTAGAATGCAATCTAATCAAAATTTCAAACAGGAATGGAAATGTGTAAAGAATACATGACCAAAAGATGCTCCAACAAGAATTTATTGATATGCATAGACTGATTTCACAAAGTTAAATTAAGTTAAATTAAGCTAAGTTAAGCAGATATATAAGATTGAATGTTTAATTATTAAGATACAAAATTACAATCTCAATAATAAAATTACATAATAATAACAAGGAAGTCGCGCATGGGTGGAGGGAAGACACAGGGCAAGAAATAAGAAATGGATAAATGTTGGTACATAATGAAATGTGAAAATGTGAATTTACGAATATAATGTCTATGTATCAATATGTAAAGATTTCATATATGTATTGCAACATTAATAATAAATAAATTAAGTGATATAGGCTTTGAAAAGTAAAAAAAAAAAAAAAAAAGTTTAGGTATTTGTTGTTTGTATTTCTGGATCTATGGAATTCCCGTGCTGTAAAACTCTTGTTCCTCATTGTGATCCTTTTCCACTGCCACCTAATCTCCCAGTAGCTTGGTGTGAGACTGACCCCCAAACTGGATAACGAATTAACTATGAAGATTGTTTGTTTAAAATATAGTTTGTTTATAAGGAAATACTGATGCTTACTTATATTTGCATGATGCCAGTTTCTAAAGACTGAAAAGTTTATGACACCAGTCTCTAAGACTGAGCCAAATTCCCTAAACCTCCATCCTAGTCAAATTCTCCCCAAACCTCATCCAGCTACTTAGGACAAAGTACCTTTGACTCCAAAGCTTCTCTGGTTGTATTTCTAGCTGTGTGGACAGTTTAGCTGGGACTTTATGGTGAAGGGTGGGATATATATATATATCTCACATTTTTACATGGGGAAGCCTTTCCACTGAACACAGTCATCAGCTTATTTCTTCAGATATTAATTAGCCAAGTATAATTATCACACCAAGCAAAAATAACTGAAAAATTGATTCAAGACAAAAATGGGCATTGTTTCTTCTTCCCTCCTTTCATCTGTATAAATCTTATGTCAGTTGTCAGCAGAGCGATTACTGTGATAATTGATGGCATTCCTCACAAATTACAAACAGTGCTCTACCAAGGATGCAACACTTTTTTACGTTTGCTATGCTTCAAAAAAGGGGCTGAAATCCTTTGGAGCTGCTTTTTTAAATAATGTGGCTATTCTATTGTAACAGAAAGCACCTTCAGATACTAGAAAATTCCAAACACAACATTTTTGCCTATAGTTAAAACCTATTTTTAATCATTAATTTGAAGTTGAGCCTATATATAATGTATGCTCAAAACTGTTAGCATACCAATGTCTAGCTATGACAGATCTATTAACATGGTTTGCATGTTATAGTAAGCCAAAACATGACTTACCAGGACTGTGCAAATGTGCTAGCTCCCAGAGAGAGGACTGTGCCCACTGCTCTCCTCCCCAATTCCTTTTAGCCCAGTGTGTCAAAGAATTACAGAATCATAGAATTGTGGAGTAGGAAGGGACCATGAGGGTCATCTATACCAACCCCCTGCAATGCAAGAAACTTTTGTCCAATGTGGGGCTCAAACCCATGACCCTAAGATTAAGATTCTTGGGTTTTACCGACTGACCTATCCACAGCAAAGGCAGTAAGACAAGGTTAAATTTCCCTTTTCAGGTGTAGGTTGTGCTGAGAGTGAACCCCCTTTAAGTAGTCACTGGATGTTATAGTGACATGGGTGACCCCAACATCAAAAAAAGGCTTGTAGAGTGTGGGTCAGTTCTGGATCTGAAAAAGGTTCCTCATTTGCACTTGGAACTGGCTTTTATATATGCAGATGGTATTTTGTAGCACTTTCACATTTCTGAAAAGAAATGTGAATCTCTTCTCTTTTTTACTGCAGGTGTTTGCTAGCTAAACTAACAAGTTGCTATGTTTACCAGACTTCGGTTTTTGTGTGGCATTTCTGAGTCCGGCATACAAACATTGCCTTAAGGAAAGGCCTTTAATATTAAATACTGTACTGGAGTCTATTCTAAACACAGCTTCTGGGCTTTGACGTTTGAGCAGCTCCTTCCTTTGATATGGTGTCTTCCTTGGAGAAATTCTTTTACGAACAAAGAAAACCACGCCATATATTCATTGATTATCTTTTGAGTTTGCGGCTATGTAATATTCCCCCCTCCCCACAAATACCACCACCACCACATAAGAGCTCTTGGTGTGGCACCAATTTTGTCAGGAGCATAATTTAAATAAACAAAAATTAACTGATAAAATAAAAAGATAACACTCTGGTGCTTCAGCAAATAGTGTCAAGCTTTAATTTACTCATGCCTTTGGTTTCCCATACGATAACTGCAGTAATTACTTAATAACTGGAACGTGTGGAACAGCCAACACAGATTAATATATTTTGTTGACCAGCTTAACAGACTTAAACAAGCTGTAAAGTGCTAAGGACTAACATAGCTTCTGGATATAAAATCTGCCATAACACAATATATGACTGGAGACAAACTACTTTGGTTTTTGAGGTCACAAATTCTGTAGGCCAGCTAGAGACAATCTTAGGATGATCTTCCTTTTGCAATCATTACCTCTGTCGCACCTTCCTCCATTCACATCCATCCTGCATTCTACTCCCAAAATTATTAGCATCTCTGGTTGCTCTTCCCCAACCACAAATTCTGTATAAAAATTCATATATGTCAAGGGGCTGTCAGGAAGGCCAGTTCATCCACAGGTCAGGAAGAGGACTCAAGACTCAAAGTGCAATTAACTTTTATTCACAAAAATAGCAACACAACAGAGTACATCTAGGCTATTCTGTCCCAGCTGAAGATGTTGCTGGGGCTGGCATCTAGTCCTCCTTCCCTCTCTAGTACTCTCCTTCTGGACACCTCTCAAACAACCAGTTTGGCCAATTGTTCAGCAACATGCAAGGCTCTTCGTGATCTGGGTGTCAATGGTGGAGGAGATTAAGCTGTAGAGGGACTGTCCAGTTGCTGTGAAACTGAGGCAGCCTTTGACTCCTCTATGTCAGAGTCTGCACTCACATAGAGACCCTCAGCACCCAGCTCTGTCCTTGAATGGCTCTCTATTTCTGACCACCCATGTTCACAACCTTACAAGTTGTGACAATTTGCTACGTGGCAGGCGAAACCCAAATGGCAACAGCCAATCAGCCAAGTGGGGAAAATTCTTGCCGTGTCCCTGTCGCAATAACAGATGACACAAGACAGCATAACAAGGTCAAGCACAAAGCCCTAAAAGTAGGGAGAGGTGGGCAGGTGTTCCGAATGCACGTGCCAAAAGAGGAAGCTCTGGGTCACGTGCATGGGTATATATAGGTCCCTTGATCCGTTTAGCCTGCGTCTCATTGGCCCGATTGAACCCTGCATCAAGGGACCTACCAATCGGGTGTTAGGTTGCCAGGTCCCACCGCAACACGTGCCCTCTTTAAAGGAGGACCCGATTTGCAGACATCTGAGTGTAGGCAAAGAGGCACTCCTACAATACAGTGGAAATACTACTTCATACGAGATCCCTGGAGATAAAAGAGAGAGGAGAGAGAGATCCTGCACCCTAAATTGCCTTTAGCCAACTCTAATCTTTCACTGCCTCTGTCTAATCCAAATTGCAAACTACTGTTTCTTCACATATGGAAGCACCCCTCCCACAGATCAGACTCACCCCTTAAAATAGAGTGTGTTTTACCATCTCCAAGCTCTTATGGCTACCACCTTCAAATATTAACAATATCTTCAATTATCTAGAAATAATCTCCTGACAATAAACTTCCACAAAGACATTAGCCAATCGTTATGGGCTGTTATGTGCCTTTCACAGGAATCCTTTGCCAGCAGCTATAACACTGTACTTATCTTCCCCCACCTCCAGCCCCCAGAAAGGGTCCAAGAGTGATGGCGAAGGTGATCACACCTTTGCCATTGCTCCCAGAGCTTGCAGGGGCTAGGGGTGGTGGAAGCCCGAGCTTCCCCCACCCCCAGGCCCCAGAGCAGGTCGGAGAGCGCTGGCGAAGGTGAGCGCACCTTCGCCATCACTCCCAGAGCTTGCGGGGCTGGGGGTGGTGGAAGCCTGAGCACCTTCGGCATCGCTCTGGGAGCTTGTGCGGCTGGGGGGATAGCTTCCTGAAGCCTGGAGAGCAAGAGGGGTCGGTGCGCACCAACCCCTCCCGCTCTCCAGGCTTCACCGAAAGCCTGCATTCGCCCCATAGGACGCACACACATTTCCCCTTTATTTTTGGAGGGGGAAAAGTGCGTCCTATAGGGCGAAAAATACGATACATGCCGCCTTTCCCTCACCATTTATTCCTCTGCTTTTTGCCACCTTCTTGAGGGAATCAAGACTTCCCTCCACACTTTGGCTCTCCGAGTTGAGAGAGCAAGGCTGGCTGGGGGAGGCAGCGTAGTGTTGTGCAGGCTTGGCGAAGCCAGGCCTAGGCAAGCTAGCAAGCAAGTGCCTTGGCTGCCCAGCTGAGGGGCCTCCAGGTGCCACCCTCCACCAAGGGAGGAGAGGAGCAGCAGAAGGAGAGTCTCCCTGCCGGTGCTGCCTCCTAGCATATGCCTCCCGAGGCACTTGCTTCACCCAGCCTAGTGGCAGGACCAGCCCTACACTGCCTAGTGGGCTGCGATAGTCTAGTTTACTATGGAAAAAATGCCTTTTAAGTTGTTTAACATCATAGCTAACAGCCATGCAGGTTACACTCTTGGTGTGTAAATTGCATTTGAGAGCTGAATGACTGTAACTTGATTTCAGAAAGAGAAAATGACAATAAATCAAATAAATCAAAGCTTGATTGATATTAGTATGCAGCACAGTGTTTCAGCAATACATCAACTTCATGCAGCCCATTTTCAAACATATTTATTGTAAGTATTCTTTCTTCCTGTGGAAGGGAGTGGTCCATCTGTTTGTCAGAGGAAATATGAGCCTTTTGATCTGGGAAAACATCTCGTTCACTATGGTCCCATCTGCATCTAAAACAGCACCATACCACTTATGTCATGGCTTCCCACAAAGAATTCTGGCAATGGTAGTTTGTTATGAGTGCTAAAAGTTGTTAGGAGACCTCTATCCCCCTCTAGACCTCTAGCTGTGATTCCTAGAGTGGTTTCACAATCAATTCATCTTTATTAGAATAAAGTTTGTAGTGCACAAGGGTTTGGCCAGGTTGCAGCCACTGAAGTCGCCGGTCACATTTGACATATTATTCTTGATGTGCAGCAAGTTAAGACTTGTCTGCTGGTCCATTTATGAGGTGAAACTCTTTTCGGCAGCTTTTTCAATAGCATTTTTTGGTTTACTGCATGTTGACAAAGTGGTGCTGGAGTCAGCACAGGGAAGGGCCCCCAGGGGTTTGCTTCTGCGGGATGTTCAGCTTTCTGACGCTGAGCTGGTTCTCACTATTCAAAATCCTAAAACAGACCAGTTGGACAGAGGTGCCTTGATGCGGCTGCCTGCCACTGGTAAGCCCGGCCCTTGTCCAGTCAAAGATGCCAAGAGATACTTGTCACTTCGTCCACCTGTGGATGGTCCCTTCCTGGTTCAAGAGGCTGGGTCCCTGTTAAAGAGGCATCAATTTGCTGCAGTAATGCATAATGCTTGCAGTGTGTGGCCTGCTAGCCAGTGATTTTGCACCTCATTCTTTCCGTAATGGGGCAGCCACTACTGCCGCGCCCTGGGGCCTGTCCATTGACAGGATCAAGGATATGGGCTGCTGGAAGTCTGACGCATACAGGGGTTTTGTTCGGATGCGGTGCTGAGGTGCAGTTATTAATGTTGTTCTGTTCATTCCTAGGTCCGTCTGCCCTTCCCGTCTGGATAGTCGGGCACAGCATTGTCCACTGGGCCAACAGGAGGGCAGCAGAGTCTGGATTCGGACACAGACTCGGACTCCCCGACCACGTGAGCGTCTCCTGGGTATCCAGATGACGAATGCATTGGGAGGAGTTTCTCCTGACGGTGTGGGCGAAGGTGTCTGCGGAAGGCATGCCTGCAGCGATGGTGGTGCAGCTGGGCGAGAACGATTTGCTGGAAGCTCCTGGATTGAGCCTGTGGACCTGCACGCAGGAGGACTTGGAAGAGCTGAAAGCAGCTCTTCCTGGACTCAAATTTTTTGGTTGCAGTTGTTGCAGCAACGTGGGTGGCGAGGTAGGCAATGCCCAGCTACCACCAAGAGGGCCAGGAAGCGCATCCAGAGCACTGTGGCCAAGCTTCTGGCCTTGGGCAGGATGGTGATCCGTCACCTGGGCATTACCTTCTGTGATGCGTCCCTTTACAGGCTTGAAGGGGTTCATCTGTCTATGATTGGGAATGATTTGTGGCTGACAGCAGTGTCAGCAGGGTTAAGGGATTGGTTACAGGTGTGAGTGGTTGGCGGCCAGCACGGGGCTTGTGTGGCAGATAGGCACTGTTCAGGAGATAGGGATGGGAGAATGGTCTCGCCATCCCTATGTGAAGGGTATTCCGTTAAAGGAATCCAGGGACTCACCTGGTTTGGTCAACCCCCGAGAGGGGGTTGTGCTCATGCCTGAGTCCAGGGGAGCATCTGGGGGGTGAACATAGTCTGTTCCTGGCTTTTCGCCTACCTCAGGTGTTCACCCTTGCTGACTTATGCTGCTGCCCTGCGTCAGCATTGCCTGCAAGGGTGCAGGGAGCTACTCGAACCAGAGCATATGCAACCACTCACTTTTCTTTAATCAATAAAGGTGTGGCCTAAATTCTGCCAAAACTAAAATTTGAGTCAAATGTGTCTTTATTTAGGGGGGAGGTCTCTGGGTCTGAACACGCAAATAAGAGAACAAAGAAGAGATAATAATGTTTGTTGTTGTTTAGTCATTCAGTCATGTCCGACTCTTCGTGACCCCATGGACCAAAGCACACCAGGCACTCCTGTCTTCCACTGCCTCCCACAGTTTGATCAGACTCATGTTTGTAGCTTCGAGAACACTGTCCAGCCATCTCGTCCTCTGTCGTCCCCTTCTTCTTGTGCCCTCAATCTTTCCCAACATCAGGGTCTTTTCCAGGGGGTCTTCTCTTCTCATGAGGTGGCCAAAGTATTGGAGCCTCAGCTTCACTATCTGTCCTTCCAGTGAGCACTCAGGGCTGATTTCCTTAAGAATGGAAAGGTTTGATCTTCTTGCAGTCCATGGGACTCTCAAGAGTCTCCTCCAGCACCATAATTTAAAAGCATCAATTCTTCGGTGATCAGCCTTCTTTATGGTCCAGCTCTCACTTCCATACAACACTACTGGGAAAACCATGGCTTTAACTATACGGACCTTTGTTGGTAAGGTGATGTCTCTGCTTTTTAAGACGCTGTCTAGGTTTGTCATCACTATTCTCCCAAGAAGGAGGCGTCTTTTAATTTCGTGACTGCTGTCACCATCTGCAGTGATCATGGAGCCCAAGACAGTAAAATCTCTAACTGCCTCCATTTCTTCCCCTTCTATTTGCCAGGAGGTGATGGGACCAGTGGCCATGATCTTCGTTTTTTTGATGTTGAGCTTTAGACCATATTTTGCGCTCTCCTCTTTCACCCTCATTAAAAGATTCTTTAATTCCTCCTCACTTTCTGCCATCAAGGTTGTGTCATCTGCATATCTGAGGTGGTTGATATTTCTTCCAGCGATCTTAATTCCGGCTTGGGATTCATCCAGCCCAGCCTTTCATAATAATGTTAACTGTATCCAAAGGATACAAAGCCAAGTTTCAGTAAAAGCAAACATTCATGTTTTCCCCAAATCACTAGAAAATAAGTAACACCCCCCACACACAATTAAAGTTGAGGTGGGGAGGGAAAATCAGTTCAAGCTATTGGTTACCATGTGAAAGATCATATTCTATTCAGCATTGCAGAAATCACAGTAATTCAGATTTTGGAACTGTTATCTAGTTCAATTGTTTCCATTGTTTTATGCATGCCATTTTATTTTCTTCACACTGTAGTGTATCTGGAATGTTAATTTCATTAATATGTAGAGTTAATTATTAATAATCCACAGTTTACTTCCAGAGTCCACCGTTATCTGTGGATAAGTTAATAGCTGCCACTACACATGATCTGATGTGAACTGAAGTGATGTAAAGCATATTTAAGGGGTGGACTGTGTGTGAACAAATTTGATCAGAAATAGATGGATGTCATATTCACTATCTGAAAATGTATTTCATATCACATTTTCCATCTCCACCAGAAAGCTATACATCTGAGATAATGAAAGCTCATGGTGTCTCACATTAGACTAAATGAAACAAAACACATGTTAAAGTGGAGCATACTCAAAGCACTGTTCTTCCTTACAGGTAAACAAAGAGTCTAACTCACCTTGCTCAGTCAGGCGTGGAAATTCAAGGGGATCCTTACCTACCCAGCTCCAGTGGAGGCTGGTGGAAACTAGTCCTGCTGAGGCCCCCAGGAGGCCACATGGGAAAAGCCTAGGAGGTCCCCATCCTTCTCCTTAGAAAAATAAACAGTGGACACTTAAGCAGTACAGTTGTCAAAAACTACCCAGCATCTAAAGTATCTTACATTGGTTCAGAAAGGGCCTCTGCCACCGCAGTCGCTTTTCTGTTGGAGAAATTTGTCTGCCCCCACCTGTTCATCCCCTGTTCTCTGCCTTGTGGCTCGAAATAAAAACGAATCTCTCCCCTTTTTTTACACACATACACACACACGAGCGCTAGGGAGGGAATGAACAACGCAGACTCATAGGTTAGGATGAGCAACTCCCAGAAGCATGGCTTTGATAGGCTTAGGGTAGGTGGTTCTAGGCCTGCCCTCACTCCGCTATGTCGGTGTTTTCCCTCCATGGAGTCAGGGGTGGGCCCCACAAAGGGGGCCTCCCATGCGCAGGTCGCCTGAGCTACTTTCTCCATTTGCAATAATATGTTATTCCAACTTGCCCTTAAGCAAAAGGTCACCTGAGAGGGATCCAACATGGTGCCACCCAGATATTTTTGGACTACAACTCTTATTACCCCTGGCCATTGTTCAGAAGATATTCAGGCGAGCTCCAACCTTAGGTATAAAGTCTGTGTCGGATGAGTTTTCACTCCCCTAAAAATACATATTCTCAACTTGGGAATGATGCAACTCTGCAATTTCCTAGAGAAGTTGGATGTGGCCACAGTCAGATTTATGCCATTCACAGTCATTCATGCCATTAGTCGATAGACTGGACCATTGTAACACAGTCTATGTGGAGCTGTCTTTCAAAAGTGACCACAAATGTCAATGGGTTCAAAATCAGACTTCTGTTTGGGACATAATAGAAGGCGAATATATATCCACTCTTATTTACCTGCATTGGTCCATGTGAGAAGGACCTCTTCTTTTGTGCTGTCCATACACACTGGACAGTGACGGACTTCGACCTTTCAATTCTCAGTGGCGACACCAAAATTCAGCACCCCTCGCATCTTGCCCTCCATTGTTCATCACTGTTGCAGCCCCCCTGGGTGCCCACTGCAGATAAACTAGTTGTGCTTCCCTAAATCCACCTCTGACACTAGAAAGCCTTCCCAAAGGAGCCTCATTTGGCACCAGCATTGTTTAATTTTCAACTTCTGATAAAAACTTGACTTTTTAGATTCATGACTTCTGCTTTGTGATATATTTTCTATCTTTTGAAGGCTGATGTTCTTGTGCTGTTATACTTCTTGTATCCCCTCCCCTCTGTTGCATTTTGCCACCTTTATGACTGATGGTTTTACATGACTTATACAATGCTGTTAGCTGCTTTGATTTGCTTTCCATGAAAAGCAGGGTACAAATTATTAAAATAAGTAATCAAATATGCCAACTGTGCCGGCTTAGAAGATAAATATTTCCCTTCCAGTCTAGCAGGTGTTTACAGTGCACTGGTGTCAGATTAAAGCATGGTGCACAGGCTGCCTTGGTGCTTACAAAGACATGTACAGATCCCCTTAACAGACACATTGTTAGTGAAAAACACATGCGCAATCCTATTTGAATAAGGTTGAATCTTTGTAATTAGGAATGCAAACACATGCATTTACCAGAGGGAACCAGGATTGTAATTCTAAGAACAGTTTGAAAACAGAAAGCCGTAGATATCAAAGCAGATGCTTGAACAGCGTAGCATCATGAGTTTACCTAATAAGGAATTCTGACAGACTAATTTCAGTTAATTACAGAAGTCATTATTTACAGAGATGTACTTACTGTAAAAGATTGCTTGGGCACTGCTGAACTGGATGACACAAATCACAGGCTTCCAATTTGCAGGAAGGCTTGTTATGGTGTATGCCTATTAATTTTCTTGTTATTATTTTTGCACATTTTTTTTAAAAAAGCTTGCTTAAAGGGTCCCATATTAAGCTGTCAATATTCATTCAGATCCACATTGCTTCATCCACTTTTCTCCCAAGCAGAATAATTCAAATAGTTGCAAAAATACATTTTCCCCTTGATTTATTTACAAGACATCTACTAATTGCAACACTCTGACATGAAAATCTTAGTGATGACTAGAGACAGGTGAACAGGCCCCAAGCACTGAAGATGGGGCTTGGAGATTTGGAGGGACCCAGCTCAGACTGCAAGCCCATTATGATGAAGGAAAAACTTGAGTCTAAATCAGAGGTCATATTTAAAGATAAAGGCCTGTTTCCCTGTTTTTCCATAGGGGTTTCCAGATTTTCTAAGATCTGAGATGCCATGGTCCAGAACCAGAACAAACAACAGGTAAGCAAAAAGCAAGCAGCTGGCTGAAGCTCTGCTCTTGACAGCAAGAGAGAGATGTCCCATTCACATGTTGTTCATGTGAAAGAGGCTCCATACATTATATGCATTTGTTTACTGCAGATATATCCTGCCTTTCCTCACAAAGGAGTCCAGGGCAGCAAATACACCAGTCTTAAAAATAATACACTTTTAAATCAATCACATATTCTCACAGCTAACCACTGCACAGTGGCGTAGCGTGGGGGGTGCAGGGGGGCGGCCGCACCAGGCGCAACATCTGGGGGTTAGGGTTAGGGGGCGCAAATCCATGGGTTAGGGGGCGCAAATTACTTGCCTTGCTCCGGGTGCTGACAACCCACGCTACGCCACTGCCACTGTAAGGTTGCCAGAAACAGTAACTTTCAGCCCTCAAATGCCTGGGTAAGCAGGAATGTTTTCTAAATTCACCATGAGAGAAGGCATTCCGCAGATGGCCAATCTTCCCATGTTTTGCCCCACTCTTCTCCCACACTGGAGTGTGTGGGGAGTATCACTACTAGCAGAGTAGCTAAAGTGCCGCTAGGAAGTCAACATCATGTGCAATACTGACTATTTTCTTGAAATTGAAACAATGTCCAATGTAAAAAAGCTTTTACTTGCAGAAGGTAAAGCTAAAGAAGAATGTATGCAAAGTGTTTACATGCTTCTCCAAGGCTTAGTTCTTCTTAGTTGAAGATCACAGCTTCTTCCTGAAACATTCAAACAAAGTGTGTCTTTCTCTCTTTCCAGCACTTGCACACAGCCTTCTGCACATGACCCAGCTTGGCCATGCAGTTCCTTCTGAGAAGTTTCCACTTTCTCCTTCCAGCAGACTTCTGCTGACTGCTTCTTTGGGAGAACATCAACTTATGCACTTCTTTCTGTCACATGCATTCCCACAACAATATCAGCAGTCCGCTCCTCTATTGCATTTAGAGAGAGAGTTATCCAACACTGTCTCTTCTTCAGTGCTCATGGAGATACAGCCATTACAGTCAAGTCACTCACACACAAAACAAAATGGAGACTATAATAAGATACCTGCCATGTGACCAGAGTTAACCAATCACACAAGAGTTACTGGAGAACATTCCAGAATTAAACACACAGTAATGCATTTAAGCATTCCCAATTTCAGTAAGTTATATCACTATACTTCACAATCACGAGCCACTACTGGCTATATATAGGGAATACAGAAATGAGAAAGTCCAAGTTTGTTGAGTTCACCATTTACAGATTGTGGAGATACTGGAGATGAACACAACATTAGTTCTACAGTTCTTCATTTCCCTCTAGGTTCTCATCACTCTTGCCCACCCTTTCCTACACTAGCTCAGGTGTGGGGAACCCTTGTCCCCCAGATATTTCTGGACAACATTTCTGACCACCCTTGGCCAATGGCCATGCTTGCTGGAGTTGATGGGAGGTGTAGTTTAGCAACATCTGGAGGGACAGAGGTTCATGGGCTACCTGGCCCTTTCCCCAAATTTCTCACACCTTTGCACAGACTCCCTGCATACCTTGGGCTAAATCTTTCAGTAAGCAAGTAATATGTGCTACAGTACAATTTCACACACACACCCCATGCCTCTTTCTGATGGTTTCACCTCTAACTAGGAAGGAGGCAGTAGCACAACATTCAAGCATCTTGATTCTTTTCTGTAACTAGCCCCCTACTGGTGTGGCTGGTTTCGTCTATGCCACTATTATTAATTATTCTTATGCCTTGTTCTTCCATTTATTTTTATCTGTTTATTTATTTAAAGAAAGCTCAGTGCTGCTTACATGAGCTCCCAATTGCTTCCTATTGTGGCACTGCATTAGACAACTGCAGCAATGTTACAGGATTTGCTAGTTAGAAATCTGTTGTCCTGCACTCTCCTCTTTTATATTCTCTGCTGAAACAATCCAAGATGTCCTTCTGTTGGACATTGTCATGGAAGATCCAGACTTCACAAGATGAACATTCCTTCAGTGGCAAGGACAGGTTTAACCTCACTGTTCTAGGTGCCCTCTTTTGGTCTGGTGGTGGTCCAACAGAGGAAAAGTACATATTGTATGCTTTTCTTTGTTAAGTACAAAAACAACTTTCAAAAAGCATAGTTTGGAGGACTGATTTGGTACTACGGACAGCATTCAAGAGTGACTGAAGGGGTTTTGTTGTGCAATCGTCTCTAATTATCCTGTCGTGTCCTAAATTTGGCATTCAGATTTTTTTTTTGTTTTTCTGAGTTGTGCAAAATTCCACAGGAGGAGGGAGTAGAATCTTGACATCTCAGCAGGTCTCAAACTGATTTTGCATCTGAGTATTTTTTTAAAAAAAGAAACAACCTTAAAGATTGCCACTTCTCCCAAAAGGCAAGGTGGTTTAAAATATTTCATCCTATACCCCCTTTCTCACTAATGATTTCACAATCTGTTACATGCTATTTTCCTTCCTTTCTGTTTGTATTCTGGTCCCAATGAAATGCAGTGCGATCAGGACTGAAACTTTTCCATTATGATATTAGGTAAGTGTTGTGTTGAAGAATAAAAATATATAAAAAGGCATAAATGTGTTTTAAATGTCAGCCAGAAATAAAACAGGTTTGTTCTGCCTTATATATTTGTCT
This sequence comes from Podarcis liolepis, assembly GCF_965112155.1. Lineage (NCBI taxonomy): Eukaryota > Metazoa > Chordata > Lepidosauria > Squamata > Lacertidae > Podarcis > Podarcis liolepis. The sequence goes on from NC_139558.1 coordinate 5,520,358, forward strand.
CACGATCTGCTGAGCATGGAAACAGCATCTCTCATCAGCAAGCCATATAGAACCTTTTCCAGTATTGGAATGGGCACGCTTGTGGATTTGGTGTAAAAGAACTCTCCGCCATCTGCTGTAAAAAGCCCTCCAACTCCAACATTGTGTTACTGTTTCCATCTGCACCTAAATTAATTGCTTCATTCTGGGTAACAGGCAGTGTGATAAAATACTAGTATCTTGCAGATTAACGTGAGAAAGGGTGGGCAAAGCGTTAAATGCAGCCATGTCTCAAAACTGTTCTTCCATTCTCCTGTGGCAGAAGTGGGGAGGTTGGGTTGGGAGGGATAGTATATGTTTTTGGTCCATATATGAAGGAAATATAACACAAAGCCAAGGACATCAAAATGCTTGGTTGAATTGCTACCCAAACACAAAAGAATCCTTGTTGAAGCATCTGTGAGAGGCTTTCATCAGCAATAAACATTGATGGTGATACTACAACAGTAGAAGAGAATACCTGGAAATATGACTTTCATTATATAGTACAGCCACTCTCAACAGCATTCATTTGATGCTTGATGAAAGCAAGCAGAAAGCTTGTGGAGTTAAATGATATAAGAAAATACAACACCAATGCTGCTGCTTCAGCCTCTTTTTTAAAAAAATAATGATGAAGGAACTAAAAGTTGTAAAACTGAATGGTTGGACCAAGGAAAGAAATGGTATGCGCTGTACCTATGTCATACTCAGGGCAGAGCCCTAAAATTAATGGCCAACCAGTACAATTGATAGCAATTGATATATTTGGAGCATGACTTAAAATACGTACAACCCATTGCAATTAGATGAAAGAGGTGTAATCCCCCAACCCTGGCTTGTGTTGTAGAAACCATGTGATATACCTTCAGAGCATTTATACCTGTCATGAATTTTTACCTCATTCTATACAGAGTGTCTATGGCTCTGACAGTTTGGTGGGTCCATGTACTATGAACACATTACAAAGGCATAATCACCCATATTTCCTAAATTTGTGACCAAATGTTTCTTTCCATTCTAAAAGATCAGTTTGTCATGTAGAGCTAACTAGTGCTTTTTTGTGATGGTACTCTCTGGTACAAAGTACTGGCACTGCTACTTTTGGCTGACCATGGCAGACATTTGTGTGCTGGAACCCACAGCATTTTATCAAGAGGTACTGGCACCTCATACTTGACGACGACAACAACAACAACAACAACTACCATCACCACCAGAAGCACTGGAGCTAATCTACTGCCTACATTAATTCATTGAATAATGTCCATTGATGGTGCTCATCTTGAAATTGTTGCCTTTATATTATGTAGGGATCTGCATTACAAAATAGTAAACTGAAAAGCACCGGGGAGGTGACACAATCTATTGATCATTTTTGTTGCACTTTAAGAAGACTACCCAACTACCTGCTTATAACGTTATACCCTCAATTATTTGTTTATAAACATATTTATATGGATGTCCTTTGTGAGTGTCTGGAGGTAGTTAGAGGATGGATGGCGGCTAATGGATGGAAGTGGAATCCCAACAAGTATTGTTTTGGGGGACAGAGGGCAGGCATGTGTGAGGGACCCCCTGGTCCTGAATGGAGTAACTGTGCCCCTAAAGGACTAGGTGCGAGGCCTAGGAGTCATTTTGGACTCACAGCTGTCCATGGAGGCACAGGTTAATTCTGTGTCCAGGCCAGCTGCCTACCAGCTCCATCTCATATACCGACTAAGATCCTACCTGCCTGTGCACTGTCTTATCTCCAGCTTGGACTACTGCAGCGTGCACTATGTGGGGCTATCTTTGAAGCTGACTCGGAAACTACAACTAATTCAGAATGAGGCAGCTAGACTGGTGGCTGGGAAAAGCCGCTGGGACCATATACGGTAACACTGGTCCTGAAAGACCTACATTGGCTTCCAGTACATTTTGAGCACAATTCAAAGTATTGGTGCTCACCTTTAAAGCCCTAAGCAGCCTCGGCCCTGTATATCTGGATCATCTCCACCTCCATCATTCATCCCTGGGATCCAGCAGAGAGAAGTGAAGCTACAGGGAAACAGGTAGAGGGCCTTCTTGGTATTGGCGCCCACCCTGTGTTACACCCTTCCATCAGATCTCAAGGAGGTGAGTAACTATATAACCTTTAGAAGATATTGAAGGCTTTAATGTGTAATGTTTCATTATGCCTTTATATGTGTTGAAAGCCACTCAGAGTGGCAGGGGCAACCCAATCAGATGGCTGAGGTACAAATAATTATTACCCTGTTTCCCCAAAAATAACAGTGTCATATATCAGTGTTTCCCAACCAGTGTTCCGCGGCACACTAGTGTGCCCTGAGACGTTGCCTGGTGTGCCGTGGGAGGTAGGCGGGCGAGTCGTGGCGGCGAGGAGAGGCCGCCCAGCGAGGGGCTCTCGCCGTCTGCCTGCCTGGCTGCCTGCGTGGCGCTGACGTCACGGGGCTGTAACGTGCCCCACATAGGCACACGCGGGGCGGCGAGCTCCCTCCCTCCCACATCCCATCGCCGCTTGCTTCGGCCGGCCTACTGGGCTGTCGCAGGCGGAAGGCCTGCGCATGCGCGAGGTTTTCGCGCCTTCGGGATTCCCTTCACGCCTTCCTCCTCCCGGGTCCTTGAGAGCGCGGGAAGCGGCAGCGCGAGACCGGCGTTGAGCCTGGTAGGTATTGCGCTTGCCAAGGCAGTCATTTGGGAAATGAAAACTTGCAAAGCAAGCAACCAGTTCAATCTGAAGTATGTGTATGCTTAATATCCTGTATCTGAAACCTGTTCTGCCCCCTCCCCCACACTTGGTGCCATTTTCATCTACACATGCAGCAGAGTAAGTTGACCCAGAATAGTACCAATTCAGATGGTAGATGGGAGAATGACAGTGCTGAATGCTTTCCCATGTAGAACAGTCCCTGCAAATAAAAACCTAGCATATTTGGAAGAGGGATGCTAGCCTAACCATTACCTTCTATGCTGTTACTATTTTTTTATTTTTTTTTTACATAAGTAAAAAGTGACCTTTCCCCATCTGGCATGGTGGTGTGCCTCGAGATTTTTTTCATGAAACAAGTGTGCCTTTGCCCCAAAAAGGTTGGGAAACACTGTCTTATATTAATTTTTGCTCCCTAAGAGGTGCTAGGTCTTATTTTCAGGGGATGTCTTATTCTTCCATGAAGAAGAACACGGCACACATTTACAGTGGTACCTCGGGTTACATATGCTTCAGGTTACAGACTCCGCTAACCCAGAAATATTACCTTGGGTTAAGAACTTTGCTTCAGGATGAGAACAGAAATTGTTCTCCGGTGGCACGGCAGCAGCAGGAGGCCCCATTAGCTAAAGTGGTGCTTCAGGTTAAGAACAGTTTCAGGTTAAGAACAGACCTCCTGAACGAATTAAGTTCTTAACCTGAGGTACCACTGTATTGTCTAATTGTGAGTCAGCCAGACTCCGTCGGGGCAGAGCGAGCAGCAGGCGGCAACTTGTCCTGGCAGTGATGTGGGCTCTCTGATTTAAAGAGACCTCGCACTGCCTGAACAGCTCCAGCTGCACTGCGGTCAATCAGTGAGCTGCGTGGCGGCGCCCGCCACTATGGTCCAGAGGAGTCAGACGCCTTACGGTAGCTTTGGGGGCCTTATATTCCTGGGAGGCCTTATTATCGGGGAGGTCTTATTTTCAGGGGATGTCTTACTTTTGGGGAAACAGGGTATTTATTATTATTATTATTATTATTATTATTATTATTATTATTATTATTATTCTATTCATAAAAAAACTCAGATCAGTTTACAACAGTCATACATAAAAAAGATGCAATTAGCATGTTATAAAAGTTTAAAATCAGAGATCCAGAAACTATTACAGAAGGAGATTTACTTAATTGCCAGCACAAGATTGGCAGCATAGAAAAGTTGTCAAGAGGCACTTAAAGCTTAAATCAGAAGGTGCCTGCTGAATCCAAAGAACATTCCACGGGACTGGCCTGATAACACTAAAGGCTTAGTCTCTTCTTGCTGTCAAATTAGCCTCAACAACTCAGGGGACAACCAGCAATGTTCCTGCAGATGATCGCAAGGATCAAGCTGGGATTTAAGGGTTTATATCATTTATGTTTTTTTATGTTATTCAGGACTTTGTAAATCAATACATTTCCACCAGTGCCTTGCAAAGGACCTGTCCAGAACAGCAGTCATCCAATAGGATTGGCCCATTTGATTTAGATTTTATGATAGCACAAGGGAGTTCATCTACCTTTCCACTGAAAAGGATTCACTGAGAATTTAGAGATGATGCCAGTAAAACATGTTTTGATCATCCTACAGTCACTGTGAACTAAGTTTTCTTCTGAGAAATATTATTTCAGCTAAAAACTTGCACTTAATTGACATGAGCTGCAACTAGGTCTTTAATTTTGCACTAGCAATCAATTATGGCCACAATTATGCAAGTGCAATCAATTGCAAGCACAAATCATCTTTCTCTTCCCGATTCGTTCCTACAATTGATTGCACCTGTTAATTCTGGAATGTAGATTTTCACATAAATAATAGTTACTACAGAGTAGCAACAACTTATTTTAAAAAAAAGAAAAGAAAAAAGATTTAAGATGGTTGCTTACAATGCTCAGTGGTTGAAGTAATTTGCAGCAGGTAAGATCATACTAGCCGCAGCTTTCAGGGCTTAACAATTCATACAGAAGAGACTTTCCAAAGGGCTCAGTGGAAGCGTTTTCTTCTCACTTCGCTTCAATGGCTGGCCCTTGGCTGTGTGTATGTGCACAACACAGTGGCTGTTTCTTTCCATAGAAACCTCTGCTGTGACTCCCATATACAGCATACCTCACCAAATTACTATTGTAGCCATATTGCGCAGTGGAACAGACTGCATCCATTGTGTAGCTAAGCATACCCTTGACTGAAAGAATATATTTCAAAAATTGCTTGTTAGAGGTTATCATTTTTACCAGTAAAGCTTCTTTATTTGAAACTAGGGATGTTTCATGAATTCTTTTCTGCACTACTATGTGGATTGGAACACAGCCATCTTGCACATTTTGTAGTTCTCCTAATTTTGAAATTGAATATATTTAATTCCCCCCACTCCTCACACAGTAAGTCTGTCAGTGTGCATTGGATTTGCACACTGACAGACTTACTGTTTGTGTGTATGCCTCATCACAGTCCTGGATTTCCATGAAGCCAGGAATGGATTGGGTAGGGGAGCTCTACTCTAACTTCTGCATTGTCTCAGTAGTAGATAGGTAGCCGTGTTGGTCTGCCATAGTCAAAATAAAAAAAATTCCTTCCAGTAGCACCTTAAAGACCAACTAAGTTAGTTCTTGGTATGAGCTCTCGTGTGCATGCACACTTCTTCAGATACACATCTGAAGAAGTGTATCTGAAGAAGTGTGTATGCACACGAAAGCTCATACCAAGAACTAACTTAGTTGGTCTTTAAGGTGCTACTGGAAGGAATTTTTTTATTCTGCATTGTCTAAAACTGCTATTTCCCATTCAATATTTCCCCCGCTTGTTCTGTGAAATCTCTGCTGTTTTTTTAAAGTCCGGATCTTGTCATGGTCTCCCCATAGTCTCTCTCCATCCCTTGCACTGAACATCATCCCTGACTACTGGTCCTGCTAGCTAGGGATAATGGGAGTTGTAGCCTAAAAACAGCTGAACACCCAATTTAAGGGGGTCTCAGTCTAGGGGGTTAATGTGGGGGGAATGGTGGGGGGTTGTCGTCAAGTGACATGAGCACGGTCCATAGTCAGTTATACAAAGGAAGAAAAAGAAAACATAAAATGCTTGGTCATTTCATTAGGTGAAATAAGGCAAGAAGCCACCTGCTAATTAAAATCTTGTGGGGGGGGGGAGGTTCATTTTCCTCCCATCACCCCAATGTATGATTAAAAAAGCTCTACATTGCTTCTACTTTGGAACCAAGACCTGATAATTCAGAATTTCAAACTCTGAGAAGAAATATGGATCAGGAAGAAGGGTCCCGACTAAAGTGTGAGGTTTTTACTTTCTGTGAGCTAGGAGCTTATGAAATGGCCGCCAAACAATGGAAGCATCATCAAATGGTTGGTTTTCACAGTAGGCTATATACATTGCACCCTCTTGCTAAAAGGCAGTTATAAGTGGCAACTTTTTTTAAAAAAAATAATAATAATACTTGGAATAATTTAGGAATAAATCAAGTGGATATCTAGGTGAGAAGTTTTACAGCTTTTGTCTTTTGTTGTTGTGAGACCAGAACTGGTGGCAATTCAAGACAAGACACCTGGACTCTTTTGACCTTGCCAGAGCTTTCATTTATGCCCTGTGCTCAAAACTGCCTGTGAAATCTAACTTTTGATGTTGTCTTGGATTTTCTTAAATTGAGTGATGGTATGTCTGGGCTATTTGTGATCGAACTGTGCAATGAAAGGTCTTCCCCCTCTTTTTGATGATAATCTTTTGATCGCAGGCATATATATTCTGTTCCAAAGCCAGGTGGCCTTTGTGTAAGAATTTATTTGATGTGGTATCACTTATGTCATTTGAACTAGATTCTAATACAGTTCCCAAAGCACCATCTTTCTAATACCTCTTCTATATTCTCAGTGAATTGTAACTGTATATAGAAGAAAATCTGATGTATGTTTGGCCTCAGTGCAGGAAACCTTTAGGCAGGCTTTTAAAAAAAGACCCATTCATCTCAGGCCGCCTTCTCCTAAATACGGCCTTTATTGTTAGAGAGCTATTTTAAGATGAATATTTTTTCTATGGCCACATGAAATTTATATTTTATTTATTTTTAACTGGCCAAAATGACTGATAGTGCTGCTGATATCCCACACTTCTATAAATTGTGCTTTTATGCCATGTAAGCTGCCTTGAGGGAGCAGTGCTACAATAGACGGTCAATCAATCAATCAATCAATCAATAATATAGAATCATCCCAGGTAATTTCCCAGTGGTTTGTATCTGATAAAATGATATAGTTATGCTGAGCTGAAGCAAAAAATTACCATTCCACGTTAACAAAATTTCCAGGATAGAGAGAATAGGAACTGTTTTTATATCAGTTTGAACTGATACAGGCTGATAGAGACTGCTGCAGAGGTGTCATGTGGCTGTGCATGAACTAGGCAAATTGAGCTTGAACATCTTCCTGACATATATCTTGCTTGCTCAATCAACATGTGTAGGTGTTATGTACTGAGTTGAATAGGATCCAAACTGCAGCAGTCTGATTGGTCCTAGAACAATAGGATCCAAAATGCAGCAGTCTGATTGGTCCTAGAACAATGCAGCAGTATGATTGGTTGGCAGGAACCACCGAGTCCTGCTCCAGATAGAAGTGAATCCACAACCTGATTGGCTTACAGTAGAATTCCGGAATTAGCCAATCATGTGCAGCCCATTGTGTAAATAATGTATATAAAGCAGATACTGTGAGGGGACTTTCATTCATTCCTCCTCACCACTATGAGCTGAATAAAGAGCATGAAATCACTTTGCGACTCTGAGTATATTTCAGTAGGGAAACATGTTCCTCAGTGTCACTCACTAGTAATGCCTCTCAGATCGTTTTGGGAACATGGAATTCTCAACAAGATTTCTCAGGTTCTAAAAATCCCAGAAAAGTAAGAAAGTGGCAGCACAATCACAGGTTCAAGTCACCTTTTGAAGACTATGACACTAATAACTTGCTACACAAATTGTACAGGTAGCTCCATTGTTACAAGTTTGGCAACATTTTGTAAGATAATCCATGTGGAAAGAGTAGTTTTAAATGGCAAGGAGTGCTGTACAATTTGTTTTGATGTTTCCTGGTCAAGAAGTTTACCTCTCTAAGACCACCAGCTTGCTTCATCCAGTCAAGAGCAGATGTGTTTACCTTCATATTCTAGGGTAGACTGTAGCTTGCAGGGCCATGGGGTTTGTGCCAATGGATGGATGGTGGCTGACGTGCCACTCAGTTCCATCTCAGTGCACCTAACTGTTAACCAGAAGGTTGGTGGTTTGAGCCCGTCCAGAGACAGCTGGGGGCAGGATTCCTGCATTACAGGAAGTTGGACTAGATCAGTGATGATAGAAACTGTACTCCCAAAACAGCTGGAGGGCCAAGTTTGGCCATCACTGGAATAGATGGACTTCAGGATCCCTTCCAACTCTATGATTCTGTGAGTCCTTGTACTGTGTTTGCAGTTGGCCATTTTTCAGAGCCCAAAGCAGATTTCCCTCCAGCAGCATCCTGGCTTCTGAAAAGGCTACACCAACTGTAGATGGTCTTCTTCATTTCTCCCAGTCTCACAAAATCCACTGATCATGTGTTAATGGGGTTTTTATTTCATGTCACCAGGGATTCAAGTTTCCAACCTCTCCCTGCCCCAACCATATGACTTTTTCCTTCCTAGTTCCACAGTTGTCTTCTTACAGAGCAAATCTCAAAAAGCAGATGGTCTGTTGCGTAGTAGGATTGTGAACAGCATAAGATAAGCAAATATGATTTTTCAGAGAAAGTGTTTATTATTAACAAATGCAACAGTGCAGTAAAGATTGGATCAGGATCTTGCTTTATTTTGCCAATTCAGAATTTCTGAAAATTGTTCTTTCTGTAGCCTACAGCAGTTCTAATTGCTCTGAAAGTTGTTTGCTCTATGCAGTGATTATTTGTATAAGTCTTCACCTTCCATGAAAGGCTCTCATGATCACAGAATCATAGAACTGTAGAGTTGGAAGGGATTCTAAGGGTTATCTACTCCAATCCCCTGCGATGAAGGAATCTCAACTAGACCACTGACCATTTAATTATCTGTTCTTGGACTTTTCCTGGTATCAACTTCAAACTGACAAGTTGGTAGTTAACAGGGTCATCTTTCCCCCCTCTTTTCTGAAGATGGGCCTCACCTCTTCTCCAAGAATTCTCAAAGATCATAGACAAAGACTCTGAGATTGTATCCACAAACTCCTTTAGTACCCTTAGGTGCAGCTCATCAGTCTGTGGAAATTTGAATTCATTTAAAGTAAATGTTTCCCAACCACTTCTTTTCCTATCATGGGCTGCAGCTACTTCCTTGCATCCTTTATTCTGCTTTCACCAGGTAAAGCGCTGCTTTCCTTTTGGGTGAAGACAGAGGCAAAGTAGGTGTTGAGAAGTACTTCCTTTTCTCTGTCTCCCAGTAGCATTGCTCCAGCCTCCAGCCTCTCCATGCAGTGCACCTCAAACTTGCTTATTCTTCTTCTTGCTTCAAAGAAAGCCAATAAACCTTTTATTGTTATTTTTAACCTCTCTTGCAAGCCTGAGCTCATTCTGAGCTTTGCCTGCCTGACCTTCTACTTGCAACTCTTGGCTATGTGATATCCTTTGTGATTTCCCCTTTCTTCTATTTCTTATACATGCCCTTTTTAAATCTCAGGAATTTGTGCCCTGTACATTTAGTTAAATATGGAGGATAGCAGCCAATTTTTTTATTTTTGATTTGTAAATGAGATTATTAATTTCTCTGGGTAACAGCAGAAGGGGATGAATCTTAGCTGCTTCTGTGTAATGACAGCTTAGCTTTCCTTTGAAATATATTGTCAAGAAGTACTGTACAGCTTGCACTGGAGTGATGTCATTCTAGCTGACATTTGAGTTCCAATAATGAGATTACCTAATCTTTTTAAAGCTACTGGGGAAAAAATCTGTAATTAGACACACTGTACCCTCCCTGCTGGTAACTCAAGTAGCAAGAGAGGTTTGTTGGGGATGTGGAAGACAAAAATTGCTTCCTGGTAGCCCACTATGGCCTGGTCCATTACTCGCCTCCTCCCACAAAGGATCCTTCCGATTAATCTAGTTGCTGACTCCATGGTGTAACTGGAGGGTATTATACTTCCAAGATCCACTTTGTTCCTGAAAATCGTGCATCTCCAATCATGAAACTAGGGCCACAAGCAAAGCCAATGCATATATATATATATATATATATATATATATATATATGCTTTCGTAGATTTTCACGGGTACAGGAATGCAGGTTTTGGTGTCTTCGGGTGTCTTCCCGTGTAAGAGTTGGGGTGTCTAGGCGACGTTTCGACGAGGTCTCACTCGTCATCTTCAGGCTGGTGCTTTCGGCTTCTTGTTACTGGAACAGAGCAGGATCTCAGTGTTTGAGTTCCTATAAATACTGTTGAGGGGGTGTGGTGTATAGCCTCCAACGTTCTGGGCAGAGAGGAAGTTCCCAGGTTAGTGTGTCTTTTCTTCTTAATCCACACTTAATGACCCACCTAAGTGGTACTCAGAATATCACTCAAGAAATCACTCAAGATATCCCTCAAGTAATTAAGGAACAAAAGAAGAAAAGACACACTAATCTGGGAACTTCCTCTCTGCCCAGAACGTTGGAGGCTATACACCACACCCCCTCAACAGTATTTATAGGAACTCAAACACTGAGATCCTGCTCTGTTCCAGTAACAAGAAGCCGAAAGCACCAGCCTGAAGATGACGAGTGAGACCTCGTCGAAACGTCGCCTAGACACCCCAACTCTTACACGGGAAGACACCCGAAGACACCAAAACCTGCATATATATATATATATATATATATATATATATATATATATATATATATATATATATATATATATATATTTGGCTCTATAGAAAAAGCTTTCAAACAAAAGAGTAGCCACACTAGCAATAACTTCAAGATAGGCTCTTCAGTGCTATGCAGGGATAACATAATCTCCATTTCCTCTTCCTCTGCATATTCACTTCAGAAATGTAGGCACACAATGCAGAGATACTTGCCCATCTGCCAGGTGAGGAAGGATGCAACACCTGTATGTTTAAACATGACACCCTTCTGCAGAAAATGGGAGCATGTCCATGAAAGATCCAAACAGTTCCAAAACTAGAATCTAGCAAGAGTATCCAGTGCAGATTTCAGACACCCTGCTTGGCTCTATCAGTATAGCTTCCCCAGGGATTCAAGCAGTGCTTTGTGGCTTTTAATGTTTTATTGAAAGCTGCCTTGTTCTAAAAAGTGGAGGCAGAGAGATGTGAAAGAGAGAGAAACAATCTAGAAGGGAGGAGATTTTTAAAACTTTAACACAAGGGGATATATATATAGTAATTGCCCTCACACAATCATGGGTGATGGGTGAGCAAGGGGGAAGTAGTCTTTTTCAGTCACGTCCACCCAGGTACTCAGTTCAGCATTAGGGTATATTCAAGGGAACTGGAGGGGCAGAAAGAACTGTGGTCGATAGGAATTCCACATCTCTCTTCAGGTTATCTGACTGTCCAAATGATGAGGTAGAGTGTTGCATCTTATGCTGGGACATCAGGAGGGTTTCCGCTGATGTACTGCCCACCCAGCTGTCCCAAAGTCTCCCCCCGTGAGCTGATGGAGGTGGTCTGTGACATGGGGCTGCAAAACCCCATGGCTGTTTTTTTTTGGGGGGGGTGTCAATATTCACACTGAGGTCCCTTGTCTGTGGTGGCTCAAGACTTCATGCTTCCATGAACGCCATGGAGCCATTTCAGTTTGTCGTCCTCCCAACACATGTAAGCAGAGCACAGTCTAAACGATATTTTCTTGGCCAGGCAGAGAGAAGATGAAAGACTTTGCCTTTGTCACTTTGTCTTGGACAGATCATCTCCTGTTGAGGTTTAAACTCTGCTGTGGTGGGATTTGTTAAAATGGATTGCTCCCAATAGCTAATGGATCCCAAGGGTTAGAAGGGTTCCATCTAATATGGTTTGGATTCCTGTTGAAGCTCTTATTGATCTGTGGAATGCAGAGATGACTCAGGCAGCTGGCAGGATTGCTGCTGAATGTCCTCTCTCTCTCAGCAGAGCTCAGGGAACCTAATTGCATATAGCCAGATCAAAAAGCAATGAAGATGCTGAGAGACACCTCTAGTGCCGTTGGAGAAAAACTCTGGAGGAATGCAATCAAACACATGCTTGTTTTATGCATACATACAACATTATGTTATTTGTATACTGCCTTTCCACAGTTCCAACTATGCTCAACATGACATACAACAAGAAAAAAATGCCTAACAAAAATACTCATAAAACAATAAATAAAACATTATAAAATATACAATCAAACTAAACAATTTCCACATAAATCACAACAAGATCTTTTTAAGCAGAGGTTGGATAGCCATCTCCCATGGATTCTTTATTTGAGATTCCAGTATTGCAGGGGGTTGGACTAGATAACACTTGGGGTCCCTTCCAACTCTACAATTTGATGATTCTATGATCTAAAATAAAGATGCACAACACCAACAGCAACAATGTGCCCCTTCCACAAACCCCACTAAACAACACCCCAGTACAAAAAAACCACATTCAGCAGTCGCAGCTTTTGCAGCTGGAGTCAGTCCGGGCTCTGCCCTCCCCAGCCAGGTGGAAAAGGCCTGCAAGGCAGGGAGCAGGGCTTCCAGGACTCACAGCCAAGGTAGCCCTTTACCTGCCTCAACTGCATCCTAACTTTGCCATCTAGCAAAGCTTTATAGAGCAGTTGGGGGTCTATGACATGCTGGCCTGTATGAGTTAGTGGAACAATCAGAGGGTTACTGTGACCTGTTTAAGGAGCATTCTGAGGATAAAATCATTTGCATGCACCGTGACTTGGAGTCCACCATTTTAACAGGTGAAGCATTGTCCTGCCCAGTGTAATTGGAAGAGTTCTGAGTGGTGCAGCTCAAGGACATGCACAAAGCGCTTAGTCTGGTTTGTGGAACCACCTGCGTGTTGGATTCTCCCCCCTCCCCCATTTACTAAAACTGGCAGGAAGGGAAAATGTGGTTGAACCAGTGATAGGAATTAACACTTTTGGGTGACATGTTAAGACCTTCCTGTTCTCCAGGGCGTTTCATGGTCTGTGAAGCTATCAATTATTTGATTAAGTTTCTGCTGTGTGTCTCCTAACTGGTTGTTATGGTAGTTAGGATATAGACATTTCTGTGGGCTGGAGTAGTTTTGAGAACTGAAATGTTTTATTTTTGCGTGTTGCCACTGATGTTTTAATCTCTATATGCCTGCAAGTCATCTTGAGACTACTCCTGCTGTAATGTAAGAAATAGTGGGGTGGCTGGGTGGGTGGGTGTGGGTGTGTAGAGACAGAGATTGTGGGTGGGTCTGCACTATTGCTCATCCAGCTGAAGGTTAATCAAAACACTAGTCAGTCATCCTACACAAAGGGTACTGGACTATTAACACTCTGATCTGCATGAGAAAAGCATGGCAGGATTGTGGCGATCATCTTGACAGTACCTGAAATTCAGGTTGTGTGTCTGTTCATAAAACTGCTGGCTAACTCACGACTAACTCAATTAGACTTCATGCTGTTTCTGGTGACCTAAATCGTGCCCTGCTTTTGCCCCTCCTCATCCCCCCCCCTTCCTTAGCAAACTCAACAGCTGGGGCCACATGCAGGACATGCTTGACAGGCAAACGATGCAGATGCCAAGGTCTGGAATGAATTTTTAACAGCAACATCTGTGCCTGTCAAAAAGCCCTTGCTGATGCCTTGGCTGGCTGCTACATCTGTGACTCCTCTGCTGGCTATGCTAATGGCTTTGTAAATGCCTATGGTACTCCCACGGGGGAGGTGGACTGCTGAGAGGCTGGATGAACTGTCTTGTTCCTGGGTTTTATTTTTGCTTTGACTGACCTGTAACTAAAAGAGATTGCTCCTTATTAGAGGAGCAGACCCTGAACATATCCTCGCAAATGTTGTTTACATGGTCAATCAATGATGCCAAAAAGACTGTTTCCCCAGATAGTAATGGCCTTATTCACAAGTGCTGCAGCACTTGAATTTAAGCCAGTTTCTCTGCCCCAAATTTCACCATATAGTTGAGCTCCTTAGTGCAGTGGTGTATTATTGTTGCATTTATTCCTTTATTACAATATGCATGAAAAACAGCAAGCATTGTATAAAGGTCAAAAAATAAGACAGTCCCTGAAGGATCCCAGTCGAACAGGCAGAACAGAAGAAAAGGGAGGTGGGAATGGGGGAGAGAAGAGAAAAGCAAACCATGAACCAGAGGGTTATTTCTGTCAACCAGATGGGTGGGGTTTAAATAATAAAATTATTATTATTATTATTATTATTATTATTATTATTATTATTATTATTATTATTGGAAGCAGGCTGGTCTTCTTCTTACCATGGGAGTATCATTAAGGATTTTAAGGGACATACATGATAAATCCCATTAGCTTATTAAATATTTTTCCCCACTGCTTTCCAAATCCCTCTATTTTTTCCCCTCTCACAATAAGAAACCTTTGAATTTGCTTTGTAGTTTCATAAAGGGTCCCTTCTGCTTCCAGGCAGGTAAGAACTGGCTAACACTCAAATTAAAGCTTGGTTAACAACCACACCAGCTTATCTAAAATCAGGTGTGAGATAGTTCTATAGGACTTCCTTTCTGTTTCTGTTGCAGCAAACTAATGCAGCTATGGAACAGTATTAATGTTTTATGTGGGTCTCAAATAAGGACCATAGGGAATCCCTGAGAAATGGAGGGAACTTTATGTGAGACAGTCTCCATGTTGTCCTTCACCAGCTGGTAGATCCTTAGAAGTACACAGTATACAACATTAATGTCTCACCTCGAACGTAACTGATTTGTAGAAAAGACTCTGAAAAGAAAGCCAATGCACATACTTTTGTAACCCAAGAAAATCTTTCATAAAAATTATATAAAAAAGAAATGTACACCTGGGGTACTGCAAAAACAAAGTAGAACTATGAAAGTAATTTCATAACATTCCCCAGTAGGTGGCAGTCTTGGAGCCTTGTTTTTGGCTCTGTTTCATCAGTAAACTGAAGGAAATGAATAAGTATGGTGACTGATGTGGGAAGGAAGGGTGCAAACAGGAGTTGTTGTTTTCCTAGTTATTCTACTTAAGTGCAAATTGTGGTATTGCAAAACAAAAATCGAAGCTTTGTGGACTAAACTGATTTATTTACTTTCAATGGGCCAGATTTATACAGTACCATAAGAGAGTCCTCTTCTTCCAGAACAGTCACAGATTTGTTTACGAAGTCATTGAGGAGAAATCAGATGTTTCTACCAAACTGCTGCATTCCCAATCACACATACCTTTCAATATCTGATTTGGTGGGATTTTTTTCTGACCTTAAATGTCATCCCATTCAACGTCAAATGACAAAGCATTAAAAAATAAAATTGTATTTAAAGATTGGTCAAAAGTAAGGTTTTAAGTAGCAGCATTGTCACAGTCATTGCAAGTAAAATATAAACTATCACAACTATAGCATGGAAAGAAAACAGTGTGTAGATTTTAAACAACAACTAATATACGTTGATGCCAAAATGGGATGGAACAGATTTATGAATGAACACATGCGAAAATTATAGATGAAATTATAGGTGAGATTATAGGGGTTGCAGGCTGCCTGCCATCCAGGCATGACCTTTCCCAGACTGGCTTTGGTTTGTTGGACAATGTGCCTTCAGTCTACTACATGCTCTTGTGAAATGAAACAGGAAAAGGCTGGTCAGAACTTCTCTTTTTGATCTCCATGGCTGCACCTTGACTCTGCTTGCTTGTTCTTTGGCTGCCTTTGCCTTGTCTGCCCTGACTCTCCCTGAACCCTGCCTGGGCTGTTTGTTCTTAGTTTTTCCTTTATCTAGTTAGCGATATCGAATTTTCAAGATCACTCCAAGCTAAAGGTAAAAGGACATCTGGGAGGTAACAGAGGTGGAGGCGGGCAAAGATTATTTCTTTTAACACTTGTGGAAGGAATATTGGGTCAATTTCTGATTGAGGAAGCCACGAGAGGATTCCTCTGTGATAGTGAGCTGGGAAGATGTTTCCTCATGGATAGGTATTAACTGTAGCTAAGTGGGTTTTGTCATTGGCCAGAGGCTCAAATATAAAAGGTCTTTCCTACTCATAGCTATCCTGTGAGTCTTCCTCTGACACCCAGGTAAGCAATTTTCACAGTTAAGGATGCATTTCAGTCTGGCCAAAGCAGTCAAGGATGGCATAGAGCACAGCCAGTGAGCAGGATGATCGGGGGGATGAAATCCTGGGTAGAGGCCTCTGTGACTCGGGTTCCCCATCTCTGCTCTGAATTTAAGGGTAGGAAGTGAAGCCCATGCCACTTTTGCATTTATGCACTCATAAGTTCATTCTTTCATGTTTTCACATTAAACTGTGAGACGCACACACTTTCACATTCAAATATGCTCTTAGATATGTATTTTGAGCATATTTTCTCTTAAAATGTGCATTTCTAAATGTATTTATATAAATTATGCATTTCTAAATGTATCTCAAAGTACACATTTTAGAACACATGTTGATACATTTTAGTGAGCAGAGAACTGTGTCACAATATTCAGAGAAGTGCGAAATCCAAGGGATTGCTGCAGTCTTATCTGCACACTCGTGGAGGGTAGGAATGGATCGGCCAGTCTATTTCTAGGTCACATTGGTTTCACGTGCGCTCATTCATAAATCTGTTTTAACAGTTTCAGTTTTAGCAGCATATCTCTCTCTGCGGAGAGTTCAAAGTGGCTCCCTTTTAAGTGACCATCTGGTGATTGCTGGTTAAAGGGAGTGTCTTTGAGATACAGTGGTACCTCGGGTTACAGACGCTTCAGGTTATAGACGCTTCAGGTTACAGACACTTCAGGTTACAGACTCCGCTAACCCAGAAATAGCACCTCGGGTTAAGAACTTTGCTTCAGGATGAGAACAGAAATTGTGCGGCGGTGGCACATCAACAGCGGGAGGCCCCATTAGCTAAAGTGGTGCTTCAGGTTGAGAACATTCAGGTTAAGAACGGACCTCCAGAACGAATTAAGTTCTTAACTCGAGGGACCACTGTACACTGAGAGTGCGTCTTCAAGGAAGGTTACTCTACAGCAGGGGTGGGAAAACTTTTTTGCTCTATGGGTCAGATCCCTATTAATATCGGCCTTGCAAGCCCAAGTTGGCAGGTGACAAAGCAGACAAAGTTATGACATCATGTGATGGACAGGTAGACAGCAAAACCCCTCTCGCTCTCCAGACTTCGCGCAGCTCTCGGCAAGGCGCGGGAGCCCTGCACTGGGCTCCCATGGCTTGCGGAGAGTTGCCTGCATGCCGAAGGCTGGGTGCGCTGAGCTCAGCGCGCCCAGACTTCGCGCAGCTCTCCGCAAGGCGCAGGAGCCCTGCGCTGGGCTTCCACGGCTTGCAGAGAGTTGCCTGTTCTGGGGGTTGGGGTTGGGGGAAGCTCGGGCTTCCCCTGCCCCAGCCCTGCGCCTGGGGAGGAAATAATTTTTTTCCCTTTTATTTCCCCCCCAAAAACCTAGGTGCGCCTTATGGGACGGTGCGTCCTATAGGGCGAAAAATACGGTAAATACATACAAGTGAGGAAATGGGGGGGGGGTGAATCCACCTCACCCTGAGAAGAAAGAGAGAAGTGCTGTGCTGAATGAAGATCTTAAAAATGAACAAAACCCTGAGAATCAGTTTTGTGCCTTTGTTTTAGACCTTTAAATGTAAATAACCTCCTTTGACCCTCAAAAAAGAACAGGGAAACCAGCTTGCTCCATCCTCCCTATGACAGCCCTTTAGATATTTGAAGATGCCTATCATAAATATTTCCCTAATAAATTCAGATTAATTTTGGAATCATTGGTTTAATTCTGTCTTGAACATTTCTGTTGAAATGATATGTATAGTATAAGAAATGAAAATTGCAAGAACGTTGCCTTGGGCTCTCTAGCACATCTTCTCCACAGAGAAATTTAACCACACTGCCATCACTGTCACACACAGTCTGTCAATCATCAGCTACTACAAAGCTTTATGATACACCTCTATAGGGATGGGAAAGAAATTCCATTTGGTTTCTGTTGCAATGCCAATTGACCTAAATATCGTTGCCCAAAACAATACGTGAACTGTAACCCATCTGATTTTTTCAGTGGAGTTCTCCAAACAGGCAGTACAGAAGCAGCAGATATTAATAGAACATGTGCATGAAAATGTGAATAATACTGGAAACAGCATACAAAACTGCATTATATTGGGCATGTAAAATACATATATAAGGAGAAACATGCACTAAAGTGCTGTTTAAGGTTTGTGAATATCTGTTGTTTTAAGTAATTAGAAACAGATTCAGGAATGTAGCGAATTGAATTTAAGATTGTCCATCTATGCACTTTGGAACAGGTACAACAGTTAGAGGCAGGCCTCTCTGCAATCAGTGGTTCAATTCTGTCTTCTTAGCAAAAATTGCGTTAGGGAAAGGTGCACAAGGGTTTTTGTGCATTGCTGCAAATATGGGTCCCTTCCAGTGTTACTTTTGGCACAGAAGCCCATGCAAATATGGCTCTTTCCCACTGCCCTAAGGCACCATTAGAAACTCAAAGTCGCAGGGGAGGACCTTAATCATTGACTCCCCCCACATGACTGAGGCTTCATAAATTACTTGAAGCCTCAGTGGTGAAGGAAGGAACATATTTACAACAACTTTTGGCACCACCAATAAGGCTTTTAAACTGAAATACTGCAAGTGATTTGATGTGATCTGCTGCATGCAGCTTGTTGGAATTTCATTTTTAGTGCTGTGAATTTATTTTTGTATTCATATATGTCTGGGATGTTTTAGTTGAAGTGCTTTTAGATTACAGTATTGTCATGTGCTGCTCCAAACTTGCAGAGAGCTGGTGCAGTTTAATTACTCGATGAGATGCAAAGCAGGGGCAAATCACTGGGCTGCCTTTCCTTTGAATTCAAGTGGACATGCAGTGGCTAAAAGAATTATCCTAAAGTGCTGACCATTCAGGTTGCAGTTTGTTCTGTTTTCCTGACTTTTCCCTAACTATTATCTTGTGCATTATATTTGAGTTTTCACATGATGTAAAAGGTATGTCTGGAAAACTAATGGAATGTAATAGAATATTCTTCAAGTTTGCTGTTGTTGTTTAGTCGTTTAGTCGTGTCCAACTCTTCGTGACCCCATGGACCAGGCACTCCTGTCTTCCACTGCCTCCCGCAGTTTGGTCAAACTCATGCTGGTAGCTTCAAGAACACTGTCCAACCACCTCGTCCTCTGTCATCCCCTTCTCCTTGTGCCCTCCATCTTTCCCAACATCAGGGTCTTTTCCAGGGAGTCTTCTCTTCTCATGAAGTGGCCAAAGTATTGGAGCCTCAGCTTCAGGATCTGTCCTTCCAGTGAGCACTCAGGGCTGATTTCCTTAAGAATGGATAGGTTTGGACCCAATATGGAGGCCGGTTGGCCGAAATATTGGGAAATAATAGAAAAAAATGGAGACAATTGGAGGTTGCAGAGCTTAAAAATTAAAGAATAGGTGCAAGATTGGTTTCATTATGCTCAAATTCAAGAGGTCTTTAAATTGGACAAAAAAACTGGATTCCAGGTGGAAAAATCAAAACTAGAGACAGAACTGTTAGAACCCAAGACTAAGGTACTTTCAAGAATGTATAACTTGCTGCTTAAATGGAACACTCAGGATGAGACAGTCAAATCAGCCATGATAAAATGGGCTCAGGATATTGGGTATAACATCATGTTTGAGGACTGGGAAAGGTTATGGACCACCGGAATGAAATTTACGGCATGTAATGCCTTGAAAGAAAATATTATGAAAATGATATATAGGTGGTACATGACCCCAGTCAAGCTTGCAAAAATATATCACCTGTCTGATAATAAATGTTGGAAATGTAAGGAGGCTGAAGGGACATTCTTTCACTTTTGGTGGACCTGTCCAAAAGTGAAGGCCTTCTGGGAAATGATCTATAATGAGTTTAAAAAGGTATTTAAGTATACCTTTCTCAAGAAACCAGAGGCCTTCCTCTTGGGCATTGTTGGCCAGAAAGTGTTAAAGAAGGATAGAACTTTCTTTATGTATGCAACTACAGCAGCAAGAATACTTATCGCAAAATATTGGAAGACACAAGATTTGCCCACACTGGAAGAGTGGCAGACGCAATTGATGGACTACATGGAACTGGCTGAAATGACTGGCAGAATCTGAGATTTGGGAGAAGAAACAACGGAAGAGGAATGGAAAAAATTTAAGGACTATCTACAAAAACAATATAAGTTGTATGAATGTTGAAAATTTACACGATTCGGAAACTATAGCTTCAGCAATTAAAACTGGGAAACAGGAAATTATATTTTAAGTAAGAAAAGGTTTAAATCTAAGGTAATACTATGTTTAATTTAAGATATAAGTAATTTGATGGAAAGTATGCTAAATTTAGAGGTATAGTATTTGAAAAGTACAAAATAAGGTATGAAACAAGGTAATAATTTGCTGATATTTTTATTATAAAGAATGCAGGGTAAGGGAGACGTGAGGAAGTCCAGTTAGTTATATAAAAAAATGTGCTGAAGGTTGGTTTTTACTCTTTATTTTTCTTTTTTTTTCTTCTTTTTTCTGTTCTTTCACTTTTTTCTTCAATATATGTTTCTAACTTTGTATTTGAAAACTTAATAAAATATTTTAAAAAAGAAGAATGGATAGGTTTGATCTTCTTGCAGTCCATGGGACGCTCAAGAGTCTCCTCCAGCACCATAAAGAATAAAGAATATTTATTTATTTAAAATTCATTTCTGCGTTTTATGATTCCAGAAATAATCCTTTTGCAGCACCTTCAGCTTGGACAACCATGGGAACTTTGTGATTCAGTTCCATAAGCCTTCTCTTCAGCTCTCTGTTGTGGTCAAACGTCAAATGCCCACAGAAAAAGAGGTAAGCCCCCAGGTGAACACGTACCCTCACCCAGCCACCCTTTGCCTCACTCTCCTTGACATCCTGCAGGATTTTGCTGCTGCATAAGCACCATGATTTATCTTCCCTCTGCACATCTTCCAGCCACCATTCCTCCTCTGGATGCATGACCTGACCGTCTGTTTCCAGGAGCTGTGGTTGTCTGCAAGGCATTCCCACATGGTAGCGTTGATGTTGCCAACCTTCATGTCCTGTTTGCAGACATCCTTTGTAACACAGAGTTGCTCTGCCAACGGGCCTGAAGCCAGCTCCCTGCAGAGCATGTCTTTGGGGAGCCTGCCATCTTTCATTCTGTGCATATGAGCAAGCCAGCGTAGAATTGGAGGAGATGATTGTAACTAGTCCTTCTGTCCAAATTTCTAATGTTCGTTTTGTCCTGCATCACCCACGAGTGTGAATGAAATTTAGTGTAGCATATTGGTACTGCAGTGTGAAAGGAACATTAGAAAATGGGACAAATCTGCTAGCCTTATAATCAATAAAACTAATGGATTAAGCCTCACATATAAATGCAGCAAGCAAGTTCCCTTGAACTCATTGGGACTTCTAAGAATTTATTCTATTCTGTCTTTCAGCCCCCAAAAAGCTCCAAAATGTTTCACAGATTAACAAATAAGTTCAAGCAATAAAATGCAGCTTGCAAAAACCTAGCTTCTGAGTAAGCATAATTAGGATTGTGCTGTTAGCTTGTGCTAATGTGGGATAAGTTTTTGTCTACAGTTCTTTTTATTCAGTTTTATGTTTCGAACTAGGAAAAACACTTATCACTCTTGGTAAAATCTGCTTTTACCAAGAACAGCAATTTCTATCTACCTATAGCTATCTACCCACATTCATTGACTGTTTTAAATATTATCATATACATAACAAATTAATGCACTATATTAAATAAAAATAATAATCTCGTTTTATGTATAAAAATTGGTTTCTAATCTTTAGGAGGCATTTTGCCTAGCTCCAAATTTCCTGTGCACAACAAAGCCAAATTTTAAAATGCATTAAATATAAACTGTATTTGATCTCTTTCCCATGTATAGCTAATATGAATAGTATGTTGTTTCAAAACATGAGCTTTTACACTCCATAGGAATAATTTGGATGGCATCACAAGTCCCAGATGCCATCGCTTGGAATCTATTCTTCCAAAGGCAGCATCTGGCACCTTGGCACATTTCATTGGTTAACTTTGCCATGCCCCTGGCTCTGTGGCACGCTCGGATTATTCCAAACACTAATTTTCAGCCTCCTGAAAATCAAGATTTAGAAGTCTTTGCAACAATATAACTTTGGATCACTACATTGTACTTAAAATAGTTATTACAACTTTATGTAGAGTTTTTCTTGTAAATATTTTGTAACATTTGCATTCCTCTCATACCCTCTTATGCTTAGGATACACTACTTATTTCAATACAGTAAAAAAAGAAGTTAATTAATATACTCATAGAATTGTAGAGCTGGAAGGGACCTGAGGGTCTTCTAGTCCAGCCCCCAGCAAAGCAGGAATCTTTTGCCCAATGTAGGACTCGAACACACAGCCCTGACATTCGGAGTCTCATGCTCTAATAATATACTTAGTATGATAGCTACCTGATTAATTCAATCAAGGAAGAAGGACTGATTTTTAAGCAACTCTGGAAATTGTAGTAAGGAGAATAATAGGGGTCATACATGGCAGATGACCATCCAACCTCTGCTTTGAAACCTCCATTGAAGGAGAGTCCATCACCTCTCATGGGAGTCTGTTCCCCTGTCGAACAGGTCTTACTGTAAGAAAGCTTTTCTTGATGTTTATCCAGAATCGCATTTCTTTTAACTTGTAACATCAGGAGAAACTTCTCACAGTAAGGGCTGTTCAACAACTGAAAGTTCTCCCTCGGGAGGTGGTGGACTCTCCTTCCTTGGAGGTTTCTAAGCAGAGCTTGGATGGCCATCTGTCATGGATGCTTTAGTTGAGATTCCTTCATCGCAGGGGGTTGGACTAGATGACGCTTGGGGTCCCTTCCAACTATTGGTTCAGGTGTAACTCTCCGGAGCAGGAGAAAACAAGTTTGCTCCATCTTCCATGTGGCAGCCCTTGAGATATTTGAAGAGGGATATCATATCTCCTCTCAGTCGTCCCTTTCCCAGGCTACACATAACCAATTTCCACAACAATTCCCCATGAGGCTTCATTTCCATACCCTTGATCATCTTAGTTGCTCTCCTCTGCACGTATTCCAGCTTGTTAATATCCTTCTTATATTGTGGAGCCCAGAACTGGACACAGGACTCCAGGTGTGGTCTGACCAAGGCGGAATAGAGCAGTACCATTACTTTTGTTGATCAGGACACCATACGTTTGTTGATGCAGCCTAGAATGGCATTAGCTTTTTTTGCTGCTGTATCACCCTGTTGACTCATGTTAAGCTTCACGCCTAGATCCTTTTCACATGCACTACTGGTAACCCAGGTGTCCTCCTTCTTAGCACAGAACCCTGTATTGGTCTCTATTGAAATTCTATTGGTCTTAGTCTGGAACCTTACATTGATCTCTATTGAAATTCATTTTGTTACTTCGGGCCCAGTTCTTTAATCTATTAAGGTCACCTTGAATCCCGATTCTGTCTTCTGCTGCTTTAGCTACCTCTCCTAGTTTGGTGTCATTTGCAAATTTGAATATCATCCTTTCACTTCCTTCATCCAAGTCATTTATGAACACCAATGGGCATAACTGTCAACGTTTCCCTTTTTTAAAGGGAAATTCCCTTATTCTGAATAGGATTCCTCGCAAGGAAAGGGAAAAGTTGACAGCTATGCCAATGGGCTCAGGAAAGAACCCTGCGGCACTCCACTTCTCACTTTTTCCAGGATGTCAAAGGACCATTTGTGAGCAACATTTGAGTTCGGTCAGTCGACCAGCTACAAATTCACCTAGCAGTAATCTTGTCTAGCCCACATTTTACCAGCTGGCTTGCAAGAATATCATGGGGGACTTTGTCAAAAGCCTTACTGAAATCAAGATCCACTACATCTTCTACATCATGGCTGCTGAAGGTGGTATTGCACACCTGTTTCATTTGTGGGTCAGTATCATATCTATTGTGAAATTAAGGAAGCATTTCCATTGGATGATACTGTATGCATTGTCTAAGTTACATTTCTATAGATAGTTTTTCACACGATCCACCACTAAGTGCCCAGCTGACCAGAGTTTAACAACCTTTAGGATGCAATCTGAATGGAAGAAAAAAAACTAAGTGGGGACATTTTCCAAAAATGCAAATGATATGTAAGGATTCCAGATAACACATCCACATCTACTCATGAACATAAATCTAGCTTGATTCATTTATATTTCCCCTTCTTATTTTTGGAAGAGACAAAGGACTTTACTTCCAAAAGGAAAAAATAACAATTGGTCAGTACATAATGCAATCTGCTCCATGCCATCAAATGTGTAATAATTCTGCACCACAGTTTGGAGTGGAATGCCCCAGCATGAGACCACTTCAGACCTTTGGACTTCAATTTGATACACGGATCTGAAAAACATGAAACAGGGCTTAGCAAATTACAGCAGAGGCTGGAAAGTTAATTAGCTCCATTGATTTCTCCCCCCCTCCTTTTAGTGGTTTTATGACCATGTGCACCTGTAAGTATGCTCAGATTTTAAATTATCTGGGAAAAATAAAAGCAGTTCAGTCAGCAGGTCAATCACTGATGCTTTGTTACTTACCGTTAACAAATTAGTCCCCCCCCCCCCCAGTTTTCCTTATCTCCCTCTATTTTGGTCCTCTGAAATCACTGGTCTTCCACCACCACCACCACCCAAAAATCGCTGAATTGCAGAATTGTTATTTTTATGATAGCTAAAAATATCTGAAATCAATAATAATCTCAATACAATATCAAGCTGAGAATTCAAAATAGTTGAGGGGATATGCTTGCAGCCCCATCTAACTTCCTCTTTTTCCCTCTGAACATGCATAGATTTCCATCAAGGATCTGGGGAAACAGAATTCCCAGTGCCTCTCAGCTGATTTTATTAATTTCTTCCAGGAGACTTGGAAATTCACAGGGTTGTGAATTTCACCCATTCATTGATTCCATTATGGAATAGCAAGGTGAAGAAAAATCCGTCTGTGGTGTCTTGCGGGATATCTTTGGGAGAATAAAAGGCTAAGGGAGTAAATTCTACATAAATCTAGAGTGGAGTCCCTAAGAAAGTTGGATGGTGCCTTGCATGCCTCCTTCCAGCTATTCCTGCAGCCCAGATGGTGCTAAATGTATTGCTCTGCTTTCCTTTGGACCACATCAGTGAGGCGGCCCAAGACCTCCACACACACTGCCCAGGCTTGCACCCTGGGGGAGTCACTTCAGTGCTGATAATACAGCAAAAACCACATGGGAGGTAGCAGTTACAAGTTACCAGTTTCTGTAGCCACAACAGGTACTGTGACTCTCCAGTGGTTTGATTTCACCCTCCATTGTCACTCCATTGTCTCTCAGGACAGATGGATGTCAACCAGAAGTAGAAAAGAGGGCCGTCTGGTAGTCAGCAATGATGGTGAACAGTTGTGAGTTGGGTGCCAAGGCTATCCATGGGAAGTGCAGTGGTACCTCGGGTTAAGAACTTAATTCATTCCGGAGATCCGTTCTTAACCTGAAATTGTTCTTAACCTGAAGCACCACTTTAGCTAATGGGGCCTCCGGCTGCGGCTACACCACCAGAGCACGATTTCTGTTCTCATCCTGAAGCAAAGTTCTTAACCCGAGGTAATATTTCTGGGTTAGTGGAGTCTGTAACCTGAAGCGTCTGTAACCTGAAGCGTCTGTAACCCGAGGTACCACTGTAATGCTCAAGCAGAACTAGAAGCCCTCTTATACTTCTTCCTGTTCAGCAGTGTAACAGCTAGCCATGTATGTGGAATGAGAAGGTACTTCACTGCATAGGTAGATTTTACAACCTGTCGTTTGGTGGTTCACTCTAGTTTGAGTCCCAGCAACTACTGCCAGGGGTGGGCAAATCTCTCACTTTTGGCTTCTCTCACTTTCTCATTTTTCCAAACTTAAGTTCCGCTCTCCACATTTCCGCATCAGTTTGCCTTTTAAAAATAAAAGTCCTCTTGAAAATTATTCAGTATTTTAGTGAGCCTATCCCAAATATACAAACTTTTGCAAAACACATTTCTCCTAATATAATTCATTTTTGCATGCTACTTTCACTGATATGTGCATTTTTAAAGACAATGTACCTCAGCATGTCTATTTTACCCATGTTATTTGGCTGGAAATTTGCACTGCAAGATTTGAAGAAGTAGAAATTGCAAAGTTTGGCTCAGTTTCTGTTTGCCTATTGTTTCAGGAAGTACAAATTAGGTAAATTCACCTTTAAAGGTGCAGTGAATGTAATTTCTTCCCACGACTACTCCTGACACCGGTTCCAATATCCACTGTTTTCAAACTGTGGTCTCCCCCCCCCCCCGAACATGCACACATTTGGGAACGGAGGGTCACTGAAGGAACAAAGTGTGCTTCTACAGCCCTGCAGTAAACTAGAAGGTCCAGTAGTTCCACAGGTGCAGACAGTTGTCCAAACTGTACCATCTGTCTGATTGTATCTGAAGAACTTGCTACCAGGAAAATGGTGTGTTTTTTTTGTTGTTGTTTTTGGAAGCACAAACTCTTGACCAAGCTATCCAGGTGGTTCAGGAATGTACATCCATTTGAAAGCAAAGGGTGGTACCTTCATTTTGATGGATACTTGATATATCCACAAGGATTTCAGAGATACCCTGTGGAAATCTGAGGTGATAGATCTGGAAAAGAGAAAACAGGCAAGCATCTGTTTCCAGTTATTTCCAATGCAAGATTCATAATTACAAGGCTTGCTCAGGTAACTTTTCCAAGGTGATGGTTCTAGGGCCCCTAGAAAGGCATGTCAGGCCACAAACAAATCCAATATTTTTGGATACGTTTTTCATATTGACACTGAACAGCTCTTGCAGCACATTCATTTCTCCTTCTCTTTTGCTTTACCCCCAAGCTTTTGGTGACAAATTAATATCATTGTGTCTTTTGTGTTTGGATTAGTCATTCTGCCTACATCAAGAATAGCCTAAGAGAGAGGGAACTTTGTACACCCTTTGCTTTGAAGATGCTTAAAGTCACCTTGGTCCAGAATACTTTCAATAACTTTTTGCTGTTCTAAATTTATTAGTGCTGTCAGACCAGCTTTGCTAAATGAGGAGCAAACTGCAGGCTGTGAGGAATTGTATTTGAAATGACAATAAATTCATCATCATTCAATCTAATGCATTCATCTAAGGTAATTAGAGTCAACACCAATACAGGCAGATGTTTGTTGCTTGCACAAACAAAAACCTCATTCTGTTTAAGTGCAGCAAATTCTGTCCATGAATTCTTTTCAAATTCTGCACCTAAAATAATATTTTTTTATCCATTTAGCCCAACCCCTTACTAAACTGTGACTTACTAAACTCATAGCTGTCAACTTTTTCCTTTTGTTGTGAGGAATCCTATTTGGAATAAGGGAATTTCCCATTAAAAAAGGGAAACGTTGACAGCTATGAACTTATTGTCAGTTTGCATTTCTCGGTGCAAAAAGTATTGATCTTTTCTATTTTAATTGTTTCAAGAGGGTTCTGGAAGCTTCTCTGTGTGATACAAGCTGGTGAAAGCTGGAAGTTTCTAGCTGATGTTTTGGTTATTCCTTCAGAGAAGCTGAGCAGCTGGTTCAAACTGGTTCTGTTATCTCTTTCACTCAAGGTCATGCTGACTATAAGAACAGGCCAGAAGGAGCCTGAGTCTCACTGTCTGTCTCTCATTCCTTCTGGTGTGGTGTTCTGTGCATAGTATGTTTAAGTGTTTGACAGTGGAATTTGCTGCCAAGGAGTGTGGTGGAGTCTCCTTCTTTGGAGGTCTTTAAGCAGAGGCTTGACAACCATATGTCAGGAGTGCTCTGATGGTGTTTCCTGCTTGGCAGGGGGTTGGACTCGATGGCCCTTGTGGTCTATTCCAAATCTATGATTCTATGATTCTATTCTAAGTGCTTAATTTTAGTCTTATTTTAGTCTCATTTAAGTTGTCTGCTGCAACTGGATTTCTTATGGACTGTCCCATTCCTGAAGTTGTATGCATTTGTGACCGTAAAGCTCATTTGCCTTCAGTAGTAGTAAAACTCTGCTGGATAAAATACAATTGCTTCTGGTCTATTTTGGGGGGAATTATGCAACGTGTTTAGGTTTTTACTCTGCTAGCTATATGTTGGGATCTGCATTGGATCAATATGAGCAGAATCCATGACACTTGTAGCATAATCCTACGTATCAAGGGTGGGGAACATTTTTAGCCCATTAGCCCAGATTTTCTCTCTCACTCCCCACAGACCAAGTTTGATAGGCAGGCATACCTGCCTATCTGTCAATCACCTGACATCACAGTGTCATCAGGTGACATTTTCGGTCCACAGGGGTCTTCTGGAAGCCCTTTCAAAGCACTGACCAAGACAGCACATTGAAAAGGGCTCCTGAAGATGTCTTAAGAAATAATTCTACTCAGAAGTACCATTAAATTCAGTGGTACTTACTCTCAGGTAAGCATGTATGAGTTCCAAAACTTAAGAAAGGCAGGAAAGAAAATTAAATAAATGTAAAAATGGACTCTAAGTTCCAGTTCTTATGGCAATTGTAAAGCTATGCACGGGCTTTCCCACTTAAGTTGTGCTCATGTTCCTTTGTGCAAAATACAATGGCACCTGGGTTTTCAATAGTTTGGTTTGCATACATTTTGAATTACAAACACGTCAAACCCGGAAGTGTATGTCCCAGTTTGTGAACTTTTTTTGGATTATGGCCCCCTTTTTTTTTTTTACTACAAACAAAATTTTTTGGGGGGAGGCCCCATTGGCAAAAGCGCACCTTGAGTTACAACCTGTTTTGGTTTACAAACGGACCTCCAGAACGGATTAAGGTTGTAAGTCAAGGTACCACTGTTGTAATCCCACCACATGGCAAACTAGAACTCCAAGGCAAATGTCTTCTTCTTGGCATGTGTATATGCAGTGTTTTGTTTCTGAGGAAGATTCAAACATGTGAGCCCTATTTGTGGTATGAAATGATGCATCATGTTTACGACCATATAGGCCATACATGTTCATTCCTCATATGCTGCTTATTTTTCCCCAATGGATATTTGCTATCTATTATAGCTGTGGTCCTACAGAGCTTCTCTATAGTTATCCGCTGTCAGGTTCTATGTGACTATCTTCCCAAGGTAGGTTGCTTCTCAAAGGGACTGATAAATATTTTACATTTGGAACAGATTAGTGAAAATGCCTGTGTTAATACAGAGACCCTGGCTTTCTTCGGGCATCATGATTTGATATTTTAAGTGTTGTTGTTGTTTCCTTTGTAACAATTTCTGAAATTTTAATAGTGTTGTTTCTGTGATACATGGCTGAATGCAATGGCAGTCTGATCTGATACCTATCATGTTTATTTATACTCAAGAAAGCTCAGTAAAATAGACTACAGTCATACCTCGGGTTAAATATGCTTCAGGTTGAGTGTTTTCAAGTTACGCTCCGCGGTGACCCGGAAGTAATGGAGCACGTTACTTCTAGGTTTCGCCGCATGCGCAGATGCTCAAAATGACACCACGCGCATGCGCAGAAGCGGCGAAATGCAACCCGCGCAGACGCGTGTTACATTCTACTCAGGATGTGAACGGGGTTCCGGAACGGATCCCGTTTGCATCCAGAGGTACCACTGTATTATGAAAGCTATTAGGGGTGTACAGTGGGCTGCCACTATTACCCGACGTCTCTCCAGCTGAGTTGCTGATTCATGCCAGGCCAGAGAAGGAGAGGAGCAAGTGGCAAATGCACCAGCAGAAATGACAAATTGACTCAGCCTTTGCACTGTGCCCTCTTCCTCCTCTCTCTTCCAGAATACAGCAGCAACACTCCAGGAGGGAGGAATCTCAACTAAAGCATGCATGGCAAATGGTCATCCAACCTCTGCTTAAAATCCTCCAAGGAAGGAGAGTACAGAACCTCCCAAGAGAGACTATTCCACTGTCAAACAGTTCTTACTGTCAGAAAGTTTTTCCTGATGTTTAGTTGGAATCTCCTTTCTTGTAACTTAAAGCCATTGGTTTGAGTCTTACCCTCCAGAGGTGGAGAAAACAAGCTTGTTCCCTCTTCTATGTGACAGCCCTTGAGATCAAATATCAATATGAAGATAGCTATCATATCTCCTGTCAGCCTCCTGTTTTCCAGGCTAAACATACCCAACTCCTTCAACCAGAACTTTACATTTGGCACTATTGAAATTCGTTTTGTTAGCTTGTGCCCAGTTCTCCAATCTGTTTTCATTCTGAATTCTGATTCTGTCTTCTGCAGCATTAGCTACGGCTCCCAGTTTGGTGTCATCTGGAAATTTGATGAGCATGCCCTCAATTACTTCATCCAAGTTGTTTATGAAGACGTTTCCTGCTTGGCAGGGGGTTGGACTCGATGGCCCTTGTGGTCTCTTCCAGCTCTATGATTCTATGATTCTAAGAGACCCAGGACCGTGTGGCACCCCACTTGCCACATTCCACCAGGAAGACAAGAAACCATTAATGAGTACTCTTTGGGTTCAGCTTTCCCTCGCCTCTGTATCATGAAACCCAGGGGAACAGGATCACTTCCTCCCAAGTTTCCAAATTATTCCACTTTGTTGATCAGTTCCTCCCTATTGGTGAGGACCAGGTCCAAGATAGATGATCCACTTGTCACTTCTTCCACCTTCTGGTAAATAAAAGTGTTGGCGAGGCAATGGAGGAATTTGTTGGACCTTACATTTTCATTGAGCCACCCTCCACAACCCCAAGATCTTTTCCCCAGTCAGTCACTGCCCCATTAGTGCATATGAGAAGTTAGGATATGTAAACTTAGCATAGGCAGCCAAGGATGCTGAAGGGAATGGGATAAATTTTTACTGGATATTGGATGCACACACCACCCTTGACCACCTTGCAACCAAGTATGGTCAAAATCCTGCACCCACAAAAATAATTGTAAAATAATTGGAATGAGGCAAGTAAAATGATAGCCTCCTCTGCAGAGAAAGAAAACTTGCAGGAAATTGGAGAACAGATTTTGGCAAAGCACCAGATTAACCATGGTTTAAGACATAGTTACTTATGAGGCCACTGAGCATGGCAGATAATATAGCCATCCCTGTGACCTGTGGCTTTCTTGCCTCTTCTTTTTCCCCTGCCTTCATGATATTTTATTATGTTTTTAAATGCATTGCTTCTGTTGCTGAAAACCACTGTGGATCATAAAGATGGAAAGGCAGAGGATAAATATTTAAAATAAATACATATTTATGCACATTGGGCTAAGGGCATTGTCACAAGTGGTTTTTATATTGCATTTCCTACTTCAATAAAAATAAAATTAAAAAAGCACCATTGACATCTGATTTTCAAATTGCCCTCTTCTGCTTTAAAGCTTACATTAACAATGGA
Organism: Podarcis liolepis; assembly: GCF_965112155.1. Classification (NCBI taxonomy): domain Eukaryota; kingdom Metazoa; phylum Chordata; class Lepidosauria; order Squamata; family Lacertidae; genus Podarcis; species Podarcis liolepis. The sequence goes on from NC_139558.1 coordinate 5,551,696, forward strand.
CATTGAAAAGTCTTCTTAACATACATAAGCCTCTTTGATTTCTCTTGGCCTTTACTGTGTTTAATTGTTTTGGATTGTGGCCAGAATACTTAGCTGTGCCCCCATGCCTAGTATATGTATTGATGGGTGTTGATTTGCAGAGGTCCAGCTATGTGGTGTGAAATTAGTGATTTCCCCAGTCATGGACTTCAAAAAGTGACCATTGGAAGCATTGCACTTAAAGCTGGAAGTAATCCTGAAATCTCTACATTTCTGTTGTTTTCATATGGATACGAAATACCGAACTGCAATTGAGCCCTTACCAAGCCTAAGCAAAAGGCACTGCAACAATCGCATAGTCATACAAGGTGCAGCTTGGGAGGCTGTTATTAGATATTTATTAGAAGGGAGTTAATGTGGAAGTTGGAAGATGTACTTAGAGCAGTGCAAGAAAAGCAAGCTATGAATTTCTATCTCATATTGTATACACAGCATAAATCACATGATTTAGTTCTTGTGGATAATTGTTCCAAGTTTTTGTTGTTTCACTTTTAAACTTATGGCAGATGTGTTCTTGAAAAATTATTCCTGTCACACAAAATTTGGAAAGAGTCCTAGAATACCCAATTATGCAAGAGTTATAGCTTGTATGAGGGACACCTACTGTTTTAAAGGGGGAAGTGGGATTTATAAATTTTCTACCTAGGAAGTTGTGCTGGAAAGATTTAATGGAAGGGGGATCAGAACAAAATGTATTCACTCTGGATATTTTTTGTTTTTCTGACACCACTTTTGGCAACACCAATTAATTATTAACTGCCATGGTGGCTTGGAGACTTAGCACAAACAGTTTACTCTGGCATCCTTATCTCCTGATGTGTTGCTGTGAGAAGACGTACATAGTACATAGAGCAGATTGCCAACCATTCTATAGCTCCCCCTTGCCCCTCCATGCTTCTGCTAAACAGGCAGTTTGACTAGAGCCATGTGCGTTCCTGATCAGGGTTTTCTGTCTGGGGATTTGTATACACAGCTCCTGGTTGCATGTGCTTTTCCTCCTGTTGGATCAGCGCACAAAGAATAACTGGAAATGAGTGCCAAGTGTATTGCTGAAACTGACCTACAGCAACAGGTCAAAATGCATTTGCTGATGAAGTAGAGTAACAATTTGCTTCAGAAGTCATTGGCCCATAAAACCCTTTTACTATCATGGGACTGCTGCTAAAATAGCAGTCCAGTGTTGAGTCAGTTTTCACACTGCTTACATATGTCCTGACAACATTGCACTGTGGTGTTGTCCACCCATGCCAGCAATTTTCATCATCATGGTATCTTGTAAAAGGGAGCTACAATTGCACATACTATGGTTGACTGCCATGTGGCGATCTGCCATACAATCCTGTTTGAGAATCATTCTCATTTTCAACCATAGTGGATATGCACACCGAGTGATTTATTATTATTTTTTGGTGCAAGGATGTAGTGAGTATTTTTCTTTACCGGTTCCTGTTCCTGTAGAAGCATCTCTAATTAAGTAACGGGGTGACATTTTAAACATTCCTAATTTATATTATTCTCATCATACAGGAAAAAGTAATTCATCAGCCAGAGAAGTGAGATAAAGCTCTGACATTTTATCCACCCTTTTTATGAATATTTAAAAATGGAGAGCATGGCACATTTGGAGGACCGAGGAGAAGAGATCATGAGAGAGACAAAACAAGATAAATGAAAAGATAAGCTTATAGAATAAAAGACCAATAAGCATGTGCTTTTATTTTGTACTACACTTGTTTGTAGTAGCAATCTCTCTCCATCCAGTAAGTAAATATCAATGTGGCATCACCGCCAACATGCAAATAGTCTCCCATATGAATTTGAACCTCCACCTAAATGGTTGATTGCATGTAAGCACTGTGAGAATCCCCACTCTCTCAAAAAGATGGGAGGAGATCATGCAAATCAGGCCTCTCAGGATGCTCATGCAATCATACAGAGCCGGGGTTCTCAGCATGGTGCACTCCCCTCCCCTTGTGATATGCCTTTGCTGCCCAGCAAAGCCCAGTGCTGCAATCATTTTAAAAGCAAGAGAGTTGGCTTTTCATTATTGCTGTTGTTGTTTAATTGGGGCAGGGGGTGCCTGTTTAGTGGGTCTACTATGAGTAAAGCTTCATTGAGTGCCGTGCAGTGGTTAAGAGCAGTGGACTCATAATCTGGTGAACCGGGTTCACTTCCCCGCTCCTCCACATGCAGCTGCTGGGTGACCTTGGGCCAGTCACACTTCTCTGAAATCTCTCAGCCTCACTCACCTTGCAGAGTGTTTGTTGTGGGGGAGGAAGGGAAAGACACCTTAGGGTAGTGATAAAGCAGGATATCAAATCCAAACTCTTCTTCTTCTTTCTAACAGAGCAATCCAAACCACTACTGTGATGGGGGTGGGACAGGGGAGGAGGGATTGGATTGGTTGGAAATGTCCCTCCACTATGCTCTACCAGCTTCGCCCACCTACCACAAGTCACTGCCAATGAAGTGATGCAAACCAAACATACCGGCAGGTGTGTGGGAAGCCTTCAGAGAGGCCATGCCAAAGGCAGGGCAGGGTTGAGCTTCTGTATCTGCTGGATTGCAAGCAGGCCTTGGTGCCATCTGTTTGCCCCCACAGTCCATCCTGGTGCCCATGTGTGGAAGGGCATCCGAGGTGCTGGTGACTGTGCCATTCTGTTCAGGCCTGGTTTAGTATCACTCTAACCCTATGTAAGTGGAAAGGTGGGATATAATTTTAAACAATGCAAAAAAACACCCTTCCATTAAGCAGCTGCCACATGCTGGAACAGTGGCAGCTGTTATCCCTCAGCTATTGATCCTGAAACTCTCTGATTATCACTCCTGAGCTCCCTGGCCATTCCCACCCTCTTAAGCCAGCAACCTGATGGCATCACGTTAGCTAGCTGGCTTTCTCACCTAGTTTTTTCTCGCTCCCAAGGTGTCACAGGCAGCACTGTTGGCAATGCCCCTTGATGAGGAAGGAGGCATAGAACAGCCAGCCCAAGCCATGCACTCCAGGGAGTGGGTGCTTTACTGTGCTCATGTGGCAGAAACCATCACAATGGCTGCTACATTGCATCATCTGAGCAGGCATCAAGGAGGCGTCAGATAGAAAGCTACCTCCAAAGGTAACCTGATGCCCTCAGGCGCAGGGGAAGATACTATCCCATTGCTAAGTCAAAGTAAGATTCAACTGGCAGGCTCTTTGCCTTCTAGACATGGGAGTTTATTTATTTATTTCAAAAACTTTATATACCTCTTATGTGTAGAAATAAAACAAAGCCTCAAAGTGGTTAAAACCTCAAAGTGGAATGGGAGTGTGGAATCCACTCACCCTTCATCTTAGGTCACTAAAGGAAAATGTTGCATTTTATTTTTTTTAATAAATATTTTTTATTAAGTTTTCAAACATAAGACAAAGAAAAACCACATATTAAACACACAGAATCCCTTCACCAAAAAGAATAACAAACAAAGAAACAAATACAGATACACCAACAAAATATATAAAAAAGAAGAAAAAAGTAAAACACAACTGTTCATAACATTTTTTGTGTAACTAATTGGACTTCCTCACATCTCCCTTACCCTGCATTCTCTGTAATAAAAATATCAGCAAATTATTACCTTGTTTCATTCCTTATTTTGTACTTCTCAGATGTTGCATTTCTTAACTTAAAGTAATTTTTATCAATTGATTGTTACTTAAGTTTAACATAAATATTGCTTAAAGCTTCATTCTTTTCTTTCATATCACTTAATTTTCTATATCCCACAGTCAAATTACTAGAACCATAATTTTCTGGATTGTGCAATTTCTTAACATTCATACAACTTATACTGTTTTTGTAAATAGTCTTTAAACTTTTTCCAATCCTCTTCCATTGTTTCTTCTCCCAAATCTGCCAGTCATTTCCGCCAGTTCCATATAGTCCATCAGTTGCATCTGCCATTCTTCCAGTGTGGGCAAACCTTGTGTCTTCCAATATTTTGCAATAAGTATTCTTGCTGCTGTAGTCGCATACATAAAAAAAGTTCTGTCCTTTTTTAACACTTTCTGGCTGACGATGCCCAAGAGGAAGGCCTCTGGTTTCTTAGTGAAGGTATATTTAAATACCTTTTTAAACTCATTATAGATCATTTCCCAGAAAGCCTTCACTTTTGGACAGGTCCACCAGAGGTGAAAAAATGTTCCTTCAGCCTCCTTACATTTCCAACATTTATTATCAGACAGGTGATATATTTTTGCAAGCTTGACTGGGGTCATGTACCACCTATATATCATTTTCATAATATTTTCCTTCAAGGCATTACATGCCGTGAATTTCATTCCAGTGGTCCATAACCTTTCCCAGTCCTCAAACATAATGTTATACCCAATATCCTGAGCCCATTTTATCATGGCTGATTTAACTGTCTCGTCCTGAGTATTCCATTTAAGCAGCAAGTTATACATTCTCGAAAGTACCTTAGTCTTTGGTTCTAACAGTTCTGTCTCTAATTTCGATTTTTCCACCTGGAATCCTATCTTTTTATCCAAATTAAAAACCTCTTTAATTTGAGCGTAATGTAGCCAATCTCGCACCTTATTCTTTAATTTCTCCAAGCTCTGCAACCTCCAATTATCTCCGATTTTTTCAATTATTTCCCAATACTTTGGCCAGCCGGCCTCCACATTGAGTCTTTTCCGGGCCTTAGCCTCCATTGGTGATAACCATCTTGGGGTCTTATTTTCTAATAAGTCTTTGTATTTTGTCCAGACAATAAATATTGCTTTTCTGACAATATGGTTTTTGAACCCTTTATGAACCTTTACCTTGTCGTACCACAAATATGCATGCCATCCAAAAGCATTATTAAACCCTTCCAGATCTAGGACATCCGTGTTCTCTAAAAGTAACCAGTCCTTCATCCAGCAGAAAGCTGCCGCTTTGTAATATAACCTTAAGTCCGGCAGGGCAAATCCCCCTCTTTCCTTTGCATCCGTTAAAATCTTAAATTTTATTCTGGGCTTTTTGCCCTGCCAGACAAACTTAGAAATATCTTTCTGCCACTTTCCAAAACATTCCACTCTGTCCACAAGCTGTAGGGTTTGAAACAAAAACAACATCTTTGGCAATACATTCATCTTTATAGCTGCAATTCGACCCAACAAGGAAAGTTTCAATCTTGACCAAGTTTCTAAATCCTTTTTGATATCTGACCAACATTTTTCATAATTGTCCTTAAATAAGTTCAGGTTTTTAGCGGTCAAATTAACCCCTAGGTATTTCACTTTTTTAACCACATTTAACTCTGTCTCTTTCTGAAACCTTTCTGTTTCCAAAGGTGTTGAGTTTTTCCCCAAGACCTTAGTTTTTTGCTTGTTCAATTTAAATCCCGCTACCCGACCAAACTCATAAATCAGTTCTAAAACTCTTTTCGTACTAGATTCTGGCTCCTGTAACGTCAAAACCAAGTGATCTGCAAAAGCTTTAAGTGAAAATGTTGCATTTTAAAACAGTTATATTGACTCCTGATGTTCCCTTTTATTTTGGCCTCCAGGATGTCTGTTGACAATTTAATCCTTCCAGGAGTTCTTTCGGATTTTGTTACTTTTACCAGTACAGTATCAGCTTCCTCTCTTTCCCCCAGATATTCCTTAATGACATGATGAACTGATGAACCTCCCATTCGCCATTTAGCCCAGGGTTGCCTCCTCTGGTTTGCAAGATCTCAGGCCACCTCTTGCTACTTTAAATACTTGTAAGCGCAGGTGCTGTGGACTGAAACTGAGTTTCTGTGCTGTTTTTGCTGAGCTCTGCCCCCTTCGCGAGATATGACACATGAGCCAAGAATTCTCACAAGGGAATATTATGTTAGAGTCTAAATGATCATTTTCAAAGACATTAAACTTCTCAAACCAGAAGAATTAACAGCAGAACCCGCACAATAAAGGAGTATCCTGCTGCAGCAGAACAGGTGAGATGGTTTGCTTTTAAGACCTAGAAGCGAGGAATCTTCAATGGCATAGCATTTAAATATAAGTTGCTCAAATGTATATTTTAGAACTGTGAGTCTTCCGAGTCCCCAGGGAGCCACTGCTAATATAATATCAGTGTAGTGACTCATGGACGTCATTGAGATCTCTGTATTACATAGAACACTGCACTTTGGTGAGATCCATGTTCACCCACTTTGGAACTCATATTCAAACGGGATGTTCACAAACTGTGTTTAGAATCCAAATTTGCTAAATGTTTGTGTTTATATTTTCATGAAGAGAGTGGTCATTGTTTCTTTCCACCAGAATACCTTGTGCTGGCCAGAAAATTCCATCTTAACATTGTAGATTGGATTTCTGCTATGTCCTGTAACAGAAACACTTCCTCCCCTACTTTCTAATGTTGTTTAACACCCAGCCTGAAAAAATAGTTCTGTACAATTTGAAAACTCACTATTCTATGTGATGGGGGGGGCAATAAAATTGTTTAACGATCCCTGTTTCAATTTTATCCCCCTCCCCTCTAATGAAACAACATAGCACCCTGTTATTTTTGTCTAAGTATAAATGTCCAAACTGGCTTTCAAGTGTTGTATAAATATACACAGTTATATAAAACTGCTAGGGATAGGGGACAAATTCTGTTCAGTTCATATTTAAAGGCAAACCTTTGGGAAACAGTTTGCGTGTTCAGACTGTTAAACCTCCCCCTTAAATAAACTCAGACAAGACTCAAATTTTGGTTTGGTTTTTGGTAGAATTTAGGCCACAACTTTATTGATTACAGAAAGTGACTGGTTGCATAGGCTCTGGTTCGACCAGCTCCCTGCCATTCAGGTAGCGCTGACCCAGGGTTCCAGCATAGGCCAGCCAAGGGTGAACACCTGGATAAGCAGAAAGCTGGGAACAGGCTATCTCCGCCACCCAAATGTCCCCCTGGACTCAGGCACGGGCACAACCCACCTCTCAGAGGTTGACCAAATCATTGAGTCCCTGGATTCCTTTAACGGAATACCCTTCACATAGGGATGGCAAGAGCGTTCTCCCATCCCTATCACCTGAACCAGAGCCCATCCGCAACCTTACAAGTTGTGACGATTTGCTACGTGGCAGGCGAAACCCAGATGGCACCAGCCAATCAGCCAAGTGGGGAAAATTCCTGCCGTGCCCCTGTCCCAATGACAGATGATGGCATAGCAAGATCAAGCGCACAGCCCTAAATATAGGGAGAGGTGGGCGGGTGTTCTGATGCACGAGCCAAAAGCGGAAGCTCTGGGTCACGTGCATAGGTATATATATATATAGGTCCCTTGTTCTGTTTAGCCTGCGTCCCATTGGCTGATTAAACCCAGCATCAACGGATCCTCCAGTTGGGAGGCTACTCAATCGAACCCACCCACAACACAGGGTTTGGTAGCCAGGTCTCACCTCTTTAAGGGAGGACCCGATAGGTGAACCAAAACAGTTATTTTCAAAGTTCATTCTTCTCCAAGTGTGTGTGTGTGTGTGTGTGTGTGTGTGTGTGTGTAAATAATTCAAGAAATGTATTATATTGTCCTGTTTTTTCTAAGCACGGCTAAGAGTTGTTTTGGCTTTGCCCTGCTGCTTTCCCCCTGAAAATCTGCTCTTTAGCACCTGTCAGGGAACTGCCATCAGAGCGAAAGGTGAAGGAGAGGCTCCCCGATTCTGCAGGAGAAGGTACCAGCACTAGGGGGAGACGCAGCATGGTAGAGGAGGAAGGAAATCGGCGTAACACCAGGGATCAAGGAGGGGAAATGGGGGAAGTGGAGGGAGAGCTCCGGGATTCTTCCCTGGACGTCAGTGAGGAGAGCACTGGTCCTCCACTACCCACGCCCTCCCTGCGCAGAAGACTCCCGCACAATGAAAGGCGGAGACGACTGGGAGTCAAACAGCTTTTATGCTGGAAAAGGTTTAAGAAACGCCCACAGACAGATTCTGCTAGCGACTGAGGCAGCCACGCTGAGATGGGCTGTGCAGTCAGGACGGTTTAACCAAGGCAATTAAGCCCCCTAACGGGGACAATTTACGCATGAGTAACTCAAACCCATTACAGCACCAAATAGAAACAAACGGCAATCTGCGGAAAATCCGATTGCCACTTCTCCTGATTCAGCGCTAAACTGCAGGTTTTCCAAGGTGAAAGCAGCAGGGCCAACAGAAGCGTGGATGACCCTCAGAGACACCAAAACTCCCTCTCTATGTGCAAGGTTCTAGCAGTAACAGAAAACAGTTTCTTGCATACGTTTATTCATTTCCTTCCCTGCAGCTTGACAAATGTTATAGTTATACAGCATAAGTTAGCATTTCATGCTGGTATAACATCAGAGTGCTGATACTTAAAACGCTTGTTTCAGGCCAGCTGTAACTCCACACTAAAGGGTGTGCTTATATCATGCTATTAAGTCCCACCAGTGAAATGCTGAGCACATTTAGCTGCTCTGTGAAACAGTAATTGGCAACAGCAATTCTTAATATATTAGAATAACTGCTAGTCCCCACTCAAGAGGAATCCTGACAAAATACTGAAGTCTCACAGGCAATATCTAAAAGTAGCAAGATGGTTTTGTGCATCCTGCCAAAATACTGTACATATATTTGACTTTCAGAATTGAAAGTAGGCTTCAGCGGTTTTATACAGGATCCCTCATAATACACTTGGATTGTAACAGAAGCAGAGCTTTGATTCATGTAGGGATCTGTGGAACTCCTCAAAGAAATGTTGCTTGTCACCATTCTTAATGAACCTCAATGTTCCTTTGGACGCTTTGCTTAGGCAAAGTGCTCCAAACACATTTCAAATTTCAACAACAGTGAAATTCAGTGGCAACTCTGTATCCAGTGCTTCAGTATACCTGAAGGAGCGTCTCCACCCCCATCGTTCTGCCCGGACGCTGAGGTCCAGCGCTGAGGGCCTTCTGGCGGTTCCCTCATTGCGAGAAGTAAAGCTACAGGGAACCAGGCAGAGGGCCTTCTCGGTAGTGGCGCCCGCCCTGTGGAACGCCCTTCCAGCAGATGTCAAAGCGATAAACAACTACCTGACATTCAGAAGACATCTTAAGGCAGCCCTGTTCAGGGAAGTTTTTAATGTGTGATATTTTATTGTATTTTTGGTTTTTATGGAAGCCGCCCAGAGTGGCTGGGGAGGCCCAGCCAGATGGGCGGGGTATAAATAATAAATTATTATTATTATTATTATTATTATTATTATTATTATTATTATTATCCAGTGCTTGCTTTTCAGGGGGTACCCAAGAGTACAGTGCAGTACCAGCACCTCTTTTTTGTTGTTAAAAAGTGTGGGACTCACTGTAACAACTTCTATTTCTAGGAAAAAAACTGTCTGTTTTTAAGGAAAAGTGTCAAAACTGCTTCATGAGTTACATTGCTAATATGCTCAGCATATCTCTTCGCCATGGCTGGGCCAGCCCAGCTGGCATTAAGATCCATGTAGGGGGAAAAAATGTTTATTTTCATTCAAAGATCTCCTATCTTTTCTTATCATGAACCCCAAGTTCATTAAATAAACTGTCCTGCAAAAGTTCACTTGCTGTCAGCGGTGAAATTCTGTATTTCAAATTCTAGTATAGAAGAGATGTGCAATATATGACTGCTTTAAGTAAAAAATAAGGTCTTTAGAGAAGTATATAAACTTCAATCTCTGCCCAGCCCCTGTCACTGTACATCTATATTCAGAAAGCCCCATTGAGTTCTATGGGCCTGTCTCCCAGGGAATGGATTTTAGCCTGAGCTACAAATCAGGACACTTCTGCTGTGAACTCGCTAGAAGATCTTAGGTAAGCCTCTTCCCCTTCTTCATCTATGCTTTGGTCCCCCATCTTAAAGATGGTGATAATAATAATGACCAGCAAAGCAAGATTGTTGTAATAATCAGTTTACAACAAAATCATGCATCACAAGTGATCTAAATAAGTATTATAAAGCACTAACTATAAATGCTAAACATTATTGTAAGGTATTTACATACGCTAATTTAAAAAATAACCTAAGAAAGTCCATTACAGAGCATTGGTGCATGTCTGCCTTCAGCAAAGATTACACCCTCATTAAAATAAGGATACCTCCTAAGAAAACAGACAATTTGGGTGATATGTTGCTAGAAAATTTGAATGACGCCTGGAGGTGGAGCACTGTATTGGGATATTAGCAAACCTTGCCCAATATCCAAAGGGCTGCTGCAGAGGGAATGCAGAGGCTGCCAAGTCCTGTGGTAGTTTAAGGATTAGGTAATCTCTAGATTTTGGTTCTGATTCTGTAGCATTCATACAGATATATGGATAGCTTTAAAATTGTACCAGTTGGGACAATGAACAGAATGTTCCAAGGCTTTTGACATAGTTCCACTTCCTTCATCCACTGAGCCTCACATCGCTCATTGTAGGACTGAGCCCAAGGTTCATTTAAAAGCGGGTTTGTTTGTTTTTTAACAATTTGGGGGTCTTGGAACTTCCTGCCACTGCTCTAGGAATACCAGAATTAAAAAACCAACAGGCACAACCCACTGAGCTGCTCACCTGCCACTTTGAAGAAGCCTTGCCACCCCTAACTTTGCACTTGGTAAAAAGGGGAGCAAACCTGAGGGGAGGCATTAAAAATCCCCATTTTGGATACAACCACCATTGATGTTTCTCCCCCTGGAATGGGCCTAGAATGTACTGGAAACTCTCTGTGTTCTAGAAATAGAACAGAATTTGTGGGGATTCTACACCAACCTCACACCCATTTTCAGAAGGGTTCATGGGGAAAGTGCTCCTAAATAACCAGTATGAAGCATACAGAACTAGTCATGTGCGTTCAATTTAGATGCCTTGATCCCAGGGGTGTAGCGTCTCCTATCGCTGTCTGGGGTGGGCTTGTGTGCTGCTTTGCTCCACCGGGCCAGATGTGCCAGGGCATGTGCTCATGCACCAGAGCCCAGCAGAGGAGAGAGAAATTGCCACCGCCTCTCTGCCACTTCTGCCCCTGGGTCAGGCCTGACATGGAGTAGAGCTATGGCCGGTTGGCAGCTGCACCCTCCCCCTCCTAAGGAGAAGGAGCCACTGCTGCTGCTGCCACCACCCCAGCCCTGAAGGCCAGGCCAGGGTGCAGCTTCCCTTGATGAGGGAGCCTGTGGTTGCTTGCACCCCCTCAAAAAAATGTGCCCAGGGCTACAGCCCCGCCAGGCTTCCTCCCCAGGCTAAGCCACTGCTTGATCCCCAAGTTAAAAGTAAGTGAATGCATTTGAGGAGGGGAATGAAGGATTGTATTTCATTCCCCTCCTTTGTGTGAAGATGGTGGTAATTGTGGATCTCACCAATTTGCATTGCTGACAGTGAGGAAGCCTAAAACAGAATAAGCAATGCGGGAAACTGAACTCTCCAGAGACTGCTTCACTGCAGGTGACAATCTTCTCATATCTGTTGCAGTTCAAGTCTGGAACATTTAGGTTAAGTTTTGGCAGCCAAGATGCCTTTCAGTTCACCTTTATGCTTTCAAAAGGGATTTATCTTGAAATGCACTTTTTCTCCCTCCTCTCCACTAAAAACCAGACAGGTGACAGCCTATTGTTACTTTCCATTCAATTACTTGACCAGTCTGAGATAATCAGAAGGTCTTTCTTTTTTAAAAAAAAACACCCACAAAAAACACTTCCCCACTTTTCTTGGAGTAGCTTGATGCTATCTTTACGTATTCGGTTAGCAATAGTAAACGAAACAGCTAACAGATAAGCTGTGTGCAACAAGCATAAGCAACAGTACATTTAAATTGCTGGGGAAAGGGGTATCAAGTGTACGACGGGATAAGATTTATCACTCTTGCTGCGAAGCAGATGACACAAGACTGTACAAGAATGAAGCAGACAGGTTAAGAGTCAAATTTCATTAAGCTCTCTGCTAGAGGGGTGAAGCATGCAAGGCCAAGAATGAGAGGGGAAAGAGAGCTGATTTACAAGAAATTTGATTTTACAATATTTGTTGTTCCAAACATCAACACCAGATAGGAAGGCTTAAAAGAACTATCCTGATAATGGTCTGCTTTTATCCTTGGCAAATCTGACAACTTGTGTGACCTTGCAAGCTGCATGTGGCCCATGAGCCATTATTTTATCTACGCAGGCTTTTTGGTGGTAATGTTTTTGAGATCATACTCATGTATTATCTTAGCTTCTGTTGGGGTGTTCATCTTTTAGTGGGGGAGGGTAGGAGCTGTCATTTCTGAAAATTCAGCTCATTTCTACTAAATGTGAATATCTAAACAGTGGTACCTCGGGTTACAGACGCTTCAGGTTACAGGCGCTTCAGGTTACAGACGCTTCAGGTTACAGACTCCGCTAACCCAGAAATAGTACCTCAGGTTAAGAACTTTGCTTCAGGGTGAGAACAGAAATCACGCGGTGGCGGTGCAGCGGCAGCGGGAAGCCCCATTAGCTAAAGTGTTGCTTCAGGTTAAGAACAGTTTCAGGTTAAGAACGGACCTCCGGAACGAATTAAGTACATAACCAGAGGTACCACTGTACATGTTGACTCGGGAGCAATTCTGAATGAGCTTAGTGGCACTTACCCCCAGATGTATGTGTATATGCTCAGTTTGGGTTTCAGTGTTTGTTGATGAACCCTGTGGGTTGTTGTTATTTATTTAATTGAGTTCCACTTTGAGAATGCTTGCACTGGCCTCAGAGGGGTGAATTATTTTGCTGATTCCTCCTCCCTCTGCAGTCTCCAGTATTGGGAGTCTCTGGGCTGAGGATCCTCAGAACACTGTGGGAGGTGGTACTGGAGAGAGTAGGGGAAGGGAAATCTGCAAATGTTGCCTAACCAACCCCACCAATGGGATCCCTATGCTGCATCCAAAATCTTTCCACGTATAGATGGAGGCTTTCCAACCACAGAAGGCAAAGTCTGGACCCGACCCAGTATCTCTCAGCAATTAATATAACAAACAGATGTTTTCATCCTAGAGGCAAAGATCACTATTAATAAGTCAAGTATTTACATCTTTGGCCATGTGGACTGAAAATTTCCTATGGTGAATGGCCAAATTTCAGACAGATTACACTGTGCAAATTATTTTGGCTTGGATTTAAAGCTTTCCTCTGTTCACAAAAAGGAGTGTTCCACTCACACAATAAATATCAGGATCCAAATCTATATGAATAATGTTTAAATTTCAAAATTAATCATGTTTCCCAAGTTTCTGTCCTATTTATTAATAATGTATAAACATGTTAATATGTTTAAGGTCAGTTCAGAGATTCCACATGTAGATTCCACATGTATGGTGTTCATTGTGAGCCAAAATGTCTGAATTAGGCCTGGAATGATTTTTGTTTGTGAAAATCCTGTGGGTCAGAACCCTCTCATAAACACTGACAACTGGGAAACACTGGCCTGCGAGCGCTCCAGTTGGAGAACAGCCTTTACCAAAGGTGTCATGGGCTTTGAAGACACTCAAACTCAGGATGCAAGGGATAAATGTGCTAAGAGGAAGGCACGCTTGGCAAATCCACACCGTGATCAACTCCCACCCGGAAACCAATGTCCCCACTATGGAAGGATGTGTGGATCCAGAATAGGCCTCCACAGTCACTTAAGGACTCATTGTTAAAACCGTGTTTATAGAAGACAATCTTTCTTGACTACAAGTGATTGCCAAAGATTCTTGAGTGAAATTAATAGGTGTTATCCTGGCTTCCAATTTGCTTTTTGCTTGTTTTGTGGGTGGACTTTTTTTTGCTTCTTAGTTGTTCCTTTGTATGTGACAGGTTCTTCTTGAAATTAAAATTTCCAGATGTGGTTCAGACTTTCCAAACTCTGGAATTCTATGCCATTTGAATTTCTGAAGAAATTCCAGATTTTTATAAGATGTTTTGTGAGTATCCTGATCACATGGACCATATGCGCATGAACAGGTGCTCACATACTGACATTTCTCTGAAGAGAACTGTGCATAATGCACTGTCTACTTATTTATTTATTTTTATTGAAATTTATATCATGCTTGATTCTAAAAAAATAATAATCCTCAAAGCAGCTTACAAAAATATGAAACAGTAATATCCCTACTTCACAACCCTACTTCAATGCATACAAAAGTGAAAATACTAAAACATATTAAAATTACCTGAATTTTCTAAGCATCTAGGCAGGCTTTTCTAAACAAGAATATTTTTCTACAGGTGCAAAGAAAAGTACAAAGCCTGCTGGATCTGAAAGCACAGGGGCTGCGGCACTAAATGATTGAGTTCTTACAAATGTGGAACAGGTATTATGTGGCACCTATAGCAGTTCAGGTTCTGCTGACTGAAGCCGTGAGGTGGGCATATCATAGGTAAACTGGTCCTAAGCTGTTCAAGGCTTTATATGCTAATAGTATTATTAGTAGTAGTAACAACTTGAACTTGGTCTAGCAGCAAATCGGCAACCAGCACAGATCTCTGTTGTTGCAGAAAGATGTTGTGATGGTGTGTAGGGCTTTACAGTTGACATTGACATGATCTGCATGTGAATAATGTGTAACTGGGGCTATTGTCAGTTCCAAATGATGCAGGAGATGAATGAAGAGATGAAACAGCTGGAGCAAAAGCATCTGAAAAATGAGCATTGTTTCATAACGGTGCTTGTTTGCATTTCAGGGAGCATAAAGCAAGCCAGTGTAAGTTATTTATCGTGAGGTCCAGCGTCACACCAATGCTCATGGCAAGATTCCCTCCTCTTCCCCCATGCAGCCCCCTGCCTCCCCAAACTGCTACAGGGGGTTGGGAGGGGGGATTCTCTGGAGCCATTGGACAGCGTGGGGCCTGCAGGCAGCAAGTGAGGAACATGAAAGTCCCATTTTCAGAAACTGATGGCCACTGCGAAAGTGGCATGCCACAACTGGATACACCCACAGTGGAGAATTCATTACATTTTAAACCATTCCAAAGCCATGTGAAGCCAAAACAAAACAATGCTGAAGCATGCCCTGTGCACCCTCTGTGACTTTATGCCTGTCAAGAGTACACAGAACAAATGTCTGCGGAATATTTCCCTTACGGAAGCATTTTTGGTTCTTAGACTTTTGTCATTTCAACACCCAATAGAGATGTACTTAAAGCACGAATGGTGGCTCTGTAATTTTAGCTTCTCTTAATATTAATTTAATTTTTAAGATTTATAAGTGTTTTTATGTAATTGTGTGGAATCTGTATATCAGACCCTGTCCTGGAATCAGCTGAGATGAAGGTAGGTTATAAACACTCTTAATAAATAAAACAAAAACCTTAAATAATGTTTATGATGGATGTTGAGTAACTCCTGAACCCTGCCCATATACACTTGCAGTTTTGCAGGGATCACATATTTCATGCAAACTGTTAGCTCAAAAAGGCTATGCAGGAGAACAGCAGAAATTGTGTGTGTGTGTGCTCCAAATATAGATGTGCCTAGCCCCTCCCGCAAAAATGTGATCTATTGGAAATGGCCAAAATGGCTAGTTATTACTTGTTAGGACATGATCATTGGGCTTGAAATGTTCCATTGTCCTTATCTTCCATCATCCTAAACACTAGCTCTATTCAGTCGTGATGCAATATGAGGAGGGTCCACAATATGTTGTGCAGGTCCCTGATCAACAATGTAGATAAGTAGATAAATAGGTACCGCTCCGGCGGAAAGGTAAACGGCGTTTCCGTGCGCTGCTCTGGTTCACCAGAAGCGGCTTCGTCATGCTGGCCACATGACCTGGAAGCTGTACGCCGGCTCCCTCGGCCAATAAAGCGAGATGAGCTCCACAACCCCAGAGTCATCCATGACTGGACCTAATGGTCAACAATGTCCAGTCAAATATACTTATAATCCCTCTTCAGACCTTCCTGCTCAACAAAACCCATAGGTCTATTTGTCTAAAATGTGGCAGACTTCATGCTCTAAGAAGGAGCCCCGTGCAAATTCTACCCACTTCTGTTAGAAATGGAGAAGTTAGGGCACACATAGGGACATTGGAGCAGGGGTGGCATGCACAGCCCCTTCTTCTTTCGCTTCCCCTATTCATGCATAATGCCTTAAAGGGCTATATATTTCTGCCTGCTACACTGAAGTACATGAACACAGAAAGCTTATTTATACTGAGAGAGAGATGACTGGCCAAACACACTCAACTACAACCAGCATTCTCCATGGGCATTGGTGTTCCCCAGCCTAGCTGCCTGAGATGCTTTGCCTGGAGATGCCAGGGATACAATTTTTGGGCTTCTGCATGCAGCGCCGGAGCCACTCGGGCGCCTGTGGTGGTGCGCCTAGGGGCGGCGCAAGTTGTCCATAGGGGTGGGGTGCACCATGGGGCCTCAGGAGACAGCCTGCCTCCTCCCACTCATTTCCCAAACGGGCAGACTGTTTGGGCAGCGCAGAGCCTCTGTGCACCCAAGCCACCACGTCTTTCCCAGGAGAGACGCATGGCTCTGGCGCACTGCAGGCCCCGTGGTGAGTGCCACCCGGCATTTTGTCACCCCCCCCCCGGTGGTGACACCCGGGGTGGCCTGCATCCACCGCATGCCCCCTTCCTCCACCCCTGTCTGCATGTTGATGAGGTGTGGCAATATATTGGCAATATTTCTGTGAGATCAACAGATCATTATCACCTTCGAAAATTCTTTACAACGGGAACTAGACATTGTAGCAGATTGTTGGTTGCTGCCACCACAAACAGCAGCCATGTGATCCCTGCTGTTCTAAATATTTAGGGATGCTGAAGCTATGCTGTGGCATCATGTTGCAGGTCTCCTCTTCTCCATAAGCAGCACCATTGAGCAGAAAAACACGCACTGTTCTTTATGCATACTGCACATAGAGCATCCTTATTTCTTACAGGGAAGCGATGAGGAGGAGTGGAGGGACTGCTGATTTTGTTGGCAGCGGCACACTGGTCATAATGTCCTTGCTCTAGAATAAATGTTTATCCTATATAGAGAGATTTAGCCATTCATCAAATTGTTTAGCTCTTTTCTTATTCATGATTTATGATGTGTAGATTCTAGGTACATGTGCCCAGAGGCATTTGGGCACCAGAAGCCTTTTTCCTCCCCTTCCAAAATACTATATATATATATATATATATATATATATATATATATTAAAGAATAATAATATTTCAACTGGATACAATTTTGCTATCAAGCCAGTGACACTGATATATTAATATTGATTTCTCAGGTGCATATCACTGTCTATGCCATTTCCTTTTATGTTTCTTGCCAAGTGGCTTAAAAATAAAATCAGTGAATTATGAATTTGGAGCTGCCACAAATTGTGATATGTTGTTACCGTTCTGACACTAGGATGACATATTTCATAAATGGCAATTTGCATTTAAAAGAAATCTCAGAGCTATGAAGAGCTGAGATAGAGGCCTTAAATGTCTACATAGCGCCTGTCCTTTTGGAATATGCACATTTCCCCTTTTAATTAATTATAGGGATTGTGTTGACATTCTTAATGTTTATGGATTTACAGCAACCCTGACCAGAAGAAGAAGCTGTTTTGAAATTGGTAGTGGTCTCTGAAAGAATATTTCAGTCTGGTCATTAACACTCCGTTAAAAGCAAACAAGGTTTGTCAATTATTTTCAAGGTTTCTGAAAGAAACTAAACGAAATGAAACTGGCTCTTGCCTTGAAGGTGGAAGTTTCCTTAGCCAATAATCCCTTGATACAACAAGATGGAACTAAGTAGTCAGTATCTCCCTTTCTCATAAAGCCTTTATATATCCATTTTATTTAGCATTATCAAAGGCCAATGAAGACCTAGAGTATAGCTAGTCTTTTTTCCCCCCAGCAATCTGTAACCATTTTTAAGATATCTATCATTTTTGGTATGTAAGTTGGGGAGAAAGTTGTTGTACAGACAGCAGTTTGGGGGCCATGAAATGTATGTGTTGTTGCTGATGTTTAAAAAAATAGCAGATACCTCAGTGGTTAAAGAAATCCAACAGTATTTTCTGGTAACGCACCTGTACTTTATAGCTGTTTCAAAAATACCTTTAATGTCTTGGTCCACAGGGATGCTAGAGACTGCTTACTTGGATACTGAATATATTTTACATTGAAGCCTCCCTGAAAAGGACAAATGCAATGTTGCCTTTGTTCATACTGAGTGACAGGCAACTGCATATCGAGTAAATAGTATAATTATGTTAAAAATATAAAGTCAAGGGCTAATTAAAAATAAGGATCAAAATTGGGTGTATATGCAGCCAGGGGGGGAAACAAAAATCTGCAATGAATGTTCCATTAATTCTCTTTAACAAAAATATGCAGAGTCACAAGACTTGAACAAGGCTAAACAGAGCCACTTAGGCCTTGTCTTCAGTGTACAGTTAAAGTACCACAAAGCCACTTTAAATAGTCACGATGTCTCCCAAAGAATCATTGGGAAATATGGTTTGTTAATGGTTCTGAGAGTTGCGAGGAAACCCCATGTCTCATCCAAGAGGTACAGTTCCCAAAATGGTTCAACAATCAATCTCTCTGTTTTCCCGGGGCAGCCTCAGGTTTACATAAGCTGTCCCAATATCTGATATGATCCTAGAATGTCCTGCTTTTCCTAAGGATGTCCCTATTTTCATTGGAGAAATACTGGAGGGTGTGACCCCCGAGCCAAGGAGATAAGTAACTATATAACCTTCAGAACACATCTGAAGGCAGCCCTGTATAGAGAAGTTTATTAAGGTTTAATTTTTTAATTTTTTTTATGTTGGAAGCTGCCCAGAGTGACTGGGGCAAACCACTCAGATGGGTGCAGTATAAATAATAAAATTATGTTTATGATGATGTAATAGGACATCCATATGTTCATTGGAGAAATGTTGGAGGGTATGCTCTGGAAAATTGTAGCTCTGTGAAGAGAAGGGGGCTCTCCAAACAGCTTTCAGCACCCTTAACAAACTACAATTCCCAGGATTCTCTGAGGGAAGCCATCACCGTTTAAAAAGGCATGATACTGCTTTAAATGTATAGTGCAGACAGGGCCAGCCCACCCATGGGGTAAGGTGAGACAACCGCCTTGGGCAGCAGGATCAACAGGGGCAGTAGCTCCAGCCTCCATGGAAAAGAGCGCCCACTGCATGTGCATTCCTTGGAGGCCAGACCTGCTTCTCTTCAGCAGCCCCCCAATGCTGCCTCTACAGTGGCCCCCAGCGAATAAGAGGCACTGTTTGGTCTCCTCCCACCCTTGTCCCCAATGTAGATCATCATTTCCCCCTTTCCCCAATGCTTATACCCTAGCAGGTGTTTGTGTCTGCTATTTTGTGTTTCTGCCTCAGGTGCCAAAATGTCTTGGGCTGGTTCTTAGTGTAGATGAGGTCTCAGTTCCTTTCGAAAAGGTTTTGATGGGATGCATATTCACTTTACTCTGCCAGGAATCTAGATTGTGCACAAAGAGACTGAACATTGAGCACACAGTAAGGTCTCTGATGATTTCAGAAAGAAATATGGTTCCTTCCCTGACTCCTCACCATACTGCAGGACTCAGAGCTTGTGCACTAGGAGGTCTATGAATACCTTGTGATGCAACAAACACCCTTAGGCTCTCACCTCATATGTTGTTTACTGTTATGTACTGAGTTGAATAGGATCCAAACTGCAGCAGTCTGATTGGTCCTAGAACAATAGGATCCAAAATGCAGCAGTCTGATTGGTCCTAGAATAATAGGATTCAGAATGCAGCAGTCTGATTGGTCCTAGAACAATGCAGCAGTATGATTGGTTGGCAGGAACCACCCAATCCTGCTCCAGATATAAGTGAATCCACAACCTGATTGGCTTACAGTAGAATTCCGGAATTAGCCAATCATGTGCAGCCCATTGTGTAAATAATGTATATAAAGCAGATACTGTGAGGGGACTTTCATTCATTCCTCCTCACCACTATGAGCTGAATAAAGAGCATGAAATCACTTTGCGACTCTGAGTATATTTCATTTACGATATGCCAAGCAAGTAACTATGATAACGTGTGTTCCAGTCCTGACTTTCTTGTCCACACCTGTATCTTCCCCCATGTGTGGAAAAGCAGTTTATGGCAGGCCACCTTGAAAAGGAAAATGTTTTTGCAGAAAAAGGTTTATGCACTACTCCCTCTCCCTGGATTCTCTTTCAGGGATTTTTTGATAAATGCAAAACAGATGGAAGACAGCTACAAGCACCTACCGTGTAATGTTTATTTTAAGGTTGCAATTTATACCTGCCTTTCCTGCATGTATGCATGAACATACCAAGGGCCAGCCCATGCATGAAGACTGAGAACTTGATGCACATGAAGTTTGGGAAGTTCCAGAGCTCTGGATTAAACATGAGTCATCCCATGTCACCTTGATCCCAGCACAGTAACAATAGTCCACTAAAATTTACTGAATGGAAACAGAGATAAGAATTCTTTAGGCCCCGCAGTAGCCTAAGAACCAAAGACAATGGGTTCTTTGCAGTAAAAAAAAGAGAGTGATTTCTCACTCCTAGATGTTTCTAGGTTCTTAGCAGAGAAACCAGAGTGGTTTCTGGTGATCACTTTTCAGAACATGTTACACCAGTTATTCTTCATTTGCATTGGCTGCTGTACTATATGGTGTATAAACTGAGCACAACCATTGCTGCTCCTATGATTCAGTGGGTGGAATTTATGTTGTGCTCTGCTGGTTTAGTTCCATGTAAGAGCTGCCCTCAGAGCTTATCATTTGTCATCTTCCACAAAACAACCATTCTGCTGTTCTCTTGAAGTCTGCTGTGATGCATAGTTGGAAGGTATACAACCATGTGAGTAACCTCTGCTTCAAAACCTCCAGAGAAGGAGAGTCCACCAACTTCTGAGAGGGTCTGTTCCACTGTCTGATGGTAAGAGCTGTTCCGCCCCTGTTCCACTCCCTCTGGTGGACTCTCCTTCCTTGGAGGTTATGAAGCAGAGGTTGGAAGGCCATCTGTCATGGATTCCTACTTTGCAGGGGGTTGTACTAGATGACCCTCATGGTCCCTTCCAACTCTACAATTCTATGATTCTATGAGTAGATGCACTAGGGATTCACTATAAATATTACATTCATTGGCACAATTAAAGGTGCTAATATTGCACTGCTAGGTAGGGACATGAGAGGTTCAGTTAAGCCCTCCTCTCTTGAGTTTTCCAAGAGCAGCAAAGAACTATTTCCCCCCTCTGTGCTTTTAATCTGTTCAAAACTCCTGTTGTGGTGATGCATTAATAAAACAGCACAGTTCATTTAATGTGCCTTTCGGCTGCTGTTTTAAAAATTAAGGGAGGCATCCTAGGCACAAGAAATTGGTGTAAAGCAAACTGGTGTAAGTTAAGCCAGCGTATAGTTAGAGAAGGTCCAAACTCTGCAAGAGGGTGATAGATTGAAATTACAGAGTCATGAGAAATTGAAGACTAAAGTACGAGACTGGCTCCATTATTACCAAATAATGGAGGTCTACAAACAAGACAGGAAAATTGGCTTCCAGGTGCAGAAATCAAAATTAGAAACAGAATTGTTAGAACCCAATGCTAAGAACTTGTCTAGAATGTATAACTTGTTGCTGAAATGGAATACACAAGATGAAACAGTTAAATCAGCTATGATTAAGTGGGCACAAGACATTGGTCATAATATTATGTTTGCTGACTGGGAACAGTTGTGGACCACCGGTCTGAAATTTACGGCATGTAATGCCTTAAAGGAAAATATTATGAAAATGATTTATAGGTGGTACATGACCCCAGTCAAGCTAGCAAAAATTTACCATTTGCCTGATAATAAGTGTTGGAAATATAGAGAGACTGAAGGTACCTTTTACCACCTTTGGTGGACGTGCCCGAAGATTAAGGCTTTCTGGGAAATGATATATAATGAAATGAAAAAGGTACTTAAATGTACTTTTCCCAAGAAACCAGAGGCCTTTCTCTTGGGCATAGTCGGCCAATTGGTGTCAAAGAAGGACAGAACTTTCTTTATGTATGCTACAACAGCAGCAAGAATACTCATAGCAAAGTATTGGAAGACTCAAGATCTACCCACTCTGGAAGAATGGCAGATGAAGGTGATAGACTATATGGGACTGGCTGAAATGACTGGCAGAATCCGTGATCAGGAGAAAGAGACGGCGGAAGAAGATTGGAAGAAATTTAAAATTTATCTTAAGAAATATTGTAAAATTAATGAGTGTTAAAATGTTGAAGTTCTAAGGAAAATGGGGGGTTACAGCTGCAAAAGATTAAGTAAAAGAAAAGAATAAGGTAAAATTTGATAAAATTAAGTCTTGTTAGGATTTGCTGAAATAATTTTGGAAATTGGGATGCAGAAAGGGGAGGTATGGGGAAGTCGATGAAGTAAGGTTTAAGGAAAAAAGGGATATGAAATTATACATGTTTCTTTTGTGTGTTCATTTGTTTGTTTATGTCTATTAAAACTTTGTAAAATCAATAAAAAAATTTATATAAAAAAAAACTCTGTTCAGCAGTGGGGCTGCTGCTACTCTGCCTAAGCCTGGCAGAGAGAAGTCCATCTTTTGAACCATGTTTTATGCTGGGGCATTAGGTCACATGACTGAGCTGAATGGGCTTAGTCCTGCTCTCTGGTCCTAGCCCCACTATAACACATTTTGGGGAGGACTTAGACTGGCTCAGTTAAGCTGTGATGAGCAAGTTACACTTTGGCTGAACCAGGTTCAGGGACTTAATGCAGTCTGGGTCAGGAACCAGTGAGCTGAGACAGAGAGCTGCTACTTCTAAGCTGCTCATCTTGATGGCTCTTGCCATAGGATTGCCCCATAGTGCATTTTTGTTCTTTTCAACCTGGAAGCTATCTTTGGCAGGCGGGCAGGGAATGTTAGCAAGAAAAATTCCAAAATGAATAAATAGAGCAAATGCTCTGGTGTCCAGAAGCATTCTCAGCTGTGATCTGGGTGCAAGGAGCCTCAGGAATTTGGGTTCCAAGGTTCCAGCCACTCTAGGAAACTACAGTTCCCATGGATCCTTCTACCTGTGATGTTGATTGCTGCAGCAAGGACACAGCAGCCGTTACCCTTCTCAGGTGTATTGGGTGTGGATGGGGAGAAGGCTTTATAGAACCCTGGTTCTTAGAATGCTTCTAGGCTGTTTGACAGATATGTTCGCCCTCCTCAGGCAGGTAGCTTTGAGGGTGGGCCCCAGGCTTCCCTTCTGAACTGGCCTATTGCAGGCCAGACCATCCTCCTGCTGTCGAATTGGCCAATGGTGGCAGGAATTGGGGGGGGGCATTCCCCTGGCATGGTGCCAACTGACCAGTAGCAGTGCTTTGAACCATGCATAGCCGGGAGGGTCTTTTGGCCTCTCTTTCACTATGCCAGTTCACCCACCCTCCCTCTCTCAGATTAGGGTTGTTATGGATGGCATGACCTTGTTATGGACTATGTTGGTTGCCGGATTTTGGAGCTGATCAGGAATTTTCCCCA
This sequence comes from Podarcis liolepis, assembly GCF_965112155.1. Lineage (NCBI taxonomy): Eukaryota > Metazoa > Chordata > Lepidosauria > Squamata > Lacertidae > Podarcis > Podarcis liolepis. Next base: position 5,575,166 of record NC_139558.1, read on the forward strand.
TCTGGCAAATTGCCATCGCTGTTTGGGTTTTTGCCTACCTCACAGCAATCATCACAACTTTGTAAGGCAGATAAGCATTGGGTAAGCCTAGTCTTGGTTGGAGGGGAGGTTGCAGCCTCCAACTACCCCTCCATGGGTAAGGGTATCCTGGTTGTGCAGATGCCTGATGATCATCTTCCAAAGCAATTACTCTATTCTCAACTTAAAAATGGAAAGCGTAATGCTTTCCATTAAAGGTTTAAAGACTGTCTCAAGTCAAATCTAAAAAAAAGTAGGATAAACACTGACAACTGGGAAACACTGGCCTGCGAGCGCTCCAATTGGAGAACAGCCTTTACCAAAAGTGTTGTGGGTTTTGAAGACACTTGAACTCAGGACGCAAGGGAGAAACGTGCTAAGAGGAAGGCACACTTGGCAAATCCACACCATGATCAACTCCCACCCAGAAACCAATGTGCTCACTGTGGAAGGATGTGTGGATCCAGAACTGGCCTCCACGGTCACTTACGGGGACTGCTTGGGGATGCCCTGATTTGACGTAGGTCATAGGGCATCCCCACCCCTTGCTGGCTGCACCCGCTGCGGGCGGGCGGGAGTAACATGTGCCATTGCTTACCTCAATGCCTATGACCTAACCTTCACATCTGTAGCCAATAAAGTTGTGGCCTTATTTGATCCCAAAAGCAATACGCCATGTGTTGTCTAGTTATTTGCACATTAGAGAACAAGGAGGTCATGGGGCCTTGCCACACAATGGAATTGTCTCAGGAGGTTGTGGACTCTCCATCCTTGGAGGTTTTTAAGCAGAGGTTGGGTGGCCATCTGTCCTGGATGCTTTAGCAGAGATTCCTGTATTCCAGGGGGTTGGACTAGATGATCCTTGGGGATCACTTCCAACTCTACGATTCTGTGATTTATGTTTCTCAGTTGGAGCGGGGAGGTAGTTGGCAAAGAAAGCCTCCAAGCCTTATTATTAAAAAGGTTTATATCCCAGCCTTCACTGGAACCAGAGCAGGGTACAATATGATTTTTTTTGGGGGGGGGAATCTTTAAAAATACTAAAAATACTAAATCCATATTCCACTAATTAAAACACTCACTCATTGAAAACCGAGGGTGACCAAGTAAGCAAGCATGTCTTCAGGAGGTGCTTAAAGGACAACAGTAGCTTCATCAAGAGTGTGGCAAGACCTGAAGCTCAGACTTGGCAGAGAATAAATTAAATTAATTCAGATTGAAAAAGAAATGCACCTAAATGAGATGGCTTTCGGCAAGTCCATTCCAGATTAAACTTGAGTTGCCTGCTACTGAAGGACGACTACTACTGACTACTGAAGAATGCAGCATCTGGTGGTGATTTGTACATGTAAATGAGTCATCCAGGAGCACAGAGAAAACTTTCACCTCTAAGTGCTTCAAACACAACCCCTTTCAATGGAGACAATTCATATATTCAGATAAGCACCATTAAGTGTTCAATAATGAGAAAACAAGTGATATGCATGGTACTTGTGAACCAGTGCTATGTATTCCTTTAATGAAAAGTTTGGAGAATTGATGGGAAATTTGGAATTAACTGGTGTTCTCTTAGTCTCCTCCTACTTTTGCTGCTGTTGTTATTAACTTTCAATAGACATTGTGAAATGAAAGAAAGAGTTTATGCATCACAGGATATGGAACAATGCTATTTTCATTTACTTTCAGACGGATTCATTTATTTTTTCCTAGTTGAGAAACAATTGCATGGGGGCCATGAGATATAGTGAACCTATTATCCATCTGGTATGCTCAGAATATGGAACCGAAGGAAACCAGTTTGCCCCAACTCTTGTCAACTGCAGAGAAACAATGCTGTACAATTTCATGGTATGTTAATCTTTTGAGGGAATTCTTGGCTGTTCCAATGATCAAAGAGTTTCAGGAGGAACTCTGCATCGCTTTTCAGGTGCCTTTGGGGAGCCAGGCAAAGACAAGATCAGATCAAGTGGTAAAGTGTATATAATTAAAAAGTGGTTTCCAATTTTAGCCATGTATTAATTATTAGCTAAAATCTGGATAGATACTTTCATGCATCTTGCATGAAGATATAGTGCAGTGATCTTTTGGGGGAAGTTATTTTGGCAAAAGGTCTTCAAAGGAGACCATATGCTTTTTTTACTTTATTGAAACATAAAATATGAGGTGTCGAGGAGACTCTTTCCTTTATTTTACTTTTCTTTCTTAACTGGGGGTGGGGCAACTAAGCCATCACTGCACAGAAACCACTGCATCCATCTTTGAAAAGATGAATGCAGAAATAGGACAGAATGGACCTCAGAATGAACCCATGACTAGGGATGGACTGCTTTGTCCATCCCTAGGACAGGACGAAGCTAAACCTTTGCATATGTTCACAAGTTTAAAAGAATTAGGCATTCACTGCGCCATTTGTTTATCTTTCCAAACAGGCTTATTTCCTCCCCCACAGATTCCAAACTATTGGTGATCTCATTAATCAGTGCCTTCCTGATGATTTCTAATTACTAATTATAAACAGTGATGTGCAATTGACTCCCCTTGTACCCCCCAGATAATTATTAATGGGCTGCGTCTCACCAAGTGAATTCCATAAACATATTGGATTTGATTCCAAGTCCCTTTATGGGTGGAGAATTTCTCTCCAATGAGTAAGGAAGGGGGGAGAGGGGGAGAGAGATAGAGAGAGGGAGAGATCTATACAAGGATTTCTGATTAAAATGTTTGAATCATTTCTGCTCCAGCACCTTCAGTAACTAGTTTCAAACCATAGTGGCTGTCTTGGTTATGTTCCCAGCAGGTTATTAACAATTAATTAGCAACACTATTCCAATGCTATCAGCTTTGGAGCACTAGACTAATTGTACAGCATTGGAGTGCCATTGTGCTGTGCAAACAAACAGCAAGCCATAGGCACTTGTTTGCAACAAACACTGTACAGTTTATATACATTTGGGGGCGGGGATTCTGCAACTCCTGCCTATTTAGGAAATTAAGGAGAAAGGGAAATCTTGTTTCACGCTTTACATTTCTCCAGCTGGTAGTAATTTTCAGGGCAGCTTTAAAAGATTGGCCTGTTTAGCAGGTTTGCTGTATATTTCTGGGTGGGGGCAGTTCCAGATGACGGGGGTTATTACCCCATAATATCTGTTTGTTTATAAATGTACCATTTAAGTGGATGGGAAAGAAATAGTGACACAGAGGGGCACTGCTTCCCTCACAGCCATATTAATATGGATGCTAATTTAAATTCCTTTATTCTGAGGAAAGATTTTTGGAAAGGTTAAAACAAATTAATAATATTTCTGCCAAATGTTTTTCAAAAACATTCAGCCCTTTAACTTAAATACACTAGAAACATCAAAGTCAGACCCTTTTAAATTGGCAAGACATTTTTATTAAGTAATGTATTAAGCTGTGTGAATTTCAGAGGAGTAACCATGCTAATTTGGTGAAAAACAACTTAAGAGACTTATAGCACCTTAAAGGCCCTGTCTGCATTACACATTTAAATCTGTATCGTACCACTTTAAATAGTTACAGCTTTTCTGCATGGAATTGTAGTTTTTTAAGGATGCTGAGAATTGTTAGGAGATCTTTTTCCCCCTCACAGAGCCAACATGCATGGAGTGGTTTAACAATCAATCCCTTTTCCCAGAGAACTCTGGGATTGGTAGCTGTGGGTTTTTTGATGAGGTAGAATGTAATTTGTCTTATATTTTAAAAATCACTGGGAATCTGGAGCTAGAGCTAGAAAATTGACTAGCATACAGGTTAACAGAAGAAGGACTGCCTTAGGAATTCTTGGTTCAAATCAAATAAATTGATAAAGCATTTCTTGAATTCTATTCAGATCTATATTCAAGATGAATTCTGACATCACATAATTATTGAGAGTGGATCAAATATCAAAATTAAGAATAGCACAGAGTGCTGTGCTCACTGCTCTGATTTTGGATTCTGAAATAAAAACCTAAAAAATTAAGTCAATGGAAACAGGGAACAGATTGTTACCCAGTTGAAAAGGATAAAACTCTTAATACTGAGCTAATGTCATTATTAATGGAAGTTAATATTTCAGTTTTTAAAAATACTACAGAAACATTTCCCCGCACCCATATATATCATTATTATATTAAGGTGAGAGAGTTTAGACCTCGCTTCAGCTTGAACCTAAGTGGGTATCTGAAATAGAAATTCATTTCCTTGAATACACGAGGTAAGATTTTGTCCAAACAAATAAACAAGCATCTTTGGACCAGCACATGAGATTTATCCAGCATAAAATTATAGTAAGAGCATAGTAGACTCTTCACAGGCTACACTGAGGAAGAATCATGAGTCAGGATGACTATTGGGGATATGCGCTTGAAGGTGCAACGCTAGCACACATGCCCTGTAATTAAACCCTTTTAGAACAAATTATATCAGAGGATGAATTTTGTGCTGAACACTGCATGTGACTTCACAGCATCCCACTTGCTTTTAGGATGATTTCTCTCAAAGCTCAACTTGGAGAAGTGCCCACAACCTGGGGTTATCAGAGCAGCAGCCAGACCCAAGGGCTGAAACTAAAAATCTTCTTGCACTCCATAAGCAGAAGGATGGATAGAAGACCTGTGAGTCCTGACAGTTCAAGAAAATATTCCCTTTAATCACTGAGAGATTAAGGGAAAATACATAATTTGACAACATCTTTAGAATGTTTGGGTGATTAAGGTTACATTCCTATGCATGCTTATCTAGAAGCAAGGCCTATTAAACACAGTAAAAATGCACAAGATTGCACTCAAAGTTATAATACTTATTCTCTTGGATCAGTGAGGTCTGAGCCGCTCGCACCACCATACTATTCATCACCTTGACCCCCTTTTTTGGTCCTGTTGGGCCTTTTAAAGAACATAAGAAGAGCCTGCTGGATCAGGCCAAAGCTCCATCTAGTCCAGCATCTTATTCTCACAGCAGCCACCCAGAAGCCTGTGGGAAAGCTTCAAGCATGATCTGAGCACATGTGCATTCTCTCCTCCAGTAGTTTCCAACAACTGGCATTCAGAAGCATCCCTGTCTCCGTGATCCTCAACCTGTGATACCTCTCTGCCCTTCCTATAGAGCAGGCATGGCCAAACTTGGCCCTCCAGCTGTTTTGGGACCACAACTCCCATCATCCCTAGGTAACAGGATGAGTGGTCAGGGATGATGGGACTTGTAGTCCCAAAGCAGCTGGAGGGCCAAGTTTGACCATGCCTGCAATAGAGTTTATATCAAGAAATAACCATGTCCCAATGGTTCTCTCCTTTCCACCAACTTTCCATTATACCTGCTATAGCAACACCATCCTGTAAGACCAAACACTCCAGTTCACCCATGTTGGCTCGCAAACTTCTAGCATTAGCATATAAACACTTATATGCAAACTCCCTCTTTAAGTGTCTTTGGCATTTGAATTTTGATTTGTGGTACTTTGGCCTCTCTGAATTGCTGTCTTGTGGCTCTGCACCCGCAATGCCTAGTTCTTGGCCAACCCCATTTAAATTTTCATCAGTTTTATCGTCTTCATTTTAGGGGAGGAGAGTCATTCTGAACCAAACGCTCCTCAGCTCCCATTGTCTCTCCCCCTCAAAAGCTGATGCTTTTGCCATCTTTTTGACTGTGGGTGCCAACAGTCTGGTTCCATCCCAGTTCAAGTGGAGTCTGTCCCTCTTCTACAGGCCTGGCTTGCCCAGAATTTTCCCCAGTGCCTATTAAATCCAAACCCCTTCATCTCATCCACACATTGAGACTACAAAACTGCACCTGTCTTTTTGTGTTTCTGTCATTCAATGTGAATAGGTAGTTTTATGTGTGGGGTTAAATATTGTATATTATATGAACATGTATGGATATGTGTTGCGAGAGGGGTAGGATTGAAGGTTTGCATCTTTATTTTGTAATTTTAAGAAACTTAATACAAATTTAAATAGAAAAATAGTTGGCAGGTGTGCAAACACACACAGGGATGCAAAAACAATGGTTTGTAAATCATCAGACCAAAAAACAAATCCAAAGAGTAGCAGTAGTTCTGTCACATGCGCATGTACAATAATGTCTATGGATCTCAACAGAGTTTCATAATAATAAAATAGATGCCTCTTTTCTCAAGGAACTTCTGTCAGTGCAGAAGACAAGGGAGGAACGGGAAGAGAAGGGAGCAGGGAATTAAAAACAAGGAATTTAAATAAAATCCGTAACTAGACTTTCATTCAATAAAAGAGAAAGGAATAATTTGCTGAAAATTCACAAAAATTGAAACCTATTCACTCCTTCCCCAAATAGATATGATTCTGAAGAGGTGATAGATTGCAATGAAAAATAAAGTCACTTGTTTCGTGATGACAAATGACTACATCTTTCAAATTCTTTCAACAGATACCTTACAAGCCACAGCTGGCAGGGATTAGAGACGATTTGGAACCATCTAGCATGAAACTGCCTTTGCAGCAATAGGTCATTATATCTATTTTTGCAATACTTCAAAGTTATAAGATAAATGAAGGGAAGTAGTCCTTGTGTATAATGAGTACTTCTCTTTGAATGAAATCCCCATCTTGTTTGCCTCAGGGAAAATGATAATGTCATCTTGCAGAGCCATCCTCAAAGCACCGCTCCAATGCAAAACTCATTGAATAAGTATTGAAGAGTGTTGCTTAATATAAAAATAAAAATTGAGGATTCAGATATAGTTTGGTTTGGCTCCCCTTTTACATTTAAGTGCTGGGGAAAAAATTGTTCAGGTCAAGGAAATTTTGATACCCAGTTACGAAGGCTGTTCTACTGGAGGGGCTGCACAAGGAGCTATTTGGTGAGCTCAGAATTTAAAGGAACACATATACGGAGTGGAGGGAGGGGCAAAGAACCAAGAATAAGTGGAATGAGGAACCAAATATTGTAGAGAGAGGGTCCAGAGGGATAAAATAATTAGCTCAGAAATGTACAAGACATTAAAAACAGTAAGAAGTTTTTTACCTGTTCAACTCCTACTTTGCCCGTCTTCTCCCAACCTGGCAAAAATAAATCAAATGATGAAGGTCATTAAGATTAAGTGATATCTAATATTAGCCATAGTCAGAGTAGACCTGCTGAAATCAAAGGACTTAAGTCTATTAATTTTAATGGGTATATTCTGAGTATGTCTAACATTGGTTATAATCCATTCTCTCCTTTCTTGTTATAGTTACTATTCTGGTAGATTAGGGGAATGCTAATAAAATACCTTGATTTCAGCAAGAATTTTAACAATTCTCTTTGCAAGCTGGTAAAATTTAGGTTACATTATTCTACAGTTGGATGGATTTGTAGCTGGTTAATGGACTGTGCCCAAAGAATGTTACTCAATAGCTAATCCTCTATCTGGAAAAAGTGACAAATTGGGTGCTGCTGGTCCTGGTGCTGTTTAATATATTTAGAAGGATGTTCACGAAATTTGCAGGTGACATCAAATTGGATCCAATGCACAAGCATGATGGGTGATACCTGTTTTGATACGTGAAAAGGATCTAGAGGTTTTAAGAGAAGCATAAGTCAGCAGGGTAGGACAGCAGCAAATAAACACTAATGTAATGCTAGTCTGAATCAACAGAAGTATAGCGTCTAATTCATGAGGAGTAATGGTACTCCAACTTAGATCAAACCTCACCTGAAATACTGGAGATTGAAGTTTAAGAAGGGTATTCACAAACTAGAACATGTCTAGGTAAAGGTAAAGGGACCCCTGACCAATAGGTCCAGTCGTGGCCAATTCTGGGGTTGCGATGCTCATCTCGATTAACTGGCCAAGGGAGCTGGCGTACAGCTTCCAAGTCATGTGGCCAGCATGACTAAGCCACTTCTGGCGAAACCAGAGCAGCGCACAGAAACGCCGTTTACCTTCCCACTGGAGCGGTATCTATTTATCTACTTGCACTTTGATGTGCTTTCGAACTGCTAGATTGGCAGGAGCAGGGACTGAACAACAGGAGCTCACCCCGTCGCAGGGATTCAAGCCGCCGACCTTCTGATCGGCAAGTCCTAGGTTCTGTGGTTTAACCCCCAGCGCCACCCACATCCCACAAGAACATGTCTAGAGGGCAACAAAGATGTTGAAGGGCCTGAAGACTAAGTCCTATGAGGAAAGTCAAATGAGTCGTGTATACTAGAAGTTCATTAGGTGCTATTCAACATCTACAGTTGACTGGATGGCCTAACAAGGGATGCTGTAGTATAATGGGTTTCCTGCATCGGTAGGAGATTGGACTAACTGACTTCTGAGGTGCCTTCCAGGACAGTGATTATATAGTTCTAATTCATTATTTTTGAAGTTCAGGGGGGCATGTCCCTTCAATATCTAAGCCCTGAGGAGAAAGGCCTCAGCATAATCTTTGTGCTTTGTGCTTCAAGTTTCCTCTTAAGCCCCCGCCTGCAGTCTGAAGCAGTTCAGTCCCCAATGCAAGAATAGAACCTCAGCCAGAAGAAGGAACACTCCTTCTGTCCAAGCAACCTCACCGTCCTCGTCGCCTTTAGGGATGCGCAGCATGCATTCAGAAGATGCCAAACAAGCTGTGTTGGCTGATTCTGGGAATGAAACAAGGATGCAGTTGGCAGATGCCTCGTTTTTGGCTAGGGCTGGCGAGCCATTCAAGGCCAGCACGGATCAACCACCTGTCATCTTGTCTCTAATGTGGAAAACATTTCAAAATTCAAGAAACAGAGAAACTTCAGGAAGTGCAGTGAGCCACAGAAGCACTAAACTTTCAATAATTCATGAGGTTAATTACAATATCATTACAATAAGCAATGTTTTTATTTTGTGTTTTTATGCTGTGAACCACCCTGAGATCTTCAGATGAAGGGGGGTATACTAATTTTCCTACTACTACTACTAAGAATAATAATTCTATACGTCCCAATACCAAGACTTTTCCTGGGCAGTTTTCAAGCAAAAAAAGAAACCAAGAAACCCATAATGTGTGTGTGTGTGTGTGTGTGTGTGGCATAAATAAATAAAAAAGTAGGGAAGGCAGAGTTACATTTTTGAAAGAAAAACCTGGAAAAGTAAAAAGGACTTCACTTAACCCTGGAAAGGGCACTATAGAGGAACTGAGGAACGGGGGGGGGGGGGCATTTCACAACTGGGGCACCACCACTGACAAGAGCCTTTCCCTATCTTACCTCTAGTATTGCCACTGGTTCTTCATAATACGGGATTGTCTTGTATTTCAAGGTAAAATGCTGTGTCCCGTATTGATTCAATACAGGATAAAATGTTCCCCATTCCCCTCTCCCCTCTCATTAGGAATCCTCTTCAAATGCCTGACCCTGCTCCTACTGGGACAGTATTTCTGGCTTGACTGGAGAAGCCACCTGTTGCTTCTTTCGTTTCCCTTTTTCTCCTCTCTCCCTCTCATCCTGTGAGATGAGATTGTGTGTCCAGCTGTATATGTGATTGCTTCCTCAAGATCTAAACCAGGCATAGGCAAACTTAGCCTTCCAGATGTTTTGAGACTACAACTCCCATCATCCCTAGCTAACAGGACCAGTGGTCAGGGATGATGGGAGTTGTAGTCCCAAAACATCTGGAGGGCTGCGTTTGCGTAACCCTATGCCTTATCTAAACCCTATTTCTAAGTTTGTTTGGCAGGGCAAAAAGCCCCGAATAAAATTTAAAATACTAACTGACGCAAAAGAAAGAGGGGGGTTTGCCCTGCCAGACTTAAGGTTATATTTTGAAGCTGCAGCTTTCTGCTGGATGAAGGATTGGTTACTTTTAGAGAACACCGATGTCCTAGATCTGTAAGGGTTTAATAATTCTTTAGGATGGCATGCATATTTGTGGTACGACAAGGTAAAGACTCATAAAATGTTCAAAAACCATATTGTCAGGAAAGCAATGTTTATGGTCTGGACAGAATACAAAGACTTACTAGAAGGTAAGACCCCGAGGTGGTTATCACCAGCGGAGGCCAAGGCTCGAAAAAAACCCAATATGGAGGTCGGTTGGCCGAAATATGGGGAAATAATAGAAAAAAATGGAGACAATTGGAGGCTGCAGAGCTATGAAAAACTAAAGAATAAGGTGCAAGATTGGTTTCATTATGCTCAAATTCAAGAGGTTTTTAAGTTGGACAAGAAAACAGGTTTCCAGGTGGAAAAATCGAAACTAGAGACAGAACTGTTAGAACCAAAGACTAAGGTACTTTCGAGAATGTATAACTTGCTGCTTAAATGGAACACTCAGGATGAGACAGTCAAATCAGCTATGATAAAATGGGCTCAGGACATTGGGTACAACATTATGTTTGAAGACTGGGAAAGGTTATGGACCACCGGTATGAAATTCACGGCATGTAATGCCTTGAAAGAGAATATTATGAAAATGATATACAGGTGGTACATGACCCCAGTCAAGCTTGCTAAGATATATCATTTGTCTGATAATAAATGTTGGAAATGTAAGGAGGCTGAAGGGACATTCTTTCACCTCTGGTGGACCTGTCCAAAAGTGAAGGCCTTCTGGGAAATGATTTATAATGAGTTAAAAAAGGTGTTTAAGTACACTTTTCCCAAGAAACCAGAGGCCTTCCTCCTGGGCATTGTCGGCCAGAAGGTGTTAAAGAAGGATAGAACCTTCTTTATGTACGCAACTACAGCAGCAAGAATTCTCATCGCAAAATACTGGAAGACACAAGATTTACCCACACTGGAAGAGTGGCAGACGCAATTGATGGACTATATGGAACTGGCTGAAATGACTGGCAGAATCCGAGATTTGGGAGAAGAAACAATGGAGGAGGACTGGAAAAAATTTAAGGACTATTTACAAAAATATTATAAGTTATATGAATGTTAAGAACTTGCATGAATTAGAAAATCTAGCTTCAGCAATAAGATTCGGTGTTATGGTAAATTATGTTATAATTATGAAAGGACTAAAGTTTAAAGTAATATTATACCTATTTTAGGGTAAAGTAAATTGACAATAAGTATTTTAAACTTAAAATACAATTATTTGAAAGTACAAAAGAATGCACGAAACAAGGTAATAATTTGCTGATATTTTTATTGTAAAGAATGCAGGGTGAGGGAGATGTGGGGAAGTCCAATTGGTTATGAAAAAATGTTCTGGAAAGATGGATTTCTTTTTCTTTTTCTTTTCTTTTTCTGTTATCTCTTTTGTATATCTGACTCAACATCTGTACCTGGAAAAAAAGCAATAAAAATATTTATAAAAAAAATTTAAACCCTAATTGTGACACTATTAATCATGAAGACTCCATCACGGTGGATGTTCATACTTTTAACATGGACCCCATGCTGTGGGGCTATCTGGCATGTCACCGCTTCCATCTCCTGTGTATACCAACTTAGGAACTGTAACACTCAAAGAGGGCATGTGCCATGATTGATTAGATTAGAGCCTCCACTTTTGCTCTGATAGCACCTATAGCATGATGCAGGCGGAAATCTCAAGAAATACAGAGATGGGAAAAACCACTCCTGTTAGATTTCTGTCATGTCAGTGTTATAGACACTGAGGCATTACAAATGAGGAGGACTTTATAAATGGGGAGAGCTTGGCTGTAGATTCACACAAAAATGGCTGCCAGCTCCTCACCGTTTCTCCCTATGGTATCTCAAGGACTTCATCCATGTTTTACCTTATAGAAATTAACAACTCCATTAGGTCATAGTGTTGGAAATGTACCAGCTGCTTCTTGACTCTCAGTCTGAAAGATGAAATATAACATACCTGGCAGTACTTAGGAATAGCAAATGCTCACCCTTATAGATGCCAAAACATTTTCATCGAATAAATGTGTGTTAGGTATGAGAAGCCAAATTTGGTACGCGGCAATGTACTTCCACATCATTAGAGCTACAAGGTTTGTTTCCCCACTACCTGGTACACGAATATTCAATTTAATTACGTTGCAACTTTCTCTACATTATCTGGGAAGTCAACTTTTTCATGCATGTAAAGTTGTGCCCTATAAATAAGTAGGCAGCATTGACAGTTGGCCCAAAAGAGGCTGAAATCCAAAATGGTGGAAAAAATATAATAATAAAAATAATAAACTGATAATTGACAACACACTGCCCTATAATGGTAGGCTTAAATCCTTTACCTAAGGAAAACAATTTCATCCTGTCTTATGGTTTGGCCAGCCCTGACTAGAATCGCTTACATCTTCCCATCTATCCTAATATTTAGGGTTGGATCTGAGTAGAATTCCTCCTGCAAACATTGCTTCTCTGTTTTGTGTTTATTTGAATTTACTGTTCCACTACCAACCTGGTTCGGTGTCAGTGTTTGGAACCTCTAAATTTGCTTCAGTTTTGCTTTAGGTGAAATACAGAGCTATATAGAATTGCCCCCTGAGAAATTCTGATAATCCTATGGAATTTCATTTGGCTACTTTCCTATTTCTTGGTTGTTCAGCTGGAGCAACACTGAATTAGATTTGAATTTTGCTATAGAGGAAATTTCAAGGCAATTCATTTATTTGTAATGCATAAAATATATTTGTTGCAGTCCTTTTATTTTGTTCTTGTGTTGTTGTTTTTAAAGAAGCCTATTTCAATTTGTTACTCAAGACTAAGCAATAAAAATGTTCTTCTGTGAATGCTTCCACAACTGTGAAAAGAGATCTTTAAAAGAGATTTTTCGGGGGAAAGCTATTTACACTGCCTTTTGTCAGTATGGCATACACACACACACACACACACACACCTTATGATGAAGGATGAGTAATGAGCAGTGCTGATGTTTTAGGGAGAAAAATGTGTCAGAATTCACCATGAAGTTGTTATAGTAAGTGCCACACTTTTTACATTTTTTTTTTTAATATGCAGGTATTGCGTACCCTTGAGTACCCCTAGAAAAAAAAGCACTGGCAATCAAGTCCTGTAAAAATATTATAATCAATTTGTATGCAGGTGGGAACTTTTATTCTTACTCTGAATTGACTTTGCAATATTGTCAGAAATCTGCAGCTGAATCGCATTGGCTACACAGGGTTGTCATATAAGCACAATGAATATGTGATCCCCTGTTGTCTGGAATCACATAGCAAGGAAGAAAACCAATACTTATAATTTGCTTGTTGTTGTTGTTTTAGAAAACAGCAGCAGCACTACAACAGTCCCAAACCAGCAGTCAACTGGGGTCTGAAAAGGTTTTGAAAAATAGCAAGCAAGGTAAGCAAGAATGTTCAGGATATGTTTAGAGGGCTTCAAAAACACAATTTTCAAAGCAAAATTGTTTACTTATGAAAATTCAGCAAGGCAGTACTTAAGATATTAATAAATAGCTCATAAATTTATGAGCAATGTTCCTTGAAAAGGCAAATTCAAAAACTTTTTCAAAGCAGTCTTTTTTAAAAAAAATGCTCCATCACTTAATAGTTACACAACTCTTCTGAAATGTAGCCTTCTAAAATTGAAAACATCTTCCCATCACTTTCTTTTAAGGTGAGAGTTTGCTATTCAAAGTTTGGCTGTTCATTCTAATTAATATTAAAACATGTTGTATATTTGCAGGTTTGCAGGCATCCTGGTACTCAACAAAAGAGAATATAACAAATCTTTCACAGAGCTGAGTAAGAAATAGCAGACTGCTGCACTTCAGTAGGAAGCATTGCATTCCCTCAGTTCTAGGCCCATAAGACCTTCTATCTCTTATATTTAATTTAAGAGGCCTGGATTATACATTCATGAGGTTTACATCACTTTCTGTTTCTACTTTGCCTTTTCTCTGCTTAGAAACTGTACAGCCATTAAAGCAGGCAATGATTTAGCAAAACCTCACTGAGGCAAATATCAGAGACATAAACTAACTAATAAGTCAGTGCTCCTTCGTTCGCTCAGGTTCCCCACTCCCATTGGCCCATGCTCACAAGGACAGTGATATTTTCCCTATGTCCATGAGGGGAATCACTCAGCTCGTGGATGGTGCCATGACCAATTGTCAATGCACCAACTATCCTAGAAAATGTCTTGATTTTCGGTTAAGCTCAAATCTTGGTACAAGTATTCTTTCAAGCTTCCAGTTATTCCCAGTGTCACCAGTCAATAGAACAGTGTTCTCCATAGGGAGGCATCTCTTCCTGCCTATGGTGAGCTGCCCTGAGAGCCCTGTTGCTGCACATATTCCTTCTGCCACTCAAATCAAGTGGTTGGGATGACCATGCTTGGGTGCTGTGGAAAGGAGAGGGCCCTATCTGGATTATGGATGTAGCAAGGCTCTTTTTGACAAAGGACTTCTCCCCAGCTGCAATCATGGTGGCCACAGAACCAAACTCGGGCCTCCCTTGCTGCCCACAAGTGGAGTGGTAGTAGTAGTTTTCACAGGTGCAGTAGGTATGGAGACAAGACACCAAGGGTATTAGGTTGCATCCACACCATACATTTAAAACATTCCTTTTTTTTTTTAAGGGACGCAGGTGGCGCTGTGGGTTAAACCACAGAACCTAGGACTTGCTGATCAGAAGGTCGGCGGTTCAAATCCCCGCAACGGGGTGAGCTCCCGTTGCTCGGTCCCTGCTCCTGCCAACCTAGCAGTTCAAAAGCACGTCAAAGTGCAAGCAGATAAATGGGTACCGCTCCGGCGGGAAGGTAAATGGCATTTCCGTGCACTGCTCTGGTTCGCCAGAAGCGGCTTAGTCATGCTGGCCACATGACCCGGAAGCTGTCTGCTGACAAACGCCAGCTCCCTCGGCCAATAAAGCGAGATGAGCGCTGCAACCCCAGAGTCGGTCACGACTGGACCTAATGGTCAGGGTCCCTTTACCTTTACCTTATTCCATTTTTACACCCTGTATGGTGGGTGTGTGACCTAACTCCTCCTCTGAGGTGTTCTAGATCAGGAGGTGCCTACAGTGGAGAAGGCTGTTAGAGCACTGGAGAAATAATTAATGGGTCAAACATATCAGCCTGTATATCAGTGTCCTCACAAAAATGATCATAGCCCTACCCAAGTTCTAAAGAAATTTTGCAGCTCTCTGAGAATGAGGCAGAAAAAAATGGAAGCGTCTTTCATGAGGGAACAACACTTTGGGAAAATTGGAGGACAGATTCTGTCACAGTACTAATCCAAATTCATTTAGAAGCATTTTATTTTATTTTTGAAGATTTATTTTGGAATTTGGAATTAAATAATATTTAAACATGGATTTTCATGCAACTTTTTTTAAAAGCCAGAGACTAATGTGGGAACAGGATGAAATTGCTTATTAGTGAATATGACAGTGGCATGGATCAGCATTAGACCAATTTGGCCTTCCGTGATGAGAAAAGACCTTTCATTCCTTCAAAACCCTGATCTAGAGATTCCCCGCCCCTCTTTCTTCCGTAAGATGAGAGAAAAATATTACTCAGTGTGGCTATTTTGTTGGATGAATTTTTCATAATATTGCAGTCAGCTAAGCAAGTAATCACAGATGATGAAATCATTAAGCAAATGTGTTGCTCTTGTTAGCTATTCCTCTTGGTTGTTGTTTGGTGTATGCCTGACAGAATAGTTAGTTAACTTGAGCAGATTTTTTTTGGTAGTTATCTGCAAGTATACTTAGCCAAATGGCATAACGATTTGTTAATTTTAAATACAAAGCACTCTGTGTTCATTCTATGGTTGTCAAAGGAGTAATTTGGCAGACGCCACCAGTTCAAATCTCCACAAAGAGAATAGGTATAATGGAGTAAAATGTTTTTCAAATAAGGGGTTCAAGTCAATAATAGTCTCTCCTGCATTTCTTCAAGGGATGGGTGTCAGCCAAAGCTTTCTTTTCCTACTCCCAGCTGGATTTTGGCCACCTTTCTTTCCCTTGGGAGAAGGTTTCTGCAAAGACACTTCAAACTTGTAAAAGATCTGTCAGAATATAATTCCCCCCTAAAATGTATTTTGAAATATTGAGTGAGTTATTATTATGGACACAAAAAATGCCTACGCAAGGGAGATATCTATGAAAACCTTCTGAACAGAAAGGAAAAAGGAAATTAAAAGGGGAAATGAACATTAAAAATGAGATCAACAAATTCTGATAAGATTAACAATGTTGAAACACCGATTATAAATTGATTTCTTTTATAATTTCTATAAATTGCTTTTAGAAAATGAGCATGCAAATAAGCCACATAAGCATTTCGTTTCCTCCCATGCAGTAACATAGAATGTGGCCACAGCAGAAGAGTTGCTAAATCTAGGCTGATTCACACAAACTTTCTGGGAGCGTCTCCACCCCCATCGTTCAGCCCGGACACTGAGGTCCAGCTCCGAGGGCCTTCTGGCAGTTCCCTCACTGCGAGAAGTGAAGTTACAGGGAACCAGGCAGAGGGCCTTCTTGGTAGTGGTGCTCACTCTGTGGAACACCCTCCCACCAGATGTCAAGGAGATAAAGAACTACACAACTTTTAGAAGACACCTGAAAGCAGCCCTTTTTAGGGAAGTTTTTAATGTTTGATCTTTTATCGTGCTTTTAATATTCTATTGGGAGCCTCCTAGATTGGCTGGGGAAATCCAGCCAGATGTGAGTGGGGTAAATTATTATTATTATTATTATTATTATTATTATTATTATTATTATTATTCTGTAGTAGATTTGTGAACTTTGGTTGGGCAAAATATGGGACAGGTAGGGGTGGGGATTGGGGGCACACACACTCATGACACCACCTTTGGGGGGGATTTCCCACATTTGGCCTTCCACTCCCCTCACCCCCTGGTTCTGCTCTTCTCCCTGACTCATGTAGACGGCCCCATGCTGCCAGCAGCAGAGACTCAAGTGTGGAGGAAGAGGATGGAGGAGCAGAGGTCAGTTAGGGACCACTGAGGGGATCAAGTGGCAATGGACCCGCACCATTCTAGTCTGGAGGTGGCAGCTGAGGAGGAGTACCAGAGAGAGGGAAGGAAGGAGGGGGCAAGGGAGGGAGAGGAAGTGATCCCTTCCTCCTTCTCTCTATTGTCACTTGTGTTGAGCCAGGCTCCTCATCAGCTGCCATGGTGGGCTGGCCACCTCCCTCTTATACCCGATGGTGTCATGGAAGGGAGGGGTAGAACAATACAGCAGTGGCGAGGACACTGGCAGCGGGTGAAGGGAAGGGAGGCAGGCAGGCAGGTGACACCAACCAATGAACCAGACCCACGCTCTGCCCTGCCTGCGCAAACCCCTCTCTCTCTCCACCAGACCCACCCTCTGTTAGGTTTCTGTTATGCCACTGTGCAGTTCTTGGAGTCACAAGACTCTGTTGACATTCCAGACTGTTGGAAGTCTCACGGGAGATGGGAGACGGATGTTGAAGTTACTGGTTTCCTGTTTCTGTGTCCTGTTGTTTTCTGTCTCTCACAGAGAGCAGATGCATATTCTTTTCTGTCTTGCATAGTTAGAAATAAAGTAGCAATGTAGCACACATTTCTGGCTCCTTCTGCTGCTGTCTGAGTAGTCTCTGCAATGGAGAGTGTGCCTGAAATCTCATTCAAAGGCTTAGGTCATTAATCACCGTCGGAGGAGAGCCTGGATGGGGGGCCGAAGATACGGCCGGAGGAGTAGCCATTACAGCTCGGTAGTATGGAGGCTCCGACACCCTCTGCCTGCGCAGTTTTGAGGGGGGGGGACTTGAATACGGAGGGGGGGGAGGCATCCTGTAGTCCAAACAGGACAGGGGACACTCTTGATGATCCCATTTTGCTAGGGATGTGTGGCAACCCTAATCTGTGGTGACCACTTCTGTCATTACACACTGAACTCTGAAGTGATGGAGCTTATGTTGCAAGGGCTGTGCTGATTTCAGGACCAGGACCATGCTGGAATTTGGAATACAGCGGTAACTTATGAAATTTCATATCCAATTCCTACTACTGAGAAATCACTCAAATTGTAATGTACAATTCCCTGAGGTTTCACATCCTGACGTTTAAATGTTAAATGTGAATAGTTGCTGGGATGGTTTTACAAAGCTTAGATGCCGCAATGTCCCTTGTTTACTAGCAGGCCTGTCTTCTGTTGCAGTGAGCTTTTCTTCATTTGAACCCAATTATTGATTCTTCACCTCTCCCCCTCCCTCTAGAGGCAATGTGTAATATTAGCGTCCCAGTGTCAGGAATCTAAATGAATGACAAATACCTTATTAATATAACACATTTTTCTTTGTTGAAACAAAATGGCTCCTTTGCATAATTTGCTATATAGGAAAAAGCCAAGCAAAGCTTCCCAGTGCATTTTTATTCCACATATGGTGCCAGACTTGTTGTCACAGTATTTAATAAATTAGGTTTCCAGAAAAGGTTAGAGCTTCTTTAACCTACTAATTGTCAGCGAAGTAGAAAAGGAGTGTGGGCTTTATGCTCTAAATCATTCTTGGGGAACTGTAAAATGCAAGCTGCCATCTAAACATTTCTGCCAGCAGCTTAATGGTAACAAATGATGTTGTTGTGCGAGGTCAGAAAAACATTCATTGTGAAACCTGGGCAATGATAATCTTATATGATATTTATCTTCTGTTGCGCAGAAAGTATGGACCTCATTTATTTGCTTTCTAATACATGCCACTTACTTATGTCAAGAATCCCCTTGCAAAGGGTTAATGCATTGAAAAAGATGTAATTAATTCTGCTTGTAAGATCACATGGCATTGACACTCAAAACCTCATGTTCTAAATTATTATACTAAAAAGTTGTTCATGATGATGTAGGAAGGAAGGATTTCTAGAGCCTACTTCCTGCAAACAACAGATTCATTAGCCTGTTTCTGAAGTGTATCACATGATTGATTGTTCCTTCATGCAAAAATGTTCCCTGCATTGGGGAAACTAGCAGTCAAGGAGAAGGCGAGGCTTGGACTTAACTTTGTCATCTAGTTATCTCTGTTGTGGAATTAATTTATTTCTGTGGAGAGGCATAAAACTACGCCAGCACCCACTTGTAGTCTGAAGCAGTATCTTTAATGATCCCTCCACTCATTAGAATCTGTGCATAAAGATTCTAATGAGCCAGTGTGGTGTAGTGGTTAAGAGCGGTAGACTCGTAATCTGGTGAACCAGGTTCGCTTCCCCACTCCTCCACCTGCAGCTGCTGGGTGACCTTGAGCTAGCCACACTTCTTTGAAGTCTCTCAGCCCCACTCAACTCACAGAGTGTTTGTTGTGGGGGAGGAAGGGAAAGGAGAATGTTAGCCGCTTTGAGACTCCTTAGGGTAGTGATAAAGCAGGATATCAAATCCAAAAAATAAGTAAGTAAATAAAAAGAACATGTTGCATGAAACACAGACTTGCTGATTGGCATTATCTCCATGACATCCGTACTCCAGACCTGCCACTGATATTTAGCATGTTGCTCATGTGTAGGTGCTTCAGATGATGTCGATCAGGAGTCCTGATAATTTAAAATTGTCGCCCAGCTCCTTCAAGCGCTCCTCATAAGGCTTGGTTTCCAGACCCTTGATCATCTTGGTTGCCCTTCTCTACACACATTCCAATTTGTCAACATCCAATTTGTCTCTTTTGGGGACAACATTTGCTCATCCCCCATCTGCAGGAACCTCACCTGTTCTCCAAGAATTCTCAAAAGATTATAGACAGAGGCTCTGAAATCAGATCCATAATTTCTTTTTTAATGCCCTTGGGTGTGACTCATCAGGCCCTGCATAATAGTGAGTGATAGTTCCTTCGCATCTCCTACCTGACCAGCTTCAAAGAGACCTCAAACAATGGGGGGAGGAGTTTTTCTGGACAGCACTGTGAATGATGGTGGTGGAAATTGCTTACTGCTGGTAAATATTGTTATTTAACTTTGCAACCTACTGTAACTAGACAAATTGTTCATCAGTAATGATAGTGAGCCAGTTTGAGAACAACACAGTATTAACTGGGGATGCCTATGTACTAGGTCTTTGCTAATCATTTTAATCAGGAGAAATGTGTCTGAATAGTTTTCATATATTCTGAATCTGCTCTTTTCCTTTCATGTAATACAAACCAACAGAACACGTATATAAACAAATAGCTTCTTAAAATTAAAGTAGCATGAAAGTTGCTGAATGGGTTCTTTGCTGAACTACTTCTAGAGTTAAAATACAAGGCAACAATAAAGAATGATAGTTTGTTAGAAAGACTTTCCTCCACATGCCACAAATTTTCATAACCCTGATCAAAGATGACAAATGTTTCTTGTCCTTTTTCATCAGGACTTTTATCTACAGTTGCTTTTCCCTGCCTATAGTAATAGCACTTGGCTGCTAAGGAAGGGTTGAATTGCTGGGGAAATCCCAGTAGGAGAGATCAATGGAGCACACACCATTTGCAATCACTGGGACCTTGTAAAGGATACAGCATGCTACCCGAGGGAGCTAGTGGATTCTGTACAGGAGCTAGATTGCTTGTGAAGAAATAGACTCTACACCGATAGCACTGGAGACAACCCCTTTAAAGTTATCAAAGCTACTATGGATAGATCAGAAAAATAACAGTGAGGATTCTTCCCCATGAATACTTAAAACCAAAGGAAAGCTAAAGGTGGCTGCACAAAGACTAGAAGATATTCAAATATTATATTCAAACTATTTTTCCCTTTTGTATACAGTGGTACCTCGGGTTACAGATGCTTCAGGTTACAGACACTTCAGGTTACAGACTCCGCTAACCCAGAAATAGTGCCTTGGGTTAAGAACTTTGCTTCAGGATGAGAACAGAAATGGTGTGGTGGTGGCGGGAGGCCCCATTAGCTAAAGTGGAACCTCAGGTTAAGAACAGTTTCAGGTTCAGAACAGACCTCCGGAACAAATTAAGTTCTTTACCCGAGGTACCACTGTAAAGTGAACAATGAGACCATGCATGAATTGCTGTGTTGTTTGCAAATATTAATAAGAAATGGAAATAATAAATGGTTGTCATGGATTTTATTTAAAAGTAGAACATGTTGCTGTTTTTAAACACCAGGCCACCTTTTTGTTATGGTGAATGTCCAAATTTGATGATTGTTGACATTTCATGCCCAAATGTTGTCGATCTGAGTTGAATCCAAAGCAGATGTCTGAACATCACTGTAACATCACTGTAGGAGTGTGGGCCTGCAGGCATAACACAGGCATTGCAGCAAGTGCCACTGCCACATCTGTAGTACTGTTGTTTGTGCTGGCTATGGCAGAAGGTGGGGGCAGAACAGTCAGGCCAGATGCCATGTGCAATGGCAGAAAGACTAGCTCAGGATCCATCTAGGGATGCCCTGTTTCGTGGACCCATAGCTACTGAGGTTAGACAAGTAGCCAAACAGGATTAGGCATGTTCTACAGTAGCAACCATCTTCATACAGAACTCCATGGAAGGGGAGACTAGTTAGGCCAGCTGGCAGACAAGATTTAGAAGCTAGCAAAATCTTTTTTCCAGAAAAGTCATTTTGACACAAAGCCTCCTTTCTATGGCTGACTTGTGCCAAACAGAGCAAGATCTTCCCATGCCTCCTTTTTTTGCTATAGTGTTAGTCATGTTCCTAGTGCAAGGAGTTCTTCATTTGGCTTGTTATATGTGGATCCTTTCTCCAGCCACTATGGGTGAATCACTAAACAGAATTTTAGTTAGACAGCATCATAAGTGTTGAAATGCAACAGGTTAAGTTGTAGACATTTCGGATAATTTTGATGTCTGTTGACCTTGATGTCGATAATGCCAAGGCTGCAGGATCGATCCCTGTATGGACCAGCTGCATATTCCTGTATTGCAGGGGGTTGGACTAGATAATCCTTAGGTTCCCTTCCAACTATGGATTCTATGATCTGTCTAAGGGGCAAAGGGACATACTAGTTTCACCTTTGCATCATCCAGACCCTCAGCCTGTCTCAGTTTCTAAGTTACTAATCCCTAAAGCAGGCTATGCTATTATTTCGATTTCACTGGTGATGTGACTAGTACAGCCAAGTATTTTGTTAGAGAAGATTTGCAGTATTGGGAGTTTTCTTAAACCTGGACCTGCAGCTGAAAGCTCAGGTAGTAAATTTTGCCAATTTTCTCTTTTATGTGAGACCTTTTCCTGGAGAAATGAGGTCTGGCCTTAGTCATTCATGTACAGCCAGCTTAGATTACTGTAATGCAATTACTGCAATGCATGTTGCCCCTGAAGATAATCCGGAAACTGCAACTGCTCCAGGAATGCATCTAAAAGGGTACTGATGGGGATTCCCTTTCTGAGCCATATTACAACTTTAACAGTGCAGTTTGTGCCTACAGCTTGAGAGGAAAGAGAGGCAAACAAATTGTTAACTTCACTTCTGCTGCCAAGTAGACAACTTTATTTTCCCTTGGCTCCCTCCATTCCCCCCCCCCCAATGTATGAATCGTTTCCCATAAATTTTCTGGCACAAGACTTCTTAAAGCAAATTAACAAGTGTCAGTTCTTCAATGTTACAGGCGAGGGACATTTGCAGCCCTTCCTGAGACTGAACCAGGGAGCAGCTCTGCTACCCAGATTCCTCCCCCTGACCTTCCCCTGATCTCCATTCATAACCATAGTAATGAGCTCAATGCCTGACTCAAAACTGCAATACATGTTGTTCCTAAGGGGAGCGGAGAGGGAGGGGGAGAGAAAGGTAAAAACAACAGCACAGAGAATGGTCTGAAAGAAAGTATTGTTTTGGTTTGAGGTTTTTTCAAAAAGAATCATCCAAACAAAAAACCCTGCAGACAATGAAACATGTATGGTATTGCAGAACTGGCAGCTGCTGAAACATCACGTACTTTTAAATTATATATTGGTCTCTTTGATAAATTATTTTGGTCTTCAGCAAAAATGAGAGTTATCTAGGGGGGGGGGGGAATATCCACATCTGATGTGCACAAATTTTACACAGTAAAAAGAACAGATGTCAGTCTGTTTGAACACTTGTTTACTTGCAAACTGAATTGACGCAAGTGGAATGGTTTTATGCTGTGATTATCTTCCTTTCCGAGGGCAGAGTGAGGCAAGAGTTACAGAAATAAGTTGCATAGTACTGCATGCAGAAGACATTCTTGTTTACCTGGGCTTTTACCTCTTAACTAGTGTCCATCTTCTGGTTTTGGGGGGTAGGCAATTTCGTTTTTATGCTATTGCAGGATGAGGACTTTTAGTTAATCATGTTTCATAATCTTTTGATGTATTTTATTTTGGTAGTTTTTAAAAGTAGGTTGCTTTGAGATAAAACATTTCTGAAGTAAGCAGCAAATAACAAGAACAACCATAACTCAGGTGAAGAGCATATTCTTTGTATGCAAAATATCCCAGGTACAATTCCTGGCATTTCTAGATAAGACTGCAAAGGACTCCTTTCTTAAACACTACAAAGCTGTCACAAGACAATGCAGGTGGTTACAGAGAGACATAGCTCCAACATTTGGACATGGGAGAGAAACTGACCTGTTGCTTAGAAAACAGATCAGCGAATATACAAGCAAACCATCTGCAGAAGAAAATACTTTCAGTATACTTCCAGCCTGGTCCAAACTATTTCTATGTGATTGTTCAAGTACTTATGGCCCTGTGTCCACAACTCACAGGTCTTCATCTTTTCCTGCACATTAAGGTGGCTGATAATCCTGAACATCTGGGGAAACTTGAGTCTGACCAAATGTTGCATCTAATATTAGAAATATAAGTGAAACCTCTCCTGATGCAAAATTGGGAGGGGAACCAGAGGAGGTAAAAGCCTATGGAAAACAATTTTTTTTTGGAGGAGAATCCTCACATTGCCAGGTTTCAGTGGGTAATGGGATGAAAGGGTCCTGTGAATGCATTCATTCACAGAAATATGCTGATAGCACTATGATAACTGCGCAAACGTTAAACTCTCTTCATTTGCTTTCTCAAATAGGTTTCAACTTCAAATAGGTTCAAACTAGAAGAATCAGCCCCAACCATCAAAACAAGTGACTGTGTTTATCCCAGCATGGACCATGACTAACAGCTCATGACTCTTTCGCTGTGCTTCTCATGTCATGTCAAGGTAGAGTAATTTTTGTTAATTGTTGCCTCTCATCTTGACAGCTTTTGTCTCCTCTTAGGGCTCATTCATTTCAAACATGCATGGGGGTGGCTTTCTGGCAATAATGTGTCAACATAGGCATAATCTTTGTATTACATCACCTTAAACATAATGCTTTTCCATGAATTTAGTTCACACATTCAAGCTGCAGTTGTTAAGTATTGAGCAAGGTTATGAGAAATCAGTATCAGCATATTAAAATGGGACATAATAATTTGCCTTGAACTAGTGCTACTTGATTACCTAATTATATGACAGAATGTAGAAGGGTCTGCCTACGAGGAAAAGATAAGAAAGGACAATATGAAAAGCAACTGGGCTTTCAAGGGTTTGGAGGGTTCTTTAGAGCAATATTAATTTCTCTTTTAGTTGCTCGAGTTTAGCTTTTTAGTAGTGCAAAGTGGAGCCATTAACGATGAAAGAGAGCTACTCCATTTCTGTGTGATGATTGTTACCAAGAGAATTGGTTAGCATTGTTGTAACATACAATCAAAAGCCCACTGGGAGCAATGTCAGTCTTAAATACTTAATGTATGCCATAACCTATGAGGTGAGACTGAAGAAAATGAATATGTTTAATCTAGAGAAGAAAGGCTGACAAATAAGGGATGACAGAAAAGGTTGCCCTGATAACATGTTTTACAATTTTTTCTCTCATAGAAGATTCTTAATTAACCATAATTGGCCAGAGGTTTGATGGCATTGTGACCATTTTTGTTGTAGCCAAGTCTCTAAGATACATATCTGTTATCCCTTTGGGTGTAATGGCGTATACAAAGACGCTTCCAGATAACTGTTCCATTTATGTTATGATTGCTGGGCCAGCAGCTGAATTTATAAAACAAGGACATCAGTCCTGCATTTATAAGATTGCTGTGAACTGTGGGCTGGATCCAGGCTTAGTTATGTTTAGATCGGACCCAATCAACTCAAGAGTTGACTAATTTAAGTCCCATTGATTTCAGCAGATCTTTTCTTAACATGATCAAATCTAGATTGAAGCCCTTATGTCTCAACTTGGAAAGTGGAATCCAAAACAGAGCATGCAACCCAGTCTATGTGCTGCAGGACCCATGGTGGACAAGGGATCTCTTCAGGCTGTGTCCTCCCTGAGTTGTCCAGCATGGAAACAGAGCTGTGGTTAACTACTAGAGGAAGCAAAACATACAAAACGTGCCATGGAAACGTGCCCTGGAAACGTGCCATGGCTGCACTAGGCCGTCCATTAGGTGCTTAGTCTCAAATGGTCACTTTTCTTCAGAGTACTGGTATATGTGGAGCATATAGGCAGAACTTACTATACTGACTACTCATTGGCATCCATCTGTCTCAAGAGACAATGGGATGCACCTCTGGGGATGAAGTCAAACCACTGGAGAATCACAACAGCTGCTGTGGCTGCAGAGACAGGTAACTTGTAACTGCTATCTCCCATGTTTGTTTTGCTGTGTTAACAGCGCTGAAGTGCCCTTTCTGGGGTGCAAGCTGGGGTGCAGTGTGTATGGAGGCCCTGGGCTACCCATACAACAAGACCGTCCTCTCAACCCCGCTTATGAGGTCTAAAGGAAAGCAGAGCAATATATTTGGCACCAACTTGGCTGCAGCAGTTGACAGAAGCAGGTGTACAAGGTGCCGTCCAACCATCTAAGGGACACTGCTCCAGATTTGTGGAGAGTTTGCTCCTTAGCCTCTTCTTCTCCCAAAGATGTCCTGCAAGGCTGATACTCCAAGCTAAAATAATCCTGAACTGTTAACTCCAAGCCCATCAATCATGGCACAGAGGCAGCTGTGACACTTCCTCTCACCTCTCTGCATTGTGAGGCAAATATATAATGGCCTTAAAATGCTCCCATAACATTGCAGACCTTGCTTTGTATGCAAAGATGCTATGGTGGGTTTTGGGGTTTGTTTTTTGTTTTGTTTTTTTAAAAAAACACTTTGTTTTTCTTTCAGGGTGGTATTTCAATTGGGTGGGAAAGACATGTCAGATGTGGGTGGCAAACAATATATATCAATGATATATTAAGGGCTGCACAAAACATCTTATTTTAGGAACATCTTGCTGTAATTTTTGAGGACCTTATGACAAGTACAGCATTGTTATCAACACAAGTCAAAAAAAGTCACCCTTTTTACAAAAGCAAAATGTTTTATGTCTTTGTCATGCGCAAGACTTCCATATATTGACCTAATTGTTGATAGAAACCCAGTGAAAAGAACCTGTAAGTTTACTGAAAGTTTCAGGACTTCTGAGGAACCATGTCATGTGTTGTGAAACACAAGAGAAGGGGGAACTGTCCCTCCTTCCTAAAATGGTGTCACTGATATCTTTCAACAGTAATATCACTGGGATAAGTCACTGGGATAAAATTATCTTGATCATGACCTTTGTTCACTGAGGTATATCAATGCATTTAAATCAGCTATAGAAAGAATTCTATTCAGTCAGGAAGACCGAAATTAATCCCAGGGGATGATTATATATTCCAGTTGATGACTCTTTAGGCTTCCTCTTATTTTCTTTAATTAGGTCTATTAGTTGCACAACATTGCTTCGTAGGCTAATTTCTGTCAAAACTAAATTTGTATTAGTGCCCTCAAATAAACTGGAGGCTACTTATCAACGGAATGCTTTCACATTATTTTATGAAATGGTAGGGTTTAAAAACATTTGTAACGTGTTTTTGTTTTCTTAAGAACTTCGGTAAAAAGAATTGGAAAGCAAACCTGGAAGGTAACACAGGCTGTTCAGACATAAATTCTATGAATGGCAACGCTTGACCAAATTCATGTCACATGTAGTGTAATTAAACAGTGGCTAACATGTAATTTCCCAGTGAAATTCAATAAAGTAATTGAAATATATATATTATGGCTGCAAATGCACAGTCACGGCAATGAAGGCTGGAAACAAAAATAAAGGGCTGCTTTCAGATGTCAATAAGTTCAAGCGAAAATAAGAAAGTCCATCCAAGTTTTAGGATGAAAATACATCCAAATGATACCCAGTATAAAACAAACAAGGGACGCGGGTGGCGCTGTGGGTTAAACCACAGAGCCTAGGACTTGCTGATCAGAAGGTCGGCGGTTCGAATCCCCACGACGGGGTGAGCTCCAATTGCTCGGTCCCAGCTTCTGCCAACCTGGCAGTTCGAAAGCACACCAGTGCAAGTAGATAAATAGGTACCGCTCCGGCGGGAAGGTAAACAGCGTTTCCGTGCGCTGCTCTGGTTCGCCAGAAGCGGCTTCATCATGCTGGCCACATGACCTGGAAGCTGTACGCCGGCTCCCTTGGCCAATAAAGCGAGATGAGCGCCGCAACCCCAGAGTCGGTCACAACTAGACCTAATGGTCAGGGGTCCCTTTACTTTTATAAAACAAACAAACAAACAACTAAACAAACAAACAAACAACATCATACCGTATTTATCCCACCCTTCTACCTAGCAGCTCAGGATGTGTACATAGTTTTTTGAATCTGGACCAACGTCACCGTTAGATCTGTAGGTGAGTGGGAATTTGAACAAACATCTCTCAGTCCTAGTCTGACATGTCACCCCGGCCTTCCCCAATGTGGTTAGTCTGGCAGCACACTGGGGATAGCAGCCCTAAAAAAATTCACCAAACCGAGGTGAGTTTGTGTAAGCTTTTGGCTTTTCCTTTCAATTATGAAAGGCAGCAGCACTCTGTGTTGCACATCCTCAGTGAGGTTCTTCTATTTAAAGGGTTCTGGGTGTCTTCTTCATCTCTCAGTTGTTGCTGTAGGTATCAGGATCATGAATTTGAGCCCCATGTTAGGCAGAAGATTTCTGCATTGCAGGGGTTGGGCAAGATGACCCTTGTGGTACCTTCCAACTGCACAATTCTGTTACGTACCTCTCTTTGACCCACTGCTTGGATCTGTAGATTCATTGGGGAAAAAGAGAGTGCCTCTTCAGATAATGAACGAAGAACATAGCTGAGTATTTGGACTTTTGGAAATTTTAATAATGCTGTGTTATATTGTTAAGTTATCTACATTGTGTTACTCTCATTGTGCACTTCTATATTAACCTGATGAAGGAAGGAAAAGAAATTCAAACCTGCAAGGCTAGGCCATAAAGAGTTACCGGTAATTGTTTGTACTGACTTTATACATGTTCAAAGGATTATTAGCTTAGAATATCAGGATATACATGAGTGCATATTGGGTTTAGGAAGGGAATTAAGGTCCCCCCCCCCCCGACTTTTATTGCTGTCTGTTAACCATCTTGAGAGGGACACGGGTGGCGCTGTGGGTTAAACCACAGAGTCTAGGACTTGCCGATCAGAAGGTTGGCGGTTTGAATCGCCGTGACGGGGTGAGCTCCTGTTGTTTGGTCCCTGCTCCTGCCAACCTAGCAGTTTGAAAGCACGTCAAAGTGCAAGTAGATAAATAGGTACCGCTCTGGCAGGAAGGTAAACGGCATTTCCGTGCACTGTTCTGGTTCGCCAGAGTCCTGCTGGCCACATGACCCAGAAGCTGTACGCTGGCTCCCTCAGCCAATAAAGTGAGATGAGCGCCGCAACCTTTGGACAGTTGAAGTACTTTATATAATCCATTTTGTGGTTCGCCTCAAGTGCCAAAATGTCTTGGGATAGTGCCAGGCAGCATAACCCCTGGATTTTCTTAAAATCCAGAGTGATAATGTCAGACTCTCCTTGCTCTGGTAGATGACCGAGGTGATAATGAGGTTTTCAAGTTTATGTGACAGGTTAGAATAGATGAAGTTAAGAGAATGAGGAATATAACCAAGCAGAGTCTGGCTAGTTCTTTTGTTTTCTTTGTCGGGATTTCTACTAGCAGTTTCAATGGCAAAACCTTTTTGCATTTCTAATTAGAAGCTAAAGTTTGCTTTTCATATGGCTGAAAATCTTTTGTTGAAGCTCAGCATCATTTAAACTGATGCAGTGAGAAGCCAGCACCAGTATGTACAATGCAATGTATTCCCAGGAAAATACGCAGAGGATTGCAGTCACGCCGATCCTAATAAATTGTGTATTATATAACATATTCCTATATATCACACATAAAATGTAGCAAGCTTCTGTACTTCAAAATTCACCACTGCACCACTGATAATAAATAATAATGCATATGGTTAGCCCCTATTTTTATCTCATTTTGGCTTTTATATATTATTCCATTATTGTACGTTGTTAAATCGTGAATGCACAGAACATCTGAAAC
Source organism: Podarcis liolepis (assembly GCF_965112155.1). NCBI lineage: Eukaryota > Metazoa > Chordata > Lepidosauria > Squamata > Lacertidae > Podarcis > Podarcis liolepis. Next base: position 5,604,401 of record NC_139558.1, read on the forward strand.
AGCAGTAGAGAAGCTTCCTAGCGGCTGGTTTTGTAGTTGTCTCAATATTTAGTCATTTTCTTGCAGAGGGGAAGAATCCTCAGTGCCCTCCTCTCCCAAGCATCCTCTGCTGTCTTTCTGTCCACCCAACTGGCTCCCTCTTTTCCAAAACCGATCACAGGGATTGGGAGGGGGACCAGTGCCCAAGAGAGTTGGCAACAACCATGAAGGCCAGCAGGGGGCAAAGCAGTAGCAGTCATCCCTTATGTGTGAGCACTCAATTGTTACTTTATCTTTAGGCTGCACAAGCTTGTAATCCTTCTGAAATATATCTCTAAACACATCAGAATTAGACTGTGGCCAGTGTGACTGCCCAAGCCTTTACTAAAACATTATGTAGATCTGCAGTCACCTGTGTGATGGGGCAGGGGCTCTGGAGACAGGCACTGCTACAGCTTCACTGGACGGGTCTGGGCAGGACAGAGGGCACAGTCAGTTGTGTGATTATGCACTGGCAAAATTGGCATCTGCCTTGGGTGAGCTGTAGTGACACTGGTGTATAAAATTACACATGGTGTGGAGAAGATGGAGAGAGAAACGGTTTTCTCCCTCATACCATTAGAAGTCAGAAACATCCAATGAAACTGAATGTGAGACAATTCAGGACAGACAAAAGAAATCACTTCTTCATACAGCACATTATTAAACTGGAATTCAGTTCCACAGGAGGTGATGACGGCCACCAGCTTTGAAAGAAGAATAGGCAAATTCATTGAGAAGACTACCCATGGTTAGTAGACAGAGGCTGGATGGCTCCAAGTGCCAAATGTGAGGAGTGACAAATAGGGCAAGCAGTGCCGTTGTGCCCAGGTCTTGCTTGCAGGCTTCCCATGGGCCTCTGGTTACTGGACTCGATGGTCATTTGAGCTGACCCAGCAGGCAGACTCTTCTTATGTTCTCAGGATGACAGCTCCACTGCTCTGCCACAGCTGTTGTACAGCATCGGCCCATTATGAAAAAAGAACCCTTTCCTTTTAAACTTAGGAATATTTTATATTTGTATCTTAATTGAGTAATTATGAATGTGACAACACCACTTCACTCAAATTCATTAGGCCACCATGAGTTAATTCCTATTCGATTACAACAAAAGTTCAGTGCTGCCATTTATCACCTGCTACCTTTTTAAAGAATTAATCATAAAATAATGATTGCTTCATTTTTAAGTCCATTAGGAATGATTAATGCATTCATATTTAGTCATTTTTTCTTCTCAAAGTCATGCAGTGTGCTTCAGAAGCAATTCAGAAATTTGCCAGCTTCATTCACATTTGCACTTTTGTTGCCTTTTCAGTGCTCCCCAAATTTCTTTTAGCTGAGCCACATCCCCAGCCCAAATTAAAGCTGGAGACACACTTGAAACTTGCACTGCAAAAGATTCCCTATCAGAGTAGTCAGGGTAAGAATTACCTGTCCTCATGGTGCACATAGCATTGTCCTCCTACACTGCTTCTCAGCATCCAGCATCTGAGGTGGCCATCTTACTCGGCCAATGGTAGAGCTGTTGGCATGCATCCAAGGAAACACGGGCAATTGGCAGGCTCCCAGCTGGCTCAGCCCACCAGCCAGTGTGCTGGGTGGACTCCGGTCCTTGGTGCAGCATAAAACTGCAACACAGGCTTTAGAAGACTGCGCACGCTATTCAGCAGAGAAAACGCTGCGCAAACAGAAGTGGCACAAGAGGCTGTGTGAGCATATTTACAAGCAGGTTTTATTCAGCGTAGATCAGGACAAAAGGAAACATGTCTGATCTCCTTCATGTCCAAAGCAAACAGCATAAGCAAAAGCTATACACAAAACGGAAGTTCCCAGCAAGCTGTGCTGGAATGTAAACAGACATGTGACATGCAACAATTCCACATGCCTGTTCCTTAAGGTGGAACGGAATTCTAAACAAGAGCTGGCCCTGTGTTTGATGCATCACTCTTCTGAACATACTTGGGAGAAAGCCCAGAGCCATCACTCAAACCATAATGAAACAGAAAGCCTCTTTTGGGGGTGGGTGAGTTCTGCTGCACTTTAGCATTTGGAGTACTTCAGTCACAGCCAATGAAGAGGCACAGTAAAATGACCTGCCTTCAGAGGCTGATTAAAGGAGGAAAGAAAGCAGGTACTGAAGGAGAACGCTTTGATACCAATGAATTGGCCAGCACATTCTGACAAACGTTTTAAGCAAAGGCAGCTGTCAATATCAATTCTGTAATAATAATAATAAATAAATAAATTAATCACAAGGAAAGCACCAGAACGCAAAATGGATAAAACTTGACACTGTGATATGCAACATAGGTAAAGGTAAAGGTGTCCCTGCCCGTACGGGCCAGTCTTGACAGACTCTAGGGTTGTGCGCTCATCTCACTCTAGAGGCCGGGAGCCAGCGCTGTCCATAGACACTTCCGGGTCATGTGGCCAGCGTGACGAAGCTGCATCTGGCGAGCCAGCGCAGCACACAGAAACGTCGTTTGCCTTCCCGCTGGTAAGCGGTCCCTATTTATCTACTTGCACCCGGGGGTGCTTTTGAACTGCTAGGTTGGCAGGCGCTGGGACCGAACGACGGGAGCACACCCCGCCGCGGGGGTTCGAACCGCCGACCATGCGATCGGCAAGCCCTAGGCCACAGCGCCACCCGCGTCCCATCCCAAATTCCAGATAGCATATATTTTAAAAAGACATTTTAACAAGCCTATTAGTATTTGCTTGGTTGTTATATTTATCAGTCACCTAAGGCAATAAACTTCTAGACTAAAACTATAGCTATTAAAATAACATTTAAAAGTGTTAAAATGTGTTGAAACTACTGGAAGGGTAAGAAGGTCTTTGCCTGGCACTAGAAATACATTGAAGCCACACCAGATGGCATCCACTTAGACTTAGAGAAAGTGCCCCCCACGGGGGGGGGGGGGGCGCAACATGCAGAAGGTTCTCTCTTCTGTTGCCAACATCTGCACCCCAGAATAAGATGTAACTCAAAGGAGGACCCCTGCAGATGATTTTAGGGCATGCCTAGTTGCATATATGAGAAGTACCATTAGTGCAGGGCTTATAGGTTAGAATAAGTACTTTAAACACTTTTTAATTTGGGCAAAAGGCTCTTTGCCTTTTGACCAAATGCCTCAGACTCACATTAAAAAACTAATTATTCTGGACAAAAATCTATCGGTCCAGTTACTTATGCTTTACATACAGTACAAAACAATGAGTGAAGTACATGGTGCAAGTTATGGAAAGAAAAGCCAGAGCGTTGAATCATACAGAGATGCAGCGAAAACTTCCTTTGTAGACGGGTGCCTTGGGTTTACAGTAGGCCTTTGTTACTGAATAATTTATTTTTTGCAGCACACAATTTGGAAACTATTTCCTTGTGGAAATTCAGTCCTCAATTTCCTCAGTCGTGCATCAACTGGGGAGAAAAACCACAGCTAATTGCACAATTCTCTTTAATTTCATTGGCATCTGCACAGAAGAACCTCCAAGTGGATTGTGCCAAGAGTATTTTATTCCATGATTCTGTTTATATCACCAGACCTTTCAATTCTTAAAATGCAGCCTGGAGCAGCTGATACTGGGAGGATACTTTCGTACAATAAATAAAATGCCTGCCTAGCTCCTTTGAAAACATATTATACTACAGCTCTTTCTTTTATAGATTTCGAAAGGCCAGTCTATATGTAGCTACTCTGAGTCCAAAGAAATTCTGCCTTAGATTCCACATGGGTCTCACCTTTCCGTAAGCTTCTATGCACCATGCTTACCAGTTTTACCGCTTGACAGAAGCTCAAATAGTCTTGCAGCATTTATCTTCTTTCGTATTCCCTTCAGAATCATGGGTACCACTGTAAGGTGACCTCTCTTGCTTCTTGCTTCCTAGATCTAGTTTCCATGCCATTGTTCTATAGGTTTGCACAGATCCTTGAACTTTCCAGTTGCCCTCTGCCATAACAGCTTTATGGGTTCCATAACAGAAATAGAAATTGAACCTGGTGTTTCATAACACTTTGCCAGCTGGTATCACAAGCAGTTCCTCCAGACTATTGCACAATATATATTGAATGCTACCTACATTTGTGAAGTTCTGCTCTAAAAGTTGTATTGATCTGTTAGCGTATTCTTATCCTAGTCTGTTCCATCGTAACTGACATAATCTTTATCTCTGTAGCAGTTGCAGCTCACCAACTTCATTTCAAAGGCAAATCACATTATTCTTGTTAGGGGTTTTTTCAAGCTTTTTTGTTAGCTATCGCTAGTATTGTTATTATTCGCTTCCCTTCCACCAAGACCATTGATATCTATGGAAACTGAGCTCATTTAAGTTTCCCTGGGTCTTTTCCCTATCCCAGGGGCTACACATGAGGGCTCAAGAAGTCATTAAGGTGTTGACACTCCTAATATGAGCTATAAACAGGGTCTCTTCCAATATTATATTCAACAGCATAGGCGCCATGGCAGTACTTCCCTGCTTCACTTAACAACACTGTGCATCTGAGAACACAAGAGAGCCAACCACACTGACATATATATATATATATATATATATATATATATATACTGTGAAAATGCTTTTGGAAAAAAGGTTTAAAATATATATTGAATTTGCCATTAGCTCACCATCGCCATCTAGTATCACATTTGTATAATGAACTTAAAACATTATATTTACAGCTGTATAGCTGAGTCCTGTGACTCCTTCTTGCATGAAACATTGCCTGAGTGAGAAGAATCCATGCCATGAGCTCTTGCCCTGTCATTTGAGAATTCCAACATCACAAAATGGCACAGGAAGAAGCCACACCGCAGGAGTGCCCGTGCTACAGAAGATTAGACTGGAAGGGCCCCACTGACATTGCCATTTGCATCAAGTGGCCACCAACGTACGTCCAGGATAAAGAACAGCTGTAAGCAAGCAGTTACAGATCCAATATATGTTACCATTAAATATGAATGTTCACATGGGCAAAAGAACTCTCTTTTGTTTGCTTGAGCTGGACTGAATCCATGCAGTTCTGTATTTCATCAGACCAAACCCCTGCATTTCAATGAATGACTTGAGGTATTTGTATATCTGCTGAATTATGAATGATTTTTACATTTGCAGCGGGGTAATTTTCTAACGAAAGGGATTTTTATCTTTGCTCAGTGAGCTGAGAATCTGCTAAATTATGCTTCACTTTCTGAACTCTGTCTTGGCATCATTGTCTTTCCAAAAACCGTTAGCGTGGATATTCTATGAAATTGCTTGTGCATTAAGCTTAAATTAGCTGTCGTTATTATTCGCAAAATAATGAGACTGAAAGCAGATCGTGTCATTAGCAACAGCTTTTGCATCAGGATCATATTTTCTCCTCTGTTTACTGCTAAATGTGCATTTTACCTAAAAGAGGACAAAAGAAGAAAAAGAAGAGACAGAGTAACGATAAAAGGATTAGGAGTGATGTTACTTTGTCATATCTTAGAAAGGGAAACTGCTAGGCTAGGGCATGTAAGTAACACTCTCTGGAATGTAACCTCTTTTATGTAAAATTTAATCATGCACAGTTTGCAGACAGACCTGATTCTGCTGAGGGAACCACAGTTATTTGCTGTCTAGGTTTGAGGCAAAACTGCTTTGATAACAAAACATAGCATGTAGCATTGTCAGTTCTTGTGTTTCCACAGTTTATACAGCCCTGATAAAAAAAAGAGTGTGCGGTGACTGGAAGCAGCCAGCAAAAGAAGCTCCCACAGAGATCATTTTGGAGCCTATCTTCTCAGTGCAGGTGCCTGAGACTGAGACCAAGGGCTAATTCACATGTTACCCCATTAATGGGGAAGTGTGTTGAATCAAAAAGACTGTAGATACAGTTTTATAGAAGGTGACTTTCGATTCTAGCACATGCCTTCCTCGGCAGCAAAGGTATCCGCTTCCCCTTTTATAATATTGTCATACACCACCCCAGTCTCTGAACAGGGCCAGATTCACCTCACAGAGTGTTTGTTGTGGGGGAGGAAGGGAAAGGAGATTGTTAGCCGCTTTGAGACTCCTGAAGGGGAGTGAAAGGCAGGATATCAAATCCAAACTTCTTCTTCTTCTTCTTCCAGGGGTTTCAGACGTTTAGCCAGAGTTTGTGTTTCAAGTGGCAGGAGGTTGTTAGTGCAATTTGTGACCCAGTAAGTTGAACACTGCAAGGATACCATATATCATGAACTGCCAAGTACCGCTACTTGAGAGTCACCATGTTTTTGCAGTCACATGTCAGCAGCAAAAATGGGAGATCACTGTATATGATCTGAGACCTACTTTCAGCTTGGTGCATCACAATTTGCATAGGCCTGCCTTAGGGCATCTACTGAACTTACCTGCCAGAATGGCATGTCCGAGGAATGAAAATATGATTTAGAATTGATTATTGCCTCCCAGTGGTAATTCACCAGATCACGAATATTAATACTTTTTCTATGAATGCAATTCAGTTCAATGAAGTTGATGAAACAGCCACAGTATTTAGTGGAAAAACTACCCCCAGTCCTTTATTTCTTGAGAAGTCTTAAATTTATCTTACTCTAAATAGAAAATGTCAGGAGCTTCCAGGCGGCTTGCCCCAATTGAATAACCTTCACAAAGGAAACTTTGTTTGGCTGACTGGTACTTTCACAGACATTTACTTGTGAAGGAGGAGAGCGACAACAGATGAGCAACAGCCACTAAATAAATCACAGCCGTTTCTCATTCTTGGCTTTCAAAATGGGATACAAAGAAAGGGAAGAGAAATGACAGGAGAGATTCAGGGACTCTCTGCATACTGTTAATAACACTGAAAATGCTGACAGTCACTTTTCTGTAAGAAGATGAAAAGCAGCTGATCTGTTATCTGCCCTAGATGAATATATATATATATATATATATATATATATATATATATATATGAATTTCAAGTTGCTAAAATTAGGTGATGGTTGACACTGCTCTATGTATATGATCATTCCTTCTGATATCAAGTTTTTCTGCCTCCTGAAAAAGCATACCAACCCCCCTCCCGCCTTGTTCAGTAAGCCACTGGAATAAAATATGAAATATTTGTCTATAAAATTTTCCATTACTCTTGGCACTGCAGCATGATTGAGAAACTTAACTACCATAAACACTTTGCAAGGTATAAAAATAATCTGGGGGGAAATCAGCTCCACAGGCAGCCACTTAACACCAAATGGATGAACCAACTTTCCCTGCACTCAGATTATTAGAGAACAATCCATATAGATAAAACTTGAAATTTCCTTTTATTCAAGATGGATATCTGCTGAATAATCTTAAGAAGAAGGCGGCAAATAGAAATGGAATCAAATGTATCTTAAGTTACATTTGTGGTTTGATAAATTATATTTTTTTAAAAAAAAAACAAAAAACACCCCACAACCTTTGGTTGTGACTTTGAGTCAACATTCAGTGGACTGTTCTATAGTACATTGATAATGTTCTGATAAATATACAGCCAGCTGAAAACAGGGCCTGATCCAGGATTGTAGGAGCTGGGAAGTACCGTATTTTTTGCTCTATAAGACTCACTTTTTCCCTCCTAAAAAGTAAGAGGAAATGTGTGTGCGTCTTATGGAGCGAATGCAGGCTGCGCAGCTAACCCAGAAGCCAGAACAGCAAGAGGGATCACTGCTTTTGCTGCACAGTGATCCCTCTTGTTGTTCTGGCTTCTGAGATTCAGAATATATTTTTTTCTTGTTTTCCTCCTCCAAAAACTAGGTGCGTCTTATGGTCTGGTGCGTCTTATAGAGCGAAAAATACGGTAAACAAAATGCTCTCAGGGGAGCTGTCTCTTCCTTTTTGGAGTTGTTCAGCAAAATCCCTGGTATGTACCTTGTGGTGAGCTTTCCACCTCAAGAATGAGTTTCAGAACAGTTCTTAAGCTTACATACACGTTACAAGAACGAAATGACAAAGCAACTCATTTGCACATAAGCAATGTGGTTCACTCCTTTATGAAGTTCAGTTAACTTTCACCTCTGTGGTCCCATCGAGAGATCTTAAGCTTGTTCATCATTGCAGAGCTTTTCTACAACTGCTACTGGCCATCTTCGACTTCCCAAGTTTCCTCTCCAGCTGTGAAATTTGCAGCTCATGTTTCTGGTGATGAGTCTTCAGGTAGTTTAACTCACTGAAACAAAACAGCACCAGCCCTCTGCTGTCATCCAGAGTGGAAACTCTTGCTTAATGTCAAATTCTCTCTTCAGCATTCAAAATACAATGCGTTCAAACGCAGCATTTTATGTACATTAAAATTAGAACTTTCTAATTAGAGGCAACATTCCTTGCCTCTGTTACCTACTGGCCCATTCATTTGATGTTGCCTCTTGGCTCAATGGGTACACCAAGTCCCAAAGAGAGAGGACAAGATGTGCTGCATTTACTGTTCTTTTCCCTCACTCCCCTTACTCAAAGAGAGTAGAAGAACAGGCAGTGGAGGAACAGCAGGGACAAGAAGGATCAGAGATCGCCTCTGTGCTCATCACAAGGTTGGTCTTACCTTGCCAACCTGATGCCTAGTTGAAAACACTGTTGGTTTAGAGCTATAACCTGGTGGAGCTATAAGATCCGAGGAGGAATGAAAAGGACCATTAATATTATACATTTTCCTATTACTGGGAGGGTTATTACAACTCTGTGCCATGGCAGCACCAAGTTCCTTGGAAAGTGTCAGGAGCAGGTCAGAAATAAATCACACAGAGTAAGTGAACTCTTTATTAGAAGAAACAAAGCTACTCACTAGTGTCAGGCCTCATGAGCACAGCAACTCTTATCAATGGGTCTTGTGCCTATGAAGCAGTTGTGGGGACTGAAGGTCCCAGAGCTGCCTAAGCCTCCTCCTCTCCCAAGTCCTTCCTAAGCAATCTGAGACTCCACCGGTATGCCTGTCGCTGCTCCTTCCTCTTCATACCTCTTCAGGTTCTGTTATCTCTTCAGTTTATGACACCTCCTCCTCCCAATCTTCTTCCTGTTCTCCCTCTGACAACTCATCACTATCCCACTACCAATCCCCTGGCTCTGAGCCTTCGTCCCTCGGGGCTTCCCCAGCTGGTGCCTCCCACCATTCCTCCACATCCAGCCAGTCCATGACAAAAACCACAACCATTTAAGGATATAGTGACATCATTTTTGTATGTATTATTCGTATAAGTGATTTATTAGCTGATCTTCAGTTTTACACCACAGCAGCTTAAGCACATTTGAAAAACCATATACAGTCATACCTCGGGTTAAAGTAGCTTCAGGTTGTGCATTTTCAGGTTGCGTTCCATGGCGACCCAGAAGTAACGGAATGGGTTACTTCCAGGTTTCTCCACTTGCGCATGCGCAGACACTCAAATTGACATCACGCGCATGCACAGAAGTGGCAAATCGCGGCCCGCGTACGCATAGACACAGGTTGCGTTCTGCTCAGGATGCGAGCGGGGCTCTGGAACAGATCTCATTCACATCCAGAGGTACCACTGAACTCTAAATGACAATATATGGTCAAGTGGGAATATCCGCCCTCCCTTCCCCACAGGTGGGCGGGATTTGTGGCACCGAGCGGGGCTCACCTGGGCAGGTGGCACCCACCTGCTTGAACCAGCCTTTGACCCGCCCTCGGCCAGGGAGGACAATGGATGACCGGCCGGGGGTGGGCCTAAGGCCAAAAGAAAAGAGGCTGACTCCAGGGCTCAAGCCTCTTTTGCCGTTCTTCCTTCCAGGATCAAGATCAGGATTAGGAGTGTATTCAGGCGGCCGGACTGAGGTAAGTAACCAGCATTCTTTACTTTTGCCTGGGTGGGGGGGATTTGCCCCTCCGCCAGGCTAGGCCGCATTTTAGCGTGCTCGGTTAGGCACGCGGTGGCCTTTTTGGAGCTTTTCCCTGGCAGCAGTGGGGGGGGGGAGCTGGCTCCTCCACCGACAGCTGCTTGCCCAGGGCACTGCCAGCCCGAGTGGGCAGCACGGCCCTTGAGTAGGCCATTAGGTTGGCCTACCAGCCTTTTGTGATGGCCAGCAGTGGTGTGGGCCCCAGGTGGGCCGCAGCTGCGGGCTGCTTGCATTTGGGCGTCGGGGGGGCATCGCTCCCCACCGCCACCTGCCTGGTGTCCCTTCCTGCCCAGGCGGGCAGCGCGGGGCTCCAGCAAGGCCGTGGCCGTGGCCTGCTTGCTTTTATGGTGGGGGGGGGCACCGGGAGGGCGGCACAGACCCAACTAGGCCGCAAAACGCAGCCTAGTCCCCTTTTTCAGTGGCAGGGGGGATGGCATTGTCCCCGCAGGAGGCACCTGCCGACCCGGGAGGGCAGCATGGGCCGGACTAGGCCTGGTCGCCTTGTTTGTTTTGGCAGTGGGAGGGGGCATTGTCCCCCCGCCGGCCCAGGGCGGGGTGGGCCCGGCTAGGCCACAGGCATGGCCTGCTTGTCTGTTGAGGCTTATTGTTGAGGTTTGTTGAAGCTGCTGCTGCCGACCCAAGCAGGAAGCACAGGCCCCATCTAGGCAGCAGGCACTGTCTGCTTGCTTTTGCAGCTGGGGGGTGGCATTGCTGCCAGCCAATGGTGTTGCTGGCCCAAATGGGTGGCGCACTAGGACGGCCTGCTTGTTTTGCCATCCGCAGGGGGCCACATGGCGACCTTTTTGAACTGAATCATGCTGGGAAGGGGGCGCCCCGCCAGGCTGCAGGGCAACCCACTTCAGTTTTCCTTATGGGGGGGGAGCTAAGTCAGGCCGCATGGCGGTCATGCTCGCACCCCCCCCCATTCCCCCAAGTTGGTGTTCAGGATGTGTGCTAACTGTTTCTATCTTTTGCAGTCTTAGCGTTTGTGCGCAGTTAGGTTGGCTGGTTCTGTCTTTCAGCAAAAACATTCCGATTGCAAATATAAATAAATTAATAATTATAATTAATAAAACAAATAAACAAAAAGCAAGCAAACAAATACAACAAACTGCCATCATAATTAGGTATTTGTAGGTCTTAGTAGTGGTTGACTTGCTTCAAGGTGCTTTTTGTCTCTAGCCATGGCTTCTGATCAAAAGAAGGCTCCCCCTCGCACTCTCTTGGGCACCCCAAGAGCCGCATCAAGGGGTACCCCTAGCAAAGCCGTAAAGGCAGCCGACAGGATTAAAAAAAGGGCCTTGTCTTCCAGCCAGAAGTCGTAAGATGGTTGCTGTATTCAGAACCGGGAAGGAATTTTCCCTGCATTGGCAGGTTTCGCCTTCCCCGTAGCAATTTCGTCACAACTTTGGTGGTTTTAGGTCTTGGCAAGGTAGCCTTTATTTATTTTTTATAGATATTTTATTAAGTTTTCACAATAAAAAAGCATACAAAGACAAAGAAAATACAACATCACAAAAAACAGTACAATACAAAAATACAAACATTAGCACATCAAAAGAAAAAGAAAAAAGATAAAAACACATATACTAACAAAAAACAAAAATTCCCTCTTTCTTAGTTTCTCATCTTCAATTAACTTATTTTCCCAACTTCCTCACGTCTCCCGTTCTTGTATCCCTTTTTAGCAATTGATTCAGCAAATTCACATCCTATTAATTTATCTGTTATTAATCCAATCTTACATTTTACTTTGTTGCTAAAGCCCCTGCAACTCATTTCAGTGTCCTTAACATTCAAAAATTTTACAATATTTCTGCAAATAAATTTTAAATTTCTTCCAATCTTCCTCCACCGCCTCCTCTCCCTGGTCTCGGATTCTGCCAGTCATTTCCGCCATCTCCATATAGTCCATTAGTTGCATCTGCCAATCTTCCAAGGTGGGTAGATCTTGTGTCTTCCAATGCTTGGCAAGGTAGCCTTTAGTCTAACATCAAGTCGGAGGGATGCATTCATGCTCCCTCCCCATGCGGCGGCGCTTGCAGGGCCCGTTAAAGGGCAAAACCGGGAGTCCCTGGCCCTAGAGCAGCGGCCTGTAGGTCAAACTCCCCGGACGAGGTCAGTGGAAGGGCATGCTGTGTAAGTTTGCGCTTTGCAGTCCACTCTCACTGGACCTCATCTGCCTGCATAGCCTCAGCCAGGCGGGTTGAGAGGATTAGCTGCCAAGGCCTGTGCCAAGTTCCCCACTTCTGAAGTTCAATAAAGTTGTGGGCAATTTGAACCCATACTCTGGTCTCTTGTGTTATCATTTGGGGAAAGGGGTAGGCACCACAGACAGGGTTTAGCGCATGTGCCCGCAAAACAATTCAGAAGCAGATAACATTTCCAGGATGTGAATTCAATTAAAAGTTAATGGATCTTAACAGGCCAGGACAAATTAAAAGTGTTACACCTGGTGTTGAAGACAAAACAGGACAGTGTCAGGCAAAACTTCCAGGTGAGGACACTTGGCAGGTAGGAGGCATGGGAGTAACCAAGATTTATGTTATGGGGCAGCTTCATGCTGGCGGGGGGGGGGGGGACCTCAGAAACACTGATCTAGAACAAACACTATAACTTTGCGACAGTTCCTTCAGAGAATTTAAATTAATTTTTAGGATTTCTTTGATGAGTGTTTGGGGGTCACTTCACAACACTTAAATACAGGTTTCATGGCAAATGAAGCCTTCACATTTTTGTGTTTTTTGTTCTGCTTAAAAAAATACTGTGCTGGTAACTTTGCCCTTATCAAGGAGACAGAGTTTGTCCAAGGCCATTGCTTATGCTGTTGCAGCAATAGTTGACCAAATTGGCTTGTTTCCCTGCTTCTCCTCTTCCAGATAAAGAGGATATCACCTCTGCAGGGTGCCTGCCCTTTTTTAATGGGCTGGCAGCAGGCACAAAAGCTAAATAACCAGTTAATAAAAGTGGAGTGGCAAAGAACAAATTTGCTAATCTGACAACAAAGGCAACCCATGATGCAGGGTTGCAAACTAGCAGACTGAATGAACTCTGCAGCTTTCCTTTTGTGTATTGTCTTTCTCAAAGTTGAGATTCCAAGCTCAGTGAAAGAGGCGTGGGTGCAGAGGGGAAGCAAAATTGAGAGGGGAAAGGAAAAGGTACTCTGGTGGAATTTGAAAATTAGTGTAGACAAAGAGTTGAGGAAACAGAGAACTGGCCCCTGTCTTGCTGGTGTCAGGCAACTCTGGATACACCGACACCCATGCCAATAAATTGTCAGGCTCCTCAAAAGAGCCTTGCTGTATAAGCAAAGAGGTTTGGAGGGACTTCCTCAAAAGTCTAGTTGGGTCATATACTATAATAGCCCCACCCAAGTGTCCCTATTTTCGAGGGACAGTCCCAGAATAACAGAAGCCAGAATGAGCCACTTTTCCTTAGGATATCCCTATTTTCATTGGAGAAATGTTGAGGGGTGTGGATTTATGTGACCAAGGAGATAAGTAACTACACATCCTTTAGAAGACACCTGAAGGCAGTTTTAAAATGTTTTATTGTTTATATATATATATATATTGGAAGCTTATTATTATTATTATTATTATTATTATTATTACTAATACTACTACTATTACTATTGAATAGGAAGTCCCTATTTTCATCAGAGAAATGTTGGAGGGTATGCTATAAGTTGATAGAGTTCTGTCAACTGGAAAAGGGCATATGATAGTTTGATAGAGAGATATACTGTTGAAGTCCATGCTACCAAGGGCCATGGTGGGGAAAGGACCCGTAATAAAGTTGAGCTGGATTTTCAGAGAAAAGTTCTTTTCTCAATTCCCCTTAAAAAAAAAAAAGATTACTTTGTATAATTTCTCTGAATAATTTTTGAAAAATCTCTGGTGTGGTATTGTCGTTACACACACACACACACACACACACACACACACACACACACACACCTTGTTTTCCTGCTAGGCCAGAGGCATTGTGGAAGATGCAAAATTGTGGTATAGGATGGGGAACTTGTGGGTCTCCGAAGGACAATGGACTAAAACTCCTATCATGCTTGACTATTGTTGCTGGTGTTCAACATCCAGTTGGCCACAGATTGCTTGTCATGTAGTATGATAATCTGGCTTTGATTATATTTCTGTGTACCAGGTTAGTAGAATCTGTGGTGTGGTAGGTGGGCGCTCCTGATATGGAAAAAAAAGAGGATAGGCTGTTGAATAATCAATCATAGCATAGACTGGTGCATTTCAGGATCTGAATGAGAGGTGGGTATGGGAATGTATTCTATCTAGCCTAGCTCATCCATATTTTCTGAATCACAGATTAGTAGGTGAAAATGATGGTAATACATAGTTTGGTGGTAGAACACATATTTTCCATGTATTTCAGATTCAATTGCTGCTGTCTTGGGTTTAAAGGAACTTTGGTAGCAGTGTTAATGAGACTCAAGAGAGCTGCTTGCAATTGCAGTAGACTGCACTGAGTTAGATGGACCATATCATAGTTTAGTATAAGGCATCAAAGAATATTAGGGTTCTTTCCATCCTTTCAACACATGCTTATAAGTGACACAAGGTTTCTTGTTACTTTGGGGGTTGTGAACCCAGAATTGGTGGGTAATAATTTCCCATTGGTCTATTTAATGCTTGTGTGGTGGTGAAATTGAATTAGAAAGATGGCAAAAGTGTGTCTCCTGGGGCTCTGGGCCAGCGGGGGGACGGACACACCCTAATCTTGCAAAACTCAATTTGTTTTCCTTGAACCTCTTGCATGATTCTGTTCAAAATTTTGCTTTAGTCAGAACTTGGTGGGAGCTTAAAAATTTGCAAAGTGTCCTTGAAAATGTGATAGTCTTCTTTTTGATGCCCTCAAAAGTTCTTCAATGGGAGAATCTTCCAAATTCACTTCAAGTGCAGGGAAGCAAAATTCCAGCTAGTACTGCAGGTCAACCATATGTTTTATTCACTCCTAGCCAAATCATGTATGTACATCAGTCCTAGAACATGAGTTATGCTTACCTTCTTGACAGATGTGTCCCTGGCAGCTGTCAAGTACCTGCTGTCTGTGCTTGTTCTGGTGCCTGTTAAGTTTCCTGCACGATCATCATTCCTTTTCCAGACCACCATCTGGTAGATGCTAAAATTACTTGTCCTTAAGATTACATTACCACTCCTAATGGAAAAGCAATGATGCTAACCGTACAGATAAGAGTGAAACCACAAATTAGTCATGACAAGGCAGCACAATATATAGTTGGGTATTTACTATGACAAGCAATCAAATCAAACTTGATGCAAAGAGTGGCACAGTGTGATCCACAAAAACAGATCCACAAAAATCAGAGCATTTGCACCTTAAGTCAGCCTTGCCTAATAGCCTTTTATGGTGCTAAACCAGCATACATCCAAAATGATGTGAGAATTATGTTTTTTTACCACGTAGAGTAAAAGTAAAAGGTATCACAACTAAAGTTTACCTACTCCATCATTTGTTTCCTCTTCTGCAAATGAGATATTATCAGCTCCCTTTAGGGAAGAGAAGTGTTGCATGACCCAGTATTCACAGTTACATAAAATTTGATTTGGAACCCATTAATTAGAGGTGGTAATTCAAGCAATATTTCTGAGCAGAATCAAGACAATCACAACCATGTAAGCAAAGCTGTGTTCCTGGTGAGCCTGTGAACCATCAACATCAAGCCACACTCCCCCTACTCCAGAGCCCATAAACTTGCCTTGGGGCAGAGGAAGTCACAGCATGTCTCCAGCAGGTGACTCTAGACCCATGGTTCCCAATGCAGGACACAGGCCCCACAGGAGGGCAATTTGATTTTTATGGAGGGCAATTTGATAATGAGTTATTAACAGTTAATGGCCTCTTAGGCTTCCTCCATGTGAATAGGAGTTCATTTTTGAATAATAAGAATTATATGTCATGGGGGCGGGACATCAGGATTTTAGAGATGCTTAGGTGGGGCATGGCCAAAAAAGGTTGGGAACTACTGCTCTAGACTCTGCTGGAATATATTTTCCCATTGAGTACTATGGCTACAAGTTTCATGTGACTTTTCCTATGAAAGATTCTGGGGCTTGTAATTCCTAACAGAAAAGGACTCTGTGCTGCAGTTTGGGGGCCAATCACAGTCAACACCTTTCCTGGTCTCCCCGATTCAAGGTAGGTTTCTTAAAGGTAAGGAAGGGGAGTGGTAGTAGATGCTTTGTGTATATTCACATCAAGTGCTCACATAGTGCTTACTATGTCGGACATAAATCTGACATCAAGAATCACAAAACAGAGAAACCAGTAGGAGAACACTTCAATCTCCCAGGACATTCTATACAAGATCTCAAAGTAGCTGTTTTACTACAAAGGAATTTTAGAAATAGACTGGAAAGAGAAGCTGCTGAATTGCAACTCATTACCAAACTTAAAACCATGGAGAGACCTGGTCTGAACAAAGACATTGGATTCTTATCTCATTATACATGACTGAGCCATTTTTCACCTTCTCACCCCTTGCCTTTTCCTGTAAGACCTATTACAGTCGTTAAGAGTTGTCAACAGGCTCATCTCAGCTATCTACCAATCTCCCATTCCCACCACCCTTCTGAGTAATACCCCTCCCCACCTTCTCACTATATAGAAGGATCTGGCAACTTCTGTTTCAGTGTATCTGAAGAAGTGTGCATGCACACGAAAGCTCATACCAAGAACTAACTTAGTTGGTCTTTAAGGTGCTACTGGAAGGAATTTTTTTATAGTGCTTACTGTTACAGATAGGTAGCCGTGTTGGTCTGCCATAGTCAAAATAAAAAAATTCCTTCCAGTAGCACCTTAAAGACCAATAACAATACTATACTAGCTACTATGGATGTGGAATCTCTGTATACCAACATCCCACACAACGATGGTTTACAAGCTATAAGGAACACCATTTCAGATAAAACCACAGCGGACCTTGCCACCAAACTCTGCCAATTTGTCCTTACCCACAACAACTTCAAATTCGGTGATGACCTGTTCCTTCAGATCAGCGGCACAGCAATGGGCACCCGCATGGCCCCACAGTATGCCAACATCTTCATGGCAGATTTAGAACAACGTTTCCTAAACTCCTACCCACTCAAACCTCTCTTGTACCTGCGATACATTGACGATATTTTTATCATCTGGACACATGGTCAACAGACCCTGGACACCTTTCACCAGAAATTTAATGATTTTCACCCCACAATCAACCTAACAATGAATCAATCTATGCAAGAAATACATTTTTTGGACACTACTATAAAAATACAGGATGGGCGCATAGACACCACCTTATACCGTAAACCAACTGACCGACAAACATATCTACATGCCTCTAGCTACCATCCCAAACATACCAAACAGTCCATTGTATATAGCCAGGCACTACGTTACAGCCGCATCTGTTCCAATTCTACAGACAGACTCTCACCTAAGAGATCTACAGCAAACCTTTTTAGAACTAAAATACCCAGCAGATGAAGTTGGACAACAGATCAACAGAGCCAGACTGATACCCAGAGAGAACTTGCTGCAAGACAGACCCAAAAAAGAAAATAACAGAACACCTCTAGTCATCACATACAGCTCCCAAGTTAAAACAGTACAACGCATCATCAGAGACCTACAACCTCTCCTGGACAATGACAGTTCTCTTTCTCAAGCTCTGGGAGGAAGACCTTTCATTGCCTACAGACAGCCACCCAATCTTAAACAACTCCTAACCCACAATAATACTACAACCAGACTTAACACGGACACTGGCACCAGAGCCTGCAATAAACCCAGATGCCAACTTTGCTGCCACATACACCCGGACAACACCATTACTGGCCCCAACAACATCACACATACCATCTCGGGACTATTTAATTGCTCATCGTCTAACATTGTGTATGCCATCAAATGCCAACAGTGTCCTTCAGCTCTCTATATTGGACAAACAGGCCAAACCTTACGCCAAAGAATAAACGGACATAAATCAGACATCAAGAATCACAAAACAGAGAAACCAGTAGGAGAACACTTCAATCTCCCAGGACATTCTATACAAGATCTCAAAGTAGCTGTTTTACTACAAAGGAATTTCAGAAATAGACTGGAAAGAGAAGCTGCTGAATTGCAACTCATTACCAAACTTAAAACCATGGAGAAACCTGGTCTGAACAGAGACATTGGATTCTTATCTCATTATACATGACTAAGACATTTTTCACCTTCTCACCCCTTGCCTTTTCCTGTAAGACCTATTGCAGTCGTTAAGAGTCATCAACAGGCTCATTCAGCTATCTGCCAATCACCCATTCCCACCACCCTTCTGAGTAATACCCCTCCCCACCTTCTCACTATATAGAAGGATCTGGCAACTTCTGTTTCAGAGTATCTGAAGAAGTGTGCATGCACACGAAAGCTCATACCAAGAACTAACTTAGTTGGTCTTTAAGGTGCTACTGGAAGGAAATTTTTTATTTTGACTATAGTGCTTACTGTAAGCCTTTGCAAATGTTTGAGTAGAAGGCTGGCAAAGGTTTGATCCCTTCGGTGGCAAGAGGCAGGATGCTTGTGCATTCCTAATTGGGATGTGCAACAATATGTACACATGTATGCATATGTATATATACCTTTCAGTATATTGGCTTTGTTCTTCATTTGTGCTTCAATGAAATAGGTGTTTAGATTGAGAGAATCTATTCTGCTACAAAGGGGTTAGGCTAAATCAGGGTTGTGCAGCTTGTGGATCACCAGGCCAAATGCAGGTCACCATCTGTAAACCTCTTGCTGATTATCTAGACCTGCAAAACCAGGTTTATTTTTCAAGCAACAGCTTAGTGGGTCAAAGCTCTCCAGGTGTAGTCTAAATGAACACAAGGCCAATTAAACTTTTTGAAGGATGTTAATGTACTACTGTTAGTTAACATGTGCTGATAGCCAACACACACTTTCTGTGGCATGATATTTTGATCAAATAGGCTGGTGTTCAAATTCCTGCTTCACTGGATCACCACTCCCTAAAATTCATGGGATGGCTTTGGCAAGTCACTACTTGATTAATGGGTGAATGGGTGGTGTCCGACTTAATAGAAAACAAGGTGAACTTCAGAATATCCAGCCACAAATAGTCTGGTATGAGGCTGCTTCCTGTGTTCTAGGACCAGCATAGGAAAGCAAAACTTGCTAATTATTGAGACACTTTATCTATCCACGGATGTATTTCCATTTAGGGTGGACTGATTTTGTTACCTATTTGAAGCATAGTTTCATTACACATTATTAATTAAAAAGATGAACTGCTACTATTATCTTAGGGTCTCTGCTATCTGTGCCATTCCTCTCAGCAAGTGATACTTGGAGGGCAATCCTGATGAATTACTATAACCACAGATATAACAGATGTCTCATAAAATTAACTTCAATTGCTTCTCTCTGACCTCTGTCAAGGAAGTGGGACTCAGCATGAGCGGCTGCAGACACTGCTGTTTGATAACAGTGACCTTCTGCTCCCAAGGGTGGTGCCCAAGAACAAGAGAATTGTGGTCTGCCACATAGTAAATGTGATTAATGCCAAAATAACTCAGCAAGTATCACTTCAGCCTCATTGTGATGAGACACCTTTGGGTCAGGAAGAAAAAGTGGTTGTTTCTCCTTGAGTAAACAACCAAGGCTGCACTCTTGTGTGCACATGCCTGGGATTAAGTCCCATTAAGCTTAATGGGTCTTACTACTCACTAAGCAGGCATACAATTGTGCTGTAAAAATGTATATTGTGTAAGGGTGAATGGATTTTCCCATGTTATCTCTGTTGTTTCAAATGTTTGCTGTGTTTTGTCATACCTGCCTTTCAGTTTACCTTAGAGATTTTCTAAATTTCTTTTCATAACAGGAGTATGCATATCTCATCATAGTTTTCAGCTCATTCCTTTTTCAAGCGAATTCCTTTTTCAAGCGAATTCCTTTTTGTATCTCAACAACATCAAAATAAGTTCCAATAAACAAGAGGGGAAGACTCGAGAACAACAGAAGCAGACCTCAGAACACTCCAAGCAGACTTTGGAAGGCACAGCCCATAGAATGATTCCCAGAGGAGGAGGAGGAGATGAATCAGGGTGATAGGGGACTCCCTACTGGGGGAAACAGAGGCAGTAGTGTACGGAGGAAACAGGATGTCACAGGTGGTGTTCTGTCTTCTGGGTGAAAAGATTCACGATGTGACAGAAAAATTGCCAAGTCTTATAAAGCCCACTGACCACTACCCCTTCTTCCTGATTCATGTGGGTACAAATAATACTGTCATGCATAGTCTGCAACACATAGCAAGGAACTAGGACTCACTGGGCAGCTGGAGAGTTTTGGGGCAAAGGTAGCTTCCTGTTGAAGGTCGTGGCCCAAGAAGAAAGAGAAAAATACTGCAGTAAACCCCTAGCTGCGCAGGTGGTGTCGTCAGGAAGGATTTGGCTTCTTGGATCATGGTCTCCGCTTCCTTGAAGAAGGACTTCTGGTGAGAGATGGGCCACACATCACAGAAGTTGGAAAGAATGTGTTTGCCAAGAGTCTTGAGAATCTGATCAGAAGAGCTTTAAACTAGATCTTGAGGGGGAAGGAGAAAACAATACAAAAGAGCACCTGGCACTGAGGATAATAGCCTCATTGATGCACAGGAAACTGAGGTGGTGCTCCAGAAACTTGCTAAAGGGCAAGAAACTACAGGAAGAAAGCAGCTGGAGGGAACAACTCATGGTTTCAGTTGTCTCTACACAAATGCACAGAGTATGGGAAACAAACAAGATGAACTGGAGCTTTTAATACAGGATGGCAAATACGACCTGGTAGGCATTATTGAAACCTGGTGGGATGAGACTCATGACTGGAATGTAGGAATTGAGGGATATGACCTGTTCAAAAGGAATAGACCAAATAGGAAGGGAGGAGTAGCATTGTATATAAAGGATGTGTACACTTGTGAAGAAATCCATGACCTGGAGCATGAAAAGCAGATTGAGAGTATATGGGTAAAAATTGTAGGAGAAACAACAGTGATCTTACTGTGGGTGTCTGCTATAGACCGCCAAGCCAGACTGAAGACTTGGCCTTACTAGAGCAGATTACCAAACATTCAAAAAGGAGAGAAATAGAAATCATGGGGGACTTCAACTTCCCTCATATCTACTGGGACTCAAACTCTGCCAAGAGTGTAAGGTCTGACAAATTCCTCCATTGCATCACTGACAATTTCATTTCCCAGAAGGTAGAAGAACTAACAAGGGGATCATCTGTCTTGGACCTGGTCCTTACCAACAAGGAGGAACTGATTGAAGAAGTGGAAGTGCTTGGAAACCTGGGAGGAAGTGATCATGTTCTCCTGACTTTCAGGATACGGAAACAAGATTTTTCAGCCACCAAATGCCTGGGTAATCAGGAATGTTTTTAAATTCTACCTGAAAGTCAATACTGAGGGAGTCAGACACACCTCACCTTACAACACTCTTAGTCAGATAACCTCCTATGTTTATAACACTCATAAGTTCCTGGTGATTTTTTTACCCATAGCTCCCAGAATTGAAAAGAAGGTTTCTTTTAATGCTCTTGCTAGGGGTACAGCACTTCTGATCCTCTTGAAGTGTTTTATGATGAGACTGCATTGGCTCGGTGGTCCTCAAGGTCTAGCATTATCACCAGTTTTTATCTAAAAGTCAAAAGAATGTTGGTAGGATTTTTTTAAAAAATTAAGTACAACATTAGACCTCACTAGAGATCATGAGATCTTTCCCTAATAATTGTCTTGCCTGGTGCTGTTGATGACCAGTGAAATATAACTCTCTGTTCTTTTGCAGAACCATGGCTTCCTCCAGTCCTTTCCTCTTTGACTTTAAAAGCCAAAGGGAGCTACACATAGAGAATAATTCCATCATGTGATGGTGAGGAAGCACATCTTGCCTTAGTCAGAAAATGGTAGTTGCACTGATCAGTTGTTCGGTGGTGAGGGAGCATGGAGAAGATTTAGACACCTACAAACACTTATTCCATTCCATGCATACCTCTGGATAGGAACCAGAGGGGAAATGAGAGTGTTGGTCATGAACAGGTCTGTTCATTCACATCCACATTCAGCCATGAAGCTTATTGAGCAGTCTTAAGAAACAGATTTCCTGGCATGCTAAAACAGGAGCTGCAGGGAGAAAGTTAGGTCATAAATTTGATAAATTAAGTTCATTACATTCCTGATTGCTTTCTAGGAGTTCAGGGTCGCAACTATAGTTCTTCCTTCCTTTTATTCCCACAACAATGTTGTTAGGTAGGTAGTCTGAGAAACACTGACTGGTCCAAGGTCATCTCCTGAGTTTACTTGGACCTTCAGAACACTAAAAACTGATAGGCTAAAGATGTCAACTGATTCACTCCAGAGTACTTAATCCAGTGAAACTATTTGTGAGTTTGTGGGTTACAGACTTCAAGATATATCTGAAAAGTGACTGTAGTGAGTTATGATAATGCATTCAGACAAGTTTTCCAAGGCAGAGTTTTTAATGTTTCAAATTACTCTGATGACATTTAAAGGTACCCTTCCCTTCATTGTGAATCTCAATGTCTTTGCCAGTTATCTGTATATCCTCCAGCAATGAAAATTAGCATTTTGCCCAATATAATGAATCATTTCTGAAAAGTAATTACTTTATTGCTATAAAAGTGATATGCAGAATACAACATTTGCATCTGTATACGAGAACATATAAAAGCCCAAAGCCACAATTACTTAATAGTCAAAATTCAGTATCTTAATGATGTGATCAAGTCTTACTCTGGGTTGCTTAGTGTGAATTCAGGGGGCAGGGCAGTAGGAAGGGCAGGATTCTCAAAATAATTAAAGTATATTTGCATTGAAGACATATAATGATTTTCTATTGGTTTCACTTTCACAGCTTCCCCTAAAGGATCCTATGACTATGCTGAGAATTAGCAGATATGTTACATTCCCCATAGCTCCCAGAATTCCTTGAGGAGGAGGAATGGTCTGCAACCTGCCTACCATAGATTAAGTCCATTGAAGTCAATGGGACTTCTCTGTAGGCATATAGAGGATTGTACTCTAAGTCTGTTTAAATTCAGTTGGTGTAGATTAATGATGTAGTCCTAAACACAAATGGGCAGTAAGCTCATTTGAAGACAATGGGACTATGTTGTAATGACATATTTACACCAGAGAGGTTTAACAGCCATTTCTGCCCATTATGCAATGAGATGGGGTCAATGATCTCTCTCAATGAATCAATAGAATCATAGAATTGTATAATAGCAAGATACCTTGAGGGTCATCTAGTCCAACCACCTGCAATGCAAGAATCTCAACTGAAGCATGACAGATAGCCATTCAACTTCTGCTTCCAAACCCCCAGGGCAGAAGAATCCCCCACTGTCTGAGGGAGTCCATTCAACTGCTTAGTCGGAATCTCCATTCTTGTCACTTGAAGTCATGTGTTCAGGTCCTACCGTCTGGAGCAGGAGAAAGCAAGCTTCTTCCATCTTACATTTGACAGCCCTTAGATATTTGAAGACAAGGCACCAACTTGTGAGGGCAATGGGGGGGGGCAACTTTGCGCACGTGATGTCACACGCATGTAATGTCAGGACATCGAGAGGAGCCAGACGCAGCGGCAGCATGGCTTCAGTGGCTGGCAGTTCCTCATCTGCTTTCTCCTGCTACTGCCACCAGCAGGAGGCTGCTTCAACTCTCCTTCCTCTCCATGACAGGAAGAGAAGAAGGAGTCAGCAGCTGAAGCTGTGCTGCACTCGGGTCCATGCTCAGCCTCCTCCATCCCTATTTTTGGGGACATGGGGGGCAGCCCCCTCTCCAAAAGGGCCTGGCCCCCATGAGTTGGCACCCCTGTTTGAAGATGGCTATCATATCTTCTCTCAGTCTCTTCTTATCCAGGGTAAATATGCACAACTACCTCAACCATTCATCATCATACTTGTTTTCCAGATGCTTGATCATCTTCTGCACAATATCTGTCAATATCCTTCTTAAATTGTGTTGCCCAGAACTGGACACAGTACTCCAGGTGTACTCCATTCTCCACTTAGATTCTGCATGAAGGATATTCAAAGTTGGAACAAAGATCCTCTGTTAATAGAGAATTCTATACAGAGTACAAATTTGAAGAACGGGGAATGCTAGAGAACACTTACTTACTTACTTACTTACTTACTTACTTACTTATTTACTTGGAAAGCACATGGACCAAGACAAAGGTACCAGGTGGTATATAACTCCTGGCAAACTATCCAAAATGTATAAAATGAGAGCTAATACATGCTGGAGGTGTAAACAGACAGAATGGACACTGTTTCATATGTGGTGGGGTTGCAAAAAAATTGAGAATTTTTGGAATATTATATAGGAGGAATTGAAAAAAATGTTTAAGCAAACTTTCATAAAGAAACCAGAAGACTTCCTCTTAGGCATTTTAGATTCAGATATTCCAAATGAAAAAAGAGAATATTCTTATATGCTACAACAGCAGCAAGAATATTAATTGCCAGAAATTGGAAAGGAGAATTAGTACCAACAAAAGAGGAATGGCAGGATAAATTATTTGAATATCTCAAAATAGCAAAAATGACGGAGACAATTAGGAGACAGCCAAACCAAAAGTTCAAAATGGAGTGGGAAATTTATAAAGAATATTTTAAAAAACAGTGCCCTCAAGTTAAAACCTGGACATGCTTTGATTAATTTTCCCAAAACACAATATGGATTATAAGTATGGTATTCAGATAACAGAAGAAATGGTGATGTGATTAAAGAAGCAGTTTATTAAACAGTTAAGACAGACCCGCTTTGAGGAGGACAGAAGTCTATTGGGGAAGATAAGGAATTTGGAATGAAGAATATGGTGGCATAAGTTCTTTTGTAAGAACATATGGATTTATGTATGTATGTATTCTTGTTATTATTTTATCATTTTTGTTAATATCTTGTGTGTAAGAAAACTAATAAAAAGCATATTTTTAAAAAGACAAAGGTACCAGATTTCCCAAAAAATGGTTTATTAATTTCATCTTTTCAAGAGCTCTGAGTTAAACAGTACATTCTTACATGCTCTGCAAGAATAGTGTTTCCAATTATTGTTTCTGTGTCTAATTAGGTGACCAGTCTGGAAGCATAGAGTTGGACACTGATGGACTATTTTTTGGGGTGCTGCAGGGATGTTCACCCTCAAAATGTCTCTTTTTAGAACTCTGAGCTTACGTCCAAAGTGACACAATAGGCAGGTTGGCACCATAGTTAACAGGATTCTGCTGTCCTCTCTGGAAGACGACTGCCCTGACTATTCAACTTCAGCAAATTCATTCCTTGTTAATTTGTAGCTTCTGAGGAAGGTAGCTCACCTCTCAGTTTCTCAAAGGCAAAGCCTTTCCCCCTTCTTGAGATAGCCATCAATAGCTTTCAGCTGTTTAAGCAGAGCTATCATCCATTCAAACATTCACTCATTGATTCAGCTTATGATTGATTACATTACAAATAGTAATACTATATGGATAATAGAAGAATGAGAGTAATGAATATATGTGTATATCAGACTTACTGTACAAAATAATATCTGACTTATTATGGTGAGTGACAAGAAGCAGGCAAGTTTGACGGAAATGGATGAGAGAAGAGGTGAAACTGCATCAGAAGTGAAGTCCCTTAACCAGAAATAGACACTGATGAGGGGAAAGAGGACAAGAAGCCAAAACTGAGACAAAAGGTAGGTCAACAAGTTACCAGCACTCCTTCAAGGTCAGCGGAGTGTAAGCCAAGCATTTCCTTCACTATTTCTATTGTTCCATTTAAAGGAAGTTCATCTGCATTCCTAACATGAAGCCACAAGGCAGATTTGGGGAGTCACCTTAGTCAATACACTAATCCAGAGGTTTTGAATCTTTTTGAGTCCATGGCTCCCTTGACCAACTACATTCTTTCTACGGCTCCCCTGTGGGGAAATGTGCTCTGAGCCTCAAAAGCCCAGTTACCTCACCTCTTGCCTGCAGCTCCTCACCCCTTCTCAGACACCCTCCCTTGTGGAATGTTCCCTCAACCGCCTCTCCTCTCTCCTTGGGAGTCCTCTGGGCAGCTGCTGCCACCAACCCCTGGTCTCTGAGTTGCCCAAAGAGAGCTGCCTCCTCACGCCCCCAGGAGCCTGGGAAGAGGATGCTTATCAGACCTACAGAGAGTGGCCAAAGGTGAACGTGAAACCAGCACCTTACTCACCTTGGGAGGCAGCAGGAGCAGCAGCAGGTGCCGCCAGGCCTGCATGGTGGAAAGGCTCTCCTTCGGTGCCGGAAACTCAGCTCCCAAGTAGACATTGCACACAGCAAGCACAAGAAAGGCCAGTGTGGTGCTTGCTTGCCTGCCTGCCCTCCCATTTGTCCATCCATTCCCAACAGCAACAGCTGGTGAACTAGCTGGCTGGTCTCCCTCACCCACTTGCTTGCTTACCATGAGGTCGCTTCAGCTTCTGGCAACCAGCAGCCCCTGGCCAGCCCCTGAGATGATATTCACCTGGGGAGATTGTAGTCAGGGCTGTTGCAACAAA
Source organism: Podarcis liolepis (assembly GCF_965112155.1). Classification (NCBI taxonomy): domain Eukaryota; kingdom Metazoa; phylum Chordata; class Lepidosauria; order Squamata; family Lacertidae; genus Podarcis; species Podarcis liolepis. Next base: position 5,630,876 of record NC_139558.1, read on the forward strand.
CAGCCACACATGCAGAGGCAGAGATGTGAAAGGGCATCAGATGAGGGAGCAAAGGAAAGGGACAGAGGCCAGTGTTGCCCACGGCACCCAGACCATGATTCAAGGCACCCCAGGGTGCCACAGCACACTGGTTGAAAACCATTGCAGTAATCTGTCCAGGGGTGACCAAGTAATGTACTTTCTGGAGTTTTGATATTCTCTAGACCAGTAGTCCCCACCCTTTTTTCCACATGGACAACATAAGAATCACGGAGGGTCTTGTTGGGCTGCTTAATGATTTTCTGCTTGTTGTAGCTGTTGTAATGTGCTATGCTAGATTCTGTATTATTTTAATGGCATTTTTACAGTTTTGTCACGGACCACCTGAATGAAGCTCAAGGGGCACTGGTGAAGCTGCGTAGTAAGCTGTTTCCATCTTATGCTGAAGACTCTTTATCCAGGCATTTGATACTTCAAGTACATATTTTCAGAATCCACCTGATTTGTGTGACTGTAGTTTGTTTTAAACTGCTTTTTAATATTGTATTTTTCAATTGCTGTGATCCATCCTGGGACCTTATGGTGAAGGGCAGGTAATAATTTGAAATAGTAGCTGCTGTAGTAGTAATAATAGGAATAATAATAAATGTTTAATACCCACAGTCATTCTTACTTTCTCTTGCAGTGTAAGTGAAACCTTTAAAAAAAAAAGTCCCTGCAGTTTAGATAAAGTGGAGCTGGAGGCTCATTGACATTGCTGATTATTTAGTATCACATCTTTCCTGTGTGGCACTATTCATGGGCTTCTCTCAGAAAATTCATGGGTTTCTCTCACAGAAAACTCAGCCCATTGTAGCTGATGATTAAAAAGCATGTCTCTATGGTCCCAGTCCCAAGGCAGCTTCCTCAGATGGCAAATTCTGGGGGGTTGGCAATAGAATGTGTCCTATGTGGTCTGTCCTGCAGCCCCTAAGCTAGCTGGCTGTCCTAGGATGCAGTGGGGACTTTGTTCCATCATTGGTGCTGAAGTAAGATTCAACTACCAATCTAGTCAGATTTTGTGCACAGAATGGGGAATACACCATCTTGTCCTTTGCCTCAGGCAGCAAAATGGCTCCTCCAATTATTCATTCACTACTCTCTCACTATATTGTTTTAGATGCCTTTGGAAACTTTATTATTTATTTATTTTAAAGCTCAGCAAGACTCTCTAGACATATACTTCAGTTTTCTATACTTGGTTTTTTAAAAAAGTTTTCCTGTTTTTAATCTGTGTTTTATTGATTATTATGTTATGTATCCCTGTTTTTTTAAAACAGTTTAGCTGCTTTTATCTGATTTACTGATAAGCTTATTGTGCATACCAGTTAGAGAGTCAATAAGGGATCTATAAATCTTGCTAAAGAAATAATACTTTATATTGGCTGTTATGATTTATCTCACATAGCCTGATACCACCTCAGAAGCGCAGCAAAGTCTTGAACTCATCTCCCAACAAGACTAGAGTCTATGTTGTAAATTTTGTACTTTGCGCTTTATCCTTAAAATGCTTCACAATCTAAATATCCTCCTTTTCTTTACATTTTAAAGAAAGTATTGATGGAAGTATGAATAATTTGATGCTGGAAGGAAAAATAATTATGAACAGACTACTTGAACCTTTTGCTGCTATTGCTCTTGATCTGGTAATGAATTCTAGATTATTATCTGTTCATTAAGGTCGCCAAGAAAAGTACGGACGGAATTTCATCACAACAGCTGGATAGCTTAGAGTGGGTTATTTTCAAGAGCAGCTACATTGTGAATAGTTCGTTAGCAAAGCATTATTAGTGCACAGACAAGGCACACTTATTAACAACAAATATGCAAAGAATAGCTGAAAATGAAAATGGTATTTCTTAAGAGAATTCCAAAGTGGTTGTGCTAAAAACTTACTTAATATATTAGTGTATTTCTTTGTTATTTTTCTACAGCTTATTAATTCATGTTTTGCATCAGATTTATCAGTACAGAATGCTTGGCTTCAGCCTACTACTTTGTATATATGTGAATTGCATAATTCTTTTTTTAAAAAAAATTATGGTAAATCTCATAAATTTCCATTACAGCTGTCATTCAAAAAAAGAGAACTGAACCAACACAAAATAGTGTCTTGATCCTGAAAACATCAACAGGCCTGTTGCCCACGGGTGTCCATTTTGCTTTGAACAGGGCTGCCTTCAGATATCCTCTGAATGTCAAGTTGTTGTTTATCTCTTTGACATCTGCTGGGAGGGTGTTCCACAGAGTGGGTTCCACCATCGAAAAGGCCCTCTGCCTGGTTCCCTGTAGCTTTGCTTCTCACAGTGAGGGAACTGCCAGAAGGCCCTCGGCGCTGGACTTCAGCGTCTGGGCAGAACGATGGGGGTGGAGACGCTCCTTCAGGTATACTGGGCCGAGGCCATTTAGGGCTTTAAAGGTCAACACCAACACTTTAAATTGTGCTTGGAAACATACTGGGAGCCTACTCTGAACTTATTAGTTTGCCTCTGGACATGGACTAGAATGAATTTCTAAGATACTGGATATAATATGAATTAGAGAACAATCCCAGACTCACAATACCATATGCTGGGGCCAGAGATATGCCACATTCATGCTAGAGGAACATCAAATGTGTGGTACATGGAGCAGGAATGGGGAAACACACAAGCAAAAACAACAATGATGGCAAAAAACCACAAAGACATGGAGGGAGCCAATCCACATAGGATGAGTGACATGGACCCAACAAAGAAGAAACACACAAAAGAAACACAAAGACTAGAAAGTGGCACTAGCCACAACCAAGGAAACCTGAGTTGGTTCAGATCCACACACACCCACACCCAGTGGACAAAACATCTTTACCATGCCTCCACTCTCCATGGAAAACATACAGAAACAAGAAAAAGTAGTAGACACAAGTAGGGGAATCCCATAGCAAGCTTTGCTAAACCATCCCATCTCCCGATGGCTGACCAGAACCCACTTCATCCACAAATTATTTTACCTCTCCCACAGTAGCTTGCTCATGTCCACAGAATGGAAGATGTCAGGATCCCTAGGAATGTGCTTTATGGGAAGCTGTCTTCTGTCGCCAGGCCCTTTAGCAGACCTAGTCTGCATTACAAAGATGTTTGCAAATGAGACAGGAAGGATGGCAACATCAAGCCTGCCATGCAGGAATCCCTTGCAGATGACCACCGTGCCTGGAGACAGCCGGTCATTTCATATGTCCACAGTAGTGACCAAAGGAGTGCAGAGAGAAGAAATGTCATGGTACACCTACATCAGCACAACCAGACACCTTCAGAGCCAGTGTGGTGTAGTGGTTAAGAGCGGTGGACTCGTAATCTGGGGAACCGGGTTCGCTTCCCTGCTCCTCCACATGCAGCTGCTGGATGACCTTGGGCTAGTCACACTTCTTTGAAGTCTCTCAGCCCCACTCATCTCACAGAGTGTTTGTTGTGGGGGAGGAAGGGAAAGGAGAATGTTAGCCGCTTTGAGACTCTTTCGGGGAGTGAAAGGCGGGATATCAAATCCAAACAACAACAACAACAACAACAACAACTCTTCTTCTTCTTCTTCTTCTTCTTCTTCTTCATCATCATCATCATCATCTGTCCCACCTGTAGCAAAACATCTCTCTTCCATATCGGTCTCTAGAGCCACAAGAAGCTCTATATCTTTCCAATGGTTTGAATTCACCCCCAAAGGTGCACTCCTCTATTCTCTCCCAGGAAAGACAAATGCCAAGAACTGCCTATCATGGATAAAAAAAGAAACATCTGGGCAGCAGAAAAAAGGCGAGTGGGAATGGAATTGAGGGTAAGGTGTGCTAGCTGACTGGCCTTCTTTATTTTGGATCCAACTCTCTGTTGGTCCAACATGGCTTTAGAGTAGAATCCTCATTTCTGTAAGAGAAGGACTAAAAGATTTTAACAAAGGCCAATAGTCTCACAAATGCTTAAAGGCCAACGGTTGGATAAATTCAAGGGGTTTTTCCTATTTAAAAAATGAAAAAAAGAAAAGAAAAGTGAGTGTTTTTTTAAGTTAAATGTTATGGTTACTTTCTCCTATAGCAACACAGGTTTAAGATCAGTTGCTTTGTTATGATCCAAGCAGAGCTATGTATTTTGCATATGATCTTGAACACCCATTTACATTTTATAGTAATAGTCACTCATTATGGCCTCTCATCATGGCTGCAGCCTACAATGGTTTTGATTGAACCTCACCATTGGAGACAGTGTGCCTCTAAATGCCAGTTCCCTGATCCAGCAGGTTCATCTTACGTTCTTTGAATCCAAATTTTAAAGAATATATTTCCACACAATTTGGAGCAAAGTGTATATATTCTAGGGCAAAATGCAACAATGCAGTAAAATACAGTTGCATGCATTAGGGAATTTTAAATTACAAAACAAAAACAAGTTCTTTCCAACAGTATTAAAAGTTTTGAAGAGATAACATTTATGAAAATAAGTGAAGGTCTCCGTATCAATGGGTAAATCATTTATTCTGCTCTAATTGAAGCACTTGGAGAATGGGTTGGAGAGATTAAAGTTTCTTGAAGTAATAATCCTCAGTAAGAGGCAAATAACTACATTTTCTGCAATACACACAGTAGATGATACAATAGTCTCTGCACATCGTTGAAGAATTATCCTAAGCTCCTACTTCAGAGAATGCAATTTTACCTAGCATCTTTTATGCAAACCCTTAATAAGCCCTTCAAGTTTGTACTCTGACCTTTCTTCATGTTTTTCCACAGTGACTTCTTTTGTTTAATTCCATTTCTGGAACAGTGATCCAAATGAGATAGCAATTTGTCCATAATTTTAGGCTTAGTAATAAGATACTCCATTTTTTTTGAGTTGGAAGAGATCTAGTTTGCCCTCTGATTATTCCATCACATGCATTTTTAAGGGTATTTGGTTCTGCTGAATAACTTGATTCTCCATGATATTTCTTTTAAAATTAAATGGTGCAAAAGTACATAACTAACATTCTATTGTAGCCCCTCACTATTATTTCTGTCCTTTTCAAGTCATGCCGTCCACTCATCATTTGTTATGTTTTCAAACATTTGTTCAGCTCATTATGAAGAGCAGGGGGAAGAAGCAATTGCGTTGCATTCTTTTTTCCTGTGGGGGAAAAAAGACATTAATAAGTAAAAGTTTGATGGACTGAAGTTCATTTTGCTACAAAAAGGCAGAAACTTAAAGCCAAAAGGGTCTGTAATTTTGCATATAGTTATGCAAATATTCCGTGCTGACAGAGTCCCAATCCTCACGTTGCAGTTTTCATGTGATTGCTGACAAAAGTGTCATGGTTCTGGGGAGAGGAATACCACATTTGCAGTGTGTGAATCAGAGTGTCAAGGAAGAATCATATGATTCATCTCTATTATAGTGATGCACCTCTTTGGCTTCCACTGACACTAGTACAGCTCATGATATGGCTAAGATGTAACACTCTCTAACTAGAAGCCCCCACTATCTCATTAGGTTCTCTGCAGATAAATTGCCCACCAAATCCTTTTGGTTCTCCAACCACTAAGAAATAACTATGATTAAAGCGGTATACTAATTGTTGAAATGAAATAAATGAATAAACCCTAGTTGTGACGATGTGCCACAATGTTACAGTGAATATCCGGTTTTTCACTTCTCTGTTTTCATTCTAGTCAGGAAAGGAACTCCCCACAGTCCAGCTCTCTCATTTCTTTGTTCCTTGCATAACCCTCTGAATTTGGAACAACTAGTATTTTGCATGTCAACTGTCCCACTTCCTGGTTTTTGTCAGCCACTCTCTAGCTAAACTGTTTCTCTGAGACTCTGTCCTCATACTGTATTTCTACACTAGGTGCTTCTCCACTTTTCTAGCCTCTATTCTTACCTTCATATTGCAGCTGAACTAAGTTTGGTCCAGGCAACATGGGGTTAGTAGCTTTTATATTGTGTAAATACTGCATTAATCATTTTACTCTTCTATGCTTTTGTATCAGCAGAAGCCTTTTTATTCCTTAAGTCACTTTTTTGGCAAATTAATTATAACAACATTGTGATCGTTGCTAATTCCCTGGAGCAAGCATTCACATTGGCATTTATGGGTCATTTAAATTAAAATTACCCAATGCAAGCAAAGTAATTAAGTCTATTGCAATAAGGCCTGTGGTGTGTAATCAGCACCACTAGAGATCCCAAGAAGAATACTCCAGATTCCATGGATATGTGTGAAAGATATGAATTCACAGGGACAAAAGCAGTTCTGGCAACAATAGGTGCCCAATTCCTCCCTCCAGAAAACCTGCCAGGACAGGAGCAATTGCCATCATTGCTGTAGAGCTGTACCTTGGGACAAAGGAAAGAAAGAGTTAATGGCAGGAACAGGAGAAATATCTCCTTTCTGAAAGAACCCAGAGAAAAGAATATGCTCACCTGAGAATTGTGTGTTCCCTGGTGTTCCACACTATAGATAAATGGAAGCTACAGGGTCAAATCCCTTAAAACACTCTTCCTTTAATTATTATTTTTTTTACATAATTAACATTCTGCCATGAATACTACAGGGTACAAACCATTTCTTGAGTTGATGGTGTTAACAAACAAAATCTTTGCCATAACCTGGATTGTTGCTTAGAAACTGCCCTAATATTGGGATAGCACAATAGGAATGTTGTCTTCCCTTTGTTGAGCAATAGTTGCACATGTAAGTTTACCAAAATAAAACTAAATATATATATATTCCTTTGTGTTTCCACAAAATAAAGAAGCCATAAAGCACTCCTTAGAGATTGGTGGGGGCATGTTAAGTTCTGGCCCACACCTGGCAAACAATATTTTATTTTATTTAGTTATATACAGAATATGTATATAGTGTTACCCAAGGCCATCATAAAAATTCATAAAATAACTAAAATATTAATGTAAAACATCAACAGGAAAACAGTTTTTACTTTAAAAAACAAGAGAAGCAAACTCAACTTAATGAGGAACTATTTCTTTATTTTAAAGCTCTCTGGAGGATCTAGACCTAAAAAACATAAACTGGTGCATTCAAAATAGCAAAATACTTATCTTAGGCTTTTTTCAGATGCAGATCAATCCTGCACCCTTGTGACGACTGCTGCTTAAAAGCAGTGTGCATATTAGCAAATTGAAATGCATAACCACTTGGACTCAGGAGTGCTGGCAAGAAGCATTCTGCCATAAAATATTATTGCTGAATAATGTAGTATGACCCAGTAGTAAGAGGAGTAGGATGGCAACAACCATTTAAAGCCTTATTATTATCATTCAGTTCTTCGTAGGGAAAAAACTCAGAGAAGTTTATACATTATGAGAGCGAAATATAATAAAAACATCAAGTTGACCAATACAGTTAAAAGCGGCCAATATAGTCAATATGTAGAAAGGACAAGAGGAGCAAATCCTGGCTTCTCTGCTCATGGTTTGTCTGGAGAAAGCAAAACCATAAGCCCTGGCTTAGTTCAGCGGAGCATAGCTACCACAGGGGGAGCAAAGTGGCCATTGCCTCCTCAATCCTGAAAACCCCATGTTTGTGTTAAGCCATGGTTTATCTTAGTGCAACACACAAACTGGGCCCATGACTTGGCCACTGTAATTCATGAAAGAAGAAGAATAGTAATAATAGCTACTTAAATGCTAGATTGTGTGGATGATATACCCTAGCGTGTGGAGAGGAAATGTACATCTCTGAAGCTCAGTTCTGGCTATCCTGTGTAGGATAGTTTTGTGTGTGTGTGGTTATGAAGTTCTCTGGGGCTGTTTCATTTGTTTCCTGTTCCCACTCAGGTTCAAAGAAATGGACAGATTGTAAAGGTCTGCCAAGAAAAGGAAAACCAGCCAACAAACAAAAAACAGGGACAATGAAACATGAAATGAGATCATGAGAAGTGCAATGTCCAGACACAAGCAGAAGGGACCTTTGCGAATGTTATGCTTTCCATAGATCAGATTTTTTGAGAGCAAAAGGGGAGAATGAGGCCCTCAGGTGCAGAAATGAAGGCAGGTGTTTCCTCAACAGTGAGCAAGCAACTACCTCCAGAATTACCCCGTCTGTATAACCATATGATGAAATGCTGGCAAACTACATATAGGCAATAACAACAAATGTGCTAGCTTGAGGATGAATTAGAATAGGTCAAATAGATGGTCCGTGGAGTCCAAATGAAAACTGACAGTCTTTTGTTTCATCGAATTGGAAAGCCGTCAGTTTGTTCCCCTGCTACTTGTTATAGCCAGAAGACAGCCAGACAAGATGTGGTAGTGGATAATTTTCAAACATATATAAATGCAGGCTGTTAGAAGTACAACATCTATAGTACTTCTCGCCTTGACATCATCTTGCAAAATGTGACCACTGTATCAAATTCGGTTTAAGAGCCTGGGTTGTAGCAGGGGAGCCCTGAAAAATAAGGAGATAATGAAAAGGTTGGCAGTTATGTTTTAATACCAAGACATTTTTCAGATTCGTTCAGAATAAAAGGGGGAGGATGCCTTCTCAGCAGCGGAAAGCACAATGCCAAATTTATCCATGTTAAAGGTCTTGGCAAACTTGATATCTGGTTACAAATCAGTCAGGGTAGTTTTATAAGCTACTTGAAGCATGCTAATGCCACAGAAACAGCCTTGTTCATGATTAATCCAATTAGTGCAATGTTCATTATGTATTTGCTCACTGCCATTTGTGATATTCTCACCAGTTTTTAATCACCTCTTTGCCTAACTTTCCCTGAAATGATGCTGAACAAACAATAGTCATTCATATCTAATGAGTCTAATTAATAGAGCTGTAATGACAAAACATTAGATGTATGGATACTCTCATTGTTCATATTGTAAAAGCCTCTAAATTAGCAAACCTGAGGATAGCAGAGGAATGAAAAGGATAGGAGGTGATAAATATGACATACACAAAGGAATATGGTAAAGGGGTATATTATGGGGGTACTGCAGGCTGAAGCTCTAAGGAAAATTGATTATGGGGATTGCTTTGACAATTGTGTATGCTGATTCATTTTTCTAAATGGCCTGGTTTGCACACAACAGCAAGCCATAGTTAACTTTATTAAACCAAGGTTAACCCTGTGTAGCAGCTTAACTATTGTTTGTTTACTACCAATGAACTATAACCTGTTAAACTTGATTTAACAATGACTTGATATGGCATGGAAACCAAAAACCTTTTCTTGAGCATAGTTTGTTTTGGTTGTTTTGTCCCCCCCCAACACTCATATAATGGCACAAGGTAAACTATAATGGCACAAGGTAAGTACAGCTGGAGAAACAAGCTGTTGTTTGATTGCGGACAGCATGACTAAACTGCTTCTGGTGAACCAGAGCAGCGCAAGGAAACGCCGTTGACCTTCCCGCAGGAGCGGTACCTATTTATCTACTTGCACTTGACGTGCTTTTGAACTGCTAGGTGGGCAGGAGCAGGGACCAATAAGCAGGAGCTCATCCTGTTGTGGGGATTTGAACTGCTGACATTCCGATTGGCAAGCCCTAGGCTCTGTGGTTTAGACCACAGCGCCACCCGCATTCCTTTTATATAGTATAGTAGTAGTATGTTGATATATTTTATTGTAAATATGTATTTTGGACGGCCTTGGTCCAGTATATCTGAAGGAGCGTCTCCACCCCCATCGTTCTGCCCGGACACTGAGGTCCAGCTCCGAGGGCCTTCTGGCGGTTCCCTCACTGCGAGAAGCCAAGTTACAGGGAACCAGGCAGAGGGCCTTCTCGATAGTGGCGCCTTCCCTGTGGAACACCCTCGCACCAGATGTCAAAGAGAACAACAACTACCAGGCTTTTAGAAGACATCTGAAGGCAGCCCTGTTTTGGGAAGCTTTTAATGTTTGATGTATTATAGTATCTTAATATTCTTTTGGAAGCCGCCCAGAGTGGCCGGGGAAGCCCAGCCAGATGGGCGGGGTATAAATAATAAATTATTATATTATTATTATTATTATTTGTGCATTAAGCTTGAATGAAAAGGTGGAACATTTTCCTTCTGAACCTACAGTTGATAAACTGCCCCCTGTACCACCATGGTGCAATAGAATGGTGTACCTTTAAGAATGAAGGCTACGAGACTCTCCCTTGCCCCCTCTTCTGTTGTTTTGCCTTTCAGCTAAGAATTCTGAAGCAGAGAGTGAGGGTCATAATGATATCTGAATGAAATGTATCCCTATAAGTCAGTGCTATAAATGCACTCTGTGAAAAGAAACATTCCTCTGTAACACATTTTATTTCTCTGTATCCACATTTGAAATACATTATCCCCTTGGGGTTCTTAACACCTGTATTAGGTCTAAGGTTTACTTTAAAGTAAATGGAAAATGTGATAGGTGTGATCATATAAAAAAGTCTTGCGGAGACACACAGCCTATATATAACAAGTGTGCTTTATTGCTTCGCATTACTTCAATATATTTGGTAAAAAGGAATCCTTTGGAATTTTATGATACACATAATGTTCAGGAAAGGTTCGAGTAGACAATATCTGTACTTCACAGAACTATTTGATAAATAAAAAAGTGTATTTCCCTCCATGTTTCTCCAGTAATTGACATCAGTGTACATAATATTTCAGAGATTCCAAAAGCTTTTTCAGTGTGTCTTCCACAATAGGCAGTGCTGTAGCGTGTGCCTTTCCCATGCTACTGCAACAATGGCAGAATGGCTCCAGGCCACATAGGAGAAGCAGGCAGCGACACACACACCCAATAGGACAGTGCTGGTATGGAAAAAGCCATGCTGTGGACTCTTCCAATGTGACCTAGAACATTCAAAATGACTTTGTGCCGGGGAAGGACGTATGCTGTTAATGTCATCTCAGGCAAACCCAACACATTTAACGTACCCACTGCAGAGAAATAGGAGCTTTGCCCAAACCACACAGAAAAGGCCAGAATCCACTTGCCATTTAAGAAGATGAGCCATGCTTAAAATTAAACTGGTGTAGCTGCTATTTCCCAAGACACAAAATAAGTTGTAGTGCAGATAGTCCCATTTTGATCACCACTCTTTCGTGTACTATGCCCAGCCTTAGCAGGTTCTTTTATTTGATTGATAATCACTGCCCTCTGTAGACAGGCAACATGAATGATAAGAGAACAGTGGAGACAATATTTAACCTGATGTGATGGTGCTGCGGAATAGTGCATTGCAAGCCACACATTAATGCCATGATCCTACTGCATCTTGTACACCTCCTCCTGGCTTCTCCTGCAGCCAAGCTAGTGCCAAATGTATTGCTCTGCTTTGTACCACATCAGCGAGGCTGAGAGGAGGGTCTTGCCATCTGGGCAGCCCAGGACTTCCAGACACATTGCCCAGGCTTGTGCCCTGGGAAGGTTACTTTGGGGCTGTTAATGCAACAAATGCAATGTGGAAGGCAGCAGTTATGAGTTACCGGTCTCTATAGCTGCACAGGTGCTATGATTTTCCAGCAGTCTGACTTCACCCCCTGAAGCTTACTCCATTATTTCTCAAGACAGAAAAGTGCCAACAACCGGATCCTAACCACTTTCCTGAGAGCAAATTCTATTCAACTCACTGGGATTCATATCCGAGAAGACATATATAGGCTTGCACTGTCAGTGTCCAAAATTATACAGCACACATTAAAAATAAATTATCTCTTCCACACATAGTAACACAGTAATATATTTCTGTACCATAACATGGTGAAGGGAGGGGGAAGGGTTGCTTTCTATATGCTTTCTATACCTTGTACCTTGTACCTAAGAAGGATCTTCTATACCTTGGATCTAAGTCAATTTCTGAGCTAGAAATAACTTCACCTGCAAAAAAGGCCCCTCGAAGGAATGTAAGATAAGACAGAGGCTGTAAGCTAGAAATAGCCAGACCTGCAGAATAGGCCCCTCGCTTTCTTACTTTAGGAATGCAAGATAAAAAAAAGACACATACGGAGGAGACGGGAGGAAGGGATGCAAGACGCTTGTATAGGGAACAATAGGGAGGGCTGTTTAGAGGGCTATAGACATGCTAAAAATAAGTTGAAAACTTTCCAGTTGATTGGGGAAGTTTCTGGAGGGCGTGGGGAGGAGGGAGAGAGCCTACTCAAGGTATAAGAAAGTCTGCAGAGGCGTATTTTCTGGGCAGTCAGTCTTCCAGAAATTATTCTGCTGGCTGTCTCCTGTGCACAGAGAATAAAACTGCTTTCCTCCAAAGAAGGATCTTTCCTGGTGTTTTCTTTTACTCTCTCTCTGGATCTGAGGACGCGGGCCAACGATTCCCTGGCATGGACTAGGCTCAGCCTACATCTTGGTTCCCTGACCGGGAATCTGCCCCACCTCGGGGCACTACACTGCATTTAAGCCCACAGTTATATAATGATTTCTCGCCATTTGATGTGTTAGATGCTTCCACCACAAGTGTCTTTAGGGACATATCATTATATCAGAGCATGTCAATGCATCTAGTTTTGTTTCCTTTCTATATGATGAGAGAGGGTGAGGAAAGTACATTTCAGTAATACTGGTAGAGCCTTCTGAATTTATTCTAGCACTACAGAGGATTTATTATTTCCTTAAAATGAATCCTAATGAAATTATACATACATGGGGTGGGGGAGGGTAGGGAAACCAACAATTAATATACAAAGTTAAATATTCATCTGGTTAATTTGCATCTTAAGAACAAAATGTTCAAAAGAAGTCAAAACGCCTGCAGCTATCCAAACCTTCTCTTTCTATTTACAGAATCTTTTTGACCGAACTCTCTCTATGCTAATTTCCTTACCATTCCAGACAAAAGGGGCACAATTATGGTTGAAAATAAATTCCTTTCCAGTCACTTTAAAAATGCTGCATGAATGTGAAATAGGATTATAATTAAACTTTCCATAGGGCATTGCCATTAGTTGCTGTCTGTCTGACACTGTTTGGGCTTTTACTTCTACACAGAAAGTTACACACACACAAACACCAGCTCACCATTTCAATTATTATGGCACCCAAGGCCATGTATGTTGGACAATATTAAGAGAAAATTAAAGTGAATCATTGCCCAAAGACGTTAGCATTAAAGCTCTCTCTTTCATAAGGCATTGAGCTTCTTTCTCCTCAGTCCTCTCATCATTTAATTGAGGTCATGTTGTACATGATACCCGTCCTACTTCTGTTCTGCCAGACCAAATCCACCTCACAACCCATGGATGGTGGCCCTTCCACCTGGGCCTGCAAAAAGAGAGGAGTGTCAAGCAATTGGCTGGCCACTGTGAACAGTTGGTGTCTTGCATTTGGCTTGGCAGGTAACACCTGTACAGGTGAATTGTGTTTAAAAGGTAGAATTGATACATCTACAACCTGAACCACCAACTCTAAAATCAAGCCTGCACAACAACAAAAAAAGGAGGGATGGCAAGGCTTCGATCTCCAGACAGGCAGCTACATAAAACAAAACAAAAGTTTTAGTGCACAATTTGGGTTTTGCACCTTTGGTACTAGGGATTTTTCTAAATAAAAAATACCACCAAATCAGAGTAAGTAGTTTGAGGAATTATTTAAGAAAAGCACTTAGTCAGCAAATGATTAAGTCTCCACTCCTTGTGGTTCTCCAAGCTGCATTCTCTTACTTCTTCCCAACAGAAGAGACATATTTCTATGTAATGTGTAGTTAAATATCTGAAAATGCTTTTTTTGAAGGAACAAATGCATCATAATGAGTCTAGGTAAATAATAATCTTTACTAAATACACTAGTGTAATATGCAACATTATTGCGCAGATTTGTGAAAGAGTTGTATCTCTAGCTTCCTTTGATAAATGCCACTGAAATGTGAGAAATGTCATTATTAGCAGCGTCTTTTCTTACACAACCTGTTTTGATCCTCCTGATTTGTTTGCTTGACTCTTTGATGTGTTTTCACTCATCTCATCCAGTGCCAACAAGGCCATGGCGCATGTTCTCTGACCACAAATGGCGGCTCCCCAACAGAGACTGCCCTGGGTGAGTGAAATGACTGCAGAGGAGTGGGATGTTGAACTAACCAATCCACACAGCTGTGGCTAGGGACAAAGCACTTTGCTTAACAACAGCAACTACCACATTTACTACTGTCTTGAATGCTCTTGTGCTTTGCATGCTGCCCTGAAATCTGATATGATCAACTGTGGTCTGTGTTTATAATAAACAAACAGTCATTATGCTGGTACTGCTAGTTGAGTATATAGGGAGTCGTGGGCTTTGTGCTGCTATTTGTTTTCCTTTGTTTTTCTGATTTCTCTAGATTGCTTCTGAGGAAGTGTCATGGGTTAATGAGTAGCGATGTTTCAGCTTCTGCTTTTTAAAAAGAGCTTTGTGTATTCTCTTATTTTATTTATTGTGTTAAAAATAAATTCCCTCAGTTGGATATTGCTCTCAGTCTAACTTTGCCTAGCCTTGCAATCCTAAGCATATTTACTTTGAAGAAAAGCCCACTGTTTTCAATGGAGCATGGAAATTAATTGAAACCTAACCCAAAAGTGGGAAGCTGCAGAATGAAAAAGAAATAGGGTGGAGGGAATAATGTGTGTGGGTGTGTAGGCAAGCTTACCAATAATGTTGTGGCAACATTGCCTTTTAAAATAAACTTTCTTAACACAGCTGTTCTTCCGCTGTTCACCATCCCTTTTCTCCCAGCAGTGCCTTTGAAATGATGTTACAATATGACATAACTATTCCAAGGAAGGCATGGGGTGGAGAGGGTCATTCAGTGGGCACCTCTCACTGCAGTTCTGTCATCACTTGCGCCATCAGAGCATCTGAATTAAAGTAAGAAAAAAGTGTTATCTTTTTTAAAAAGTTGCCTCACATTAAAAGTGTAGGTTTTCTTCTCTGCCCTTAGTCCCCCACCAGTTCAGAGACTGGGGGAATTGTCTCCACATGGAGCAGAAGGAGGGAGTAGAACCAGGAGATAGTTGAGTGGACGGCAGTCATTTCAGAACACAGGTAGGGGGGCATCATTTTTCAAAATGTTATCCAACATTAAAACCTCCCTCCAAAGAAGAAGGGTTTTATTCATTTAAAGCATTCTACCACCTCACAATTTTTCTTGGAACCTGAGTGTGGTGCTCACTGCTTTTTGCCCGAATGTCCACATCAAGCAACAGAGACAATTCACATATGGAAGTAAATAGGAAGCTTCCTATTAGCTTTGTAGTTCAGGACTGAGTAGCTGTGACTCTCCAAGATTTCAGACAGGGAGTCTCTCCCAGCCCTCCCTGCAGATGCCAGAGCCGCTGCCTTGTGCCTCTTCCCAACACAATTTGGTTAACCTTACAATTTCTGGATTACATAGAAGAATCTGGTGCAGTGGCTTCTAACACCACCACTGCCAGCCCTCCTAGAAACTGAGGCAACAAAGGATGGGCTACATTCACATTGTTATGGCCTCTGACATTTCTTGGGAGTGGAAGAGGGAGGTACATTGCAGTGGTTCTTATGCTACCAAGGGATACTGGAAGAGGGCCATGATTGAACATTAATTTTTCAGGCTTTTTCTCTGACATTCTCTGATTATTATTTTTATTTTAAAAATGCAGGGATATTTCACTCAATCATGAAATATGATTATTGTTAATTGAGACATAATTGATAATTGATGCAGAAGATGACTAGGAAGTAGCCATAAAGCAGACAGTTCATTCCACAAGGAATTTAATTTTTCTTGGCAAATGTGTCTCCTTTTGAAGATTTCACATAAACATGGATCAACCTTACACGGTATGTAGATTACCGATCTAGCTCTCTATTGTTCATACTCTGAGAAGTTTCACACCACCTAGATGCTGCTCAGGCATCTGAAAGGCACTTTGAACTACATGGAGCTTAGTCAATGTGCTGCACATGATTAAAAGGATAAGCAAAGTCATTAACAAAACTGACTAATGGACGACTGGCTTCTAAAACTCCCAACTGCCATTGTGATAAAATGAAGGCATTTACTTATTAATTTTCATGCATAGATCTTCAGTGCTTAGCATAGTTTCAGTGTCATTATTCTGGAATGATGCAGGTGGGTGAGGTGTCAGCTATGTGTTGTGCAGTTTCCTTTCTCTGCTTTTTATTTAGAAAGGTACCGTAGCTTCCTTTGCATATGTCTGACCCAAATTTCGGCCACACTATCCTGTGCACGTCTAAGATGTAAGCCTAACTCTTAGTTACTTCCAAGTTGCAAATGATTTCTGCCCTAAGATTATCTTTTGTGTGTTTTTACACATAAAACTTTATAGGGAGAATATTCTGGGAGGGAACAGGGGCAACCTGTATCTAAATTTTCATCTGTCCTACCATCCCCTCCTGTTAGTGTTATCTCCTTCCATTTTCTATTCCCCTCCATATCCCCATTACTAGCTCATCCCCATTTCCGCACTGGATCTGTACTGTCATCACTATCTGATCATTATCACAATCCTCCCCAACCAAAAATGGCCAGGAAGACAACCAATCTGATATACACTCCAAATTCTAGAAATAGGCTGAAATCATGCAAGAGGCATGTAGGGTATATGATGTGACCAGTTTCTTGATTCTGTGCAGGTCTGGATCTGGTCAGGACCTAGATGGGAGACCAACAAGAAATCCCATTCCTCCAGAAGTTACTGGTAACTTATATGTTGAGCCCTCTGGTCTGGTGATGCTCTTATTGAATGCTGGATCAGTCCATACTAAGACCATGCATATTTACAATATGATTTTGGATGAAGGGGCTGACTTGGCATGTATTGCTGAGACTTAGATGGGTGAGCTGAGTGGTCCTGACTTATCTCAGCTGGGCCCATCTGGGTGATTTGGACAGCACCAGGAGGTCAAGGAGAGCTGTTGCTATTGTCCATAGAAGCACCATCTCTTCATTTTGGGGTGGCTTTAGCCCAGTGTTGGGCCAGAGAGGAAGACTGGGCTGCTGCTGTTCTATCAACCCCACCTCCTGTTGCCCAGTGGCATCCATGACTGAGGTTGTCTCTGGTGTAGTCTTAGACAATCCCAGAACAACAGTTCTGAGTTGCATCAGCATCCACATGGTGATTTCCCATGGGCTAGTGCAGGACTTTATGACCTCCATTGACGATTATTGATAAGAGGATATATTAATTATATTTAATCCTCTACAAACCCGGGGGAGGGGGAGTGTTTAGCAAAAAATAAATAAATAGAAAAACAGCTGGTGCTTGTTTTTAAAATGCAGGGCTTGCACATAAAGAACCCAAGCAGCAGAGTTTAAATCCCATCATTAGGCAGATTTAGAGAAGCATAGGAATAGGCTTTTAAACATTTGTGTAATGTGTTCTGGCTACTTGAGGCAACTATCCCCCTTTACTCCAGCTGAAGAGAAACAGACCACACACTGAAGTAAGTTTAAAATATACTTTACTTACAGTCATGCAAGGGAAGCCTCAGACACATGTCTCAGGCAGAGAGATATTTTGAGGAATGTCTGCCTTTGTGCTTGCAGCATGAGAACACAGAGAGAGAAAGGAACAGGAAGCAAGCCTTTCTTCCTCTCAGAAGAGGGGATCACTGAGCCCACTCTAGCAATTTAGAACTCTGTGGTCCTTAACCCCTTCACATACTAACTAGCATTGTTAGGTTTGACTGCAAATCTCCCATATCAATGACAGCTATGGGGCTGTCTCAATTGCCATCAGTCCAATCTATTGGGCAGGGCATACCCTTGATGTAGTGTTTACCCCAAATGATTTGAGAGATGGACCAAAGGCACAGGGTGAAATGCATGGTGAAGTTTGAACTGGTAGTGGCAATTCCCCCATAAGAGTGATGGGCCTGTATGGACGCTCAGAGACTGGTGGAACCTTTAAATGGAAGCAGTGCAGAATAATGATAGGATCTGAAACAACTTATATGAAATATGTGTAATAACAATTCTGAAAATCCTACAAATAAAAAACAGTATGTATATGCTTTTGGAGATAATTATACAGAGCATGTGATGGTCAGCTATCAGCAATGCTCAAGATCTTTCCTGGTAGCTGTAGTGACTTCCAAGAAAACTGAATGTGCCTGGGGACAAATACTTTGCTATTCTCTGTGGTTTAACAAAATAAAATGGATTTTTTTTTAAGGATATCATTTCTTCCTGTGTCATTGTCAACTGTTCTTTGACCTTGTAAAGTGCTGCTGGGTAGGACACTAATGAGCACAATATTTACATTGTTAATGAACTTAATCAGCAATGTATGCTCAGATTTAGACTAATTTATCACTGTACTGTTTCTTTTGCCTTCTGAGGTTCAAACTATTTCATTCTCTTTTATTAACGGAAGCTGGACCAGCTTTACCTGCTCTACATCTTGTATTGTCTGGGACTAACCGTTCTTGAACATCAAATAAGAATTTTAATGACTTCTAACTAGAATATTAGCCAAGGTCAGTATATGCATATTATGATAATTAAGAATCCTGAAAAATCTTCAGAATGATTTCTACTTATTTAATGGTTCATTGAGTATAAAGGGTATTTTCTCTTTTTACATTTTCATCAGAAGATTTAAAAAATGGCAATAAAAATTAGAGCACACACTCCAATGTAGATGAAACAGGGGCATCTGATTCCTAGATTATAATAGGATTTATATATCTTAGCCTGTATTTCTTCCAACACAGTCCATAATAAGTTTGTTACATACTTCCCAGGAAGGCTATTAAGGAAATCTATTTGATGGAGGAGAGGGGAAATCAGCTACCCCAGGGCAATTCAATAGAAACTTTAGTTTCACTTCAATTATTCATTTATATTCAAATGTATTAAAATAAAGAAGGGCAAATAGATGTTTTTATGATCAAAGGGATGCAGCAACTATTGTGTTTAATTGACTTTGCAAGAAATGACAGTAGAAAAGACGCCTAATATTAAAACTTCAATTTTGGTTGGTCGAAAAATACAATAAAAGTTTTATGCATCCATCAAAGTAACATGAAAGTGGTTTTGTTTTTTTAGTATATAAATAGCACAATGGGAACATTGGGCATGATCTACAACTTTTGTAAAAGTTTTCAGGAGTTCAGCAGTAGCTAATCTGCTGTCTTATTATTGGGATCAGCTTTTTGGTCCTGTGCTGGTTCACCTTGTAGTGAGCCACTTGAGACTGCAGAAAGGAGAATGAATAAATTGCAGGACAACTCACTTAGGGTCCATCTTGGCTCCACTTCCAAGCATCCCATTGGAACCTCATGACCAGCATCAGGTATAAATAGTACTAGGCCAGCTTTAGTCATTGCCTTGGCAACAGCTAGACTGTGTTTTTGTGGTCTTGTTCCAAGTCTTACTGCCCATATGCTTGTCTCAACTTCCTCTCTTTACCTCTGTCCTCAGCTGCTGGTTTCCTTCCCAGTTTGCCTCCCAGTTACCCGTTAACTGTTCTCCATTCCAATTTCAGCTTGCTCCCCTTTGGATGGACTTTGGCTATGAAATTAATCTGAGAGTAATACTATTATGTATTTCTTCTGGTGGCTGTCTGTTAAGTTTCTCATATGCTTAGCAGGCTATGACCCAAATTGACACTTTTGTCCTTCCTGATATCTTCATTTTCTCTAACAAAAAGTCTTATTTCTCTGCCTGATACTCACAGTCAAAGAAGAAGAAAAAGCTTGCAGTCAATTAAATGTGCAACGAGTTAAATGATACATTACTATTGTGTCGGTATAAAAGTGTAAAGGCCTGAATAGTGCTGTACTTCAACAATACAAAGACCTACTGCAGTCCAAAATGAACAACTTGCAGAAATAAGTCTTACATTCATCAAGAGACTCCATCTCCTCCAGGCCTGAGATGCAAATGGTAAAGAGGAAGTTCTTCACTGCACACAGACTGAGGAAGAATGAGAAGAGAGAGGTTTCCACAAGAACATTGCCCACACACTTGGGTCACACCTGGCAGCCACATCCCTCAGTACCAAGGCCGAATGCCTTTTGTCCATGTGTTTGACAAAGACTGGACCCTGCAGGCACACTAAACTACACACAGAAAGCTTCTCCACATGCAAGAAGATCATCTTGTGTGGATAAGCTCTTAAATTATCAAATTATCTATGATAGCAAATTATATACTATAGAAAGAAGACATAGAAATCTGCATGAAGGCCATGCAGGAAATAATAATGAAACAAGGCAACATGACCCTACAAAATTCTGAAACTTTGAGTGGAGTGTTCATTTTCTTAAGCAGCATGCTTCATGCAGTGCAATCATATGCAGATTTTCTGAGAAGTCCCACTAACACCAATGGGATTCCCTCCCTTCTAAGTTTATTTAGGGTTGATGGGCAGAGCTGAAGGGATCTAATTGTTTTTCCAGAATTTTGGACAGTTCCGCATCCTAACCCTTTTTCTACACAGCTATCATTCACCAATGTCTTCTTGCTTCTGCCACCAACAGCAAGCTATACCAGCTGATGAAACATTTCAGCCAAAGAAATGCAATTTGCAAAAGCTGACAAATTTCGTTAACATAAGGTACTGTTCCTCAATTTTAGAGGATCGCCCATCAGGCCATAACATTCTCCCCTAGGGAGATACCACCTCCCCTCTTCTTCCCAAAAAATGGTGGGAATGGCATTTTTGTTCTAAATATAAGCAAATATATATGAATTAATACAATGGCAGATTCAGTATCTTAAGGTTGTAAGACATGGTTTTGCAAACAGAATTCTCTCCTCTGACTGCGGAGAAATGGGTCTGCCCTCCTTTTCCATTGCTTTCAACTTGAGTGCACAAAAAGGCATTCCCGTTCTAATGCTTAGACACTGGCTCTTCTAATTCTAAAACCCTTTATCATGAAATTGATGTTCCAAATACAACTAGGAAACATGAGAGAGAATTCCTATATAGCGGAGGGTGGGGTGATAGATTGCTACCTTCTTGAGACAGTGCTTGACTTCACTGAAGTGCTTCATCTTCACTTCGGGAAATCCACCAAGAGGTCATACTCAAACAAAACAAAGAATAAGGTAATTGATGATTGAGCCAGTGTGGTGTAGTGGTTAAGAGCGGTAGTCTCGTAATCTGGGGAACCGGGTTCGCATCTCCGCTCCTCCTCCACATGCAGCTGCTGGGTGACCTTGGGCTAGTCACACTTCTCCGAAGTCTCTCAGCCCCACTCACCTCACAGAGTGTTTGTTGTGGGGGAGGAAGGGAAAGGAGAATGTTAGCTGCTTTGAGACTCCTTAAAGGGAGTGAAAGGCGCGATATCAAATCCAAACTCTTCTTCTTCTTCTTCTGAATGCGGGGGTAACTTTATTACAGGAAGTTATACCTGGCATCCTAACACAAGCCAGTACTGTATATAAAGACTAGACATCTCCACACTGGATGACCATTATATTAGTTCCACATAACACCACCACTTTTTCTGCCATTGTCAAATAGTGGTAGGGAATGGCATTTCCATACAACCAATGGCAATCCAGTGTAATGAATGAATCTATGGCACTTATCTGACAGCTTCACTTGTTCTCTACCCACTAATCTAGCTCTCCAAAGAATTAATATAATGTTCTAAGCCACTGAGCAGCTTCATAAAGCTGCCTTTAAAAATACATTTGTCAGGGAAAATGTATCTTCCTTTATCTCTCTATGGGTATATTCTTATGACACTAGAGCAGATGGCAGCAGTTGCCCCAGCATTCTAAGCTGTCGATATTTTGCTTCCTGCTGCTGCCGGCCAATTAAACTTCTAGAGTTCCTGCTGACATGAGTGGCAGTTTGAAAATGATGTGAATGGTTCAAAGGGACTGAATACTGGAGGAAATATGGTGAAGCCTTCAAAATTTACCAGCAATAACAGATACGAAATAGAGAAATTAAGGGCTAGGATACATGCGATGGTTACTATAGGGAAAGCACTGAAAAGGGCTTCCCTGTGGTGAGGGATCCCCGCATGGCTTGTATCTTCTAAAGTGTTCGTGGTATGATCTTCCTGTTTCCACATCACCTCCACTGTGTCTCAGCATCTCTACCTTACCACTTGTCATGCTGGCAGATTACATCAACAACGCTTGGTTCTCAGGACCAGAATTCATCATAAAGGCCCCTCTGCTGGGACGGAGATGAGAGTGTCCTTGCATCTGAATGCCTCAGAGCAATGAGGCTCCGAGATGTGCTAAGCCAATGTCCCTTGTGCCCAAATGCAATCAGAACAACACCTGCCAACCATGATTAATTGACAATACTGAGAGCCCTAAGTGCCAGTGTAACCATCTGGCCACAGTACCTGCTCACTCATTGTCTATGAACTCCTTTCAGAAAACATCCTGACATCTGCACCACTGTTGTTTCCCATGAAATGTCTTGTGCCTTTCGTTTTTAAAAAATGTATCCTCATATTCCTATGCTTCATGTGCTTTCAAGAGCACATGGGTGACATCATCTCTGCCCATGTCTCTCCTGAAGTTCATGTCTAGGTGCCCATCTTTGCACATCGTCACCCTGAATTCCTGCCCTATGGAAGCCCCACTACAGCCTAGGAACACCCAAACTTCCCCAGTCCCACCCGAAGGTCCTGGCTGAGTGCATAGTCATGTGGGGTTTTATCCTGCATTTTTATTATTTATTTATTCAATTTATATACCATCTCTCATCTGTAGATTTCAGGGTGGTTCACTGAAGAAACATACAAGATAAAAACACAAAATAGATAATAAAAAGAGCAACAACAACCCAATAACCCCTTCTTCCCAGCCCCCTCCAACAAATACATTCAAAAGGATATACAGGATGTTAGCCAGCCAAATGCCTGGTGAAAGAAGAACATTTTCACATGGTGTATAACATATATAAAAAAGGCACCAGGTGAACCTCCCTGGGGAGAGTATTCCACAAATGGGGAGTCACTGCAGAAAAGTCCCGTTCTCATCTTGCCACCCTCCAGCACACAAATAAAGGCCTCAGATGATGATGTTTGTAGGTTCCAGGAAGGCTCAGAGAGGTGGTATTGAGGTCCTGAGCTATTTAACGCTTTATAGATCAAAACCAGCACTCTGAATTGGGCCCGGAAACTAATTGGCAGCCAAGGGGCTCTTCTATGGCTTGGGAACATATAATTTCCTTTGCCTGAATGTGACCAGTCACAGAAGATTCCCTCTATGTCTACCACCTCAAAAGATTAAGGATAGGCAATGAACCCATTTCTATCTTTTAATTCTTTCCCCACTTCATCCCCTCTTTTCATTCTTCCTCTCTTTTTGACTTGTACCCTGTAAAAGGGATTTCTTAATTTGGTGTTTCTTTTGCCTTCCTCTCAAACTCCATTTTCTGAGCTAAGTCCTGAAAACTTGGGTCTGTCTTTTCTCTAAGAATTCTTATAGTGGTGATGTTCCACTATCTAGGCCAAGGGTCCTAGATTACATATGCTAGCTTTTGTTAACTTGGCAAAGTTATTAGTTTTCTTAGCCAGCTCTGTTCTATCCTCCGGCAGAAAAAAGAGCCATGGATTGCAAAAGGAACAGGTTTGCTTTAGTTCCATACGATCACAATTTGCTCTTGTGGGAAGAACTATTTGGACATGGGATCAAGTCCACATATCACTATGCTCAAACAAGTGTTGTACCCTATCTTAATCCCCCCAAGCCCTACTTTACATTTCCCTTTTGTGGGGTGGGGTGAGGAGTTCATGGAGTCACACAACCCTGTTGAGGACAAATTACATGGCAAGTACTTCCAAATATTTTAGGCGAGGCAGCAACCTATTGCTGCAGGCACCTACACGTACCACATCAAGTTCTTACCTTCAGATGAATGATCCTGGTAAGGGTCTAACCATTTGTGATTCTAAGTGCTCTGATTTGGCATGGAAATGCACCCCATGACATTGCAACCACTGGCCCATGGTGCAACACCACTTTGTTGTGACAAAGACTGGCCTCAAGGTCTTCTTCATATGAGCTGCATTCTACCCAGGAGGTGACTAATGTCCCTCCGGATGTGGATGGACTCAATCCCATCAGCACCAGCCAGCACAGCTGTTCTGCACCTTCACTTTGAAAATGACTGTTTGGTTTGCAAATTAGTAGACAGCAGGACAATAGCAGGATAATAAGTGCAAGATTTTGTGATTAAAAGATACACTAAAATATCACAAGGCCAGCTATATTTCTTTATATTGCTTCACATAGGGCTAGAAAGTTGGCAAACAGAAAATATTTTAGCAATACTCTAAAAGTCTTCCAAATATACATATATCTTTGCTACATTTGGTACAATCATCTTCATCAAGAAGCAAATTTATGCTCTCTTTCCATATCATTGCAACTACAGATCATCTGACAGGGCTGGCATGAAATGGTTCTATATCCTTCTGCCCCCTCTCTCCCCGACATGATTTCTTGTGACATTTCGAAGAACATGAAATAAAACATTTCCTTAGCTTGTACTTTTGGTATGGTGGGTTTTCTTCTGGCAGTCATAAATCACTTGGTTGGAGTGCTGCACCATTTGTTTTAAACCTTTCATCTGCAAAGGATTTGTTTTCAATCAATGAAAAAATACCCAGGGCTGAATTCATTTGATGCCTTATGACAAATTCAGATAACCCTGGAGAGTGGCTAAAGAGTTATCACTCATTGTGGGCAATCTGTTGCACTGATTTCTAAACCAAACCAAGGACTGATAAACTTTGTATCCGGTCCCTGGGAGGACTGTTGTCTGAGTGCTCAAGAAGTTGGACTCAGGGGCAATATGGCTAGAGTCTGGGTGCACCCGAGTCTTTTGCTTAGGAGATGGGATCTCCTTTCTTGGTGTTCTTCAAGTAGGGAAGGAAACTGATTTTATCAATGTTGTTCACAGGTGCTACTTCATGGGAAATTGTGCTTCTGTCCAAATTCCAGATTTGTGTCTCTGTAGCATTTGTATGTGGCATGATTTGTCTGCTTAATCCACACTGAAGTGCGCCTAAGGCACCCTCCTTAGAATGTACAAGTAATATGGTGTAGTGGAAAAAAATCAAGGAGGTGTCAGGTTTGCCTTCCGCAGCCAACCCTTCCTGTGAGTCCTCGCAGGAGCACTCCTGCCCTTGGAGCTGGATTGCTCAGATTGGGAGCCCTAATCGGCTTGGCTGGGGCAGGTACCAATAGTGTAGGGCAAGGCAGTCAAGGAGGATGAGGATGGACCAAACACTGCTGAGGGCTAGATCTGGTGTTGGATGTGGGTGAAGGTCTGGTGGGGGAATTGTTTATTTCTTGGTGTAAGAAGGTTTTTATTGCTGTTTTAAGGTTTACTGTTTGAGTGGGTTTCCTGTTGCTGTTTGAGGAGGTTTTCCTATTCTGTTAAAATAAAAATATATTTTCCCTCATATATTGTCTACCAAAGATCCTTTAAGAACCTGCAGTGGTAATTGGCAAAACATAAGGCAGTCACTGCTGGGGGTGGGAAAACCTATCAATTTCACACACACCCCTTTATTTGTTTAGTTCTTGTGGCTTACCCCTGTGGCAGTCCTGCAGCCAATCTGGTGCCAAACGTATTGCTCTGCTTTCATTGGGACCACTTCAGTGAGGCCAAGAGGGGAGTCTTGTCATCTCTAAGCACACTGTCCAGGCTTGCGTCTCAGGAAGGCCACTTTGGTGCTGCTAGCACAGCAGTTTGACTTCATCCTGGATTGCCTCTTGCATTGCCTCTTGAGACCGATGGCAACAACAGTTCTCCTCACAAAAATGCATCTTAGTGTGCCTTTCTCCTTTTTGCAAGCAATTTTATGTAATATAATGCATTTGCATATGTCGTTTCCACCAATATATGCATTTGTGCACACACTTTCCCCTAATATATGTATTTCCAAACACACTTTTTTTTTGAGAACTTCACTGCAGAATGTGTTGAGGTTTCAGTTCACCTATTGTTTAAATGTGAATCAGGTTGCTTTGCACTTAAATGCAAACAAAATGGATTTTTCCCACTCCCACAGCAGAAGGGCACCTTCCAACACCGCTGGAGACAGAAGGGAAGTTCTGTACTACATGGGTACAGCTTGAGCTGCAGCTGCTTCCCCTGCCAAGTCATCTTTATATGGTACCTCAGAATTCAAACGGAAACTGTTCTGGAAGTCTATTCGACTTCCAAAATGTTTGGAAACAAAGGCTCGGCTTCTGGTTGGCTGCAGGAAGCCATGAAAATTGCATCAGACATTCAGGTTCCAAAGAACGTTCACAAACAGGAACGTTCGACTTGCAAGGAGTTTGGGTTCGAAGGTACGATTGTACAAGTATTGCCATCCTGGCACCAACTGAAAACATGACCTTCTCACCTCAAGGAGTACATTTCCTTCACTGGAACCAGCCATCATGGGCCAAGATTTAGATTTTCTCTGCCCCTCCTTTGAGGTGTGATTTCTAAAAATCTAATACCAGGTGCCCAGCCTCAGAGAAGGTTGGGGTTAGAGAGGCCTAGATGCCAATAAGAGACATTTTCTGGTGTTTCCTCCAAGCCAAGAGTGGAGCAGGGGAATCTTCTGACCTTCTGAACAACCTTTTCTTCCTCTTCACTTCCACTCCTTCCTGCTTCTGAGGAACTTCCTGACCAGCTGTTCTCCCTTCCACCTCTTTCTCTTTCTCCTTTTCCTCTGCCATCTCCTCTTAGCATCATTGTTATCTGTGGGGCAGTGTGGTGTAGTGGTTACAGTGCTGGACTATGACCTGGGAGACCAGAGATCAAATCTTTAACTCTGTATTCAAACTTCAGCTCCATACCTCTGTTCAACAAACCTTGATGGCCTATGTCTTTATATAAGATTAAAATGAGAATTTTGCTTGTTCTTGGCATCCATTTGTCGCGGGAGAGTTACAGCGCCTGCTGTGGCTGTAGAAACTGAGAGAGACGTGGTTTATTGTAGCTGGGGCACATGAAGGCATCCGGTTGCTTCTCTTTGTGCTCCCCCAGCAGTTGTTCCTCTTCTGGTCACTGCTGTGGATGCACAACCTGACTGTCTGTCTCCAGGCACTGCAGTTGTCTGCGAGGGATTCCAACACAGCAGGGTTGATGTTGCCAGCTTTCACGTCTCTTTTGCAGACATCTTTGTAGCTTTGTGACTCTCAAAATGAGAATTACACAAATATTATAGAAGGAAAGTGGTATGTGCCTTACAATATTTTGCAGCCAGAAATAGGGACATATAACACCCCAATTCTTATACAGTATTCAAAAACATGTTCAGAGCCCCTCCTCACTATGTCACACAACTCTTCCTTGTGCGTACTTCATTGATTACATCAGCAGTAGTCTGACATCCACCAATTTAAAAGCTGGGACATTATTAGTTGTTTTGATTAAATAGTATAGATTTTAATTAAATCTATATTAGGAAAACACAATTTTCCTACAATAGATAACAACAGCTGAGCATTTATCGCAGCAGCAGCAGCTGCAGCGTGCAAATAGCAGGCCAGTGATTCTCTCCTCCGAGGTATAACTTCTGAAGCGTTAGATGGCCCTGAAGAAAGTCTAACAACAAGTATGGCCACCCAAACCCAGGTGGTGCTGAGGGTGTGTGTGGAAAGCGTGGATGAGCCTCTCCACCAGACGTGGCAGCCACCATCACCCTTGCCGCAGCTGCCACCTGTCCAAGTGTGGAGCTCTCCCTCCTGCCCACTTCACATTCAGACCAACAGAAGTCATGGGGCAAGGAGTGGGCGAAACTCAGGTGGCCCTGTTGCCATCATGTGACACTGGTCCAATCTGGGCCCAGTCCTGGTTGACACCTTCCACCCCAACTGCAATGCATGGTGTGGCTCTCAGTGCTTCTGTAGACACCCCCCCCCCCACAAGCCTTCCTGTGCCAGGAGGGAAGTTCAGATTGTTCCCTTACAATATTTTTTAGACAAGGTATCCTCTGAATGAAACTATGGGAAGTGATTTATGAGGAACTGTTGATAGAAAACCAGTAAATAGTGGGTGTTTATGCTTACTAGAAAGTACAAAATTAGGTAGAAACCAATGGTCAAATGCTCATCTTTTTGTTAAACACAGGAACTTCCTCTTTTGACATTTATTCAGCTATTTTTATGCCATCTTTCTAGGCAAAAAAAGTCATCTCAAGGCAGTTCACAAATAAAAACATGGAAGAAGTTACAAGATAAAACACAATACACAGATGATTTAGAACTGGCACTCAATTTAGCACTGGGCAGCTGCCAATTTAATTCCCCACAATGCTCCCTACTTAACCTTGCTTTGAGGCAGTTTGGGAAATGTAATGGTGCTGACTAGTTTGTTGTTGTGCCACCACTCACGTCCAGGTCAAGATACTCATAGACAGGGCCCCACCAAAGAGTGAACTATCAAAGGCCCCTGGAACTTGCAGTTGGTTCTGTAGGTAGTGACATGCTCAAGAAATGAGCAGACACAATGAAGAATCAGGCCTTCCTGAAGAATAAACACATATGACTGAAAACAGAAGAGGAGGAATAGTAATGACCCCACAGGAGCCAAATCACCAATTGTAAAATAACTAAATAAAAATAAAAATGCAAACTAGTTGTCGAGTGTTAAGGAATAATGTATGCTTTAGTATTCTGTGTTTACTCTCAAGCACCATGTTCCTTTTTATTATCAAAATAACTCCCATGTTTCCCAGTACCATAATTACAAGACCTTTTCCTATCCTTTCTTTTCCTTCTTTTTTCTTTTCCTTACGCAATTAATGAGCTTTCTCAAGGTCAATTGAAGGGAGTCTTCATTCATTAATTTTCACCAGCAGCTTGAGGCCTCCCTTCCACCACATATTTTTCATCTGTAGATGGGGGAGTCACAAGGTCCTTTTTAATAATCACAGCATCTCAGGAGGATGCAAGCAGGATGAGCACCAAGGACTCACCGAGGCTCAGTTAACTGCTCATACTCTTCAGCCAAGCAGTTATTAAAACTTTAAGGTTCAATGATCCATTGGTTGGGAGATCTATACTCTCCACCTCTGTGTTATGCAGAAGGTGCCTGTGTCATAGCAGAGCACTATTGATTTAGGGAGAAAGGGAAAATTAGCTGAAGAATGTGTTGGAGATCTAACTTGTTAATGAGCTTAGGGAATGATTCATGCTTCTGCAGTGTTCAGTGCTGCTGGAAATTACGTGAAATGAGACACATACTCATAAATGATCTATTGTGGATGTCTGCAGGATGAGCACCTGACCTGTCCCTTTCATTTTTGCAGAGCTGTAAGAATTTCAACAGCCGCAACTTTTCTCCTTCCTGCATAACAAGCTGCCATCACAACTCACACATGGCATGATTATTAAATAGAACCCCCTTCCCCGTTTTGGTTCTGATCACCCTAAAAAGCACAGGGCCAGATTCAGACTCAAGTGAGATTCCTTAATCTATAGGTCCTGGCAGCATGGTGAAGCTGTGGTACAATGGCTATATCACTTATCCATCACACTCCCATCTGATCAGCAACTAAATGATGAATGAAGCTGCTTGCTAAACAATATGCAAGAATGCACCAAACTGAAAAAAAAACTGCTAAACAACACTCAGAATTCTATCCTTTGGTATACAGACATAGTTGATATGCCTCTGGGGTTGGGAAGCATAGCCTTTCTTTATTATTAATAATAATTCAATGTGTTTGTCCTCCTAATTAAATATGACCTTGGGAGACTAACACACACAACTTTAAGAATCCATCAAGTTCAACAATACAACAGCAATTCCACCATAGCAACAACAGCAACGCGTAAACAGCAGTAATTATGATTAAAAATATTGAGATCCTGCTATTCAATTGTTTTGTGTGGATAAAGTGCTATGGAGAGTGTAATGTGTATGGGTTGCTCGTGCGTAAGTTGCCGCCTCTCCAGGCTTTGTTGCCTTGCTAAACCTTTTAGTCTGGGCAGCCCTTCACTTTGTGGCTGCCTCAGTCGCTAGCAGAATCCGTCAGTGGGCGTTTCTTAAACCTTTTCCAACATAAAAGTTGTTTGACACCCAGTCTCCTCCTACTCTCTCTGCGCGGAAGTCTTCTGCGCAGGGTGGGCGTGGGTAGCGGAGGACCCGTGCTCTCCCCGCTGGTGTCCGGTGAAGAGTCCTGGAGCCCTCTCGCCGATTCCCCCATCAGCCCCTCTATATCCCTGGTGTTGCGCTGATTGGCTTCCCCATCTGCGGAGCTGCCTCTCTCCCTGCTGGGCCCTTCTCCAGCATCATTTGAGAGCCTTCCCTCCGCCTCTAGCTCCGATGTCAGTTCCCTGACAGAGAGTTAATGGCAAACTGCTCATAGGTGAGAGAATCCCATTTTCTTTTTTCTTATTAAAATTTTATCGAACTCACAGCTTACCTTCTCTCTTCTCATACATCCTGTCCCCAAATGCCAAATGACAGCTTCTCACAGCCAGGAGACGTCCCAACAGGGCCCTGGCCCTCTACAACTTTAAGGAAACCTGGAAAAATAGCAGAGCAACTCATGTCAACTTACAGAAAATAACTTGCATGGTGCTGGGTAAAAATTGCTGTATTAAAAAAGCAACAAGCAAATGCAAACCAACCTCCTGCATGTTTTGGTGAGTCTATAGATTCCAACTTTTAGAATGGCATTTCTGAGGGGAGAAGAACAGCTCATCATTTTATGAGTTGTTCTGCAAGCAGCTTTCCTTTTTGTGTGTGCATCTGAACAATGTGGCTTTTAAAATGCAAATAAAGTTCCAACAGTTTCCTGAGAAACCTCCCCAGGCAATGGACTGTGTTATGTATAGCTGCAACTGGAACTTTTTCTGCTGCAGCAGTTTCAGCTGCGAGAGAAACCAGGGCTCACAGATTTCCAAACCTTGTTTGTATATTTCTTTTGCAGGCCAAGGGAGATGGAGCACCTTCCCTTCAAGGGCAGGCATTTGAATTTAAAATAGGGGTGCTCAAGGATCTTATTTGATCTGACCCACACTTGATCCACACTTTTCAGACAAATACGTCAATTGGAACACTGTTGTCTGCCAGTTTTTTCACATCTCCAAATGCTGTGATACAATTTTCAGCTCAGAATAATATTAAAATGCATATTTAAATGAAAATGTATAGAAAAATGTGTGTTTTGTGAAAAATGTAGTGAAAACTAATATAAATTTTCAAGCGGTATTTTTTTTAAAAAAATGTAGTTTCAAATAGGCTGATCCACCCATCTCTAATTTAAGAAAGACAAAAATGACTAGGACAGAGAGAAGATTGCAAAGGTTTATGAAATGACACTGTGGGAGGAAAACCTTCCCTGCGATCACCAAATATCAGCATTTGGAAGTACCTGATGAAGCTGCTTGGCATAATTAATTTATGGAAGCCGATTGCTAATAGTAGGTGAACTGCATCTCTTGCAAAAGCTCTCCACAATATATGGCTGCCAATTATTGACTGATTAAGATTTCATTTGTAATGATAAAAAACCTTTTCAAAAATAATATTAAATGTATAGCAAATGTATAGTAAACAATATTATATTTATATCAAGGGAAATAACATTTATATCAAAAGGCGGGACTTCTGATGAAAGGCTTCTGGTGTGATATGGAGTAGTCCCTCTGTTCTTCTTGCACCTGATCCTTTAAGGAGATTGCCATCTCTACCAGAATAGGTAGAGCACCTCCTTCTCATCAAACTACCCATCAAAAGCTCCTCCATCTCATCAGGCTAGGATGCCCTGGTGGGTTTAGACCAGGGGTAGCTAACCGCTGACCCAGAGTCCTAATCTGGTCCCCCTGGCAAATATTTCTGCACAGCCTGCACAAGAATGGTTTTGCCAAAGGCAAGAGGGGAATAAAGTCAACATATCACTTTTCACCCAGTCCTGTGCCCTGTTGGGGATGCAAATTGTCCTCTCCCTGGTCATCAGATGGGGGGGGTGGCGTCTGTTTGTGTCTGTGTTTGTGGTAATGTGCATGTGTGAGTGTGGAGTGGCACACTTTTGAATGTGAATGCATGATCATTTGCTTATTTGAATAAATTGTGGTTTTCTTTGCATACTTTTGAGCCTCAGCAGTTTTTGACAATGAGTTATGCAATGGCATTGTTTGTTTGTTTGTTTGCTTGTTTGTTTTGAAGTAATTTTTATTTGTTTCTGCAAATATAAAATTGTAACAATGCAATACAAAATGCATATCCATATTTAGAGATTTCTCCAAATCTCTAGACTTCCCACCTTTCCCTCCATAGGTCCTACTGTTATCCCTTTCAACAGCATATTATTTCATAATCCATATTTTATGTCTCTCCATTTTGTTCATAATAAGCAATGGCAGAGTTTGAAGTAACTAAGTACCTCAGTGGTAGAGCTGGTGCTGTGAATACGGAAGGTCCCGGGTTCAAAAGGCATTTCCATATAAAAGGACTTCAGGTAGTGGGGCAGGAAAATACCTCTGTTCACTGTCACTACACGTCCAATAGAAAGAGATAATTGATAGCATTGTGCTAGATGGTCCAGTGATCTGAAGCAGTAAAAGGCAATGCCATATTTCCAAGTGCAGGCCCATAACTCAGTGGTGCCACATAAACTTCACTGCTCATTTCCTGGATTCTCCAGTTAAAAGAATCAGAAGCAGCATACCTGGTAAACATATCCAGATGAGACCTTGGAGACCCCGTGCCATTTGGTAGATGATACTGAGCCAGAGGTTACTTATTCATAATAATGTGTATAGGATAGGGCTGGATACCATAAAAAGGGAGAGAGACAGAAATTCTAGCAACTGGATGCAGCTATTCTCAGATTATTTTCTTTTTTAAAAATATGAGGGTTTGTGGTTTTTTTAAAAAAAATTCAGCATACTATACAATAAAAACCAAGCTAATCTAAACAAAAATAGAGAAGGAAGGAAGGAAGGAAGGAAGGAAGGAAGGAAGGAAGGAAGGAAGGAAGGAAGGAAGGAAGGAAGGAAATAGGAGAGAGAAGAGAGGGATAGGGGAAAAAATACAGAGCCCTCTAGCAGGGGTCGCTCTTAACCCTTATCTCACACAAAGAGGGTGAACCCTCCCAGGTCTCACATGGGAGCTTCCATTTCTTCTCCCACCCTTGGAGTTCTACCCTTCCTTCCTGTGGGTATCCTCCTCAACCCAATATTGAGGACATCAAAAATTGGAATACAGCTTAAACAAAAATAAAATCAACCACGACAGAAAGAGTTGGTTGGAGAGAGGGAAGCCCACGGTTCGTTTATTATAAGTTTCTTTTTAAAAAAAAGATATTTATTAAAAGTTTTTAAGATATAAGAAAAAAGAAAAATAAACATACAAAATAAAAAACAGTTAAAGACACACATTAATTTTCAATAACATAACTTCCATACACTTATTTCCTCGGACCTCCTCATACCTCCCTTCTTTGTATTCCAGTTCGATTTGTTAGTTCAGCAAATCCTTACCATTAAACTTTTACCCATTTGTAAAACCTCTTTGTTTTCATAACTCTTAAAGCATTACAGCTGGAAACCGCTTAGTTTCTATCCAACATCCTTCTAACATTCATTAATTATTATAAGTTTCTTTTATATATTTATGCTTCAGCAACCCTCTCTGGAATATAAGATAAAAAGATATTTACAAGTGAGGAAGGAACGTTGGAGTAATATTGATATAAACAAGCAAAAATGGAAACTGTGTGACCTGAAATGAAGAAAGGAGGAGGATGGGAAGAATATTCTTCTTCCAATCCAGTATAACAATTTTATATCCAAGGTTTCCTTATTAGGATGATAATCCATAACTATTTATTTATTGTATGTTCATTAATTCATACCCAATCTCATTTCCTGTTTTTAAAATTATTTTATTTTATTTATTAAATTTATTTACCGCTGTTCATCACAAGATCTCAGGGCAGTTCACAGAATAAAATACAAGATAAAAACACAAGTTTTAAAACAAAAACAATATACCCCACCCCACATGATTTCCTATCCTAATATAGGGGCAAAAGTCTTTCCATTCCTACTTCTTCCATTCTTTTTCCAGAGGAGTTGCCAGATGCTTAGTGGCTTTTCCTCTGAGTTCACTTTAGCTTGAACACAAGATCCTTTCCCTCCCAGCTCTATCTCTGCCATCTCAGGATGTTTCTTTTTATTCTGTCCATAGTTCCATTCCTCTGCTCCAGCATCACAACACCCTCGTTTGTCTGTTTCAGTCCTCCAGGCAGCTGTGTGGAGGTCCTCTCCATTTTATCATTTGCTACCTCTCACTTTACCATTCCACTCTCATATTCTATTCCCATGCTTTATCTAGTTTCACTTTTACAGCCATTATCATAGTGACATAATAGAGAGTTAAAAGTAATATAAAATGTAGTTTTTAAACTAGCTTCTTGCTTTGTTTTTTCAGTCTGTTAATTAATTAAAAGTGCCTCTTTTTATGCCAGCAGTCAATTTGTGTTCTGGGTGAGAGTTAATGGGCAGATAGATCACATCAGTTGTAATTAGTTCCAGTCTCAAAAATAGTTAAAAGAAGGGACCGGATATCCGGAGGGCTAACTTTGAGGTCTATTATGCAGTGTCTGGACACAGTGGTAGTTCCTTTGAGATTCTCATCTGCATCTGAAAACAAACTTATTGTCTTGATGTGATAAATGGCTCCTTCAGAGCATGTGAGGTGCATCCCAGTTAATCCCCCTATCTTCAAAGGGAGAGTGTGATACCAGGATATTCACCCTGGCTATCATAAATCACCACATAATTATCTCTGTTGGCAGAGTATCAACAGCCAACGACTAGTCATACATTCTCCTCCCCGAAAGTCATTCTCAGATTATTGTCCAATATCTTATTCTCCAATCCCAAAGGCTAAAAAAAAATTAAAATAAAAGCAGAGTTTTTCTGGGGCCCATTTTGTGACAGAGTCCATGCAAAATCACATTAAATATTTATGATTTCCATTTAGATATTGCTTTTAAAACTTTTTTTTTTTAAGGATCAGAAGATGAGGCTTGGATCAAGACCAGTAACTCAGTTTTTGCTGGATGGAAGGAAAACTTGCAGTGGCAGACTCTTCAGATGAGTTTATCAGAAACCTGCCACAGGAAGCTCATCGTACCCTATGACATTTGTTATAACAGTATCCAGCTCTAGCCAAGTATACAGAGGCTGTTTCAGTATTTCCAAACTTCAAAAAGTAGCACTTTCCATTTGAGTTACCAGCAAAGCATCAGATGTATTTCAACTTTCTTTTGAATCAATTGACCTTCCCCTGTGGGAGACAACTGCGGGAAGGTAGGGAGTTGAACTTTCCCTTACTCTTTGTGATTCAGCCAGCTCTGTTCTTCAATCTTGTAACAGCCTTTCTTTCCTTCTATTATTACCATCCTCCTTTTTTATTCAAATCCTCAGCACCATTATACAGTGAACCTCACAATGAAAAATCCACTGAGGGGGTGTGTCTATATATATATATAAAGCACATCAGTGCTACTCTAAAACTCATCCTTATCTAGGCATCAGATGCATGAAGAAGTGCCTTATTTAAATGGTAATAACCACATAATGCAGGTCTCATTTTATTACGAAGCAAAGCCCTCCCTGGAGATAAGCCTACCATATAGTGAAGTATATGTTCCTATTTCACAATAAAAATTGTTTTAAATATAATATTCCAACTAGTACAATTGAAGGATGCTATCATAGTGTCCTCCCTGGGGCTATTTTGCACTGCCAATTTATGATGGCAGGAGAAACCAAGATCCACCAAGCCAAGGGACTTTTTTATATATATTTGAATGATAACTGGCACTGATTTTAAATCTGCTTTCTTGGAATCAACCCCATTGATTTCACAGCAAACTGGAGCAGTGGTAAAACTACTCACAATTTGTTGGTGTTAATATTTTTAGCAATGCTGAAAAATGATTTGCCTCTTTTGATAATTTTTAGCAGTCCTTGTGAAAAACATGGCCTCCTTTGTTCATTGCTTGCCCTCGTTTGCTATTCAGTGATATCAGTATGCAGCTAAATCAGACTCATAATAACACTGTGTTACATGAAGACATGATCATATTGTTCACTAAATGATCCCTGATTGGTGGGATCTCCCAACGCTGGTTTATGAAGGAGGAAATAGAAGTGCCCAGAGGATTCAATTATGCTGACCAATACCAGGGTCAGAGTGATACCCAGGTTTTAGCTGGTGCTATTCAGATGGTGAAAAACGTCTGCTCAATCAAAATTGCTTATTTGCACTCCAGAATTGAATATGACAAATATCTGGTACCACCCTAAATTCAACTGATTCGACTGTCTCATTCCATTTCATACTTTTGAATGCTTCTAAGCTATTCACCTTATTTACTCAATTTATTACTTATTCCACTGGTGTGTGAGAATATTGGAGATCAGCTACACTGTTCTGCCTACCTGTTAGTTCCCGTTCCTGCCTTTTGATTCAGATTCTGTATGTGCAAAGTTTGTTTGTTTGTTTAGTTGATGCATTTAGTCATGTGATCCTCACTTGTAGTTAGAAATGGTAACTGTCTGAAAACAGTTTTAGCAAGATTTAAGGACCTGTGGTGGACATGGCCTATCTGCAAATAGATTAGCCTCTTGTCCAAACGGCTTGTGTAACTTTTGTAGCCTTGTCAAAGCTATCAGATATGTTCCTGAAGAGCTAGGCTGCAGAGTGTGTTTGGCCTGTTTGCTTCTCACACGTACTGTGAGTTAGCACAGCATGAATGCAAGCATTGGGAATTACCAGAAAGTCATGAACCAGTCAATAAATTATGGGAACATTTTTATAGTCTGAATGCTTTGGCATGGCAGTATGCCCTATAGGTCTATTTTTGACAGGTATATGTACATTTGATGTAAGTGACACTATTCTGTAATTTATGTCTACTTTGTCAATGGACCATAGGAGATTTGTGATTAAAACATTGCTTTATAATATTGGGCTGTGTGAAATAAACTACTATTTTAAAAGTTTACATCCAAAGATGTAAAAATAAAAACACACCCTGGATACACAGATGTATGACATTCACACGGAGACACTTGTACACATTCATAAATCCTCATGAGCTTGTGGCTTAAAGCTCTGTTTGGCAACAAATTGGGAAGCTTGGGAATACACAAATAAAATTGACTGGAGGGACAAGATATTTTTGGTAAAACATCTGTCAATTGCATGAATGAGATGGTAGGGGAATGTGGCCAGATGGATCCCAACAGCATGCTTTTGTTCTGTGGAATAGCAGGGGATGGAATTACACAAATATTTCTTTAATTTATTTTCCCTCTTTGCAAATTCCCCAGCACCACATTTGTCTCCCCAAGCAAGAAGAAGAATACATTTTAAAAATAATCTTCAAGAATACAAAAGGCAAGTTACACACTGAGCTTTGAGTGGGAAAGAAGGTGAACCTGCTGCTGCTTTCCTTTAAAAAATATAGTACCAAATAGTACCATCTTTGAAAGTAGTTGTGTATTATTATTGATGAAAATTTCTTCCTATGATGGTATGTCATGAAGCACTTAGTATCATGGAGTGGTGTAGCAACAGTGTTCTTAGTTCATTTCATTGGCATCTGTATGTCTTGAGAGACAAGGGGAAAGTGTGCCTTTGGCAGTGCAGTCAAATTGCTGGAGAGTTACAGTATCTGCTGTAGCTTTAGAGATCAATATGGGAGAGACATGTTTTATTGCAGGTGGGGCAGATAAAGGTGCCCCACTTTGGTGTTGCAGATGCACCCTGGTGTTTCTTTTCTCGGTGCCCCTCCCAGTGGTCATTTCTCCTCCTGTCACTGCTGTGGATATACAAACAGTCTGTCTCTAGGCACTGCAGTTGTTGGCAACAGATTCTCACATGGTGGGGTTAATGTTGCCAACCTTCATGTGTCACATTTGGAGACATCTTTATCATGCAGAGTTAGTCTGCTAACCAGCCTGGTGCCCAAGGCCAACTCCCCATAAAGCGCATCCCTGGGGGTCCTGACATCTTCCATTCTATGCACATGACCAAGCCAGTGTAGACGTCAGTTGTGTGATACTCCCCTCCCTCCCCCAACAAAGGAGGGCATCCCCATAGAGATACAATTGAGTCTATCTCCTACTGGCCATTACTAATCAAGAAAAGCCCTTCCAGGGCCCATGAGAAAAGCTGCTGTGTCTATTCTGGAAGTGTACTGCCTACTCCCTTGACTGGCAGGAACTGGGGACATTCCTGGGTGCATAAGGCAATCACAGAGTACTAAATGGGTTACTTGAATGGTCATGACTCATGCTATAAAATCTAATATTTTGATGCGTTTCGTTTCCTGTCCCATCACGTCCCCCTGAGATTGGAATGAAGGAACATGC
Organism: Podarcis liolepis; assembly: GCF_965112155.1. Lineage (NCBI taxonomy): Eukaryota > Metazoa > Chordata > Lepidosauria > Squamata > Lacertidae > Podarcis > Podarcis liolepis. The sequence goes on from NC_139558.1 coordinate 5,669,155, forward strand.
TGGAAAATCACAACCAACTCTGCAGTCCCATGGCTTTCCTAGGGCCGTGGGATGTATTGGAGCGCCTTTTTCAAAGGTCAGAGGGAAAGAGAGCCCTAAACTCAGAGACAGATTTCTGATGTTGGATTACCCCTCCCCAGTGCTTTTTTCCCTGGGTGTACTCAAGGGTACATAGTACCAGCACCTTTTTCCAGAAGAAAAACACAGGTTAAAAGTGTGGCACTTTGTGGTGAGTACTAAAAGGTAAAGGTAAAGGGACCCCTGACCATTAGGTCCAGTCGTGACCGACTCTGGGGTTGCGGCGCTCATCTCGCTTTACTGGCCGAGGGAGCCGGCGTACAGCTTCCGGGTCATGTGGCCGGAATGACTAAGCCGCTTCTGGCGAACCAGAGCAGCACACGGAAACACCGTTTACCTTCCCGCCGGAGCGGTACCTATTTATCTACTTGCACTTTGGCGTGCTTTCGAACTGTTAGGTTGGCAGGAGCTGGGACTGAACAACAGGAGCTCACCCTGTCACGGGGATTCGAACCGCCAACCTTCTGATCGACAAGTCCTAGGCTCTGTAGTTTAACCCACAGCGCCACCCGAGTCCCTACGTGGTGAATACTAGCACTAGCACCATTTTTTTCCCTAGAGGAAAAGCACTGCCCCTCCCCGGTGTTGCAGCAATTTCTATGGCCCTTGCTCTACCGATGTCAGAGCGTCACTGTTGCTAGGGCTGAAAAGAGAGGGTCACACATTCCCAGTTCACCAGCACCCTTCCGAAACAAGGAATAATCTATGCCAGAGCTGGACTAGCTTCCTTCCCTCCTTATTCCGATGGAAGGAAATGGAAGGGATTATTTTTTTTAAAGGGACACTATGGAGGTGGGCAAGAGCCTAACCTACCTGTGGGATTCCAGAAAAACACTGGATTTGGTTCCCACCCTGCTTAGTTTTTATTTTCCAACTCACCCACAGGCATTTAGTTTTCCCCTCCCAAGCATTCTTAAAAAAGTGTATTTTGGGAGGTGGGAGAGGCAAACAGGATTTATAAGAATGCTTTCTGCAAAAAATTGGGGGGGTGAGAGAGCCTCCTGTCTCTTTCTGCCTAATGTCACTGCACTCTCAGTCCCATCAGTTCCAGCATGCATGGCCAATGGTCAGGGAAAATAGGAGTTGCATGTTGAGGTCCCCCAGGCCACCCCAATAACTCACACTTCACACATCAATTTTTGTTTAAGGTTTTTGGCATGAATTTGGCCACAACTTTATTTAAATACACACACGTGATTGGTTGCTTAGGCATTGGTTACGACTATCTCCCCCCCCCATATAATTTTTTATCGGTTTTTCATTGGTTATACATATATACAATCTAGATTACATAAGTTACATATAACATAGCTGTTACAAAAGTCATATATACATTACACAATTATTTTGGGCTCCGCCGAGCCTCGGACTTCCCTTCACTTCGTTGGTAAGTATCAGATAAATTCTAAAGTCACGTGTTTTATCTCCTTTACATATTTGCCAAACACTGTTAGAGTTATTCCAACCCTGCCAGTCTTCAAAGTTCTATATTTATCTCCAATATACGTCAGATATTTGTTCCAATTTTCATGAAACTTCTGGTCTTCCTGTTATTCTGGCTAGTTCAGCATAATTTATCATCTTGATCTGCCAGTCATTTATAGTAGGTATTAACTCCATTTTCCAACTTTGGGCTAGCATAGTTCTAGCGGCTGTTGTGGCATATAGAAACAGATTTTTGTCTTCTTTTTTAATTTCCTTGCCAACTATTCCTAGCAGGAAAGCTTCAGGCTTTTTGGGAAAGGTATATTTAAATATTTTTTTAAGTTCGTTGTAAATCAGTTCCCAAAAGCCTTTTACTTTACTGCATGTCCACCACATGTGGTAGAGCTCACCATCCTCCTCTCCACATTTCCAACATTTCTTGGTCTTCAGTTTATAAATCTTAGCCAATTTCACTGGTGTTAGATACCACCTATAAATCATCTTCCAAAGGTTCTCCCTTAGTGCCGTACATGGCGTGAATTTCATATTTGCATTCCACAGTTCTTGCCACTTTACAAAGTCAATATTATGACCAATATCTTTTTGACTTTGGTTACAACTATCTGTCCTTGCCCCAGGGACAGAACTGACTTCCGGATTCCAGCGGAAGCCAGTCAGGGAGAACCATATTGGGGAGAAATGAAGCTGAGCATCAGGCCCTCATCTCTCAGCCACATGCCCCCTGGGGCTTGCACAGCCCAAGTCCGATGCCAGGGACAAGGACAAAAGGGATGGCAAACCCCTGGATTCCTTTAACGGAATTCCCTTTCCGCACCACCATTGGAGGGGTAGGCACTTACCCCTCCACCAACCAATTTTAACCAATGCCTAACCGCCAACCTTACAAGTTGTGATGATTTGCTACGCAGTAGGCAAAAACCAAATGGCAACAGCCAATCAGCCAATTGGCTGTCTTACCAGGCCCCTGCCCCAAGGCAGATGACCCCATGACAGGCATAGCAAGGTCAGAGGACAACGAACCCCCCCCCTTTTCAGGGACGGTGGGTGGGTGATCCGGTGCACGCAGCCCAAGAGAAGGCCCCAGGCTGCGAGCCCTGTATTTAAGACTTCTGACCACACTTTAGCAACCTTTAGCAACTTTAGCTGACCACTCCCACACTTTAGCAACATAACATTCTCCCCAGCAACACTCCTTGCCCAATCACGGCATGTGGCCAATCTGCCCAACAACAGTGGGGTGGCCTCTAGGCCCCCACCGCAACACGTGCTCTCTATTATGGAGAACACGCTTTCTAGTCCTGCTACTTCTGGAGGTCCTCATGTTCTCCAGCACTGGCTTACGGCACAGATGAAAAGAGACACGCTGATATGTCTTGGGAAAATGAGAGGGGAACATTAATAATGCCATCAAGGTCGCCGAGTAAAAACCTGGTCCAATATAACTTCCACCCCCCTCCCCAAAAAAACCACCACTTTTACTTGTGTACTTTTCTTTTTGTTTACTTTTCTACTCTTTTCCATAGGTCAGGGCCTCCAAAGTTACAGCTGTCATTTATTGTTTTATTTATATGTTTCTGGATATTTTACCCCAAATACATTTTCCTTTATTCTGTGGCAGAAATCTATTCACCACTGGCTAATTCATTTCCTGTCTCTTGGGGGACGCCTCCTTTGGGGTTTATTGCACCTCTGCAATTAAGTGTCCAGGCCAGGTTCCATATCAATCCAGTGTTTTATCCTTGTGCTTTTAATTATCAGTCGGCACAGCAACATAAATCTCTGAGGACTGGGAAGTAAAAAGGAGCCAATGAACATATTTTATGTCTGTCTGCCGGCAACAGAATCTTTTAAAAAATGATTTTTAACCTGAGAAAGCCCTAATAGACCTGTAGAACATTTTGTTAAGCAAACCTTGGAACTCTTCCTGAATATTTTCTCCCTTTTAAATACTTTGGGCTTTTGGCACCTTTAGAGAATGATCCAATCATTTGCGCGCACACACACACACACACACACACACACACACAAATAATCGATCCCTTTCAGTTAGTGTTTTACTGGTTTAAATTTGTAAACCACACAGAGGACAACTTTGGTTGGGTAGTATATAAATGGTATAAAGAAACCATTGTCCCAGTTTTAAATTTGGTGTAAATTAGGCATCAAGAGTAGCCGATGGGTGTGTCTCCATTAAAATATTTTCCTGCTCTCCCCTCAGGATTTAGGACTGATTCAAAATATGACAATTACGGATTTTTTAGCTTCTGAGAAGCCAATGTGTATATGTACCTCCTGGCCTTCAAGAGTGTGGGAAGATGCCCCCTTTCCAGAGAGGTCTTCTACCAGAGCCTACATAGCAACAGGAGTGGAGAGAGGGCGTGACCACTAAGCACAGCATGTTCCAGGAAAGTTCTGTCTACATATTCCAACAGAGCAAATCCTACCTCATCGATCATACAAAAATTTGGCCACCATCACCCTCACTTCTAAGATTATCCACCAGCAACATATGAAGACTCTAAAACGTCCTAAGCATGAATACACACGAAAAAGTAAGGGAAGAGGAAAACAAGTACTGCAGCAGCAACACCTTTTCAAGATAAATGATGGGGTCAGGTTGGTCTTCCACTTGCTGGGGTCGCTCCTCCTGAGAAGCTGGAAGTGCAGCCTCACAGTGCTCACCATTTGGATCACCTTTGTCTTGTCTGTTCAATCTCATCCATGAGTCAAAGTTGCTTGGTTCAAACAAACCACAGTTAACATTAATCATAGTTAATCACAGGACAGTCTTGGTTATGCAAGAGAAGAACGTACATTTTAAAAATTCCTCCTCATTGAATTTCTCCATAGATAAAGATATGCACCCAAAGTGCTGAAAACCTGAAGCCATTTTTGCACATTACTTGTTAGCATCTCCCATGATGCACACAGTTATCTTTAACTTACAGACATATATGTCTTCTTCATTTTAGCCTTCTCCCCAGATATCCTTTTCTATCACCAAATCCTCTTGTATCATGGAGTAAATAAATAAAAATATCAGTTTTACTCAATGTGATTTTTTTCCCTGACACAAGCTCCAATACCCAGAGGCCCCAAAGACATGAATATGAAAGCTGGCTGCAACAGATCTGCTTAAGAACCAGAAACAGATAAAAAGCTTCTACAGCTTGTCTGCTCTGTAGAACAGTTGTTATTGTTAAGCACAAAAAACTATAGAAAAAAGTGACTGCTCAGGGGACCAGAGTAAGGATAGAAACATTTCTGCCCCCTGCCTGGTGACCAGTTCAAATGCAGTTCAGCTAAATCAGGGGTCAGCAACCTAAGGCCCATGGGCCACAAGCGGCCCACGGGGGTTGTTTTACCAGCCTCCGAGCCGCCCCCAAACCAAGCTGCCTTCTCAGCAAGTCCCTGCATGCTGTGCTAAACCCATGCAGCACAGCGCAGGGACTCACTTTCACGGCGCCAGAAATTGCATTGGCGCAGATGTAGACACTGGAAATCACGTCTGTGCAGACACTGGAAATCGCTGGCACGCGCACCAGCGATCTGGCCCACGAAGGCGGCTCCGCAGCAGTGAACCGGCCCAGGCAAGGTAAGCCTTGCTGACCCCTGAGCTAAATGCTGAATGGATTCTGCTTGTAGGGCAGCTGAAAGCAGGAGGGGGGGCACCTCCATATGTTGCTGAACTGCAACTCACATCCCCCCAACCATTCACCGCTCGTTGGGGGCAATGAGGGATCCACCAACATATGGAGGGCCCAGTGGCGTAGCGTGGGTTGTCAGCACCCGGGGCAAGGCAAGTAATTTGCGCCTCCTAACCCGTGGATTTGCGCCCCCTAACCCTAACCCCCAGATGTTGCGCCCGGTGTGGCCGCCCCCCCTGCACCCCCCACGCTACGCCACTGGGAGGGCCACAAGTTCCTCAACCCTAAAGAATAGCCTAAATGATGAGATGGAATTACAGTAGTCTTAGACAAAATTACGGTACATCTTTGGTCTAGCTAAATGCCTTTTTACTAGAGATGCCATGGCATGCACACAAAGCGCTGCCACTCAGCTATGGCCCATCCATCTTATAAGAGGGAAATATGGTACCCATCTTTCAAGAGCTAACATTGAACACCTTGGTTTGTTACTTTCAGAATTCTGCCTATTGCTTTTTAGTGGCATAAGCAAACTTCCTTGAATCCTTCATCTCTATTATTCCTCTCCATCTGTTTCTGAAAGACTTTATTAGACACACAAGAACAATTGTCCGCCTTGTAAACTTTGCATTGTGGAAGATTGGTACATGCAACACCTTTCCTCTTGGAAGGCGGTGTAGGAGAACAGGCTCTGAGTACCCCTCAGAGTCCCAACCTTCCTGCAGGTTGGTCTTTGGAGGAGAGCTGGAACAACGGAAGTTCATCCACACATCTCCTTGTGTCATCTGAGAGGTTTCGGCTTGACACACACTTTCTACACAGAGGTCCAAGTGGTCTTCCCCTTGAGGGAAAACCTGCTCTTTAGCAATAGTTTGGAACAAATGGCAATCCAGGGAAAACCTGAATTGCTGGTTGCCCCAATTGAGCACTAAAGAGCAGTTTTCCCTGGGAGGAAAATAGCAGTACAAGAGGAAGCATGGCTAAGCCCTGAGACTCAGCTCATAACTGGCTCCCCACTTCTGCACTGCACATCCTTGTCTCTGAAGCAAACTAAATTACTCCTCTGACTCACTGCAGCTGGCGGCTCTGTTCTCCAGCCTTTCCCCAATATGTCTCCACTGCTGGTCATGCTGTGACATAGATAAATAACATTTGCTCCCTGTATATTGCAGGCATGTGAGGGAAGAAGGTGACTCGCTAGCTCCATGCAATGCTACTTCCAGCCCTGCTATGTTTTAGTCTGGTTGCCGCTTCAGGGGAATCAGCACTTCTATCTCCCACAGTACTGTGAGGCTTGAAACACATATTGTGCTCACTTGAATTGGATGTGTGACTCATATGTTATCATTGTGGAATTCTGGTTCAATTAGTACTGGTTACATCTTCAAACAGGCACCATACAAGTCAGACAGCCCATGCTATTATTCCTAGAGCTGGGCTGAAACTGTGTTCCTGGTTCCAGACTAGCTTTTGCCTCTCCTGTGACCCCTTGCCTCCCTTTACCCCTAGCCTACCTTGCTGTCATTATCCCCCCACACTTTGACCAGAGTCTGGGGTGCCAGTTTGCCTCATGAGGGGCAGATAAATTTGAACTATAGGAAGCTGGCGTAATTTCTGCTGGTGTAAATTTTACTGTGTAACATACCCATTTCAGAGTGGGGTTCCTGCTTGCTGAGTTGGGCTGAGCCTGGCAGAAGGAAAGCAATTCTTTAAAACAGAGTTTGACTTACACCGCTCTTTTTGCTGGGTTACTAGGACATGTGACTGAGGTGAATAGAGTCTGGAATAGAGGTTAACTTTCCCCTGCCCCATCCCTCCGTACTCTCAGAATACCCCTTTTCTGGGACTTACCCTGGCATGGGAGACTTGTCAGCATATCTCTTGCTGAGTCAGGATGAAGGACTTCAGCTGGCTAAGTCCAGGATGTGCCTATTCCAAATTCTGCTCATCTCAGTGGATCATGGGCTTGGATGGTTCCCTCAGAGACTTTAGTGTCTGTGTGATCTAAATCTAGATCATCGTTTGTTTAAAGACCTCTTAGAAGCATAGCCCCTATTTTTTCCAAGGTTTAAGTGGTATTAGCTTAGGACTCATTCCTACATTGCATATCTGAACAGCAAAACACATATCTGAGAGTGAGAAAGGAGTTTCTCTATTCCGTTTGGCAGGAATTCCCTTCTCACATATTAGAATATCACCCCTGTAGACTACTTATGAAAGCTGTTAAATATGCAAATAGAAGCTAAGTACAACAAACTAATTGATCCTTACATGGTATACAACTCGGCAAAGAATTATTTAAGTTCTGCTTCCATTGCATGTTCCATTGATTGCTGTGGGTGATGTTCAGGGAATGCAAGTTTTTAGCTGAAATGGCCCCACATGTAAATCGATTTTCTTTTCCCCCTGTCTTTAGTAGCGGCAAAAGGAATCCAATACTTTAAGATCAAAAACAACTGTTTATTGGTCCTCATAGATTTAACAGAGCAAGCCTCCCAGTTCAGCTGCTAAATTGTGGCTGTAATGTCTTTCTGACTTTTGCTAAGAGGAAATCATAACTCCCTGAGACAAACATGAGTTGAAAGCCATATTTACAAATTATACTGCACTAGTTTTGTTTGATATTTTCAAATTTTAAAAAAGACAGCAAGCACACAAGAGCCTTCAAAGTGTGATGTAAATAAATTAAATGTATCAACTAGTCAGCATCCGTCTAAAACTACATCTTAAAAAAAAGAATATTGGCTGGTCCTGAGAAGATAGAGCATAATAATAATAATAATAATAATAATAATAATAATAATAATAATAATTTATTTATACCCCGCCCATCTGGCTGAGTTTCCCCAGCCACTCTGGGCAGCTCCCAATCAAGTGTTAAAAACAGAACAACATTACATATTAAAAACTTCCCTGAACAGGGCTGCCTTAAGATGTCTTCTGAATGTCAGGTAGTTGTTTATCTCTTTGACATCTGATGGGAGGGTGTTCCACAGGGCGGGCGCCACTGCTTGCAAGGGATTGCCTTGTGGGCAAATCCCTGCAAAACTTGCATTATTTTAGGTAAATTCTTAATGCAAAAGCCTGTTCATGTATCTACTAAAGCGGATGGAACTGATTGCATAGTGGAGATTCTTGAGTCTGCGTCACTTTAATGCATGTCTAAATGCAATGTATTCATATGCAGTCTAAGAAGCAAACACTCTTCAGATTAAACCCACTTCATATATTTACCTGCCAGCAACCGCCCTCCAGTGGTTATGCATATGGTGTTAATGAAAGATGTGCGTACAGTTCATACTCACACTGAGGAACTCTGGACCAATTAGGGTTTTCAGCTGTGAAGGAAAACTCTATGCACCAACATTGGTATGTGGGTAGGGCCTGTTCATATCAACTTAAGGTTACCTGAAGCATTGCCTCTGGTTGTGTTGGTGTTCAGGGTTGTGGGCAGCAAACCATATGGGCAGTGGGAAACCTGGTCTACTGCCTTTAACCCCACAGCCTACCTTGCATTGAACTTTGGTTTTGAAATGCTGTCCCTTGTATGCCTCTCCAAACAAACAAAACCTTTGCTACCTCAATGATTGGGTGTGAGAGAAGTCTGTAAGTGGCTTCCATCTGTAAAAGGATCCTTCAATATCAAACATCAGGCCTACAAAATTTATGGCCTATGAAATGCAGTCCACCAACCATGTATTTTGGCAACTGAGATGCTCATAGCTGTCAACTTGCAGATTTGAAAATAAGGGGCCAGCAGCCTCGAAAATAAGGGATCAGCAGCCAAAATAAGGGATTTTCCCAGCACAGGTATGTTCAACTTCTGAGCCCCTCCGGGCCAAAGACAGAAAGCCCAGCCAGCAGCCCAACGAAGCCTCAAGCGGTGATTCCCACAGCGCAGCAACCCGGCAAAGGGGATGCAGCAAGGAAAACCACCGTCACCTCTCCGCTGGGAAGCACTGAGCAAAAGCAAATCCCCAGGCAACACGGCCGATTTGATCGGCACAAGGCATGCAAGCTCTATCCCCTAGTCGTTCTTAGACTCCTTATTGGGTGAGCAACGCAGCCAAGCAACACAGTTGGAGCCTCCCTCCTCCCTGGCCGGCAGGGAGGGAGGGAGAGGAGCTGCTTCCTTTGAAACCCGGGAAATTTAAGGGACATCATCAATAAGGGACAGCAGCGGGACACAGCGCTGGGATAAGAGACTTTCCCGCCAAATAAGAGACGGTTGACAGCTATGGATGCTTGACAACCCCCTCCTTCACTTCCCTTCCCCAGGTGCTCAGCTGCAATATGTGTAAAGAAAAACAAAACAGGAGATTTATTTGGTCAATAGACCCATACAACATAGATCTGTTTGAACCATCACACATAATAAAGAACTCTTGGATGTTTTAAAAACTTGTGCCTAGTATAATATGAGTGATTCTTTTTTGTTGCTTTGTGTTTAATTTCCAGGTCCTTTGCATCATAAAATAAAATCTGATCAGAATGTGGCATGAATTATTTGGACCATTTGTATTTATGATTCCTTCCCCTCCACACATTCACATTCACATTATATCTTTATTGTGAATATTCATAATAGTTTTCTATGCAGACTTGGTATCCTCATCAAAATGAAGTTAATTCATTTCCACACACTATGGCCTGATAAAATAATCATGACAAGGATTTGCTTTGCAACATTCCAGAGGAGTGAATGCTTGATTACAGACATTGCAACTGTCTATGCAGTCTCTATTATTAATGCAGTCAGCTGCTACTCTTGGAGGCTGGAGCATCATATTACGTGGCATGGAGATTGCTAACCTGGGTTCAAAATCGGAGAATAAATACTGTATACAGGCTTGTATTTCTCTAGTTTGCAAAAGTCTAAGACAGTATCTCAGTCCCAAATAAATCCTTGAAAGTTGATCTGTAGTTTCTTTGCTTTTCAGATAATGTCATTGGAAATCATTGTTGAAGTAACATGATATGAGTGGCAAATCCTCTGTCCTCCACTTCCCCAGATTTGGGAAGAATCTTGAAGGGAGCTGGCAGATACAGTGGTACTTCGGGTTAAGAACTTAATTTGTTCTGGAGGTCCATTCTTAACCTGAAACTGTTCTTAACCTGAAGCACCACTTTAGCTAATGGGGCCTCCTGCTGCTGCTGCGTTGCTGGAGCATGATTTCTGTTCTAATCCTGAAACAAAGTTCTTAACCCGAGGTATTATTTCTGGGTTAGTGGAGTCTGTAACCTGAAGCATATGTAACCTGAAGCGTATGTAACCCGAGGTACCACTATATAATAGTTGAAAGCAATGGAATAACATTCAAGGAGTTTTAGATGCATGCACACATTATGTTAAGTCTATAGCATAATACAGGTTGCCAGTGCAATATGCAAATGTAATATACATTTTCGCTGTAGTATCTGGCTACATTTTAGTAACTTGGGCACCATCTGTGGTAGCAGAAACTCTGTTTTTTATTACTGTTTAATATTTATTTTATTTGCATTTCTGATACAATTCCATATCTAAGAAATAAACGGAAATAATGCAAAGAAAACAAAAAAGAAAATCCTGCAATGCAAAAGAAATAACAATGTTAAAATATATTAAAAAAACAGAAAACCAGAAAGCATTCCTCCACCAATTTCCTACCCTCTCCTTCCATGGCTCCTTTTGCCTCCTCTTTTTCTCGTTCTTGGTTCACCCTGTCTATCGCAAGTACTTTTTTTCCTTGCCAGAGCTCTGTTGGTGACAACTGTCAGGGAACTGACATCGGAGCCAGAGGCAGAGGCAAGGCTCCCAAGCGATGCTGGAGAAGGGCCCAGCAGGGAGAGAGGCAGCTCATCAGCTGGGGAAGGAAATCAGCGTAACACCAGGGATAAAGGGGGGCAGATGGGGGAATCGGCGAGGGGGCTCCAAGACTCCTCGCCAGAGACCAGCGGGGAGAGCACGGGTCCTCCACTACCCACACCCTCCCTGCGCAGAAGACTTCCACGCAGGGAGAGTAGTAGGAGACTTGGGGTCAAACAGCTTTTATGCTGGAAAAAGGTTTAAGAAACGCCCACTGACGGATTCTGCTAGCGACTGAGGCAGCCATGAAGTGAAGGGCTATCCAGACAGAAAAGGTTTAACAAGGCAACATAGCCAGGAGTGGCGGCAACTTACGCACGAGCAACCCCTATATTCATTACAACAACCACACCAGTGTTTATCTTTCTAATAAGTTTTTGTATTTTCCCCATACCCTATAAAGATTTTTTCTGATTATGTGATTTGAGAAGCTCTTATATATACTAGCCTTCCTGTACCATAGACACACATGCCATCCAAATTTTAGGTTATGCCCTCCCAGATCCAGCAAATAACTGTTCTTTAGTAAAATCTACTCTTTCAACCAACATAAACATGATGCGTCAAAATACAACTGTAAGTCAGGGAGGGTGAAACCACCTGTCTCTTTGGTATTGATCATAATCTTATGTTCTATCTGGGTTTTTATATGCCTGTTGTCTTTGTCCATGGAGTTTTCTTGGCAAGGATACTGGTCAAAACTCTCCACTATGACCTGTTCATCTTGGGTGCCCTGCTCAGCATAGTTCATAGCTTCTCTGAGTTCTTCAAGCCCCTTCGCTACGGCAAGGCAGTGATCCATAAAAGGGATCCATGCAAAAGGCTGGGCTGGATGAATCCCAAGCCGGAATTAAGATTGCCGGAAGAAATATCAACAACCTCAGATATGCAGATGACACAACCTTGATGGCAGAAAGTGAGGAGGAATTAAAGAACCTTTTAATGAGGGTGAAAGAGGAGAGCGCAAAATATGGTCTGAAGCTCAACATCAAAAAAATGAAGATCATGGCCACTGGCAAATAGAAGGGGAAGAAATGGAGGCAGTGAGAGATTTTACTTTCTTGGGCTCCATGATCACTGCAGATGGTGACAGCAGCCATGAAATTAAAAGACGCCTGCTTCTTGGGAGAAGGGCAATGACAAGCCTAGACAGCATCTTGAGAAGTAGAGATGTCACTTTGCCAACAAAGGTCCGTATAGTTAAAGCTATGGTTTTCCCAGTAGTGATGTATGGAAGTGAGAGCTGGACCATAAAGAAGGCTGATCACCGAAAAATTGATGCTTTTGAATTATGGTCCTGGAGGAGACTCTTGGGAGTCCCATGGACTGCAAGAGGATCAAACCTATCCATTCTTAAGGAAATCAGCCCTGAGTGCTTACTGGAAGGACAGATCGTGAAGCTGAGGCTCCAGTACTTTGGCCACCTCATGAGAAGAGAAGACTCCCTGGAGAAGACCCTGATGTTGGGAAAGATGGAGGGCACAAGGAGAAGGGGACGACAGAGGATGAGATGGTTGGATAGTGTTTTCAAGGTTACCAGCATGAGTTTGACCAAATTGCGGGAGGCAGTGGAGGACAGAGGTGCCTGGCGTGCTCTGGTCCATGGGGTCACGAAGAGTCGGACACGACTAAACGACTAAACAACAACAACATCCGGGTTTTCTGTTTTGTATTGCTAATGAGTCTCTTGCAGTTACTATTAGCATATAAAACTCAAATATCCCTCCTGGTATATTCTGAATGCTCCTTGTGCTACAAGATATGGCAGCCTGAGAACAGGAAACTGGAACAAAGACCTGGCTGATTTTAAATATTTTTAAATGCATACATTGACTATCCAAATCAGTTAATAATGATACCATTAAAATTGAAGATGGAATGAGGAATAAAGAGGCAAACAATAATTTTACTGATTTGTAGTAAAATTAACATAAAAAGGTAAAGGTAAAGTGACCCCTGACCAGCAGGTCCAGTCATGACCGACTCTGGGGTTGCAGCGCTCATCTCGCTTTATTGGCCGAGTGAGCCAGTGTACAGCTTCCGGGTCATGTGGCCAGCATAACTAAGCCACTTCTGGCGAACCAGAGCAGTGCACGGATATGCCGTTTACCTTCCCGCCGGAGCGGTACCTATTTATCTACTTGCAGTTTGGTGTGCTTTCGAACTGCTAGGTTGGCAGGAGTAGGGACCGAGCAACGGGAGCTCACCCCGTAGCGGGGATTCAAACCGCCGACCTTCTGATCAGCAAGTCCTAGGCTCTATGGTTTAACCCACACACAATAACAAATCCACTGGGACATTAAAACATTATTAATTGAAAAAAAATTAAAAAGCATAACAATTAAAATAGCAAAAAAATACTAATAAATGTTAATAATAGCTTATATAGCAGCATAGAGGCTTTAAAACATTTTGTTTTAACTATGCTGGGAAACTATGCTGGAAAACTATGCTGGGAATCTCAAGTGGGGAGAGGGCTGCTGCTGTGCTCAGGTCCTGCCTTCAGGCTTCTCACAGACATCTCATTGGCTACTTTGAGAACAAGCTGCTGATCTAGACAGGCTAGTGGTCTCCACCCCCATCATTCTACCCGGACGCTGAGGTCCAGCACCAAGGGCCTTCTGGCGCTTCCCTCACTGTGAGAAGCAAAGCTACAGGGAACCAGGCAGAGGGCCTTCTCAGTAGTGGTGCCTGCCCTGTGGAACGCCCTCCCACCAGATGTCAAAGAGATAAACAACTACCTGACATTTAGAAGACATCTGAAGGCAGCCCTGTTTAGGGAAGTTTTTAATGTGTGACATTTTAATGTATTTTTAATCTTTGTTGGAAGCCGCCCAGAGTGGCTGGGGAGACCCAGCCAGATGGGCAGGGTACAAATAATAATAAATTATTATTATTATTATCCAGCAGACTCTCCTCAGGTTCTTTATCTTGTGTCAATGTGCACAACCAGGGCCATCTTAAGCATATCCGGTGCCGTGGTGGAAAGCTCCCTCCGGTGCCCCCTCCCCATTTCCCAGAGTTTTTTTAGGGAGGACGGTGCTGCTGGTGGGGCTGGAGGAGGTGGGCAGTGGCTGGAGGGTGGCTCCTCCGGCAGGGAAGAGGCGGAGGCTGGACACGGCACCTCCCGGCTCAGTTGGCCCTTCGTGCCGCAGTGGCCAGGGCAGACGGAGGCTTCGGGTGCAGCGCTGCTTTGGCGCAACATGGCGGAGGCGGGCAAGGGCGGCCTCCGCCTCTTCCCTGGCGCCCTCCAGAACTTGGCGCCCCGTGCCACTTGCCTCTATGGGTAAGACGCCCCTGCGCACAACATCCCTGAATGTAGGTCAGTGTTTGTATCTATTGCCGCACCACAGACAGGGGCTATGAGAGTGTGACTTGCCTAGGACCATCCAGTGAACTCAAGCAGCAGCACTATTGAACTCTCTCGCAGCAAACTAAGGATTTGAGAATGGATTTAGATCAGGTTCATGGAAGGGAGGAGGCGACTGACAATATGGGTGTGCCTACCAGTCTCTCCCACCCCCTCGTGCCAAGCTAATAACAGCTTCTGTGACACTTAAGAGGTGAAATCCTTACCTATCCATATTTATGTCCTCATGCAGAATTGCGGCATGCCATTCTGAAGGTAGCCCAGGAGACAGGTTGTAAACCTGGTTTTGCTGCTTCCCCAGGACACACACACACACACACACACACACACACACACACACACACACACACACTCTCTCTCCTCTTGCCAGTATTTCCCAGGCATCTATTGGAGGGGAAAACAAATATTGTAAATGAACAACCTGACAAGGTGGGGGGGGGAGGCTTACTATGAATACTGCCCAAAGGGGGTTTAAAATGATGAAAGCACTTCACATTATAGATTAGCTCCAGTCTCCTAACATGAATTCCAGTTTGAAAGATTGAACATCTCCCTGAAGTCTGAAGCACTTAAATAATTTAGATTAAATTTAAATTGTGCTACACTTTACAAGCCCAGAACCACAGTCACATCTTCACTGGAAAGCTTATAAAAATTTGAAATGCTCCAATAATTTTAAATCTTGTAGAAGCCTGGTACCTTCCAAATGGAAGTGCTAATAAAAAAATTAGTACTGAAATTTAAATCAGAGCAGTGCCGAATGATTTAAAATTATTGAAGCTTTTCCATTTTTTATGAAGACTCTGCACACAAGTGATATGAGCAGCTTCTTTAGCACAATGCAAGGTATTCAAATAATGACAAAGAAATGGCCCAAACAATAAAAATGGTTGTAGAAAGTCCCATGTAAAGTGCTAAGCCTCCTGGGCCTCTGCCTAGAAAACAAACACAGAGTATAGGATGCAGAATGTAGAGCAGAGAGGTATATTAGGGCACATGGAGATCCAATTTGGAAGATTCCATTCCATATCTGGGCTTATCCACTAGATTTTTTCAAAAAACAACAAGTGTTTTCTATTGGCTCTCCCACCCCTGCCTCTTTTCTTCCGAAAAGAGAATAGTAAGTTATACGTTGGAATCCTACTGCAGGATACATTGATCGCTGGGTTTTGATTTTCATATTGTTACAGAAAGTGTGAGTTAGGTAGGTTCGCATTTAAATGAGACCTCAGTTGAAACTATCCTCTTGCGATGGCAGAGAAAGAGGTGTATCTGCAGTCTCACAGAGGTGTATCTGCAGTCTCCAGCTGTAAACAGAACTGGCGACCAGAACTCTCCTGGGCCACAGAGCTCACATTGGCTGCCGGGGAATCATAGAACTTCCCCCATCCCTCAAGCGCCAATTGATGGATGTTAATGTTTCATGTAACCAAAAGTGGGCAAGGAGGAGCAGCCCCTGATTGTGCTAGACTGTCATCTCAGGGTTCAAGGGGTTGGGAAGCCAAGAGACGTTTAATCTAGAAATTCAGGTTTTGGTCCAACCACAGAAAAATGCCTTGCTATTCTTGCCTCTTCTGTCAGCATATCAAGCCCTTGAACCTCATGTCTGGGCCCAAACGAGATGACCTTTTCCAGCATCTCAAGAAAGAGCACATTATACCCTTTTCGCTTTGAAAAATATTCTTAGTGGTTTCAGAAAAGCTCAGAAAATTTCCCAATGATTTGTTCTGGCAAGATAGTTTCCCAAAGTGGTAAACGATAAATCTAAGACAACTCTGACTTCTGCAAACAAAATCTCAGGGTGAAAGCCCATGGTGCCAGCTAGAATTAGAAGAGCAGAACAATTCTGTATATATGTTCCACACAGCAAGTTATGCCTAAATTGATATTTGAGATGAACTTGGAGTAAATTGGTTTGGGGAAGCATCAAAAGAATTCTGAGAGAAGTTTTGATTAGCACAAAATCGTTTTACAGATTTGAATTGTCCTGATCTAAACTGATCAAGGTAAATGCCTTTTGCAATACACGCCCCCCCCCCTCCCGTCCCCTACAGAACACTCCTTGGATTGATCACAAAAAGTAAAGCTAGTTGAGCAATGCTACAAGATATTTACAAGAATTTAAATGCCTTCCCTTGCTATTCATGAAGGTTACATTACTCACTCTTGACAAGAAGTCAGACATTTAATCAGAAATGCAATAAAAGAGAACTTCCATAGCTGTGATCCTAATGCTCCCTTGCTGATATATTCTTCCTTTGCAGTACAATTCATAATAAATTAAACAATGAGGCATATTTTAAAATGTTTCAGATACTCTGTTTAATTTTAGGATTATGACTTTTAATAAATTACAGATGCAAAAACAAAATGCTTTTAAAAATAGCAATATATTTGGGCATAATTTCAGCCTGGAAGTATGCCCAAGCTTTCTTATGGTGTAACAATCAAAGAGCAGACTTTCAAAGGGCTTTTGATAAAGTCCTTTACGCAAGGCTGCTGAGTAATCAAAGCAGCCAAGGGACAAGTCAGGTCTGCTTAAACAACTAGCAGCAGGAAGGAGGAGGACTAAAGGGAGTTTTCACAACGGATGGAAGGGGAAAGATGGGATCGCCAAGGACTTGTACTGGGGTCAGTCTTTTTAACATGCATAATCGGTCTGGAGTTAGGATTGGGTGATGAGATCAGCGGCACCAGCTTGCCCCCATGACTGTGGGTGCCCAGGGCCATGTGCCATCACCAGGCTGTGTGCGCATGCCACAGGGTGCATGTGCTACATCATCACACACACACCCCAGTGTGAGCATGCTGCGTCATCATGCCCCTGGCGTGCTGACATCACTCACTCACATAGTGGGGCACCGTAATGTAGTTTGTGCATGCCGGAGGGTGCATGCATGAATGACCATGCCACACTTTGTGAAGGCCCAGTCCCCTCATTTAAAATGTTGTGAGAGCCACACCACCCAGGGATCCTGGGACCTGGGGACTACGGATGAGAGAGTCAGTTTTGTGGTTGTAAAAAACTGAAGTGGACTTCAAAGATATCGAAAGGCATTTTTCTGAATTGGGTGAATAGGTGATAAAATGAACTTCATTTTTTTAAATAAAATATTTATTAAAGTTTCACAAATTATATAAACAAACACAACAATACAAACAAACACACATACGAGAAAAAACAAGTATAATTTCAAATCCTTATTTTCTTAAAGCTTACTTCCCCGACCTCCTCATACCTTCCCTTTCTGCATTCCAATTTCAAATATTCAGTTCAGCAAATCCTCACCCTTAATTTTATGTAATTATTGATCTTTCTTTTCTTTTAACTTAATCTTTACAGCTGTAATCCACTTAATTTCTAAAATCGCATCATTCTAACACTCATTAATTTTACAATGTTTCTTAAGATAGTTCTTAAATTTCTTCCAATCTTCTTCCGCCGTCTCTTTTCCCTGGTCTCGGATTCTGCCGGTCATTTCTGCCAATCCCATATAGTCTATCACCTTCATCTGCCATTCTTCCAAGGTGGGTAGATCTTGTGTCTTCCAATACTTGATAAAATGAACTTCAGTTGGAGTAAGTAAAGTGAAACATATTAGGGCAATTTAAAAAACACTCCCTTCAAATATACACTGATCGATTCTGAAATGGCAGTGACTACCAGAAAAGGGGTCTGGTGGTCCAGAACTTGGAAACAGACAACAGATTCAGGACAGGCAAAAGTGCATTTCTTCATTCAGCAAGTATTAAATCTATGGAGTTCACTGTCACAAGATATAGTGAAAGGCCCTAGTTTACATGTTTTCAAAAGTGGGCTGGCTATGAAAATGGATTAAAACTAGTAGAAGGTTGAGAAGGTGATTAAAGAAGAAGACTGGAGCGGTAACATCAGGAATGTAATGGACTCGTGCTTGCAATGGGAGTGGGAAACCTAATTACTTTTTGAAAAAATGTATTAAATTTAAATAATTTGGATGGATTTGTTAAAATTTGAAAACTAATAAAAAGTAATATAAAAATAAAATACATGTTTCCAAAAGATGAATAGATAAATTCATGGAGGATAAGTCTATTAGTGGCCACCCTGCATTGAAGCTATAGAGAACGTCATGTTTAGAGAAAGTATGCCTCTGAATAGGAATTAATTAGGAATTAATAGGAAAGAGCAATCATCAAATGTGCCTACAGCAGCCATCACAGCATAGTTCCTTCAGGTTCCCCAAAAGGAGAGGTTGTAGGAAATGTATCCTTTTTCTTTTTTGTAATGTAGGGCAATAGTTGCATAGGAAGAAGTCTTGCCTCCCAGAAGAACCCTTGGCTTCTGATTTAACATGATTTACCATTGAGAAAATGGCTAGATCATGAAATCCATGGATTTATTCTTTCACCCTGCCTGATACGGAGCAAAACTGGATTTTTTTAAAAAAAAAAAATTGCCATGAAAAGGCTGCTAGTTGAAATATAATATTCCTGGAAACCTTGAAATTATTAGTTGTGAGGACATTTCATTCTTTTTAAATGTTTTCATTTATGTGTATATTTCTTTTGAAGTGTTGCTTTGTGATTCTTTCTTTTACTGTGTTTTAATAGATTTATTTTTATATTGTTTCAATTCTGTTATAGTTTAATTACCATTTATTATGTTCTATATGCTTTTAGCATTATGTGTTTCATTCATGTTTGTTTTCCTTTTTGTGAGCTGCCTTGAGTCCCAGGTCTGGGAGAAGGGTGAGATAAAAAACCCCAAAGCAAATAAGTAATATTGTTTGGCACCTGGGCTCATTTAAGAGGAAGAGCAAGGTATCCATTTAATAAATAAAATAAGTAAAATAAAGCTGGGGCAGAGGGAGGCCAGGAGAATGGCTTGCTTTTGATTTAGGGCTCACCCACAGTTCTGTTTGCCTCACACTTTCCCCTGGGAAAACCCACCGTCTAGGACTGAATCGGAACAAACGGCAATAGCGTTTCCTGTGGACTGCCATCTCAAGCCCGTCTGTGTGCATGCAACAATGGAGTACCTGATTCAATGGACCACATTCTCTTAGATTTCTTTCTACATAGTTGTTGTTGTTGTTTAGTCGTTTAGTCGTGTCCGACTCTTTGTGACCCCATGGACCAGAGCACGCCAGGCACTTCTGTCCTCCACTGCCTCCCGCAGTTTGATCAAACTCATGCTGGTAGCTTCGAGAACACTGATTTCCTT
This sequence comes from Podarcis liolepis, assembly GCF_965112155.1. Classification (NCBI taxonomy): domain Eukaryota; kingdom Metazoa; phylum Chordata; class Lepidosauria; order Squamata; family Lacertidae; genus Podarcis; species Podarcis liolepis. The sequence goes on from NC_139558.1 coordinate 5,688,750, forward strand.
AAGAATGGATACATTTGATCTTCTTGCAGTCCATGGGACTCTCAAGAGTCTCCTCCAGCACCATAATTCAAAAGCATGAATTCTTCGGCAATCAGCCTTCTTTATGGTCCAGCTCTCACTTCCATACATCACTACTGGGAAAACCATAGCTTTTATTATACAGACCTTTGTTGGCAAGGTGATGTCTCTACTTTTTAAGATGCTGTCTAGGTTTGTCATTGCTTTTCTCCCAAGAAGCAGGCGTCTTTTAATTTCATGGCTGCTGTCACCATCTGCAGTGATCATGGAGCCCAAGAAAGTAAAATCTCTCACTGCCTCCATTTCTTCCCCTTCTATTTGGCAGGAGGTGATGGGACCAGTGGCCATGATCTTCGTTTTTTTTATGTTGAGCTTCAGACCATATTTTGCGCTCTCCTCTTTCACCCTCAATAAAAGGTTCTTTAATTCCTCCTCACTTTCTGCCATCAAGGTTGTGTCATCTGCATATCTGAGGTTGTTGATATTTCTTCCGGCAATCTTAATTCCGGCTTGGGATTCATCCAGCCCAGCCTTTCGCATGATGAATTCTGCATATAAGTTCTACATAGTAGACCTCACCAACTGATGCTGAGCAAAATGTTGGACCTCCAGCCTATAACTCCAAGAAGAAGTCAAATGAGGTATCTCTTGGAAGATCGGGACAAAGATATCACTGTTTTAGTAACTTCTTTTTTAGCCACAATTTTACCCGAAAGGGAACAGACAGAGCGAAGCAGAATATCTAAGTGCACAAAATCACATTGTGACCTTATGACCCTCGACAGTTTCGCCCTTGTCCTTTTAATTATCCCAGTGACCTGAAATGTTTTTTACTGTGATCCCAACAACAGTATTTGATCTAATTTGATTTGACTGCCATTCATTCTAATGTAGTGCTAAAGAACAGGTTTTCACATGCACCCCAGCATGGCTAACACCCAGTGTTTATGAGCACAAAACCTGCTTCATCTTCTTTTTTACCTGCATATAAACTGTGTATTCACCAAAAATGTGAGTGAAGGTAATTAGTTAGAAAAAATGTGCTTTGTTTCTATGTGAATTCATATTTTCTTGAGGCGGCAGTGACGTCAGCTCTCTTTTGTAGACAGAAAAGGACAATACTACACAGGTTTCTTTGACTGCAGGAGATTGATTTCTGAGCCCTGTACTTTGTGTTAAATCATTTTTATGAACAAGGAGGCAAAAAGCTGCTAGTCATTTAGATTAAATCAGATGATTGAAGGCCTTTGGACTTTAAAACTAGTTGTGAAATATGTGAATGTCTGTGCCCGATTTGATGAGGCTCGGCTCACTGTGTTCAGAGAGAGGTTTCACTCCTGCCTTTGCTCCTCAGCTGACTATGTAGACTGGCACAAGGGAAATATTCATGCGGCAGTGCAGTGTCGAGATATGCTGCCACTGTGAATCAACCCAGCATTTTGCTGGGCAACATCAGTGTGGATTGGTCTTATTACATGAATAACAACCACTGTTTCTAGGCGGCACTGTGCACAACCCTACCCTCAGGGTTTTTTTGGAAGTCTTTATCACCAGCATCCTGAAAGAAGAAGTCTTTTGCTTCTTTTTTCATGAGATGGCCATGGTAGTGGGAAGAATTTCTGAGGAATGCTCCAGCATGCTGCAGTCCTTACCTTTAGTAATGTCAGGAAGCGGCCAAGGTGTTCTTCCTTTAAACAAGTACACAAGATCCTTGCATGGCTCTGCAGCTTCACCAGCTGCCCAAACTTAGTATAATACATTCCTCAATTTCCTAAATTCTTACAGGTTTTGGAAGGTTATCCTTTTCTTACAAGGTTATCCTTTGGGGAAATGTCTTTAAGGTAGAACTGCATACCTTTCACGCATACTTCAAATGTAGTCTCTCCAGCTGCCCATAGGTCCTTCCAACACCCCAGACAATTTATCCACTTTTCCAAGTTTTCAAATAATGATTGCTTGTTGCCACTCACCTCCAGCAATGTAAACCCCCCCCCCAAAAAACAACACACACCCTGGTGTGCCTATAGGACCTTTTGCACATGTAAGTAGTCACTGCCTGAAAAACATCTTGTTTGGGATCATGGGAGGTGTTGTGCCTGGGTCACAGAATGATCTGCAAAGGCTCATTCACCTACACAATTCAACATCGGTTTCTGAAGTGGATGATATACATACTGGTGTTGCAGAAAACCTTTTTGTGGTACAGAATTGGATGGGAAAAGAACTGAGTAGGAAGATGGTGGAACAGGATTGACTCACCTGTGCAGTACTTTGATCAACGCAAACTGAGCAAACTTGCATCCCTCTGGGTCTTTCTTTCGAAGGGGAAGGAGGGTCCCTTCAATTCAACACAGTATCTGAATCCTCCTCCCCCAATGATGGAATTCTTATCACCAGGGCCTGGGACTGCTGCCATTTGAAGAAGAGGTTTAGAGGGCTCCTGGCCCTCCTTCACCCCATTACTTTGCCTCTCATGTTGATGGGCAGTTAAGTAACAAAACTGCTTATAATGTGTAATAGGTATGAGTTACTCGTGCGTAAGCTGGTGCCTTTCTCGGTTAATTTTGCCTTGTTAAACCTTTCTGACTGCACAGCCCCTTCTCATTGTGGCTGCCTCAGTCAGTGGCAGAATCCGTCAGTGGGTGTTTCTTGAACCTCTTCCAACATAAAAGTTGTTTGACACCCAGACTCCTCCTCTCACTGCGCGGGAGTCTTCTGCGCAGGGAAGGCGTGGGTAGCGGAGGACCTGGGCTCTCCTCCCTGATGTCCAGTGAAGAGTCCTGGAGCCCTCTCTCCAATTCCCCCGTCTGCCCCCCTTTATCCCTGGTGTTGCGCTGATTGGCTTCCCCCTCTACTGAGCTGTTTCTCCCCCTGCTGCTGGGTCCTTCGCCAGCATCATCTGGGAGCCTCCCCTTCACCTCTCCCTCCGATGTCAGTTCCCTCATATCCTGGGATTGCAATTATCTGTGGATGACAACTCCAGAGCAGGTCACTGTATGTGTACAAGATTGCTCACCACCTGTGATTTACTGCCAGCATGTTCCGGCAAATGTTTTGCGAGGATTGCTAATAACATGAAAAGGAAACATGCACATTTTGATCTAGCCCACTTTTTGCATTTCTCAGGCTGCCTCTGACCTGCTTTGCCTACTCTCTACACTCAGCTGTTTGTTGGTTAATCTCACCTTTCCTCAGCTTCTGCTTCTTTCTTCCCATGGCTTGTTTGAAGATGAGCTTTTTGATTCATTGGATTATGGAGGCTGGGGAGCATGCACATATGTCTGAATAGAAGATGGTCCACCTTAGCTATTGCCCTCTCCAAGTTCAAGAAATCACAGCTTGTCTCCTAAAGATTCCTTTTACTACAGCATGCAAGAGCAGATTGGAAAATCAAATGCACTGCAGCTAATGTTTCCGTTTTAACAAGCTCTTCTCTTTGAGACCCACTTTCAGTAGAATATATGAGTTACTGGCTTTTTCAGTCTATTTTTTCCCTCAGCAATAGAATTTGTTCTGTCTTTTCTACCACCTTTTCAAATGGAATACTTTTTCCCCCTTCTAAAAGAGCATCATTTTCAGCAGAGCTGCACACCCAAACGATAGATGTGAGATATGGAGGAGGGGGGGAGAAAGCCATTAGATGTATTCACTTTTCCTGTTGCTGCAGGATTGCTTCTTACAATGCATTTTATAGTGCTTTGTTCAGTCTGGTTTTTATGTATCTCAGATAACAAGCTTCCATCACTTTTCTCAGCTGTTAGAGAAGAAAGCCCAAACCATGCGACACTTCAGCAAAAATGCTTTCCCATTTCTTTGAAAGTCCCTTTTCTCCATTCCCCTGAAACTCCTTGAATGACACCCAAATTCACAGAAATTACAATTAGTTTATATTATTTTGTAACGATCTAAAGCCAAATGCAGGCGCCACCCACATCGCCATCAGAGTTCCACCAAGGCAACTCCCATTCAATTTCCAGCCTTTCTAACATGTACATCTCAAGCCAAACACAACATTAAGGGAGCAATGTAATGTAGATGAAGCTGGCATAAAGCAAGCTGGTGTAAATTAAGCTGGCATAAAGTTACACCAGAAACAAAACCTCATTCAGCAGGAGGGCTGCTGCTACTGTGCCCAAGCCTAGCAAAGGGGAAACAAGCCTTTAAAATAGTTTTATGCTGGGTTGACAGGTCATGTGACCTAGCAGAATGGGCTTAGGGGACAACCTGCCACCCATTTCTGGTCACCTGAGCCATCTTGTCATATGATTGCCCGCTAAATGCGTGATTGCAGTGGTTTATCTTTATTTTTAAAAAACATATATAGCAACCACTAAGGAACCCAGTCTGGATCAGGACCCTGTAAAAGTGGGGATGGGATCAACCCTCCCAATGTCATTTTTGCTGATGGGAACATATTATCCCACTTCCCATCCCCCAAACCCTGCTATTTGTCTCTAGTCAAGTTAAAGGCAGTTAAAAGGGACACGGGTGGCGCTGTGGGTAAAACTACAGAGCCTAGGGCTTGCCGATCAGAAGGTCAGCAGTTTGAATCCCCGCGACGGGGTGAGCTCCCATTTCTCGGTCCCAGCTCCTGCCAACCTAGCAGTTTGGAAGCACACAGCACAAGTAGATAAACAGGTACCACTGCAGCGGGAAGGTAAATGGCGTTTCCATGCACTGCTCTGGTTTTGGTGTTCTGTTGTGCCAGAAGCGGCTTAGTCCTGCTAGCCACATGACCCGGAAGCTGTACGCCGGCTCCCTTGGCCAGTAAAGCGAGATGAGCGCCGCAACCCCAGAGTTGTCCACGACTGGACCTACCTTTACCTTTAAACAACATTCACTAAATCGTCAATAAAACAGCAGAGTTTATAACTCTATTAAAATCAACTAGCATACAGTACAGTGGTACCTCGGGTTACATACGCTTCAGGTTACATATGCTTCAGGTTAAATACGCTTCAGGTTACAGACTCCGCTAACCCAGAAATAGTACCTCGGGTTAAGAACTTTGTTTCCGGATGAGAACAGAAATCGTGCTCCAGCAGTGCGGCAGCAGCAGGAGGCCCCATTAGCTAAAGTGGTGCTTCAGCTTAAGAACAGTTTCAGGTTAAGAACAGACTTCTGGAACGAATTAAATACTTAACCCGAGGTACCACTGTATATAAAAGAGGAAACAACAAGGTTTAGCCCAGTGCCTAAACAAATAAGTTGTTGTAAAGGCCCATGGGCAGATGGAAAAGGCATCTTCTTCATTGCCTTCAGAGCTCTTCAGATCAGGGTGGAGACTTTCTGCATTCTTTAAACTTTAAAAAAGATAATCATGCTCTTTTCAGGTGCTCCAAAGGTAGTCTCTGTGGTTGCTCAACATTATCTTTTGGAGAAATGCCTTTAAGAAAGAACTGCATGCCTCTCTAGAATACACCAGTTCACCCTCTTTGGAAAGAAAGTTCCACAATCATGGTATTGCAACCGATAATGAAGTGCTGAGTATTTTCATATTCCACAGATTCTTTTGTATGCAAGCATAAAATTAGAATCCAGGAAAAGCTTTCTATAGGAAAAAGTAAGTCATTTTTTACTCTTCATTGTTCTGCCCAGTCCCCATGGGCCTAACTTGTGCAATTTCCAGGTTCTTCTTTTGTTCACCTCATATGACTAACATGCTCCACAGTTAGTTATACTAAAGAGATGATAAACAACATCATACTAACAGACTTACTTGTATCCTTATAATCCCTTTACCTTCTATAAATGGTTAACATTGATGCTGATGACAGCTTGTAGTAAATGTAACTGATTTATTACAGCAAATAATCAGCCAATATTTACACAGCAATATTTCCTAGAATTGTAGAGTTGGAAGGGCCCCTGATGGTCATCTAGCCCAACCCCCTTCCAGTGGCAGACTTGAGTACTATGGCGCCCCGTGTGAGGCCAAAATGTGACTCCCAGCATGCTGCCTTCTGAAATGCCTTTCGGGTAAGCAGGTGCCAGGCTTTGGAAAGGAGGGGCAAGGGCTCTGGCAAGGTACTAGAGCCCTTCCACTTCCTTCCCAAAGCTGGGAAAGTGCTAACTAGGTTTTGGGAAGACGGGTGGTTGAATCTAGGACCCTGTCAAAGCCTCATGACTTGCTTACTGGGCTTTGAGACGGTACCCCTGGGCTCAGCACCCAGTGTTTGCACACCGCTCACACAACCCTAAATCCATCCCTGCCCTTGCAATGCAAGAATCTAAAGTATCCATGACAGATGGACATCCAACCTGTTTCAGAACCTCCAAGGAAGGAGAGTCTACCATCTTCTGAAGCAGTCTGCTCCACTGTTGAACAGCTCTTGGAGACAGAAAGCTCTTCCTGATGTTTAGTCGGAATCTCCTTTTTTGTAACTTAAAGCCATTTGTTTGGGTCCTACCCTCCAGAGCTGGAGAAAACAAGCTTGCTCCATCTTCCATGTGACAGCCCTTTAGATATTTGAAGACAGCTATCATATCTCCTCTCTTTTCTAGGCTAAACATACCCAACTCCCTCAACTGTTCCTCATAAGGCATGGTTTCCAGACCCTTGATCATCTTGGTTGCCCACCTCTTCACATGTTCCAGCTGGTCAGAATCTCCTTTCTTGTAACTTGTAGCCATTAGTTGAAACTCCCTTAACCGAGACTCCTAAGGCTTGGTTTCCAGACCCTTGATCATCTTGGTTATCTTCCACTGCACGTATTCCAGCTTGTCAATATCCTTCTTATATTGTGGCACCCAGGACTGGACACAGTACTCCAGGTGTGGTGTGATCAAGGCAGAATAGAGTGGTACTATTACTTCCCTTTAATATACTATGACAAACTAGCCCAATTTGGCTTTCAACCATTGCACTCATGTCCCGATTGCACATTTCTCACAGGTACCTGGTTGACCACTAGTACAGGATGCCGAGTTAGATGGGCCTTTGAACTGAACCATCTTGTGGTTGTCTTGTACTCCAAGTTCATGCTGTTCAATGTCACTTTAACTGTCAAGATATTCATCTTGGGACTTGTAGGCTAGCACTGTGCAACAGGTCTCTTCCCCTTTCTGTCCCCTTCCTGCCCCTCAAGCCTGTGGAGCAAATTTTTAGGGTGGGATGGGAGCTGCAGAGGAGGGGAAAGTTGTGTTGCCCAAGTGGAAGCCTTTTGTGCAGGCAGAATGGCAGCATTAGATAATACAACCCACAGTTTTTAGTTTGAAATCCTGAAAATTCTCAGCTGGAAATCAGAACACAGAAACACCCAACTGAATTTCGGCCATCAGGATTTGTTGGTCAGAGGAAACGGCCTGAACCGACTTGAAAGTTGTGTGAGAGAAAGAAGAATCCTGCTCTTGAGACCTCATTGTCTTTCTTGCATGAGAGGTATTCCTTTTATTTTTCTTTATTTCATTTTTCCATTTCATTTGCCTTCAAGGCATTATGTAGAGTTCAAAAAGCATGTGCTGCATGCCGATTGAATGTTTGTGAGTTGGGGAGTGGGAAGCTTTCTGCAGGAAACGTTTAACTTGAAAACAGTATTGTCATTTCTTATACGCGTTAGCTTGGTATTATGCTTCTGGTAAACAGTTTTAGAATTACTTATGAAGGTACTTGAATGAATGCCTTAGCACATTTTAAATTATTTACCAACTTTAAATAATATGTATGACAGAGAATAGTGAACAACTAGCAAATCAATAGCAAAGCAAGTTATAAATTTAGTGTGGCGCACAAAACACATCAACTCAAAAATGTATAAATGGAAGTTCTAGGCTAGAAACATGAAGCTCAAAAGCAGAACTAACCATATCACCCAAAAGTGATTATGATTGGCACTGGAGCAGAAACCCAAGAGATCTAATGGGGAATATTAATTTGTGGAAGTGGTGTTTGTTTTGAGCTAGCGCTAACTCTCCTTTCATATATAAGGCTGTCTTTCAAGACTAGGTTAGTGCCTTTCAGAATTAACACACAGTATTATGTACTGCTGCTAATTATTCCAAGTTGAATTTGCAAGCATTCACTTTGGTCTTTTCATCTCTTCACATCTCCTAAGCAGAATGACATCCCACTCTAACAGCATCTCCCTGAAGTAAAAGCCCCAAGAAGGTCAGAAGAAAAACAAAGCATGTTAGCCTAAACGAAAATGAAGATAGGGAATTAAGGAATCGCTTTCTTTAAAAACAACAACCTTGCAGCTTAAGCTGTAACAGACATGAAAGAGCAAGAGAACAAGATGTTCACCTATGTATTTACGAAGAGAAGAATCACTTTCTTTCCAAAGGGATTATTTATTACAGTCCCAGAAACCGCCGTGATGCACTGACTGCTTGACACGGTTATAGAAAATCAATGGGATTCAATCTGAGAAAGTTGTGTTGCATACATTCAAACCTGACAGTTGCATAAATCAGTATTTCAGGCTTTTTTTCTTCTTCTTTTTTTGAAAACCATCAACTCTAAATAAAACTAGATTCAATTGTATACTTCCCCCCTCCTTCCTTTAAGGCTGAGGTTGTGACTGATATTTCATTTTTCTTCAGAAAGGCCTCTATTACCAATTGGCATTCAGCTGCCCTGTATGGCTGAGTGATGAAAGATCTTTCTCTCTTTATATATATAAAAAAATCTGATTAGGGAACCTGTCTTCAAAGCATTTTCACTTGTTCAGATTTCTCTGTTTTAGAGGACACTGAGGTGAAAACTTCTTCTAGAGGAACTGCACAGTTACAGACATTCCTTCACCTACGGGTAAACTCAATTCCCTCAGATAGCCTTTGCCCTTTCATGTGGCAAAATACTATCTTGTCATTTCAGTATTTTCTTTGTACTATTACGGTAGCAGAGAGAAGTACCACAAATGTGATGCTATTTTAAGCTTAACCGTATACTTAAACCCATAGACGCATGGTCTGATATTAGTATTTTCCAACTAACACTGACCACAATTGCTGCCATCTTATACATAATGCAAACTTGCTGCTATGTCAGCATATTCCTTGCTTTTACTACTGCTTCCCCAATTTTATGATTGGCCATTTGACATGATTACAGTGTGTAGATCAATGTCAATAGCTCTCACGGTACCAGATGAGATTGTGTGACATATCTAATCGAGGGTATGTGCTTGAATGCTGATATTTTTTTTCAATACTGGCACAAATAAATATCAAGAGCAAACATGACATTTTTAGACTTTATAAACTAATTCAAGTACTGTAAAGGGATAAACATGTACAAAAATATGCATATATGTTTTTTGTAAACAAAGCTTGCGTAGAACTTTCACAGTCAGATGAGATACATGAAATCTTAATGTGACATATATGCTCAAGGGATCTGAACTGACCAGGAATGAGAATTTGGGCTCAAAGCAAATAGCTCAATGAAGATGCTGACCAAGCGAGCAGAAGTTTTGAAAAAGGCAAAAACCATGCTAGTGTCACAATTAAAATGCACCTTAAATTTTCAAATGTGATTTGAGCAAATTTGGCAGCGCTAATAAGCAGAAGAACTAGAGACAACCTAGTAAGTTAACATATGTTAGACACATTTATACTTACCATATAATGTTTTTAAAGCATGCTTTTATAACATGTATCTGACCTCTTTATTCTATCCTTTATTTTTTATTTTAATTTTAAAGAGTAGTAAATAAAGTTGTGTTTTTAACTCAGTTAACCTGAAAACCTGTGATCTTTGCAGGGCAAAATGTATCAGCTTTAATCAGAAATAGTTCAAGCCTTAGTGACTGCCTGGGTGGGTGTGAATGGGTTTTGCTTACAGGGAGGCTAAGAAGTAAAGAAGCAGGTTTAATCTTGCTAGGATATTAGAAAGGTTTGCAATGTTGGCCATCTGGATTTCTGCTACTTTAAACTTTGGGCCTATGGAAATGCACGCTGTCCCCGTGCAGAGAGCAATACTGAGACCATTCAAACTGGATCTTGGAATAGAACAATGCCGTTTTCATATTCCATTTGGCTTTCTGGATTTTGCGTGTTTAGACCCAGAGACCTCCCCCTTAAATAAAACACACATTTGAATCAAATTTTAGTTTTGGTTTTTGGCAGAATTTAGGCCACAACTTTATTGATTACAGAAAAGTGAGTGGTTGCATAGGCTCTGGTTCGACTAGCTCCATACACCCTTGCAGGTAGCGCTGACCCAGGGCACCAGCATGGGTCAGCCAAGGGTGAACACCTGAGGCAGGTGAAAAGCCCGGGAACAGACTCTGTCCACTCCCCAGATGCTCCCCTGGACTCCGGCATGGGCACAACCCCCTCTCGGGGGTTGACCAAACCAAGCTGAGTCCCTGGATTCCTTTAATGGAATACCCTTCACATAGGGATGGCGAGACCGTTCCCCGATCCCTATCACCTGAACCAGTGCCTATCTGCAACCTTACAAGTTGTGACAAATTGCTACATGGCAGGCGAAATCCAAATCGCAACAGCCAATCAGCCAAGTGGGGAAAATTCCTGCCGTGCCCCTGTCCAAACGACAGATGACACATGATGCATATCAAGGTCAATCACAAAATGCCCTAAAAATAGGGAGAGGTGGGCAGGTGTTCCGAATGCACAAGATGAAAGAGGAAGCTCTGGGTCATGTGCAAAGGTATATATAGGCCCCTCGATCCGTTTAGACTGCACCCCATTGGCCAGATTAAACCCAACAATGAGGGACCTACCAATCGGGTGTTGTGGCTGTCCAATATACCCACCCACAACCAGAAGGTCAGTCTCCAGGTCTCACCGCAACATGTGCCCTCTTTTAGGGAGGACACAATCTATGGGAAATAACTTTTGTTTCCCAGAATATGCAACTATAAAAAAGTTTTTTCTCAATACCAATTGGGAGAAGGCGACATGGGACAGAAAAGCCAGAGGTGGGAAAAAATGAAGAAACAAATGGAACAAGAAGACCAGGGGGAAGAAGCCAGTTGGGGAATTGATTACAATTCAGAGAAGACTTTAACAGCAGAAATCCAAGGCAGCAACATGTAACTTCAGGCCTCTCTTTTTCCAATTTTTGCCTGGCACAGACAGACATTTGATTGTTTTTGCCTGGCCACAGAGCTCCATGAGGAAGAAGGAATAGTTTGAGCAAATTCACTCATTAATGCCATGCAGAAAGACACCTTCAACATTTATAAATTTTCTAGTATTGCTGTAGAGCAGTGTTTCCCAAACTTTTTTGGGCAACGGCACACCTGTTTACTGAAAAAAAATCTCACGGCACACCACCATTAAAGCCCCGCCCCATGACGTCAGCGCGCAGCGTCACGCCGGGAGGGTGTAACTTTCAATTTTTTTCCCTCCCCCTTGCCGGGGAACCTCCAAGTGGGGTGTGAAGCGAGCGTACCTCAAGACCGAAACGCCTAATTCCTAGGGGGAAAGCATAACTGGGCGTTAACCGATCGCAAACCCTGTCCTAGCCCATTAACATAGGAAATTAACATATAATCCGTTCCTTCCCCCTCTCGTCTGCCGAGTTGGTCCCTGCCCCTCTCGCGAGACTCGCCGCCGGGTCCGCTCTCGCGCACATAGCCCGGCGAGAGGGCGCCTTGCCTGTGCGCGCGCCTGCGCGCGCGCCAGCGCGCTCTGTACCCCCTCCCTCCCCCTTTTCGGCCCAGCGCGCCGCCTTGCCTGTTCGTGCGCCGCGCGTGTGAGGCGAGCGGGAAGGCCGCGTAGCCCCCCATGCAGGAGACCCAGGAGAGCCCGGCGGCCGCCGAGACCCCCGCCGCTCTGCCCGCCCAGGACGAGGGGCCCGGAGGAGGAGAGCCCGGCGGCGGTAGCGGAGGAGAAAGAGGCGGCGGCGGCAGCAGCAGCGGCGACTCGGAGGCCGCGCTGCCGGACGGGCCTTCCGCGGAGGAGCCTGAGGGGAAGAAGGAGCCGGAGCCCGAAAAAGGCGGTGGCGAGGAGAAGGAGGAGGCGGAGGAGAAGCCGCGAAGCAGCAGCGGCGAGGAAGAGGAGGCCGCTGGTGAGCGTCGGGAGCAGCCGCAACCGTCTTCGCCTCCGGCCGCTGGGCCGCCTTCGCCGCCTCAGGAGCCGCCCGAGGTTGCCGCTGTAGCCGCCGCGGCACACCAGGCAACATCTCCCGGCACACTACTGTGCCGCGGAACACCGGTTGGGAAACACTGCTGTAGAGGGCCAAAAGTATGGCTACAATACTGTTCTGACCACGTTTTAGTGTCCCAGTGCCCATTTTGACATCCCAAAAGGAATGTGTTCTGTGACAAGGCCTGTTGCTTTTTATCAAGCGCTCAGAAACTGTAGAAACTGATGGGTCATTTGTTAGGGCCAAGTATGCACAGGCTGAACACTGAATTTGCTGTAAAAAAAGAGGAGCACTTGAGAATAGATCGGTGCTTAGAATTCTAGACAAAGGGCTGAATGAAAGAGCACAGCTAACAGAGGACTTAACCGTTCACAAAGTCATACAGATGACGGTGCAAACTGTGTTGATCGGAACACAGATTAGGGAGCAAAGGCAATTTGGGGATGACCTCTACTCTGCAAAACAGAAGAAGCAGTTTCAGCAGCCATTTTGGAAAGAGCAAAATCACTCTTCATGTGTCTGTAAAAGCAGAACAAAAGAAAGCCGCAGCAAAAAAAAAAAGCAATTTAAAAAGCACTCTGCAGCAAAAAGGCCTTCAGAGAAATGAACACATAATACCTGAAAGCCTTTGTGGTGTGGGTGTTTGAACAGGAACTGGTAGACCAGGGTTCAAATCCCCATTCAGCCAAAAAGCTCTGGATGATACTGAGCCAGTCACCTTCTATCAGCCCAACCTACCTCATGGGTTGCTGAGGGGATAAACTGAGGGAGCGCATTTATGGCATCGTCAGCTTCCTGGAGGAAAGACGGGTTATAAATGTAATAATAAATATTTTTTTAAAAAACAAATATCAAGCTGACCTTCTGGGACTCTGCCTAAATAATTACGTTATATTGACAGTAATTGTACTATTCTGCTCAAGTTATTCAGAAGCATTGGAGGATGTTAGAGACTTCCAGCGGAAACAGGAGTGGAGATTGCTGGTGTTTGCTTATTTGTCCCATGGACAGAATAGAAATCCATCCAAAGAATATGAGCATTATTCATTGTTGTTGTTTTCAGTCCACAAACAATATGTATGCAACTGATGATCTCCACAACTTTTTCCATTGTATTTCTTTTGGAATGAGTGGTCTGGAATAGCATGATAATAACAGTTCCAACACAGGTGTTTTACATACATTCCCTCAGAAGCCAAACTGTAGTGAAATGAAAACAGTGTTGCATGTGACAAACTTGGGTCAGAACAGAAATCAAGGCCTTCTTCCTTCTGTAGAAGCCCTTGAGATTTAGCGATGAAGGAATTACCATGAGATGTTTCCACAGTGGTCATTAATTTAATTGCTGTTTCTTTAAATGAAAGGGGGAATATATGTGAATCGTGCCCATGTATGGTTTATATGGCAGAGAGGGCTCTCAATGGAGACAGTCCATGATGGCTCTGGTCTACTTCCACAGCTGGAGGCAGCTGTGCTTCTGAGTACCAGTTGCTGGAAGCCACAGGAGGGCAGAGTCTCCTTGTGATCCTGCTTGGCTTGCTGGTTTTGCACAGGCATCTGGCTGGGCACCATGAGAACGGGGTCATGGACTAGATGGGGCCATTGGCCTGATCCAGCAGGCACAAGATGGAAATGGAATGAGTTACATCTGGTTTCCTCTTACTGTTCTATTCTTGTTTAAGAAATGCAACAAAGTTATTGCCATGTTTCCAAGTGGTATGCCCTCTTAGTCTTCCATGATACTGTCTGCTCAGGCTGGCCGCAGCTCTTCAAGATCTTGCGCAAAGGTCTCTGCCCACTCTCCTACCTGAGTGATTTTTAACTGGAGTTGCTAGAAACTGGGGTTTCTGAATGCACAACGTTCACAGTGCCACAGAGTCTCAGGAGTCAAAACCAGACAAATTGACTTTCTACAGATGTGTATATGTAGCAGTGAGACATTTCTAATCTTATTGACCATCTTGATCCTAAAGGAATACCTTCAGAAATATTTAAAGTCCTAGCCCTTGGTGTTCAAGAAACAGATAACTAAGAAATGAAAGACATAGACTATGTTGTTCATCTGAAAAGTCAATACTTCGCTAGAGATAATAGACTGTCTTTCACTAATTCTCCTTCAATGCAAATTAAAGTGACCTCAAGCTTAAGATTTATAGACAAAATAAGACTACAGTGAACATTGTCAGGCTAGGCAGAAGAAAGTCATGGGTTGGATTTTTAAGTGTCTCTGACTTACACAAGCATTTAAGGATGTGGGTATGCTTATTTGCTCTACTTTTTCCTGATAATTGCCATGTACTGGTGCATGCTTCCTCAAATACATGCGCCACACACACTTACAGAGTGGTGATGTAACTTAGTAGTTAAGGACATGAACTATGCATTAGGGGACCCAGTTCAGTCATGAACTCTCCAAGTTGCCTCGGGCCAGCCACTCTCTCTTAGCCTCAGAATTGCTGACAGTAAGACAGAGATAATAAGTGCATGCGAGAAAAGTGACTGCCTTTATATCATATATTATGGAGCCTCCAAAGATTAAGATGTCTCACCTTTTCAGCATTCCGTCATTACAAAGCATGAAAATTATATTCATGGTAAAAATTAAAAATAAAGATTTCTCCTCTATCAGTATGAAAACTGGCACACAGAACCTATCTTGTCAAATGCATAATCTCAGAAAATTCCAATGAAAACTTCTAGAGTGGTTTGCTTTGAAACAACAGGCATTCCACACTTTGCAGCTATCTTTCCTCTCGCTGGAAACATGCTTTCAATTTCTCCTTTTCTTAACCAATGTAATTAAGACATAATAATAATTGATGGATAATTCAGAGTTGTGTTTTTCAGGTTTGGGCCAAAATTCATTGTGGGGAAGTAGGAAGCACTTTTTAAATTTTAATTTCTTAGCCACCTCCTACTAGAAACTATTTCTAGGCAACTACCCATAAAAATGAATAGACAATGTAACTGAAACATGCCAGAAGTTTAGAAAGTTGCATGAGTTTTAATTTGCTTTAAAATATTCTATTGTGGTTTTAGCCTTCTGTATGTTTTAAATTAGGGCTGTAATTTTTAGCAACAATTTTATTGTTTTATCTTTTTGTAAATTGTATATAAATTTCAGGAAATAAATAAATGCAAGATTTAAAGCAACAGAACAGCAAACTGCAATACACCTCTAAATCACATTACCCCATAAAAATGTCTGTATCATAACCAGTAATAACTAGTTATAAGATAACCAACAGAACACAACATTAATAAACGACCTAACAAATGCCATTGCAAACCATCAAATTCCTGAAAGTAGAATAACCTCAAGCTGTACCAACTGAAGCCTATCCAACAAAACTGCTCTGGGCAGTGACTCCTCAGGGTCACCTGCTGTAGTGGTGGAATCCAGGTCCTGGCATATATAAGTCATTTCCCCCTCACAATGCCTCCAAATATAAGAATGCTGCTATGGGGTGATTGTACTTGGAACACTGTGTACAGTTCTGGTTGCCTCACCTGAAAATAACCCCTCTGGAACAGGGCAGCCAAAATGATCAGGTGACTGGCTGGACAAACTTCCCCTTGGAGGAAACATTAGGGCCTTTTGGGGGGGATAGCGACAGAGGTGCACAAGATTATACTTGGCTCCTGCTTGTGGGCCTTCCAAGGGTACATAACTGCCACTGTGAGAAAGGGATGCTCAGCTAGATGGGATTTTGGCTTGGTCCAGCAGGTCTAATCTCATCTTCTGACGTTCACTGTCTCCTTTGGGCCAGTATGTAATAGATCCCCAGATACCTAGAAAAGTGGCTTCTTGCCAGACGGACATTTTCAAGGTGGATTATGTTCCCAAATGGCTGCCATCAGACAAGGAGGCATGTAGCTACAGAAATCAGTAATGGGGGGAAGGAAGAGGACTGGTGTGTGGGTGTGGGTGGGTGGGTGAGAGAGAGAGAGGCCGGCCATTGGTCCATCTAGTTCAATACTGTCCATGCTGACAATGGCTTTCCAGGTTTTCAGACAGGGATCTTTCCCAGCCCTATTTGGAAATGCTTGGCACTGAGCCTAGGACCTTTCCCATGCAAAGCACAGGCTCTGCCAATGAGCGTTGGCCCTTCCCTATAAGTGTGTGGGGTATGTTTTGGAAAGGAGCTGACAAATCAAGGGAAATATGAATATATGGAGACTAAGGGCAGGATTCACCTAACCAGCCCTTCAGTGGAAGCTCTACACAAGGACTTCTGCTTGCACAGGGGACGTTCTTCCCTCTCCTCCCCCCAAAATTAGCTTGAGGAGTCAGGAGAAATGTGGGGGTTTATTTCCTCTGGTAAGCTGCAACGCTTGTGCAGACAGAATGATTGGAAGAATGTGCCGTAACCCTAAGTTGCAAGTGGGCACAGGATTTAAGCCTGTAGGATGAGTTGCATGGAACATGGACTGGAACTTAAGGAAAAATGCCTTTTCCTTTTCTATACTTTCTGATATATGAGTAAATTTGTGAGAACCACAGCCCTCCTCTTTAACTGAACAGTGTTTTGTTTTGTTTTGTTTTGTTTTGTTTTATTAAAAAAAAAATTAGAATAGGCATATCAAATGATAATAATTTTATTAAATGGTGAATTGTGCGGAGAAGGTGAGTATGGTAAAAAATATTCTCTTGCTCTCACAGCAATAGCACTGGCAGCCTTCCAAAAAACCTCCACACAAATACACAACCCTGACTGACAGTAGATCTAGAACACAGAACGGAAGCCCTTGTTCACACAACAAATCATAAACATATGGGAGCTATTGGCATATGACGCTGTTGCAATGTTGTGATGGCTACTTGTATAAATGACTTTAGAAATATTTGACAAATCCATAGAAGTAAGTCTATCACCATCTAGTTCATTTATTTACTAAATATTCATACCCCATCCTATCTGTGAGCTTAAATCAATTTGTTCAAAGCTATAGCAATCACTGCTTCCCAAGAAATCATAATCAAAGACTTCAGATTCTGTGCCTATTTGCCTGGGAGTAAATCCCATTGAACACAGTGGACCTTACTTTTGAGGAACATGCAAAGGATTAGGTTGGACATAAATGATACAAACGAACAACAATAGCCACAGGCATCGTTTTCCCAGTCCACTGTTCTCTTTCTCTCCCATCACATTGCCTAATCAAGGACAGTTTATATCTATAATTTATTATGCAATTTATATCACATTAAGAGAGGCCCTAGAAGTGGAAGAGGCTTTATTTCACCCGGTCAAAGGCTCAGTTTGGCACATGCACCAAGTATTTCTATTGCTTACTTGACTGGGGGGGCAGCTGCCCCTCCCTGCCCACCCCCCTTGGCTAGGCCCATGGCTGACAGCAACAAAATGTGCATTTTTTCAACTTTGCCTGGAAGGCAGTCTTCCCTTCCCTTTCTCTTCTCCAAGTTTTCCAACTGTTCTTTTCCTCTCCCTCTTGCAAATAAGGTGGGGGACCTTTCTTTAGAAGACTCACACAGCTGCGAAACCAGACGGGAGATGCCATCTTTGGCTTCATTGGGGAAAGGGGAACGAAGAGAATCGCTCACTTTTTGGAATGGGCATGCAAGCAAACTCCGTTCTCCTCATTTTCTTCCTCTTTCTCCTCTTCCTTTTCAGGCTCACTCAGTCACTCACACAGAGAGCAGGGAGAGCTGTTTTGTCTGAAGCCTGGACAGTAAAATGGCTGGCAGGCTAGGAGCCTCAATGGTGTCCCCTAGAGCAGTGTTTCCCAACCGGTGTTCCGCGGCACACTAGTGTGCCGTGAGACACCGGCTGGTGTGCCGTGGGAGGGAGGCGGGCGAGTCGGGCGGCGAGAGGCGGCGGCGGCGAGGATCCGCGTCGAGCCGGGGGCGGCTCCGCGGTGCTGGTGCCGAGCGGCGGGGCAGCGCGCGCAAAAGGGAGGAGCGCGAGACAGCGGAGGAGGAGGAGGCCGGCATGTCCGGGCAGCAGCAGCAACAGCAGCAGCAGCAACTCCCGGCGACGGCTCCTCCTCCGCCCGCTATCGCCACCACCACCACAACAGCCGCCGCCGCCTCAGCTGCCGCCGTCCCTCAATCCCTCGCTCTGCTGCCTCCTCCCACCCCGGCAAGGGGAAGGGAAAAAACTTTCACTTTTGTGCGTCCCTCCCGGCGTGACGCTGCGCGCTGACGTCACGGGGCGGGGCTTTAATGGTGGTGTGCCGCGAGATTTTTTCCCGGTAAACAGGTGTGCCGTTGCCCAAAAACGTTTGGGAAACACTGCCCTAGAGGCTTTACCTGAAGCACAAGTCCTTGTTAACTCCCCCTAGCTGTGGCACTGCAGTGGGGACCAGACTATTATCGCAATGCACATCTTTCTTTCTTTTTTAAATAGATTTTTTATTAAGAATTTAAACAAACTATATTATCTTAAAACATATCATTCTTAATTCCCCCCATTTTCAGCCCTCCTCCCTCCCTCCCTCCCTCCCTCCCTCCCATAAAACAACCAACCCTCCCCAACCCACCCCCCACCCCTGAATTCCCTCAGTTCCAATCTCTGGTTTCTCTATAAACACTATTCTCTGCATGTTACAAATTTGTATTGATCCTTGATTTGTCTAACTAGTTGTTATCATTAAAAAGTTTTTGAGTGTTTATTCAAAACCTGCCAAGGAGTCCAATTCACTTTGTTGCGTCTTTAAGTACTTTGTAAAAGGTTCCCATTCATCTTCCTTGTCCCGTAGTTTATGTGTCAATTTTGCCAATTCTGCATAGTCCATCAATTTCTCTTGCCATACTTCTTTAGTTGGAGTTTCCTCAGTCTTCCATCCTTGTGCTATTAAGACTTTCGCCGCTGTTGTCAATCCCAATGCACATATTTATCAACATGCACAGATTGCCCTTGCTGAATCCCACTGCTTATGTTCAGGGCTAGTATACTTTGGATTAGTGGCTACCCTTGTGTGGCAAGGTCCCAAACCCTCCTGGGATGTTAGAATAAAGACACATGAAACAGTATTATAGGTTAATGGGCAAAAAAGGACACAACTTTATTGGTTACAGAATGTGAGTGTTATTGGCTTAGGCATTGGAAACCACACAACTATATCTGACTCCTGTCAGTCCGCAGGAAGCCTTGGAAGGGTTAAGCACCAGTAGGGGGAGCCCAACTGATGCACATCAACTAGGAACTCCCCCAGGGTCACCACTAGGGGTCTTGCCATGGCCCTAGCCCAACGTCTGGGGCTTCAGACAAATACCGCGCCCCTCATAATCCTTTAACGGAATACCCTTGAATTAGGAGGGGTAGGTGATGGCCACTACCTCCCCACACCTTCAACCTAATACTCCAATGTCTAACCACCAAACCTTACAAAGTTGTGACAATTTGCTATGAGGTAGGCGAAAAACCAAATGGCCAGTGCCAATTTGCCAAGTAGAAAAAATTCCTACCAGGCCCCTTGAACAGATGACCAACCAAGGTCCATAGCAAGGTCAAGAGATAAAGAGCCTAACCTTAGGGAGGGCAGGAGAACTGAGCAAGCAGGAAGAAAAAGGGCGGAGTCCTCAGTCGTGGGCAGTTTAAATAGCCCGTGCCACGCCCGCGGACTGACCGGATTGGTCGGCCAAGGGGTGACACGGCCGAGGACTCCCCAATGGCACAGGGGCTATCCCGCCCCATGTGTGTGGGTCGGGCTTGCTCCCAGCCCACAACGTCATTTCCCTGGGAATGGAAAATGGCTTTCCCAGACAACATAGGATGGCTTCATGCTCTGCATTTTGAGAGTGGCTCATCATGTACAGTTAAAAGCAGAATACTGACAATGAAGTACCTAAGTTGTGCTAGGTGCTGGATAACTTAAAAAGATACCTGCTAGCAAATTAAAAATGTAAGAGGTGGGAAATGGGAAATAAGGGAAGAATAAAAAACAACCCACACTCACAATTTTAAAAATGCTGTTAACGCAGATGAAGATTCTTGCTAATTGGGAAGGACCATAGCTCAGAGCTAAAGCATATGCTTTTTAGACAGAATATCCAGAGTCCAATCAATGGCATCTCCAGGTAGGGCTGCAAAAGACACCTGTCTCAAGGACCACGGCTGGTCAGTACAGATGAGCCTGTGGTCTGACTTGGCGCAAGGCAGCTTCCCAGCTTCCTTTAGGCTCCGTTGGGAAAGGCTAAATAGAAAGGGTGGGTTTAGCCTTGAAAGAGGAGCCCATAGCCCAGAGGAGCAACTGAACTAGATGGCCTTTAGTCTTATACAAGGCAATTATTATATTACTGGAGGAACGAGAATATACAAGACCAAAGAGCACATGAGGTTTGATAATGGAGGGCAGCCTCTTTTCACCTTAGTGCATACATTTCCAAATGTGCAAGGATAGCAAGAAATCTTAATCCACATTTTTAATAAGCTTTGTGTGACCTATTACTGTATTTTTCGAAGGGTGATTAATATTCAGAGTTTGAGACTGAATTTATTCTTGCTGATTTGTGTGCATATTACAAATTCACCTCCTGAAATCCAATCTGCTGAATATTTCCCCTCTTCATTATTATATAACCCCCATTTTATTGGAACTGGGAAGGCTGCTGCTTTGCTCAAATGGATGATAAATCTACTGTATAAAATTCACATCCTGGGTTTCTGAGTTTTTAGTAATAGGTTGCCTTTTCATTTAGCGGAAGGGAATGTTGACTCTACAACCTGCAGATTTACATCTAAGGTTTCCACCCCCTAATACATATTATTAGTGGTCTGAGATTAGAGAAAGGGATGAGAAATTAATCTTGTCTGAGGTTTTGAGGACGAAGGCTAAAGGAAAACATCCGATTTAGAAGTGTTACTCTTTCTATCATTTAAAATAACACAACATATGCTACTATAAGCTACTGATGTTGGTGCACACCTTTGTGAGATCACAGATGGGACATGGGGACAAATGTTTAGCAGTTATAGGTATTGCTTTCCAGTTCTTAGATGGCTTCCATTAAAGTACTTCTATTACACACACCAAGTTTTTACTTGAACTGATTCCAGAAGGTGGCATTGGGGGACATCTACTCAGGCCCATGGGCCTTGGGAGGTATGAGGTCCCACACAGAACAGTCTTGTCTCCAGTGCCCATAAATTCTCTCACAAACTCCAAGTTTCAAACAAAACATTTTCAAAGTTACAGTTCTCCCTCTTCTTTCTCCCTCCTCCCTTTGCTGTGGAGAAAGGGAAGGAACACTCACATATATATTTTACTATCCGGAGGAGAAAGACTGTTCTTTTTACAGTCAGTTTGGGAGAGTCAAAATGGCTTTAGGATTGCTATCCTGTACTATTTCAGACATGTGGTTTAGATACTTATGTATGTGTTTGCCTTGTACATTTATGAACATTTGTTCTATATTTGAGACCTTAGAATTCTTATAACAGGCCTCAGTTTCTGCACTTCGTCATAAGCTGGCTTGTGAGCACTTAAGCTGCTACACGAAAGTTGGATTCAGGAATCTGGAGATTTAAGTTCCTTTTTGTAGGCAACAATTTAAAATCTTTACCTATCATTTAAAATATTTATAGGCTATTCTTCATATAACATAACAAGGTGGTATACAGCATTAAATCAGGGCAAAAGAAAATGAAATGCTAAAAACGAAAACAAAATGACCCCCAGCCCCACTATCCACAATTCCTAATGAAGTTGCTCAGGAATGTCATTGCAAATAGGTCTGTTTAAACTAACTGGCAGAACACCATTACTGTAGGTGCCATCCTGATTCCTCAGTATCGGGACCATCATGGAGTATGAGTACCACTGCAGTGCATTAGTTTTTTTTTTAAAAAAAATCTTAAATTCCTTATTTTAGCTAGCAAGATGACGTAATTTTGTATTTTGGAATGTGTATGAGCAGATGGCAAACCTATGCTGGAACAGGTACACATGAATATCACACCTCTTAATATTTTCTTATGCAAACTGTACACATTGCCAGGTGTGTGTGTCTATGTGTGTGTCTGTGTGACTACAGAAATTGCAGTTCAACTTAAGGGATACCAGCTATGTGTTAAAATGAAAAAGAAATGTTTCCCCGTGATAGAAAAAGAACATTCAAAGTACAATCTAATTTAGTTTATTTGCAAGTTCTGCACACCATTGGGGAGGGGAAATGTGAGATATCTCAAATTTACTGTAAGGTGTATATGTGTTTCAGTTGAAATATCCTTTGAAGATATCACAATATACTGAGCAAAAGTATGTGGAGGTGGAGAGGACATACCGGTATGTCTTGAACTTCAAAATAGGTACCTGACTGAAATAGAAGGAAATTTTGTGGGATCCTAATACTGATTATATTACATAAGAATGGACATAGCTACCAATCCTGGTCTATTTTCAACCAGGTTCTACTGTACCTAAACTTGTTATCATTACTGCAGTCTATCACACTACTATTTTATTAAACCATGCATTTGATAGTGTTTTGTGATTTTAGGTTTCTTTAGGCCATTTGATAGCAAAAGACAGAGTAGAAATGTTATTATTAAATACTGAAATTATATTCAGTGTGGCTTCAGTGAAATTTCCCTTGTCTGCATCTGAAACTACCACATTTGAATTAATTTAATTAGAATGTGACAGCCTGAACTATTCTGGATTATTCATTCATTCAGTCGATCACAGGTGTTCATGAAAACCCTGACAACTTCTGATATAAAGCAATAGGACCCTATCTCCTGCTCCTGCCTGGCATGGTTTTGGGTTCATTACACGTAATCTAATCTGTACTTAGAAGCAATTGTGCTTAAAATGTGTAGATTCTGCTCTGTTTCTGAAGGATCTAAGAGAAAGCCTATCTGTTCTGTTCTGTGTAACTACTGTTCAATGATATCCCCTCAAGCTTCAAGACACCAATTATGTCCCATGTTGGGTCTAAATTGTTTGCATTTCTCATTTTAAGCAGCAGTCTAGCAGCACTGTTCATTTAATTCCTTTTTAGTTCTATAGCATCTAATTCTAGTAAGTGACAATTGTGTTGCAGGCTTGAAGTTATGCAGTGCAATATGCTGTCAGGTAACGTTTGACCTCAGAATGATGAAATCCACCTTGACTTTTTACAGTAAAGCGTTGTGTTTCAAGAGACCTCTAACGTTGGCGCTGCTTTGCTCATTTCCTTGTACTTCCTTGAGTTTTCTTTTTGTTGTTTCAAATTATCGAAATATTACTAGGCCCAGCTGCAGGCTTTTGGGGACGCCTGGGCAAACTGTGTTTCTGGGTGGGGTGGTCTGTCTCATTTTGCCGCCTGAGGTAAAACAGGAAGGTGCTACCCTGTGCATACGCCACACCACTCACTCCCTTTGCCACACCAGCTGAAGCCTCATTTAGCAGTGTGGTGTGGCTGTGGCTTCTGTGTCCTGGCAGCATCTCATGAGAGCCAGCAAGAGGCCTCTGAATGATTTTGTGGGGTCCTCACGAGATTTCGCTGGAAGCCACCGCAGCCACTTCTCCTCACTTCTGCAGTGGCAGTGGAAGTGCTCACAGAGATGCCGTTTGGATTCTGCCGCCTGAGGCCAGCCCTACTGCTGGGCCTCCGCAACATCTGCCACTAGTTGTGTTGCCTCCTTACCCCACATATGCTCACTCAACCACTTTGATCTGTGGAAATGGCAGTGTTACACATGCCACTAATATTCATTCTACATTTGTAATAAATCTATATTTTAGTGTAGCAGCATCTACACCGTGAAACTCCCTTCCTATTAACACCAGGCAGGTGCCTTCATTTTACACTGTTTTAGGCACCTGCTTAAAACATTTTGGTTTAGACAAACCACCTAGATATGTAGAACACTGGTGTCTGTTTTAATACGTTTTAGTTTATTGCTGATTATAATTTTTTAATAGTTGTTTTTCACTCTTTTCACCAGTAATGTTATTGTTTTATTCTTTTTGTAAACTGCTTTGAGGTTTCTTATGATCAAGCAGAGTATAAATTTTATGAAATAATTAAACTTTTTATTGCTTTCTGTTAACAAGGAAAAGGTTAAATATTGATACTGTAAAATAACATCTAGGATGGCTAGCCCCTCCTCCTCCCCCAAATGGAATGACGTAGCCATGCATGCATGGGGACATACCTTACTAACCATGGGAATAGTTAGGGCTTAGTTAGTCTTTAACTTGTGGGTCAGGACCTATCATGGGGTTGCAGCCTGATCTAAGGTAGATTGCAACAGCAACACTATGGTAAAAAATTAGAAAATTAGAAATGTGCCCCAAATGCATGTTTGTGCTGAAGGCAATTTAAAGGTTGCATACCACCAGGACACTTTTCACTCACTAATTTGGAGATTAAAGATGAGCTTAGACCAGACTATGAAGTACAGTGGTATCTCAGGTTACATACGCTTCAGGTTACAGACGCTTCAGGTTACACACTCCGCTAACGCAGAAATAGTGCTTCAGGTTAAGAACTTTGCTTCTGGATAAGAACAGAAATTGGGCTCCGGCAGCACAGCGGCAGCAAGAGGCCCCATTAGTTAAAGTGGTGCTTCTGGTTAAGAACAGTTTCAGGTTAAGAACAGACCTCCAGAACGAATTAAGTACGTAACCAGAGGCACCACTGTATTAAAGTATTTACTGGTAGCACCTTGTTTGTCATGTAAATCTCAGACAACATGAGCCAATTGGGGTGGGGAGCCCAGAACAAGTTTTCCCCTCCCCACACCACTGTCTACTTTGATCTTATATGTAATGTTCCTGCAATTCCAGCATTGCAGGGGGTTGGACTAGATGACCCTTCCAACTCCACAGTTCTGTGAATCACTTAAACCTGTGGGATAGCCTATACCTTGACTGACAATATCTAGTTTCACATCTTTTCCCCAAGAATTCCAGCATGTTAAAAATACACAGATGCACATACTTATCATGTGCAATTCGTTTCTTTGGAGAGCTATTTGACTTCTTCAGCTGATTTCCTTTGAAACCAATCAAAACATGTCTGTTATTACACTGATGTTCTGATTAGTAAAATAAAGTGGAACATGCAATTTGAGAGTGTGTTTCTTAAACTGATGTGTCATAAATGCACACACTGATGATAATTAAAGTCAGGAGGAATCATCTCAGTCATGAATGATTAACAACCAGGTTCCCAACAGAACCAACATCATTGCCTCATAGTTACAATACTTTGGCAATGGCACTATGAAAGATTTCAATGTGCAGTAGTGTGCAAGAATTCTCAACACCTCCTCTTTGTCAAACACTTTCTCTTTCCCAAGCAAGTAGGCAAACACGCACACTCAGGTTTACAATAGAGCCAAAAGGAAGTTTTGTGGTCATTTTCAGATGGTGTGGAATATATTTTTGGATGTGCTAAGGAAAAGTCAACCAAACCCAAAATATGTTGGCCAATAAACCATTTCCTTTGCACCTCTGAGCTTTCCTCATCATAGTTTAGACAGATTCATAGAGAGATACCTATAAATAGCTATAAACCACATAGGTAGAAGATTGTTAAATCCTATTTGTCTCCAGTAATGTGTATGAGTTTTTCCGATATGACTTCTCCACTGCTAATGCCATATCTTCCTGTAATGAAAGCAAGTATGACATGGAAAGAAACCATTCCACATAGACTCCTCCCATGCAATCATGGGCATCCAACATAACCAAATGAAACGTTTGAGGGAGATGAGTATGTTTAGCCTGGAATAGAAGAGACTGACTGAGAGGAGATATGATAGCCATCTTCAGTTATCTAAAGGGCTTCCATATGGAAGATGGAGCAAGTTTGTTTTCTCCTACTTCAGAGGGTAGGACCCAAAATCCAACTAAACATCAAGAAGAACTTTCTGACAGTAAGAGCTGTTTGAATGGACTCTCTCACTGGAGGTTTTTAAGTAGGTGCTGGATAGCCATCTGTCTTGTATGATCTAGTTGAGATTCCTGCCTTGCAGGAGATTAGACTAGATGGCCCTCAAGGTCCCTTCTGATTCTACAGTTCTATAATTCCCTGATTCTCTAATTCCAGCAATGGAGGAGCCTCAAAAAAGAAGTAGCAACATGTTACCTGAATCGTTAAAATCTGCAAACCAACCATCCATTAGTTAAAAATACCAATTAATGGTTTGACACTGTGCTGCATCATTAACATCAGGCTGCTTTTCAATCAGGGATTTCTCTCTCTCTCTCTCTCTCTCTCTCTCTTTCTCTCTCTCTCCCTCTCTCATCAAAATAGATTTACCAGTGTTCATTAACATCATCCTGTTTCCCAGTCGATTTTCATTCTGATAAATGCTATCAACCATTGCAATTTTTATCTGTGTGACTGTTTTTCACTTCTCAATTTCACTGAATTCTGCTTTTTCCTAAAAAGGTTTCTGGTGGGAAAGAAAGAAAGAGGTATTTTTTTTCCAATCTTGTGTGTGGAAGACTTCTTTATGTGGTCTCCAGCTAATAACTTCACTTCCCATCTCTTAAACATCCTGCTCTTTCCTCCAATGACCTCTTTTTCCTGATACACTTTTCATTTGCTGCCTTTTCATTTAATATCCTTTTTAATTTGGTTTGCTTGTTTGTCCAGACTTTCTCCTCGGCCTGTGTTTACATTGCACCTTTATTCTTATCCTTTGCTAATATTATGGATTTCTCTGTCTCCTCAGTCAGACATCCAGAATGGGTTTTTTATTTACAGCGTATTTATCTCTCAGACTTTTAGATAATTGACATATGTTAATTTGTTTTCAGATCTTTTTGAGGTCACCTCTAGATTTATATTCTCTTGGCAATCTTCTCTATGCAAAACCCCAGTATACGTCTGGTTGGCCTTATTCAACGTAGTGGATTTAATGTGTGTGAGCATTTTTCCTTCTTTTTAGCAGCTGTTGCTACCATGAGGATTCTCCCAGTCCAGTGCTGTCATCTTTAGCTGTTGTTGTTTTTCTAATCAAAAGGGCCCCTGGACCCTGGTCATATTTCAGGGATGCAGAGAGATAAGGGTTCAAAGAAAGAAAATGCATCTGCTGCTACCCCAGCAAGTGTTTGGTCATTTCATGAAAAAAGCAGCCTTAGCAAAACTCTAGCATCAGAATTGGACAGCACTTAACTAGACAGAAAGGTTGACATCTTCTAATTTCACTTTTCTTCAGGAAACTAATACAAAACCTTCTCTATCCTACTCGCCACAGCTAATGCCTTTGAAACAGAAAGACAAAACAGAGTTGGTGTGTGATGCAGGTTCTCAGGTCTTGGGAAATGGCCTATGGGTTGAATTCCCCTGGAAAGAACAAAAGCACAGCTTGGGTGTGTACCCCTTGATCCACCACTGTTGCTTGAGGCCCAGGTGACCACAGTGGCTAGGGGTGCTGACCTTAGATATATGGGCAAAAGAGGAACCTCTCCAATCCATTTTTAATTTTTGTGGAAACTATATCTGGGATAGGGATGTGGGTGGCGCTGTTTGTTAAACCACAGAGCCTAGGACTTGCCGATCAGAAGGTCGTCGGTTCGAATCCCCGCGATGGGGTGAGCTCCCATTGCTCGGTCCCTGCTCCTGCCAACCTAGCAGTTCGAAAGCATGTCAAAGTGCAAGTAGATAAATAGGTACCACTCCAGCGGGAAGGTAAACGGGGTTTCCGTGCGCTGCTCTGGTTTGCCAGAAGCAGCTTAGTCATGCTGGCCACATGACCTGGAAGCTGTACGCCGGCTCCCTTGGCCAATAAAGCGAGATGAGCACTGCAACCCCAGAGTCGGTTACGACTGGACCTAATGGTCAGGGGTCCTTTTACCTATATCTGGGATAGGAATATATATATATAGCCAATAGAAAAGAATTCCTTGCCTAACACATTTTACAGTCATAATAAATTTCTGTACAAAGTTCTACAGAGGAAGATAAATAAGAGCTCTTGGCTGGGCTTCCACACTATTTGAGTACAAAATTTGTGATTCTGGCTTTATAACCAGAAATAGCAGAGTCCTGTCTTACTGTAATTATATTTGGAGAGTTTTAAAAAGGTAGACTCACTTCTCCCTAGATGTCGATTCATTCAGGCTTTTACCCATTTTCCCATCTTAGCATCTCAATCATTCCTCCTGTCCCTACTAATTAAACTTCATGACTGGGCTGATAAAATATAAAAAGGAGACACTATTAAAATGCATGTAGTAGGTGGTCTGTGCTTCAAGTAAATAAATAAATAAATGCACCAAAGAGACCTTATCAACTGCATCTGAAGCATAAAAAAAAGCTGAGACACCTCATAATTTCCATGCACTCTTAATCTACTTTGTGCAAATTACACACTCAGACTTTTCTAAATTTATTGTAATTAGGCCTATATATTACAAAGGGACTGCTCGCACAGCTCCTACCTAATCTCTCATTTATATGCAGAATAGCAGAGCTAAAGAGTTTAGGATTTTCACATGTAATGCTCTTTTTACCTAATCAAGTTATGCAGCTTAGTAGCTTGCTTCCCTGTGGTTCACACACATTTTTAAAATAAATCAGCATAGTCCTAGCCAGGCATTAATGCTATTTTCGGCAACCTTTCTCTATTCGCTGATTGTTCACCGGGGACACAGTAATTCATCACTCAGAAGTAAATGGTGCATGAGTAACCCATTTTAAATAATC
Organism: Podarcis liolepis; assembly: GCF_965112155.1. NCBI lineage: Eukaryota > Metazoa > Chordata > Lepidosauria > Squamata > Lacertidae > Podarcis > Podarcis liolepis. The sequence goes on from NC_139558.1 coordinate 5,717,441, forward strand.
AGTTTATAAGAGAAGCACTACAGAATCCAGATTAAGTTTAAATGAAGTTATGTATTTCTCCATTTTCTTCTTTAAACCACATAGCAGTGCCATGGGTAGTGGGAAAGGATGTCTCTGCCTGGGTAATTCTCTAGATTACTCTAGATTTGTGAGTTCATGTTTCAATCACTGGATGAAGTTTCCATTTTTCTGATGTTCCATGAGATTGATGCTGGTTCACTTTCTCTTTTGCATTCATCCAGTCTCGTCATACCAATCCCGACACACTAAGTGTGCTAGGGAGGCAGCAATCCCATAATATGTTACTTCATATTTATATTAATGGAACATAGCCAGATGTGTTATGGGCTGGCCATTGCTGATCTGGCTACACTTCTAAGCTTTCAGCCATCAGGAGCCCATGCTGCACAAAGAAGAAGAAGAAGAAGAACTATAACAGATAACATACCACTGCTTGAAATTTTGAGACGCTCTTGAAAAAACTAACCAGTTGCATAGTTGGGTAATTTCAGCCTCTACACTTCATAGTCTTATGCCTTCCCTCCTTGAGATTGTAATGTGTAGCACTATCCTTTTTTTCAAAATGTAGTAAGCCACCCCCATGCTGTGTCTGGCCACTCTCATGCTAATTTGTTGAATTCAGACCCAGGACTTCTTGCCAAAGTCTTGTCCTGATAGCACTACTATCATCAACATTCACTGATCAACCTCAGCCCATAATTAAGAGAGCTATGAGTTTATATGGAATTGCACCTGCAGTGCCTCATATTTTAAAAAATCCATAATACTAATTAAATAGTCATTTTAGCTTTATATTATATTTATTAAGACCAAATAAGTAATCATAAAGATGGCTTTTGAGTCGACCAGAATTTTAGTTTTGTTAGGCAGAAGCACTTATGCATTTTTACATTTGTATCATAATAATAATACAGATAGAAGTTATTCAGAACTTTTGAGAAATTCACTTTTAGTATATAAATGTCCCTTTTCACTATGCAACACAGCCATTATTTTATCCATTAACATAACAACATAAATTTTGCAATGCCAAAAACAGACTTGCTAAAAGATTTCCAACTCTTGGGCTTTTTGAACAAGACCAAACCACGATCTGTTACGGTTATTAAATGTTATGTTTCAAACCAGGGAAATAAATGTGTAACATGTAGGTGTGTTATTCAAACCTGCCTAAATAAGGTGGAATAACTATCAGGAACCTGGAATGGATCAGAACTGTGTGCACTCTGATCCATCTCTACGTGTGTGTTAATATATATATAAATATTTTTAAAAATAAAAAAAATGTCCAGTAGCACCTTAGAGACCAACTAAGTTTGTTCTTGGTATAAGCTTTCGAGTGCATGCACACTTCTTCAGATGAAGAAGCTTATACCAAGAACAAACTTAGTTGGTCTCTAAGGTGCTACTAGACAATTTTTATATATATTTTGACTGTGTGCTAACAGTTGGACCAGCTTATGAGTGGGGATTCAAATGCCACTGAAAGCAACAGCCCAGCAGCCACATCCATTCCACTCACCATTTGGATACACAACAGATTTACACCCAGTTCCAATCCAGCTATTGATCTGCAGAAAACTGCTTGTGAGCTGCATTGCGGTGACTTATTTTGCTTGGAGGGACTTCCTTCTGTGCCCGATTCCTTGCAATAATGTCAGGTTCTCTACAGGCTCCCATAGGCGCTTTCATAGTTGTCACCATTTGCAGCAAGACAAATATAAAAGACCTGCTTCCGAATGCACTGTAGTTTCTTACTTGTCATAAAGAAAAATAATACAGCCTTTACGCTCCTATATTAAGGACATTATCTTGCATTCTCCCTAGAGATAAGGTGATCGGAATGCAGGAGAGGCACAGAAGTTCCCCAATTTGTTTGTTTCCTGTGATTTTACTTGATGTTCTGCTTGGGGAGGAACAGAAAAAGCCTATCAATAAACGATTTTAATTCAAGACTTAAGGAAGCTTAAAAATATATCTGTATTAAATGTATAGATTAGGGTTGTCAAACTCAAATGGACTGGTGAGCCAAATTCACCATCCACCACTTATTCAGGAACCACACCTATAATTATAAATTAGTGACTGAAAAAAATATCAATTCCATCTGATTTCAATCACAAATGATACATGAAATGCTAAAATTAGATACTAACCTCAATTAGATGCTAAAATTAAATGGTTGCATCTGTTAGTCACTAAAATTAGATACCGGCTTCTATTAGATATTAAAATTGAGAGCGTGGGGAGAAATTGTTACTGCAGCTGTAGCGAATGATATGTTCTTAAACATTGTTTGGATTTTGGCAAAGTGAAACATTGAAGCCTTGAGAAGGTTACAATAAATTGCAGCACCACACCAGGAGTCCAGATTGGCTGTATACCCCTCACCCCAGCAAGTGCACTGCAAGCTGGGATTTCTCTGGCATAAAGTAGCAGCTGCTGGGAGTCAGACCTTTTGTCCTATGAAGACCATCGTCAGCTTCCTGGTCCCTCAAGGGGCACTACATGCCACATTGAAGACCTGCTAAAGTGCCTGCTGTAGATGGATCCCCCTGCCCTCTCATGCGCAGCAGGGGGGGGGGCTAGCCTGTGACTCCAAATCCCCACCAGCCCAAGTGGACATGGTCAGTGGTCAGAAATATGGAAGCTGTACCCCAGTAACTTCCGGGGGGGGTCACTTCCCTCCAAGTACACAGTGCAATTCTGTACATGTTGACTCAGAAGTAAATGCCATTGCATTCAGAGGGCCTTACTCCTAGGCAGGTATGTGCAGGATCAATACCATAATCACTTAACACTGCAAAGACACCATTGATTTTGCATCTCACATGATTTCAAAGGGACCAGGGATATTGTTAGAATCTACATATATGATATTGGACTCTTTTTTCTTCTTCTTAAGCATAGAAAACCAGCTGAATAGGAAAAAAACGGCCAGCATGTTTTTGCAACTTAGCTTGATCTACAGAAACTAGTGGCTGAAGATTTTCATAGAACATAGATAAGTTGATTCACTTACAAATGTCTGGGGAGAAAATTCTTTTATAGACATAGCAGCTGATGAAACAAGAATGAGTAACTGACTTGTTGGATATATTTTAACTCTAGTCTAGTTGCATCCATGGGGACTATTCACAGAGGCAAAGGAACCAGGGTTGTCTTGCCTCATAGATAAGGCAGAACTAAAGCGATGGGTCCCCTTTCGTCAGGCAAACCACAGTCTGGCTTCACAGCCCTGAAGTTCTCCTTTATGAAGTGCTGCACACACAAAAACAGGGCCTCCAGACAAGCTGACTTAAGCAGAGACCTAAGTGACTGTTCTACATGATCCTAAGCGGGAATATGTATGAAGGTCACCCTGAGCATGAAAAAAATAGAATGGGACCATGAGGGTCATCTAGTCCAACCCCTTGAAATGCAGGAATCTTTTGTTGAATGTGGGACTCGAACCCACAACCTTGAGTTTTAGAGTCTCATGCTCTACTGAATGAGGAGTAGGTACCCAGTACTTTTACTGGGCTCCCAGTACCTTTCTGAGCACAATTAAAAGTGTTGGTGCTGACCTTTAAAGCCCTAAACAGCCTCGGCCCAGAGTAACTAAAAGAGCATCTCCACCCCCATTGCTCAGCCCGGACACTGAGGTCCTCCTCTGAGAGTCTTCTGCTGGTTCCCTCACTGCGAGAAGTGAAGTTATAGGGAACTAGGCAGAGGGCCTTCTCAGTAGTGGCGCCCTACCTGCGGAATACCCTCTCTTCAGAAGTCTAGGAGATAAAGAATTACACAACTTTTAGAAGACATGGCTGTATTGGAAGGTTTTTAATACTTGATGTTTTATGTTTTCAGATATGCTATAAGCCACCCAGAGTGGCTGGGGAAACCCAGCCAGATAGGTAGAGTATAAATAAAATCAACTATTATTATTATTTTTATTAGTATTAGTATTAGTATTATAGTTTATGTCCTGCACTTTCAAATAGCCATTACTATGTCTGCAGTGTGAGGGGGGTGGGATGGTGGGGGAGGGGGAGGAAGAATAAAACTAATATATCATTGTTTCCTTTCCATCACAACAATGGTATCATTAAGAGGTTATCCTCATTAGATCTCAGAGATACAGTGGTACCTCAGGTTAAGTACTGAATTCATTCCGGAGGTCCATTCTTAACCTGAAACTGTTCTTAACCTGAAGCACCACTTTAGCTAATGGGGCCTCCTGCTGCTGACGTGCCACTGGAGCACGATTTCTGTTCTCATCCTGAAGCAAAGTTCTTAACCCGAGGTACTATTTCTGGGTTAGCGGAGTCTGTAACCTGAAGCGTATGTAACCTGAAGCGTATGTAACCCGAGGTACCACTGTGGTACAAAGGGACACAAGGAGGAAATTTGCAGGCTCCACTATGTGGTCTCCACTTGCACAATAGATGACATGTTCCAGCCTACTATAGCTTTGAATTGCCATTATTGTTTTATGTAAAAAGATGCCAGCTGAGAATATTAGAAGTAAGCAGACTTGTAAGAACAGGAGGCATCAGAGGTCAACCCCAAGGCTGTACCCCTATTTATTATTGTCTACACAGATTGACGGTGGCTCTCCAGGGTCTCTCCAGGCATTGCCAGCTATGTCTGTCACAGATGCGGCAGACAGGTAATAAATATGGGAACATAGGAAGTCAAGCTATTGGTTCTTCTAGCACAGTAATGCCTACACTGATGGGCAGCATGTCTCCAAAATTTCAGGCAAGGCAGGAGTCTCTTTCCCTGTCCTACCTGGAGATACCAGGGACTGAACCTGGAATCTTTTGTGTGCAAAGCATGTGTCCCATGACTGATCCATGACTCTTCCCCAGGAGGAGTTTAAAGATAAATAGCCATGTCAAGAAACAGGAGGGTGGAAGGAGACTTGGAGGAGGAGAGGAGAGAATTCAGACCCCAAAATGCTTCCTGTGTTAGAAACACAATTGAGTCTGAAATGTTCCCCTCATCATAATCTACTAACGGAGAACATCAGAACACCTTTCCTGAAGATCAGCATCGTTACTCTGAAATATATTGGGATCAATTATTTCCCAAAAGCACATGACTTAACTTTTGCAACTCTCCACCCCCAAATTGAATTCCTCAACAGAAGCAGTCCAGGCTGTGAATATAACAGGATTCTACTCCCAGAGCCACTATGAAAGCCAGGTCTCAGTGGAAAACTTTTTAAAAAAAAAATCTACATAGAGCTGCAGAAAAGTTCCAAAACAACAAGACCACCACTCGCAAAATAGATTCCTATATATAACAACATTGCCACATTAAGATGAACTACAGGATGTAAGAACCAGAAATACAAACTACAATTTACATCCAATCTTAATCCAAACCAGTATAAAGAATTAGATTATATGCCTACCTTAAACGAAGCCCTTAATTTAGTCCTGAGTAACATATCTTATTTATTTCAATGGGATCTAACTATAAATATCTTTAACTATTCTTAGGCAAGAATGTGTGAAAACTCCTGCAGTGCTAATCCTGAACTTGCTGCCATATGTCTGAAAAAGAGCCTAAAACTGCTGTGTGCTGCACTTTCTTTCTTGGCAAAAGCTGTTTAGTGTCACCATTTTCTGGTAGCCCCCTCAGACAACAGTTAACCATGATTTTAAAGTGTGAGACTGATAACAGAAAAGGATAGGTGGTAATAGCAGTAAAACCTGCATCTTTTCCCTTATCACTGTGACAGTTCTTTTTACACTTCACTTCACTTCAGAGTCAGACCACGTTCTTGGTATTGACCTTGTGTGTGGGAAATATATCTGTGTTTGGGGAAAGAAGTGTCAGCCAGAAATGCTTAAAAGAGTTAAAAGGGGGCCTTTTAGAATGTCTGGAAATAATACTATCTGAAAGTCACATGTGTATTAAATCACACAAGTCAGCAGTATTATAAATGAGCACTATTTTCAATTTAAGTTACATGCCAGTTCTTTTTTTTTTCTCACTTGTGGGTTTCTTTTATTTAAATTTCTGCAAATTAATCCTCTTATTTTATCATCAATAAGAGAGCAGCATGATGTAGATGAGATCTACAAACAAGCATGGCTCCATGGGTGTAATCTGCAATGTTTGACTGGAGAAGAGAGCAAGAGGGGTGTGGATGTTTGTGTGTTACACACAGGCAGGCAGGCATATGCAAGGTGACAGTGCAATTAATTTTTAAGAAGCTGTCTTGGTCAGGCAGCAAAACCAGGAAGATAATTGAACCCTCAGCGACCTGCCAAACATGGCTTGGTGGGTCGCAAGTTGTGTAAGCCTAGTCTAGGAAACGTTCCATGGAAACAATTTCCATAGAGCAGTGACCCAAATAACATAATTTTGTAACCTTGTTTCCAAGCTGATGAGCTGCACCCTGGCTTTGGACAATGCATCAGGAGCGGCACCAAATTCACCCATTAAGCTGCCTGTTTGGACTCCCATCCTCTTTAGACTTCAGATTCATTTCTCCTGTGACTGTTCAGTACCTTGATGATCTCGACAATTTTGTTTTTCCTGCACTTTATGCTACCGCATAGCGCTGGAAGATCAGCAGAAACACCTGGCTGCCTAAGCAATAACCAGGCAACTAGCTTGATCTTTAAGGAAAAGAACAGTGCAAACAAACACAGAAGAAACATATTGAAAGCACATTGATTGGGGGGTGGGGGTAGGAGAATTTAACACACAAATTCCTAATCCTCTTCCCAACTTTTCTTCTAACCTGTGAATCTACATACACACATTTAGGTGACTTCTGTGATTTGTCCACAAAGCCATTATCAGTATGCAAGTGCTGAAAAAGAAGAAGAATGAAGCATGCCCCTGACCCAAGGGCAAGAGAGAACTGGTATCATTGACTTATTCCCTGCAGTCAAAATTTTAATATGGTACAAATTGGATACCATTCTGTGATTCATCCATACCAGTTCTGTGTTGCTTTAATGGGCATCTTTACATTTTATAAATTACCATCTTTGCAATCCAAACTGAGACCATATGCGAAGTGCTCACATTTCCCTAAAGGAGTCCATCTGTAGCAGCTTCTGTTCAACCCCTTCATCAAATCTTGCTGTGATTACATAAACCATTGCTCTGGTGCAGCCAGTATCAAACAAACAGGCTGCAAAGCCCTGCAGAGTTCTCTCCCTTGCTTGTTCATATATCAGGCAGTGGATTTCAAGTTTGTTCCCGATTGTAACATTTCCTAATCTGTTCCTCCAGTGCTTCAGCCATACATGCGAATCTAGTATTACAATCTCTCGATTTCTGCCACCATCTCTCCACCAAGGAGGCAAACAAAGGGAGCTATTTCCTTGCAGCTGTTAGAAACTTAAACACCATATTGAAATTCTGATAGTCAGAAATGCACAAAGAACTTGACAGAACTTGAGAGAGAGCTGTAATACTGATGGTGTGGACTCTGTGCCACAAGGTTAGCAACAGAAATCTGAGCCAAATTACCACCCTCTTAGTGATACTTTCCCCTCCTCCAGTTGCCCATATAGAAGCAAAACAGTGTGTGAAAGGGCTGACTTTTGTGGCAAGGAATGCTACGTTGTGTGAGGGTCTTTCACTTTCAGTTCCATTATTAAAATAGCACTCCCAAAAACCTATGGCTAATGCCCACTGAAGTTATATCTGGGCTGCATATAGCATTCCTCATGATTGTATGCTGGGTGGGGGGGTGTTTAACCCTACACATTAGTTTGGCTGTGTGGCGTTTGCCACCTAGGATGGGTCATAAGGAAAGGGTTAAAATGGGTGTGATGTGATTGGCCAGTGAGTATGCAAGGGGGGGGAGTAAAAGTCAGAGTGGGAAGTTTTGAAAGTCAGTTGAGGTTTGGGAGTTGAGAGTTGAGGTTTGGGAGTTGGAGAAGTAAGAGGGAGGAATAGGCAGTGGGTTGGTCGAGTTGTATTGTGAGAGAGTGAGAGGAATTGTTAGGTTGAGTCAGATAGATAATTGGAATAATCAGTTTGGAGTTGTTAGGAACTAAGATTAAGAAACTGACAAGAGAAAAATAAACTGAAACCATACGCTTGTTCCTGCATTTAAAAATAAACTTGATTATTTGTTAATGTTAACAACTGTCTGGACTCCGTGTGTCCCCGTGACAAGCGGGGTGGTGGCAGCGAAGAAAGCAATCACGGGGTCAATAGACCGTCAAACGTCCGGGCGCCCTGTGTAATCACCACAGGCTGTTTCCTACTTTACATAGGAACATGGGAAGTTGCCTTCTACTGAATCAGACCGCTGGTCCATCCAGCTCAATATGCTGAATGGCAGCAGCTCTCCAGGATTTCGGACAGGAAGTTTCTTCCCAGCACTACTTGGACATATCAGGCTTTGAACCTGAGGCTTTCTGCATGCAGAACAAATGTTCTAGCACTCTTTCCCTTACAGAACAAGGACTATCAGTGTCAGGGGACAGTCCTCTGTTTTGAAGGAGCCCTCCACTTGAAAGGCTGTAGGGTTCAAGTCTGGTTTAAAGGGGTGCTCCAAGAGCAATTCTATGCGTAGAGGGGTTATAGTCTCATAGTAGTCATGTTGCTGGCTTGCTGGAAATCTCCTCTCATGACTTTTCCCCACGACCCTATTTCTCGCCCTTCCTCCTCCAGTCCAAAAACATAACAGACAAAGAATTCCACAAGAGTCACAAAAACCAAGCAAAGGATTAAGAGGAAAGTGTTCCTTGTTGTTGCATTGCAGCTTATGCTGTGCTTTTTTGATGTTTTGCAATACAGTATCTGGGTTGCAAATAATCATAGTTTATTCAACTGACAAGGCTTTTAGCATGTTTCAAGGCTGCCATTCTTGTATAATTTTACTCCTTTTTTGCTTTTCTATAGTGGCTACTGTTTCTAGTTTAACCTGCAGTTGAAAACATTTGTTTTTCACATATGCTATTGAAGTAAGATAATGTCATTGTCTTCTAGATTTCACAGGTGTTCAATTAATACACATAGCAAAGGTATAAATAAGTAACACCTATTTTTTTTTGGCTTTGGTTGGTTAGAGAACAGGCATCAGGAAATGGAAAATTATTTGTAAAACTGTAATTTTAAAATCACAGGTGTATATTGCTGAGACACATCTGGCTACAAACGGTTTTGTTGTTTTATGTCATGGTCGGTTAATTACCCTGAAATAAATATGACAACAATTTACATATTTCAGAATGTAGTCCAATGCTGTGAAGGGTGAATGTACGCTTGAGTAACAGTGTTAAAGGAAATGAGGGCATGATCACCTAAGCATCAAAAACTAGAAGTATGTAATGAAAAATCCTTCCTGGACTGATTCACATGGTGGAATATCATGAAATAGGAGTAATCTCAACACCAGGCACTCCTGGTGAGATTTCAAAGCCCTGCAGAATTGCAATATCATACAAGCAAAGGCACTACCATTCATATCACACTGATGTCAGGGAATTGAATGCACACCAGACACCCAAAAATATTGGATCATGACTTGATTCTCATGAAAATTCTCATGAACCTGCACTATTGAAGACATGTCCATTGTTGCTCAGCAGTGTGAGCCCAATAGGTGAGATGAAGTTGTTGTGGGGGATAAACCTGCCATGCAGAGACAAATGAAGATATTAATCAGCCAGACAGAGAGAAATCAGGATTGGTCTGACAGTTCCAAAACAGACAAGTTACCACAAGAGTTATTTGGTGTTAAGATGTAAGGAATGTGTGGGGAGAAAAATGCTAGCTGAAATATACTTGGAGTCAAGAGTGGATTTCATGCTCTTTATTCAGCTCATAGTGGTGAGGAGGGATGGAAGTTCCCCCAGAATGTCTGCTTTATATACATTATTTACACAATGGGCCCCACGTGATTGGCTAATTCCGGGATTCTCCTGTAGGCCAATCAGGTTGCGGATTCACTTCCACCTGGAGCTGGATTGGGTAGCTCCTGTGGACCAATCAGACTGCTGCATTCTGAATCCTATTGTTCTGGGACCAATCAGACTGCTGCATTCTGAATCCTATTGTTTGAGGACCAATCAGACTGCTGCATTTTGGATCCTATTCAACTCAGTACATAACACTAGCTTTGTCCCCATCACCACTCCCTTTACTCTCCACAAGTTGTGTGGTGAACTTAGGAAGAAGTGAAGAGTCTCCAGTACTCATGAAGCCCCCCCCTTTTTTAAGGAAACAATTTTCCTTTAAAAAGGGTCATGGCTGAGTGTGGATTTGAATCCAGGTCTCTCAGTATTAACTGAATACCCTACACCAGTGGCGGCCAAACTTGGCCCTCCAGCTCTTTTGGGACTACAATTCCCACAATCCCTGACCACTGGTCCTGTTCGCTAGGGATGATGGGAGTTGTAGTCCAAAAACAGCTGGAGGGCCAAGTTTGGCCACCACTGCTATACACATTACTCTACACAAGCTGTGCTACTCTTCCCCCAGTGGTTAGTTACAGCTATGCATGTCACAGTAAGCAGCCTGAACATATGATCACATGAATATTAAATGACAAGATCTGGACCAGGGATCTTAGCCAGATGGAGAAACTCCATAACATCATTGCTTCTCTACAACTTCTGTGGCTATATTTAATATTTGTTTTATTTATTTTGACAGCTCAGTCAGGCATCCGTCAATAATTCTTCAGGGACAGGAAAGGAAAGAGATCTTAATTTTCCTTTTAAAACAAGGATTTAAGGGATGGGTATGTGGTCAAAACTGAGCAGTCAAATCCATACTTTGACAAATAGCCTCAGTCTTTAACTGAGGAGCACAGATAAAATCCACAGATAACATGAGACATGTTTTCTTTCCATGTGGGAAAAGAGAGAGTTATGTATTCCACTAGGCAACTCAATAGTTGTGCAGTGGGGCTTCCCGGTCTTTCCATTGTGACCCTCCACTAATCTGTTGTGGTGTGTTGGGAAAACCACCAAAACAGCAGGTGAGGAGAAGAGAGGGGAGATTGCTCTATCAGGCAGGGAGGAATGTTTGCACTGATGAACCAATTTCCTTAGTGCTGCTTTGAATGCAACTCCTTGATTTTTAAAATTCACAATAGGGAGCAGATTGTGGCTGAAATTTTTACCCCTATTACTTGGAAGTCAATCTCACTGAATTAAATGGAATTTCCTTAGTACACATGGTTAGGATTGCAGTCTTAGCACATCTAGGCTGCTTCTGGCATCAAACAACACTTGAAACAAGAAATGCAAAGAGTTACCGGTCAGGAAAACTGCAATTAAATGTCAATGAATGTGTAAATAATGTGTATTGCAAAGCAATTTATGTATCTATTTTTACACACAATGTGTGCATGTTTTGCTTTGGGGTTTTTTTTTAAAGAATAACAACCTTTCACTACAGAGAACTATGATGAAAAGTATTCACAGCAAGATCTGAACAGCAACAATGGGCTCAAATGGTAGAAGGCAAGCCACTCACAGTCTGTTTTCAATGAATTTCTCTGACACTCTTATGAACAAATATTCCTTGGGTACCTCAAAAGCACAGTAAGGGCCATAAAACCTGCTCCCACCCATGATAATTCCCCAAAATGTTCTCTTTCCTTGCTAATTGAAATGCAGTTTGTTTTCTTGTTAATTAAAGAATAATAAAGAATAAAAATGGGGAGAATTCTTCTGGCACAGTACCATGCCACACATATTTCTTATAGATAACTTAGCAAGCTCCAATAGCTAGGCAAACTCTGAGAGTCTTGTGTCAATATGAATGTCTGAATTACAAAATACCCAGTGCGGGCGCACCACCCCCGGCAGCACGGTCCCGGAGGGGTGCCATCGCGGCTGCCCCCCCCCGCCCGCACTGGGTGCCACGCTCCCGCAGGTGGCATGCCATGCCCCCAGGACGTGCATCAGCCACGCCCACGCCTGCTCTCCGCCCCCCAGTGCCAGAGAATGAAGCATGAAGGAGCATGAAGGAGATTAACCTTGAGAAGAGCATTCCACAGATGCAAGACCAAAACTTAAAATACCTTTTCCATCCAGCTGTTCCATTAGAAGGCAAATGAGAACTAGTTTTCTGAGAATTTTCAGAAAGGTAGTCATATTGGTCTATTATAGCACCTTAGTCTTTGTTAAGACTAAACAACAACAAAAAAATGGCATAAACTCCACAAGTTGTCACAAGACTCTAGTACCTGTGAAGTTAACAAAAGCAAGACTCATGTGCAACACATTTAATAGTCTGATGAGGATGTGAAAATTGTATATATTTGAATTCATGTTTCTAATGTAAAAATTTGCCTCAAAATTTACTGCCATTTCTTTGATTGCTTCAAGGGGAGGCATCAAAAATGCAATAGAATTATCACATGCTGTATACATGTAAACCAAATTGAATCTGAATTAATTTAAATTAAGTGAATTGGCTGTCAGAGGACGATATTAGTATCATCTGGAACAAGTTAAGTCATGTCTAAACGTAACTGGGACTGCAATGAAAACTATTTTGACTCATGTCTGAAAAGCATTTCACAGATATTTTATGAGTCTCTAACAGAGAGATTCATCTCAGATGCAGGCCAGGAAAAACAAGGAAGAGTTCACAACAACAGGGGAAAGATAGGAAAAGAAGTAATTGTGAGTAAATTATGGAGTCTGCATCTTGTTTATATGATAGTGAAAGGAAAGTGATGTCTTCAACAATAGCAAAGGCTATGAAGTATGATCAAAAATACTGTTATTCCATCACAATGACTTGGGTCAAATTTACCTTTTTGTGAGAAAAGTGCTTATATCAACACTTACAGCTCAATTTCATCCCTCCCCCCCCCCCCGGTTGCTTACACTGTAGTTTTACAAAACTATGTCTTAGCTTTTAGGGTCAACAGTACATAGATTTTGGAAGAAATTTAGCCACCTTCAGGTATTCAGGTTAAGTAAATACCCGAGGGGGGGCATGGGCAAACTGTGCCCCCCCCCCCGCCGTGGTCCCATTCTCTCTCATTATGTTCATCAAAGGATGTGGTTGAAGAGAATTCAAAAAAAAATGTAAAAGGGCTGTAATATTCATCATCTCCCTCTTCGAGCCTATGATGGTGATGCTATGATGTTCGCCTGTCTGTTGTGTTTTGTTAAGTTGCTTTTAACTTGTCACATAGCATCTAGAAACTTCAGGTCTGTGTGCTTATGATTAGTGACAGACCAGATTTTATACCTGTCTACTGGTAGTTGTCATATTATTGTGAAAATTCAGTTGTATCAGTGCAGACCCCTTCAACCCTTCTTTAGAAATACATCTGAATCCATAGCTTTCCATCATTCAGTATCTCAGCTTTTCTTTCAAATCCACCTCTGTATCTACACACACACACACACACACACACACACACACACACACAAACACACACACACACTTGGAGTCTCTCTTTTTTCCAGAATCATGGAAATCAGAAACCATTCACAGATGATTACCGTATTTTTCGTCCCATAGGACGCACCGGCCTATAGGACGCACCTAGTTTTTTGGGGGGGAAATAAAGAAAATTTCCCCCCCTTTATTTCCCCCCCAAAACCAGGTCGGGGAATCCAAATCAGGTCGGGGAACAGTGGGATCGTGGCACTCCACCTCCCCGCTGTCCCCCGAGCTTGTGGGGCTGGCGCCAGCTTGTCTCCCCAGCGCCAGCCTCCAAACCAGGTCGGGGAACAGCAGGACGGCGGCGCTGCGCCTCCCCACTGTCCCCCGAGCTTCTGGGGCTGCCCGATGTCTGCCCGAAGCGCAGGGCGCTCTGCTTTCAGCACGCCCCACGCTCCGGGAAGCAGGCTGCTATCTGCAGCCTAGGGAGCCCTGCGGGAACTCCCGCGGGCTCCCCAGGCTTGCTGATAGCTTCCTGAAGCGCACCGACCCCTCTCGCTCTCCAAGCTTCAGCGAAAGCCTGCATTCGCCCCATAGGATGCACACAGATTTCCCCTTCATTTTTGGAGGGGGAAAAGTGTGTCCTATAGGGCGAAAAATACGGTAAATCTGTTGGTGAAATAATAACCAGTGTTTATGAAACACCAGTTTTGAAGATGTATTGCAATAAAGTGTATTGATTGCATAGTATGACAATATAGCCTAATAAAATATGATTCTGCCTCCATTCCACTTTGCTGCTATTGACTGACCTTACTAGGGTACACAAAATAGTTTCTGCAATGAAAACTGGAGCCTGACCATGGATGTCTATGCTGTGGTAACAGCTTGAATAGATTATAAAATTGTAATCTTTATAAGGCTGCTGATTGAATGGGAGTAGCACATGCCCAAACAAATAAATTTGCTCTGTATAATATATGGCCTTCTATATGTAACACAGGGATGAATGAAATCCCAATACTATTTCCCAAACAATGGGAACCGGCTTTGAGCTGTATCCCCTTTCCCTGGTTCCAGTGAACGACCTGCAAGCTGTCCCTGCATGGATTAGCTTGTTAATAAGCTATGGTTCACTTCCACAGTCCCAAACAAACAGCCAAAAAACAGAAGGTATATATGTAGCTCTCTGGAATAGCAGTATTTAATGATTTCTTGGCAGGTCAGAACGTTGTACAGGCTATGACACAGGAAAAGGTGCTTAAAAGTCTTGTTATAGTAACACAGGCTCAAAAAACCTCTAAGCCTCATTTGTAAATCACAAAGCATAATCATCAACTTAGAATAAAGTTTCATCTTTGCAAATCGAAACAATATTCAGTAGCACCCGCCTCTGTGGTTTTGCTATGACTAATCCTATCACTGCTGTGTTATGTAGTACCATATGAAAAAATTCTCTGGCTGCTAGCATAATTTAATTCATTCAGGCTTCTTTTATGAGGTTGTTTTAGAACACAAAAGAAACTCTTAATGAAGTCTCTTGTGGCAAACTAAATGAAAGAATACATTTGTTTGATTGTGCAAATGAGAAGTTGCACTCTATGGTCCATTTCACTCTTGTTTTCCTTATTCCCCACTGTTGCAATATTGAATCTATTATATTACTTTTGTCAATTTGGTTTTGCAATTTAGTATACAGCTGACCAGATAATCTCTAGTTATTTTAATGATGGGTTGCAGTCAAGATATGAAAGCTTGCTGAGCCATACATGTTGTTGTTTTCCCCCAAAAGAAAACCTAATGTAACTTTATTTTAATAGCTATCAATATATTTTATAGTGCTGGGAGCATTTTGTGTCCAAGTTGAACTCTGGTGGGTTTTTTGTTACTTTGCTCTCATCTTGTAGGATGTGTGTGAAAATTTTATAGGCCAAAGGGACAAAGCCTTTCTGCTCATCAGAACCCCTTAATTATGCCAGAGATTTTGATAGATGAGCAGCAAAGTCCAAACAAACGTATAGCTACACACACACAACCCCCCCCCACAAACCAATACACACACACCTTATTTGTATTTTTCATTTATACTTATTACAATTATATACCACAGTTTTCTCCAAGAAACTCCAAGTAGTGTACGTGGGTCTCCTCCATTTCAACCCCACCATGCTAATCTTTTAAATTAGGCTAAAAGATAGTCAATTTATAACTTTGGAAATGGAACCTGCATCTTCATGGTCCAAATCTGACACTTAAACCTGTACACCACACCTCTGCCACGAATTCACTAGGTGGCTTTACGCAGGCCACTATACCTTAAACCCAATTTTGCTATATATATATATACCCACACCTCCACATGCCATATGCCTGCTGGAATGACCAATATTTTGCTAGCTATTAAAATAAAACAAAAGCAAGACCACATACAAATCCAGAGAGAAAAATCAAGAAAAGTAACTTCACCAAAGTCATGTTATTCCCTCAGACATCCTGAAATGCCTTGTGAATTTTAACTAAGATAAACAAATATGTTGAATGATGGACTTCTCTGAGGACAGCTGCCCATTGTGGTACCACTACAGAAAAAGTTGCAAAATTTGCACCATCTTCCTTATTTTGCTATGAAGCTTGCAACAGTCCAAAACAGAAATGTAATGGGAGAGAGAAGGGGGACAACAGCCAGTGAGGCAAACAAATATCTCTGCTGAGCACCCATGAAGTTCAAGCGAGCATTAAATGCACCAAAGGGTAACAATAGGGGCCACTTGCTACTGTGGACTTTCATATGTCCTAATCAAATAGTTTGTCCCTCAACCTTTCCAGTTTAGCAAAAAAAGAACCACATGAGAAAGGGAAGCTGAACAATAAGACCTGTCAAGTTGCATTTTGTGTCAAGAGGAATGCTCAGTGATGACACCTGGGCTTAAGTGCTGTCTGCTCGCATCAGTCTGATCGTGCACTGCCTGAGAATCAGATTAACTGCCGAGGTCAGAATTGCATTTGTAAGCTCCACCAGACATCTGCCATAGGTACAAACAAAAGCAGCACCAACACAGGAGGTGCTGAGAAACACAAGAACCCATGAATTGCTTTACTGAATATGACCAGTAAAGTCCATCTAGTCCAGCATTCTGTTTTCAAATCTGAACAGAGCAGTGACCAGGCCCATGCTCTGGTAGTTCGCCAGCAGCACATGACAGTGATAGACCTTCTGCTCTTGCTTATCCCCCTGAGGATAGGGAAGGGCCAGAGTTCAGAGGCAGATTACATGCTTAGAATGCAGTTAGTGTGATATCAGGAAGAAGCACTCAGAGATCAACTCAATATAAGGCAACTTCATATGTTTATCTTTGACATTGATATTCAAGATACATACTGCCAGTCCATTCACTGCCAAGTCTAATTGCCACAGAAGATCATAAACTCAAGAATGGGTGAGCTGGCTTGGGCTATTCATCAGCTAAAGCAGTTGGTACATGTTTTTGAGGACTCTGCTACAACATCATATTGGCAAAGCTAGTAGCTATAGAAGTCAGTAAACCCTGGAGTATGTAATGAAAGGCAGCATACAAATTTAGAAATAAATACCTCAAAGACAGGTCTTTATTCCCACACACAAACACATTACGAGGAAAGCATCAGAGACTAGAAGCTGCTTTGACTTTTTCAGCCTCATGACTGGGAATACTCAGCATCTCTTAAAAAGCTAAAAATTCCCCTCCTCCAAATTTGGTATGTGGGCCTTGACCAGATTTGATTGTGCCTCATCACCTGACATTTTGAATCAATATGCAAACTTGAGGCTTCTTCAACTTTGTAGCACCTGGGCCTGTTCACCTCTTCTTTCGCAGTTCTTTCCCTCAGACTTTCCTTTTCTACATTTCTCTGGACCAACACCTCTGTCTTCATTCATTTCCCATTTTCTCAGAATGCTACTCATTTCTTTCCTAAATCTCAGTTTTCTCTCCATCTTTAGGACCTTAACAGCTCAACCCAGAGCTCAAACAGTGATGTGCATCTACTCTTTCCTAACTCTCCAACATGGTTTCCATTGCTTACTGCTTTGCATTATCCCTCATTTTAGTATTTTTGCATGATTCTTATATGATTCTTATATATTTAAATCCTGAATACCCTTTCTTTTCTTTAAAATCCTCAAGCATCATCATCACCACCTACCGCTACCTACCTCAGATTAAAAGTCAGGTGTTAGTTTTAGTTCAATTTGTCCTGAACCTGCTCCTTGGACAAATTTTTAAAGTGCTTATATTCACCAAGCCAGAAAAGTAACTTGTGAAGCTTTTTAGCATGATATATTCTATGCAATCTAATTTAATTCTTGTCTTTGCAGTCATTAAATCTTCTAGTGTATTTTCATAAGGCCTGTTTGCAAACAGGTGTTCCTTCCTTCTGTGAACATTTATGGCTAGCTGCATCCTTGCATTCGCCACACTGGGGGCTCTTGTTTTGAAAAGTCTGTTTTGTTATCGTCACTCAGGTGAACTGGCATCAGGGTTCTGGCTGCAAGGTGGGAAAAAAGAGCTTTAGAAAACAGACATGGATTCAGGCACTGGGGTTAACACAGGATCAAGCTTACTTCATTGTAGTCGCTCACAGCAGTGCATGGATCACAGTAGGCTCCCTTATTATCTGCTTTACCTTCCTCACCATCAGAATTCTTGTTCTCAGAGGCAGCCCAATCCTCCAAACACTGGCAAGAAACAAATTCCACTTAAGTATATGGGGTCTGATAACAGCAGAAACCTCAAAAGAACTGGGTTGTTGGTGAGAGTTAATAACACCCTACTGTGTGAGTGAAGAGCTACATGAAATAGCCCTTTGTTAACTAAAGAACGGCAGTCAAGATATTTAGCAAGGTTTGAACAAAGACTTGAGTAAAAAAAAAAAGAGAAAAGAACTAAAGGAAAGACAGCAAACAGGTCTTGCAAAGCAGCATGTTGGAGAGTATAGACTCGTCTGGCTGCTCTTTGGATTTTCTTGTGTTTTTCCCAGTACTCCCCAAACCCTGCTAGATTCCCATATTTCTTGCACTTCTCTATCTCCTCAGCTGTCTCCCCGTTGCAGAGGACCACCAGGTGAGCGCTAGGCATCTTCACCTCTATGCCTTTCTCCTTTAGTCGTGTACTTAGCAGAAGAATAACAATAACCATGATCACAACAGAGATAACCAAACAAAACTGCTGAAAACAGAATTTGAAGCAAGTTTAGAGGAGAAATATATGATGAATTCCACCAAAAGTGACATTTGAAGCAAATTTGGAGCCTCCCTCAAATGATTCAAAATATTAAACAGTTGTAATAGGATCACCAACGTTTCTCAGGCAGATAGTCTCAAATCCATAGTTTGGAACTCATGGGAAAAGATGGAGTATATTTCTGAATAACTACATACATAGTTATTTGACAGAGAGGTCATTTCCAAATTGTGTTTCCTATCTCTAAGGTTCTGATATATAAAAATCAAGTGTTCAACATTTTGCTGCCTGATCCTGATAGCATAAAGAGGGAACATGAGGCTGATGCCCCCCCAAGTTATTTTATGCCTGTACTCGTGAAGAATAACTGCTTGCATACACAAAAGCAAATAAACTGTTACATTTCTCCTTAGCGCTGTAAAAACCTGGGCCATCTGTAGCTCATCCTTTTCTTGGTCAATAATAGATGAACGGAGCCCTGAATACTGAATGGATAATCCATCAAAGACAACCAAGGGCATAATGCTTTCTCAAAGCAATTTCACAATCAAGGTAGGAATTGCACTCATTTGACCGCCTACCTTGTTTTATTTCCTGAAGCATAAATTGTCACATGCAAAAGCATTAGCCTCCTGAGGGACATGGTGCTGTAATCCCAGCTCCTTAATTAGAAGAATGGGAGAGTAAGAATTAATGACGTTTCAAGTGACATTGAACAAATTTTAGGTAGGCTGGTATAGTCTCATCCACAAAGCCTAAAATAATACAGTAATTGGAGCAAGGCAAGAAAAGATGAAAACACAATCTTCATTTCATTTAAAACAACAGAAATTTAACCAAATACACTGCTGGGAAAATTGAATTTACTGCCCTGGCAGCAAAAGCTAATAGGGTCAAGTGAAGAAATGGAAAATTGTATTGTGACACTGTGCATGGCAGTTTTGTTATTCTAAAATTGACAAATATACCACTTTGCGTTTTCAAATCAGAAACATAAGACTCGGTCCTTCAACACACTTCCTCAAGAACAGTCCAGAGCTTTGAAATCCATCAGTAAAATGTGCATTGAATGAAAGAGCAAGGCCTTTTCCGCTGGATTTGAAAGTGGGGCTGATGCCATAGTTTGGTCCAAGCATCAGCATCAATAGTGCAGCCAATTTCCCCACATCATCCTGGTGCCATTTAAGTTGTTGAATTTTGCATCCAAAAGAAATTTGTACAAAGATGAAAATAAGCCTCTTGATTTAGTATTCTGCTTTTTAATTAATGTTTCGAAAAAAGTTAAGCATCAAGTAGCACTCTCTGAGGAAGATTTGCTGTTTGTTAAATTCTGGAGTTGGTGGTACAGTCTCCATGGGAGAGTCAAGTTTCCTCTTTGGTCTCTTAGTTGCTCTTTAGAGATTGGAGTTCTATATACATAGGGATTACAGAGAAGTTTTATACCTTTGACACTCCATCCCCTGATATCGTAACTATGGCGTTTATTGAATGTTAAATAGTATACCAAGGGTAAGTGTGGAGATAGTCCAGGAGCTAAGCAAGGTGGCTTTTGTGTCCAGCATTTGGAAGTCATAAATAAAAATCTGTTTTGACATTGGGACAGGATCTAAATTTGTTTTCAAAGAACCAAAGACCATGTAATGTTAGACCATCTATTATTTCAGGTCTGGTCTATGGTTTATCCTCATCTTCCACAAGAAGGGGAATTGCATGGGCAATTTAGTTTGTGTTATAATGTAACTCTAGATTTGGAATACTCCATCCGCCACATTTTGTGTTAATGAGTAATAGTTTTGTTGCTAGCCAAGCTTTGTGGCAGTGGTTTTTGATGAAGGACATTTTTTCCAGCTTTGCCTTGTCTTACTTTATTAAGTTGCAAACTGTTAGAGAAATCATTATATCAAAAGCCTTACAGCCAGTAAATTAATATAATCTCCCGCTACTTACTGACAGAATGTTTCTGAAACCTTGTGATAATGGCTAGGGGTTTAGCACTTTTTTTCAAAGAATGGTAATTCAACGAAGCTTAAAAGATATTTTACAGAAAGGCCCTGTTTGACTAAAAGATAACTGTCATAATCAAAACTGACAGCAAAAAATAAATCACTTGTGGAGATTATCAATAGTTTTAGAGCATTGACAGTTCAACTGTCTAAGTGTGTCCTCTCCCAATAAGGTATGTGAAAGGAAGGAAGGAAGGAGGGAGGGAGGGAGGGAGGGAGGGAGGAAGGAAGGAAGGAAGGAAGGAAGGAAGGAAGGAAGGAAGGAAGGAAGGAAGGACTCTGGCCACTATCCAGTAGACGGTAATGTGCTCCAGGAGCAGATTTAGCTGCTACAGGATTGTGTAAAATAAATACCATCAGGGCATGTATCTGTAGAACTGATTCATGGGAGGACAGGATAGAGCATGAAAGTAGTGTGTGGATATAATCTTACTAAGATGAAGACTACTGAGCAATACTGGCAAGTGCCAAGGGATCATAGCTCAGTGATAGAGCGCATCGTTTGCATGCAGAAGGATACTGATTCATTCCAAAGCAGCTACAGTTAAAGGGAGCAGGTAGGAGGCAACATGAATGACCTCCCTGGAGTCCCTGAAGGTCTTGTGCGTAATGTAGTAAGCAATCGTGGGTTAGATGGGCAAGCAGCCCGGCAAATTAAGCTGGTGGCTATGCCGAAATGGCTAAAATGACGAGAAGAATCGGAAATCAGGAAGACCAAAATTTTAATAAGGAATGGGGAAAATATATAATTTACCTTAAAAACCAATGTAAACAGCTAAAATCATTAGTAGGATTGGAATAACACTTGTAGTTTAATGGTGAATCTTGGACATAATGGAGATGTAAAAGATCTGGGTTATCATATAAGATGCAGGAGAAAATGATTAACAATAGGACCCACAAAGGGGAGGAGGGATATGTGATTGTAAAACTTTAATCTGGAAAACCAAATGAATAAATTTATATAAAAAAAGACGGGCAAGCAGCCCTACCTGCTATAAGGCTGCATTCTGTGTGCTGGGCAGGATTGCGACAAATCAAGATTAAAGAGGGAAAAAGTAGTACTTCCCCACTCCTCTCAATAAAAGGTGTTGCTTGAAGGCCTTTATTGGTCCTTTAGATGTCATTACCAGGATCCAAAGAACCTTGCAACTAGTTCCCAGCGTCTAAGGTAATGCAACAGAGTGTGGGGAGCCAGATAATGCACCCCCAATCTCCCACTCATGCAGTCAACATTACATGTGGGATAATGTCTGAACAGTGTTCCTGTGCCATTTTTCAAAATTATTTGTAATCATAGATCAACCTTCATGCCAGCATTTTACAATACATAATACAGGATAAAGTGACAGAAGGTCATTACCAGCATGCATGCAGTCAGCTCTGTGCTATCTCTGCTTTTGCTCTTTCCCCTTCTCCTATTTTGTTTTTCCCTTTATAAATACTTTAATGTGAGTGTTTGTGATTTCTTTTATTGATCATGGCAAGTCAGCCCAGAAATGAAGATGCAAAACATGATTGCCTGTGCAAATGGGATAGAGCCCTCCAGAGAGACTCTTTGTGGATTTCCTTTTCCACCTGCAAATAATGTAACAGAAGGACCTTCGTGGCAGATCATAATGAACACAAACCAGGAAGGAAATGACAGTCTCCTCTTCTGGTCTCCAGAGCAAACAAAAACCACAAAATGAGTGTGGCTGTCTAAGTGTGGAATTGATTGGCCTGCACAGAGGGAGGGGGGGAATGAAAACAGACAAGGCTATATCCATCAATATCCTCCACTCTCTTGCTCTCCCACACTGCAGTGCACTGGCTTCAATGCTCCCTGCCTCAGTAACTGAGAATAATCCCATATTCCTGCTTGCCTGTAAACTTACTGTGTGTCCCATACAAAGTGAAAATGGAAATATAACTGCCCTAAATCCAAATGTCCAGGCTGAACTGATTTGTAAACCAGATTTGTTCCAGACTGGCAGGAAACAAAACTTTTTTTTACTTCCCATCCCATTTTCCAGGGTGTTTTTTTTTCTCCACCTCTGCTGCATATTTCTGTCTCTTATACCATAACAACAATATTCTCTAATTCCTTCTGTTGCTCCTAATTCAAATCCTGCTTGTGAATTCATCATACTGTAATATTTCTTTAAATAGTCCAAAAGGGTTTTCCATTCTCCCACAAAGCAATCATCATTAGAGTCTCTTATTTTGGCTGTTAATTTTGCCAATTCCGCCTAGTCCATCACCTTACTCATGGGTAGGCAAACTAAGGCCCGTGGGCCAGATCCGGCCCAATCGCCTTCTAAATTTGGCCCGTGGACTGTCCGGGAATCAGCATGTAGAATGTGTCCTTTTATTTAAAATGCATTTCTGGGTTATTTGTGGGGCCTGCCTGGTGTTTTTACCTGAGTAGAATGTGTGCTTTTATTTAAAATGCATCTCTGGGTTATTTGTGGGGCATACAAATTCATTCTCCCCCCCAAAAAAATAGTCCGGCCCCCCACAAGGACTGGGGGACAGTGGACCAGCCCCCTGCTGAAAAAGTTTGCTGACCCCTGACCTTACTTACCTTTAGTGGGAACTTCTTCCATCTTTGTGCACAGAGAATCCTATCTGCTTTTGTTACATACATAAACAACTTAATCATCTTTTTTTTGGAATTTCTGACCCCATAATCCCTAGAATAAAAGCTTCAGGGTTTTTTTGTTGTTGTTTTTTTGTATAATCACTTGAGCTTGCACATATAATTGGGCAAGGTAAGAACAGTCATTCTGATAAAATTCACTTGAAAAATAGAAGCAGTAGCAGAATCTCCCCCACAAATTGGATAGATCCCTACACATAAAATATTACCAAACTTACACAGCACCCCAGGTGTAAATGAATCAAGACACACTATATTATAATTAAACCAATCAATCTATAGATTGGCCCTTTTAATTTCAATACATAATGAATTAACGGAAGATAAATGTGAGGGTGCATACAGAAGGAATCTCCTATTTAACCTACTTGTTTTCTCGGCTCCTTTGTCAGACAGCTAGTCTTCAGGTTGTAGATCAGATCCTCATTAGTGATTGAGTGCTTGGAAAGGCTGGCCTGAAAGCAAAAAAAAACAAGCAGTATTTCCACTTCCTGTTTCCAGGTGCTTTGATTTAAAAGTTTGGTTTAAATTGTATATTTAAACGATTTCTACATCTGCACTTCAGCAAAGTTTCCAATGCAGTTTACCAAATCAGGTAAAATACTATTTTAGAATATAATGTATTACATAGTGTTAACATGATACGTTAAAAAGCCAGGGGAATAGAAATGTGGTTGCTTGAAAGAATAATGGTGTTGGTGCCAGGTAGGCCTCCCCAGAGAGGGAATACCCAGCATGAAGCGGTGGGTAATTTTTCAGCATTTTTTTGCAAACACATTCCAAAACCCCTTTTTGCTTTCTCCTCTCCCCTTTGGTTCCTTTTTCTCCTTTCCTCATTGCCCTGCCAGTGTCATCATTTATCACACTGTCATTTTATTGGGGCTGGGGTGTTCTTTGGGGTTTTTTGTTGGGGGGAGTTGTTTCTGTTGTAGTTGTTGGTTTTTTTGTAACTTTCTCTTACATCTTGCTATATACCGTATTTTTCGTCCTATAGGATGCACCTAGCTTTTGGGGGGGGGAATAAAGGAATTCCCCCCCTTTATTTTCCCCCCAAAACCAGGTCAGGGAAACCAAACCAGGTCGAGGAACAGCGGGATGGCGGCACTGCTCCTCCCCGCTGTCCCCCGAGCTTGTGGGGCTGGCCGATGTCTGTCCGGTGCGTGGGGCGCTCTGCCTCAGGGCGCCCCGCGTGCTGGGCGGCAGGCTGCTATCCGCAGCGTAGGGAGCCCTGCAGGAACTCCTGCGGGGCTCCCCATGCTGCGGATGTCTGCCCGAAGCGCCGGGCGCTCTGCTTTCAGCGCGCCTGCCGCTCCAGGAAGCAGGCTGCTATCCGCAGCCTAGACAGCCCTGCGCGAACTCCCGCAGGGCTGCCTAGGCTGCGGATGTGTTCCCGAAGTGCCGGGCACTCTGCCTTCAGCGCGCCCGGCACTCCGGGAAGCAGGCTGCGGATGTCTTCCTGAAGCCTGGAGAGCGAGAGGGGTCGGTGCGTACCGACCCCTCTCGCTCTCCAAGCTTCAGCGAAATCCTGCATTCGCCCCATAGGATGCACCCAGATTTCCCCTTCATTTTTGGAGGGGAAAAAGTGCGTCCTATAGGGCGAAAAATACGGTATGTGGCAATTGTTCAGTTTGATTATGTATTTTTTAAATGCTTGATTGCTGTTTATGATTTATTGTGTTATTTTATAGTTAAGTATCATGTGAAAGGCTGGACTTGATAAATCCCAAGCCGGAATTAAGATTGTTGGAAGAAATATCAACAACCTCAGATATGCAGATGACACAACCTTGATGGCAGAAAGTGAGGAGGAATTAAAGAACCTTTTAATGAGGGTGAAAGAGGAGAGCGCAAAATATGGCCTGAAGCTCAACATCAAAAAAACTAAGATCCTGGCCACTGGTCCCATCACCTCCTGGCAAATAGAAGGGAAAGAAATGGAGTCAGTGAGAGATTTTACTTTTTTGGGCTCCATGATCACTGCAGATGGTGACAGCAGTCAAGACTAAACAACAACTTTTCATGTTGTAAGCTGCCTTGCGCAAGATTTGAACTTTAAAAAGGCGGCATACAACTAAAACGATATTTGTCTGTCTGTATGTGACCAAGTTTTTTTAGCAATGACGTTGTGATGTTGGCTTTGCTCTCATAGCCTCTCAGTCACATACTTGTTTATTGAAAATGGGCATTGCTTTTTATCAATGATGTCAAAGTGATTTATAAAAAGATAAAACAAGTGAAGCAACAAACAAAATAAAGAGCCCATAAAAAGACAATTAATAAAAAGAGCTTAAAATATTGAATATATTCCACACAAGAACCGCTTATGCCCCTGTGGAGATGGCAGTACCGAATTGGTGGCGTATGCCCTTCTGGCTTGCGCTCTTTATAAAAACTTGAGGAATGAGATTATCCCCCCCCCCCCTTTTATTGTCCATTCCGGGTCGCCCAGCCACTGCCCCAGTGTGCTTTCTCTTGGCAGATCAAGATGAGCAGGTGACAGCAAAGGTTGCAAGGTTTCTAGGTGGGGCAGTCAGAAGAAGATCCACTATTTGACTATTGATTCAAAACCCTAAAATGTATTTTATATAATTGACTTTTTATTTCTATTCTTTGTATATTGTATTGTTGATTTATTGCTATGGCCGATGGCTGATGCAAACAAATATTCATTCAGTCAGTCATTGCATATAGGAATAATATTTTTAAATGGCCGGATGGATAAAATGCTAATAAAAGGTTTTTGCCTGACATCTTAAAAACAGCCAGGGTCAGACATTTTTCCCTGGGAAAGCCATTCAGTAGCGGGGGTGGCACTGCTGAAATGCCCTTTTGCTGTAGATGTGCCAACCCTGACGTAGGAGGTATTTGGAGAAGAGGATCAGCCATAGAACTCAGCATGCGACAGCTTGGTAGGAGAAGAGACATGTGTCAAGTACTTGGATATGGCGCCATTTGCGTTGTTTATTTATTGATTAGATTTTTATCCCACATTTCCCCTCAAAAGAGCCCTGGGCAGCAATCAACAAAAGAGTAAAAACAATACGAAGATTTCGAAAGCATTTTGAGCTTGAAAGGCACTTTGTACTGAACCTGGAAGCCAAGAGACAGTGGACTTCTTCTCCCCACGCTCTGGGGGCTCAAGATGCGTTCCCTGATGAAATAATCATAACTACGCAACACTGTATTCCACCCTTTGTTTTTCTGAAGTCATAAATTAATCTGCATTATCTTTCTAATTATCTCTTAATCATCTGCATATCTGTAAGGCATCATTTAACACTTGTTACTCTACCGCTTGAAAGTAGCATCACCGTTGTTAACACGTGTTTTCTAGTCACATAAATATTTAAGTGACAAATCGGGAAATGTTAAAATCACAAATAATGGCACATACAAATCAAATCAACACATAATAAAATTGCCAGCTATTAATGGCATGCAAGGAACACAGCATATTATTAATCCAAATAAAATTCATTAAGTTTTCAATGGGTTTGCATTCTGCAATACAGGGTTGAGCACTTTCTTGAGGTGGGTGAGATACTTCTATTTTTTCCTTCCACAGTGTGATCAGTATAAGAGATCTGACTACCTGTATTTTGCACACATCCTACCTATTTTTAGAGCAACACTTCCTGAGCCCGGCTTAAAATCACTGTGAGCAGGCCCACATAGCCCTATAGTGTCTACTCTGGCAGTTAACATTTCTTATCACCTGTCTAGGAACATAAGGAAAGCCCTGCTAGCCCTGCTATATTTATTTAATAAATATCCCGCCTTTCCCCCAGAACTGGGACTCAAGGTGGTTCACAAGCATTTAAGCAAACACAGATAAAACATAGGTTGGGTCTACATTGATCTTCTAAACGTTGAAAAAAATAATGTTCTATAGTGCTTAATAGCAGTTTTCCATTGCCAGTGGCTTGCTGCTCTGCATCGCCCTCTGGTGTCACATATCAATAACGCATTTTAACATTATAAATGCTGAGTGTAGATCTGCCCATAGATTTTGTGTGTACAGTGCTTTTTTCTCTGGGGGGATGCAGGGGTACACATACCCCCTAAACATGGCCTCATTGAGGGGCACGATTTCAATATGAGTAGGAAAATGAAAGTACCCCCTAAACATTTTTTTAAAGAAAAAAAGCACTGTACATATATATAGAGAGAGAGTGAGTTTAAAAGTAATTTAATTATAATGGAACTAAAATGATGGAGGGGGACTCTATTAAAATGCATATAGTAAAAATCTGCTATCCATTCCAGTATCCCATTTTACGCAGTAAACATGGTGAAGGTCCACTGAAAGTACCAGTTTGGGCTGGATAACCCCCCCCCCTCCATAAAACATTTGGGGGCATAGCCAACCAAGTCATATTCAGGGGTAGACACACTGAAATCAATAGACAGGTTAGATTAAAACCCAAATATTTCAGTGGCTCTATCCTGTGCATGACTTGGTCAAACATCACCCTAAGTATTTTATGGGTGGAAATCCTATTCCATCAAAATTGGAGCTCTGCTAGACGTACTCCTGGCATTAGGTATTGAAGAAGGTAGATGGAATTTATGGTACATGGTGAGCAACAAAGATCAAGGAAATGCCGAAATACATATCCATAGGGATTAACTCTATGTGCTCAAATGATGATTGCACATCTGCGTTATGTTTTTGTGCAAATGCATAGACTTTGGTCTAGGGCTAGATTGAAGTTATTTGGAATTTCTCTGGTTTTGAGGCTGCTGCTGACATGCCATTGTCTTTTGCCATTCTTGATTTTCTTTCAGGTAGCTCCTGAATCTTATTGAAATGACTTGGGGTCACTTGTCATGCATTATGGAGAACAGTAATTCATGTGTCAGAAAAAGTTAACCCAACCGTCATACCCCTGTGTGGGATTTGTGACTGGTGAAGTGAACATATCAAGACTCCCATTGTTGAAGAAAGCCATGAGCCTCAGGGTAATGGTCCTATTGCCACTTTCTGCCAGAGTATCATAGGCTTTTAAGCACACATAAGCTTATTTCTAACTCAGGCTGAAGAATCACCTAGGATTTCTAAAAATAAATATAAAAATCATTTTCTCTGCGGTTGAGTAATACGATGACTGCAAAGAACCAAGCACTAACTATGAACTATCTTCAACAAGGAACTATTTGCTCAAATAAAACAGCACAGATTAAGTTTGCAGATGTTTGATCATTTTGCCTACTTAATTCAGCTTCCAAAATTCAGGGGCATGATTCATCCCCTTCCATTCACACAGCTCTAAACATGCAGAAACAGATATGAAGGCAGCCTTGCAACAGCCTCCCTGTCTCCCCACCACCATGGTCAGATGCACAGATATTGCCCGTACATTGTGATGTGTCTACCTTTACAAGTGGGTAACTTGTTAGAAAAATTAGAGGAGTGTCAAACCAGAAGGTTTCTAGGGAATGGAAAATATTTAAAGAATATTTAAAAACGTACTGTACGAACAATAAGATACTTGCAGAAATAGAGTGATACTGGTAACCAAGAATTACATAAAATGTAATAGTGGATTATATATATATATACACAAAATAATAATAATATGAATCTGTGCAACGAATACAGATAATATAAGTAGTATAATGAGAATTATTGGAAGTTATACATTTTAATCTGTCATGTAAGTGTAATATATTGCATTTGTTTATGTTTGTTTCCTTTTCTTATTTCATCGTTTCTATTCATTTGTATCGTTTTCTGTTTTATATGTTATGTAATTTGTGTATCTTTGCCTATGTGAAAATTAATAAAGATTTCCTAAAAAATACAAGTGGGTAACTTGCAGTCAGATCCAAAAATCTGTGCACTGCAGAGCACTGATGCAACTTGAGGGGATTTCTGGTATGTCAAATTTAGGAATAAATGAGAATGATAGGAAGAGCTCAAAATGTGAACTTCTCTTGACAATTTGAGTTGGAGCTCCTCCAAACCCTCCAAAAGCCCTTTTCAAGTCTGCCCCAACTCAAACTGGATCTTACATTCTGCCTCCAACATTTCCATTTTAAATCTGAGATTATAAATTCAAGTTCCACCATCTCTGACTGCATATGAATATGATGTTCTTTCTCAGCCAAGGAACCCTGTATTCAGTCATTTGTAGCTGGGAACTGTAGAACTTGTAGATAAATTGCATGATCTCAGATGCAAATGATAGAAGTCCTTCAATATCTACATAGTTACCCGCTTCCCAAGAGCTTGGAGGAAGTGAAGGTGGGTTGGCACCTAAATCAGGCTTTTCAAATGTTCCATTAAACATTCAAATAACCTATGAAGGTTGTCCAAGTGTTTGACTGGAGCTGTCAAAAGGCCTCATTTATTTTGGGGGTTAGGAATGAGAAGCAGCTTGTGTTTATAGGGATATTCCAAGCTTCCACATACAGCACACAACAAGCCAAGAATATGTTCTACTCACAATTGGTTCAATTTAGAAGCCACATTAGGTGACAGTATGATTAAATTCTAAGGGAAAGCTGGCAAGGCATGACACTTGCAGATACCAGCTAGGGGTGGGGAAACAGTTCCAGTTTGTGCCACTTTCACAATTTTCATTCTAAACTCCATTCCATCTCATTTCTACAGCCTTAAAAAAAAAATCTGAAAAAACCAAACCAAACCAAACTAAAAGAAACCACTTGCTTTTATGAAGTGGTCAAAGAACTGCCCCCTTTTCTGTCTGTCTTTCAAAGCAGCTGTCTTGAGCAGCCAGCTAGCATAGCTGCTGCTACATTAACTGATTTTTGCCAGCGCACCTGTCCCAGGTTGTGATGCGTGGTGATGATGCCCCAGGCCACTGGCTGTTGCCATGAGTCCAGTCTGGTATGAAGAAAGAAGAAAGCAGAGGTTCAGGGTGTTGGGAATACTGCCAGGGAGATATAGTCCATCATGGCCCCAAGCTGGCTGCCGGACGTCCATCGATCTCCCGTAGTCACGCAGATCCAGCAATTAGCGACGCGAAGCCTCAGAGATAGACTGCCATCTCAGGCTCGTGCACACTCTTTATCAGCAGAAAACACAGCCAGAAAGCTGCACTGCAGAAGAGCATATTTACAGACTTTATTTAGCGTTGAACAGAACAAAGAAAAACATGACCGTTCTGAGTCAGTGTCTCCGACCGACTGCAGAATCGAAAGGAATAGCAAACATAAACATCCTGTGAACAGGACATGCGCAGACTCTGTGACTCACAAAGCCTGCTCCCTTTTAAGGTGGAACGGAAATATCCTAACACAGGGCACTGGGAGGACTGAAGTTCCTGTGCAGATGAGGTGGGCGATTTTCCAATGTGGATTAGCTGATTTCCAAATCAACCTGAAATGAGCTGGGGAGAGTGGGTACTTAGGAGGTGGGGGAGGCATCAATAATAATAATACTAATTCTGCTTTTCAAATGTGTGTCATACTCACAATTGCTTAAGTCATTAGAGCCCATGTATAAATTTCCCATGGTCGGCTCATCATCAACTCATCAACCTTTTTATTCGACCGTCAGTCAGAAAAAAGTACATTTGTCAATACACAGTTAAAAGCTCCAGGAAGATTTTAGAACTTAGCCAACACTAAAATGGGCTAAACAGATAGCCCCATATCAATACAATCAATTTTAGTCTTGCGACGCTTAAAAGCTAAAAAAAGAAATTTGGCCACCAAAGAAGGTATAGCTCTAGTGACGTTATTCAGCAAGTGTAAGACCTGGTTTTCTTCGGATAGGAAGCTAGATTGACCTAGGAGTGGGTCTATAAAATTTTGTCTAAGCTCTGCATAAGAAGGGCAAGTCAAGAGAATGTGTTCGGTGGACTCAACCACACCCATGGCACAATGACAGGTTCTCTGGGCGTATGGTACTCCCCTGTACCTTCCCCACAATATCGCAGAGTCAAGGACATTTAATCTAGCCGCTGTAAGAGGTCTACGGTATTCCACATAGTGAATTTCTGCAAGGTAGGGGGCTGGTATGGTCCGATAAATCTGGTCCCCTAGGAACATCCCTGGTTTTACCTGGGCTATGTCCTCTTGTCTGGCAATGTCACTCAGTCTCCGGGAGATCACAGCTCTAGCTTGATTGTACGTCATAGACTCAAAGTAAAGGTGAGACAATCCACAGGATTGAACCTCGTTAGTGACCTCCCTTTCCCACGATGATTGGAAATCGTCCCTCAATATCAAGGGGGCAATACCCACTGGTTTAAAACAAAGCTTGAGCCAAAGCCAGAGCTTCGTCTTCAAGGCCACATACCGTAGAGCTTGCCAGCCGACCTCTAATCTCATAACCGCACCCGCTACCGAGGGGGGAATCCTAAGGATGGCTCTAAGGAATCGCGTTTGGATAGAATCCAATTTCAAAAAATCCCTACGGGAGCCTAAAGAGATGCCCACCAAAAGAAGGGGGAGGACTTTCATTTGGAAGAGTCTCAAAGCTATCTTCACTGACTGAGCCTGATTCTTAGCATATAAGGATCTAATCTGGATGGCTGCTTTAGATGCGTTAGTTGTTATATAGTCTCTATGGGCCAGAAAAGACCTATTTGACCGTATTACTTGTCCCAGATATTTAAAGCAGTTAACCTGCTCTAAGGGGCTCTGAAAGTGAAATATTTATGGATAAAAATGGTTTTGGCTTGTGGTCTTGTTTGCAGACTGTTTTGTTACAGCTGAACATTACAGAGCCCACCCCCAGCCTCAAATGTGTGTGTATGTGTGTTTGCCAATGTTTTCCTTAATTATAAAGTAGCCCTTTGAAACATGTCACATTTTTCTCCATTTCAAAACACAGCGATGAAAAATTAATTTTTAGGACAAAAATAAAGTAGGGCTGTTTGCACAATTTCGCTTGTCTTTACTCTTTGAGTTAAACAAGAGCAAATTCGCTGGTTGACTGTGGATATGATTTTCTAACACGATATTTAAATAAAGTCACTAATTAATGATATAAAAATACCTGTTTACTATTAAGCAAAAGCAACCAGATGCTGCATACACGTGCCAATTAACATTTGCAACATTTTTTGCAGATTAGCATTCCAGGGGGGAGGAAGTGGGCAGGATCCAATTCCATTTTAAGCTGTTTCAATTCAATTTTTCCCACATCATATGTGGAATAATGTCAAACTTCAATGTGCAATATGGACAGTATCAATGTTCATTTTAATGCTATGCTTTTGAGCAATGAGGAGTTCCTCAATTGTTGCATTTTTGCTTGTGACTGTAGTAAAAAGGTAAAGGACCCTGGGCAGATAAGTCCAGTTGAATTCGACTATGGGGTGTAGCACTCATCTCTGCTTTCAGGCCAAGGGAGCCAGCGTTTGTCCACAGACAGCTTTTCCAGCATGTGGCCAGCAATACAGCTGAACAGGCTCATTGGAAGGTGAATTTTTACACAATCAAATAGTGTTTCAAGAAAAATTGCTCCATCACAAAAATCACAATTTCTGGTGCCAAACACTTGTTGCAGCTCTATTTAAATAACTGCCATTAAAATTAAAGGAACTTAAAAGTCCTTAACTCAGTGCTATTAGTTGCAGTATGAAGCTTATTCTGGCGCACATAATAAGCAAAATTGGTCTGACCAGATTAAGAAGAGAACCACAAAGTTATGAATGTCTCAATAATTAGACATTGTTAACTAGGAAAGCAGAACAGATGTTGGGTGATTGCTGCAATATGCTCCTAATTTCCCACAACTATTTGCAGCAGTTCCCTGAGTAACCAATACATACCAGCACATCTAAACATTGATTAAGATTGCATTAACTGTTGTTACCTGTGTACCCTGCCTTAGGAACATAGGAAGTTGCCTTATCCTGAGTCCTGCAGAGTCTCTTTCAGGCAAGAGTCTCTTTCAGCCCTACCTGGAGATGCTGAGGTTTGAACCAGAAGCTCTTCCACCAAGCTCTGGCCCTTCCATCTCCGTCCATAGTCTTCAGAGCAGCTTATGCTCACAACCATGAATTATTACTTGCAAGACTCTCATTCTGAGTTTTAAAATGTATCTTCTTCATTTTTGTTTACTGTCTTCTGGCATCTTCTGCATGTCTACAAGGGCAAAACAAATCATAATTCCTAAACAGTATAGAAATTGCAATACCCATTTGATTTATTTCCCCTCTGCTTTCATCAACTCTTCTCCACATCTTGTAAATAAGGTCCCAAATAATGTCCTAAATAATGTCTCACTCAGGGATGCTCATATGCCACAATATTTATCAACATGTATACATGAAATATATGTTTGGTTCAAAATAATGGTACTTTGATCATTTATTTATGTTAAGAGGTGGTCGTTACACCCGAGAGTAGCATCTGCGGTTTCATTTACGGCACAGAAACAGAGTGATTACTGTATTATGAGGTAACCGCACTCGGGGGTATTACAAAACATGAAATACAACTGAGTTGAGGAAGTTCTCCTAATTTTCCAGGCCTGTGATTATCTCATAGGAGCTCACAGCTTGCAGTTACCAGATGTTTCACAATATCAGTGGCTCTGGAGTTGCTTCCGTGTTATAACAAGAAGATTTTACAGCACAGACGAAGGCTGGCATTTTCTCTGCTGGAAGAAGACAAAATTGGCAATTTAGAACAGCGGTTTTAGCTGAGCAGTTTGGTTAACATCAATTAATCTAATTTATTAAAACATTAAGGAACCAATCACAACCAAGGCCTACCATAGTTCTTATATGTGCCATGTATATCTGTGGGTTAATATTCTTTCATTCAAGCTACAGCAGAAAACATAGGATCTAAGCCTAAAACATAAAGATGCCCAACTTCTGTGGGATTATTTGTGTGTGTGGACTTTGCCCTCCAGTTAGTAGCTGATGGGCCAGGTTCTATATTAAAGTGAGGGTTTCACAGCTATGAAACAGAGTAACTTGAGTGACAGGCATTATATACAAAATGCAAAAAGCCAAGATAGCATTGCAGTGATTTGGTTTCCGTGTAAAGCTAAGCCAAAGCCTGGCTTAGCATGAACAAGTAAACATGTGGCTTCTAAAGGGAAAATCACAGCCAGTTTACTCCTTCTCCATTCCTGCTGCTGTTGCACTGCTGTGAGCTAAGATGTGCTTTGGCTTAGTCAGTGTTATGTCTGAACCCAGGCTCATGGTTTATCTTGTTCCAGACAAGCCAGAAGCAGTTGCCAAGGCTTGTTCTACGGCTGACCACTCATTGGGGAGACAAATGACAAAGCATTGGGTTTGGAGGTAATGCAGAGCCAAACCGTGGCTTAACTCACAGCTGTGTAGCAGCAGCAGGACCAGTGGGGACAGCAGAGGGGTCATGATCTCCTCTCAAGTAGTTCAGATGTTTCTTCATTTGCAGTAGACCATTCTTTGGCTTAGCATTAGGTGCAAAAGGGTTTGCCTCTCACAATTTAAAAAAAACAATTTCTTTATCTCACAAGAGAGCATTTAACCACACCTTAATTAAAACTCAGTTCGAATACCAAACATACATTTGTGGTGATGTATATTGATCTGAGTACTAGTTACATTGTCCACAAATGTCAGCCCGGAATGTCCTTCCACAGTATGCATCAGCAAGCAACAGGTCTTAAAAATTTCTTACAGCACAATCCTAACCATTATATGGGATTACGTTTCATTGTGTTCAATGAGACTTACTCTCTAGTATACAAGTTTAGGATTGCAACTGGTAATGGGCTTTAAAGAGAGTCTCTTAACTCTGCAATTTATTTTAAAGCCAGATGTTTATGCATGTCATCAGAATAGAAAGAGTTTTTAAAAGGCATATTTTATTGTGTATAAAGTCCTAGCATCAGGCTGAAAAGCGGTGTAACGGTACAACATAATTTCAAGTAAAAAAAACCAAACACTTAGTACTGAAGCAACAGTAGATCAGGGGATGAGTAGCTGAGAATGGGTGTGCAAAAATGTGCATAAGAGTGGGAGGTAGGTCTTTTTTCATATAACTCTGCTCTTTTCAAAGTGGCAATTTTCACAAGGCAAATTGAACATCATGAAAATTTAGCACAGCACTAAATACATTTAATAGGACTATTCAAGGTTCATAATGCGGTGTGCAAGCTATAGAATTACACATAAGAATTACAGTGGCAGTATAATTCTGAATACAACATAATGGAGACAAACACCAGGGGAAGTCCCTCCCCTTTGTGCCCAAATTGTGGTCATCCAAAAATTTCTTAGTTGGCTAGTGGTGGTAAAAGAATGCCGGACTACATGGAACTTGGTCTGATCTGGTCAGGCCATGCTTGAAAGTTCTGTGTAAGTTCCCACATGAAAACAGCCACACTTTGCTGAGAGTTCTGGGATGTCCTCTGGTCAGTCAACAAATGGATTATTTGCCATCACAACCACTTATTACTGACCTGCTTTTAAGTAGATATTTTGGACAACCAAGCGATTGTGAGGTACTTTAAATCAAATCCGGGGGCCATTGGCCGTGCCACTGGAGTCCCACATGTTTGCTAAACTATTTCTACAATGGATGATCTCTTATTGAAATAGAAGGAACTGCCCCATGATGCTAAATTTGTAAAATGTTACAAATTCTTATTGATTAAAGCTCAATCATTAAACAGATTACTGAAAAATCATAATGACTTGAAACCCTTAAATTACATACAGTTCTGATACCTTAACAAAACCTAAACAAAATTGAAATTAGTGAGAGTGCTGTCTGCTTAGATTATAAATAGGTTTCTTGGCAAGCGTGCATCTAATAAACATAATATATGATGTGTAGGGGGAAAGGAATATGAAATGAAACAGATGTTCATCTTCAAACAAATACATTCAATATCACATTTGAAGCAAGCATTCATCATTCCTTCACCGAGAAGAATCCCACTGCGGTTAACCACATCTTTAAGAACATAACAGTGATATCTCCTTACAAGGCAGCTACATTCATAATGGAAAGGAGTAAAAGATGAAAACAGCTGCAGCTGAGGTTTAGTGGACTTCCACAGATTGAAAAAGGAAATCATGACTCTACTTAGACAGGTTTTATTTGGCTATAATCAGGTTTGGCTGTTCTGCTCCCCAGGGAATACAGTAATTATGGCTCACTAGACTGAAGATAATTACTGCATTCCAAGGGGATTGGCACCTGCTCTCCTCTTTCATGCTGAGTTTAAGAAAAGAAGAATTTACTGCTGGGTCCAGGACTGGATGGATCCATAACCTGTCCTGATTGTGTTCTGTGTACATAGTTAAATACCAGTGGTCAGGGATCTGTGTGAATGAAACCACTCCTCAGTATGAGCAACTTTTCATTTATTTATTTAACGACCTATTCTACATCTTATTATCACAAATTACTTTCTTTAGGACTTCCTTCAGCTTCTCCACAAATCATCCGTAGTCATTTTTTAAATTACGCATTTCATACTTTATATTGACATTATTTGACTCCTTACTTCCATTTCTCTTTAGACAATATTCCTACATTTTTCATAGTGCTCTTTTAAATCCCACTAGCGTTATCTGTCCTTCACTTATGTTTTCCAGATGTTCCACAAATTTCCCCCAGTCCTCAATGAACCTTTGGTCTCTTAAGTACCTAATTTTCCCCGTCAATCTATCCAACCCATACATTCCTGCCTGTTCTCTGAGATCTGCTGGAGGAACAGCGCCAACTCATGGCATCTCTTGGGCAGCTGCAAGAAATGGGGCATTTAGCACAACAAGGATCTATATGGTGGAAATTCATTGACTTAGTCAGGTGTTTTCTGTGTTTAGTTTTAGACTACTTGAAAGGAGGGAGACCTTTCTAGGCCAGAAGACTCAGCTGCAGATGACAAAGGCAAGGACACTTAGATCCGTACCCTACTGTAGCGACTACTGTATCATTTATTTATTTTTATCTTTTAAACATATTGTAAGCTGCTTTGATAACTTCAGTTATTTGCAGAGTATAAAAGTTCCTAAATAAATAGTATTTATTTATTTATTTATTTATGCAAGGAGAAGGGGACGACAGAGGACGAGATGGTTGGGCAGTGTTCTCGAAGCTACCAGCATGAGTCTAACCAAACTGCGGGAGGCAGTGGAAGACAGGAGTGCCTGGCGTGCTCTGGCCCATGGGGTTATGAAGAGTCAGACATGACTAAACGACTAAACAACAACAACTTTGCCATATGACCCAGTTTTGTGTTCTTCTTCACTTTGCCTTTTATGCTTTTTTACTTTTTTTTACTTTTGATTTCATCATTTTCATGATGTTTTTATGTACACTGCTTTGAGAAGATATTTTTCTTGATTTCCTGATATAGAACTGTTTGTATAAATAAAGTAATAAAACAAATTCATAACAAGGCCTTCATTTCCTTGTTTCAGTACTTTGCGAAGTGCATGCAACTAAACCAAACACAACAAATACTGAATTGTATAATGACATTTTCTGTTGGCTTGAGCACAATAGTTAAGGACAACAGCCAGTTGTAGCAGTAACTAGCGACTGTTATTATGAATAAGAGTTTTAAAGAAAAAGCTTCACCTTCATAGTTATGCTTAGGTCTGAAGAAGAACCTGATAATAAGTTATTTTTATGCATTACTGGAGATGCCCAAATCAATGCCAAAGAAATAAACAATGAAGGAAGGAGGCAATGAAAAACCTAGACTGAAGATTTAACTCAGAATAAATCTGAAATCTGAAAACAATGGTGACCTTGAAACCCAATTGCATTTAGGCAGCTGGAAAGGACACATTTATGTATGTATGTATGTATGTATGTATGTATGTATGTATGTATTTAGCATGGAAGGGTATGGTTCATCAGTGAATATTTTAGGATTGTCAAGGGAGCTAACCAAGCTGCAATAGATGGGAACTCTGCTGGGAAGAAAGAGGTACTAAAAGTTGATTATTAGTGTTCTGTACAGAATGTCAGCTTGTGTACCACAGAATAGTAATACTGCAGGGCCAGCATAAGTAGGTTCCATCTTACCCACCCCGCTACCCTTCCCACCAGCCAGCCATTCCTGCTTTTATTGTAAATTTTACTTACTGGGTGGCGAAGTGGGAGAAGTAGTGGGAGCCAATGATGAGAAACGAAGGAAGAATCTTCTTGTGGCCATGCAAGGCAGCGAAAGCATTTCTTTCAAGGGAACTCCAACAAACTTTTCCTGTGTCAAACAATTACAACTTTTCATGGGTTCCATCTTACCCACCCAGCTATCCTAATCCTTAAATTCACTGATCAAGAACAAATTTGTTGTCTGCATTTTTTCAGTTGATTTAGGACGAATCTGATGCGCTGAATCCAAAAATCACATTGGTTTTGCTCAATCAGGTCAAGTTCTTGAGCTATGGCCACATGTCAGTTTTTTACGTTTTTGTTCACATATACGCTTGTGTGGAGCATTTTAGAAGAAGTTGGTGGGGGTAAAATGCCATGTCGAATAATTGTTTTGATTGGAAATGATTATTTTAATGACAAGAAGTATTCAGGTCCGATAGTTCTGGGTGATTATGTCGAAAAGGGGTCAGTTTGAAGTCATAAAACCTCGAAATCTTCCATAAATTTGTGCGGCTGGGATCAACAGAAAGAACCGGAGCAGCCTCAAGTATCCTGATCGTCAATCAGCACGTCGTCCAGTAGCTCATTGTGATGAAATGTCAGTGCCTATCTTCGGAGAACTTCCTGACATTAGTGACGAAGATGCCTCCAGTGTTGAAGGACATGAAGAAGAAGTGGTTCTTGAAGATGATGCTCCACATCCATTTTCCCAAAAGGAGTTGAATGATCTAGTTCGCGACCTCAGCTTGTCAAAGGACTCTGCCGAACTGTTGGCATCCAGATTGAAGGGAAAAACCTCCTCTCTGACAGTGCTCACATCAGCTTCTTCCGCAACAGGCATCAAGAGTACCTCCATTTTTTCTCAGAAGAGAAGGACTTGGTGTACTGTGCAGATATTGTGCAGCTTCTGCTCAAGCTTGGAGTGCCACAGTACGAACCCAAAGATTGGAGACTGTTCATTGACAGCAGCAAGCGATCACTGAAATGTGTTCTGCTACACAACGGCAACCAGTTTGCCTCTATACCCCTGGCTCATTCGACTACACTGAAGGAGAACTATGAAGCGGTGAAGTATGTGCTGGAGAAAATTGGTTATGATCAGCATTAGTGGTTTATTTGTGTTGACCTGAAGATGGTGAACTTTTTGTTGGGACAACAGTCTGGCTTCACCAAGTACCCATGTTTTCTGTGCATGTGGGATAGTAGGGACCGTGCTCAGCATTACACGAAGAAGGACTGGCCTGTGCGGGAGGAATTGGTGCCTTGCAAAGAAAGGAACGTCATCAACAACCCTCTGGT
Organism: Podarcis liolepis; assembly: GCF_965112155.1. Classification (NCBI taxonomy): domain Eukaryota; kingdom Metazoa; phylum Chordata; class Lepidosauria; order Squamata; family Lacertidae; genus Podarcis; species Podarcis liolepis. Next base: position 5,756,983 of record NC_139558.1, read on the forward strand.
GGACAGAGACAGAATACTCTTCCCACCGCTGCACATCAAGCTCGGCTTAATCAAGCAGTTCACCAAGGCTCTGGACAAGGATGGTGACTGCTTCACTTACTTGTGCCAGGCTTTTCCAGGATTGACCATGGAGAAGTTGAAAGCTGGCATCTTTGACGGTCCTCAGATCCGTCAGCTCATCAGAGATCCAGAGTTCAGAAACTCAATGAACGAAGTGGAACTGGAAGCATGGAAGGCATTTGTTCTGGTAGTGAAGAACTTTCTGGGCAACAATAAGGCCAGAAACTACGCAGAACTTGTCAACAACATGCTGACTGCTTTCAGAAACCTGGGCTGCAACATGAGCATCAAAATGCACTACCTATTTTCACATATGGACTGGTTTCCTGAGAAACTGGGTTCAATGAGTGACGAGCAGGGGGAGAGATTCCATCAGGACATGAAAGAGATGGAGACCAGGTATCAGGGTCGCTGGGACGCAGTCATGATGGCTGACTACTGTTGGACTCTGAAGAGAGACCTCCCTGCCGCTGAGCATTCCAGGAGTTCCAAGAAATGGAAGTTCAATCCCTGAAGTTTGAAAAATGGTGAAGCAACATGCAATTTACGTGTACTTACCTTTATCAATGCCCACCATTCAGTTTACAGTAAACCTGACCTGATGGAGAGAAACGGATGCCATTTCCTGATTCAGCAGTGCAAAAATACCCTAAATCAGTTGTAGAAATCTAGACAACATTCAAAAAGTAAAAAATTGTTACCCAGTGTTACCCTTCCCACCAGCCACCCATTCCTGCTTTTATTGTAAACTTTACTTACTGGGTGGTGAAGTGGGAGAAGTAGTGGGAGCCAGTGATGAGAAACAAAGGAAGAATCTTCTTGTGGCCATGCAAGGCAGCAAAAGCATTTCATTCAAGGGAACTTCAACAAGCTTTTCCTGTGTCAAACAATTGCAACTTTTCATGGATTTAACAAATTAGAAGCCAGCACTTCAAAAGCCTTCAGAACCTCTAATGATCTTTATGGAATCTGCCTTTCTTTTGTCTGAACTTCTTCCCTTACAATTCTACAGAATGAGGATCACTTTACAAAGACCTCAGTGTGGTTGATTTTCCACCATGACTGTTCCCAAGCCATTCCTGACATGTGCTGATTCTTTTGGGAAGTGATGCATCTCTCCAAGTGATCCGAGGCGTTAGTAGTAGATGGCTGGAAGTAGTCATGTTGAAATTGAAACTAAAACAACAGTAAGGCAAACGGAAGGAAGGAAGGAAACCAATAGACCACCACCTTATAAAGGAGCAATATAAAAACAGTGTGTGGAATAAAAATAGGAATAAAAATGAAACACATTAGCAAAAGCAACCTCCAAACGATTAAACAGCCTAGGAAATAAGTCTGGGGCCAAAATGATATATCAAAGCAAGACCTAAGTGTATGAGCAGGCTCATGAGGAGACAAGTAATCCTTCCGATGTCTTGGTCTCAGGCCATGACAGATTTAGACTGAAAATTGCTTGGAGCCACTGCAGTTGACAAAATACAAGCAAAATGCCCAGTCCCGTTTAACAGTTATACTTGGGACTAACTGCACTTTCTTCAAACCAAACCCACATATAGCAAACTTCAGTAGTCTAATCTGGAGGTTCCCATGGTATGGATCATTGCTGGCAGATTATCTCTGTCCAGGTTGAACCACAGCTGGTGCATAAGCCAAAGCAGTCCTCCAGTCTGCGTCTCCAATGACCAAGTTAGATCAGTAAGCACCCCTGGACTGGAGGGTTGCAAACCCATTCAGCACCAGGTTGAGTACCACCATTATTATTTTTATTAAAAGAATTTATACCACCATTCGTTTCAAGAAGGAAATATCAAGGCAGTTCCCAGACAAATAAAAGTCAAGAGCAAAATAACAAGAATAACGGCAGTTATAAATATGCAACTATTCATAACAAAAATACATAGAAAGGAACTACATTAAAGCAACACACATACACCCCCAAGCCCATTAACCTAGCCAGCCATGGTGCCTATTGTGGGTTGCCACTGAAAATGGCAAGCATGTGCCAAAACATCCTTTCTCAGTAATATGCATCTCCTGCCAATTCATTTCTTGTCGCAAACTTTTCGTCGGCATAATGTAATCATGGGAGAGAAGCCACGCAGATGGTCTCTGGTACAATTCCTGGCACTTCCAGTTTAAAAGGCCAGGTAGCAGGTGATGGGAAAGACCTCTGCCTGTGAGACCTTGCAGAGTCGCTATTATATAGGTTGACGATGTACAGTGTAGACATTACTGGGCTAATAACATGACCTGGTATAAGGCATCTTCCTATATTCCAGGTTGAGGGCTGTTCCTAATGCCACATTCTATGCTTAGCAGCATTTGTGCAGACTTGTTGCTCACAAAACCCTGACTATTGTTCCTACCAACGAATAACATTAAGCTGTCATGGGAAACGAGAAAGGGCAATATAATTATGGGTGCATTGTTGACTTGTCTTTCAACCTTCCTCCACAGCAGGACAACAGCATTTATTCATTGTTGAGCTGAATGAAATAGCAAGAGCAGTAATGCTGTACCAGACGTTTATTATATCAGATCTGCAGCGTGAGGATTGTTTGACCTGTACAATAACAATGATGTACAAACCTCCTCGCAGAATCTATTGTTCCAATTTCTAGCCCTTGATGGGTAATGGATTTTGCTGGTTTTCTCTTTGACATTTTGCATCACAAAAACAAAGGAGAACTTAGCTCATTAAAATCAAGAGTCCTCCATTCAGAAGGAATGGCAAATTACTATAGTTTGGAGCTTTTTATGTTCAGAGGAGTTCCTCCTGAAGTTTATCAGAGTTTTCTATTACTCAGAAGTTAAGTGCCAATTGGCCACAGATGCTTAAAAAGCAGTGTAAATCCAGATATGTCAGTATCAATTACTCGATCTTGAGCTCAGCTAACGACATTAGCATATAAATTTGTTAATTGGGATTTTTCAGTATGTTCGGGTGTTTTGTGCCACTCTGAAAGTGCACAGCTGATAAATGTCGGATCCAAACAGTCTGTTGCCTCTGGAAGAAACAATGCCTACATTCTGAATCTTCGTAAAAGGATGTGGCTGTGTTCGATTCTCCTCACAACATAGGATGTCAGGGTTAGGACCCGTTGTCCAAAACTCGACCAGTTTTAGAAGTAATTATGGAAGTGAGAGCTGGACTGTAAAGCAGGCAGATCACCGAAGAGTTGATGCTTTTGAATTCTGGTGCTGGAGGAGACTTTTGAGAGTCCCATGGACTGCAAGAAGATCAAACCTATCCATTCTGAAGGAAATCAGCCCTGAGTGCTCACTGGAAGGACAGATCATGAAGCTGAGGCTCCAAGACTTTGGCCACCTCATGAGAAAAGAAGACTCCCTGGAAAAGACCCTGATGTTGGGAAAGTTTGAGGGCACAAGGAGAAGGGGACGACAGAGGACGAGATGGTTGGACAGTGTTCTCGAAGCTACAAACATGAGTTTGACCAAATTGCGGGAGGCAGTGGAAGACAGAAGTACCTGGTGTGCTCTGGTCCATGGGGTCACGAAGAGTCGGACACGACTAAATGACTAAACAACAACAAACAACAACATGGAAATTTACAATATCTGGAATTGTAAATGTTTTAAATCCCAAAGGGATGAGTTTGGCTTGAATATTTTTAGCCTAGAAGTGGGTAGAAATTATGTCTAAAAGCACTGGTGCGAATCAACAGATTCCAAATAAATTTTGCTAACCTGATCTACTTAATATCCCTCAGTTGTCTACAAAACAAGAGCTACCAAATTTACTTTGAATTACATTGTAGGCAAGATTTGGGGAAACTTTGTCAGCACCAGTCACATTCCCTTGTAGGAACAATAAACTGGGCTGTCTTGGTTTCAAGTGGTGTCAAGCTTTTAGTCTATAATTAATCTTCTTTTGATTACTGTTTGGTATGGTAGTATATTATATTAAATAATTTTTTAGTGTCGGTGTTGATGTATATATTATATATTGCCTGTATTACAGTATTGTATTGGAAATCATACTCAGACTACAGTGTAATGAAGGGCAGTTTCTAAGTCTGGGAAATAAATAAAGGAGGGGAAAAGCCACACTCCTCATAGGTAGGTAGAGATGGAAAGGAAAAGAAAAGCATATATTGCCAGCATCGTTGCTTCCATACTTCTAAACATGTTTTTGTACTAGAGCATAATGAGAATGTTCAGATTTCCAGGAAGTTAAATCATTTCCACAAATGTACAGGAAAGAAAGTAAATGTTATCATTAGCAGAACTCCATAGGAAGCTCCACTCCAGCTTCTGATTGGATTCCATAGGTCTATATATCTAATAATGAACTTCTCACTCAAAAGGTTTCATGCTGTGGAATCGTTGAAAGCAACACAAATGGTTTCTTTAATGAGGACATGTTAACAAAGAGCCTGCAAGGATGATTCACTAATCACCAAGGATACTTCTGTGTCTACACACATAAGGAAAAGGAACTGAAGATTGAATTAGAGGTGACTCATGTTTTACATGGCAATAATATGTGTCACATATATACCACAACATAAAGTGTAACGCAAGGATGTGCATTTCTTTTTTAAATGGCTCATAATAAAACTTTTTTGAAAGTACACATTAAAAATAGAACAGATTCAAAGGATGAGTTATTAACACAACAGGCTTAAGACAGTTCAATAGCTATAAATACTAATAATTTTCTTTCTCTTTATATTTCTTTTACAGAGTTTTCTTTAGTTTTTCTTTACAGGGTTTTGAGATGAAGAGATAATTCAAAAGTGTATATTGGGGTGGAGGAGCAGGCATAATCCTTTCTTGTTATTGGCATCTGTCTGTCTTGAGGGGCAATGGAAGAGTGCACCATGGGAAAACAAAACTCTGAGGCAGAGTGCATGGCGGTCCTGGGCTGCCCAGATGATAAGATTCCCCTTGTGGCCTCACTGATGTAGTCTTAAGGAAAGGAAAGCAGTACATTTGGCACCAGCTAGGCTGCAGGAGTTGCCGAAATGAGCAACTGTCTTAGGGACTCCACTCCGGATTTGTATTGGGTTTACTCCTTAGGCTTTTCTTTTCCTGAAGATGCTGCACAAGGCAGTGGGTAGATGTCATTATTCAGGGTTTACTCCTGAAGCCTAGTTCATGAATAGTATAATCATGAAGCAGCAGAGGTTTAGGATCAGAGTTTTCCTTCTAGATGGGCTCCCTTCCCATGCTGATGAGTGCTCCTTCTGCCACTCACTTCCCTCTACAGCATGTGCAGAAACCACCGTCTTGATGGTTGAACCTACTATTGGTCTTGCCCACTTAATCCACTGGAGCCTGTCTTTGCAAGCAGGGGAAATCTTTAGCTCAGCAAGGGTTTGAGACCTATATTCTGCCCTCACCCGGTTTAGCTGGCCCAGCAAAGCCATTTCCCAGGGTTTTGGTGCTGTCGCATGCTGATAGCTTCTAGGAGCCACAGGTGAGAGCCGCGTGCAAAGTGGTGGAAGAATTACCCAAGAAGGAGCACAACGTTTCTCCTCACCAGAGGTACTGCACCTCCTCTAAAATCTCATTCACCTTTATACCTTTATGATCAACACACAATTCCCATGTTTTGTCAAATAAGTCCTTTATCTTTTGTCCCCTGGTCACCCTTAGTTTTTGTGTTAATTTCTCTAAAAGAGCACATTGCTAAAGGTTTTGGCACCACTGGTCAATATTTACTGTATATTCTGAAGTATTTTCCCATTCTGAGCTGTTAACTACTGCTCGTGCTGCCCAGAGAAAATGACTCAACAGCTCTTTATGACTAAGAATCTAGAAACATATTTAGCAACACAAATGTATGTATCCATTGACCAGTAACTTCACTGATCTCCTGACACTTCCAATCCCCTTGTAACAGAGGGAAATTCCACCATGTGTGGAGGCATGTGCTGACCATACCACAACCTTTTCAACATATAGGGAAAATATAAGGGTTTATTAGAACTACCTTCCTTGGTGTCACATACCATTTGTGTAATACTTTCAATGACAGCTCCCTAGCAATGGCAGATGCTATCTTAGAGAAACCTGTTTCTAAAAATGCACATTAGGAGACCCTGATTGGCACCACTCTTGGAAGTGCTGCACTGTGACCAAGACTAGAGGGCAATTCACTTTTTAAGGGAGAGATTCACTGACACAGCCCCAGCAGTGAAAGCCCCGTGCAAGTACTTCTGCTTGTGCAATGGGGACCCCTCCCCCTGTGTGCCACCTGAAATTGGCTCTGGGCAGGGTCAGGAGACTCCCCAGAACAGCAGCAGGCAGTGGGGGTTATCAGAGAACAGATCATTCCATCTGGCAAACTGCAGTGCTTGCATAGTGGAACAATGGGAATAGCATGACATTGAACTCTGCCACATGTATGTATGATCTCTCAAGGTGAAGTGTATGGCTGTTGAGGGTGAGGCCAGTGGATGCAACCTCACTCCCATTCCATGAGCATGGTGTGCAGGTGGAAGTATAACATATGAATGGCTCTAGGATCCGTTGTCCAAAACTGTGGCCCATTCCTCTTCCTTGTAAAATACAGCAATGGCATAAAGGCAGCAAATGTATGATGCAATATCAGAAATTTCCAGGGCTTTTTTCCAGCTGAAACTAACTGGAACTCAGTTCTGGCACCTCTCAGGTGGGTGCCATTGCCATTATAAGAAAACAAGGAAGGTGTTCATAGCAAGTTCCGGCACCTCTTTTTCTAGAAAAACAGCACTGGAAATTTCATTGCTACAAGTTGCATGGTAAAGATGAACAAATGACTGTTGTGTTGAGTGGCAGCCTGATGTTTAGTTCCTCCCTGGTGTTTCTGGAAATATTCTCTTATACTCACATTTTGCAGATGTATCTACAGATCATATAGAATCATAGAGCTGTAGAGTTGGAAGGGTTCCCAAGGGTCATCTAATCCAACCCCCTGCAAAGCAGGAATATTCAGCCTTTCTCCAGTGTGATTCCAAGACTTCCAAGGACACACTGTGCTGCATCAGTCAGGAGTGGAGGTTTCCTCTACTTCCTGCCCATCACGGTAAGAAATTTGGCTTTTTGTTGGCACTGGGTGAGGGACAAGTGATGCATAACTGAAGAGAAAATCAAGTACTTTTTTCATAATTAAAGCAGGTATCTCCTCTCATGATAATGTTTGAGAATATCTATTTTAAAACTTTATTTTCAGCCAGGAAATGTTAATACCATCCAGCAGGGCACTTTATGTCCAATATTTCTTTTCTCATCGGCCAAAATACTTTGGGGAAAGTATTACATTAAACAATTGATATATCCATTCTAAAAGTACTTAGTGCCCATTAAACATATGGGTTTCATTCTGCTAAGTGGGGGGGGGGGAGAGAGAATAATCTTCTGGTTTAAAAGAAAAAATAAGATGGTAACAAATTCACCCATTGACCAAAAAAGATGAAAATTCTAAGTTGAGTGCTTAAAACTAGATAATGATGTCACCAGGCTGCCTACCATCTAAATTTTGCACCCCCTGGACTCTGTGCCTTATGTGCCTAAATCTGGCACTGCTAGGTGGATAAGCATTCCACAAGGAGATAGTCACCTCTGAAAAGCCCCATTACAATCAAGATAACCCCTCAAAGGTTTCCAAGCATTGGACAGTAATGCTCAAGAATCAAATGGATCTTTAAGGTCAACCCCTTAGTGTTGTTCACCCATTTCCACTATACAGTCTTGTAGATTGTGCTTGCTTTTATCTTAGCCTTCATACATCTCCCCACCGGTCATTCGGTTCCAATTCAAGCTCAGGATACTATGAGAACCATGGCTACCTAGCTGAACACTGGCCCTCAGCTTCCCCTGTATGTTTTCAGTTAGTGTAGAGAAATTAGCACAAAGTAACAACTTGGGCTGTGCAGTGGACAAGGTTGGCAGAGGATGTGTAGAAGAACAAGCAAATGGGTGATGGTGCCAGTGTCTGAGGCAGCATGCAAATCAACAAAAGAAAGGAGGAGGTGGATAATGTATTTAGGAGTTAACAAACATGGGCATAAAATTTGAATTAATTGGAATTTGGATCTGCTGTAACATATCCATTTAATGTAATTCCTTCCTTCTTTATCACTGTTTCTTATATATAATACATTGGCCACCAGACTATTAGAAGGTTCTGGTTGGTGTGAACCAGTTTCTGGAAAGGATCTGGCTGCTGATGATTTCCTGTGGGTTTGGGGTCCTTTCTAGACTTGGTATATGAAGGAAAGAATTCTGACAGCCCAGGCTATCATATGTGGTTCTGTGGCAGGCCTTGGTTGTGGTATGGGACCGATAAGGATAGGTCTAGTGTGGTATAAGGGTGGTGGGCACCCTTCAGTTACGGCGTGTTCCCCACTTACCCAACTGCTTTGCCTTTTCACACATTTTAACTGGCAGGGCACAACATAATCAGGCTACGTAAAATGATTAAATTAATGTACTGAGCATTAATATAGTGAGCGAGTTTTTATAAATCTATTGAAGAATACAACATTAACCTTTGTTATGTTGTAAAAAGAATCATTAGAATTTTGCTGATGAATATTTAGCTGCCTCTAAGTCAACAATAAATTTGAAAAGTGCACATTACTCTACAGGAAAATAGGAGACTACATAACTATAAAAGGAAATAAATACCCCACTGATTGCCTCCTTCCTTTTGGTGTATAGTTATCACATTCTGTCTCTCTATATGCGGCAGGAAATAATGAGAGGGTTTATTTCTTGAGTGATTAAAGCCACAGCTGTTACTGCTTATTGAATTGCTTTAACCCACAAACTGAATTAAGGAGCATGATTCTTTGTTTTATGCCACACGCCTTACATTGCCTTGTGGATATTAAGGGCCAAACTGCACATTACATACAAATACATATGACAATAGATTGAGGAGGGTTCTTTTTGTTATTGTTTTGACCAATTGCTTTTCCTTCCTGCAAATAACCCCCTCTCAGCTTTTCCAGCAAAAAAAATAAAATAAAAATAAATTGCTTACTGTTATGTACATGAACATCTATGGTATACACTTGTACCTCAGGTTAAGTACTTAATTCATTCCGGAGGTCCGTTCTTAACCTGAAACTGTTCTTAACCTGAAGCACCACTTTAGCTAATGGGGCCTCCTGCTGCCGCCGCGCTGCCAGAGCACGATATATGTTCTTATCCTGAAGCAAAGTTCTTAACCTGAAGCACTATTTCTGGGTTAGTGGAGTCTGTAACCTGAAGTGTATGTAACCCAAGGTACCACTGTAGTTTGGCCCTAGGAATGCAGGCATTTGGGCTATGCAACAGTGTGGGGGTGTCTTACTATAGACCAATCACTTTGACTAAATTGGTTGACCATTTGCTTGCACAAGAGAGGGGTCCAGATCTTTTCCCGCCATGGTCAGCCTTATTGTCAACCTGGGAAGGTAGCCCATCCTGGAGAATGAAAACTCTGATCATTAACGTCTGCTGCCTTGCAGGATATCTTCAGGAGAGGAGAAGGCTAAGGAGCAAACCCTATACAAATCTGGAGCCTCTAAGACAGTTGCTTCTTCCAGCAACTCCTGCAGCCAAGCTGGTGCTAAACATATTGCTCTGCTTTCGTTTGGACCACATCAGCAAGGCCAAGAGATGGGTCTTGTCGTCAGGGCCTCCATACACACTGCCCAGACTTGCGCCCTGGGGAAGCCACTTCAGTGCTGCTAATGTAGCAGTTTGACTTCACCCCCAGAGGCACATTTCATTGCCTCTTGAGACAGATGGATGCCAACAATAATTTATGCCCACAAGGGCTCTCAAGACAGCTCAAATTCATACAGAAACAAATCCATATGAAACAATGTCGGGTACAACTGAGAAGCCCTGCTCATAGTAGTTATCTGCCTAGTCTCAGAACATAAGCAGTGCTCTGCTTGACCAGGCCAATGGCCCATCTAGCCCTCATAGAGGCCCCCAGATGCCTAAAAGAAGCCCCAAAGCAGGGCCATGTGGCAGTGGCAGAGCATAAGCCCATGCCACCTGGGGCAGGTGAGCGGGGCGTGCCGGGGGGGGGGTTGCTCAGAGGGAGCCTGTTGTGGGGGCGCTTGTTTGTGCACCCTTAAAAAGGGGGCCTGGGGCTATGGCCCCTTCAGCTCCCCTCCCACACTGTGCCACTGCCTTCTGGGAAGTGACACCTCGTGAAAAAGAAGCCTTCCCAGGGGAACGATATTAGAGATGTAACTTCAAATCCCGTAACACAACCATCACTTGGCATTTACTGCATTTCTCCCATTGGCTTTTCCTCTTTTCTCCTCCTGCTTTGACACAAAGTGCTTTCTGCCAACTTGAATAAAATATTGGGGGGCAGGTCAGGTAAGCCCCGCCCCACCCCACATAATCACATGCACACAATCCACTTGAATGGCCCATCAACTTTGAGGGGCCTGGCCCCTCAAATATTTTATTGGGGGGGGTCAAAGACCCTTTGGCTCCTATGCTTTCTGTTCTCACCTACCTAGGTACCTGGGGATATCACAGGCAATGGATTCTGTATTTGCCTAAGCAGAGAATGAGGCAGCCTTACTGTCATTGCTGACCGCAGTCCTCTCTCTGTTTTCAGGGATCTACGCTTTTAAATAAAAGCTTTACAGTGCTACCAGTATTAAGGAAGAAGTGAAGATTCCTTTTAACTTACCCACTTGCTCCTGGTGAAAAGGAGTTGTAGTACAGCAAGGTATTTATGGACTCTAGACTAAATGGTCTAAACGGGCACTCTTTGGATCAGGGGTCGGCAAGGTTTACCTCGCCTGGGCCAGTTCTGGTGAGTTGGACCCTGAACTTCTGGCCCAAAGGCCTGCCATGGTAGCAAAAATGGATGGGAGCTGGGCGAGAGTTTAGTTTATCGAGAGTATTATTTGCTGGTGCACTACAGGAAACAACTACTTCTAGCATGCTGTAATTTTTCCAGTCTTTCTTAAGCAAAGTATAGCTTGACACTTGCTTTTGAAACCCAACAATTACATAAATGAGATCTGAGATTAGTTGGATATTCAGATTCTATAAAAAGTTAACAGAATCTGTGCTGCATTGCACGTTCAAAATCATCGAGGATAAATAGCATGTATTCTCTTGGCTTAAAGCCATGTCCAACTAACCAGTTAGAGTCATCCTGATCTTCGAAGTAAAACATGTATGCAAAAACTGTTGGCTTGTTTCAGTGGTAGGCGCCGGCAGTAGTAGTGGACTCAGATTTTGTTTGTTCTCACAGCCACACTAGAACCATTAATTAATTAATTAATTAATTAATTGTGGCCCTTCATCTGAAGATCGCAGGGCAGTTCACAACATAAAGATACAAAATGAGGACACAAAATACATAATAAAACAAGAACAAAAATAAACCAATAACCCTCTTCCCACAAGCACATTATAATTATCTATTGCCTTTCTTTCTTTCTTTCTTTCTTTCTTTCTTTCTTTCTTTCTTTCTCCAAACCTTTATTAGGCATTACAGATACAGACCATCTTAAAACATTCACATACAAAAATTTTAAAATATATATAAAGAAGCAGCCATATAAAATATATAGTAACAGAAATTTTCATCGTAGTGTCTTCCCGCTAAACTGTGCCATTCACCACTCTAGGAGATACTATTGACATAAACTCAGCCACCCTTGCAGTTACCTCTAGGTCAGTGTTTTTCAACCTTTTTTGGGCAAAGGCACACTTGTTTCATGAAAAAAATCACGAGGCACACCACCACGGTGTGCGGAGAGGGAGATGTCAGAGCCCCGCTGCTCTCTATGGGGAATCGGATGAGAGCAGACCGCCTGTCCGCTCTCATCCGATCCCATCCAATATGATCCCCACCCAGGATGGATGGAAAATAGGGTGGACACAGTCCGGCGCCCGCCTAGTGGGCGAAAATTTGACTTTTTTTTAAAAAAAATGGTTTTTTTGAATTTTTCAATTTTTCCCACGGCACACCAGGCAACATCTCGCGGCACACTAGTGTGCCGCGGAACAGTGGTTGAAAAACACTGCTCTAGGTTAATCTCAGACGGGTAGAATCTTATATTTTCACTGATTATTTATTACACTTACACTATTTTTTCCTCCTGATGTTTGGCTAACTGCTCCCCTCAGCTTAACAGACATTCTTGGCAGTAGTATGAAGAAAACACACTCACATTCACACTCACACATATTGCAGTCTCATACATGATACGTGGCATGCTGTTTCTCATTGCGATGGAGTTTAGTAACCAAATTCAGTGTGAATAGGTAGACTAAGCAGTTCACACATGCACAGTGAAAATGCTGCTGCTGAGCTTTGCTCAATAAAATCTGGCAATGTCTGGTTTTTATACACACATGAAAATGGCCAAGTAGCCCAGAGGTTAAATAAACACTCATCTGAGCAATTTTTCCTCTGACCATTTGGCACCCTCCACTGAGGATGGTTCAGAATGTTTGTATAATAAAAACCAAGAAATCATTTACCGGTATTTCCCTTCAGTGGAATAATAGCCTCAGAAAGAGGTTAGCATCTGACTGAAAACCTGCATTTAAGGTTTCCCTACATTCTAACAGAGAATGTTAGAGAGATCAAAAGCTCTTGTGGGGCATATTCATAAAGAGAAGCACAAAGAAATAAATGAGAAGTCCACCTGGGAAAGAAGACAGGTATATGTAACTAACCCTTGCTACTTTTCACTGGCTCTATTATAGCATTATTACAGTTATTGTGACCCTTTTAATGAAGAAAATGGGACTCGCATTGCATTTGCTAATCCGCTGGCAATTCTGGAGTTCATCCTTCTCTGCTGGTGGTTATTGTTATATACAAGGGTTTTTATTAAATCTGAATGAAATTCAAGCCAATCTGCCTCTAATAAGACCTAATCCTCCATTAGCCTTCTCCTTGTTGAGTCATTTATGCCTATATAAAAAGCCTGCATACAATATTTCAGGAGGGCTGTTGAGGCAATATATGTGCCAGAATTTCCTGGGAAGTTAAAAGTATTTTGATAAGATTAGTGATATTTCATGGAGTGGTGTGCGTATGTTCGTACAACTCTGAGGTCATTTTTATGACCATCAACCAGCATGGTAGCAGCTGCTTCCTGCAAGGCAGGAACATGCTCATACTCAAAGACCATGGAGTTATTCTGAGCACCATTACCCCACATAGCTCTCTCACAGACACTGGGAAATCGCCATGAAAAGAAGCTCTGAGCAGCCACCCAAATATCTTCTGAGCTAAATTCTAAGGGATTTGTGGGGTTCATATTTCAGTACTTATTGGAATAGTATCTCCCACCTTTCCACTTACCAGAGTGGTATTCAAGGCAACTAACAACATTCAAGGATAAAACTATCACCAATAAATAAACCATTAAAAACAGTAAAAGCATGTCCGAGGGCGGCAGGCTGCCTTATGGACTACAGGGTAGGTTTCCTGGCCCACATAGCTTTGCCCACTTAACACTTTGCTGTTGCTCTGCAGCCCACAGCAACCACCACTTTCTTAATCTGACCTCCTAGGGAAGGCTGGAACCAACATAAAAGATGCCCCTAAGACCCATCCTTGTCTGGCAGTCAGTGGCAGTGAAAACCACTGAAAGATCCAGCAGACCCATCAGGAATGCACACTCCTGCCCTGTTCCTAATGTAGGTTATCAGTCAGTATGACCATAATCACCTCTGTCCCAAACTCAGGACTAAAGCTAAATAATCTATTTCATGAAAGAATGCCAGACACCAAGATGTCACAGCACATTTGAGCACCTTACCCCAGAAGGAGCATTTGAAACATGCCTATACTTATCTGAATTTGCATGTGATAGGACCTGGCTGGGACCATAAATACCCAAATTTAGACTGGGAGAGTACATTCTTCATCCTAGGTCCTGGTTTGTTACTGGATCTGAGAGCAGGTCTCAGGTATCAATAAGGCAGAAGGGGATGCTCTCTTGATAAAGTGAGGGCAGAGGACCTAGATCCCAGTATTTATACAAGCCTGGCTAATCCAGGATTTCATACTGTCCGTCCAAAGCAGCTCAGTTCTCATCCTTCACCCATGAATGTAATACACTGGTGGTGTAGTAACAAAAGGAGGTAAGAGCATAGGAATATGGGGAAATCTCATTCACAGCCTTTCTGTGGGAATTGCACAGACGCAACTCTCAGCCTCTGCCATATTTGAAAATTTTGGTGGAGGCAGGGAAGAATCATTTTTCTATTTTCTGTTATTAGTGGAAACCATGCCCTTATCCTGACCTGTCTCCATTACATTTAAGGAAACTTGATAGAGAGTGATATCTAAATCAGACTTCCATGCTGAGAAGCAGTATACCGGGAGTGAGAGAAGTAATATGCTAAAATGTTGACATAAATAATCCCATGCTTCCCCTAAACTACCAACTCTGCAACCAAATAATGATGTCTTGTGGCGTCTCTGATAGATGTTTAGCTTCCATTTTCAAAGAATGAGCTACAGAAATTGAGTTCGGTTAGAGAGGAAAACATCATGTCATAGTTCTAAGAGTCAAACAGGATTACTGTAAAATACATTGTATCCAATTTCAGTACACTTTGCATCTAGATTAGCATCAAATTAGTTTTATTGACCAGTTTTATTTGAGCAGTAAAAATTAATCATTATTATTGGTCTTATTTTTATGATCCCACAAGTAGTGAATAAAATACCACAAATAAGAACATATTTCCAAATTGCAGTGAAAATGGATGCTAGATAGAGTTTTGCTATTTTGACCTGCCTCCATACCATCCAGATTAATACTATTTAGGGAGATTTTTATTACAGGGAAGAAATATTGAGGTTGGGAGAGATGCTATTTTGTAATCGCCCCTTAAAGTGTGTGTGTGGGGGGGGAGCTCCTTGTTGGAAATAAGATGCTACTTCACATGAAGCCGGGATGGTATTAATGTAATGTTACAGTGGTTATTTACATACCGAACATTTCCTCACCGGTTCTCATTTCCTTTAAAGTTCAAGTATTTTTGAAATGAAAAGTCCCAACAATTTACAAGGAAAATAAATGTTTGTAAGCTACTCCAAAAGCACTTGAGTCAGAATTCACTTTTATTTTCTATCAAACTTATTTGTTACAGTTGAGGCTTTATAAACTGGAAGATTTGTTTTAAATGGTAGATTCTACCTTGATGAATATGACTGTAGTGTCTTTGTTGTATAATGTCAATGTAGCTGATTGAATGACTGAACTCAAAGAGTGCTCATTAATGGTTCCTCGTCACCCTGGAAAAAAGTGACAAGTGGGGTGATGCAGGGTTCTGTCCTGGGCCCGTTGTTGTTCAACATCTTCATTAACTACTTGGATGAAGGGATTAAGGGGATGCTCATCAATTTTGCAGGTACCAAACTGGGAGGGGTAGCTAATGCCACAGAAGAGAGAATCAGGATTCAAGATGACCTTAACAGATTGGAGAACTGGGCCAAAACAAACCAAATGAATTTCAAGAGGGACAAATGTCAGGTTCTGCACACAGGCAGGAAGAACCAACCACACAAATATAAGATGGGGGCACCTGGATTACCGATAGTAGATGTGAAAAGGATCTACAGGTCAGTGGAGCTGTGTTGCTGACCTGCTCTTTCTCCAGCAGGGTCACTGCTGCATACTGGGTCAAAGAGGGTGAGCAGCAAGGCAGTGGAGAGGTTGGCACAGTGAAAATGTGCTGGCAGAACTAATGCAGTGCTTCTGCTGACACCTTTGCCAAATTTGCTATTCCCCATCCTGGTATGCAGCAGCAAATTGGACAGAGAAAGTTTAGGTAAATGTGCCATCCACTACTGAGTGGGAATGTGCCATCTGTGAATATGGATGCCGTATACATACAGTACATGCAAATCATTTGCTATGGAGAAGTGGTTGCTGGATCATGCAAATAGGGTTTACTTGCATATGGACGTACACACACACACACACACACACACACACCCCACAAGGACCTGGGTACAGCAAGGCTATTATTATTCCTATTATTAATATTACAGGCAGTGACCATTTTAGATGCATCCAGCTGACGTGTGGTTGCCAATGCATGAGTCCTTTTGGACCTGGAAGAAGGCAGAACAGGGGTAGAGGGGGGCGGAATGGGGTGAATTGAATGGGAGAGAGGCAGAACAGAGTGGAACAGGGCAGAGCGCACGGATACATGCTCTGGCACGGATACATGCACGGGGGGGGGGGGCTGGGAACGGAACCCCCACATGAAATGGTTACTGCCTATCTTATATTTCTTTTTACCCCACCTTTTCCCTGAACTGGATCAATGCAACTTACAGATAAAAATGAGAACAGATAAAAGATAGAAAAAAAATCATTAAAATGCAATTAAACATTTATCGAATTAAAACTATATACATATATAATATTTATTTAAGATATATAGATAATTACAATAAAAACAGCACACCACCACCCATTTCATTAAAAGCAGTCAGTTCCCCAAAGCTGAGTGTCATCAGCAAACTGGTGACACTGAACCATGAAATTCCGGACAACCTCTCCCAGTGGTTTCATGTAAATGTTAAATAGCATGAGGGACAAATTAAGGTGCACACAAGTTCCATGCTCTACGTGAAGCCTACATACTTGTAAAAGTATGAACTAGTCCTCAGACTCAGAGTATTATGTTTGGGGTTTTTTAGTTATTAAGTTGTTTATTCATTCTTATGTGTCTGGGCTGCACCAGACTACAACTGGGATCTCAGGTGGCTGAGTGCTTCTCCATACAAAATGGAAAGGAATGAAACCATGCCCACAGAAACTATCACACCAGGGAGAAAGCGTGCCCAAACCATTCTCTCTCACATTTTTTCATGTGGAGAGAATGTTGTTGTTTAGTCGTTTAGTCATGTCCGACTCTTCGTGACCCCATGGACTAAAGCACACCAGGCACTCCTGTCTTCCACTGCCTCCCACAGTTTGGTCAGACTCATGTTGGTAGCTTCAAGAACACTGTCCAACCATCTCGCCCTCTGTCGTCCCTTTCTCCTTGTACCCTCCATCTTTCCCAACATCAGGGTCTTTTCCAGGGAGTCTTCTCTTCTCATGAGGTGGGCAAAGTATTGGAGCCTCAGCTTCATGATCTGTCCTTCCAGTGAGCACTCAGAGCTGATTTCCTTAAGAATGGATAGGTTTGATCTTCTTGCAGTCCATGGGACTCTCAAGAGTCTCCTCCAGCACCATAATTCAAAAGCATCAATTCTTCGGCGATCAGCCTTCTTTATGGTCCAGCTCTCACTTGCATACATCACCACTGGGAAAACCATGGCTTTAACCATACGGACCATTGTTGGCATGAAGGGAACTGGCATGTTGGCATGGAGAGAATACTCCTGCATATAAAAGCATTCAAATAAACAAGTCCCACATGCAGCCTAAAGTGGTATGTGACTCCAGACACAGATTTAGTACCTCAGTAAAAATCAGACCTAAAAAATATTCTAGACATACCAGTCATATGCTGAAATGAGGTTCCTTCCTGTTGTTGTTGGCATCCATCTGTCTTGAGAGATGCCAAACTGCTGTCTTAGCAGCACCAAAGTGACCTCTCCAAAGCACAAGCCTTGGCAGTGTGTGTGGAGGTCCTGGGCTGCTCAGACACAGTGGCGGAGGAAGGGAGCGCAGTGGGGGCAGTTCTCCCCAGGTGTCACCACTGAGGGGGGTGACAAAATGCTGGGTGGCACTCACTGTGGGGCCTGCAGTGCGCCAGAGCCACGCATCTCTCCTGGGAGAGACTAGGGTGCACGCAGGCTCTGCGCTGCCCTAACGGTCTGCCCACTGCCTCCCCCCCCAGCTGTAGGGCAGCTGAGTGGGAGGAGGTAGGCAGACTCTGGAGGCCCCACGGTGCACCCCACCCCTGGGCACACTGCCCCAGGAGCACAAGCGGCTTCCTCCGCTGCTGCCCAGACAACAACAACCCCCTCTCTGCCTCGCTGATGGTGTCCAAAGGAAAGCAGAGCAATAAGTTTAGCACCAGCTGGACTGCAGGAATTGCAGGATATCCAGGATATCCAGGTCCCATCCAGCTGCCTTAGGGACTCCACTCCAAATTTGTGTAGAGTTTGCTCCTTAGCTCTTTCCTCTCCTGAGGATACCCTGTAAGGCAGAATAGGTTTAGGATCAGAGTTTTCCTTCTCCTAGAATGGGCTACCTTCCCAGGTTGATGAGCTCCACCTGTCCCTCTCTTCTCTCTACAGCATGTGCAGAATCTGCCTTCTGGACTGTTAGCCCCACTATTGGTCTTGCCCGCTCAATTCACCACAGCCTGTCTTTGCATGCAGGAGAAGTCCCTAACTTACCAAGGGTTTGAGACCCATTGGCTACCCTCATCTGGTTTATGCAGCCAGTCAAAGCTGTTCCCAGGGTGTGGTTGCCATTGCATGCTGACAGCTTCTGGGAGCCACAGGTGAGAGCTGAGTACAGGGTGGAGATCAAAGATGCACAAACTACCCCAGAAGGAACATGGCATTTCTCCCCTGACAACCTTTCCCCTAACACTCCATACACCCCTTCCCGTACCACAAAAATATCAAAGAAACCACAGGGTCAAATGGGAGGAGCTCACAGTATGAACTCCTCCCTGAGCCAGCAAAGACCCCATTTTCAAGAAGAGAAGCAACAGTGTCGTCTTCTCCTATGTTTTCTTTCTTATATTACCTCCCAATTCAGTAAGGTATAGTGAAGTTCCTTTCAGGCCATTAATACAACAAAATCTTCCTAAGAACTGGTGCAGATGTTGGGCAGAAAATGTGACTGCTATGTGCATGCCAATTGCCAGAGGAGTGGCCATATCAATCTGTTGAGTCTTGTGGTATCTTCAAGTCTTTAAGGTGACACAAGACTCTTTGTTTCTTCTACATGCCTGTGTTTGACATGGTGAACATGCTAAATTGTTAACAAGAAATGAGGGCCTATAAATACACACTAGGGAGCAACTTCCAGTTGAGCCTCTCTAACCACAAGTCTACTATGTGTGCTGATCTCTTTGGAGACATATGTCACAGAGTTCATGGAAAGTCTATAGTGTATTGGAAGCTCCTTTCACCATGTCTCCACTGGATCTGCAGCCTTTTTGGAGAGTTTACCTGCACCTTATATCTGTCTCCACATGTTCCCCTCACCTACCAAGGATGTCACTTCCAATTGAGAGCATGCTCATATACCACTGGGGCTATGCTGTCTGCAGGTGTCTGCTGCTGTTTGTCACCATTCACCTCAGCCCCCTGAGAATGTCAATTCCAATAGAGAGGAAGAATATATCTGCATGAGGTAAGGATTTGATATGATGGAGATGACAATGAATGCTGTGGCTGGCATACATTTTGCTAAGGCTGCTCAAAGGAGTTTTGAAGAGAAAGGGTTTTTTGTTTTTGATGGATATTTATATGCAAAAAAACTGCCAAAATACTTGCATATGGATGACAAGTTCCAGTCTATTTAAATGCATCGGTCAGGCTTCTCTTCCTTTCCACCCGCTGCTCTTAGGATAATTATAATTGGTATGCTAATTTGGGTTATGAAATGGCCACTTTAGATAGATATTTCACAATCCCACTATATAATATCAATAGATTGGGGCATCATTTTAACTGTTACTGAGAATTATGAATATTTACTTGCCTATTAGCTTAATTTCAACTCTGCCTTTCTATCCTGAAGGATCCCCAAGGCGGCTTACATAAAATAATAGCATTGTTAAAAGAGTGATCTATGAGTAAGATAATTGCAAGGATTACTGAAATCTGTATGCAAAACACTTTGAGAAGCTACTATAGCAATATTAAATAGAAAGTTAAATCTTATGTTAGGTTATAAATGTGGGGAGTAAGTCTAAAGCCCAGATTTCGTACTTATAAATTGCTGTGCATGGGGAGGCTTGGCTATTCCTCCAGCACATGGAAATCTGTGTCTTGGAACAGATCTGATCAGGTGTTATCTTCTCCATCTGGGCACATCCTTGAAAATGGTCAGTATGGAGTGATTTTTAACCATTCCAGACTGCCCTAATTACGGTCTTCCCAACCTGTGAATCAAACACAGCCCTCAGCCACGTGCAGCAGCTTTGGTATGCTCTTATTACTACCACCTATTTGGGACTGCTAAAACAAGGAGGAAGGTGGTTGAGCAACTGTGAGTCTCCTGCTACCAAAATATCAGGGACAGAACATGGTCTCTCAAATTTCATTGGCACCCTTGCGATGCCAAAATTAACCCCCACACACACACCTTCCATTCTGTGCAGGCACTATGTCATAGTTGCAATGTCTTACGGTGCCCCCTTTGGCTTGGCACCGCAATGCCCTGCAGTGTAGCCCCTTGGCTTGGGTTCATTAAGCTTCTCTGCAGTCTCCTTAAGGTCCTTCAGTAATCCTTTCACACATTTGTCATCTAAAGGTCCAATGACATTTGTGGCTTGTTTCTTGGTTCTGGTGCAATTAATCTTACAAGGAAGAAGAAGCCCACCGGAAAAAAAATATACACAATATTTGTCTTTCTCTTGAAAGGTCCCTTCATATATTTTCTTTTTCAGTACTACAATGAAAGAATTCCAATTGTCTGTCAGTTTACAGTGTATTTTTTTCCAGTCATGCATAGTGTGTTATTTTACTATGGCTGGAGATTTGCAGATAGCTCTAAACTCAGCTGTTGTGGGTAGGGTTGTTTTCTCCTAATATTATGAAATTAAAGTATGATTTCATGGCTTTACTACATTCTCCTGTCTTGTTGCTGGAGTGGCAAGTTGTAAAGCCAGAAAATCATTGTGTGTTTGTTCAAAACTTTTTTGTAAAAGAATTACTACTTTCTTCTGAGATATATTTTCAATAGAAAAGAAAGATTAGTCACTTTCAGGGGCTGTAGTGGTCTACAAATGTGTAAAGATAATCTGTAGTAACATTAATTTTCTGACCCTTCTATCCCTCCTCAAGTTGATTACAGACAGTTTTGAACCATGTGCAAAGGGTTAGAAAAGAAACGACAGCACTATAGCAGACACTTTGTTTTCATGTAAGAGTAAAACACAGCCACGGTTTTGTATGAATAATTATACAGAATTCAGAGCAGCAAATATTACACAGAGTAGGCGGAAATCTCTTAAATGTAGGTATGTTTTGCTCTGCTCTACTTTTTCCTTCAGCTGAGCATTATCATACTTAAAATTATCTGTTGAATATCCATTTCTCACAGAGAATTCTCTGGAGCTTGCAGCCTTGTGGAGATCATGGTCATGAGAAAACTAAACAGATGAGTTTTCAAGAAAAAGATAACACAAGAGACAACAAACTTCCAGAGAATAAGATAAAATCATGTAGTATGCATTTCACAAGTTAGTACAGGCAAATACTTCATACCACCGAACAATTACTACTGCTGCTCAGCAGTCATAGCCCTATCAAACTCAACAGTGCTGTTATATGCATCTCAATCTCTGAGAAGTTTCTGGTGTTTCAACGCATATTCTGGGTTTGGTCTTTTCCATATTGGGCTCTACAGCCACCTGTCAAGGAGCTGTCAAGGAGCCAGGTTATCCACCGGACATACATGGAAGGCACAGAATGCTATTAGCTTTTTATTAGCAGAAAAACAAGACAGCAATGTCCCCAGTTCGTCTTAACTCAACAAAGGCATTGCTGAAATGAAGCTCCAGGCATGCCCTCTCCTCTGGGAAGGCAGACGAAAGCTTCGCCGAGACATGGGTTCTTCCTTTGGGCCTGTCTGATGCGTTGCTCAACAACATGCAAGATCCCCCTTGAGTGAGGAGTCAAAGGAGGAGGAGAGTCAGCAGGACTGGGGACTGTCTGCACTCATGCTGTGTCACTCAGCTTCTACTCCTGTCCTGGAGGGTCCAACTTCTCCTGACGCACACACACACCCTTGATCACTCAAGTCTCCTGCTTCTATCAGCTCTCGGCTCATCCCTTCTGCTGACTGCTCCTCAGTGTCCTACCAACAGGCTCCCAGCTCTCAGTGTCATCTTCAGAGCCCTCCTTAGGGGGCTCTTGGGCTAACAGCTCCCACCACCACTCCTCTTTATTCAGCCAGTCCCTAACACCACAGCAAGCATTGTAATTCTCCAATGGTTTGACCTCATCCTCAAAGGCTCACTCTTCTGTTGTCTCCCGAGACAGAAGGATGGCAACCAACCAACCAGCCAGCCAGCCAGCCAGCCAGCTGTGCATAAGATAGAAGGGCTCACAGCACCAATGCATCTACACATTCTGCTTTCCCATTAGGTTTCCTCAGTGACATAGCACACTAGATTAATCACAGACATCAAACCAAATTTCTGTACCTGGCTAGTCCCACAATTACTAGGAGTGATAGGAGGAGGACTGGTGCTGTGCAAGTGCCCCTGCTTTTGTGCTTGCACAGAACTGACCCCCCTTCACTTCACACTTCCCCCTCTCACTCCCAGTAAGCAGCTGTGATTCTCTTGATGAAAGGTCAAGTGCACAATCACACCCCTTCCCACCAGCTTATACTGGTAGCTAAGGATATAAGTTGATTGAGAATTTAAAGGCTTGGGGGCCTGGGGGACGCAGGGGCAGGGAACAGAACCCATTTGGAGCAAATGTGTCTTGTCCACCCCTAGGCTTAGGGCATGGAAGTGAGCAGATACCTCAAGAAGGTTTCCCTTAACACCTGAAGTGTTGATAATGGGGAGGGGGACAGAATGAACAGGTATGGCATGCCCTAATTCAAGGAAGGGATTTGATGACACCCATCCATCCAAAGAAAGTGTGCCACCAGGGAGAAACCAAACTCAAGTGACCTTTCCAGGGCACAAGTCTGGTCAGTCTGTATGGAGGTCCTGGGCTGCCGAGACGACAAGGTCCTTCCCTCGGCCTTGCTGATGGGGTCCAAAATAAATCCAAGCAAAACATTTGGCATCAGCTTGGCTAAAGGAGTTACTGGAAGGCGCCATCCAGCCATCTTACGGATTCCACTTCAGATTTGGGCAGGGTTTACTCCTTAGCCTTTTCCTTTCCTGAAGATATCCCACAAGACAGCAGAGGTTTAGGATCAGGATCAGAGTTTTACTTATCAGAGTTTTACCTTCCCACATTGATGAGCCCCATCTGCTCCTCACCTCCCTCTAAAGCATGTGCAAAAACTGCTTCATTTACTGTTGGACCCACTATTGGTTCTGTCGACTCATTCCTTCGCATGTAGAGGAAGTCCCTAACTCAATGAGGGCTTGAGACCCATTGGCTACCCTCACTTGGTTTAGCTGGCCAACTCACAGCTTCTAAGAACCACACGTAAGAGCTGAGTGCAGGATGGAGACCAAAGGTGGACAAACAACCCCAGAAGGAGCATGACAATTCTCCCACCAGAGGTATTACCCCTCTCCTACCACCCCATGATTATGGACAGGCCCCTGTATTAGTAGTGTCTGGCACAGTGTTAGCGATTGTTGCAGGTCCTTTTATGTTGAATAAAGTTGTGGTGCTAGCTAACCCAAAGATAGACATGACTGCAACACTTGAATCTCTGCTAGATTTGCAGGAAGCTGGGTAATACATTCCCCAGCACTCTGGGCACTTCTGGGGACTTCAAGCACCAGAAAGAGAAATCCTGTACTGCCATCACCATTACAGGCCTGGTAAGTGATGAAAGAGTTCTTTCCTGGCTTGAATTATTGTACTATTCAAGTAAGATAAGAACTAAAGGGGAGAAATTGGGTCAATTCAGAAAATGGTACATTTATGAGCATATCAAATTTCTATTTCAAAGTACCTCATTACATTATTCAACAACTTCACTAGTTGCCAACAAAATTTGCCTAGCACAATGTTATGGAAAACAGAATTTCTGCCTGGCTACAGTTCTAAGGAATTTTGAAAGAAGTTAGCACAGTTTAGTTGACTAGCATAATCCTTATATTTTAGCTAAAATCAAATTTAAGTTCAAATGCAGGGCACCAAAATTACATGACGGCATTTTGCTGTATCATTAATTGTTTGCACTGTGGGAGAAGTCAGGAAATTAGGAAGCAGCCATTTTTTTATTTTTGTTCCTCACAGAACCTGATTAAGATTTCCTCACATTGTCCTTTGAGAAATGCAGTATGTTTCTGAACCTTTGAATGATTAGCCCACTTAGATATCTTCCCTATTCCCCAAAACAGAGATATAGCACCAGTTTACAGAAGCACTTGGTATGTATTACCATCTCAATCTGAAGCTTTCCTTTTGAGACCACTTCAAAGTAGAAATACAACCACGGTGTCAATATAGTTCATCAACACGTTAGTGTGTATTCTGTATCCGACTGAAGTCTCATTTTCAAGCCCACAGCCATATAAAATTAAACTTAAATAAAAGCAAAAGGTCAATGCAATTCTCACAACGTAATGAAACGGAGGAAACCACAGAGGAAAGAGCAGGCCAGAATGACTCTGCTTTCTATTCCCAAAGGCAATGCAGGTTAAATTAAGTATCGGCACGAGGCCTGCAGGTAGCTCACTTGCTATATTTCACTAGCATGCTGGCTAGCAAAATTCTTTCTGGAGGAAACAGATTGCTATCACCTATGTGACCGAAGGTTGAGCCAGAAGCACACAGAAGACAGAGAAAGGTAATTCCATTTATTACCCACCTGCCAATGGTTCATGGAGCAAAACCCAATCACTGATGCATAACATATTCAACTAACAACATAAGCGCCAGTTTCAATCAGACAAGCTGACATGCAGCAACTGGTCAGGGGGATTTTAACTTAGGCATTAATCCAGAGAGGAAACACATCAGTATAGGAAAGGAAGTTCTTAGAATATTTCTGAATATCACTGTCTGTCAGTTTCTCATGACACATGTTGCCAACATCGCACAGACAATCAATAGGGTAATAGGGTGGGTCTTTGACTCTTACCCCTACTTTCCCTTGGGGCAGTTGTTCAACAGCCATCTAACAAAGCCATGGAGCAACGTGTCCATTGCATTGCTGACAGCTGCTCTGAAGTGCTGCTTGGATTGGTTCAGGATATATAAATATTTATTGACTTTGGGGTAAACAGTTCAGCTTTGACATGAACAGAGGGGAGCTTGTCCAGCTGTAGTTATATGACTGTGCATATACTTGCCTTATGGAATCATGGAGATTGCATGGAGAACTCTAGTCCCATTGTGCTGGCAACTGTACAAATTCATAATCATCCTCTTCAAATAATCTGTATTGAGAACTGTTTCCTTGTATGTATGCTAGATGGCGCAAGAGCACACAAACGGCTTTCGGTGTGTCTGGATTAAACGTTCTTGCTGATCAAGAACAAAGAAGCATGCAAGGTTGTTCAACCATGTTTTATTTCTGACAAATGACTGCAAAAATCTTTCAGCAATCTTTCTCTATAGGTTTATTTCGAGTATCCACGATTATTTTATTTGAAAAAATTAATGGTTTGTCAGCTTTTTGTTTGCAGACTTGTGAACAATAACAAAACAAGACAAAAATGAACAGATCAGCCTTTAATGTTGCCATGTTACTGAATATATTGAATAGCAAAACAAAACAGAAAGGCAGACTTCTCTAACAGCACTCTTACAATGAAACCATTATTACAACGGTGGTCTAAATTCCTCATCTGATATGCTAGTGCTGTACTAAACTCTTATCGCAGAAAATGCAGAAATGTGTGAAGTTTTCAAGGTCATGGTCTTCCCACTGCAAAAACATTATGATTGGTAATGCAATAAAAGAAACAAACAAACAAAAGCCATTTGGACCTGAGATCCCAACTTATATTTCCAGGACTCCAGTCACGGATGTGTGAACTAGTACTTTAGTGCTGAACCAAAATCCTGATAAATTTATAAAGAATTATTGACATGAGTTGAATGGCAAAGTTCAGAGTCAGATTTTCAGTGCTGAATTTGATGGAGTACATAAACAAGGAAGTCTAGTGACCAGTTCTTTATAATATGTAGTGGCAAACTTAGGGCTGTTTCCCACACACCTTAGAAATCACCTGAGAATGATGCTACTTCACCACACAGTGGTGTTCCAAATTACTTATGGGCCAAGGAATAGATAAAAATAAAATAGTGTCTGATGGCAAAAGCATGCCATACTGCTGCTACCATCAGTAATCCCCAAGGTTCCCTCCTATTTCACCTATTTCATTTGTAAACTTAAGAAATCATCTCTGGTTTCATGACCCATGAAGTGAGTGTTGAAAAGGGAAATGGGCACTGTAGCTCAGCAAACATGGATATCCTTTGTTTCTTCTCACTTGCCTACTTAGCCCTTAATAATTTGCAATGAAGCATGAACTGCTTGAAAAGTACCGTATTTTTTGCACCAAAACACTCACTTTTTCCCTCCTAAAAAGTAAGGGGAAATGTCTGTGCGTGTTATGGAGGGAATGCCTACGGGTGGCATGCCTACGGATTTTCCTCCTCTAAAAACTATGTGCGTGTTATGGTAGGGTGCGTGTTATAGAGCGAAAAATACGGTATTTGGGCTGAGGTGTTTGTGAAAGATCTGTTGGTGATGTCTAACCTGCAAAAAGCTCATTTGCTGTCAGGGGCTGGGCAGAGGAGGAGGAATGGTGGAGACCGCCTCCCCATCCTAACCCCTCCAGGGAGAAGAAAGAGGAAGACAATATAGATTTACAACAGGGGTTTGCGGGAGGTCACAGCTCAGAGGCAGATGAGGGAGGAAAGTTGGGAAATCATGGGAGAGGAGAAGCAGGCAAAGGCAGTGCGGCAGCAGGCTGACACATTGTCATTAGAAAGCATTCCAGACTCACCATTTCCCAGAACCTGGCAAGCTTAAAAGTAGGAGAGCAAAGAGCTTGAAGAAACTTAGCAGCACCCATAGAGATGATGACAATGACGAATGAGGAAGTGGGAGAGAAGGCGGGGGGAGTGGAAATTCACTCAGGACAATGCCATTATCCAAGAGGCTGTGTTCTATAGCCTCTCTCTGTAAAGTTTGAAATAAAAAAAAGGACAGACTTCCGGGTTAGCGCCTCCGGCAATGGCGGATTTCCTCTGATCGGGAGGAATCCGCTTCGTGGGAATTAGGGTCTGGACCGCCATGGCGAGGCGGAGACCCACCAAAAACCACAGGCGGGAGAAGCCTGTGGACGTGGGATTCGGCTGGCACCTTTTGCGCCTCCCCTACTCGCAGGGAAACCCGGTTTTGGGGATCCGGAGCAAAGTGGGGTGAGCGGCGCGGTGCTTCGAATCGACTGCTCTTTTCATGGAGTGAAGCCACATTGCTGTTGCCGGAGAGCGCTGACTTTTTCCTGTGGACAATTGGACTTTAAACAACTACCCGTGAGTAGAACGGAAAATTGGACTCTGAAACATCTTAATTTGGCACCGAAGCGGGAAGGTCTAAACAGGAAGTCCGCTTTCCGCTTTTGTAAATAGATTGAAGCAAAGACATTGCAAGCTAAAGTCTGGAAAGTCGTTTGTAAAGGACTAAATTTCCATCAGCTAAAACTACCAAACCCCCCTTGGAAGCAGGAGAAGAGGAGGGGAAAATCTTAGACTGTTTAAACCTACAGGAGAGAGAGTAAAGAAAGATAAATTTCCACCGTCTTGAACCTGGGAACGGGGTGTCAGAGACAGACACTTCGGGGAAGTTCATTGACTGTGAATAAAACGTTTTTTGACAGATAGTTAAAAAAGAGAAACATATTGATTCCAATGTTTCCTTTTGCATTTAAAAGGAACAAAATATCTGAAAAATGAAAGGAATTTTGTTGCTGGATCTGCTTTTAAAAAGACGGATACAAACAGAAATTGTTTCCTCTAGAGGGAGCTTGTGAAACTGTTGCTGGAGTCGATCTGGGGAATTCTACAGCTGTAGAGATTAAAGATTGTGAGAACCAGACATTGACCTTGAACAAGAATGTGCCCAGAAGAAGCCTTAGTGCTTGCTTTTTGCAAGACAAGCGCTTTACTGGAACAGCTACATGAGAAGATGGATTTGATGACTGTTGCAGTTAGCAATTTTGGACAAACAGTGAATACCTATACAGAAACCACTCAGGAACCAACTCAGGAATTTGCTTTGACAGGGCAAGTTGTGCAGAAGACAAAGGAGGAGGTTCTTGCTGAACCTCAAGTAATAGAAACGGAGAGAGCCGCGGCCTTGCAGGAACATAAGTTGTTGTTTCTGACGACTGAACCTGGAGAAAGTCAGATTTGGAGAGATGGACACTGTTTGGTTTGGAGATGGGAAGTTGGATAGATTCCCCTATGCAGGGATGTTTTGACTTTTGGGATCTGGTTTTGGGCCAGGGGGAGTTTGGATTTGTGGGGGCCCTTAACCTTGGAGGGACTTTGAAACATGCCTTCAAATATCTTTTGGATTTCAGTGCTGACTATGGAGAATGGGCTGACCTGTCGAGAAGGGATAAAGTTATTGTCAAATTGGAGTCTCCCCGAGATCTACTCCTCAGTGAGAAAGGAAGGAAATTAAGAATAAGATCAGCAGAAGACAAAGTAAAGTGCAGGTATAAACATGAAGAAGACCTGCAGAAGGGACATGGAAAAGACTTAAGAGCCTCGGATAGAAGGTCACCAGGTTGATGGACTAGATGGAAGGGATAGAAAGGACTGACAAAACCCGAGACCAGGAAGAAGAGACGATGGATGAAGATTGGAAGAAAGTTTAAAAATTCATTTAGAGAATTATTGTAAAATTAATGAGTGTTAGAAAAAATGTTGGAATGAAACTATTTGGCTTTAGTAGAAATGCTAAAAGGAATTATGTATAAATAAGTTTTAAGCTTTAAGCTTTAGGGCTTTTTATGGTAAAATAATGTTAAAATAAATTAAGGTAATTTAATGACAGAATATAGTGAAAGATGGAAAGGATTTGCTGAGATAATTAATAACTAGAATACAAAAAAGGGAGGTGTGAGGAGGTCGATGAAACAAGTTAACGAAAGATAAAGATTTGGGAATATTGGATTTATTTATTTTTTGTTTGTTTTTGTTTTTGGTTTTGATGTATTGTGGGTTTTGTTTTTTCTTTTTTTCTTTTTATTGACTTGTATTGTCTAATTCTTTTTTTTTTTTGTCTATCTTTTTTCCTTTTCTTTTTTTTCTCTGTAATTTTAAATTCTCAATAAATATCATTTTATAAAAAATGAAATAAAAAAAGGACAGTAAGAAACTTTTCCTTGTCTTTACACTTTCCTGGGCAACCAGCCTGGAGCTGCTGACAGAATCCTGACATTTACATATTTAACTCATCACCTGATGCTAAAAGCATGCATACACACACACACAAACACACACACACACACAGTAGGTATGACTTAAACTTTTGCAATATGTCACATGCTCTTCTGTAAATGAGGTCAGACAAAACATGACCAAAAGCTATGCAGCTTTTTGGACAACACATTGACTTTGTGGGACTTCCGGTCGGTGCCAGCGCTTAATGGCGGTCCTAGCTCCGAGCTCCGGAGAAGGACTGCTTCGCAAGTTCGGGTCTTACCCGCTACGGCAAGCGGGGGACCCCTAAAATCCCAGGCGCTGAAGCCTGAGAACAAGGAGACTCGGTGGGCACCTTTGCGCCCCCCGGTACCGTGAAAGAGCCTTTTTAAAGGCTACGGATCGACATCGGGAGTGAGCGCGGTGCTGAGAGTCGCTACCCAGCCTGCGAAGTGAAGCCGCGTCGCCATAAGCGGAGAGCGCCGATTCCTTCCTGAAAAGAAAATTTGGACTGAATCCCCGTGAGTAAGAGCTGAAATATAATCGGGACTCTTTAAATTTCAAAAATTGGGCTAAAAACGGGGGAGATCTAAACAAAGGAAGTCTGCCTCCCCCCGACTGCATGAAAGTGAAAGCAACGGAGCTCTAAACCTGCATCCGTTTAAATCTGCTCTTTGATTAGCTTAACCGGACATTTAGACCCTTTGATCTCCCCTCTAGCTAGCAGGGCAGAGGGGAGGTGAATTTGAACAACAACTGCATGATTTGTTGGAAGTAAAAAAAACCTCTGCTGTCTCATCCATCTGAAAAAGAAACGGTCTGCCTTTGTACCACACTGAACTGACTTTTCCCTGTGAAGTGATATCTTGATACAAAGTTTCCACAGCGCCTGGCTACTGTACAACACAAGAAGAAGTAGCATAAATTGGGCAACTGTGGCAATTTGAAGTAACAAGTTTTTAGTAATACTGACTTTGACTGTGTTAACCTCCCTTTTTACATTCTGGACATTCTCCTTTGTTTCTATACTTGGAAACTTTGTTCTATGGCCATTTTGATTTGCTCCCTCTAGAGGACAAAGTGAGGTCCGGCACGGCCTAAGACAGTGGAATTTTCCAAGGGAGAATAAATCCCGTGGGAACTGACCTTGACATGAGTGGCGCACAAGAGGAGATAGTCACAAGAGCCAAAACCAAGCAACAACAACAACAGCTGCAGCAGCTACAGGTAAAGAAAAGAGGCTCAATTTCAGGCGCAACAGTTGGATCAACAGGAACAACAGGGCAAGACAAAGGAGCAGCCGTCTCCATGGAAGCTGTGACAGATGCTCTGCTCAAGATAAATCAAACTCTGGAGTCTCTGACAAAACAGACCTCAGAGAATACACTAAAACTAACAGAAATTTCAGCAAGATTAAACCAGAATACAGAATCTATAAATAAATTGGTGGAGGAAAACGCCACTACGCGCCAAATTGCCGAAGACGCCAAAGCTACTGCGGGAGAGACACAGGAGAAGTTAGAGCCGATCGCCAAGAAGGTCTATGAGCATGATGCAACTTTGGCCTTGTGGGAGTTACAGAGGAAAGAGAGAAATTTAAAAATAAGACTGATTCCGGAGAATGAAAGAGACAACCTTGTGGAATACTTGACACGGGAGTTTGTGGACTGTTGGGACCTCCAGGAAGACGAATTCAAAATTACGACTGCCTTTAGATTGGGCAAAAAGCAAAACAGAAAGACCCCGAGAGACTGTTTGATCACACTCAGATCCAAGGAGGAAAGAGACAAAATATTGGGACTACACTTTGAAAAGGTCTTGCAAATTGGAAATTCAGCTGTACAGATCTTCAAAGACATCCCAAAATACATTCTGGACTTAAGAAACTTCTATAAGGATTTAGCCCTTTTATTAAAGAAAAACTCTATCCGCTTCAGGTGGGAATTCCCACAAGGGCTGTCATTTGATTACAAGGCAAACAAAGTGAAAATAAAGACAATTCAAGATAAAGACAAATTTTTGGCAAGATACCAGGAGGATCTACAGAAGGGGACTGTGGACGCACTTGCAGAACAGAGGAGAGCGTTGGACATCCTGAATCTCTCGTTTGGACAAAAACCACCACCATCAGAAGAAGAGCAACAATTGGGAGCTGTTGGAGGAGCCTCAGAAAAATAGAAAGATGGCTCTGCAATTCCTTAGTTGGAATTGTAATGGGCTCAATGGGCCTTTGAAGAGAAGACAAGTATTTCATGTATTAAATAGAGAACAACTGGACTTGATATGTTTACAAGAAACTCATATAACTAGAGCCCACAGGAGATTACTTACAAACAAAAGGCTAGGACAAGAATTTATTTCATCAGATAAAGTCAAGAAGAGAGGAGTTGTAATATATGTGAAAGAGAAATGGGCTCCAAAAATGATATTCAAAGATGAACAAGGGAGATATCTGGCTGTGGAGATACAAGTACAAGGAGAAAAATTTCTAGTTGTCGGAATTTATGCACCAAATGAAGGCAAATCCGACTTCTTTAAGAGACTTCATGAAACGTTGATGGATTATTTGGATTACAATATGATAATCATGGGAGACATGAATGGCGTGGTCTCCACCAATATGGACAAGGCACAAAGACTAACAGTCACCAAAGAAGGGAGACTCCCTAAGACTTTTTTCGAAATGACTGAAAACATGGACTTGATAGACATTTGGAGAACAAGGAACCCTCTGGAGAGAGAGGGAACCTTTTTCTCCCAAGCAATGATGACCTGGACCAGAATCGATCAAATCTGGGTTACTAGTGGAATGGCTCCAAAGATTAAGAAAGTGGAAATCTGCCCAAAAACTTGCTCCGACCATAACGCCGTGAAGATGGAGATGAAACTCACAATAACTGGTCAATTTAGATGGAGAATGAATGACACCCTCTTTCGTGATAAGGAGATCCTCACGAAGGCCCAAAAGACTCTAAAAGACTATTTTGAAATAAATTTGAGGACCGACGTGGAGAAAAGAGTGATCTGGGATGCAAGCAAAGCGGTTATGAGAGGATTTTTGATTCAACAAAATTCAATAAAGAAGAAAAAACAAAATGAGAAAAAAGAGAAGATTTTGGAAATGATAAAGGAAGGAGAGAGGAAATTAAGAACAAAACCAAAGTCTCAAGACATTCTAAGAGAGATCAAGCTATATCAAACACAATACATGGAATTGATGAACCAAGAGATTGAATGGAAGATAAAGCAAATGAAGCAAAAGACCTTTGAATCAGCAAATAAATGTGGTAAACTTTTGGCATGGCAACTGAAGAAAAGGCAGAAACTAAATACAGTTACAAGCCTTGAGGTGGATGGAAAGAATATATCTAAACCCAATGAAATCAGAAATTGCTTTTTAAGTTATTTCAAAAAACTCTACACTCAAGGCCCGCAAAATGAAGAAGATATAGATAAATTCCTTGGAAAATATGGATTACAAAACATCTCTCATCAAAGCAAGATGGACTTGAACCAGAGAATCTCAGAACAAGAGATAGAGGCTGCCATTCAGAATATGCAACTGGGCAAATCTCCGGGACCAGATGGACTGACTTCCAGATACTACAAATCGCTGAAGGAATGGTTGACTCAACCACTAAGAGAAGTTTGTAATGAGATCCTTGAGGGAAAAAGGGCGCCTGAATCGTGGAAAGAGGCATATATTTCACTCATACCAAAGTCAGAGACTGAAAAGACCCAACTCAAGAACTACCGCCCAATATCACTCCTTAATGTGGATTACAAAATCTTTGCAGACATTTTGGCAAAAAGATTTAAAAGAGTTTTGATGGAGAAGATTCATAAGGACCAAGCAGGCTTTCTCCCTAAAAGACACCTGGCAGACAATGTAAGGAATGTAATAGACATTCTGGAAAAGCTAGAGGTGAATATAAACACTAAAGCAGTATTGATCTTTGTGGATGCGGAGAAAGCCTTTGACAATATTTCTTGGAGTTTTATGAAGAAGAATCTTCATGGGATGGGGGTAGGCCGGGGTTTTGAGAATGGTATGGCTGCAATATATTCTGAACAAAAAGCTAAACTGATTGTAAACAATGTTGTGACTGAGGAACTTAAGATAGAAAAAGGAACACGACAGGGGTGCCCGATTTCCCCATTACTTTTTATTTCAGTTCTGGAGGTGTTGCTGAACATGATAAGAAATGACCAGCAGGTCAAAGGTGTGCAGGTCGGAGCTAAACATTATAAGTTAAGAGCGTTCGCAGATGACCTAGTATTGACTTTGCAAGAGCCAAACACTAGTACGAAAAAGGTATTAGAAATAATACAACAGTTTGGCCAGGTAGCTGGATTTAAGTTGAACAAGCAAAAAACCAAAGTTTTAGGGAAAAACCTAACAGATATGGAAAAGGAGAAATTTCAAGAGGAAACAGGTTTGACTGTGGTCAAGAAGGTTAAATACCTAGGGGTTTACTTAACATCTAAGAATCAGAATTTGTACAAGGACAATTATGAAAAATGTTGGTTAGAAATCAAAAAAGATTTAGAAATATGGTCAAATTTGAAACTGTCAATGTTAGGCCGAATTGCAGTAATCAAAATGAATGTATTGCCTAGAATGTTATTTTTGTTTCAGACCTTGCAGATTATTGATAAGATGGAATGTTTTAAGAGGTGGCACAAAGATATTTCGAAATTTGTCTGGCAGGGCAAAAAGCCCCGAATTAAATTTAAAATATTGACAGATGCTAAAGAAAGAGGGGGATTTGCCCTGCCGGACCTGAAACTGTACTATGAGGCAGCAGCTTTTTGCTGGCTCAAAGAATGGATGCTCCTCGAGAACACGGACATCTTGGATCTGGAAGGTTTCAATAACGCTTTTGGTTGGCATGCATATCTTTGGTATGATAAAGCTAACAGTGCCTTTAAAAATCACATTGTCAGAAAAGCATTGTTTAATGTTTGGGTAAGATATAAAGATCTATTGGAAAACAAAACCCCTAGATGGGTCTCACCAGTGGAGGCTAAAGCAGTGAAGAAACTCAATATGGAGGTCGGATGGCCGAAGTATTGGGAAATTTTAGAACAGGATGGAGATAAGTTCAAACTACAAAGTCAGGAGAAATTGAAGCATAAAGTAGAAAATTGGTTCCAATATCGTCAAATAATGGAATTTTTTAAACAGGACAGGAAAATCGGTTTCCAGGTGGAAAAATCAAAATTAGAAACCGAACTGTTAGAACCCAATACTAAGAATTTATCTAGAATGTACAACTTGCTGTTGAAATGGAACACACAGGATGAAACAGTTAAATCGGCTATGATTAAGTGGGCTCAGGATGTTGGACATAACATTATGTCAGCTGACTGGGAATGGTTATGGAACACCGGTATTAAATTTACGGCATGTAATGCCTTAAAGGAAAACATTATGAAAATGGTATACAGGTGGTACATGACCCCAGTCAAGCTGGCAAAAATCTATCATTTGCCCGATAATAAATGTTGGAAGTGTAAAGAGACTGAAGGTACCTTTTATCACCTTTGGTGGACATGCCCGAAGATTAAGGCCTTCTGGGAAACGATCTATAATGAAATGAAAAAGGTACTTAAATGTACCTTCCCTAAAAAACCAGAGGCCTTTCTCTTGGGCATTGTCGGCCAACTGGTGACAAAGAAAGATAGAGCTTTTTTCATGTATGCTACAACAGCAGCAAGAATACTCATTGCAAAGTATTGGAAGACACAAGATTTACCCACTGTGGAAGAATGGCAGATGAAAGTGATGGACTATATGACACTGGCCGAGATGACAGGCAGAATCCGTGACCAACGAAAAGAGACGGTGGAAGAAGAGTGGAAAAAATTTAAAAGGTATCTTAAGGACTACCATAAACTTAATGAATGCTAAAATGTTGTGGTTTCCAGAAGCAAAAGGGTACAGGGATACAAGGTTAGACTATAAAAGAGGACTAAGATGATAAAGATTGGAAAGTTACAATTGGAAGTTGCTAGTTGAATTTTGGACATTGGGATGCAGAGAGGGGGGGTATGGGGAAGTCCAAGAAAAGAGGTTTATGAAAATATGTTTGAAACTATACGTGTATGTTTGTCATTTTTAGTGTTTGTCTGTTTTTCTTAAAAACTTTGTAAAACCAATAAAAATTTTATAAAAAAAAAAAAACACATTGACTTTGTGCTTTCCATGAGTCAGTTAATATGGACTTGAGCAGGATACAAGGCTGTTTTAGTAGGAAATCTTAAAAGTGTCTAGATGTACACCAAATGCCACTGTTCTCCTGGAAACAGGCCAGCACCCCTTAGATATTAGGGAATGGCCGGCTGTTCTTAGACTTTGGCTCAAAACCCACATTCATAAGAATGTTTCAGGTGTATTAAGAATCATACCAAGTGACAGCTATGATAATTTATGGACAAAAGCGATCTGATCTCTTCAAAAGCCTGCAGCACTGCTGGGGCTGAAGCTGAAACCTAGTCTACTGAGCTATTTCAGGACTCAGAGACTCTTCAGGCACAGACACAGAATGGACCTGGGCTGCTCAGCAAAGGCAGCAAGCAGAGAGCACAAAATCCCTCTGGGTTGTATCAGCCACAATACTCAGAGTCTAACTTCCTATCTTTATCAGGTTAAGATAGTGTTATGTTTTGCCTTCTGTACTTTAGAATCTGATCTATTGATTGATCTCTGGTATCCTGAACTGGAAACCTCTCACTCTGGGTCTGGATTCAGGCATTGCTGCTAACAACCCTGTCCTGGCTTTGAGGGAGCCTTGGCCACTTTTTATTTCAAAGGTGCGCAGCTAAACTCAAGCTCTTTGCTATACTGGGCCAGTCTTCCTTCTGCATGTTTGAAGACAGGAAATGAAATTCAGCAGTCTTTACGAAAGGCTGCAAAATATATTCGGTTTAATCCAAATTTAGATTGATCACAGCTCTTTTCCGTCTCAGCAGTTCAGCTTTGTTCAATCTCGCGTTCCCCAGAGGTCTGCCTTGAGTGGACCTTTGCTCAACATCTTTCTCTACCTTGCAAATGAAGCTGCAGATGGACTGGCAACCTTTCTGATTACGTTTGAAAAGGTAACTGAAGGCTTCCTAACACAGCAGCATGAGGGGAAAGAGGAAACTACGGCGACAGTTCTAGCCCCACTTACATGGGAGTAAGCCCTACTAAGTTCAACAGGACTGACTTCTGAGTAGACATGGTTAGGGCTGCACTGTAAAATCTCAAGCATTAGCATAGTATCCTGTGGGTTTGGGAAGGGTACACACTGTGTGATGAAACCTTGCAACAATTAACATTATTTCAGTGTAGCATAGTACAGTCATGCCTTGGAAGTCAAATGGAATCCATTCCAGAAGTCCGTTCAACTTCCAAAATGTTTGAAAACCAAAATGCAGCTTCTGATTGGCTGCAGGAAGCTCCATTGGACGTTTGGCTTCCAAAAACAGTTTGCAAACTGGAACAGTCACTTCTGGGTTTGCCATGTTTGGGAGCCAAAACGTTCAGGAATTAAGCTGTTTGAAAACCAAGGTATGACTGTATATAAATAAATAAATAAATAAAAATTATTTGCAGAATATAGATAACTAGCTTTTCAAAATGAGAGGGAAAGCATCAAGTGAATCTGAGAACAATCCTGGTTGTGATCCAGAACTGCCATTCAAACAGAGAAGACTGGAGAAGACTCGTTTAATTCGACGCCAGTAGCAGAGTTAGTTCGTCTCAAATTAGGCCTAATATAAATGAGATTACCCATCCAAAGCAAGATCACACCTCTCATTGAGTTTGTATATATACTTAAGGTACATATGTAAGAGGATAGTGTTTAATTATATTTTGGGAACGACTCATGTTCTTATGCAGCTTCATTGTTTTATGCTTTCTGGGTGTCCTATGATCATATTATAAAGCAGTTGTGTTCTGTGTTGTAAATCAAGCACTGGTAGGAGTTGTTTCTTTTTGTTTTCCAATCTATTTCTTAAAAATAAAAAATTCAGTGTGGCACAAGCAAATTTTTATTCTGAAAGAGTGGCCCACAGAAAAAGGTTTGAGAGCCACTGTTTTAATGAATATTCTAAGACAGCAGCAAGGAAATAAAAATTAAATTAAATTGTGGGGCAGGTGATGGTGAAATGGACTAAAATGTAGGGTAGCTTTGGTCACACTGCAAAGAGAATACTAAGACCAGAGTGAAATTCAGCTATTGAGAAGACATGCCAGTTTCTCAAGTGAAACTGAGTAAGGGGTAAAAGTAAATCAAGTTCTGAGCATGTATCACTAGCAGCCACACTGGTCTGAGAAATGCTGCTGTGCTGGCACAAAAGGGGGGCATCAACTTGATTTAAGACTCATTATGGATTACAAATGCAGTAAAAGTTTCAGGATAAGAGTGTCTGTCTCTTACCACAAATGTGTATTGAAAGCAATGAATCCACAGCATAGAATCATTGGCTTTGCTAATGAAACACACATGCATAGGGAGTGCCTTGACATTGCAGTAAATTGGTTTCTTCCCCACTGTCTTCTTAGGGGACAGAGAGAATCTTCATTATGGTACAGTGGTGCCCTGCAAGACGAATGCCCCGCTAGACGAAAGGGTTTTCCGTTTTTGAGCTGCTTCGCAAGACGATTTTCCCTATGGGCTTGCTTTGCAAGACGAAAACGTCTTGCGAGTGTTCCGATTTTTTTTCGCTCCCCCCCTTTTTCTAAGCTGCTAAACCGCTAATAGCCTTTTAGCCGCTAATCCGCTAAGCCTTTAATAGCCGCTAAACCGCTAATAGCACTAATCCGCTAAGCCGCTAATAGGGTTGCTTCGCAAGACGAAAAAACCGCTAGACGAAGAGACTCGCGAAACGGATTAATTTCGTCTTGCGATGCACCACTGTATATGAAGGTATAACTCCCACTGTAGCCATGGAAGCTTCCTCCATTTTGTTCCACAGCTGATCTTAGCCAAAATACTAATGGCAAAACTGAGCCGTTCTTTTGTGTATTCTTGTGCTGTTCTCAAATAGGTCAGGAAAGTCATGATACACTAGGGCAGCATTTTATACAAATACTTTATCTTGATTCATGTGTGTCTGAAGAAAACAGAACGTATTGCTATATTCCAAACCAATATTAATATACTGAGCAAAACAAAGCCATCCAGTCTGATTATGTCTGTGTTTAGAAACCATCCATTGTAGGCAAAGAATATGTCTATATAATATTGGTTCCCCACTTAGTTATAGTGAGAGTGATTCTTATAACTACCAAATAGGAGCCCAGAAATGAACTCTTTACAAAATGAAATTTCTATTTGAGCATGTTCTGAAGGTGAGAGACTGGGAAAACCTTTTGTTCAAGCTTTCTTTCCCAGATGGTCCATCTGTCTGTTTGTTTGTTCAGTTCTTAAATTTGGATCCTGTATTCATTATCAGCCCAACAGACTCTTGGAGTGACTCATGATAAATAATATTACACAATAAAAACAATAAAATCAGCAGCAGCAATGAAAACAAAATTGCAGTTCAGTCCATAGAATCATCAGGAAATGCACCAGTTTAATTCTTTCTCTACTGTCCCAAAGGTCTACACTATTCTAAAAACCACATGAGACCTACCAAGGCATGGTGTTACCTCCACCGTAAGGGACAGAGTTTCAGAGGGAGATTGCTACCACTACAAAAACACTTTCTCTTTGAAAGCAGTTCTTTGAATTGGACCTAAAAACAATCCGACAACACAAGCAGATCTTGAAGATATGTGTATTTTGATCACTTTGAATAGCATTTGTCAAAATCTAGTCACACCATTATAAAACAGAAATGAGAATGGCAATATTTCCGGACGGTGAGCAATTATTCTCTTCCCTTCATGTGATGTATTCCCTTTATTGAATACACCACATGTAGCAGTTCCACTTGACACTTCCAGTCTATTTTTCCAGTTCCCAACCAGACATGAAAATAGGAGTTTCATTTAATCCATTGTAGTTCACCATATTTGGCTGCTGCTTCAGTGGATCACAAATTCCGCATGGTATTGATTTTATTTTATTTATTAAATGCCTATCCTAAATTTAAGATTCTAGGAGTCTATGATACTTTTCCTCCCCAAGGTGCCCAGGGCTGCAAGGGGTATGGACCAAAGATTGGAACTGGTTCTGTTAAGTAGCAGATTCCTATGTTATATCGCTAACTGCTTTGTAAGAAGAATTTCAAAAACAGCTTGTAATAATTACCGGGGATGGGGCTTGAACTATTGAAAAGAGAGAAAAAAGTCCAAAATTCTATACTGCATAGGTCTTTTGATGCACCTAAAATGGTCTTTGCATCCCATGTTTGCATGCATAATGCATACATGGCTGGTTCTTGCCAGGTTAGAGGTCCAGAGCTGTTGACAGAAGAATAAAGCCCTTTGCCAAAGCAGATCATGAAGTCACAGTGAAGAGGTGCTGAGCAGTGAGGCTTATAAAAATATCAAAATAAAAGTCTAGAGTTTTATGAAAGGCAGATTCTGGAAAAGTACCTACAACAATTCATTTTGATTGCTGCTTCTTGGTCTACAGAATAGTTTTTTACCATGTTGTTCTTTAACTTTATTGTTGCTTCTCAATGGAAGGGATATTGGATAATAAAATATGTGCCATCTGACTATGAAAGCAGGAGAGCAGATGTTCTCCATGGCACAGATACCTATATTAACTACTTTCAAAGGTCATACTGCCCTAATAGTACTTTAAGGCTGCAATCCTAAAATGCCTGGGAACAAGTCTCATTGAATTCATATGTAGGATTGCAATGTACAGTAAGCATTTAATACTTCAATCCTGTGCACACTAACCTAGAAGTAAGGCCTATTGGACATTAGTTACTTACTTCTGAGTAAACATGCAGATGATTGCACTGTTGGGGGAAAAACAAGACTCAGTTGCAAAGACTCCTGAGGAGCACTAAGGCTAACACATTTTTTCCATACACTGAGCTCTGATTGCTATAATAAATTTAATGGGCTCTGTGCTAAAAGGTCCAAAGGCCCAAACCCCTTTCCTTTAGGGGGGGGGGAAACAAGTGAAAGAAAACCACAATGCTTAACCATCACCTGCTGACAACCGTGCTACAGTTATTAAGGTATGCAGCTATTCTCTTGAAATACACACCTTGGTGCAATGTATCTTCCTTAATATATTCACGGCAGGCCTTTTCACTTTGCTTTGAGTAATGCATGACTTGCGTGTGAAATGGGGCCCTTGTAGAAAACTTAGAGGGGAGAAACAAGTGCCAGATAATTCACTCCTCCAAATCTCTCCCCCCCCCCTTGCTATACTTACTTCTTTCCATGTCCCACCAGAAGTGGAAGAAAGCCAACCTTTCAAATTGTCCTGAGTAGGCATTTGAAGTGCAGAATGAGTGGGCGAGGGTAGTATCCCCTCCTCTCCTGCCCACCAAGTCTTCCCATAAATAGGTCCCAGTTCCCATATTAGCATGGCAAGGGAATTGCAGGGTGGACAACCAGGTGTTTCCTTTGTATAGTTTAGTTTCACTTTATGCATCAATGATGAGAAACACAACAGTGGGTACAAGGAAGGACGGGGCAGGCAAGAAAGGGTGACCTTGAGAGGTGACAGTTTCCAGTACGTAGACTTCTGTTCACTAGACCACAGTTCACCTGCATTCACATGCTCAGGAATACAGTATCTTTGGTACAAAGGATGCATCATTAGACAGAAAAAAATGGAAGCCAGAGACCACTGCCAGAGACACAGCACCTTCCATGGGTGCCAACTCAAATAAAGTATTGGGCGGGGCAGGTAAGTTTCCCTCCACATAATCAGTCACGACACGGCACACACACCCCATTTGAATGGCAATGAAACCATCAACTTTGGGGGCAGCCCCCTCAAATATTTCATTGGAGGAGAAGGGACCTCGGTCCCTTGGAGTTGGTTCCTATGGCACCTTCATATCACTAAAGAAATACTTTTTGGCTGAGTTCTCACTGGGGTGTTGCACCTGTGTCCATGCTGTATTTTATTATGATCTAGTTGAGATTCCTTGGGGTCTCTTCCAACTCTGCAATTCTATGATTCTATGATTCTGTACCACTTGGGACTGCTGGTGATTTTATCTCCCTACTTGTGCATCTTGTATGAAAACAATTAAATAATATGTTTATTTGCTTTTAAAAAACAGCACCACCACTTTGGCTTTCAATGAAAACATAACAGATCCACAGAGTAACACACACAATTATTTTGGCTGTTGCGGGTAATTTATGTATATACAGTTTGGTTACTTTCATTATCTTTATAAATAATTATTTCATTGGAAATCCTGCTATTCTTTACATCTGAGATAATGAATTATGAAACCTAATTATGCATTGTACAAAACTAATAAAATCCCTTTTAAATAGGAAGACTTTTTCATTTAATTTTCATAAACATTTTTGGATCATTTTTTAAAAAGCTATATACTGAAGAAAGAGTAATGAAAGATAAAACTTTTTTCCATTTCAAAGATTCATTTAGATTTGACTATAAATATAATTCTTTCTATTGAAGTCTGTAAAAGGAACACAATTATCTATTCAGATATAATATTTTATTGGAAGCTGATCGTGAATCTGGATTCTACATAATGTGTAGAAAACAGAAAATACAATATCAATGTTTATTTTTAATTGTATGCATTTTCTATAGAGTGGGTTTTTGGATCTTTCTGTGGTTCTGATGGAAATGTTATGACATGCTGTTGCAGTATTATTATGAAAGATTCTTCACAACGGGGGGAAATTCAAAATGTGCAAAGCATGAGAAAAAGATTCTTCAGATTGAGAAATTAATTTTTTTTAAATCGCTATACATGTTCCAATTGCTAGACTTCATATCATCCTGAGAAGGAACAGGCCGAGGGAGTTTCAGCAAGCCAATAGTGAATTTGGCTCGCTACACACTGTAGAAATTCCCTCTCCTAGAATCTCTGAGAAAGCATGAGCTGGACATTGTGAAAGCCACTAGTCAGAGTCTCAAAGAGAGAGAGGTGATGGACTTTAGCTTTTATGTAGTGTTTTAGCATATGGTGTATGTTGATCCAAAATAAGGCAGTGTCCAAGTGCCTTTTAAAAAGGGAATTTTCAAATAGTACAGGTGACTCTAAATTGTGCGAATAGAATACATCACTGAAACACACCTGTGCCTTGTCCTTGTGTGTGTACTCACATGTATTGCCTCTTAAGAGTCACATTCCATGACATTTAGAAGCCTACAGAAAGTGGAAGGAAATCCTCACAGCACAACTTTTGCATCA
Organism: Podarcis liolepis; assembly: GCF_965112155.1. Classification (NCBI taxonomy): domain Eukaryota; kingdom Metazoa; phylum Chordata; class Lepidosauria; order Squamata; family Lacertidae; genus Podarcis; species Podarcis liolepis. The sequence continues at coordinate 5,799,560 of NC_139558.1, forward strand.
TTTTGCTGCACATTCCCCATAGAATTATATGTACATTGTCTCTAGCTGCGTACAGTATGGTTGCATCTTACATGCATTTAACTGGCACAAATTTAACCATACGCAGCTATAGGTTTTCACAATTACCGGTACATACATCAAGCACAGGCAAAATGCACATTTTCATATCTTACGCCTCATATTTTGAAAAGGGAAAAAGAAATGTATGATTAAAGACTGGAATTTTTCTATTTCATGATATTTGAAAACATATTTCTTATTAGTGAAAATGGGACCATGTTTTTTTTAATCACACCTTGATTAAAATTCATCAGGGCTACCAGAAGCCTGATAAATTCTCTTTGGGGCTAGATTTGTATGGCATTTGCTGGTTCGTCACTGCTGAGTTAAAGTTAATTCAGCTGTAAATATTCAGCTGAAAATGATAAAGGCAAATTATTTATTTGAGCAGCTTGGTGTAAAGCATTCACCCATAAATATTTTTAAAATATAATGCTGAAATTTAATACTGTTGCAATCTGTTAATTTATTGGAATCAGGTACTTTGCTGCATTTTTTAAAAATATGTTGTTATTGGTTTTTTAATGAAATAATAAAATACAAGTGCAATTTGGCAGTTTCATACTTTATTTTCAGAACCACAGATGTGTTTTCTAGCTCAACATCTGTCTGGGTTTTTCTTTTAGTGCTAGTTCATGTTTAAAAATTTATAACTTATATGATTTCATTTTAAAGAGAGAGAGAGGGAAATGTTTTTCAAAATTAGATTCTTTTCCCTAAGTAATGTTAAACATATGTTTAATATTGTCATTAAACTGAAATGTAGAGGTGGAATCCAGACCAAGTTTTATTTGAATGGGAGAGAGCAAAGTATGTTCAACTCTCATTGAAATCAGTGGGACCTGCAAAGTACTTCACTATGGCTGGATCATGGACCAATATCCTACCCCATGGCCTGGTTCACATCCCACTTTAAAGCACAGTTAAGCTTAAATATGGTTAAAATGGTTTGAAGAAGTGTAATGTCTGAAGCCAGGGTTGTGGTGTGTCTTCAGACAACCCAAGATCTGTAACCAAGGTTGTTCTTGGTTTGCTGCTTGTGGTTTGAGGGAGACAATCCAGAAGCCCAGGTTCAGACATAACGCTCAAACATACCGTGGCTTAGCTCCCTTTGGCATGGCAACAGGTGGAGTGAGGTGAGCTGCAAAGCGGCTGCAGTTTTCTCCTCAGGCAGCATCATGCTGCACAGTAACCTTTAAGTGACATGAGAAAGAGGGCAGTATATAGTATTGGAACGCTATTAAGAGCAACTTACGCCCAAAAGCAACAACTCTTCATAAGGCATGGAACGTACATTAGATGCTGTCATATTACGTTCTGTCAACCTGAGGAAATACATGTTCATTAGACGGCTAATTTACAGAGAAAGTGTTTGGAACATGGCAGCAGCCGAACTACCTTGCTATTCATATACTCAGACCTTTGGTATCTGGTGTTATTCTGGAGTATAGTAGCCACATTTGCATCAAACCCCCGCCCCCAAAAAAGAAGACAAAAGAGAAAACGGAATTGTATAACTTTTGCCCAGGCTGATTAATATGAATAGATACAGATGCTAAAATAGTGGGGAAGACGGTGACAAGGTGACCTGTGTGTCTGCTCTGTCTGCTATCCAGGAGCTAACCCTGATCTCCCTTCTTACGGTTCCTCAACTTTATATTTCATGAAGCTAACCACAATTAACTTGAATTTCTGCTTAACCCTCAAGAAAGAAGGGCATTTTCACTTGCCAGGTTTAATTCAAATCCATCAAACCTCCTTTGGGGAAGGTTCTGAGGCAGGGTGGAAGGAGAAAGAACTTGCCCATGTGAAGACCACCTGGTGGAAACCCTCACACATATGGTTCTTAATTGTAAACTGTATGCTGATCTCCACCAGCAATTTCTAGATCAACTCTGCATCCCCAAATGGAAACCACAGTTGGAGCTCATACATTTTTTTATTACTGGGGAATGATCAGGAGCTCCCCAAGTTACTGGCTCAATATCTCTATTTGGTTTTTTGTCATCAAAATACACTGCAGATGTCTGATCTCCCCGGAGACCTAGAGATGTGATGATAGACTGCTCTGCCTCCTTTCTTTTAGCAAATGTTTTGTGCCACTGGGGAAGTGGTAATACTGTATTGATTTGTTTTGGATGTTTGTATGTGATTTATTTGGATGTTTGTATGTGATGCCAATAAAAGATTTGATGATGATGATGATGACGACTTTATCTTTAAACTGAGCTTGCACTAGACAGCCCTTCAATTATTGGTCTGTCTTTTTGAAAGAAGGGCATATTTATTATTACATTTATAGCCCATTTTTACTCCAAGGAGCTCAAGGTGCATAGATGACTTTCTTCTTCTTTACATTATCCTCACAAATACCCTGTGAGGTAGGTTAGGCTGAGAATGAGTGACTGGCCAAAGGTGAGCTTCATGTCTGTGGCTCGGTGGGAATTTGAACCCTGGTTGCTCCGGTCCAACACTTTATCCACTACACCCCACAGGTTTTATTTACAGTGGTGCCTCGCAAGACGAAAAGAATTCGTTCCGCGAGTCTTTTCGTCTTGCGATGTTTTTCGTCTTGCGAAGCACGGTCCGTCGCAACTGCGCCTCTTCAAGCGGCTTTAAAAAAAAAGTGCAAGACGTTTTCGTCTTGCGAAGCAAGCCCATAGGGAAATTCGTCTAGCGAAGCAACGCAAAAACGGAAAACCCTTTCGTCTAGCGAGTTTTTCGTCTTGCGAGGCATTCGTCTTGCGGGGCACCACTGTATTTATGTAAAGGTTTTTTGTTTCAGACACTAGGGAAATTTATCTCTGTTAATTCTTATACAAAGTAACATGTTCTGCACCCCACAGACAAGGTGTCAGCAAACTTTTTCAGCAGGGGGCCGGTCCACTGTCCCTCAGACCTTGTCAGGGGCTGGAATATATTTGGGGGGGGGGGGAATATGAACAAATTCCTATGCCCCACAAATAACCCAGAGATGCATTTTAAATAAAAGCAGACATTCTACTCATGTAAAAACACCAGGCAGGCCCCACAAATAACCCAGAGATGCATTTTAAATAAAAGGACACATTCTACTCATGTAAAAACATGCTGATTCCTGGACCGTCCGCAGACCAGATTTAGAAGGCGATTGGGCCGGATCTGGCTCCCGGGCCTTAGTTTGCCTACCCATGCCATAGACTAATGTGCTGATCAGAACTTGACTCACCTGCCAGCTTTCACACTACTGAATGTGTGACACAGATCTTGGCTCAAAAACGTATCAGTACACATTTTAAAATATCCATTTAGAGAAATAAGAATTGCAAAGAAAGCATATTTTGAAGTGTGTATCTTCAGGGGGAAAACGTGTATATAAATGTGTATGTAGAGAGACAGACCAATTTCTTCGTTCTTTTTTCTGCATTACTTTCCATGAAACTATCCTTATGTTCCTGCTCATATTTTGTGATCCAGTGAGGACGCCCTTTCCTGATGGTTGCACACTTGCAAGGGATTCAGTCTGCGGCAACCTGAGAGGTTTGTGCGTTTTAATTGCAAGATTGCCTCTTTTATAACAATTACTTGAAGGATCCAAGCAAAAATTTACTTAGCACCCCTATTAATGTGGATTTTGTTGAAATGTTTGTAGTACTTGGAAATTATTCATAGTTTTGTTTATGTGAAAGTAAGAACATCAACCACCTGGTGGCTGTACAAATTTATTCTGCAAACATACAGTTACATAAGCAGTACCTATTGGTATGCTTTTGAACTGCTAGGTTGGCAGAAGCTGGGACAGAGCAACGGGAGCTTACCTGGTTGCGCAGATTCGAACCACTGACCTTCCAGTCAGCAAGCCCAAGAGGCTCAGTGTTTAGAACACAGCGCCACCCGCATGCGGCGGGAAGGTAAAGGGCATTTCCATGTGCTCTGGCTTCTGTCACGGTGTTCTGTTGCACCAGAAGTGGTTTAGTCATGCCGGCCCCATGACCCGGAAAGCTGTCTGTGGACAAACACCGGTTCTCTCAGCTTGAAGCGAGATGAGCGCTGCAAGCCTTTGACTTGATTTAACCATCCAAGGGTCCTTTACCTAAGCAGTGTGAAATATACTCAGAGTCGCAAAGTGATTTCATGCTCTTTATTCAGCTCATAGTGGTGAGGAGGAATGAATGAAAGTCCCCTCACAGTATCTGCTTTATATACATTATTTACACAATGGGCTGCACATGATTGGCTAATTCCGGAATCCTACTGTAAGCCAATCAGGTTGTGGATTCACTTCTATCTGGAGCAGGATTGGGTGGTTCCTGTCAACCAATCATACTGCTGCATTGTTCTAGGACCAATCAGACTGCTGCATTCTGAATCCTATTGTTCTAGGACCAATCAGACTGCTGCAGTTTGGATCCTATTCAACTCAGTACATAACACAGTGCTAGATATAACAAACTATAAATATTTTTAATAGTTTTATTCATGATAACGTCTATTTTGGCAGTTATGGCATTTCGTTATGGCATTTCGCCACCAAGTAGGTCAGTCTGGGGTTTGATGGTTCTCAGACATAATCTCGGATCATTACTGATACTTAGCCTGCTTCTGTATTTCATGTTCATAGCAGTTATTGCTGAAAAACCTGATTCACAAAGATGTGTACTAACAAATGGCGAAACACAGCTACTGCTTCATCTTCAAGCTTAGGATTCCCAGTGATAACATGAAGCCAAAATTCAGATAACTTCACCTCCCAAAAAATTATCTTGGAGGGTTTTTTCACATGCCAGTTAAATGAGTTGTTCTTTTTGTACAGAGACAACTTTGTGACATCAGCTGCAAATGGTTTCAAACCCACTTCTCTGTATCTTCAGTAGGAAAGTAGGATACAATATTTTTCATTTAGTGAACTCAAATGGCTGGTGATTGTTTACTTCACCTTAGCTTTAATGTCATCTATTTTATCTTCAACTTAAATAAGAAATTATCTCAAGCATTGTTGCTTGTCAAACCCAAACTGCCCAGAACTCATTTTTTTCTCATAAAAGCTATGGCATGTATAAATATGTTTTTGTCTCTACCTGATAGGCTTAAATTCAATTCATTCAGATTACCAAACGTGTTAATAAGGCTTGCTAAATTTGTTAGCCAATCTGTGTTAATTAAATAATTTGAAAGTCCAGACCTTTTCTTTGAAAAAAGTATATATACTTCTTGTCTTAACTCAGAGTATGCACCACATAACTCCTTGACAGCCAACAAACATGTCTACGAAGTAATAAGTGTACATGTTCAGAATCCATCTCTGAATATAGGTTTTCAAGCACACATACACTGAATTGGCTGGCTTAATTTATTTATTATTTATTTCACGAGACTTATATGCCACTTGATTGTAATAAAACCTCAACGTGGTTTGCCAAAAGAATAAAGGAATAAAATTATCAGTTAAAAACAAGCACTGAAAATACTCAGAAAAATAATGAAAATCAGCAATAGGCTAAAAATAAGATTAAGATACATCTCTCTATTCTACATATCTGATGTTCAGTTACAAGTGTCAATACAAAAAATTATAATATGACAACAAAACAAAAGATTGTAAAAGGAGTCCTGGCCACTAGCTGAAATGGACGTGAGGCAAAGCGCCACATCTGCACACACATGCAGGGTGGTTTGCACCTCTGCACATGCGCGAAGTGCAATTTAGTGTTTCTGCGCATGTGCGAGCAGCAAACCTGGAAGTAACCCCTTCTAGTACTTCCGGGTTTGCCGCTGATGTTTGCCGGAATGGATGCTAGACGAGGCGGATGTTTGCAGAGGTATTACTGTGTTCATTGTGCCAGTGAAGGATTCCAAGCAATAATCATTTTGGTTCTGCTTATAAAGCCCACACACCCTCATACAGACTTAGCAACCCACTTACAGGTCATGACCCACAGGTTGCAGCCTTAATGCAACCCTGCTGAAACTTTTCTGCTTCACTTTTAAAGTACAGCCAGCATCAAGATGTAAATGTAACATTATCTTGGAATGTAATTGTTTCTCTGAGCACCTCTTACCCTAACAGATTTTTTTAAAATTCTAATGCTCAAAAGCAACACATCTCAAAATTTAATCCTTGCAGTAAAGGTAATATCTCATTTGTGCATTTTCAGTACTTTGACACCAAAAAAGGGTACCAAAACTGTTTCGGAAGTTCTTTGGTAAGAAAAAGGTAAGTGTCAGGTGTGATAGAGGTTTACAAAGCTACTTTATTTATTTATTTATTTATTTATTTATTTATTTACGGCTATTAGCCCATAAAATATGTACAAACATAAAAACACAGAGGCATAAGGACCGATATATTCGACACCAAAGGGTGAACATCACGGTACTAGGGTGGGTCAATGAGCAGAGCCAAATAACAGCTTGGGGCCCAGAGAGCTCCAAGGGACGGATCACAGAAAAAGAAACTGAAGACGAGGTCCGACATGCACTCTCATCGTAACTGTCCGATTAGTTTTGGTGTTGTTGTTGTTTTTTAGTTGTTTTTGTGTGTGAGATAACCGCGTTCAGGAATCTCGCCACCTGCAGAGTTACCGAGGGATCTGTATCCTGCAAAAGTAGTGTGGCGTGTGACTCAACAGGCCGGCCCACCAAGCACAGTAGAGCAGGACCTAGGAATTTAGTCCTGGCTATGCTATGTAGGGGGCAGTTGAACATTATATGTGGAAGAGATTCAACAGTTTTCCCGTCACACACGCATAACGGAGACACCAAACCCTTAGAAAATCTGTGGCTCAGCAGGTTCGATGGAAGGACATTGAACCTTGCACGAATAAATGCAAGTCGGTGTGGTACAGATGAAAGAGATGACATGTATGATGGAAGGCCAAGTGGTGGGGTTATTCCGTGATACCTGGGGGAGCAAACACCCCCACCCCAAGCCAGGTTGTGTTGATATTCAATGTCTGCTAATCTTTGCTCTATAAGGCTTTTGGCTGAGCATAAGTTCATCTTTAGGGAGTCCGCTGGAGAAATTCCGATGCTCAGGAGTTTGGCATGGATTTTTCCTACCCACGGATTGACAAAGTCGTCTCGCCAGAGGCACTGAAAAAGGTAATGGTCGGGAAGCCTATGCCAGCTGGACAGCCAGTAGCCAAAGACTCGCTTCCAGATGACGGTCTCCAATGATGCAATCCTTAACTCCAAACGTATGGCTGCGTTGCTCACACACATGGGGAGTTTCAGGAGGCGACGGAGAAACTGATTCTGCAATGTCCCAAGCGATGTTAAATTGGACCCAGGGGCCCAGAGCGGGGCAGCATAACAGAGGGTGGAAACCACTTTTGCGTGGTATACCTTCAAAGCAGAAGGGATGTGGGAGGCTCCGTCGGCCGCAAAAAATTGGAGCAGAGAATAGAGTATTGTTTTCCCTTTGTTTAGTAGATACTGAATCTGTGGCTTCCAGCTTAGGTTGTAATGAAAAAAGACTCCTAGGTATTTAAATTTGAAAACCTGTTCTAGTTGGACTCCATCTAACTTCCAGCTGTAAGTTTTCCGAGACCTGGTAAAGACCAGGACTTTAGATTTCCCATGATTAATAGTCAGATGGTTAAGTTTGCAATAAGCCGCAAAAATCTTTAGAGCTCTGCATAGACCGACTCTAGAGTAGGAGAGGAGCGCTGCATCATCGGCATATAGAAGCAGAGGGCAACGAAAATCAGCTAGGCGGGGGGCATGGATGTTGGCTTGAGACTCATTCAGAAAGAGCCTCATATCGCTAATAAACAAGTTAAAGAGGAGTGGGGCCAAAATGCAGCCTTGGCGCACACCTCTATTTATTGGGACCTCGTTGGATAGGTTTCCCGCCGGTGTGAGTCTCACTCTAGCTGACGACCCGTGGTGTAATTGAATTATAAGCCATAACAGCCTTCTATCTATGCCCCATCTCTCTAATTTCTTCCATAGGCAGTTTCTTGGGATACTGTCGAAGGCGGCCTTTAGGTCTATGAAAGCGACACATAGGCGCCCCCGACTCGGGGCAGAATATTTTCTGGCAAGATGATACATAATTACCATATGGTCAGTGGTCGAATAGTTGTTCCTAAAGCCCGCTTGCTCATGGCCAATCAAATTTGAGTCGTTTGCCCAATGGGACAGCTTAGACAGCAAAAATTTTGCATAGATTTTCCCGATGATAGACAAAAGGCTGATGTTCCGATAGTTCTCCGGGTCAGCAGGGGGACCTTTTTTATGGACTGGCACGATCACGGCCATCTTCCATGACCTGGGGATAAGCCCCGTAGAATTAATCGCATCAAAGACTTTGGCCAGGATTTCAGCCCACCACCTCGGTTGCGCTACAATAGCCTCAGCAGGGACTAGATCCGGCCCGGGGGCTTTGCCCGTTTTCAGATCTAATATCAAGTTCATTATCAGGTCTGGGTCGGTAGAGGGCCACAAAGGTAGATGGTCAGCTCGGAATTCCGTGGATGAGTTGGATTCCTCTGCCAGGGAGAAATATTTACTCAAGAATTGTTCCCATGTGGGCGCAGGGATAATCGTCAGTGGGTACTTCCTTCCTCTTTTGTTTATCAGGGCCCAAAATTCCTGTGGTCTGCAGGTTTACAAAGCTATGTGTGGTATAGAGATAGGGTAACCTTTCTCATTTTATCATAAAAGCCAAAGCAGTCAGAAAGACTTGCTCAATAGTAATTGTTGTTGTTGCTTGTTTCTTGCTATCTAAAGTGACTACAACACAGACTGGGTCTAGACTAAGTAAGCTTAACTAATGTCACATTGATTTCAGTGCAAACTAAGTCATGATTAAGGACTGATCTACAGTTCTGCCTGTCCCGTGCCTAAAAAGCATTGAGTCCGAGCGGTTTTGGCTCAGCCACTTTTCCCTGGGAAAACCTGCTCTTTAGCGCTAAATCAGAACAAAGGGCAATCCATGGAATACCCAATGGCTGTTTGTTCCGATTTAGCACTAAAGAGCAGGTTTTCCCAGGGGGAAATGGTGGGGCAAACAAAAATGAGGATGAGCCATAACTTGTTGCGTTGACTTCAGCAAGAAATAAGATCAATTAACTTAGCTAGGATCCAACCCAATTTTGCCCTCCTACCAACCACTGCACCCAACTACTGTTTTTGAACTAGACAATATTGTGCATTTCCTCCCTCTGAGAAAACAGAAAGCTTATATATTATTATGAACCTGGGTCTGTTAACCAACACCAGACAGAGTGTCTCAGGTGGCTCACAGCCTATAGGCTCACAGCATACCTATATACTAGCAGCAGACACAGATTCATCCTTTGCAGCAAAGACTATGCCAGATCTCTTAAATGATCCTCACCTGCCACAAATGGGTGACAGGTCATGTTTGGCTTGGTGGGTCACCCAGGCTGCGTGGCCCTGCTTCAGAGCTTCATATGTTTGTCGGAGAGCAAAGGGACTCCTGCACTCTTCCTGCATGTCTATCTGTTTCTTCCGAATGGACATATTCTTTCTTTCTTTGATCATACTGAAGAAGCATGCTGCCTGAGGGGATACATTAGTACATGGAAAGACTTGACAGAAACTAGAGTAACTTAAAGTCATTGATATATGTATTTTTTTTTCTTACAAGAAAAACTGCACTATTGATGATTTTTAAGAAATAAAAATTGTTCCCATTGTTTCCAATGAGTGTGTGAGTGTGTGCACACACATGCATGCCAACTCCAGAGCTGGCATACATATCCCCAACATTTCAGAGGTGTGTTGGGTAAAGGGAAAGCTTTTGATACAAGTCACACGCACCCAGTGTGGCCCATTCTGCCAGTCTTGAAACTCTGACATCATTAAAAGTATAAGAGGGAGAAGCCTTACCGGAAGAGGAAGAGATCAAAAGCATCCCCAGGTCCCGATGATGCTCTCCCAGGGGCTATAGAGTCACCCTCTGCTGTAAAAAAAGGATGGATGGATGGATGGATGGATGGATGGATGGATGGATGGATGGATAAGTAAGTAAGTAAGTAAGTAAGTAAGTAAGTAAGTAAGTAAGTAAGTAAGTAAATAAATAAATAAATAAATAAATAACCTTCACCCCTTAAGGCTAGAACATGTTGGGGAAAGTTTTTCTTGTGAATGTTTTCTTTTCCTTTTTCTGACTTTGTTTTTGAAGCTGATAAATATTAGGATATTTTTCTAAGCCGAACAAATGGCTTCTAGGAAATGCCAAATACCAGCACCGTCAAGAAGCTGGAACAGAACAGCTAATTAAAGCAAGTAATTGCTACCATCCTGTGCTATCATAGTAATTTTAAATGCGAGTTAAAAAATAATAACAGCAATAAATAAATACTTTAAATTTGAAGGGAGGTAGCCTAAGCTTTTGTGTTCTTCAACTTGATCCAAGTGTTGTCCAAATGGAACAACTTTGACATTTCATCATTTTTCTCCTTTCTTTCCTCCCCTCCCCCAATTATTACTTTCTTACTTAATTTTAAATCATCATTCCAGAATTGGATGACTAGTATCAGTTGAACAATTTTATGATTGTAAATTCTTTGGAATGATTACGTTATTAATAAGGTACTGAATTTTAAATATTGTTACAATTAATATTTTGTATGTGCTTAAAAACAAAAGTCAAATATGCTTGTAACTATTTGTAGCTAATTATTTTAGCTTCTGACTTGGAAATCAGACTTGCCCTGTTTGCCCCCATTCTGGACCTCTCAGTGACTTTTGACATAATTAAACATGGTATCATTCTAGATAGGTTATTTGGGATTAACACTGTGGCCAGCATGCTTTAATAGTTCCATTCCATTCCTTCCTGACTGTTCACTTCCAGAAATATACCATGCAGAGAGCCTCCTACTCTGTCTGGTGGCATTTATATTATGGATTTCTCAGGGCTCTGTCTTGTCTCCCATGATATTTAGCATCTACACAACAGAAATGATCTTCAGAGAAATGAAGGTTCATGCTAATGGCACACACAGGTCTGTGGGCATCCTAACGAGGTATCTAAAGACTAACAGACTGAAACCTAGTCCAAATTATTATTATTATTAATCATTTTTATTGGAGTTTTTCTCTTATGTAATGAATGTCTGCAATCATTACATTACATTCAAATTTCAGTTCCCCCCTTTCCCTACTGACTTCCCTCAACTTCCATCCCTGGTTTATTATCTCTCATATTACAATCTGCCGTTTGTATATACTTCCATATTGTCACACTGTTATATTTCTTGTTCTTTACAAATAAAATTGCAAATGTTTATTTAAATCCTGCCAATGACTCTGTGTTTTTTTGTTGTTTCTGCAAATATGATGTAAAAGGGATCTATGACATCCGTTTGGAATTTGGAAACTGTATAAGGAAATCCTTTTTTATTATCCTCTTTGAAAATTTCCTTCAGTTGTCTATGATGCAACCAACTCTGAAGATATTCCTTTATTTCATCATATTTTTAGTTTTAATTTTCCTTCCTGTTCAATTAATAATTCTTTATATGTTGGCCATATTCCTTTCTTTGAGGACATTTTAAACGACAATGCTTCCACAGGTGATATCCACCATGGAGTTTTAGGTTCCAGTAACTCTTTATATTTTCCCCAAACCTTTAATAGGGACCTTCTTGTTATATGATTATGGAATCCTTTATGTACCTTTGCTTTCCCATACCATAAGTATGCATGCAACCCAAATCTATTATCATGTCCTTCTAGATCTATTGCCTCTTCTTTTTCTAATTTGATCCAATCCCGAATCCAAGTAAGACATGCTGCTTCATAGTAAAGTTTAAGATCTGGAAGAGAAAAGCCTCCCCTTTCTTTTACATCTGTAAGTATTTTATATTTTATTCTTGGCTTTTCCCCACTCCAGATAAATTTCAAGATATCTCTCTGCCATTTTTTGAAGCAAGCATTGTCACTTAGTATTGATTGGAAGAGGAACAACATTCTGGGCAATACATTTATCTTTATTGCTGCAATTCTTCCTAAGAGGGAAAGATTCATCCAATTTCATATTTCTAGATTCCTTTTTATTTCATTCCATTTTTTTCATAATTAGCTTTATAAATATTGAGATTTTTTGCAATCAACCAAATTCCCAAATATTTTACTTTTTTAATGGACTTTTATATTTAAGGCTTCTGGTAGCTTTTTCTTATCTGCTCCTTTCAATTTTTTAAATAATAATTTGGTTTTGCTTTTATTAAGTTTAAAACCTGCCACCTGCCCAAACTTTTGAATCTGTTCTAAAACTCTGGGGAGAGTTCTGTGGTTGTTCAACGGTAATAACCCAATCGTCCGCAAATGCTTTCAATTTATGTTCGGTTTTCTCTAGTCTTATTCCTATTATTTCCTTATCCACTCTAATATTCCTTGCTAAAACCTCCAGAACCAGAATGAATAGCAATGGTGATAATGGACATCCTTGTCTTGTTCCTTTTTGTATTTCACTTTTATCTGTTAACACCTGATTGATAATTAATTTTGCATTCTGTTCTGAATAAATAGCTTGGACGAAATTCCATTTCTTCTAAAACATTTTTCATGAAATCCCAAGAAACATTATCGAAAGCCTTTTCTGTATATATAAACATCACCTGCTTTTCATTTCTTACTTCCAGGTATTCAATTATATTTAAAACATTTATTATATTATCTTTCATTTGTCTACCTGGGAGGAATCCTGCTTGGTCTTGATGTATATAATCTTCCAAAATTTTCTTCATACTATTAGCAAGAATATATGCAAGTAATTTATAATCATTATTTAATAGTGAGATCAGCCTATAATTTTTAACTAATGTTATATCTGCATCTTGTTTTGGTATTAATGTTATGTAGGCCTCTTTCCAGGTTTCTGGGATTTCCCCTGTTTTTAGAATCTCATTCATTATATCTTTTAGAGGGATCACAAGCTTTTCACTTAATTTTTTTATAATACTTTGCCGAGATTCCATCTGGTCCTGGGGATTTACCTGTCTTTGCCTGATTTATTGCTTCTGATATTTCTTGTAATGAGATGTCCGCATTTAATGCCATTATCTTTTCATCTTTTAGTTTTGAGAGATTACTGCTTTTTATATAGTCTTCCATCATCATCTTCCTTTCCTGTCCTTTTTTATACAATTCTGTAAAAAAATTAGTAAAGGCTTCCCTTATTTCCCTTTTCCATTATACTTTATTTTATTTATGTGGGTTTTTTGCTCATTTTTCAGAAAACGTAAATTGACTTCCTGTTTGGTTTCTGTCTTGGCCAAATTAGTTTTTAAAGTCCAAATTTCTTAGTTACAAAGTCTTAAGGTTTTGGCAATAATTACCTTGCTTGGAAAATCTGCTGCTTTTGGTGGTGACTTGTGGCATCAGCTGCTGGACTGTGATATTGCCGTGAACGGACTCAAGCCGCTCTTGGCTCCCCCTCCCCCACTCGCTGCTATCACTCGCTGCAACGAGTTTCCCTCCATTTCTGCTGGTCCTCTCGAGACCCCACTATTATGTGGGGCTTTTTTCAGGGGAGCGTGTATCCCAGGCGCTTCCCCCTCATGTCCTAGCAGCCTGAAATGGCCGCCCCTTATTGCAGCGATCCGTTTCGCATCACCATTTCTCCGCAGTCAGACCGGAAGCCCCGAAACCTAGTCCAAATTAGACCAGTGCATTGTTGTTCAATGACCAAGAAAATCCTACCTATTCTGGGTGGAATTGCACTTCCTCTAATACAAGGGAAGGCAGAATGTACATTTCGATGTGCTGGTAGATTGCTGTGGACCAGGAAGGATTTTTGACTCCAAATTGTTTAACTAAAGGAGCAAAAAAATGACTTCACTGAACTCATTTTGTTGCTGCTTTTTGGGGTCCCCAGGAGCAGATTTTTGCATGGAAGGAGTATAAGCTTCATTAGGTTATGATACACAAAACAAATCTCTAGGCTCAGGATTCTGGTGGATCTCAAAGTTCTAGCAGAAAACAAAGTAGACCCCTACAAGCCTAGATTCTGCACACCGCTGCTGTAAAAGGCAGGGTTAATAGCCGAGGAATGCTAATAGATTGGACCCTGCAAACAGATTCTTAGATCTGAACTAAAACTGAACTGAAACTGACCTGTTTATCTCACAGCCTTGTTAATAGGCTGCGAGCTTGCATCTAGTCTTTTGTCAACATTTGGGGGGGGTGAGCAGGAAGATGAACTTTTCCCATTGTGTGGATTCCTATCAGTACAACAAAGCACCTCCACATTGCTTATGAAACCAAGTGTCTTACACAGTTTCTACACTTCAACAATGGAAAATCAAAGGGAATCACCTGGGGGCCTAAGCAACATGGGGACACTTTCCTGTCTTCAGCTAAGTAGCTGCAGAGAAATCACCCTTTTAATACTTGGTGGGCAGTTTCCTGTAACTCTTTGCAAAGAAGGAATCTGTTATATTCTACCCATCAGAGATGAAAGAGAACACAGGGTGTGTGATGATTGCCTCTGAACTGGATTTTCTGTTTCATCTGATTCTATTTAACTCTGAGGCCAAAGACACAGGTTCAGTATAAGCCAGTGAAAGAGATTTCATTTAAACACTGGGGGAAAAACGTAACAGAACCCAGCAGGTTATCATGGGAGAGACTCTGTTAACATTTCATCTCTTATTCCAAGGCACCGATGACTCATTTTCAATACAATTTTTGTTATCACGAAAAAGATATTTTGATGCTGTAATTATTATTATTATTATTATTATTATTATTATTATTATTATTATTATTATTATTATTATTTTGTACCCTGCCCAGCTTACTGGGTTGCCCCAGCCACTCTGGGTGGCTTCCAACATATATAAAACATAATAAAACATTAAAAACTAAAAAAGCTTCCCTATACAGGGCTGCCTTCTGATATCTTCTAAAGGTTATATAATTACTCATCTTCTTAGCATCTGATGCAAGGGCATTCCACAAGGTGGGCGCCACTACCCTCTGTCCCTCAGAAACAGTATTTCTGACTTGTCAGGATTCAGCCTAAATCCATTAGCTGCCATCCATCCTCCAACTGCCTCCAGACACTCACACAGGACATTCACCTCCTTCACTGGTTCCGATTTGAATGAGAGGTAGAACTGGGTATCATCCGCATACTGGTAAACACCCAGCCCAAAACCCCTGATGATTTCTCCCAGCGGCTTCCTGTAGATGTTGAAAAGCATGGGGGAGAGGACAGAGCCCTAAGGTACTCTACAAGTGAGCACTCAGGGTTCCGAATACTAATCAGCTGACACCACTTTTTGGACATGGCCCAGTAGAAAGGAGCAAAAGCACTGCATAACAGTGCCCCCAGCTCCCAACCCCCCTAGATGGTCCTGAAGGATGTCATGGTCAAAGGTATCAATAGCTGCTAAAATATCCAGCAGAACCAGGAAACAGCTTTCACCTCTGTCCCTAGCCCGCTGGAGATCATCAACCAGCACAACGAAGGCAGTTTCAGTCCCATGATGGGGCCTGAATCCCAATTGGAAAGGATCCAAATGGTCTGCATCCTACAGACGTGCCTGGAGTTGTTCAGAGATCATCCGCACATTTATCTTGCCCAAGAATAGAAGAGTTGAGACTGGGCGATCATTGGCCATAATGACCAATGGCTATGATAAGGGATCTCTGAAAACGGCCAGGAATTAAGGCCTCTCAATGATAACGCTGAAAGCTCACCCTTGCCTCTGAGCTGATATTGGGAGGGGGAAGGAGAAAATTAGGTTCTGAGAATGCAGCCCTGTAAAATGCACCTTGAAACCCCACTTCTTGGCATATAGTTCAGTAAAGAATGATTGCTCTGCCAGGCCTCCCTTTGTCATGAAATGACTCTTTACAGAGACGAGGATTTGGTTTCTGTGGGAACATGTTCTTGAAGCTCAACCCCTCCCCATAGAGACCCATTTATCAGCAAAGTAGCAGGACTTTCCCAGGCTCAGGGGCGGAGGAAGGGGTGTGTGGTGGGGGAGGATTGCCCCAGGTGTCAGCACTGAGGGGGGTGACAAAATGCCGGGTGACACCGCGGGGCCTGCAGCGCACCCAAGCCATGCGTCTCTCCTGGGAGTGATGCGGTGGCTTGGGTGCCTGCAGGCTCCACACTGCCCCAACGGTCCGCCTAACACCTCCCCCTCAGCTGTAGGGTGGCTGAGTGGGAGGAGGCAGACTCCTCCAAGGCCCCATGGAGTGTCCAGCCCCAGCTCGCCCCGCCCTGTTGGCAGCTGGCCCCACCCCTGGGCGCAGGACACACACACCACCCCATGCGTCTGATAGACTTGCTCCGCCGCTGCCCAGGCTGAAGAAAACACCTTGTGTGAGGGGGTGGGGAGCAGTGGACAAGAAGAGCCAGGAGTTCATACAGCCAACACAATGGCCTATGCACTGAAGTCCAAAAACTTGCATCTCTGCACTGCCCCTTGCTAAGAGAATGGAACATAAGTATGAACATAAGAAGAGCTGTGCTGGGTCAGCCAACCGTCTTTAGATGCAAAATACTGAGCTTGACTGTCCTGCACAGAATATTAATGTGTTGTCCCCACAACTACCCATCCAAATAGTAAATGTTGTTGGATCGGAAGTTATATGTTTAGATTACACCTTGCTTCAGAAACTATCAACATAGGATAGGTTGTTAAACCATAGATGTGGAGGGGCATTTAGAAATGTACATGAGTGGGAGGGGTCAGGAAATGACCATGCACAGGCTCAAGTACACAAGAATGTCCCTCTTTTCATTTGCAAAATATGCCACAGTATGACAACATGATGAAGGCTAGCCAAAAGACAAGAGCTTCAAATGGGACGGGGGGGAGGGTGTTCATGAACAAAATCAGGAAAGATTCATTGTCTTACTTTTCAGAAGCAATGTTACAGCCTTCACCTTGCTACTCAAATAATGGATGCAACTTTAAAAACATATTTGAAAAGACTCTGCAATTTGTTATTTTTGTAAAAACAACAACCCACCTTAATAATCTGTCAGCTTTTCATTGTATTGCATCTTTATGCCACAATAGAAGTGCATGCTGCCTTTATTAGTATTGTAGAAATAGTCCCTCTGGAATTGAACATGAGCTTGCAATTGTGCTAAATGGACTGTTTAAAACACCTGAGGGGAAGGGGGGGGGATAAAAATATTGCCTGAAATTTGTGGCTTTGGGGATGGGTGGGGTTAGGCAGATTTTCAGTGGGGTAATCATAATTGTCTTTCTTGGCTCTCAGAAGATGCTCTGCAGATAAAGCAAAGCTGGTGAAGGAGAAACACAGAAGGTCAAAAGGTTAATTCCACTTAATGCATTGTGAATTTGTGAGGTGACTCATATCTCTAGTCTGTATTTTTTTTTTCCCCTTTAAAAAGAAGAGCTTGGAATGAAAAAAAATGAGACTTTCTTTTGTGGAGATCCAAGCCTTTGAGAAATGCTCCTGGAAATATAGAATAAAGAAAGTAAGAAATGTTGGCACGTATTCTCATTGACTTCTTCATTGTGACCTTCCTCTTCCAAGAGCAAAATCTGATGTGCGTCAATGCAAACAATATTTATCTGATAGACTAATCTCATGTGCCGCAGGAACAGCGGGATCAAGCACGAGAGCTCCACAAGACCACAAAGGTCTGGCGCAATCCCACTGATCTAGCAGACCACTTCCATACCAGTTGTATCTAGGAGCTGACAGACACTGCAGGACAAACAAGGGGTTCCTCAAGTAAGACAATGGTCCCCTGCTCCTTGAGGATGAGGTTGGCTAGGCGGAGGAGGGAGCTGAAGCACTTCAAGACAGGGTACCAAGAATCTTCTGGTCCTGGAAAACAGGTGAGTGGAGAGACCCAGTTCCATGCCATAACGTTTTCTCAGTCAGAGGAACATGAAACTGAGAGAAGCCAATAGGTTTCCTTCTATGCTGCCACCCATCCATTCTCCTCTATAGATATTTGCTGCATCTTCAGGTGCGGGGGCAGAGGAGGGCTTTGGGCACTGCAACCGGTTCTGCTGCATCGGATGCCGACACTAGAGGATGCTGCAGGGCTTTGCAATTATAACATAGCGAACTGAGCAGAACAGAAGGGGGGGGCTTGCCAAATTTAGGCCTTGTACAGGGTGCTGCTGGAATTCAAAAGACCAACATCTGCCACTAGTGGAGGGGGGCAGGGAAGTGTAGGTACACCATGGCAGTACTCAGACTTGAATGTCTGATGGGAACATTCAGCACTGGCATGGAAAGTCTGGTCTGATCAGAAGGGACTACATGACAAGCAGCTCTCCATGTTGCTACAGAAGTATGGAGAAAATAATTTGAATATCTAGGAGCTGAGGGAGAGCTAACTCACATCACCAAGTTCACAGATTCACTTTTTCTCATAGAAGAATTTCTGCAGTCACACCACACTGACATTTCCCTGTGTTGCTGTGTATGGAGTTCTACGGAGAAGCAGGGTTTCCATGTCTAAATTGCAAAAGGGGAACTCTGCCATGTTAAAGTTATGCAACTTCACATCTGCCTATCTAAGGTCCATCCATGCCTGAAACCTTGCATCTGCGTCTCTGGCTTGATAGAGAATCATATGCAGAAACATCAGCTGTAAACTGAAAGCTTGATATACCAGTCCCATGCATGTTGCCTGAATAAAATAGGTTGATTACTGCTAAAGAACTGTTCAAAAATGGGAGCTGGGTGTCCTCTGCAATCTCTTCTCCTGAAAAAGAGCTCATCAATATTGTTCAGAGGATTCAATGGGCTGCAAGTACATAAACTTGTAAAATTGGATTTCAGAACCCTGAAAACAAAAGGAAAAGCTAAGAGGAATTTATTCATAATAGAAATTCTAAACTAAGAGCGTAACTCCCATTTCACATGCAAAGAAACCCTCAAATTTCCTTCATTTTAACAACCTATGTTTTCTTACTATTCTAAGCATGCAAATATGCAAGGATTCCCAAAGCAAACATGTCATTATCTTTACCCTCTAGGAGGAAAATGATATAGTGTCTCATTCTTACAGACAAGAAATTCCTTTCACTCCATTACAAATAACAAGTAGGCTTTCAGTACACCACTGCAAAATTTGCATCCAACCTCAGATAACCAGTCCAGTTAAAATATTGTTCCCCTATGATGAGAAAGGAATATAGTATTGCAGAAGGGGCAAAAAGACATACGTAGTAGAAACTACCTGAAATGATGGGCATTTGGGAGCTTCAGTAAGGTTGGGATAAACCACACACATAAATGCTGAGGAAAATAATGAGGGGAAATTCTCATCTCAGTTCAGAATTGAGCTCAGCAAACTGAGGTATTATCAAAGACATATCAAAGACACCTACCTGAGAAATACTTCAGGTGTCTTGCTGGTAAGGCTGATAATGTAAGAAAACAGATAATGTAAGAAAACAATAACCTAAAAATGAGTATAACCCAAAATATAAATTAACATAAGCATATCTTTTCCAGGCGACAACAGGCAATAAAGCAAAAGCAGCTATCATTGGAGCAGAGACCATTCACGTGAAATATAAGCTCTGTTATGTTTCTTTTTTTTCTTTTTT
The DNA here is from genome assembly GCF_965112155.1 of Podarcis liolepis. Classification (NCBI taxonomy): domain Eukaryota; kingdom Metazoa; phylum Chordata; class Lepidosauria; order Squamata; family Lacertidae; genus Podarcis; species Podarcis liolepis. The sequence continues at coordinate 5,819,143 of NC_139558.1, forward strand.
TTAATGATATTTATTAAGGGTTTGGAAAATACAGAAAAAGAAAAAGAACAATAAAAAAATTAAACAAATCAAACAATACCTTACAATACATCAAAAAAGAAACCCCCCCAAAAAAGAACAAAAAACAATACAATAAAACAGCAAAAAAAAGAACACAAACATTTAAAAACACATCCAACCTTTCCATGTCTTTACCTTTCATATACTTGTTTCATCAACCTCCTCACACCTCCCTTCTTTGTATTCTAGTTCAATTAGCTATTTCAGCAAGTCCTTTCCATCTTTCTCAATTTTCAATCTAAAATTTAACTTAAGACAGTCTAACCTTAGATTTTCCACTTTGGTCCATTAACAATCTATTTTTATTTAGTTCTTTATAACATTTCTGCTAAAGCCATCAAATCCTTTCCATCTTTCACTATTTTCTGTCATTTAATTGTCTTAATTTATTTTAACCTTATCTTACCATTAAAATCCTAAAACTTATATTTACTTAGCTCCTTATAACATTTCTACTAAAGCCGTATAATTTCATTCCAACAATTTTTCTAACACTCATTAACTTAACAATATTTCTCTAAATAAATTTTTAAAACTTTTTTCCAATCTTCTTCCACCGTCTCTTCACCCTGGACTCGGATTCTGTCAGTCCTTTCTATCAATTCCATATGGTCCATCAACCTGGTGATCTTCTATCCGAGGCTCTTAACTCTTTTCCATGTCCCTTCTGCAATGTTTCTTAACTAGTTCTGCAGATCCGTTTCAGATTGAAAAAACTGAATATGAAATTTATTGAATGAGTGAATGAACAAACAAACAAACAAACAAACAAATGCATGAGAGCCCTCTACAGAAAACTTTTGGCTCACACTTTGGAGCTGCATGACATGAAATAAATAATATGTCGATAATTGCTCCAGCTCAGCAAGAGAGATCCAAGTGCATTAGCAAATTTCAACCTGTGTGTTGCCCATGTGGATACCATCTAGGTGCACAGCCCAGTCACAATGTTCATCTCTCTCAGCTCTGTTGGACTGGCTGTGGGTGCTGTTTGATGTGAAGCAGATACGCACCCCCAGCTAGCATGTTTGATTAGCTGAGCATGGTGATCTATTGCTCATCACAAATGGGAATCAAGAAAAGCTGCCTTCCATACTCAAGCCTCAAAAGTGTACAAAAATAAAGTAGAGTGAACCTGCAACCAGCAACCAGGGCAAACTTCGCTAACCAATGAACTCTGCAAGAAATCATCAACAAACTTGACATTGCATGGCAGCTGGGCCACAACTATAAACACGGGGGGGGGGGGAGGTCGGGGACAGAAAATCACAAGGCATTCCCTCATGGGAAACCAAGCAAATTATGCAAAATGGGAATAGAATAACTTTTGATGTGAGGGATGTAGAATGCATGTCTTAGAATAAAATAACAATGTTTTATTATTCATAAAACATGAGAACGTATTGTAATCAAATTAAGGCTTGCCACAGGGAAAGGAAGAAACAAAAGAGATTATTCACTAATGTCACATGGTAGTAGGCATACAAGAACTTGTTATCAAGGGATGGGGCAGAGAAGCAAAACATTTTAGTGTGGCTGGCTTGTTGCAAAAATAATACTGCTTGAGTTCTATCCTGATCCAAATGCACGTTCAGCTGAACTACAGCCCTGTGTCAAGTTATAGAATCATAGAGTTAAAAGGGTCCCCAAGAGTCATCTAGTCCAACCTTTTGCAATGCAGGAAATGTTAAGGAATTGGTTTAATTCACACAGAAATGGAAGACGCCTAAATGTGTATTACTGTATTGCTAACTCTGGGGAAATTCCACTGCAATATTCTAATGGACTCTCAGTTTTTACTGAGTTGATAATTAACTATTATTGTTTTCTGCTAGCTAACATGTGAGTGTTTAACCTTAGATCACATGAGAGGTATTGAATTGCAAATTCGCCATCTTGGAAGGGTGGTGGCAGGAGTTTTTTGTTCCCTGACTTTGTGAGATTGAGGGTGTAAATGAAGCTCTTCAGGAAAACAGCAATGTGCAGGCCGGAATGCAGGTTGTGGGAAGAGACAGACCTCTGCTCCTAGGTCTGTTTGAATTATTTCATATTTTAAGATGCCGAACGTATGACTTGAAGTGCCATATGTCTTATGGAGTTATTTGGCTGTATCTTAGATGCTTTCGTTTTGTTTTGAAGAAAGTTCTGCAAGTAAAGTTTCAATTAAACTTGTGAGCCTTGACTAAACTGCAGGAGGCAGTGGAAGACAGATGTGCCTGGCGTGCTCTGGTCCATGGGGTTATGAAGACTCGGACACGGCTAAACAACAACAACCTGAGCCTTGACAATGAAGAAGAGCATTGGTTTTTTTGCTGTTGCATCCCACTGTTGACTCATGTTAAGATTCTGGTCCACTAAGACCCCTGGATCCTTTTCACATGTACTACTAGTAAGCCAAGTGCCCCCCCCCCATCTTATATTTGTGCACTTTACATTTGTCCCTATTGAAATTCATTTTGTTAGTTTGTGCCCAGTTCTCCAATCTTTTACAGTCATATTGAATCCTGAGTCTGTCTTCTGCAGCACTAGCTACCCTTCCCAGTTTGGTTGTCATCTGTAAAGTTGATGAAGCATCCCCTTCATCCAAGTAGTTTATAAAGAAGTTGCACAACAATGGGCCCAGACAGAACCCTGTGCCACCCCACTTGTCACATTTTCCAGGATGATGAACAACCATGTTCCCCAGCTCTGTGTAGTGGCACCAGAGCAAAAGTATACTGGGGGAGGAAGCAGCACAGAAGAGGCAAAGTCCATTTCTGATGGGTGAGGCAGATTTTGTTACATGTTTGATTTCTTAAAGGAATGGAAAATACTGGGGTGGAGGTGAGCTATTGGACTGGGAGAGGTCTTGACTCCTTTGCCCTCTGGTGCTGCCTGTATTGTCAGCATCTCTCCTTTTGTTCATTTATTTGGTTATTACTTTTTAATTTTCCCAGAAGCACCCAGTTCAATATGTCTGGGCAATTTAGTGTCCACTTTCTGCAACTCTCAGATCCCTATGTTCAATCCTCCCTCAACTGAGCTTCTATCGCCTGTTCACCTCATTTCCTCTTGCCTCTGCTCTTCAAGATCCTATGAGGGAGGTCTCAAACCCTACCCTTTGTGCCCTCTGGCCAATCCAGAGCTCTGCATGTATTCATCATTCATGCCGGATGAGTAAATGGATGCTGCTCTTGTGGCACATGGGCAGTGGGAGTCAGACTATGGTCTTTATAAGCCCCTAATGCATTATTTCAATTGAAGAGGTGAGGATCATTTAAAAAAAACCTAGTGCTGAGCTACTCCCTATCACCCTATCATTCTCTTTTTTTAAAAAAAATATATTTATTAGAGTTTCCAATTTTTTACAAACAAAATAAAAAACAAACATAAAAATATTAAAAACGCATAAATTTCACAACTTATTTTCTCATAACTTATTTCCCCGACCTCCTCATACCTCCCCTTCTTGTATATCCAGTTCAAATTGTTTATACAGCAAATCCTTATCTCAAAGCATTACAGCTTGAAAAGAAAAAAAGAAAGAAAAAACACCTTATTTTCTCTCCAACATCTTAAATTGTTATAACTTTGAATTCTTGCTTAGAAAAAGAAAGCCATTTTATCATAATTACAGCTTGAAACCACTTAATTTCAGTCCAACATCATTCAACATTCCTTGATTTTACAATATTTTTGTAAATAGTCCTTAAATTTTTTCCAGTCTTCTTCTGCCGACTCTTCTCCCTGGTCACGGATTCTGCTAGTCATTTCTGCCAGTCCCATACAGTCAATCAGCTTCATCTGCCACACCCTATCATTCTCACCTCTGTTCCTCTCCTTCCTATCAATAGAATATCACCCTGTTCTGTACTTAAAGGAGAAAGGAAATGCAAGAGAGGCAGATTTTTGCTCCAGGCCTAAAAATCACCAACTCATGATCATCAGGTTGCATTTGGGTCTCAATCAGTTTGACAGTGTGTGAAAATTACAAAGAAGGAATGGTCTGCTGGCTTAAGAACAACATTAAAATGGAGCAGTAGTTCAGCAAAGCAGGCCCCACAACAAAGTGATGATCCAGGGGAAGCCAGGGATGGATACCATTATCTGATCAGAAAACAATATCCTGTCCTAACCAGAGGTTATCTGGCAGACAAAGTACATCAGCAGGAGCTGTGAAGTTCAGCAAGGTATCTGGCAGTGAAGTATTCATTGCTTAGAGGCCACAAACTAGGAGAGTTTCTTGTTAATGATGCTATAGTAGCTTTGACCTTGCCTCCAGGAATCCTGATTTTGACATGGGTGTTTGTCTCTCTTGTTCAAAACTAGTTCCAGCCGCAGCCAATAGTCTGTGGAGGCCTCATGCCTTTCCAGCAGCATGCTTTTCTTTAAGGACGTGGTTGCACAGCAGAAACGTGAGCAACCTGCTCAGTCCTGAGGGCCACATCATCTCCTGTGATAACATTCCATTTATCTGGGAGCATCTGTGTCTGTTTCACAGCCTGATCCTCCTGAACCATTCATCTCCTGCAGGAGCCCGACCTTCATAACAATGACAGTAGTGAAAAAGTAATAATAGACTGTTTTTGAGAGAGTTCAGTCTCTCACTTAAGGAAATGTCTTTCCCTATCAGAAAAAAGTAAATTTTCGTTGTATTGAAGGTGTACATTATTGACAGTGGCATGGTGAAGCAGGAGCGGGGCCAGGCTGTCAACTCTGCTCCCAATGTCACCTCCGTGGGCTCACTCTGCTCACACATATAAACTCCACACAACTCAGATTCATTTGCAGACATAGGTGCTCAACACAGAGACATTGGGCTGTGGATCTAGGTCAGGGACATGATATTGTGGTAAGGCCAGTAGCACACCACTGTTTCATCACATGAGCAATGTATAAGCAGGCCTTTTTCCTGGCAGAATTATTATTATTATTTTTCTTACACTGAGTTTATTTTAATTCATTTGTATGTATTTTAATTCCTATGCAAGGTATTAGTTACTCCAAGGCACTGCTGCTGATAGGTTTTTTAAAAACATATGACTTATTTCTTCTTACTGAACTTCCTACAACTTAATCAATTGCCTATCTCTGCAATGGAACATATCATAATGTCAAATTCCAATGTTATTGGAAGCCACCCCAAAAGAAAAATCATTTCCCAGGTATGAACAACGCTTCCATGAAAATTGCACTAATTACTTTAGAACAATTAAAAGCAGCATTCCGCATTTATATATATTTTTCTAAGTAATGAGCACTGAGCAATGAACTGCCTGGGACTAATGCACACTTGGCACTTTCCTAACCTTTAGAGCCTTTGCTGTACTTATGCAACTTTACCTTGAGCAAAAGCCAAAGTCCAGAAGAAGGAAAGATAGAAGAATTGCAAATCGAACATCTGTCTGGGCCCTGGGGTGCAATTATGACACATGCCACCTGTCACCTTCAGTGACTGTGTCCCACAAGCACAGAAAATTAAGAAGACTGGAAGAAAGTCATATGTTGGCTAAACAAAAACCGACAGTCTTGAAGACTAATAAACAAATGCTCTAATTTGATCTAGGTTTTTTTAAGGAACAGTTTGAACAGCGAAACAGCCTGCATATCAGTTTGCCCTTCAAATTCAGCAGTGCAGATAATTCTTATAGCATAACTCTTGGAATACTTTAAAGTTGGGGGGGAAGCAAGTTAGCTGCAAACATGAGAAATTAGATACCTCCTCATAACTGTGGGGTGGGCGTGGCAGCCTGCAGGCTGGATCTGGGCCTCCAGTCAAATCCATCTGGCCCATGCTCCAATTTTGAAAAATTCATACACACACTCCACAAAAAAATTCACAGCATGCCAATGTGGAAACAAGCCTTGGTAGAAAACAATGGAACTCTTAGCATCCACCCCGCCCCCAAGAGTGACATGTGTTACCTGTGGGGACAAAGGTGGGCTCCTAGGATTGGACACAGTGAGTGGGATCTCCCTGTTTGTATAGCACTTTCTTGTTCCGCCTTCCTTCCTTCCTGCTGCTCCACGCAGCACAAATGATATTGCACAAAGCAGGAAGGGACAACTTGTAGCAGGCATTATTGCTACAGTGGCAGTTTAACCATCAATCTTTTTTCATCAAGGAACTCTGGGAATTGTAGCCCTGGAAGAGGAATAGGGGTCTCCTAGCAACTCTTGGCACCCTTAAAAAACAACTGCTTTCTGAATTCTTTGGTGGAAGGAATGACAGTATCATAGTGCTTTAGATGTATTGTGTGAATATGGCCCCCAGTATGCTATCATGGTGGCCACAGATTTCATTTCAGCTTTCCCTTCCTTGGAAAAAGTAGTTAAGAAGCTATGCTGTTGTTATTTTATAAAGCCAATAGGCTTTCCCCAATAGGAAAATATGTGACAGTACCACAATCTCATACCACAATCATTAATGTGTGATATGTAAAATAAACACCTCTGCCACACCATCTGGATATAGCCTTAATTAAATATAACCTTGACTCAGCTTGGTTTATTTTCAACATCCAATAATTCTCTAATTAAAAGCACATACCTTGCAAAAATTTCAACTTGATGTTCTTTGTGTGTGGATTGGAATATTAAAGATGATTGTTTACATAAGTTTTAACTGTTTTGAAACTTCAACTGAGAGAAATCTTCTGCATAAATTAATGGTTTGCAATGTTTTCCTTCATGATTGTATGTTGTACCATGGCAACAGAGGATGACCGCAGTCCAATACTGAGGTAAATAGTATCAAGCCCATTTGCCCTGCTCCAGCTCTTGTTGCACTAGAATGTATATGAGGAGGTGCATTTAAACGCTATTCATCTAGTTGAAAGTAATACTGTTTTGTGGCCAGTCCACTGCTATGTCTATGCGACTTCTGTTCATAGAATAAGGGAGGGGGCACCATCTTGTGCCTTGCCTCAGGCTGTAAAATGTCTTGGACCAGCCCTGCTTCTGAATATTTATAAATTTATATTTCACCTAATTAAACTGACAGTGGTATCTCCAAATGGATTACAATAAGACAATTCAATGAAATACAATAAATTTATAAAATTCTAAAGAAAGCAGTTTAAAATCAGCAACAGAACTGAATGTAAGCGGCAGGGTAGAATATAAAACAACATCCAAAGGATGGGGCTATCCTCTTCACATCTTAGGAATGAACAGGTGAATAGGACAAGTGACTGCTTATTCACATTGTTCTAAGAAGACTCAAGATGTCAGGATGAGCTGTAAGACTGAGCTGTGAAGCAAGAAGTATCCTGATTCCATTGGCAGCTAACCACCTGGACACACAGCAAAATAAGAGGGAGAGACAGACAGGCTCTTTCAGTTGTCTTCCTTTGACCCACTTGCATTTTATACACTTTCTCTGTAGAATCCCATGATTTTTCAGTCAAAAAGAAAGGTATGATATGATTATAATAAACAAAAATAAAATAATACAACCAAGCATTCTCACGGCATTCTGTCTGTAGACAGAGGATATTCCCCCTCTTCTGTAGAGGTTTAGTATATTTTCAACTATCTGATAACGGCAAGCCTTCTCTACATTTTACAACTGATTAATTTCCAATTGCACACTTGCTGGCTGTGAGCTACTGAACAGACCAATTAGAACTGAGGAAATTAAATGTGTTGATGTTGCAATTGGTGCTACATAACATGTATTAAATTAAATATGACCTTTGGAGTAGCAAAGTGAGTTTGTCGGCATAGCTGAAGGTCAGCAGCATGCAACATGCAACATGCTCTTACTAATTTACTTCAGATGCATGCTAGCTGGAGATATATTCAAACTTTGTATTATTTTCAGACACCATGCATGTTGTGTGAACTTATTAAGAATGGTAAATTTCACAAACAAGTAGTACTATCAAAGGGGAGTAAAGTGCCATTTATCAGTGTGGTAATTCTCTTTGGAGGGAGGGATGGGAGACGGATTAATTCAAATGCTTTACCCTACCTGTGTCTCAAGATATATTTCCATACTGTATAGACAAAGGATCCTAGGACCACCTTTAAATTAAATGCAAGGGATAGAGTCCCTGTTGTGAGGGATGTGTGACAAGGCCAAAAATGAACAATGTATGCTCAGAATATTTTTTTTCTTTTTAGCATAATAGCTTTTCATAGACTCATAGACTTGTATAGTTGGAAGGGACCCAGAGGGTCATCTAGTCCAACTCCCTGCAATACAGGAATATCAACTAAAGCATCCAAGACAGATGACCATCCAACCTCTGCTTAAAAACCTCCAAGGAAGGACAGTCCACCACCTCCCGAGGGAATAAAGTTCCTCCAGACCTACATTCTACTGTATATGTTGCCAACTTAGTGGATTGTGGGAATGCTGTGTTGGGATACTGCCAGGGAGACAAAGTCCATCATGGCCCCAAGCTGTCTGCCGGACGATCCATTGATCTCCCATAGGCACGCAGTATCAGCAATTAGCGACATGAGTTTCTAGAAAATATCTTGCCACATTCTAGAGCTCATGCACACTCTATCAGCAGATAATGCACAGCAAAAGTCGCACTCAGGAGAGCATTATTTACAAGTTTTATTCAGCGTTGATCGGAACAAAGAAAGACATGACTGACTGCGTCAGTGTCTCCAGACACAGGGTGAAACGAAAGCAAAGACACAACAGAAACATCCTGTGAAAACAGGAAATACGCAGGCTGTGACACAAACATCCTGCTCCATTGATGGTTCTCATCAAATTTGATGGAGGTTTTGAGTAGGATGCCACAGGGTTCTGTCCTGGGCCTGGTACTCTTAAACTTTTTTGTTAATAACTTAGTGAAGAGAATCCTTATTGAATCCACTGTACATATGGCACAAAACTGGGCGGAACAGTTAGCACTTCAGAAAACAGGAATAAAATTCAAAATTACCTTGACAACACAGAAAATGGAAGCAAACACAGCAAAACACAATTCAACAGAGACAAACACACATGGGGGGGTCGAAATCAAAGGCACAGCTATAGGATGTGGAATACCGGGTTTGGCAGTAGAACATGTGAAAAGAGTGTAGGGTTGTAGTCATTTGCAAGCTGAATGGGTCAGCACTTTGAGGTGGCTGAAAAGAATACTAGGGTTGACACCTGTCCTGTATAATACAGGAATGTCCCATATTTCAGTGTAAAATGCTACGTCCTGTAGTGATATAGTTTGGTCCTGTATTTCAGGTCTTCGCTGTCTGTCTCTCTTTGTGCCAAGTTAGGAATTCTCTCCAAATGCATGTGTTTGAAAGGGTGTGTGAAATGTCATGTATTTAAACTGGGTAGCCAAGGTCAGACAGATTTACAAATTCATGTTTATGTGTGTGTGCACAACAAATTCCAGAGGGGACATCCTGTTAGGCTGCAATAGATTGTAATGGATTGTTTTGAATTCACTTCAGCACCAGGTGGGGGAGAGAATCACCCCCACGCCTGTATTTTGCCAGAACAAAGGTGGCAACCCTGATACTAATGTTATTTTTGGCTGCAAATTTATAGAACTATTGTTTCCAAGTCACAGGAAATAAAACTTTCGTTTTATTATGCGGTATTTAGACCTCATCTGTAGTCTGTCCAGTTCTGGATGTTGTACTTTTAAAGGGTGTAGACAACTTAGAGCTGATTCAGAGGAGGACCACAACATACAGAAAGCAAGTCCTACAAGGAAAGGCATGTTTAGCTTGCAGAAGACATGGGAAGGCGGGTGGTTGTGGGTGTAATAATACGATTGACATATTTGTTGATGTTTTTTTAATGATATTTATTAAGAATTTTCAAATTACAAGAAAAACAAAGAGAAGAAGAAGGAAAAGAAAAACCAAAAAAAACCCCAACCACAATCACAATCAAAAAACAAAAATAAACCACAAAAATTTAAAAACAAATCCAATATTCCCAAATCCTTAACTGTCATTGCCTTATTTCATCGAACTCCTCACACCTCCCTTTTTTGTATTCTAGTTATTAATTATCACAGCAAATCCTTTCCATTTTTCATAATATTCTGTCATTAAATTACCTTAATCTATTTTAACCTTATCTTACTATCAAAAAAACTTAAAACTTAGATCTTATTTACCAATTTCTCATAACCATAACATATTCTTACATAATTCTTTTAACATTTCTGCTAAAGCCAAATAATTTCATTCCAACATTTTTCTAAAATTCATAAATTTTATAAAACAATCCTAATAACATTTTTTAAAACTTTCTTCCAATCTTCATCCAACGTCTCTTTCTCCTGGTCCCGGGTTTTGTCAGTCCTTTCTATCCCATCCATTTAGCTCATTAACCTGATAATCTTATGTCAAAGGCCCTTAAGTCTCTTCCATGTCCCTTCCGCAGATCTTCTTCATATTTATACCTGTACTTTACTTTGTCTCCTGCTGCATTCACTCGTGGAAACTCCAACTTAACAGTATTTTTGCCCCATCTCGAGAAATCAATTGACATATTTGAATGGTTGTCATATAGAAGAGGATTTTTTCCCCCGTTCTGCCACAGAAGGCAGGTTTAGATCTAATGAGCTTGAGTTACATGAAGCTACATTTTGGGTGAACATAAGAAGTTTCTTGATAGGCATTTGAACCAATGATAGGAGTGGTGATGGGCTGCCCCTTGCAAGAGATATTCAAGCAGAGGCCAGACAACCATCTGTTGGTAATGCTCTAGGTTTTTGATTTTCTGCAGCAAGCGAAGAATTGGATTCAGTGACATGCAACGCCCCTGTCAACTAAACACATGGCAATGGGCTACATGCCGGAACACATTTTTACTAACTGGATGACAACCCTTATCATATGCAATATGTATTGTTTCTGGAAATGAAAAGATGGAATTGTGCTCCAGAGCTAAAGACGCCATTTTATTGGAAGTCAAGATTCAGAATCTCCCCAAATGACTACAATCTATCTCGTTGTGGCAAATGTTTCTGCTTGAAATTTAATGAGTGCCTATAGCCACATTGATCCTGCCTAGGCCCCAAAATTCCACAATGACTTTTGAACGGCTTCTCTTACATTTGCAACTAAATAATAAAGGGTTTGTAAGCCTGGCAATAGAATCAAGGAAGAAAAAGATTGGGGGTTTGAACCTTAGTCAATCAATGTGGCCTGAAAGAATCAAAGTTCAGACCCTCAACTAACACTGAGAGTAAGGCGCTTCTGCACCCTAATTTTAACTGTCGAACAACAGCAGCAGCACCACCATGGCCCCAGTTTCAAGGAGGTGGGGAACAGTGGCTTCCTCAACAATATCTACAACAACAACAATATCTACCTTTACAGTGAGAATTTGGCAGTACATATGTGTCTTACTTTCCTGGAATGCTAAGCTGCTGACCTTTGATCAGAAATGCTTTAAAAAATGTTCATGGAAAAAGCAATGCACATCTTTAAACTGCAACAGAAACATGCCTCAGCACTCTGCACATTGCTGCAGGTTATTTGTATTTTTAACCTAATTCAATTTTGAAGCCAAAATATCAAAAGAGACAAATGCAATCTTTTTTTATTAGACCCCTGTTTTCCAAGATGCTATCTGGAAGTTTGTGTGCTCAGAGACATATATAATAAATGTCAGAGACTTTGTTCAAAGTAGGTTTTTTTCGCAGCTGTTTTCCTTTTTATAAAAAGGGAGAGAGAACAAGTATAGCATATAAATATTAATGAGAGACACACACTACAAAGAGCTAAAAGCCATTCTGTGGTAGTTTTCTGCCATTACAAAGAGTACACAGCCTAAATATGAGAGGTAGATTATTTGGCGTTCTAAGGTTTTGTCTTTCTTACTTTCTCTTGAATATATAGAGAGAAAAGTTTCAACTTTCTTTTACATTTGGAAATGATTGGGGTGGGGGGAGAAAGAATCATAAAATTATAAAGGCAATATTAAATAAAAAAATCTCCCACATATCTATGCAACTTTCAATAAATTGTGCACATGTTTTAAATATGGGTACAGATTGCTTTGAGAATACAGTGATTTATAGGAGGCCATTTTGTAGGAAAAATCATGAGCGTTGTTCCTTGCTGTTTAGCCTGTTTGGAATGAGAGTGTCTCATTACCTGTGGAGCACTCGTTTCATCAATAAGGGCACATTTTTCCAAAATAATAATTCATATAAGCAGCCTTTTTCTTCTTGTTATCCATGATGAAGGCTCCAGATGAAAAATTATGCCAGACATGATGAGCCCTAGTTTCTGCAGCAGGATTAGGGCCTGTAGTATAGTAATTATGCAGATATTTTCACTTTGACCATAAAATCCAGAGCCTCTAACTGAAGGTGTATTTCCCCATTTGGGGTAAGGAATATGCAGGCAGACTTGCTGCTGAACTCTTCACAGGGCATCACATGAGAAGTGGTGGGCTTCCTATGTACTGGAACATGGTTCACATTTCACTTTCCAACCCAAAAATGTGTACAAAAATTACATTTCATTAGGGGAAATTGCTTGGGCAAACCTGCATTTAAAAATGTGTGTGTTAAGAGAAATGCACTGAAATGGTTGTGTGAATTTTCATGTGGCTTAAAAAAAAACAAGGCAAGGTGATGCAAAAATTGAGTGAACTCAAGAATGGGAAAATGAAGAACTAAGAATTGGTTCCCCCATCCTTAAATGTATTGCCTTGAGTTGTGCCACACACCGAAGTTAAGAACTTGCATAAGCACACTTAGACATGCTTACTTATTTTTGAAGCTGTATGTTCCTTGTGATCTGGTAACCTGGGGAACCATCTTGTACCTCATATATCTGTGCACTAAGATTGTCTTCAGGTACCCAAACTTCCACATTTAGGTGAGTAGCAATAGGGAAGGTGGGGTTATTGGTTGTGGTGTCCCATCAATAGATCACCTCTCTCGCTGGAAGATCACCTGATGCCCAATATGGCTTTTTGATGTCAGACAAGACCTCCTCCAACAATAGACCTTTAAAAAGTTTGCTTCATTAGTTTGACTGCATTGTCTGCTTTTGCTGTTGTTGTTTTCTGCTGTTTTAATTTGGTTATTTTAAATAGAAGGCAATGTTGCTGTTGCTATTTTTGTTTTATGGTTGTTATGAAGATTTTTACTTCACTGCAAGGTGCCTTGAAGGCTGAACTGATAGGATGGATTGATTAAATTTTTCTAAACAAATAAATAAACAACTGACTACTCCCACTCACCCATCAGAGAGAAGGGGGAGGAGAGGGAGGGAAAGAGAAATCAAATCCTACCATTTCTCTGGCTTGTGCAGTCCTGGAAAGTGACAGTGATTGTTTGTTTTCACTTTTAAACAGTATAGCAATGTGGCATTCAGTGATGATAAATTCAAAGCCCACAATTGTTTCATGCCCAAATGTGGTCATATTTTGGTATTTTGGGCCTACTTGTAACATTACATCAGAGGATACAAATATGTTCTCATAAATAACACCCTTAAGATGTGTGAAATATAATATATAACATGTTTACTGTTTAGGGAGGAAAATGCAGAGCCGTGGAACGGCTTACAGGAATGTGTCTTACACATTACTGAATTTGCTGGATAGCATCAGCTATCATGAATAGAATCAGCCAACATGTGTCCAGCCCATCATGGCATAGTTAAAATTGGCATTAGCAAACTTAACAGTTCCAACAGTTATTCCATATCTGGTGGGGATCCTGGGAACTATAGCTCTTATGATGGGAAGGGTTTAGGGTGCCTTAACAAAGATTTCTTATCTCCCCTCACAAAACTACAGTTCCCAGGATTCTCTAGGGAAGCCATGGCAACTAGACTGATATAAACCCTTCAAATGCAGTTCCCTGCCATATGCTGGAAGTGTCATAATGACAGCCCCTGTTGTGACTCCTGAAAAAGCATGCATTTCATTTTAAAGGCTATGTGACAAGGAGTCCCGATATAATTTGTACTGCTTTTTAAAATATAGGTGCTTTTCATTCAAAATTAACTTTGATGAAAAGTATATCAGTGAAAACCAAGCATATGAGAAAGTGCTGCAATAATTCTCAGCTCAGAGGTGCGGTAAGCCTCAGTGCACTTATGCTGGTAACTGCCAACTTCAAACAGAAATGAAACAAAGAATGTATAACCCCTGCAAGCTGTGATGAAGGAGAGAAGGCAACATAAATATGAAATAGAAGGCCATGGCATTTCCCCCCAAAGGCTTCTGCTGATGCAGGTACTTTGAAAATCTGGCCTAGTTCAATTGTAAAAGAATTATACAGCAGACAATAACCATTCAAGTTGGACCAGGAGCAGTGCAAACCACTCCCCTCCCTTCTCCCACCAGGCGTGTCTCCCTGGCAGCAGCAATCCATGGCAACAATCTGTCCTCTTAGGCCGCCCAAAATGCAGTTCCTGCCTCATGGCAACTTCAAGCCTTGTGTTTGGGGCAATCTAAGATGGCACCAGGCCACAATGGACCAGACCCAGCTACTGGCTCATCTCCCATTCCAAAGTGCTGCTACTGCCAGCTGGGGATATGTCCAGGGTGAGGAGGACAGGTGAGTGAATGGTAGTGGCAGCAGACAGCAGTACTAGGCAACGGGAGGGCAGCAACAATGCAGTGGTGCCAGAAGCAGCACAGCTGGGCACGAGGTCCACTAAGTGTGGCAGGGCAGTGATGGGCTTCTTTGACCATGTAGCCATCAGTGGTTTTCTGATGATGCTGACCCCTAACTCTTGCCCTTTGTGAAATAACTATTAGAAATGCTTCTTGAAAAATATCAAATTCTGTATAAAATGGTTGCCAGACTATCAGTACTGTGTCAGACAACCCCAATCTCAAGCATCTTCCTCATGCAGCCTTGCAGGCTTGTGAAGCAGCGCTGGGCTGGAAGGCAATGTGAGTGCGCCATTTGGGCACATGGCTGCTGTTTTTTAAATAATATTTATTAAAATTTTCCAATCATTTTTTTAAAATAATATTTATTAATAGTTTCAGAATAATAGAAAAAAGAGAAAAAATAAAAAAACAACACTACAATACATAGAGAAGAAAAAAACACAAAACATAAAAACCAATACAGCAATGCAACAACAACAAAAAAGGAAAGAAAAACACAAATCCCAAATTACATATCTTTAACTTCCATTTGCTTGTTTCATTGACCTCCTCACACCTCCCTTTTTGTATTCTAGTTTAATTAGTTATTTCAGCAAATTCTTTCCATCTTTCTCAATTTTTGTTACATAATTTATCTTAACATTTTAACCTAATAGTTAACTCAACAAATCCTTCCCATCTTTCCCCATATTCTGTTATTTAAATTACCTTGATTTATTTAACCTTATCTTACCCTAAAATACCTTAAAGCTTGAATCTTAATGCTCAAATATACATAGCTCCTGATATCATTTCTGCTAGAGTCATATAGTTTCATTCCAACATTTTCCCTAATATTCATTTATTTTAGGCTAATTCCCCAAATAAAAATTTTCTTTATAGATTTTCTTCCAATCTTCATCCAACGTCTCTTCTTCCTGGTCTCGGGTCATGTCAGTCCTTACTGTCCATTCCATCTAGTCCATCAACCTGGAAGTCTTATGTCCGAGGCCCTTAAGTCTCTTCCATGTCCCTTCTGCAGATCTTCTTCTTCTTGTTTATACTTGCCCTTTTCCTTGTCATTTGTTGGTTTCTTTCTTAATTTCTTTCCTTTCTCATTGAGGAGTAGGTCTCTGGGGGGGTTCCAACCCAAAATTGTCTCCATCTCCCTTCATCAAACCCACCCATTCCCCACAGTCCCACTCCCCACAGTCATCAGTGTAATCCAAAAAGTATTTAAAAACATATTTGAAGGTCTCTCCAAAATTAGGAACCTCCTCAGCTCCAGACTCCCCCTGGCCCAATCCAACTTCCATCTTCAATGGCAGCGGCTTATGCTCCTGTAGGGCCTCGTAAAATTTTCCAATCAAACCAAATTATATATTCCAAATTATACAAATTATCCAATAATCAAACAAATCCCAAAGTTATGCCTAATTATAAATTATTATTATTATTTAGCTGACTTCCCATGCTTCGAGATCAGAGAGAATCCTAATCATTTCATATTTCTACTGCATTTCAAAATATTACAATAATTCTCTTCATACATTCTGATGTTAATCCTTCATTATTTTCAACAGCCTCTGCGTTCATTCTGCAAGTGAGTTTAAGTCCAAATAAAATGTTTCTGTGTGGCTTTTACGTCTTTACTCCTCTTCTTTATAGGCCAAATCTGTAGTCCAAGATTCCCCTCTGTAAATTCACATCCTCTCTTCACAAACTGGTATTTCTGCCTAATCAGTCCAGGAGCCTTCCACTGCTGGTAGCTGCCATATTGACACACAGTCTAGATAAAATCAAATCATGGTGTCTGCCAAATGTTGTTCCTCAACCAGCTGCTATTCAAACATTAGCTTTTCCTGCGGAGGGGGGTTACCAAGTAAACTGGAAGTACAAGTATCGAAAAGTATCGAAAAGCTATTGTGCTCACCAAGGACTACGGGCGGGCAAGTGCGCAGCGCAGCGTGGCCCTACTTGACAGCGGAGGGTAGCGGTAGCGCGTGCTGGTCATGTTCACTCTCCGTGCCCGCCCCAGGCACCTGCCACACACGCTACACCACTGTTCCTGGGGAGAGCATTCCACAAATGGGGAGCCACTCCAGATCTTACGTTGCCCCCATCTGGCACGGCGAGGCGGAAATGCTTACCCAACCTCTCAGCATCTGAGTTGCTGCTGCATACCAGGAAGAGAAGGGGCAAGGTAGTATGGAGGCAAGCGAAGTGCAAACACACCAACAGAGCCAATACGATGCTCCTGCTGGTGTGTTTTTATCGTGCTTTGACCTTAATTTCCTGGTAAGCAGTAGTTGCTCACTTGCCAAGAGGTCAGGGAAAAGCCTCCTGCTGAGCGCACCATCTGCTGCTGATTGACTCAGAGAAGGATGAGGAAGACGAGGAGAAGTAGAAGTGCTGAGCACATGAATGTTTCTTCAAAGGTTCAGCGACCCTTTCCTATTCATTGTCATGTTTTAATGGTATTTTGCTTGTATCATTGTTTAAGCTCACAGAGATCTAACATTCTACAAAAATTGCATTCAATGACTCAGAATGTTAATTAGCAGAAGCAAGTCAGAGGATTGTCGTTTTCAACAGTAGCATCTGCATGGAATGAATTCAGGAAGTGCCACACATAAAAGAAGAACCAGTAAATGTTATAGCTCAATAATTAATGCTTTCAGTTTTGGTATCTTTTTTCTGGGGTGCTTTATCTGCATTTATTCTAATTAAAGTTTTTCTGAGTGCTGCAAATAATTGGGTGTTGTTATTTTTTTTTTAAAAAAAAGAAAGCTTTAGTCTAATTATAACAAAGCCTTTCTTCAGGAAGTTCTTCAATGTGCAAACAGTAAAGGTGATCTTCAAAGCTTTGGAGATGAAAAATATCTAATGCTCAGATCACAGATCAGCCAAGCAGGTATCAAGACCAACCTTAACATGAAACAATGTGAATCACATTGAGCTGGGGTTGTTGGGCAGTCTCACATTTCACGTACCAAACAGGGAATAATATGGTCCCACCAAGAATCCTATTGATTCACAAGACAGAAGGCAGAGGGAAATGGGAGGGAAATGGAGGAAAGGGTGAAAGCGGGGCAAACATGTGATTACTGTGGAACCTCGACTTACGTACGGCTCTACATACGTACGATTCCAGTTATGACCTTCAGTAGGTGCTTTGACTTATAAACTTTCCTCTAGATATGAACAGAGACATTGCCAGCAACCTGGAGCTTGCCTGGCCAGCTGCGGAGCTGCGCTGAGGCCTCTGCCACTGGGGAGAGGGCCCCCATCCCACCCCCAAAGCTGTGGAAGAGGTGCCACCTGCAAGAGGCATAGCAGGGCGCACTGCAGCCCCAAACCCCACCGAGGAACTAACCTGAGGAAGCCCAGAGAAGAACCTGGCCTGGCAAGAAAAAACCCCGGCTGAAGGGAATCAGCTCTTTACTGACCCTTGCCCCTGACCCCAGCTTGTAACCAGGTAAGCCCACCTACCCTCAGTGCACATAAGAAAAAAAATATTTTTTTCCCATTTACAATACTGTCTTATTTATTTTATAGTACAGTACATTGATTATTGCCTTCATTTCATGGATCTATGGTCTCGTTAGACAGTAAAATCCATGTTAAATTGCTGTTTTAGGGGGTGTTTCTCATCGTCTAGATTGGATCAATTCACTTTTCCATTACTTTCTATGGAAAAGTGTGCCTCTACTTATGTACGTTTCTAGTTATGTCCGGACCTCCGACAGGATTGTGGTTGTAAGTAGAGGTTCCACTGTATTATTGTTAAACACAGTTTGGCTTTGTTACCATAGGCTGAGGGGACAAGGGGCATGAGCCAAAGGTTTCAGTAGGGCATATACCCAAGTTCCCCAGGTGGTGTTCTTCCTTTCAACTTGCATCCAAGTCTTGTGTGGTCAGAGAGAAGAGGAGAATGCAAAGATCTATACCCTCCAGCTTTTCATCACTGAAAAACGTGATATACGCAGCACTTTTTCTCTAGAAAAATAGGTGCCGGTACTCACCGTTGTTACAGTAAGTGCCACACTTTTTAAGAGCAACAAAAAGAGGTGCCAGAACCAGTGGCGTAGCGTGGGTTGTCAGCACCCGGGGCAAGGCAAGTAATTTGCACCCCCTAACCCGTGGATTTGCGCCCCCTAACCCTAACCCCCAGATGTTGCGCCCGGTGCGGCCGGGCCCCCCCTGCACCCCCCACGCTACGCCACTGGCCAGAACTGCGTACCCTTGAGTACCCCCCGGAAGAAGAAAAACCACTGGATATACTCATATGTACTTTTAATGTTCTCTCTCTCGGGGTCACTGCCTGAGTCCCATTACATATTGCTGAAGGATCATAGCCACTTGCTAGGTATAAGGTATTAATTTACCCTACAAAAGCTGCTCTACAGTGCAGAGTGCTATAGTAAACACATCATAACCCAGCTTTCCCTGATAGGTGATCCAGTTTGTGTTGATGTATTAATTTGATCTATTGATTTGTGATCTGTGTTTCTTTGTTATGTGTATGCAATTTTATTGTTGATTTAATAATGTTCACCAACATGATATTTTTTCATAATCTTGGTGATGCAGATTTCTTTTTTTTCTTTTTTTGCAAATGAATAAAGGAAAACATTTTCCCTTTTTAAAATGGTATAATTGCTTACTCTCACAATTGAGCTGGTTGTTGTTAATTGTAGAATGAGCTGCAACTATGTTTAGCAACAATTACTGTCTGGATATAATTTAGGGGAAGGATGGATGGGAGAAAAAATAAAGGAAAGCAGAATCCTGTCATTTTGTGTCTATGGGTCATAGAATCATAGAGTTGGGAGGGACTCACGGGTCATCTAGTCCAACCCCCTGCAATCCAGGAATCTCAGCTAAAGCCTCAATGGCAGGTGGCCATCCAACCTCTGTTAAAAAACCTCCAAGGAAGGAGAGTCCATGACCTCTCATGGGAGTCTGTTCCACTGTTGAACAGCTCTTACTTTCAGAAAGCTCTTCCTAATGTTTAGTCAGAATCTCCTTCCTTGCAACTTGAAGCCATTGGTTTGAGTCTTGCCCTCCAGGGCAGGAGA
The DNA here is from genome assembly GCF_965112155.1 of Podarcis liolepis. NCBI lineage: Eukaryota > Metazoa > Chordata > Lepidosauria > Squamata > Lacertidae > Podarcis > Podarcis liolepis. The sequence goes on from NC_139558.1 coordinate 5,838,817, forward strand.
AAACAAGCTTGGTCCACCCTCCATGTGACAGCCCTTCAGACAGGCATCCCCAAACTTGGCCCTCCAGCTGTTTTGGGACTACAATTCCCATCATCCCTGACCACTGGTCCTGTTAGCTAGGGATGATGGGAGTTGTAGTCCCCAAACAGCTGGAGAGTCAAGTTTGGGGGTGCCTGCCTTAAGATATTTGAAGATGGCTATCATATTTCCCCTCAGTCTCCTCCGGGCTAAACATACCCAATTGTTTCTCATAAGGCTTGTTTTTCAGACCCTTTAATATCTTGGATACACAGTAATCTCACACATTGCCCTGAAAGCCAGTATTCATGTATGTTTTGCCCATGCACTTAGTGAGTGCATTCAAATCACTGCCTCCAGCATCACTGCCTAGCCTGCCTCACCCAGTGTGCATAGACCCTTATCAGGACAGGAAAACAATTAAGTGCACATTTCAGTATGGGTGCGTGTTTTGATGTTTTAAATTTATTGTTTTGTATTTCAGTACTGCATTTTACTTCAGACTTTGTAAACTCCCCAGGGAACATGTGTTGATGGATAGCAATTAAAACAAGCCAGGGGCAGAAAAATACCCAGGACTAGACAATGTGTGGCATTAATTTCTTGCCCCTACTTTTATTTTTCCCATGGAACTCTGGTAATTGTAGCTCTGTGAAGGAAAGTGGAGTCTCCAGTGCTTAACAAACTACAGTTCCCGAGATTTTTGGGGGGGAGGCATCACTGTTTAATGTGGTATGATAATCCTTTAAGTATATAATGCAGATATCACTCATTCAAATAAATGACTGTCACCTGACAGGTCTTCAGATACAGGACTGTCCTCTGTAGGCCATTCTACAAAGGCCCTTCCAGCGTAAAAGATGATGAGTGTCAAATCTCTTTTAACTGGAAATGTAAGACTGATACAATGCCATGCAAGGACCATCTGTCCTGGAACAAAGCTGTTATATTGTTGGGTGTTTCCATAATTGAAGGAGACTCCTGAACTCTGGCTGACCTGGTGTAAACCCATAGCCATTGTCAGTATAAAAAGCCCTATAACGTTCTCATGGATCTGTGTGTAAATGGCACTGTAGCACGCCACTTTGAAATATGAACTTTGCAGCATCTGGCCAGCTTGATCCTCAGCTATTCTGACCAGTGTGAAACTCAAGTGAAGCTCAGTGGTGGTGAAGAAGTTAAAAGTCATTTTTGAGCACCAAACACTTTATCCTCACAGTAGCTTTTGATTGAATTAAAAAAAATAAATTCATATTTAATTAGGGGAGGCTGGATAGTTTTGAGGTTCAAGTCAAACGCTCATCTCAGTTACTTGTCTATTTTCATCTGCTGGTTAAACGTACAATAATTTATCAAGTTCTGCTAATGTGTGATAAGGGAGAGATATGTGGGGACCGGGATGTGCTGAATATCTTGGTAATTAGGTGAGGGGAATTAACTGCTGAAAATATTTAGCTAAAGGAAATGTAAATGGGAAGGTAGTCCTGCTCATTTTCTCCCATCTACCTGCTGAAATGTCTCCAGAGTGTATTTTTGTTGGTGAGGCGGGGTGGGGGGGGGAGGATGGTGATATCTCAAAAACACTTAACATTTCAATTCCAATAAAATAAGAACAGATATGAAAATAAATTATAACCCCATGAGTGCACTTGTATGATACTTGTGCTTGCAGACACAACTTTGTCATAATTACACTTATAATTTTATTTTGTGTGCACCTAAAAATGCAACTAGGGATGCGGGTGGCGCTGTGGGTTAAACCACAGAGCCTAGGACTTGCCGATCAGAAGGTCGGCGGTTCGAATCCCTGTGACGGGGTGAGCTCCCATTGAGAGCCAGTGTGGTGTAGTGGTTAAGAGCGATAGACTCGTAATCTGGTGAACCGGGTTCGCGTCTCCGCTCCTCCACATGCCGCTGCTGGGTGACCTTGGGCTAGTCACACTTCTTTGAAGTCTCTCAGCCCCACTCACCTCACAGAGTGTTTGTTGTGGGGGAGGAAGGGAAAGGAGAATGTTAGCCGCTTTGAGACTCCTTCGGGTAGTGATAAAGCGGGATATCAAATCCAAATCCCTGCTCCTGCCAACCTAGCAGTTCGAAAGCACGTCAAAGTTGCAAGTAGATAAATAGGTACCGCTCCGGCGGAAAGGTAAACGGCGTTTCCGTGCGCTGCTCTGGTTCACCAGAAGCGGCTTAGTCATGCTGGCCACATGACCCGGAAAAACTGTCTGCAGACAAACACTGGCTCCCTTGGCCTCTAGAGCAAGATGAGCCCACAACCCCAGAGTCGTCCGTGACTGGACCTAATGGTCAGTCCTTTACCTTTACCTTTAAACATGTAACTGTGAAGTGGACCATACAAAAATAAAGATGTCTCTTTTAAAAGGGGGAAGTGGTTTCTCGGATATATGGGAATGATTTTGGGGGGAGGGGGACCTGTTTTTAGGAGTTGTTTTAAAGAGATGCTCAAGTCCTGCTGCCAGCTGTGTGTGCCATTCATGCTTGGCAGAGCACATGCATGCCCAAGTCCAGAATGAAAAGTAAAAACTAGGCCTCACTTGGCTGTTCCCAAGTTTAATCCTAACAGACCTTTGTACAAGCCAATCAAAATAAAATGTGATGACAAATAGCCCGCTTGGATCCTTAGCAGATCAGCTGGTAAAGTGATTGGGCAGAAGCACCACAGCCACAGTGTAGCAACTTAGGAGGACTTTGGAGACAGACAGACATGAGTGGACATGCTGCAAGTCTACACTCCAAAGCAGATTATCTTTTTCTTATTGGGGTAATACTGAGGGGCGCTGAGTGCGACTCCTTCAGTGCCTGCATTTTTCCTTGGGGACTCTGATGGTTGTGCCTGACAAACATTTGGTGTAATAACAAGTAGCCCATTTGTTTTCAAAAGATGATGGTGGGCTATGAGCCTAGCAAATGAAGTCCAGCCCTTCCTTGCTGTTAAGACAGACTATCAATGAACTCCGTTCTCAGTTAACACAAATTGGTATCATGTATTTTGAAGTCATTCATTTACAAACTGGCACTTTAGTTATCTGCTGATAGCAAATGTTGGTTTCTTTGTCTGGTGTCACCTTTTGCATCTATTTGCATATGTTCTAATGTGCGGTGTCATCTCATCTGACAATTGTTCTGCCGCCACTGACATTTCAACGCAAAAGTGTCAGATAGCACTCTTTGCAATACAAGCTGAAGTCCACAGAGTTCAGCAACCTCCACACAATCTCCTGCCCTTTCTGTTCAGCCTCTTCTAAGCTCTGACGTTTCCCCTTTTGAAACAATCAATCTGATATTTTTCTTCTTCCTTAGTTTACCAAGATTGCAATACCCGAATTGACAAGATAGCAAATCTGGAACATATCACTTCTTGTGTAGTACCAATCTGAATGAGATCTGGGGAAGTAGTATGCACTGGAGCAATACATGAATTAATTAAAGATGTGAAACCATAAAAGGTTATGGCACCTCCAATTCATGTTGCGAAACAATGTTGCTGTCTTTGACATGAATTTCATCTCTCGCTCTCTCGCTCTCTCTCTCTTTCTCTCTCCCCTTTGCTTCTGCCCCCATCTCACGATCTGCTCCATAAAAATACCACCTGCCAGGTTCTAGAGTATTTACAGATCTACAATAAATACAGCCTCTTTCTTTAAATTTGCTAGCAGATGCTGAACTATTCCAAAATTAACTGATTCTTTGTGCTTACTTTAAGCAATTATAAGTGTGGCAGTTTTCTGAAGTGTTGAAAGATCTAATTTTTCATTTGCATAATTGTTTCTTCTAGTTAGACAGCAGTTTAAAATCAAATGCAGCAACAACAAAAATGTGCAGCAAATGGGAGTGCAATAAATAAATAAGAAGCTATTTAGCTGAAGTGTGACTAGTTAGAGCTATTTACAGACAACCTTGACTCAAAAGAAGTTCAAAAAGAACTGCAAAAAGGGGGAAACCAATATTTAATTTTCTCAGTTTTCACTTGGCTGCAGGTTTCAGCAAGCACCAGATGTGTGGAGAAAGTGCTATAGCAAAAAATAACCCTGCAGAATTACATCTCCCCTTGTACTTAGAAACAATTCCACACACAAACCAGCCTTTCCAAACCTCCAGATGGTTCAGGCTATAAGTCCCATCCATCCCAGCTGTTGGTCAGGGATGATGGGAGTAGTGCTTGGAGGGCATCAAGTTGAAGAAGGTTGTGTTAAACAACAAGCTTTTAAAATGTCTGAATTATAGCAATTCAAAAACTGGTGGACCCGTAGCCATAAATAGGTTAAAACACAGATAACCACCTTTTTCAGAGCACTTGTCATATTTCAGATTTTGAGAGAGTGCTGGGAGTGCCAGTCACAAAAAGCCTGCCATGGGAGTGTAGCATAACACAATATTAGAGTACCGTTATTACTGTTTCTTCTGCTCCCAATCCCCAGACAACCTCATGTTTCCCATGTGAAATCAGCTATGCCCTGCTGGTGCTGACTGTGGAGAAACAGCTATTAAAGCCACAAGAACCCTGTTCCCACCAATGTCATCTCTAACTAGAAGCCTAAACTGCCATCCTGTACCCAACTACAGTGGTACCTCAGGTTAAGTACTTAATTTGTTCCGGAGGTCCGTTCTTAACCTGAAACTGTTCTTAACCTGAAGCACGACTTTTGCTAATGGGGCCTCCCGCTGCCACTGTGCCACCGCCACGCAATTTCTGTTCTCATCCTGAAGCAAAGAGGTACTATTTCTGGGTTAGCGGAGTCTGTAACCTGAAGCGTCTGTAACCTGAAGCGTAACCCGAGGTACCACTGTACCTGGAATAAAGCACCACATTAAAAAAGTAAGTCTCTAGTTCTCCTGGAAAGAAAGCTGTGCAGTGAAATTGTGAAAGCAATTACTGTGAAATGAACCAATCTGAGACCAGGTACTCTCTAAGAGTCATTTTCTGTTAGTACTACAGTGGGAGGATGTCAAATAATGTGTCCCTGTCTACACTGGCAACCCCTGGGTTAAGCAGGTTGCCTAGATGATGGTGGTAAGCATGATGGAAAACTTACTTGCCCTAACTGAGGAGGGGAACAGCTACATTGTATAGCTCTCTTCTTCCCTGTTATGATACCTTGATACCTTATACCTAATGTACGAAATTTTGCTGCGCCAAATTTTTGTGAGGTTTGTTTCTGTATGAAAACTGCTCATGGGGAGGAATGGTTGCAGAAATCCATCATATCTCACACATTTCTCCTGGCTCTTGGCAGTCAGTGTTCACTGTGTAAGTGCAATTTATTTTATTATTTGAAAGTGATTTTTCACCGCATGGTTCCAGATAATTAGCAATTACAGAGTGAACATCACAGCATCACAGCATCAGAATTTGCTAGGTGATGACATCACTGGGTGCAAACTAAGCCCTTCCACAGGGCTGGCTCCATCATTAGGCAGTGTGATGTGGCTGCCTCAGGCATCAGAATTCGCATGGCATGAAGGGGCAGCAAATGAAGGAGCTATTTAATGTATTATTGTTGCATTTTTAGTGTCTCTAAGGAGGAGACCCACTTGCTGGACTTTCTGCCTCAAGTTCCAAATAACTTGACTGGCTTTGGGTACTATGCAATTTACGTAACTTGGGTGGTGGAGGGAGGTGAGATGGAGTGCCATTGTTCCGCTTTAGGTAGTTAAAGCACAAACACTTATGACTTGTTTAAGTTCAAATGCTGTTGTTTTAAAGGTTATTTTAGAGGTTGTTTGTTTTTAAAGAAAAACAACAAGTACAAGCAAGTCTATCCACCACTCAACCACATCTTAATTAATTAAAGGTAAAGAGAGACAAACCCCCGTTCGCTCGCCTAACAGATGATGGAAGGAAGGGAATCCCTTTTACTTTCCAGAGAAGCGGACACAGAGCAATGGATCCAAACTACAAGAAAGAAGATTCCACCTAAACATTAGGAAGAACTTCCTGACAGTAAGAGCTGTTTGACAGTGGAATTTGCTGCCAAGGAGTGTGGTGGAGTCTCCTTCTTTGGAGGTCTTTAAGCAGAGGCTTGACAACCATATGTCAGGAGTGCTCTGATGGTGTTTCCTGCTTGGCAGGGGGTTGGACTCGATGGCCCTTGTGGTCTCTTCCAACTCTATGATTCTATGATTCCCCAACTAATGTAACTGGACCTATTTGCCTGCAATTTGTCAGACTTCATCCACTCTTGAGGGACTGCTGTGCCTGTATATTGCATACACTTTGGCCCCAAATGGGAAATGTTATAACCATTTTTTGGGGTTCCCACTATAATGAATAGGGCAACACAAAGCTTCATTTTCTACGGAGTGACTCGGGAACTGAATTACTGATTGGCGAGATATTTAAACACAGACAGAGAGAGATACAGATGCAAGGCAAATCTTGGGACTGCTACACACTCCTAGTATATATCTAGATTATAGATGCCTCACCGTGTTAATTCTCACTGACTCTTTTGTCATGCCTCTATCTTTCAAAGTTTCAAGGATGCACTTCCCCACTTTCCCAAAGTTCTCTTCAGTCGTTTGTGTCATCCTTCTTACCTATCCAAGGTCTTCTTTAACTCTGGGGACTTTTTGCTATCTTTTCTCAGCTATCATTCCCAGGGACTGTGAGAGCCTTGATTCTCAGTCAGCAGCAGCAATTTCTGCTTACAATGAAATATAACATTCTTCTGCTCTTTTTATTAAGTGCCTGCCTGGGGCACAACTGCAGATGGCTGCTCCCCTTTGCGGTATGGCCCTAATGACTTTACAGAGTCCAGCTGCTAAAAGTGCACAGGCTGGGAAATTAACCTTTTCCCATCCTCTTGACAAGGAACATGCAGGTTGCTGAATTAAAAATACGTTGTGGTCTGTAGAAAGCAGAGGCTAGAGGAATGCTGCTTATAGTCCATTGCTCAATTTCCACTGGACAGTCCTAAGAGTGTTGTTCTCACTAGTACCTTAGTTTTACCTGAAGGGAGAGCAGCAAGAGCAGTGTAACCTCCCCGCTGGCTTGGGTGGGGATGGGACCACTGCTTAATCTTCACAGGAGGCAAGGCAAACAAACAGAATCACATGGGGCAACTCCTGGCCTAAGCATCCTTCATTGGTTTGAGACCAAGGAATGGGAATCGAGCTTATGACTGCCCCTAACATAATGGAACAACTGTCAAATAAATAGAATATTAATTAAAAAAATGATAATACACAATATTAAAAAATATTCCCAGCAATGAAAATATGGAAGATAGATTTGATAATTTCTTATCAATAATGAATGCTCTTCTCCCTCACCTATAATGCTAATGAGTCTATTAGCCATATATAAATTAATCTATATCTCTTTCATGTTTCTTTTGCCTGTGTTCTCTCATAAGTGTGTTCTGTCGTGCGAGGTTTGTTTGTTTGTTTTTTAAAAAATCAAAGATTAGTGCTGAAACAATTGCACTAAAATTGCATTTAAATGAATATTTAAATACAAATTTCTAAATATATTGCCCCCCCCAAAAAAACCCCACATATTTTTAAATGTGTTTTTACATGGTTTTCAATATGAAAACTATGTTGGACAATTTGGGAGGAGCAAAAGCAGGTGGATAACTTAAGTTTCAATTTACACATTAGTCTGGGAGGGACAAAGGACAGTTTCTATCATATATACAGTGTGTGTGTGTGTGTGTGTGTGCGTGTGTGCTTCTCAAGCCTCCCTTGTCTCCATAATCTCCCTTGCTAAACCACACTTCCCTGCTGCATTCTAGTTTCCAAACCATTCTAATGCCACCCCACCATCACATTATTAGACTGACCATTCCAAGGGTGGTAGCAGTGGCAAGTGGTGGTAACGCCGGCAGAGGGTGGTGGTGGTGGCAGTGTGTGGTGAGGGTATCAGAGGCAGCATGTGGCGGCATGGGGTGGCACAGCAGTAGCGGGGGCTGCGGCAGGGGTATCGGTGGCAGTAGCATCAGCAGGGTTGGTGCAGCGGTTGCAGCGGTGCACAACAGTGGGGGGTGGGCACCCGCAACAAAAATGTTGTGGGTGCCTGGGCCCCCTGGAGTTGGCGCCACTGGACCATTCCAGTGCATTTGCTCTGCATTTTAAAGGCAACTTGTGAAAACAGAAATCAGCTCAAAGCATTCTCCTGAGATGCTATTTCAACTTTTCCAGATTGTATCACCTCCTTCATTTAAATGCTTCTCTACATATTTTTTCCCCTGTATTCTGCCAAAGTTTTGACATTTTAAACCAACCGCCTTTATGTGCTAGCATATTTTAATACTTCCCCAGAAGCAATTCTTAGCATTCCCACTAGACTCAATTGGCTGGGATATATCCAGTTACTTAAGGCATGCTTGCAAATGCTATGTGAAGCTTTAAATAGTGTGTGGCTTTCTTAGTACCGATGTGCTCCAAGTCCCTCTGATACACTTATTGCTGTGGCCTTTGACCTTTGTGGCCCATCCTTTCAGCATGGATGGTCTTGCTAATAGTTTGAGCCATGAAGCCTGCAGCTCAAATCTCATATTGGCCAAGAAGTCACTAGATGGCCTTGGGCAAACCACTGTCTTGCAACCTCAGTCCCCTCCACCTGCGACAGGGGACAATTGTATAGAACCACCTCACATTCCTGATCACTGGAATGGTCCAGTGGCGCCAACTGTGTCCAGAAACATCTGGAGGACCAGAAGATCTTCATCACTATTTTAAACCATTTCCCTCTTCATGGGGTCAACAGTTTTTTGCTCAGACATCCCTATTTTGAAATCTTGTGTCTGGACACACTTTCTCTAGCCACAGTAGGCACTGTAACTCTCCAACAGTTTGACTTCAACCACCCCCACCCCCAAGGCACACTCTTCCATTGTCTCCCAAGTCAGACAGATGCCAACCAACCAACCCCTGCTTCCTAGCCTATCAGAGAGGCTTTTACTGTTTAAAAGTTTAGTGGAAGTGGTTTCAAAGCCCTGAACCATCTCATATTCCTGTAAGTAATATACTCAAAAAGTATGTTTCAAATATACTTCAAAACTACAGTGGTACCTGGGGTTAAGAACTTAATTCGTTCTGGAGGTCCGTTCTTAACCTGAAACTGTTCTTAATCTGAAGCACCACTTTAGCTAATGGGGCCTCCTGCTGCCGCTGCGCCGCCGGAGCACGATTTCTGTTCTCATCCTGAAGCAAAGTTCTTAACCCGAGGTACTATTTCTGGGTTAGCGGAGTCTGTAACCTGAAGTGTCTGTAACCCGAGGTACCACTGTATTCTCCAAGTTTGTATCATTGGATTTGTAACATGGTAGTAAATTGCAAATTATTTCATGTTAGTATGCTGATCATGCTTTAGCAGATCACAGCCTATGATTAGTGTTGGAAGATAACCTGAGTGGCTGGGGCAACCCAGCCAGATGGGTGGGGTATAAATAATAAAATTATTATTATTATTATTATTATTATTATTATTATTATTAGTCAATATTTAACGAATGAGAGGAAGCTTAACACTTTCACCATTTCCTTGCTTCCACTGTGCATATGAACCCTCCTTTGGGTAAGATTTGAAGTAAGGAAATCAGAAGATCATAGAGCTGGAAGGGAGTCCAGGGACCCTGAGGATCATTTTGTAGGCCAGTCCCCTACCGTGCAGGAATATGGAGCTGTCCCATATGGGGATCAAACCTGCAACCTTGCCATTATCAGCTCCACACTCTTCCCTAGCCTCAAGAGGGCTGATTCCATTAACCTTTGTTACATAGCTTCTGAACCAAAATCAGTCTATGAACTCTGGCAATCAAACTCATTTCCCCCTGGCATAGGAACATTAATTATACTTGTTTTATCTTTATGTGACCTTACCAGCCAATCACTGCCATTCATCGAAAGTACAGCATTTTGAAGTGTTTTGATGCTTTATCAGTTATTTACAGGTTACAGTTAAATTTTTGATACCTACAGGTCTGCCAAGTGCCACACAGTGTTTCTAATATTCACACAGTTTGACAAAGGCAAGAAAGGCATACCCTACTTATCTGATGTGAATTAACCTGGAAAAGATGACAAAGAGCTGATCTGATTCTGTCTTATAATCTGTATACCATTGACTATATACTGGTGACTATATATTTTTAAAAAGCTTTTAAAAGATTATTCCTGAGTACATTGCTGAGGCTTTAAAAATGTGATTTCACACACGCTCTCTCTCACACACACAGAGAGAGAAATTTAGCTTGCATTCTGCAAATATAGATAAACATTATTGGCTGCTACTGCAAATCTTTCCAAAGCTAGTTAAAGTTTGTGGAAGGGCAACAGAACTCCTGTAAATTATTTCGCTTGCTCTGCCCAGCTGCTTGGACTGAACAGGCTGGTGAAGGGAGAACTGTGGGAACAAGCCCGGGTTTCCTAGGTTGAGCTGTAGCTTGGAATATTCGGGGCTCTGGCTTACAAGGAAGAATCTTAACATACTGCAAGGCTTAATCATAGAAAATAGAGAGATAGATAGATAATAAATTGCATTTGGAAGAGCAAAAGGGAACAGTGACGTTTTCTTTGCTACATTACAGTTTCGCATTAAGATCAAAACATACAGGTATAAATTGAATTAGTGCCCTAAATTAAAAGGACGATGCTGAATTTAAAATTAAGGGTAAGTGTACTACACGGGAGGGGGAACTATTCAGGTTTTATTGATCATTTTTCAACTTTATGGTTTCATGTTATTCTTTTAATTATACAATCCAATGCATATGATAATCAAAACTTTCTAAAAAGATCTCTGCTTTATTCCTAATTGCTTTTTTTAATCTTGCGCTATAAAAATACACATTAGCTTTCATACTCAATGAGTCAGAATGAAAGATTAATGGCTCTTCTGTTCTCATGAAATATCTTTTAAAACATAATGCTTCTATTAAATATTGTATAACATTGTTAATTACCCAGTCTCAATGCACATTATGCTGAAAGAGGATTATGGACTGGTTAGGAATATTTTACCCTGTCGCAGTACAGATCAGGCCTGTTGACTCAATTTTTTCATAAATTTTTCATCTTTCATTAATACACTGCAATGATGCCATCCTTGTCTTACTATAAACAAAACAGAAATGATATGTAGAAAGGTGATCTTAAGATGGTGCTCATTATGATCATTCATTGTATTCTTTTAATCACCCACCATCAGTCAGAATACGTACAATAGATGCACACTTTCTTTTTCGGGGGGAGGAGCGTTTGTAGTCTGCAAACCAGGGTCTTGGCCATAAACAGCTTATGACTTAGCATGTCAAATGCAGAACAGAAAATACTGGTCTGTAAATCTCCCTGTTTCTGCACTCCAGGCAAATAAGTAAGCAGCAAAGTCAGGAGGTTTACAGCTCCCTGAAGGGCTTCTGTCATGACTACAGGGGCTGGTACAGTTTCCTAGGTCACAATTGTCTGGATCTGAACTGTAACATAGTGAGAAATTCTCTGAAAGCATTACTTTGGGGCATTGCGAACTGTTATTCTCACCAGGCAACATTAGTGAAATGCCCTCTTCCATTTTTGCTGGCCCATTTCCATGTTGCAAATATGTGAGAGTGTGGAACATCTTCAGTATGTTTACTTCAGGAGCGGGAGAAAACATTGTACAGTATTTTTAGGTCCCCAGAAAAATAAAGGAACTCAGTGTGTCAGTTGATGTAAAATGTAAAGATTTGTGGAAAATATCCAAGTTAGGAATGATGTCCAGCCTAAACAAAAAAATTCAGTATTCTGTGTGCTCCCTTATCTTGAGTTGTTCACACTCTTACACATATCCTTAACAACCCCTTGTTCATACCAGTATGAGAAAGGATATTGGGATAGTAAAAGGGAGAAGTGGATGGTGACAGGTGGGAGAGAGTGAAGCAACGTTTGTTGAATGAACATAGAGGTGAGTCATGCTAAAGCTAAACTTGTGCTATTAGCAAACCATGAGTACTTGGGGACACATGCTGGGAACATATTTTGCCATGTGTTAATGGGATTCAAACACAGGGCTATGGAAAGTACAAAGGTCACCTAACCCAAATTTCTCCCCATTTACCATTGGTGTCCCACATAATCCAGGGAACAGAAATGGAGACGTGAGTCTATTAGGAAGATGTGGTCAGAACGTGGCCTGCTACATAATGATCGCTTGTGTTGCTGTTTCATATTTTCTCCAAATGTTGTTCCTAAGATCTTCTCTCTGGGACATGAGCTACATTTCTGGCAGGTAAGGAGGATTGTCACATCCTGCTGAGCATTCATTCAGCTCTCCCTTACTTGCGTGCCAAGTGCCTTCTAGCCATAGCACAAAAGAGCACCCTCTTTGGTTGCATTAGTCACGCTTAGAAGCCAGAGAGGTTACTGAGTAGCCAGAGTGGATTTCCTTTCCATCTCTGAAACTATTAATACAGCACGACATTCTCATTTGGCATCTCAGCCAGTACTAATCTCTTCTCTCTTTAAAGAAACAAAATCCTCATTTGAAAGCAATCCAGCACTGATGGCCTGTCTTCCTATATGATTTTTTTTAATAAAAAAAAAATCTGTGTGTGCTGAGTTAGTTAAATGACTTCCTTTTAATATTCTGCCAGCAGGGGGAATAAATTATTTGAAATGGATATGTGAAATATTTATCTATTCTGTGATAGTCCAATCAAGGTTCCAGAAACACAAAGTTTCACATGTTGCCTAGAATCTAGAGATGCTTGAGGAATTAGATTTTTGGAAATGTTGATGTGAACATGACAACATCCCAACCAGAATATAATTATCTTTTAGATTTTGTATTTCTCTAATTTTTGTGGTGCTATTCTCAGCATAAAGAACGTGCTTATAGCTTTATATTTGGCATATACATTGTATACTCTGAGGAAATGCGTTCAAAAACCTGGGTGAGATTCACCTAGCATGGTCCAACAGCGGAAGCCCTTTGCAAGGTTTTCCGCTTGCACAATGAAGCTCTTCCCCCACTCCCACCCCAGACATTCCCACATCCCTGATATTGCCTTGGGGGTGGTGCTGTCAGGAGAACCCTGAGAACGGCACATGGAGGGAGAGAATGGGGGTCATTAAATCTGGCAAGCTGCAAGGATCCAGCCCCCTCACCTCTCTAGGCAGCGAACTCTGCTGCTTTCCTGCCCCTTCTGCTCCTGCTGGCCTCCCTGCTCTGCAGCTGAGGCTTCTTCCTCCTCCTCCTTCTTCCTCCTCCTTCAGGCAAAGACTCCTTCCTGCAGATCTGCTGCAAGAATCCAGGTAGGCAAAAGGGGGGGATCTCTCTCTTGGCCCCCTCCCCAACTGTGATCAGGTGGGTGCGTAAGCCTAAGCACAGGTGAGGCCCCTGGTGCTGCTGCAAACGGAGAAGCTGGAGGAAAGGTCCATATATACATACCAAGCCCCGCCCCCTCCTCAGGAATGCACCAATTGGTACCCAGGATTTTCCTTCTCTGCCTCTCTTGCCCAATGGCCCAGCTGTATGGGCACCACGGCGTTCTAAAAAGTGTATTGTTATCCTTGAATAATGGCTCACATGCTTTGCCTTAAAATGGACCTAGGTTGTTCTTTTCTCTCTCTTCTTTCAATTCAGATTGAAGCTGATAAGGGGAGAATACATCAAAATGTAGCGCTTCATTAAAACAGACAGACTGACGGACAGACAGGCAGGCAGACAGACAAAGAGCTGATATAGGATAGGTTGTGGTTAGCGTTGTGTGTGCACCACTTTGCAAACAAGTAGCAAGAACACAGTGGATGCAGAGTAAATGTACACAATCAGTGAGTGGGGGTCGGGGATGGATGAGTGAATTGTGAGTGTGTGGATTAGGGTTGTGGGGTTTGTGTGTGGGTGATAAAGAGAATGGATGAGTCAGAAGTTGGTGAATGGTAGGAAGAGGAGTAAGAGAAGGGAGAAAGAAGGGGGTGAAACCTATTGCCATCTCTGTTCTATGATATTTTCAGCAATGGCTGACATAAACCACGAGGTGAACCTGAATCACAAAGGTTGCTTATGGTAGTGAGAATAGTCATGCACCCTATCATCCAAAAGCAAACACATGGAATTGTAACCACTCAGAGACTAAGCTTTTCACTATTTCTTACAACACAGCTTGTCACCTGGAGTTTTAGCTCACCAGTCAAATCTCAGCAGAGCCTTTTCTACACTTAGAAGGTCCGTTTGTTCCTGGGGGGATGTGAAAGACTTGCTCTGCTGAAGGGGGCAAGTGTTCTGTCTGCATAAATAAACACACCTGCAGTACCAAAAGCCAACTTATTTCAGAGAATCTTTATAACTTCAGAGCAAGGTAACACTCCGTGGTCAAAACTGCGCACCTGGAGACCTTTTCATCAGTAGCTTTGCTAATCCATTCTGAAAAGTGGAAGTACTTGATTGTTTGCTGGAATGCTGAAGGGAGCTTGAGAATAATTGGGTCCAACATCCATACAATGATTCATCGAGTCATTCAATTTAAATCATTAGCCAAAGTAGGCTTTTGCCTAAGGAAGGTCATGCCTCAATAAAGTCTGAATGCCACAAGACTATCTTGTTATTCTCACTGCAATGATCTAACACAGCTATGTAGATTGTAGATTCTACATAGATTCTTTTTGTAGATTCTTCCACCTAACTGGAAGATTCTTCCACCTAACTGGTCAATTCCCCCCCCCCCCCCTTTTCAGCACAGCTCTAGTGAAGCATCTTTTCTTAGAGGTCTGAAGTCTGGACAGCATGGGGTCATGATAGCAGTATATCATCATCATCAAAAATAAATATTAATAATAATAGTTGTTGTTGTTGTTTTACCCTGCCCATCTGGGTGGCTTACAGCATATATAAAAACATAATAAAACATCAAACATTTTAAAAATATGATACAGAGGATACATATTTGCTATGCATGTTATGCTCGTGTGTGTGTGTGTGTGTGTGTGTTTTTCAGGCATCCAGGATGTCTTCTAGTAGAACACAGGAAAAAGACAGACAAATTGCACAGTATTTCATAGCAGAAATCTCTATCCCTTTAGCTCCCATTGGCCAACTGTTCTGGGCTATTAACTAGCAACCTGCCTAACAAATGGTAGTTGGTGCACATATGAACTCACTGGGTGGAAGGCAAGGAGTCCACAGTAGGTGGATGCAGAGTCACTGAGAGGACAGAACTAGCTATGTCTAGCTTTGACCCCATCCTTCTGAGGGGAGACTAAAGATGAAGAAGCTGGATTCATTATAAGTTAGAAGGCAAGCTGGTTGGAGGCAGAGTGAGATTGGTAGGACAATGTTCCAGTTGCCCTTATTCATTTCATTTTCAATTTGCATGCTGCCGTTCTATATTACTATACACAAGGCAGTCTGCAGCAATGAAATATACAACAAAGAACACATACCATATAATAATCTGAGCCAATACTGAAAGTTATAATAAAAATAACTTTAAAATAGAATGACATATAAAACAAAGTAATATTCAGTAATCTATTAGAATATAATAGTACACAATAAATAAACTCTCAAAACATCAGCAAATTCAGCAAATTAAACAGAAATTCACTCTTAACAATTACAATGAATGAAAACAACCACAAGTCACAATGCATAAAATACCACAATACGTACAAAACCATGTAACCTTATTCACTATGCTCCACTGCAAAGGAATGGTCAGTGGATGACAAGAAGCCCAACAATACATTGGGGTGGGGTGGGGTGGGGTGGGGTGGGGGGAACAGACAAGGCATAGTGGCAACAGTGGGAGAATAAACAATGACAAATGGGGAAATGAAGGTAAGGGCCCACCAACGCTAAGAGCTGCCTTGGCTGAGGCTCACTTCTGTGGTGTAGAGATGGACCCAAAGGAAGAAATCTTAATTTGGGTCTGCCAAGGGCAGGAGTTGGACACACCCCGGAAGACAGTGCAGACAGATGCTAAGTTCTGGGACCAGTAGGAGTGATGATGCAGCCTACCCCACAGGGACATGCAGCCATGCTTGCAGCGCCTTGCTTCCCTGCATCACTCCACTGTGTGCCAGGCACAAAGACTGATAGGTGGGGAGCTTCACTTCAGAAAATATTTTCAGAGATCAGGAAAAAACCACAGTGAAGAACCACAGTGTAGCAGCTCCCATCTCATGGCTGTAAGAGGGGGGAAATGATTCAGAAAGATTGGTAAGAAAGCAGATAAATTTACTAAATTAGAATCTGTGTGTGTGTGTGTGTGTGTGTGTGTGTGTGTGTGTGTGTGTGTATTTATGCATATATGTATGTATTTCCTCCAAAGGAACCAACACCAAAATTAGGTTCAGTTTGACTATGGAGTGCCCTCTAATGAATATTGGAATTCAGATTTAGTGTCTCTGAAATTATTCCCACTACCAGATAATTGTTTAATTTGCACCACTTAATTGGAATTTACTTGTTGAACATTACAGAAAAAGGCTTTCATATGGCCAACTTTGACTTAATTTGCCTCACTAACTTCAGATTGTTCTTAGGGGGAAATGAATGAAAGTGGCACAAGCTAACTTTACAGCACTGGGGACTTTTTTAAGTGCCTCACACTGCCCTTCAGAGATCTTTCATTAGCTGTGTGGGTGATTTGTCAGTCAATTAAAAGTGGGTTGTGTAGCCGTGAAGTAATAAGCCCAACATTTCTTGGCATTTCATTGTGTGATGCCTGTATTGCGATATTTTGTTATGTATCCTCCGAACTTTTTCAGGTTTGTGTCGCCTCAATAAAATAACTTCTAATTAATAATCCCATACCTCCGGTTTCACTCTAAAGGCTGCTCAGGAAAACACCACAGTCTCAAAGCAGCTATACTATGCCTAATTTTCACCTAACCCTCAAGCAACCCTTTCCTTATAAAAATAGTATGCCATTATGTGTAGGGCCTTTATTGTTGGGGAAATAATAACTCATGATTATGTTTTGAATTTGTAGGGAAGGGGAGATTTACTGCAAGGTTTTAAAAATAGCTTTTGGATGTGTCATAAGAGTATAGAGCAATGCAGCAAGAACCGTCTGGGCTTCTAGATTCACCTTCTGAGTCAAAGTACAGATATAACAGTAGTAGCAGCACACACACCCCCTTCATACCTGCATAGTATGTCCAGTATCTCTGCAGCAGCATTATACGTTTGGGCTAAGATCTGTTATAACAAAATTCTTGGGCTCATTTGGATTGCCAAACAAAGACACTAGCCAAGATTATAGGAGCAAAACAGCAGCCAGTAGGCCTGGTCTTTTATCAAAAGACTCTTGCAACAGGACTTCCACCCACCATATGGAAGAAGCAGGAAGAAGCCTCAAACAAAGGATGGCTCCAACTTTTATAAGTTTTCCCTTACACCCATAACA
Organism: Podarcis liolepis; assembly: GCF_965112155.1. Lineage (NCBI taxonomy): Eukaryota > Metazoa > Chordata > Lepidosauria > Squamata > Lacertidae > Podarcis > Podarcis liolepis. Next base: position 5,856,186 of record NC_139558.1, read on the forward strand.
GCCTTAGTGAAGGACCATGCATACATCACAAATACATCATGGTTATGTTACATTATGGGAGGGGGTTTCTGGCAGAAACCTGATAATCAGGTTTGCCCCCATCTCTTCTTTGCCCTCCACCTCACACCCATCAAGTGATACAAAAGAAATACTTACAAGTTCCTGGGTTTCACAGTCAGGTACCGTATTTTTCGCTCTATAAGACGCACCAGACCACAAGACGCACCTAGTTTTTGGAGGAGGAAAACAAGAAAAAATAATATTCTGAATCTCAGAAGCCAGAACAGCAAGAGGGATCGCGCAGTGATCCCTCTTGCTGTTCTGGCTTCTGGGATAGCTGCGCAGCCTGTATTCACTCCATAAGACGCACACACATTTCCCCTTACTTTTTTGGAGGAAAAAAGTGAGTCTTATAGAGCAAAAAATACGGTAATCACACTTCTTTGTCCTGGATGGTCTGCTATTGCCCATGGGATGACTACCTCTCTGGCCCCCATTTGCCAGGATGCCAGTGATTATCTCTTTTTCAAGAGGCTGCTGAGTACAGTGATCCCAGGTTTCATGAATTATGGCTGTCTTTACCCAATTCCCAAGTCTGCCCCCCCTTCGGTAGCCGTCTTTTCCCTGAGTAAAATGAAGTTGGAATAGTATCAATCCGACATAGGGCTGATTTTATATGAATATTTGAAGGTTTTGCTGCACGAGGGAATGTGAACAAGATACAGTGTAGCAAAACTGGTGGATTTCATGGGGATATTTACAAAATTGAATGGTGTCAGTTTGGGGGATGGAAACAACCCCCCCCCAACACACGCACCCCATTATAAAAATTCGGGTAACAGATCTCCCTACCTTCCCCATCCCATGAACTATTTCTTATCTCCTGCCTCTTACACAAAGTACATTCTTTCCTCCACCTCACCTAGAAAGTTACTCAACACACATTTGCCCCTAGACTCCCACTCATTTCCTTCACCCCTGTTATACAGTGGTACCTCGGGTTAAGAATTTAATTCGTTCCAGAGGTCCGTTCTTAACCTGAAACTGTTCTTAACCTGAAGCACCACTTTAGCTAATGGGGCCTCCTGCTGCTGCCACGCCACCAGAGCACGATTTCTGTTCTCATTCTGAAGCAAAGTTCTTAACCTGAAGCACTATTTCTGGGTTAGCAGAGTCTGTAACCTGAAGCAGATGTAGCCCGAGGTACCACTGTATATGCATTATCAGTTAACTATCTGACACATGTCCCTTTAAGAGAAACAACTGTGACCCAGGAGGCTAGCTCCAAGGTGTGGCATGGCTGGAGAATCTGGTTACTAGTCTATGCCGGCTCCAATGCCTCAACAAGAATAAAGTTTTCTATGCCATTAACTCAGGGTTCATCCACACTTCTGTTTGCCCTGCCGCTTTCCCCAGGGAAAAGCCGCTCTTTACCGCTGAATTGGAGCAAATGTCAATCGGGGTTTCTGTTGATTAATGTTTGTTCTGTTTCAGCGGTTTTCCTGGGTAAAGCGGCAGGGCAAATGGAACATTGCTCGGAGCTGTACAAGCAGGAAACCTCTCCGTTCTGTGCTTAAGTGTGGACGAGCTCTCAAGTTTATAGTGGGTTTCTATGTAATCAGCAGAGGGGAAAACATCCTCACCCTTTCACTAACACTCACTCAGTCATTCACAGACCTACACTCTAGGCTTACGGGCAAAGGAGAATTCAAACCCACCCACTCAATGAATAATTGTGTGGGATCTAAGACCCAGGGCCCCCTCGTGTAATTTGTCTGCTGCTAGAACTAGGATCCATTCATCATCCGCTATGTACTTCGAGAGGAGAACTTGCTCCCTCTGGTCTGCTCCTGGGCTCCACATTGAGAGGCCTGGTCCTCTGGCTTTGATAGGGCTGTCATTCACTTCGCTGCCCAAATTCTCTTTATTTAGTGGTTGCTCTGCTTGCTCAGGTCAGAGTTCCTAGGAAGGAATTGTGCCCTCAGCTGCGACTGGGGTTAGTGCTGTGGGGTGGTTTGCCCTGCTCATAGCAACATTTTGCTATGGATATTACAGGATGGGCACATCTTTAAAGTTGTTAAATGTTACAAATATTATGCCTGAATGTATACTTTCGACTTGACAGCTCAGGGAAGATACCTAGCTTTATAAATCATATAAAATCAACCCCTCTGCCAAGTTCTTCCATTCCAACGCTTTTTTGCCCTTGGAAGAAGGACTCTTTTCCCTGCCACCTCCCCAAGTGTGAAGACATGTATACACACCTCCTACCCCAGGAAATGCCCAGAGGTGACAATTGCTGCACTCATTGTTCTCCAAGGGAAGCCAAAACTCATCACTGGACTTGCCTCAAGCTCCAGACATGCAAAGGAAGTTCTATTGTACTTTTGGGTGGTGGGTATTTAAAACATGTTTGTCTATGCTAATCTTATACTTGGGTGTTGCCCTGACACATTTGCCTATGTTAATCCTGTGTAACCCTCCCCCTTTTGACATGTCAGTGATGTAAAGATGATGTATCAATGATGCTGTACGAACTGTATTCTGGGATATTGTGGGAAGTTTTAAAAGTCAATGTCGCTCCATCCTCTCGGTTCACTTGCTGCTGTTGAACCTGATGCACAACAATAAAGGATCCAAGTCTACTGGCTGCTGTTTTGCTCCAAATTGCTTGGCTGGAATTTCCTTCTTTTACTGACTGCATGGACCCACGGGAGACTTGTACCCTGACGAGCTGGGCTGTTGAGTAGTCTCTCAACCCAGAATTTTCCTTAAAAGATTACTCATGTACACTTAGGGCTCATCAACGCTGCTTTCCCCTGGGAAAACCTGCTCGTTACCACTGAATCAGAGCAAACATCAAACAGGCAGATAGACATTTTCTTTGATACAGTGGCAAATAGCAGGTTTTCCTGGAGAAGGTGGTGGGACAAATGGAAAACCCCTCGGGCCCATGCCTAGAAAGCACAGGGCAAGCAGAAAACCTCTCAGCCCTCTTCTTTCTAGGTGCGGGACAAGCAGAAGTGCAGACGAGCCCTTAGACTTGTTACAGCTTTTCTGGGAAGGTGCTGGAGGCAATGGACTGGGATCCATACAGGAAAGTGGGTGGGCCACTTCCTATAGGGGGCTGAGGCACTGAAGCAACACCCCCAAAGGAATCCCTCCCTGTGGGAAGTGGGGTGCCCGCCCACCCACTTTTATGAGGCAGGGAGGATGGTGCCACCACCATTAACTTTATTCCAGAATGTAGGTTGGAATGGGGCATCAGCCAACCAGCAAATGACCAGATCCCTGCCCTATGCCATGCCAGACCCTATAAGCTGTAACCAATAAAGTTGTAGCCATCTCAAAACCCCTTTGAGCCTATGTGTAGTTATTTGCTCCCACACACCATGCCTTGTAACTCACTGGGAACACCATCAGTGAGCCATCCATAAATATTCTGTATAAAACATATGTTCATAATAAGTACAAAAAAAGCTTTTAGCATTTTAAGGCTTTCACAAGGGACGAGGCATGCCAATTGTCTGATGCAGAAATCTCCTTTGATTTTACAAAGGTTTGGAGTATGAAAATATATACTGCTCTGTGTGTGAGAATCTTCCCACCCTCCTTCATCACTTAGTGACTTCAGCATTTCAGAGCACTAATGTCTAATTGACAGAGATATAGCAGGCTCTAAATCCAAGTGGATGAAAATGAATACAAAATGTCTGCCGATGTTTTCCCTGGCAATAGGCAAACTACCATTTTGTTTAATAATACTTTAATGACAATGTGCAACCTGCATCCAAATGTTAAGCAAATATTGCTCCATTTGCTGCTGAGATGGATGTAATTAGATTACAGAGATCATCATGGAATTAGACGTAGTAGCCTGACCTTTCCAGAAATTCTCTCATTATTCAGGCAAATTAGGCTGTATGGTAATCTTTGTTCTTGATATCTAAACCAAAAGATTATTAAGTAGTTTCAACTAAATTACATCTTTATAGTGTTTGGCACTAAATCAAGTTTACCTTGAATGTCTGCTTTTCTCTCTCCCCCCCCCCATTTATTTAATGGAGATAATGAAGCAGATACTGCTAATCTTTTTGTATTTATCTACTTCTAGTCAATTAAATACAAGCATTTTATTTAGTTTATTGTCACTGACCATCATATGTCTTCTTCACTAGAATCTTTATCACGTTGCACTTTTATTCAGAATTTAGCTATCCTAAAAATGCAACCCCTGAGCTCTGTCTAGTAGATGTGTGCATGGAAGGGACCTTGTGGAACTGATCCCCTCCAGAGGTGGTTTTAGGGTGCTGTGACCAGCCCTATGGAGCACTGTACTGCAGGGGGCATCACAACAATGCTATAGAACAGAACACAAGAAGCAAGGGGCGCTATTTTTTTGCATAGCACAGGGCACCACTGCCCTACCGCCCAGTACTTCCCAAAATCCCTCCTCAGAGGCTTGTCACTCCTGAACAGTTGGGTCTGCATAGCCCTACTATTCAAGGGGTTGATTCATGGAGGGGTGTGCAAGAAGAGGTAGAGGAGAGAAAGAGTGATTCGGACACCTGTCTTCTATTTGCACAACTTCTGGATGCAATCTCTTGTTTTCATCTTTACTAAAACCACACAAAATTGGTTCATGGCCAGGATGAAACACTATCTGCCACTGCATGTGAAAGTCAATGAAATGAAGTAAATGAGGGGAAACTTGCAAAGCATGGATGCCATACCACAAATGGGCAATCAGACAGGAAAAACACCATGGATGGTATGTGGTGGACATGTAAAAGGGTGTTGGGAAATGATCTACAATGAACGAAAAAAATGTTTGAAAGTACTTTTCCCCAAAACCCAGAGTCCTTTCTGTTGGGGATAATTCAGACTGAAATTCCCAGGTGTCAGAAAAGGTTATTTATGTATGCAACAATTGCAGCCTGTGTTTTGTTAGCCCTCAAATGGAAATTGAGCGATAGGTCCCAACCAAAGAAGAATGGCAACTTAAGTTGACAGAATATGTACAACTTGCAGACTTTACATATAGAATAAGAGAACAAGAAGAACATAAGTTTAAAGAAGATTGGAAAATGTTTATTGAATCTATGGAAAATAATTGTACACAGCTGAAAACGCTCTCAGCATTAAGATAAATTCAACAATGTAAATAGGTTTCGATGGATGAAATAATGGAAAACTGATTGGTATAGTTTTTGTAAAACATGCAGGGATTTAAGATATGAAAAATGAACCATGGAAAAAGAAGAAGGGGAGTCATTGATACTTCAGTGATGTAAAATGAATATTTGAAATTGTAAAACAGAAAATTTACTAAAAATTATTTTTTTAAAAAAAGAAAAGAAAAACAGCACGGGTGGTATTTAAGTAAGTTTTACTCTGAGTAGACCCATTGAAATTATTGGACCTAACGGTCATTTTTATTGATTTCAATGGGTCTACTCAGAATAAAACTTATTTAAATACCACCCATGTCTTTTGCATTACTACATATTAATGGATGAGGAAGAGTGTTCTTTTTGGTAGCAGTTATACATCTCCTATAATCTCTTGTTGCAGACTAAAAGAAACTGATAAATGAGGGAAATGAGGATATAACCTGGGGATTAGCCAAATGCACTTATCTGGCGTTCGAATTTACAAGTAAGTGCCAAAAATAATTGTTTCACAAAACTACCATGGGAAATTTAATGTACCTGTTAATTATCTAAAGAAGGGTGGAATTTGGTTATTAGCCAAGCACACTTGCTATTTCCCATAAACTCTGTAAGAGTGTGTGTGTGTGTGTGTGTGTGTGTGTGTAAGCGAGTGCAAAACATTTGTTTGATAGTGATGTTACAGAATGTATTCGGTTGATTTATCCTTCTTAACAACAAGCCAACAAGCTTTAAAGTACAGTGCAATGCAGTATACAATATAGCTACACAACAGAAACAGAATCCCGAGTTCAGTATAGTGTAGTATCCAAACTAATCTTAGCTACTTATATTCCTTAATCAATACAAACTGTAACATAAAGAACCTTATCAACCAATTCTACATTTCTAACAAATCTCTGAATAAGAACAATTTACAATATTTCCCAAATACCCACATTCTGTGGCTAGTCAAGTGAAGGAGGCATTTTGCTAACATTTCACAGCCTCCACTGTGAAATGCACACCCCACCCCAAGACAATGTTTTGTAAGGAGCCTTTTTGGCATTTTGATGGGTATCATGGCAGAGAGAAGATGCAACCAACACACTTTCAGGGAGATGACGCCAGTTCGTTACCAGGCAATGGATGGCAGTGGCAACGCTCCATTGTGAGACTCCTGTCAGCAACCCTTCTTCATTCTAGGATACATGACATAATGATGTAACCAAGCAATTTCAGCTACATGACTACATGGAATACTACATGGAACAAGCTACATTTGCCCTCAAATATACAGTCATATAACCAAATCTGACTGGCTGCATGATGATATCATGGCGACCATAAAAAAGAAACCATATTTTTCAAATAAACCATACCAGTGAAGCTGCAAACTGGCCTAAAAGGTACACATTGGAGATCTTTTGGGAAACAATTCAGGAGTCGCTTTATCCTTCCCCACTTTTGCCCAATTATTTCCAAGAAAATCTTTGGCTCAGTCTTACCTGTGAAAGAGATGCATCACTTTCGGAAGAGTACCAGACAACATGGGCCATGACTGCATCCTCCTCGCCACCTCCCATACACTACACATTTTGCAAGCTGTTGTATTAATGTGTTGTGTCAAATGACTGCAGTTGCAATTCAGTTCACAGTTTAGTATGTAAGTGCCAGCCAAATTCCACAAATAATGGGGCATAAGTACAAGCCACTGTGAGCTGGCTGGAAGCCCATGTCTTTTATTTTCTCAGTTTCTTCAACTGCCTTCTGCCCAGTAAACATCTCCAACATACAATTCTCACTATGCTTGTATCAGTGGGAGCCAAATCAAGCTTATTGCTCTGTAATGCTGGATATGGTCTGATTCTCCACTTCTGTGAAGCAACTCGACTTCATCCCAGAAATCAAATAATGTCAGATTGAAGTAACTCCTTGACCGTGTAATTTAGATGAGCTAATTTATACGTGTGTGTGTGTGTGTGTGTGTGTGCGCGCGTCCTTGCACATGTGCACCATCTTCCAAAATGTAATATATATGAAAAATATATGTGAATTGCTAACCATGAGAGAAACCAGCAATGTATTCAGTGCAAGTGGAGTTCTCCCCTGGCACATGGGCTAATAATAATAATAATAATAATAATAATAATAATAATAATAATTTATTATTTATACCCCACCCATCTGGCTGGGTCCCCCCAGCCACTCTGGGCGGCTTCCAACAAAACACTAAAATACAATAACCTATTAAACATTAAAAGCTTCCCTATACAGAGCTGCCTTTAGATGTCTCTACAAGAGCAGGTCAGCTTGGCACCCAAACAAGCCTCATTTGCACAGTGCTGTTCTTATCAGAGAGGCGATGGAGATGTCTTCCTTTTATGTGCATAACCTTTTCCATTGCCCTTCCCTTGCAGTCCCCCTGCAGCTCCTGGAGATGACATCTGCACATGGACACTTTTCTATGCATGCACAGTGGCTGCCTCAAATGTACAAAACATTATGAAGTACAATGTGAATGTGGCTTATCTTTTCCAGTTGGTTTGAAGCCGCAATATGTGTAAAAAACAAAACAAACAACAACAACCACAAGACTGATATGGATTGTGGCTAACATTTGATTTTTGTAAAACAATCATTTAATTCATATTCATTTTTGTTAAGTGGTCACTTCTATGCTACTAGGCTGTTTAATTTAGCACAATGGTGAGACCTCTCTGTTTTTCTCTCCTGGGATTTGCTGTGACATCCATCCTGGACCCTCAAAAAAGAGGCCTTGTTTTCTCCTGTTTCCCATAGATCCCCACAGCAACATTAAAGGCTATTCTTAAACAGCTGAGATTGTGAGCCTCAGTCCTTACCTACTAAGGCAATATGGAGGAGCCAAAGAGGCTACCTAATAAAACCTTACAAGGCAAGACACAAAATATCAATAACATCTTATAAGTGCACCTTAAATTCATTTTAAAAGATAAATTGGCTACAAAAAAATTATTGAAGGTATTTTTATCTCCTATAAAGTCTACATTAGGCACAAGAGACAAATAGTTCCTAAAGTGTTATTACTTAGAAACGGCTGCTTTCTCCTCATTTTGACACATCTGGGGCATGCAATTATTCACAAAGGTCATTTTCCACAGAAGGAAAGGACAGTGACCAAAAGGCAGCACTTAGGCTACAAATACACTATGACAATTTAATCAATGAGAAAGCCCCAATGTCAAGAACCATCTCACTCCTGGGTTGACGAAGACTGACACCTCATCAGACCTTTGGAAAATTGTCTATGGACACAAGAGGCCTGCTGAATCCCAGTGCAGCTGTTAAAGCACGAAGAGATTCAAACGCATTACAGATATAAATGTTGAACTAGAGTCTCCTCTTGATGTTAGACTTGTAATTAGCTTGGGGAACAAAAGAGGATCATCTGTGGATGGCAGTGGCTGCTCAGCTGTGGCTCATGTCAGAAAGAGTTTCCCATGCTCAAAGGCACAGTGACCTCTACCTGCTCTTTGCAAGCAACATATGTCAGGATCCTTTATTTCATTGCAAAACCATACTCCTGTTTATCATATATACAGCAATTTCATGGCACATTACAGAGTTTCATAAAAAAAAGAGGCAGGGAATTGTCCCAAAGGACTTGCAAACTTAGGTTAAGGGAAAGTCTTGAACAAGTGACTAACTCTCATCTTCAGTTCACCACCTTCCTTACAGAGTGGATGTGAAAATGAATGAGAAAAAGACATGGTTGCTCTTAGAAGCAGTGCACTCAGATAAACGGGTAGCTACTCATGCTACCACCTCTCTTTAGCTGCCTGGAAGTTCAGGGAAGCGAAGAAGTTCTAAGAAGAGTCTCAATCCTGTGGTTTGAGGCTACAGTTTCCTCCTCACGTGGTTATACATAGGTATGTGGCTCTCCATCAGGGCTGGCACAAGTCACCTTGGCACTTCAACTAGAGCATGTGAATGGTTTTGTTGTTTAGTCATTTAGTCATGTCTGACTCTTCGTGATCCCATGGACCAGAGCATGCCAGGCACTCCTGTCTTCCATTGCCTCCCACAGCTTGGTCAAACTCATGTTGGTAGCTTTGAGAACACTGTCCAACCATCTCGTCCTCTGTCGTCCCCTTCTCCTTGTGCCCTCCATCTTTCCCAACACCAGGGTCTTTTCCAGGGAGTCTTCTCTTCTCATGAGGTGGCCAAAGTATCGGAGCCTCAGCTTCGGAGCCTCAGAGCCAGTGTGGTGTAGTGGTTAAGAGCGGTAGTCACGTAATCTGGGTAACCGGGTTCGCGTCTCCGCTCCTCCACATGCAGCTGCTGGGTGACCTTGGGCCAGTCACACTTCTTGAAGTCTCTCAGCCCCACTCACCTCACAGAGTGTTTGTTGTGGGGGAGGAAGGGAAAGGAAATTGTTAGCCGCTTTGAGACTCCTGAAGGGGAGTGAAAGGCGGGATATCAAATCCAAACTCTTCTTCTTCATGATCTGTCCTTCCAGTGAGCACTCAGGGCTGATTTCCTTCAGAATGGATAGGCTTGATCTTCTTGCAGTCCGTGGGACTCTCAAGAGTCTCCTCCAGCACCATAATTCAAAAGCATCAATTCTTCGGTGATCAGCCTTCTTTATGGTCCAGCTCTCACTTCCATACATCACTAGTGGGAAAACCATAGCTTTAACTATACGGACCTTTGTAAAATTTCTCACTGCCTCCATTTCTTCCCCTTCTATTTGCCAGGAGGTGATGGGACAAGTGGCCCAGATCTTAGTTTTTTTGATGTTGAGCTCCAGACCATATTTTGCGCTCTCCTCTTTCACCCTCATTAAGAGGTTCTTTAATTCCTCCTCACTTTCTGCCATCAAGGTTGTGTCATCAGCATCTCTGACGTTGTTGATATTTCTTCCGGCAATCTTAATTCCGGCTTGGGATTCATCAAGTCCAGCCTTTTGCATGATGAATTCTGCATATGTTAAATAAGCAGGGAGACAATATACAGCCTTGTCATACTCCTTTCCCAATTTTGAACCAATCAGTTGTTCCATATCCAGTTCTAACTGTAGCTTCTTGCCCCACATAGAGATTTCTCAGGAGATAGATGAAGTGATCAGGCACTCCCATTTCTTTAAGAACTTGCCATAGTTTGCTGTGGTCAACACAGTCAAAGGCTTTTGCGTAGTCAATGAAGCAGAAGTAGATGTGGATGGTACATTTCCCAAATAATTAACATGGGAAGATAAGCCTGAGCAAGGCACATTGCAACAAGAGCTATGGAGCTGGCCTTGGGCTGATTTCCATTTCTCAGTCTCACCTAGCTCACAGGGTTGTTGTGAGGATGCAATATGGGAAACTTACACACATTGTAGTCTGACTACTTTAGAGGATTGGTCAAAATACTTCTAATAATAGTCATACTGGGGCTCTTGCAGGACAGCTGCAGAGTAGGCACTCAGTAGACCAAATCTACAAGTTTCCGATTCTGCCACCTTTAATGGCATTCATAATCGTCCCCCTGAGGTGCTGCTTCATATAGTCTTCTGACAGGGTTGCCTCTGCTCCTGGTTATTTAATCAAAACATCTAAAAATTGTGGAGAACATGATCTTAGAATTCAAAAGCAGAAAGAATGGGTGAACCTGACACTTAAGTGTTTAGGCTTAATGGGACCAAACTTTCAGCCTGAACTCAGGAATGATGACCACTCCCCCGGCACCATTTTTCTTTCCTAAGTAACATGAGAAATTCTTCTAAGAGCATAAAATCTGCTATACAGTGCCTAACAAGGCAGTTTCTCTAGCTCCCTATCCTCTCTGTTCTTGAATTGTGGTGAGTGAGTGAGTGTGTGTGTGTGTGTGTGTGTGTGTGTGAGAGAGAGAGAGAGAGAGAGAGAGAGAGAGAGAGAGAGAGAGAGAGAGAGAGATATGCTACCTTTACAACTCTATTAGTTTGCTTTAAGTTAATCTAGACCCATAGGAATTAGGCAGTATGGATAGAAGTGAAAATGGTTTTTCCCATCCTGACATATATTTGTAAACTAAGCGATAAAAAATTAACGTAAAGCCTAATAATTTATGTAAGATTGCTTATGAAATAGAAATCCCCAGTGATGCAGTATCTCTTTATTCACTTTACTAACAGACCTAACAAAATAGTTTACAAGGTTTGTAGCCTTTAATCAACAAGATCTGAAACTAATGTTCCAATAAAAGCCACACAACGTAATTTCCCTTTAGTCCTCCTTTTTAAGAGAATCATGAATTTTAATCTGCCTGATTCATCTCTCCTTAATTTGCTAGACTAGTAGTGTCTATATTTTGATAATAGAAAACAGTATCTAGCTATTAAACTTGCATGAAATAATAATGAAATAATAATAATCTATGTCCTTTTGTTATGATGGTATTTTTTGTGCTTTTACATTGTAAACTGCCCTTTGATACTTGGATGAAAAGCATGATAGAAATTTAATAAATAATAATTTTAAAAAATAATTTTCCAGTTAGAGGTATTCCTGGATATAGACATACAAAAAAGGTAAAATGTGGTTTTATCTCTTAATAGAAAGCAACAGATTTTAGATATACAATAGCTAATAAGAGCTCACAAAACATAATGTGACTTCAGGTCACATTATAACTTAAGCATGTGAAGCAGCTGTTGATAACTGTACAAAAAAGAAAACTGATATTTATTTGCAACTTTCAAACCTCAGAAGTTCAAGATGGAGGTGGTGCTCTGTCTGAATTTACAGAAGGATATGATGGTGCTCAGGTGACATTATCCTATTCTGAAAGCTGCTCTTCCGTATTCCATGAACAAGCCCTTCTGGAACATGATGGTAAGGAACCATTCTGCATGTTGGTAAGGAACCTAACAGTTACCTCCTTCAGCCCACATTCCTTTACCAGCTTCTCCACAAGAATATCATAGGAGACTTTGTCAAAAGCCTTACTGAAATCAAGATTCACTATGTCCACAGCATTCTCCTGTAACTTTATCAAAAAAAGGGGGGGAAAGAATTGAGATTTGTCTAGCATGACTTGTTTTTGAAAACCCCACAGCATCCTTTTCTACATGCTCATAGACAGTTAAATTATCTGTTCTAGGACCTTTCCTCATATTGATGCCAACTACATATTGACCAGTAGTTACTTGGGTCTTCTTCTTTTTCCCCTTTTGAAGATGGGAACAACATTTGCTCACTGCCAGACCACAGGGACCTCACTGTTGGTTTGCAAGCCCCCTCCACAGAGGCTGGCCCCTCTCACAGTTCTCGGAGCTTGCTTACCGGTAACCTCCTCTGGCTGACATCCAGACAGACCAGGGAGATTTTGATAGGCGACATTTTCCCAAGCATGGGTAAAATGCACAACCCCTCCCTCCTGCTTCTGCAGAGGAAAGAAAATAAGTCAGTAATCTATTTACATGATGTTTATTTCTGACATTACAGCACTAGAGAAAAACACGTCCTTTCAGTTCAGTTCTTCTAGCAAGTCTGACAAACTTCCTGTACATGCGCACACAGAAGGTTTTAAATTACACTCTTCACAGAGACTTATCCAGCCTGTGAACATCCTGGGAAAATCTTCTTTCCCACAGATAGGCACATCATGTGATGTCAACAATCTGGGTGTCTGCAGCTGTGATGTTTCCATATACTGACACTCACCAGTTCTCCAAGAATTCTCAAAGATTATAGACAGAGACATTGAAATTACACCCACAATTTCATTTAGTACCCTTGGATGCAGCTCATCAGGCCCTGGAGATTTGAATTCATTTAAAGTAGCTAGGTGTTCCCTTGCCACCTCTTTAGCTATCTTGGGCAGCAGCTCCCTCCATTTATTCTCCATTTATTCACCTGGTTGGGCAGTGTTTTCCTTTGGGGTGAAGACAGAGGCAAAGTAGGTGTTGAGCAGTTCTGTCTTCTCTCTGTCACCCAATAACATTTATCTGTTTTCTCCATGCAGAGGACCTACTAGTTGCCTGCTCTTCCTCTTGCTTCAAGCATAGCCAAAGAAACCTTTATTATAATTTTTAGCCTTTCTTGCAACTCTATGTTCATTCTGAGCTTTGGCCCACCAGACCTTCTCCCTGCAATTGTTGGCTACTCGTGTATACTATTCCTTTGTGATTCCCCTTTTCTTCCATTTCTTATACATGCCCTTCTTATATCTCAGCTAATCTGTAAGCTACTTACAGCAGTTTCTTTTGATGCCTCCTTCTTTTCCTTCTTGTTGGAATTGTCTGCATTTGTGCCTTCAATATTTCACCTCTAAGAAACTCCCATCCATCTTGGACTCCATTCTCTTTGATCTCACCGAGTAATTCTTTACGCTTTTTGAAATCAACCTCCTTAAGGTCCAGAATGCATGTCTGACTACACTTGGCTTTCCCTTACCTTTGTATCATGAAACCCAAGAGGACATGATCACTTCCTCCCAAGGTTATTATATATTTAATATTAAGGTACCATAGCGCTAGGATGGATGACTCCCAAGCCGGAATTAAGATCGCCGGAAGAAATATCAACAACCTCAGATATGCAGATGACACAATCTTGATGGCAGAAAGTGAGGAGGAATTAAAGAACCTTTTAATGAGGGTGAAAGAGGAGAGCGCAAAATATGGTCTGAAGCTCAACATCAAAAAAAATGAAGATCATGGCCACTGGTCCCATCACCTCCTGGCAAATAGAAAGGGAAGAAATGGAGAGATTTCACTTTCTTGGGCTCCATGATCACTGCAGATGGTGACAGCAGTCATGAAATTAAAAGACATCTGCTCCTTGGGAGAAAGGCGATGGCAAACCTAGATAGCATCTTAAAAAGCAGAGACATCACCTTACCAACAAAGGTCCGTATATTTAAAGCCATGGTTTTCCCATGTAAATGGTGATGTATGGAAGTGAAAGATGGACCATAAAGAAGGCTGATCGCCGAAGAATTGATGCTTTTGAATTATGGTGCTGGAGGAGACTCTTGAGAGTCCCATGGACTGCAAGAAGATCAAACGTATCCATTCTTAAGGAAATCAGCCCTGAGTGCTCACTGGAAGGACAGATCCTGAAGCTGAGGCTCCAATACTTTGGCCACCTCATGAGAAGAGAAGACTCCCTGGAAAAGACCCTGATGCTGGGAAAGATGGAGGGCACAAGGAGAAGGGGACGACAGAAGACGAGATGGTTGGACAGTGTTCTCGAAGCTACAAACATGAGTCTGACCAAACTGCGGGAGGCAGTGGAAGACAGGAGTGCCTGGCGTGCTCTGGTCCATGGGGTCACGAAGAGTCGGACACGACTAAACAAAAACCATAGTGCTACCCCTCCCGTTGTACTGTTATCTGTGGGTTACCAAAGAAGAAGTCCCAAACTTTCTTTTTTAAATAAATAAATCTCCAGTCCTCCTAGAAAAAAGGTTATGAAGCAAAATGTACAGGTACCTTACTAAACAATTTCTTTGAAATGAATCAGCTTGGCTACTCACAACTGTCACTGTTTTTAGGCAATGGCTAAAGTTCCTGGACTCCTTGATAGTATAAGGCAGACTCCAAGGACTTCCCAGCACTGAAAATGCTGACTGCTGTTTGTGTGCCTGTCTGGTGTGTGAGAGTGCATAGGTTTGCTGCAGGCATGTATCCATGTGACGACAGGCTGCTGTGTGCTTGGTGTCTGATACATCTGCATTTATGACAAGGGAGACATAGATGTATATTTGTTCTATGGAAGTTTGGACAAGTTCCAATCTGGCCCTCGGACTGAAATAGGTTCTCCATCTCTGCCACAGACAATCTTTGTTAAATGCATGGAGCTTCGTGGCTGCTTGGAAATGTCAAACAATTCAAATTCCTCACTCTGTACACCACACCGGCCATACGGAAGTTCTGTCTGCAATGTGTGATCTGGAATAACCATTTGCCCTGGTACAGTCAAGCAGTGAACATCCATTTTTAAACCAAGCATGTATTTCCCATTTTTGGCAGGTTTGCCGAGGAATCTCCCCTAACATGTTTCAAATAAGGGCTTCAGGACCTATCACAGGAATGTATCCTAAATCTCAAACTCAGACCACAAATCTCATTGGGCATCAAGGAGATACATTTTATTATTGCTGCTAACAGGCAGAAATCAGTAACTATAGCAACAAGCAGGTTAAAGAAGGAAATTGTGAAACTGGTCTAATTTAACTGAATTCTTGTGCTTTCAGGAGTTGCTGCTCATATTTACAGGGTCAAGCTAGTTCAGTCCAGGAATAACAATTAAGGAAATTAAAATATATTAGCCTATATGTAGAATTTCAGGGTAGTTAAATTAGAAATATAGCTCAAAGCAACCAATTCATTTTCTTTCTCCACAATTCATGCCAATTTCCCTTAAGAACAAGGGTATTTAAAAAAAACAAAACCACAGTGGCACTTTTCCCAGTTGTACTTGGGGATATTCATTCTGTCTCTCTGCTTGTCCAATACATTTGGTGTTTTTTCCCCTTTTCTCATTGATCTGTCAAACCAAGTTGCGCCTTTTCCTAATTCAGAACCAGAATGTCCAATTATCCACTATTTTACTGGTTTGACTGGTCAGACTGCATTTTGGCAGGTTACCAATATGGTGTCTGAAAAACTAGTGGACTTCAAAATATGGCCTTTCAGTTTTCTAACAGATCTGCTCTGGTGCTTTTATTGTCTTCTTGTACATGGTGCCCAGAATTATGTCATCGTTGAGATCTGGGCTTCATCAGCCAATTCTCCATAATGAATGACTTGCTGCTACCCTGCAGCCTTCAGGTGATGTTGATATAAAGCAGAACAGAAAAATATACCACTCCTTTGCTTGTTCTAATTCTGCATCCATTTGTCTTCTATATTCTTTGGTTTGAGCATAGTAAACACTACAATGAACACTAAAACTCTCTTTAGTCTTTAAATTATGGTTATTTTTCAGTGTGGAACAGGAACACATCCATTTTCTCAACAAAAGATGCACTATACTACTAGCTAGAGCCACAGACTCATTATTTGAATCTACAGAGAAAAACTCTTTATTTTCTTGAGCGTATTCCAATATTTCAGTGCTTCTTACAGCACTTCCAGTTTCTGCTTAATCCAGTCTTCTGCAGAAAAGAGATCTGATTATTTTGTGGACTGAACATATGGATTCAGAATGCAGTGTGTACACAATGAAAGGGAACGACAGGGTTTGCCATTAAATTTGTGTGGGTGTAATGGTTTTTTTTCTGTTTATTTCTGTTTCGACATTTTTCTCAACAGTGTTTAGTAGCATGTTAATATATTTGCTGTACATAAACACCTTCGTACATTGACAGATCCTGCTGTCCAATGTGTTTTCCTTCAGATGTCCCTTTAAAATATTGAATAGTTAGTGAGTATAACCACACTGGGGAATACAAATCTCTGAAAATTTCTCCACAAACCCTTGCACCTCAACAAAAAGTAATATGATCATTGATCATTATTTAAATAGCTGATGGACTGGCTCCTTCACTAAGCTATAACTCAGAAGAGTCCCCATTAAAATAGCTGGCTACTATGCAATTTCACATAGTGCCAGGCTGTCTAACATTGCAATTCCCTATTTATTATGGCCAGCTTGCTACTGAACAAGGTCCTGTGCTATTGTGCATTTATCCTCAGGGGGACCTAACAGACTGCCTTCTCCAATACGTACCTTCCTGTTCCTGAAGCTCTTCCTCAGAGTCCCTGTTCCATCTTCCCATGCCATGTTAAGTGTGGTAGAGGATTATAGCTTCTTCTGTAGCAACATCAGCATTCAGAAAGGCCATTATGGAGATTTGCTCTTTGCTATTGGTCTTCTGGCAAGAGGTGAAGGCCATATTATTTCTGAAAGCATTTGAAGATCTTTGAATATGATACTACTTTGCTGCTTATTTGGTTGCTTTAGTTCACAGCTCTTAATAATTTTATAATAAATTAATTCAACTCATTTTGATGTGGTTAGGTCACAATCTTACACCCATTTACCTGGGAGTAAGCCTGATTAAACTCAATGGGACTTACTTCTAAGTATATATGTGTAAGATTGTTCTGTTAGGCACTTTGAAGGAACTTTGCTGCAAAATGTTGCCTACACAAAGAGCTGGTTTGCACATCACTAAGCCAAACGCTTGGCTTAGTGACGCTGCATGAATGTGTGGGTTCCTGGAGAGGAGCTTGCAGATATTTTGTCCCTGTCCAGTCCTTTTTGCTGCCTCATTGTGCTAAGATGAGACTTGGCTTAGCATGCCTTTCAGACTGAGACTCGTGGTTAATCTCTCTCCTCACAAACTACAAGCTGTGATACAGGTTTGTTCTTGGCTAATGATTATGGCTAGTGAGAAGAGAGCTTAACAATGACTCCTAGTTCAGATGACACATTAAGTCAAACCTTGGCTGAATTTAGTGTGGCACAGTGGCAAAAAGGGGCCAGAGAGGAGCAAAGTGGTTGTAAGGTCCTCTCCAGGTATCCACATATTTGCATAGTTTTGCTAAGCCAAAATTCAGCTTAGCTTGTCATGCAAACCAGGCCATAGTTTCATAACTACCATTATAGAAAACAAATAGCAATTGGCTAAATATATTCAACAAGTTGCTGCTTTCAGATCCTTGATAACTTGTTTGCTCCCCAAAACATAAAGCACATACATTCAATGCACTCCTATAAGCACAGCACTTTAGCCACTAGTCTTCTTGAGAGCTGTAATCTCACAGAATAGGCTTTCCTGGGAGGGCAATTTGAATAAGACTCACTTTTAATTTACTCACTCACCCTCAGGGACTTCACAGTGTGTTATGACTTCCGTATGGTGGATTTTAGATTTTGGCACCAAGAAACACTGAAGGCCAAAGCTCTCATGAGCTTGGCAAAATAAAGAAGAGTCAACAGATGGACACCTCAGGTAACATACTGAAATCAACATGGTTGATTAATACACAAGCGTTCAGCTATGCTAGGGATGAATGTCAGACCTTCAACATCAGCACCATGATAACTTGACAGATTTTCATTTTCACTAGGGAAAAATGCTAATCGATGGAGTTAATTCACAGATTCTGCTAGAAGACCTATTTCAAAGAACCTTTGCAAAGATTTATTTGCCATGTGCTGCTCAGTTCCTTTGTCATTTCAGCCAAAGAAGCAGAGTCCAGCCTATCCATTTAAAAGAGCCCAGGCTGAATAATTATATACTCCAATTGTTCTCCATCTGCTGCTAGCTTGATCTACAAATGTCGTTTCTTGTACCAGAAAAGTCAATAGCAGATATTCAGCTGTTCAGTCTTTCCATCTGGTTAACTGAAACTTGCTAAGGTCTGATAGTGGAGCTTATAACAGCATTGTATATAATGCAGACAGAAAGGCTGATTTATATTCAGCTAAGGGTTCACCCAAATGGGACGCAGGTGGCGCTGTGGGTAAAACCTCAGTGCCTAGGACTTGCTGATCGTATGGTCGGCAGTTCGAATCCCCGCGGCAGGGTGCGCTCCCGTTGTTCGGTCCCAGCGCCTGCCAACCTAGCAGTTCGAAAGCACCCCTGGGTGCAAGTAGATAAATAGGGACCGCTTACTAGTGGGAAGGTAAACGCCGTTTCCGTGTGCTGCGCTGGCTCGCCAGATGCAGCTTGTCACACTGGCCACGTGACCCGGAAGTGTCTTCGGAAGTGTCTTCAGACTGTGCAAGTCATGAGCAGAGCAGAGGACACACAGACCGCCTTTCTCTCTCCTTCTGCTTCTGGGGTTATCTGATGGGAGAGGGCTCAAGCCCAGCACTAGACTGGGGAGGGCTAGAAATGCGGATTGAGTGCATCTGCATCTGGGTGCATGCTCATGAGAGTCTATGTGTGTGACCGCATGTATGTTTATCTGAGTGTTGTATGCCTGTAAGTCTGATGAGTGTGTGCTGAACTGTGTGTGTGTATGTGTGTGTGTGTACATATGTATATATACATATCCATTGGCCAGATTCACTACTGATCTATGACCCTCAGAGGCGGTCCTCAGTGATGCCGTCAAGCCAGAAAAGGTTGGGTGACCCCTGTCCTAAGGCAAAACACTGAATCAAATAGTGCTACTGCAAAAACAACCTATTTGCTACTCTAGGGTACTAATACCAAATTGGAGACTCTTCCCTAGCCAACAGAAGAAAAGAATGAATGAAAAGTGAGGTGTCCATGAAAGCTGATGATGAGGTATGTGGTGGCGACTAGAGTGGCTGGGGAAGCCCAGCCAGATGTGCGGGGTATAAATAATAACAATGTTTTTGTTGTTGTTGTTGTTGTTGATGATGATGATGATGATGATGATGTTATTGGAGGATGTGGTCTTACTGTGGAAAACTAGCCATGTTATCAATATGGCTCTGTCACTGCAACTCATGCAGAAAAAAGGAACACTTTGCTTTTGAATAGTTCTAGGATTCACACATCATCCTCAAAAACTAGCAACAACATTTAAATTGTAGAAATGAGAGAATATATTATTATTATTATTATTATTATTATTATTATTATTATTATTATTATTCATTGTATAAACCATTCTTGTTCTAAATGTATGTGAAGTATTTATTTATTTATTTATTTATTTATTTATTATTTTATTTATTGAATTTATATTCCCAGAGGTCTCAGAGTAGTTTACAAAAAAGTTCACAATATATAAAATCACAATAAAAAGAATACCCCCACACACACTCAAAAAGGAGCCACATTTTAAAAGGGTATAGGATGTTCAGGTCAACCAAAGGCCTGGTTAAAAAGGAACATTTTTGCCTGATATCTAAAGGTGCCTAAATGAAGGTGCCAGGTGAACATTCCTGGGGAGAGGATTCCACAGACGGGGAGCCACTGCAGGAAGGGCCCTGTTCTCATGTTGCCACCCTCTGGAACTCTCAAGGAGGAGGCACATAAAGGAGGGCCTCAGAAGATGATCTCAGGGTCCGGGTAGGTTCATATTGAAAGAGGCGGTTGTCAGGGGTTTAGGAGCAGAGGCACGGGCAAGGGAGGAAACAGAGAGCGAAGGGGAGGAGGCAGAAGAAAAGATGAGTGATGACGACGACCCGAGATCTCCTAGTCTTTCCAGTGAATCAGAGGATTCACAGAAAGGAGCACCAGTGGCCAGGGCAAGGGGGGAGTCTAGGGGGGCACCCCAGGAAGATAGAGCCAGAGGGGACTCAGGGGGGAGCAGCTGGAAATCGGGACCAGCGTCACCGCCAGGAAGCAGGGAAGAGGAAGGGAGCCAGGGGGGAAGCGCTGGCAGCTCACCACAGGAGGGAGGACATGAATCAGGAGTGGCCACACCTCCATCGGGGAGCGAAGAAACGGTTAAGAGGAAAGTGGAAGGTTGGGCGCGCGCGCCAAGTTCAAATGCAGAGGAAGGCGGCGCAGTAAGCAGCCCCGAAAGGGAGCCAGGTCCTAAAGCCCGGCGCAAGGAGGCAGGAGGGTCCGAGTCAGCGTCAGAAGAATCCCGGAAGGAAGAAGCCCCGGGGGGTAGAGGGACCCAGAGGAGGACAGTCAGGCGGAAAAGGTGGAGCAAGGCTAGGATATTAAGTTGGTGCACACGGGGCGGAGACTCAGACGGAGCTTCGCCGATCTAGCTACTAGACGTAGAGTTGCGCGCAGCAGCGTGAGAATGGAAACTGTAATTCAATAAAGACTTTTACTTAATGATCGCTGGCTAGCGTGATCCTCTGTGAGCTAGGATCTTCAAGCAGCTCTGACAGCGGTCCTTAAGGTCTTGTGGTCCTGAGCCGTTTAAGACTTTATAGGTCAAAACCAGCACTAATCAGTAGCCAGTGCAGTCAGACCAGGATCAGTGTAATATGTTCAAACTGTCTTGCTCTGGTGAGCAACCTGGCTGCTGAATGCCGCACCAGCTGAAGTTTCTGAACCATCTTCAGAGGCAGCCCTATATATAACACATTGCAGTAATCTAACCTTGAGGTTACCAGAGCATGGACAACAGTAGTTAGGCTATCCCTGTCTCGATAGGGGTGTAGCTGGGTGTGGCGTTTGCCTCCTAGGGTGGGTCATAAGGAAAGGGTTGAAATAGGTGTGATGTGATTGGCCAGTGAGAATGCAAGGGGGGAATAAAAGTTAGAGTGGGAGGTTTTGAAAGTCGGTTGAGGTTTGGGAGTTGAAGAAGGAAGAGGGAGGTTTAGGTGTGGGTTGGTAGAGTTGTATTGTGAGAGAGTGAGAGGAATTGTTAGGTGGAGTCAGATAGATAGTTGGGAATAATCAGTTTGGAGTTGTTAGGAACTAAGAATAAGAAACTGACAAGAGAAAAATTAACTGAAACCATAAGCTTCTTCCTGAATTTAAAAATAAACTTGATTATTTATTTATGTTAACAACTGACTGGACTCCGTGTGTCCCCGTGAGATATGGGGTGGTGGCAGCAGAAAAAGCAATCGCAGTGGCGGCACAGGGTCAATAGATTGTCAAACATCCAGGGGCCCTGTGTATGATCGCCACACTGGGCCACCAGCCGAAGCTGTTGGAAGGCACTCTGGGCCACTGAGGCCACCTGTGCCTCGAGCGACAGCAAGGATCTAGGAGTACCCCCAAGCTATAAACCTGCTTCTTCAGAGGAAGTGTAACCTCCCACCTATCAGGTCTAGGGAACCACCTGCTAACAGTGCCTCAGTCTTATCTGGATTGAGCTTCAATTTGTTGGCTCTCATCCAGTCCATTACCAAGGCAAGACACTGGTCCAGCACTTCCACTGCCTTGCTTGCCGATGTAAAGGAGAAACAGAGCTGAGCGTCATCAGCATATTGCTGACAATGAACTCCGAACCTTCGGATAACCCAACCCAGCGGTTTCATGTAGATGTTAAACAACATGGGAGATAGGATTGAGCCCTGCAGAACCCCACATGGAAGATTCCACAGGGCTGAAAAGCACTCCCCAAGGAACATCCTCTGGGAACAACCATCCAAGTAAGACTGGAAGCACCGCAAAGCAGCGTCACCCACTCCTAGTTCAGAGAGTCGCTCCAGAAGGATACCATGGTTGATGGTATCGAAAGCCGCTGAGATGTCAAGAAGAATTAACAGGGACATGTTTCCCTTGTCTCTCTCTCTCGATAAAGGTCATCATACAGGGCGACCAAAGCAGTTTCTGTGCCAAAACCAGGCCTAAACCCCGATTGAAATGGATCCAGAAAATCAGTTTCTTCCAAAGGCGCCTGGATCTGGTCTGCGACTACTCGCTCTAGAACCTTGCCCAGGAAAGATAATCAGAAAGATAATCACAAGATAATCATAAAACCATTCATAATCATGGAATACCTGTAATCTGTTTGAATCTGTATCTTAAAATCTTAAAATATGTTCTTAAGCAGCTACCACCCCAAACAGCCCCCCCCCAATTCTGATTGTTAAACTGTTTTACTGTGTTACTGCTCATTATGCTATGTGGGTTGGCTATTTTCCAATCATTTCCAGTTGGGTTTCATCGTTGTCAGCTGTCTTCAGATAAATCGGCCTTCACTCAGTGAGTTTCATGAGCAGCTGAGCTGATTAGGGATTTAAACCCTTGACTCCCCAGTCCAAGTTCTACATGCTAACTGCTGTACAGCTGTTCCCCATCCCAGAGATTGTTGGGAAGCCATAATGATTCTTGCAGACTTTGTTGTTGTTATTACTACATATTAAATTCGTATACCATCCTATACCCATGGGTCTCAGAGTGGTTGTTTTGTCATGTTCACCATAAATGCCTCTTGAATGCAACCCTGCCTTATGTGGTACTGATCAGAATGTTTAGGTGTTGCTGCTTGCGTAAATGAAAACACTCCCCTTTCCCCTTGAATCTGCATGTAGAGTTCTCCAAGAACTGCAAATTTGTCTCAAGTGAAAACAAGAAAAATCAGATTTGATTAAGACGTGACATGTGAGGTGTTGACACACGATGAAAATATACTAAAGACGGTAATTAAAGTGTTCTTATTAAACTGCCTACTATGGCTGTGCTTTGCAGCTTAGCTGCGGAAATGATTGCTACAGGTGCTCTGAATGCAAGAAAGCAAGAGAAGCAGTAAAGAATTAAAAGATGAAAATTCTCACGGGAAAGCATTTCTTTACTTACTTTTTGGTTTGTGCTATTACGGAAATTTCTAAGGTAATATTTACACGTCTCACTTTATCCTCCTTTCTCATCAAACAGTAAAATTTCAAGATATATAATACCACTACCACCTCTAGTTGCAAAAGCTCCATTCACTATTTCCGGAAAAATGAGGAGCTTTTTAGAGCTGAGCAGAAATTTATCAGAGCAGAGCTGAGCAGAAATTTATCAGAAAACTTTTCCTCATACCACCACCTAGGAAAAACAGCAGCTTTTGCAGAATATTCTCTTTATATTCTCTTTATATTCTCTTTATATTCTCTTTATATTCTCTTTATATTTCCCATCATTTGTGTATATCTATGGGGCAGTTGCCACAATACCCTGGTATGATGCTAGATGTGGGGCATCATGAAGGATGCAAAATGGCGGCCAGGTGGCCTGCAGTTGCTGTCACGTCCATACATCTCCAGTTTTCATTAGCAGTAAAGGAATGGCATTCTGAACCTACAGTTACATTCTGCTATTTATTTTGTCTTTTCCCCAAGTTTGTGGGACGAGGTTCAGCACTGAAAAGAGTCTAACTTCAGTTAATACCTCACTAGCCAAACAATATAGCTGTGCAGGGGCTTTTCAGCCACCTACTTCCGCTAATGTGACAGATGTCTTTGGTATGATTGAGAGTTGTTTATTTACCGTATTCTTCGCTCTATAAGATGCACCAGACCATAAGACGCACCTAGTTTTTGGAGGAGGAAAAAGCTATTCTGAATCTCAGAAGCCAGAACAACAAGAGGGATCGCTGCACAGCAAAAGCAGTGATCCCTCTTGCTGTTCTGGCTTCTGAGATAGCTGTGCAGCCTGCATTCGCTCCATAAGATGCACACACATTTCCCCTTACTTTTTAGGAGGGAAAAAGTGAGTCTTATAGAGCAAAAAAATACGGTAATTAATTTATAGAGTGCCCTTCATCAAAGGTTCACAGGGTGCTTTGTAGTGCACAATAAAACTGAAAAATGTGTGTCAGTGTCACTGCAAACAATAAAACATCTAAATGTATTAAAATAAAAAATCACAACTCACAATAAAAATGCAGCACCAAATAAATTGGTTCAAGTGGCACAGCACAAATCACCAGGGTATTACAAAGACCTTGATAAAATGATGATGATGTTGATGCATTGAGTTAGCTATGAAAGGTTGGCATGGAGGATAATTGACATATCTGCAGGGGCAGAGAGTAGAGTAAGTGTGGCACCAAGAAAGTGAGGTCCCTATTCTGGGTCACTGTGCAGTGGGCAATATCAGTTGGAAAGACCATGAGAAGTGTCTTCCCCACTCAGATAGGGAGATGTCCTCTTTAAATTATTTTGAATGTTTATAATTGACTCTACCCCATACCAGAGGCTTTCATACTTGCAATGTGAGACCCAGATTCCCTTCTTATTCCTGAACAACTCATCTATGTTCTGGTAAATGGGATTCCACTTAGATTGATGTAGTCGCTTAAAAAAGAAAAAACAATTCAAACCATTATTTGTTATAGATTTTGGCTAGCACAGAAAGACCACCTTTTTGCATTCACAATGTAAAAGTGGCCACGTAAATATTTACATTCTCTTTGCACAGCAACAAGTGGTGCACAGCTTATCCTGATTCATGCACATTGGAATAATAATAATATTTTTGTTGTATATTCAATTAAAATTAATTATAATTTATTGATCTGGTATAGATACCTTATACAATCTAATTTATGTTGACCTAAACCTAGTTTGTTCACTCCATAGAATTGCAGGTGTCTGGTGCATAAACAATTCTCCTTATACCTGCCATTATATTTGCTTTCCTGCTAATTAAATTCACTTTCTCAGGATGCTTTTATATAATACATGAATAGCAGGTAAAGTCAATTTGTGAACCCATTGTCCTTGATGTTGTGCAGAAGAGTTCCCAGCTGGAACTGATTACGCTCAATCTTCTTTGTGTTATCCAGGTAAAAATAATTCAAAGGCAAGTGTAAATAATTGCTGCTCTCCTTTTATTTAAATCCCAACTGGCTGTGATATCAAACAAATGCAGATAAATAGCAGAAGATTGGTCACATTGTCCGAAATGAAGTTTTTCGCTAGTAAGAATAGTCATATCTATGAGCCAGAGTTGACTACAATGAATGAGTGATGTACTGTTGAAAAGCATATCGGTGGAATGGATTGCTTATTTCAGAATAGTATGTAGTAGGATGGATGGATGGATGGATGGATAGATAGTTTCTTAAATTTGTATACCACCCTATACCCATACATCTCAGGGCAGAGCACAACACAAAGTTCCAAAATTCAAAGGACAAAATGCATAAAAAGTAATCAAAGCACAAAATACATAATAAACAAAACACATAATAAAAATAAAAATAATCAAAACATTATTAAAACAATCAAATCAATTAACAGTACTAATGTATACACCCTAATAAACAATACACTCCCCGACAAAAGCCCCTAAGCCGTACTCAAACCCACAAATACAAAATTCCAAATTAACATGTAATATTTAACAACAATTCAAAAAACCCTACCCACCAAATAAAACAGCACACACCCAAGTTAAAACCCCATCCCCTTTAAAACAATAATTTCAATACAAGGGGGCTGCCCCCCACCCCCAGGGTGGCAGGCTTTATAGAGCTGCCCCAGCCAGGGCTGCCTGCCTGCCCAGGATCCTGGTCCTTGCAGGACTCTGTCGTCCTCTCAGTGCGGGAGATGGCAGTCCCCAGGCAGATACTGCAGGGTCCAAGTCAAGGTATATATACAATAATATGTCACGAATGATAAGTAAGTGGCATCTTTTTTTCTTTTTCTTAAAGAGTTCCTAGCAGCCAGAATAGCAGGCATGGGTTTTGAGGAAAATTCAGGTGCTTTTACACAGGTTGAATGTTTGCACAAATGTTCAGAGCAGATCAAAGGGTTCCACTAAGACCGACAGAACAGGAAATTTGGCATTTCACTACATTGCCACCAAACATCATTTAAAATGGGATTTGAGGTAGATTCAAAGGACACTGAATAGAATAAGCATCCATAGGAATCTATAGGAAAACAAAAGTAATTTCAGTGACATAAAGATGTGGTTTTCTGAAAATCACAGTTTTGAGTTTATCCATGTGGATCTTTTAAATTCCTGTCATGCTCATTGATCTCAGTGAAAAGCAAGTTATTTTTCGCCACACAAGCAATTCTCACATATTTTATATGTTATTTTAAAGTACTGTTATATGCATGAATTTATTTAAAATATTATATGTATATTACATGTACAGTGGTACCTCGGTTTACGAACTTAATCCATTCCGGAAGTCTGTTCTTAAACCAAAACCGTTCTTAAACCGAGGCGCGCTTTCCCTAATGAGGTCTCCCACCGCCGGTGCCCTTCCACCGTTCAGAGTCCGTTCTTAGACCGAGGTAAAGTTCACAAACCGGGACACTACTTCCAGTTTTGCAGAGTTTGTGAACCGAATCATTCTTAAACCGGACTGTTCTTAAACCAAGGTACCACTGTATATACATTAAAGTATTCAGCACCTAAAAATACATACATAAGACATATAATCTGCATTAAAATAGCTAAAGATATGTATAATATTGTGGCACAAAAAGATGTAGCACTTCATGGCGATTGACACTCTCTCTCTCCTGTGCAGATTTGGGAGGACATCTCATTGTTGGCAGCCTCCCATTCCTTTATGCAATGGCCATGGTAAGCCCCAATTCTCTGAAGGACTCTGTAGCTCCCAGCAGTGCAACATGGTGACACCCATTTTATTGTATATACAGCCCTCTGTGCAAAGAATTACATTGGAAGTGATGTACACTCACTTCCTGCACCATTTCAAAAGTGTTCCGCCCCAGTATTGCAGAGATGCCATGGTTTGAATCTGCTCTCAGCTATACCCTGTTAAAAGTAAGAAACAACAGAGGTGCTATTCAAATCAAGGGGATTAGGGTTTTTTGTTTGGGTCTTTGCCTCTGTGTCTGTTTTGTGTGGGTGTGTGTTTTAAGGATTTCCTTAGATAGAAGTAGGAAGTGATGTTACTACCATGGATTCACTTGCTCTGGCTGGCTCTGTGAGCCAGAGAGATATACATTGCATGGTTTGCATGTTAATGTGTCTGATTTTGAGTTATGACAATGCATTTACTAATTGTCCTATCTTTAATTATTAGCTGTAGGGTGTGGATTTCACTGCTCAGTGACTGGAAAAAATGCCCCCCCCCCCTTTCTGTGTTTGTGATGAACTCCTGGAAGAAAGCTCACTCTGGTGTGTTCATTTTGGAGGAGACAAGGCCCTGTTGTTGGAAGATCTCTAGGACCTTCAATTCTCTTGATTCAGCCTTGCACGTAACCAAAAAGGAAATTCAGTATGAATTAGGTGGTTTCTTTTCAGGCAAAACATCTGAGGAACATCAAGGAAAGCTGAAAGGGTTTTGATAAAGAGCAGAATTTATCAAGGAGATTCTTCACATCCTTAGGCATCCCCCAGGTTTTGATAAAACAAAATTCAAAGCTGGTGATTTCCCTTCTGGCAAAACACGTGATGAAGTCAAAAGAGCTTCAATAACTTCAGTTATTTCAATGTAGAAAGCTGCTTCATAAGAGCCTTCCCAGGGGTTGGCTGTTCTCCAAAATTAAATGGGGAATAATAAAAGCTAAGGGAGTGATCCTATGCACAAGAAACTGACATAAAGCAAGCCAGTTAAGCCAGATCTAAACTCCATTCAGCAGTGGAGCTGCTACTTCTCTGCCTAAGCCTGGGAAACAGAGACAAAGATTTTAAAATAGTGTTCTACATGGGTTGCCAGGTCATGTGACTGAGTTCAATATGCTTAGCATCTAGCCTAAGCCCTTGTCTCTGGTCCTGCCCAGCCACGCCCGTGACATGCCTTGGGGGGACTTTACTGGGCTTGGTTCAGTCACCTGAGGTTGGAAGATCAAGTTATATTGGCATATCTTTGCCAGAGCAAAGGGGACTTTACACCAGTTGAGCCAGGAATCATATGGTTGAGCCTGAGAGCCGCTGCATCCTAAGCTACTCATCCCATAGGATTGCCCCTAAATCTTTTGTTATATTGCTCATGGGTCATATAGTGTATATAAATGAAAGCAAACATTAAGATCGGTGCTGTTTTTCTAGAAAAAACGGTGTCGGAACTCACCATAAATGCCTCCCTTGTTCTTTTATAATGGCAAGAGCGCCCACCTGAGAGGTGCTGGAACTGAATTCCAGCTGGAAAAAAACTCTGATTAAGACAAATAACTGTCTATTTTAAAAATGTTAAAATTGTTTCAGAAAGAAAAGAGAAACCCTATTTTGAACATCTTTTTTGATTTAAGAAGGTGTATCATTGTAATGTATGCATTTGCAGTAACACATGTGAGCATGTAAGAGGAACAGCTGTGACACAGAGGCATGGTGTAGAGTGAGTTTCTGTTCTGTATGGGCTTCAAAGCCTCATCCAAAATAAACTTGATTTACCATTAACTCGGCTTTTCATGAGTCTCCCCACAAAGAGCTGAAGACAAAACAACTGGTGTGTCAAAAGTTCACTTTCCTCATCACCGAGCTACGGCTCCCCACCACTTCCTTTCACATACCTGGGAATGAGAGTAAGGGTTTAGTCAGAATATGTGAGCTCCAGACACTTTTGAACCAAGAGCCTACCTTTCTAGAAAATAAGCAATGGTCAAGGAGGAGTAAACAGCCAAAGTTTCTCTTCCTTATTCCCAAGAATAAGAAATATGTCACACATATCGTTTGCCTCTGGCTTTTAGCACGGTGAAGCTGCCCCAATAAGAGCCCTCACTCTTGGCTGTCCTTCAGATTTTGTTTTTTTTTTTTTTTTATAAAATTTTTATTGGTTTTACAACATTTTTAAGAAAAACAAACAAACATTAAAAATGACAAACATACACGTATAGTTTCAAACATATTTTCATAAACCTCTTTTCTTGGACTTCCCCATACCCCCCCTCTCTGCATCCCAATGTCCATAATTCAACTAGCAACTCCCAATTGTTACTTTCCAATCTCTATCATCTTAGTCCTCTTTTATAGTCTAACCTTATATCCCTGTACCCTTTTGCTTCTGGAAACCACAACATTTTAGCATTCATTAAGTTTATAGTAGTCCTTAAGATAGCTTTTAAATTTTTTCCACTCCTCTTCCACCGTCTCTTTTCGTTGGTCACGGATTCTGCCTGTCATCTCGGCCAGTGTCATATAGTCCATCACTTTCATCTGCCATTCTTCCAAAGTGGGTAAATCTTGTGTCTTCCAATACTTTGCGATGAGTATTCTTGCTGCTGTTGTGGCATACATGAAAAAAGCTCTATCTTTCTTTGTCACCAATTGGCCGACAATGCCCAAGAGAAAGGCCTCTGGTTTTTTAGGGAAGGTACATTTAAGTACCTTTTTCATTTCATTATAGATCATCTCCCAGAAGGCCTTAATCTTCGGGCATGTCCACCAAAGGTGATAAAAGGTACCTTCAGTCTCTTTACACTTCCAACATTTGTTATCGGGCAAATGATAGATTTTTGCCAGCTTGACTGGGGTCATGTACCACCTGTATACCATTTTCATAATGTTTTCCTTTAAGGCATTACATGCCGTAAATTTTATACCGGTGTTCCATAACCATTCCCAGTCAGCTGACATAATATTATGTCCAACATCCTGAGCCCACTTAATCATTGCCGATTTAACTGTTTCATCCTGTGTATTCCATTTCAACAACAAGTTGTACATTCTAGATAAATTCTTAGTGTTGGGTTCTAACAGTTCAGTTTCTAATTTTGATTTTTCCACCTGGAAACCGACTTTCCTGTCCTGTTTAAAAAATTCCATTATTTGGCGGTATTGGAACCAATTTTCTACTTTATGCTTCAATTTCTCCTGACTTTGTAGTTTGAACTTATCTCCATCCTGTTCTAAGATTTCCCAATACTTCGGCCATCCGACCTCCATATTGAGTTTCTTCACTGCTTTAGCCTCCACTGGCGACACCCATCTAGGGGTTTTGTTTTCCAGTAGATCTTTATATCTTATCCAAACATTAAACAATGCTTTTCTGACAATGTGATTTTTAAAGGCACTGTTAACTTTACCATACCAAAGATATGCATGCCAACCAAAAGCGTTATTGAAACCTTCCAGATCCAAGATGTCCGTGTTCTCGAGGAGCATCCATTCTTTGAGCCAGCAAAAAGCTGCTGCCTCATAGTACAATTTTAGGTCCGGCAGGGCAAAACCCCCTCTTTCCTTAACATCTGTCAATATTTTAAATTTAATTCGGGGCTTTTTGCCCTGCCAGACAAATTTCGAGATATCTTTGTGCCACCTCTTAAAACATTCCATCTTATCAATGATCTGCAAGGTCTGAAACAAAAATAACATTCTAGGCAATACATTCATTTTAATTACTGCAATTCGGCCTAACATTGACAGTTTCAAATTTGACCATATTTCTAAATCTTTTTTAATTTCTGACCAGCATTTTTCATAGTTGTCCTTATACAAATTCTGATTCTTAGATGTTAAATAAACCCCTAGGTATTTAACCTTCTTGACCACAGTCAAACCTGTTTCCTCTTGAAATTTCTCCTTTTCCATATCTGTTAGGTTTTTCCCTAAAACTTTGGTTTTTTGCTTGTTCAACTTAAATCCAGCCACCTGGCCAAACTGTTGTATTATTTCTAAAACCCTTTTCGTACTAGTGTTTGGCTCTTGCAAAGTCAATACTAGGTCATCTGCGAACGCTCTTAACTTATAATGTTTAGCTCCGACCTGCACACCTTTGACCTGCTGGTCATTTCTTATCATATTCAGCAACACCTCCAGAACTGAAATAAAAAGTAATGGGGAAATCGGGCACCCCTGTCGTGTTCCTTTTTCTATCTTAAGCTCCTCAGTCACAACATTGTTTACAATCAGTTTAGCTTTTTGTTCAGAGTATATTGCAGCCATACCATTCTCAAAGCCCTGACCTACCCCCATCCCATGAAGATTCTTCCTCATAAAACTCCAAGAGATATTATCAAAGGCCTTCTCCGCATCCACAAAGATCAATACTGCCTTGGTGTTTATATTCACCTCTAACTTCTCCAAAATATCTATTACATTCCTTACATTGTCTGCTAGATGTCTTTTAGGGAGAAAGCCTGCTTGGTCTTTATGAATCTTCTCCATCAAAACTCTTTTAAATCTTTTTGCCAAAATGTCTGCAAAAATTTTGTAATCCACATTAAGCAGGGATATTGGGCGGTAGTTCTTGAGTTGGGTCTTTTCAGTCTCTGACTTTGGTATGAGTGAAATATATGCCTCTTTCCACGATTCAGGTGCCTTTTTTCCCTCAAGGATCTCGTTACAAACTTCTCTTAGTGGTTGAGTCAACCATTCCTTCAGCGATTTGTAGTATCTGGAAGTCAGTCCATCTGGTCCTGGAGATTTGCCCAGTTGCATATTCTGAATGGCAGCCTCTATCTCTTGTTCTGAGATTCTCTGGTTCAAGTCCATCTTACTTTGATGAGAGATGTTTTGTAGTCCATATTTTCCGAGGAATTTGTCTATATCTTCTTCATTTTGCGGGCCTTGGGTGTAGAGTTTTTTAAAATAGCTTAAAAAGCAATTTCTAATTTCATTGGGTTTGGATATGTTCTTTCCATCCACCTCCAGGCTTGTAACTGTATTTAGTTTCTGCCTTTTCTTCAATTGCCATGCCAAAAGTTTGCCACATTTATTTGCTGATTCAAAAGTCTTTTGCTTCATTTGCCTTATCTTCCATTCAATCTCTTGGTTCATCAATTCCATATATTGTGTTTGGTATAATTTGATCTCTCTTAAAATGTCCTGAGACTTTGGTTTTGTTCTTAATTTCCTCTCTCCTTCCTTTATCATTTCCAGAATCTTCTCTTTTTTCTCATTTTGCTTTTTCCTCTTTATTGAGTTTTGTTGAATCAAAAATCCTCTCATCACCGCTTTACTTGCGTCCCAGATCACTCTTTTCTCCACGTCGGTCCTCAAATTTATTTCAAAATAGTCTTTTAGGGTCTTTTGGGCCTTCGTGAGAATCTCCTTATCTCGAAAGAGGGTGTCATTCATTCTCCATCTAAATTGACCAGTTATTGTGAGTTTCATCTCCATCTTCACGGCGTTATGGTCGGAGCAAGTTTTTGGGCAGATTTCCACTTTCTTGATCTTCGGAGCCATTCCACTAGTAACCCAGATTTGATCGATTCTGGTCCAGGTCATCATTGCTTGGGAGAAAAAGGTTCCCTCTCTCTCCAGAGGATTCCTTGTTCTCCAAATATCTATCAAGTCCATATTTTCAGTCATTTCGAAAAAAGTCTTAGGGAGTCTCCCTTCTTTGGTGACTGTAAGTCTTTGTGCCTTGTCCATATTAGTGGAGACCACGCCATTCATGTCTCCCATAATTATCATATTGTAGTCCAGATAGTCCATCAGAGTTTCATGAAGTCTCTTAAAGAAGTCGGATTTGCCTTCATTTGGTGCATAAATTCCAACAACTAGGAATTTTTCTCCTTGTACTTGTATCTCCACAGCCAAATATCTCCCTTGTTCATCTTTGAATATCATTTTTGGAGCCCATTTCTCCTTCACATATATTACAACTCCTCTCTTCTTAACTTTGTCTGATGAAATAAATTCTTGTCCTAGCCTTTTATTTGAAAGTAATCTCCTGTGGGCTCTGGTTATGTGAGTTTCTTGTAAGCATATCAAGTCCAATTGTTCTCTATTCAATATATGAAATACTTGTCTTCTCTTCAAAGGCCCATTGAGCCCATTACAATTCCAACTGAGGAATTGCAGAGCCATCTTGTTATTTTTCTAAGGCTCCTCCAACAGCTCCAAGTTGTTGCTCTTCTTCTGATGGTAGTGGTTTTTGTCCAAACGGGAGATTCAGGATATCCAATGCTCTCCTCTGTTCTGCAAGTACGTCAACAGTCCCCTTCTGTAAGTCCTCCTGGTATCTTGCCAAGAATTTGTCTTTATCTTGAATTGTCTTTATTTTCACCTTGTTTCCCTTATAGTCAAATGACAGCCCTTGTGAGAATTCCCACCTGAAACGGATAGCGTTTTTCTTTAATAAAAGGGCTAAGTCCTTGTAGAAGTTTCTTAAGTCCAGAAAATATTTTGGGATGTCTTTAAAGATCTGTGCAGCTGAGTTTCCAATCTGCAAGGCCTTTTCAAAGTGTAGTCCCAATATTTTGTCTCTTTCCTCCTTGGATCTAAGTGTAATCAAGCAGTCTCTCGGAGTCTTTCTGTTTTGCTTCTTACCCAATCTAAAGGCAGTCGTAATTTTGAATTCGTCTTCCTGGAGTTCCCAACAATCCACAAACTCCCGTGTCAAGTATTCCACAAGGTTGTCTCCTTCATTCTCCGGGATCAGTCTTATTTTTAAATTTCTCTCTTTCCTCTGTAACTCCCACAAGGCCAAAGTTGCATCATGCTCATAGACCTTCTTGGCGATCGGCTCTAATTTCTCCTGTGTCTCTCCCGCAGTAGCTTTGGCGTCTTCCGCAATTTGGCGCGTAGTGGCGTTTTCCTCCACCAATTTATTTATAGATTCTGTATTCTGGTTTAGTCTTGCTGAAATTTCTGTTAATTTTAGTGTATTCTCTGAAGTCTGTTTTGTCAGAGACTCCAGAGTTTGGTTTATCTTGAGCAAGGCATCTGTCACAGCTTCCATAGAGACGGCTGCTCCTTTGTCTTGTCCTGTTGATGCTGTTGTTCCTGTTGATCCAACTGTTGCGCCTGAGATTGAGCCTCTTTTCTTTACCTGTGACTGTTGCAGCTGTTGTTGTTGTTGTTGCTTGGTCTTGGCCCTTGTGACTATCTCTTCTTGTGCGCCACTCATGTCAAGGTCAGTTCCCACGGGATTTATTCTCCCTTGGAAAATTCCACTGTCTTAGGCCGTGCCGGACTTCACTTTGTCCTCTAGAGGGAGCAAATCAAAATGGCCATAGAGCAAAGTTTCCAAATATAGAGACAAAGGAGACTGTCCCAAATGTCCAAAATATAAAAGGGAGATTAACACAGTCAGAAGTCTAAAAGCTTGTTACTTCAAATTGCCACAGTTGCCCTATTTATGCTACTTCTTGTTGTATTGTACAGTAGCCAGGCACTGTGGAAACTTTGTATCAAAGTATCACTTCACAGGGAAAAGTCAGTTCAGTGTACTAAGAAGGCAGACCGTTTCATGCTTTCAAATAAGTGAGACAGCAGAGGTTTTTTACTTCCAACAAATCTTGCAGTTATTGCTCAAATTCACCTCCCCTCTGCCCTGCTAGCTAGAGGGGAGATCAAAGGGTCTGAATGTCCGGTTAAGCTGATCAAAGAGCAGGTTTAAACGGATGCAGGTTTAGAGCTCCGTTGCTTTCACTTTCATGCAGTCGGGGGGAGGCAGACTTCCTTTGTTTAGATCTCCCCCGTTTTTAGCCCAATTTTTAAAATTTGAAAGGTCCCGATTATATTTCAGCTCTTACTCACGGGGATTCAGTCCAGATTTTCTTTTCAGGAAGGAATCGGCGCTCTCCGCTTATGGCGACGCGGCTTCACTTCGCAGGCTGGGTAGCGACTCTCAGCACCGCGCTCACTCCCGATGTCGATCCGTAGCCTTTAAAAAGGCTCTTTCACGGTACCGGGGGGCGCAAAGGTGCCCACCGAGTCTCCTTGTTCTCAGGCTTCAGCGCCTGGGATTTTAGGGGTCCCCCGCTTGCCGTAGCGGGTAAGACCCGAACTTGCGAAGCAGTCCTTCTCCGGAGCTCGGAGCTAGGACCGCCATTAAGCGCTGGCACCGACCGGAAGTCCGGCTGTCCTTCAGATTTTGGAGCTGTGGAGGACAAGAGTAAATGTACACAAGGACGTCCCTACTTCTTACAAAAGGTGACTGTATCAAGAAATTGGTATCAAAAGCATGACAGTCCTTGAGGACTGTCAAGGGATCATAACAGAAATAGAAGTGTTCCTGATAATAAAAAAATCTGTTGCCCTGGGCTGAATAATTTTGTTACTGATTTGCTCTGTGAAGGAGACAAGATGCTTTTCCAGAATTTTCATTTCTTGCCAGTTCATTCCTGTTTGTGGTACACAGATATGTAAGCATATCAATTCTCCCTCTAATGGTGTTCAAATTAGGACAATGTCTGCCTGCTTACTTTAAAAAATATTGTTATTGCAATAATGTTCCATGCATCTGTAGCAAGTCATTCTTTCTATCTGCCTTCTCTTTCTGAATTACTTTCAGAACACGGGTGGCGCTGTGGGTAAAACCTCAGCGCCTAGGATGCGGGTGGCACTGTGGGTAAAACCTCAGCGCCTAGGACTTGCCGATTGCATGGTCGGCGGTTCGAATCCCCGCGGGGGGTGCGCTCCCGTTGTTCGGTCCCAGCACCTGCCAACCTAGCAGTTCAAAAGCACCTCCGGGTGCAAGTAGATAAATAGGGACCGCTTACCAGCGGGAAGGTAAACGGCGTTCCGTGTGCTGTGCTGGCTCACCAGATGCAGCTTGTCACGCTGGCCACGTGACCCGGAAGTGTCTGCGGACAGCGCTGGCTCTCGGCCTATAGAGTGAGATGAGCGCACAACCCTAGAGTCTGTCAAGACTGGCCCGTACGGGCAGGGGTGCCTTTACCTTTACCTATGATATATCCTCTCAGTCTC
This sequence comes from Podarcis liolepis, assembly GCF_965112155.1. Taxonomy (NCBI): domain Eukaryota; kingdom Metazoa; phylum Chordata; class Lepidosauria; order Squamata; family Lacertidae; genus Podarcis; species Podarcis liolepis. The sequence continues at coordinate 5,892,149 of NC_139558.1, forward strand.
CTCTTTTCCAGGCTGAAAGTACCCAATTCCCTCATCTGCTCCCCCTAAAGCTTGATTTCCAGACCCTTGACCATCTTGGCCACCCTCCTATGCACACATTCCAGCTTGTCAATATCCTTCTTAAATTGTGGTGCCCAGAATTGGTGTCTAAGGAAGAAAATATTAGGCATGATTAGAAAGCTGCCAGTTATTAATAGCATTTTCACACAAAAGGTGAAGTATTGGTATTTTTAAAAAACAAAAAACAAAAGAAAACCTAAGCACAACATATCTAGGGGCAGCTTTATCTATCCCTTGTAGTAAATTCAGATGGCACACTTGTAAATGTCATTGGAATGTGGTGTGACTTTACAAAGGACAGCCCTCTATTTGAAGGTCTTGCAAAAGATAATGGTGCACTTGAGGGAGTCCTCTATTTGAAAGGTTGTCAGTCCCAAGCAGGGCTGGCCCTGCCCTTGGGCAGTTGCCTCAGGTGGCAGAGGCTGGCGGGCAGGCAACAGCAATGAGGTGTTGGAGAGCAGAGCTGTGTTTGTGAAACTTGACTGCCCTGGGTGAGCCTGTTGCCATCAGGTGTAATGGAGAATGCGGTCCCATCGCTAGTGCTGAAGTCAGGTTTTACTACCAGTGTAGTTGGCGTCAGTATATGAAATTGGGGAGGGGAACCATGTGGTTCTTCATTTCAGGCAGCCAAATGACTTGAGCCAAGCCTGGTTCCTGGTCTGGTTAAAAGATGAGGAACCCAAAGGAAGGGGAGCACATTGCCCATTTGCACTAGACAGCAGACTGAGCATGCACCAATGTTACATGGTCACAGTCTTTCCCACTATGATCAGAGGAATTGTATTTCTATTTACATTATAGTGATTGTTTCTAAAATTTTATCTATACATATAATGTAGCGTATGCAAAGTTTATGCACACCTGTGTCTTCTTTTGTGCTTTTTATTGATGATGCACAAATGCTGAACTTAGCTCTGGTGGCTGATGCCCTGGGGGAAAGGCAGGGTGGACTAAGTGGTGCAGAGCCAATGAGAGGTGGAGCCAGAGGCAATTGCTTCTAGTTTTCTCCCCACCCTCCTCCATCCTGCGATGGAGGAGGAGGCAGCTGACAGCCACCCCTTGCAATGGATGGATGTGTGCAAGGAGGTGGGGGCTGGCCAAGGGCAGACTATGTGGGGGGGGGTGCCTCATTTGCCGTAATGCACCAGCCTCCACTGTAACCCAGGTATTCTAGTTTGAAATAGCCATATATAAGAATCTATGTCCCTTCCCCTTGTGTTCAAGTCCATGGGAGTAAAAATGGGATTTTGAGAAGTACTGAAATATAGGTGAGATGATGATGATGATGATGATAATAATAATAATTTATACCCCTGGGTTTCTCCAGCCACTCTGGGCGGCTTCCAACAGAACACTAAAATACAATAACCTATTAAACATTAAAAGCTTCCTTAAACAGGGCTGCCTTCCTACATAACTAGGGCCACAATCCAACACAGAGCTTAGATTTCTTGGAGCCCATTGAAATCAATACACTTTGGCCTACCTATCTGCATTTGACTGTGATCTAAATCTGGGGGGATTTTCAAATTACTCTATGGGATAACATAATTAATCCAGGACAAGTGATTTATTGGAAATGAAATATTTGATCATCTGGTTTGTTTCACTAGGCCAGGCCTGGAGAATGATAACTGGCATTAAATTAGCACCCAGGGGATAATACTGCTTTTCTTTGTGCTATATTAGTGAGGGCGGGGAGATGCAAACCATGACATTGTCTTTACGAAGTGAGTTGATTGGTTTGGATGCATAATGGAAGTCGGCAAGCATCCAGTTTGACAGAGTGGCATGTAATTTAATGCCCCCCCACCTGAGCACAGGGGGGGGGCAACTTCAATAAAATATTGTGGGGGCCCAGGTAAGCCTTGCCCCATATGACACTATGCACACACACCATTTGAAGGGGAATGCCCATCAACTTTGCAGAGGCCTGCTTCCCTCAAATATTTTATTGTGGGGGCTAAAGCCCCCAGAGCCCCTAGGAGTTGGCTTCTATGCCCGAGCAAGAACAAGTTAAGAAAAAAAATATTTTTGATGGAATTTGAAACTAGTGCATCTTACCCAATACAAGGTATGTGGCAAGTAATTGACCTAGTTTAGTTTCCCCTTAATAATAAATTCCATATACAGTGGTACCTCAGGTTACATACACTTAAGGTTACATACACTTCAGGTTACAGACTCCACTAACCCAGAAATATTACCTTGGGTTAAGAACTTTGCTTCAGGATGAGAACAGAAATCTTGCTCTGGCTGCGCGGCAGCAGCAGCAAGAGGTCCCATTAGCTAAAAGTGGTGCTTCAGGTTAAGAACAGTTTCAGGTTAAAAACGGACCTCCGGAACGAATTAAGTACTTAATCCGAGGTACCACTGTAATAAGACTACTTCTGAAGTTGACACAAAATATGATTTTAGTATCCTAAAAAGAAAGAATTCAAGGAATGACCAGTGATAGAAATTTTCACCAATTTATTCCCCTTCAGTGAGTATAGAACAGTCCACCCAGCAGTCAGTTTGGTATCCAGAAAGCTATGTTAATCTCTAATGTTTCCCAAAGTGGTTAAGTAGCTTGTGAAGTTCTCGCTTAAGTCACTGATTTCTCCACTGCATATTTGTTTTATGTACATTAACTTTCAGGGAAATCATCTGAGCAAACATCATCAGCAGAATACAAGAGGACACTCAGGAGCATGGAGACTTGTAAGTTCATAGTAAAGTTTATGCTTGCAGAATGTCCCGGGTTCAGTCCTGAGGCATCTCTCATTAAAGGACATCAGGTAGCAGGAGCAGGAACTACATCTGCTTGAGAATGTAGAAATGGGCCAGTTACTGCAGACCATGAAGGCCTTCACTGGGGCCCTTGCGCAGGAGCCGCAGACAGAGCTTTTTATTCTTATTTTTAAAAAGCCAGTCTACAGACCTCCTAGAAAAAAGTTATGAAGCAGAACCTGCAGGTACCCTTTAGGAGGCTTCACATTGGTTTGCACTGTGGAGCAGTTCTGAGAACTGCAATGGCCCATCTGCTTCCACTAAAATTGGCTGGGCAGTCAACTTTTCCCCTCCTGTGGCAGGGATGGCTGCCCACTCACCTTGTGGTTTGCCTTCCTGCTTTTTCCAGCACCTAAATTAATTTTTGGGGTTTTATTTGGGGGTGGGGTGGCAATCTGTTTATTCTTTGTTATATAGCAGTGACGTCAAACTCCCAATAGACTGTGATCTACTCACAGTATAAAAAAACTGGCAGTGATCTACCCATTGTCGTTGGATGAACCAAAGCTGATCAGCTTCTTCTAGGAAGCCAAAGTTGTTCAGCTTTTCACCAAAATATTCCCAATTCTGTGTCAAGCCACACCCTCATAGTAGCCATTTTGTGACAAGCCTTGACCCCTGGCAGCCATTTTGGGACTGGTGCCCACAATACTTTCTCAGGATTCCTCTGGGCCCAGAGATGCTGGCAACCACTGGAGTAGATAGCATTGAACTAGAAGGACCAACAATAGTGCCATCTTATATGTGTTTATAGAAATACAAGATAAACAGTGTTTCAGGCGGGTTACCTGTATGGGTGAATCATAATAAATGTTCAATGACAAAGTCAAGTTGTGGAGGTTTGGTTTATGGAAACCATGACAAGCTACCCGGAGTTTATTTTATAGAAACTGTGATTCTATTGTTTTGAAATGGTAAAAGGAGCATGTGGAGGCTTAATTCCACCTTTCATTTTGCATATATCAGCATCAGAAATGAATGTTTCCTGCAGCCATAAAGACTAGAACCTTTCACCACCACCCTTTTTAAAAAAAATGTTGAAATACTAAAGTAATCATGGTCTGAACCACAGTGTATGCTACATATAAAAGATACAAAATATGAACAACTCTGCCAATAGCATGGTATTGATTTTCTTTTACTTATAGTTTTCCTAACATCTATTCTCACCTCAAAAAGAAGAAATATATATTTCACTGTCTGTTTTTAACATTCAATCTGCCACAGCAAACTACCCTCTCTCAATCTCATTTTCATCGCCTTAGCACCCTCCTTGCTCCTGGACAAGTCACTGTGCATGACAGGTCATTAACACACCCAGCTTAATCTACACAAGGCCATGGCTGGCCTTATCTACACGGACAAATTGATTAGTTGCAGATGATGGCTGATGGCAATCAGTCAAACTAAATTAGAGCTGGAAAACAGCTTAACACCTGCTGGGGATGTGATGGCAAAAAGCTGATTTCAGCATCAGTGCAGTAGAAAGTGTTTCTCAAAGAAGTCCATGCTCTTTGTGTATCTTCGGAAAATTACCTTTGCTGAAAATAGCTCTGAAAAAGGAACCCCTTGAACAGGTGCCAGAACAGGACAAAAGGCCCTATGTGCAACATTAATGAAAGTTCTCTTGAAATAAGCTCCCACCACATTTCAAAGATGCTTTCAGGTCTCTAGGGGACAATATGTTTAAACCCCGTGAGGTTTGCTTGCTTTGAGTGCATATCACAGATGCCTTCAGATTATTACAGCACATTTCATTTAAAAAGTAGTTTTGTAAACATGGTTCAAATCATACCCTTGCCTGAAATTTCTGGAAGCACAGTCCAACCCTGGCAAGTGGAGTTGCCACCGGGTTTTGCTTAACTCAGGCCTGCACAACTTATGACCTTGCAAGGTGAGCTCAGCCTTCCAGCCATGCACTGTAGTCTATAAAAGAAGGCTCCCATCCAAAACAGGAGCAGACCAGGGAAACAGCACAATGCATGTACAGTGATGCTCAGTGTTGGGGGAATGGGGGTTCAAGAATTATTTCACAGCCCTGGGCATTAACAGTGCCATCCTATACATGTCTATTCAGAAGTACGGTAAGTATCTCTGAGGATTGTGTTCAGGATTGTAGCCTGGCAGACACTAGGCTTCCTGACAGGATCCAGACATCATTCACCAGTGAACTAGACTTGTGCACATCCAGTGACTGTGGAATCCATCCTGTATTGAAGCCTAGCGTTATTTATTCATATCGTCTTATTGTTACCTGGTCATACCTGGTTTTGCCATGTAGAGGACGGAGGTGGGCTGACCTTTTTCCCCCTCATGGTCTGCTACCAAAATTCTGCTGCTGCAGATGCCACCCAACCATATCCTTCCCATGCCTATGTACTGGCAAACAATGGGAAAGGCACCCCCTCTGAAGTTCATTGTTGTTTTAGGGGCCACCAGCTGGTTTATATTCCGATATGCATAAAAACGTAAGGTGTGGCCATGCTTTGCAGTTCATGCAGGCACCTGCTGCACGAACAATGTTATTCGCCTCACAGTTCACTGTGGTTGTACATAACATACATAATTTATACGATTAATTGCCTATATTACATAATTATGTTATCATAATGTTAAAAAAGCTGTTGCAGTGCAAAGGAAACACAGTTCAAATGGGTGGGTGGGAACCTAATCAATGGTTTAATGCTTGCAGACTAAAGACCACTAACTCAGCAAAGACCGATCACATTCACTGGATTGATTTCTGTGGGACAAATAAGCTAACATCAGCAATTTCCACTCCGTTTCCATTTTTGTTGGAATTCTCTACTTCCCTAGTTGCGACCCATCAAGAGCCTGGCAGCTATATGTTGCAGTTACCAAATGCCTACCCACCCCTCCTCCCCCATCACATATTTTGCAGTTCTGGACAGCAAAGCAGGTGGCTTATGGAGCCCCTACTGGGCCATCAGACAGAACTGTTGGGTTTTCTTGGCTCAGTAGTTTACAACTTGTGGAAGCTAACACTACAAATTGTCTTCATAAATACTTCTTTTTTCTCATTCTTTTTAACAACTTTTCAGTTCAAGTTGCGTGGGGGGGGGGACTTTAATGTATAGCACTAATATGGTTCATCTTTCATGGGTATGTTCCGTTCAGGTTTTTCACCTTATTATTGATTTCTCCCCCCCCCCCCCCAAGGGAAAAGCACATTGAGATGTTTCTTCTTTCATATCTTTTTTTGAAAATAGAATTAGCTTTCTTCTTTTAGGATTCTCTTTGTCCATCCATTAAATATTTGATTTCCTCTCCGTCCTACTGGCTGGCCAAATGCAGACATGACGGCGAAAGCAAATGGAAGACGGTAAATTCAGCAAATGCAAGCATGTCAAAAAATACAAGTTTGCTTCTTGTACTGAAATAATAGCTTGGCGAGGATGAAAATTCTTCAGATTTCCTGTAATAACATTAAGAAAATAATTATGGTTTAACATGGGAAACTGTGAGGAATAAAAAGTCGTATACACAGTTTTAACTAGAGATACTACTGAAGTTCAGAAACAACGGATTCAGAGTTTTTCTAGCCCATAATGCCCAGATATATTCTGAGAGACCTTCCTTACCCTAGAATGCATAGTGTGCTCAGAATTCAAATCAAGGCTGTTATGAGTATGTTTTGATTTGGGGTCTGCATTGCCGGCATTCAACAGACTAGGCATTCAAATGTGTCAGTTGCTGTTGTTGCGTGACCACTTTAACCTCTGAAACTAGTGATGGGCAAGAGCATCCACACCAACTGTTAGCATCAAATTAGCTGGGAATCAGCCAAGCTCCCCATCCACCCCCAAATAAAACCCTGTAAACAGCACAGCATATTCCAAGCCAATTCCATTCTTATTACTGACTGCATTGGTTCGGCTTGGATAATATATTGAGCTTTAAGAAAGGTCCTTCAACCAGCTGAAATGCTACCTTCAGCAGTTCACAGGACTGCTAATATGAAGTAGGAACTCCATGTAAGGAAAGAAGTACCCACTCTCAGTTTGTTATTTTGAGTTACAGATAGGTAGCCGTGTTGGTCTGCCATAGTCAAAATAAAAAAATTCCTTCCAGTAGCACCTTAAAGACCAACTAAGTTAGTTCTTGGTATGAGCTTTCGTGTGCATGCACACTTCTTCAGATACACTGAAACAGAAGTTGCCAGATCCTTCTATATAGTGAAGGATCTATATAGTGAAGTTGCCAGATCCTTCTATATAGTGAAGGACCTCCCCACCTTCTCACTATATAGAAGGATCTGGCAACTTCTGTTTCAGTGTATCTGAAGAAGTGTGCATGCACACGAAAGCTCATACCAAGAACTAACTTAGTTGGTCTTTAAGGTGCTACTGGAAGGAATTTTTTTATTTTTTTATTTTGCTCATTTTCTCACTCCCTCTATGCTACTCTGTCACACCCAGCAGCAAAATGTGACAGCTTCTTGGTCACCTGATTCGTTTGCCAGAACAAGGAGTGCCGGTCAATTATCTTGGCATTCTGGTGGATGACAACATCACTCATACTCAGAAGAAAGAAAAGTCATAGGGCTGAACTGATCTCCCCTCATTCCTACTCCACCAAACCACTGCACTAAAAGCAAATACCATGATGTTGAGGGAGATGCACACCTGCATATTCCCTTCCACGTTCCTGGAAGCTTCTGGGATATAGTGGGAGACTCACAACATGACAGTCCTGTTCTGCATAGCATCTGTTGCAAGGACAAGAGGATTCCCTGTGGGGCAGGCATTTTCAGTGGCATCCCCACAAAAACCACAAATAAGTGCTCCACCTGTTAGTTGAGTTCAGATGGGTCACTTGCAGAATTTTTCTCTTTCCTTGTCTTGCAAAGTGACTGGAAGCGAGTTCTCATATTTGGCAATAGTGTCCTTGCAACCCCAGTCACAGCAGTCTCTTTGTCATGAGATGCTATGAACACATTCCTTTTAGCAAGAGCATCTAATTGCTTTTTATTTCCCAATCACTAAAAAAAATGTGCAAATTTTGTTGATGGTTTCATTGCACTTTTTTTTAAAAAAAGAAGAGAACTGACTGACTGTAGAATACACCAGAGTAATGTTGTCCTTCAGATTTAGACAAAAAACCTTTAAAAAAATTTAAATACTCCTGTTTTCCATCAAATACATGTATAAGTGTATGTATAACATGGTCCACATGGCTGACAAGTACCCCAGAGGTTGGTAATTTTTATTCAGTAGCTATTACTTCAGTGATACATCCATATTAATTTCAACATGCTGTTGTGGGGTTTAGAAATTAAGTGTAAATTGCCAACTAGAAAATGAATGCTGGAACTCAGATTTATGGGGAAATTAGATGAATACAGCTTTGGAAATTAGTGGGGGAAATATGTTATTAATGTTTGCATAACTGTCAGCCATGGATCTCCCAAGGGGGCTCCATTCTAGCCCCTCTCCCCCTTCACCCTAGTTATTATTGCTCATCGCAGACAGCAGCAATGTTCTGGATGGGACTTGAGCATGACTTGCCCATAGTGAGCGGCAGGTGGCAGCCGTCTTGTATCTGCCAAAATACAATGGCCAACATTGACATCAGGCGTTGTGTTTTGGGAGATATAACTTGGCAGCTGACCTAGTATGCCAGGTACAGCTACTGCCCCCCACCCCACCCCACCCCACCACCAAAACCCAAAGCAAGGCTTCAACAGTGGTGGCAGCTAAATTGTGGAGTTCCCAAAGAGTCTCATTTCATCTTAATTTATGTGGTTTAGGCCGCAATCCTATACACGCTGACCTGGGAGTAAATTTCTTTGAAGGGCTTACTTCTTAGTAGGAAGTTAATACACTATTTCAGAGATAATTTTCAGCCTTGAATTGCACTGTGTAAGCTGCTGGTTTGGGGGTTTTCTTTACCAATATTGTTGGTGTTTTTAACTGTATTATTTTCGCTCCATCTGCTGATTCCCACTTATTAAAAATGTGAACAAATATCTTTTGCCACACCTCCAATAAAACTTGATAAGGACATGTGGGGCCAGGTAAAATTGCTCCAGATGAAAGATTCGTGGAATTGTAGAATCACTAATTAACAAAAAAAAAGTTAACTTATAGAGAATTTGTGGAGGCCTTGCAAGTTTCCAGGTTGCACAAAAATCTTCTTTAGTAACCATGAGTCAAGTGGTCTGAAATATAGATCAAAGTTAATGACTGACAGAACCAGAAATGTCCTATCCACTTCACAGGCAGCGTAATGTCACCTGAAGTAAATGTCAAACTGCTTAAGCATTGCAATATCTTCATACCAGAAATATTACTAACCTGAAAGAACAGAAATAAAGTCTGCACAGAGCAGAGTCCAGGGGACTCAATATGACACATCATCTAGATATGCAGGAGACCTGCTTATTTTGAGGGTCTCCAATTTTCACTCATAAATTGATGTTCAGCTGCTATTTCTCAGTCAGATGCCATTTTATGTAGCACCTGCCCTTGCAGAATACTTTGCATCATTTCAAATCAAATACAGTGGTACCTCGGGTTACAGACGCTTCAGGTTACAGACTCCGCTAACCCAGAAATAGTACCTTGGGTTAAGAACTTTGCTTCAGGATGAGAACAGAAGTTGTGCTGCGGCGGCAGTGGGAGACCCCATTAGCTAAAGTGGTGCTTCAGGTTAAGAACAGTTTCAGGTTAAGAACGGACCTCCAGAACGAATTAAGTTCTTAACCCGAGGTACCACTGTATAGTCTGGACAATTACAATGTCATTTAGTTCACCATATTGAAATGTTTAAATGCAAATAAAGCTAAATATTAACTAATACGCTTAGAAATTAATTGGCTGCATGTGCCTTGCGGCAAATCTCTGTATGACTTCACTCAGTGATTTTATACAGAAGCTAAAAAGTATGAATGGCAAACAGCCTGTGTCACAAACAGCCAAAGGATTGCAGTAGTTCATCAACACCACTTTCTGGGGGTGATGGTGGCTGCCAGCTGTGGCCACTAAGAGGAAATCTGCTTCTGTTACCTGTAGTGGTAGACCTACAAAGAACCTTGAAAAAAGGACTGTCATTGGCAATAGCCACCCCATGAACTGTGTTTCCCCTTCAAAACTGATCCCCCATTTCAGTGGTTTTTGAATTTTTGCACTCCCAATTTCAAGCTGGAAATTATCAAGTAAGGACATTGGTTGCAACTAGAGTTGGACTAATCTATCAATTCTGGTTCTCCAGGTTGCTCATTTCCCATTCTTAAATACAGTTATTCTGCAACACTTTGCAATAATAATAATAATAATAATAATAATAATAATAATAATAATAAACCTTTATGAAAATTAACCAGCATTTTAGCACTAATTTCTCCAAAGAAACATATTGCTCTATGTTGTTTTGACTACCAATTTTCCCTAATATAAATGCACTATTCTATATTATATTCACATGTGTTTTTACCCTAGTAAAGGTAAAATGTAAAGGACTCCTGGACGGTTAAGTCCAGTCAAAGGCGACTATGGGGTGCAGCGCTCATCTTGCTTTTCAGGCCGAGGGAGCCATCATTTGTCCACAGACAGTTTTCTGGGTCATATGGCCAGCAGAACTAAACAGCTACTGGCACACGGAGGACTGTGACAGATGCCAGAGTGCCCAGAAACGCCATTTACCTTCCCACCGCAGCTGTACCTATTTATCTACTAGCACTGGTGTGCTTTCAAACTGCTAGGTTGGCAGAAGCTGGGACAGAGCGACGGGTGCTCACCCTGTCCCACGGATTCAAACCACTGACCTTCTGAACAGCAAGCCCAAGAGGCTCAGTGGCCACCACAGCGCCACCCGCTCTCTAGTATACGCATTCTTGTACACATTACTTGGCTGGAGAACTGCACTGCAAAATTTGGACAAGGTGAATTTCAAAGAATGACTGTGTGTTGGTTTGTAAGTAAGTTTGCCTTCAAACGCAAACTGATTGCCACGCCATGTCTAGAACTTGCAACAAATAGCCATTGTTTAGAAGTGATCACTTTGCAGCTCTTGCTGCTCCTTTGACAAAGAAACAGTTTGACCTCTGGGAAAGCATTTCCAGCGTTCTTTCTTATCTACGCCAGACTTCCTTTCTGCCAAGATCACTCACAGATTTTAATTGAATGGAAACCAGAGTTCTCATCCTATGTGTCATGCCGTGGGATTTCGTATCACTGAATTTCAACTCTGGTTTCACTGGGACCTGCCAAGTATCACTGGCCTGCCAAGAATTGTCACCTTCCCACTTTTCTATCTGCATCAGCATTGTTTGCTCTTTTTTTTTGGAGGCATCTTCTCTGATTAAATTGACATCATTCTACCTTTTGTGATTCCTGTGCCATTTTCTGTTGACGGCATCAGGTAGCGGCAATGTACCAGTGTCCTTGTGGAAGGGGCAGCTGCCATTGATTGGCTAGCTGTATTAATGCAGGCCTTTTAAATGTCATGCAAGTTTGGCTTTGTGCTAAGTGCCGGCTGAATAGGTGCCAGCAAGATAAGTTATAAATCACAGACAACAGGCGGCACCCTTTCTCTGCTGCCAATGTCACTTTGCGCCATCTGAGGAGCACTGGGGGAGAAGAATCCATTGAAGCAATTAGTTTTCACTCTGCCAGAGAGATTGTTTAACGCGCAGCAATTGAAGTCTCAGGTTTAGTACATCACTGATGCACAGGGGGCCATGTAGCTTCAAGGAAGCTGAAAGCCTTTTCTTTACTGCTGCACAATGCAGCTGAAGTCTCAGTGGGACTATCAGATTTCTTGGTGACATGCATGGCTAAATTATATTTATCATCCACATGGGCTTTACATTTCCCCCCTTCCAAAGAAAACAGATGATTAAAAATGGTCATAACAAGCGCTGGGATTTACGGCTCCAATATCTGTCACTTGGGGTAGAGGAGGCATATATTAAGTCTACAACAGCACAAAGTGGAGTGGCAAATGCTGACACATCCCACAGGGAAATTACTTAAGGTCACAGCACTTCCTGATGACAGATGTTACAGGTAAGTTGTGAATTAAGCTTAGTAGGCTTGACAACCAGTCTTTATTGATCAACAGAGGCATCAATGTTTTTTCAACCAAAACAGATACAGTGATTGTGGTGTAAAACCTCATTTTAGAACACCCATAGAAATGAAAGAGATCCACTGGGTGAAACCAGTATCCTGGTCCAGTATCCTGTTTTCACACTGGCCAACCAGATGCCAGTGGGAAGCCTGCAAACAGGACGTGAAGGAACAGCACCCTCTCTGCCTGCAATTCCAAGCAACAGGAATTCAGTGTCATACTGGCCCTAAGAATAGTAGAGCATGGCTGTTATGCCTAGCAGCCCTGATCACCTATCCTCCATGAATTTATCTAGTCCTCTTTTAAAGGCATCCATGCTGGGGGCCACCACTCCCTCTTGTCTGTCTATGCACTGCACACACACACACACACACACAAAATGCTTTATTTTGTCTGTGTTTACTCTTGGAACAGTTAAAAAGGTAACGGACCCCTGACAGTTATGTCCAGTCGCAGACGACTCTGGGGTTGCGGCACTCATCTCACTTTACTTACAGTTTTTCCGGGTCATGTGGCCAGCATGACTAAGCCACTTCTGGCACAACGGAACACCAAAACCAGAGCAGCGCACAGAAATGCCATTTACCTTCCCGCCGGAGCAGTACCTCTTTATCTACTTGCATTTTGATATGCTTTCAAACTGCTAGGTTGGCAGGAGCAGGGACCGAGCAACGGGAGCTCACCTCATCGCGGGGATTCGAACCACCGACCTTCTGATTGGCAAGCCCAAGAGGCTCAGTGATTTAGACCACAGCGCCACCCGCGTCCTGTCCTTGCAACAGTTAGCTTCATTGTATTCTGGGTATTATGAGAGGAGAGAAAATGTTGTAACCTTTCCTCATGCAATGTTGGAAGTTAATGGAAGTTTATGACAAATCTTTCACGTTGACTTTAGTGGGACATGTGTAACTAATTTGGTTTGGATAAAAGCCTATGCATTTTTTCTCAGATGTACATTTTATTCATTTTCTCATCTTGAGGTCACGGTCTGTGATGTTGGTTGGAAATTGGGTTATATTTGACTGTTATGTTTAGCAGGACTGATCCACCTCTATTCACCCCTAGGTGAGAATGTAGATCCCCAGCTCACATTAACAGATATAGCATAGTTCAACATGGCTTGTATGAGCCTCACTGTGCAAATCCATATCAGAATCAGTGGAGTGAGTAGAATGCTCTTTCAGACGAGAGAAGGGCACATGCAAACAATGTCAAGACAAAATGACTGAATGCCAATCAAGTACACTGAATGTGCATATGGGAACTGTGTAAACACACAGAATTATGGGCTCTGGCATGTATGGAACATGCACATGTACAGTTATGCTGAACACAAATAGATAAGAAGTGTGCTCATTGCCCTCTTGGTGCATATTTGTGTATACAATTAGAACTGTACAATTCTAAGGGCACTTAGAATATATTCCACAAAGAGTAGGTAGATAACTAAAGAAAACAATTGACTATGAAATAAGAGCAGATTTACTATTATTTTTAGATCTAATATTTATATATTATATTATTAATATTTTCACTGTGGAGTTGTTCCTTATGAGGTATATTTTTATTACAGACTTCCCAGTTGTTGAAAGAACAATTCTCTCTGTGGTGCTCTGTATGATGCATTCGATGCTGTAATTAAATTTGCAAGCCTCCTGTGTACTGAATTTCAGGTTTTTTGTACAATAGTACAGTATTTGTGTCATTTAATTATGCCTTTTAAAGAAATGAAGTTTTTTGAGACTGGAAAATCAAAAGTCATGCAAAAATTATTTACTATATCTTAAAACATGGACATAGCTTTTAATGCTGAATGTCACATTCTTTGGCCCCCCGCTGTTAAATGTGAACAAAAGGCTGATTTCACTCAAATAGCTTTCATTATTGGGGCTGCCAAATGTCTATAGTTGGCCTGGAATCTGGACAGTATAAGAATACACTGCAATATCCAGTAACCATAGTAACCATCGTACAGGATGTATAAGGTCCTGCCTTTTAGTTATAAACATCAGGGGTGCTGCTCATAGTCCAGAGGGTTAAGAGAATTCCCTCACCCTTTCCTCACTGACTTTCCTTCTTTTCTTATTCCTCCTTGCTCTGTTGGAGCCTTGGCCTTGGCATGAAAGGGCTCTGTAGGCAACATGTCTTCAGCATGTTTAGAAAGAAAAAGTGGCATCAATAATAGATCAGAGTCTTAGAGCTGCTTTGGACATTACAGCCAAACACTGCCATACTGCATGCCGTCTCTTCTGCAGTCACGTGGTGGTACCTGCTTAAAACTTGTGTAAGAAAAGGTTCTTGTGTAAGAAAGTTGCACAGGCTGCATTCTGTAGCCTGGTGAATTAGCTTGGAGATAGTTAGTGAGTAGCTCATGACTCCCCAATGAACTTGATGGCTGAGCAGGAGTTTTACCTCCGGATCCCTCTGCCCCAAATCCAACATGCTACACAGAGTCTCTGTTATGAAAGCAAGATTGCCCAGCATTTTGGTAGCAGAGAAATGTCTGTATGATTCTAAGTGACCAGGAGCATTAAACAGACCACTTACAAACAACACCTAACAGGCTGGAACCAATATCATCTTAATTGCCAGAAACTGGAAAAAAGAATTTGTGCCAACAAAAAAGGAATGGCAGGATAAATTATTAGATTATACTGAATTGGCCAGATTAACAGAGACAATTAGGGGACAACCTAGACAAGAATTTCAAAAAGAATGGGGGAAATGCAGAGAATACTTTACCAAACAATGCCCCAAAATATACACCTGGACTTGTTTCGATTAATTTCTATAGGAGACTTTGCAATTTTTAAAGTCATAACTAGGAAAAATTGTAATAACCACATATAAAAGAAACAGCACACAAGAAGTAAATAAGGAGGCCATTTACAGGATAAAGGAAGTCTTTTATTTTTATGTTATGTTTCTTTGTGTAAGGGGATAGGAGTTTAATTTTGATAATTAAATTGTCAATGGTGGTGGGTTTGTTGGTTTGTATGTATGGGTTGTTGTGAACTATGTTGTAAATAAAATAAAATGTTTAAAAATAAAAATAAAAATAAACAGACCACGTCTTAATATGCAGAACAATGAAAGAAAATATTTCACATGCATGATGTAATCTTTCATTTATGTACACCAAATAAAATTTTGTTTGTCCTATTTTCTTGCCCCTCCCCTCTCACTAGTTGCATTATATTGTATCTGACAGCATAACCATCTTCTGTATGTAAGGTTCAAGGCTCATTCTGATATAGTTTTCCTGTAGTAAATTGATATTTTTAAGGAGATGGACTGGAAGGAATGTATAGTAGCGAAGGCAGCCGTCAAATGTCTGCACTTTGGGATTCACTGAGCCACATCACATTCTGTGGAGCAATAAGAGGACAAGCTGAAAAATTACACTGAAGCCACAATGGAAGTGCTTAGCATAAAGTTTAGTGCCTACTACTCCTGGACAGGCAGAAATCTGCATGTTGTATATTTATCAAGGGTCACTGAAGTTAGATGCAGATTTCAGTCATTCCAAGGAAAAATAAGTTAATTTATACCAAGCGAGGGCATGCATGTGAAGGGCACACTTACAGAAATTGCTGCATGAAATATAGATGAGGGAAAGAGCATGATATATAGATGTTCAGGAAAGAGATGGGGTGAAGGTCCCAGGGTGACGCATTGCTGCAGCCAAGTGTGAGACTGAATCAGAGATGATAGGACTAAGAAGTGAGGAGCCAGGCAGGGAAATAATTTAGAGTGGGAATCTTGGCCGTAGTGATGGTCAATTCACGTGGGCCAGCTCAGACACTGAAAAGCTGAACCAGAAATGCAGTTGGTTCCACTGAACACATAAGAAGTAATCCGTGCACCGGTCATGTAGACATAGTGACGTGTGCACAATATCTGTAATGCTTCCTCTTTAGAAAATGATAACACATCCTGTTATATCATCCAGATCATGTTACATGTATTTATTTACCTATCTATTCCTGCTATATCTAGACAGCTGTAGTCCACTCTCAACCAAAGTTCTCTGCAAAATTAAGGAGATGTGTGCATTTTGCAGAATGATGCAGTTATGTTTCTTTTATTGTTTCTGAAAGCATGAATTACAGCTGACTTCAATTTCTACGCCATACTACACACATATAGCAAGACACCAAGCTGTTGCCTCAGACCTGAGCCTGGAGCCTGTATTGGTGTGCCATGCTTTCCCCATTTCTTTGTAGCTACCCAACACAGGATCTGTTGAGCAGTGGAAAGAAGATAGCTAAAGACCAAGAAAATAGATCCTTTGTTGCATAGCTACAAAGAAATGGGGAAAGCATATGTGTGTAGTATGGCGTAGAAATTGAAGTCAACTGTAATTCATGCTTTCAGAAACAATACAAGAAACATAACTGCATCATTCTGCAGAATGCACACATCTCCTTAATTTTGCAATGTCATTTCCAACAGTGTCCGGGCAGAAAAATGGGGGTGGAGACGCTCTTTCAGGTATACTGGACTGAGGCCGTTTAGGGCTTTAAAGGTCGGCACCAACACTTTGAATTGTGCTCGGAAATGTACTGGGAGCCAATGTAGGTCTTTCAAGACTGGGGTTATGTGGTCTTGGTGGCCGCTCCCAGTCACCAGTCTAGATGCTGCATTCTGGATTAGTTGTAGTGTCCGGGTCACCTTCAAAGGTAGCCCCATATAGAGCGCATTGCGGTAGTCCAAGTGAGATATAACTAGAGCATGCACCACTCTGGCGAGACAGTCTGCGGGCAGGTAGGGTCTCAGCCTGCATACCAGATGGAGCTGGTAAACAGCTGCCCTGGACACAGAATTGACCTGCACCTCCATGGACAGATGTGAGTCCAAAATGACTTCCAGGCTGCGCACCTGGTCCTTCAGGGGCACAGTTACCCCATCCAGGACCAGGGAGTCCTCCACACCTTCCTGCCTCCTGTCCCCCCAAAACAGTACTTCTATCTTGTCAGGATTCAACCTCAATCTGTTAGCCGCCATCCATCCTCCAGCTGCCTCCAGCCACTCACACAGGACCTTCACTGCCTTCACTGGTTCTGAATTAAAGGAGAGGTAGAGCTCGGTATCATCCGCATACTGATGAACACCAGCAGAACCCCCCTGATGATCTCTCCCAGCGGCTGCATGTAGATGTTGAAAAGATGGGGGAGAGGACAGAACCCTGAGGCACCCCACAAGTGAGAGCCCAGGGGTCTGAACACTCATCCCCCACCACCACTTTCTGAACACGGCCCAGGAGGAAGGAGTGGAACCACTCTATAACAGTGCCCCCAGCCCTTCTAGACGGTCCATAAGGATGTTATGGTCGATGGTGTCCAAAGCCACTGAGAGATCCAGCAGAACTAGGAAACAGCTCTCATCTTTGTCCCTAGCCTGCCAGAGATCATCAACCAGTGTGACCAAGGCAGTTTCAGTCCCATGATGAGGCCTGAATCCCGACTGTTAAAATCCCCTAGGACAACCAAACTAGGTGTCTCCAGGAGAACATCTGCAATGACCTGAAGCAGCTTGGGCAGGGAATCCTTGGTGCAGCAGGGAGGTCGGTACACCAAAAAGAATCCTGTACTGTCCCTATAGCCCAACTCCCAGAACATGCACTCAGAGAACTGGGTCTTCCCAATAGGATGCCTATCACACCTGCTTTCTGTTCTGTGCTTCCATGCTGACCTGGCAGATTCCACTTGGTTCCATTTCCTGTATCTGGAAGGCTGACATTCTAGGGGCACTTGTTTTGTATCTACTTCAAACTATGTTCCAAATTCTGCTCTTCAGAAGAACAGCTGGTACCATGCTTGCATTTACTTAAAGAGTCACAATAGGTCCTTGACAGGTTTGATATGTGCGAGTGACTCTGTAGCTAATTGCCATCTCCAATGTAATGCACAATTTCAGTTGAAAGGTAGCTAGAACTTGTTAGAGTTTTTTTTAAGTACTCAGCTGTCATGGAGGGTTCTTTCTTTATTCCTGTGGTGAGGGAATAAGGGAGAAGCTGAGATTCCTGGAGAAGCACCATTGGGGGTTTATTTGCACAAGCCGAAAAATTACTCCCTAGCATGCAAGTAGTTTCTACATGCTGGGAATTGCTGTAACCTCACAGCTTCTTCGTCTAGGCAGTTGCTCTGTCTCTAGAGTGTACACTGAGCTCTTGATTCCCACATACATTGAAAGGCAGAAATGTACATTATTGGTTAAGATGACACCTGGCTGGGCTGTTCTCCCCCGTCGGATCTGAGGCACCTTCTTGCTTCTTCTTCAACAACAAAAATACCAAGTGCATATTGTGGACATGTGTCAGGGCTGGAGTCAAGAGCAGGCCACCAACCAAACAATAAATCAACTGAGGACAGTGGAGTCAATTCAAGGAAACTAACCACAGATCTGGCCTAGTGGCCTCAGCAACTCTTTCTAAGAGGTCTTGCCCCGATGAAGCAGCTTCAAAGACTGCTTTCCCAGTGCCCACTAGGATTCCTCCTCTCCAGGGTCCTTCCTGTGCAGTCTCAGGCTATGTTCATGCACAACCACCCTTTGCTCTGCCCGTTTCATTTCTCGGCATGTTCTAGGAGACCAGGGGGAGGGGAGCTGGCTGCAGCAGGAGGAGACGACTCCTTGGCTTCTTCAGCAACCTGCCTCTCTGTCTCCTGGCCCCACCCCCCTCCAGCCCCCACTTCTGGCTTGGAATCTGAATTTAGTTCTGCCACAGCCTCTTCTTGTTATTTTGCAGGGAAAGAATGTTCTTTCTATATATTTGAGGGGGACGTTAGTCTTTCATCTCTAAATGTGTTGCCATTTCCACAAGGAAATGTCTCCTGTGCTTGGTATTAATGTGAGTCTGTTGGGAGGGACTTTAGATGATGATGATGACACTAACTGATAATAACAATATTTATTTTAAAAAAATTCCTTCCTGTAGCACCTTAAAGACCAACTAAGTTAGTTCTTGGTATAAGCTTTCGTGTGCATGCACACTTCTTCAGAATTTTATAATTTAAAAAAGCTACTCATAGCATTTGAGGGTTTTTACAATTCTCTGTTAGTGATTTTTCCCTATAGACCCCAAAACTTTAGTTCTCATGGTTCCTGGAGAAGGAGGCACTGCTTATGCACTCCTGTACTAAAAATGGTCTCACAGAAAAAGGGTTCCCTTCTCAATTACTTCTGCATGACTCCAGATCGCTCATTTGTGTGTAGCTTGCCTTCTTTCTTTCTTTCTTTCTTTCTTTCTTTCTTTCTTTCTTTCTTTCTTTCTTTCTTTCTTTCTTTCTACTGCTCTCTCCTGGGATACTTTACTTAGTCACCATCTTTCCACTTTCCTTCACTCATAAATCCATATGATCACAGAGATCATCTGGGTGCGTCGGGAAGTCTGATAGCGCATAAATTGGTTTAGTCTGTTTTACCTAGGGTGTTATAAAATTGATGTGAGGCCTGCTGAAGTCTATCATGTGATAATCCCGGGCTGTTTCAATATACTTAGCTTGCAATGTTAGCCATTTTAAGGGCTGTTGTTAAAAAGATTCCTAGGATTCATTTTATTAAAAAAACTGATAGCTTCATTCATATGTGTTCACATTTCAGGCTTGTCAGTAGATTCTGGTGAAATATGGTGGTTTGAAACAGCTAGCCTGCGGCCAACTATCAAATTATTACTCTCCAACCGAAAGCGCAAAATGGCATTTTCATAGATAAGGGAGACTGGGCCAATATCCAGGCTTTAGTTTGGCATCATACAATGATTAAAATGTGTGCTAAGAGGAAGAGAGTGCTGCTCATCACATTACCGCTGCAGAGTTCATGCTGTCACTTTAGGATGGAGAATCCCAAATCTCTGTAACAGAACTGACCAAATCTCTGTACTCAGTTCTGCTCTGCCAGCCTTCGGAGCTTGCAGGGACAACAACCTGTTCCAGGCCACCAGCTTTCAACATCCCAAATGCTAGGGTCTGTAAAAGAACAAAGGCAATCTGCCCTTCTATTTGTCCTTCTGTGAGTGTCAAGAAAACTTAACAAACTTCCTCCTCCAGGATTCTTTGGGGGAAGCCGTCACTGTTTAAAATTCTATGATACAACTTTAAATGTATAGTGCAGGTGTATAGTGCGGAAACTCTTAATGCTATTAAAATAAAACAAAAAAGGTAAAAAATATTCAAGGATGGTTCTATTAATGGGTGATGGGTGGCACTCTGTAGCCTGTTCACATGGGCATGCACGTGAAGAGGCAGTTGCTGCAGTCCCAGCCCTAGACATTGCCCTGTTCCTGATACCCAGGTACTGAGTGTGGACACCTGGGAAGGATCTCCTATCTGCTTATGGTAGGGATTGCTTTGTGGACTCAGAGCGTACACGTCAGGGAGTTGGTCTAGCTTGGGCATGCAATATGTGCCCTACATTTGTGTAATGCATGTAATGGGTCTTCTGAGTCTATGGCAAAGGAGAATTTGAAGAAAGGCTAATCTCTTTTCTGAATTGTACAAATTATCTGCTGTCGTGACTCCTTTGGCAATGTCTACATTGATAACCTCAAAAAGGCAGGGGGTGAGGGATGAGAAAATATGCATAAAAATTCTTTCTAAGAAGTTATTTAGCTGATACATTATTCAAATAACATCATTTTCCATTTCAACTTTCTCTTCCATCCTAATGGTATTTGTGTATTATATAACTGCTGTATACATTTTTTTTCCTAATAAGAGGTCTAGTTTTTCATTCCCCCTCCTCTGTGTCTGTATTTAAAACTACTTCAGGTTCAAGTTTTTTCTTGAATACATGTAAATATGTGTCTATCTTAATATTGCAAAACTTTAATCTTAAAACTCCAGGTGAATGTTCCTTCCTGTTGCAGTTGTACAAGACAAAATATTCCTATAAGGCAAAATAAAGCCATATTTTCCAGCTCCTCTCCTAAAGCAAGTAGTATTCCAGGCCTTTGGAGCTAATGGGAGCTCTGTTCTTATTCTCTATTTGTGACCAGTGCAAATTATTTGTTGTCTCGGGTGGGGGAGAATAAGTACTCCCTTGAGCGCTATGGGGAGCACTATGAAGAATCATTCCCTAAGTTTGCTTTGGCACCAAAACCTATTTATTTTCATGTTGACACAGAAAATGTAAAATCTATAATACCCTTTTTCCAGTGTTCTGATTATGAAAAATGCTTATATATTGTCAAAAAATAATCTCCTTTCCCCAGGCAGCAGTGGTAACGGCACATGCCCTGCTAATAACATAGCTTACTTCTACAACTTCCGCAGTCCACCTCTACCATCTGAATCAGGAGCTCAAATAATGGGACCTTTCAGTGTGCACTAAAAGTCACCAGAGAAACTCACGCAGGTTCATTGTGCCTCTTTTGAAAGACCCTTGACTTGCCACAGCAAGAAACATTAAACACTGGAGTTTAACATTAAAGTTACAAGAAAGTTAGAAGAAAGGAGATTCCGACTAAACATACGGAAAAACTTTCTGACAGTAAGAGCTGTTCAACAGTAGAGCGGTCTCCCACAAAAGTGGTGGACTCTCCTTCCTTGGAGGTAGTAAACAGAGGTTGGGTGGCCATCTGTCCTGGATGCTTTAGCTGAGATTTTAGCTGAGATTTTAGCTGAGATTTTTAACAACAATTTTTTATGAATTTTAACAGGTAACAAACATGAAACATGATCTTCCAAGATATTGTAATGTCGAGTACCATAATCTTCATAATGCCAAGATAGTCATAAAGATGACAGCACAAGTTAGTGTCTCCACAAGGTCTGCTGTGACTGGGCAGGGCAGGGAGGGGGAAGAAATACGTCTGTATTGTTATTAATCAACAAAGCTTCTAATTACAGTAACAAATAGCAGATGCTGGTGACTACGTTCAAAATTACAAAATTCCTTGTCCTTATATGCTTTTTCTTCTCTTTTGGAAAAAAGACATAGTGAGGCTTGCAACTTCCCTCTTGGGCAGGAGGAGAGACTCAACAGGGGAACACTCAGCGGACATTTAACCCTTTGAGCAAGGTTGCCAGGGGCCTGGCAAATTGGTTTTGGTAGGCACATCTTGTCTGCAAAATGCCAGATGACACTCAATCAACTAGGTGCCCCCCACCAGACAATGTCTAAGTATTGACAGAATGGCTATGTTATTAGGAAGAAAAGAAAGTTCCTATATTAGTTTTAACAATTCCTTCCAAGGAAGACTGGAAAGTCAAGGCACCTGCAAAGAGACAGCAGAACATTATCACCTCTAAATGAACATTAGGCTCCCCATAGCATCCTGTTCCATTGAATGAAGAATTAGAGCATCAAGTTGCTTGTGAAGTGAAAAAGTGCTTTAGAGTAGCACACAGTCCAGTCCCAATGCATTTCAAATTTATGCCATTTCTTTTGAAGAACAAAAAGGAAACAGATAAAAAATGTAAGCACCTCTGTCATTATATTTTATATTCTATTTTCCAAAGTTTCATTTTTCCTGTGTGTGTTTTTTTGATCAAAAATGCACTTATGAAAGAATGATCACACAATGGAGTTAGATGAATTTTATATTCAAGGCCACACTTACAACAATAGTACAAAATGTCTTTGGCTGCTCAGTTACATTGGAAGGTGTGGGCAGGGGGCTTATGTACACATACAAGCTTGATGCGGGAAACACAGTGGTAGATTTGCGTAGGATTGATACAATCCAAGATTGTTTTAATGAGACTGCAAATAGAGACAAGCAGTCTCAGGACTTAGTGGTTTTTCTACCCTGTTCTGTAGCGATCCCAACCCACAAAAAATGGAAATTTCCCAAAACTCTTTGAGGTGAAGGCTGCTTCTTACCTTAACATTAACAGAGGTTTGCTAGTAGATGATTCTTCTTCACTCACAGGAGTGTGAAGACCTCTCTGTCAGGACTTAGCCCTGACCAGACTTCAGACATGACAACTTCTCAGAGGAGAAATAAGGGGGAAGGGGAGCAAGACCCTCCAGCAGATCTCTACACTTTCAGTGATCCTGAAGAGTCAATGGATCAAGAAGATTTTTCTTGGCTTGCCTTGCCTAAACGCTTCAGCCAGGTGTGGAAAATGAGGCCCCTTTGCCGTGGTGCCAGACTGAACCTCCCCCCCCCCCCCATTATTTTAGTCTGCTTTGGGTAACTTTATGGCACTGACTTTTTGTTTGTTTGTTTTGGGGTTTGGTTTTTTTAAAGAAAAAAGCAGTTCTGCTGCTATCTTTTTATTTTTGGAATGTGTTATACAATATGTTATTTTGATGCAATTATATTATAAAGCATCTTGTGTTGATATCTGTGAAATAAATAAATAGCTGACTACAACACATATCAGAGAACACTCTCTCACACACATATATGTGCACATGTTAAGGCATTTTCAAATTTGCATGCGGAGATAAGGGTTAAAATAAGTTAGTATCAATACTTAGCTGTAGTCCAAGATTAACATCCATTAACTCAAGGAATTGCCCATCCCTGCACTGTGGCCCCCATTGCTCTTAATAGTAGGTATTACTCGGTGAAGCATTTCAAGAATGCACTTTAAATTTCTTGCAAATTGACTTTTTATGTCATGTATAGGTTATAATTCTTTTCATGGGCTTCTAGTTGCAGAATTTCCCCTTTCTAGAGTATGTTTTCCTGAGTCTAAGGGGGGGGGGATCTTGTATTTTATAAAAAAACAAATAAGATAGCGAAGGGGAGAAGAAATGGTCTGAGTCAAGAGAATGTTAAAGAGGTGTAATTGCAGGCTGCTTCAAACGATATATTAGATGCACATTTTATGTTTGCAGATAATCATTTGTAATGAATCCGGTGTCAGCTGCTTTCACAAATAAGCAGCTGTCGTGGTTTGGGGGGGGGGGTGGCAGCCACATGAGTGAATAGCAAACACTGAAGGAAGATAGAGATGCTTCCTTCTAAATAAGGACCCAGATAATAATCCTGGGGCTCAAACAGACAGGATCAAATTATTTCCTCCACCTCTGCCTTTAGCTTCAGACACAGACTAATACAGGCACAGGCAAACTCGGCCCTCTAGAGGTTTTTGGGACTACAACTCCCATCATTCCTGACCACTGGTCCTGTTAGCTAGGGATGATGGAAGTTGTAGTCCCAAAACCTCTGGGGGGCCGAGTTTGCCTATGCCTGTGCTGAAGGCTCAACATGATTCCTACCCTGGTGACTCTAGCCATTAGGAATCAAGCCTGTGGCTGTCTTCTTCATAGACCTCCTCTTTCATAGCCCCATCATTATAGCCTGTTTGTTTCTTGGTCACGTAACAGTGTGAAGGCATGTTGGGAAACTGGCCTTTTTAATACAGATACAATATCACAACTCAGTGGGCTTTCAGCGTTGCCTCTTGTTATGTAAATTTGTCCCAACGAAAACACAGCCTGCTTATTATAGGCAAAATTTTCAACCAATTTTTGCCATTGCCAAAAATTATATTGGGCCTGGCTCATCCGATCTGAACCCCCCTGGGCTTGGCAGTGTAGCTGTTTGCAGCTTCCAGAATAAGAGAGTTTGTTCTGATTTGTCCCTGTTTTGTCTAATCCAGTCTGTCCACCCATCTGCGCATCCGGCTATCTGTCTGGATTCATATGTTATGTACTTCGCCGCCTACCCTTTTAAACATGTAATGAGCAAACTAATTGAATCATCCATGTAAATTTACCCGGACTGAAAGACTATTAATCATAATTTCTTTCTTTTTGTCTTAGAGCCTTTGTTCTCTGTGGTGTATGAGAGAAAATTAAATGCCTACCATTCATGGAGGGGAAAATATGTTCTATGAATGGGATGCCTTTGTCGCTTCCCTTCAAATTATCTTAAAAACAGCCACCACGTAAGAGCTGAAACAAGTGCACCTCCACCTTCTAAGAGGAGTGCATCTTCATGGCTTCAGTCAGCCTGGAACGAGAGCCTCGAACGCTCTTCAGGCCTCTCCGAGTGGAGTGAGTTTCTGCCCCAGGGAAGGGATAAATGACAACTTTTCCTAAACTCCATATTTGATTATATACATCATATATAGACACATATGTCTATATATGATGTATATAATCAGGTAGAGCAGTCACACAATTCTGGAGATGGGAAAGACATCGTTCCAACCCTATTTACCTACCCCAGAATACTTACATAAGTATTTCACATACAAACAGACACTCCATATCTTATATTGCTCTTTGCTATAGCCACGACCATTACTCAAGAGTACTGTACACAGTGATGGCACTTTTTCCTCCACAATTGTTAAAAGTGTGGCACTTAATGTAACAACTTCATGGTGGAGTACCGGCATCATTTTTTCCTTAAAAAAGAAAAGCACTGGCCATGACTTACAAAAGCTGTAAAAAATTCTGCCAGAATTTTGCAATGAAGAAAGTTGTGTTGTGTATCTTTGAATTCTGCTATGTTGTTGGTTTTTAACTATTTTTAACTGTTTTGGTGTCACTTGATCTCATATTTTACAAGTTTTATTGCTTTAATGTCTTTTTAGCTTATTGTTAATAACTTTACAGTGTAAGGGAAAGATGGCAGGCACTAAGATCCATGAGGATCAGGCACCAGCATTAAGCGCAGCACTGAGCTCTTTTCAGAATAGGAGGTAAACACCCATGATTTTCTTCTCCAGTCTCACTGAGAAAATGTCATGTTTTTGGTGCTTCCTAAGTATCACAAACCCAAAGCAAGTTTGGGACTATTGTTGTTACACCTACAAAAAAGAGAGTTTACTGAATTCAAAACATGAAGACAGTTAAGCACATGGATTACATGACAATGAATATAATAATAATAATAATAATAATAATAATAATAATAATAATAATAATCATCTCTTGATTTGAACATAGGTATCCTAAACATCAAATGCCGGATAGTGTGAAAAGATAGAAAAAGAAAGGTTTTGCACATTCCCAGTTGTAGCCTGCACAAAGTAGGAGGACTGGCAAGTCCAAATCGTGTATGAGGTGCCCATCACTTGCCTCAAAAGAAAATATATCTCTAGTACAGTATGTCAAGAATAGTATTGCCAATCTACTTTGACAGACGGCAGATTATTTTTCCAAGAGACTTTTTGCTCACGTTTTCACCTGTGCAGATAGAAGTCTTCTACAGACAACCCGCCTGAGGGTATAAATTAAAATGTAAACCAGTGAAATATCAATAATGCTGTCAAAAAACCCTCTGTTTCTCCCACCAGGATACATACTTTTCATTTTTTTAAAGAAACATGGCTTTGGGGCAATAGCTTTTGCCTACAGGCTCACTGATGCTATCAACATTCATTATACTGGAAAATTAGTATTGCCCATACCTGTTGAGCAAAGGGCCTCTGAGACTCCAAAGATGTTCGAACATGGATTGGTAAGGTGGTTCCCACATTAACCTGTGCAGATGGTCCTGCTCTTACAGTCCCAAGCCAAAATAGTGACAGTACCTTTGTTGTTGTTGCTCCTCCTTATAGCTGGCTATCAAATCAGCAGCCTCGACCAAGCCCAAAGAGAATGCTAATTAAAAGGGCAGGATGTGTTCCAGTTGTTCTAATCAAAGGGAGCTTAATCCCTCCATAAGCTGTTTGTCTTTGTTGGAGGAAAGTCTGAACAACCTTGTTACTTTTGATAACTGTAAGCCACTGACTCATAGCCCCCTGACAGCTAGCTGAGCATGTAATAACATTCCTCTGTATTTGGGGACTGGCTTAGCTGGCTTTATAACAGATTATTGAGGATGTTAAAGTGAAATGTTAGTCTTTCTTTAAAGCCCTGCACTTTCCCTAGTAATTAAGGTGTTGGATATATATATATATATATATTTAACACAATAGAACATCAAGGTCACCAAACTGAGATATAAAAGTCTTTGGCTCGTGTAAATAAAGTATTAGCTGTAGGCTTGTCCTGCAATGTTAATGAGAAGCAAAGGCGTCTTCCATTATGAGTGCCTCATGATTTCACTGAACATTAATTTTTAAAGAACAAACAAGTACCTTTCATGTTAGAGTAGTTGCTAAATAAAAATTAAAGTAGCTATTTGGGGGGGGGGGACAGGAAAAATTAAGAAGAGATACACAACATAACACAATCCTCCTACCCTTAGCCTAGCACTTGTTATTAAACTTTCATCCTCTTTACACAGCAGAAGCCATCTAATTGTAGTAGCTATGGGTGTCAAAAGGTTCCACAATCAACTGAAGATTATCATTCTAGCATTTCCATCACCTAGGGATGGACAAATCTCCCAGTTTCAATTTCTTGTGGTTTCTCATTTTTACAGTCTTTGGTTCTCCCCATTGCTACACTACCTGGCAATTTTTAAAAAACACAAAAACTCTGCATAAAAATCTGTATGCATTTGCATTTCACTTAATATGTTGCTGCTGCTGTTTATTGCCTGTTTCCGGGTGGGTTGCAACAATTAAAAAACTATGTTAAAGGCATCTTAAAACAATTTACAATCAAAAAGTAAAGTGGGTCCTAAAAATAAACAAAACCGGGTGTCAAAAACCAGGGTAAGAGGTGTGGCTTTCAGCATTTGCTGGAAGCTGTAGAATGAAGATGCCAGACACACCAAACCAAGAGGCGTGTTGGTTTGGGGTGAGTGAATTAGGTAGATTCACATCAGAATGCAAGTGAACAGCCAATGCAAGAGAAATTATAACAGCAGCAGCAGGAGCAGTAAAAATTCTCAGGGACCCCTGAGATCCCCAGATGCTCACCAGTTTTCAAAATGTAGAAGTTTCTCCTCAAGTAAGACATCTGAACAATTTTGAAAGAAGCTGAAACATTTCAAATAAAATTATCAAACTTACTTAGTGGGTTTTTACCTAAGACAAAATAATGATTTTTTAATATTCAAATGAATGGCAATATAATAATAGAGATGTTCATGAAGCAATGACTTTTTAAAAACGCTCTCAAAGACTATTTCCATGGCAGATCTACATCAGTACCTGCCCTTAGAAATTATTCATATAAAATAGCTATGTGAAATTACACTAAAATCTGTTCATAATAGTGCTGTGAGGGTTTTTTTTAGCTTTTTGATATTCCATTTGGAATAAAAGCATTAGATCAGATTTACTAATAATGCACATTTGTTGAGATAATGTAATGTTCACTCTAAGGAGTTAATGGAGAATTAAATGAACCACTCTCAGCTAATAGTTATCTATAGAAAACATGTATTATATTTATGACTGAAGTATTCTTATTAGCTAGTTAATAATGATTTTCTTTAACCATGGAAATTTAACTAGGAAAGAAAGCATAGAGGAAAATGGTACTGAAAGAGTTAGGTGTATTTAGTATTCCTGAAGCCACAATTGCCAGTTAAGTAAATTATGAATCGCCACTATCAATGATGTGTGCAGCCTGCTTCTCCTGATACATTTTAAAAACAAGACTGCACACTCAAGCCATGCCTCTATCTAAAAAGATGCCCAAAGGCTATCTGAGAGCAGCATCAACTTGCTTCGAAAGACAACTTTTGAAAAGCACACAGATCTGGCACATACAGACCTCTGGAACATGGACAGGGGAAGAGAAGGGAAAGAAAGAATTTGTTCTCTTGTTGGAAGCATTTGAAGAATGATTTGCTGCCTCCTCACAAAGATAATCTTAAGTGGCTGTAGGACCAGCTTTCTTGCTGAGGTAGTCTATGGTTGTGAGGACCAGACTTCATATAACGCCAGAGATCTGTGATCAGTTTCCCCAGCACTGGATGCAAGGGGCACTTCTGGATTGGGGCCATGGTGTGGTGAGGGGTGGGGAGAGAAGAGGTGGGGTTTAATTCTTCAGGCCATACTGATCCTCTCATGCAAATCCCCCCACTGGCAAATCCCAGGGCTGGCGCTGCCGGAGTGACCCCACCCCTTCCGGAGCAAAGTGGGGCCGCACCGAGCCGTCCACCTGTCCATGCAGGGGGCAGTCTGGCCGGCCGGCACTACCCTTTGTGGGTCTTCACACTGTCCACCAGGCCAGGATATGCTGGGGGGGTATCTGGTTTGTACCTGCACAAAAATTGTGTGCCTGGGGCCACACACACCCCTTGACACCTTACAACCTACACCCTGGCTGTGGGGAACAAGCCCCTCTTGAGATGGCCATGCTGTCCTTCCATCTAAACTCAGATGTAAATATGAGAATAAATCGTATTTCTTAAAGCTATGGCAGCCTCCACCACCTCCACCATTCTCAAAGGAACGCAGGCCTTGCGTGAGAGCCTGGAACCTCCTGGGATCTTGCTACCACATGCTCTCTTCACATCTGGACACCTCTTCAGATATCATGACAAACTTTTGCATGATTGCTCCTGAGATCAATGAACATGTTTTCTTCTATGATTGGCTACAGTTGGGTGCTATTATAACTTTGCCTCCACGGTTTACTTTTTTGGGGCAATGGCAGAGGAGGGGAGAGCAATGTGTTCTATGGTCTGGTCCCATGTGGCCATAGGATTGCATTTTAACCTAGGATGCCATTATTGCATAGTAGGGCATTAAAAGTCTGCCCTCTAAGTGACAAAGTAATTTCTGACTTCACTGGTATGTTTATATATATATTTTACAAGAAGGAACAAGGGAAGAGTCCTACGTGAAAAGACTTTTCCTATAAATCTGTTTTATGTACAAACTTGGGCTTTACAAGTAAGCACATATGTATACTAGCAAACCCTACCAATAAAGCATACAATATAAAGCTGGCTCTTGAGTGTTACAGGCACTACATTAATATTACAGACAGGGAAAAGGAAATCTCTAAAAAGTTATCTATGCTGCTGGTGGCTTTCTATTTTGTAGGTCATTCATAAACAATATATAGGGAAGCCATGCACCCCCAAACCCATTATATTGCAATTCACCTTGTAAAATTTTTACTTGTTGAGCTAACTTTTATGACAAAGCCAATTTCCACACTTTGTCCAACCACGCCATGTTTGTGTAAGAGGAATTAGACTTCCAATTATGGGCAGTTTCCATGCGAGTTACTACTAGAAGTAAAAAAAAATCAGATCCTAACTTGGCAATATAATTCGCCTTTCAGAAAAGATAGGCAACTGGGCTAATACTGATTCATGGGAAATGTGCTGCACTAGTGTGCATTAGTCGCACAGTCACCATTTCACCAGCAGTGTGGATGCAGGTTCTTGTTTATGTGCCATAGTGTGTCATTGTTTTGTGGTGCCACCTGAATACCACTTTAAACATAGTCTCTTGGATTCTAGCCGACTAGGTTCTAATAGGCTGTTTCAGCCCCTTCAACTCTAACAGGATCTTCCAACTGCATTCCCAAACTTGCCTCCTATACTTTCTTCATACCCTTCAAGTTGCTAAGAATTTCTTAAAACAGCAGGTTGCAGATAACCAAAGCAGTTCCTGTCCTGTTGCTGCCTGGTCATGCAGATGATGTTAGAGAGTAGAGATCTAATGGGATCAGCTTTCTGGACTGTCTAGATTTTTAATAAAGATTTAATTAATACAATAGATAAAAACCTAATATAAATTAAAGCAAAAACAGAGAAAAAAAGAAAGAGAAGAACAATCTACAGTAGTACCTCGGGTTAAGTACTTAATTTGTTCCGGAGGTCCGTTCTTAACCTGAAACTGTTCTTAATCTGAAGCACCACTTTAGCTAAGGGGGCCTCCTGCTGCTGCCGCCGCACGATTTCTGTTCTCATCCTGAAGCAAAGTTCTTAACCCGAGGTACTATTTCTGGGTTAGTGGAGTCTGTAACCTGAAGTGTTATGTAACCCAAGATACCACTGTAATCTCAAAGGGAGCTCTTAAGGCTTGTCACCCACAGAAAGTGGTGGATCCTTCCAGCTATCACCTGGGAGCTCTCCTTTCTTCTAGGTCTGAAGAAGTTATGACTGGCCTCATCTAACTTTTCCAGAAGCTTGCCCCTTAGCATCTGCCAAGTATGTACAGTCTATGACTAGCCCCTCACTATGACTGCATTTTTTTAAATAAAAAAAAGGTTATAAGGCTGAATAAAAATAACAAGTGTCAGAATGGAAGGCAAAAGAAAAGGGGACAAAAGAAGAAAATTTCAAAAAGCCTCTTCTTGAACTGAGCATCAGGGATTCCAGACTATACTGAAAATGCTAAATTCCTGGGCAAGTATGCTTTTGTGTATGCGTGCACACACACACACACACACACACACACACACACACACACACTACCTTCCAGATGAGCAGAAGAAAATGGAAGCTTCGCAATAGAAGGAGGAATATATTTTATTGATGTCTCCCCTTCATGCGCTCACTCGCTCAGATACATCCAGCAAAGACAAAGAGGGCTGCACTAAATTATCAAAAACAAAACTGAATAATTTGTGAAACAGTACTGAATAAGAAATGTCCAAAAGTGCCCAACAGGTTTCAAGCCCCACACACTGTTCACAGAATATTCAGCTGTTACAAGAATAATTTTTTTCATTCTTTCTGAATGCTTTCTTTGGCCAGCATAAAAATCATTGTATAGCATGAATGTGACTCCTTCTGAGTCAAGTATCTGAGGAATTTGAAGAAAAGCTAAAGTAGTTTTGATGAGATCTGGAAGTGTTTGTGCAAGGCCTTCCTCTTCCTGTTCCTCTTCTATTCCATTGGTGAATGGCTTCCCATAATATTTTTCAACGCAATTTCACAGTGAAAACATCAATAATAAAAACAATTTATTTTGTCGTTGTTGTCATTTAGTCATGTTCGACTCTTTGTGACTCCATGGACCAGAGCACGCCAGGCACTCCTGTTTTCCACTGCCTCCCGCAGCTTGATCAAACTCATGTTCGTAGCTTCGAGAACACTGTCCCACCATCTCGTCCTCTGTCGTCCCCTTCTCCTTGTGCCCTCAATCTTTCCCAACATCTGGGTCTTTTCCAGGGAGTCTTCTCTTCTCATGAGGTGGCCAAAGTCTTGGAGCCTCAGCTTCAGGACCTGTCCTTCCAGTGAGCACTCAGGGCTGAAGCAGGCGTCTTTTAATTTCGTGACTGCTGTCACCATCTGCAGTGATCATGGAGCCCAAGAAAGTAAAATCTCTCACTGCCTCCATTTCTTCCCCTTCTATTTGCCAGGAGTTGATGGGACCAGTGGCCATGATCTTAGGGGGTTTTTTTATGTTGAGCTCCAGACCATATTTTGCGCTCTCCTCTTTCACCCTCATTAAGAGGTTCTTTAATTCCTCCTCACCTTCTGCCATCAAAATTGTGTCATCTGCATATCTGTTGATATTTCTTCCGGCAAGCTTAATTCCAGCTTGGGAGTCCTCCAGTCCAGCCTTTCACATGATAATTCTGCTTATAAGTTAAATAAGCAGGGAGACAATATACAGCCTTGTCGCACTCCTTTCCCATTTTGAACCAATCAGTTGTTCCATATCCAGTTCTAACTGTAGCGTCTTGCCCCACATAGAGATTTCTCAGGAGACAAACAGTAGACGCCACCAAACTCAAAGCCCAGTTCACATATTGTCTGCACATACCCTGCTCAGTCTTCCATCAGTACATTATAACTGTTCCTTAAGTGTGCCAGTAGTTCTTTAGAACAACGAGCAAGAAAAGAAAGGGTGTATTTGTCAAATCTCATTTCTTCTCCCAATAATATGATTGAAATGAGTGTCATTATTAACATAAAATGGGAATTGAGCTCTTGAGCTGAGAGGGGCAATCAGTAACAAAGAGCAGTAATAAGATAACAATCATGTTATCATCAGGTGATGACTCCCTGATTGTGATGGATTAAACAATTGCAACGTTTTATTACTTCTCTCCACTTCCCTCCTGCAGAAATATCACAGCGGCAGTCATGACAATTTCCACCCCCAATATAAATTTGACTTCCAGTGATGGTAGATCATTTATTCAGTGTTGTTAAACTGGCATCTTAATGCAGGTGCTCTGTCGCCATTAACATGCTTAATGACCACAAAAGGAATATAGAGAAGGATCAATTAAAAAGAGGGAGTTAGCCCACCCACAGCTTGAAAACATATGTGGGCCACCACTAATGAAATGGAGTTCTCCAGGGTCCTTGTTCTGAAGCTCAAATATGCCAGACAGTTAATCAATTGAGATAGATGTCAACTAGAGCTTGCACTCTGCTGCATCACTCTTCCTCAAAGGGGAAAAAGGAGAGGAGGGGGGAGCACAGTTAGGTGGGACAAGAGTGAAAAGGGTCCACCAGCTGCAGTAACTAAGGTCATTTATTTATTATTAGTTACAGTTTTGTGTCAGCTACATGGATTCCTCAAGAAGTATGGCTAAAATGGCAAAAGGAAAGAGAAGAGATTTTTATCTTCGTTCCCTGGGGTTATGCAACTGCATTTTGAATTATCCGCGGGCTAAACATCTTTGCTGGCAAAGACACAGCAAGCAGCTTGTGTTGTTTGCAAAACATCCATTATCCCTTCCCGCCAACCAACCCAGGCAGCTTTCCGAAAGCCAGTGCTACCCCAGCGGGATTTTCTTTTGATCATTTTGGAGCCTGTTGGTGTGGTAAAGGAACAACAAGATCTTCAGGTACAGCAGGGAGAATCTGGACCATGTACAAGCTGACTCGGACAAACACGCGAACTCCATCTTACTGCATCATCCTTATCCTCATGCCGTCCCCCTAAGATCCCAGGGCAGGTTACCACAGTTTGAAATATATTATAAACGTTTAAAATATATATAAAAAATGTAACAATTACAAAACAAATGCCTGAGCCTCTTGTGCTTTAGTGTGTGGGCATTTCCTAAACTTCTGCTCCCTTTTCTCAGTTGCTGCCTTCAGGCTTGACCCTTGTCTGGCTTTGACTGCTTCTGGCCCTCTGAAATTCCACAGATTACTTTGATCTTGCTGGGTCTGACGATCATCATCTTGTGCCCCGTCTGATCCTTCTCCCCCCCCCCCCTGCCAGCTTCTGGTGCCCTGTCTCTGCCGCTTGCTCAGCTTCTGGAGTCCAGTAGGCTGCAGCTTGACCCCTGCAGTGGCCTTGACACTTCAAAGTTGCCACAGAAATGTCAGCCTTGAGCCATAGCCTACTCACTGTGCATCCCTGTCCCGTTAAAAAAAGAGATTGGAACAGAAGAGGGAGGTGTTTTTTATTTTTGTTTTTTTATTCAAATTATTTTTAGGCTACTTTTCTGGGCAAATGTCTTTCCAAAGCAGCTGACAGTTAAAAAGATAATACATAAAAATAACAATACAGAAAAAATTGAATCCTAACATAACAATTCAGCAACACTCTGCATAGATTTTCTTTTCATCAAGCTAGAACAGGGGTCTGCAACCTTTAAGACAAAAAGAGCCACTTTGACCCGTTTCCGAAGAAAAAAACAACTGGGAGCCGCAAAACCGGGAAGGTGACGTTGGGACGGTGCATGACTAACGCACGCACCGCCCCCATACGACGTCACAGCCTGTACAGTGCCCGCCGCAGTGGGGAGTGTCGGGGCACACAATGCGCCTCCTCCCCTTGCTAGTATCTGCCCCGGAGCCGCGGCAAAGGTGTAAAAGAGCCACATGCGGCTCTGGAGCCGCGGGTTGCAGACCCCTGAGCTAGAATATAATTCAGTAGCCAAACCATCATCCAACTGAAAGAAGTAGGTCTGGAAGTTAAGATCTTATTCTGAGACCAGGGATGAGGTAAGTGCTAACTGTGGAGGCGCCTTCTAAACTGTAGCACCCCAATTGTGGAATTTAAGTCTTTTAAAATGTTTTTAATTGCTGGTTTTAAACTGCTTTTATTGACTATTTTAATATTTCTTACAACCTGCTGTGAGCTTTTGTTACAATCAAGCGGAAGACACATTTTTATAAATAAAATAAAAGTGAATTACACCCCCCCCCCAGCTGTATGCCTGGCAACTGCTCTGTTCTCTTTGAGGTAGCAGGCAGAAACTTGTCTATTCTTCCAGGTTTTTAGACTACTTTTCATACACTTTTTTAAACACTAGAAGTTTCACTAAGTGGCATATTTGGATGTTTGTGCTTTTTTAAAATTTGCATTTGTTTTTGCCTTATTGTACTTACTGTATTTAGATTGCACAGTAAACTGCTATGGGATATATATAATGTGAAAGGTGGCATATAAATGTCCAAATAAATAAATTTATTAATGTATTTAAATGTATTTAAACCGTATTATAAATTGTATTATGAGACTTAAACTGCCAAAATGCTTGTTCTCAGTGATTCGGATCCACCTTCTGCCACTGCCTCTGCTGTTAATGGGTTAATTAATGAATAATTATGCCAATTGTGCAAGCCAGCAAAACAACAATGATTCAGTTCCAGTTTTATTCCGGTCTGTGATTTTGAACACGATGCACAATATTTTAATATTTATAAACCATCTTTCAACACAGATTCACAAGGTGGTGTACACAATCACAGAACCACAGAGTTGGAAGGGTCATCTAGTCCAACCCACCGCAATGCCAGAATCTCAGCTAAAGCATCCGTGACAGATGGCCATCCAACCTCTGCTTAGAAACCTCCAAGGAAGGAGAGTCCACAACCTCTCTCAAGAGACCATTCCACTGTTGAGCAGCTCTTACTATCAGAAAGTTCTTCCTGATATTTAGTCAGAATCTCATTTCTTGTATACTCAATCCAAAGAAAACTATGCGTGGCATTCAAGTGTTACTCAGAGTAGACTCATTGAAATGAATGGACCTAACTTCGTTATGCCCATTAATTTTAGTGGGGGTGGAGCAGGAACTGGCTGGCCCTCCTGGTCAATCACAAAGGAGCTGGTGCCCTGGCATTTATGTCAGTGGTGTACTCTCAGTAGTCTTCCTTCTACTTGCAGTGCTCTCTCTCTCACAAACACCCCACTTTGGTGAGGTGGGCTAAGGTAATTGCCCACAGGGTGCTGGGAATGAATTTTGTTTCCATGTGCTTGAATGGCCATCTGGACTCTATTTTTCACCTTTTCTGTGTTCCCTAGAATTGTAATTGGCATGTACCGTATTTTTCGCTCTATAACACGCACCAGACCATAACACGCACGTAGTTTTTAGAGGAGGAAAACAAGAAAAAAAATTTCTAAACAAAATAGTGGATATATAATTTTTGTGGTTCATGCTGTGGCCACAGACATGTGATCTGACAGTGAGTTTGGAGTAGCCCAATGCAAAAATCCTGAGGATCCATGTGGATCCATGCTTTGTAACCACAGAGGAGGGAAGGAAGGGGAACCATGGATCCTCTGCTCACGACTGCAGCAGATCCCTCGCCACCCGCAGGTATTCGCTCCATAACACGCACAGACATTTCCCCTTACTTTCTAGGAAGAAAAAAGTGAGTGTTATGGTGCAAAAAATACAGTAATTGGTGTGTAGTTTGGTTATTTAACTTGCTGCTGTGGTTACTTGATCGTCATTTAATGTGGGCAAGTGAGTGGATTTAAGGAATGTCAAGGTTAAGCACCCTGAGGCAGCCTTGTGTGAAGAGCATTTTCCAACCACCTTTCATTATTCTAGTGGGTGCCCAAAAAGCCCAGTGGAGATGGGGTGCACAGGTTAGGTACCTATACCCATGGTACCCCGGCAAGGGATGGATAATTTCGCTTCCCATCATTCACTGTGGATGGAGACGTGCCTGGCTGACCATGCTTAGGGGCCTGGAGAGTTGTGTCTCTACCAGCTTCTACTTTCAAGATGTGGTTGATCGGCCGCCAATCTTAATGCTATGTAATAAGTATTGCAAAGCACACACAGAATGTCAATGCAGCATCAAAAATTTGAAAGACACCTTGCTGTCTTGTTGCCTCATTTAGGTCTTGGTTTGGAGGACATTTACAAAACAAAAACAAAAAAACAAAGGCAATTAAGCCTATTACGGATAATACTGTAAACAGTTCTGGTGTCACAATTTAAGAAGGATGTTGACAAGCTGAAATATGTGTAGAGAAGGGCAACCAAGATGATCAAGGATATGGAAACTAAGCCTTATGAGGAGCGCTTGAAGGAGCTGGGTATGTTTAGCCGGGTAAAGAGGAGACTGAGAGGAGATGTGATAGCCATCTTCAAATTTCTGAAGGGCTGTCACAATGAAGAGGAAACAAGCTTGTTTTCTCCTGCCCTGGAGCACAGGAGCTGAACCAATGGCTTCAAGTTTTAAGGAAGGAGATTCCAACTAAGCATCGGGAAGAACTTTCTGATCCTAAGAGCTGTTCAACAGTGGAATGGTCTCCCTCGGGGGGTTGTGGACTCTCCTTCTTTGGAGGCTTTTAAGCAGAGGTTGTGTATGATCTAATTGAAATTCCTGGATTACAGGGGATTACACTAGATGACTCTCAAGGTCCCTTCCAAGTCTACAATTCTATTATTATATGCACAACATTCTTTCAGATTCATGCTGCCAAAAAAACCGCCACCAATTCTGCTTATACACAAAAGCAGAGACTGTGGTACCAATGTAGATACAGAGGTGACATATGAAAATAGGGACAGGTTTTTACAAATCCCTACCTGGACTGAGGATTAATAATTTGTTTACTTTGAAAGTTTTTCATTTGACTTTTCTATGGAAAGTCATCCTCTTGCATTCCAATCACGTTCCCTCCTTCACACTCTTTCTTTGTATTGGCTTAACCTAATTAGCGTTCACAGTTAATGCAATAGCCATTGGTGGTGATGGGCTGTGAGCCCCCTGGAAAAAGCTCCTGCCGTCTAATCTCATCAATGTCCGCTATCAATCCAGCTGTGTATGGCAATCATTGCCGAAAGGTCATAGAAGTCCTTCACTGCAGTTTGCCCGTTTTGCAAGTAGCTTCTTTTCTAATCGCCTTTCCCAACCAACATCTTCTGGAATCTAAACCTGCATGCAGAGCATGAGAGGCCGAGATAGGAACCAGAGGCAGTTTATTTTTAAAACAGTATTATTGCATGACGATGGGAGTAAATCATCTGATAAGAGTTACAAACACTCTGCCAGCACGATTTCTTTCCTGCTTTTCTAACCTGCAGTTGAAAAAGGAGTCTGGCATATACAAACAGTCATTGTAGAAGCAGAAATAGCCTCTCTCTCTCCAGGACATTTGAAGGTCACAGATGAGATAATGAAGAAAAGATGCCTACCAGGTGCTGACTGGAGAGCAATGATTAAGAAAGGACAAAGTCTCCAAATGATACTTGCAAGATGGAAAAGATCTCTCCCTCAAGCGTTGGGAAGTGTAAAAAAAACCCACCAACCCTATTAAAATATTTTAAATAAGCAGAAATGACTTCGTGATGAGCCACTGTCTCACATCAGACCCCAAAAGAAGTTTTGAACTCTCATTTCTGCCTGAGTGAGCCACCTTCTCCAATAAGTGATTAAAGTTGCTACTTAGGCACCAGTGAAAGGCAATTAAGCGCTAATGATTGCTGCATTTTTAAAAGATATACCTTTTAATGCTTTTATTCATTATTTATATTGGAGTGCTACGGCTTGTATAAGTTAATTCAAATGTTTTTAAACACCACACTGAGGAGCAAAGCCCAGCAAGTAAGTGAAAAAAATGTCTCTCAGGCAGTGATTCCACGTTCCACCAAGAATGCTGTTTATTTGTGTGCTCATAAAATGAACAGACTCATGATGGGTGGAGTAAGCAAAGGTGAGGCTTTTGCACTGGACACCTAGGAGAACACAATGTATCTGTGTGATCGGAAAACAATCAAGCATTTATTTTGTCACCTCTGCAATTCCAGCCAATGAGGCCTGGCCCCAAACTGTGAAAGGTCAAGAGGACCACTTTTGCCCACTCTGCACTGTTATTGCAACAGTA
This sequence comes from Podarcis liolepis, assembly GCF_965112155.1. Taxonomy (NCBI): domain Eukaryota; kingdom Metazoa; phylum Chordata; class Lepidosauria; order Squamata; family Lacertidae; genus Podarcis; species Podarcis liolepis. The sequence continues at coordinate 5,930,833 of NC_139558.1, forward strand.
TCCTGAAGTTCAGTACTTTTTCAGGCAGGGGGAGGAGGTGGAGTAAAGGTGTCCCTTCCCTCCCCATCAGGAACAAGGGGGAAATCAAATTAGCTTTGCCCAATGATTGAAGTAAAAATCAAAGGTTGTCACAGTGTGGTGGGTGCTGCGAATCATGCCAGGAGGATGCAGAACCCAGAGGACACCAAAGGGCAGCCCCCACCATTTTCTCCCTAGTGGTGTCAGGAGACCAGCAATGCCTCCTATTCACCAAGAGGTTGCTGTAGAAGTGGCATGGGGGGGGCTGCCTGGGGGGCAGCAGATCTGGCGTCCACGGAGCAGGCCACAATCATTGCTGCCACTGTGGCAGTGGCAGCAGCAGGCGGCAATGTATTCCTTCAAACTCAAATCTGCTATGATATACATTAATCTTGGGAATACATCAAAATTAGAATCTGGTAACTGATAAATTGCAACAAGGCAGGCTGGGTGCCTTATCTCTACTAAGTATAGGACCAGATTAGTTTTGACTTTGCAATTAGGCATAGTAGGAGATTTCCCCCAAAATATAAATACAGTGAAAGTATACAAAAATAAATATTATTTCCCATCTTACTGTAAGTTTCGTTTCATTTCTGAAAATAAAAAATTATTCTATGGTTTATTAGGGTCTCTAAAGGTCTTAATCTGGCCCTGCTTAATTGATTTCAAGAGGAGTGAGCGAGTTAACTCCCCACTGATTCCAGTGGGCCATAAATGTGCTTAACTTTGATTGGCTTGTTGCCTCTCTATATTCTGAGCACTGTGTATTAGAATACTGCTGCACGGTACTGTAAATTACAATTATTCAACCTGTCATATAAAATTCTGTTCAAACCGTCATATTACTTCTGTATATGCATGTGCACAGCTATAATCAACCAAAATTAAAATGTGACAAAGCTGTAAAATGTCTAAAGTCATTTTTGGAACTCATGCCTCATTTCACAGGAATACTTGATGGATTGTACAACAAAACAAGAGAAATTTCCATATAATACATGACAATAGATGTGGATTCTACCTGAAGGATTCTAATATTCTCCAGCAGAGATAATAATATTTTTGGCAGCCCCTGTTACAACTGTCTACTGAAGACTGGCTCCACAGACTCACCCACATGAATGACCCTTTGCAGGACCAATTTAGGGGACTGGGGCAGGGGCATGGTCTGCAACAGGGCTGCAGAACTTGTAACCCACCAAACCAAATCCAGAATGCAAACCTTATTTGCAGCCTGAAAGGTACTTGAAAACACCTTGATTGTGGCAGTCCTGGGCAGGCAGCAAAACAGGAAGTTTCTTCAGCCTCTAACTGGCTTGAGGAACTGGATGTTTATGAATTGTGATATGAACTGACATGATCTGTAAGGCTGACCATACCATTCAGGTGGCAGGTGTTGCGTGGCAAGGTGCCAAACTCTCCCAGGATGTTGAAATAAAGACACACGAAACAGTATTTTGGGTTAATGGGTGAAAAAGGCCACAACTTTATTGGTTACAGAATGTGAATGGTATTGGCTTAGGCATTGGAAACCACATGATTATATCTGATTCTTGCCCATCCACAGGAAGTCTTGGAAGGGTTTACCACCAGTAGGGGGAGCCCAGCTGATGCACATCAACTAGGAATTCCCCCAGGGTCACCGCTAGGGATTGTGCCATGGCCCTAGCCCCCTCTCTGGGGCTTCAGACAGAGACCACGCCCCTTGGATTCCTTTAACAGAATACCATTGAATTAGGAAGGGTAGGTGATGGCCACTACCACCCCTCCCCTTCAACCGAATACTCCAATGCTTTGGAGGACAGGATCATGCATGCCGTGTTACCTGCCTTGTGCACCTGAAACTAGCGGAGGGTAGTCTTACATTGGATTTTCTTCTTGGAATGTCTGCATGTGCATTGACCAACTTGAGCTTTGTCTTGGGCAACAATATTTATTGTGTCAGCCCCGGATCTCCCAAACTAAAGTGTTATGGTGAAATCCTAACCCCAAAAGGCTCAGCAGAGTGATGGAACCACTGCTGTACCAGAGACATGCTGAGCATGCCGGCAGAGGCAGAAGGATATGTTTGTGGGGGAGGCAAGTCATCGTGCCACCTAGAAACTGAGGCCAATTCCATAATGTGATGGCAGTGAGATTGCTTCAATATCAAAGTGATCTGAAGCTGTTGCAGTCTCTCCCCACCTTGGAACACCCTTTCTACTGGCGGCTGCTGGCACAGGACCCACAGGCAGAAGAGAGAGCCCTGTGCCAGAAGAATATATGACAGGCTAAATAACTGTAATTTACAGTACTGTGCAGTGGTATTCTAATACACAGTGCATATACAGAGGCAACAAGCCAATCAAAGTTACAGCCATATACAAACAATGATGTTCAAATGCAGAACGTGGAACTAAGAAGTCACCCAGAATTTCATATGGATGGTAGTACTTTTTCGAGCCATCATCATCACTAGTAATTTCAGAGGTCATATATATACAACACCCACATAGAACTGCCACTTTGTCCACAAGCACTGCCTCCAATGTAGCCCAGTTGTGAGTCCAATTCTGTCTCCATAGGCTCTGCAGGCAATTGCATAGGGTCACAGTCATGGACAAACAGTGAAGTTCAAATGTAGAAATACACAGACTCAGAGCAATACACAGACTCAGCACATACTGGAAGAATATCATGCTCTGAAGTAATTGTTGGGCGCATATTTTTAGTGCTTAACACAAAGCACCACAATTCTTAATGCCTTTCCCTATGACAGTAAAATTGCTATAAAAACAAATGTTATAAATAGGTGTGATCCTGTGCTAAAGAGACTGCTTTAAATTGGGTTGTATTCAATAGAAAGAGCTGGATGTTGAAAACATATTCAGTGAAGCTTTTATTCTCTGAAAACTTTCACTACCATTAAATAAATATAATGTTGATAAATTTTGAAACAATGAGGGGAATCTTCCAGAGGTTCGATGAATTGTTCACATTCCAGATGTACCTTCTGCATGTATCAGTAGATTCCCAATGTCATTCTGTCAAATGCGGAAAGGTTGTGCTGGAATTAAATACTCTTGTTGAAACAGAACACAGGAGAGGAAGTTGATTTAACCTGACAGTTCCCAAGAAATAATCATTCTGACTTGTCAAAGATGGTGCATGCCATGACCCCTTTGTTTTTCAAAGTGAAAGCAACTACAAAAAGGAGGAGTAAGATATCGTAAGACATCCTTAAAATAACAAAATTAAGGAGTTCAAAATGTTCTCCAATATTAAAATAAATAATGCTATGGAAAGCAAATAGAAAGATCCATCTGTACCATATTGCATTTGATGTGAATTGGCTGAACAGGCATGACAGCATGGAAAATTCACAGTTATTTCAACACCTCAGAAAGCAATGGTCACAGCAACATGTTCACAGTTCATTTTTATGAGGGAATGAAAAGTAAGTTTGGCTTGGACTGAAGCCTCTCACAGGTCCTAAGGTCAGAAGCAGCTGTGTATGACAGGCTGGGGACTGGAAAGATTGGTGGTCTTGAAACCTGGAAGTAGTGTAGAATACAATTCTAAATTCAGGCTTAATTCACACATTGCTACAGTCAAATGATAGCCACTTATCTGTTGGTTTTAGACAACTTGCTCTGGTAATATAGGATGAAGACAGCATGGGGTAGGACAAAATAGCACAGTGTCAAGGACATCCCTGGAAAATAGGGACACTTGGAGGGTCTGGGGTTGTCCACACCTCTGTTTGCCCCGCTGCTTCCTCCCTGAGAAAACCCACTAAATTGGACAAAACAGCTATCAGGTTTTCTGCAGATTGCTGTTTGTACTGGTTCAGTGGCAAAGATCATGTTTTCTGGGGAAAGCTGTGGGGCAAATGAAACACTACTCAGACCCATGCCTAGGAAGCATTGGGCACATGGGAAACCTCTTAGACCAGAGCTTTCTAGGCATAGGACCAGCCCTTAGAATTCATCTGAATTTTTCATCCGCTGATTGTTATGATCATTTAGGGCAATATGTTGCTTCAGATATCCTGGTCCCAAGTTTTTCAGGGCTTTATAGCTCAATATTAAAACCTCTAACCAGATTGCTACTGCCTTATGGCTTCTTTTCCTGTTTCATCCCCTTGCTAATCCAACCCCAATATGAGATGGAGAAGCTGCACTTAGGTATAATTTTCAATGGAGGAGGAGGGCCTAATTGGATGGCCATACCAGACCTTAGCAGAATGGGGAACTGGCTGAAGAGCCAGTTGTTGGAGGTGTTGCACACCAAACATTTGCCGCCCTGAAAGGTGCCTCAAATCCAGTGCTTGAGGTTGCTGGCTTATCTCACCTCACAACAGAGCCCAAATTTAAGTTGGGTCATTCTTGGAAAAGCCCACAATAGGGGAAGAAGCACATGCACATGGCGTTTCATTGAAACTACAGATGAACTTGTGAGCTAGTAAATTTAGAACTTTGTCCCAGGTTCAAGCGTAAACTTTGAACATTACAATTTCACGTCTTTCCCACTATGAATTTCAGGTGAAAACCATCAAATGAACCAATTTATATGAAAACATTTTTCACATTGCCTCATGTTTCCCTGCTGAGACAGTTTTAAATTCTAAAAATACATTTTCTTACATTTTTCATAGGGATACTATGAAATTCTGCAATCAAAACAGATCTCTTGATATCTCTCTTGCTGTTATAGCCAAGCTACTATATTTTTCTTTTGATTTTCTTCTCAGTGGTATCTCTCTCTCTCTGTGTGTACAAATATCTGAGTAGTATATACATATATACTTTTAGTTCTTTTTGTATTGTAGCAAGTGAAACTTCCATTCTTTCAGCATGGCTTCTCCCACATAGAAATCTGATTCAAGTCTGTGAATGTATGACAAAACTCCCACAGCCAATAATCCAGCCTGGAGGTTTGGTTCTTTCTGTGCAAGAATGATGTTCTCTATTGTGAGGTAAAACTTATTTTTAAAATAATAATAATAATTTTATTAAGTCTCCAACAATATTTCAAAGCATTTATCAATATATCCAATTTTTTAACATACAAAGTTTCTTCTTGACTTCCCACCCCTCCTTTCCTTGGTGTTTATTTTTTACTCCTTTTTATTAGCTGTTAGCTATAAGATATACCGTATTTTTCGTCCCATAGGACGCTCCGTCCCATAGGACGCACCTAGTTTTGGGGGGGGGAATAAAGGGGGAAAAAATCCCTTTATTTCCCCCCCAAAAGCAGGTCGGGGAACAGCGGGATGGCGGCGCTGCGCCTCCCTGCTGTCCCCCGAGCTTGTGGGGCTGGCCGATGTCTGCCCAGCGCGGGGGGTGCTCTGCTTCAGGGTGCCCTGCGCGCCGGGCGGCAGGCTGCTATCCACAGTGTGGGGAGCCCTGCGGGGAATTCCCGTAGGGCTGCCTAGGCCTGCGGATATCTTCCTCGCTCTCCAAGCTTCAGTGAAAGCCTGCATTCGCCCCATAGGACGCACCCAGATTTCCCCTTCATTTTTGGAGGGGAAAAAGTGCGTCCTATAGGGCGAAAAATACGGCACATTTTCATTATCTAAACCATTACATCTTTCATTAACCCACTGCTTATATTTCAAATCTGCACATGACTTCACATATTGGTGATATTTTGATAGATAATCCATTCCACCTTAAACTTCCTCATTATGTCCTCTTAATTTAGAAGTTTCACCATTTCAGCATATTCCATCAGTTTCATAAGCCATTTCTCCTTTGTTGGTAGTTCTTTCTCTTTCCACTTCTGTGCATATAAAGTTCTAGTTGCTGTTGTCGGTAGTCAGCTTTCTCAGGACCTCTGTCCCCATTATTCCTAGTAAAAAAGGTTCAGGTTTTTCTGGGATTATCAATTTGAACATCCTTTTCAATTCATTATATATCATTTTCCCCAAACCAGGCTTCCTCAACCTCAGCCCTCCAGATGTTTTGAGACTACAATTGCCATCATCCCTGACCACTGCTCCTGCTAGCTAGGGGTCATGGGAGTTGAGAGCCAGTGTGGTGTAGTGGTTAAGAGTGGTGGACTTGTAATCTGGTGAACCGGGTTTGCTTCCCCGCTCCTCCACATGCAGCTGCTGGGTGACCTTGGGCCAGTCACACTTCTGTGAAGTCTCTCAGCCCCACTCACCTCACAGAGTGTTTGTTGTGGGGAAGGAAGGGAAAGGAGAATGTTAGCCGCTTTGAGACTCCTGAAGGGGAGTGAAAGGCGGGATATCAAATCCAAACTCTTCTTCTTCTTCTAGGCCAAAAACGTCTGGAGGGCCGAGGTTGAGGAAGCCTGCCCTAAACCCTTCACCTTTTCACAGGACCACCACATGTGATAAAATGACTGAGGCAAAAAATATATTTTCAGCATGAATGTAAAAATGTTCCATTTTCAGACTCTCTAAAACAGTGGACTGTTTGGGGTATACATTACATCCACCTCCTTGTGAGAGTTACACATACATACTTACAGAATACATACAGAGTTACAATATACATATTTAATTTTCATAATTGGATTATCTTGAACTATAGGTTTACCAAATTGTCACTGGAAACATGACAATCATTGTGGAGTACAGGCTGTCGTTTATTTCTCAGAAAGATGTACTAATGAATTTTCAGGTGTTTCTTTTACTGAATTTCAGATCATGTGAAAATGCACGGGCAGAACAATCCTTACTCTTGCCAAAGATTGGGTGAGGAGGGTCAGGATGAGGTGGAAGTGTGGTCATGCCAAGCAGAAGCAGCTTCTCTAGCTGGGTCAGAAATGAACTCACAGAACAATTTCAATAGGGCAACACTGAATTGTACCCATGGTTGTGCTGTTTGTTGTTGCTATTGCAAAAAAGGAGATGTGGGCATTTAAAGCTGATTTGTAATGAATCTGGCCTAATGTTGTCTCTTCTGATTGGCAGTAGATTTTATTCAGACAAAGGTCACATTTCATAGGGTCACATGGGATGTGAGCTTAATTGTGCAAATTATGGCTGTCTAATCAGCCTTAGGACTGTGGACAGTGAGGAGGGGGAGTTTGGACTTGGTTTTTTCCATGGTGCCAACAAAATCTCTTCTCTTCAGCTGCTGTTTGAATTGCAAGGGACACTTGCTTAAAGGATTAATAGGAGCAGAAGGCCCAGGGGCATGGCACCATTGCAGCATCTGACTGATGTATTAAAATTGGAGCACAGAACCAAAGTACATCCCACAACTGAACACTACTGGAATGTACAGGAGGGATGGGGCAACTGGAGAAATCAGTTGTCGTGTTATTGACAGCAGGAATAGCAAGCTGTGTGGTGGGGTACTGCTGCTCATGTCACCTCCAGTCAGTTGTGTTGCTGTTGCTTTCTGGGAGCTGGAGGGAAAAGTGGGAAGTGGAGGGAAGGTCAAGGGATGGGGGAGGAGCTGATACAAAAGTGAGTAGGTCCAGTTACATACACCTAACACACACTTGGTCACACTCAAAGCTATTTTTCATGGAAATAAGAGGAACATATTCAATTCTTACTAATTCCACTCAAGTTTCACCTTCCATTTTCTCCAGAGAGTCCCAGAGAGTTAGGTGAATTATGGTGTGGGCCTGGGGGCAGTGGATCTCCATAGGTTAAATGAAGATTGGGTCATATATGGCTTTAGCAAGCATGAACTTTTAAAAGTCAAAGGCTCTGGCTGCTATAAGCCAACTCTCTCTGATTTGTATTACTGGCACCAATGACAAATTCTTAATGAATCTGTCAAATATTCTGTATGCATCTATAACTTTAACTAAACTTTCAAGCTACAGAAGACCTGTGCAACATTCATTTGGGTTGTTACACTTCAATAACACACTTTGCTCTTTATGCTGTGTATCACCTGATAAGTGAAGGGCACTCTTTATAGAATGTCTTTGCTCCAAGCTACCCATTCACTCACTGCCTGGCTTTCAACATAGTCAAGAGCAAGGACTTCACAGACAACATGTGTGATCTAACTTTATACCTGCAGGGATGAATAGAAGAGAATAGGTTATGCACTAATGATTCTTATTTTTAATATTTGAAGAAGACCGTGAACCTATACATGCTCAGTTAAATATTTTATTTGATGTTGTACAGACCTTAGGTAACTGACTTGTATGTTTTTGTATTTCAAACTAATCCTCTATATCATTCCCAGTTATGAACAGCAGTTGCTCCACATATGATCAGAGTATTGGCTTCTAAACTAACTCCCATTCTAGGTCAGAATTCCACCCAATTTCCACCCTTATATTTTAAGTTTTCATAGCCTTGGACATTTCACAGATGAAGGCTCTTCTCACTGCATGAAGATACAGAAACAAATCTGGGTTTAGGTTTAAGTTTGAGACAGGAACAGCCTTGGTCACATTCATTGATGACCTACACTAGGAAGTAGACAGGAAAGCAAAAATCAGTACCCCCAGCCATGAGATCCTTCTGGAGTATTTGGCTAGTAGTGGTTTTGATTCTACCTGTTTAATGTACCTAGAAAGTAGTGCTGGGTGAGTAATGTTCAGCCCCTTGGTTTTCTTAAGGGCTCTGTTTTGTCTTCTATTCATTTTTGCACCTACATGGAAGGAATTGTCTAGACATCAGGGATTGGGTTTACGAGCACTGATCTCCACAGCAGCAAAGCAAGTCTAGTCTCTATTCCCATTAAAATGGGGGTTGCCGGTTTCTCACTGACCAGAGTCTGGGGACTAACAAAATGTCTACAATACAGGCAGAAGTTCAACTTGCATCAGCAGTCTTTCCTTAGGGAACAGCTGGGACAGAACTCCACCCAGCTGCACTGGCTCAGGGTCTCTGACAGAGCTATCAGTAGGCATTGTGCTTGGAGTCCTGTGTTGGGTTTTAACAGTGTCCCCTTTCATGGATTCCAGATGCCTCTCAATGCAGAGGAACTGATTAATCAGTTCAGTCCAAATCAACTTTGCTGGGATTCCAGGGCCTCCTTGGAATTGATCCATGAGGGTTGCATGCAGCCAGTGCAGTCAGAATGCACTGGCACAATCAGACATAGTTCTTTTCCCCTGGCATAAACATGAAATTCTATTATAGTTTACTTTTGAACTATTATATTTTATATGTTTTTTAGCTTTCTGTGTTTTACCCACATTTGTTTAAATTTTTATGAGCTGCCTTGAGTCTCATTTCTGGGGGAAGGTGGGGTGGGATGCAAATAAAGAACAACAACAACAACTGAAGTTGGATAGCAGTCATCCCTGCTTTCCCTCAGATGCCTTTTAGAAATAGTATTCTTCAGACAGCCTGTCCTGCACACACCCAGCCAAGGAAGGCAAACAAATGATAGTTCATTCTTTAGGGACCAAAGCACACACAGCAGCTCTTAAGGTGTACTGGACGTACTAGGTGTACTACATAGATGGCGGGGAAGTTGAAACAACAGTGGGACTGTGTCCCCGCTCCTCCCAGGCTTATGTACTCTTGTCTGATGGAGCGTACAAGTGCAACCTGAGACTTCTCATGCACGGAAGTCATCCCTGTTGTTCCATCATCTAGCACTTCCTGGTTCTAGGACAGGGGATGGTGGGGATTCAACCGGCCTGCCCCTCATGTGAACAGCCTCTTCCTCTACTTCCCATACATCCTGCACATCTGTCTCTGACACCAAGCCCCATAAATCACTGCCCTCCTCTCTGGGTCAATCTCTGGGCACCTTGCCTCTGTCACACACTTGTCAGAGCCCTGCCATTCCCTGACACAGGGCTTTGGAATCTTATTTATTTAGTTATGACCAAGCAGTCTTCATTCATACGTTATAGATGGTTTTTACTGCTATTGTTGTGGTTTTATGTTGCGCACTGCCTTGTTAAACTTCCTATGAAAGTGTGGTGTATAAATATCTAAATAAATATGACTACATTAATGCATATATGATTTGGGGCCCAGCATTTTACCTGTACGCTAAGCCACTCAAAGTGTGGCTGTTTGACTGCAGGGAACTTGTTTTAATGTGAGAAAAAGCACCCTGTTACCTATCGCTGAAGACTCTTTCGCCTGCAGTATCTTTACTCTTCACATGACTGAGGGCTGCAAAGAGCTCCTCTTCATCTTCAAGGGACTTCCAGAGAAGAACCTCCCAGTGAATTATGCACTCAGGAAGGAGAACAAGTTGTCGACTGCAAGGAAAACATTGGGGCCTAATATGAATAGTGGAATGCCTGGCATCTGGTGGGCAGGGCTTGTGCATTCTGCTCTGGAATTGGCCCTTCCCTTCAGTGTGTGTTCAGTTCAGTTCAGTTAGAGAAGCCAAATGTCACTCTTGCCTCACAATGTTGTTTTTGCTTCTCTCAGACAGTATGTTATTGTGTTACAGTTTTCTTTATTATTGAAGATTTGTTTGACATATACGTGAGCCGCTAACTTTGCTGAAAGGAAAAGAAACCCCACTGAAGAATGGTGGAATATCCTAAACTGGGTGAGTTAGGGGATATTCCCAGTCTGACAGGAGGATTGGGTTTTTTAATCAGGAAAGAGAAAAACAAGTTGTTGGCCTGCTTAAATCTCCATGTTCATCTTTTATTTAGGTCAAATGAAAGATCAAATATTCAAAATGAATTTAAACTATATTAGAGGTTTGAGTTCTGATCACTGAAATATATCTAGCATGGCACACAGCGTGCTGCCAACTTTGGTCAGGCCGACAAGGTCTAATAGTCCTTAGATCTTGCATATGCCATAGATTCTTTCTGAAGCTGAAGAAAGCAACATAATTAGATGGTCTGATGGGCACAGATCTGTGTGGCTTCCTGAGGGAGGAAATAAGGCCATTGGGTCAAAATCTGGATGAAAAGTAACCAGGAAAGGCTAAAACTAGTTATAATGTTTCTGCAGAGCGGGGGCAGTGAATGTGTTTCCCCCCTACCATTCAAATATAATATATGGACATATTTGAATGACTATTTCATTGACATATTGAGCCCATCTCTACTGTCTACACTATCTGCAAGGACAATTATATAATTATGTTCCAGTGGCTACTACTGGGTTTTTGTAGTTTAGCATTTCAAGACAGCAGTAAAAACATGAGCACAACAGTTTTGAGCCCATATATAGTATACCTTTCCCTCCCCCTCATAATGGGAGAGATAGGGTATTGCAGACCTAAGTATATACCATGTGTTGTTCTTGTTGTTGTTGTTGCAGCTGCTGCTATTATTTTTAATTTATGTATCACCTTTCACAAGAGTCTCAAGCACACCATAAAAGCAATTAAAATAGTTTTAAAAGCAAAACAAAAAAAAAAACACCAAAGGTAGGTTTAAAACCAATAGTCAATGAACACCTAAGGCTGAAATCTTTTCATCCAGCTGGAAAAGCTTGTTGTAACAAAAATGTTTTTGGGAAGTACAAATATTGGCCACCCGCTGAATCTCATCAGGGATATTTTCCCACAAAACAGGGGCAGCCACAAACAGAAAGCCCTGCTTCAAGGTACGTAATGTTGAGAGGGCTTTTGATATTTTAGGTAGTTCAAGGAGAAACCTTCCTGCAGAACACAGTTACCTACCAAAAGCTTGAACCTGGCCTGATAACAGATTGATAGCTAATGCAAGTCCCACAGACAAGGTGCAATATTCTGGCAGTCGTTTTCCCCAACAAACCACTGCATTCTGCATACGCTGCAGCCTCTGGATCAATCACAAGGGTAGCCCTACATAGAACACACTGTAGTAATCCAACTTGGAAGTTACCAGTGCATCGACTACTATGGTAAAGCTATAGCAATCCAGGCATCAAATTCTTGCAATATCAGCAAGGCAAAGGAGATGGTGTTGGACATTCAGAGGAAGAGAGGGGAACTAGCCCCGTTGTATATCGAGGGGCTGTATGGAGACAGTCTCTTCCTTTAAATTCCTGGGAGTTTACCTTAGTGAAGACTTCACTTGGAAATTCAATACAACCCAAGTGGTTAGGAAGGCCCAACAGAGACTCCATTTCCTCAGGGTCTTAAGAAAGAACAATGTCAAACAAAAAAATGATTATCTCCTTCTAGCGGGCCACAATAGAAAGTGTCCTTTCATACTGTATTACAGTGTGGTACGCTGGTTTGGCAGCCACGGACAGGAAGTCCCTACAGAGGGTGGTGAATACAGCACATGACATCATGGGCTGTCCCTGGAGTTTGCTAGATGACATCGCGGGAGACCACTGCCTCCGGAGAGTGAGGAAAATTCTTAGGGACGACTCACACCCTGGCCAGCACTTCTTTAATCTCCTACCTTCGGGCAAAAGATACAGAAGTATAGTCAGCCGCACCAACAGTTTTTATCCATGGGCTGTTGGGCTGCTGAATGGGGGAAAATAGTGATGTAATTGACTTCTGACAAGCACACAGAGCGCGAACAAGACTGAATGTATGTGGGGGGGGGGAGGGCTTGTTTAATTTCACTGCACACAGGTGGTGTAGTGCAAATAAAGGTTTATTATTATTTTATTATTATTACTGTTGCAATCTTCTTATAATGTCTCGCTTGAATGGAAATGGGCAGTTCAGAGTTTAAAAAGCAAGTCTCGGCTGACCCTGAGAAACAGCCTGGTGATCTGACCTTCCTGGAAATGACCCATAAGTGGACTTTACAGGATGGGACTGCAGCCTCTGGGGACCTAGCTGAAATCTTCTGCCTTCTTGTTACTCTCATTTAAACAGATAGTCTCATGGAGTCTTGCTGCTCTTCCCCAATGTGCGTTAGGCCTGATGGTCTAAGGCTCTAAGCCAACTGCTGAGAACAGCAGTGAGTGGAGATGGCAGTTCCTTACTGCCTGCTGCTTGTACAATTTGGCAACAGTGCAGCATTCCCAGTGTTGATGGGCCCTTCATGTGTGAGGCCCTGGAAAAATTGCCCCTTGGGGCCCCCTAAAAAAGCCCTGGTTCCAGCACATGTCAGTTTCATTGATATTTTTCTACAAGATGATCATTTTTGTCCAACAACTGAGAGTATTTTTTTAAATTTTTTTGAGAGGAATACATATGAAGTGCGTTTAGGAAGAGAAATAGGATGAAACCACCCTCAGGTATTAATCCATCTTGCTCACTCCTCCCTCACTCCTTGCTACATTAATCAATTTTATTTGCATAAAATGGATTGGTTGGTTCAGATTCTGGAAAATCCTCTATTTGATGTGCCTTCATCTGCATGAGCAAAAATTTGCATGTGCATGTTAGCACATTTTCCTGCCATCACATTCATATAAATCCCCACCTGGAAGCGGTGCCTGCCCCACCAGATGAGATTTTACTTCCTCCATGCAGCAACATCTACAGGGAAGATTTAAAAAAAAAAAAAAAAATCTGATTGATCTCTAGAAATAGGCAATGAATTCCAATAGTGTTTTCACCAGTGAGAAAAAGAACTGTCTTGGCATGCTAGGGTACCCTAATGAGGAGCTTGTGTATGATCACAGATGTCACCATGTGTGCTGGTCACAATTATCTCCAGAGATCTTTAATAATATATCTTCTGCTTCCAATGCTTCTTTCTTACTATATTCAGAACTGCTACCAGTTTGAAACCCAGTTCAATTTGACAGTTGGATACCAGGAGCTATAAAAATTTTAGGAGTTGTGCAAGTTATTTAGTTAACTGTTAATATTTTCCTATTAGTGACCCCTGATGCTAGGCATTATTTAGGAAAAAATGTGTTGAGGCCAATAGTTTGGAGATATCTGTGACATAGCTGCTATCTGCATCCAGTTAGGCATCATATTGCTATCCAGTATGCTCAAATATTCCATTGTGCAGCAATAAAAAACTTGAGTGTCGTTAATACTCTATCAAACCTCCAGTGCAAGACTAATAATATATAATGAGATTTGGTGTATTAGCAGCTGTTATGTCATTACAGTTTGCTAACACAGTTTGATTATGGTCAAATAGGTTTGGGCTTATCTCACAGGTAAAGCTAGAGACATAGAAGGATAACCTAGTGCAGGGGTCATCAACATCATGCCTTTCTGGTAGTGCTAAACAACAACTCCCATTATTCCACACTGGCTGGGGCTGATAAGAGCTAGAGTCCAACAAAATTTGGTGTGTTCCACCCTGACACCCTTTAATCTAGTGCAACACTCCTCCAGCTTGGTGCTTCCATCACCCCTTGGCCATGCTGACTGGATCCAATGGGAATTAAGTCCAAAACCTCAGGAAGCCACCAGGTTAGGGAAGGCTGGTTTAATGCAAACTTTCCCCTCGTAAGGCAAATTACCACAGAAACCATATTAAAGAATATTCCTATTGCCAATATGTCCACAAACACAAACACATGACCCTATGCCTACCAAGCACTCATGATATCCCAAATCTTACAGCTGCAGAGATGGATTGACTAGCAAGCTGGACAAGGATCCCACTCCCCATTCATCCATGAAACTCACTGGGTGCTTTTGTGCCAGACACTCACCACATCTGCACCATACATTTAAAACACATCAACTATAAAATGAGGAAAACATTCTTGGGTTTCAGCAATCTTGCACGCCTCCAGTCAGTAGAGGGCAGGGTTGGCACTAACAGATAGTCCAGAGAAAATTCTCTTTGTGACATTTCCAGGCAAGCTCCCAAGCTCCTCTCTCTCTCTCTCTCTCATGGCTTGAGGCAGTTTTGAAACTCGCTTCCACCGTGTAGGCTCTGGATCTGAAGCCATTTTTCTTTCTTAACAGTGTGACTTATGTGTGTTATATTTACTCTTTGTAAGCAATGCCAGTGATGTGTGAATGAGACAGAATGTGTGCTGGAGGGACTAGCTAGATCCAGCTTCCATGCTATTAACTCTTTTATATAAACTATAAACCAGGCTTCCTCAAACTCGGCCCTCCAGATGTTTTGAGACTACAATTCTCATCATCCCTGACCACTGGTCCTGCTAGCTAGGGATCATGGGAGTTGTAGGCCAAAAACATCTGGAGGGCTGAGGCTGAGGAAGCCTGCTATAAATCAACCAATATTATTATTTTTTCAACAACAACTCAGAATGACATCTAGCATTCTTTATAAGAAAAAGATCCAGCAGTTTCTTCATGTGCTGTGTGAAACCAGCTTCGGAACTTGTGTCCAGGTGTGCCTATCAAATTGCTGGACTGGTGCATTGTCTTCCATGCCAAAAAAGCCCAGTTTGTTGCACCTTTTGTGCATCTTGGCAGCTAGTTGCCTAAGTAGCATGTGCCATGGACACACTTGCACACCTTACGTAACCTACACTTCACAAAACGTTCAATTTCTTTTTTTAAAATATTGCAGTTGGTGGAGATATCAAAAATCAAAAAATGTTTATTCGGCTTTACGCCCATCATAAAGCACAACACACAAAACAAATCAAATAAAACAGCGGTCTCGTACAAGCCACAAGTAATATAACACAATTCATATTGGCAATTCAAAAGAAAAATTTAAGATTAAGATTAAAAATTTAGGCACTACGCTAAAATCAATATCTGATGTCATTATCGAAAATTCTTATAACTATCAATAATCAGCTAACATTCCATTCCGTCTCTTGTACGAGAGGACGGCTGTTAGGAATTTAGCAACCTGTAGGGTAATATAAGGATCCACATCTTGAAGAACCCAGGCAAGCTGTAGGTCTACTGGTTTGTCAGCCATAGGCTGGATTATGGAGTTAGGCTGGATTATGGAGTTGGTGGAGATATGTTTTTGTGATGTCACTGCACTTCAGCTGGATTTACTATTGTTCACCTGAACCAGGCTGAAACCTGAAAAATAGGGCATTCCCCCAACCAAGGCTGCCCCAGGATATGAAATTATGCATGTTTGGAGGGAAGCAAGAGCTCTAACGAGCCACCTCTGCCATCCTGGAAATGTTACATCTGTTGTCTTCACCCTGATAGAAAGGCAGCACGGTTACGAAACATGTGGTCCATTAACTTCAGTAGCTGCCATTTGCAAAAGCAGTGCCAGCATGATGAATGGAGCTGAGAGTACACAGAAAATAATGATAACTAATGGTCGGGAATGCCTAGGGACTTGTTTCTGTGACTTGATGTCTCCAGGGTGAAAAGACAAGGAGGGTTTGTATAAGACACAAAGTGGAATTTTTGAATCTGTGATGGATGCATTAAGCACCTTTAATGGCTTCATTGCTTGCAGTGGTTCTGTGGCTTGTCAGAGTTGACACACAGCCTCCTTCACCAGAGGTGTGCAGAAGCAATTTAATGAAGTCGGCACATGCATGCAGTTTCTGTGTGGGTGGCGGGGGGGGGGTATTGCTACTGCTGCCAAAAAGATACAATGCTCTATATTTCCCATTAAACAATGTCAGCCGTTCTAAAAAACCAACACAGCAACTAGAAAAATCAACATCCACATTGTACTGACTTTTCTTTTTAATCAGTTCAACAAATCTTTGCCAAACATTTGCAGAGCGTGCCATCAAAATGCCACTCAAAGGTGGGGGAAAGTGTCACTTTAAAAGTAAATGTCATTTTAAAAGCAAATATCATGAAGTAGGGAAAGGCACTAACTTGGTGGCCAAACTGTTGGCTACATGGAGAACGTGCATGAGCAGACATGGCAGTCAGCGCAAAATTCTATTGGTGTTCTCATTTACATCAGTTGCAATAAGCAGATGGGCTACAGAGAGCCAGAGTGATATAGCAGCATATCAGTGTGGAACGTAGAGTATTGGGCTTAGAATATGAAAACCTGGGTTCATATCCAGTGTGGGAACCTGTTCACATTGGATAGACGAGCAAGATAGCATGGAGCAAGAAGAGCAAAAAGTTTGCAAAGTATCTGAAACACCCTGTTTATTCTACATCATCCAGAACATGAGGACCTTTGACTGGTCCAGAAATCACCATTATCAGCTGAAGTTCATTTAAGACCAAATACAGTGGTACCTCAGGTTAAGTACTTAATTCGTTCCAGAGGTCCATACTTAACCTGAAACTGTTCTTAACCTGAAGCACCACTTTAGCTCATGGGGCCTCCTGCTACTGCTGTGCTGCCGCTGCACGATTTCTGTTCTCATCCTGAAGCAAAGTTCTTAACCTGAAGCACTATTTCTGGGTTAGCAGAGTCTGTAACCTGAAGCGTATGTAACCTGAGGTACCACTGTATGATTTCATTCTTCTCCACAACCGTTATTCAAAGGCTCAGAGATCTGTGGTGTTTTGAGACTTAGGTCAACTCATAAGGTAAAGAGAGAGAGAGAGAGAGAGAGAGAGAGAGAGAGAGAGAGAGAGAGAGAGTGAGTCCTGATGGCTCACACAAAATGTCCCTCCAATATTCTGTTTTCACCAAAAATGGCTTGTCAGATGCATCACGAAACACTCTTTTAAAGGCTCCCCTGCCCTCTATTAGACCTAAGCTGGCTCACCTAGCAGTAGCACCACTGCTGAACAGAGTTTAGATCTGTGTAATTTTATGCCAGTTTATTTCATTCCGGCTTCTTATGCATAGGATTGCTCTCTTGGTCTTCCTTTGTTTAAAAAAAAGGGGGGGGAGACTTCCACATTTTTAATTAGTAACTGTGGCATTATGATCTGGAGAAAGACACTTAATTGGGCTGCCTGTGGTTTGTTTTGCATGTGTTTTTTCTTCAGATTTTAATTTTTTTCCTATCTAAATTATGTTGAGTTTAATGGGGAAAGGTTAACATATTTAATTCATAAAAAGCATAATCTAGCCAAAATCCAATATTTTTAAAGACCCACTGATTTTAAAGAGAGTTAAGCATGTGTTTAGCTTTCCCCCATTGAAATCCAAGACAATTAAAATAGTTTAATTTTGGTTGGATTCTGCCCAAATTAAATAGCACACCGCATCAATGGTGGGATGGTGGTTTTTATTGGAAATCCAGATATGTTGTCCATCATATTGCAGTTTATTCCCTTTGCTTTTTAATATAAAAAATAAATTTACATCAAAGCAATTATTCTATGGTCACTGATGCGATTTCATTATAATTTTGAGCTGAGCAGCCAAATGATAATGAAATTCAGAAACCTGCCCAAAACTCACAAATTACTCAGTTATCTCCAAGAATCATTCTGATTTTTTTTCAACTCCATAACCAATTTCATCTTAAGGATTATTTTATTAAGAAAGGCAAATACTTAACTCACATGAGATGATGGGAGATGTTACTAATAGGATTTTACTTCTATATTCTTACCCCCCCTTTTTTTTTACAATGCAAGGTACAGAATATCCTGTAGGTTTGGGGGGGGGGGGTTGTTGTTTAATCTTTTTTAAAAATAAATAAATAAATAAATCATAAGCCAGTGTGAACTGAACTGAAGTTTCGAAACATGAGAAAACAAAACTGATAAATTTCTCAATCATAGAATCATAGAGTTGGAAGAGACCACAAGGGCCATCGAGTCCAACCCCCTGCCAAGCAGGAAACACCATCAGAGCACTCCTGACATATGGTTGTCAAGCCTCTGCTTAAAGACCTCCAAAGAAGGAGACTCCACTAGTTGTTCCAAAGTTGTCACTGAACTTTTGCCTCAAGTAGAAGGTCCAAAGTGAATGCTGGAGGTCCACCACCAATTAAACCTCTCAGGCAGAATTGAAACATATGCCTGGCTGAGTTAAAAAAAATTCATGTGTGGCCTTCCATTCTTAAACATGACCTTTTGCCCCTACAGCTGCAGCAGGAGACCACCAGCCTGCACTATAGACCCCTCATATGCCAACTGTGAAACTGCAGCCAGGCTGAAGCACTGGGCTCAGGGTTTCCCCGCTGATTTCACAAGTGGCATTCGGGCAGTACAGGGGAGGCAGCAGCAAAAAGGCAATGCAAATAACTGGGTGGGTAGGCAAAACTAAAAAATTCAGAGGACAGAGGTTAGCATTATGAGAAAAGGAGACAGAAAGCACGCTTACTTTTTTTAAGGAACTCAAAACAAAAACAGAACACTTTTGCTGCTGCTTCAAGCAGCTGTACAGCTGCAAACAGCAGCCCAGTAGCCAGTCAGTATCCTTCTGCAAAATGGAAACAGCACTTAATGCTAAGTATTAAGATTCTGTCACAAACACCTGTGAAAGAGGCTGAAAAGACTCTTTCAAGAGGGTTAGGCCCTGTGCTTATTTAAAACAAGACTTCAGTTTTTTTGAATATTCCTGTCATCATTGCTGAAAGACTCTGCCCACTGATTCCAATGACACAAGTCCAAGACATCAGCAAAGGCTTTAAAGATACCCCTTCCCTTCTTTCCCTGCTCCAGATTCAGTAGCAACATGGGACTGTAGCCAAGACATCCCCCGTAATGCAGAACAATATCTCCATCATTCTGCACATGGCAAATATAGGGGTTAAAATGCCTCTGGGAGCTGGAGCCAAACTGGATGGGACGTAGAAATTGATTAGAGTTCCTTACTTTTCCCCCAAGGCTTTTTCAAAGCAGCCATGAATTGTGTGTGTGCAAATTAGATTGTAGGCTTCCAGCCTCATATAACTTTAGTATGTTTAAATCTAATTAGTGCATGAAGGGGTTAAAACCATAGAGTAAGCTGTCCTGCCAAGCTTAGCCTATGTTGTCACTTCCTTACTTGAGAGGAAATGGGCCACCAAGCCTCTGCATACAGACTTTTGCATGTGAGGAGTTCTGAGCATGACTAACCAGCCTCTTTTGTTTCAGACCGCAATGAAGTCTGAAACTAGCTTTTTTCTCTATCAATTGTTTAGAAACTTTTATGTTTAGTAGCCAAGAAATGTCTATGACTTACTACATGCGTGGTCTATCTCTGTGCTAGGGAAGTGGACATTTTGGAACTCATTTGAAGAGCACATTTTAAAGGTTTTATATGTCCATGTTTTTCTTGGCTGCATGTTTTATGATGTTAAATCTCTGCTGGGGCTTTCTCACCAAAGTGCACTTGCCCCAAACTCAAGCCTTGGTTCCAGGATTCAACAGAAGCAACAGGAAAGAAGGAGGGAGGCTTAACCCACCAATGGCATGTCTCCGATTTAAATTCACACGTGCACCAAAGCTGCTGTCAGATTCAGAAAGGAAGAAAGTCAGGCAATATACCGTATTTTTCGCCCTATAGGACGCACTTTTTCCCCTCCAAAAATGAAGGGGAAATCTGGGTGCGTCCTATGGGGCGAATGCAGGCTTTTGCTGAAGCTTGGAGAGCGAGAGGGGTCGGTGCGCACCGACCCCTCTAGCTCTCCAGGCTTCAGGAACACATCCGCAGCCTAGGCAGCCCTACGGGAGGTCCGGCAGGGATGTCTAGGCTGCGGATAGCAGCCTGCTGCTTGGCAGGCGGGGCGCCCTGAAGCAGAGCGTCCCCCGCGCCAGGCAGACATCCGCAGCGTGGGGAGCCTTGCAGGAGTTCCCGGCAAGGCTCCCCACACTGCGGAGAGCAGCCTGCCGCCCGGCGCGAGGGGCGCCCTGAAGCAGAGCGCCCCCCGCGCCAGGCAGACATCCGCAGCGTGGGGAGCCTTGCAGGAGTTCCCGGCAAGGCTCCCCACGCTGCGGAGAGCAGCCTGCCGCCCGGCGCGAGGGGCGCCCTGAAGCAGAGCGCCCCCCGCGCCAGGCAGACATCCGCAGCGTGGGGAGCCTTGCAGGAGTTCCCCGCAAGGCTCCCCACGCTGCAGATAGCAGCCTGCTGCCCGGCGCGAGGGGCGCCCTGAAGCAGAGCGCCCCCCGCGCCAGGCAGACATCCGCAGCGTGGGGAGCCTTGCAGGAGTTCCCCACAAGGCTCCCCACGCCGCGGATAGCAGCCTGCCGTCCCATGGGGGGGGCCGCCCTGATGCAGAGTGCCCCTCGCGCCGGGCAGACATGGGCCAGCCCCACAAGCTCGGGGGACAGCAGGGAGGCGCAGCGCCGTCATCCCGCTGTTCCTCGACTTGATTCGGTTTCCCCGACCTGCTTTTGGGGGGGAAATAAAGGGAAAAAAATTTTCCTTTATTTCCCCCCCAAAAAACAGGTGCGTCCTATGGGACGGAGCGTCCTATGGGACGAAAAATACGGTAGTTATTGTGTGTGTGAATTTAAATCGGGGGAGCCAGTGTGGTGTAATGGTTATAGTGTTAGACTAGGACCTGGGAGAGCAGGGTTTGAATTCCTCCTCAGCCATAGCTCACTGTGTGACCTTGGGCCAGTCACCATCTCTTAGCCTAACTCACCTCACAGGGTTGTTGTGAGGAAGAGAACCACAGTTCACCGCCCTGAGATCCTTGGAAGATAAATGAGGGAAAGAAATGTAATAAATAAATAAACCCTCCCCCAGCACTGTATCCCCGAAGCAATCCAAGACCATTGTGGTAGCTTCTAAGTCTTTAAAATGCCAAATTACAGAGCCCCTATGCACATCTGGTTTTGTCCCTTAGGTTGGGACATTGAGACTGTGATGTATGAATATGTGAAAATGCCTTATACCGATTTGAATAATTGATCTATCTAGCACAATACAGTGGTACCTCAGGTTAAGTACTTAATTCATTCAGGAGGTCCGTACTTAACCTGAAACTATTCTTAACCTGAAGCACCACTTTAGCTAATGGGGCCTCCAGCTGCCACCGTGCCGCCGTAGCAGGATTTCTGTTCTCATCCTGAAGCAAAGTTCTTAACCTAAAGCACTATTTCTGGGTTAACGGAGTCTGTAACCTGAAGCGTATGTAACCTGAAGCGTATGTAACCTGAAGTACCACTGTACTGTTTATTTGTGGAGTATTTTAACTGGAGGTGCTGGAGGTTGAACTTGGTATATTACAGATGCAACACATGTGCTCCCAATGACTCGTTTTCTTCCATTATCAGAGCATGCTAGGAGCCAGATGTGACATTACTGGGCCTTAGGCTTTATGTTACCTATTTCCAAATTTATAATGTGGGGTATTTGGAGTTCCCAAAATGCTTCCATGGAAAAAGGAGAGGAGAGAAAAACATCTGCAATGCTTTTTGATAAATGCATTGATAAGAAGAGCCAAGCCAGCACATAACATGATGCTAATTGACTCTGGACAAGATTGATCAAGCTCTGTCAAAAGCTGAGAATACTGTTGCCGAAGTCAGGTTGACCTTTAGATGTACCTGATGACAAATGCAATTCTAATTCATTTGCCTAGAACATCACTCTGCTAGAGGACATTTTCTTCAAAAACTACTTTGTAGTAAATAACTGAAACACACGTTATATTTCATTGCCAAATAGCATTAGTGATATATCTCTGCTTTAAACAAATGATTTATATTCATATTGTTATGAATTTTTTGGGGGGGGGTCGCCTGTAGGCAATATCCTTCTATCCTTTTGGTCCACCAAGTCTTAAAATATAACCCAGGCTAGCTTCCTGCGTTGAGGTGATAGCCTGGGTGATGGGCCATTAGGGAAGCAGAGGAAAGGGACTCTGTGTGAGACTGCAAATGGGTGGAGCTCAGCAGATAGTTAGAACTCAGCATAGGCACCAGCTCCTCAAGGCTGAAACACTTTGCTCCCCCATTATGGTTTTTTTAAGGGGGCCAGGCCCCCTCAATGTTCAGAAGGCATTTGATTCTGCCCCCTGGCTCCTCACGTTGTCACGTGCATGATGTGAGGACCTCGTGTCGAGCCCCCTCGATCATCTTGAGAAGCTGGTGCCTCTGAAGCTCAGAGATAGAAGGACAAAGCCTGAGTTTAGAGTTGGAAGTGTCAGTGATGTGACATAGAAGTAAAGCAACAAGCTGGGGAGAGAGTCAGAGCACCGTTTGAGAGCAATGATAGATTTCTGTTTGAATCCAAGGCTGCGACTATGGGAGAAACAAGACCCTTTGCGGGTGTTGATGCTGTGAGCCCCTCAATCAATGGTTCAGGTTTTATATGTGTGTAAATAAACCATATATCATAAAGACGCCATGGTTTCCATTGTGCCTCATTCCAAAAGGAAACATGAACCCTGGGTGTGCACCTGGAACCCCAGGAATCTTGTGCCACTCAGAGATTGGGATGGCGTGCAATGATATCATATCATATTATATTACACACACACACACATTATTTCATTGTCCCCACTGGTATGGGACAAGCTATTGCAACAACAGATCCATTGTGAGGAGAAAGCACTAGAAATTTATGAGGGTCTGTCACCTCTCATTTATACATACACAAGATTAACTTTTGGCAGCCAGCCCCCAGACAGACAGTGATAGTTAGCAAAGCATCCTTAGTATATTATTGGAGTGTATGTATATACACACATATACACATACATATATCAACTTTCTGTCAGCCAGTTAAAAACCACTGATTTCTTTCTTCTTCAGCCCTAGTTGAGGTGTCTACCAACTAGTAGGTGCCACCCATCAAAGCCCACCAATGCTCACTGGGTGGGAGTCATCAGCTAGCAAAACCTTTACCATTCGCTATCCTGTGTAGCATCACTGTTTCCCCAGGCAGCTGTTTCTTCCCTCATACTTCCCTCATTCCAGTGACTGTATAAGCAACCCTAGCCAACTTCAGGCCATTTGGTAAGCAGGATGATGTCACAAAGCTACATAGCTAATAAGATTTGACTATGTAATAGTATTAATTCTAGTAAGGGAAGTCAGTTATGTGAAATTAAGAGAGGATCAAGCAATTCTGCAATTTCATAATTTCAACACTGCCAATGATGTTTGCAGAGTAACAATCACAACCCTCTGAATAGTTTCAGCTCAACCACATCTTCCCATTGGACAGCTCTTCCTACGATAAATACGCACAATTTATACATTTGTTGCTTTTGCCAGACAAATTGTATGCATCCCAAACCCTTCTCTTTTCATTATTATTCATTTTACTCTGTGGCATAACATGATCCCTCACAAAATATAGTATACTCTAATTAAGTTCAAACAGAAATAATAAGCACGTTATGTGGTTTTTTCCCCTCAGATACAAGTCCCCCCCCCCCATTTCCACAGATGTGGAATCTATCAAATTATTTGTGGCAAACAAACACTGGATTTAGTTGACAACTACAATCAGAAAGCTCCGACTACAAAGGATATGTGTCTTGCAGCAGAACAGAGCACTCACCTGTCAGTAGCAAAGTCTGCAGGATGGTACCACACAGTCTTGTCATCCTCGCCATCAAAGGTAAACTATTAATATGTAACAGGCAATAACAAAGCAGATTCAGATCAAATTAATTATTCACTCAATGCAACACACTCTACAACTCTATTTTTTAAACTAGTAAATCTGCAAAGGGAATACATTTTCTCGATACCAGATTAAAACATTTATGGATGTTAAAAAAGAAATAAAGATAGCTCTTTAGCAATTTTAAAAAAAAAAAAACCTGAAAAACAACAGTCTTTAATGTTTACTTCCAACCAATTCGTAGCACTAAGCCTTTTAGTTAGGTAATTTTAGATTCTGGACTTAATAGTCTCCAGACAAACACCCCCTTTCTTTAGATGGCCACATGTGTTGATTCACTTACTTCTATTAATTCCTTTAATAATGTGTGTGTGTGTGTGTGTGTGTGTGTGTGTGTGTGTGTGTGTGTTGAAGCACTGCTTAATACAAAACACAAGTGTTTGTTTTCTTTGTGGTAGTAATCCAGGAAAGTGCTTCTATGTTTAATGATTTTTGCCTGAAGCAAAACTCTATGTATATTGAGAAAGTTTTGCTAAAATGAAACATTTGTAGGGATTTTGAGGGAGGACAGATGTCATTGAAGAAAATTAGCAACATTTACCCAAGGAAGGTCACATACTCTTACGCTATCCAGTCACGTTACTTAATGCTATTGGAAGTAAATTTGGAGGCGTCTGTGCTAGCAGAATATGTGTAGAACATTCCCTGGGAAATTAAGGGAAATCCAGTAACACAGGCGAAATTTCTCAGGGGGTGGGGAGCTGCACACACCCCTACAAACATCAAACCAGCATTACTTGTGATTGCATTCTATAGGTATGGCATTGTTGCAATTGGTATGTGGAGATGATTTGAAAACCGCTTGCACAGTGATTGTTCCATCTATTAGCCCTGACATACAGCCCAGGTATGGTGGGGTTCCATGTCCCTAGACGGGAGGGAAGAAACTCTCCTTTCAATGAAAGTAATATGCTGAGCTGCTCTTTAAGCTACAGCTGTGTGGAACAGCCTAGTGCTGTTGCTCATAATTATAATTACAGGACACTATCCTAAATGTCTGAATTACGGAATACTCTTCTACTCATTTCCAGTGTAGGAAACACCAGCTTTTGTTCTTCTGTTCATTTCTTATATTTCTTATATCGCTGCAGAACCATTCTTTTCCCTCACTTTCTTTTCTGTACACTCCTACCTTGATATACAAGATGCATTGTGCAACTTTTATGACCCCATGGACTTACGCTGCTGAATTGGCTTTCAATAATAATGAGTCTGTTTCAGCTCTCTCTATATCCTTTTATGGCTGTTTATGCTGTTGTGTGTGGTGGACTGAAAACACTAATATGATCTATGCCATTGAAGATTTCATATATACCAAGGGTTAGTTCTCACTGAAGTGATAGAACTGTGTATTAGACTGTAAAACTTCAGATTGAAGGTAAAGAATATTCTAAACAAACAGACCAGCTACACACAAGTCTTCTTCAGGCATTATCACCAAAGAAGGAACACAGGAAGACTGGGGTGTGGGAAGGGGGTCCCATTTTGCCCCACCCTGCAGCCCAGTGGCTCCGTATACGATTATTGTGAACTTCTGCCTGGACCTTCCTCACTACAGAGATTCACTGTAATCATGGAAAGAGCAGGTCCCCCATCCCTGGGGGAGCAACATGTATATCACTGAAGTCCCACTCTACTCATGTTTCTTCTTCTTGTAATAGTGCCTAAAGAAGGCTAAAAACAAACAAACAAACAAACAAGGGTTCTCAATTGACCTGGCATGTTGGGGTTATGTTTTTATTTTTTAATGTGCAGTGAATTTATTTGGAATAGAGAAGCCCAAACTACAGACTGAAGTGGTACAGCCCCAACACGTCTTTACTATCTTGGTGACAACTAGACTCAGCTTAAAGCTATTCAAGGTGTTTGTCTTCTGAAATGTCCTAAGGCTTTTTAGAACAATCTACAATCTATACGGGAAAAAATGCAAAGGAAGATATGTGTTTGCTAGGTTGCAGTGTGATTCTCATATGCATGTCCTTCGCATAATTTATCATTGTTTAAAGCACAAGTGCAAGTAGATAAATAGGTATCGCTCCGGCGGGAAGGTAAATGGCGTTTCCGTGTGCTGCTCTGGTTTGCCAGAAGCGGCTTAGTCATGCTGGCCACATGAGCCAGAAGCTGTATGCCGGCTCCCTCGGCCAGTAAAGCAAAATGAGCGCTGCAACCCCAGAGTCATCCGTGCCTGGACCTAACGGTCTGGGGTCCCTTTACCTTTTTAAATATGCAACATTTGATGGCTTGAAGCTGAATGGGTAAACCGCCTCAAGACATTTTGGGGCCTGAAGTCAAGGGAAGGATGGAATTTGAATCATGCCTCATTGCCGATGATAGGACAGCATTGTGCTGCACCTGAAAGTAGCAGAGTCCCTGCCCGCAGGCTCATAAATTGAAAGGACACAAGGAGAAGGGGATTCAGAAGGCAGAGGAAAAGAAGCAACTCAATTCTAAATGTTACAAGGCTCTTATAATGACCATCTGGGATGGAAATTGACTACTCCCCGTTGAAAAAACAGGCCTTGTTGGCCCTCTAAGAAAAAAACACTCAGTGATCAGAACTTCCTGAAAGTGGTGGTAATATAGTTGGAATTTGTGGTCTTTACAGGATGGGTCTTCTCTGAGCACCTGAAAGTGAAGGTGGCCTCCCACACTCCCAGTAAGGCAAATAAACGCTACCTTATCCAAGGGCTTTCTACATGCTAAATCACGGGCCTCATCACAATGATGGCACCATGCCCACACATACCGTATTTTTCACTCTATAAGACGCACTTTTTCCCTCCTAAAAAGGAAGGGGAAATGTGTGTGCATCTTATGGAGCGAATGCAGGCGGGAGGCTCTGCTCAGCGCTCCCTTTAAAGAGCTGCACGGAGCGTGTGTGCGGCTCTTGGGGGCTTTTCCCCGAGGAGGGAGAAGGGACTGACAGGCTGCCCTTCTCCCTCCTCGGCTCCCTCCACAGGCTCCCTCTTGCTCGCTTTTCCAGGAGGTGGGGAAGAGATGAAGGGCAGCCCGTTGCTTTCGCTGAAGCCAGAACAGCAAGAGGGATAGCCACACGAAGCCTCTTTAGCGCAGCGGGAGCGTTCCTCCCACTGTGCTGAAGAGGCTTTGCGTTGCGTTGGCCTCTTCAACAACATTTGATTCAGAATATTATTTTTCTTGTTTTCCTCCTCTAAAAACTAGGTGTGTCTTATGGTCGGGTGCATCTTATAGAGCAAAAAAATGTATACTAATAGACACCACCCTTTTGCATATGCAAACTGTATTACAATAGCTACTAGAGACATAAAATATAATTATGCTAACAATCACAGTGAATGCTTTTTTAAAAAATTCTCAGCGCGTATACTTCTGTCCCAAATCGTATCCCACAAATATAGTTTCCTTTACTGCTTCTTGCTACTATAAAAATAGCTGCTAGCTTGTTGCAATATATAAATATTTGGATGACCTGCGAAGGGCACGCTTATACGTATTGCCCTAGAGGCATTCATCTTGTATTTCACACAAGTACTGCCTTTTTAAACATCCCTTATCATTTTCTACTGCTAACAAATGAGGTTCACTGACACAAAGTTGGCAAGGAAGGAGTGAGGATAGAAATGTCCATGATTCGGTGGTAGGGGTGATTTCAAAGATCTATTTCTTCTGTCAGTACACACCACCAATTGCAGTAATTGATGTTTCAGCCATTACACCACCGGCTTTCACAGACAATGTAGATAATTAACCAGGCTCCACTTTTGGATGATTATTTCTATCCTCCGAGGAACTTGACGGTATAATG
This sequence comes from Podarcis liolepis, assembly GCF_965112155.1. NCBI lineage: Eukaryota > Metazoa > Chordata > Lepidosauria > Squamata > Lacertidae > Podarcis > Podarcis liolepis. The sequence goes on from NC_139558.1 coordinate 5,958,764, forward strand.
GACAAAATGTCAAGAATAATTAGGAATAATGATAGTGGCAGATATGCTGCCAGACCTAAAATAGGGTTTTGCCTTGTCTTGGGGCAGTGGGGAGCATGGCTCAGGGACATTAGAATTCAATTCTGTGGTTTATATGTTCCTTGGGAGATTGTTAACATTTTTCAGAAAATACAAAGTGGAAATGAGAGTGCTCTTAACACATCTCAAAATATGTTTGAATGAAATTAGTCAAACAGCTTATGCATGTCTTTAAATTACTAAAAATGTCCTGTGTTTTTTGTGGGTGTGTTTTACAAACTTCAGGGCATGCTACCTTATTAATGTATTATTTATGCAGCACACAGCCACATAGGTCATCATTATGCAACCCTTTGCATCAAAGTTTAAACCTTCCTTCTGTTCTGAATCCAAGAAAATATTATTTTGCTTTTATGGAATGCAGTAAAATCTGTTTATTCAGTCACCATGCAAAAGTGACTGTGTTCCATAGTTTAAATATCACTTGTATTCTGCAGGGTTGAAGGACAAGGGAAGAACAGTAAAGATTCTTGGCCCTCTTCTGATACTCCTGGTCCACTCACCCTTACTGGACCTCTGTATTTGGGAGGTCCCACTGCCCTACCATTGCTGTGTCTTGAGAGATGCATCACAACAGTTGCACAACAATGGTCTTAGCCCTTCACTGGTGAGCCATTACATTCTCTGACGTGCCATAGCAAATTATTGTTTTTCTGTTTGTATATGTTTTGAGACTGGCTTTGTATGTCACCTTGTGAGGACACTTGTCCTGAAAAGTGGGATATAAATACTTCAATAAATTAAATACAAAACAAATAGCTGTCAGGCCTCATATGGTAGCTGAACCATGCTGGAATGCTCTATCTACAGTCTGTCCTTAGGTCTAGCTAGAGGATCAAATCAAAGCAGTATAAGCCATGCTCTGGGCACCTGTGTGTGTAGGGTGATTTTGGCCGGTGGCAAGGGCCCAAAAGAGCAGTCAGGAAGGTCCGAAAGAGCAGTCAGGAAGGTCCATGACCTCTCTCAAGGTCTCGCAGGATCTCACAAGGGGAATGAAGGGTGAGATCTTAAACCCTCGGCTAGGGTTTTTTCACCTTTCCCTTGGGGACTTAAGGCCTACGTATGACATTGGGAAGGATCAGAGAGAGAGATTGGCCATAGCATGCCCTAAGGTCAGTTTGGGGCATATGCAAAGCTGAAATTTTTCACTCCTGTCACGTTTGAGGCCAAGGCTCAGCACTAGGTGACTCCCATGGTGGCTGGTGGGTTTTTCTCTACTCTGAAGGAGAACTAAGGATTGTTGGAATGTGGAGTGAGATGCCTGCCATACTGCCATGCCAACCACACTTTCTACTGCAGTCGATAAAGATTTGGCCAATCCTGTATCCTGCCTAGTTATTTCAATGCTGTCACAGAGTCCCAAATTGTACCTGCCAGGGCAATCTATTAGCTACCCCAACCCTCGAAAATATATCCTCAGATGTTTTGCTGAGCAGCAACCTCTCAAGAGGGATTACAGTATTCAGTACATTTAACTATTGTAGCCTTAATAATCATTTATACCAGTGTACTAAGGTCAGTAGCTAGGCTGAGAGGTCTCCCCTGGTTCATTTTAAAACAACAGCAGCAGCAGCAGCAACATATTGTATTGGCCATCTTACAATCTGCTTGCAGGGAGGACGATTTTAGAGGCAAATGATATATGTGTGTTAAAAAGTCAACTATTCTATGTTCAAGGATTCTTATGTTACTCTGGTGTTACTCCATTGACAAGGTTCTCTTTCATTTGCCTGTCCTAAAAGTTCCTAATTTTGCTGCTATTGACATAGCTCTTTCAAACGCTCACCCAGAAAAGAAGAGGAGGACTCTTTTCCCAGTTTTGAAGCAATCCGGGTTCCATACTGTTTTTCATCAGTTGTGGCCCCTGAACCCAAGTACTTTGCAGCTGCATCAGGTGAATATAGATTTAGGCTTTATGGGCACAGCACAAGTTTGTGAAGCTGATGTTGCAGAGGTAAGAGGCTTTCACAATACTTCTATTTTCTTTTCTCATTTGAATAATCTCACTCATTGTTTTGAGAGCTTTTCTTTTTAAAAGACCCATAATCTCATTTAGTGATTAATAACTATCTCCTTGACTTTAAAAAGTATCAGCAGCTACCCAGATGCTCCTGTTGGCTGTCTTAAAGATTCACACAGTGCATTGCAGGCTAATGCTTCTAACTTGATTTCTGTTAACTTCTTGAGGGCTGGCAGCCTTTTGTCATACCTTAAACAAGGAAGAAACCTATCAACTGCTAGAGGGTTGGCATCCTTTTCTTGTGTTCTATCAGAAAAAAAAGTCTGTATGGTAGTATTCTTCCTACTGAGAAACACAAAACATCAAACATGTTGTCTCACAACTGCTGAGGATAATAGGGAAATGGCTGGTTCAGTAATCCCTAAAGAAAGATACCAGTTCAGTATTTGATAGGATTTTCTTTTATTTCTGACCATGTCACATCTTCCTACCTCTCTAATTAATGCATTTTACCTTCCTCAGATCACCCCTCTGATCTCTCTCCTCGCTATTTCTTCTTCTTCGCAAGGGGCAAGGTATTGTACTTGAACACACACTGGAGTGCTAGCCCTGGAATCCATTCATTGTTGTGAACCATCCTTTCTTGCGCAATTTATCAAGCCCCAAAGTGGGCCTAGTGGTAAATACACAGCAGCCAGCTGCAAGAGCAGCCTGACTAGGTCACTTTTTCCTTTGCATGACATCACTGAGCTTCCAATTTCTCTATCCTTCCAGGTCGGAGCGAAACAGTACAAACTTAAAGCTTTTGCAGATGACTTGGTTTTAACATTACAGGAGCCAGAATCTAGTACGAAAAGAGTTTTAGAATTGATTCATGAGTTTGGTCGGGTGGCGGGATTTAAATTAAACAAACAAAAAACCAAGGTTTTGGAAAAGAATTTGACACCTTTGGAATCAGAAAGGTTTCAGAAAGAGACAGATTTAAATGTGGTTAAAAAGGTGAAATACCTAGGGGTTAATTTGACTGCCAAAAATTTGAATTTATTTAAAGATAATTATGAAAAATGTTGGTCAGAAATTAAAAAGTATTTAGAAACTTGGTCAAGATTGAAACTTTCCTTGTTGGGTCGAATTGCTGCTATAAAGATGAATGTATTGCCAAAGATGTTGTTTTTGTTTCAAACCCTACCGATTGTGGACAGAGTGGAATGTTTTGGAAAGTGGCAGAGAGACGTCTCTAAGTTTGTCTGGCAGGGTAAAAAGCCCAGAATTAAATTTAAAATACTAACTGATGCAAAGGAAAGAGGGGGATTTGCCCTGCCGGACTTAAGGTTATATTATGAAGCTGCAGCTTTCTGCTGGATGAAAGATTGGTTACTTTTAGAGAACACTGATGTCCTGGATCTGGAAGGGTTCAATAATGCTTTTGGATGGCATGCTTATCTGTGGTACGACAAGGTAAAGGTTCATAAAGTGTTCAAGAACCATATTGTCAGGAGAGCAATATTTAATGTCTGGACAAAGTACAAAGACTTATTAGAAAACAAGACCCCAAGGTGGCTATCACCAATGGAAGCTAAGGCCCGGAAAAGACTCAATATGGAGGCCGCTTGGCCGAAATATTGGGAAATAATAGAAAAAGTTGGAGACACTTGGAGGTTGCAGAGTTTGGAGAAACTAAAGGATAAGGTGCGAGATTGGTTACATTATGCTCAAATTAAGGAGGTTATTAATTTGGACAAAAAGACAGGATTCCAGGTGGAAAAATCGAAATTAGAAACAGAATTGTTAGAACCCAAGACTAAGGTACTTTCAAGAATGTATAACTTGTTGCTAAAATGGAACACTCAGGATGAAACAGTTAAATCAGCCATGATAAAATGGGCTCAGGATATTGGGTACAACATTATGTTTGACCACTGGGAACGGTTATGGACCACCGGTGTGAAGTTCACGGTATGTAATGCCTTAAAGGAAAATATTATGAAAATGATATATAGGTGGTACATGACCCCAGTCAAGCTTGCAAAAATATACCACTTGCCTGATAATAAATGTTGGAAATGTAAGGAGGCCGAAGGGACATTCTTTCACCTCTGGTGGACCTGTCCAAGAGTGAAGGCCTTCTGGGAAATGATCTACAACGAGTTAAAAAAGGTATTTAAGTATACCTTCCCTAAGAAACCAGAGGCCTTCCTCTTGGGCATTGTCGGCCAGAAAGTGTTAAAGAAGGACCGAACTTTTTTTATGTATACGACAACAGCAGCAAGAATACTTATTGCAAAGCATTGGAAGACACAAGATTTGCCCACACTGGAAGAATGGCAGACGCAACTGATGGACTATATGGAGCTGGCCGAAATGACTGGCAGAATCCGAGATTTGGGAGAAGAGACAATGGAAGAGGACTGGAAAAAAATTAAGGACTATTTACAAAAACAGTACAAACTGTATGAATGCTAAGAAATTGCACGATTGAAAATAATATGGTACCAGCAACTTAGTTGAAAGATATAGGAGACTAAGTGATGTTTAAGAAAAGGTTGAAATCTGAAGTAATATTATGTTTAAATTAAGATGATAAGTATTTGACAAAAATTATTTGAAGTTTAGAGACATAATATCTGAGAAGTACAAAATAAGAACTGAAATAAGGTAATAATTTGCTGTTTTTAACTTTATCACAGAGAACGCAGGGAAGGGAGATGTGAGGAAGTCCAGTTAGTTATCAAAAAATGTGTTATGAACAGTTATGTTTTTTATATTCTATGTTTGTGTTGATGTATGTTTTTTTGTTTGTTATTTGTTTGGTGAAGGGATTGTATATGTTTGGTGATTTCTTTATATTTGAACATTGAATAAAAATATTTTTTTAAAAAAAAACAACAACAATTTCTCTATCCTTCAAGTAACAGACAGTGAAGTTGAGCAAGAACAGAGGAATCACACTTAAATGTTGTTTGAGACAGTATGGGGCTGTTGTTTCAATACTGGTCTAAGGGGCTTACTCACATAAGTGCATCACTTTATTTTATAATTGCTTAAGGCAGTTGCCAACAAGAAACACATGCATGCACAATGCTTGGTTTTATGATGACTAGTTTTTTCAACATGGGATGGCTCCCAGCAGAATATGTGGGCCAGCCTATTCGAAATGTGCCCTTTCTGAGATGATACAAAAACTCGAAGTAGTGTTTTATTAGATGCAGAGGGGCAGAACATCTAGAAGAGACCACAGCTCATCAAAATAGCTGCTACTTTATGCTGCTACTTTACCATCAGGAAGCCCTGGTGGTCAGCCTGGACCTCCTTTTGCCCCTCACAGCCACACATGGACCCAGATAACCAAAATTCAGCCGGTGATTCTGGTACTTGCATAGATAGGCCACTTCCTTACAATTCTTTTCTTATATCAGGTGTGATTTTGCCATGCCAAGGCTTTTCAAAGTCACAGTGGCTGATTTTCAATGGTACAATACCTTTCAGGATTCATTCTTGCCATGCTCACTGGTGAGAAACACTTGTGCAAAGAACATAAATGCACATCCAAAACAATCAAGACATGACACCTGAAGAGCATTACAATAATCTTCCAGTATAGTTTCAGAGTATACAGAGGTCCCATTAAAATTGCTTTATATCATCAGTAGTTCTTATTACCAGTGGCATAAACATCCACACCTTTTTAATTGTTACTTCTAATTCCTGGGAATGGTCTTGGCAACAAACCGTCTAATTATGACCTTTTAAAAAGTATAGTTGAATGGCCATATTGATTAAGTGGGTGGCTTCTGAGTTAATATAACTAGAGGCTGACCTGGCTGAAACTCTGGTTGCTACAACTGCCAACAAAAATTATGCCCGTGGTGTGAGACCTGCTCCTCTATCAGGCTTGATTAGTCAAAGGCCCAAGAACAGTGGATTAAGCATGCAGTTGGTTGTTGCGCTTGACATAAAACCCTTGGGATGCATGATGCAATACCTTCCATATTGAGAGAGGCATAGAAATTACCGTATTTTTTGCTCTATAAGACTCACTTTTCCCCATAAGTGTGTGTGCATCTTATGGAGCGAATACAGGCTGCGCAGCTATCCCAGAAGCCAGAACAGCAAGAGGGATTGCTGCTTTCACTGCACAGCGATCCCTCTTGCTGTTCTGGCTTCTGAGATTCAGAATAAATTTTTTCTTGTTTTCCTCCTCCAAAAACTAGGTGCGTCTTGTGGTCTGGTGTGTCTTATAGAGCGAAAAATACGGTATGTCTCTTTTTTTAAAAAAAAAGTTGACCTGGAACATGTGCTTCAGTGGTTTCAGCTCATGAGTTTAGAATAGGAACCATGGGATGATTGGGAACCTTTAGGTTATCAATAGAAGACATGCTTCCCACCATTAAGATCCTAGATATTCAGGCTGTAGCATATCCAGCTCGAGATTTAAGGTGACAAGGCTTGTGAGGTTTTGGATATCTACAACCACTCAGAGGAGACAATAATGGGCTAAATGAACCAATGCCATAATGACCCTGTTCACATGAAAATCATGCTTCACCTATGGGCCTTGGCCTGCTGTCTTCACTGTGAAACTGCATGCATTCAGGAAATAGCTTGAAATGTGAACTAAGCTTGTTCAATGTGAACAAGGGTCTCCCCTTGGTACCCTAGACAAACAGGATAAAGCCATAGGACTATTAAGTTGGATGTAGAATCATAGAATAATTTAATTGTAAAGTTGGAAGGCAACATGAGGGTCATTTAGTTCAAGCGCTTTCAATGTAGGAATGTTTTGCCCAACATGGGGCTCAAACTCACAACCTTGAGATTAAGAGTTTCATGCTTTTTCCAACTGAGCTATGATGCATATCAGGTTTTCTTCATGCCATTTGCTCAACACATGGAGCAAACATGATCCCACTCACCCAGTCCAGTGTCCACAAATTCCAATGAATGTGTGAAGAGTCAGGTGTAAGCATTACTGGGGGCACCTGCCAAGGTCCACACACCAGCAGGGGTCTACTCTTCCCCTACTACAGCCCTCAGTTCTTTCACCACTCCTTTTGCCATTGCCACCCACGGAATCAGAAGCAGGACAGAAACAAATGATATGGAGAAGGAGCAAGCGATGCAGCCACCGGTCCACTCACCTGACATTTTCCTCTCGGCAGCAGTAGGGAGAAAGTTCACAGGCAAGTTGAGAGTGAATGGTGGGGGAGAGGAGTGAGACCCTGAGGGTACCCTGCTCAAACACCTGCCAGCTCTCACCATACCTCAGGCAGGTACTGTTGAAGACGACTAGTTTTAAAGCTCCTTCACATGCCCAATCGCCTTCTCAATCCGGCCCACAGACAGTCCAGGAATCAGCGTGTTTTTACATGAGTAGAATGTGTGCTTTTATTTAAAATGCACCTCTGGGTTATTTGTGGGGCATAGGAATTCGTTCATATTTTTTCCCCAAAATAGAGGGACGGTGGACCAGCCCATGGCTGAAAAAGGTTGCTGACCCCTGATTTACTGCAGCTGTTATATTAGAGACCACCCTCCAGACCATGTGAGCAAAAGCCACACACAGGAACAGATGAAACTGCCTTATAGCAATTTAGACCTCTCTTCCTACCCCCCCGCCGCCGCCAATACTGTCTTTTCTGACTAGTAGTGATCCTTCTGTGCCTCAGAGGAAGATCTGGAGGAAAATCTCAGAAGAAGATCACTGGAGCTGCCAGAGAATGAAGCTGGGACCGGCATGGGCTTTGCCATTGAGACCATCCCTCCTCCCACCCCCTCTCCACATGCCAACAATTCTCAGACTGAGCATTTAGATTCTCCTTGAAGAATATATGTGGGGTAGTACAGCGATATTCACAAGGTAATACTGTTTTTCCCCCTTTCCTTTTGAGGAATGAAGGAGCAGCTGGCTTGCACAATGGTGTCATTCATTCTGCACTTGCATGGCTTGCAATGTTTGTTCCAAGCGCTGATTCATAGACGTCAGCATTGTTACAGATCAAAGAACTTTGCTGGGAAGAGAAAATATTTAATTTCTCACTTTCCTACAAATTAATCTGAAAAACCCTTGGCTAATTATTACTCTTCTCCTTTGACTTCGTCATTCACAGGAATAGCTGGAGATGATAATTAGCAGAGATGAATTAAAGTAATAGGAAAGGCTGACTTCTGCAACAGCTGCTGGGATTTAAAATGGGCACAGTTCTCATTCCGACACGAAGGTAGTGTGGTCAAGGAGTTACACTCTTCTTGGTCAAAACAAATAGATTAAAACAGGTGTTTAGAGGTGGTACATGACCCCAGTCAAGCTTGCAAAAATCTATCATTTGCCCGATAATAAATGTTGGAAATGTAAGGAAACTGAAGGTACATTCTTTCACCTTTGGTGGACGTGCCCTAGGCTTTCTGGGAAATGATATATAATGAATTGAAAAAGGTATTTAAATATACCTTTCTGAAGAAACCAGAGGCCTTTCTCCTGGGCATAGTCGGCCAATTGGTGCAAAAGAAGGACAGAACTTTTTTATGTATGCTACAACAGCAGCAAGAATACTAATCGCTAAGTATTGGAAGACACAAGATCTACCCACTCTGGAAGAATGGCAGATGAAGGTGATCGACTACATGGAATTGGCTGAGATGACTGGCAGAATCCGAGACAAGGGAGAAGAGTCGGTGAAAGAAGAATGGAAGAAATTTAAAGACTATTTAAAGAAATATTGTAAAATTAATGAATGTTAGAAAGATGTTGGATAGAAACTAAGTGGTTTCCAGCTGTAATGCTTTAGGAGACATGAAAAAAGGATTATAAATGGGTAAAAGTTTAATGGTAAGGATTTGCTGAACTAACAAACTGAACTGGAATACAAAGAAGGGAAGTATGAGGAGGTCGGAGGAAATAAGGGTATGGAAGTTATGTCATTGAAATTTAATGTGTGTTTTTAATTGTCTATTATTTTGTATGTTTATTTTTTATTTTTTTTCCTTATATCCTAAAAATGTTCAATAAATATCTTTAAAAAAAATAAAAATAAAACAGGTGTTTAGAATTTAAATACAGGTGCCACATAATATCCATTCTGCATTTGTAAGAACTCGATTGTTTTGTGGGGTAGCATCTGCACTTTGGAACTCCCTGAGTCTTGAGATCAAGAAGGCCTCTCCACCACACTCCTTTCATTGCCTGCTAGGAACTTTCTTGTTTAGACAAGCCTACCCAGGACTCAGCTGTACAGCTGCAAATAAAACATTTTCGGTCTGTTTTAAGTGCAATATACAATGTGACACTAGATGGTGATGGTGAGCCTTATGGAAAATTCAATGCATTTTTTAAAAGGCTTTTTAAAAAAGCATTTTCAGAACGGTTTTTATGTGTGTAGATTCCACCCCAAATGCTTAGAAAGTGGAGGTATTTTTATGTATAGTATTTAATTTTCGTATGTTTTAAAGTAGGAAGGTCAATTTCTTGATTTTCTTGTTTTATCTTTTTCTAAACCACTCTGGGAGGTGTTTGTAAAAGAGAGAGAGAGCGCAACGCATAAATTTTATAAAATAAATAAATATACTGACCACTGTGGTGAATAATTGGTGAAAACTAAGGTGAGATATGAATGATTGAGGAACTTTATGGATACTACTGCTGAAATTCCAAACACTGATCAGGTCAATTGAAAAATGGCCCTCCTTTTCACAGACGCTTCACCCATATTGTGAATGGCTTTATCTCTAACTTGGGAGAAAGCTCAGTTTCTTCTGAGTTAAACTTTTGCCCCACTGGCGTTCTTGGGAGTGCGATGGGATAGAATTCCTTCCTCTACCCTCGCTGGAAAGGAGGGACATGTTTGGAAGGTTCTGCCAGACTTCCTGCTTCAATGGCAGCAGTGGAACAGAGGCAAAGAAGGAAGTCTAACACCTTGCACAAGTCTCAGGAAATGTAGTGTCCCCTGTTCCTACTGACACCTGGGATACAAGACTTTTATTTTTTTTCAGACCAGATTTTAAACCAAGCACAAAAAGAGCTGCTGGAGCCATAATGCTCACCTCAGCCTTGAAATTCAGCAGCTTTATTAGTAAAAGCAAAAGCTGCTCAGATTAATGTTAGAAGTGACAGTGTGAAAAATCTCAGGGAGTATTCAAAATTTTATGTAGACAGTGTGCACTTTCAGCACTGTCATCCTAGATGCCTGTCTTTCTGACTGAGTCTGCAAACCCATGCGGATCTTATTAAAGAATGTTACTGTTGAGCATATTTGCCGAAAACATATTAAATGCAGATTTTTCAAGCGATTTGAGTGCCATTTGCTAGGTTTGCTGTGACTTCCTAGGAAAGAGTTTCTTGGATTTGGAGAAAAGCTTATCAAAAGCATCAGCTAACTGTGCTGTAGCAGAGAAAAGGCAAAATTAGATGTTAGGAAATGTTTGGAAAGAGGTAGCAAATAAAACTGCAAGCATCATAAAGCCATTATATAAAGCCATTGTGTGGCCACAGATGGGATGCTATTCACAGCTATTTTTAAAGAAAGGAATCTGAAAGAGCTGGAAAGGGGAAACGAACAGCCTAGTCCCATGTGGAGTTAGATGAGCCTAATTCTGCATTGTTGAATGATCAAGGGAAATGAAGCACCTTCCTAATGAGGAAAAGATAAAGCATTTGGGAATTTTTTGTTTAGAAACAAGAAAAGTAGTGGGACATGATAGCAGTTTATAAAATTATGAACAGTGTGAAAAGAGCCAAAAGAACATTTTCTCCCTCTCATATAATTTTCCTGCTCAATGAAGTTGGCAATAGCTTCAGGAGAGACAAAAGAAAGGGATACTTTACAAAACTTATAATTTAGCTTTGGAACTCACAGGTACAAGAGGTGATGGCCACTAAACTGGGTGGCTTTTATAAAGGATTAGATAAACTTACGGAAGAGAAGGCTCTCTCATGTTAGTTTTAAAAAACTGCCCGTGATTTTGGGACAGTAGGCTGAGAAAAACACAACAGAGGAAGACACTTCTGCCCTGCTTGTGAGCTTCCAATGGAAACGAGAATGGCAGCTGGATTGCTATTGTTGCAGAGATGTGGACTAGATGGATCTTTGACTTGACTTGCATGCATCACACTTCTTACAGGTGAAACTCAGAAAATTAGAATATCGTGGAAAAGTTCATTTATTTCAGTAATTCAACTTAATCTCTTTTCTGATGAGAGCAGCTTTTGCATCTCATTTGGAAACCAAGGAACCAGAGTCTAGAGGTAGAATGGGGAGGCACACAATGCCAGGTGCTTGAAGTCCAATGTGAAGTTTCCACAGTCTGTGTTGATTTGGGGAGCCATGTCATCAGCTGGTGTTGCTCCACTGTGCTTCATTAAGACCAGGGTCAACACAGCCGTCTACCAGGAGATATTGGAGCAGTTCATGCTTCCTTCCGCAGATGAGCTTTATGGGGATGCTGATTTCATTTTCCAGCAGGACTTTGTCACTTGCCCACACTGCCAAAAGTACCAAAACCTGGTTCAGTGCCCATGGGATTACTGTGCTTGATTGGCCAGCAAACCCGCCTGACCTGAACCCCATAGAGAATCTATGGGGCATTGCCAAGAGAAAGATGAGAGACATGAGACCGAGCAATGCAGAAGAGCTGAAGGCTGCTATTGAAGCTTCCTGGTCTTCCATAACACCTCAGCAGTGCCACAGGCTGATAGCATCCATGCCACGCCGCATTGAGGCAATAATTGATGCTAAAGGGGCTCAAACCAAGTACTGAGTACATGTGCATGCTTCTACTTCGCAGAGGTCCAATATTGCTCTATTTGCAGTCCTTGTTTTGCTGATTTCATTTAATATTCTAATTTTCTGAGATTGTTAATTTGGGGTTTTCATCAGCTGTACGCCATGATCATCACAATTATAACAAATAAAGGCTTGACATATCTCGCTTTGCATGTCATGAGTCTATCTCATATATTAGTTTCACCTTTTAAGTTGAATTACTGAAATAAATGAACTTTTCCACGATATTCTAGTTTTCTGAGTTTCACCTGTAGTTTGTTCAACATCTTCTTAGCAAAACTCTTAAAAAGGTTAAGAGAAGTTCCAACTAAGTAGTCAAGGACATGATCCTCAGTGTGTTTGTTAGAGCAGCAACTGCCTTGTTAACCAAATTAACTGCCCACACTATGGACGAAGATCAATAATCAGTTCTTCTGTTTCCTATTAAGAGTCCTCTGTAAAAGCAGCTTTCTCGCTGCAAGGTCTTCGGTGTAACAAACAGGGCTTGAACTACACAAAGAATGGAGTCCTTTTAAAACTTCTTGGCAGGGACAGGCTATTAATTAATTGGATAGTTTGGAGGGAAGGCTAATTACCTAACCTAGAAACAGCACTGAAATAATTGTGCAACTTTTAAGACCAGAATGGGAACTGTCAGTCTTGGTCCCAGGTTAGCTCTTGGTCCAGCAACCATGGGATTCTATATGACGACAGTCTAGGAAAAGCAGTTACAGTACATGGGTATTTCTACCACTAACCTTCAATTAATAAAAGAAAGAAATACTTCTTCCACTGCAAGTATATTGGAGGGGGGAAAGTTCTCTGGCGGATAAAAAGGCGCTGAAAATGATGTAAAATTAAACACCAAAAGCCTTTTCAAGTATGGAAATACAATTATAGGGAAAGCTTTTCATGTTTACAGTCTGTTGACCAGATATCTTATTACTTAGGATACAGTTTTTGTTTGACTTTTGGACACTATACGTAAGCACAACAGCTTGTAACATTATGCATGTTGGGGAGGAAATGTTGTACCCCCAGACAAACCTTTTATGAAGTAAAAAAGTTCATTTGGATTACCTTGGACTGAAATAGTTGGGAAAGAACAAACTGGAACTAGTTTATTTTTGAGCAGGATGAGCTTGCAATAGAATTAGCTCCTTTTGAAACTGAACTTTCCAGACACTGACTAGAGCTTCTGTGATTTGTTCTGATACCTCTGGCATATGAACATAAGTATTTTCTGTGGGACCAAGCTGCACTTGTCATATAGTGAAATTGTTCCATTGGAGACCGCAGGTGGGATATACATGTCTAAATACTCCCCCAACACCACCAAAAAGAAAAGAATGATCAGACAGCTGCAAGAATACTTATTGCAAAACACTGGAAGACAGAAGATTTGCCCACTCCATGATAGACTACATGGAATTGGCAGAAATGACTGGCAGAATCCAAGACCTGGGAGAAGAGACAGTGGAAGAGGACTGGAAGAAATTTAAGGACTACTTGCAAAAGTAGTAAATTGTATGAATGCTAGAATGATGCAGGATATAAAGATAACTTGGCATTAGTAACTTAGTGGAAAGAAGTATGAAAATAACTGAACTATGAGAACAAAGATGAAATTTGATTAATATTATGTCAAGCTTAAATATTTAAATATTTGATAACAAAGGGTAAAATTGGAGACATAATATTTGAAAGGCACAAATTAAAACAAGATTTGAGAGAAGATGAAGTATTGCTGAATATGACTTTGTAAATGGGAACGCAGGAAAGGGAGATGTGAGGGAGTCTGAAAAGAAGGTTATGGAAATTTGGTTTTTGAAATTTAACTATGTTGTATTTTTTCTTGTTCTGTGTGTATTTTTTATTTTGGTGATGGTGTTTTATGTGCTTGGTGTTATATTGTTTAAAACCTTTAATAAATATTTTATATAAAAAAAAGAGAAAAGAATGATCAGAGCCTACCATACCTGATGGAACATGATCACAACCTAGCAGCCTGTTCTCCCCATGGTCACCCAGATGTCTATGAGGAGACCACAAGCAGGACATGAGTGCATTCACAAGCAGGACAGAACGCTATTTAGTGGCATACTGCTCTGATATTGAAGGTGCGCAGGCAGCATGACTATTAACCATGGATAGCCTTGTCATCCATGAATGTCTAAACCCCCTTAAAGCCACACAAGCTAGTGCCCAGGGGTGTCTTACCCATAGAGGCTAGTGGCGCAGGGTGCCAGGACACCAAGTTCTGGAGGGAAGAGGCGGAGGCTGGATGTGGTGCCTCCTGGCATCAGCTCACTGCCCTTGTCTGCCGTGGCCACCACGGAATGAAGTGGCCAACTGAGCTGGGAGCTGCCGCGTCCAGCCTCCACCTCTTCCCCACTGGAGGAGCTGCCCTCCAGCTGCTGCCCGCCTCCTCCAGCCCCACAAAGGAAAGCTGGGTGTGTCGCCGGCAGCGCCGTCCTCCCTAAAAAAGGTTGGCAACTCTGGGAAAAGGGGGGGAGGCGGAGGGATCTTCACACCACGACGCTGGATATGCTTAAGACAGCCCTGCTAGTGCCCACCAGTAACTCTTGTGACAGCAAATTCCATAGTTTAACTATGTGTTGTGTGAAGTATTTATTCCCTTTTGTCCTGAATCTTTGCCCCGGTTCAGTCTTACTATTTTATCCACACCATTGAAAAGAGGTTTTTCAGAGTTACTTTGCTATAGTTGCTCTCTGCACTTGGTGATAATTGGTAATTTATTTATCATTTCAATACAGTCTCTTTTCTCAGTGCCCCTAATACATAAAAAAAATCCTATTGAGACTGACCAAGAAAAAAAATAGAAAAAGTTTAATTTGCACCAAACGTCATCATTGTGAATCTTTTATTTATCAAAAAAATAAATAAATCACAGAGTGAAACACAAGTGTCAGGTGATACCAAACCTGGCATTATTATTGTACCCTTTGCTTACTGAATATCCTGAGCACTCAGGAAAAATGGATTGCTTATAAGGCTGAATGAAAATTGTGTCCCAAAATTCTCCATGATATATGATGGGAGTGAAATTGGGAAAGGTCATTTTGTCAAGGGTTGTGTGTGAAATTCTCTGACACTTTATCTTCAGACATTCCTTTCTTATAAATTTCGGGTCACTGGGTGTTGAACGAACTCTGTTCGTTCATATTGATGAGGGAAGGAAGCAGCGGACTAAGAGAACCGGAGAGGAAGGCATAGGAGCTAATGCCATAATTTCCCTCCAACAAAAGTAAAATAATATTAAACAATATTAAAACTGGATCCAATATTAAAACTGGATACCCTTATGGCAGCCATTTTATGACTGCCACTGACTATATTGGTCAGGCATAGGTAAATTCCAGCCCTCCAGATGTTTAGGACTACAGTTCCCATTATCCCTGACCACTGGTCCTGTTAGCTAGGGATGATGGGAATTGTAGTCCCAAACATCTGGAGGGCTGGAGTTTGCCAATGCCTGATATTGGTCAATACTGGCCCCAAAAAGGAAGTGACCTCGGTCAGAAAGGGAAACCATAATAATTCGAACTTGCCCCATTTTTTATTCCTTTCACTCTCTTATTCTGACTAGGTTTGTTAGTTTAAACCATTATGGTAACATGCCTTGTTTGCAAATACATCCTTGCGGGCAAATTTGTGTTGGAATCTAGGGTTGTACTAGATGATCCTGGGGGTACCTTCCAAATATACAATTCTATGATTCTATGAATCTCACAAGTCTGGGGGTGGCTGGATAAGATTTCAGATACATCAGACTTCCTTACCTTTCCCCCTATGGCTAGCAAAAAGAGAATAAATTGTGCAAAATAACGAAAGTGTAGAATAATTCATCATGCAAATCTGCTTACATTGTGTATTATAGACAGCTTGAAGAATTCCACTTTAGTTGTCACAGACTCTGGGTGGGAAGTTAAAACGAGGTATCCAACCCCCTGCTTGCAATGTTCAGTGCCCTGGTTATGCATAGAGAGCTCTGTCCCACCAGAGCAGTTCCCAGTTCTGCTTACACCTCCCCAGTTGCCATTTAGGCTCATCCAGACTGACTTTTGTGCCGCATTTCTATGCACAGGTTTCTATGCACCTTAAAACTCCCACTCCAAGCTTTTTTGTTTGGCCCAACACTTTCACCATGAAAACCTGCTCTTTACTTCTGAATTGGAACAAATGGTAATCCATGGGAACCTCAAATTGCCATTTGTTCCAATTCAGTCATAAAGAGCTGGTTTTCCCGGAGAAAGCAGCAGGGCGAAACAACAAGCACTTGAGCACATATCAGGACGATGCGGACCTGCACAACATACTGTTTCCCACAGTATGTAGCCAGATGCGTCTAAAAGTGACCTGAACACAAACCTTTCAATGTGAAGAATAGGCCTTGGGTGTCCACGGAGCCACAGAAGAGGCAGGAGTCCTGCAGCAGCTGGGAGCTGAGTTCATTTCTCTATCACCACCCTTTCTACCAGAACTGAGAGGAGAGAGAGAAGTGAACAGGCACAGATCCTGAGGATTTACATATCCAAATGGTCACAAGGGAATATTAACCCTGCTCAAGGGTTAACCACGAAAATGTCACAAGAGGAATGAGGCCAGACATACTAGCAGTTGACCTCATGTCCCCAATCCTCCAAACCTACATGGCGAGTAGAAAGTCTGAAGGATGGATATTTTCATGTTGAACTGAATGCACTCAAGAATCTTCCATGTGTTTGAAATCTCTGTATGATTGGGGCACCTGTTCACATGAAGGATTGAAGGCATCTTCGGGGGGGAAGACCCAGGGCTCACCTCTTCAGACATTTCCACTCAACCTACAAAGACTGGGTGTGCTGTTGGGACACTGGGGGCTGGGCTTGTGGAAACAGCCAAACAGGGCTGTCCACCTGCATTTAAGGTTTTGCAGGAAAGTCCTTCTGGAACCCCTGGAATTTCACACTGCTCAGAGATTGGGGTGGTGATCAACTATATGTAAAAATGGACTGTGAAACACAGGCAAATGGGAGCCTTGACTGATAAGTATTACTGAATATGCCAAGGAGGTCAACATTAGACTGAACCCACAAGAGAGAGAAAACTGTTTTATCCCCCTAATACTTTAAGTGGGTACTGCTGAGAAATCTCACAGTGATATTTTTCAAAGAATAATAAATGAAGTGTTTTTAGTGCTCCTATAAATAGCCACTTCCTTACTAAAATTTGCTTTGTGTTGCTTCTGTCTGCTACTCTGAATGGGTCCCTAGAGTCACAGAACTATCTGTCACAAGTGTGGCAGTATGGCAGCCAGAACAGAGACAGATGTACAAATCTATCAGGCTCCATTTGAGCACCCTGCTTAATTCTTTATAGGGCTGCTGGTATTTTTACCAGACAAACCAACCAACAGAAACCTCTGTGGGGCCTTGCTCAACTGAGCTACCATAACTTTACATTTCTTTATCAGAATTGTATTCATATATTAAACTGTTAATATGCCATTCAGAATAACTTAGCACCTTTAAGACTTGCTGATTTAAATAGATTTGATA